>NC_039361.1:20003881-22637661 GCF_003573695.1 Papaver somniferum | reverse complement strand
CCCCCCCCCCCCCTGTAAACAATAAGAATCAATTTATCACTTTAGGTCTGATCTTATTATCTCCTTGCCAATACTTTTAACAAAAATACGAGTTTGAACAAGTAAAGTGCTATTGAAAGTAAAGTAGTGCTATACGACGATGTTAATGATAATGATCTTTGCGTGGAATTGGATGAGAATGAGGAACCAAACTAATCTGACAAAGAACCAGACTCATCTAACAAGTTCTTTGCTTTTTAAACAGGGTTATTGATGACCATTTTGTTTTCAGTGGTGGTTTTATTTATTTTTTAAGTACTGCACTAGATGGAGGATTTTTACGCTGATAGATAGGTTGACATTTATGTGATGAATGATTCACGTTGAACTTTATGTTTTCTGGAAATGATGAACATAAAAATGGATGGGTTTAGTTTATTTATCTTTATTAGCTTACTGTATGATTAGAATAATACGTTTCCTACATAGGTGCCACTAATAATTCATACGTTTCCTCCCTAAACCAAGAATAATACAGGAGACAACCTAGCTTAAAATTATTAAGGTAAATATTATTCGAAATAGGAAAGTACTTTTTTTCTATAGCCTCTTCTCGAGTTGGTTAGAGATAGGAAACAAAATTTCGAAAATTTTGGGAAATAATTTTATCATAACTGTCTACGATATATTCTCTCATAAAATAAGGAAACTAACCATATTGGTTACACATCAAAAATTTGGAAATAAAAAAAGAAAAACACCAAAAATCTTTTGTTTGGCGGGTGATGAAAATGGATTTTACTGGGCGGGATGATTTCAAAAGGAAAATCAATTCCCGCCTGATGGTTTGGTTAAATTTCAAAAAGAAAAAGAAAGATGAGTTCGATCTACTTTTTCAGTTTTTATTACTCGATTCATTCTCTGTATGAAATCATAATTCTACTACTAGCGTCTCTAATCTTTACAAGGAACCTACCTCTTCAGACTCGATCTTTGTTGTTGGTATTATTTCTACAACCCATTATCGAATAAATATTAAATTGATGTTAGATTTTTTGTTCGATCTCATGAAATTAGATGTTAGATCTTATAGGTTTACTAGTTAAAGCATGATTAGGGTTTTTATTCTATCAGTTCTTATAGGTTTACTAGTTAAAGCATGAGTAGGGTTTTTATTCTATTACTATCTCTAATCTTTACAAGGAATCTACCTCTTTAAACTCGATCTTTGTTGCTGATAATATTTCTACAACCCATTATCGAATGAATATTAAATTTATGTTAGATTTTTTGTTTGATCTCATGGAATCAGATGTTAGATCTTATAGGTTTACTTGTTAAAGCATGATTAGGGTTTTTATTCGGCTGTATCAAAGAATAAGTTAATGACAATCACGGGTTGTACGATGAGATGTGGTTTCATTTTGTTACAACAATAATATCTTAGGCTTAAGTTACATGCATGAACTATTATAAGATTTTGGTAAGGATCTTTCTTTCATGTTAATTAGTTAGGATTTACTAGTTAGTTAGGTTTTACAAAATAAAAATAAATAAAAAACTTAACGATGCTAATTTTTTTCTAGGGTTTTTGTTATTGTTTGGGTTGGATTTTGATTGAGAGTTAATAACTCTACTTTGATCGACGATGTTGTGTCAATCATATTTATATATAAGGCTTCTCAAGATTTAATCATTTCAGTCTCTGTTACTTGGCGAGCCTGTAACGTCTGTATTTTAAGTTGCCACTTTTAATAATACCATGTTGCTGGTTGGCCAATTTGACTAGCTAAAAATAGATAATCATTATCTGGTGCTTTAGTGCTCTTGGCTTTTGTAACAAAAAGTTATATAAGACCGTTTAACCGGTACCTTTTGCTTTGTGGATAACACAATAATCTTGAGGAGATTTTGTGTGTTGCAGTGATGTTTTAGCCTCAAGTTACATGCATCACTGAGTTCATGTTTGTTTTCTTTTCATATACTAGGAAATAGGTGTAACACATGTTGCCTATCCTGTTAGGTTTAGCTAATATTTTCGAAAATAAGCTCAAATTCCTAACTGAGATGCACGTACCTACACAGCTTTTGTCATGGCAGAAGATGATGATTACGACGAATGGAGGGAATCAGATGTTGAGGGGGATTATGATGAAGAAACGGTGGATTTAGATGAGATTCATGATGACATTGTACAATCAGATGACGATGATGGTGGAGATATGCTCCACACTGCTAGATTTGAAGACTTAACAGGTAATGTGTGAAACCTTGTACTTACTTGTTTCTACTTAAACATCACATGGTTTCATATGTTGCCTCGGTTATTTCTAGAGTCAGAAGATTCTGAAAATGATGATTTGGAGGTGTTAGAAGAAAAAGAATTTGAAAATGCTCCAGAAGCAGAAAAGCATCCACAACAAGAAGACTCTACAAAAGTGATCATAAAAGAAAGGGGAATGACAAGAATGTTGAAGCTGCATAGAGACTTCTCGATAAAAGATGCCAAAAGAAGGGATATTGAATTTGACAAAATGTTCCGGCCTATTGGTAACCATAGAATTGAATTCAGTAGTTACCTAAGCTATTTGGTCCGTGATATGGTTGGCATAAAACATTTATGTTGGAAGGAAGTCCCTTCAACAACAAAAGAAAATATGTGGGAGAAAATTCTGGTATGCATATGCGGTTATCAATTCGTCGTTTTTGTTGTCGAACTTTGAGTCTGTGATGAACATAAATTAGTTGTTATTGCAGTTTCATTATGAGGTGCCCCATGAATATAAGCAAGAGGTCATGAAGCGTCTACCTGTTCAGCTGCGGGACTTCAGAAGGAAATTGTACAACAATCATGTAAGAATTTTCCCCAAAAAGTACGAAACGGTAATAGACCAAGAGAACTGGGACAATTACCTTAATCATGTACTAAAATCGGCTATATTTAAGGTATGGAATACACATTGCTTTTTTTGATTTTGTGTTTCGTTCTTATTGTCTATCCCAGCATACTAATGAAATTATTTTTATTTTCTCTGCAAGAAAAATTCGGAGAGGGGAAAAAAGGCAATATCACAACCCAAGTTCCCACATCGGACGGGACGAGGAGGATACTCGGGATTAAAACTAAAATTAGTAAATCTGTTGTCTTATTTATTATACATTGCGCAGTAAAACCGGCCATATCAGATAATCTGTTTTGTATGTCGTGTTGCGTGTCTCATATATGCAGAAACTTAAAACGGTATAGGGATGTGTCCTCTTACACCAATATGTAATTTTGTCACATTAGACGCTTTGGAATAGGATTTCTGTTTTACACAGTTAATATCTGTGCGGATGTAAATCCTTACTTGTTTCTGGTAACTACTAGGTCCAAAGCGGAAATGTTGCCGAAGAAGATCTTGAAGACCGGTGCTTCATGTGGGCAAGAGCACGCGAAAACAAAGAAGGAATTGTTCCAGACGAGTTTGTCAGGAAGAAGACATCTGAAGTTGTGAAAAAACAGAAACTTTACAGTCCTCATGTTTTTAACCAAAGTAAGTGCACAGTAATTGCGCAAGGTTTAAATCAGAATTTAACACATTATTTGAACAGGAAGAGAAGCGGGAGATGATTCGAGAGGAAACTCTAACGGTTGGTCATAACGAGGATGCCCTAACAGTTGCGATCGGCCCGGATAAGGGTGGACGTGTCAAGGGGGCTGGCTTTGGAGTGACGGCGACCCTTTACTTTCCAAATGGAAGAAAACCAAGACACTCGAAAGAGAACGATGAACTGCGTGAAAAGCTGAAAGCTAAGGAGAAAGAATTTGAATCTACTAAAAATGCGTATCAGAGATTGGCAGATAACTTGTTATCTCAAGGAGTCGACATTGCGAAAATTATGGGCAACAATATCAGAAAGTATGGAGGAGAGGTAAGTGAACCGAGTTTTGATTAGATTGTGTATTTTTTTAAAAACATTGGCAGACAGTATCTGATTTTTTCAAACAATGTGTTCAACTATAGTCACAGGATGCAGGACCTATCAACGCCTCTAATCGATCTAAGAATAACATAGGTCTAGAATCAGTTAAGCAACTTCAAAAAAAACATGGGAAATACGGTCCGCAGAAGTAATCTGAAAGCACCAAAGGGTCCGCGAAGTGGGTCTCTCCTTGTACTAAAAAACCGACCGTTCTACTGAATCCCAGCCGTCTTTAGTATCAAAAAAGAAGTCTTCGTCTCCTTCATCCACTGGGGAATCTCAGAATGTGCCATCTGAAAAAGTTACCATTGATGTATGGTTTTCCAACGCGTTTAAATTTTGAATCTTCCATTTACTATCTCTCATGCGCCTTGTGTTTCTGCAGGGCACAGGATGCAAACTTTGGTTTGGAGAAAAGGACAACATTGTTTCCATTGGTAGAGCTTACTCTTCAAAGAAGGTATCTTATAAAATGAAGTCAGGAATGACGGGTGAGGTTACATGATATAGCGTCATGGTTAGTGAAGTACTAAATGAAACCATCAAATTACCCTTTGGAACATCTTCTGGGATAAAAACTTTAAAAGATGTTGGTGATGCTGAAATATGTTGGCCATCAAATCAAACCATCTTGGATCAAAAGGTTGGTTGCTATGCTTGTTTGCTTTATTAACTAATTGGATATTTTTTTACAAAAACCACTTTTATATATATATCTTGTTTGATATAAGAGACAAATATGTTATCAGCTATATGAATCACGGACGTCAGTGTATATTTTAGAGAACCTTATAGAACGAGATATGTGGTTAGCTATTTGATTGTGAGTCAGTTGTGCATTTTTCTTAAATGGTTTCACTGCAAAAACATGGTACAACTTTCATTTCAATTTTCTGATGCAGGTAAGTCAACCAAAACATTCTGAGGCTGTGAAATCACCGGATCTACTCAACGGAAGCCAATCTCGTATCGCAATATCTGAAAAAGTTGTGAAGGTATGTGTTTTAAACCAGTTACATGATCTTAAGACCATATGAGTCTGAAATATGCTATCAACTATTATATGAATCACAGATGCTAGGGTGTATTTTGGAGAACCTTGTATATTTGTTACCTATTCATCCGTTCTTTGCATTCACGGTGTAATTTGGCATATTTGTCACCCGAATATGGAATATTACTCTACTAGTGCAGGTAAGTCAACAAAATTCGGGAAACATACTCTGGATGTGACATCAAAAGATCCACCTAGTCGGAGCCAATATGAAATCACGACAACTAAAGCAGTTTCTCCGGTATCTGTTTTATTTTTACATGCATTTTAAATCTCAATTTGTTTTGAAGTTTTCGCTTGAAGATGTTCATATGCCATATATTTCCGAAAGGTAGAAGGTGCAACCTTTTTGACGAGCTGTCTAAGGCAAACGTCCTTGCTAGAGGTAGAGCTTTTCTGTTAACAGGAAAACAACAATTACATGGAAAGGATGGGTTGGAGGTTGATTGCCACAAAATCCTGGTCGATAAAGTAATAAAACCGAATTTCTGTCTACCCGTACGATTTGCTGGTATGGAAACATTAGGGTAAACTTTTGGAAAAGCGATTCCTTGGCCAAAGTATGGTGTTCAGTTTACCGAGCCTGCTAAGAAGGTAAGTTGCTTGGCTTGTTTGATTTGTAAGTCGAATATACATAAACCAGGCTATCAATTATATGAATCACCGATCCAAGTGTAAATTAGAGCACCTAGAAAAATAGAAACATGTGTAACTTTCAAAAGTAACTAATAACTCTTTTAATCTTATGCAGAACCCTACCAGTAATTCACAACCAACAACTTCTCTGCGGAAGTCTCCTTCACGTAGCAACCCTTCTGATGGATCTAAGAAGCAGTCTCCTAATCTTATGCAGAACTCTACCAGTAATTCCCAACCAAATCCTCCATTATCTCTAGAGAAGTCGTGCACATCTACGACAGAACATCTGGATAAGACATCTAATGGAGTATGTTTTTTTTGATTTTTTTTTCTTCGTAAATCTATATTGCTAATTCTAGCATCTTCTTTTTATATGATGTTCATATGCCGTATCAGCGCAGAAAGCAAAATACGACTTTTGGAATGGATCTAGGGGAAACGTCGTTGCTAGAGTCAGTATTTTACCTATGGTGCCTAACCAGAAAATACATGGACAAGATCTTCCTAGTAACTGTTATGCTGTCAATATTCAGGAGGTTATAGTTCCATCGTTCGTGTTAACCGAACCAAGTGGTGATTTTAAGTTATTAGGGGAAGCTAAAGATGGTTTTGTGGCATGGCCGAAGATAATTGTTTCATCTCTGATGACAAGGTTAGTTTCTTAGCTCTTTTGCTTTGTTAATCAAGTATATAAATAGTTTTACATAAATCGTGTATTCAGTTTGATTAAAGAATAAGTACGAGATAGAAATATATTAACACCTAAATGGAACATGAATGCCAGTTTAAATTTGAAAATTAATATTTGGTTACGGATTTTATTATGGGCGTCAGTTGTGAAAAATGTCGCGGCCTTCAGTGAAGTTGGCTTTATTACATTGTTGGAAAAATGACTTTTGTCTGTCTCTTGTTGAGAATTCACATCACAGACGAATTTGCCTTGGATTTAGAATATATATATATATATAATACATTTAATTTCTTGCTGAAGGAAACTCCACAGCATGGAAAACCTCATGAGCACCAGAACCAGTTTTAGATTCTGAGAAGAAATTGGACAGTGAAAAACTGAATGAGGAGCACCTAGCAGTCAATCCACATTCGGGGAGTCATGCATCCTCTGAAAAGATTTCTCAGAAGACTAAAAAGGCGCAGGGAAGGTTATATGTATCAATTGTGCAGAAGGCATTGCAACTTTCAGCTGCGCACCAGAGGAAGACAAGGTTTGACACGTCGAGAATGTCACAACCTGATTCATTGCATGCAGAGACACCACCATCAAAAAAGTTGAAGAAAAACTGATGATTTTTGGATAAATGCTCATCTAACAAGTTCTTTGCTTTTTTAAATAGGGTTTTTGATGTGTGAACTTTTAGTTTACGTATTTTTTAAGTACTGCACTAGATACATGCTTTTTAGGCTGATAGATAGGTTGACATTTATGTGATGAATGATTCACGCTGAATTTTTATGTTTTCTGCAAATGATGAACATGAAAATGGATGGGTTTAGTTTATTTATCTTTAGTAGCTTACTGTATGATTGATTACCAATCCAGATGAACCATAGGCTGTTATTATGAAGGAAAAATGTTTTCATGTTGTTAATCCTTTAACTGATATTGTGAACAAACATGGGTCTTGGATTTGGCAAGGCATATGCACAGGTTTGAATATAATTAAAAGACACTACATATGGGAGATAGGTGATGGTACTTCTGTGCAAATTTGGAAAGATACTTGGATTCCAAATATGCACAGACCTCCAGATAGTCATTTTAGCTCTTTTAATATGAAAACTGTGAATCAGCTCATTGACCAAGACTCTAAGTCTTGGAATTCTGATATTTTGAATGCTTTGTTTGATGAAGATACTGTTAAAAGGATTACTGACATAAGAATTCCTATTGCAGGTAAAGATAAGCTGAGATGGGAGCCATCCAGCAATGGAATGTTTACTATAAAATCTGCTTATAATGCCATCTTGAATGAAAACTTAGCTACTAAGCTAACTAAGAACAACTTAGACATCTTCTGGAAATCCTTTTGGAGATATAAGCTACCTCCCAGAATTTAGTATTTTATATGGAAATTCCTACATGGTTGCATTACTACTAAACATAGACTTGCTAGGTTCACTAAACATAAAGATGGTAGATGTGCTATTTGTAGTGGTAACCCTGAAACTATTCAACATCTGTTCTTTGATTGTCATCATGTCATACATATATGGGATTCAGTAGACTTTATATTATCTACTATCCTCCAGGGTCTAGACTTACAAAATTGGATAAGTGGTTTCTTTCTAAAGGCAAACAATGGTATGCCCAAGGATTTTAGTCTGTATGAGAGTGCCAGTTTCATTTTGTGACTAACCTGGAAGGATAGATGTGATACAATTTTTGAAAACAAGCCATTTAACAGTAACATTGTTATAAAAAATATTGTCAGGAAGATTGAGGACTGGAAAAGGGATAAAAGTATGCAAACTAGTAGCAACAGTGCTTTGAGAATAATTGATAAGAACTAGAAGGCTCCTATAGATGATATATACAAATTGAATTTTGATGCTTTCTATATTGATAAAATTGTATTATCAGGATGGGGAGTGATTTGTAGAGATTCTGCAGGAAACAGCCATGGACTGCGAGGAGGTGCATCTCTAGCCATTGATCCAGAGCAAACTGTAGCGCATTCTCTCCTAGAAGTAGTACAATGGGCTCACAGTAAGGGATGGAAAAAAATCACTTGGAAGGAGATTGTCAGAATGTTATAGCAGCTGTGAATGGGAAGGCTACAACAGTTAAATGGACAACATATAATTTAATCCATGATGCATTAGTTATATTAAGTTATTTTGTTTCTTGGGTTTGCACTTATCCCCATAGGGATGAAAATCATATTGCAGACTCTATAGAAAAGTATGCAAGAACTCAAACAATTTGCTTTTGTTGGTTTAATAATCTGTCTGTATGGATCAATCTTCTGATTCAACAGGATCAAAACAATATGTAAGCTTGCTTATCAATATATTTATTCTTTCCTATTAAAAAAAAATATTGTATGAGTAGAAGAATACGTTTCCTACATAGGTGCCACTAATAATTCATACGTTTCCTCCCTAAACCAAGAATAATACAGGATACAACCCATGTTAAAATTTTTAAGGAAAATATTATTCGAAATAGGAAAGTAATTTTTTTCTATGGCCTTTTCTCGAGTTGGCTAGAGATAGGAAACTAAATTTCGAAAATTTTGGGAAACAATTTTATCATAACTGTCTACGATATATTCTCTCATAAAATAAAGGAAACTAACCATATTGGTCACACATCAAAAATTTGGAAATAAAAAAAGAAAAACACCAAAAATCTTTTGTTTGGCGTGCGATGAAAATGAATTTTACTGGGCGGGATGATTTCAAAAGGAAAATCAAATCCCGCCTGATGGTTTGGTTAAACTCCAAAAAGAAAAAGAAAGATGAGTTCGATCTACTTTTTAAGTTTTTATTACTCGATTCATTCTATCTTTTAAATCATAATTTTGCTACTATATCTAATCTTTACAAGGAACCTACCTCTTCAGACTCGATCTTTTTTGTTGGTATTATTTCTACAACCGAATATTAAATTGATGTTAGATTTTTTATTCGATCTCATGGAATCAGATGTTAGATCTTATAGGTTTACTAGCTAAAGCATGATTAGAGTTTTTATTCTATTGCTTCTTATATGCTTACTATCTAAAGCATGATTAGGGTTTTTATTCTATTTTTGCTATCTCTAATCTTTACAAGGAACCTACCTTTTCAGACTCGATCTTTGTTGTTGGTATTATTTATACAACCCATTATCGAATGAATATTAAACTGATGTTAGATTTTTTGTTCGATCTCATGGAAACAGATGTTAGATTTGATAGGTTTACTAGTTAAAGAATGACTAGGGCTTTTATTCGGCTGTATCAAAGAACAAGTTAATGACGATGAGAGGTGATTTTATTTTGTTACAACAATATTGTTTTAGGCTTAAGTTACATGCATGAACTATTATAAGATTTAGGTAAGGATATTTCTTTCATGTTACTTAGTTAGGATTTACTAGTTAGTTAGGTTTTACAAAACTTGACGATGCTAATTGTTTTCTCGGGTTTTTGTTATTGTATGGGTTTGATTTAGATATAACTCTACTTTGATGGACGATGTTGTGTGAATCATATATATATATATATATATATATAAGGCTTCTCAAGATTTAATCATTTGAGTCTCTGTTACTTGGCGAGCATGTAACGTCTGCATTTTAAGTTGCCACTTTTAATGATACCATGTTGCTAGTTGGCCAATTTGACTATCATCTTCAAGCTAAAAATGGATAATCATTATGTGGTTCTTTAGTACTCTTGGCTTTTGTAACAAAAAGTTATATAAGACCGTTTAACCGGTACCTTTCGCTTTGTGGATAACACAATATTCATGAGGATATTTTGTGTGTTGCAGTGATGTTTTAGCCTCAAGTTACATGCATCAATGAGTTCATGTTTGTTTTCTTTTCATATAATAGAAAAGAGGTGTAACACATGTAGCCTATCCTGTTAGGTTTAGCTAATATTTTCCAAAATAAGCTCAAATTCCTAACTGAGATGCACGTACCTACACAACTTTTGTCATGGCAGAAGATGATTACAACGTGCCCCCAGAGGAGAACCAATGGGATGATGAGGTGGATTCTAATGGTGGCCATAGAATTGAATTAAGTAGTTACCTAGGCTATTTGGCCCGTGATATGGTTGGCATAAAAAATTTATGTTGGAAGGAAGTCCCTGCAACAACAAAACAAAATATGTGGGAGGAAATTCTGGTATGCATATGCGGTTATCGATTCGTCATTTTTGTTGTCGAACTGTGAGTCTGTGATGAACATAAATTAGTTGTTATTGCAGTTTCATTATGAGGTGCCCCATGAATATAAGCAAGCGGTCATGAAGCATCTAGCTGCGGGACTTCCGAAGGAAATTATACAATAATCATGTAAAACCCTTCCTGGAAAGACCGGAAAAACTAAAAACTTTCTCCAGAAAGTACGAAACGGTAATGGACCAAGAAGACTGGGACGAATACCTTAAGTATGTACTAGAATCGTCTATATTTAAGGTATGGAATACACATTACTTTTTCTAATTTGTGTTTCGTTCTTATTGTCTATCCCAGCATACTAATGAAATTATTTTTATTTCATCTGCAAGAAAAATTCGTAGAATGGAACAGAGGAAATATCACAATCCAAGTTCCCACATCGGACAGGACGAGGAGGATACTCGGGATTAAAACTAAAATTAGTAAGTCTGTTATCTTAAACCAGTTACATGATCTTAAACCATATGTCTGAAATATGATATCAACTATATGAATCACGGATGCTAGGGTATATTTTGGAGAACCTTGTATATTTGTTACCTATTCAATTCATCAGTGTCTTCGCATTCATGGTCTAATAAGCAGTCTCCTAATCTTATGCAGAACTCTACCAGTAATTCCCAACCAAATCCTTCAATATCTCTAGAGAAGTCGTGCACGTCTATGGCAGAACCTATGGCTAAGACATCTAATGGATTATTATTCTTTTATTATTATTTTTCTTCGTAAATCTATATTGGTAATCCTAGCATCTTCTTTTTATATGATGTTCATATGATGTATCTCCGCAGAAAGAAAAATACGACTTTTGGAATGGATCTAGGGGAAACTTCGTTGCTAGAGGCAGTATTTTTCCTAAGGTGCCTAACCAGAAAATACATCGACAAGAGCTTCATGAACACTGTTATGCTGCCAATATTCTGGAGGTCATAGATCCATCATTCGTGTTAACGGAACCAAGTGGTGAGTTTAAGTTATTAGGGGAAGCTAAAGATAGTTTTGTGGCATGTCCGAAAGATAATTGTTCCATCTCTGATGACAAGGTTAGTTTCTTAGCTCTTTTGCTTTGTTAATCAAGTATGTAAATTGTTTTACGTAAATCAATCGTGTATTCAGTTTGATTAAAGAATAAGTACGAGATATAAATATATTAACACCTAATGGAACTTGAATGCCAGTATAAATTAGAAAATTGATATTTGGTTACGGATTTTATTATGGGCGTCAACTGTGAAAAATGGTGCGGCCTTCAGTGAAGTTGGCTTTATCACATTGTTGGAAAAATGACTTTTGTCTGTCTCTTGTTGAGAATTCATATGACAGATGAATTCGCCTTGGATTTAGAATATATATATAATACATTTAATCTCTTGCTGCAGGAAACTCCACAACATGGAAAACCTCGTAAGCAACCAGAACCAGTTTTAGATTTTGAGAAGAAATTGGACAGTGATAAACTGAATGAGGAGCACCTAGAAGTCAATCCACATTCGGGGAGTCATGCATGCATCCTATGAAAATCTTTCTTAGAAGACTAAAAAGCGCAAAGAAGGTTATATGCACCAGCTGTGCAGAAGGCATACCAACTTTCAGATGGGCAACAGAGGAAGACAATGTTTGGCGCGTCGAGAATGTCACAACCTGATCCATTGCACGCAGAGACACCACCATCAAAAAAGTTGAAGAAAAACTGATGATTTTTGGATAAATGCTCTTTAATATTATTTTTTTGCAAACTGTTAGACCAAAGCTTAACATTTTTTACTGTGTTATTAATAATAATATGAATTTCTGGCATATATGAATTTCAGATTTAACCACAATTTATAAAGTATATAAGAGAATTTGGATAGTGCCAGGTGAATGGTTTACATGCGCCATATCTGAACGGCTTAGAGGCGTCACACGCGTAATATACACGCTTCGAGATTAATTGGCGTGGCTAAACATAACATAAAAACACATTAAGCAGATATAAATTGGCGTGGGTAAATATCATATAAAGCCACGCTATATGGCGTGTATATAGGTTCTCCGATGAACGGCTCCCAACGTTACATGTGGACGGTCAACGTTACATCTGAACGGTCAATATTTCATCATCTTAAACGAGATCCAATGGTACCTAATATACCATATGGATGAAGGTAATTGTAAATTGGCGTGGAAAAATATCACATATAGCCACGCTATATGGCATGTCTATATGTTCTTCAATGAACGGATCACAACGTTACATGTGGACGGCGTAGGATGCATATAATTTAACGGTCAATATTGTATCATCTAAAATGAGATCCAACGATTCCTAATACCGCCACGTGGATCAAGGTAATTGTAAATTGGCGTGGCTAAATATCACATATAGCCACGCTCTTTGGGGCGTGTCTATAGGAAATTAGTGAACGGCTCACAACGTTACATGTGAACGGTGAAGGATGCATATAATTGAACGGCCAATATTGCATCATCTTAAATGAGATCCAACAATTCCTAATACGGCCACGTGGATCAAGGTAATTGTAAATTGGCGTGGCTAAATAGCACATATAGCCACACTATATGGGGCGTGTCTATAGGATATCCAATCAACGACTCACAACATTACATGTGGACGGTGAAGGATGCATATAATTTAACGGTCAATATTGCGTCATCTTAAATGAGATCCAACGATTCGTAATACGGCTACATGGACCAAGGTAATTGGAAATTGGTGTGGGTAAATATCACATATAGCCACGCTCTATGGGGCGTGTCTATAGGATATCCAATGAACGGTTCACAAAGTTACATGTGGATGGTACTCAACGGTTCCTAATGCAGCCACGTGGATGAAAGTAAGTGAAATTGGCGTGGCTAAAACATAACATATAACCACGTTAAACCTATATGGCGTGTCTATCAGATAACCAATGGCTACGCCAAAAAGCAATTTGCGTGTCTAAAGTGAACCAAATAGGCACGCAAAAACGCAATTTGCGTGTCTATAGTGAATCAAATAACCACGTCAAAAGCAATTTGCGTGTCTAAAGTGAACCAAATAGCCACGCCAACAAGCAATTTGTGTGTCTAAAGTGAACCAAATAGCCACGCCAAAAAGCAATTTGCGTGTCTATAGTGAATCAAATAGCCACGCCAAAAGAAATTTGCGTGTCTATAGTGAACCAAATAGCCACGCCAAAACAATAAATCGTGTGTCTATAGAGTACCAGTACTTAAGTTTTTGGGACCCTATATAGCAACGCCTATATGGCTCTCGCATGTCTACTTCATGCAGAAATAGACACGCATGGCAGACGTGGCTATAAGCTACCTAAAACCACGCCATGTTACCTAAAACCACGCAAGCAGAAGTCACGCCTAGTCCAAACCGAAGTGGCGTGACAAAACCCCTATGGACACGCCAATTTGGCGTGGCAAAAGGGTCTTTGTGTACTAGTGATGTACACATGTTGATTCCTAATGTGTATATAATTATATACATATTATTGTTAATGTTTACATAGTTGTACACGTGTTGATTGTTAATGTGCATAGTTGTACACTTTATGATTATTAATGGTACATAACTGTATTATATAGAATATTAATGTGCACATAGTTCTTTGTGTACATGTTTATACACTAGTATATGCTTCAGTTTACATTTAATGTGCACTTTAATGTACACTATATATGTTTTTTGTATTTTTTCTGTAATATGTAGGGCATCAACCATGTATGAGAAGTTTGTGATTGCTATTTTGAACCATGGTGAGCATTTGGCCTAATTTGGTAGATGTGTACATATATGTACACTGAAATTCTATGTGATGACTGCATGGGTTGTTCTGTTTGAATCAATGCTCTATGTTGTTATTTTTTTGTAGATATGTACATACTTGTACACCGGTATGCTATGTGATGAATGCATAACCTGTTTTGTATGTATGAATGCTAGATTTTGTAATTTTAATTTTTGTAGATGTGTGTATGAATGCTACATACTTGTACATCGGTATGCTATGTGATGAATGCATAACCTCTTTTGTGTGTATGAATTTTGTAATTTTAATTTTTGCAGATGTGCACATGTTTGTATTCTGAAATGCTTTCTGATGAATATATGACTTGTCATATGGGTATGGATGCTATATTTTGTTAGGTATTTGTAAAGGTGTATGTGTTTGCATACTAGTTTGCTCTATGATGAATGGATGGCATGTCATGTGGGTATCGATGTTGATTTATTAATAAGCACATAGTTGCACGCATGTTGATTACTAATATGTAAATAGTTGTACACCCGATTGTTAATGTTTACATAGTTGGTTTTATATGTATTAAATTTAGGAACTCATACGCTCAAAATGGTAGAGTGTCCTAGCCTATCACAAGGTTTGCAGAGGTGGATGGTTCAAATCCATTTGAGTTTCCATGTTATATTTTATTCAATATGGGTAGCGTTATTGGTGCTTAGGTACAAGATTCAAGTTATTTGTGTGTACAAACTGGTGTACCTTGTCTTTCTCTCATGAATATATGACATTCTTTGTGGGTATGAATGTTGGATTTCTCGGATTTTATAGATGTGTACATAGTTGTACACCATTGTCCCATCTCATGGATATATTGCATGTTCTATGAGTACAAATATTGGATTTTTGCAGATGTATACAAAGTTGTACACTGGTGTGAATTACAAAATTTTAAAAATAAAAATTATATAGTCATATGGATATTCTTTTTGTAGATATCGAAAAAGTCTTTCCGAATAGGTGAAGTTCGTGAATTTCGGACGAGCGATTCAAAAGATAAATTGTTTTTTAATTATTTTTATATTATTTAAAGTTGTTGGCATCATGATGAGTCACTTTGGACTAAATTGTAAACCAGGAAGGATATTTTTATATTTTTCATATTCAAATACCTTTTGAACTAAATTGTACCTAGTCAACTCGGGATGGACGAATCCGTATTTTTTGACGCGTTTTTGGACTAAACTGTTTTTTTTTCCTAATAAGCAAATCCCATTATATTCGAGCCTGGACCATATACTCGGTTTTCATTGATTAATTAGTCTTCTTATGGTTGTGAAAGAAGAGTGCAAGGTAAAACATCAAACCAATCTACCAAATCAAATTTTTGTGAGAAACTATGGCCACAATCACTAAACAAGCAAAACTTAGAAAAGTTTTTGAAAGAAGGGTGCAAGTCAGGTAAGATAAAGAAGCTTGATAATGGCGTAGGATATTTTAATATATGGATTTTAGCAAACCCATTAACATCTATATCGTTGCATTCAATCATGTATTGGGTTCTTTATCGAATATCAAATTTAGATGTTATGATTGGGTGAATTAAATCTGCAAGGGTGCGGCTGTTAATGGGTATGGTTCCTCACGGATATCACTAGACGTGGAACCAGACCCGTTTATAAAATTCGGGTCTAGGACCTAACGATTGTGTGTCTGGTTCTTAAATTGGTGGATCTGGAACCAGACCTGGTAAAAAACTCTGGTACCCATTGGATCTGGGTATCCGTCGAACAAATTAATTTTTTAATCGTATTCTTCTTTAATGTTATTTAAATTTATATAATATATTTTATTATAAAATATTTTTTTATTAGTATCTTAATTGAATATCAAATTTAGAAGAGAAAATGGGAAAGGATTATAAATCTAAATATCCTTTCTATTTTGAAAAAATGAACCAAAAAATGGATAATTATTTGGGTATCAATATCTGCAGGTATTACCCGTTAGATCCCGAGAGTTTATCAATTCCAAATAGTTTTACCTGTTAGGTTTCGTATTTTTTGATGGGTCCAATATTAGGACCCGCTGACATCCCTATGACAGCAAGGTGTTGATGGGGCAAAACGATTTGCTGGTTTTTTAGGAAAGTGAAGAGACGGCCGCGCGGACGTGACTCATCGACCGAGCAAACTTCTCAACCTCAAACAGATGCACTGCACGGGAGTGATTTGAGTTCGAGAAATCATTCTGTAGAACTCCGCCTAAACCAAGACAATGACCGTTTCAGAGTCAATTCGGTCACAAATAGGGAATAGGGTCGATCTGCAGGAGGGAAGCTGAGAAGTGTGTGAGATCAATGGTGATCAAGGATTGTGAATGTGGTGTAGGTTTCTGCAAATTGATAAACTATTGAGTTCGAATAAGTTTGAATTTTGCTCAGTTGAGAGAGATTGTCCACACGATGATTCTTGGTTAGACGAGTGTTTCTGTTCTTTTTTCAATCGTGGATTCAGGGACTTATTTATATTGCAAGAATGTAGACACATTGATCTCCAGTAAGTGTGACGGTTGCTCGAGTGAAAGAGTAGGAAAGTGGGAAATCGTGATTAAACCAGTTCCAGAACATGCGGAGACTTGGTTGATTGTCCACCCACTACTTTGGTAACTCCCTCAACTGCTTGCACGACTTACTCACATTTCTCATCGTGGATGAACAGACGTGTTGTAGGTCGCCATACCAAAATCCTATTTAATATCCCCCCATGTGACATGATTGATGTCTCATTGTTTGTGGAGTCTGCAGGGCAGACATGTATTTAATTAGTCAGTTGTTGACTTGATTAGACGATGAGTCTAAATATTTTTCAAGCATGATTGTTGAATGCTCTATGATTCATGGATTGAACATGTCTGCTGGGACGTATAGTTCTCGAATAAATGTTGATAATTGAATCGACATGATGAATATTGATAGTCTGAGCAAATATTGCTCGTCCGAGCAAATATTGCTCAGTTACTGAATTGTTGAATATTGATAGTTGAATAATATTTTTAGTCTTGTCTGAGAAAGTATTGATCGTTCGATGGATCAATAAATACTGATAGTTGAATCATAGTCTGAACAAATATTGCTCGTCTGAACGATTATTTGTGGCACGACCAAATAAAATATTAATTAAAATATTGGTAGTTGGACCGAATATTATATAATTAATTAATCAGGATGTTTATTACTGGATCAACATAAAATTATTAGTGTCTAAACTTGCTCAGAATTATGATTTGTAGAGCATTCAGTTCGAAACCCTAATTTTGATCGATTGTTGATCAATTGATGATTTATTGAAAATCAATCACTGAGTGAAGGAGGAACTAGCTACATGGGATGATGCCTGACCATGTAGCGCCCAGGTTCTCGAGTGAGAATGCACCAAATTCCTTTGTTGACCAGTTGGCGAAAGCATGATTAAATGCTTGTTTAATCATTAACTAAAAATAGTGCTCGTCTGAGCGTTAGGTAATAAAACCTAATTATGGAGAGATGAGGGACCGGTCAAGGGGTGTGAAACCGGCACTTGGTGGTCATGGGACCAGCTGGTGGTCAATTGAGCAAATTCCAAGTTGATTGGAAAGAGTTCGAACCGAATATGAATTGTTGAAAGCTAATTAGGTCAAAATTGTGAAAGAGTGTGCGGCTCCTTGCAAGCCTAAGGGCCAACCTTGGTCGGTAAAGGTTGCATTCCCGTGTCACCATATTTTCCATGTCTAAGTCCTGAGAATTTTGGTATTTTATGGTGCGCGTTTGAGCAATATTTTGGATTTTCTAAAGAGTTTGATCTTGACTGAAACTCTCGATTTTGCTCGAATGAGAAAGTAGAACTTTGCTCGTGTGACCAATATTTCGAGAATATTAAAATAATAATATTTTAATATTTAGCGTGAGTAGCCTAGTCGGTCATGTGACCATTTGACTTTTTGGCTTTTTGATGGTTTGAGCAATATTTGAGAAAATATGAAAAACTAGGTTTTTTTGCTCAAACGAAGGAGTTTCATGAGATGAAGGAAATAATAATAAGAAGAAAATAAGGGATTAGAGGGTGTGGGACCGGCCACGTCTAGGGAATGGACGGCCGGCTAGTAGGCCCGGTCCCGTGACACCCTTCCCTATTTTTATTATTTTTTCATCGTCTGAAGGAGAATATGGAGAAACTAAGAGTTGTGCTCAAACAAGGAAATTTGCTCAAATGAAGGAGTTTTTATGAGATTAGGGAAAATAATAAAATAAGGTAAAATAATGGAAGAGGAGTGGAGCCGTCCACGACGACATGACCGGCTGGCCAGTGGACTCGAACCCCTAGGCGCTTCTTTTATTATTTTATTAATATTATTTGTATTCCCTATTTTGCATAGGTTTCCTCGTTCGTCCATATTTTTGAATGCTCGTTCATGCGTTTGGGTGCTCGTATGTGCATCATTTTCTAAGTACACTCGCACCATTTTCTCCGGGCTTACTCGGTGGTAGCCCAGATGCCCGATCAATGAATATTTATTACTAATTCATGGAATTCAGCTGAGAATCAGCCACGAAACGAAGTAATAAAATAAAATGATTATTTATTACTAATCCATGGAATCCAGTTGAGGATCAATCATGGAACAGATTAATGAGATAAATGATTATCTATTACTAATCCATAGAATCCTGCTGAGGATCAGCCATGGAACAGAGTAATGAGATAAATAGATTATCTTCTAGGAATTTAATTGATGAATGACACGCTAAAATTAATCTATGAGTTACATAATCGAGATATGAGATAATGGAAGTACCATACTCGTTCTGAGGGGGTGTATAGTCAGGGAACAACGAATAGCGTGACGTCCTGAAGGCGTTAGGCTCTATACTAGCATGCAATATGTCTAGGAGGCGCCCAATTGTTAGGAGATTCTATACACGTTCTCTCTAGGTAGTCAGGGAACAATGAATAGCGTGACGTCCTGAAGGAGTTAGGCTCTATACTAGCATGCAATAAGACTTGGATCCGCCCAATCATTTTGATTGTATGTAGGTGATGATGAAATGTGTGAAGCATCGTAAGCTCAGCTGAGAGGCCTTTCGAGAAACATATTCATCATAGCTGTGAGAGGATGTTCTCTCAGTCAGAGACCATGAAATGGTTCACGGATCATAAATATGAATTATCACATACATTCCTGAAGCCGGGCCAGAAACATGCAGTATCATGATTTTACGATTTTAGTCATTGTCGAAAATCCACCATCAAGGGTGAGACCATGATTATATATATATAAATTTTGGTTAATTGGTGTTATCTATGACGAAGAGTACATTATGGGTTTTGTTTACTCGGTGTGATGATTAAGAGAGGTAATGATCCTAATGTCGTTACTTATGGTACATTAGTAAAAGGGTTATGTGGTAAAGGTGAGATTCATGAGGCCTTTCAAGTGTTCGATACAATAGTGGATTGGGTTGTTTCTCCGTCCAGTGAGGGTTCAGCCACCTACAATTATTTATTTTTCTACATATAAATTACCCGATATTCTCTTCCAAAAATCACATCTCTCTTTGTACATATATATATATATATATATATATATATAATCTCTCGATTTCATGCAATTTAATTTTTTTTAACCATGAATCTGATTTTGATTCTTCAGAAAAGGATATGGAAATGGATGATACTTTGTACGAAGAAGAACAAGATACGTATTTATAGGTTTTGCGTCAATTTAGTGAAAAGTCAATTGAGGTTATGTTTTAATTACATCTACTAGAAGATTTCACTAGAAAATACCCAAGCCTTTAGAGCCAAAACTAGTTTTCACTAGAAGATAGATGTGGCGAGAGAGATATTTTTACCACGACAAAATGATGCATGATATAATTATGTCAATGATGGATATGTATTATAATCAATATTTGCAGCGTCTTTCGCATGAACCCAACCTTAACTCAAGGGATTTACTGAGCTTTGTAAGGTACAAACTTTATTCAATTATCAGTATGATGGAAGACATGTACGAGGTTTTAGTCCCGAACAAATGAAAATTGCAGCCCCCCGTATATTATGTTATGGGTTACTAGAGGATTCCGCAGATGAGTACACATGTATGGGAATAACAAATGCATTTAGGTATTCCAAAATGTTTTATGACATAACAGTCGACCATTTTGGTTTAACTTTTCTATGAAAACCTACTCAGATATATATTGATACAATTGTTTCTGAAAACACAACTATGTGTTTTCCAAGAATGCTAGGTAGTCTTAATTGAAGGCATTAGGTGTGCATACATGTCATGTTGAATCGGCAGGTCAATATAAGGTTCATTACCCCGAGACCAATGGTTGTTTTAGAAGTTTCACAAGATAACATCAATATTTTGCATAAATCACCGTTGTTTGAAGATCTTAAACATGGGCTCGCGTCACACTGTAATTTTACCATCAACGAATATCATAACTATCAGAGGTATTATATGGCAGACAAGATCTATCCACAATAATCTACTTTAGTTCAAGCCTACCATCAGACCGGCTTGGGGCCTGCTTCAAATGATAAACATAAAGAATGGCTTTGAGGAATGATGTGAACGTACATTTAGAATTTTGAAAAGGAAATTCGCCATCATTTATGAGCAGTGTTATTTTTTTGGTCTTCAAGAAATGAACAAAATTATGCTCACTTGCATAATTCTATACAACATGGTCATCGAGGAAAACTCGGCGTGATCCTGTATGGACTAACTAAGAATTGTGGCCTAATCTTAAAGTATTCCATGAACGTCATGCAAGAGAATATAGAATTGAAACTGACGTAATTCAAAACTTATACCTCTATTGAAACTGACGTAATTCAAAACTTGTACCTTTATGGACAACTCAGGTAGGATCTGACTGTAAATTTTTGGGATTAAAACAAAGTTACGCGCTGGTAAAAACCAAGGCAATGGGAAATTAAGTGATAAGTTAGATTAAATATTATTATATATTTTAGAGATATTTCGTAAACGGGTTCTATATTTTGTGCCTAATTAGGGTCTGGGTCGTAGAAGTTGCACCTGATGCATTAGGGTTGGAGACCGACTTTGACCGTCTAATTGTTTACTAAAATATCCTTAAGAAATAGTTAAGTTACATCACGTTCTAACCACAATTAAAAACTTAACGAGTATAAACAGTGATAGCGGCATTTCCTTGAACATTTAACCTGCATATTCATACGCATCTTTTTTCACCAAATCTATAAGAAGATTGTTAAAACCTTCAGCTTAGTTAACCCACCACCATAAATCTCAAAAATTCATATGTTTTGATCTGTTCTACAGCCACGAAATCAATCTCTCAAGTATCAATGGTTCACCATTTTCTTCAACCAACATTCATACCAACTGGCCATTGAAAACAAAAAATAAACGATATAATTACAAGGGGTTTGATGTGGATCTATTTTTATCGTTCTAGCATAAGTGATCTTCTGAACAAAATGATTGATGTTATCTTTTTCAAAAAAGACAATAATTTTTCGGATTTAATAACCAACAAACAATTGCACTACTGATTCAAGAATATATAAATACAAAGAGGGTTTCCGCTCAACACGAATAGACTAAGTTGGAAGAGAATCGGCATTATGAGGTTCATTCAATTTCTGAGATGAAAAAGTATCATTACATAAGGGAATTCCACAGCAGAGACGCTCTGGTCAATAGCAACTACAAGAGCTAGCAAACCCAGCACCCAGAAACTCTCTTGAAAGAAATTGTTGGTGGTGATTATTAGAAGTTCCATAGCTAATTGGGTTTTGGAGTTTTTGGTTTAGCAATGGCGGAGCTGAATTGGTATTAATAGAGGGAAGAAGATGGAAAAGGATGAAAGTGCAATAAGTTTTTATCATACTTGGACATTCAATGACGGTCAACTGATAGTCAAGGTGCTTTGTAAAATAAGAAAATTCAGCTAATAGTTTCATAACGGTCCTCGGTAGTTTACGACCCAGATCCTAATTAAGCATAAAATTTAAGATCCTTTTACAAAATATCTCTATATTTTAAGTATCTTAACGGATTGATATATTTAAAAGGAAATTTAATAACGTTGGGCTATATAAATTGAGTAATAAGTACTAGTATATTTATTTTAAGGATTACATTAAACCTACCTATTAATTTTAAATTAAAACTAAACTAGGACATCAAAATTAAAACTAAACTAGGACATCAAAATTAAAACTAACTAATATTCAGGTGATATTCCTCTCCTTCTTCTTCAGAGGCATTGTCATCCTCATACTAGGAAAATTGTGGGTTTTTTGTTCACTCAGTTTTCCATCTTATCGGCTTCCCTTTTCCAGAGTCATCATTGAACTTTTCATGGAAAGAGTTTTGTTCTTGTTAAAATCCATGTAATGTTGTCCTCATGAAAGGCGGATTTTCGAAGTTTCCTTATCACCAAGCCCCACACTGTTGATCTATATAGTTCTGCATGGCGGTCATTCTCCATGTACTCGGCATAATTACCCAATTGTTGAACCAAATGATGTTTTTCGGGATTCTTATCTTGTTGTTTTGCAGTTTTTTCCATCTATTCTTATTGTGGTATCATTATGAACATAAAGATTAAAATTATAATATTCCTCACTACTTGGAATTGTGATGTCCTGACTACTTGGAGATCCACTATTAGGTGGGGTTGAAGTTGTGTCTGGTGAGGAAACTGGTGTACCATTCTTAAATTCTTGTGAAATATTACCTTATATGGATCTTGTTGGCACTTGATTACCTTCCAACATGCCTGGGTTAAATCTTTTAAGCACCCTCGGAATATTGAAATAACTTTCGTAGTGGAATCCACTTTTGTGGGTTTTTTGCCACACTTCTCGACATTTTCGTTCTGGCAATTTCCAACACATGAAAAATAATATAAATATAAAAGAGTACAAAATTAAAAAAGTTACCAAAGTGAAATACATATTTGTTCTTACCGCATTTGGTTCACTATCATCGCTTCTTTTGCATCGTTGTATTTGCATGATTAAAACTATATATTCACCAACTTCTTTGACGATAGAATGAAAACGATGAGACGGCTCGTCACTATCACGATTATGGATATATGTTACTGTTTTCTTCTTTAAATTTTTCAGAAAACTTCTGATAAAATGTAGCCCCTATTTGCTGGTAACCACTGATAAGAACTTTTTAAAAGAATACATAATTCCTACAAATAGATTTATCTTCATCCATTATAAACTTCAGACCACAAACCTTATTAGATTTCTTTTGCGGCCCCCCTACCATTTTACCTAGAAATCATGATTTTAGGAAACTTTTAGGAGTGATTAGATAAGTTTTGGAGAAGATGTGATTTGAATCGGATGAATATGGAGTATTTTTAGGAATTCAAATTGGATTAGCCTTTAAGCCATGTGGCTGGCGTTATGTATCTCATGTCTTCACATCAACCGCGAGATGAAAATCATTGGCGGTTGAATTTGAGACGCTCGGCTTAAGTAGAAATGTGTTTCTCTCTTTCTACCGCAATATCCAAATCCTGAAATTTGGGGTTTTCCCATCCGTTTTTCTTATTTGTTGAGTCCATGGTCGGAGGAAAATTGCCCAGAACTGCAGTAACCTATCCATACAATGAAAATTCACACTGACAAATATATTTTTTCAATATCCAATTTTCACAACACCCCTAATATCTTAGCTTTCAGTTTAGTCAAGTATCTCCCCGACGATTCCAATTCCACTTTGTATATGTTTTCCTTTGAGGCCTATTCTTATGCACCATGGAAATTTTTTGTATTATGCATACCAGGTGGCATGGCAAATGAGTTGTGCCATTATGGTAAATCAGTTAAGCGATTGAATTACTACCGAGCGATATTGTCAATAGCGCCAGCAATGAAAACATTATCGCCAGGTATAATGATAGCATTCGCCGATTTAATGACCAGCGCTAATGGCTAGTTCGGTCTCGCCTACAAATATGCAATTTTGAAATTAAAATTTTACACCAAAATTTTTATGAAATTTTTTTCTCTGTTTCTCTCTTTCTCAATCTATTTTTTTTTTCAAATGACAAAGTTTCACGCAACTTAATTTGGCAACGCAACTTGAATTTTCTGGAGTAGTACTTGAAGGTGTTGTCAAGAAGATATGTGATAGTTATAAAAAAATAAGTAAAAAACAAAGAAGTCTTCAAGTTTTGGATATTAACCAATTCAAACCCGCAACTAATAAAAGGCAAAGAAGAATTCAAGGCAAAACAAATTTGAAGGCAAAGAAGAAGATAAACAAAGGAAACTTCGTTCATAAGCGCATTTATTGGAAGTTATGTGAAATGAAGAAGATAAGCAAGACGAAGAACGTTGTCCCATGTTTTTATTTTTAAAGTGTATATTTTAAACTGTTATTGTCTAGTTTTATGTCTTGTAAAATGATTAATTCGAAGTTCATCAAAAAAAAAAAAACACTCACTTGTCTATGAAAACTCACTTACATTAAAATTAGAATTAAACTTAGCATGTGTACCCTTAAGACAAAAACAAGTTCAAGAACTCACAGATCTTTTATTGTATGCGTACTGGGTATGCGTACCTTTCCGGTTTTGAAACCAACAGATATTTTCCTGTTTGCATACTAGGTATGCGTACCTTTCCTGGTTCACGAGTTACAGACTTTTTATGGTATGGATACCGGGTATGCATACCAAAAAGCCTCTACTGAACTATAGCTACGCCGGTATGTAAAATGGGTACATGTACTTCGGCTCCGGACTTATAATAGTTCTCCCAGTATGTGAACTGGGATGCATACTGTCCTGTATACAGTAGTTTTATATCTCTTTAGTAATCAATATGAAACATTCCCGAATAACATCAATGACACATATCACTGTTCCAAGCTATTTCCAAATGATTAAATCTTGAATCACAATTAGGTCATGAGCAATAAATTGTTCTTAACCAAATTCACCAAGTATGAACAAATGTTCTTAAGCTTAACATATTTCGAGAACGATATTCAAGATAAACTTGACTCGAAATTTCTGTTCTACATGTACTGTCTAATTTAGTACGCGACAATGTCTCATATATAGAAAGGTGAAGATTTGAGAAATAGGTGCTCCAGTCTTCACTTACCTTTGTTGAAGAAATTCTCCATAGTTCCTGTTGATCTTCGCCTTCAAACGGTAGAACGCGGTGATATCCGAATCTCAATTACACATTTCTATCCTAATCCGAGACTTGAGTATGTGTAGACTATAAATCAAGATATAGTTCTGACAACTAAATTTGAGAACAAGCTTGAGATAGAAACATTGTGAGTTCGACCGAGCAATGATCTAACAGAAGCGATGACTCAATAAGTGGCATCGCGATTGTTGAGGTTCATTGATTCTTCTTGAAATCTCTCAAATATGTTTTGCCAGTGGTTGGGCATGGAGTGCACCACCAATAATAGGATGATCAGTAAAAAAAACATAATTCCTGCAAATACAATCATCTTCCGCAGTAGTAAATTTTGGTAATCGCCTTCTTATTGGGTTGGATTGGTTAAACTCTTTGATTTTCGGTAGCATGTTGGTTTTCAATGAACCAGACATGTTTAAGATTGAGAAATTCTATAGAGATTTAGAAATTTTGGTGTGAGTTGCAATGAATTTGAACTTGCGTATTTATACGAGGGGGAATTCCTGACTGTTGGATGGAAAACATCTGAGCGATGATCTAATAGCGAACGATAGTCACGCTATTATGACCAGCGAGCATTAACAAGACCATATCGATGGATATTCTATCTCTCGCTGAAAACTCCATCGTGCATGCCAATGTGGTATATTTGGCACATTAACACATATATTTGCCACTTTGACATACCCATAATGGATGCAAAAATGACAAATTACGGTGTTTGACATGCACAAATAAGCCTGATAATAGACCCATGATGCGCAAATATTAGTTTTCGTAAAACCCTTTTGAATCTGTTTGCTAACAATTTTAAGATGATCTTAAGAATATTATCCACTTAGCTAATAAGGAGATCTACTGGACTGTTCTCTTTTTGGAATAAAACTAATAAAAAAAGCAAAAGTTCTTCACGGCCCGTTGAAACAAACCACATGAAAATCGTCTTCACACGGTTTTTTATCCTAGTTTAATTGGGGGCCATAATTTCTAATTGGGGGGTCATAGAATTTTATTTTTCCCCCAAATTTTTCAGGGGTGTAAAAATTGGAAAATGAATATACTATTTTTACCCTTGATTAATATTTTTTTTCAAGTAACGACCCTCATTAGCGACCCTTCACCGACATTAACGACAGTTTAGGGTCGTCATATACATCATGATCAAAACAATAACGACTCTAAACTGTCATACACTAACGACTCTTTTTAGAGATTAACGGCAGTCTATAACGACATTTCTAAAACATTAACGACTGTTTAAGTCGTCAAATGCGTAACCAAAACAATAACGATCCTTCCAAAGGGTCGTCAGGGAATTGATCATTTTTATGACGACCCAAAACTGTCGTACATTTCCGCCACTAATGAATCTTCGACAGTTTAGAGTCGTCACTTAAACAGTCTAAATATTAGCGACTGTTGAGGGTAGTTAGACTAAAAATTGCAAAAAAAAATCTGGAAAAAATATTAAACTCTAATTAATTAAAATTATCACTAATTAATTAAATTTTAACTCTAATCATTTAGGGGCATTTTAATCACTTAAAAAATATTTTTATAAGGGGTGACCCAAATTAGATTCTGGTGACCTTTTTTTGTCTTCTAATGCATGGCCCCCAATTAATTCGGATGACCCAATTAAACTAGGTTTTTTATATGATGGGGCTCAAAAATACAGTTTTTGCATGATTTTTTCTTTCCCAGACGTATGTGAAGAACCACTCATAAAAAAAAGTAGTCCAACCACTCCAACCTCCTAGCTTAACGTTGAGGTTACTAGACCCTACGTACTAATTACGGTCCTCTAAGACTGAGTTGGAGACCAGAAAGCAAAATCACAAAAAAAGGAGGTTTGGTTTTGAAATCAAGAATGGACAGTATAGAAAAGAGCACGTTTGGCATTCCCCTATTCCACGAGCTTCCCGTGATTTACTAACCAACATGATTGAGATTCGACTATTGTTTCTTACTAATCTAGAATTCGCGCTTTAGTTGTCTTTTTATCTGTTCTTGGAAAATATGAAAGTGGCCTAAATTTCTATATGTATTCCACAGACGCAAAACGGTGTCCCATTTTTGCTGATGCAATTTCTCTGCTTTAATAAATTACTTTTTCCATAAAAAGAAAAAGAGGCTAACTAATGCTAATGACGAAAATAAATATACCAACTAGACCATGGCCGTGACTGGATGAGCATAATAACAATATATACTTTTGAGGGCACTAAGCACCGGATCTATAATTCAATTTGTCGCTAACTTAGTAGCTTTTCAAGCCTCTTTAACTTGATTGGATGTACAATTAGAAGTTACTTTTTAATTTCTAGAAATTAAAAAACAAGAAATTAGTTTAAGTATAATTTCAAAACGATTTCTAGAAATAAAAAAGTTAATTCTTTTTGGAACAAAATAATTTTGTTTCTGACTCCTATCGACAATACCTATGCTGCTAAGCGAATTTCCGAATTCCACGGGAGATTATCAAATCCATATATAAAAAGAAAACTTCACCACTCAATTCATATAATTCCGGCGGGATTTGTTAACCTTCCGTGACCGTCATGGACAAATAACTCAACACAATTAACTTAAAAGAAAGCCAGATCAATATAATATACTGGAAAGCTCCTTGCAGTTTGCCATTGCCACCTTTTTGAAGTTTGAGAGAGTCCATAATAGATGCTTTAAGTGTTGACACAATTAAGAACAATAAGAGTCTCAAAAATATCTCCTTTTCTCTCTCTTCCTCTTTCTCTCACTCATTCTTCTCCAATAACACCATCAAGAACAACCTTTCTCTGATCAGATCTAATCCACTAGATCTGAGCAGATTTCTTCATTATTTCTTGTTTTTTTAGGTTAGTTAGTGGTTTAGTGTAGTGTTTATTATATTCCCTACTTATCTACACCATTATGGTGGTTTTGTATACTCTTTTGAGGTTTATTTTCGCTTTAATGACGATTCCTGGTTATTTGGTTGGGTTTTAAGATCAATAGTGATGCTTTCCATGCTCTCCAAAGATGAAATCTTCATCTTGGTTGTCTCCGGCGACAGAATCTTCATCGGAATCTTCATCATCAACTTATACGGAATCTCCATAGGTGGTCTTTTTGACGACGGAAACTTCATCAATAGTTGCAAGAGATTTGAGCAAATCACTCCTACTTTGGGAGCACATCTTTCTATAGAAGAAAAACAAACTAAATGGTTGGAAGTTAATTCCGAGAAAAACCATCCTTCTTCCGATTTAATCGGATCTTATTCATACTTGTATTTGTCTTACTCCGGTAATCCTTATTTTTCTCTTGTCGGATTTCTCGGTATTATACTTTTACGGTATGTTCTTGTTACTTTGTATTCTCTTATTTTCGATCTTAAACTCATTGTAACTTCGAATTTTCATTAATGAAAAGGTGCCTTGTTTATCAAAAAAGTGTTGACCCAATTCCTTAACTAAAATTCCTTAAGTACATTAATGATCCTTGTTTATCAAAAAAAAGTGTTTATCAAAAAAAAAAAAAAAAAAAAAAAGAAAAAAAATTGTGTTGACACAATTCCTTGAGTACATTAATGTGGTTGTACCAAAAAAAAAAGTGAAATAAAAAACAGATAAGATCGACATATAGTATCATCAATTTGGTGTACATTTTTTTTATAGCTGAGATCACGACCACTCATAAACAACGTCTCATGGATGTGGACCATTTTCAAGGTAAGATTTTCACTACGGATCCCTTTTCACTATTGTTTGGGGGAAAAGTTGTTAGTACCTACTTGTTGTGGTATTGTCAAAACACATTTGCCCATACAAGTGAAAGTACATACTGGTTGTTGGCAGTTGGACTTGAATAACAATCAGTGGTAACGTACACTGTGATTAAGCGGGTAAACAAACTCTCAACACTTATCTCTTCGTACGAGAGAGTGGCGCATATGAAAACACGATGCCAAAGATAATTTTATATTGTAGCGAGTCGTAAATCGGAAGCTGCCACGTGATACATCTTAAATTCCTGATTTGGAAATCAGTTGAAAACGATTTGATGCAACAACCTAACATATAAGGAAAGCAAAAACAGAGTAACCAATTTCATTTCATATTATTTCAAAGAACCTGGCCTGAATTTCTGGAGAGATGGCTTTGACAGTAAAAGCTAAACCCTTTACGTTTGTATCCCATGTATTGGGAGTCATAGCAGCGGTTATGGTATTGGTTTGGTGTATTCATTTCAGAGGTGGTTTAGCTTTTTCTTCCTCCAACAAAAATCTCATCTTCAATGTAAGTATTTCATGGTTACTCTGTTTTAAAGGGTTCTTGAACTACCAAATTGGAGTTGTTGATTTTGTGGGGCTAATTTTGTTTTGTAGTTCTTGTGATTATGCTGTTTGACTTTAATTTTAATGATTAATTTATATTGAAATTAACTAATTTTAGACTCAATTTTCCTCTATTTTATCCTAATATTTTGTGATTCGGTTAGGAATCTAGTCTGTTTTTGCTTGTTCAAGACATTTGCTCTGTTTTGGTTTGACTTTTTCTTCTAATATTGACTGTTTTGTGTTCTAAAATTTGCAGATTCATCCAGTTTTGATGCTAATTGGGTTCATAATCTTAGGAGGAGAAGGTAAATCAACAACTATCTGAGTTTGATTACAAAAAAAAAATTGATTGGAAAAGAGGAAAAAAATAGTAAAAAGTGAGGTTCTACCGAGACTTGAACTCGGGTTACTGGATTCAGAGTCCAATGTCCTGACCACTAGACCATAGAACCATTTGTGTTGATGTCAAACTAAATTCACAAATGTTTCTTAAATTCAATTAAGTATAGTTATTGACCAAAAATCTATGTGAAATATGCAGCAATAATAAGTTACAAAGCTCTACCATGGAGAAAAGAAGTGAAGAAAAAAATTCATTTAGTTCTTCACGCCGTCGCCTTAGTTCTTGGCATCATTGGTATCTATGCTGCATTCAAGTTTCATAACGAGAGCGGAATCGCCAATTTGTATAGTTTGCATTCGTGGATTGGTATCGGTGTTATTTGCCTATATGGAATTCAGGTATGTATGCTTCTTGAGTCAATCCTACAGAAAGTAATAAGTATAATTTTGTGTCAGATATACATGTTTATGATGGATGAATTGTAATAAACTTCTGCAGTGGATATTTGGGTTTGTGGTGTTCTTCTATCCCGGAGGGTCAAGCACTGTAAGGGCTGATTCGGTTCCATGGCACGCATTGTTTGGAATGTTCGTCTACGTATTGGCATTGTGCACAGCTGCATTAGGCTTTTTAGAAAAACTCACGTTCCTTGAAAATGCAGGCATTGACAAGTACGGATCCGAAGCATTCCTTGTCAATTTCACGGCCATTGTTACTGTATTATATGGTACTTTTGTGATTTTATCTGCTGTTTCCCCACACGAAGCCGTAGATGATTTCAGTTATGCAGCAATATGACCGATTAATGTACATTTGCTTTATTATTGATTTGTGATTATGAACATGATTGAAGTTGTTAATTGTAATACAGGATAATGTATTGCCATGTTGCATCATTAATTCTAGAAATAATTCCTGAATTTCTATTAGATATATTCGCGACAGCAATTATGTGAAAATGCAGCAATAAGAATAGCACATTAGCAACCAATCAGTTTAGCGAGCAAGTAATTATTGACACAACCATGATCAAAACAAGCAACACACAAAGCTTAAGCAATCAATTAAAAACTGTGAACACATAAATAACGATGGTATCAAAGTGTTCGCAAACAATATTTGCCTTATATACAAAATCATTAAAGGGAGTAAAACATATGTAAAATGATGCAAGTTCGATTCCCATCAGACTCTGAGCCTTCGACTCGTCATCGTCCGGTCAATGGAGAGTAAATCAAGTTATTCATACGATCATATATAGATCACGACGAATCTAGGTAAAGCATATAAAACAGAAGATAAAGTGATGAATGTAAATGAGACAATGATTTACGTGGTTCAGCACTAAGGCCTACGTCCACGGAGTAGTTGTTTCACTATGCATTTGGGGGTTACAATGATAGTCGAATGACTTTGGAGTGAATAACGAAGCTAGAACGAAGATAAATCTACCATTTACTCTTTACTACTTCTCTCTCTTATGCTCCTATATCTCACTCTAATCCTCAATTGGTCGACCCCCTCTCTCTAAGTGGAGAGGGGTATTTATAAGGACTGAACATGGGATCCGCCATCAGAGACAGATGTATCCTTATCGTCTTGATTATTGTGGCATCCCGCTGCTATCTTCGTTTCTTCCCCAGCGTCTTCCAACAGTATTATGCATGAACGAAGAAGAACCTCCTCCTTCTTCACGGGATGTTTGACAGGTACCCTATGCCTAGAGTGTTTAATGTGGGTGGTTGGGGTGGTATGCACGCGTCAGACAGATGTATGATTCCCCCTGTCACGTCCTTGTCGGCGAGACTCTTCTCAGCCCTTGATCTTGGATCTTTCTTGGGATGGGATAAAGTACTTCTCTGGCTATTCTTCCATGCTTCTCGATAGCTTACCCTAGGGTGCTCCTTGATTCTTCGCCATTGGATCAATCTGATGATGTACACGTGTAGATGATAGATGCCCCTTGGGTGTTGGGATGTGACATCATATCTTGATGCGTCTGGATCGCATGCCGTCCACGTGTGATTTTCTTGACACGTGGTGGATGATGAACTATGTGTATACAATTTGCCCATTTTCTTCAAGTTTGAATTTGGTCAAAGTTTGAAGAAAACTGTCTTCATAGTCTCTTATTCTTCTTACAATAACTCCCGCTAGAATTCAGAGCACGTTTCCCACTCCTTGCAATTACTCCTTCTCGTTTTTCGGGATGGTTACGTTTGTGGCGGTTATAAATAGGTGAAAGAATCTCCCATTAAATTTTTATTCTTCTCTTTCATTCTTCATTCTCTTCTCTGAACCTTTTCATTCTTCTTTTTTGTTCTTTAGTTCTTAATTTCGGCTGGTGCTGATTGGAGTCAAAACCTGATCGAATCTTCAGAAGTCACTGCTGTCGCTGTTCATCAGGTGTTTGCAGATCGTCTTTGTCTCTTCGTAACGCTTCTGATTCAGGTATGGTGTTATCCTTATCTTGATTTTGGTTGATAATCATCTTTGCTGCTGTATCTAGGTTTTTTGATGAAGAACAAAATATACAAAAGTCTATATACTTTCCCCTGTTCTTTATCACAAAATCTATGGCTTCTTTGTTGATTATTGAAGCTTGTTTTTAATGGCTACGGCTGAATTAGGGTTTCTAGTTTTCTGTGGGTTTTTTATCAAACTATATGTTTCTGATGAAATGTGATGGTATTTCTGATGAACTGTGAAAGTCGAAAAACTTTCGTTTTATGATCATCATCTTCTCTATTTGATCTTCGTCTTACTTCTATGCCCCTTGTAGGTATGGCTGATCGTCATCGGGTTCCATATCAAACTCTACCATCGAGTCCTTATAGGTCTCCTCAATCTAGAAGCCCTGATAGATCTCCGCCGAAGGGTGGTCCACCTAAGTCTTCTCAACCATACCTTTGTACTCACAAGACTTCGTCATCGTCAGGTCTTAGGGTTTCATCTACGAAGAAGGGGGATCCCCCGAAGGGTTCCCGATACGCGGTTAACCGTCGCTCAACTAATCCTTCCTCTCAACGTGCTGAGCCGACGAATGTGCCGCCTTCTTCTCCTCATCGTGTTGAGCCGCTAAATGTACAACCTCTTCGTTCTGTTGCCCCAGATACGATGCCTTCTCAGAAACCTACGGTTCCATCATCTACTGCTCCCCTGAGAGGAAAATCTGCTAAAGGTGCTGCGCCGAGGACAGACCCGTCGAGGAATCTATCGACCAATAGAAAAGCTTCGGATATGAGTCCTCCGAAGAAAACATCGTCGAGTAAATATGCTGGTTCTGACGATGCCCCAATTATATGAAGCGTCTCGGTTGGTAAGAAGAAGGTTACTTATAAGCACGTAGATATTGAAGCGTTTAAGGTAAAGCATGAACTCGAGGCTTTTGACGTTAATTTTATGCTCCCGATGATGATCTTACTTATGATCTGACTACGAACTATAAATACGATGATTTTCACTTGCTGACGGCCGTGGGGGCCTTCGAATCTGACCTCATGTTGCCCCTGTATAAATCGGGTGATTTTTTTTACTACGATGCCTTGGCTCGCCGTGAAGGTTCTACTCCACATACTCTCTGCCGCTCGGTGGTACAGCTGTCTAAGAACTATCTTCGAGCGCTTAAGGAGTGCTACCTTCGGAGTAATGGGGAGACGATGATGACTTTCTATGTTCCCAACCCGGGTGAGAAAGATTGGTATACCCCTGAAAACTTCAATGCCTCCTTCAGAGATTATGTCAACGGTAGGAACCGTAAACCCTGGAGTGTCGCCCTTCGTACTATTGCTGCTCCTCAGGGTGAAATTTGTCTTATAGATGAAGTGAGTGATTCTAAGCTCCAATATGTCCCTGGTATCAAAGGGACTCCTCAGCGAAAACTTTTTCCTGCTCTGATCGGCTCAAACGTGATCATGATTATGAATGACATGCCACTGTTATCGAATTTGTTGGTCCTTGGGCTTATGGTTGGGTACCTGGTCAGCATGGATGACTCCCCATTGATGGTATTCAACCTCGTGCTAGTGCTCCCGCTCGTTATGGTGACTTATGTCCTTGGAAGTTGAATTTTTCTGGTATGAACTTCGAGTACGCCTTCGATGCTGCTGATGTAGATGAAGAAGAAAGTTCCGACGCTACCCTTCCTCCTAAGGGTGCCGCCGCTGTCAAGGTATGACTTTTTATGAGATTCTAATGTGTATACTTGCCCCTAATATTCTTAGTTTGAGACTAATAAAAGTATGGAGAAAATTGTCTTCGTGGTAACACGATGTTATGTCTTCAGGTAACGAAGAAGAAAAAGATAGGCCCAGTTCAGTCTTCTACCGCTGCTGTTGAGAAGATAGAAGTTCCCGATGAGGTTACCAGCCTAGTGAACGATGAGTACATCGAGGAAGAAGAAGAAGTTAGCGATGATGAGGAACGCACATAGACTTCTCCACAAAATCATGAGGATGATGAGAATATTGGTGGCAGAGCTACTGAAGAGGAGATTGGCCCTAGGGGTCAAGGGGATATTCCTCCTGATGATCCTAAACTCTCCCCCTCCCCGAATCAGAGGAACGAAGATGTTAATCTTCAACCAACCATCCGTGCTGGGTCAGATCAAGAGTTCTCTTTTGGCAAGATCTATTCCTCTGAGGGACACATTGATATTGGCGCTTCCATGGGGATAACTTCGGACTTCTCGCTGGTTTCTCCAAATGATGAGTGGGATGTCCTTGGTGAGACCGGTGGTGAGAAATCAACTGAGATGGAGGAGAGTTATGATGGTGAGGACGTCGAGGCTCTTGCTAACAAGGAGACCGAAGCCAAGAAGGATTTCGATGGTCGGAGGAACGCTGCTGGTGGTGGGACTTCCGCTGATGCATCTTCGGAGAGTTTTGAGAGGGATGTTATGCATGATGGTGATGTGCCAAACTTTATTGGTTGATGAAGAAAAATCTGATGTTCGTGCCAAACCCTGCTCCCGTGATCGCTGGTGAAAAGAGTTCTGACGCTTTTACCCGTCAGAGAATGCAATTATCATCTCATGATGAGGTTGCAGAGATCCGGAAGAAGGATTTGGGGGCTACTTCCACTAGTCTTCTAATCAATCCGCCATCCTCCATTGCTGATATGATGGCGATAGCAGACGGGTATCAGTATGGTTTCCCTCAGCAGCGTGTCCTTGAGGTAGGTCGTCGGAAATCCCTCTAAGCTGAATGCTGTTAAGTTTTTTACTAATTAATCATTATTTGTTTGTTATTAATGCAGATGATGAGGAGCGAACACTGCAAACCATACTCTGTACCAGTTTTTTAAGGCTAAGTCCCTTAAACTGGAGGCGAAGCTTCGTCATAGGGAAGAGGAGTTGAACGTTGTTGATGCGCTCATTACTGCTAAGGACAAGGAGATGTTAGAACTGAAGAATCAGCTGAAGTATAAAGAGCAGCTCGGTGCCTCTGAGGATAAGATTCTTCTTGAAGTTGCCTATGTTCGTAATGAATTGGAGAAGGCCCGTAGCGAGTCTTTGTCTTCCAAAGGTTCATATTCTTTCATAGCTCTCCCTTTTCTCTCATTTTCGTCTTCTTAGTGTGTTGTCTGGGTCTCCCGGCCCTATCTTCAGCAGGTGATGTCAGAGAGTTAATATGGCTTCGAAGTGAGAGGACTCGACAAGCTTCTCGGATCAAAGAGCTGGTGGAGAGAATTAAGGGAGAAGCTGAAAAATGGAATTCCCGGACCGATGAGAATAATGTCCAGGTGGCTGAGTGGCGAGAGAGACGCATCCAAATGGTTGATATGCAGAATAAGTATAATACCGATCGTCGCCAGTTCAATGGTGCTCTACTGTGGACTCGTGAGAATCTGCGTGAGGCTCGTGAGGATATTTTTCGTTTAGAGACCAAGGTAATAAACTTGGAAGAAGAGTTGCGTCAAGCTCGTTCATCTCATGACCCTGAAGTTAAGGATTATATACAGCGTCTTGTTTGGGAAAGAGACGATGCTAGGGCTGAGGCCCATGCTCTTAGTAATGCATTAAGTGCTTATCGAGATGATGTTGCTCGTTTAGTCGAATCTGAGAAGGACCTTGAAGTTAATTTGTACAGGATGACTAAAGGGATAGAAGAAATGAGCAACAAAGTCAATCGTCTTCACTTTTAGACTCCATGAAGCAGGTTGGTAGGACTTGAAAGAGTACCTACGACTATGTGTAACTGCAAGTGCACAGTGTCGATATGCAACACATGGCAAGCACAGGTTGATCCTCAGGGACAAGGTGGGTGCTAAAGCTGAAACTATGGTCTCACTTAAACTGATTTTAAACAAGAAAGAGTAACCAAAATGGGGGTTGTTTTGATGTGTAGATACGACAAGGTGTTGGTGAGGATTACAACAGAAAATAAATAAAAGTAAAAGATGCAAATAACACAGGGAGTAAACACTGAGAATGAAGGTACTAGGATTGTCGAACCACCATTAACTCGTACTATGTATTCAAATGATTATGATACTCTTGTCCTTTTAACAGATAAGGTAGAGGTGTCAAGTCTATTACCTACCTAAGGTGTTTCACCAATGGATGATTCAATCACAACTAAAATATCAATCCGGAGCACTAACTGTCTAATTAAGCACAACTAGTCAAGGGATTAACAATAGTCTCTAAAGCATGAGATGCAGCATAATCAACACTGTTTTATCCTGACTACAATGGATACATGGCATACACTGTGAAAGAAAAGCATTAACGTACTAAGATTGAAACTATCCTAACAGTTTAAGCATTCAAGAGCAACACAATTAGTATGAATAACACAACAGAAAGCTAAGGTTTCATCTAAACCCTAGTTATTGAATTATAGCATAATAACACTACTGAAAACAAACATAAATTACTACAGCTTGGTACACCGGCTAATCCGGGCATACCCACACACACACAATACCATGTTCTATTTATACCCAAAATTAGGGTTCTTAACAGTTTCCCCAAAATTTCCCAAATTAGAGTTTACATTGAAAATTAAAATTAAAGCTCACCCGTCTCTGCTTTTGTTGTCTCCTCCTCGACCCATGTCTTGTCTTCCTTCTCTGCTACTCCTCCTGCTCCAATTGTCTCTTACATCGCCTCTGCTACAAACCCTAGTTCTCTCTTTCTTGGTTGTAGCGTCTTTGAGAGAAGCTAAAACTAAGCTAGAGAGAGTCTAGGGTTTAGGGTTAGTCTGCTGTGGTGTCGGGTGAAGGTAGTGATGGTGAAGCTCGAGAAGAAGGGGAAGAATGGTGTTGCAGGTCTATTGGTCGGGGAAGAAGGAGAAATTTGGGAAGACGAGGAGAAGAAGGAGAGAAGAATTCGATGGTTTTGGGAGAAGATATTTGGTGCTAGGGTGTTGAGCGGGTGTATCAAAATTTTATGATCGGTGATGAAAAGCGTAGGATGAAAAGGTGATGGAGTGATCCAACGGCGCGATGTGATGGATGTGGAGCGACCGTTGGATGATGAGATACATCAAAATTGACGGCGAAGATCGGGGTTAGGTGCTATGATGTTAGACAGGGACTTCAGAGTTCGATGTACTCTGATGAAGCGACCGTTGGATGATGGATTTGATCCAATCTGACGGCTAAAGAGAGAAGCGGGTTTGGGCTTGGATTTTAGGATATGGAAATGGGTTTGAGTTTGGGAAATGGGTTTGGGCTTGGACTATTCTGAGCCCACTTCTTCTTTAAGAACAAATTCTTCCTTGTTAAGCCCATTTTTATCCTTGAGTCGGCTCTTGCAAACATCATTCTTCGCTGCCTTTCTGCGAGAGTCTTTGCCGTTTCTTTGCTCTTTTCGCTCCGTGAGTTAACCAGGCTTTATTTAGTACCTAAAAATGCAAAATTAATTGAGAAAAGTATTTAGTCTTGAAAACAACGAAAACACAGAATATGGGATAAAATGGAGCGTTAGTGCACAAATGATGAGTTAAATGCCAATAAAAAGGTGCAAATATATACAATATTTGGCACTCATCAAATACCCCCAAACCTTAATTTTACTTGTCCTCAAGTAAAACAAAACTAAGGAAATCCTACCTATACCACTGTCGCTGGTCTCTCGATTGCATTTAGCGAATGCAATAAGCCTTTTAAACCACTAAGTGTCCCTAGTGGACGAGTTGAAGTCTCGTGAAGGTTTGCTTAGAACGTACCTACAAAGTTCTAGGACAAAATATAAGCTCAGATTCCATGAAATGTGACATGTGCAAGACAGTAGAAGCTCACAGCAAAATGGAGATGTCAATCTAGCTATCAAAGGCACAATCCTAGCACTGATAACAAATAAAGACATGTGATAAGAGTGTAAAGTGTATCTACACATGTGTAAAGAAAGATCGGATGTTATGACTACTAATCACCAAGAGATAGTTTCTCAGGCTAAGAACCGAGGTCGAAATCTAGCTAGCTGTCCGGACTTTACGAGAATTGTGAATGAGTTGGAGGTATTTCACAATTACTCGCGTTGTACATCAATGGCATAGACCCTTCCTTGCTTATAACACAAAAACACAAAAGATGACTCTTTACATGACTCTTATTTACATTGACTACTCTCTTTTATTTTTTGAACAAGAGAGGATGGAATTGATAAATACTTGACTTTTTTTTTTTTTGATTTTTTTGATATTTTTCTGAATATATACATCGTTTTTTTTTTTTTTTTAAAAAATTATTTACAACATGGTAACTCTTTTGATACATAAGCAAAAAGAAACAAAAAATTACATGACACTTTGCAAGAGGTAGCCCTTTTTGACGCACCCAGTTAAATTCGATGGTTGTCTTTCTTAATGTAACCTCCACCTTCTATCCCAACCAACCAAAGAACAATCTAGTCAAGTTTCGTTCAACATTCTAAAGTGATTGGTAATCGTGACTTCCGATAGAACACCTCAAGGATGAGGCTATACATGTATTGGTAAATCGTGCGCGTGCAAGTTTCTTATCACTATGTGAATTGTGCTAGAATGGGTGCCTAAATATCTAGACTAAGAATCCTAAAAATTACATACATGCACAAGAGTCAACATTTCAAGGTAAATGAGCTCCACTTTTTTATTATGGTTTTTCAATTTTTCAATTTTTTATTTTTCAAAAAGAGGGAGGAGTTTTGTTTTCAATTATAGCATGATATCACGGTATCTACTTTTCACCCCTAAACCTAAACTAAACATTGTCCTCAATGTTTCTAAAGATAAACATATTTATAACTTGGACATATCAGAGAACATGTTGAGTTTTGAGAGAAAGGAAAGAGATACCCGATTTGACGAAAAAAGAAACGAACTCCATTATTCATGGTTAGAATCCAAGTTTCAGCCGCGATCACCATGGGAGTAGCAAATATAAGAAACAAAATTTCACTAAAACTACCTACCGGATTATATACAAAAAATTCACTATATACATAAAGTCTAAAGAGTTGAGGATCAACCCAAAAGACAAAGTGTTGAAACATAGACAGTTTCAAAACACTAAAATTGGACTTAAATGGGAGTGAGAGTGAAAAACCGAATGAATCACCCCTAAACCTGAATTTTTCAACAGATTTATTTTTAAGCACAAAATCTAGCAATTTTGGGGGTTCGGGATTCACCAGGTCTAACTCAAAATGGACTTTTTGCGGGATGGAAAAGAAATGTATTCCAATTGTGGCTCCTTAAAAGTATTGTATTTTGATGCAAAATAGTCCAAAAGGACTTGGAAGGCACACAGTTCCAATCCTAGGTTTGGAATTTTCAGAAAAGTTGGTTTAAAAGTTTTGTTACAAACCAAATCTAGGTTGGGTGGAATAATCTCAATATGCGATTTAGGTAAGAAAGTTGGTACTTCTAAGTTATTTTCATGGATAAGATCAATAGTACCAACACATACTTCCCCTAAATCAGAAATTGGTAAATCATGCTCACATTCATCGAACAAAACATCAAGACCTAAATCGGTATCATGATTGTCCGTAGTACTCAAATCAACATCGGAAGAAATAAAATTTTGTGACTTAGGAAAGGAATCATACACATCAAATTTGTTTTCATGCATATTAACATTAGTGTCTACAGAAGATTCAATTATTCCTATGTCATGCTCATCTTCGAAGAACAATTATAAAAGTACCATATCAATATCAAAATCATATGATTTGCTATGAGTATTAGAAGAAACAATATTCATGAAGGTCGAGGGCAAGAAGCCATATGTTATTGAACCAAAAGCTTCCACAATATTTTCATGTTCTTCTAACATAACATCATTATCATCATAATCTTCATAATCATCATCATGGTAACATGCATATTGGTCCTCATTAACAGTGGTGGTGTCATTAGTCGATTCATGTTCCTCTAAATTAGGTTCATATTCAACATCATTTACATGAATGGGACTAGACACTTCATTAGGGACAACATACATTTCCTCATGAATTTCCTCCTTTTGTAGGTGAAGCAAAATCTGATCTAAATATGCCTGAATTCATGATGTAGATCTAGCAAAGTTTTGCTCACTGAGTCTGAAAGCTTCTGTGGTGGAGTCTAAATTCATGGGAGTACAAAATTCTTCATGTTCAAATTGTGGTGAATGGTACATGTGTGCATGTTCATTAGGGTTTATAAAAGATTGATCGCAACCCTCAAAGGATTGATTATGGTCCCAATGACTACCAGCCTCACAATTTGTGTGCATTTCATAATTTGGATTTTCATGGGATTCTCTAAATTGCCTATAATCATGCAAAATATAGAAATATTTATCAGGGTGGTCTAAACCACCACATAAGGTACATGCATAGATTTCAGGTCGTCTATGTGAACTAGATGCTACAGATTTCTCATGTGTTTGCATTTCTAAAGCAGTGATCCGAGCCTCTAACTGATTCACAAGTGACGAATGTGTGAGTTGGATATTGTCTAGATGTTCATTTTCACTCAATGGTGGATGATACATGTGTGAATAGTCATTAGGGTTTGCATATTGAGGTTCATGACCTACATAAGGTCCATAATAATAATCCCTATAACTATTGATATCATGGTCTGTGGGAGGCTCATAAGGAGAATCTTGCCCGTAAGCTTCTCTAATAGATTTATTCCCAGTAGGATACCAAAATCCAGACATGTTATGTTTATCAAACAATCACACAATTCAAAAAGAGAAATAAGGCCCACACTTTTCAGTTATGGGTTTCAAAAATTTGGTTTTTAGGCTTTAAAGGTAAAGCCTATTTGGGATTTTTGGTTAAAAAGAGGGAGAAAATTTTTGGTTTTTGAATGGGAGAAAACTTTTGGTTTTAATTGGGAGATAAAAAGAAAAATTTGGTTTTTAATATTGGGAGAAAAACTTTGGTTTTAAAATTGGGAGCAAGCCCACATCGGTGGAGCAAGAATTTGATTTTGAGCCGGGAGAAAAATTTGGTTTTGTTGTTAGGAGCAAGCCCACATTGGTGGGAGAATTGTGCAGCCCAAAAGGAAGTTTTGAACAGGCCCAACTGTTTGGTTGAAAGTTGGTTAGAATTTTTTTTAACTTTTGAAGCTTGAGCCAAGCCCAGCAGTTTGATTTTGTTATGAAGCCCAGCTGTTGGGTTTTGAAAATTTGAAAATTTTTAAAGATTGTCAAAGTTATAAGCCCAAACAGAAATGTTTAAAAACAAACAAGCCCACAAATAATTGAGATTACAATCCCTCAAGAAATTAAATTACAAACCCAACAGAAAATGGAAGCCCACAAGTTGGGTTCTCTTAATGGGTTTAGGCTTACCTATTTTTTTGGAGGGAAGCCCAGTTGGGCTTTGGTCCCTTTGTGTTTTTTGCAAAAGCCCAGTTGGGATTTGGATCTTCCTAAGCTTTTATTGAAGCCCAGTTGAGCTTGGTTCAATCTTTACTCCAACTTGTGCAGCCCAGTTGGGCTTGGTAGTTCTTTTGTTTCACATTGCACAGCCTAACAGAAGAGAAGTAGAAACCCAGCAGCAGAGGGGCATCACCAACAGTCATAGCTTCACCAGCAACATCAGCTTGGTGACAAGCCCAGCCCAGCATCTTCAAAGTCTTCAATCAGCTCACAACAGAGCACCAGTGGTACCTGTAAGTGAAAAACAAGGATTGTCAGAGCACCAGCTTCTCCTTGTAGGAAGACTCAAGGATTTTTATCAACAAGTGATGCAAAACTACAAGACTATGCAGCTAAGAATATGAGATGCAGGTGCAGCTACAGATGAGAAACTAAAATGCAGTTACAGGAAAAACAGCAAGTGCACAGTGTCGATATGCAACACAGGGCAAGCACATGTCGATCCTCAGGGACAAGGTGGGTGCTAAAGCTGAAACTATGGTCTCACTTAAACTGATTCTAAACAAGAAAGAGTAACCAAAATAGGGGTTGTTTTGATGTGTCGATACGACAAGGTGTTGGTGAGGATTACAACAGAAAATAAATAAAAGTAAAAGATGCAAATAACACAGGGAGTAAACACTGAGGATGAAGGTACTAGGATTGTCGAATCCACCATTAACTCATACTATGTATTCAACTGATTATGATACTCTTGTCCTTTTAACATATAAGGTAGAGGTGTCAAGTCTATTACCTACCTAAGGTGTTTCACCAATGGATGATTAAATCACAACTATACTATCAATCCGGAGCACTAACTGTCTAATTAAGCACAACTAGTCAAGGGATTAACAATAGTCTCTAAAGCATGAGCAGCAGCATAATCAACACTGTTTTATCCTGACTACAATGGATACATGGCATACACTGTGAAAGAAAAGCATTGACGTACTAAGATTGAAACTATCCTAACAGTTTAAGCATTCAATAGCAACACAATTAGTATGAATAACACAACAGAAAGCTAAGGTTTCATCTAAACCCTAGTTATTGAATTATAACATAATAACACTACTGAAAATAAACATAAATTACTACAGCTTGGTGCACCGGCTAATACGGGCATACCCAAACACACACAATACCATGTTCTATTTATACCCAAAATTAGGGTTCTTAAACGTTTCCCCCAAAATTCCCAAATTAGGGTTTACATTGAAAATTAAAATTAAAGCTCACGCGTCTCTGCTTTTGTTGTCTCCCCCTCGACCCATGTCTTGTCTTCCTTCTCTGCTACTCCTCCTGCTCCGATTGTCTCTTACATCGCCTCTGCTACAAACCCTAGTTCTCTCTTTCTTGGTTGTAGCGTCTTTGCGAGAAGCTAAAACTAAGATAGAGAGAGTCTAGTGTTTAGGGTTAGTCTGCTGTGGTGTCGGGTGAAGGTAGTGATGGTGAAGCTCGAGAAGAAGGGGAAGAATGGTGTTGCAGGTCTGTTGGTCGGGGAAGAAGGAGAAATTTGGAAAGACGAGGAGAAGAAGGAGAGAAGAAGTCGATGGTTTTGGGAGAAGATATTTGGTGCTAGGGTGTTGAGCGGGTGTATCAAAATTTGATGATCGGTGATGAAAAGCGTAGGATGAAAAGGTGATGGAGTGATCCAACGACGCGATGGGATGGATGTGGAGCGACCATTGGATGATGAGATACATCAAAATTGACGGCAAAGATCGGGGTTAGGTGCTATGATGTTAGACAAGGACTTCAGAGTTCGATGTACTCTGATGAAGCGACCGTTGGATGATGAAATGGATCCAATCTGACGGCTAAAGAGAGAAGCGGGTTTGGGCTTGGATTTTAGGATATGGAAATGGGTTTGAGTTTGGGAAATGGGTTTGGGCTTGGACTATTCTGAGCCCACTTCTTCTTTAAGAACAAATTCTTCCTTGTTAAGACCATTTTTATCCTTGAGTCGACTCTTGCAAACATCATTCTTCGCTGCCTTTCTGCGAGAGTCTTTGCCGTTTCTTTGCTCTTTTCGCTCTGTGAGTTAACCAGGCTTTATTTAGTACCTAAAAATGCAAAATTAATTGAGAAAAGTATTTAGTCTTGAAAACAACGAAAACACAGAATATGAGATAAAATGGAGCGTTAGTGCACAAATAATGAGTTAAATGCCAATAAAAAGGTGCAAATATATACAGTATTTGGCACTCATCACAGGTAGAGTTGGATGAGTGTCAGTTTGCTCTTACGAATCTTCGATTAGATTACAAGAAAATTTCCGATGAGTATGACTTTCTTAACGAAGCCCGGGACGCTGTAGTTAATGAATATGAAATAGCTTCGGCTAATGTCGAAGGTATATATTTGTTTGGTCGTGGGTGACTTTATGATTCTACTTTTCTGACCTTGTTTGTGCCTTCCTTTTCAGAACTCGAGGGACAGCTTAACCTTGCAAATGAGAAGCTTAAAGAGGCTCAATCTTTCTTAGTGCACCAGGAGGGTCAGGATAAGTATTATGAAGGGTTGGCAGGATCCTGGCTCAGGGCCACTGTTGAAGTCTTCGTTGTCGCAGTCTGAGCTCAGGGACACCGTTGTTGCACATAAGGCTCGTTTTCAACTGGCCGAAGAGATTAACAATACCTTATCAAAGGTCGAGCAGGGCCTTCTGAAGGACTATAACATTTCCAAGATATACCCATGTCGTCCTATTCATGTGCCCCTGACTTGTATCTCCGATCCTTCTTCGGGAGGAAGTGTCCCCTCGTCTCAGAAAATGAATCCCGCTGATCACGTAGGATCTTCTAAGGAGAAGTAGGTTTCCATGCATGTTATAAAAAGTTGATCTTCGTTGATTACTTGGCTTTGGGCCATTTTTTGTATATCTTGTGTTAGCTCTGGTTTACTTCCTTCTTAATTCTCCGATCTTGTAATCAACTTTTATGGAATGGATCATCGTTTGTTTGGATATGTACAACTCTGGATCACCGTTTGTTTGGATATGTACAACTCTGTTTTATCTGCATGGTTAATTCAATTACTTTTTAGATGGTGAGCAAATCTAATTGAAAGAATAAATAAATTAAGTGTTAGGAAGTGTTTGATGGAAATAACGAAGATATGCACCTTCGTTACTGACTTTAGACCTGTCACCCTGCTGGCTAACCCTTGGCCATAGGGTTACCAAGCGGTGGGGGTTGATGCAGCGTTCCCAGATATGTAATGCGTTACTGAAATATTTACATGCATTCATTCTGGTGAACCGCTGCCTTTTGGATTGGTTGGGTATCTCTTTCTGTTGGAAGCCTTTCCCATGGTCCTACACTCATAGACACTGATAGGGGAGTCCCGAGAGATTGTATATGATTACTTTCCCCAATATAAATTTTGCAAAAAGTTTGTTTGATTGATAAGGTGAGGTCTGCTATTCCTCTTCCAGAGATAGAAACATATCGAGCGGGTACGCTGCCTTCTTCTTCTGGTGTTCTTCACGCATATGCAGAACTACGTTGCTCTATGGATAGTATGGCTTGAGATATTTCGCATTCCACAGGTGTCTGAGGCTTCTCCTTTTAGGTTGCGCAGGTAATAAGATCCATTTCCCGCGGTATCATGTATTACAAATGGTCCTCCCCATGTTGGTGCTAACTTGCCCCACTTTTTCTCTCGTTGGTATTGGGGTATAGTTCTCAGCACATACTGTCCTTCTACAAAATTTCTAAGCTTAACATTTTTGTTGTATTCCCTTGCTAATCTTAGATGATAATTCTCGCTGTCTCCCTCCTTTCTTCCAGATCATCGAGCCTTTCTCACATCATGTCCGCTGTGAGGTTCTTTTCCCATGCTTCGGTCTTTGTGTTTGGCATGATAATTTCTGTTGGGATGACTGCTTCGGCCCCGTAAGTGAGGAGTAACAGTGATTCTCCTGTAGCGGACCTTCGTGTTGTTCGGTATGCCCATAACACGTTGTGTAGTTGTTCACACCACCATCCCTTGTGTTCGTCCAGCTGTTTCTTGAGGATAAGAGCGAGGGTCTTATTTGTAGCTTTAGCCTGGACGTTACTTTGGGGATAGATGGGAGTCGATTTATTCTTCCTGATTTTGAAGGTGTCAAAGAGCATATCTATGTTCTTTCCCTGCATCTGCTTTCCATTGTCAGAGACGATCTCTGCAGGGATGTCGAACCTGCAAATGATGTTCTGGAAGATGAATGTGAATACGTCCGAGTCTCGGATTCTATCCAGGGCCTTAGCTTCGACCCATTTGCTAAAGTAATATGTAGCTACAATCAACAATCGTCTTTTCCCTGATCCTTCGATCAGGGGTCCAACGATGTCTATGCCCCATTTTGAGAAGGGCCAAGGACTATCAACCGAGTTCAGCTTTTTTGCATGAGCTTGGATCATTTTAGCAAACCGCTGGCATTCCTCACACCTTCTAGACATCCTTGCGGCATCTCGTATTATTTGTGGCCAATAATATCCCTGCATTTTTGCTTTGTCCGCTAGTGATCTCATTCCACTATGGTTGCCCGCATCTCCATATTGTATGTCTTTCAAAACCCGATGTCCTTCTTCTCTTGATAGGCAGCGCAACAACGGTCTGAGAACAGACCTTTTATACAATATTTCGTCCCGGAGGTCGTACCTCCCCGCCTTTGATTGCACCTTTCTAGCCTGCTTCAAGTCCGCAGGCAGCGTTCCTTCTTTAAGAAAAAGATGAATTTCGATTCTCCAATCTTCTTCGTCTGTGAAGTCTTCATCTTCGTTAGATCTTGTCATAATGTCATCTTCGTGAAAGTCATCGGCGATATCCTCCCCTACATCGTCGTCAGCGATATCCTCCCCTACATCGTCTTCACGATTTGTAGCGAAGGATTTATGTGGAGTGATCAAAGGCTCATATACTCTCGTTATCTTGATTGCCTTGACGCTTTCATCTTTCAACATGGATGATATGTATGCTAAAGCATTAGCATGCCTGAGGTCTCTCCTGCATAAGTGCCCGAACTTGATGCTAGGTATTTGGGACGCGAGAGTCTGGACCAGGGTTATGTACGCCGAAAGGGTCTCGTCGTAGACATTGTATTCTAGTACTATTTGTCGTATGAATAGTTGTGAATCGCTTGTCAGGCGTACATCGGTTATTCCCATTTCTGTTATTAAATGAAGAGCATGCATATACCACGGCTTCGTATTCTACGATGTTGCTGGTATGCCCCTTTAATTCCAACCTCATCGCGTGTACGATCCTTTCTCCAGTGGAGATGGTGATTACGATGCCTATGCCCGCACCTTCCCTATTCCTTGATTCGTCAACGAAGACCTCCCATCGTCTTTGGATTGAGGGTTCGAGAACATCGACTGTATCTTTCCCGTCCTCTGCTTCTGGTATGCCCCTCACTTCCTCATCATTGTCCAGGGATAAATCTGCTAGAAAATCCGCCAGGACTTGCGATTTTTGGGAATGTCGGATCTCATGGATGATGTTGAACTGATCGAGATGAATAGTCCATTTTGCTATCCTTCCTACTTTCCCAGCGCTCTTGAGAAAAACCTCCAATGGTGCTTTGCAAGGAACGCGAATGTAGTGAGTTAAAAAATAGGTTCTTAGCTTTTGGGTTGCCTATACTAGTGCCAAGATGAGCTGCTCGATCTTCGTATAATTTTCTTTCTGCCGTGTTGAGAGTCTTGCTGGCGTAATAAATTGGATGTTCTATATTCGTGTTCGTCTTGACCAATACTACGCCTGACTGCATCCTCCATTGCTCCTATGTAGAGAGCCAATACCTCATCGGGATCGGGCTTTTGTAGGATCCGGATCGTGGCTAGATATTCTTTGATCTTTTGGAAAGCTTCTTCGCATTCTGCGGTCCATTCAAACTTTCTCCCCTTTTTGAGGATGTTGAAGAAATGTTTGCATTTGTTTGATGACCTGGATGAATCTACCCATAGCCTCTAAGGATCCGTTGAGTTTTTGGACTTCTTTCAGGTTCTTCGGGGATGGCATCTCTACGATGGCCTGGATCTTGGAGGGATCTACTTCGATGCCCCTCTTCGTTACTAGGTATCCGAGGAACTTCCCTGAAGTGACGCCGAATATGCATTTTTCCGGATTTACTTTCATGTTGTGTTTCCTCATTGCTTCAAAGATATCCCTCAGGTATTGATGGTGGTCCTTGCGCAACTTACTTTTGACAAGCATATCATCAACAAAATCTTCTAGGGTGTTCTCAATCCAAGGGTTGAAGATAACATCAACCATCCTCTGGTATGTTGCCCCTGCATTTCTAAGTTTGAAGGGCATCCTTGTGTAAAAATAGAGGCCGTGCGGGGTATAAAATGTTGTATGTTGTTGATCTTCTTCTGCAAGGGCTACTTGGTTGTAACCAGAATATTCATCCATGAATGATAGTTCTTCGTATACTTCGACGGCTTCCACCAGTTGATCGATGCTTGGGAGCGGGTAACTTTCCTTCGGACATTCCTTATTGAGGTTGGTGAAATCGATGCATATTCTTACTCCTCAGTTATTCTTTGGCACTATGACCATGTTCGATATCCACGTTGGATATTTGTCTTCCTTGACGAATCGTGCTTCTAAAAATTTGCGGAGCTCCTTTTCAATGGCTTGGTGATACTCTGGTGCTACCTTTCGTACTTTTTTTCTGAAGGGTGTGGTGCCTGGATTTATACGAAGTTCGTACTGGATTATCTTCGGATCGATTCCTGGCATGTCTCCTAATTTCCACACGAAAATGTCTGCGTACTCTATGAGTAGCTTGATTAGATCTATCTCTATTTCTTTATCCATTAAAGTCCTTATCTTGATCATATTCGGGTTCTCTTCGGTCCATATATTGATCTCTTTCACGGGTTCCACAGATGTGAATATAGGCTTCGGTTCCCCTAGGAGAGGGACGTTCTTTAATTGCTATTTGGTAGGCTCTTCAGCCCCCTTAGCTGTTGAGGTACCTGCTTCGGTTTTTAGAACGACGCTTTCCTTCGTCACACTTTTTCCGGAGATTTCCTCGAGATAAAGGTCAATTGCTTTTTCCTTGGAAGCCTCTTTGTTTCGGTTTCTTCGGGATTTACGCTGCTCATCTTGTTCGTTATTGAGCTGATTTTATATAGCCTGGCATTCTCGAGCGGTGACCTGATCTCCCTTTATTTCCATTACCCCTTCGGGTGTTGGAAATATAAGGTATTGATGATAGGTCGCTGCTACTCCTTTGAGCTTGTGCACCCATCTTCGTCCGATGATGGCGTTGTAGGGGGAAGGAGCGTCCACTACACTGAATCGAGTATCAACCTTCATTGGTCCTGCATCGACTTGTAAAACAATATCTCCTGAGGGTGTTGTCGGTGCCCCATTGAATCCGTAAATGGTGTAATAAGAAGACATCAGTTGCTCGTCGTTCAACTTCATCCGCTTGAACGTGTCATAGAACAGAACATTAACCGAACTCCCTCCGTCGATGAGGATCTTCCTGATATTGCACCCTGCCACTGGTAATGTGAGGACCAAGGGATCGTTGTGGTCTTCCATGTCTTCGTCGATATCTTCGGCATCGAAAGTCATAGGTGTGTTCATCCATTGATCGTGTTCGTCCACTTCTACTCCATCGATCTTATACAGCTCGCAATAATCCTCGAATTGTTTTCTTTGCCTTTTCCCTATCTGGGAAGTCAGCGATGGTCCAGTAGCTTCGGAACATGAGATGGTGTTGATGCTTAGATTTCTTTCGGATAGTTGGACTTGCTTGCTTCGCTTAGCCCTCTCTTCAGTTTCTGCCTTCTGTATGTACTGCTTGAGGTCACCAGCGTCAATCAACTTCTGGATCATTATCTTGAGATTCTTACATTTCTCGGTTTGGTGTCCGTTGAAGCAGTGGTATTCACAGTAATCCCTCGACTTCTTGGTCCTTGGGGGCTGTTTTCCTTTGGATCATGGCCATTCCAGTTTTTTTCGATCCTTGATCTCCCTTAAGATGCGAGTGTAGTTGGTGTTCAGCTTTGTGTAAACTTGGTCTTCGAACTTTCGGTCATCACGCCGACGATCGTCTCTTCGTCCTCTCCTATATTCGTTAGGACGTTCAGTTGAACCGCTTATTTTTGACCCGCTGGCTTGCTCTATCGAATGTGTCCGATGAGATCTTTGAATCTGGACTCTGGAGTTTTCCCGCTGGATCTCTTCTAGCCTGGCGTGCTTTTCGATGATTACTCGAAGGTCTCCTTCGGTCGTGGGAACACTTCCATGAATCTCGACAAATAGCGGGCTCATCCTATCTAATCCCCACTTGTAGCAGTTAATGCTGACCACCGGATATACGTTCCCTATTGCCTGGAAAATCTTGTGCCATCTGTCAGTATATTCCCTGGTTGTTTCTTTGTAGGCGATCTCCAACGAGAATAACTTGTCCATCCCTGCGTTAACAGCCTTGTTGTACATATATGTTCCTAAGAACTTCTCAGTTTGCTGATCGTAGGAGTCGATGGAGTTGGGTGGAAGGTTATCGAACCAGGATAGGGCCGATCCTTTCAAACTTGAAGGGAAATATCTGCAGAGGACTGCGTCATCTTGATCCCATCGTGCCAGCATGCGATTGTAATACCGAAGGTGTGCCGCGGGATCACTGGATCCATTGTAACACTCTAACGCTGGGATATGGCACTTCTGAGGAATGAGAGCTCTGGCCAAATGCGGTACCAGTGGGGTGGTGTTAACTTTTTTCATCACCTCTTCTAGTCTTCCTCCCCCTTGTCTTGATTTCAGTTGCTTGATTTCAACCATCATTTCAGCACGAAGGTCCTCCATTTCCCGCTGGTGGTATTCTCGGGTTGCTGATCGCTCTGATCTTCGGTTCTCACTATCAAAATAATCTGAATTCTCTGGCGCGTAATCTGGGTCGGGTGACCTATTTCCTCTGGTTGCTCCTCGGTTTAATGGCTCAGGATTTGTCACGACGAGCCTTCGGTCATGGTTCGGCTCTGGTGCTTTAGAATTTGCTTCATCGTGCTGATGCGCTGCTCCAATGCTTTGGGAAATCTTGTCCTTGAACTCCTGATTTTCTCGAGCTAATAATGCCACAGCCTCTGCATATATCTTCTGGTTCTTCGTTAATTCTTCAAGCTCTACTATCAACTGGGGGGAATGATTCGATCCTTGGTTCGGAGTTCCGATCCGCCCTTTCCCCCCAATGGCCACAATATGATCTTCATCAACTGTTTGGATTACGGGGTGGGGTGGTTCGGAAATCAACAACTGCAACTCCACCCGTGGGGGCGTCGGTTGTGTAGTCGGCATAGTCTGGTTCTGATCGTTCGTTGTCGGCATTCCAAGGGCTGGTTGTTGCATTGTTGATTCTGCAAATCCTTCTCGTTATTGGTGAGCACGGGAAGCCGCGGCTGCCTTTGCTGCTTTAGATTTAGCCGCCATAGCTTTGAGTGCTGCCGCTGCTACAACGTTGACATCTAGGAGTGAAGTGATTTCCGTTGCATCTGGCTTCTGTTTTGGTGCCTTCTTCTTTTCACCCTTTTGTTTACTGCGTGTCATAACTGCTGTCGTCCTCGGTATCTCTTTGGACGACTTGGTTTTTCCCACATCCTTTGTTTTCTCCATCTTTGATTCTCTGCAAAAACGAAACGTCGTCGGAGAAACAAAATCCACATTGGTTTTGTTAGCAAGGTTAAAAGATAAACATAAATTTCAACGTACACTCAAAGATGCTCAAGGAAAACGAGGCTTCGGGGAAAACTCTGTTAACAAAGTGCAGATCCGGTCCTTGCAAGCATAGATTTGCACAAAGTTCTTTTTTTTTTTAAATGCAATCATTATATAAAGGTAGAAAAATAAAACGTTCGTCTAAAGGTTTTTGGGGAGGTTATTTTAAAGAAAGAAATTCTTTAAAAGCCAGATCCAATAATCAAAGACATAGATCTACCTGCGGATCTAAAAAGTTGTCGGATAGACCCCAGATCCACGGGTTTTTAAATATGAAGGCCCGACAACGTAGATCTGGTGTTCGTTTGTCAGCAAGCACACGAAATATACATTTTAAAACCGATTTTTGAAGGTAGATCCGCTACGTATGGAGGTTTTGTTGTATAAGAAACCTTGGATCCGAAGATAATTTCAAAAAATGAGCACAGATCTAAGGAGTTTTAGTGATAGACAAAAAAACTTTTGAAAGGTAGATAAAGTGTTTAGTTACTCAGAACACCATTATTCAGAGAATAGCGCTGAGAACCAAAAAACGGGTAAAATCACAGGATAAGATAAATCTTTTACCGGGACAGAGTCCCTAATTCTAGCGCCAGATTGTGAACACAGAAATAACGATGGTATCAAAGTGTTCGCAAACAACATTCGCCTTATATACAAAATCATTAAAGGGAGTAAAACATATATAAAATGATGCAAGTTCGATGCCCATCAGACTCTGAGCCTTCGGGCTCGTCATAGTCTGGTCAATGTAGAGTAAATCAAGTTATTCATACAATCATATATATATCACGACGAATCTAGGTAAAGCATATAAAATAGAAGATAAAGTGCTGAATGTAAATGAGACAATGATTTACATGGTTCAGCACTAAGGCCTACGTCCACGGGGGTAGTTGTTTCACTATGCATTTGGGGGTTACAATGATAGTCGAATGACTTTGGAATGAATAACGAAGCTAGAACGAAGATAAATCTACCACTTACTCTTTACTACTTCTCTCACTTATGCTCCTATATCTCACTCTAATCCTCAATTGGTCGACCCCCTCTCTCTAAGTGGAGAGGGGTATTTATAGGGACTGAACATGGGTCCGCTATCAGAGACAACTATATCCTCATCGTCTTGATTATTGTGTCATCCCGCTGCTATTTTCGTTTCTGCCCCAACATCTTCCAACAATATTATGCATGAACGAAGACGAAGCTCCTCCTTCTCCACGGGATGTTTGACACGTAACCTATGCCTAGAGTGTTTAATGCGGGTGGTTGGGGTGGTCTGCACGCGTCATACAGATGTTTGATGCCCCTATCACGTCCTTGTCGGCGAGACTCTTCTCAGCCCTTGATCTTGGATCTTTCTTGGGATGGGATAAAGTAGTTCTCTGGCTATTCTTCGATGCTTCTCGATAGCTTACCCCTAGGGTGCTCCTTGATTATTCGTCGTTGGATCAGTCTGATGATGTACACGTGTAGATGATAGATGCCCCTTGGGTGTTGGGATGTGACATCATATCTTGATGCGTCTGGATCACATGTCGTCCACGTGTGATTTTCTTGACACGTGGTGGATGATGAACTATGTGTATACAAAAACAACTTACAAACCTACTATCCAATGCAAGATCTACTAGATACAGCACTTCCGTAAACCGAAACTCGTCTTTGAAACTCCATTTCCGAGTCCTCTCATTCTCATACCGAAGGTCATTTAGGAATACTATGTTGCTGAGATGGTTAGGAAGAGTGAAATTAAAGAATTCGAGAAAATTTGAGGAGGTGTACATGGAAGGGGACACATGAACGCCCGGACGATAAAGAAGTTGATAAAGAGGACATTTCAGAAGATTAAAGGATGGTGATGGCCATGGGCCTTCAGCCTTCTTCATACTGTTCCATTTCATACCAATTATTCTTACGTATGACCAGTACCTTTAATTTATCAACAACCAAACAAACTCAGATGTCTTAATATATCTTCCAACAGCTTCCATATCTTTCATTTTGATCACTTGATTTTCCTTTCTTTAAGTTTTAGTGGCGCATAGTTTAGGCAACTTAGTTTCAGATTTTTGATCTACAACTACAAGGTTTCTTTCATCTTGGCATTTTATGCCCATATGCTCCAAACTGTAGACAGTCATGCGTGACAATTATTGTACCATACATTTTCAGAACTTCAATTATTGTACCTTGGTATAGTATTTTATGGTACAATGATTTTGTTATAAGAATTTTTTCTTTCCTCGACGTTGTTGGATATGTTAATTAACCATTTGATCTTTACGTCATTACGTGAATCCCCTAAATTACCACATACCAGAATTCTAACTTCTAAGGAGGTAAATGTATAATGCACAGTAAAATGACGCAAATAATCTGAGAAATCAAAACTATCACCGTGAGCTCAAATTTGTTTCATGATTCAAAATATCTATTAAGTGACTCGAAAGCAACTATTTTGTTCAAAATTTGTCATGTGACTGAAAGTTTGTTAATTGACCATTGCAAGGAAAAATCTATCGCGAGACTGAATTTGCATTATAACTCAGAATATATATGATTTGCATCAACTCAACTAATTACTAATTCAAAGCATTTTTTATTTGTAAATGAAGTGATGTAAAGTACAACCAAGTCCCACATTGAGTCGAGCAATGAAGTTTTCATAAAAAGAGTTAGGAAATGACTTAGAGATAAGAAGTTGTTATCGTGTAGTTAGTGGGAATCTTTAACAAAAGAGCAGCACTCGCGCCATGGAAAACTCAAATACTGATACTCAAGTTTAAGTAAATATTTTTAGAGGAAACGCCATTGGGTGTAGAAATAAGTCCAGATACTATAGACGGCATGGGATGGGGGCATGGAAATCTCAGGCCGCGCTTGAAATTGCTCTTTGTATTGTCCTCTTTGATGGTGTTTTGTTTTTACTCTTGGTTGTTGTTGGCTCAGTTGACGCTGGTTTTATCACAAACGGGTTTGCTTTGGAGAAGAAAGGTACTGGTAAACTCCGTAGCGTCACCACTTTGAGGCAGATCATATCATAGTAGGCCTTGCAAATAGTGTAGTTTTGTTATTATTATTTATCAGATAGTCTTCGAGAAAAGTACTAGGCTACCAATGTAGTAACTAAACTAACACAGGGTAGAAAGATAAGAAGAGATCAAACTTATCAAGAATGACTGAATGAGAGGAGAGAAAAGAAGAGAAGGCCAAATTATTCAGCACAGAGCATGTTATTGATCAAGTGAATGACCAGTTTCTAGCAGGGCCGAGAATATCAAAGAGATGGCACGAAAGGAATCATTCAAAGAGAAAGTATACGGCTGCTTCTCGGAGAACCGTTGGGTGAATTTGATTGAAGGGCAAGTAAAGTGAGTCTGCTGAGTCTGAATTAGAAATGGCAGGACCCACGAGTAAGGAGGGATTGACATTTTATGCAAAGAACAGATATTCTTTGTAATCCTTTCCATTCTCAACCAATGATCATCCATCTCCCACGTCATCCCCCCACCCCCTCAAAATCCTAATACATATATATACAGTACTAACCAAAAACAGAAACCTTCTCCTTCTACTTCCAAATATTGTGATCCTAAGAAAGCATGCATTTGCTTTAACAGCACCTTTCAGTATCTCTGTAACTATTTACATACTCACAGGCTAAGACACCTGAAGTATCTTTAATTTATACAGTTAGAGACAAGAGAAACGAGCCGAAATTGTGTTTTAGAGACAAGCAATCTGTGCTCCCCTGCGCGCGGGGTGCCGCTTTACCCAACAGATCGAATCATGGTGGACTCTTCTTCTTTTGCTTCTTACATCCACATGGTACGTAATGTGCCTAACTTTTCCTGATGCGGAAGAGATAGATAAAGTAAATGTGAAGAAAATTATGCATGCATGTAACATTAGTAGTGATGGCTGTTTTTTTTTCTAGTTGAGTGACTGATAAATGTTTTTTAAGAAATGGCTTTAATTTGTAGAGTAATGATGATGATATTGTTTTAACAGTATGTAACCTTAGTTATTACACATGATAATGATGCTTTGTAGGTGCATCAATTGATTGAGAAGTGTCTACTGTTCCACATGACAAAGGAAGAGTGTATGGAAGCTCTCTTTAAGCATGCAAATATCAAACCTGTCATTACTTCAACTGGTGCGTACTATCTCCCTGCCTGCCTGCTTGCTTGTATCTCTCGCTTTGTCTCTATATTATTTTATGCATATCATCTCTCTAGAAAGCACCGTAAAACACTATACTTAGTTCACTACTGCCTGACCATATTGTCTCTTTGTATTCTTGTTACGTAACTTGCATTCAATAATAACATTCTGCAGTGTGGAAGGAACTGGAGAAAGAAAACAAGGATTTCTTTGAGGCCTATTATGCAAGAAACAACAGAGGAGACCGAATGTCTGAATCAGAAACTACCCGAAAGATCCAAAAAATGCTGTCCGAGTCATCTGCTTCCTCACCGGCCAGTTGTGGATCATCCGTAGGATTTCAAGATAAAAATGATCAAAACGAACATAATTAAGTACTCCTTATTCCATATAATCATCCTCTCTTGGTCTGTCTTTGATCCTTAGCTTAGTGAATTAATTATCTCTTACATTATCTTGTTCTACCTGCATAAGATCCAACCATATACAATTTAAGATTGCGCAGATGAATAAACTAAAGAAACAGCAAAACTAAAGGAAACAAACAGTAGCCCAAGTTGTGTGTACCATGATGTTTGTGTGGTCTGTGGGAATGAACGCCGCAAGTAATCATGGCTTCTGCTGGGTTTTTAACTGTTTTGCTGCTCATCTGATTATTTGTATTTGAATTTGTTGCAGAGAGAGAGAGAGATGTCCTGATCCCACAGTTGGCTTTACGCTAGAGGTCTCTTGCAGCTCGTCTATTTTCTTTCTTGTCTCAAGTCGCCACCACCGTCCTTCCCATGTAATAATGTATTGTTTGATGACAAATTGCGTATGTACGATGTGGCCTTTGTTGTTTTCATAGTTAATGTCCTGTAACCCTACCATCTCTTCTAACTCTTGGCTGTAACTTTTGGGGATGACTTTCCTAGAAATGTCCTTAGGCGAGCAAAGGAAACACAAAATGGAGCTAGTTTTGGCCACTGCTTTCATGTAACCTTCTTGTGGCTTCGCCGTGGCTACTACTTACTAATCAGCGGATGCATATAATTTATGAACAAACTACCCTCTGCCCTCCACAATCAAAACACTAGAATCCGATGGTGATATTTAAACAGCTGAATTAGATAACTAGTGTTCTTTCACAACCAACCATACCAACGTGCATGAAGTTCTATAGCAAGTACCTGTCGTGGGCTTAACAAAATCAGCAAAACTTCCATTGTCACATTAGTTAGCCCAGTTATAAAGTGGCCTCATCACTTTCATTTGTTAGGGACAGCATCAGCGTCACATCACTCTAAACCTTCAAGATACCGTATACAAACAAAGACTACATCAACAATGTTAATTCCCAGTAGTTCGTTTGTCTTGCCGAGGTGTGGGTCAGCTTTCATGCCATGAGGAAGAAGCACTGTTTTGCAAATCATTTGCCAAAAATGATTCAGCAGTGCGGGACCAAAATAATTGCCGAGCGATAAAAACCGAAAAAAACAACTGACTAGAAAAAAAATGAAGTTTTCATCATTAAAAATGAAAATAAAATAAAATAATAATAAGAGTTAAGAAATGAATGTTTAGATAAGATTCACATGAAGCTACTAAATATCTAATAATACAATATACTGTCATGACAATTTCAGATATGTTAAGAATAAGTTTTTGTCCGACATTTATGGAGGACAGCCTTTGTGCAATAAGGCATTCGTATTTTGCTTGCACAAGCTACATCCTCGACATCTGATTTAGAATCCCCCACTTCACCTCTTCTTGTGGCTCACTAATTGCTCTCTCTTCCGTCTTGATCTACCCTGAAGTTAAAGCTAGTTTTGTGGATGTATCTTCGCCACGTGTAGGAACAAATTAACAAGCAGATCTCGAAAAGAAAAGTCGAGAACTTGAATGTCCGGTATTGCAGTCAAAAGTAAAGTCGTTCATGAATCGGTATTCGTATTGATGAAAGGACGACTGGATTTTTGACATTTACAAAAGTTATGCCTATGCAGTCATGTATTTGATGGAAAATAGGATAAAATCTTTTGTTCAACAAGGATAAAGTCTATTATGTCATTATGATGGAAAATAGAATAGATCCTTGTATGTTATCCACGGTATTGATCTTCATTGATCCATTTTATTATGTTTTACCGTGAAGGCTCCATTGTGTGTCTTATGTTGAGCACCTTACAACTAAGTCGATTTACCTTGGGTTTGTTGGTTGTTCCATAAGATGCTATATGTCGAACATTAGGAACTAAATTAATCAACTAGTTTGGTTATTTAGTTAGTACTCCATAAGTCTTCTTTCTTATGTTGAGTACATGTACGGTTAAGGTTGTCATATTCTATGATGAACTTAGTCGGGGTTCCATAAGTTCTCTTATGTTGAGCCCAAAATAATTAAATTGATTACTTCGGTGATTAGTTTGGTTGTTTGTATTCCAATTAGATTAATTATAGGTTCTCTTATTATTAATCTAGTTGAGTTTTCATATATTCCACAAGTTCTTGTGTTGAGTATATGAAAGGCTACACTATCATGTTCTTTGGTTAATGTAGTCATATATTCCGTAAGGTTTTCCTTATGTTGAGTATTTGAACGGTTCAGTAAGTCATCTCCGTGTGATTGACTTAGTCGTAGCTCCGTGAATTTACTTATATTAAGCACTTTTGTGGTTTGATTTAGTTGCGTATTCCAATTGAATTAATCATGGGTTTACTTGTGGTTAATTTGGTTGAGCTTTGGATATAGAAAATCATTCCTATGGTTTCTGGTGTCCAATAATTTTTTTTTCCTTTCTTTCGAAATTAAGGTCGCTCTTGTTGTTCTCTCGGGAATGATATCAAATGGGGGAGAGTTCTTTTGAACTTGTGCTTAATGGTAATATCTTGCGGGGAGTGCGGCTGTGGAATTTTATAGGGGTTATCTTGTATCTTAAAACTCCTTGATGAATGTTGTTAGCTTCGTTTATTAAATTGCATCTAAATTAAGTTGGTATGTATTTTTCTTTTGGTCATGAAATGTCTCTTGTGGAAATTTCATTATGATCCCATTCTTGTACCTTTGCCAATTTTATTGACAAAAAGGGGGAGAAATATTGTAGTTCACACTAAAAATACATATGGTTTTCGGATCATTGTGTAAGGGGGAGTGGTTTCCATGATCGAGATAGAGTATTGACTAAGGGGGAGTGATACATATCACCATAGTATTATTGTTAAAGTCGTGATACAATTGGACTTTGATGTTATATAATAATACTATGACACTGTATATTAATGATCGAGAATCTCGATTTCTCTCATTGTTATAGCTACGGATCTTCAACAACAATGGTGCTAAACTTACGACCTTTGGGATCATTGGAGTACTTGGAAGGACAAAGATTTCAAGGAACGTTGAAGATTAGAGTATGGAATAGGAGCCACTAAAGTTTATCTTTTTTGTATTCCATATGTATTAATAGTTTTGTCACTAAAATTGACAAAGGTGGAGATTGTTAGAGCATAGCTCGGTCAACCTCGCATGCGTTTCTATCTCAAGCATGTTTGTCAATGTTAGTGATCAAAACTATAAGTCTTGATTTCTAGCCTACATAGCTAAGTCTCGGACTAGGATAGAAAAGTGTAGTTGAGCTCAAGGACTTCATGGCGATTCATCATACAACGACGAAGATCTATACAAGAAACCGTGGAACTTCATCAACAAAAAGGTATGTGGAGACTTGAACTTATCTATCACTCAAAAGTGTATCTCTTCTCCTACTTCTTATGAGACAAAAGTCGTATGCTATATAGACTAGATCATACACATTTGACATTTCGAGCTGAGCATTTATTGCTTATCTTTTATCTCGAAATCGTGTGTTGGTAAAGCGTTTCACTTTGATCACGTTTATCTTCACATAGTGATGAAAGTCATGAAAAGTTTCAATCACTTTGAGAATTGCTCTGACGTGAATCGGTCTGTGAATAACGGCTACATAGCGTCCTCTGAGAATGTCTCAATGATTGAAATGAGAGTTTAGATTACATAATCATGTATTCCTTGAACCGAAGTTTTCGAACTTTGTTGATCAAGAAAAATCGGGAGGATTGTGGAATTGGCTTGCCAAGTCCGCGAACCCAGTCCGCAGACTTAGTCCGCGAACTGTCGGAAGTTCTCGACCGAGCATTTCTGCTGGATTTTCCAAAACTCGTTTGTGTGCTAAGTCTGCGAACCCAGTCCGTGAACTGGCGGAAGTTCTCTTTCCGAGAATTTCTGCTGAGTTTGGAAAACTCAACCGATTAACTTAAGTCCGCGAACTTGTTTGTGAACTTAAGAGGTTATGATATAAAGATGTGCTCTGAACATGAAACATTAAATTACTAAGGAATGCTTTATGCAAACCGTGGCTATAATGTTCATGAGCCGATTCAATCAAATCGAATCATCTTTGTTTCAATTGTGTCTTGTGTAGTTACATAAGATTTCATAGCAATTGAACAACTCTTTAACTAGTTCATTTGAGTCAATTGAACTAGTTATGGTGAAGAAGAACAAGGTTAATATGAAATGCTCATATGGTTAACCTTTTGGGTTACTATGTTGAACCAACATACACGTACACGTTTGGGCATGGTTTTCACGAACCCAGTAAACGTCTACCCAATTATGTGTGACAAGCTAAGTTTTCGATCTAATGGTTGAGAAATAGTAGCTTGAATCTAAATCAGGTTTTCATATAACGGTGAATAAGGATTGCTTTGTAACTAAGGAAAAACCCTGATTTGAAGGCTATATAAAGGAGACATCTAACATTGTGCAAAAAGAATCCCCACACGTATGTGTGCTACTAGTGCACCCGCTAGAGTCGATCTCCATTAACCTTTGATTTTCTTCTCTAAAATCAGGTTAACGACTTAAAGACTTCATTGGGATTGTGAAGCCAGACCGATACTACTTTATCGTAGTTGTGTGATCTGAACTTGCATCTTCTATCGTACGAGTACAATCGATTGATTGGCTTGAGATCGTGAGAGTACTCCGATAGAAAAGATAAAGAAGTCACAAACATCTTCGTCTCACTGTTTGTGATCCTCGACAATCCGCTTGTGTAGTCAGGAAGGATTGTAGGGAGGTGATTGATTAACCTAGGCTGTTCTTCGGGAATATAAGACCGGATTATCAATTGGTTCCTATTCACCTTGATTTTATATCAAAAGACGGAACAAAACCTATGGTTTATCTGTGAGAGACAGATTTATCCTTCGATAGACTTTTCTGTGTGAGACAGATTTGTTTATTATCAAGTCTGTGATTTTGGGTTGCAGCAACTCTTGGTTGTGGGTGAGATCAGCTAAGGGAATCAAGTGCGCAGTATCCTGATAGGATCAGAGACGTAGGAGTACAACTGTACCTTGGATCGGTGGGAGACTGATTGGGGTTCAACTATAGTCCAGTCCGAAGTTAGTTTGCAGTAGATTAGTGTCTGTAGCGGCTTAATACAGTGTGTATTCAATCTGGACTAGGTCCCGGGGGTTTTCTGCATTTGCGGTTTCCTCGTTAACAAAATTTCGGGTGTATGTGTTATTTCTTTTCCGCATTATATTTTATATAATTGAAATAATACAGGTTGTGCGTTCGTGATCATCAATTGGAAATCCAACCTTTGGTTGTTGATTGATATTGATTGATCCTTGGACATTGGTCCTTGGTACCGTCCAAGTATTCCTTGTATTTGATAAAGACTCGCTATTGTTTTTAGCTTGAGTAAAAATCAAATCAAGAGAGAGATATTAACTCCTTGAGATACTTTTATCTCGATTGAGTCTGACTGTCTAGTTAATTCTCTAGCAAAGTATTTCAGAGTTAGTCCATACAGATTGCTAAGTGAAATATTGGGTGGTGTTGTTAGACCCCCGCTTTTTCAACTTTTATTAGTGAAACTGATCTTAAGTAATCACCTGAGATGGTATGATCGGGTTTTGTGATTTTATGTCTGACCAAATATGGGAAAGGGGAACCGATCCTAGTAAGATGTGCAACATCACAAAGGGGAACCGATCCTTGTATGAGGTGCAACAAGGTTTATAGCAGAAAGGGGAACCGATCCTATGAACATGTGCAACACGTTTTTAGGAAAAAGGGAACCGGTCCTATGGACATGTGCAACACATATAAGTTAGATACCATATTGAAAAAGAGGGGGTCTAATAACCACACATAATATTTCGCTTAGCAATTTGTATGGACAAACTCCAATATACTTTTATGAGAATCGACTAGACAGTTAGACTCAATCAATGAAAAGTATATCAAAGAGTTTATATCTCAATCTCTCGATTTGATCTTTACTCAAGCAAATAGAAATCTGCGAGTCTTTATCAAATAGAGATAACTTGGATGGTACCAAAGACCAATATCCAAGTGTCAATCAATTTAAATCAACAACCAAAAGGTCGGATATTCTAATTGATTGAACAACGCACAACCTGTATTATTTCAATTATATAAACAAATATAATGCGGAATAGAAATAACACAGACACCAGAATTTTGTTAACGAGGAAACCGCAAATGCAGAAAAACCCCGGGACCTAGTCCAGATTGAGCACACACTGTATTAAGCCGCTACATACACTAGCATACTCCAAATAAACTTCGGTCTGGACTGTAGTTGAACCCCACTCAATCTCACACTGATCCAAGGTACAGTTATGCTCCTACGCCTCTGATCCCAGCAGGATACTGCGCACTTGATTCCCTTAGCTGATCTCACCCACAACTAAGAGTTGCTACGACCCAAAGTCGAAGACTTTAATAAACAAATATGTATCACACAGAAAAGTCTACGGTAATAGATAAATCCGTCTCCCACGAATATACCTACGAGTTTTGTTCCGTCTTTTGATAAATCAAGGTGAACAGGAACCAATCAATAATACCAGACTTATATTCCCGAAGAACAACTTAGTATTATCAATCACCTCACAATAATCTTAATCGACGCAGCGAAAAAAGATATTGTGGAATCACAAACGATGAGACGAAGTTTGTTTGTGATTACTTTTCTATCTTGCCTATCGGAAATATAAAATCTCGAGCCAATTATTACAATCGTACTTGTAACGATAGAAACAGCAAATCATATCACACAACTACAAGAAAAGTAGTATCGGTCTGGATTCACAATCCCAATGAAGTCTTTAAGTCGTTAACCTGGTTTAGAAGAAGAAACCAAAGGTTAAAGGAGAATAGACTCTAGCTTAGCACAACTAGTATCACACGTAAGGTGTGGGGATTAGGTTTCCCAGTTGCTAGAGTTCTCCCTTATATACACTTTCAAATCAGGGTTTGCAATCAATGTTAGCTTAGTAACAAAGCATTCAATATTCACCGTTAGATTAAAACCTGATTAGATTCAAGCTAATATTTCTCAACCGTTAGATCGAAAAATTAGCTTGTCACACACAAATGAAATGTCCAATTTTGGGTTTATGAACCGTACCCAAACATTAACATTTGTTGGTTCAACAAGTCAACCAAATGGTTATCCATATGATTACTTTCATATCAACCATATTCTTCTTCACCATAACTAGTTCAAATGACTCAAATGAACTAGTTAGAGAGTTGTTCAATTGCTTAGATCTTATGTAACTACACAAGACACAATAGAAGCAAAAACGGTTTGATTCACTCGAATCGGTTCATGAACTTTATAGCCATGGTTTGCAAAAGCATCCCTTAGTTTAAATAAACATGAGTTCAAGAACAACCGGTTTTAGATATAACCTGCTCAAGTTCGCGGACTTAAGCTCATGGAAGGAGTTCACAAAATCCAGCAGAAATTCTCGGGTCGAGAACTTCCGCCAGTTCGCGGACTGAGATCGCGGACTTGGCTCATACCACTTCCATTTATCTTGATCAACAAAGTTCGCAAACTTTGGTTCAAAGAATAAGGACTTATACATATATGTGTTTCCACAACAATGCTTATATCCTACCAATGGTTATGTAATCTAAACTCCCATTTCAATCATTGAAACATTCTCAGAGGACGGACATAGCCGTTATTCACATACCATTTTTCGTCAGAGCAATTTTCAAAGTGATTGAAACATAACATGACTTTCGTCACTAGGTAAAGATGAATTCGGCTAAAGGGAAAGCTTACCAACACATATTTCGAGAAATAAATAGGCGAGATAAACTCGGCTCGAAATAACAAATGTGTATAATGAAAGTCTATATATCAAAACGACTTTTTTCTCAAGCATAAGAGATAGAATAGATAGACTTTTGAGTGACAGATAAGTTCAAGTCTCCACATACCTTTTAGTCCAGTTCCTTGAGTATTCCTTCGTCTTGTATGATGATTTCCATGGAGTTCTTGAGCTCAACTACACTTTCTATCCTAGTCCGAGACCTTTAGCTATGTAGGCTACAAATCAAGACTTATAGTTTTGATCACTAACATTGACAAACATGCTTGATATAGCAAGCATGCGAGTTCGACCGAGCAATGCTCTAACAATCTCCCCCTTTGTCAATTTTAGTGGCAAAACTATTAATACATATGGAATACAATAAATAAATTAACTTTTGTAGCTCCTATTCCATATGCCTAATCTTCAACATTACTCGAAATCTTCATCACTTCCAAGTACTCCAATGATCCCAAAGGTTGTAAGTTTAGTATCATCGTTGTTGAATATCCTTAACAACAAGAAAACAAAGTTCTCAATCGTTGTTATATAGTGTCATAGTATCATTGTACAGCGTCAAAGTCCAATTGTATCACAACTTCAACTACAATACTATGGTGATATGTATCACTCCCCCTTAGTCAATACTCCATCTCACATGGAAACCACTCCCCCTTACATAATGATCCGAAAACCATATGTATTTGTAGTGTGAACTACATATTAATTCTCCCCCTTTTTGTCAATAAAATTGGCAAAGGTACAAGAACGGGATCCTAATGAAATTTCCGAAAGAGACATTTCATGACCAAAAGAAAGAACACACATCATCTTATTTATATGCAATCATAAAGCCGAAGATAAATGCATTCACTAAGGAGTTTAAATATACAAGATAACCCCTATAATATTCCACAGCCGCACTCCCCACAAAGATTTTGAAATTTAGCGCAAGTTCAAAAAGAACTCTCCCCCATAAAATGTCATTCCCAAGGGAACAACAAGAGTGGTGTGAAAATGGGGTTGCACACAAAACTTGCAAGTATACAAGGCCAAGTTTTAGTATAGAAGGTAAGAGAGGGATCAGTCCACAGGGAGTGGGAGCATACAAGAAGTTTTCCTAAGTTATCAATGGGTGCAAAGCACTATGGCGGTGAGCAAAGCAAGGTAATGTGGCATATGCAAAGAACTAAAACAGTTAACAAAGCAAAGCAGTTAACACAAGATGGCAGCACAACAAAGGTTAAATGGCAGAGGATATAAAATAACAATAGCAGGGAACCAACGCTGTAAGCCAAGGGCAGGGGGAGTTTGTGCACTGATTTCAGTGCACAACAACTTCAAAATGCAAAAAAAACAGTAAAGGAAGGTAAATTTAGCAGGGAACAAAATAGAACTGAAATTATAAGTGATTGCAAGGGATTTGTGGTTAAGCCAAGGCTTAGGATCCACCTTGTGTCCTAATCAAACAACATATTTTTAGGTTGAGTTGAAAATCCTATGCATACATCTAGAATGGGAGGAAAACTAATTTGCTCACTAGTTTCCCCCTAGCATTGACTGTCTTTTGACAGAACAATCAATCACAGGCACTATGAGCATTAATCTCTTCCCAATGCTCAAGCAAAACAGGGCAAGGAGTTAACTATCCTAGCAACTTGTCATTTGAAAGTGCATAAGGCTTCAACTGAGCCTTAGCTGCAGTGAATTAGCTCATGCTAGACATGAGTATAACAACAGTATTCATCAAATAAGCTAAATTAAGATACAACATGAACACAGGTTGCACACAATCAACTGTAGCTAAAATGGAATTTGGAAAATGAAGATTGATTGCAAATATTGTTCACTGGCTAGCCCAGAGATGATTTCTACAACACCCATAACATCAATTTATAGTTTTTACAAAACCCTAAATTTCTACAAACCCTAATTTGAAAATCCCCAAATCAGCAGGATTAGGGTTTCGATAAATAAAATTAACTCACCCTCTGATGCAAATAGACTTGACCCATGCTTGTACTTCTCCTCCTCTGCTAATACTCTACTCGAATTTCTCCCAAATTTTGTCTTATCTTCACTGTGGTGAATCCCTGGTTATGTTTGTCTTCTTGGTAGCATCAAAAATCAATGCTAAGAACAAGACAGACACGACTAGGGAAGAGGTAGGCGATGGTGGTGGTGTCCTTGTGGTCGTGGTGGAGATGGAGACGGCGGAGCAGACATGGCAGTGTCTGCCATGGTCAGGGGAAGAGGAGAAATTTGGGGGAAGTGTATTTGGGGAAGAAGAGAGTGGGTGTTTGTTTTGGGTCGATGGGTTTGATGCTTAGGTGTTGAGCGGGTTCAGCGAGGTTTGATGATCTGCGACAAGGAGCGATGGATGGGAAGATGGTAGGTGGATCCAACGGCGATACGGAGGTAAGCGTGGAGCGACCGTCGGATGAAGGGATGTAGCAAAACGGACGACCCAAGATGGAGATGGGCGTTGCGATGTAAAGCGGGGGCTTCGGAGTTTGATGTGCGATGATGGAGCGACCGTAGGATGCTGAAATGCTTCGATTTGACGGCTGAAATCCGAGATGGGCTTGGATAGTGGAAATGTGTTTGAGTAAGGGTTTTGGGCCTTGGGTATGCCAAGCCCATATCTTCTTTAAGGACAATTCTTCTTCTTCAAGACCATTCCTAGACTCTTGGTTTTGTGCACAACGTTCTTCGCGGCTTCCTTGCGTAATTTCTTCCGGCTTTTCATCACTCTTCAGCTCTTTTCCGCTCCGCAAGTCATCCAGACTTTATTTATTACCTAAAAATGCAAAATTAAGTAAGAAAAATATTTATTCTTGAAAACAATGAAAATACAGAATATGGGATAAAATGTAGAATTAATGCACAAAAGATGAGTTAAATGCCAAGAAAAATATATAGAAATATGCACTTTTTAGCACTCATCAAATACCACCAAACCTGAATTTTACTTGTCCTCAAGTAAAACAAAACTAAGGAAATCCTACCTATACCACTGTCGCTGGTCTCTCGAATGCATTTAGCGTATGCACTAAGCCTTTTAAACCACTAAGTGTCCCTAGTGGACGAGTTGAAGTCTCGTGAAGGTTTGCTTAGAACGTACCTACAAAGTTCTAGGTCAAAATATAAGCTCAGATTCCATCAAATGTGACATGTGCAAAACAGTTTAAGCTCACAACAAAATGGAGATGTCAATCTAGCTATCGAAGGCACAATCCTAGCACTGATAACAAAAAAAGACATGTGATAAGAGTGTAAAGTGTATCTACACATGTGTAAAGAAAGATCTGAAGTTATGACTACTAATTACCAAGAGATAGTTTCTCAGGCTAAGAACTGAGGTCGAAATCTAGCTAGCTGTCCGGACTTTACGAGAATTGTGAATGAGTTGGAGGTATTTCACAATTACTCGCGTTGTACATCAATGGCATACACCCTCCTTGCTTATTACAATGAAACAACAAAATGACTATTTACATGACTACTCTCTTTTTATTTTTGGAACAAGAGAGATGGAATTGATAAATACTTGATTTTTTGTATTTTTCTGATATTTTTTTTTTTTTTTTTGAATAACATCGTTTTTTTTTTTTTTTTTTTTTTTTTTTTTAAATGAAATTGATTTTACATAAGGTAGCCTTTTGATACATAACAAAAGAAACAAAAATTACATGACACTTTGCAAGAGGTAGCCCTTTTTGATGCACCCAGTTAAATTCGATGGTTGTCTTTCTTAATGTAACCTCCACCTTCTATCCCAACCAACCAAAGAACAAGCTAGTCAAGTTTCGTTCAGTATTCTAAAGTGATTGGCAATCGTACTTCCTATCAAACACCTTGAAGATCGAGGCCATACATGTATTGGTAGATCGTGCGCGTGCAAATTTCTTATCACTATGTGAATTGTGCTAGAATCAGGGTGCCTAAATATCTAGACTAAGACTCCTAATAATACATATTTGCACAAGAGTCAACATTTCAAGGTAAATGAGCTCCATTTTTATGATTTTTTTTTTTTTTTTAATTTTTATTTTTATTTTATTTTTTTTGGAATTTTTCAATTTTTTCAAAAAGATGGAGTTTTGTTTTCAATTATGGCATATTATCGTGGTATCTACTCTATACCCCCAAACCTAAACTAAACATTGTCCTCAATGTTTCAAAATATGGAAAGAATTATAAAACAATATATGAAGAGGAACATGCTGAGTAGAGTAAAAGGAGAGAGAATACCCGATTGTACGGCGAAAGCTCGATTAAAACTCCGTTATTCAAGGCAAAAATCCATCATATTAGGAGTCACAATGGATGAGCACAAAATATATACAAAGGAAATTTACTAACATATTATCTACAAGAAAATTTGGTTTTTAATGGGATTGGACTTTTTGGGAAAAATTTGGTTTTGTCGGGAATGAAAACTTTTGGTTTTTAGGGAAAGAAAACGGTTTTAGGGAAAGGTGGACCAGTTTAGTCCACATAGACTGGGTCCTCCAGGTTGGTTGTTTCAATGTCGGGTGGAATGGTCAAGGAATGGCTTTAATCTCTGCCCGTTGACTTTGAAAACTTCTTGGGACATCTCCAGCTCTACAGCTCCATGAGGAAAAACTGTGCGTACTAGGTACGGACCCTTCCATCTGGAACGCAGTTTTCCTGGAAAAAGATGTAATCGGGAGTCATACAGCAAACTTTCTGACCAGGAGTGAAGGATTTGCGCAGAATACGCTTATCATGAAACATCTTCATCTTCTGCTTATATAACTTGGCACTATCATAAGCCTCATTTCTCAATTCTTCCAACTCGTTGAGTTGAAGTTTCCTTTGAATTCCAGCTTCGTCCAGAGAGAAGTTCAGCTCTTTGATTGCCCAGTAGGCACGATGTTCTAATTCCACAGGTAGATGGCACGGCTTTCCATACACTAGACGATAGGGGGACATGCCAATTGGTGTCTTATAAGCTGTTCTATAGGCCCACAAAGCATCATTCAATCTTAATGACCAATCTTTCCTAGACGGGTTAACCGTCTTCTCGAGAATGTGCTTAATTTCCCTATTAGAAACTTCTACTTGTCCACTCGTCTGAGGGTGGTACGGAGTAGCAACCTTGTGAGTTATGCCATACTTGCGTACTAAAGACTCAAAGTACTTGTTACGAAAATGTGAACCGCCGTCACTGATGATAGCTCTAGGGGTACCAAAACGTGCAAATATGTTTTCCTTTAGAAATGAAAGTACCACCTTGTGGTCATTTGTTCTGGTTGCTATGGCTTCTACCCACTTAGAAACGTAATCAACTGCGACTAGGATGTACAATCTACCGTCAGAATAGGGAATGGACCCATGAAGTCGATCCCCCAAACATCAAAAATCTCCACAATCAAAATGGGGTTCAATGGCATCATGTTTCTCCTCGAAATGCTTCCTAGCTTTTGACAGCGTTCACAAGCAACACAATAATCATGGCAATCCTTGAACAATGATGGCCAATAGAATCCACACTGCAAGATCTTTGCAGCGGTTTTCTTGGCACTGAAATGGCCTCCACATGCTTGGTCATGACAGAAAGATATCACATCTTTCTGTTCAGTGTTGGGGACACATCTCCTAATGATTTGGTCCGGGCAGTACTTAAACAAATATGGGTCATCCCAAAGGAAATGTTTAACTTCAGCCAAGAACTTATAGAGGTCTTGTCTCGACCAACGTGAGGGCATCCTACCTGTAGCGAGGTAGTTAACAATGTCGCAAACCAAGGAAGGTCTGATACAGACATCATTGCTCATCAGGAATGATTCTCTATCAGCTCACATCAATAGACTCAAAGTTAATCTAGACAAATGATCAGCAACCACATTCTCACAACCTTTCTTATCACGGATTTCGAGATCGAATTCCTGTAATAAGAGTATCCATCGAATAAGGCGAGCTTTAGCATCCTTCTTGGAAAGAAGATACTTCAAAGCCGCATGGTCAGTGTATATGATGATCTTAGATCCTATGATAAGATCTAAACTTGTCTAATGCGAAAACGACGCAAGCAATTCCTTCTCGGTAGTTGTAATTGAGTTGAGTCATTAAGGGTTTTGCTAGCATAGTATATCACGTATGGTAGTCTATCAACACGCTGTCCTAAAACAGCACCAACAGCATAATCAGAGGCATCACACATGAGTTCAAACGGTAGTTCCAGTTGGGTGGTCGGACTATAGGAGCGGCGGTGAGAAGGTTTTTAATTCCTCCCATGCTTCACACAAGCATCATCGAAATTGAAGGCAACATCTTTGGAGAGACTACACAGAGGTCTGAGATTTTGCTAAATCTTTGATGAATCGCCGGTAAAAACCAGCATGACCTAAAATGATCGATTTCCTCACAGAGCGGGGTTGTGTAATGTTGATGAGGTCACTTTAGCTTTATCTACTTCAATTCCTTTTTCCGAGATGATGTGTCCTAGAACTATTCCTGAATTCACCATAAAATGGCATTTTCCCAATTTAGAACAAGGTTCTTTTCTTACATCTGGACATCACAGGGTAAGATGTCTTAAACATTCATCAAACGAAGAACCAACACGAGAAATCATCCATAAGATCTCGAGAAAACTATCTATCATGTCAGAAAAAATGCTCATCATGCAACGCTGAAAAGTAGCAGGTGCATTACACAACCCAAGGGCATGCGTCTATAAGCAAACGTCCCAAAGGACACGTGAAGTAGTTTTTTCCTGATCTTCTGGAGCAATGTGAATTTGGTTATAACCGGAAAAGCCATCTAGAAAACAGTAGTGACTGTGTCCAGACACACGTTCTAGCATTTGGTCATGAAAGGGAGCGGGAAGTGATCCTTCCTTGTTACTGTGTTCAACTTCTGTAGTCGATGCATACTCGCCATCCTGTGGTTGTACGTAGGGACTAATCATTCTTGTCGTTCTGAACTACAGTAATGCCTGACTTCTTAGGCACAACTTGAATGGGACTAACCCATTTGCTATCGGTATTGGGTATATGATACCCGCATCAAGTAGTTTCAGGATTCTCCTTTGACTACATCTCTCATGTTAGGATTAAGTCTCCTTTGCATTTCCCTAGATGGTTTGGCATTCTCTTCAGGTTAATGTGGTGCATGCAAATGGTGGGGCTATTCCTTTGAGATCTGAGATGGTCCATCCTAAGGCCTCTTTGTGTTCCTTAAGTACTTCTAAAAGCTTACTTTCCTGTTCCGTGTCTAAACATGATGAAATAATGACAGGTAAAGTATCAGAAGAACCTAGGAATGCGTACTTCAACGTACTAGGCAATGTTTTCAATTCAAGCTTGGGTGGCTCAACAATGGATGGAATGAGCTTGGAATCAGAGAGTAAGGGTGGTTCCACTTCATATTTCCTTTCAGTGACGTCCATTTGAGGTACAGATTCGAGCAGAGATAGGACGTCACTACAGTATGCATCATCATAGGAATCTGAGTTAAAGTTCTCCATACATGCTTGAAAGGGGTCGACGGATAGAATGTTAGTCAACGAATCTTGTATTAATCCTTCAATCATATTAACTTCATGCACATCATCATCATCAAGATTCACAGGTTGTTGACTAATATCGAACACATTCAATTCTACCGTCATGTTGCCAAAAGACAGTTTCAACACTCCATTACGACAATTAATGATCGCGTTGGACGTAGCCAAGAAAGGACGTCCTAAGATGACAGGAATGTGACAGTCTGGGTTTTGTACAGGTTGAGTGTCTAAGACAATGAAGTCTACGGGAAAATAGAATTTGTCAACCTTGATCAAAACGTCTTCGACCACTCCACGAGGAATCTTGACAGATCGGTCTGCCAGTTGTAGAGTGATAGATGTTGGCTTCAACTCCCCAAGACCTAACTGCTCATAAACAGAATATGGCAGTAGGTTAACACTTGCACCTAGGTCTAATAACGCTTTATTGACCGTGTGTTCTCCTATAGTGCAAGAAATTGTTGGACATCCTGGATCCCTAAACTTGGGTGGAGTTTTGTTCAGAATGATGGAACTCACCTGCTCAGCTAAGAAAGCACGTTTGTGCACATTGAGCTTGCGCTTTTGAGTACACAAGTCTTTGAGGAATTTGGCATAAGCAGGGATTTGCTTGATTGCTTCAAGAAAAGGAATGTTGATGTTGACTCTCTTGAACAGATCTAACATCTCATTATAATGGGTACTTTTCTGTTGATAGATCAATCTTTGAGGAAATGGGGCAACAGGAGAATGAGTTGGCAAAGGGACATTCACAGCAGTAGAATTGTCAGGCTTTCCAACTTGCTCAGATTCTTTGGTTTTCTGGGGTTGTGGAGACAGCGTGGAATTTGTATCAGATTCATTAGGTTCGCCCACGTTGTTCTCGATGACTTTACCACTTCGGAGGGTGGTAATGGCATGGACTTGATCGGGTGAGGTTTCAGTGCAGGATGTTGTGCCTGTTTGAAATATCCTCTTTGGATTTTGTTGGGGTTGGCTAGGAAGTTTACCCTTTTCTCTCTCACAGGAATCACATTTGACCATCTTTTGATCAATTTTTCTGACTTTGCACAACTCTGGAACATTCCTCTAGGGTGGATAATCTCTTGTCGGTATTGTGTTGAGGATATGATTGTTGAGAGTTCCTAGGTATTGATAACCTTGATTGTTCTGATCCCTGATTGTTTTGATAGCTCTGATTGGGTTGAGATGGTCCTCCCTGAGTGGGTCCTTTGGACCATGAAAAGTTAGGGTGGTTTCTCCATCCTGGATTGTAGGTCTGTGAATAGGGTTATGCTCTTGTTTTTGAAACATGGCATGTGCCTGTTCAAGCCTAGATTCCTGGACTGCAAGCAAATCGGGACAATTTTGGAATTGATGGTTGGGATCGTTACAAGCGGCACATACAGACGAAGCGACATGTTCTCGGAGAGTAGTGGTGGAAGGTTTTGAATTTTTATGTAGTTCTAACTCTTCTAATCTCCTAACTATTGATGCCATGTTTGCTCTTCCCTCGAAATCTGCTTCAATCCTAAAAGCCTTGCTTCGGATGTAGTCTTTCTGGGTTCACGGATGGATTCCCACTGTTGCGTCTTTTCAGCTACTTCAATCAAGAAGTCCCAAGACGCATCAGCAGTTTTGTCTACGAATAGACCATTACACATCGACTCAACCGTTGTTCGGGTGGACACATCTAGACCTTCATACAAAATTTGCACAAGTCTCCATTTTTCAAAACCATGATGGGGACATTGGAGCAATAATTCATTGAATCTCTCCAGGTATCTAGCTAAGGTCTCACCCTCTAATTGCACAAAGCTATTCAGACTTTGACGAATTGTCGCAGTCTTGTGATTCGGGAAAAACTTTTTGAAAAACTCCTTTATGAGGTCATCCCATGTCATGATGGATTGAGGCTGTAAAGCATAAAGCCAGGCCTTTGCCTTATCTTTCAGGGAGAAAGGAAAGAGCCTTAACTTTAGGGTTTCGTCGGACATTTGAGTGAAACGCAGAGTTCCACAAATTTCCTCGAATTCTCTCACGTGGTGGTACGGGTTTTCATTCTCAACACCTCTAAAAATAGGAAGCATCTGTATTGTGCTTGATTTCAGCTCATAATGGCCATTAGCCTCGGGTAGCACAATACAAGAAGGTTGACTGGCTCTAGTTGGGTACATATAATCCTTGAGGGTACGGGGTTCTCCCATTGTTTCGGTTGATCTGGACTGTCTACCTCAGAACTAGAATTTCGATAGGTTTCTGTTAATTCTAACAAGTCTGTTTGTTTGGTCTCTATAGGTCACAATCATGTCCTGTAGGTACCTAACTAACATGTTGGTCAGACAGAGCAATCGGAAACAATTTGGCCCACAAGGGTTACGAAGATTTGGTTTTGAATGGGTGTTGGACTAACAAGGGATTTTGGTTTTTGGTTTAAAATTGGGCTTTGGAAAATTTTGAACTAAACCTAGCATAAATTAGCACAACCATAAAAGAAAATAAAAACAAAATAATAATTAAGACAAGCCCATAAAAGAAAAGAAAAAGAAAAAGAAAAAAAAAAAAGAAAAAAAAAAAAAATAATTACAGTCCCAAAAAAAAAAAAAAAAGAAAATAAAGGAAAATAAATAAAATTATTACAATCCCAAATAAATAATTAAATTAATTATTACAAGCCCGAATTTGAATTTAAATGAGGCCCAAGTGGGTTAACTCATGGGTTAGGCTTACTTGTTTTTGGAGGGAAGCCCAAAAATAGGCTTTTGGTCCCCTTTTAGTTGCACAGCCCAGTTGGGCTTTAGGATCGTCCTAAGCAGCTCACGCTCAAGCCCAGCAACAACAGGTGGAACAGAGCCCAGCAGCAGCAGCAACGAAGCCCAGCTCACAGAAGACCACGAGCCCAGCAACAAAAGAAGGCAGAGCCCAGCAGCACTTGGCAAGCCCAGTTCAGTTGAAGTTGGTGAAGCCCAGTTCAGAGAAGTACAAGCCCACCAGTAGAAGGCAGAGCCCAGCAGCTTCAGTTGGCAGCCCAGTTGCTTTGGCTTGGCAGCAGCAGGCTTGGTTCACCAGCTCCAGCAACAGCAGCAGCAGCAGCAACTCAGTGGCACCTGCAAGTGAACAAGAGTGCAATGATCTCAGACAACTCTGCAATGATCTTGTGCAATGATTGCAGGGAAGGACAGCAAAGGAACTCAGCAGATGGCAGCACCACTCCCCGGCAACGGCGCCAATAACTTGGTGTGAAAATGGGGTTGCACACAAAACTTGCAAGTATACAAGGCCAAGTTTTAGTATAGAAGGTAAGAGAGGGATCAGTCCACAGGGAGTGGGAGCATACAAGAAGTTTTCCTAAGCTATCAATGGGTGCAAAGCACTATGGCAGTGAGCAAAGCAAGGTAATGTGGCAGATGCAAAGAACTAAAACAGTTAACAAAGCAAAGCAGTTAACACAAGATGGCAGCATAGCAAAGATTAAATGGCAGAGGATATAAAATAACAATAGCAGGGAACCAAGGCTGTAAGCCAAGGGCAGGGGGAGTTTGTGCACTGATTTCAGTGCACAACAACTTCAAAATGCAAGAAAAACAGTGAAGGAAGGTAAATTTAGCAGGGAACAAAATAGAACTGAAATTATAAGTGATTGCAAGGGGTTTGTGGTTAAGCCAAGGCTTAGGATCCACCTTGTGTCCTAATCAAACAACATATTTCTAGGTTGAGTTGAAAATCCTATGCATACATCTAGAATGGGAGGAAAACTAATTTGCTCACTAGTTTGCCCCTAGCATTGACTGTCTTTTGACAGAACAATCAATCACAGGCACTATGAGCATTAATCTCTTCCCAATGCTCAAGCAAAACAGGGCAAGGAGTTAACTATCCTAGCAACTTGTCATTTGACAGTGCATAAGGCTTCAACTGAGCCTTAGCTGCAGTGAATTAGCTCATGCTAGACATGAGTATAACAACAGTATTCATCAAATAAGCTAAATTAAGATACAACATGAACACAGGTTGCACACAATCAACTGTAACTAAAATGGAATTTGGAAAATGAAGATTGATTGCAAATATTGTTCACTGGCTAGCCCAGAGATGATTTCTACAACACCCATAACATCAATTTATAGTTTTTACAAAACCCTAAATTTCTACAAACCCTAATTTGAAAATCCCCAAATCAGCAGGATTAGGGTTTCGATAAATAAAATTAACTCACCCTCTGATGCAAATAGACTCGACCCATGCTTGTACTTCTCCTCCTCTGCTAATCCTCTACTCGAATTTCTCCCAAATTTTGTCTTCTCTTCACTGTGGTGAATCCCTGGTTATGTTTGTCTTCTTGGTAGCATCAAAAATCAATGCTAAGAACAAGACAGACACGACTAGGGAAGAGGTAGGCGATGGTGGTGGTGTCCTTGTGGTCGTGGTGGAGATGGAGACGGCGGAGCAGACATGGCAGTGTCTGCCATGGTCGGGGGAAGAGGAGAAATTTGGGGGAAGTGTATTTGGGGAAGAAGAGAGTGGGTGTTTGTTTTGGGTCGATGGGTTTGATGCTTAGGTGTTGAGCGGGTTCAGCGAGGTTTGATGATCTGCTACAAGGAGCGATGGATGGGAAGATGGTAGGTGGATCCAACGGTGATACGGAGGTAAGCGTGGAGCGACCGTCGGATGAAGGGATGTAGCAACACGGACGACCCAAGATGGAGATGGGCGTTGCGATGTAAAGCGGGGGCTTCGGAGTTTGATGTGCGATGATGGAGCGACCGTAGGATGCTGAAATGCTTCGATCTGACGGCTGAAATCCGAGACGGGCTTGGATAGTGGAAATGTGTTTGAGTAAGGGTTTTGGGCCTTGGGTATGCCAAGCCCATATCTTCTTTAAGGAAAATTCTTCTTCTTCAAGACCATTCCTAGCCTCTTGGTTTTGTGCACAACGTTCTTCGCGGCTTCCTTGCGTAATTTCTTCCAGATTTTCATCACTCTTCAGCTCTTTTCCGCTCCGCAAGTCATCCAGACTTTATTTATTACCTAAAAATGCAAAATTAAGTAAGAAAAATATTTATTCTTGAAAACAATGAAAATACAGAATATGGGATAAAATGTAGAATTAATGCACAAAAGATGAGTTAAATGCCAAGAAAAATATATAGAAATATGCACTTTTTAGCACTCATCAAAGAGCGACCTTAATTTCGAAAGAAAAGAAGGATTTCTTTGGACATAACAAATCACATACAAGTATGAATTTGAATCCAAAATATTAAATTAACCATAAGAAGTTCATGATTAATTTAACCAAAAATGCTCAACACAAGTAAACTTATGGAGACTTAAAAGAGCTCAATTAGATTAATCACAAGTAAACTCATAATTAATCTAATCAAAATACATAACCAAATTAACCACAAAAGTAATCAATTTAATTGGTCATACTCACATAAGAGAGTCTATGGAGCAATGACTAAGTTAAACAATCAACCCAGTCATGAACGCTCAAACATAAGAAGACTTATGGAGTCATAACTAAATAACCAAACAAGATGATTAATTTAGTTCAAAATGCTCAACATAAAGTACCTTACGGAACAACAACAAGGCTAATCATAAAGATAATCAACTTGGTTGTTTAATTAGGGCTGCACATAACCGACTCGACCCGCCGACCCGACCCACACCCGTTGAAAAATACCCGTACCCGAACCGACCCACCTAGGTATGGGTCGACTATGGGTGAGGCACGTGAAAACCCAATGTATGTTGGGTCGGTTGCGGGTAGGAATTTCCTTCACCCGACCCGACCCACCAACCCGCCCAATATTCCCTAGCGTGCTACCCCTTAGATTTTCTATCCTAGAATGAATCTCAGCCATTGGATTGAAAAAATAAAATACCTAACCCTAACTAAGCATCGCACTCGCAGCCCACACCTATCACTTCGGCCTCTTCTTCTCTCCTTCTCAGAGACAGAGTCACGGAGACTCTTCTTCCTTCGTCAATTCGTTGTTCTTGAGTCTTGATTAGTGAACTGAAGGTATGAATCAACTTAAAACTTGTTCCCAACTAGTTGAACTCTGTGTATTGTTGATTGTTCTTGACTTTCTAAATAAATTTATGGATTCATTTGAAATTGATTTCAATTTCCCGGAAGATATAAAATATGACGGGTAACCCACCACCCGACCCGACCCAACCCGCCTTATTGTGGGTCGGGTGAAAAGCGACCCATTGTTATGGTGGGTCGGTTGCGGGTGAAAAGTTCAATTACCCACCAGCAGTGGGTCGGGTGGTGGGTGAGGCCAAACCCGACCCAACCCGACCCATGTGCAGCCCTATGTTTAATGCTCAACATAAGATACTTTACGGAGCCTCACAGTAATACATAAAATATGGATCAGGGAAGATCAATTATTGCGGAATATACAAGGATTCATTATATTTTCCATCATTATTCGCATAACGACATTTAATAGACATAATCCTTGCAAACAAAAGATTTTAACCTATCTTCTATCAATAATTGACAGTATAGGCTTAACTTTTGTACATGTCAAAAGTCCATTCATTCTTTAACCAATACATGAATATCGATCATAAACGACTTTACTTTTGACAAAATATGGGACAATCAAGTTCACAGACGCAAACACACGTATCCTATAAACAATTGCAATATATAAAACCATAAATATTAATACTGCAAAAATCATCTTCCAAACAAGTTTAGGATTTAAACCAATAAATCTAAAAAAACATGAAGATGAAAACGTTGGACATAGCTATGTGTAGTCACAATAACAGCTATTCCAAACTCTAGTTATTCTTTTAATAAAAGCAAGAAAATAGAAGATTTACTAGACAAATAAAAGAAATCAACAATCTAGGGAACAAACACAGACTCCAGTGCCATGTCCCAACACGAACTAAGGTCAAATAGACAGTTCAGAATCCTCACGAGTCTTGGTGTCTTTGAGCTTGTGATTAGCAACATCCATTCCATCTTCAGGGAAGAGATTCTCTTTGTGAAGATCATTGATGTGAGATTTTATGAGACCAAGGTCAGATGAAACCTTTTTCAACTCAGTTTTCAACACATCAAGATTTTTCAGAGTATCAACGAGCTGCAGTTTTGCTTCCTCAAAATACTTAAGAAAGTCATGAACCACTTCAGCAGAAATTATATCATCCTTCTCAATATTCTCATGATTATATGCATAGAAACACGAGGCATTAGGATGATCTTCATCCACAAGGGTTCTTTTCTTCCTCCCTTCGGATTCAAAACCAATACCTTTATCAAGAAAGCCTTTAGCAAAACCACTCGATTGTGAAGACGACATTCTTGATAAACCAAAATAACCTAGAGTATGCAAACGTGACTCAGTGGTTTGGTATTTATATATTTTCTTAGGGAAGAAGACCTTTAGGATTTACAAACTGTTGACACATGATGGTAACGCACGTACACATAGGAATACAACAAGACCAACAAAGAAAAACTAACAAAAACCCTTTGCTACAAAAATGGCTCAATAAATTTCATAACAGAAAGAAATCTAGAACACAAGTGTAGAAGACCATAAATACAAAAAGTCTTGCATCAAAACAGAGAAACAATGCTAGAAAACACAAATACTTTTTAGTAAGTATTGTCTGTAGACACTAGTTTATCTATAAACGATAAGAGGATAGCTCAACTAGACAGAACATCAAATCGCCACAGTATACCTGAATTTTACACATCTTGCTCAACATGATTTTTATGAGCAAGTTCTCAACTCTTGTGATTAATTGGCACAAGTATGAGCACTGAGCTCATTTAGAGAATTGTGTTTCTGATCAAGTCTCTTTTTCCTTCTAAATCTAGAAAGAGATCCCTTTTTATGTGAGAAATTATCATAAAATGTGTTGTCATCAAAATAGGAGACATAGTTAGAGTTCTTACCAAAAGAATTTTTACTTGAGGAGGATGACAACCTGTCGACAATTTCTTTATATCCTTCAATCATCTCCACCAGGTAATTTGTCATATCATCAATTTTTCTTCTTTCTTCTGGAATTTTGTTCACATTAAGGGAAATTTTATTTCCAGAGGAAACAACATGATCTTTCCTTGGACGATTCTTGTTAAGACTCCTATTCTGCTTTAGAGCATTTGAGGAACTCATTGAACTGACCTTCCTGGTAACGTACACAGGATAGGTACAAAAACCAACTGGTTTAGACATACGAATGTCAGTTACACCTTTGAGAATTAAGTCTAAGGTGTGTTGAAGTTGAACCAATGAGGTTTTATTCAACCTAGAGTTTCCTTTTTGTTTAGCAGAGCCTTTTGCATCACAAAAGAGGCATACTTTCTGATCACAAGTGTGATTATGCAAGGTAGTCTTAACAACCTCGTTAGGAGATTTCTTCCTTCCATGTGATGTGGAACATCCTTGATCAATGGGAAATTCAGCCACATTCTCTTTAACAGGAAGGGATTCCAATTTTACTTCTGGAGCTGGAAGGTTTTCAGGCGTAGCAGAAGTACTTGGTATAGACTTCTTATAGCATCCTTGAATAGAGAGTTTACTCAAGAGATGTTCAATTTTGAGGCGAGCCTTATGAGTCACACATGAAGAATGATCTTCAGTATTTACTTTGAATTTGCAGTATCTTATTACACCAAGCAGAACATCGACATGGTGTATTAACCGACTAAATCTATCAGCTTGGATTCTAGGAAGATTTAGAATCAAGACATTCTATTCAGCTGTTTACCGTTCATTTAGAGAGATAGACTCTTTTGAAGGGTAATCGGAAATACTCATGTCGGAGCCTGTCTGTCTTGTTAGAACACATGGTTCGTCTATATTCGAGATTGAGGAATCTTTATCTTTAATAGAATTAGACAAGACAGAGCTTTTATTTCTGATGACGCATTTATCAGAGATATTATCGTCCATCCTCAGATCGCTACAAACACAGAGTTGTAAGGTCTTGAACGTGTTTTCCAGCTATGATACCAATTGAAAAAGCGGGGGTCTAACAACCACACCCAATATTTCGCTTAGCAATCTGTATGGACAAACTCCAATATACTTTTACGAGAATCAACTAGACAGTTAGACTCAATCAACTAAAAGTACATCAAAGAGTTTATATCTCAATCTCTCGATTTGATCTTTACTCAAGCAAATAGAAATATGCGAGTCTTTATCAAAGAGAGATAACTTGGATGGTACCAAAGACCAATATCCAAGTGTCAATCAATTTAAATCAACAACCAAAAGGTCGGATATTCTAATTGATTGAACAACGCACAACCTGTATTATTTCAATTATATAAACAAATATAATGCGGAATAGAAATAACACAGAAACCAGAATTTTGTTAACGAGGAAACCGCAAATGCAGAAAAACCCCGGGACATTGAACATACACTGTATTAAGCCGCTACGTACACTAGCTTACTCCAAATTAACTTCGGTCTGGACTGTAGTTGAACCCAAATAAATCTCACACTGATCCAAGGTACAGTTATGCTCGTACGCCTCTGATCCCAGCAGGATACTGCGCACTTGATTCCCTTAGCTGATCTCACCCACAACTAAGAGTTTCTACGACCCAAAGTCGAAGACTTTAATAAACAAATCTGTATCACACAGAAAATTCTACGGTAATAGATAAATCCGTCTCCCACGAATATACCTACGAGTTTTGTTCCGTCTTTTGATAAATCAAGGTGAACATGAACCAATCAATAATACCAGACTTATATTCCCGAAGAACAACTTAATATTATCAATCACCTCTCAATAATCTTAATCGACGCAGCGAAAAAATATATTGCGGAATCACAAACGATGAGACGAAGTTTGTTTGTGATTACTTTTCTATCTTGCCTATCGGAAATATAAAATCTCAAGCCAATTATTACAATCGTACTTGTAACGATAGAAACAGCAAATCAGATCACACAACTACAAGAAAAGTAGTATCGGTCTGGCTTCACAATCCCAATGAAGTCTTTAAGTCGTTAACCTGATTTAGAAGAAGAAACCAAAGGTTAAAGGAGAATCGACTCTAGCTTAGCACAACTAGTATCATACGTAAGGTGTGGGGATTAGGATTCCCAGTTGCTAGAGTTCTCCCTTATATACACTTTCAAATCAGGGTTTGCAACCAATGTTAGCTTAGTAACAAAGTATTTAATATTCACCGTTAGATGAAAACCTGATTAGATTCAATCTAATATTTCTCAACCGTTAGATCGAAAACTTAGATTGTCACACACAAATGAAATGTCCAATTTTGGGTTTATGAACCGTACCCAAACATTAACATTTGTTGGTTCAACAAGTCAACCAAATAGTTAGCCGTATGTGTAGATGGTGGATTTTCAACAAAGGGTAGAATTGTAAAACTATACTCCAGATTCGGCAACCGGATGAGTATTGAGGCTCATGTCTCTCATCAAAGCATGAAAGCTCATGCCATAAAATCTCTGACTGAGAAGGTTGTCTCTCAGAGTACATGTAGATGTGTAGTCTCTCAGCTGAGGCAACGACACATCTCATGAATACTGAGCAATTTCAGTAATTACTCCGGATCCGTCAATCGGATGAGTATCGAGACTCTTGTATCTATACATGAAAGCTCATACCACCTATGATGGAGAAAGTCTCTCAGAGAAGAAGTGGATGTGTAGTCTCTCAGCTGAGGCCACGACACATCTCATACTGTATAGAATCGAAAGATTGGTCGGCTCCTAGACAACATGTCTGCTAGTATAGAGCGACAACGTCTTCGGGATGTAACGAAGTTTTCCCCGACTATGCAAGAGGAATATGACACTCCAGCAAGTTCATATTGCTCAACCCTCAGATAATAAATGCTCCTAGACAGGAAGCCCTTCTAGTATAGAGCCAGCAATTAATTATCTTAAATCGTCTGAATATCCAGCAATATTCTACGAGTCGTCAATTAATCGCCTTAATATCCAACAATATTCTACGATTCCTCGTTATATTTCGTTACTTCAATCTGTGGGTCTTCCCAGCAGAATTCCACAGGTTAGTAATAAATATTCAACAAAACAGGCATCTGAGCATCGAATAATCCCTGACAAAAATGGTGCAAGTGTAATTAGCAGATAATGCACAGACCAGCATTTTGAATGCACGAACGAGCATTTCAAAAATACGAACGAACGAGGAACCTATGCAAAATAGGAAGGGAAAATAATAATAACACAATATTAAGCAAAAACGCCAAGGGACTAGGATCACCAGCCGGCCAGTCATGCCGTGACTAGTCCCGCGCCCAATTTTATATTTTATCATATTTTTACTATCTTCACGATCTCATGAAATCCTCTTGTTCGAGCAAATTTCCTTTATTTCATAGAAATTATCTAAATCACATGATTTTATCAAAAATAATAAAATTAGGGAAAGGTGTCGCGGGACCGAGCACCAACCGGCCATGTCTTGGCCGTGGCCGGTCCCACACTTCACGTCCCATTATTTTATTATTCATTCTCCAATTATGAAAATTCCTTGATTTTATGAATTTTCCCTAAAATCATGAAAATTACCTAATTTCATGTATTTTTATCTAAATCACATGATTTTATCAAAAATAATAAAATTAGGGAAAAGTGTCGCGGGACCGCCGGCCGGCCGGTCATGCCTTGGCCGTGGCCGTGGCCGTTTCCGGTCCCACACCTCACGTCCCATTATTTTATTATTCCTTCTCAAATTGTGAAAATTCCTTGATTTTATGAATTTTCCCTAAAATCATGAAAATTACCTAATTTCATGTATTTTTATCTAAATCACATGATTTTATCAAAAATAATAAAATTAGGGAAAGGTGTCGCGGGACCACCGGTTATGCCTTGGTCGTGGCCGGTCCCACACCTCACATCCCATTATTTTATTATTCCTTCTCAAATTATGAAAATTCCTTGATTTTATGAATTTTCCCAAAAATTACCTAATTTCATGTTTTTCTCTAAAATCATGGAAAATATTAAAAAAATTAGGAAAACTTGTGGGACCGGGTGCTAGCCGGTCCCACACGCCCATTATTTTATTATTATTTGGTGTTTTGTTTCCTGATTTCAACAAAATATCTTGGTTTTCAACAAATCCCTTTGATTTTATGAAAATTATCTAAAATCATCAAAATTACATAAAATTGGGAAGAGTGCCTTGGGACCCGCGCCCATTGGCCGGACGGCCATGCTACGGCCATTGCCGGTTCCACACTCCCATTCCCTATTTTATATTTTAATTTATGTCTCTCATCTCATGGAAGTTCCCTAATTTCGCCAAACTCTCCAGTTTCATGGAATTTCCCTTAAATCAGGGAAAATACATAAAATCAAATAAAATTGGGAAAAGCATGTGGGACCGCGTGTCATCCGGCCGTCCATTCCCTAGCCGTGGATGGTCCCACACCTTGTGATTCCTTGTTTATTTATTATTTTCATCATCTCATGTATTTTTCCCAGTTTCAGCAAAACAATGGATTTTTCATATTTTCTCCAAATGTTGCTCAAACGTGCACCAGAAAATATCAAAATTCTCAGGAATGAAGGACGAACATCATGGTGACACGGGCACATCCCCTTGACCGACCAAGGGTGACCCTGAGGCTTGCAAAAAGCTGGTTCCGCATGTTTTAATGATTTTAACCTAATTTGCTCAGTTGCTCATATTAGGTTCGAACTCTTTACAAACAATTGGAAGTTCACTCAAACGACCATCTACTGGTCCCAAGACCACCAAGATCCGGTCTCATGACCTCTTGGTCGGTCCCTCATATTTTCTACATCAGGTTTTATGATTTGTCGCTCACACGAGCATTATTTCAGTAAATGATTAAATCAACATTTAATCATTCTTTCACCAACTGGTCCTCAAGAGACTTTGGTATTTTTGCTCATTCGAGCATTTGGGCGTTATATGGTTGTAGATGGTGGATTTTCGATAAAGGCTAAAATCGTAAACTCATAATTATACGAAGCTCTGATTCAGCAATCAGACGTGAGTATCGAGACACGGGTCTCTTATCGAATTCTTAAAGGAGAGTACTTTCTCTCAGAGTACATGTAGATATGTAGTGTCACGACTGGACAACGGCATATCTCATGAATACTGAATACTTTCAGTGATTATTTCTATATAGTATAACGAGATGGACGGCTCCTAGACAGCTTGCTATGCTAGTATAGAGCGATAGCGTATTCTGGAACAAAAAAAAAGTTTACCCTGACTATATAAAGGATATGACTTACCGACAAGCTCATATCGGGATAATTAATGCTCCTAGATAGCTTGCTCTGCTAGTATAGAGCCACAAAGCTAATTATTCCTAATTAAGATTAATTCTGTCGTGACATTCACTACTGAACTCCCAGAATAATCTATTATTGCTCCTATTCCATGGTCGAATCCACGACTAGTCCCATGGAATGGCAATAACAATTGCTCCTATTCCATAGTCGAATCCACGACTGGTCCCATGGAATGGCAATAAACAATTGTTCTGATTCTATAATCGAATCCACAACTTGATCTCAAAGAATAACAATAACTATATTATCTCATTACTTCGATTTCATGATCGAATCCACAACTGGTCTCATAAATGGTAATAGATAAATCTTAATTACTCAGATTATATGGTCGAATCTACGATCCTATGGAATGGTAATGCTCACTTTATTATTCTGAATTCGTAGTCGAATCCTCAGCTGATCTGAAGAATTAATAATAAACATCTTATTGCTCAGTTTTGTGAATTATTCTCCACCAAATTCCACAATTAGTAATAAATAATCAACAACCGGGCGTCTGAGCTACCTCTAAGTAAGCCCCGATTCAAATGGTCAAGGTGTATTCAACGACGATACACTAACAGTCACCGCACGAACGAGTATTTCAAAAATACAACGAAACGATGAACCTATGCAAAATAGAGAAGAAAATAATAAATAATTAAAAATATTGACCAGTGTGCTGGGAGCACGGACACACGACCGACCGACCGTGTCGTGGTCAATCCCACGCCAGTTTTATATTTTTAATGCATTTTTATTATTTTCCATGATTTGATGAAAATTCTCTCATTTTATCAAATCTCCTTCGTCTCGAGGAAACTCCTCGGTTCCATGGTACTTCCATAAATCCATAAAAAATAATATAAAATTAAGAAAAGAAGTGTGGGCGTGACCATTGGCCAACCGGCCATGCCTTGGTCCCAACCGGCCCCACACCCCATAGTTCCTTATTATTTTTTTTATTATTATTATTTCTCTAATTTCATGAAAAACTCCTTGATTTCATGGTAGTTTTGCACAAATCATCGTATAATAATAAATAAAATAAAATAATGAAAACTTGTGGGATCGGGCCACTAGCCGGCCGGCCACGCCCTAGCCGGTCCCACACGCCCTTTGCTTTATTATTTTATTATTATGTATCCTATTTTCCTTTAATTCATCAAATTCCTTGATTTTATGGTATTTCTCTCAAATTAGGAAAAATTCCCTCAAATCATCAAAAATACCTAAAAATATTAAAAAATTATGAAAAACTCGTGGGACCGGTCCATAGCCGGCCGGCCCACGGGACTGTGGTCACGACCGGACGATCATGCCTTGACCACGGCGGTCCCACGCCTCCTCATTCCTTATTTTATAATTATTTTTCATCATCTCATGGTGTTTTCCTCAGTTTCGTCGAAAACCTAATTTTGACATATTTTCTCGAATGGATGATCAATTGCACGCCAGAAAATATCAAAATTCTCAGGACTGAGACGCGGACGCCTTAGGGACACGAGCACGCTATCTTTACCGACCAAGATTGGCTCTTTGGCTCACGGAAGCCGGTCCCATCAATTTTCACAGTTTTGACCTAATTTGCACAATTGCTCGTATTAGGTCCAAAACTCTTCCAAACACTTTGGATTCTCATGAAGTGATCGTCAGGCGGTCAGGTGATAACCCAGGGTCGGTTTCATGACTCCATGGTCGGTCCCTCGCCTCGTCATAATTATTAGGTTTTCTCACCTAAGGCTCAAAGGAGTATTTTGAATAAATGATTAAGCCAGCATTTAATCATTCTTCCACCAACAAATCGTCAACTCTTCAGGAGTTCTTCGTATTTTCTCACGTGAGCATATGGACACTACATGGTTGATCCACGGTCCCATGTAGTCGCTCCCTCCTTCGTCCCATGGTTAAACTTCTGATGAACCATGAATTGATCATCAATTGATCAAATTAGGGTTTCTGAATCCAAGGATCATCATTCCAGATTCCAACCTTAATAATTTTACGACGGCCTCATGGTCATTAATTTTATTAATTATGCTCGGTTCTACACCAGTGTTCTAATTAATATTTTTGGTACGCTTCCAATAAGCCAGCAACACATGCTCAGACGATAAAATATTCAACAATTCATCACATGAGCAACACTTGCTCAGATGATAAATATTTTCTCAAACCAAGGAATATTGGTTCAACAATCAATATTCAACGATCCATCGAATGAGCAATACTTGCTCACTTCATCGTAAGAACTATACCCCTGTCTCATGACATGTTCAATTCATGACTTTCAGAACATCATGTTGAACTCAGCAACTACATGGACTCATCTTCCCATCAAACCACGAAGTCATCAATTGACTAACAAACCACGAGATGTCAATCGTGTCACTTGGAGGGATATCACTTAGGGTTTTGGTCTGGCGGTCTATGGAAGGTGTGTTCAAACACACGATGGAATGTGAGCAAGTCGTGCAATCAGTTGAAGGAATTCACGAGGTAGTGGGTGGAAAATCGACCAAGTCTCCACACGTTGAGCAACTGGTTTCAAACACGATCTCCACTTCCCCAATGCTTGATTCCATCAACTGTCACACTTCTTGGAATCATGGTGTCTAAAATTCCAGCAATATAAATAAGTCTCTGAATCATGATTGAATTATCAGCATCATCAGTATCATCAATCTCACGTCAAACTGACAACACGAGATCATCAACTCATCAATTGAGCAACTACTCTCAATTGAGCAATTTCAATCATTCAAAGCTTATCATATTCAGAATTCACACACCCACAATCTTTGATTATCATTGATTATCATTGATTCCACACATTTCTCAGCTTCCCTCCTACAGATCAACCCATCCTCTCTTGTGACCGAATTTACTCTGGAACGGTCATTGTCTTGATTTAGGCCGGAGTAATACAGATTGATCTCTCGAATCTAAAGCACCCCCTTTGCAGCGGTGCATCTGTGTGAGGTTTAACATTTCGCTCGGTTCGAGGAGTCTTCCGTACGGTCGTCTCCTTAATTCCTTAAAAACCAGCAAATCGTTTTTCCCATCTACAGATTGGCGACCACAGTGGGAGATCATTCTCTCGGTTTCAATCTCACAATTTCACAAGATGGTTGATCTCAGGTCGGGTTCAGTTATGAATCCTAACACAAATCGTGCTAGCACTAGCAACAACAACAACAATCAGAATATCCCGGAGACAATTCCGACCTCCAACACTGATGGTGGTAACATTACTCCTCCTCACGCCGAAGGTCATCCACTGTCTGGACGACACCCTGAAGAATTCAGAGGAGATCCACCACCTACCATTGCTGATCTTATCAAAGCGCATGAGACTCTTGCAAAGAATCAGACTGACATGGCTGCTACACAGAAGGAGCTGTGTAATTATCTCAAAACTCTTACTGACATGATGTCAGAGAAGACTCAAGAGAAGGAAAGGAGAAGGAGAAATCCTCAGACGACGATCCTGAAGTAATTTCAATCCATACAGTAGAAGACGACGAAGTTCACAAAACTGCTGCAGACAACTCATCAGCGAATGGATCATCGAATTTCATCACTCGCGAGGATCTGGAGCACCTTTTGGAGAACCTTGGAAAAGACAAAACATCGCACTTCCATCGTCATCAACATCCTTATCCCGCCGCTACGCAGAGGATTCCACTCCCCAAAGGTTACGTTTCTCCAACCTTCACCTTATATGATGGAACTGGAAATGCTAGGGAACACGTCTCTCGTTTTCTCGAATCCCTGGGAAAACATGAACATAACCATGTCGTTCGTCTCAAGGAATTCTCAAAATCTCTGAAAGGCAGATCTTACACCTGTTATAACAACATCGCACCAGGGACTATAAACAATTGGGGAGAAATGGTTAACGCATTTTACAGAAAATACTTCTTCGTGTCAGAACAAGTCACCCTCTCCGACCTTAGAAGGATGTTTCAGAGGGTGAGTGAAAATCCCAATGATTATGTGAAAAGGTTCAGAGTCCAAGCCCTGGATTGTCATGACCCAAACGTCACGGAGCAACAACTGGTGGACTTGTGTATCAATGGCATGCTCCCGGTCTACAGGTCCTTGTTATAAAACCTTCGATTCCAGACTTTCTCAGAGCTTCACGAAGCTGCGAAGAGGTCGGCAACCACTGCACCCGCTCTTTTGGAAAGATCAAAGTCTACAAAGACTGAGGATTCAAAAGACACTCGAGGAAGCAGGCGTTTGATCAACAAGCAGTACAACCCGCAACCTTCAACAAATGCTGTCGCAGAAGGGAGTAAGTGAAAAGCAGAACCACAGCACAAGCAGACTTCTTCCACCCCTTCAAAGGCACACAAGAAGGAGAATTCGAAAATCCCTCCTCAGCATACGGAAGATCCAGAAGCACCTTATTTTCCCTGTTCAATGGAAGAAGTTAATGAACTACTCGATGCCTGGATCCAAGATGGTGCAATCAAATTGCCTTATGTCAAGGAGGAGCCAACTGAAGAGTCCATGGAAAATCCTCGGTATTGTCGCTTCCATAGATACGTCAGCCATCCCACAAGTGATTGAAAAATCTTGAAGCGCATATTCAAAGAAAATGTTGAATCAGGAGATCTCAACCTGGGGACTGAGGGAGTGCACAAAAACCCCCTCCCAGTCAGAACTTTTACCATCTTTGAACCTCCTGTCAAGGAAGCGGTCCAATCTCTAATCAAACATGTCTGCGAGTTGTTGTATCTTTCGAAAGCTCAAAGGAAATACATGTTTGCTGCACTGAACCACATCGTGTACGGAAAACATCTGCTGATCCAAGAAACCACCATGGAACCTTCATCCACCGACAAAGAAATGTATGACTGGGGACTACTCACCACAGTGCACATTAAAGGAAATGAGTTCAAAAGGGCGTTTGTCGATGTTGGTACCGCTGTCAACATCATCCCTTTGAAAACTCTCAGAGTTGCCGGTATTACTCGACAGGAAGCCACCCACGCTCCCATAGTAATTAGGGACCACGAAGGAATCTCCAGAGACGCATACGGCTTCATCACTCTCAAAGTTACGGAAAGATTGATCTGCACTGAGGCCAAGTTTTTCATAATCCGGGAAGACCCTGGATACGACATGGTCCTTGGAAGAACTTGGATTCATGCCGGAAGGATAACGATGCCTTCAACACATCCTGTCATCGACAAGGATTCCGAGTTAGAAGACGAAGCAGAGGACACACTACCGTTTGAGCATCTGGAAGAAGTAAAAACTCTGACGGGGCTTACGCAGGAACTTGGAGAAAATCCTCACACCTTTGTCAGAAGGTTTCGAGCTCCGGCAAGTCTTATTCCTCCCCTTGCTCCAATATTACCAATGTTCAAATACGCTACTATGGTCCAGGGACTTCTCCCCATGAACAATTTAGCAGTCATCAAAAGCTACGAGTGGGTAACTTCACCTCAACAATATTACACTCAATGGTTGGGTTCATAACTTCTTCAAATCGGTCACTCCATCGAGAGGTTTATTGTTGAAGACTTGGCTAAGCATGATCAACACTATGCTGGATAGTCTCTTCCGCGCGAGTGTCCATATGTGCCAAAATCGTGGAATTCCGTCAAACAGGGAATTCCGAATCAACGGAAGATATTCAAGGCACGATCGACCAAGCCTAACAAGTTTCATGAAGGGGACCTGGTTCTCAAAGCAATTCAGCGTGGTCTTCATTCTACAAGGAACTCCAATTGGGAAGGACCATTCATGGTCGCTAAGTATGTGGCCGGAGGATACTACAAATTGATCAACACAGATGGCAGAACCCTACCAGTAATTCAGGAAAATTGGCTCAAGGCGTTTATCTGAAATTATTGGACATTTAAGGTATTGGGCGTTCAAACCATTCATGGCCTTGGGATTTAACATTTAGGATTTTCTTTCATTTGTATTTCAATTCCTCCAAAACATTTGCAATACTTGCAATCAGTATTTGAATTCAGCAATTTATCAAAATTCAGTTCATATTTCGTAAAAAAAATCTCTATCAAATCTGCAAGAAAATCCTTAACCATCAGTCAATCCAAAACCATCTAAATATCAAAACCCAAGTATAAACCTCACATCTCTCAGAAGTTCAGAAGTTTAAGAGATCAGCAAGAAAAGGCTTTCGCTCATCAGCATCCTTCAAGATTTGCAAAGCCACCCTCTCCTTGTTCAACTCCTCGGTCAGCTTGGCAATATTCTCCTCCTTCTCCTTCACAACATCATTGGGAAATGGTATGTTCTTCTCACATGAATCCTTGATAACGTTTATTTGCTTACAAAGCCATTTCACGTTGAGGCCAAGTCTTTCTGAATTCTCCAAGTTAAACTCCCAATTAAAGAGTATATCTGGAGTCACGGTATTCCTGGGTCTCGTATGCATATCACTCACGACACGCAAGATAACGCCTACTTGCATGGTTAAAGCATAAGCACGCCCAGGGTTCCTGTCAACGATCATGTGGCCAAACTTCTTCCATATCGTCTCGTACAAGCGTGCATATCCAATGGGAACGCTGAATCCACCGACCAGTTCATGATACGGGAGTGAAGTGTTAAAGGGATGGTTGAAAGCAACCCCTGCAGTTGGATATTCATACACTATTATACGGTTCTCACTCACTGGAGAGGCTCCCACGACCAAAGCAACAGTTCCTTCGGTATTCTCCACTGATATATCGGTTTTTTCTATCACTAAGGCAACAACCATCTGGTTTTCCATAATATCAGCAGCGACCTTCTCATGGCCTCGAAGTGCAGGGATAGCTTTTTCTTCATCAATAACTTCAGAAGGGTTAGAATTATCATCTTGGCTCCAGTATCCTCAACTTCGTTATTTAACACCTAATACGAAGATTACATGAGGTTAGAGTCACGAAGCCAAAGAAAATTATGAAACACAGTATACCCACAAGGAAATATCATCAAAGTTCATCATACTACATTCAAGGCACGAGCAAATAACATTAAATTCATGAAAACACATTTTACGATGAGTCCGTCTGAAGAAACTGAACTCTGCCCTGTATTAAGAGACGAACTGGGAACAATCTACAAGGAATATGAGGATGGGTCATATTCCATTCTATTCGTACGGATCTCCTCTATGAAATGTCAGAATTTCATGACAATCCGATGAACGAGCGAGTAGATGTGGCCAAAATATCAAGTGATGCGCAATCTGAAAAAGTTCTGGAAGTCTCTTGGAAGTTTACTATTTCGCCTTTTTCAGGCTCTGAACGTGCTCAAAACTTAAAAATCTTCTTTGATAAAGCTTGGAAATTTTCCGGGCTTGAATTTTCACATGCAGATCATCAAAATCCGACTCCGGACAAAGATTCTACAGCGTTTTTACTAAAAAGCTGGGTTCTGAATTTTCTGACGACGAAGTTCGACTAAGTTTTCATATATTCACATGGTTTCTCATTAATTCATTCACAAGTCAGCACTTTTATACTTCTATGAAGAATATACAGGATGTATACTTACTTTAGGAGTCTCCAAAGTGTCCAAGGAGTTGGAATTGTCCACATCAACGACAAGAGGAACAACACTTCCATCCGGCTCTGAATCTCGGGAATTACCTCCATTCCCATTCCCAGAGGATGATTGAGTCCCAGAATTCTACATCTCCATGACGACATCCTCTTGTACACGTCCTTTACAATCAATATTTCCATCTATGAAGCACCACATTTGAACATGTGAAGAAATACTTACAGTTTCTTCGTCACTCAAATCAGCGATTGCTTGTTCAGTAGCAGAAAATTGAAGACCTTCAACACTTGATGGAGTAAAATTCTGCAACAAAATTAAAAACATTGGCTTCATGATTCTAATGTTAATAGCAATGAAAGTCACGGTGAGAAATATTGGGAACTCATCAAAGAACGAACTGGGGACTTCACGGTATTAGGTAACAGCTTATAACTTTTGTTCCTTCCTTCTCCGCCGTGAAAAACTTCTCCAATATCTGAAAAATCTGCATGGATTCGAGGTCTTACGCTACGACCGTCCTGTAAAGAATTCAATAACATGATCAGAATACAGTTACCATGGTTTCATAAAAGATATATGGAGAATCTTACTTGAGAACATCCTGGAGATAATTTTCGTTTATCACCAGAAAGGTACTTCAGTCTTGGTCGACCAGAGATCATCTCAGCAGATGGAGGAATCTTCACTGGAGGCTGACTAACTATCACGAATTCATGCAATCTCTCGAATTGTTGATGCCAGAATTCTATGTAACCTGGGGTTACATATGCAAATCTATCAGAACCAGGAAACCAGTAATTACTCCCTTCCATGTGAGTGTGATCTAAACGAGACGCAAGCTGATCAACTGATGGTTTCCTTCTCCGGATAGTTGGAACACATTGATCCATACCCATTTGTCGAGCCTCCCTATCAATGTTGTATTCTTCTACGGCACACTCTCCATGCATAACGGATAACAAGTGACCAGGAGTACAGCTCAACATGAAGGATCTCTCACCATCATTTGGGTTCACACCAGATTTTAGAGTCGTGCTCTCTCTAGTATTGAAAGTCGTTGGTTGGGAAACATAATCAGGAAACGACACCCACGGACGAAAGTCGAACTCCGATTATTCATCCAACATATCAATGAGGCGTGCTTTAGACCGAGGCTGCTTTGTAGACCAACGCATGATTCGGGCATTATCTTTCTCGGCGAAGATATGACGGGCATCAGTATTTGGTCCTTGCAGGATATTACGTGGGATAGGCGCATAATTCTTGAAGTGCTCCCACATCAAAGCTTGAAGAAACATCGTGTTAACATAACACTCAATCTTCATGAAGCCATTCGACACGCTGGAATCTAACACCAAGGAGTCTAAGTTAGAATACAAGGAACCCAGGAATAAGCTACCTATTGGGAGTTTCTCACCTTGAGCCATCTTAATAGCAAAAGGGATTACGAAAGGCTTCAACAAATGTCCACTATCTTCGAATATGTCTTTGGATAACCATAAGCATAAGAAAGCGGCAATAGGTAACATACCGGTGATGGGACTATCAGAAACTTCATCTCTTGGCCACCAACGTGTCAACCAATGGGCATAACAACCTTTACTACCAGACGCCTTGTTCACTTCTTCCATCGCAGCTGTCAGAGTGTCAAAAACCACTTTTTCCTCATCCGAAAGACCTCCAGAGAAATTACCTGTAATCGGGAGATGCATCAAAGCAGCCACATCTTCTAAGGTAACAGTAAATTCTCCCCATCTACATATGAAGGTGTGAGTGGGAACACACCAACGAGCCAGCAAAGCCACGATACTTTTCACATCATGATTAATAGACAAGTCTCCAGAAGCTTGAATAGCTCTCGTCACTTGTGCCTGGTTGAGCATAGCCCTGACATGAGGGAAACCCAACATATGCCTCGCCCATCCAGAATTTTTTCCAAAGGGCGTCGAGAAAGCTTAAACTCTATGGTCGATGCAAGGAAAAGCCCTCGTTCGAGACAAAGCCGTATTACCATCTTCGGGGTCACCAATTTCTTCTGAGTCACAGTCCTAGGGTTGATCAGAAGACGATATACTGGGGATTGAGATATGCTTCAGCTCCTTTTGGATCCTCCTCAAAGAATGCGTCGTCTATATAATGTTCTTCACGCCAGTGGCATCCTCCTCTTCCCACCAATGGAGGTCTCGTCCATGCATGCATCATCCCTGGAGATGTCATCATCAGTATGCGATTCGTCCCTTGAAGTATCGTTGGCTGAGGAATTGGTCATTTTTAAAACAACTGCAAAGTCCACATTACATTCTACTTCAGTATGCTGTCCAGACACGAATCAAGGAAATACGGCAAAAATGGTAACTCTTAACTCTTACCTTTTGTACTTCCACTAACAATAGTGATAGTAACGGTAGAGTTAACACCTCAAAATCGTTCGTCTCTTCGAAAACTGCAAAAACGAACGAAACTTTATTAATTTCGAAACTGATTTTTCATAAAATCACGGACACAATTTTCATAATGTGAACATTCACACAACTGACCTATGAAGTTCATAAAAACAATATTCATCATAAATATATTGTCTATCTTCGAAGGTCCTCAAAACCCACGTTTTGATTTTTCGAAAAAACAACAATTAATGCAACTTGCATACATAAATTCTCAAGGATTTTATCTAATGAAAACAAATCATGCAAATAAAATATATCATCATATTTTGCACAATATATGTCACGGCTGCATATATATATAAAAAAAATTATTTTCCTTCGTATCGTCATTATTTGTCTTTAAAACGAAGGTTTATTTCAAAAAATTGTGAAAGCTCACATCTCATACATATGATAAAGTTTTTATTTACATGAAAGCTCATAAGCAAAATTTTATCACTGGACACAAGTTCATCATACATATTTTCCTTCGTGTCATCGTTATTTGTCTTTAAAACGAAGGATTATTCCGATTTCATGAAAATTCACTTCTTTATGATAAACCTTGGTACACATGAAAGCTCATAAACTAAGTTTTATCACTGGACCTAGGTTCATATAAAAAAAAATCTCTCCTAAATCAGGGATTATAGTTAGTTTTCAAAACTAACGATCGAACGAAATACGTTTTCAAAAACGAGGGTTTTTTCATAAAACTCACACTAATATACACACATGTATATAACTTCATCATGATCAAACATGAACAACTCATGAAGGTCACAACATCAGCAAACAAAAAAAAAAACGCACCTGGTCGGGCCGGAAATCGGCCGGCGGCAACGGCCGACGGCGGCAGGTGGTGGTCCGAGCGGCGGGAATTTCTCCTGCTGGCGTGAAGGTGGAGATGATGAGAGCTGGTCGTGAAAAAAAAAAAATAATTAATCCCTTTTATATCAATTTTATTTCCAAAACCTAATTTTCTAAGGATTTCCTTATTGGGCCCGACCCGCGAATCCTAACCGACTACAGACTCGTCGTCCAAACCAGCGGTTCAACAAAAATTTATGCTCATCAAACGACACTCCAATAATGACATTGAAGCCTTCATCAAGTCGTGGTTTTATCATGCTCTCTAAATCCGGTAACGTCTCAACTTACAACTAAGTTCAATTACTGGTATTATTATTTATGGACGGAAAATCACCATTTAATGCTGACTGAGGAACACAGCTTTCCTCAGTAAGCAGGGGACTTAATGTAGATGGTGGATTTTCGACAAAGGCTAAAATCATAAACTCATAATTATACGAAGCTCTGATTCAGCAACCAGACGTGAGTATCGAGACACGGGTCTCTCATCGAATTCTCAACGGAGAGTACTTTCTCTCAGAGTACATGTAGATATATAGTCTCACGACTGGACAACGACATATCTCATGAATACTGAATACTTTCAGTGATTATTTCTATATAGTATCACGAGATGGACGGCTCCTAGACAGCTTGCTATGCTAGTATAGAGCGATAACGTCTTCAGGAACAAACAACAAGTTTACCCTAACTATATAAAGGATATGACTTACCGACAAGCTCATATCGGGATAATTAATGCTCCTAGACAGCTTGCTCTGCTAGTATAGAGCTACAAAGCTAATTATTCCTATTTAAGATTAATTTTGTCGTGACATTCACTACTGAACTCCTAGAATAATCTATTATTGCTCCTATTCCATGGTCGAATCCACGACTGGTCCCATGGAATGGCAATAACAATTACTCCTATTCCATGGTCGAATCCACGACTGGTCCCATGGAATGGCAATAAACAATTGCTCTGATTCTATGATCAAATCCACAACTTGATCTCATAGAATATCAATAACTATATTATCTCATTACTCCGATTTCATGATCGAATCCACAACTGGTCTCATAAATGGTAATAGATAAATCTTAATTACTCTGATTCTATGGTCGAATCTACGATCACATGGAATGGTAATGCTCACTTTATTATTCTGAATTCGTAGTCGAATCCTCAGCTGATCTTAGAATTAATAATAAACATCTTATTGCTCAGTTTTGTGAATTATTCTCCACCGAATTCCATAATTAGTAATAAATAATCAACAACCGGGCGTCTAAGCTACCTCTAAGTAAGCCCCGATTCAAATGGTGAAGGTGTAATCAACGACGATACACTAACAGTCACCGCACGAACGAGTATTTCAAAAATACAACGAAACGATGAACCTATGCAAAATAGAGAAGAAAATAATAAATAATTAAAAATATTGACCAGTGTGCTGGGAGCACGGACACACGACCAACCGACCGTGTAGTGGCCAATCCCACGCCAGTTTATATTTTTAATGCATTTTTATTATTTTCCATGATTTGATGAAAATTCTCTCATTTTATGAAATCTCCTTCGTCTCGAGGAAACTCCTCGGTTCCATGGTACTTCCATAAATTCATAAAAAATAAGATAAAATTAAGGAAAGGAGTGTGGGGCGTGACCATTGGCCAACCGGCCATGCCTTGGTCCCAACCGGCCCCACACCTCATGGTTCCTTATTATTTTATTATTATTATTATTATTTCTCTAATTTCATTAAAAACTCCTTGATTTCATGGTAGTTTTGCACAAATCATCATATAATAATAAATAAAATAAAATTATGAAAACTTGTGGGACCGGGCCACTTGCCGGCCGGCCATGCCCTAGCCGGTCCCACAATCCCTTTGCTTTATTATTTTATTATTATTTATCCTATTTTTCCTTGAATTCATCAAATTCCTTGATTTTATGGTATTTCTCTCAAATTAGGAAAAATTCCCTCAAATCATTAAAAAATACCTAAAAAAATTAAAAAAATTATGAAATAATCGTGGGACCGGTCCATAGCCGGACGGCCATGCCTCCATGGTCCCACACGCCCGTGTTTTTCATTATTTTAATATTTTTCTTCCATGAACTCATAAAAACTCCTTCAGTTCATGGAAACTCCCTAAATTCATCAAATTTCTCAAAATTCATGAATTTTTTATAAAATCATCAAAATATTATTAAATTAAGGAAAAGGAACCACATGACCGTCGTCACGACCGACCGACCATGCCTTGACCACAATGGTCCCACGCCTCCTCATTCCTTATTTTATAATTATTTTTCATCATCTCATGGTGTTTTCCTCAGTTTCGTCGAAACCCTAATTTTGGCATATTTTCTCGAATAGATGCTCAATTGCACGCCAGAAAATATCAAAATTCTCAGGACTGAGACGCGGACGCCTTAGGGACACGAGCACACTATCTTGACCGACCAAGGTTGGCTCTTTGGCTCACGGAAGCCGGTCCCATCAATTTTCACAGTTTTGACCTAATTTGCACAATTGCTCGTATTAGGTCCAAAACTCTTCCAAACACTTTGGATTTTCATGAAGTGATTTAATGACTCCATGGTCGGTCCCTCGCCCCGTCATAATTAATTAGGTTTTCTCACCTAAGGCTCAGAGGAGTATTTTTAATAAATTATTAAGCCAGCATTTAATCATTCTTCCACCAACAAATCGTCAACTCTTCAGGAGTTCTTCGTATTTGCTCACGTGAGCATATGGACACTACATGGTTGATCCACGGTCCCATGTAGTTGCTCCCTCCTTCGTCCCTTGGTTAAACTTTTGACGAACCATGAATTGATCATCAATTGATCAAATTAGGGTTTCTGAATCCAAGGATCATCATTCCATATTCCAACCTTAATAATTTTACGACGGCCTCATGGTCATTAATTTTATTAATTATGCTCGGTTCTACACCAGTGTTCTAATTAATATTTTTGGTACGCTGCCAATAAGCCAGCAACACATGCTCAGACGATCAAATACTCAACAATTCATCACATGAGCAACACTTGCTCAGATGATAAATATTTTCTCAAACCAAGGAATATTGGTTCAACAATCAATATTCAACGATCCATCGAATGAGCAATACTTGCTCACTTCATCGTAAGAACTATACCTCTGTCTCATGACATGTTCAATTCATGAGTTTCAGAACATCATGTTCAACTCAACAACTACATGGACTCATCATCCCATAAAACCACAAAGTCATCAATTGACTAACAAACCACGAGATGTCAATCGTGTCACTTGGGGGGATATCACTTAGGGTTTTAGTCTGGCGGTCTACGGCACGTGTGTTCAAATACACGATGAAATGTGAGCAAGTCGTGCAATCAGTTGAAGGAATTCACGAGGTAGTGGGTGGAAAATCGACCAAGTCTCCACACGTTGAGCAACTGGTTTCAAAAACGATCTCCACTTCCCCACTCCTTGATTCCATCAACTGTCACACTTCATGGAATCATGGTATCTAAAATTCCAGCAATATAAATAAGTCTTTGAATCATGATTTAATCATCAGCATCGTCAGTATCATCAATCTCACGTCAAACTGACAACACGAGATCATCAACTCATCAATTGATCAACTACTCTCAATTGAGCAATTTCAATCATTCAGAGCTTATCATATTCAGAATTCACACACCCACAATCTTTGATTATCATTGATTCCACACATTTCTCAGCTTCCCTCCTACAGATCAACCCATCCTCTATTGTGACCGAATTTACTCTGGAACGGTCATTGTCTTGATTTAGGACGGAGTACTACAGATTGATCTCTCTAATCTAAAGCACCCCCTTTGCAGCGGTGCATCTGTGTGAGATTTAACATTTATCTCGGTTCGAGGAGTCTCCTCCGTACGATCGTCTCCTCAATTCCTTAAAAACCAGCAAATCGTTTTTCCCCATCTACAATGGTGAACCTGTCATCCATGTAGTCTGTCCTATGTGATTTGCAGTAAATCATCATCTCGGTAAAATTAGGGTTTTGAATCCAAAACTCTGCAGAAACGTGATTCTGAGCAGATTCGAACACTCTGATAATATTATGTTGATTCCATGATTAACATTCGTATTTATTTTGCTCGACTCAGCAGTCAATAACTTAAATTAATATTTTATTTGGTTCAGCTACCAACAATTCATCAAAAGAACAATATTTGTTCAAACTAGCAATATTTGCTCAATTAGCAATATTCGCTCGAACCGGCAATATTTGCTCAAACCAAAGAATATTGGTTCAACTATAAATATTCAACAATTTAGCAACACAGTTTTGCTCGTCTTAGGTTATAATGATACCTCGTCTTAGCAAACATACATTTAATTCATGAGTTTCGGAACATTTGCTAATCATGTTCAACTCAGCAATACATGGACTCATTATCCCACAAAGTCAGCAACTGAATCCACGAGATTTCAATCGTGTCACATGGGGGGATATTAACTAGGGTTTTGGTCTGGAGGTCTACGACACGTGTGTTCACCCACGATGAGAATGTGAGCAAGTCGTGCAATCAGTTGAAAGAGTCAGCAAAGTAGTGGGTGAAAATTTAACCAAGTCCTCCGCATGATGAGTAATTGGTTTAAAATGATTTCCCACTTCCCCACTCTCTGATTCCAGCAACTGTCACACTTCATGGGATCATGGTGTTTTCAACTCCGGCATTATAAAATGTCTCTGAATCCTGATTGAAAAGACAGAAGTTTTCGAACACTCGAACAACATTCGCCAAGCCGAGCAATTTCTCATCAAAGTTCATACAAACAATCTTTCGTCTACACGAACTCACAGAAATTACTCTCAATTGAGCAAAATTCAATCAGAGTATTTTCACGCTGAATTCACAACACACCTACAATCTCAGATCACCATTGATCTCACGTATTTTTTATCTTCCCTCCTACAGATCAACCCATCCTCTCTTGTGACCGAATTGACTCTGGAACGGCCATTGTTCTTGGTTTAGGACGGGGTCTTACAGATTGATCTCTTGAACTTAAAACACTCTCTTCTTGCAGTGCATCTGTGTAAGGTTCAACATTTCGCTCGGTTCAAGGAGTCTCCACACGGTCGACTCTTCAATTTCGTAAAAGCCAACAAATCGTTTTCCCCACTCACAGATTGGCGACCACAGTGGGAGAATAATCTCTCGATTGCAATCTCACGATTTCACAAGATGGCTGGTCTTAGGTCTGGGTTAGTTACAAGTTCCAACACAAACGAGGCTAGTACTAGAAACAACAACAATGACAATCAGAATATCCCGAAAACGATTCCGGCCTCCAACACTGACGGTGGTGACATTACTCCACCTACCATTGTTGATCTTATCAAAGTGCAGGAGACTCTCGCAAAGAATCAGACGGACATGGCTGCTACACAGAAGGAGCTGTGTAATTATCTCAAAACTCTTACTGATAAGATGACAGAGAAGACTCAAGAAAAGGGAAAGAGAAGGAGAAATACTCAGATGTTTCTGATCCTGAAGTAATCCCAATCCATACAGTGGATGATGATGAAACTGGCAAAGATGCAAATTCATCAGCAAAGGAACCATCAAATTTCATTACTCGGGAAGACGTGGAGCGCCTTCTGGAAAACCGTGGAAAAAACAAGACATCACATGTCCATCGTCACCAACCTCCTTATCCTGCCGCTACACAGAGGATTCCCCTTCCAAAAGGTTACATTTCTCAAACTTTCACTCTGTATGACGGAACTGGCAATGCTCGAGAAAATTCTCTCGTTTTCTCGAAGCCTTGGGAGAGCATGAACATAAACATGTTGTTCGTCTCAAAGGGTTTTCAAAATCCTTGAAAGGCAGAGAATACACCTGGTACAACAACATCGCACCGGGGACTATCAACAATTGGGGAGAAATGATCAATGCCTTCTACAGGAAGTAATTTTTCGTGTCAGAGCAAGTCACTCTCTCTGATCTTGGAAGAATGTTCCATAGGGTCAGTGAGAATCCCAATGATTAGGTGAAAAGATTCAGAGTCCATGCCCTGGACTGTCATGACCCAAATGTCACAGAGCAGCAACTGGTAGATTTATGTATCAACGACATGGTCCCGGTCTACAGAGCTATACTGAAGAATCTTCGATTCCATACTTTCTCAGAACTTCACGAAGCCGCAAAGAGATCATCAACCACGGCACCTGCTCTGTTAGAAAGAGCAAAGTCCACAAAGACTAAGGAATCACGTGACACTCGAGGAAGCAGACGCCTGATCAACAAGTAGTACAACCTGCAGTCCTCTACAAACGTTGTTGCATAAGGGAGCAAGCGCAAGGCTGAATCCCCGAACAAGCATGCTGCAGCTCCTCCAAAAATGCAAAAGAAGGACAAACCAGAGACACATGCTCCTGGACAACGCACAGATGCTCCTGATGATGCACCTGATTTTCCTCTCCCCATTGGAGAAGTGCTCGAACTATTAGACGCCTGGATCCAAGATGGTGCAATCAAATTGTCATACGTCAGGAAAGACTCAACCGAGGAAGACATGGAAAATCCTCGTTACTGCCGATTCCACAGGTTCGTCAATCACCCCACAAGTAGCTGCAAAGTTTTGAAACACATATTCAGAGAAAAGTTTGAGCCAGGATAACTTAACCTTGGATCCAAAGGAGTACACAAAGATCATCTTCCTGTCAGGACTTTCTCTATTTCTGAAGCACCAGTCAAGGAAGCAGTTCAGTCATTGATAGAGCATGTTTGCGAATTGGTCTATCTATCAAAAGCACAAATAGGAGACATATTCACATATTTGAACCACATAGTGTCTAGGAAACACCTACTGAATCCAGAAGTACCTCCTGAACCATCATCCACCGACAAAGAAATGTATGACTAGGGACTGCTCACCACCATGCATATTAAAGAAAATGAATTCAAAAGAGCATTTGTTGATGTCGGCACAGCCGTCAACATCATCCCATTGAAAACTCTCAGATCTGCTGGCATTACTCGACAAGAGGCTACTCATGCTCCCATAGCAATCAGAGACCACGAAGGAATCTCCAGATATGCATACAACTTCATCATTCTCAAAGTCACGGAGAATTTGGTCTGCACTGAGAGAAAGTTTTACATAATTCGAGAAGATCCTGGATATGACATGATCCTTGGAAGAACTTGGATTCATGCTGGAAGGGTAACTTCAAAGATTTCAACACACTCTGTCGCCGACAAAGACTCCAAGTCAAAAGAAGAAGTAGAGGACGCCCCACCGTTTGAGCATATGGAGGAAATAAAAACCTTGATGGGACTTACGCAAGAACCTGGGGAAAATCCACATACCTTTGTCAAGAGGTTTCGATCTCAGGCAAGTCTTATTCCTCTTCATGCTCCAATATTACCAATGTTCAAATATGATACTTTGATTCAAGGACTTCTCCCTACAAACGATTTAGCAATTACCAAAAGTCATGAATGGATAACTTCACCTCTCCAATATTATACCCAATGGTTGGGTTAGAGCTTCTCCAAGTCGGTCATTCTATCAAGAGGTTTATTGTTGAGGACCTGGCTAAGCACGACAGACAGTATGATGGATACTTTCCTGTACATGAATGTCCATACGTGCCACAACCATGGAATCAGCAAAAGATATTCAATGCGCGAACTACTAAACCAAACAAATTCAAGGAAGGGGATTTGGTTTTCAAGGCGGCTAAACGAGATCTCCACTCTGTAAGGAGATCCAATTGGGAAGGACCATTATGGTTGCTAAGTCCATAACTGGAGGATACTACAAATTGATCAACACATGTGGTAGAACCCTGCCAGTAATTCACGAGAATTTGCTTAAGGCGTTTATCTGAAATTATTAGGCATTTTAGGTACTGGGCGTTTGAGCACTCATGACGTCTGGATTTGGCATTTAGGATTTTCTTTAAATGTATTTCAATCCCTCCAAAACGTTTGCAATACTTGCAATCAGTATTTGAATCAACAATTTATCAGAAATTCAATTCACTTTACTTAAAGAAAATCTCTATCAAATCCAAAATCAAAGAAAATTCTCAGTCACAGACTCGACATCAATCAAAGAATCAAAACCCAAATAAAATCTCACATTTCTCACAGAGTTCAATGTTCTTTATATTATGGAAAGGAAACTAAAGAAAGCCATCAAAAAAAGATTTATGCTCTTCTGCCTCCTCCAAAACTTAAAGGCTGCCTTTTCCGCCTCCAGCTTCCTGGTTAGTGCGGCAACTTCATTCATCTTCTTCAACACGACATCACTGGTAGGGAAGGTAACATCACCCTTTACTGCTTTCCTGATAACTTCAAGTCTTTGATGGAGCCACTACAGATTGAAGCCAAGATCTTCAACATTCTTCAAGTTGTACTCCTAATCAAAGAGTACGTCTTGGGTAACATCATTTCTGGATGTAATCCGGATATCATTTATAACACGCAAGATGACTTCTACTTGTCTCGTCAAGAAATAACTGCGTCCTGGATCCTGAGTAACAACAATGTGTCCATACATTTCCCACAGTTCCTTGTACATAGCAGCATATCCAATGGGAACGCTAAATCCTCCAACAAGCTGGTGATATGGGAGTAACTCACCAAATTGAGGATAAAAGGAAATCCCTGCAGTAGGATACTCGTGCACTATCATCTGGTTCTCAGCTACTGGAGCAGCATCGATAATCATAGAGACGATTTCAGAGGAAGTAGCTTCTGCTATTTCGGGTTCGAGTTCCACCGTCTGAGGCACAATTGGAGTTTCTTCTACCTACACGGCATCAACAACCAGTACCTCATCATCTTGAGTCACAGATATGGAAGTCTAGTCATCAACAACTCCTAGATTTCCCAAACCATCATTACTGGATTCATGATTCTCAACTTCGTTGTTAGGCACCTAATGCGAAGATTACATGGGATTAGAATGATTCAAGGGGAGAAATCCAATACAATCATAAAATTAAGAGAGTAAGTTAACTAACATCATCTAAGTTCCTTATCATACATCTAAGATGTGTACAAGTAGCATCAAAGTCATGAAACACGTTTTCAAAGAAACTCAGCTGAAGAATTTTCCGGGATTGAAATTTTAAGGCGTTTTTGGAAAAAACTGGGTTCTGAATTTTCTAACGACGAAGTTCAACCAAGTTTTTCGTATATACACATGGATTCTCATTAATTCATTCACAAATCAGCACTTTCATACTTCTATGAAGAGGATGTAGGGTATATACTCACTTTGGGGGTCTCCGAAGTACTCAAGGAATTATGATTGTCCGTATTAACGACAAGGGGCTCATTACTTCTATTTGGCTCCGAATATTTGGAAGTGCCTTCGTCTATATTCTCAGACAAAGATCGAACATCAGAACTTTCCACCTCCATGACGACATCCTCCTGGACATATTATCAAGTAGTTAGCATTTTCACATGAAATATTTATGTTTGATGGTATAAGAAATTACTCACGGCGACTTCTTCTTCAACGTTCAAATCAGAAGTCGTCTGCCCAGCAACAGAGAATCGAAGACCGTCAATACTAGACGGAGCAAATACCTGTGACCAAATAAAAAATATTGGTTTTGAGATCCTGATAATGCGGATGGAAGAAGTCACAGTGGAAAAATATCAACAACTCACCAAAAAGGCGACTGGGGACTTTATGGTGTTGGGCAACAACTTGCAATTCTTTCTCTTGCCTTCTCCACCGTGGGAAATATCCTCCGCCTCTGAGAAATTCACTCAATTCGAGGTCTCACAACACGACTCTCCTGCAAAAGAAATTGATGTGATAATTAAAGACGATTATACGAGTTGTGTGAGGAATATGCAAAAGAATACATACTGGTGAACCTCCTTGAGATGTCTTTCGCTTGTCACCACCAGAAATATTCCTTAGTCTGGGAAGAGAGGCACTCATCTCAGAAGAAGGAGGATCTTTAACTAAAGGTTGGACGGACGTCACATAATCATTAAGACGCTCAAGTTGCTGATCCCAGAATTCCATGTAGGCTGGAGTCACATACGTAGTTCGATCAGCACAAGGGAACCAATAAGAGCTCCCTTCATCATGTGTGTGATCTAAGCAAGTCTTAAGTTGTTCCACTGATGGTCTTCTCCTTCTGAAGGTTGGAACACATTGGTCCATACCCATCTGACGGGCGGCTCTGTCAATGTTATACTCCTCCACCGAAAAATATCCATACGTTGCTGATATTAGATGACCAGGAGTGCAACTCAGCATGAAATATCTTTCGCCATCGCTCAAATCAGCACCAGATTTCAAATACTTACTTTCACCAGCATTGAAAGTCATCAATTGAGAAACGTGAGGAGGAACCACCACCAAAGGACGGAAGTTGAACTCAGACTCGTCATCTAATACGTCAATGAATCCGTCATCCATGTAGTCGGTCCTATGTGATTTGCAGTAAATCATCATCTCGGTAAAATTAGGGTTTTGAATCCAGAACTCTGCAGAAACGTGATTCTGAGCAGATTCAAACACTCTGATAATTTTATGTTGATTCCATGAGTATTTATTTTGCTCGACTCAGCAGTACGTAACTTAAATTAATATTTTATTTGGTCCAGCTACCAACAATTCATCAAAAGAACAATATTTGATCATACTAGCAATATTTGCTCAATTAGCAATATTCGCTCAAACCGGCAATATTTGCTCAAACCAAAGAATATTGGTTCAACTATCAATATTCAACAATTTAGCAACACAGTTTTGTTCATCTTAGGTTATAATGATACCTTGTCTCAGCAGACATACATTTAATTCATGAGTTTCAGAACATTTGTTAATCATGTTCAACTCAGCAATACATGGACTCATCGTCCCACAAAGTCAGCAACTTACTCCACGAGATTTCAATCGTGTCACATGGGGGGATATTAACTAGGGTTTTGGTCTGGAGGTCTACGACACGTGTGTTCACCCACGATGAGAATGTGAGCAAGTCGTGCAATCAGTTGAAAGAGTCAGCAAAGTAGTGGGTGAAAAGTTAACCAAGTCCTCCGCATGATGAGTAATTGGTTTAACATGATTTCCCACTTCCCCACTCTCTGATTCCAGCAACTGTCACACTTCATGGGATCATGGTGTTCTCAACTCCGGCATTATAAAATGTCTCTGAATCCTGATTGAAAAGACAGAAGTTTTCGAACACTCGAACAACATTCGCCAAGACGAGCAATTTCTCATCAAAGTTCATACATACAATCTTTCGTCTACACGAACTCACAGAAATTACTCTCAATTGAGCAAAATTTAATCAGAGCATTTTCACGCTGAATTCACAATACACCTACAATTTAAGATCACTATTGATCTCATGTATTTCTTAGCTTCCCTCCTACAGATCAACCCATCCTCTCTTGTGACCGAATTGACTCTGGAACGGACATTGTTCTTGGTTTATGTCTGGGTCTTAATGATTGATCTCTCGAACTTAAAACAATCCCTTCTTGCAGTACATCTGTGTAAGGTTCAACATTTCTCTCAGTTCAAGGAGTCTCCACACGGTCGACTCTTCAATTCCGTAAAAGCCAGCAAATCGTTTTCCCCCACTCACAGATTGGCGACCACAGTGGGAGAATAATCTCTCGGTTGCAATCTCACGATTTCACAAGATGGATGGTCTTAGGTCTGGGTTAGTTACAGGTTCCCACACAAACGACGCTAGTACTAGCAACAACAACAATGACAATCATAATATCCCGGAAACGATTCCGGCCTCCAACACTGACGGTGGTGACATTACTCCTCCTCACGCTGAAGGTCATCCCCTGTTCGGTCGACACCCTGAAAATGTCAGAGGAAATCCACCACATACCATTGCTGATCTTATCAAAGTGCAGGAGACTCTCGCAAAGAATCAGACGGACATGGCTTCTACACAGAAGGAGCTGTGTAATTATCTCAAAACTCTTATTGTTAATATGACAGAGAAGACTCAAAAAAAGGGAAAAGATAAGGAGAAATCCTCAAATGTTTCTAATCCTGAAGTAATCCCAATCCATACAGAGGATGATGATGAAACTGGCAAAGCTTCATATTCATCAGCAAAGGAACCATCAAATTTCATTACCCGGGAAGACGTGGAGCGCCTTCTGGAGAACTGTGGAAAAGACAAGACATCACATGTCCATCGTCACCAACCGCCTTATCCTGCCGCTACGCAGAGGATTCCCCTTCCAAAAGGTTACATTTCTCCAACTTTCACTCTGTATGACGGAACTGTCAATGCTCGAGAACATGTATCTCGTTTTCTCGAAGCCTTGGGAGAGCATGAACATAACCATGTTATTCGTCTCAAAGAGTTTCCAAAATCCTTGAAAGGCAGAGTATACACCTGGTACAACAACATCGCACTGGGACTATCAACAATTGGGGAGAAATGATCAATACCTTCTACATGAAGTACTTTTTCGTGTCAGAGCAAGTCACTCTCTCTCTGATCTTATAAGAATGTTCCAGAGGGTCAGTGAGAATCCCAATGATTAGGTGAAAATATTCAGAGTCCAGGCCCTGGACTGTCATGACCCAAATGTCACAGAGCAGCAGCTGGTAGATTTGTGTATCAACGGCATGCTCCCGGTATACAAAGATCTACTGGAGAATCTTCGATTCCAGACTTTCTCAGAACTTCACGAAGCCGCGAAGAGATCAGCAACCACTGCACCTTCTCTGTTAGAAAGATCAAAGTCCACAAAGATTGAGGAATCATGTGACACTCGAGGAAGCAGACGTCTGATCAACAAGCAGTACAACCTGCAGTCCTCTACAAACGCTGTTGCAGAAGGGAGCAAGCGCAAGGCTGAATCCCCGAATAAGCATGTTGCAGCTCCTCCAAAGACGCCAAAGAAGGACAAACCAGAGACATAGGCTCCTGGCCAAAGCACAGATGCTCCTGATGATGCACTGATTTTCCTCTCCCCATTGGAGAAGTGCTCGAAATATTAGACACCTGGATCCAAGATGGTTAAATCAAATTGCCATACGTCAAGAGAGACCCAACTGAGGAAGACATGGAAAATCCTCGTTACTGACGATTCCGCAGGTTCGTCAATCACCCCACAAATAGCTGCAAAGTTTTGAAACGCATATTCAGAGAAAAGGTTGAGTCAGAAGAACTTAACCTTGGAGCCGAAGGAGTACACAGAGATCCTCTTCCTGTCAGGACTTTCTCTATTTCTGAAGCACCAGTCAAGGAAGCAGTTCAGTCACTGATAGAGCATGTTTGAAAATTGGTCTATCTATCAAAAGCACAAAGAGGAGACATGTTCACAACTTTGAACCACATAGTGTCTGGGAAACGCCTACTGATTCCAGAAGTACCTCCTGAACCATCAGCCACCGACAAAGAAATGTATGACTAGGGACTGCTCACCACCATGCATATTAAAGAAAACGAATTCAAAAGAGCATTTGTTGATGTCGGCTCCGCCATCAACATCATCCCTTTGAAAACTCTCAGAGTTGTTGGCATTACTCGACAAGAGGCTACTCATGCTCCCATAGAAATCAGAGACCACGAAAAAATCTCCAGATATGCATACAGCTTCATCATTCTCAAAGTCACGGAGAATTTGGTCTGCACTGAGACCAAGTTTTACATAATTCGAGAAGATCCTGGATATGACATGATCCTTGGAAGAACTCGGATTCATGCTGGAAGGGTAACTTCAAAGATTTCAACACACTCTGTCGCCGACAAAGACTCCAAGTCAGAAGAAGAAGTAGAGGACGCCCCACCGTTTGAGCATCTGGAGGAAGTAAAAACCTTGATGGGACTTACGCAAGAACCTGGGGAAAATCCATATACCTTTGTCATGAGGTTTCGAGATCAGGCAAGTCTTATTCCTCTTCATGCTCCAATATTACCAATGTTCAAATATGATACTTTGATTCAAGGACTTCTCCCTACAAACGATTTAGCAATTACCAAACGTTATGAATGGATAACTTCACCTCGCCAATATTAACCCAATGGTTGGGTTCAGAGCTTCTCCAAGTCGGTCATTCTATCAAGAGGTTTATTGCTGAGGACCTGGCTAAGCACGACAGACAGTATGCTAGGTACTTTCCTGTACATGAATGTCCATACGTGCCACAACCATGGAATCATCAAAAGATATTCAAGGCGCGAACTACTAAACCAAACAAATTCAAGGAAGGGGATTTGGTTTTCAAGGTGGCTAAACGAGATCTCCACTCTGCAAGGAGCTCCAATTGGGAAGGAGCATTTGTGGTTTCTAAGTCCATAACTAGAGGATACTACAAATTGATCAACACAGGTGGTGGAACCCTGTCAGTAATTCACGAGAAATGGCTTAAGGCGTTTATCTAAAATTATTAGGCATTTGAGGTACTGGCGTTTGAGTACTCATGACGTTTGGATTTGGCATTTAGGATTTTCTTTCATTGTATTTCAATCCCTCCAAAACGTTTGCAATACTTGCAATCAGTATTTGAATTCAACAATTTATCAGAAATTCAATTCACTTTACTTAAAGAAAATCTTTATCAAATCCAAAATCAAAGAAAATTCTCAGTCACAGACTCGACACCTATCAAAGAATCAAAACCCAAATAAAATCTCACATCTCTCACAGAGTTCAATGTTCTTTATATTATGGAAAATAAACTAAAGAAAGCCATCAAAGAAAGATTTCTGCTCTTCTGCCTCCTCCAAGACTTTCAAGGCTGCCTTTTCCGCCTCCAGCTTCCTGGTTATTTCGGAAACTTCATTCATCTTCTTCAACACGGCATCACTGGTAGGGAAGGGAACATCACCCTCTACTGCTTTCCTGATAACTTCAAGTCTTTGACGGAGCCACTTCAGATTGAAGCCAAGATCTTCAGCATTCTTCAAGTTGTACTCCCAATCAAAGAGTACGTCTTGGGTAACAACATTTTTGGCTGTAATCCGGATATCATTTATAACATGCAAGATGACTTCTACTTGACTCGTCAAGAAACTGCGTCCTGGATCCTGAGTAACAACAATGTGTCCATACATTTCCCACAGTTCCTTGTACATAGCAACATATCCGATGGGAACGCTAAATTCTCGAACAAGCTGGTGATATGGGAGTAACTCACCAAATTGAGGATCAAAGGAAATACCTGCAGTAGGATACTCATGCACTATCATCTGGTTCTCAGCTACTGGATCAGCATCGATAATCATAGAGACGATTTCAGAGGAAGTAGCTTCTGCTATTTTGGGTTCGAGTTCCACCGTCTGAGGCACAATTGGAGTTTCTTCTACCTCCACGGCATCAACAACCAGAACTTCATCATCTTGAGGCACAGATATGGAAGTATTGTCATCAACAACTCCTAGATTTCCGAAACCATCATTACTGGATTCATGATTCCCAACTTCGTTGTTAGGCACCTAATGTGAAGATTACATGGGATTAGAATGATTCAAGGGGAGAAATACAATACAATCATAAAATTAAGAGATTAAGTGAACTAACATCATCTAAGTTCCTTATCATACATCTAAGATCTGTACAAGTAGCATCAAAGTCATGAAACACGTTTTCAAAGAAACTTAGCTGAAGAAATTTTACACTGCCCTGTGTTCAATGACAAACTTGGAGCAATTGGTGTGGAGTCTAGAGTTTGGTTATATACCATTTTCTTCGTATCGAAGTCCTCTACAACATGTCAAAATTTCATGCCAATACGGAGGACGAGCTAGGAGGTTTGATCAAAACATCAGGCAACATACAATCTGAAAAAGTTCTGAAATCTCTTGGAAGTTTACTATTTCGTCTTTTTCAGGCCCTAAACGTGCTCAAAACTTAAAAAGCTTCTTCACTAAAGCTTGGAAATTTTCCGAGCTTGAATATGCATATGCAGATCATGAAAATCCGACTCCAAATGAAGATTTTACGGCGTTTTTGGTAAAAACCTGGGTTCTGAATTTTCTGACGACGAAGTTCGACCAAGTTTTTCGTACATATACACATGGATTCTCATTCATTCATTCACAAATCAGCACTTTCATACTTATATGAAGAGGATGCAGGGTATATACTCACTTTGGGGGTCTCCGAAGTACTCAAGGAATTATGATTATCCGTATTAACGACAAGGGGCTCATTACTTCTATTTGGCTCCGAATCTTTGGAAGTGCCTTCGTCTATATTCTCAGAGGAAGATCGAACATCAGCACTTTACACCTCCATGACGACATCCTCCTGGACATATTATCAAGTAGTTAGCATTTTCACATGAAACATTTATGTCTGATGGTAAAGGAAATTACTCACGACGACTTCTTCTTCAACGTTCAAATCAGAAGTCGTCTGCCCAGCAACAGAGAATCGAAGACAGTCAATACTAGACGGAGAAAAGTCCTGTGACCAAATAATAAATATTGGTTTTGAGATCCTGATAATGCGGATGGAATAAGTCACAGCGGAAAAATATCAACAACTCACCAAAAAGGCGACTGGGGACTTTATGATGTTGGGCAACAACTTGCAATTCTTGCTCCTGCCTTCTCCACCGTGGGCAATTGCCTCCGCCTCTGAAAAATTCACTTCAATTCGAGGTCTCACAACACGACCCTCCTTCAAAAGAAATTTATGTGATAATTAAAGACGATTATACGAGTTGTGTGAGGAATATGCAAAAGAATACATACTGGTGAACCTCCTTGAGATGTCTTTCGCTTGTCACCACCAGAAATATTCCTTAGTTTGGGACGAGAGGAACTCATCTCATAAGAAGAAGGATCTTTCACTAAAGGTTGGACGGACGTCACATAATCATTAAGACGCTCAAGCTGCTGATCCCAATATTTCAAGTAGCCTGGAGTCACATACGTAGTTCGATCAGCACAAGGGAACCAATAAGATCTCCCTTCATCATGTGTGTGATCTAAGCAAGTCTTAAGTTGTTCCACTGATGGTCTTCTCCTTCTGAAGGTTGGAACACATTGGTTCATACCCATCTGACGGGCGGCTCTGTCAATGTTATACTCCTCCACCAAATAATCTCCATATGTTGCTGATATTAGATGACCGGGAGTGCAACTCAACATGAAAGATCTTTCGCCATCGCTCAAATCTGCACTAGATTTCAAATATTTACTTTCTCCAGCATTGAAAGTCGTCAATTGAGAAACGTGAGGAGGAACCACCACCCAAGGACGGAAGTTGAACTCAGACTCGTCATCTAATACGTCAATGAAGCGTGTCTTGGACTGAATTTGCTTCGTAGACCAACGCATAATCCTAGCGTTGTCTTTCTCATGGAAGATACGTCGAGCATCAGCAGAGTTCAGACTTTGTAAGACAATACGGGGAATGGGTGCATAGTTTCCGAAACGCTCCCACATCAGAGCTTGGAGAAACATCGTGTTGGCGTAGCATTCAATCTTCATGAAGCCGTTCGAAACACTGGAGTCTACGACTAAAGAGTCCAGGTTAGAATATAAAGAGCCCAATAATAAGCTACCTAGTGGAAGTTGTTCACCTTGAGCCATCTTAATAGCGAAAGGAATTACAAACGGCTTCAACAAGGTACTAGCATCTTCAAACACATCCCTAGAATCCATAAGCACAAGAAAGCAGCAATAGAAAACATACCGTCGGGTTCATCAAGAGGGACGTCTCGTGGCCACCAATGTGTCAACCAATGAGCGTAACAACCTTTACCAAAAACCTTGTTGATTCTCTCCATCTCAGCTGTTAAAAGTTTTGGAAACTGCTTTCTATTCCGCTGTCCAAAGTTCTTCAGGAAAGTTACCTGTAATTGGAAGATGCAATAAAGAAACTACATCTTCCAAGGTAATAGTGAACTCTCCCCAGCTGCATATAAACGTGTGAGTTGGGATGCACCAGCGAACAAGAAGATCAACAATACCTCGTGTGTCATGAAAGATATACAAATCTCCATATGTTTGAACGACCCTGGTAATTTGTGCTCTATCCAGCATAGCTCTAACACGAGGAAATCCTAGCATGTGTCTAGACCATCCCGAGAACTTCTCTAAGGGGCGTCGAGAAAGCTTGAATTCAATCATTGAAGCCTGGAATAGTCTTCGTTCAAGACAGAACCGAATAGTAGCACGAGGAGTCACCAATTCCTTTTGAGTGACCGTCCTGGGATTGATCAGAAGGCGATATACCGGGGACTTGAGACGATTTTCGGGCTCCGGAACTTCAAAGAATGTGTCATCTATGTTTGGGACATTCTTGACTCCAGGTGTTTCGTCTTCCTCACCAACGGAAGTCTCATCCGTGCATGTTTCCTCTATGGAGATATCATCATCTGCACACCTTTCATCTCTGGAAGCATCATTGGCTGGAGAATCAGACATCCTCGCAAAGCTGCTGTGAAATCCACACAATGTTTCAGTCATCCGCGAATTCAATAAGATGATGGAATCATGCAAATTAAAATGACGGTGTCTACAAATGGTAAATCTTGAACTCTTACCTCTTTCAATTTCACTAACAATAGTGATTGCAATACAAGAGTTAACACACGAAATTAGTTCGTTCCTTGAAACCTGCAGTAACGAACAAAAATTTATTAATCTTCAATATTGATTTTCTTATAAAATCATATACATAATTTTCATAACGTGAGCATTCACACAACTGAACTATGAAATTTATAATAAGACATGACTTCATCATAAATAAGTTGTCTACTTTGAAGGTTACTCAAAACCCATGTCTTGATTTTACAAATCAATAATTAATGCAATTTGTTCATATAAATTTTCAGAATTTATCTAATAAGAACAAATCCATGTGAATAAAATATGTCACGGCTACATATATACTAAAAAAAAAACCTATTTTCCTTCGTATTAGCGTTTTATTAAAAAACGAAGGCTTATGCTAGTTTTGTGAAAGCTCACACCTATTGTGATAAAATACTAATTCTCATCAAAGCTCATAAATAAAGTTTTATCACTAGACATAAATTTACATACATAAAAATATATATGTTTATTTTCCTCGAATGAGCATTATCCTTTAAAACGGAGTTTATTTCGGTTTTGTGAAAACTCACATCTATTAAGGTAAAATCTTGGTTCACATGAAAGCTCATACACTAAGTTTTATCACTGGACCTAAGTCCACATATATAAAGAAATCTCTCACAAATCAGGGATTTTTATTAGTTTTCAAAACTGACGATCGAACGAATATACGTTTGATAAAACAAGGGTTTTTCTACAAAACTCACATCAACAAATACACATGTGTAGAATTTTAACATGATGGAATCATGAACACCTCATGAAATCAGCAAACTTTGAAAAAAAAAATAAAAAATTCAACGCACCTGACGGTGCCGACCGGAAATTGCACGGCGATGATCGGACGACGTCGATTCCCGGAGGAATTTTTTTTTCGCTCCTGCTGAGCTCGGACGTGAAGGAGATTAAGAAGGTGGTGGACGTGTGGGGGAGATAAAAAAAGGATTAATTCCCTTTTATACCTAATTTTATTTCCAAAACCTAATTCCATAAGGATTTCCTTTTGGGCCCGACCCTTGAATCCTAAACCAACCAAGATTCCACCATCGAATCAACGGTTCCACATCAATTTATGTTCACTGGATGATGTTCTATTATGCCACAGAGGTTTCCGCTCAAACCATGGTTTGCTCATTCAGTCGAAATCCGGTAATATCTTATCTTATGACTAAGTTCAATTACTTATTCTTGTCTGTACCTGGAAAATCACCATTCAATGCTGACTGAGGAACATGACTGTTCCTCAGTAAGCAGGGGACTTAATGTAGATGGTGGATTTTCAATAAAGGGTATAATTGTAAAAATATACTCCAGATTCGGCAACCGGATGAGTATTGAGGCTCATGTCTCTCATCAAAGCATGAAATCTCATTCCATAAAATCTCTGACTGAGAAGGCTGTCTCTCAGAGTACATGTAGATGTGTAGTCTCTCAGCTGAGGCCACGACACATCTCATGAATACTGAGAAATTTCAGTAATTACTCCGGATCCGGCAATCGGATGAGTATCGAGACTCATGTCTCTATACATGAAATCTCATACCAACTCTGATGGAGAAAGTCTCTCAGAGAAGATGTAGATGTGTAGTCTCTCAGCTGAGGTCACGGCACATCTCATACTGTATTGAATAAAAAGATTGGGCGGCTACTAAACAACATGTCTGCTAGTATAGAGCGACAACTTCTTCGGGATGTAACCAAGTTTTCCCCGACTATGCAAGAGGAATATGACACTCCAGCAAGTTCATATTGCTCAACCCTCAGATAATTAATGCTCCTAGACAGGAAGCCCTTCTAGTATAGAGCCAGCAATTAATTATCTTAAATCGTCTAAATATCCAGCAATATTCTACAAGCCATCGCCTGAATATCCAGCAATATTCTACGAGTCGTCAATTAATCTCCTGAATATCCAGCAATATTCTACGATTCCTCCTTATATTTCGTTACTTCAATCTGTGGTTCTTCCAAGCAGAATTCCACAGGTTAGTAATAAATATTCAACGAAACAGGCATCTGAGCATCGAATAAGCCCTGACCAAAATGGTGCAAGTGTAATTAGCAGATAATGCACAGACCAGCATTTTGAATGCACGAACGAGCATTTCAAAAATACCAACGAACGAGGAACCTATGCAAAATAGGAAGGGAAAATAATAATAATAAAATATTAAACAAAAGTGCCATGGGACTAGGCTCACCATCCGTCCAGTCATGCGGTGACTAGTCCCGCGCCCAATTTTATATTTTATCATATTTTTACTATCTTCACGATCTCATGAAAATCCTCTTGTTCGAGCAAATTTCCTTTATTTCAAAGTAATTATCTAAATCACATGATTTTATCAAAAATAATAAAATTAGAGAAAGGTGTCGCGGGACCGAGAACCAGCCGGCCATGTCTTGGCCGTGGCCGATCCCACACCTCGCGTTCCATTATTTTATTATTCCTTCTCAAATTATGAAAATTCCTTGATTTTATGAATTTTCCCTAAAATCATGAAAATTACCTAATTTCATGTATTTTTATCTAAATCACATGATTTTATCATAAATAATAAAATTAGGGAAAGATGTCGCGGGACCGCCGGCCGGCCGGTCATGCCTTGGCCGTGGCCGTTCCCACACCTCACGTCCCATTATTTTATTATTCCTTCTCAAATTGTGAAAATTCCTTGATTTTATGAATTTTCCCTAAAATCATGAAAATTACCTAATTTCATGTATTTTTATCTAATTCATATGATTTTATCAAAAATAATAAAATTAGGAAAAGGTGTCGCGGGACCGCCGGCCGGCAGGTCATGCCTTGGACGTGGCCGGTCCCACACCTCACGTCCCATTATTTTATTATTCCTTCTCAAATTATGAAAATTCCTTGATTTTATGAATTTTCCCTAAAATTACCTAATTTCATGTATTTTCTCTAAAATCATGGAAAATATTAAAAAATTAGGAAAACTTGTGGGACCGGGTTCTAGCCGGCCGGCCAGGCCCTAGCCGGTCCCACACGCCCATTATTTTACTATTATTAGGTGTTTTGTTTCCTGATTTCATGTAAACTCCCTGATTTCAACAAAATATCTTGGTTTTCAACAAATCCCTTTGATTTTATGAAAATTATCTAAAATCATCAAAATTACATAAATTTGGGAAGAGTGCCTTGGGATTCGCGCCCATTGGCCGTCCGGCCATGCCACGGCCATTTCTGGTCCCACACTCCCATTCCCTATTTTATATTTTAATTTATATCTCTCATCTCATGGAAGTTCTCTAATTTCGCCAAACTCTCCAGTTTCATGGAATTTCCCTTAAATTAGGGAAAAATACATAAAATCACATAAAACTGGGAAAAGCATGTGGGACCGCGTGTTAGCCGGCCGGCCATGCCCTAGCAGTGGCCGGTCCCACACCTTGTGATTCCTTGTTTATTTATTATTTTCATCATCTCATGTATTTTTCCCAATTTCAGCAAAACCATGGATTTTTCATATTTTCTCCGAATGTTGCTCAAACGTGCACCAGAAAATATCAAAATTCTCAGGACTGAAGCACGGACATCATGGTGACACGGGCACATCCCCTTGACCGACCAAGGGTGACCCCGAGGCTTGCAAACAACTGGTCCCGCATGTTTTAATGATTTTAACCTAATTTGCTCAGTTGCTCATATTAGGTTCGAACTCTTTCCAAACAATTGGAAGTTCACTCAAACGACCATCTACTGGTCACACGACCACCAAGAGCCGGTCTCATGACCTCTTGGTCGGTCCCTCATATTTTCTACATCAGGTTTTATGATTTGTCGCTCACACGAGCATTATTTCACCAACTGTCCTCAAGAGACTTTGGTATTTTTGCTCATTCGAGAATTTGGGAGTTATATGGTCAACCTTTCATCCCATGTAGTCGGTCCTATGTGATTTGCAGTAAATCATCATCTCGGTAAAATTAGGGTTTTGAATCCGGAACTCTGCAGAAACGTGATTCTGAGCAGATTCGAACACTTTGATAATTTTATGTTGATTCCATGATTAACATTCGTATTTATTTTGCTCGACATAGCAGTCAGTAACTTAAATTAATATTTTATTTGGTCCAGCTACCAACAATTCATCAAAAGAATAATATTTGTTCAAACTAGCAATATTTGCTCAATTAGAAATATTCGCTCGAACCAACAATATTTGCTCAAACCAAAGAATATTGGTTCAACTATCAATATTCAACAATTTAGCAACACAGTTTTGCTCGACTTAGGTTATAATGATACCTCGTCTCAGCAGACATACATTTAATTCATGAGTGTCGGAACATTTGCTAATCATGTTCAACTCAGCAATACATGGACTCATCGTCCCACAAAGTCAGCAACTGACTCCACGAGATTTCAATCGTGTCACATGGGGGGATATTAACTAGGGTTTTGGTCTGGCGGTCTACGACACGTGTGTTCACCCACGATGAGAATGTGAGCAAGTCATGCAATCAGTTGGAAGAGTCAGCAAAGTAGTGGGTGGAAAGTTAACCAAGTCCTCCACACGATGAGTAATTGGTTTAACATGATTTCCCACTTCCCCTCTCTGATTACAGCAACTGTCACACTTCATGGGATCATGGTGTTTTCAACTCCGGCATTATAAAATGTCTCTGAATCTTGATTGAAAATACAGAAGTTTTCGAACACTCGAAAAACATTCGCCAAGACGAGCAATTTCTCATCAAAGTTCATACATACAATCTTTCGTCTACAAGAACTCACAGAAATTACTCTTAATTGAGCAAAATTCAATCAGAGCATTTTCACGCTGAATTCACAACACACCTACAATCTCAGATCACCATTGATCTCACGTATTTCTCAGCTTCCCTCCTACAGATCAACCCAGCCTCTCTTGTGACCGAATTGACTCTAGAACGACCATTGTTCTTGGTTTAGGACGGGGTCTTACAGATTGATCTCTCGAACTTAAAGAACTCCCTTCTTGCAGAGCATCTGTGTAAGGTTCAACATTTCGCTCGGTTCAAGGAGTCTCCACACGGTCGACTCTTCAATTCCGTAAAAGCCAACAAATCATTTTTCCCTACTCACAATATGACTACTAGTTAGAGAGTTGTTCAATTGCTTATCAACCATATTCTTCTTCACCATAACTAGTTCAAATGACTCAAATAAACTAGTTAGAGAGTGGTTCAATTGCTTAGATCTTATGTAACTACACAAGACACAATCGAAGCAAAAATGGTTTGATTCACTCGAATCGGTTCATGAACTTTATAGCCATGGTTTGAAAAAGCATCCCTTAACTTAAATAAACACGAGTTCAAGAACAACCGGTTTTAGATATAACCTGCTCAAGTTCGCGGACTGGGTTCGCGGACTTAAGCTCATGGAAGAAGTTCACAAACTCCAGCAGAAATTCTCGGGTCGAGAACTTCCGCCAGTTCGCGGACTTAGTTCGCGGACTTGGCTCATGCCACTTCCATTTCTCTTGATCAACAAAGTTCGCAAACTTTGGTTCAAGAAATAAGGACTTATTGTTAGAGCATAGCTTGGTCAACCTCGCATGCGTTGCTATCTCAAGCATGTTTTTCAATGTTAGTGATCAAAACTATAAGTCTTGATTTCTAGCCTACATATCTAAGTCTCGGACTAGGATAGAAAAGTGTAGTTGACCTCAAGGACTTCATGGCGATTCATCATACAACGATGAAGATCTATACAAGGAACCGTGGAACTTCATCAACAAAAAGGTATGTGGAGACTTGAACTTATCTATCACTCAAAAGTCTATCTCTTCTATATCCTAATTCTTATGAGACAAAAGTCATATGCTACATAGACTAGATCATACACATTTGACATTTCGAGCTGAGCATTCATTGCTTATCTTTTACCTCGAAATCGTGTGTTGGTAAAGCGTTTCTCTTTGATCAAGTTTATCTTCACCTAGTGACGAAAGTCATGAAAAGTTTCAATCACTTTGAAAATTTCTCTGACGTGAATCGGTCTGTGAATAACGGCTACATAGCGTCCTCTGAGAATGTCTCAATGATTGAAATGAGAGTTTAGATTACATAACCATGTATTCCTTGAACCGAAGTTTTCGAACTTTGTTGATCAAGAGAAATCGGGAGGATTGTGGAATTGGCTTGCCAAGTCCGCGAACCTAGTTCACAGACTCAGTCCGCAAACTGACGGAAGTTCTCGACCGAGAATTTCTGCTGGGATTTTCCAAAACTCGTTTGTGTGCTCAGTCCGCGAACCCAGTCCGCGAACTGGCGGAAGTTCTCTTTCCGAGAATTTCTGCTGAGTTTGGAAAACTCAACCGATTAACTTAAGTCCGCGAACTTGTTTGTGAACTTAAGAGGTTATGATCTAAAGATGTACTCTGAACGTGAAACATTAAATTACTAAGGAATGATTTATGCAAAACGTGGCTATAATGTTCATGAGCCGATTCAATCGAATCGAATCATCATTTTTTCAATTGTGTCTTGTGTAGTTACATAAGATCTCATAGCAATTGAACAACTCTTTAACTAGTTCATTTGAGTCAACTGAACTAGTTATGGTGAAGAATAACAAGGTTAATATGAAATGCTCATATGGTTAACCTTTTGGGTTACTATGTTGAACCAACATACACGTACACATTTGGGCATGGTTTTCACGCACCCAGTAAACGTCTACCCAAGTGTGTGTGACAAGCTAATTTTTCGATCTAACGGTTGAGAAATATTAGCTTGAATCTAAATCAGGTTTTCATCTAACGGTGAATAAGGATTTCTTTGTAACTAAGGAAAAACCCTGATTTGAAGGCTATATAAAGGAGACATCTAGCATTGTGCAAAACTAATCCCCACACGTCTGTGTGCTACTAGTGCGCCCGCTAGAGTCGATCTCCATTAACCTTTGATTTTCTTCTCTAAAATCAGGTTAACGACTTAAAGACTTCATTGGGATTGTGAAGCCAGACCGATACTACTTTATCGTAGTTGTGTGATCGGATCTTGCATCTTCTATCGTACGAGTACAATCGATTGATTGGCTTGAGATCGTGAGAGTTCTTCGATGGGAAAGATAAAGAAGTCACAAACATCTTAGTCTCACTGCTTGTGATTCCTCGACAATCCACTTGTGTAGTCAGGAAGGATTGTAGAGAGGTGATTGATTAATTTAGGTTGTTCTTCGGGAATATAAGACCGGATTATCAATTGGTTCCTTTTACCTTGATTTCATATCTAAAGACGGAACAAAACCTAGGGTTTATTTGTGGGAGACATATTTATCCTCTTATAGACTTTTCTGTGTGAGACAGATCTGTTTATTATCAAGTCTGTGATTTTGGGTTACAGAAACTCTTGGTTGTGGGTGAGATCAGCTAAGGGAATCAAGTGCGCAGTATCCTGCTGGGATCAGAGGCGTAGGAGTACAACTGTACCTTGGATCGGTGGGAGACTGATTGGGGTTCAACTATAGTCCTGTACGAAGTTCGTTTGCAGTAGGCTAGTGTATGTAGCGGCTTAATACAGTGTGTATTCAATATGTACTAGGTCCCGTGGTTTTTCTGCATTTGCGGTTTCCTCGTTAACAAAATTTCTGGTGTCTGTGTTATTTCTTTTCCGCATTATATTTTATATAATTGAAATAATATAGGTTGTGCGTTCATGATCATCAATTGGAAATCCAACCTTTGGTTGTTGATTGATATTGATTGATCCTTGGACATTGGTCTTTGGTACCGTCCAAGTATTCCTTGTATTTGATAAAGACTCGCTATTGTTTTTAGCTTGAATAAAAATCAAATCAAGAGAGAGATATTAAATCCTTGAGATACTTTTATCTAGATTGAGTCTGACTGTCTAGTGGATTCTCTAGCAAAGTATTTTCGGAGTTAGTCCATATAGATTGCTAATCGAAATATTGGGTGGTGTTGTTAGACCCCCACTTTTTCACTTATACATATATGTGTTTCCATAACAATGCTTATATCCTACCAATGGTTATGTAATCTAAACTCTCATTTCAATCATTGAAACATACTCATAGGACGGATATAGCCGTTATTCACATACCATTTTTCGTCAGAGCAATCTTTAAAGTGATTGAGACATAACATGACTTTCGTCACTAGGTAAAGATGAATTCGGCTAAAGCGAAAGCTTACCAACACATATTTCGAGAAATAGATAGGCGAGATAAACTCGGCTCGAAATAGCAAATATGTATAATGAAAGTATATATATCAAAATGACTTTTGTCTCAAGAGTAGGATATAGAATAAATATACTTTTGAGTGACAGATAAGTTCAAGTCTCCACATACCTTTTTGTCGATGAAGATCCACCAGTTCCTTGAGTAGTCCTTCGTCTTGTATGATGATTTCCATGGATTTCTTGAGCTCAACCACACTTTCTATCCTAGTCCGAAACCTTTAGCTATATAGGCAAGAAATCAAGACTTATAGTTTTGATCACTAACATTGACAAACATGCTTGAGATAGCAACGAATGCGAGTTCGACCGAGTAATACTCTAACACATATATATATATATATATGGGGAACCGATCCTAGTACCTAGTCAACCGAATTTTGGAAAGCTAGTGTGACTATGCACAATACTCACATGGAAGGTAGAACCGAAACTTGTTTTGATAGAAACGATAAACCCATGATTGTGATTGGATGTTATTTGATAAATCACATAGTTCTTGAAAGTCAGATGAACCAATTCTAAACTTGTTTGGAAGTGTGGCAAATCGGTTTCAAGGTTATAAGTGTAAAAGATAACTTACAAAGTAAGGATGTCGACATAATTTGAACACATGATATGAATGTTTATTATTTAATTGTTCAAAGTTATTCCTTAATAGCTAAGCGAAGAGAATCCCAGGATCGAAACATAAATAAGTTAAGAATATTTTAATTAAGGTATTTAACTTCATTTTGTAGGGAAATAAAAATTAGCAATGTGCATTTACTAATTAGAGATTTTCCGAGAGATTTCGATCATTATTTTTGGACAGAGCATTTCCACGAATTATGAAAACCGAATTTGTGCTTTAATGAATATCTTGAGAATATTTTCGGTTTTGGAAATTCCTTGGTGTCCAAACTTTCTTGTCTATAAATACTTGAAGTTTGCCTTTCTAGCAAACTAATCCTTCGTAACAACAAGCTTCCTCTTTGTTGTGTTGTTACTGGTGTAGCCACCTATTCGGAGAGGAGAGTAACCTAATTAGGCGAAATCTCTTACGACCTCTCAGTTTAAAGTCTTCTTTGGGATTGAGAAGCTCTAGCGTGTATCGTTGGTGGGAAACTAGATAATTGCGGTTTATCTTATGTTTTCATTGATTTGATTGACTAACGGTGGTTGAACTTTGATTGCACCTAATTTGTTTTATGCTTGAGAATCTACTCTTCTGATATAAGATTCACTCGAACTAGTTCAGAGTTTCGACAAGGATCTTTAGACTGTTGTTAGTTCTAAAGACGATCTTGTGGTAATCTATTGTTAACAGACTCCGTTCTGTGCGTGATTGATCACAAGAGATTCAAGTGATTGTGTGCAGGTTATTATTGAAGATCTAAGAAGATTTGAAGGCAAAGAAGATATTGAAGATTTCTGATTTGTGGGTTCATAATCATTGGTGTGCACAATACTTGTTTCGGTAAAAGAGGATCCAATTAATAATCGGTTTATCCTTGTGATAGATTTGATTGATAAATTGAGTAGATCGGCACCAACACAATTCTTTGGATTAATAGTGTTGTTGGCTTAATCTTAAACGATTACTTCGGTAATTGAATATAAGATAGATCTAAGAACCTGACGAAGGAGTTTATGTTAAGACAAACAGAAGAGCCTTTGTCCGACTCATATCACTTGGTTGAATAGAGTTGATACCAAACAAATTTGTTGTTCCTTTACTGTTTGGAATACGAACCAAAGGAATTGTTCCAAGTACGTGACTAAGGTCGGAGGCGTGGGAATACAGACGGAACTAGGTGAACTATAGGTTTAGTTTCTTAGTCTCAACTATACGAAGTTAGGTGTAATTTTGTGTAGCGGCTTAATCCTGAGAGTATTCAATTCTGTACAAGGTCTCGGGGTTTTTCTACATTTTCGGTTTCCTCGTTAACAAAATCTTGCTGTGTCATTTACTTTATATTTTCGTATTATAATTATTTTATTATAATTAAAGTAAATTACACAAACGTTAATTCCTATTTACTTGATAAGTGAATCCTATTGTGTTTGGTTAAGTCCGAACCTTTTTATCAAGTAACATACTTCGTTGTTGTATTGTCTCGATCTCATATCCATAGACGATCACACGAAGTGTGAACCGATTAGTTTTATTATCTCGACTCAGACCATAGAGAATCACTTTCGGAGAAAGGACTTATAGGTAGGAAAAGTTTTAGCTTGAGGTATATTTGGGTACCCTCGCCTTTTCAATTGGTATCAGAACAGGCAAACATGAAAAGATCTAACAATATGTGTTTGGTGTGATCCAACCTATAAGAAATGAATCTAATGAATGATTCAGTTAACGTATGCCAAGATAATGTGAATAAGATCTCAAGGAAAACCAATGGAAATTGGCCTCAAAAGTCTTTTCGTAAATCAAGAAAAAAGTCTTTGGATATTAACTTGATTGGGAGTCAGGTTACTGATTAGAAAAGAATGAGTTCCAAACTCAAGAGAAATGTTTTGGATTCTACTCCAATTCCTAGTGAAAAATCTTCTGAAAAAAGATTCGATTCACTAGTCTGCCCAAGTCCTGAATTTCGAAAGATGTTGGAAAGATTTTTCAAACATGTTGAAAAATATTCAGAAAAGGGAAAGATCATTGACAGTCTAGATGATGTCATAGAACATATTTTTCAACTAAATGTAAGAATATTTTCCATAACCAATGAATTGGTTTTGATTATACCCCTGGAATTGGTAGTTGTCATATTGTTGAGGTTGTTGAAAACCGTATCCATCCATGTAGTACGCTCCTTCCATGAGAAACAAGTACCTGAAATAAGATTCTCAAACTAAGGTTAAAAACCAGAAAATAAAAAAACAAAAGTAAGAAAAAAAATAAGAAACCAAAAACAAATGACAACCGATGCCTTCCCCGGCAACGGCGCCAAAATTTGATCGTTGTTGTAGGCGTCAAAAATAATCACACTTTCTTACTACTCAAAATATATAATGAAGCAAGGGCAAGAAAGGATCGTTCCCACATAGAGGTCTTAGATTGTCAATATGTTTTGGTTTCTTAAAGGTAACAAGGGGGGTATCGTCTGGTTTATGTAAAATAAACTAAGCAAATAAATAAAAGTAAACAAATCAACTCAAGGATATGTGAAAGTATTGGTCAAGGATTTCGTTTTCAGTCACTAACATGTTCTTGTATTAATAACTAGAATTGATATTTAATCTCTCATTATCAAAAGCCCTAAGATACCTAGTCGAAAGAATATCCCGTAATTTCCTGATTTCATCACACATACATGTAAAACGATGCAAATATGAATTCTACCAAAAGAATAACCTAACGCCTTGCGCTAATCAAGTTCAATTCCCATGGAGCATTAAGATTCATGAAATTAGGCTAATCATTGCAATTGAAATACATGGCGCAAACAATTCGAAAAAAGGTCATGGTTCTCATATGATTACAAGGATATATCACTATAAGCTATAACCATATTTATGCTACTTGTGTTCAAGGATATCGCTCGATGATAAACCTTAAACTAGCAATAGATGTGATTACAAGTTCTACCATTTTGCAACTTGACAAAACAAACAATCAAATCATGTTATAATACGTTAATCATATAACTATATTTCCAGAGAATCATGAACGATAATTATAAGACAAAAATAATATATTGAATCAAAGAATCATGTTATGTGAAATCCAACTACATCTTTAACCAATAATAAAACTCTAGCTCATGTTCATGGAGTTCATAACAAGAAGAAAAAGAAAAGCTCTCATGTTTCTAAAAGTAGAAGAAGAGATTCCCCTCGAATGATTATCCTAATACCTTTTTATATGTTTACATTGCTTGGCCTTCACGTACTTAGTTTGGTTTAGGAACCCGACCCAAAAATATGACCTAACGACTCCAAACGTGCCCTTAAGCCTTCCAAGGTGTGAATACACGATTCCCATTTGATAAGTTCGCGTACCCAGTCCGCAAACTTCAAATTCCAGCAGATATTTTCGGAAATAAGTCTGCGAACTCGGTTCGCAAACCCAATTCGCGGACTTCACTGTCTTTGGTATTCAATGAAAACTGTTTTGGCCACAACTTCTTCATACGAACTCGGAATGACCTCATTATTTTTGCATTCTTTTTATATTTCAATTCTCTTCAAGATGATGATGAGAAATCCTTAATTTGAATGAGTTAAAATAGGTATTTGGTATGTGTCGTGATTATGAGCGTTTTGCTCCTTTTTCGTCGCATTTCTTCCACTTCTCTTGGACTTGGGCACTTGGATTCTTGGAATACTTCTCTTCGTAGATCTTTTCAGCACTTTATAGCTCCTTTTTGGATGATTCACCTAATAAATAAAATTAAGAGAAAACCAAAGTAATAATACGAAAATATGCAAGAAGAATAACTAAAGCAAGTATGAAATGGACACTAAAATCATATGAATTATGCACTTATCACCGTAACCAAAGGAAACTGATTAAACTTGGAATCGGTAATAGGGAGTATGCTCGGAATATTAATCGAAAGGTTAATGCTTTAGCCTGTGAACATAACCAAGGTACTGTGTGCAGAATCCGAGATATCACTCGAGATGCTGTTGATGAAGATCCTGAAACATTTGAGTAAATTGAAGATGATCTTTGAAAACACCTATCTGAAGGTTAATAGAGATTAAGTCATTTGTTGTATTACTTAATCTAGAATAATAGACATCAATTTTTGATTTCTTTCATTGATTGTATTGGTCTATCATGAATAAAACTATTATGAATAAAATTATTTGTTTTATAATTCTCTTGTGATAGTTTTTGGTTTACATAGTCTGTGGTTGAATGCTTTTATCTTATTGCTATATGGGATGTCTGATTTCGGTTTTACTACCTTAATTTTTGATCTCATATATTGTGAATCCTTGTGGTTTGGGTGACTTTTTGATTTAGCAGGATTAAGTTCTAGCCTATGTTGGTAGGCTTTATCAAAGAATCATGAGGGGTTCTGGTAGAAACAATATGTGAAAAAGTCGCAATATGTTGAATCGGTTTTGGTTTAGCATAAAAGCATATGTGTTTCGACGGTTTTCAACTTTTGCTTGCAATTGTTAAAACCGATTTTCAATCTTTCTCTGGTAAAGGTTGGTTGTTGTTATTCTTTTGTTTTTGCGTAAGGATGAAAACATGATGATATTTCGATATCAATTCTCCCTGGAAGAAGATGCAATCATATTGGAGAAGTGGTTGCGAAATTTGAGGTAACAATCTTGTTAATTAATTGTTTTCCTGTTTAAGAAAAGCCTGAGTTTATACCATATATATTTATTGGGCTGTTTTGTGTTTCCTCCCCTTCCAAGATCGCTAATTAGCGTTTCCTCCCCAAAAAGATTAAAATTAGTGTTTCCTCCTATCGTCAACTATTCCATCCATTGCTCCGTTAGCTGAGACAGCACCTTTGCACGCGTGGCAAAAACTGTACAGTGTTTCGTGACCTTCCCAAAATACCCTTGACTAAAAACACTCTTTAATCCCCTCCGGTCACTCCCAAGATCAATGACAGTAGCAGAAACTCTAAACATGCTTTCTCGCTCAAGTTACAACCCAAAATCCATCACAGATTCGTACCAGTTTCTTCGAAATTCTAAATCCAACCTATATACCCAACACTATTGGTCCTAGTAGAACTCTAACATACCATTTAATCCTCTCCATCGATCATCAATAACTAACGGCAGTAACAAAGTTCAGGCCAAACATTCTGTCCAACCCTCTAATGATTCACATCCATCTCCGTGTAGTTCTTGACTCTTCTAACCCGTCTCAATCAGCGACAGCGACTCAAGCTTTACTGGCTTGAGCTCTTGGCAGTGAACTAGGAGAAAATGTTCGTTCAGCTAATTTGTCGAACATTTGAAATGCAATCTGGTGGTGTTTCTACGCACTAAGAAACCATCTTTTTCTATACCTATTCAAATCCCTGCCAACCCATTCAACACAGACCCAATGTTCTAAACATATTAAACTTCTAAGACATTCATTAATCTGCACCATTCATTCAGTCATCATTATCAACATCACACCTTATCTTCTCTTGTTCAACTGATTTTTAAGTCTTGAAATGCTCATTACTTCGAAACCCATAATTCTTGTAGTTTCGAACTTCTGGATTACTCTTCATTCTCCTCCAATTATACTCCAACAGAACTCAAAGATTGCCTCCACCCATCTCCGTTGATCATCAATTTGAACAACAACATCTTGGTTAATTTCGGTTATAAGAGAATCACCTGACCATTTTCAATTGCTTCATCCAAATCCTCTTCAAGCTTGTATTAAATTCAAATCCCCCAAAATAATCCTGCTCCCCAGTTTATATTAACTACCTTAATCTTCCATAGGCACTATTAATTTGAATAGAAATTTCCAGGAACCCTAGAATTTGGGTTTTTTCTGAAATTTCGAAGAAGACATAAAATTTCGAGAACAATGACCGTGAATAAATTATTCGAATGAAAATAAGGGAAGAAGAAGAGGAAGAGGAGGTCGAAAAAGATAATAACAATGCCAGAAAAGAAGTGAACCGGCGGGTTTTACCAGTGGTTAGTCGGAGAAGAGTTCGAGAAATTTTAATGTATTTAGGTTCTCTCCTGTTAGTCCTGAGGGAGTTTGAGGGAGTCTCTCCAAATCTCTGTTAGTCGTGGGGGAGTTTAGAGGAGTCTCCTAAACTCTCTAGAAAAAACACCTGTTAGTCGTTGGGGAGTTTAAAAAAAGCTCTTGAACTCCCTATTAGTCATAAAACCCTACAATACTAGGGAGTTGGTTGCTTTGGGGAGTTCGAAGGAGTTTTTAGTGTATTTTGGTCTCACAACAAATCTCTCAAAAGAGTAGAGATTTGGGAAGGAGTTTGGTGCGTAGAAAACCATAAGAGAAAGAAGAGGAAACGTTTTTTTTCCAGGTATGTTATTTTTCTTCTTTGATCTCCATGATTGTTTATAATAGTTTGATTTGTGTACTATTTTGATTGTTTTTCATATCTTTGATCTCCATGATTGTTTATTTTGATTGTGTGTATAGTTTTTTTTTTGTGGGTACTCTCTCTCTGTCAAAATCCTAATTTGTGGTTCAAAAGATCTTGGTAAGAAATTGCATGATTCGATTATAATGATATCTTTAAATTCAACCGTTGGAATATGATGAAATTTGAGTATGTCGTAGTTTACCTTGTTATACAAGTACAGTAAAATTAACACGCGGATCAGGTCACGTTTGCTACTGCAAAGCTTGCATAATATATGACTATGGTCTGTTGAGTTTAAATCCCGAATAGGGGACTGATTCCTATTTATCTCATTCTCCGCTTATCGGACAAAGCTGAAATTTTAGTATGATGTTTGTATATATTAAGGTTACCTATTGTAGAAATTTCATGAAGTTCTGATCACTTTAGGTACACCAAAGTGTGAGAAATCCAGAACTGAATTCTGTATGCACGTATTGAAAGTAGTCGGGTTCTGAGTAATGTATCTTTTTAATGAACCGTTGGAACGCTATGATTTTTGAGTTTGTTGTGGAATATTGAGTTGTAAGTGTACCATAAACATTTAAAGAGGATCAGGTAAGTATTAGTAATGCAAAGATTGGACAATCTGAAACTGTGTTTCGGTGAAACAGAATTCCTTTACAGCTATCTTCATAATTTGTTATGTCATCATGCATTAATTGGCTTGCTACTTTGCATGGTGTCATTGAGAATCACTATCACTTGTTAAGTTATCTTATTTAGACACATACTTCTCTTCTATTCTATATGCCAAAGTTCAATACAGTGGCGTACTTCATTCGGTATTGGCGTGTTTTAACCAATTCATACGGTGCTTTTGTTATAATGATATCTTTAAATTCAACCGTTGGAATATGATGAAATTTGAGTATGTCGTAGTTTACCTTGTTATAGAAGTACAGTAAAATGTTCACGCGGATCAGGTCACGTTTGCTAATGCAAAGATTGCACAATATATGACTATGGTCTGTTGAGTTTAAATCCCGAATAGGGGACTGATTCCTATTTATCTCATTCTCCTCTTATCGGACAAAGCTGAAATTTTAGTATGATGTTTGTATATATGAAGGTTACCCATTGTAGAAATTTCATGAAGTTCTGATCAATTTAGGTACACCAAAGTGTGAGAAATCCAGAACTGAATTCTGTATGCACGTATTGAAAGTAGTCGGGTTCTGAGTAATGTATCTTTTTAATGAACCGTTGGAATGCTATTATTTTTGAGTTTGTTGTGGAATATTGAGTTGTAAGTGTACCATAAAAATTTAAATAGGATCAGGTAAGTATTAGTAATGCAAATATTGGACAATCTGAAACTGTGTTTCGGTGAAACAGAATTCCTTTACAGCTATCTTCATAATTTGTTATGTCATCATGCATTAATTGGCTTGCTACTTTGCATGGGTGTCATTGAGAATCACTATCACTTGTTAAGTAATCTTATTTAGACACATACTTCTCTTCTATTCTATATGCCAAAGTTCAATACAGTGGCGTACTTCATTCCGTATTGGCGTGTTTTAACCAATTCATACGGTGCTTTTGTTATAATGATATCTTTAAATTCAACCGTTGGAATATGATGAAATTTGAGTATGTCATAGTTTACCTTGTTCTAGAAGTACAATAAAATGTTCACGCGGATCAGGTCACGTTTACTAATGCAAAGATTGCACAATATATGACTATGGTCTGCTGAGTTTAAATCCCGAATAGGGGACTGATTCCTATTTATCTCATTCTCCGCTTATCGGACAAAGCTGAAATTTTAGTATGATGTTTGTATATATGAAGGTTACTGTAGAAATTTCATGAAGTTCTGATCACTTTAGGTACACCAAAGTGTGAGAAATCCGGAACTGAATTCTGTATGCACGTATTGAAAGTAGTCGGGTTCTGAGTAATGTATCTTTTTAATGAACCGTTGGAATGCTATGATTTTTGAGTGTGTTGTGGAATATTGAGTTGTAAGTGTACCATAAAAATTTAAAGAGGATCAGGTAAGTATTAGTACTGCAAAGATTGGACAATCTGAAACTGTGTTTCGGTGAAACAGAATTCCTTTACAGCATCTTCATAATTTGTTATGTCATCATGCATTAATTGGCTTGCTACTTTGCATGGGTGTCATTGAGAATCACTATCACTTGTTAAGTCATCTTATTTAGACACATACTTCTCTTCTATTCTATATGCCAAAGTTCAATACAGTGGCGTACTTCATTCCGTATTGGCGTGTTTTAGCCAATTCATACGGTGCTTTTGTTATAATGATATCTTTAAATTCAACCGTTGGAATATGATGAAATTTGAGTATGTCGTAGTTTACCTTGTTATAGAAGTACAGTAAATTTTCACGCGGATCAGGTCACGTTTGCTACTGCAAAGCTTGCACAATATATGACTATGGTCTGTGAGTTTAAATCCCGAATAGGGGACTGATTCCTATTTATCTCATTCTCCGCTTATCGGACAAAGCTGAAATTTTAGTATGATGTTTGTATATATGAAGGTTACCTACTGTAGAAATTTCATGAAGTTCTGATCACTTTAGGTACACCAAAGTGTGAGAAATCCGGAACTGAATTCTGTATGCACGTATTGAAAGTAGTCGGGTTCTGAGTAATGTATCTTTTTAATGAACCGTTGGAATGCTATGATTTTGAGTGTGTTGTGGAATATTGAGTTGTAAGTGTACCATAAAAATTTAAAGAGGATCAGGTAAGTATTAGTACTGCAAAGATTGGACAATCTGAAACTGTGTTTCGGTGAAACAAATTCCTTTACAGCTATCTTCATAATTTGTTATGTCATCATGCATTAATTGGCTTGCTACTTTGCATGGGTGTCATTGAGAATCACTATCACTTGTTAAGTCATCTTATTTAGACACATACTTCTCTTCTATTCTATATGCCAAAGTTCAATACAGTGGCGTACTTCATTCCGTATTGGCGTGTTTTAGCCAATTCATACGGTGCTTTTGTTATAATGATATCTTTAAATTCAACCGTTGGAATATGAAATTTGAGTATGTCGTAGTTTACCTTGTTATAGAAGTACAGTAAAATTTTCACGCGGATCAGGTCACGTTTGCTACTGCAAAGCTTGCACAATATATGACTATGGTCTGTGAGTTTAAATCCCGAATAGGGGACTGATTCCTATTTATCTCATTCTCCGCTTATCGGACAAAGCTGAAATTTTAGTATGTTTGTATATATGAAGGTTACCTACTGTAGAAATTTCATGAAGTTCTGATCACTTTAGGTACACCAAAGTGTGAGAAATCCGGAACTGAATTCTGTATGCACGTATTGAAAGTAGTCGGGTTCTGAGTAATGTATCTTTTTAATGAACCGTTGGAATGCTATGATTTTGAGTGTGTGTGGAATATTGAGTTGTAAGTGTACCATAAAAATTTAAAGAGGATCAGGTAAGTATTAGTACTGCAAAGATTGGACAATCTGAAACTGTGTTTCGGTGAAACAGAATTCCTTTACAGCTATCTTCATAATTTGTTATGTCATCATGCATTAATTGGCTTGCTACTTTGCATGGGTGTCATTGAGAATCACTATCACTTGTTAAGTCATCTTATTTAGACACATACTTCTCTTCTATTCTATATGCCAAAGTTCAATACAGTGGCGTACTTCATTCCGTATTGGCGTGTTTTAGCCAATTCATACGGTGCTTTTGTTATAATGATATCTTTAAATTCAACCGTTGGAATATGATGAAATTTGAGTATGTCGTAGTTTACCTTGTTATAGAAGTACAGTAAAATTTTCACGCGGATCAGGTCACGTTTACTGCAAAGCTTGCACAATATATGACTATGGTCTGTGAGTTTAAATCCCGAATAGGGGACTGATTCCTATTTATCTCATTCTCCGCTTATCGGACAAAGCTGAAATTTTAGTATGATGTTTGTATATATGAAGGTTACCTACTGTAGAAATTTCATGAAGTTCTGATCACTTTAGGTACACCAAAGTGTGAGAAATCCGGAACTGAATTCTGTATGCACGTATTGAAAGTAGTCGGGTTCTGAGTAATGTATCTTTTTAATGAACCGTTGGAATGCTATGATTTTTGAGTGTGTGTGGAATATTGAGTTGTAAGTGTACCATAAAAATTTAAAGAGGATCAGGTAAGTATTAGTACTGCAAAGATTGGACAATCTGAAACTGTGTTTCGGTGAAACAGAATTCCTTTACAGCTATCTTCATAATTTGTTATGTCATCATGCATTAATTGGCTTGCTACTTTGCATGGGTGTCATTGAGAATCACTATCACTTGTTAAGTCATCTTATTTAGACACATACTTCTCTTCTATTCTATATGCCAAAGTTCAATACAGTGGCGTACTTCATTCCGTATTGGCGTGTTTTAGCCAATTCATACGGTGCTTTTGTTATAATGATATCTTTAAATTCAACCGTTGGAATATGATGAAATTTGTATGTCGTAGTTTACCTTGTTAGAAGTACAGTAAAATTTTCACGCGGATCAGGTCACGTTTGCTACTGCAAAGCTTGCACAATATATGACTATGGTCTGCTGAGTTTAAATCCCGAATAGGGGACTGATTCCTATTTATCTCATTCTCCGCTTATCGGACAAAGCTGAAATTTTAGTATGATGTTTGTATATATGAAGGTTACCCATTGTAGAAATTTCATGAAGTTCTGATCAATTTAGGTACACCAAAGTGTGAGAAATCCAGAACTGAATTCTGTATGCACGTATTGAAAGTAGTCGGGTTCTGAGTAATGTATCTTTTTAATGAACCGTTGGAATGCTATTATTTTTGAGTTTGTTGTGGAATATTGAGTTGTAAGTGTACCATAAAAATTTAAAGAGGATCAGGTAAGTATTAGTAATGCAAATATTGGACAATCTGAAACTGTGTTTCGGTGAAACAGAATTCCTTTACAGCTATCTTCATAATTTGTTATGTCATCATGCATTAATTGGCTTGCTACTTTGCATGGGTGTCATTGAGAATCACTATCACTTGTTAAGTCATCTTATTTAGACACATACTTCTCTTCTATTCTATATGCCAAAGTTCAATACAGTGGCGTACTTCATTCCGTATTGGCGTGTTTTAACCAATTCATATGGTGCTTTTGTTATAATGATATCTTTAAATTCAACCGTTGGAATATGATAAAATTTGAGTATGTCGTAGTTTACCTTATTATAGAAGTACAGTAAAATGTTCACGTGGATCAGGTCACGTTTGCTAATGCAAAGATTGCACAATATATGACTATGGTCTGTTGAGTTTAAATCCCGAATAGGGGACTGATTCCTATTTATCTCATTCTCCGCTTATCGGAAAAAGCTGAAATTTTAGTATGATGTTTGTATATATGAAGGTTACCTATTGTAGATATTTCATGAAGTTCTGATCACTTTAGGTACACCAAAGTGTGAGAAATCCGGAACTGAATTCTGTATGCACGTATTGAAAGTAGTCGGGTTCTGAGTAATGTATCTTTTTAATGAACCGTTGGAATGCTATGATTTTTGAGTTTGTCGTGGAATATTGAGTTGTAAGTGTACCATAAAAATTTAAAGAGGATCAGGTAAGTATTAGTACTACAAAGATTGGACAATCTGAAACTGTGTTTCGGTGAAACAGAATTCCTTTACAGCTATCTTCATAATTTGTTATGTCATCATGCATTAATTGGCTTGCTACTTTGCATGGGTGTCATTGAGAATCACTATAACTTGTTAAGTAATCTTATTTAGACACATACTTCTCTTCTATTCTATATGCCAAAGTTCAATACAGTGGCGTACTTCATTCCGTATTGGCGTGTTTTAGCCAATTCATACGGTGCTTTTGTTATAATGATATCTTTAAATTCAACCGTTGGAATATGATGAAATTTGAGTATGTCATAGTTTACCTTGTTCTAGAAGTACAATAAAATGTTCACGCGGATCAGGTCACGTTTACTAATGCAAAGATTGCACAATATATGACTATGGTCTGTTGAGTTTAAATCCCGAATAGGGGACTGATTCCTATTTATCTCATTCTCCGCTTATCGGACAAAGCTGAAATTTTAGTATGATGTTTGTATATATTAAGGTTACCTATTGTAGAAATTTCATGAAGTTCTGATCACTTTAGGTACACCAAAGTGTGAGAAATCCGGAACTGAATTCTGTATGCACGTATTGAAAGTAGTCGGGTTCTGAGTAATGTATCTTTTTAATGAACCGTTGGAATGCTATGATTTTTGAGTTTGTCGTGGAATATTGAGTTGTAAGTGTACCATAAAAATTTCAAGAGGATCAGGTAAGTATTAGTACTGCAAAGATTGGACAATCTGAAACTGTGTTTCGGTGAAACAGAATTCCTTTACAGCTATCTTCATAATTTGTTATGTCATCATGCATTAATTGGCTTGCTACTTTGCATGGGTGTCATTGAGAATCACTATAACTTGTTAAGTCATCTTATTTAGACACATACTTCTCTTCTATTCTATATGCCAAAGTTCAATACAGTGGCGTACTTCATTCCGTATTGGCGTGTTTTAGCCAATTCATACGGTGCTTTTGTTATAATGATATCTTTAAATTCAACCGTTGGAATATGATGAAATTTTAGTATGTCATAGTTTACCTTGTTCTAGAAGTAAAATAAAATGTTCACGCGGATCAGGTCACGTTTACTAATGCAAAGATTGCACAATATATGACTATGGTCTGTTGAGTTTAAATCCCGAATAGGGGACTGATTCATATTTATCTCATTCTCCGCTTATCGGACAAAGCTGAAATTTTAGTATGATGTTTGTATATATTAAGGTTACCTATTGTAGAAATTTCATGAAGTTCTGATCACTTTAGGTACACCAAAGTGTGAGAAATCCGGAACTGAATTCTGTATGCACGTATTGAAAGTAGTCGGGTTCTGAGTAATGTATCTTTTTAATGAACCGTTGGAATTCTATGATTTTTGAGTTTGTTGTGGAATATTGAGTTGTAAGTGTACCATAAAAATTTCAAGAGGATCAGGTAAGTATTAGTACTGCAAAGATTGGACAATCTGAAACTGTGTTTCGGTGAAACAGAATTCCTTTACAGCTATCTTCATAATTTGTTATGTCATCATGCATTAATTGGCTTGCTACTTTGCATGGGTGTCATTGAGAATCACTATAACTTGTTAAGTCATCTTATTTAGACACATACTTCTCTTCTATTCTATATGCCAAAGTTCAATACAGTGGCGTACTTCATTCCGTATTGGCGTGTTTTAGCCAATTCATACGGTGCTTTTGTTATAATGATATCTTTAAATTCAACCGTTGTAATATGATGAAATTTGAGTATGTCGTAGTTTACCTTGTTCTAGAAGTACAATAAAATGTTCACGCGGATCAGGTCACGTTTACTAATGCAAAGATTGCACAATATATGACTATGGTCTGTTGAGTTTAAATCCCGAATAGGGGACTGATTCCTATTTATCTCATTCTCCGCTTATCGGACAAAGCTGAAATTTTAGTATGATGTTTGTATATATTAAGGTTACCTATTGTAGAAATTTCATGAAGTTCTGATCACTTTAGGTACACCAAAGTGTGAGAAATCCGGAACTGAATTCTGTATGCACGTATTGAAAGTAGTCGGGTTCTGAGTAATGTATCTTTTTAATGAACCGTTGGAATGCTATGATTTTTGAGTTTGTTGTGGAATATTGAGTTGTAAGTGTACCATAAAAATTTCAAGAGGATCAGGTAAGTATTAGTACTGCAAAGATTGGACAATCTGAAACTGTGTTTCGGTGAAACAGAATTCCTTTACAGCTATCTTCATAATTTGTTATGTCATCATGCATTAATTGGCTTGCTACTTTGCATGGGTGTCATTGAGAATCACTATCACTTGTTAAGTCATCTTATTTAGACACAAACTTCTCTTCTATTCTATATGCCAAAGTTCAATACAGTGGCGTACTTCATTCCATATTGGCGTGTTTTAGCCAATTCATACGGTTCTTTTGTTATAATGATATCTTTAAATTCAACCGTTGGAATATGATGAAATTTGAGTATGTCGTAGTTTACCTTGTTATAGAAGTACAGTAAAATGTTCACGCGGATCAGGTCACGTTTGCTACTGCAAAGCTTGCACAATATATGACTATGGTCTGTTGAGTTTAAATCCCGAATAGGGGACTGATTCCTATTTATCTCATTCTCCGCTTATCGGACAAAGCTGAAATTTTAGTATGATGTTTGTATATATGAAGGTTTCCTACTGTAGAAATTTCATGAAGTTCTAATCACTTTAGGTACACCAAAGTGTGAGAAATCCGAAACTGAATTCTGTATGCACGTACTGAAAGTAGTCGGGTTCTGAGTAATGTATCTTTTTAATGAACCGTTGGAATGCTATGATTTTTAAGTGTGTTGTGGGATATTGAGTTGTAAGTATTATTACTGCAAAGATTGGACACAACAAACTCAATAACAACAACGTCAAGAAGCTAATGCATGGAGAAAGAGTATAGCGGATGATATGTGGGAAAATGTTCGTGAACAAAGGGAGTTAGAATTGTATGGAGACCGTTAAATTGAAGGGGAAAAAATTATATCGTTGCACAAAATAACATACTATTGATACAGAGATATGATCATTTTCATTTATTTTTTTCTTTTGATTAAAGATCAATGTTATTTGCAAATAAGGGTTTATTGTTTTTTAAAAGAGAATGAGTTAGGAGTGAACTCTCTCAAACTCCTCCAAACTCCCTCTAATAAACTCTCTCAAACTCCCTACACTCCCCCAAACTCCCTGAACTCAAAAACACAAAACTCTCTCAAACTCCCTACACTCTCTCAAACTCTCTCAAAATCCCTGAGATTTAAAATACATTCAACTCCCCCAAAATCACTCGAGGACTAACCCCATGCTAGTGTTTCTGTGAAGATGGGTTTTGAGTTTAATTAATAGAAAAACCAGAGGGTATTTTGGGTAGTATATTTAACATCTGTACATTTTTACCACGTGTACATTTATGCTGACTCAGCTAACTGAGCAATGGATGGAATAGTTGACGTTAGGAGGAAACACTAATTTTAATCTTTTTGGGGAGGAAACGCTAATTAGCAATCTTGGAAGGGGAGGAAACGCAAAATAGCCCATATTTATTGCTTTTGCTTAATAAAATTTCGGTTCAATTGATGTTTATTCCATGATGTGTGTGTGGATGTGTGTGATTCAATTGGTTCCGGTTAAGAAAAACTATTGTTATCTTGCTTTATTGTATGGTATCAATTGTTTAGGCTTACAAAATTTCGGTGCAACTGCGGTGTTTTAATGCTTATGTTGTTTCAATTGCTTCCGGTTGAGGTGAATAATTATGCAAGTTGATTTATCTGGTTTGTATGAATTGTTTATGGCTTAACAAAATAAAAGGTGTATGGGATGAGTTGTTTAGTCCAATTCGAATCCGGATAAGAGAAACTAAGTTAATTCTGATCTTAGTTAGACTTATCGAAGTGAGGTTTCGGTTATTCAAGTCTAATTGAATGCCTTAACAAGAAATGCTAGTTAACTAACATAGTACTTTTCTTGTTTAAAACTCTAAGTTATGGATAATTAGAACCTGATGAGAAAAATAGAGTTATCTTTATTTTGGTCTTATCGAATTAAGCGGTTGTTTTTGAACGATCGGTTTAGCAAAGGGACTAAGGTGCTTAGTTGTTTTTGGTTTGCTAAACTAAATTGGAAAAATTGTTTTGGGCAATTGTTTTCTTGGTAACATATCAAAATAAACTACTTGTAGTTTCGGTTTTGATATTGGTTATCATAACATGATGTGTGGAACCCTCGTGCCTAACTCTACAGGTTGCAAGTCTATTTTGAGATTTGTAAGATTCTTTTCGTGTTGTCCTTTATTTTTTTCGTTTCTTTGTCATTTTGTGACAAAAAAGGGGAGAAATATATGGAGTAAACAAGTGATACTGGCATTGATTTTATATTGATTGGTATCGCTAAGGAAAAGAACATTGGTGCTTAAACGTTTTATCTAAACGAAAGAGTGAAAGCACAGACTAAGGGGGAGTAACATGTCATATGAAGTGGTATAACAAAGACATGCGGATTGAATATCTACCTATCTTCCTTAGGGGTAGTATTAACTTTGTTATTATGATGTCAACAACGGCATTTTCAAGGATTGAATGTAAGCAGTTTACTGTGTTGTTGAATCGGCAATCAAGCGTGTGTAATGAATTCTTGTAATTTGTTTATCCATAGACTATTACACGAAGTGTGAACCGATTAGTTGTATTGTCTCGACTCAGTCCATAGACAATCACTTTCGGAGAAAGGATTTATAGGTAGGAAATTTTTTAGCTTGAGGTATATTTGGGTACCCTCGCCTTTTCAGCAGTGTCTAGCGGTGACCAGGAGTGGATCGATCAATAATATAAACGATATAGGGAAGGAAATCAAGGAAGAAGATACGAAGAACCAAGAGGTAGTAATTACAATCAGGGAAGTAATTATTCGGGTGATCAACGAGGCAATTGCTTATGGGAGCAGCGAAGGAATTATCAGGGTCAACGATTTTGTGCGCGAAGACCTAATGCCCCGATGTTCGAAGACCTAAAGCTCCATCGGCTCAACACTATTGTGGAATAGAGCCACCAAATTTGGGAATAGAGCTACCACCCGGAAGGAGGAGCAACTAATTCTGCAGATATCACCGTTTCCGTGGTCACGACACAAATGACTGTAGGAACATACAACGTATTATACTCCTTTTTATTGAGCAGGGGAAGTTGATCCTATCTTTGGAGAACCAAGCATTTCCACCACAACAACCTATTCAAGATCAAACACAGCAGGCCGCACCATTGTACCGAATAGAGATAGACAGGATGCTCGGCGATTAAATTGAAATTTCATAATCCACTCAGCGAAGAGCATCGAAAATTTACATGATAATGTGTTAAGGAGGGTGCAAAAAAGGGATTTTAACGGAAACGAAATATTTTGTGTTACGAAGACGGAACCTTTGAAAGAATGGCAGAAACGACCGATCACATTTGCGGAAGAAGATGCACCCAAAGGAGGAAGATCACACACTGATCCGCTGGTTGTAACCATGTCCATGTGAAGACACTCTTGCTGGGAGATGGACATCGGTAAGGAGAGAAAGATTTGGGCCTTCAGCAGAATAGTCATAGACACAGGCAGTTCTGTAGATATTCCCTTCTACCATGTGTTTAAAACCATAAGATATACGGATTCCGACATCATACCGTCTACTTACAATATCTACGGATTTAACGGAGTTGCGTCAAGACCAAAGGGCGAAATAACCATGAACATACTCGTTGGAGAACTAGAAACCGAAGTCATGTTTTGCATTGTGAATGTAGACTCACCATACAATGCACTCATAGGAAGACCTTGGGTGCATGGGGTAAAGGGAGTTTCATCAACCTTTCATCAAGCTATTCGGTTTCCAATGCCCAGTGTAATAGGGGAGATAAAGGAGATGTCCAAGAGGCAAAGGATTGTAACAAGTTGTATGTTCCATATTACGAAGAACGAGTACAGAAAAAGAAGGAGCAAAAGAAAAGAGTGATGGAAGCAAGAAGAGCAGAAGAACTAATGGTGTACATGGACAAATCTAAGGAAGGATGGGCAATCCCAAGCGAAATTCCAGAAAAGGAAGGAGATCCTTTATAACAATTAAAATAACCATCCCCGCTCGGAGAACCAGTCACGAACTCGTAGCAGTTGAGCCAACAAAGGAAATAAATTTAGGAACTGACGAAGAACCAAAGATGGTGAATATTGGAACGAAGTTGGAAGCAGACAAAGAAGAAATAATGATCAAATTGTTGCAAGAATATCGAGATGTGTTTGCATGGGGAATGGATGAAATGTCAAGGATTGATCCATCTGTTGCGTGTCATAAACCCAGCCAGTCATATAACTAATAAGGAAACGCATCAGGAAAATAACAACTACTTATCACGAGCAAATAGAGGTGGAGATCCAGAAGATGGTCGATTTTGGGATCATCAGACCAGCGAAGTATCCATACTGGATCGCAAAAATGGTAGTAGTACCGAAGAAAAACAAAGGAATACGTATCTGCATCGATTTAGTGATTTGAATACAGCTTGCCAAAGGATAGTTTTCCTTTATCAAACATAGAATCAGCATCAGGGTGTCATAGGCCCTCATTGATGGATGGGTACTCAGGATACAATCAAATAGCACTCGCTGAAGAAGATCAAGAACACACCGCTTTCTTTCCTCCAAGAGGGTTGTATTGCTACACAAGAATGTCGTTTGGATTAAAGAATGTCGGTGCCACTTACCAGTGGATGGTGGTAAAAATATTTGCTAAATGGGTACACACGAAGTTATAGGCGGGTGTCGATGATATGCTGGTCAAGACGAAGGAATCAGGAAATCATGTAGAGGATTTAAAGGAAATCTTTGACCAACTGCGAAGTTACAAGATGAAGATAAATCCAACTAAGTATATTTTCGGAGTCGAGTCAGCAAAGTTTTTGGGAAACATAGTTTCAAAAAATGGAATAGAAGTGGAACGAAGGTACAAGCTATACTATACATGCCCTCCCCAACAACTATAAAGGATGTGTAGAAGCTCAAAGGGCAGCTAGCAGCTTTGGGAAGATTCATCTCCCGATCGTCGGATGAATGTAAACATTCCTTTAATATTCTGAAAAAAGGAACAATTTTTGCATGGGCCCAAGAATGCGAGCCGGCCCTTCAAAATATAAAAGATTATCTCGTAAAATTGTCAATCCTACAAAAACCAGAACCTAGCGAAGAGTTATTGATCTATCTCGCAACAACACCAAATGCTGTTACTTCGGTTGGATGAAGGGGTCGAGAAACCTATATATTACATTAGAAAAACTTTTAACTCAGCCGAGAGGAATTATCCGAAGATAGAGAAATTAATATTAGCACCGGTCTACGCCACTCAGAAACTCCGAATTTGTTTCCAGACGCACAAAATCAAGGTCTTAACCAGAACTCCAATCGAATCGGTTTTGAAGAGCTCTAGAAGGGTGGGAAGACCTCTTCAACGGGTTTGCTTTGGAGAAGAAAGGTACTGGTAAGCTCCTTAGCGTCACCACTTTTAGGAAGATCATTTCATAGTGGGTCTTGCAAACAGTGTAATTTTGTTATTATTATTTATTAGTAATTATTATTCTTCTTGTTTTTGTCTGTTGATAAAGAGAAGGATGATTATCTTCAAGAACAATACTACTAGCTCGCAATGTAGTAATTAACACAAGGCAGAAAGATAAGAAGCGATCGAACTTATCAAGAACGAGAGGATCAGAGAAAAGAAGAGAAGGAAAAATCATTTCATGCGCATAGAATGTCATTTCTATGCGTTCATTCAAAGAGAAAGTATACTGCTTCTGGGAGAACCGTTGATTTGAAGGGCAAGTAAAGTGAGTTTGCTGACTGCGTACTGCTGAGTCTGAATCAGAGTCTAAAATTCAAAACTGGGAGGACCCACGTGTAAGGAGGGATTGACATTTTATGCAAACAACAGATATTCTTTGTAATCCCTTCCTTTCTCAACCAATGATCATCCATCTCCCACGTCATCCCCCAACCCAATCAAAATCCTAATACATATATACAGTACCAAGTACTAACCAAAAACAGAATCCTTCTCCTGCTACTCAAGATCATTCTAGCTAATTAGCTCGTTCCAGATATTGTGATCCAAAGAAAGCTAGCATGCATATGCTTTAACCGCACCTTTCCATAACCAAAGTTTCAATAACTTTTTAACGATCATTACATATTCGCAGAGAGCTTTCTTTTCTTTTTTTGCAAAGACACCTGAAGTATCTTTTATACAGCTAGAGACAGGGAGAAAATAGTGTTTTAACCAGATCCAATCATGGGGGACTCTTCTTCTACTGCTTCATACATCCACATGGTACGTAATGTGCCTAATTTTTAATCCTGCCAGAAGAGATAGAAAAAGTAAATGTGAAGAAAATTGTGCATGCATGTATCACTAGTACTGATGTCTGTTCTCTTTTTCCGGTGGACTGAAAGATATTTTCAAGAAATAGCTTTTGTAGAGTAATGATGATGATATTATTGTTTTAATAGTACGTAACCTTAGTTATTACATGTATATGATAATGATGCTTTGTAGGTGCAACACTTGATTGAGAAGTGTCTACTATTCCACATGACAAAGGAAGAGTGTATGGAAGCTCTCTTTAAGCATGCAAATATCAAACCTGTCATCACTTCAACTGGTACTATCTCCTTGCCTGCTTGTCTCTCTCGCTTTCTCTATATGCATACCATCTCTCTAGAAAGCACCGTAAAACACTATACTTACTTCTTCATTGCCTAACCACATTATCTCTTAATTTGTATTCTTTTAATATACTCGTTACTTGCAATAATAACCTACTGCAGTGTGGAAGGAACTGGAAAAAGAAAACAAGGACTTCTTTGAGGCCTATTATGCTGGAAACAAAGGAGGAGACCGAATGTCTGAATCAGAAACTACCCAAAAGATCCAAAAAATGCTCTCGGAGTCATCTGCTACGACGGAATTATCTGCTACTTCACCGGCCAGATGTGGATCATCCATAGGATCTCAAGATGAAAAGGATCAAGACGAACATAATTAAGTAGTCCTTATTGCATAATCATCTTTATCTCTCTTTGATACTCATCAAGCTTATACTAATCCTTAACATAGTTAATTATCTCTTACGTACATTATCTGGTTCTACCTGCATAATATCCCACCATATACAATTTAAGATTAGTTGTGTGTAGTGTGTACCATGTTTGTGTGGTCTGTGAGAATTTGATGTATATTCACATATCAAATACACGATGTACTACTATTTGATAAAACGATATATGAAATACTTGAATCGAGGAAAGCTGTTAGGTTGATTATATCAGTTGGTGGGCTCAAAATTTGAAACTCGGTTCTTTCTCTCCTTTCATTTCATGGATATGTCAGGAGGAGAATGATGATAGAGTTATTGAGTAAATGAAAAGCGTGACAAAATTTATATATTGTAGATATGTTCATGTGGACTCTTATGAGCCTGCCACTCATGATATGCCCCAAGTAATCATGTCTTCTGCTGGATTTTTAATTTTTTTGCTGCTTCATCTGATTATTTGTATTTGAATTTGGCAAAAAAAGGTGAACAGGTGCTGGAAATGTCCCAATCCCGCAATTTGGATTTACGTTAGAGGTCTCTAGCAATTTTTCTATTTTCTTTCTTGTGAGAGAAGGATGTTAATGGCTCTATTTTTGTATTGTCATCCAATATTGCGCATTCTCAAGTCGCCACCACCGCCTTGCCCATGTAATAACGTCTTGTTCGATGACAAATTGCATATGTACGAGGTGTCATTTGTTGTTTTCATAGTTAATGTCCTGTAACCGTACCACCATCTTTTCTAACTCTTGGCTGTAACTTTTGGGGATGAGTTTCCTAGAAATTTCCTTTAGCGAGCAAAGGGAACACAAAATGGAGCTAGTTTTGGCCGCTGCTTTCATGTAACCTTCTTGTGGCTTCGCCTTGGCTACTACTTACTAATCGACGGAAGCATATAATTTGAACAAACTACCCTCCGGCAACCACAATCAAAAACACTAGTATCCGATGATGATATTTAAACAGCTGAACTAGATAACTAGTCTTTCACAACCAAACCACACCAACGTGCGTCAAGTTCTATAGCAAGTACCTGTCGTGGCCTTAACAAAATCAGCCGAACTTCCATTGTCTTGTCACATTTGTTAGCCCAGTTATAAAATGGCCTCATCACTTTCATTTGTTAGGGACAGCATCAGCGTCACATCACTCTAAACCTAGACAGTTTTTGAAAAATAACGGTTTTTTGGGTAGAGTAAAGTTCGGTTATATCATAACTCAACGATAGTAGGAAAAATAACACAGTTCGGTTACATTTTTTTTTTGTATTAAGGGTAGAGTTCCGTTACTAACTAGTTTTAGAATTTTTTGCGAACCAACCGAACTCGGAGTTCGGTTATGAAAAATTAAATTCGTGATAACCGAAGTGTTCTTCGTGTTCTTGGTTTCAGAATGTTCGGTTACAAAACTAGTTTTTTTTTTTAAATTATTCCTAACCGAACATGCCACTTTAACATCCATTTAAACCATATTTTGATGATTTCTACTCAATTTTTCTATCCAAAAACGAATTAAAAAGATTGATGGGTTTTTCAATCGAACGAGGAACGTCAAGGAAAGAGAGAAGAAGAAAAGAATAAACTTTTTTTCAAAACTAAAATTTTTCGATTGTTCTTTTGATTTTGATTTTGGTTAAGAAATTCATTTAGATTAGATGTATATGATTAGATTTATATAATTATTAAGTTAGTTTTAACAAAACTAGTGACAAAACCCCTAGGTGAACAAACTAGTGATAAGAAAAAACCGGTCATATTATTTTTAACAAATAAAAACCGTTTCAAACAAAACTGGGACAAAAACCCCAATTCAAATAAAATTTTTAAAATTTAGTTTTTATTTGATTTCTAAATTCCAAAACTGACCTTCCGTATATAAAAACATTTTTCAAAGGAAAGTTTGGCGAAAGAAAACAATAAAAACAATATTTGTTCTCTCTGAATCCAAACATCAGATACTAGTCTAATTACGATTCTTCTTTCCTAGTTTTCTTTGTTTTTTTCAGTTCCATATCTCGTTTAAATTCAAAGATTCGTCATCGTGTTCTCCCAATTTCAATTCAAAGATTCAGAGAGCAATTTTAGGTTTGATTGAAGAACCGGAAGAGAAGCTACAAGTTTTGAGATCTGTTTATTCGAGATACGTAGAAGAATCAAATTCGGTTGTTTATTCGAAAAGAGAAGATAAACATAGTTGTTTTATTCGAGATCTGGTTGCAATTCACTTTAGCTGAAATCATATTTCCGCTTTTCAAGTTGAAATTGAATCTCGAATTGAAGAATCCAGCTGAACAATCAATCTACTTCGTGTTGATCATCTTCGTCTTCGATTAATCTTCGTCTTCAGGAATCAATCAACTTTTCAGGTATTCAATTCTCTTTTTGTGTTGATTTTTGATTTTGTTTGTGTGAATTTGCTAGTCACTCTTGTCGAATAAACTGAATTGATGTTAGCATATTTTTATGTTTGTGTTGATGTTCTTATGAAGGATTCCATCTCTTGGTACTGTTTTTCAAAAAAAAATTTGTTGTTGATATTCACATCTGGTGAAACTGTTTTTGGTTTCATCATTTTGTTCTGTAGATTATGGATTCTGTTCTCGCACTTGTATGTCACAAAGAAGATTGTTTAAACTCTTCGTATTGGCCTCAAGAGTCTTTTGCTAATTTGAAGACTAGTATAGCTCAAGTTGGTGTGAATTCTCCTCCTTCTATGGAAATTTTTGATTTTGTTTATGTGAATTTGCTAGTCACTCTTGTCGAATAAACTGAATTGATGTTAGCATATGATTTTTTATGTTTGTGTTGATGTTCTTATGAAGGATTCCATCTCTTTGGAACTGTTTTTCAAAAAAAATATTTGTTGTTGACATTCACATCTGGTGAAACTGTTTTTGGTTTCATCATTTGTTCTGTAGATTATGGATTCTGTTCTCGCACTTGTATGTCACAAAGAAGATTGTTTAACTTTCGTATTGGCCTACAAGAGTCTTTTGCTAATTTGAAGACTAGTATATGCTCAAGTTGGTGTGAATTCTCTCCTCCTTCTATGGAAATTTTTCACATGGTTGATGATCAGAAAAGGTCATTCATTCTGATTCTGATCTTCAATGTTTGGATCTATTTAGTATGATAATAAAGAAGGGATTAGGAGTTACTCGTAAGTCACAAAGCTGAGAGTTCTGGTTCAATAAGTTCAGGAATTATAGCTTTTGATGACCAGCCACAAAGTTCTGGAATTATACCTTTTGAGAAGCCACGGATTGATTATGATGTTCCAGATAAAATTAAGGAACCGTTGAAGTCTGCTCACTGGTTACATCTTTTTCAAGGAGTTGAACAGTTGTTTCCGGGAGGTGTTGAACAAGTTCGTTGTGATTTACAGAAGTATCACGCAGCAGCTGGTTATGAATACATGGTATATAGGAATGAGAAGTTGAGGATTGGTGCACGTTGTGCTAATAAGAACAAAGAGGAGAAATGTGACTGGCATTTATATGCTGTGTCTGTTGATGGTGTTGTAGGAAGTCCTTTTATTATCAAGGAACTAAATAATCAGCATACTTGTGTTGGTGGATTTGTTAACATGCCACGGATATCGAAGAAACTAGTTAGTAGCTTGATTATTGATGAAATTAAACAGGATCCTAATAAGAAAACTAAGCATATTATGGAATCTTTTACGAGAGACTTCGGCTTTGACATTAGTCGTTATTATGCATACGCAGGTAAGAAGCATGCACTGAATACTTCATGGGGAGAGAACGAGAAATCTTTTATGTTCTTGAACTGGTATAAAAACAAGTTGATTGAAACCAATCCTGGTTCTCACGTGGTTTTGGAAGTTGAAGAAGGGACCAATAATTTTCAGAGGATGTTTATCTGTTTTGAAGCTTGTAGTCGTGGATTCAATTTCTGTCGTCCTGTATTATTCGTTGATGCGGCTCACTTGAAAAGCAAGTACCTTGGTCATATGATGGCAACAGGGTCTAACCGGAAATGATGGTAAGGTTTTTATCATTTTTTTATGTTGGTTTCATCATTTTTTTATGTTGGTTTCATCATTTTTTATGTTTGGTTTTCATCGCATCTTATGCTTGTGTTATGCTTTCTGTTCATGTTACAGAAATCTTCCCTCTTGCTTATGGTGTGGTTTCATCGGAGAATGAAGCGAACTGGAAATGGTTTTTGGATAATTTGAAGAAAGTCCTTTCTCCTTTGCGACCAAAGCTTACTTTTGTGAGTGATCGAGGTATTGGATTGGTAACACAAATTCCTATTGTTTTTCCTGAGGCTTTTCATGGTTGGTGCTACTGGCATATGGAATGCAATATCAATACATGCTTACCAAAGAGTTGCAAAGTTTATAACAAATATGTATTGGGACTGTTTAAGAAATGTGCGTATGCTTCTACTCATAAAGAATTTTCAGAGAATTGGGATAAGTTGAGGAAGGTTCAAAATCAGAAGTTACAAGACTATCTAAGTAGAGCTCCTCTTGATAAATGGGCAAGTTTTTTCTTCAAGGGTCGACGATATGGTAGGTTGTGTTCAAATATTGCTGAGAGTTTCAATGGTTCGGTCGTTGAAGAGAGAGAGAAGCCTATAGCCATCATGGTTGATGAGATCAGGGTGAAGCTAATGGACCAAATGTGTAAACGTCGCGAGGACTCTGCTAACTTAATGAAATGGCGTCAAACTCTATGTCCAGAATATGAAGCTCTACTCCACGACAACAAGATGCATGGATGTAACTACCAAGTCACCAAGTCGTCGGAATATGTGTTTGAAGTTCATGCTTCATTAACACAGACTGTCATTTGAAAAGAAGAACATGTTCTTGCAACCGTTGGCGTATTGACGGTTTCCCGTGTGCCCATGCTGTCCGTTGCATCATGGTGAATGGAGAAGATCCTTACAATTATGTTGAGCACTACTTTACAGTAAATTCTACCGAGAATCGTATAAACATGCAATCAATCCTGTTCCCACAGTCGAAAAGCCCGTGACAGTGTCGCCGAAATCGATGGTTTTTGGTCCGAATAATGGACCACAACCAGGACGTCCATCGAAGAAGAAGAGGATTCCTAATACAGGTTCAGTTGCCAATAAGAAGATGAGAACCTGTGGTTCCTGCAAGGTTTTGACCACCCATAATAAACGGACATGCCCTTCTCGTCAGATTTCATGAGAACTTGTAGTCATTTCGACTAGACTACAATATGTGGTTCCTGCAAGTCATCGAATTTTACTCTTAGTTTCGTTTGCTAGACTACAATATGTGTTTCATTTACTATTTCATATTTTTGTTTTAGAAGTTAATATGCTGCAGGTGTTTTCATTTTATATTTTGTCTAAGAATAATAAGTTTGATTAAGTTTAAGTTTTTCAGAATTTTTACAGGCCTTTATAGTTTGGTGTAACCGAATCAGGTTTCATCATTTTTTTGATGAAACCAGAAAGGGTTTCATCTTATTTTGGTGGAACCATTGTTTTACTGTCACTTTTTCTTCTATATTTTTTGACAACACAGTAGATGATGTTTTGTCTACTGTTTATTGGTGCCGCAAATATATGACACATCATTTATGGATAGTTTTTTAAAAATGAGACATCATATTTCTGTAGACATAAGCTTTTAAGGAAATACAACTGAAATAGCACGAAATCGTTTTTTATATAAACTGTAACCATTTCACAAGTACTTTAAACTTCAACTAAAACTTGAATCTGCAAGGAGAACTGTATGTCAAGGAGTATCATCATTACAATAACCATTTCAAAAGTAATTTAAAATTCAACTAAAACTGAATGTTCAATAGGACGGGCACGACATGCGAGTATTATTCTATATTGTCAAGGAGTATCTTCAACGCCAACTTTGGTCTCATATTATGCACCTTTTCTCGTATATCATCTGTAGACATGTTTCCTTTCAAGAGGCTCTTCATGTAATAGCAAACATGCAGGCCACAATCGTTCCTGAAAAACCAAAACAATGTCTCAATTGTTACAAAGTGACTAGCTGAGAGTGTTCTGATATTAGTATCTATATGTAAAGCATTCGGTTACAAGTGATGTAATGATTTCAAGCATATGCATATGTGAACTATAAACTTCCAAACATAACTTACCCTATTTGTTCACAACATGTAGGGTTGTGCAAAGAGTATGTTGTTGGCTGACTTGCCTGCTGATCACAGGGGAGCTTTGCGTCGTGCTGTGCAAATGCTGATACTATACGTTGTTTCATGCTTTCAGCACTTTTTCTGCATTCCTCTCCCGTGGAAGCCAAGGAGTTGTAGTGATAAAATTCCCCGGTTTCAAAATCAAAAGAAAGCAATGTCCAATGGTTTACATCTCCAAGTGATGTCAGCAACGGAACGAACAAAAACCGCACGCTATAATCCATTTTGTCGATGAAGCCTTCTATTACAGCACCACATTTCTTTCCTAATGAGTGACATGTCTGAAACAAAATACCAGATAAAAGCTCCTTAATTAGTTACAGACATGCAAGTTTGATGAAACCAAACTTTGTTCCATCAAAATTAACCATATAAACAACATCATTTTTTGTTTTCCACAACTATTTTTTATGCCAAAAAATTTACATTAAAGAATTTCGGAGTAAACTTACATAGGCAAATGTGCTTATAACACAGCTCTCTGGTACTTTGGAGAACCATCTTGTTTCAACTCATTTTTTTTGATGTTGTTTTGCAGCTTCAAAATGTAGAACTCTATAATGTCTCCTGCGACGTCACCCTCTCTCATCAAATTATCCATCATCTTCCCCGATATATGTAATTGAAGATTTAAATGCTCCCACGCCGTTGACCTGTTAATTTTATTTTTTAAAAAGCTAGTCAATGATGGATAAAAAAAGGAGAAACAATGCATAACTTGGAACAAAATTTTGATGAAACCAGTCTTGGTTACATCAGTTATTTCCCAATTACCTTTCATTGTTCTTTCTGAAAAAAGTGGTCACGAGGGGTTTCTCATTTCTGTTGAGTACTTTCAAGATCTTCAAGTTATCAACTGGTTTCAACTTCACCCCCTGTACTTCCTGCACCTTCTTGTTCTCCTTGCACTTACGAGCTGTAACCTTTCTTCTTTTTTTCACACTGGTGTTGTAATCCTGCATTCTGATAGGTGGAACCAAATTCCTTCTGTCTTCCCTCATTCTTGTAACCATGTTACTCATCCTTTGCGCAGCACTGAGTTCTCCCTGTCCTTTCTCTTGACTGTCACACTGCGACAGTCCTAAATCAAATCCAGGTTGTTCATTCTCTAACTCAAGTAAATCATTCGCCATCTTTACAGCTGGGTAGTAGTATACGCTTCCAACATTTGGCTTTGACGACGAACAACCTTTCTTATTGTATTCGTATTCCATTTTCCTGATAACATCTTCATCAATTACAAATTGAGTTTCGTTTTCTTCTTGTTCAATAATTTGCTTCGACGAAGAATCTTTGCTCATTTCAGATTCCACCCGCTCTGCCACCTTGATATCCTCAACGGTATTTGGAGTCAACTCAGTACCCTCTCCTTCTTGTTCATCATTGGTGACTGGCATCGACGAAGAAGCTTTGCTCATTTCAGATTCCACCCGCTCTGCCACCTTGATATCCTCAATGGTATTTGGAGTCAACTCAGTACCCTCTCCTTCTTGTTCATCATTGGTGACTGGCATCGACGAAGAAGCTTTGCTCATTTCAGATTCAACCCGCTCTGCCACCTTGATATCCTCAACGGTATTTGGAGTCAACTCAGTACCCTCTCCTTCTTGTTCATCATTGGTGACTGGCATCGATGAAGTAGCTTTCTCCATTTCAGATTCAACCCGCTCTGCCACCTTGATATCCTCGATATTATTTGGAGTCAACTCAGTACCATCTCCTTCTTGTTAATCATCGGTGACTGTCTTCGACGAAGAAGATATGACCTTCTCTTGTTCAGATTCTTGTTCAGATTCTTGTTCATTTATCATGTTAACATCCCTTGTTATAACCTGCAATATTAAGATACCTAAGTTATTTTATTTTTCATCTTCCTGTGTCAAAACCTAATGCTGTAAAAATCCAAAACTTCTGAAAGAATAAAAAGAACTGGCCAATTCATCAAACAAACATTAACTTGAAATGATGAAACCAAATCTGGTTACATCAAAAGAATGATGGAACCAAATCTGGTTTCATCAAAAAAATGATGAAATGTATAAGAAAATTGTAATATATGCGAGTAATTCAATTGTTACTAAGAAAAATAAAATCTATCTTTGTACCAGTTGTTGTTCCCTGTCCTCGGCATCATATTTTGCCAGCAGTGATTCTTCTTCTTTAGAAAGAACATATGTAGTATTGGTCCTAAGTTTTTCAATCAATGCTCGTGCAAATTGGTATTTGGCTTTGAAGGAGTTAGCTTCACTGCTAGCACCAACATTTTCTTCATCTTGCACTTTAACCGGCACTTCATTTTCTTCATCTGGCACAACAATTTCCACTTCATCTACGGGATCAGCCAAGCGCATTTCTGATTCGTCATACTGAAGCAAGAATGATCCCTTTCGGTGACCAATATTCTCCTGCAGTACACAAGAAAAATTGGTTTCAGCTAAAAAATTTGATAAATCCAAAACTGGTTTCATCAAAAAAGTAAATCTGAACAAGAAAATATTTACCAAAATTCGTTTAAAATAAAACAGATGACATACCAAGAAAAGCATTTTTAATGGTAACAACTAATGGTAAGAACTCATAGCAATAATCTAATAAAACCCTCGAAGATTTCAAATATTGTCTAACAAAAATATCAAACAAAACCCTCGAAGTTATCTAAGAAACAAAAATTCAGCTAGAATTTTTGATGAAACCAAAATTGGTTCCATCAGAAAAGTAAATCTTCTAAGTAAATATTTACCTTAGACCAAAGTTCTGTTTTTTCTTCAAGATTCTCGAAGTTAGACAATACTTGTTGACAGATGTTGCTAAGGTTCCATCTAGCAAACCTCGGATACTTGTCTAGCCCATGCTTTCTTTGTGCGATCTTTGTCATCTCTGCCAACCAATACTGCAAAAAAAAAAAAACCAACATTCAAATTAATCATCAAAAACAAGTCGCTTATTATTCAACAACCAATATTGAAAAAAAATACTGAACTTATGAAAAAAAAGAACAAATCTTAACTTACCAGAGGGTATATTACACAACCAACAACATTTTCTACGTCTGTTCTGTTTGTCATTATCGAATCAAGTACATAGTCATGGAAGACTTCCGGCCAACACACCTTGTTCATATCAAACACTATATACAAGTACTTTGCTGCGAGAGTCTGCCCACATTTGTTAGGGAAAAATACTGAAACCAACAGAAACATTACGAAAAACTTGACAAAGTCATCCGCTCTGGTTTCATCATTTGCGGCTTCCAGCATACGCTTTTCAATATCGGTTTTTTTCGTCTTTTTATTTCCAGCAAAATAATTAGCCACAAAGACGTTAACCTTTTTAACCAGATCTTCATCAATGTCGTCTGCTTCTACATAATTCACCATTTGGAAACCAAAAGTCACAGCAAAATGTTCTGGAATTGTCCGCAAAATCATTTTCCTTGATCTTGCTAATTTGAAACAATACGGGAGCTTACCATCAAGTCTGTTTTCAATTGTACTTAAAAACATTATTACGGCTTTTGTCTTTTTGATGAGCTCATCTTTGTTCATTACGCCATCATAGAACGTCTCAAAGAAACGCCAGAAAGGACATGCTTTAAGAGCTTTCAAATGCAGTTGCTTGTTTTTTATCAACGCCTTAATTTTCACTGCTAGCTCGCACAAATGATGCAATGAGCACCTGTATGGTTGCTTATCTCTTTTTTTACCTATTGTGAAACCAAAATTAAACCATAAGAGAATAATAAATAATAATGATGAAACCATAAGACATAAACTTGTAATGATGAAACCATAAGCACGAACAAAGTGATAAAACCATAAGCATAATTGAAACTTGTATGAAACCATAAGATTACGTAACATAGCGCCAATCTCCACAGTTTGAATTCAAATCAACAACCAATAACAACTCTAGAAGTAAACCAATAACTAAAAATGATAAAACCAATTTTGGGTTTCATTAAGAAACAGAAAATGATATCTGGTTTTATTGCAAATCTGTTACATCATTCTTGCAGACCTAAACCTAACAAATGAAAAGTGATGAAACCAAAAATGGTTTCATCAAAAAGACCATATTATTATGATGTAACAGATTAACAATTGGTGGAACCAATTTACCAATTGGTTGTAAAATGATGAAACCCAGAATGGTTTCATAAAAAAAAAACAGATTATACTTTGGTTTCATCAAATAAACAACAAATGAAATATGGTTTCATCAAATAGAAAAAAAAAATATCTGGTTGCATCAAATATACAAACAATTGAAATCTGTTTTCATTTGGTTACATCAAACAAACTGAAACCTAAACCTAAACCAAAGAAACGATGTAACCAAATGAAAATAGAACCTAACCTAAGAAATGAAACCTAAAAGCAAACAGAAAACCAACCCATAAATCAAATGAAACCTAATAATATTTTGAATTCAAACTCGAAATCAACTTGAAAGCAAATTCGATTTCTTACCTTTAGGAGATGGTTTCGCTATTTTCTTTAGCTTTTCATCTTTCTTTTTCGCCTGTTGATTTTGTTTCTTCGCCATTTGTGGTTGAAAAATTAGGTCAGATTTTGTAGCAGTGGTTGAAGTTCGCAACCATAGAATAAGAGAAGAAGGTAAAATCGAGAAGATGATGACGAATACAGATTGATTTTGAACGATTTTGGCTTAGGGATGAGCAGATTGATTTTGAACGAATACAAGAGCGGATTTATTTTTGAACGAACAGATTGATTTTGAACGAACAGGAGCGGAGGTTTTAAGAAATTTTGTCCGTTACGCAGGTTGTAAAGTAATAAATTAGTGGGTCGTTTTCTTTCTCAGTTTCTTTTGGGTTGAATTAGGGGAGGGTAGTTTAGACAGTTTATGATATTTGGGGTTTTTGTATCACTTTTGTTTGGAAGGGTTTTTTGTAGATGGGTTATAATCCCTTTGGGGTTATAACCTGGTAGGCTTTTAAAAGGTCCTAAAAATTATCCCCGGCCAAAAACTTGGTGGGCCCGGAGATAATTTTTAGGACCTTTTAAAAGCCTACCAAGTTTTTGGCGCCGCTGCCGGGGATTGGTGCTGTGTTTTTCTTGTTGTTTTATTAGCTATTTTGTATTTCATTGCATAGCATTTGCATCTGCATCTGCTTCACTTCATTTGCTGTTGGACCTGCTGTTCTGAACCTGTTTTTCCTCTGCTGGGACGCCACCAAGGAAAATAACCAAAACCCAACTGGGTTTTTGCAACAATATCAGAGCAGCTGGGCTGTGCTAAAAAGGTAAGCCTAAACCCATTCCATTGAGAGAACCCAACCTGTGGGCTTCCAAATTTCTTTAATTGTGGGCTTGTAATAATTAACCCAATTTTTTGGGCTTTTTATTTTTCTATTTTGGGTTTGTAATAATTTATTTGTGGGCTTGTTTGTTTAATTTTTGGGCTTGTGTATTTAATTTTTGTGAGCTTGTTTAATTTGGACTGGTAATTTGTATTCTGGGTTTTTAAACCCAGCTGAGCTTGTAACCGATTGTGGGCCGCAGCCTTCCTTCCATTCCATTAGAGGACCAACAGTGGGCTTGCTCCCATTTTAAAAACCAAATTTTATTTTCTTCATTTTATTTTCTGTTAAAAAAAAAAAAAAAAAAAAAAAAAAAAAAAAAAACCAAAACCAAAAATTTTTTACTTGCTCCCATTTTAAACCAATTTTTTTCTTCTTTAATCCCATCTTAAACCAAAAGTTTTACTTTGCTCCCATTGTTAAACCAAATTTTCAAATGTCTCCCACCAAAACCAAATTTTTCCCAAAAATCCAACCCTTTAAAAACCAAATTTTGGGCTTTGTAACATAGTTACTTAGCTTTTGAGTCAATCATGTCTGGATTTTGGTCTGCTCCTGGGATGGAAATAAAAACTCTTAGAGAACTTGCTTATGGACAAACTTCACGTTATGAACCTCCTTCACGGACCATGATGTCAATAGTCATAGGAATTATTATGGACATTTTCAAAGTCCGGAGCCGCAATACATGAACCCTAATGACTATTCATACATGCATCACTTATCGCAACGTGAAAATGAACATTTTGCTAGTGCCTCACTCACCCAATCATCACTTATGGATCAAATAGAAGCTCGAATCACAGCTTTAGAAATGCAATCACATGAGGAATCTGTCACATCTAATTTTCTTAGGCAACCTGAAATCTATGCATGTCCCGCATGTGGTAGTTTAGACCACCCTGTTGAGCATTGTCATATTTTGCATAATTTTAGGCCATCTAGAGAAAATCCATGTATGAAATGCCCATGAATTGTGAGAATGGTAGTCATTGGGACCATAATCAATCCTTGAGGGTTGCGATCAATATTTTGTAGACCCTAATGACCATCACACATGTAACCATTCACCACAATTTGAACATGAAGAATTTTGTACTTCCCATTGAATTTAGACTCCACCCAGAAGCTTTAGACTCTGTAAGCAAGACTATGATAGATCTACAGCACGAATCATGCCACATTAGATCAGATTTTGCTTCCGACAAAAGGAGGAAATTCATGAGAAAATGATGTTGTCCCTAATGAGTGTCTAGTCCCATTCATGTAAATAATGTTGAATATGAACCTAATTTAGAGGAACATGAATCGACTAATGACACCACCACTGTTGATGAGGACCAATATGCATGCTACCATGATGATGATTATGATGATTATGATGATATGTTAGAAGAACATGAAAATATTGTGGAACCTGTTGGTTCAAAAACATATGGCTTCTCGCCCTCGACCTTCATGAATGTTGTTCTTTCTAATACTCATTGTAATTCATATGATTTTGATATTGACATGGGATTCGTACAATTATTCTGTGAAGATGAGCATGACATAGGAATAGTTGAATCTTCTGTAGACACTGATATGCATGAAAATATATTTGATGTGTCTGATTCTCTACCTAGGTCACATTGTGATATTTCTCCTGATTTGCCGATACATGAGAATAAATTTGTTGATGATGTTGATGATTCTGAGTGTGAACTTGCTAAACTGATTGATGATTGTGAGCATGATGTGACATGTGTAGATGATTTAGGAGATTTTGATTTGATTAATAATGACGCACCTATTCTCCTACATGAGTCACAATCTGTTGGCCTTCCACCCAACCTAGATTTGGTTGTACCAATATTGTAAAACCAATTTTTCTGAAAATTCCTAATCTAGGATTGGAACTGTGTGCTTCCCAAGTCCTCTTGGACTATTTTTCATCCAATATAAATACATTTGAGGAACCACAGTTGGAAATTGCATGTTTGCCCGTCCCTAGCACAGTTCATTTCGAGCTAGACCTTTTGCATGATGAACCCCGAAACTGCGCGATTTGTTTTCAAAACTATATCTTCTGTAAAATCCAGGTTTGGGGGTAGCTCATTTGTTTCACAGTTTCACTTGTGTTTCTATATATTATTATTGTGTGAAGCTGTTGAAACCTTTACACTTTGTCTTTTGGGTTGATCCTCAACTCTTTAGATTGTTAGTGTATGGTGAATTTTTTGTATATAATCCAGTAGCTAATTTTTTTTTTTTTTTTTTAAAAAAAAAAAAACCCTTTTGTTCCTTTTGTATATATTTTGCTAATCCAATATGATCTCGGCTGAAATATGTTGGATTGTTTGCCTTGAATAACGGAGTTTTAATTCTGCTTTCGCCGAAATCGGGTATTCTCTCTCCTTTTACTCTACTCAGCATGTCCCTTTCCATATGTTGCATTTTAATCCTTTCCATATTTTGAAACATTGAGGACAATGTTTAGTTTAGGTTTGGGGGTATAGAGTAGATGCCACGATAATATGCTATAATTAAAAACAAACTCCTTCTTCTTTTTGAAAAAATTGAAAAATTCCAAAAAAAAAAAAATTGAAAAATCAAAATTCAAAAAAAAATTAAAAAATGAAAAATCATAAAAAATGGAGCTCATTTACCTTGAAATGTTGACTCTTGTGCAAATATGTATTTTTATTAGGAGTCTTAGTCTAGATATTTAGGCACCCTGATTCTAGCACAATTCACATAGTGATAAGAAATTTGCACGCGCACGATCTACCAATACATGTATGGCCTCGATCTTCAAGGTGTTGGATAGGAAGTTACGATTGCCAATCACTTTAGAATACTGAACGAAACTTGACTAGCTTGTTCTTTGGTTGGTTGGGATAGAAGGTGGAGGTTACATTAAGAAAGACAACCATCGAATTTAACTGGGTGCATCAAAAAGGGCTACCTCTTGCAAAGTGTCATGTAATCTTTTGTTTCCTTTTGTTATGTATCAAAAGTGTTTCCTTCTTCAAAAAAAAAAAAAAAAAAAAAAAAAAAAAAAAAAAAAAAAAAAAAAAAAAAAAAAAAAAAAAAAAAAAAAAAAAAAAAAAAAAAAAAAAAAAAAAAAAAAAAAAAAAAAAAAAAAAAAAAAAAAAAAATCAAGTATTTATCAATTCCATCATCTCTTGTTCCAAAAATAAAAAGAGAATAGTCAATGTAAATAAGAGTCATGTAAATAGTCATTTTGTTGTTTCATTGTAATAAGCAAGGAGGGTGTATGCCATTGATGTACAACGCGATTAATTGTGAAATACCTCCAACTCATTCACAATTCTCGTAAAGTCCGGACAGCTAGCTAGATTTCGACCTTGGTTCTTAGCCTGAGAAACTATCTCTTGGTGATTAGTAGTCATAACATCCGATCTTTCTTTACACATGTGTAGATACACTTTACACTCTTATCACATGTCTTTATTTGTTATCACTGCTAGGATTGTGCCTTGGATAGCTAGATTGACATCTCCATTTTGCTGTGAGCTTAAACTGTCTTGCACATGTCACATTTGATGGAATCTGAGCTTATATTTTGACCTAGAACTTTGTAGGTACGTTCTAAGCAAACCTTCACGAGACTTCACTCGTCCACTAGGGACACTTAGTGGTTTAAAAGGCTTAGTGCATACGTTAAATGCATTCGAGAGACCAGCGACAGTGGTATAGGTAGGATTTCCTTAGTTTTGTTTTACTTGAGGACAAGTAAAATTCAGGTTTGGGGGTATTTGATGAGTGCCAAATATTGTATAATTTTATCCCTTTTTGTTGGCATTTAACTCATCTTTTGTGCAGTAATTCTACATTTTATCCCATATTCTGTATTTTCATTGTTTTCAAGAATAAATATTTTTCTTACTTAATTTTGCATTTTTAGGTAATAAATAAAGTCTGGATGACTTGCGGAGCAAAAAGAGCAGAAAAGTAGTGAAAAGCCGGGAGAAATCACGCAAGGAAGCCGCGAAGAATGGTGCACACAACCTCATTTTCTACACACAAAAACGCCTCCGTTCTCAGCCATCAGATCAGCTCTCAGAAGCATCCGATGGTCGCTCCTTCATAGAGCATCAAAATCTGAAGTCTCTGCCAAGCACCACAGCGCTGAAATTCCAAGCCTTCAGATTAGATGGTAGTTGAATCCAACGGTTGCTCCCTTGCTGTTCATCAAAGTTTGATATCTCCGCCTTACACTACAGCACCTAACCTAATCTAGCACCGTTCGTTTCGTTGTATCCCTTCATCCGACGGTCGCTCCTCGCTTGCCTCCGCATCACCGTCCGATCTACTACCAGCTCCACATCCCACGGCTCATCCTCGCTGTTCATCCAATTTGATGAAGCCGCCTAACACCCTAGCAACCGAACCTTACCACCTAACCAAACACCCCCCTTCTTCCCAAAACAGTCGAGCCCCTCTCCTCCATCACCTCCCTGTTTGCAGAGCCTTCCCCTTCCACCGTACACCACCACCTTCTCCACCTCTGTCACCACCTGCTCCGCCACCAACTCTCTGTCACCACGTCCATCAAAGTAACTAATACCATCAGTTTCCCTTCTCCTTAGCCACCTATTTTCTCAATTTCTGCACGTTCTCTATCAGAAACCCTAGCGTGCAAAATTGGTAAATTAGGTCGAAAGTGATGAGCAATTGAAGACATGGAGAGGTAGAGGAGGACAAATAGAGGAATGGGTCGAGTTTAATTTGATGTTGCTACATCAAATTAGGTAAAGAAATCAAACCCTAGTCTACTGTTAATTTGGAAATATTTTTGGTAGAACCCTAATTGTGTTGTGGACTATAAATAGCCTTGTGGGTGTGATGTAAAGACTATGCTTGGATTAGCCGGCATCCAGGACTTTCAAGTTCTGTTAATTTTTAATTTCAGTTTCATTTCATTTATGTTCATGTTCTGTTAATATTTTTTTCAATGTGTTCTGTTCAATTTCACTGTCTAGGTTTGTTCATTCTAGGTTAATTTTCAAATGTTATGTTAGTATCCATGTTATGTTAGCATCCTGTTTAATTTTCACTGATTTTCAAATGTTATGTTAGTACCCTGTTAGGTTAATGTTGTTCACTGTTAGTGCCATGTTTGTGTAATGTTAATGTTTAGTTCACTGCTGTTAGTTTGATGGAATGCTAGGCTAGATATCTTTGAAGCATTGAACTGATTGTGCAATGGAAGAAATCAGTGCTCATAGCAAGCTGATTATCTTGCCATTCTATTTGTGTATGCTTAGGTTGCACTGTTGATTGAGCATTGGGAGAAATTAGTGCTCATAGCAAGCTAATTCTCTTCCCATTCTTTTAGTATGCCTGTATTCTTGCCTTAGTGTTGCTCCATTTCAGTTTCACTATCATCCCTGCCCTTGGCTTAGGCCTTGGTTCATCTTGCATTGTTCTTTGTTTTTGCCCTGTGTTGCCCTATGTTGCTTCCATGTTTATTTTGTTTGCTATTTTCTTTACTGCATTCCCTGTCTAGTCTTTCCATTGCTTGTGCAGCTGTCTAGTTTTCTTTTGCTGTTTAGTTTTTCCATTGCTTTTGCCCTGTTGTTGTTTCCCTACCCTGCTACTCAGTGCTTGTGCAGCTGCCTTTTTGCACTGCTGCATTGCATTCCCTGCTGTGTAGTACTGCTACCTGGTGCTGCCAGTTCTTCCCTGCTGCTGCCTCCTGCATCTGAGCTTCTGCAGCTGCTGCTGCCACTCCACTTCTCTTGCAGCTGTCTGCTACCACTCCTTGTGCTGCTGCTGCATTGCTGCTGCAACCCTTCTGCTGCTGCAACTGAGCTTGGCTCAGCTAAGACCACAGTGCAATTTCAAAGACTGCTGAAGACCAGAGTCATTACTAAAGCCCACTGTAATTGTTCATTTTCCAAGCAAAGGCCCAGTTCACAGTTACTAAGCCCAGGTTTGAACCCAAAGTTGAAGCCCAGTTCATTAAGGCTCAAAGCCCAATTCAACCAACCTGTGGGCTTAATCCATAAGCCTAAACTCAAAAGCCCAAGACCAGACCAACTGAGCCCAAACTCAGTTCATTTTATTGTTAAAAACAAACCCATTAAGCCCAATTCACTCAAAGGGTATTCAAAGCCCAACAACAATTTAGGAACCCAAATAGCTAGAAAACTCAAAACACTCCCGATCTCTGTGGATCGACCCGTATTTGCACGAGCTACAACCGACGACCGTGCACTTGCGGTATTACTGTAGGCCCGCGTTTCTTCGCTTAATTTTATACATATCTCCGGGCCCACCAAGTTTTTGGCCGGGGATAATTTTTAGGACCTTTTAGAAGCATACAAAAGGAATGGCAAGATAATCAGCTTGCTATGAGCACTGATTTCTTCCATTGCACAATCAAATCAAAGCTTCAAAGGTATCTAGCCTAGCATTCCAACAAACTAACAGCAGTGAACTAAACATTAACATTACACAAACATGGCACTAACAGTGAACAACATTAACCTAACAGGGTACTAACATAACATTTGAAAATCAGTGAAAATTAAACAGGATGCTAACATAACATGGATACTAACATAACATTTGAAAATTAACCTAGAATGAACAAACCTAGACAGTGAAATTGAACAGAACACATTGAAAAAAATATTAACAGAACATGAACATAAATGAAATGAAACTGAAATTAAAAATTAACAGAACTTGAAAGTCCTGGATGCCGGCTAATCCAAGCATAGTCTTTACATCACACCCACAAGGCTATTTATAGTCCACAACACAATTAGGGTTCTACCAAAAATATTTCCAAATTAACAGTAGACTAGGGTTTGATTTCTTTACCTAATTTGATGTAGCAACATCAAATTAAACTCGACCCATTCCTCTATTTGTCCTCCTCTACCTCTCCATGTCTTCAATTGCTCCTCACTTTCGACCTAATTTACCAATTTTGCACGCTAGGGTTTCTGATAGAGAACGTGCAGAAATTGAGAAAATAGGTGGCTAAGGAGAAGGGAAACTGATGGTATTAGTTACTTTGATGGACGTGGTGACAGAGAGTTGGTGGCGGAGCAGGTGGTGACAGAGGTGGAGAAGGTGGTGGTGTACGGTGGAAGGGGAAGGCTCTGCAAACAGGGAGGTGATGGAGGAGAGGGGCTCGACTGTTTTGGGAAGAAGGGGGGTGTTTGGTTAGGTGGTAAGGTTCGGTTGCTAGGGTGTTAGGCGGCTTCATCAAATTGGATGAACAGCGAGGATGAGCCGTGGGATGTGGAGCTGGTAGTAGATCGGACGGTGATGCGGAGGCAAGCGAGGAGCGACCGTCGGATGAAGGGATACAACGAAACGAACGATGCTAGATTAGGTTAGGTGCTGTAGTGTAAGGCGGAGATATCAAACTTTGATGAACAGCAAGGGAGCAACCGTTGGATTCAACTACCATCTAATCTGAAGGCTTGGAATTTCAGCGCTGTGGTGCTCGGCAGAGACTTCAGATTTTGATGCTCTATGAAGGAGCGACCGTCGGATGCTTCTGAGAACTGATCTGATGGCTGAGAACGGAGGCGTTTTTGTGTGTAGAAAATGAGGTTGTGCGCACCATTCTTCGCGGCTTCCTTGCGTAATTTCTCCCGGCTTTTCACTACTTTTCTGCTCTTTTCGCTCCGCGACTCATCCGAACTTTATTTATTACCTAAAAATGCAAAATTAATTAATAAAAATATTTATTCTTGAAAACAATGAAAATACAGAATATGGGATAAAATGTAGAATTAATGCATAAAAGATGAGTTAAATGCCAACAAAAAGGGATAGATATATACAATATTTGGCACTCAACATAACCCGCGTCTGTAGTTTTAATTTAAGAGGGATTTCATGTTTAGTCCACTAAACCCGACCCGGGTTAGTGGCTAGTCCAGCAGGATTAAACATTTATCCTTTAGTAAAAAAAGGTTTAAACATATGTAAAGTTACCAGGCTATCCTCACTCACGCTATGACCGTTTCCTCCCACTACTTCCTTCTTTATTCTTCTCTACAACTTCTTCGTTCTTTCTTCTCGATCAACAGTAATGAAAACTGCAAAATCAAAACAGCAAAAATAAACTAAAATATGATTAGGTTTAGAGCAAAAATAATCAAAATGAAAAATCAAATTTTCAAACCAACCAAACAAACTGAAATGTTAAAAAGGAAATCATTAAACAGACAAACAAAAAAATCAAACAAACTCATCAAACTGTACATATTGATCAATAATACATATTGAAAAAAGATTGAAGAAAACCCTACTTTACTAAAACCATGGAGAAATTTACATTTGGTGAATCCTGGTAAAAACAAGATCGAAGAATACAAAGAATACACAAATACCACAGTAGAAGAAGAGAGTACAAAGAAAAATAAAGAGTAGAAGATCCAATTGTACATATTGATCAACAATACATATTGATATGTACCGAAGGAAAATATGTATTGAAGGAAAAAGTATGATTCAACAGTACATATTGATCTAATAGTACATGTTGATATGTACTCATGGAAACCATGTACTGAGGGGAAAAGAGCACAAAAGAAAAAAAGAGTAGATTATCCAACACTACATATTGATATGTACTAAAGAAAAATACGTACCCAAAGAAAAAGAGTGGATGATCCAACAATACATATCCAATAATACATATTGATATGTACTGAACAAAAACGTGTATCAATGGAAAAGTATATGATTCAATAGTACATATTGATACAACAATACATATTAATATTTACTCAAGGAAAATATGTATAGAAGAAAAAAAAAGTACAAAAGAAAAAAGAGTAGATGATCCAACAATACATGTTGATATGTACTGAAAGAAAATATGTATAAAAGGAAAATGTTGATGATTCAATATGTTCTGAATGAAAATATGTACAAAAAAAAAAGAAAAACAATTGGGTTATTGTAGGATCGTACAAAATCTCCCAATCTTTTTTATACGAACCTAAAACCCAAAACAATTTGATCAAAGATAAAATTAACAAAAAATGGAAATCAAAACTAACCGGAGACGAAAGGAGTATTAATCTTCACTTTAATAAACTAAATCATATCGTTTTGAATGGACTACCTTCGTTTTCAATGTTGAATAACAGATCCAGACGAGGAAATGGATTAAAAAGTTAAGAATCCCAATATTGATTAAATCCATATCTCTTTATTTTTTTTCTTCGCTGATCTATTAATGGAATGATATCTTGTTCTTCTTTGTTGTTCTTCTTCTTCAATTGAATTATATCTTCTTCTTCTTTGTTCTTCTTCATGAATCTGCTCTCGGTCTTCTTCTTCTTAATCGATTCAGATCTGAAAAATAAAAATAATATGCTTGACGTGTTTTTATGTTAGGTATTGATTGGACGGAGGGACAATTACGACGTTTATGAAATACACATAAAACACCTTGCATGTATGCTGGACGAGAGAATAAAAAATCTGGTCTAAAAGCATGTTTTTGGACCAGCGAGTAATTGTTTTCTGATGATGGACTACACAATAACCGGTTCTTCCTATAGTGGATTAACTAGTAATTCCTAGTTAATTTAAATTAAAGTAAAGGATAAATGGGTATTTACCTAACTTTGGGACACCCCTTATAAGTATAGGGAGGTTGGCCTAATAAGACCATGGTCCCCAAAAAAACCGTGGTCCCTAAAAAATCGTTCTTTTTTTGTTAGGGGAAGGGGGCGGCATCAGCGTCACATCACTCTAAACCTTAGAAAAGTTTCCAAAATTCAAATGGACCCCAGCAACATTAGAAAAGTGAAATCCTGAATTTGACAATTAGTGTTGATGATAATGCGACCAAAGATGCTTTTAACTGATCATCAATGCCAGGAATTATTAACTCAATTACCAGTTTAAGCATTCACACAGGCAGCCTAACTAGGTGAAGTTCAACGCACAAAGCATTCACCTTGTAACCCGTTCACATTCACCCAATTCCAGTACACTCTACACAAATACATAGCAAAACCAAACAAACAAGCTTTTGCGGAAGATGACAACTAGCGAAAAACGGTATTTGAAATCTGGATAAGCAATATTCAGAAACAATAGTTGAAATTCTAGTTACCTAGGGGCCGTCATTACCCACACCTTCTGGTAAACAGCTACTTTCACAGGAAGACGGCCTATAACGCAAGCAAACTCATCTTTTTGCACAGGTTGAGTTGGAGTGTTTCCCTGGCTATGCACAAACTGGCACTCATTTCCCCTATGGCTTGAGCCAGCACCTTAGTCCCATCAGCACCATCAGAAACCTCTACGAGCCATATCCTATAAAGGAAATAACAACAAACAATTTAGCAAGCAACTAATTATTCACAGAAGCGAGATCAAGACAACTAGCACATAAAGCTTATGCAATAAATTAAAAGCGACTTATAAGGCAAAAATCAACCTAATGACCAATGCAGGATCTACTAAACCTAATAAACAATGCAAGATCTACTAGATACAGGACATTAGAAATTCTAGTTACTTGTCCACAGTCGTAAATCTGTACATGAGGCGGAACATTTTATAACGCCATTATAACACTAGCAGTAAGAATAATGATGGGTCATTGGTATTACTACTGCAAAATATAAATCTCAATAAGTAACCAATGCAACTTCATAAAAATAGAAAACAGACCTTTGTAATCATAGATTACTGTTTTTGTTCACTTTCTCAATTTACTATCGCAAAAAGCTTTATTAGAAGAGATGCAGAATATATAGAGAGAATAAATTTACAAGGTATAAAAACTCAATACAGTACCGTAGGAACTATTATGAAAGCAAAAAGGCAAAGGCCATCCACCTTGAGCTAAATGTAACAGGCCAGAGGTTTTCAGGTTGAGAAGGCACCATATGGTACATTACATGTGCCAAAAGGAGATGGATAAGTTTCAAGTTCATCCAAAGATGAGATCAGCTATTTCTTGTGGAGCTATAGTGTCTCTAATACCTAACGGAAATGAGAACTGACGGAAACACATCCAAGCTAACATCATGGAACCAACTAATAAAAAATTTATACTACCTGATATTAAGAACATTTAGAGTGGAAGATATTATTCTTTTCAGAAAACAAACTTCCAAACAACACCAGATTCATACCCAAAATTGGTATGAGGTCTGGCCAAATATTGCTGGTTTACATAATGTCTTGGAATGAGATACATGATCATTCAGAGCTTTAAGACTCTTACCTGTGCAGTTCTGCGTATTACCAGATCTACTACAAACCAAAGCAAGATTCACTTAAATTTAAGTTTCCTAGGTAATGAAAACCAGTATTAAAATTAATTGCAAAGTTTCAATTGAGGCTATCATTTTAAATATTCTAATTTGGCTGCTGCGATGACAGCGTTATAGAGAAGCTGTCCTTCACCTGCATCTGCATTGCTATCAGCAACTTAAGTGTTGGTCTGACGTCCCATCGATAGCTAGAATTTAAATTTTTTCAAAAGTACTCTGAATATAGGATATTCTAGTGAGATGAAAATTTCGAAATTTCTTGTATTGGGGTTTCTTAGAGGTCACCAAATTCCCCTGTAGCCTGAGGCCATGACCTCCTTCCTTTTTTTTTTGGCGTATTTTCCTGGCCTTGTGCAAACTGTCCGTCATTTCCTGAATAGCTTGGGACAGCAACTCATTCTCATCTGGACCATTAGCAACCTCTAGGAGCCATAACCTATATATGAAAAAACAGCAAACAGTTTAGCAAACAACTAATTATTCACACAAACAAGATGAAGACAATTAATACATAAAGCTTAAGCAATCAATATAAAGCAACATGAGGAAGAATACTGTCAATGCAAGATCTGGTAACTACATACCTTTCCGTAAACGGAAACTTGCATTTGAATGTATCCTCATCTTCAATAACTGCATTTCCGAGTCCTCACATACCGAAGGTCATTTATAAAATAAAATAAAAAACACTAGGAAATTTTAGGTCTTTTGGCATCTTACAAAAATCAGCCTTTTCACCTTTACTCAAGCCAAACACCAGCGTAGGTTTTACATCAGCTCCTGTGATGAGAGTTCTCTACTCCACTGTCCATGATGGAGATCTCTTTTGACTCTACTCGTGCATTCCTTAGATTCTAAATGGGTGACCCGTCCTAAGCAATATCCAACAATCCAGAAGCATAACCTTCAAATGAACACCTTGTGCCTTTCTGCACAGGAACACAAGCAAAACAGCCATGATTAATTCATATGCATGTTCATGAGAATCTCTATAGTAAGCTATAATAATTATAGAGACAATTAGGAAATTATTAGACAGAAGTAGCGTAATATTAGTGATATATACACACCTGGCTAATCTCTTTTTGAGAAACATGGGCATCTATGTTGAGTTGTTGGGGATGAAGAACTGAATGGTTTCTCCAAACAAAGGTAATCCCATGGATCCCAGGTGGGAGTTTTCCTCTCTGCCAATAAACATAATGAGTGAGGCTAATTATTACCACACTTACAAAAAAATAGAACAGTAACCAAGTGTTCAGCATCAATATTATCTTATCACTCTATGAACAAAAGAATATGTAATATTCAAACTCATGTATCGGAACACATGCAGTATTCCACTGCTTATATAGGTTAATAAACCTATCAACTTGCACGATGGTGACTAAGTGGCGTATTTAATTTAGCCTTCCAGTTTGCTCGCGTTCAGCCATATATAGTGCACAGGGGTGCAACCTATCAAGACTCTAGTTTCAGGCTAGGTCAAAGTTCTGACAGGAGGAGTTTGGCTTGGACGGGATCTAATTGCGATCGACACTTTTTCTTTTCTGTTCTTTTTTTTTTCTGAAATTGTTTGAGACATATAAATTTTATGTGGGTGTTGCAGAATTATTGTGGTTTGTGTTTGTCTTATCTATAGCCTAGTGATATACTGTATGGGGATGGGATACCATCCATGTGTAATTTTCAGAAAATTTCAGTATTTGACGTTAACTTATTTCAGGCGGAAAAATCTCCACTTTTGTGGTATGATGAGCACGATCAGCTAGCAGGAATATATCTAAATGACGGCTAAAAACATAATCACTATTATAATAGGCCAAATGAAATAAAACAATGCACCAAGTGTTCATCATTGTTATCATATCACTCTATGAACAAAATAGTAGGGCGTATGTGTAAGGCTACAAAACAGATCTACCTGGCAGTACTAGAATATGTACCATCTCAAGTTCTCAACCAATTATGTGTATGTATACTTTTGGTATATATATACATACACATACATGTTACCAAAAGTGAACATACATATATAGTTATTTAGATATCAGTTGAGATGAAACATATTCAAAAATCATAAAGAATACAGATTCATTTAGGCAAAGGAAGAAGAAATACTAAACAGAGTGGCCTTACAGTGGATTTACCCCGACCGATCTTCAAAGTTGTAGCTAATTATTAAGCTGCATGGGTCATTCTTTTTCTTCGTTTGTACCAAAGCTGGATAAAAATTATGCAAAAACTGAATTAGCAAATATTAAACATATCAAGCTCATTGCGTGAAAATAAATTATGACGGACCTCAAGAAACATTGCACACAACCGTCAATGAACTAAAACTATCTAAGCTTACAGAGTGCTATCTAAGCTTACAGAGTGGGATGATGATACATCAAGATCTTTGAAAATGACAGTGAGTGTACCAAATTCCTTTCAAGACAAAGTATCCTTCACCTTCGGAATGGTACACCCCCCCCAATCAAATTGTAACCCTAATAGCATCCATGGAATAAAAAAAGCAAAAATAATAATACAAGTACATTAACAATGACAAAAGAAAAAAAGAAAAAGAAAATCACAAGTTGCCTTACTTTTGTTACTTGTGTTTTTCTTGGGCCCCGTTTTCACACACTTCTGTTTTTCTCCTTTTTAAACTTTTTTTTTCCTTGCTGCAGTTGAGATATATCTATCATTCTATATGTAAATCAGGTCCAAGTTGTGTGTAAATACGGTTTGGGATGGTTTGTCAGACTGACTAGTTAACTTGCTTGCATCAGTAGAGAAAATAAACATTGCATATGGGTAATGACCGCCTCACAATCTGAGAGAGCAATGTTTCTTGGTCTGCAAATTACCGATGTGACTGTTTTTATTTCACCAACTACATAACAAATTAAGGACCGAAGAAACTACGCGAAAACCTGTTTAAGATCGGCAGTTGTAATGACATCATAACGCTTACCAATTCTTTTCAAGATTAAATCCCTCACACATCCCACCAACAAAGATAGTCATCATAACCCACATTTCACGTATCCGTTAGTCTTGAAAACACTAAACATCAGAGTGATAACACTTTGCCTTCCAACGCTTTACACATCAAACTTGGGATTTAACAAATTTACACCCATTCACATAAAAATGGTGTCAGCAACAGTAAAACAAATGCAGATGCAAGACAAAATACGCATCAGTTATGAACTTCTGCATCAGTAAAAAATCCAGATTGGATACCAATAGAAAATGTTGGAATCATAAGTATAAGCAAAACAAAATAAAGAAGTACTGTCTTTAAGATCAAAGATTCGATCTCACGACCCCTGTCCCCGACACCAATGCCTCCGCTGCTGCTATCAAGTTAGATAAGAACAGCAGATCTTGAAATCCTTCTACTTAATTAGTGTATACATTATTCGTATACATTATTCAAGCTTATATGTCATTCCTACGACTATCATTGTGCGGTGACAAAGGATTCGGGCTATGTAAATGTTGATGATAATCATCATTGAGTGTTGGTTTCTTGAAGGCCAGTGTTTTACGACATGACAAAGTTATGTGGAAACAACCATTCAAAGATTCAAAATGCCTTGACAACCTGCTTATCTACTAAATTAATGTCACAGACTATGTGCATAAAGAATTTACAATTGGAAGGTGTCTAGCAATGCAATTTGGAGCTTACTAATCTATCCTTCTCACAGAGGTCTCAACATAATGTAAAAAGCGTATAACTATTAACTTCCAAGTGTGAATTGACTCTTTTACAGTCAGGAAATAACAAATCTGCATACAATCATCTCTCAGCGGCTTGAACTACAAACCGTCCAGCAACATTAGGAATTTTAGCTGAATCTGGTGCCTCTTTGGCATCAACTGATCAACAGATTTAAGTACCCCAACAATAAACTCAACAACTTCCTATAATTTAATAACTAGTCATTAAATACTAACTCAGGACATATGTAGACAGTAGAAGATGGTGTAGTATTTAATTTTTGTAATTAAATATTCAATATTTTGGGCTTACCATTTTGTCAAAATAAAGCGTTAGCAGATACCATTGGTGACATAAATCAGTTAGAGCACGAAGATGGTGTTGATATCAATCTCAAGTTCTTCTTCTCCGAATTCTTCGTTATAGGTTTTTCACCATTGGGTCTCAGACGGAACCGGCGAACCCCCATCCGTGCTTTAACTTATTATAGGTTTTTCAGTCTGTGTCTACAGAGTTTTCAGAAAGAAAATGTGGTCTTGAATTGAGCTTCAGATATGGTTGGTGAGTGATAAAAGAAACAGGTGTAAATCAGGTGTAAAGGAAAGAGATAGTCAAGGGTTTTATTAAGATACCGCGTCCCCGTCCCCGTATCCGTATCCATCCAATTTAGGTATATAAATAGGAAGGTAAATTGTGGGTTGGTTTCTCAAATTTTAATTTTCTTCTTCTTCTCAATCTCTCTCCCGATCTAAAGAACACAACTATTTCTTTCACTCAAGGTAAACCTCTTTCCTGATGTGCTTTTAATTTTTTCGTTGTGCAGTTTTATTTGTATGTCGTCTTTCCTGGTGGATTTGTGAAAGGACAAATAGTCCCACATTCCTAGCTTCCGCATAATGAAATTAAAATATAATATGGAAGGGCCGCTCCACTAATTGCCAATTGGTTTTGAGTTGGATGTCCGCAGACTTTAACATGGTATCAGAGGAAGAGAAGTTAGATGTTTTTGTAAAAAGTTTGAAAAGTTGCGATACGGAGAAGAAGTTTGAAAAAGAAAAAAAATAGTTATGATCTTATTTGTGAAGAAGGCGTAAGGTTCCCTAATCTTATATCCAAAACTTGTTACCTGCCAAGCTGTGTTCGTGTGATTCGATAGTTTTATAAACAAGAAGAAAGAAAAAAAAATAAAGAGTGGTTTGTTGGCTAGGGTTATGACTTGTGTTCGAAGCCAAGATCTCGTGATGTTCAGATGAAGAAGTTAGAAGCGTCCATGGTTATTGAAACTGCTTGACAAGGAGTAGGAGATCGGGTATGCTGTTATTGACTCTCGCCAGTAAAGATGAGGAGATTATGGAATCTCTTGCCCTAATGTGGTGACGTTTGATCAAGCAAATCCTGCAAAGGTACGGTGGTTGCTAAGAAGAAGATGTAGAATTGTTATGGGCTCGAGAAAGTGAGAAGAACTCTAACGAGTTGATGGTGACTGGATCAGAAGATGATGTTGTGTTGTGGTGGACTTGGTACTGGTCGCTAGTTTGCCATGGTTCAGTGGGTCTCATCGGTGTTTTAAGACAAGGGATAAAGATTTAGATCTATTTTTGTGAACATGAAACAAGGAAAGTGGTGATCGATGGTTGTTTGCTGTCAATTTCGAAGAGCTCGGAACATACAGATATTAACTGAGTAACGAGCTATACAGGGAGGTGGCAGAGCTGATGATTCTCGTGAAATGGAAGATGAAAACTATGCGCTGAACTGAATCTCGAGAATGGAAGTAGTGCTGCAAAGGATGTTCTCGGTGATAGATTGATGGCTACTGCCACAGTCATTGATCGACGGTGATGCGCAGGTGAAACAAAGATGGAGATGGTGATTTATGTAGAGTATTGACTGCATTGACGGAGTTGGAGCTGAGTGTTGCTGCTTTAGTGCTCGGGTTTGATGATAAATGAGGCTGCAGTGACGACGAAAAATGTTGGTCAGTGATGTTGTCGTTATTCTCGATGAAGTTGATAATTGAAGTGATGCGACGGAGTGAGAAACTCAGAGAGAATATTGCAGTCGACAAGAATGATGATTATTAATGCAATGATGCTGTAATACGAGATGGCAGTGAGTGATGATGGTAAAGCTGCTAACGATTAATAGAGTTTTGAACAGAGAAGGTTCAAATTTCGAGTTTGAATGGAGCTCTAGCCTGTAATGGAGTTTGACAGAGGAGATTGAGAGATGGTTGTTTATGATGCAGACTTCCGGAGAGTGTTTGCTGCTATCTGTGGTGTCCTCGAAAGAGTAAAGAAGAATTCGAAACTCGAGTTTATGATGAATTCAGGTGAGTTTTCAAACAGAGAAAACAGCCAAGGAAGTGGCTGTCATTGATGTTGTTTGTAGATCAGTTACAAATGAATATTTACAAGTGAAGAACGTTTCTGGAAGTTGAGATGACTATGAAAGACATGTGTGTCTTGGATTTGGATGTCGAAGCAAAGGTATTGCAAGTGATTTGATGAGATAAGTAATCACCAAAAAGTGATGAGAGAAAGAACAACAATAATGGATTAAAATCCTAGAGAACATCACAACAACGGAAAGTTGTGATCACGAAGATAAAGCAACACGTGCTTGCGAAGTGAAGAGAAGATAAAATAGAAGATGAGCAATGATGCTCGGTGATGAAATACTACAAGTAGGTGAAAAGAAATTCGAAGATGGGACCGCAATGTCCAAAAACCATGAAGGGGACCGTAATGTCCTTAAACTATGAAGAGGATCATAATGTCCCTAAACTACGAAGATGGGACCGAAATGTCTAAAAACTATGATTGGGACCGCAATCTCCAAAAACTACGATTGGGACCGGACTGTCCTTAAACTTCCACTGGGACTGCAATATCCAAAAACTACGATTGGGACCGAAATGTCCTAAAACTACGATTGGGACCGTAATGTCCTTAAACTTCCATTGGGACCGTAATGTCCTTAAACTTCCGAAGGGGTCCGAGATGTCCTAAAACTATGAAGATGGGACCGAGATGTCCTAAATCTACGAAGGGACTGAGATGTCCTAAAACTATGAAGATGGGACCGAGATGTCCTAAAATTACGAAGGGGACCGAAATGTCCTAAAACTACGAAGATGAGGACCGTAAATGTCCTTAAACTACGATGAGGACCGAATTGACAGAACTTTTCAGAAATGTTAGGGAAAGCTCAGTTTAAATTTCTTTTGTCCAAGATGGGCATTCTTGATCTACATGCTCCATCTTGAGGGAGGGTATTAGGAAATATGAGAGTCTATATTTAGGAGATATGCACTTTAAGTTGTGAGAGTTATATTAGGAATTGTCTTGAGAACCAAGTCTTGTGATTGTATAAATATCTTGAAGAATTAATGAGAAAGATACACCAAGTTATTATCAATGTAGTCTATTGCTTCCGAGCATTTATGCCCTCCTCTCTCTTGCTTGATCCTTAACATGGTATCAAAGCTAGGTCTTATACGTGGGGTGTAGGCCGAATTAGTAGCCGTCGTGACCCGAGTGGGCACATGTACATTCGTGACCGAATGACTGGTCACTCGTATGACCTGTACGTGGGGTGGACCGCGACCGATGTCACCTGCACACCCAAAACCCACACGTGCGTAGGTCCACGTATTAGGCCGAGTGACTGGCCTTACACGTGAGGGAGGGTGTGAAAGGACAAATAGTCCCACATCCCTAGTTTCCGCATAATGAACTTAAAATATAATATGGAAGGGCCGCTACACTCATTGCCAATTAGTTTTGAGTTGGATGCCCGCAGACGTTAACAGGATTTTATTTGATCTTTTTTTTATTCCAGATCCTTCGTATTCCATGGTTAATTTATTTTTTTTCGTTGCAGATATCTTCTGTAGTTAATGGCGTCAGTGGCATCTGCTTCTCGATTGTCTGTTTCTCAAGATCCACCTCCATCACAAAAGTTTGAACCAATTGATTTCTCTCGTTTAGGATGGGGGTCAATAGGGTTCACCGCCAGCAGAAGCGGTCCCAACTTTGAGTAAGATATCTTTCAAAAAAAAATTGATTTTTTTTTTAAATTAAAAATTAATCGAAACCCTAAGTTTATCTAAATTGATTGCAGTGGTAGTTTTGTTGGTCACTCTGCACATCAGCACGTGATCAAATTTGAGGGTAACAAATTCACTGTGGACGACGGCCCTGAACGAGATATTAAGGATCCTGATAGCATCACATTAGCTTCTCATCATCAAAGTTAGTGGTGTTTGTTGTGAATGTTTGTTGAAGATTTGATTGTGAATAACTAAATTTAGTCAATATGTCTTTCTTCTTTCTCTGGCATATAAAGAGCAATTAACCCAAACCTATTAGGAGTCTTTTATGACCTGATTGCATATACTTATTACATATTTCATTATGTATAATAACCAGTAGAAGAATGAAGTTTACAGCCACTAGTTTCCTGTTTTTATCCACTTTTGGTGGGCAATTTTCTACATGATCCCACAAGATGAGCCCAACCTTGCAAAGTCAGAATAAAATACATAGTAGACTTGCACAGAGGACCCAAAGTGATGGTGTTTCGTTTGTAGAATTGTTTATTCACTTCTCTAATAAACATAAAAATTAGTAGAATAGAAAATGGTGTTTCTATAAGGGTTGCTATTCAAAAGGGTGTTGGCACCCAGCTTGTTGTTAGGCTGCCACCTAAAATATTGTACGACTAATCAAATAGAAGATATCATATCTTCTGTCTCTAATTTCTGGCCTAATTCTTCTTCTGATGATTGATTCAACCCGGGTCAAAGTCATATTGACGACCACAATAAGTCATCATGCCATCATCAGTATCAGTAGAATTTTCTGTGTTGTTAGCTAGACTTCTAAAGTATGTCATGCTCAATCTTTTTAGTTTTAGTAAATGCAAATATGCAACTGATGAACACATCTTAACCGCAGAGCATCAGTAGGTACCAAATTCCTGAAGAATTTGCCGAACAGGGATTGCATACTATTCGGGTGTTACGAACCCGTAGAGCGTCCAAACAGGTGAGTGCATTTTTCCCTGAATCTGAAATACTGCATAATGATTGCCTGCAGTTGTTCACTACCTGATGTGGCTTTACTTTTCCTTTCTTGTAGGATGCTTGGAAGTTTATCCCCGACCCCCGCTACGAGGAGTATGTTAATCGTATGTGCCTTTGAGGAGTTTTTTAAGCTTATGTCGCTTGAGCTAAAGATGTGTCTTTGAATCTTACATGCTATCAGGGGTGATATCTAGCTTTACTAGTAAATCATTTGTTGTACTGGGTGTTGGTTGTAACTTTTACAGTTTTCTCGACACTTGCAATTCCATCTTTACCTATTTTATAAAAAAAAAAAATTCAACCACTTGCAATTCCATCTTTACTTTAAAAAAAAGAGCTACTGCAAACGACAAACTGACAAACTGCAGGGCGTTTGGTTGCATAGTCTACCTAATTTTTTGTTTGATGTACGTGGAATTCCCAAAAAAAAAAAAAAAAATTCTTATTGTTGTGAGGGTAAAATATCCGATCGCCATTTGTCAACATTTCAAGAGATGATCTCATGATAAGATGATAAGATAAAAGTATTGAATCATCCTCCAAAAGGCAGTTTCGTCTGTATCGTGCATGTGAAGGCTATATGCATGATGTGTGTGAAGAGTGGTCTAATCAACTCAGACGGTCAAGTCTAAAAGAAGGAATGCATTTAATGAAGGATCAGAAGAGGCGTGGGAGAAAGTACATCACATCAGAGGACTCGGACGATCCATGCTACGACCCGAGGATGGTGCACAAGGCGAGATAGCTCGGAAGGAGAACCGGGTGGGATATCACGAGGGATAGTATAGAGTTCCTTCGAAGTAATGAGAAGATATACGACAGCTCCACCAGATCCGCGAGATTGGGCCATACCTTCACGAGTCTAGTTTGTCTATAAATACCAGTCCATGCAGAAGGAAATGGACATGTAATCTTGAATGGTCTTTCTACAGAGAATTCTAGAGAGAGATTTAGAGAACGAGAGAGTGAGAAATCTAAGTGATACTTGTAACTCTTTCAAGGGTAATATCTTAATCAATAAAGAAGATAGTTTATTTCCCTTGGATGTAGGTCTCAATTGTCGAACCACGTTATATACCTGTGTTCGCCTTTAATTTCATGTTCTTTACATTTTGTTTATCTTTGAATCTTGAATGTTAGTAGTTTTATAATCGCTAGATCTACTTGGGTGTAATACTTAGAAAAGTTGCAACTACATTTTGGCGCTAGAAATATGGAGGTATGAAGATTTAGTCTACCTCCCTTGTAAAGTTTTATAATTTTTTCATAATCTCTTAAAGAGAAGTGGTTTTTCGCACCACTGTATAAATTTCTATGAAGTTCATGAGTAGATCTCGGACGCAACACGATCTATGCGATCAGTGAAGTCCTGAAGAGCTTCAGAAATATTAGATCTACACTTTTTCACCGGATTTGTCTAAGAATTTTTGTTTTTTTTAAAAATTTTAGTATCTTCCTAAAGAGGATCGGGAGAGTTGAATGTCGGAGTAAAAATGGAGTCTAAACCACTTCAAATCAACACTCAGGCGACCTCCTCCGTAAAAGAGATGGGAAGAAATTTAAGTCAGTAGACTTCGTAGAAAGAAAATCATGCTACGATAGTTGAAAAGACGTTAAAAGAAGAAATATTCATGGTATTCTTCATCTCTTGAGAAACTCAAAGTGACCCAAAAAATCTTCTTCTTAGAAATATAAATCTAAGTAAAGGGGAAAGGTTAATATGTACATAATCATTCATCAAATTCAAAGTTTGTTTAAATCAAAATTTTAAGACATTGAGAAATATTTCCTAAAATGGGAAAGCGTGCTCAATCGTCATTACATGGTTTTTTCCTATTAAAGGTATGACATGTATAAGGAAGTGGTTTACTCGAAAAATGAGAAAAGCAAAACATTTTTTTCCTATCACTAAAACTTTATCCAAGTGGGGAATGTTTTAACATCATCACATGTCTCCAAAATTCACTGAAAAGTCTTCCTGTATCAAAACTGCACAGTCTGAACTATGACTTAGTAATTGCACATGGCCTGCAAACCTAGGGTCCCACTTTTCTAAAAGAAAAGACAAATTAAGTATTATTGTATATATCGCAGGTAAGGCGATGGTGACGAGACGATCCGCTTGCAGGAGCCAAGGAGAAACTGGTGGGGTCCAACCCGAAGAACTTGACGATATGGAGCCAGGCGAGGCTATGCACAACGATGTGCTCCCAGGAGAGGGACAGCCCGATAACCAATATCGGGAAGGGTTGACGAACAACTCTAGATCAGACGAAGAGGGAAACCCCTTCGAAGGACAAGATGATATTCATTTTACTCAACCAGGAGGGTTGAACCGTTCGCCAAGACATACAACAAACAATGATACCAAGAAGGATGATTCTTCTAGCCTCGATAACACCACTGAAGCTCTTGCAGCCGTTATGAAAGCGCAAAAGGCGCAGGAAAAAGAATGAGAAAATTAGAACGACGTAACAGGAGGCTTTTAGTTGCATCTTTTCATATGACTACACCCAAGTAGATCTAACGATTGTGAAGTTACTAATATGCAAGATTTAAAGGCAAGCAAGATGTAAAGAACATGGAAGTAAAGATGAACACAAGCATATAACGTGGTTCGGCCATTGTGACTTACATCCACGGGAAAGAAACTATCTTCTTTATTGATTAAGGTCTTACTCTTAAAAGAGTTACAAATATCACTTAGATTTCTCGCTCTCTCTTTCTCTGAATCTCTCTCTAGAATTCTATGTAGAACTACCATAAAAGATTACATGTCAATTTCCTTCTACATGGACTAGTATTTATAGACAGACTGGACTCGTGTTGGTGCAGACTCGTCTCGCCGAGATGGTGGTGCTATCGTATATCTCCATTGTATCGGAAGAACTCTATATCGTCCCTCGTGATATCTTGCTCGGTTCTCCTTCCGAGTTATCTCGCTTTGCACATGGTCGTACTGCCCTTCCTTAGAAGGCATCTCTCTGCACCATCCTCGGGTTGTGGTATGGATCGTCCGACTCTTCTGATACGATATACTTTAGCCCATGCCTCTTCTTATCTTTCATTAAATGCATTTCTCTTTTTTATACTTGACCGTCTGAGTTCGATTAGACCACTCCTTACGTGCGTCATACATGTAGCCTTGTAGCAGGTGTCTCGATTCAGACGAAATCACCTTTTAGAGAATGATTCGATATCTTCATCTCATCAACTTATCACCCCTTGAGATGTTGACATATGGGGATCGGGTATTTTACCCTCATAATTTGCTCCTTTTCTTTTTATCATACCGAGGGCATTATGGGAAGAAAACCTTGTAACCATCCCGCCTGTATTGCCACGTCCGAGATTTTCACCACGTATACACTTTTAATGGGTTTTTACCTATTGGACTTGAGGCGCCGGTTTATTGTCTAAAGGTTTCTTATAAAATCCTCCTGGGGAAGAGAATGTTGTCTTTACTTTATTTTTTCAGAGTTCATAGTTTTTTCGTTCTCTTTGTTCTCCGTCTTTTGTTGTTCCTCCTTAAATTCTTGTGCACTATAAAGAAACTTATTATGTCTGGGAGGGATTCTCCATATCGATCTTCAAAACAGTAAGAACTTTTTTTCTCTCCTTCCTCTTTCTTTTTTCCTTGTTTTAAGGTTTGCTCTGATCAATGGCTTTTACCACCGTTTTGCTAACTGTGTTTTTTCTAAATCCCCCATTATCATCTGTGTTCACTTCTTGGTGTTTTCCTCGATTAGTACGTGTTATGATCTTTTCTTTTATGGTTTTTTAGTGCTGGTAAGAGACCAGCCGGAACTTCTGGTCTTAACCGCTCCGGCATGTCTGATGTTGCCTTTTTAGAGTCTGTGAAGGTTAATCACCGCCTTCAAAGATTTGATGTCTCATTTTCCACTTCGGAGGGGCAAGCCGGCGTTCTGACTGAGGAGATTCTTAGAAAGAACCCATGTGGTCCCAACGAGATAATCGTGACATTGGGCCAACTTGATGCTGGGCTTCTTCTTCCCTTGTACTGTCCTTTGGATTCTTTTCTGTACGAGGTTTTCTGTCTGCTCGATCCTCAACGAGCTATCTTTCAGCCTAATGGTAATTTTTACCGAATCTGAAAAAGTGGGGGTACAACAACCACACCCAACAATTCGATTAGCAATCTGTATGGACAAACTCCAATATACTTTATAGAGAATCAACTAGACAGTCAGACTCAAACTAGATAAAAAGTATATCAAAGAGTTTATATCTCAATCTCTCGATTTGATATATACTCAAGTAAATAGAAATCTGCGAGTCTTTATCAAATACTAGAGAGATAACTTGGATGGTACCAAAGACCAATATCCAAGTGTCAATCAATTTAAATCAACAACCAAAAGGTCAGATATTCTAATTGATTGAACAAAGCACAACCTGTGATATTTCAATTATATAACAAAATATAATGCGGAAAAGAAATAACACAGACACCAGAATTTTGTTAACGAGGAAACCGCAAATGCAGAAAAACCCGGGACCTAGTCCAGATTGAACACACACTGTATTAAGCCGCTATAGACACTAGCCTACTCCAAACTAACTTCGGTTTGGACTGTAGTTGAACCCCAATCAATCTCACACTGATCCAAGGTACAGTTATGCTCCTATGCCTCTGATCCCAGCAGGATGGTGCGTACTTGATTCCCTTAGATGATCTCACCCACAACTAAGAGTTTCTACGACCCAATGTCGAAGACTTTAATAAAGAAATCTGTATCACACAGAAAAGTCTACGGTAATAGATAAATCCGTCTCCCACGAATATACCTACGAGTTTTGTTCCGTATTTTGATAAATCACGGTGAACAGGAACCAATTGATAAACCGAACTTATATTCCCGAAGAACATCCTAGTATTATCAATCACCTCACAATAATCTTAATCGACGCAGCGAAAAAGATATTGTGGAATCACAAACGATGAGACGAATTGTTTGTGATTACTTTTTTATCTTGCCTATCGGAGATATAAATCTCAAGCCCAATTACAATTGTACTCAAAACGATAGAAACAGCAAGATCAGATCACACAACTACAAGAAAAGTAGTATCGGTCTGGCTTCACAATCCCAATGAAGTCTTTAAGTCGTTAACCTGGTTTAGAAGAAGAAACCAAAGGTTAAAGGAGAATCGACTCTAGATTAGCACAACTAGTATCACACTTAAGGTGTGGGGATTAGTTTTCCCAGTTGCTAGAGTTCTCCCTTATATAATCTTTAAAATCAGGGTTTGCAATCAATGTTAGCTTGGTAACAAAGCATTCAATATTCACCGTTAGATGACAACCTGATTAGATTCAAGCTAATATTTCTCAACCGTTGGATCGAAAACTTAGCTTGTTACACACAAATGAAATGTCCAATTTTTGGTTTATGAACTGTTCCCAAACATTAACATTTGTTGGTTCAACAATAGTTAACCAAAAGGTTAGCCATATGATTACTTTCATATCCACCATATTCTTCTTCACCATAACTAGTCCAAATGACTCAAATGAACTAGTTAGATAGTTGTTCAATTGCTTAGATCTTATGTAACTACACAAGACACAATCGAAGCAAAAACGGTTTGATTCACTCGAATCGGTTCATGAACTTTATAGCCACGGTTTGCAAAAGCATTCCCTAGTTTATATAAACATGAGTTCAAGAACAACCGATTTTAGATATAACCTACTTAACTTTGCGGACTGGGTTCACGGACTTAAGCTCACGGAAGGAGTTCACAAACTCCAGCAGAAATTCTCGGGTCGAGAACTTCCGCCAGTTCGCAGACTGAGTTCGCGGACTTGGCTCACGCCACATTTCGTTTCTCTTGATCAACAAAATTCGCAAACTTTGGTTCAAGGAATAAGGACTTATACATATATGTGTTTTCACAACAATGCTTATATCCTACCAATGGTTATGTAATATAAACTCTCATTTCAATCATTGAAACATTCTCAGAGGACGTTATATAGCCGTTATTCACAAACCATTTTTCGTCAGAGAAATTTCCAAAGTGATTGAAACATAACATGACATTCGTCACTAGGTAAAGATGAATTTGGCTAAAGCGAAAGCTTACCAACACATATTTCGAGAAATAGATAGGTGAGTTAGACTCGGCTCGAAATAGCAAATGTGTATAATGAAAGTCTATATATCAAAACGACTTTTGTCTCAAGAGTAGGAGATAGAGTAGATAGACTTTTGAGTGACAGATAAGTTCAAGTCTCCACATACCTTTTAGTCGATGAAGATCCACCAGTTCCTTGAGTAGTCCTTCGTATTGTATGATGATTGTCATGGAGTCTTGAGCTCAACTACACTTTTTATCCTAGTCCGAGACCTTTAGCTATATAGGATAGAAATCAAGACTTATAGTTTTGATCACTAACATTGATAAACATGCTTGAGATAGCAACGCATGCGAGTTCGACCGAGCAATGCTCTAACAATATGTATCACTAATATTGAAAAAAGTGGGGGTACAACAACCACACCCAACAATTCGATTAGCAATCTGTATGGACAAACTCCAATATACTTTCTAGAGAATCAACTAGACGGTCAGACTCAATCTTGATAAAAAGTATATCAAAGAGTTTATATCTCAATCTCTCGATTTGATATATACTCAAGCAAATATAAATCTGAAAGTCTTTATCAAATACTAGAGAGATAACTTGGATGGTACCAAAGACCAATATCCAAGTGTCAATCAATTTAAATCAACAACCAAAAGGTCGGATATTCTAATTGATTGAACAAAGCACAACCTGTGATATTTCAATTATATAACAAAATATAATGCGGAAAAGAAATAGCACAGACACCAGAATTTTGTTAACGAGGAAACCGCAAATGCAGAAAAACCCGGGACCTAGTCCAGATTGAACACACACTGTATTAAGCCGCTACAGACACTAGCCTACTCCAAACTAACTTCGGTCTGGACTGTAGTTGAACCCCAATCAATCTCACACTGATCCAAGGTACAGTTATGCTCCTACGCCTCTGATCCCAGCAGGATGCTACGTACTTGATTCCCTTAGATGATCTCACCCACAACTAAGAGTTTCTACGACCCAATGTCGAAGACTTTAATAAACAAATCTGTATCACACAGAAAAGTCTACGGTAATAGATAAATCCGTCTCCCACGAATATACCTACGAGTTTTGTTCCGTCTTTTGATAGATCACGGTGAACAGGAACCAATTGATAAACCGAACTTATATTCCCGAAGAACATCCTAGTATTATCAATCACCTCACAATAATCTTAATCGACGCAGCGAAAAAATATATTGTGGAATCACAAACGATGAGATGAAGTGTTTGTGATTACTTTTTTATCTTTCCTATCGGAGATATAAATCTCAAGCCAATTATTACAATTGTACTCAAAACGATAGAAACAGCAAGATCAGATCACACAACTACAAGAAAAGTAGTATCGGTCTGGCTTCACAATCCCAATGAAGTCTTTAAGTCGTTAACCTGGTTTAGAAGAAGAAACCAAAGGTTAAAGGAGAATCCACTCTAGCTTAGCACAACTAGTATCACACGTAAGGTGTGGGGATTAGGTTTCCCAGTTGCTAGAGTTCTCCCTTATATAATCTTTCAAACCAGGGTTTGCAATCAATGTTAGCTTGGTAATCGTCGTCCTTCCCTGCAAACAGTTTGTATTTAATTTTTTTTTTAATATGACCCTTCCGTAGGGTTTAAAAACAATGTCCAATGTTAAATATCCGGAAAAAAAAATGTTCAAAAATAAAAGATTACAAAAATAAAAAACCTTAATTATAGTTTCTAATATAATAATAATAATAAAAAAAATATCTAAAAAATAATAATAAAAAAAAAGTCCTTCGTCTTCTTTCCGTTCTTTTTGCTTTACGCTCTAGCTCCTAGTCTTTATGAAATCGCCAAAATTCTTGACAACTTCTTCTTTTTTTTTTTCTTTTCGATCCAAGCCTCAAAACCTGTAGCACATAGACAAATACCCAAAGAAAGTAAAAAAGAACAAAGAAAAATAAATCTAAAAAAAATTTCTACCTAAACACAAATCCGCGTCGGCGGCACCAAAATGATTATAGATTTTTGATTGTGGTTTGTAGTAATGAGGTTCAAACTCTCGGACTTGTGAAGGATAATTTTTTAGACTTAATAGAAAATAAATATATACAAAAAAATATTAACAATATGGGAAAGAGTACTGGGACTAAAGATTCGGCCGTTTTTTTTTTCCAAATGGTTCAGAAATTAATTCTAGCAATTATAGTTCAAAAACAAAACAAATATTAACTCTAGTTTATTGCCAAGATATATTTTATAAAATATTACTTGTATTTCTTAAGCATGGCATATCAAAAATCCCTAGGACTAAGCATACTCCATCAAATGAAATCACAAGTAATTAATTTAAAATCTTAATTCAATTAAAATTAGTGCAAAAAGTAAATAAAAAAATTAATGAAATTACCACATGGATGAAATTCGACCTCCTCCGTCGTCCCAGTGTTGGGTTTAGCTTATCATGATAAAAACACGCTCAAAATATTTATTTATTGCTCAAAGGGTGTTTACAAGGATAAAAATGGAGATGAAACAATAAAACAGCGAATGTGCGACCCACAGAAAGCGTCCAAAATGAACGACACAGAAGAAGTGCTATTGTTACTGTAGCTCTAAGACCCACACCTACGACCCACGCCTATGAGTCTGTTTTACTGTTGATAAACGACTGCTAGTGCAGGTCCGTTCTTCGTGTTCTTCATGTTCATCAGCAGCAGCAACAGCAGCAGAAACCGAGTTTGGGAAAACTCGAATTTCTTCTTCTCTGGCTCTCCTCAGCCCCCCGGACTGTCGACACCCTTCTCCTCAACCCCAGCAACCTATTTATACTCAACAGGTCGACCAAATCTTTGTAATAACTTCAATATAATCAGGCAGTGAAGAGAATATTTCCGATATATATATTTTTTTTATTCTTCTGACTTGTTACGGGATTTGTTTCCTGGTTTATCTCTTTCACGCGTCTTCCCTGAGCTGTAGAATTTGTTTCCAACCAATACAGTCGACCCATGCACGTATCTTCCATCCAAAAATTCCGAGAATATAATATCTTCCATGTGTTTGATAATATCTTCCCTGTTTTGCATCCCACGATTATCCAGCCCAAATAACTCGATTCGAACACCCATACCATCCCTGTTAGGCTATAACAGATCCAACCCAATGAAAACTAGCCCTTGAATCTCCTTATATCACGTCCAAAATTTGCTTCAACAATTACGCAGGTGAAGAACTATTTTTCCCGCCAAAACTCGGTTCAAATGGGGAAGAAACTGGTAGCCCCCTATCCAGAGTAGGGGTGCGAATAGAAGCTTCCTTGGGGGTGACCTGGGGGTGCCCCTTAGTAATTAGGTTACCCCTTATCCAAAAGCGAGAGTCCGAATAACACTTGTCCTCCGGGTGCCAAAATCAACTTTTCGAGCCGAATTTTCCAAAAATGTTTAATTCCTAAAAATACATAAAAACACAATATTAGTACAAAAATAGAGTTCCAACAATACGGACATTGAAGACAAATTAGACACAAAAATGTGTCTATCAATGGGTGTAGATTTATTTTTTCTAATTTTGAAACAATTGAAGATAAGATCAATGTTTTTCCCGCGGAGTTGGGCCCCATTGTCTGATACAATGGCGGCTGGGACACCGAAGAGGCATATTATATGCTCAAATAGGAATTTAAAGACTTCGTGATCTCTGATGTGTATTAAATTCGATGCTTCTACCCACTTGGTGAAGTAATCTGTGGACACAATTAAATATTTTGTTCCGGTATCGGCTCTCAAGGGTCCAACAATTTCGACCCCCCACTTGGCGAATGGCCAAGGGCTTAAGATAGACTTTAAGTCCATTTAAGGTGCATGCCTTCTCTTTCCAAATTTTTGGCATTCGATGTAGGTTTTTGCCATTTGTTTTGAATCTTCATTCATACGAGGCCAGAAGTATCCTTGGAGTCTTGCTTTGTGAGCGAGAGATCGTCCTCCACTATGGTTGCCTGCGTATCCATAGTGTATTTCTTTCAGTATGATATGGCCTTATGTGAATGAGAGACACCGAAGAAGGGGTCCTAAGTAGGATTGTTTGTATAAAACACCATCTCGGAGCTGTTAATTCCCCGACCTTGCTATTATCTTATGGGCAACAAGTTGGTCGCTGGGGAGATGCCCATTAGTTAGGTATTTGATGTTTGGTGTCCTCCAGTCATCCTCAGGTAGACTCTCTTCTTGTGCTACTGAGTCGACATCGAGGATGTCCATGTTTCCTTCTATGGGGATAGAAGGAAGGAGAACCCTTTCGATTCTGACATTTGTGGCCTCGGGCTCTCTTTCCATGGAGGCTATGAATACCAAGGCATCAGCATATCTGTTATTGGTTTTGTTTAGATGGCGGAACGTGATGTTCGGTATTTGCTGGATGTAATGTCTGGCGAGTTGGAGGTATCGCTGCAAACATGGGTCTGAGGCTTGGTACGCTCCATCTATCTGGCGGATGATGAGTTGCGAGTCACTTGTGAGTCGAACATCACTGATCCCTAATGCGATGATGACTCGGAAGGCGTGTATCACTGCCTTTTACTCGGTTATATTATTTGTAGTGGGGAATTCGAGTCTCAAGATGTAGACGATTCTTCGGCCAGTTGGGGTTGTAAAAACCATTCCAATGCCAGATCCTTCCGAATTACATGACCCGTCTACAAAGACTTCCCATTGACTTGGATCTTCTGAGCGAAGCAGCTCGGGTGGGTCTTCGATCTCGTCCTCCATTCCGTGGATTTCCTCGATCTCGTCGGTGTTATCTAATGGGAAATCGGCCAGGAAATCCGCGACCGCTTGTGTCTTAATTGCCGTTTGAGCTTGATACTTAATTCACACCAAATTGCTTGATTTGGGATCCCCATTTAGAGATCCTTCCTGCTCTGTCGGCATGATCGAGTATAGATTCTATTGGGGCCTTCGTGATGACTGTCACAGTGTGCGCATGGAAATAAGTGCGCAACTTCTGTGTCGCGTAGACCAGAGACAACACCATCTTTTGGATTTTAGAATAGTTCCTTTCTGCTGACGTCAGAGTTTTACTGATGAAGTAAATTGGTTGTTTTACTTCTTTGTCTATGCGAGTGAGTACTGCACTGATTGAAGTATTGGTCGCGGATAGATAGATATAGAGATTTTCTCCTGGGTCTGGCTTCTGAAGGATTGGCAAGGTTGCCAAATGTTCATTGATTTTTTGAAAAGCGTCTTCACAGTCACTGGTCCATGAAAATTTCTCACCCTTTCTTAAGGTATTAAAGAAGTCCCTACATTTGTCGGACGATCTAGCGATGAACCTTCCCAAGGCTGCTAGTCGACCATTTAGTCTTTGCACGTCTTTGACCGTTGCTGGGGAGGGCATCTCTTGTATGGATCGCACCTTCTCGGGGTCAACCTCGATTCCTCTTTTGGTGACCAAATATCCCAAGAATTTTCCAGAGGTTACTCCGAAAGCACATTTTGCAGGATTGATTTTCATGTTAAATTTCCTCATTTGTGCAAAGATTTCCTTAAGATCGCTTGCATGATCCTGTGGGAGCTTACTTTTGACAAGAATGTCGTCTACATATACTTTCATGGTTTTATGTATCCAGCCGTCAAACATTTTTTCCACCATTCTTTGATACGTGGCCCCTGCATTTTTTTAACCCGAACGGCATTTTAGTGTAGCAGTATAGACCACGAGGGGTGAAAAAGGAAGTATGCTCTTGATCTTCCTCGGCGAGGGGGATATGGTTATATCCAGAGTATCCGTCCATGAGAGATAGCAATCTGTATCCAGACGTTGCCTCTACGAGTTGTTCAATGTTAGGGAGTGGGAAGCCGTCCTTGGGACAGGCCTTGTTAAGATCGCTAAAGTCGATACAAATTCTTACTCCCCCATTTTTTTGGGTACTATTACCATGTCGGATACTGTACTTCACGTATTACCCCTGAGGCTTCCATCTTCTTTAGCTCCTTTTGGATAGCTTCGTGGTATTCTGATGCCACCTTGCGCATCTTTTGCCGCATGGGCTTGTGCTTTGGTTCGATTTTGAGGTGATGACATCATACTTCTGGGTCTATTCCTGGCATATCTTCTATGCGCCATGCAAAGACATCGGAATATTCCTCCAGCACTTGTATTGGCTTATCTTCCTCTTCCTTGCTGAGGAGTGTTCCTACTTTTACCATACACGGATTTTCGGGTGTTCGGATATTTACCTCTTTGGTCGGCTACGAGGCTCAGAAGTTCGATTTGAGTTCTCCTATGTCAGAAATATTTTGTATGGGTCCCCTGGGAGAGTCTGATGGGGGATTTTCCTCCATTATGGGTTCATCGATTGAGCATCTTGCCTCGTTGGTGCTAGCTATATAGGCATCGATCTCTGCATGGTTCTTGGCATTCTTGGCTCTCTTCTTTTTTGCTCTGGTGGAGTTTACTTTGCTCTCACCATTCTGAACCTCCATTTTGTAACAATATTTCGCCTCGCCCGAGTCTCCAATGATCTCTGCCACTCCATCAGGCGTAGGGAATCTGAGCCTTTGATGGTAAGTCGAGGCCACTCCTTTGATCCCGTGGACCCAGGATCGCCCGACAATGGCTGTGTATGGTGATAATACATCTACCACACAGAAAGTGGTTAGGGTGAGGATTTTTTCCACCCGGATTTCTAATGTCACCTCGCCCCTTGGGCGGGTTGATGACCCGTTGAAGCCAAATATGTTATAAGTGGAGGGTATGAGACACTCGTCCCTAAGACCCATTTGTTTGAATGTGTCATAGAATAAAATCTCAACTGAACTACCTCCATCAATTAAGATTTTGGGCATTGCCCATGGTAGCACTTTAGGTTTTCCTCCCGAGCACGTGGTCATCGTGACCACCAGTGGATCGTTATGCCTTCGTCCTCCATCAGGGGCCTCCGAGGCTGAAAAGCTAATGGGTAATTTCATCCATCCCTCAATCGAGGGTTCTCTGGCAACACTGAAAACTTCGTCGCCCTGGAAGTTTCGTTTGTGAATTCGTCCAGTAATGTTTCCTTCTCGTGTAGGTGTGTTAATCGCCGAGTGTGATATAATATTACACTCTAAGTATTGTTCCTCGCGGGGGATCTATACACGATGTATGAGTGCCCCAGTGGTAGGTGGAGTTGTTGGTTCCACGATGTATTCTTGGAGTTTCCCTTCATTGATCATTTCTTGCACCATTTTCTTCAGGTCTCTGCACGAGTCTGTCATGTGGCTGTGGAATTGATGGAACTCGCAGAAGTCAGTTCTATTTTTTGTTCGCTCTGGCGGCTGACCTTTGTTCCATGGGTAAGTGATTTTATGTTGTCCATCAATATTTTTGAGGATCTCGGATATGGGGGTGTTTAGCTTCGTGTAGACTGGGTCTACGAACTTTCCCTTCTTTTGTTGGACCTGGTCTCGCCCTTTCTATCCTCCAGTACGATGATTGTCGAACTGGGTTGATCCGTTGTTGGATAGCCCCGCTCCTTGGGCTGGCGCCTGTGGGTTCTGTGGCTCTACCACATTTTCTCCTCTATTAATTCTTTTTTCCATTTTGTCGTAAGTTCCGTCTTGGAGTTCCTCCAAGGATACATAATCCTCTTGGATTTCTCTTAGTTTTCCCAAGTTCTTTGGCATAGTTTCATACATGCGGACAAAGAGAGGGTCTGTCTTTCGGAGACTATTTTTAATGCCCAAGATCGCATAGTCCTCAGGGACCTTTCCGATCTCAGCACATAACTTCCTACACCGTGTCACCAGGGAGCGGAGTGACTCATTTGGCCCTCGGGACATTTGGAACAGCGCGTCGACCTCTGGTCGGACCCTACTATTGTGAATGTACGTTTCTAAAAATAGCTCGGGTAGGTGCTCGAACGATTCAACTGATCCCTTGGGCAGGTTATTGAACCACATTAGGGCTTCATCCCTCAGGCTGGCAGGGAAAAATTTACACAGTACCACATCATAATGGTCCCATTGGGTTAGCGTCATGCGATAAGTTCTAAGATGCTCAATTGTGTCTCCTGTTCCGGTGAACGGGGACGTGAACATTGGTAGAGAACATTTCTTTGGAAATGGTAATCTTAACAGATTCTCGGAGAAGGGGGATTGTCCTGCTTCTTGCATGACTACCGCCAGCTTCTTTCTCTCATGTTTTCCTGTAGCTTCTCTGTATATTTCTTCAAGCCGGTTGAGTCGGGCCTGAAGTTGGTCATCGTTTTGCCTTGTTTCGGCCTTCTTTTTTCTTCACAGAGCTCTCTCGGGTGAGAAAGATGGTTCATGATAGTGATGCCTTGATCGCCCTGAGTCATTGCCTGATTGTTCGGCATACGATACAATCTTAGAACGAGTTGACCTTGAGGTATCCCCTCGCTTGGGGTTTGGAACTACGAGGTTCTAGGCCTCACAGTTGGTTTTAACTTCTTGGATCTGGTCTTTGTCTCGCCGATGTTTGGGATCAATATCCGACGATCCCTCGGATGAGCTATCCTCGCGGTCGAGTATGCCTTTGATTCCCTTGGGGAAGCGATCCGATGTTTCTCATTGGAGGTGTCAAGGATGTTAATTCGTTCGTCATCTTGTAAATGTTCAAAGGGGTTTTCCTCCTCTGGAACATCCTTGACGGCAGCGAGTGGCACCTTCTTTTTTTCTTTTCGCTTAAGCTTACGGTTTCTCCGCTCAAGCCTTCTGTTTCGCCTTTCTAGTTTCTTCATTCTCTCACCCTGAGCTTCTTGGGCTTTCAGGATGGCCGCGATGGTAGCGTTGGCATGGCCGAGGTCTGAAGGGTTGCCCTTCTTGGCCTCATTGTTCGTTGTTTGCCTTGGCAAACGATTCAACCCTCCTGGTTGAGTCAGATGGACGTCATCATGCATCTCGAAGGGGTTTCCCTCGCCTTCGGAGCTAGAATTATCAGTTAGTCCTTCCCGATACTGGTAATCAGGTTGTCTCTCTCCTGGGACTTTGCCATTCATCAGGGCCTCGCCTGGCTCCATATCGTCGAGTCCTTCTGATTGGGCTCCACCGTTTTCTCCTTGGCTCCTGCGAGTAGATCTTCGCGTCACCATTACCTTCCCTGCAATATATGCAATAACACTTAATTTGCCTTTTCTTAAGAAAAGTGGGACCCTAGGTTTGCAGGTCACGTGCAATTACTAAGTCGTAGTTCATACTGGTCAGTTTAGTGCAGGAAGACTTTGCAGCATATTTTGGAGACATGTGAAAACGTCAAAACATTCCCCCTTTGCACGAGATGTTAATGATGAAGAAAAGGTGTTTTATCAGTTCTCTATTTTCGAGAGAAATACCTCTTTCAACACGTTATACCTCTTTAGGGAAAAATTCAAATTATGACGATTGAGCATATTTTCCCATTCTATGAATTACTTTTCATCATCCTTTAGCTTTTGATTTTGAACAAACTTTGGGTTTGATGAATGATTATATACTCGTTAATCCTTCCCCTTGACTTAGATTTAGGTTCTTAAGAAGGAGATCTTGGACTTTGTTGAGTTTGATGAAAAACATCATAAAATTTGTCTTTTCAACTCTCATATAAGGTGATATCTCCCTTATGTAGTTTACTTACTAGTATTTCTTCCCGGCTCTCTCATGGAGGAGATCGTTTGAGCACCGAAGTCTTTGAAACTTCATTTTTACTCCGATCTACAAATCTCCTGAGTTCCTTGAGGAAGGTATAAAAAATCTTTGAAATAACAAGAAATCTTAAAGAAAATCAGTAAAAACCGCAGATCTGTTAATCTTGAGGTTCTTCTGGACTTCTCAGATCGTGAAAATCATGTTTGAGTCCGAGCTCTACTCATTCATCTCAATAGAAATCTACTTTGTAGTGTGAAAAACACTTTTCTCATGGAGATTATGAAAACGATATAGATTTGTTATTAGGGAGGTAGATTAGATATTCATACCTCCCTGTTTCTAGCGCCAAAATGTTGTTGCATCTTTTCTGATGACTACATCCAAGTGAAATGAAATACTAAAAATTACTAAAACATACAAGATTCAACTATGAACAAGATGTAAAGAGCGTGAAATGTAAAGATTGACACAAGCATATAACGTGGTTCGGCCATGAAGATCTACATCCACGGGAAAGAAGATGTTTTCGTATTGATTATAAGGTCTTACCCTTGAAAGAGTTACAAATCTCTTTTTGATTTCTCACTTTATCTCTCTATCTAGATCTCTCTCAGGAATTCTCTGTAGAAAGCCCATCTAAGATTACATAAGTTGTCCATCTCCTTCTACATGGACCGGTATTTATAGGCAAAATAAACTCGTGGTGGTCTGATCGCCCGAGTTCGATGAGATGTCTTCCGTCGTCCTGGCTGCCTCGGACTGGCTCTATACTATCCCTCGTGATGGCTAGTCTGATTCTTCCTACGAGTAGTCTCGTTCTCCTTCGCCTCGAACTGCTCTTGTATGGAGAACCTCGTGCTCTATCACCTCTAGGTAGTAGTATAGATCGTCCGAGTCTTCCGTTACGATGCAGATCTCCCCACGTCTTGTTCTTATCATTCATTAAATGCGGTCCGGCTTTTTAGACTTGACCGTCTGAGCAGATTAGACCTTTACTTACACGAGTTATTCATGTGATGCTCGTGTAGTTTCCTCGACTGAGACAATTTCTCCTTTTTAGAGGATGATTCGATGCTCCTACCTTATCATCCTGTCACGTATTCATCCCTTGAGATGCTGACACGTGGATGTCGGGTATTTTACCCACACAATATACTTTCCAGAGAATCAACTAGACAGTCAGACTCAATCTAGATAAAAAGTATATCAAAGAGTTTATATCTCAATCTCTCGATTTGATCTTTACTCAAACAAATAAAAATCTGCGAGTCTTTATCAAAGAGTAATAACTTGGATGGTACCTAAGACCAATATCCAAGTGTAAATCAATTTAAATAAACAACCGAAAAGGTCGGATATTCTAATTGATTGAACAACGCACAACCTGTGATATTTCAATTATATAACAAAATATAATGCGGAAAAAAAATAACACAGACACCAGAATTTTGTTAACGAGGAAATCACAAATGCAGAAAAACCCCGGGACCTAGTCCAGATTGAACACACACTGTATTAAGCCGCTCCAGACACTATCCTACTCCAAACTAACTTCGGTCTGGACTATAGTTGAATCCCATTCAATCTCACACTGATCCAAGGTACAGTTATGCTCATATGCCTCTGATCCCAGCAGGATGCTACGTACTTGATTCCCTTAGCTAATCTCACCCACAACTAAGAGTTGCTAATACCCAAAGTCGAAGACTTTAATAAACAAATTTGTATCACACAGAAAAGTCTATGGTAATAGAAAAATCCGTCTCCCACGAATATACCTACGAGTTTTGTTCCGTCTTTTGATAAATCAAGGTGAACAAGAACCAATTGATAAACCGGACTTATATTCCCGAAGAACAACCTAGTATTATCAATCACCTCACAATAATATTAATCGACGCAGCGAAAAAAGATATTGTGGAATCACAAACGATGAGACGAAGTGTTTGTGATTACTTTTCTATCTTGCCTATCGGAGATATAAATCTCAAGCCAATTAATATAATTGTACTCAAAACGATAGAAACAACAAGATCAGATCATACAACTACAAGAAAAGTAGTATCGGTCTGGCTTCACAATCCCAATGAAGTCTTTAAGTCGTTAACCTGGTTTAGAAGAAGAAACCAAAGGCTAAAGGAGAATCGACTCTACCTTAGCACAACTAGTATCACACGTAAGGTGTGGGGATTAGGTTTCCCAGTTGCTAGAGTTCTCCCTTATATAGTTTTTCAAATCACGGTTTGCAATCAATGTTATCTTGGTAACAAAGCATTCAATATTCACCGTTAGATGAAAACCTGATTAGATTCAAGCTAATATTTCTCAACCGTTGGATCGAAAACTTAGCTTGTTACACACAAATGAAATGTCCAATTTTGGGTTTATGAACTGTTTCCAAACATCAACATTTGTTGGTTCAACAATAGTTAACCAAATGGTTATCCATATGATTACTTTCATATCCACCATATTCTTCTTCACCATAACTAGTCCAAATGACTCAAATAAACTAGTTAGAGAGTTGTTCAATTGCTTAGATCTTATGTAACTAGACAAGACACAATCGAAGCAAAAACGGTTTGATTCACTCGAATCGGTTCATGAACTTTATAGCCACAGTTTGCAAAAGCATTCCTTCGTTTATATAAAAATGAGTTCAAGAACAACCGAGTTTAGATATAACCTACTCAAGTTCGCGGACTGGGTTCGCGTACTTAAGCTCACAGAAGGAGTTCACAAGCTCCAGCAGAAATTTTCGGGTCGAGAACTTCCGCCAGTTCGCGGACTTGGCTTATGCCACATTCCGTTTCTCTTGATCAACAAAGTTCGCAAACTTTGGTTCAAAGAATAAGTACTTATACATATATGTGTTTCCAAAACAATGCTTATATCCTATCAATGGCTATGTAATCTAAAGTCTCATTTCAATCATTGAAACATTCTCAGAGGACATTATTTCGTCAGAGCAATTTCCAAAGTGATTGAAACTTAACATGACATTCGTCACTAGGTAAAGATGAATTTGGCTAAAGCGAAAGCTTACCAACACATATTTCGAGAAATAGATAGGCGAGTTAAACTCGGCTCGAAATATCAAATGTGTATAATGAAAGTCTATATATCAAAACGACTTTTGTCTCAAGAGTAGGAGATAGAGTAGATAGACTTTTGAGTGACAGATAAGTTAAAGTCTCCACATACCTTTTAGTCGATGAAGATCCACCAGTTCCTTGAGTAGTCCTTTGTCTTATGATGATTGCCATGGAGTCTTGAGCTTAACTACACTTTCTATCCTAGTCCGAGACCTTTAGCTATATAGGCTAGAAATCAAGACTTATAGTTTTGATCACTAACATTGACAAATATACTTGAGATAGCTGATGAGTGCCAAATAATGTATATATTTATCCCTTTTTGTTGGCAATTTAACTCATCTTTTATGCATTAATTCTACATTTTATCCCATATTCTGTATTTTCATTGTTTTCAAGAATAAATATTTTTCTTTCTTAATTTTGCATTTTTTAGGTAGTAAATAAAGTTTGGATGAGTTGCGGAGCAAAAAGAGCAGAAAAGTGGTGAAAAGCCGGGAGAAATTACGCAAGGAAGCCGCAAAGAATGGAGCGCACGTCCAAAAAGCTGGAAATGGGCTCAAGAAGAAGAAAGTTGTTCTTAAAGAAGAAGTGGGCTCAAGGTTTTCCAAGCCCAAACTCATTTCCCAAACCCATATTCTATACCCAAAAGCCTAAAACCCAAATCCATACCCGCTTGCGTCTTCAGCCGTCAGATCAGTTCTCAGAAGCATCCGACGGTCGCTCCCTTGCTGTGCATCGAAGTTTGATATCTCCGCCTAACACTACAACACCTAACTCCATCTGGCGTCGTTGATTTTGTTGTATTATATAATCCAGCGGTCGCTACAAGCTTCACTTCATCTCACCGTCAGATTGATCTTTCATCTCCCTATCCCACGGCTCAGCGTCGCAGATCATCAAACTCGATACGCCCGCCTAACACCCAAGTATCGAACACCCTATACCCAGCCAAACGCACCTTTCTTCTTTCTTCTCCATCTCTTCTTCCTTCAGAACCCGTACCACCACCATGTTCGTCTCCATCACCACCACCTCACCCCAAATCACTCCACTATCTTCTCCCCAACTCTACTCTACCTAAGCCCATCATCACCATCACGTACTATCTCTTTAGCATCACTAATTTCTCCAATTTCTCATCTCTCTGCTCACTGAAACCCTAGGTGAGAAATTGGGGATATAAGTGATGATTAAAGCAACAATTGGAGCATGAGAGGAACGAGAAGAAGCAGAAGAAGAGTGGGTCGACGAGATGGAGTGAGTATCTCATCAACAGTAGGTAAATCAATTTCACCTAATTTCACTGTTTTGGGGGAAAATTGGGGGAAAACCCTAAATGGGTAATTGGGTATAAATTAGTGTTATGTGGAGGGTGTGAAAGACACTGTATATCTCTCTGGACTAGCCAGTAGAGAATTGAGCCAAATTTTTAATGAACTTCAATTTCAGTTGCTTATCTGTTGATGGTTAATGTTGCATGTGTTTTTAGAATTTTATCTTGAATGTTAATTGTGTATGAATCATCTGTCTTAATGTATGTATGTTGCTATATCATGTTTAGCATGAGCTAAACAGCATCAGGCCAAGGCTCAGCTGAAGCCTTGTGCACTGTCATGTGACTAGAATCTAGGATAGTTCTCCTGTTGCTATGTTTTGATTGAGCAAATGGGAGATACCAATGCTCATAGAGCCTGTGATTGGCTGTACTGTCAAAAGACGGCCAATGCTAGGGGCAAACTAGTGAGCAATTTAGTATTCTTCTATTTCTAGATGTATGCATAGGATCAAACACAACCTAGAAACATGTCATTTGATTAGGACACAAGGTGGATCCTAAGCCTTGGCTTAACCACCAATCCCTTCTCAGTAACTTGCATTTTCAGTCCTGTGTGCTTTCAATTCAGTTAATTTTCTTGCTTTTTTTTTTCTTGCACTTTGAAGCCTTTTGTGCACTGAAGTCAGTGCACAATCCTCACCTTGCCCTTGGCTTCCAAGCCTTGGTTCTTTGCTGCTTTACCTAGCTGTTTCCTTTGCTTTACCTTGCATCCTTGGTTCATACCATTTACCTGCCCTTAGCTCACTACACACCTTAGCTAGGAAGACTTCTTGTATTCTCCTCTCCCTGTGGACAAACCCCTACTCATCATTTTATTACAAATCTTGGCCTTGTATACTTGCAAGTGTTTTGTGTGCTTCTCATTTTCACACCAAGTTTTTGGCGCCGCTGCCGGGGAGCTGGCTGCCATATTTTTGAAGTTTTCATAGCTGTTGTGGCCTTGTTGTGCTTGCCTAGTTGTGTGTGTTCATTGCTATCTTGTTCACTTGCTAACTGCTGCTGGAGCTGTGCATTATTAGCTGCTGCTGCAAGGCCTGCTGCAAAGCCTGCTGCTGTTGTTGCTTCTGCCAAGCTGCTGCTGCTGCTGCTGTTGCTTCTGCCAAGCTGCTGCTGCTGTTGCTGTTGCTTCTGCCAAGCTGCTGCCAAGCCAACTGGGCTGCCAACTGAAGCTGTCAACTGGGCTTGTGCAACCTCTGCTGCTGGGCTCTGATCCAACCTTTGTTGCTGGGCTTTAACCAACTGAGCTGGGCTCAGTAAACTCAATTTCTCTGGGCTTGCAACTTCTTCTGCTGGGCTTGCAACTTCTGCTCTTGGGCTTCGCTGCTGCTGTTGGGCTTGGACGTGAGCTGCTTAGGACGATCCTAAAGCCCAACTGGGCTGTGCAACTAAAAGGGGACTAAAAGCCTATTTTTGGGCTTCCCTCCAAAAAACAAGTAATCCTAACCCATGAGTTAACCCACTTGGGCCTCATTTAAATTCAAATTCGGGCTTGTAATAATTAATTTAATTATTTATTTGGGATTGTAATAATTTTTATTTATTTTCTTTTTTTCTTTTTTCTTTTTTTATTTGGGACTGTAATTATTTATTTTTATTTTTTTTTCTTTTATTTTTCTTTTATTTTTCTTTTTTCTTTTATGGGTTTGTTTTAATTATTATTATTGTTTTTATTTTCTTTTATGAGTTGTGATAATTTATGCTAGGTTTAGTTCAAAATTTTTTTCCAAAGCCCAAATTTTTAAACCAAAAACAAAATCCCTTCTTAAAACCAAAACCCATTCAAAACCAAATCTTCATAACCCTAGTGGGCCAAATTGTTTCCGATTGCTCTGTCTGACCAACATGTTAGTTAAGGTACCTACTAGGACATGATTGTGACCTACAGAGACCAGACAAACAGACTTGTTAGAATTAACCCAGACGAACCTATCGAAATTCTAAGTTCTGAGGGAGACAGTCCAGATCAACCAGAAACAATGGGAGAACCCCGTACCCTCAAGGATTATATGTACCCAACTAGAGCCAGTCAACCTTCTTGTATTTTGCTGCCCGAGGCTAATGGCCATTATGAGCTGAAATCAAGCACAATACAGATGCTTCCTATTTTTAGAGGTGTTGAGAATGAAAACCCGTACCATCACGTGAGAGAATTCGAGGAAATTTGTGGAACTCTGCGTTTCACTCAAATGACCGACGAAACCCTGAAGTTAAGGCTTTTTCCTTTCTCCCTGAAAGATAAGGCAAAGGCCTGGCTCTATGCTTTACAGCCTCAATCCATCATGACATGGGATGACCTCACAAAGGAGTTTTTCAAAAAGTTTTTCCCGAACCACAAGACTGCGACAATTCGTCAAAGTCTGAATAGCTTTGTGCAATTAGAGGGTGAGACCTTAGCTAGATACCTGGAGAGATTCAATGAACTATTGCTCCAATGTCCCCATCATGGTTTTGAAAAATGGAGACTTGTGCAAATTTTGTATGAAGGTCTAGATGTGTCCACCCGAACAACGGTTGAGTCGATGTGTAATGGTCTATTCGTAGATAAAACTGCTGACGCGTATTGGGACTTCTTGATTGAAGTAGCTGAAAAGACGCAACAGTGGGAATCCATCCGTGAAACCAGAAAGACTACATCCGAAGCAAAGGCTTTTAGGATTGAAGCGGATTTTGAGGGTAGAGCAAACATGGCATCAATAGTTAGGAGATTAGAAGAGTTAGAACTACATAAAAATTCAAAACCTTCCACCACTACTCTCCGAGAACATGTCGCTTCGTCTGTTTGTGCTGCTTGTAACGACCCCAACCATCAATTCCAAAATTGTCCAGATTTGCTTGCAGTCCAGGAGTCTAGGCTTGAACAGGCACATGCCATGTTTCAAAAACCAGAGCATAACCCTTATTCACAGACCTACAACCCAGGATGGAGAAACCACCCTAACTTTTCATGGTCAAAAGGACCCACTCAAGGAGGACCATCTCAACCTAATCAGAGCTATCAAAACAATCAGGGATATCAGAACAATCAAGGTTATCAACACCCGAGAAACCCTCAGCAACAATCAAACTCTCAACAACAATCATATCCTCAACACAATACAGACAAGAGATTATCCACCTTAGAGGAAATTTTCCAGAGTTTGATGCAAAGTCAGAAAAATCTAGATCAAAAGATGGATCAAATATGTGAGAGAGAAAAGGGTAAACTTCCGAGCCAACCCCAACAAAATCCAAAGAGGATATTTCAAACAGGCACAACATCCTGCACTGAAACCTCACCTGATCAAATCCATGCCATTACCACCCTCCGAAGTGGTAAAGTCATCGAGAACAACGTAGGCGAACCTAATGAGTCTGATACAAATCCCACGCTCTCTCCACAACCCCAGAAAACCAAAGAATCTGAGCAAGTTGGAAAATCTGACAATTCTGCTGCTGTGAATGTCCCTTTGCCAACTCATCTTCCTGTTGCTCCATTTCCTCAAAGATTGATCTATCAACAGAAAAGTACCCATTACAATGAGATGTTAGATCTGTTCAAGAGAGTCAACATCAACATTCCTTTTCTTGAAGCAATCAAGCAAATCCCTGCTTATGCCAAATTCCTCAATGACTTGTGTACTCAAAAGCGCAAGCTCAATGTGCAAAAACGTGCTTTCTTAGCTGAGCAGGTGAGTTCCATCATTCTGAACAAAACTCCACCCAAGTTTAGGGATCCAGGATGTCCAACAATTTCTTGCACTATAGGAGAACACACGGTCAATAAAGCGTTATTAGACCTAGGTGCAAGTGTTAACCTACTGCCATATTCTGTTTATGAGCAGTTAGGTCTTGGGGAGTTGAAACCAACATCCATCACTCTACAGCTGGCAGACTGATCTGTCAAGATTCCTCGTGGAGTGGTCGAAGATATTTTGATCAAGGTTGACAAATTCTATTTTCCCGTAGACTTCATTGTCTTAGACACTCAACCTGTACAAAACCCAGACTGTCACATTCCTGTCATCTTAGGACGTCCTTTCTTGGCTACGTCCAACGCGATCATCAACTGTCGGAATGGAGTGTTAAAACTGTCTTTTGGTAACATGACGGTAGAATTGAATGTGTTCGATATTAGTCAACAACCTGTGAATCTTGATGATGATGATGTGCATGAAGTTAATATGATTGAAGGATTAATGCAAGATTCGTTGACTAACATTCTATCCGTCGACCCCTTTCAAGCATGTATGGAGAACTTTAACCCTGATTCCTATGATGATGCATACTGTAGTGACGTCCTATCTCTGCTCGAATCTGTACCTCAAATGGACGTGAAAGGAAATATGAAGTGGAACCACCCCTACTCTCTGATTCCAAGCTTATTCCATCCATTGTTGAGCCACCCAAGCTTGAATTGAAAACATTGCCTAGTACGTTGAAGTACGCATTCCTAGGTTCTTCTGATACTTTACCTGTCATTATTTCATCATGTTTAGACACGGAACAGGAAAGTAAGCTTTTAGAAGTACTTAAGGAACACAAAGAGGCCTTAGGATGGACCATCTCAGATCTCAAAGGAATTAGTCCCACCATTTGCATGCACCACATTAACCTTGAAGAGAATGCCAAACCATCGAGGGAAATGCAAAGGAGACTTAATCCTAACATGAGAGATGTAGTCAAAGGAGAGATCCTGAAACTACTTGATGCGGGTATCATATACCCAATTCCCGATAGCAAATGGGTTAGTCCCATTCAAGTTGTGCCTAAGAAGTCAGGCATTACTGTTGTTCAGAACGACAAGAATGAATTAGTCCCTACTCGTACAACCACAGGATGGCGAGTATGCATCGACTACAGGAAGTTGAACACAGTAACAAGGAAGGATCACTTCCCGCTCCCTTTCATTGACCAAATGCTAGAACGTGTGTCTGGACACAGTCACTACTGTTTTCTAGATGGCTTTTCCGGTTATAACCAAATTCACATTGCTCCGGAAGATCAGGAAAAAACTACATTCACGTGTCCATTTGGGACGTTTGCTTATAGACGTATGCCCTTCGGGTTGTGTAATGCACCTGCTACTTTTCAGCGTTGCATGAGCATTTTTTCTGACATGATAGATAGTTTTCTCGAGATCTTTATGGATGATTTCTCTGTTTTTGGTTCCTCGTTTGACGAATGTTTGAAGCATCTTGCCCTCGTGATATCCAGATGTAAAGAAAAGAACCTTGTTCTAAATTGGGAAAAATGCCATTTTATGGTGAATTCAGGAATAGTTCTAGGACACATCATCTCAGAGAAAGGAATTGAAGTGGATAAAGCTAAAGTTGACCTCATTCAACATCTACCACAACCTTGCTCTGTGAAGGAGATCAGATCATTTCTAGGTCATGCTGGTTTTTACCGGCGATTCATCAAAGATTTCAGCAAAATCTCCAGACCTCTGTGCAGTCTTCTCTCCAAAGATGTTGCCTTCAATTTCGATGCTGCTGTGTGAAGGCATGGGAGGAATTAAAAACCCTTCTCACCACCGCTCCTATAGTCCGACCACCCGATTGGAAGCTTCCGTTCGAACTTATGTGTGATGCCTCTGATTATGCTGTTGGTGCTGTTTTAGGACAGCGAGTTGATAGACTACCATATGTGATATACTATGCTAGCAAAACCCTTAATGATGCCCAACTCAATTATTCAACTACCGAGAAGGAATTGCTTGCCGTCGTTTTCGCATTAGACAAGTTTAGATCTTATCTGATAGGGTCTAAGATCATCATATACACAGACCATGCGGCTTTGAAGTATCTTCTTTCCAAGAAGGATGCTAAAGCTCGCCTTATTCGATGGATACTCTTATTACAGGAATTCGATCTCGAAATCCGTGATAAGAAAGGTTGTGAGAATGTGGTTGCTGATCATTTGTCTAGATTAACTTTAGAGTCTATTGATGATGTGAGCTGATTAGAGAATCATTCCCAGATGAACAGCTGATGTCTATCTCAGACCTTCCTTGGTTTGCTGATATTGTTAACTACCTCGCTACAGGTAGGATGCCCTCACGTTGGTCGAGACAAGACCGCTCTAAATTCCTGGCTGAAGTCAAACATTTCCTTTGGGATGACCCATATTTGTTTAAGTACTGTCCAGACCAAATCATTAGGAGATGTGTCCCCAACACTGAACAGAAAGATGTGATATCTTTCTGTCATGACCAAGCATGTGGAGGCCATTTCAGTGCCAAGAAAACCGCTGCAAAGATCTTGCAGTGTGGATTCTATTGGCCATCATTGTTCAAGGATTGCCATGATTATTGTGTTGCTTGTGAACGCTGTCAAAAGCTAGGAAGCATTTCGAGGAGAAACATGATGCCATTGAACCCCATTTTGATTGTGGAGATTTTTGATGTTTGGGGGATAGACTTCATGGGTCCATTTCCCATGTCTGACAGCAAGTTGTACATCCTAGTCGCAGTTGATTACGTTTCTAAGTGGGTAGAAGCCATAGCAACCAGAACAAATGACCACAAGGTGGTACTTTCATTTCTAAAGGAGAACATATTTTCACGTTTTGGTACCCCTAGAGCTATCATCAGTGACGGCGGTTCACATTTTCGTAACAAGTACTTTGAGTCTTTAGTACGCAAGTATGGCATAACTCACAAGGTTGCTACTCCGTACCACCCTCAGACTAGTGGACAAGTGGAAGTGTCTAATAGGGAAATTAAGCACATTCTGGAGAAGACGGTCAACCCGTCCAGGAAAGATTGGTCATTGAGATTGAATGATGCTTTGTGGGCCTATAGAACAGCTTATAAGACACCAATTGGCATGTCCCCCTATCGTCTAGTGTATGGAAAGCCGTGCCATCTACCTGTGGAATTAGAACATCGTGCCTACTGGGCAATCAAAGAGCTGAACTTTTCTCTGGACGAAGCTGGAATTCAAAGGAAACTTCAACTCAACGAGTTGGAAGAATTGAGAAATGAGGCTTATGACAGTGCCAAGCTGTACAAGCAAAAGATGAAGATATTTCATGACAAGCGTATTCTGCGCAAATCCTTCACTCCTGGTCAGAAAGTCTTGCTGTATGACTCCCGATTACATCTTTTTCCAGGAAAACTGCGTTCCAGATGGAAGGGTCCGTACCTAGTACGCACAGTTTTTCCTCATGGAGCTGTAGAGCTGGAGGATGTCTCCAACAAGAACGTTTTCAAAGTCAACGGGCAGAGATTAAAGCCATTCCTTGAGCCATTTCCACCCGACATTGAAACAACCAACCTGGAGGACCCAGTCTATGTGGACTAAACTGGTCCACTCTTTCCTAAATAACCAAAAAGTTTTCCAAATCTTTCCCTAAAAACCAAAATTTTCGTTTTCCCATCAAAACCAAATGTATCCCAACAAAACCAAATTTTTTCCAAAAAGTCCAATCCCATTAAAAACCAAATTTTCTTGTAGATAATGTGTTAGTTAAATTTCCTTTTGTATATTTTGTGCTCATCCATTGTGACTGCTAATATGATGGATTTTTGCCTTGAATAACGGAGTTTTAATCGAGCTCCGCCGTACAATCGGGTATTCTCTCTCCTTTTACTCTACTCAGCATGTTCCTCTTCATATATTGTTTTATAATTCTTTCCATATTTTGAAACATTGAGGACAATGTTTAGTTTAGGTTTGGGGGTATAGAGTAGATACATAATATGCTATAATTGAAAAAAACTCCTTCTTCTTTTTGAAAAAAATTGAAAAATTCCAAAAAAAAAAAATTAAAAAATGAAAAATCATAAAAATGGAGCTCATTTACCTTGAAATGTTGACTCTTGTGCAAATATGTTTTATTAGGAGTCTTAGTCTAGATATTTAGGCACCCTGATTCTAGCACAATTCACATAGTGATAAGAAATTTGCACGCGCACGATCTACCAATACATGTATGGCCTCGATCTTCAAGGTGTTTGATAGGAAGTTACGATTGCCAATCACTTTAGAATACTGAACGAAACTTGACTAGCTTGTTCTTTGGTTGGTTGGGATAGAAGGTGGAGGTTACATTAAGAAAGACAACCATCGAATTTAACTGGGTGCATCAAAAAGGGCTACCTCTTGCAAAGTGTCATGTAATCTTTTGTTTCCTTTTGTATATGTATCAAAAGTGTTTCCTTATCAAAAAAAAAAAAAAAAAAAAAAAAAAAAAAAAATCAAGTATTTATCAATTCCATCATCTCTTGTTCCAAAAATAAAAAGAGAATAGTCAATGTAAATAAGAGTCATGTAAAGTCATTTTGTTTTTTGTAATAAGCAAGGAGGGTGTATGCCATTGATGTACAACGCGAGTAATTGTGAAATACCTCCAACTCATTCACAATTCTCGTAAAGTCCGGACAGCTAGCTAGATTTCGACCTCAGTTCTTAGCCTGAGAAACTATCTCTTGGTGATTAGTAGTCATAACTTCAGATCTTTCTTTACACATGTGTAGATACACTTTACACTCTTATCACATGTCTTTTTTTGTTATCAGTGCTAGGATTGTGCCTTCGATAGCTAGATTGACATCTCCATTTTGCTGTGAGCTTAACTGTTTTGCACATGTCACATTTGATGGAATCTGAGCTTATATTTTGACCTAGAACTTTGTAGGTACGTTCTAAGCAAACCTTCACGAGACTTCAACTCGTCCACTAGGGACACTTAGTGGTTTAAAAGGCTTAGTGCATACGCTAAATGCATTCGAGAGACCAGCGACAGTGGTATAGTTAGGATTTCCTTAGTTTTGTTTTACTTGAGGACAAGTAAAATTCAGGTTTGGGGGTATTTGATGAGTGCCAAAATGTATATATTTATCCCTTTTTGTTGGCATTTAACTCATCTTTTATGCATTAATTCTACATTTTATCCCATATTCTGTATTTTCATTGTTTTCAAGAATAAATATTTTTCTTACTTAATTTTGCATTTTTAGGTAATAAATAAAGTTGGATGAGTTGCGGAGCAAAAGAGCAGAAAAGGTGAAAAGCCGGGAGAAATTACGCAAGGAAGCCGCAAAGAATGGAGCGCACGTCCAAAAAGCTGGAAATGGGCTCAAGAAGAAGAAAGAAAGTGTTCTTAAAGAAGAAGTGGGCTCAAGGTTTTCCAAGCCCAAACTCATTTCCCAAACCCATATTCTATACCCAAAAGCCTAAAACCCAAATCCATACCCGCTTGCGTCTTCAGCCGTCAGATCAGTTCTCAGAAGCATCCGACGGTCGCTCCCTTGCTGTGCATCGAAGTTTGATATCTCCGCCTAACACTACAACACCTAACTCCATCTGGCGTCGTTGATTTTGTTGTATTATATAATCCAGCGGTCGCTACAAGCTTCACTTCATCTCACCGTCGATTGATCTTTCATCTCCCTATCCCACGGCTCAGCGTCGCAGATCATCAAACTCGATACACTCGCCTAACACCCAAGTACGAACACCCTATACCCACAAACGCACCTTCTTTCTCTCCATCTCTTCTTCCTTCAGAACCCGTACCACCACCATGTCCGTCTCCATCACCACCACCTCACCCCAAATCACTCCACTATCTTCTCCCCAACTCTACTCTACCTAAGCCCATCATCACCATCACGTACATCTCTTTAGCATCACTAATTTCTCCAATTTCTCATCTCTCTGCTCACTGAAACCCTAGGTGAGAAATTGGGGATATAAGTGATGATTAAAGCAACAATTGGAGCATGAGAGGAACGAGAAGAAGCAGAGAGAAGAGTGGGTCGACGAGATGGAGCGAGTATCTCATCAACAGTAGGTAAATCAATTTCACCTAATTTCACTGTTTTGGGGGAAAATTGGGGGAAAACCCTAAATGGGTAATTGGGTATAAATTAGTGTTATGTGGAGGTGTGAAAGACACTGTATCTCTCTGGACTAGCCAGTAGAGAATTGAGCCAATTTTAATGAACTTCAATTTCAGTTGCTTATCTGTTGATGGTTAATGTGCATGTTTTTAGAATTTTATCTTGAATGTTAATTGTGTATGAATCATCTGTTAATGTATGTATGTTGCTATATCATGTTTAGCATGAGCTAAACAGCATCAGGCCAAGGCTCAGCTGAAGCCTTGTGCACTGTCAGTGACTAGAAGCTAGGATAGTTCTCCTGTTGCTATGTTTTGATTGAGCAAATGGGAGATACCAATGCTCATAGAGCCTGTGATTGGCTGTACTGTCAAAAGACAGCCAATGCTAGGGGCAACTAGTGAGCAATTTGGTCTTCTATTTCTAGATGTATGCATAGGAACAAACACAACCTAGAAACATGTCATTTGATTAGGACACAAGGTGGATCCTAAGCCTTGGCTTAACCACCAATCCCTCTCAGTAACTTGCATTTTCAGTCCTGTGTGCTTTCAATTCAGTTAATTTCTTGCCTTTTTTTCTTGCACTTTGAAGCTTTGTGCACTGAAGTCAGTGCACAATCCTCACCTTGCCCTTGGCTTCCAAGCCTTGGTTCTTTGCTGCTTTACCTAGCTGTTTCCTTTGCTTTACCTTGCATCCTTGGTTCATACCATTTACCTGCCCTTAGCTCACTACACACCTTAGCTAGGAAGACTTCTTGTATGCTCCTCTCCCTGTGGACAAACCCCTACTCATCATTTTATTACAAATCTTGGCCTTGTATACTTGCAAGTGTTTTGTGTGCTTCTCATTTTCACACCAATAGCAACGTATGCGAATTCGACCGAGCAATGCTCTAACAGAATCGCCCGAGAATGTGCTCGAAGATGCAAAGGTAAGGTTATTTATCATCCTCAGAACGAGTTTGTTCCTGAACAGAAGGATTTGTATACCCCTAAGAGTTTTGTGGAGAACTACTGGTGTCAGAAGTCCGAGAAGTTTGATGGCTTCGGAGTGGGGATTTCAAGGTCTCGCTGAGCTTTGAGGGGTCCCACACTCTTAACCGACTTGGATCCTCCTAATCCCAGAAATATCACACTTCGTAAGACTCATGATCCGAAGTGGCACTTAGTTCTGCTTCGGATTGTGGGTCACAAGCTTGGTAATGTTCTCCCGGAGCTTTCCGAGCTGCATAAATTTCTGCCTCCTTATAAGCCATGGGAGCTTAGGTGGGTCACTCCTTGTAGACGCCCATCGCAGTCGATCCGTCCTGTTGGGGATGATAAGGTAGAAAATATTGTTTTAATACTTTAATGTATATATACTTGCCCTGTTTTATACCTTAGTATCTGATTCCATTTTTTGACAAAGGATGAGGGTTGCTAATGGCTCTGGCCCATCTACTGCTCATGAGGAAGTGGCAGAAAATGCTTTGGATTTTGATATTTCTATTATGTTTGGTGATAATGAGATGCTTGATCTTGGTGAGGGGTGTTTAGAAGATGCGGATCTAGGGCTATTGCAAGAATCCGCTCGACCTAGTGGCACTGTTACCATGTCGGACGTGGGGTGCCACAGGCGAGTAATCTCGCTGACAAGGGTGTGACATCCGATGGAGGTGCTCTGGCTGGGAGCATTAGTGGCCGTGTTGGCGGTACTGGAATACCAAGTGCATTTACTAGTGGTTTTCATGGTCCTTTTTTGGGTTTGCCTGCTCCTTCTGTCGCCGCTGTTGGTGGGAGTGCTATTGTTGCTTCTGCTATGATGTTCTCTGATGAGTATCCAAAGCTGAGTCAAGAAGAGCAGGCTCAGGTTTTGACCACCTTGGAAAAGGAGACACAACAACGTCTTGTGCAGTCGGTATGTCATTCTGTATTTATGACTCTGTTTGTTGCATAATTTCTCCAGTCTTACATGTATTGTTTTTTGATATACTTAGAGCAATAATATGAGAATTGGCATGATCTCCTAGGCGCATGTGGCCAGAAGGCGGGCTAAGGCATTGGAGCACGAGAATCAGCAGCTACGTCTCGCTTTGGAGATGGCTAAGGAAGAGGCTCTGTCATTTCCCCAAGATAAGAAAGAGTTGGAAGGTATGTAACCTTTCATTTGTAAAGTTTTTCTTCATAATAGTAGGTTTTAGAATTCTTAACTAGTCCCTCTATTGGTAGCCATCGTTCATAGTTTTGGGGAGAGGCTAGATATTATTGGTCATAAGCATGCTAGAGAGATCTATGATTTAAAGCTCGATGTGAGATCTCGTCAAAGCAAGAAAGACTCTCTGGAGAATGAGATCCCTCAGCTTCAGACTGATGTGGATGTTGGATAAGGCGAAGCAGATAGCAGTAGATTGCTCGGATGAGATCAAGCTGCTCCGAGCTTCGAAGGACGAGCTTATTGAGCGTCAATACGATCATCTGCCCCGGCTAGTACAGATAGAAGATAGGGAAGAACTTCAACGTCTTAAACGGGCCTATGTGAAGCTTGAAAAGGAACGTGACATCCATCTATTATCATGTCCTTCCGGCAATGGTGCTGTTTCGTCGACTGAGGCGCATATCATTGCCTTAGATGATGAGAAAGCCCAATTAGAGCAGGCCTTAGCCTCCGTTTTAACAGAACATGAAGGTTGCATGTTAGAAACTTTTTTTTTTTTATATCTCCTTTCTTGAGAATTTTATTTCTGAGTACTTGCATCTTTTCTGTCTCGCAGTGGCTCTTAAGCGCAGTGAGGATTTGGAGAGGCAGTTAGAAGATGCCAAGGCCGATAAGTAGGATCTGGATGATGAACTTAATGACTTGGTGGTCCGTCATGAAGAGGATCTAGAGGCTGAACGTGCTGATAAGAACAAGAAGATGAACAATCTTCACGCTCAATATGCTGTCAAGATTACTAGTGCATGTAGAGCTGCCATCGTGCAGGAGCGTCAAAGAGTTGTTGCAACGGCTGCCGCCAATGTCGCGGTTCTTCCAACGCCTGCTGAGCCTGAGTCCGAGCAAGGTGCTCCATGTGGTGGTACAGAAGAGGATGAAGACCAGATGAGTGTTGACCAGAATGTTCCTGGTGATGAATAGTTTTGGTGTTCCTTCGTTTTGATCATGTTTAAGAACTTTTGTTTTGTCCTTTTGGTATGGTGCCCTCGTGTTGTTTACGAGGTAGAATATTGTTGATTTGGTAAGTCCTTGTGTTCATTCCGAGGAAATATTTAATTGGTTTTATCGGCTGGTTAGTTTGTTAAACTAAGTCCTCTGTTGTTTTGGAGGCATTATTTTGCTGACAATCACTTCTTTTATTTTCTTGGAAAGTCCCCAAGTGTCGGAGGCAACTAATACTTCTTGATAAAGAACTTATTGGTATTTATGACAGCTTCATTATGTAATTTCATCATGTGATGTTGTCATGTTTGTGGCTCTAAGGGTAGTTTTTGGTGCATTCCATCGATTCAACCATGCGTGACAAGGTCAAGGAGTGATCAGTTCCTTAAGTGGACAAGGCATCTCTTACGGTGTTGAATTTGGAGTATGACAAATATCCCAACTTGCCTTAATTTTGTGCCTTATTGGGCTTTGTGTTTAATAGTATCATGTTTAGGTTACACTTGCCCCTAGGTTAAGTGTTCAGATGTTTGAATCACTTTGTTTGTCAACCATTGCGTGTAGGGAGATATCTCGATCGAGTGATTCTTCCCCTAGCCAAAAGCAAGTACCCCGATTCTGGACATCATCGTGATGGCATTACCTTAGGTCTGTTCCGTGTTAGGTAGCTTAGGGTGTCCCCCGCTTCATCTGGCTTCGTGAGGCTAGATGGCATTGCCTTAGGTCTATGTATTCGTCTTAGGAAGCTTATGTGTTTTACTTGCATCACTCTGTGTAGGGTGGAAAGTGTGGCTAGCACCGTGCCATAGTTTTGATGGGCTTTTGTTATAATAATGAGATGATTATGATGTATGCAATTTTGAGAAATTAAAACGAAAATGAAACAAGATAAAATAAAAGACTCAACACAAATAAAAATAAAAAAAACAAAAATAATGAAGAAAATGAGCAAAATATGAATTTTATTAATCTCGAATGAGGGTTGTATGCCCTTAGTACATTCAAGTAAGGTTTCATGACCTTTTACAAGTAGGGGTTCTGGCCCTATTTTCATCTTTAACCTTTTGTAGGTTTAAGTATTGTATTGTTTTAGATACTTGATATTCCATGGGCGTTTTAATTCTTCGCCATTAGGTTTGAGCAATCTGTATGCTCCATCGCCGGCCTTGGCTACGACTTATTAGTGGTCCTTCCTGATAGGTGCCAAATATTGTATTATTTATCATTATTTTATTGGCACTTATCCCTTTTTGCATACCATAATTTCTCCTTTTGTAATGAATTATGTATTTTACTCTCCTCAAGGATAAATATTTTATTTTACTTAATTTTGCATTTTTAGGTGATAAATAAAGTCTAGATGAGTTGCGGAGCGAAAGAGCAAAGACACGGGAAAAAGCCGAAGGAAACTCTAGCGGAAAAGAAGTGAAGAATGCGGTATGGAAGACTCAAGGATGAAAATGGGCTTAACAATGAAGAAATTGTTCTTAAAGAAGAAGTGGACTCAAGATTACCTAAGCCCAAATCCATTTCCTAAACCCAAACCCATATCCTAAACCCAAAATCCAAACCCAAACCCGCTTCTCTCCGTAGCTGTCAGATTGGATCCATTCCATCATCCAACGGTCGCTTCATCAGAGTGCATCGAGCTTTGATGCTCCTGTCTAACACTATAGCACCTAACTCCATCTTGGACCATCAGTTTTGATGTATCTCACATCCAACGGTCGCGCCACACCCATCTTCATCGCTCCGTTGGATCATTCCATCACCTTCTCATCGTACGCCCTTCATCATCGAGACATAAAATTTTGATACACCCCCTCAACACCTAATCTCCAAATACCTATCGACTTCACCCAAACACTCCCTAACCCATTCTCCATCGGGTTCTTCTCCTCTTCTCCCCAAATTCCTCTCTTCCATCACCTGCAACTCCTTCACCACCATATCCTGCCACCACCAGACCCCGATGTTCACTGCCACCATCTCCATCAAATCATTCCAAACATCTCCACCATCTCCCTAGCCTAGTTCTTTTACTCATCTCACAACCACTGAACCCTAGGTTTGGGGTGAATAAAACAACTCGAGTTAGGGAACAATTAGAGCATCATAGGCGTCAATTGGAGCAAGGGGAGAGCAGAGAAGGCATGGGTTAAGCATGGGTTGTTGTTATTTCAGTTTTTTTGGTGAGTAATTTTATTAATTTTCAAAACCCTAATTTTCTCTGTTTTAGGGATTTTCAGTTAGGGTTTGTAATAGGTATAAATTGAGACACTATGTATGATGTTGAGCTAGTCTGGGATACCCAAGCTCATTTTGGAGTAAAAATCAGAAGCTTACTTTCAATTTTTTGTATGGCCTGTCACTTGAAAATTTCCATGTTTAACATCACTGTTAGTAATATGCTAGAGATGTTCTTCATGTTCTAAACATCCTAGCTAGGGTTTAGATGAAACCCTTAGCCTTAATGCTAGGATGTTAAGCAAATTGCTCTTACTCATGCCATGCTCACTGTTTAGGATAGTTTAAGCATGTGGATGACATATTACTTTCACCTAGAATGTCAAGCATCCTAGGTAGTTAGATGCATCCTATGTATGTTTCACTTGCATTCAATTTCATGTTAGTTAGATTTGATTAGTTGTTCTTTGAGCAGACAACTAATACTTTGCCTTGATATAGTGATTGAAGTTAAACTGTCCATCTAAGAAGCTAGAGTAGTGCAATAGCTAACATGCTAGTGTGGGTTGAGTGGTGAATTCTCAAGCCCTAGTTCCCCTCTATCAAATATTCAATCACTTCATTGCTGTTTCAAAAATCTCAACTTCAATGTTTGTTGTTCATGTTTAAGTTTCATTGTTAATCTTGCTTCAACTGTCAGTGTTGAATTAGTATAGTTTTCTGTCAAAAATTCTGTTCTATTTAATGTTTGATGATTAGTTTCAGCTTAATGATTAGTTGACTTTAATGTTAGTGTGAATTATTTCTTCAAGTGAATGTCCTGTTAGTTGTTGTCCTGATTAGTTAGCTTCCTGTTAGTTAGTGTCCTGTTTAGTTTTGTTGTCACTGTTTAGATTTAGGTTTTAGTAGAAAAGAACAAAAAAGTTACATTTGCATCCTCCAAGTCCCTGTGGACTTTCCCTTGCTTGCTCACTAGCTATTCTTGGCCTTGTGCACTTTCAAGTATTTAGAACATAGTTTTAGGGTATCATTCCCTTGCTATCACTTCCCACATAGGTGTGAATTTTCCGGACTCGCGTTATGACGGTATCATGCGCCAGACTTTATCTCCTGGGCTAAATTATCTCGGACACACACGCTTGTTGTATTCCCGAGCTAACCTTCGGTGGTAATTTTCTATTCTTTGAAGATCTATTTCTCGGTTCTCCCGAGATCGTCTAGCTGAGCGAGTATCATGTCCGAGGTTAGCTTCTTTTTCAAAGCCTCGGGTTGAGTCGTTGGGATCATCGCTTCAGTGCCATATGTCAGGACAAAGCGAGTCATCCTTGTGGATTTTCTCCGAATAGTTCGGTAGGCCCATAGAACATTGTGCAGATGTTCACACCAGTTAGCCAACTTCTTTTTGAGCATGTCAGCGATGGTCTTAGTAGTGGCTTTTGCTTGACCATTACTTTCGGGGTAGATTGGTGTGAGATCTGAAGCTTCTACCCACTTGGTAAAGTAGTCTGTCGTGACAATCAGATATTTTTTTTGTCCTGTGTCTGCTCGTAAGGGCCCTACGTTAACCCCCCATTTGGAAAATGATCAAGGGATCAATACAAACTTTAAGTCTGTAGAAGGGGCGTGCCTTTGTTTTCCAGGTGTTTGCCATTCCATGCATCATCCTGCCATTTGTTTTGAGCCCTGAAGACTTTCCATCGCCTTGGATTTTCTGAACGAAGTAGTTCGGCTGGGTATTCTAATTCGTATTCTATTCTTGCGATCTCCTCTATTTCATATGTATCGTCGAGAGGAAAATCTGCGAAGAAATCTACAATGACCTTGGTTTTAATCGCCGTTTGTGGCTGGTATTTAACTCCAGACTACTTAATTTGGTTTCCCCATTTGGATATTCTTCATTCCCTGTCAGCATGGTCTAATATAGACTCTATTGGTGCTTTAGTAATGACAATTATAGTGTGTGTGTGAAAATATTTCCGCAATTTCTGCGTTGCATATACTAAAGAGAGCATGATTTTCTCGATTTTTGAATAATTTTTCTCTGTAGAGGTCAGAGTTTTTCTCTTTAGGCAGTGAGTACTGCGTTGATCGAGGTGTTAGTCGTCGATGGATATATGTAAAGATCCTCAATTGGGTTAGGTTTTCGTAAGATTGTCAAAGTAGCCAAGTGTTTTTTAATTTTTTGGAAGGCTTCTTCACATTTGATATTCCCTGAGAATTTCTCACCCCTTTTAGGGATTTGAGGAAGTCCCTACATTTATCAGACAACCTGGATATAAACCTTCCCAAGGCTGCCAGCCTACCATTTAATCTTTGGACATCTTTGACTGTGGTTGGCGAGGGCATCTCTAGTATGGCTTGTACCTTTGCCAGATTGACTTCGATGCCTCGCTTTGTGATCAAGTATTCAGATGTGGCTTCCACAAGATGGTCAATGTTAGGTAACGGAAAGCTGTTTTTTGGACATGCTTTATTAAGATCGCTAAAGTCGATGCAAATTATTACTCCTCCGATCTTCTTTGGTACGATCACCATGTTCGATATCCAAATTGGATATTGTACTTCTCGGATAACTCCTGACGCTTCCATTTTTCCTAGTTCGTTTTGAATAGCCTCATGATATTCAGGAGTTACCTTCCGCATCTTTTGTCTGACGGGTTTTTGTTTTGGGTTGATTTTTAAATGATGATAGTAAACTTCTGGGTCTGTCCCCGACATATCTTCCATACGCCATGCAAAGATATCAGAGCATTCTTTTAGTACTTGTACTAATTTTTCTTCTTCCTCTCTGTCGGGGAGAACGCCTATTTTGACCATACCCGGATTTTCGGGTGTTCTTGTGCTTACCTCCTTTGTAAGCTCATAAGCTGAGAAATTTGACTTCAACTCTCCAATATCGGGGAGGTTCTGTAATTTCTATAAGGACTTTGATATGTGTCTAAAACACCTAATTCTAGTATCAATTTCGCACCTTTTCTTATTAGTTTTCTTGTTATTTTGTGTATTACGTTTGGTTTTATTTTTATGTTTTATTTTTATTTAGGTACGATGACTTGAATCCACAAAGAGTAAGGAAAAGCATCAAAATGAGTCGCATCCAGAATTAGGAGGTGTTGCCGATTCTCGACAACTATGAACTCAGAACTCAGGCCATTGAGTGATGAGCTAGGTGGACTACAGATGCTAGTTTTGAAGGACCAGTCATGGGTTTAGTACTGGTGGGCTAACTTGTAAGTTGTACCAGCTGAAGTAGAAAGGGTGTCTAATTTTAGACATACAAGTAGCTGGTGGAGTTCACGCAAGGGAGCCGCACATGTGCAATTGAATGGGAAATGAAACTAGGTCTTTATGGAAATCAAATTTGCAAGCTGAGAAGAAATGAAACTTCACGAACTGAGAGGAGAAGTGAGGGTGTCTGTTGTCGTAGTTTCAACCTGCCGTCAACCAAGCTTCACATCACTGTTATACGTGGAGTATATGGCTGTTCACCAGGGAATTAGGATTCATATCTGAAGCCGAGGAGAAGAAGGAACAATTGGTGTTCTGGATCAGAAAAAGGGAAGAAAATGAGCTGCTGAGTACGGTGGTGAATTGGGTTAATCTTGGCTCAAGGTTGTAGTTCAATTTGCAGGTCGATTTGGGTATCGAAATGGTAGCTCGAATCGGATGAGGTTTATGTAGAGTTCTCAAGCACTAAATCAGCGAAGAACTGAAGCTGTTGTTAGTGGACTTTGGAGAGGTACAGATACAAGAGCTAAGAGCCTGAGATGAACAAGAGAAAGTGGCTGAGTTATGTATGATGATATTGGTAGTGTTGTTGAATGGAGTGTGTTAATGGGTTGTCGTTTGAATGTGGGAATGCTACAGCAAAGAGAATGGCATATAAACTGTTTGAATAAATTCCTGAATCACCATCTTATTGAAAACTAAAAGAGCTAGGTGCAGAGATTGGCTAGAGAATGGAGGAAGCTGAAGCTGCAAATCTGTATGAATTTGGGTTTGTTTGGTGCAGCCAACATAGGGGATCTGTTGTCATTGTTATCAAGGGTTCCTGTGGTCTTGTTCGACAAAATTGAAGTTTGTAATGGCAGCTGCGAAGGGGACTGAAATTGAGTTGTTGCTGATGGAATTGTGGGTGTTTCTGGAAGTCTAGAATGCAGGTGCTACCACTGAATTCTGTAGCTAGATGGGAAGGTTATTGGCAGTTGAGACAGAGGGAGCTGTAAAATTGTGCGATTTGGTGCAATTCAGGCAAGAAAGAAATACAGTTGGAATATTATGAAGTTGGGTCCGTCAGGTGCTACCAAACAGTTAACACGGGTTTTGTGGCCGTTCAGGGGCAGTACACGAGAGCTTATAGATAGCAACTAGGGTGCGAGAAGCTGAGGGTATTTGGTGTTTCTTGATTTGGTCCAGTTTCAATATGGATTTGGGTCCGATGTCTTGCCGAGAAGACAGCCAACAGATGGTGACTTTACAGATTTGGAGGCCAGTAGGGTTTTGAAATGTTGGGGTTTTGACCAGATACGAAATTACAGGTGCAGGGATATAAAAAGGAGGTGCAATACACTCGCAAATAATCTCATACCCCTCCTTCAGCACTGCCGCAACCCTAGTTTCAGCGAGATTTGCTCGCTGAACAACCACCACCATCACCATCTGCATATCCGCCTGCATCCACCAGCATACATCCATCAGTTTGCATTCATATACCACCTGCATTCACCCATCACCAGTTCCGTCTCCATCTTCACAACATACCATTCCACCACCAGTCTTTTGCATCCCACCAGCACTTCACAGGCAGTCCATCATCACCTGCATATTCACCACCATCCTTGCATACCACCAGTTACCACCACCAGCTCATACGTATACAGCAGCTGCAGTTCACCTTCCATCCACCTTCACAGCCATCTACAGACTATCACCACTACCACCACTACATAACCTGCAGTCCACTAATACCATACCAGCAAGTTCATCCAGTACCAGGCTTTGAGCAGCAATACAGCCACCATCGGAGCACCGCACAGGTCTGAGTTCGCGACCAACACCAGCAGCAATAACAACTCCACAGTCATCACCAGGCCATACATCATTCACTCCACCTGCTGCTGCGTTGGTTCGCTAGATTGGTTTGCTTGTTTAGTATTATATTTTGCTGTGTATACCATGAACTCCAGTAGCTAATTGCATCCTGATTAGGAACGATTTTGATGTCCGAAACATGATCTCCAATTGATATTTAAACTGCCATTTTCTTGCAATCTATTTCGTTATTGCTTATTCTCTACGGTACCAATATTGTTATATGAATTATTCTTGAATCGTTTAAGTTGCAAATTGAATGGTTAATGGATGATTCTAATGCTAGTTGAGACCTCTTCGACCCATAATTGTCTAGAGAGTCTTAATACAAGTAGTAATATGTGGTTATTGACGATGGGATTTTGTTAAATATCCATGTGTAAAGATTGACACTAGTAGATGAGTCGAGCCTATGTATTTGTCACTAGGAATAGCCTATCTCACGGAACTTAATGCATTTGTTTAAGTCACTCCTAGAGAGCGTACTTCTAGGAAACTTGGCAAGTAGAATCCGATAGTCGAGCGCTTCCGTGTCCGGTGAATTAAGAGATTGCGGAGTATTTGAGCGTACTAAATATTATAGGGTTATTAGTAATGAGATACTTTGCGGAAACTAGCTATATTGATAAGATTCATGTTTTGTGACTGAGAAAGAGTCTTTGATCATTCTCATCCTCATATTTGCATTAATATTCAGAAATTCAATCGACAACTTAGACTCAACTCTCCCGTATGAATGAACCTGCTTGTCATTGTACTGCTAGTTAGTGTAAGAGAAGTAAGGAATTTATTTTTGCGAGTTCGACACCTCGTCAGGCTTCAATGGTATTTCCGAAGTTTGGACTAGTGTCTCGCCCGAGCGCCTTGGTTTATTCGTTTTTGTTATGTAAGCATCGATTTCTCTTTGGTTACTGGCATGTTTAGCCTTCTTCGTCTTGGCTTTCGGGGAATTGATCATATTCTCTCCATTTTGTACGTCCATCTTGTAGCAATATTTTGCCTCGCCTGAATCTCCTATGATCTCCACGATTCCATCGGGCGTTGAAAACCTTAGTCTCTGGTGATACGTTGATGCGACTCCTTTAAATCTGTGGACCCAGGATCGCTCAACAATAGCAGTGTAGGATGAAAGTACATCTACCACAAAAAATGTGGTTAAAGTTAAGATTTTCCCTACATGGATTTCTAGAGTTACCTCGCCCCTGGAGCGGGTAGAAGAGCCATTAAAGCCAAATACGTTGTATGTAGAGGGAATCAAACATTCGTCCTTTAGACCCATTTATTTAAACGTTTCATATAATAGGATTTTTGACGGAACTTCCTCCATCGATTAATATCTTGGGCATCGCCTAGGGTAGCGTCTTTGGTTTCTCCTCCTTGCTCGGGGAGTGTGATGGCCATCATGACCACTAGGGGATCATTGTGATTTCTCCCACCATCTGGTGCCTCGGAGGTCGAAAAGATGATTGGTTGCCTCATCCAATCCTCCGTGTGTGGTTCTTTTACCACACTGAAAACTTCGTCACTTTCAAAGTTTCGCTTATGGATTCGTCATGTGATACTTCCTTCAGGTATGAGAGCTGTAATAGCTGAGTGGGATATCGTATTGCACCCCAAGTATTGTACCTCGCGCGGGATTTCCACACGATGGAAAGGTGGTCCTGTCGCCTGCGGAGTCGCGGGTTGCGCGATATACTCCTGTAGTTTACCGTCATTGATCATGTCTTGCACCATTTTCTTCAGATTTCTGCACGAGTCTGTCGGGGTGGCTATAGAATTGGTGGAATTCGCAGAAATCTGTCATATTCTTAGCGTATTCAGGCTATTGCCCTCTATTCCATGGGAAATTAATCTTGTATTTTTCGTCGACCTTCTTAAAGATCTCGGAGACGGAGTGTTAAGTTTTGTGTAGACCGGGTCCATAAACTTTTCATTCTTTGGATGGGCATGATCTCTCCCTTTCCACCCTCCACTTCGATGCTTATCGAAACGTGTGGATCCATTGTTAGGTTGTGTTGTACCCCTAGCTTGTGTTTGGGGGTTTTGATGTTCAACCACGTTGGTCCCTCTGCAGTTTCCTTTAACCATCCTGTCATAGGTCCCGTCTTGGAGTTCCTCTAGTGCTATGTAGTCCTCCTGAATTTCTCTTAGCTTTCCTAGGCATGGTGGCATTGTCTCGTACATTTGGACGAATATGGGATCTGTGTTTCTTAGGATATTCTTGAAGCCCAGGATCGCGTAGGCTTCTGGAACCTTTCCGATATCGGCACATAATTTTCTCCATCGAGTCAAGAGAGAACGAAGTTTCTCGCTTAGTCTTATGGCTAACTGACACAACATGTCAATTCCGGGTTTAACTCGGTTGTTATGCACGTACGCTTCTAAGAATAGCTCGGAGAGGTGAGCAAATGATTTGACCGACCCCTTCGCCAGGTTATTAAACCACATCAGGGCTTCATCTTTCAGATTTGCGGGAAAGAACTTACACATCCCGACATCGTACTGATTCCATTGTGTTAATGTCATGCGATAGGATCGGAGATATTCGATCGCATCGCCTGTCCCGCTGAAGGGAGCTGTGAAGGACGGAAGAGACCATTTCCTTGGAAATGGTTGAGTTAGTAGACTCTCGGCTAGGGGGGATTTGCCTGCCTCTTGCATCACTTCCGCCAATTTTTGGCCTCCTTGTCGTCAGGTAGCCTCCTTGTACATCGCCTCTAGTTGGCAGAGTCAGACCTGCAACTGGTCGTCGATATGCCTCCTCTCGACCTTCTTCTTTCGCCCTCGTTCCCTTTCGGGTGAGAAGGATACTTCTGTATGACGATATCTTGATCGTCTCGAGTCCTCATTGAACTGTTTAGTATGAGGCATCGGTCTAGTCCGAGCAAACGTTTCCTTTGTTACATCACCTCGCTTAAGGGTTCTTTCCGTCATATTCTCGGTGTCGCCATTGGCCTCGCCTTCCTCCTTATTTTCTCGTATGTGTCTAGGATTGATATCGGATGTCCCCTCCGATGGGCTATCTCCTTCATTTAGAATTCCTTTGCTTCCATTGGGAAACGGGTCCTCTGTCTCCTCGTTCGAGGTATCAGGTATGTGAACATGTTCATATTCATGTAGGTTAGCGAAAGGATTTTCCTCCTCGGGTATATCCTTCATGAGTGGCTCATTTTTCTTGGTTCTAAGCCTTAGCTTACGATTTTTCCGTTCGAGCCTCCTGTTGCGTTGTTCCAATTTTATCTCATTCTCTCCTCCTGCGCCTTTTGCGCTTTCATGATGGTTGCGGGAGCTGCAGTGGTGTTATCAAGACTAGAAGAGTCTTCCTTCTTGGTTTCAATGTTTTCCATTCGCCTAGGTGAATGGTTCAACCCTCCTGGTTGAGTCAAATGGATATCGTCTTGTCCTTCGAAGGGATTTTCCTCTTCATCATAGCAAGAGTTATCTGTTAACCCTTCCCGATACTGGTCATCGGGTTGTCCCTCTCATGGGAGTACATCGTTGTGCAGAGCCTCGCCTGGCTCCATATCGTCAAGTCCTTCGGGTGGCGCTCCACCAGTTTCACCTTGACTTCTGCGAGCGGATCGTCTCACCTGCGATATATGCAATAGTACTTAATTTGTCTTTTCCTTTAGAAAGGTGGGGACCTAAGTTTGCAGGTCATGTACAATTTCTAAGTCAGAGTTTCCACTTGGATAAAGTTTTAGTAATAGAAAAAAGGTGTTCTTCTCAATTATCGAGTAACCTTCCTCCTTCTACATGTCATACCTTTAAAGGAGAAAAATCATTTATGCTGATTGAGTATGCTTTTCCATTTTAGAAAATATTTCTTAATGTCTTAAATTTTTGATTTGAACAAACTTTGAGTTTGATGAACAATTATATGCTCATTAACTTTCCCCTTTTCTTAGATTTGAATTTCTAAGAAGAAGATTTTAGTCTATTTTGAGTTTCAAGAAATGAAGAACACCATGAGTAGTCCTTCTTATTCTAGTCTCTACAACTATCGTAGTATGATTTTATTTCTACGAAGTCGTCTGAGCTGAATTTTCTTCCCAACTCTTTCATAGAGGAGATCGTATGAGTGTTGACATGAAGTAGTTTAGGACTCCAATTTCGCTCCGACCGTCAACTCTCCCGAGTCTCTTTAGGAAGGTGTTGTGGATCTTTAAGAAAACGTGAAATCTTAATAAAATAAACGAGAAAGTGCAGATCTCATATTTCTGAGAGTCTTCAGGACTTCACTGATTGTGTAGATCGTGTTGTGTCCAAGATCTACTCATAAGTTTCATGAAGATCTACACAGTGGTATGAAAAACCACTTTTCTTTGAAAAGTTATGAAAAAACTATAAAACTTTGGTAGGTAGGTAGACTAAATCTTCATACCTCCCTGTTTCTAGCGCCAAAATGTAGTTGCATCTTTTCTAAGTACTACACCCAAGTAGATCTAACGATTGTAAAACTATTAACATTCAAGATTCAAAGATAAACAAGATGTAAAGAACATGAAAGTAAAGGTGAACACATATATAACGTGGTTCGACCATTGTGACCTACATCCACGGGAAATAAAATATCTTCTTTATTTATTAAGGAGTTCGATTAGACCATTCCTTACACGCGTGATACATGTAGCCTTGTAGTAGGTGTCTCGATTTAGACGAAATCACCTTTTAGAGAATGATTCAATATCTTCATCTCATCATCTTATCACCCCTTGAGATGTTGACGCGTGGCGATCCGGTATTTTACCTTCACAAGGCTAGAAAGGAAGAATCATAAGCTAAAACGTAGAATGAAGAAAAAGGTACCACCCACTATCATGGATGAGATCCCCGAGGAGGAAAATCCTTTTGAGAATTTAAAAAAAGATGAAAATATTCATATCCCTGATACCTCAAACGAGGAAATAAAAGATCGATTTCTCAAGGGGAGCAAAGGAGTTTTGAATGAGGATGATAGTCCATCTGATGTCAACCCTAGGCATAGGCGGGAAAAGAAGAAATAACACGAAACTAAAACCAATGGCGTTATCAAAAACCAGGAAGGTGGGAATCCTAAGCGATGGGCCACCCGATGCCAATCAAAGGAAAAGTCAACTCACTCCAAACCAATGTCATACGGTGAGCAATCCGATGAGGATTTAGGTAAATGAAGTTATCGTCACCCAGAAGTTTCCTTCTCGCCCGAGAGGGAACAAAGACGAAAGAAGAAGGACGGGAGAAGGCACATTGATGACCCAGTTGCAGGTTCGACTTTGACAGTTAGAGGCGATGTACAAAGAAGCTACCGGAAGATAATGAGGCCAAGAGTTGCAGAAGTAATTCAGGAGGCAAGATAATCTCCCCTAACGGAGAGTCTATCGGCTCAACCATTTCCAAGGAAATTCTCCCTTCCGATTTTCGCAAATCCCTTCAACGGGACCGGCGATGACGTTGAACATCTCTGATCGTATCGTATGACATTAACGCAATGGAACCAATATGATGTTGTAATGTGTAAATTCTTCCCAGCTAGTTTAAAATATGAAGCCCTGATGTGGTTTAATAACTTGCCGAAAGAACTGTCCGAGCTATTCTTGGAAGCATATATGCATAACAGTCAATGAAAAGGCGAGGGTACCCAAATATACCTCAAGTTAAAACTTTTCCTACCTATAAGTCATTTCTCCGAAAGTGATTGTCTATGGACTGAGTCGAGATAATGCAACTAATCGGTTCACACTTCGTGTGATTGCCTATGGATACGAGATCGAGACAATACAACAACGAAGTATGTTTACTTGATAAAAAGGTTCATACTTAACCAAGCACAATAGGATTGCTTATCAAGTAAATAGGAATTTAACGTTTGTGTGATTTACTTTAGTTATAATAAAACAATTATAATGCGGAAAATAAAAGTAAATGACACAACAATATTTTGTTAAAGAGGAAACCGCAAATGCAGAAAAACCCCGGGACCTTGTCCAGAATTGAATACTCTCAGGATTAAGCCGCTACGCAAAATTAAACCAAATTCGTACAGTTGCGACCAAGCAACTAAACCTATAGTTCACCTAGTTTCGTCTGTATTCCCACGCCTCCAACCTATGAATAAGTCAGTACTTGGAACAATTTCTTTGGTTCGTATTTAAAACAGTAAAGGAACAAAAAATATGTTTGGTAGAAACTCTCTTCAACCAAGTGATGTGAGTTCGACAAAGGCTCTTCTGTTTATCTCAAATAAACTCCTTCGTCAGGTTCTTAGATCTATCTTATTGCGACCAAGCAACTAAACCTATAGTTCACCTAGTTTCGTCTGTATTCCCACGCCTCCAACCTATGAATAAGTCACGTACTTGGAACAATTCGTTTGGTTCGTATTTAAAACAGTAAAGGAACAACAAATCTGTTTGGTAGCAACTCTCTTCAACCAAGTGATGTGAGTTCGACAAAGGCTCTTCTGTTTATCTCAAATAAACTCCTTCGTCAGGTTCTTAGATCTATCTTATGCTCAATTACCGAAGTAATTGTTAAGATTTTGCAGTCAATACTTTTAATCACAAAGAATTATATTGATGCCGATCTACACAAATAACACCATATCCTTGTTTTAGCAACACTTCATTTTCGGAGGTGCGCAACGAATATAGAGGTTGCACAGTAAACAACGTTAATATCCGTTGCGCACCAGATCATCAGTTGCGCAAATAAGTTTTATTCCATTTATTAAAATTACCTAGTGGTACAACGTATACTTTATTTCTTAATTTTCTGATTTTTTTCTTAAAATATTTATTTCACAGATTTCTCTATCTCTTTCTATTTTTCCTCGAAGGCTCTGGCCTCTGGGTTTCAGTCGAGAGAAAGAAAAAAAAAATCGAGAGAAAGAAGAAAAAAAATCGTCAATACTGCAGTTTAATCAAACCCCAGCTTCAATAGATTTTAGGTTCCAACAAATCTTATAAATTTTCTCATCAATACTGCAGTCTAATCAAACCCCATCTTCAAAACCCATATGTCCCGATCTACAAATTGTTTCCTTGAAATCTGAAAATCAAATCATTCAACCTCTGATATAAACTAGTTTGTTGGATTATCATCAGGTATAAACTAGTTTGTGGTCAATTTTATTTTTATCTAAAATCATTTGATAGAGTTAGGGTTTTTGATTTTGACCTAACTAGTATACGAAAGAGTTAGGGTTTTGATTTTGGTGCTCTTTTTTTGTAATATGTAGAGAAAGGAAATTCATTTAATCACTAAACTTTAGTTTTACCAAATTCATTTAATCAGATTAATTTCTATCACGTATTTCGAGTTCCTCCAGAGAAAGAAAGAAAAAAAATGAAACCCTGGATTTAGTTTCAATCTTCTCTCGTGGTGGGATTTGATTTGGAGATTTTAATCTTCATCTCGATTATCACCTCAGTTCTGGTATTCTATTTCTGCTTTTACTTCTTCATCTCGATTTCCTAGCCGATTCTCACCTCAAATCTGATTATTTCTTCATCTCAGTGTTTATTCAGATTTGTTTGGAAAGATTTACTCACCGAATTTCTCTCACTTTAGAAGTAAACATTCTAACCTTCTCTCTTTTTTCCCCAGTTTGATTCGATTTTTTTCTTTTATCTGAATATTTTTGGTTTCCTTTTAGACACAAATTCGATGCATTAGAAGCAAGGATTTCGACGCCTGAATCTCTTGAATTTCAGAAAAAGGAATCAACTCAGGTAAGATTTTATGCAAGTTTTTGATTGAATTAGGTGATGTTAGAGACTTGGGATTTTTTGTTGGGTTGGGAAAGTTTAGGAAGTAAGCGATTGCTTGACGAATGACTAGTTTCTATTCAAAATGAGTAATTTGGTTTCCTTGCTTGAATACAGTGAATTCAATTAAACATGATTGTATTGGGTTAGTGGTTTTTTGTGGAAATCTGTTGCCCAAACTAGGGGAATATGGTCGAAGTTGAGGTTACACTTAGTTTGATTTGTTGTTCTCTGAGCAAGTGAGTTAAGTCCTACTATAATGGTTAATTGAGTTCAGGATATTTTTGGGCGAAAATTCAGTTATATTAATAAGGTAAAGTTATCCTAGTAATTTGGATGAGCATCTCCTGGAAGCATCAGTGTGCTTGGGTATTCATGTTCAAGTCTTTAATCCTATTGATTATGTACTCGAGGTTGTATCTTTAACGGGTAATTATGAACTGTTAGGATGTGGTATAAAGATGATAGTAGAGAGGAAGAGCACAACAAATACGTAGAAAATACATTGTTAGTGGTTTTTGTGTACGCATACATAACTAAAAGGACCTATCGCTCTGTGAGTTGCATTTGAAAGATATGCCTGTGAATTTTGAGAACAACCTAAGAGGTAAGGAGTTCGTGAAAGTCCTGTCACGTATTGCCTATCAGTTTTGGTTTGGACATATGCTGAATACCGTAGACACAAAGTTATATCCACAGTAGTCGAGCACATTGACACTTTAATTGTGTTCTGTTTTTTTGTTGATTGCTAACTTAGATTAAAATGGATTTCTGATTATATTCTCGCGTTATAATTTGAATTAACAGAAAATCTGGTGATGTGCATTGGCCAGAAAATTTACTTGCTATATAATGTATTTGTTTCCAACCTACATTATGAACTTCACTAGGAAAATTTCCATTAGATTGTGGTATCCAAGAATATGTTTTTCTCCTGTGCAAGGTAAAAATTTGATTGTTGTAGCTTTGAACAGTTTATTTTTTCTATTCTAGTTATATTTGTTTAAAAAAATTTCAGTTCTGGATTTAAGATCCGTGGCTTAATTGATGTCAAGTATTCAGGCAGAAACCGAGACTCATAGCAAGCCTGGATCTTTGTTTATGTATACTCATTACAAACAAAGTGATAGATGGGGTTGCTGGTGCAGAAGATTACAACCCCATGCTCTATTGTCCTGGGATGATAATAAGGTTATAGTTTTAAGAACTGCATCTTGACAGGACCAGCTCCTGACCTGAGCAAGATACCACACCTCGCCTATATGTAAGTTTGTCAGAGTTTCTTTATTATTTTACTGGCATGAGGTTACTTATCCGTAATTCCGGTGAATGGATTTCCTTTCTCTTTTACGTTTTGACTGTTTTTAACATATTTCTGAAGTTCGACTAACATTTCCTTTTTCATACAGAGAAGAAGTTGATAGGTAGGTTGGTGGGAGTCTTATTAGCTAGCTAGGCAGTTTTTTATTGGTTACAATTTTCTTGATCTCAATTCCATGATTAGTGGGACATGACTGGTTACTATTCTTTTGTAACCATTTTTGATTTTCATATTGTTAATGGCATGCTAGTACAATGTTACTTGTTCACTACAGTATCGCTAGAGCTTTGTAGAGTGATCAAGTGCTCAAACTTTTGGCTTGCAGAAGTTGACTAGTGAAAACTCTTGCAAACCTTTCTTAATGCATGATAACATCAAACATTCTTTAGCTATCGACTGATGAATGTCTGTCCTGTGAAGCATCTTAACTTGCAACCATAATTGTCTGAATGATGCAAGCCCTTAATTAGGGATAGCTAATGAACAAAGTCCATTTTCCAGTGTAGGTTCTGAAGAATTTCTTCAACTGAACTACCACTAATTAGGTTGATTTCTGATTTTGTTTCTTCCTTCGTCAGGATATCTTCCTCCATCATAAGTCAGAACTAAGGTTTGGTTTCTTCTTTAGTTTCGTTTCGGTGTTGATAATCTTTCCCACTCGTATGTTTTGGGGTTGTATGAGTTCTAGGACTCAGTTTCTTAGTTCCATTATATCTTGGTACCATGCTTTGGTATTTCCTTTTGATCGACATGAGTTTGTTTGTTTGTTTCAGGAACAAGATATGGCGCCAGTCTGCGGAAGCAGATCAAGAAGATGGAAATTAGTCAGCATTCCTAGTACTTCTGTTAATCTTGCAGAAATCAGTCAGCACTCCAAGTAAGACTCATTCTCATGTCTAATTTCCATTCCATTATATCGTGTTGTCGACGTACTACAGTAAGTTTTCCCCATATTTTTTTCTGAACAAAATTTAGTTTCAGAGTTCATCACTGGACCACTCATTTTCATCAAATGTTATTTTTGCTTGATCTCATTTCTGACCTTATTTCTGGTTTTGTTCGTCGCAGAGGGGAGATTGCTATTATATCCAAAGATATGAAATAGCTAAAAGAGAAATTTGATGAGTGCGTTCCGTTCAGCAAGTCGGTTTCATCAAGCCAAACAAGCTGCATATTAGCAATGAGTACTCATACATAATCCAACTCCCTTGCTCTCTTACTTCGAGAAGGTAAAAAGGTTCTTTGTTTTAATATTAAATCTTATGATCTTTAATAGGTGTACCCTTAGTTTCTCAATTCTGTGTTCTACATCCGTTAGCACCTTAGTACCTTTGGTTCTAAATAATCTTATTTATTTGCTTCTTTACTGGCTGAAAATTGTAACTGGGAGATAAGTATCTGAATGGTGTGTTGAATTAGTGGACTCAATCTGATATATTGATATATTCCCTTATTTTAAATGTAATTTATAACTAGCTTGGTATGTTGGAAACATGGGGTTTTGTTGCAGTGTTTCCAGGCTAGTGTTAATTGCTAATTAATATGCCCAGCTGTCTTATTTACGAGCTTTTTGGTATGTTGTTACTCCTTTCAGTTGATACTCTTGGAACTTGTAGCTGGATGATAAGCAAGCAAAGGACCTGAAAGGTAAAACCTTGTGTCCATCTTGCTGATGTGAGATACTAGTACATTTTCTGTTTCTGTTTTCAACTAGTACATTTTCTGTTTCTGTTTTCAACTAGTTTCTGTTTTTCCTTTATTGAATTTTGAGATGAGAACGTTGTGAAATAACTAAAAGGAGTTGGGATCTGGTTGAATATAATCCTTGCATTAGCTGATCATCAGCAAAATGGCAGGAGGATTAGTGGAAAAACCTTACACCTCGCTATATTTTTGTGCTGACATCTCCAAGAATATGTAGAACTGTACACCAAGGCTAGTTCTCCTTATGGATATTTTTCAGGTGTTATTAATCGCTCTGGTTCTCCTTATGGATATTTTTCTCCTCCTGGTCGAGGAGGCCTATACAACTCACCAAATTATGGACCAGATGTTGGAGGGAAGTTACAAAAAAATAAGGTTCATATTGTAAACTTTCTTATGTACTGAAATGCTGTGTAGATTGAATACATATGATATTAATATGAAAGTACTTGTGATATACTCTTGGTTAGCATGGTCTTTCGTTCTTATGGTTCATTTATCTAGCTACTCTGTTGATGTATGAATCGCTCCTGATGGATTGCAATGATCGATAATTGTTCTTGATCGATTGTAATTCAGGAGCAGAAACCCGCCGGAAATGTGCGGGTGGTAACCTTTTCTTAAACCTGAAAATTATTTTGCAACGCATATAAACGTGGAAATTTATCCGTTGCACGAATCACCTGGAATGAGCAACGTATGTATGCAACAAAATAAATAAACGTTGACAGAAATCACAATGGGACCCACAAAAGTGTTATCATTTGGGTGTAGGATTTCCTGGGTTACAAGTGGTGCGTAGTTTGGACAGCTTGGCTCCAGATTTTTAATCTACAAGGTTTCACCTTGGCATTGGATACCCATATGCTCCAAACCGTAGACAGTCATGCGTGACAATTATTGTACCGTACATTTTCAGAACTACAATTATTGTAGCTTGGTATAGCATTTTGTATATGTACAATGATTTTTTTTTATAAGGATCTTTTCTTTTCCTTGCGTTGGTGGATATTTTAACGGTTAATGTATAATGCACATAATAGAATTTGCGTTGATCTTCACGTGAATCCCCTAAATTACCACATAACAGAATTCTAACTTCTAAGCGGTTAATGTACAGTAAAATAACAAAAATAATCTGAGAAATCAAAACTGTAAATCAAAACTATCACTGCGAGCTTAAATTTGTTTCATGATTCAAAATACCACTAAGACACAAATATCTATTAAGTGACTCGAAAACAACTATTTTGTTCAAAATTTGTCATGTGACTGAAAATTTGTTAATTGACCATTGCAAGTCAAAATCTATCGCGAGACTGAATTTGCATTGCAACTCAGAATATATGCATCAACTAATTAATTCAAAGCATTTTTTATTTGTAAAATGAAGTGATGTAAAGTACAACCAAGTCCCACATTGAGTCGAGAAATGAAGTTCTCATAAAAAAGAAAAAGGAAACAAAAGTTAGGAAATCACTTAGAGATAAGAAGTTGTTCACGTGTGATTAGTCGGAATTTATAGCAAAAGAGCAGCACTCGCGCCATGGAAAACTCAAATACTGATACTCTAAGTTTAAGTAAATTTTTAGAGGAATGAAAATAGGGTGTAGAAATAAGTCCACATACGTGCCTTTTTTCATTGCCAGAGGTTGTTTGATCCATGCAGAGAGACAGTTGAAAGCAGTGTTTTCACTACCCCCTGGGTACTATGGACGCATGGAAATCTCAGGCCGCGCTTGAAATTGCTCTTTGTATTGTCCTCTTTGCTGGTGTTTTCTTTTTACCCTTGGTTGTTGTAGGGGTTAAATATCGCACCCATATGTATCATGCGAAAGGGTACCATTATAATGGAGCGAGCCCAGTTCGCAGGTAGCATATCATGGATGACGGAATCAATGACGTCATGAACTCACGAGTAAAGTGTGAAGCCAGTGCGAAGTTCAAGAGCACGTGCGAGAAGATTCAATACACGGGAGCGAACACATCGCATGTCAGATTCGAAAATTGGGGCTTTATTAGTTGTCATCCACTATGTAAAACTGCTATATATATAGGACCAACCACCCTTGTGTTGGAGGAGAGATCTTCTTGAGAGTTGAGGTAGAACTATAGGAGAGAGAAAGTTATTTACTCCCCAAGTTAGGGTTTTATCTTCTTCTTTCTTGTATTGATTTCTAAACTTAATAAGATTTATATATGTGTTCTTCATGATGATTTCCTAGTTTGTTATATAGATTATCCAAGGGGTGTAGTAGTGAGATTTTTCTCTACTACATTTCGGCGCTAGAATACAGCTCGAGGAAGAGATTACACCTGTTTGTGAAAGTTTTAAATTGATTTTTCGAAGATTTCTTATACTCTTATTTTTGTGAAAGATTTTAGGTTGTTTTCGCTGAGTTTTGATTTACAAAACAAATAAGTTCATAAGTTTGTTCTTGAGCATCTGATGATTTCTAACCTTTGGAATAATCATAAGGATTATAAGTTTTCTTTTGAGGCACAAAAACTGACAGATTTGAAAAAAGATTTTCTCAAGAAATATTTGGAAAAACTTTCGGGAGCAAGCTAATCAAGATCGACTATATACAAAAGGGGAACGAGTTGGTGCGGAAAACAAAGCACACAACTATGTGTATGCAACAAGAAACGAGTCAATCCACGAAAGTGATAAACACCATCGGAGCGATGAACGGAAGCAGGCGTCTACAATGTAATATGATAACAAAATTAGGTATGGATGTCACGGATTTTCATGCAGGACTTACAGGGCAGATCCACAAGCGCGGTTATGAAGGAAGGAAGATCTCGAATGTCGAGAAGATGTCGCCCTTGCACGAATGGAAAAAACAGAAGATCATGTTCGAAGCGGACGATATACCACAAGGAAGCTGGGGACGAACAAATCCATTGGTAGTAACTATACCCGCGCGAAAGAGGGAGAAGGATAAAGATGCGAAAGCTTCAGAGGAATGGGCGATCGAAGGAACTTTGATAGATACCGGGAGCTCAACCGACATCTTATTTTATCGCACGTTCAATAACATGGGATACGACGATGCAGATTTAAAGCCTTCTACATACAACATTCACGGTTTCAACAAAGCAGTAACAAAGACAAAAGGGGAGGTAATTATAAATATGCCACTAGGAAAGATAGAAGTGCAAGTAACATTGTGTGTATTAGATGTGGAGTCACCGTACAACATGCTCTTGGAAAGACCGTGGATGCATGGTATAAAGGGTTTAGCATCAACCTTACATCAATGCTTACGTTTCCCGATGCCGAGCGTAATAGGAGAAATTACAGGTGACACGGAAAGAGTGAAAGCATGTAACCAGTTAGTTGTCAAGAACCATGAGGGAAGAGCAAAAAAGATAAAAGATAGAGGGAGAGAGGCGAAGCAGCTAAAGAAAGAAGAAGAGCTCAGGGTATACATGGTGCAAGCGAAAGAAGACCGAGGAATACCAAGCGAAATAGATGAAGAGGGAGCACCAGAGAAAGAGATCAAAGGGCCATCCCCGCTAGGTGAACCAAAGGAGAACTTTATTGCAGCTGAGCCAACTAAAGAGGTCAACGTAGGTACAGAAGAGGAGACCAAGATGATAAGGATAGGAGCTGGAATGGGGGCAGAAGAAGAAGAAAAAATAATTAAACTTATGAAAGAATATAGCGATGTCTTCGCATGAGACATGGATGAAATGCCATGTATAGATCCTGATGTTGCATGTCACATGTTAGATGTCAAGAAGGATGTACGGCCATTCAAGCAGAGAATAAGGAAAATAACAACCACATATCACCCGCAAATAGAAGCAGAGTTGCAGAAGATGCTAGACGCGGGAATAATCCGACCAGCAAAATATCCAGAGTGGATAGCAAACATGGTGGTGGTGCCAAAAAAGAACAATGGGATAAGAATCTGCATCGATTTCAACGACTTGAACAAGGCATGTCCAAAAGACAGTTTTCCACTACCAGATATACCACAGCTGGTGGAAGCTGCATCAGGAAATGACAGAATATTACTAATGGACGGATATAAAGGATACAATCAAATCCCATTAGCAGAAGAAAATCAGGAACACACAGCTTTTTTCGCACCAAGAGGATTATACTGTTACACCAGAATGCCTTTTGGTTTAAAAAATGCAGGTGCTACATATCAGAGGATGGTGGAAAAGATATTCGAGAACTGGATTCACAAAACCTTATAAGTGTACGTGGACGACATGATAGTGAAGAGCAAGAAGGCTGAAGATCATGTTGACCATCTGAAAGAAATATTCGAGCAAATACGACAATACAAAATGAAGATCAATCCAGCAAAATGCATTTTTGGAGTGGCATCAGGAAAATTCTTAGGATATATCGTATCAAAGGAATGAATACAGGTGGACCCGGAGAAGGTGAAAGCAGTTCGTGACATGCCAACTCCAACAACATTAAAGGATGTACAGAAGTTGAATGGATTGTTAGCTTCATTGGGACGATTTATCTCGCGCTCATCAGACAAATGCAAGAATTTTTCAATATTCTAAAGAAGGGAGCCAAATTCGAATGGATAGTTGAATGTGAGAAAGCGCTACAAAGGATAAAAGATTACTCAATGAATGTGTCTATTTTGCAGAAAACTGAATAAGGGGAGGAATTTTTACTATAGTTGGCCTCAACACCGCATGCATTAAGTGTCGTACTACTTCGCTTAGATGGAGGAGTCGAAAAACCAATTTATTACATCAGCAAAACCTACAATGCAGCAGAGAAAAACTATGCGAAGATTGAAAAGTTAATCCTCGCACTGGTGTACGCTTCTCAAAAGCTTCGCACGTATTTTTAGGCACATAAGATCAGATTTCTTACCAAAGTACCAATTGAATCTGTAATGAAGAACTCGAAAATATTTGGAAGAATAGAAATATGGAATGCACTAGTTGGGCACTTTCAAATCAAGTATGAAATATTATCCTCTCTAAAATCACAAGTCATTGCGGATTTTTTAGCAGAGTTCCCATTGGAGGAAGATGAGAGTGTATAGATGAGATGATGGAAGTGGACGAAGACCAGGGAAATCCTTAAAATCTCTTAAGAGAGAGAAATTCCAAAATATGGGAGATACTCGTTGACGGATCTATAAATGGAGAAGGAAATGGTATAGGGATAGTGATTATTTCACCACTCGGAGCAAGAATGGCATATTCATTCAGATTGGAATTCACATCCACCAATAATGAAACAGAGTATGAAGGAGTAATACATGCGTTGCGATTGGCGGTCGAAATGGAGCTAGATGACGTTATAATAACTAGTGACTCGCAGTTGGTGATCCGACAAATAGTAGGGATATATAGTACAAATGAACCATCATTATAGAAGTACAAGCTACTCGCAGAAGAGCTATCAACAAAAATAAAGAATATAGAATGGAGACACATTTGCAGGAAAGACAACAGATTCGCAGACGCTCTGGCATTCCTCGCGTTAATGCTGAAGGATCCCACCGTTCGATATTTAAAGGTCACGACACTCTGTTTCCCGTCAATCAAAAAGGAAGAGGAGGCAGATGTAATGATGATAGAAGGTGAAGAAGGAGAAAAGAATGATGATGAAGAGGATTGGAGATCGCAACTTCATTCATACTTGGAGAAGGGAGAAGTACCGAGAAACAGGTTGGAGGCACACAAGATAAAAAGACGTGCAACAAACTACGAGTTAAGAGATGGAATACTTTACCGAAGATCATTCCTCGGTCCCTCTCTCAGATGCTTGACACGAAAAGAAGGAATGGAAATTCTAAAAGCAATACACTATGGGGATGCAGGAAACCATACCGGCGTAAAATCATTAACATACAAAACAAGGATGCAAGGATACTATTGGCCTTACATGCATAAGGACGCGAAAGAAGCATATAGGCGATGTGAAGAATGTCAAAGACATGGGAACAAAATACATGCACCTGGAGCGAAATTAAGTTTATCAACTAATGTTTGGCCATTCACAAGATGGGGCTTAGACGTCGTAGGACCATTCATACCAGGGTCAGGCCAAAGAAGATATCTGATTATCACAACAGATTATTTTACAAAATGGTCAGAGGCGAAAGCAGTCCAGCACATACGTGATAAGGACATCTTCACCTTCATATTTGAGAATATCATCTGCAGATTTGGAATCCCTATACAACTGGTGTCAGACAACGGAAAACGATTCGAGGGTGAAAACGTAGAAATGCTATTAAATGCCTTCAAGATCCAGATTGGAAAATCAACTCCATTATACCCACATGGTAATGGACAGGAAGATATAACTAACAAGACACTTGCGAATACATTGAATAAGAAGTTGGAAGGGCATAATAAAGGATGGTGCGAACAGATCCACAATGTCTTATGGGCATATCGAACAACACGAAGAGAAGCAACGGGAATGTCACCGTTTTGTTTAACATATGGGGTGGAAGCTGTATTACCAACTGAAGTCATCATACCAACAACAAAGAAAGAGGCTTGGGAGAAGAATCTGAATACCAATTTGATACTGGAAAAATTAGATGACTTGGAGGAAAACAGAGAGATTACGTTACAACACATGGAAAACTATCATAAGAGACTGGCGAGGGAGTACAACAAGCGTGTCAAAATAAGGGAATTTCAACCAGGGGAGTTGGTATTAAGAGAGATATCATCTTATCAAAAAGGAGTAGATGGAAAATTGGAGAATAAATGGGACAAACCATATATAATCAAGCGAATTGTAGGGAATGGAGCATACGATTTAATGGACAAAGATGGAAAAAATGTTGGGCGAAAACTTGATCATCCATGGAATAGAATGTACCTTAAAAAGTATTATCCATAGGACATTTAGTAGATCGATGCATGCGAGAGAATAAAAAGTAAATTCATAATGTACATGCGAAGATATAAATGGAAACAAAGTATTCTCATCAGTGATCCATAAAAATACACAAGCAGAAGAAAGAGGCAAAAATAAGACCTCCAAAATAAGACCTCACTAGGGGCAATAAAATTTAAAACCTCTAACTAGGGAGGCTAGGCATCCAATTGTGGTGTGCACCCTAGTTCGCACTTTTGCAAGATGCAATATAAATAAGCCCTAACGCACGTCATAGTTAAGGAAAACCTAGTAATGCATGACTTGGGCGAAAGCCATACCATTCCTGGGACCTGAGTCATGGATATTTGGGGCGAAATAAAAGCCTATCCGGTAGAGACTCCTTAGTTGAAAGACTAAGGTACTAAGTTCTCTATCATGGAGTGTAGAAACTCGACCAGGGCGCCGCGTTACACGGTTGAGCCAAGGGTGTCGGGAACGTCTGGAGCGTACCTCACCGCTCTTGGTAAGTCCTTGCTATGATACACTCTGTCCTCAAGATACCCCACTTAGGGTGTGGTTTCGTACCATAATCCACATAGGTTGAGGAATACGAGGCCACGAAAACAACTGGTTGATGCATCATTGGATGGGAAGATCCCACCCTAACTCGGTAGGAGTACGCTTCCTTGAAAGCGCAATCAGGGGGAAGATACAGACGGCACCCTCCACTAGGGAGATGGATTGTGTCAAAGACGTTAATATCACAAGGCTTTTACTCATAGGGGTAATTAGGCTTGTCGTATTGACGCACATTTACATATCTTGCAGAGACAATAATACGAAAGATGATAAGATAGGGTCAATGGGTCAATACGCGAAACCGTAAAGACGTCATGCGGCTCTATCGCATGGCCAAAATAATATCCTGAGGCAAAAATAAGTCCTATTAACAGGAGAGGATGATTAAGACCTCTACTTAGGGAGGCTCAATAAGACCTCACTAATAAACATCAAAAGACCTAAGTAAATGTACATGTGATTTTTTATATTCGCATAAAACATTTTCTTTCTTAAGTAAACTGTTTTTGCACAACTAACACAATATAGGAATTCGCGTGCACACTATTTTCGTATTTATAAACCTTGTTTTATATTCACGTAAGCTATGTTTTGTAATCACATATAACTTATATTTCTTAAAGGAGATTTTCTCTCTTGACAAATATTTCGTGAAAACGTTATTATCTAGCATGCTAATAATAGATGCAAGTATGGGAAGTACAAAAACAAAATATTATTCATATATCTAGAAAATAACTTTACATAGAAGCAAATTTGTTTTTCTTTAAGTGTGCAGCAAAAAAAATATAAAGATATCCAAAGACGAAAAGAAACTAAGAATCATTCTGGGGAACTTCATCATGCGAACCAATAGCTCCAGTGTCAGCCTCAACATCAGGAGCAGTGCTTGGGATAGAGGTATCCACAGGAACTTCAACATGAGGAATAGCTTGAGCTTCAACATTACCAGCTTCATCATCCTTGGGATGATCTTCAGGAAGAAGGATTCCTTCATCACAGCTATCATAATCATAATCACTATCAGGTTCAGGAATGGCCTCATTATCAGAGATATCAAGGGGTTGCACTTCTTCCAGAGGAAGCAAATTGGCAATTCATATCTCATCTGTGAAAGCTTTATCCTTGAGGTGAGCTTCGCGTGCAACATTCTTTTGAGCATTCTTGGCATAAATCCTCATCAACTGCTCAAGGTATATGCATCTTCTTTCCGCCCTATTACGCGAAGTTGAAAGTCTGGAGGAGAGGTTCCTAAGATCCTTGTGAGCTTTAGCCAGATCATACCTTAACTTCTGATTAGTAAGTTGATGGGATTTCTCAGAAACTGCAAACACAAAGAATACCAGAATCGATTCAAAAATAACAAAGTCGCACAAAGATTACAGTATTAAAGGGAAGATAAAAGATTAAGTGAGGAAGTCAGCTTGACATGACTACCTTCCATCTGAGAAACAAAATATTGAGACAAGGCGAGACCACTATTTTTCATACTCTTCAAATGTTTATCAAAATCATCACCTACCATGCCTTCAAGACGGGAGCGAATTTTCTTCTCATCTTGAGCGACTGAGGCATTTTTCTTCTTTAAAATATCATGCGAACTTTCCAATCGAGTGTGTTGTTCGTGAAGCCTGTTCATTTCTACAGTCATCTTTATCTTGCTATTGACAATCTTCTCATTTTCCAAGGAAACTTTCTTCACATCTCTATCATATTGGTTTCATAGAACACGAAGGGAATCCTCTTGCTCTGTATAGGTCCGCCGAAGAGCAAGATATTGCTGAGTAAAATTCGTATTTTCACTCAAGAAGGTTTGTTTTTATTCCGTAAGGGTGCGATTTTCCTCTGATAGAGTTTGATTCTTTAAGTCAGCCCTATACAACAACCCAGAAAGATGGGATACTTGGGAATTTAGGAAGTCATTCTGGGTACTAAGGCCGTGATTCTCATTTTTCAAATTATCAATTTGATCAAGTGAATACGAATGGTTATTAATCAACTGATCTAATTGATGTTGCAATTCTTTATTTTTCGCACAAGCATCCTCGGCAGAAAATTGGTACTCAAACCTTTCCATGACTCGCTTTTGGTTTATATCTTTATATCCGCACGAGCAGAGGCAAAGAAGGGAAAATACATGCGAATAAATACACGCAATAAAACTTAAAGGAAGAACGAGACATGGTAAAGTCACAAAACAAGTAAGGAGTAAAAGGGCATACCTCTGAGCTCTTGATTCTTGCTGCGAAGTTTCTCAGCTAGGATATTCCCAGCATGTACGTCGGCTTTCAGTTTGGCATTCTGAAAAGTAAGTTCTTGAACAATGGAAATGGATTCAGAAAAACCTTCGGCTTGAATGAAGCGGCGCCGAGATTCCAAGCAGTCAAACGCAGCATTGACTGATGGGTCCAATTGAGTGAAGATATCGTTCCTTCTTGACTTATCTGGAAGAGAATCGCTCAATAGCTTGACGAGAGACTCGCACAGGCGAAGTTGAGAAGGATCATTGTAAGCTGAACGCGCGAGATGTATAATATCAAGGAGATCTTTCGTACTCGAACTAGCAACACCAGGGGCACTTGCCTCATAAATAGTAACATTCGCCTGAGATGAAGCAACTGTGCGAAGAGGAGAGGTAGTTAATACTGTACTCATGGAAGGAACATCTGGGCAATTCTCTAAGGAGAATAAATAGAAAACTCCATAGATGTGGGGATGGACGAAGAAGCAGAGATGGGCATATCTTGCAGTGATTCAATAACTTCCTCAGTAGAAAAGGTGATAGCTTCAGTGGTGGCACCAAATTCCTGGGAAGTGGGAGTAATCCTTGGAAAAGAAGAAATATTCGGAGAAGCTAAAAGGAGAAGGTCCTTACAGGTGTTCTGAATGAAATCATCAGTAGGAGCAGAGGATAATGGACACGCGGAAGTCTTCGCTTTAGAAGAAGTAATATATGGTGAAGAGGTGGTAGTGATCGCTTGATTTGAAGCGACCGCATTCGCTTGAGTGATAGGGTCAGTTCGCCCATAAGATATCTGTTGTGTAGAACTAGATTTCTTTTTGAGACTCGGAAGATCCATGCGAGTATCAATAGTAGGAGGTTTGCTTTTTCTATACTTCTTATGTTTCTCTCTCGCGTCATCCTGCGAATAACAACGCATATAATAAACAGAGTCAACAATATTATTTAAAGAGTAAGGTGTTTCTTAATACCTTGTCATGCGAATGCTTCCTCTTGAGAGACTTATCGTCTTTGGACCTCGAAGAGGAATTAGGGTTTGGAATGGTGAAACGAGCTCCATAGGAAGAAGTTTTGCTGCAATAACACCAGTATGGGAAGTATCAATGACAGCAGCAGAACAATAATGGCGATACAGGAAGAAAAGTAGCAACAGAATAACAATGGTGATGAAGGACAGTAGCAGAAGAATAAAAATGGCAGTGATTAGTTACAAACAACAACAAAAAAAAGTCGTAAACAGCAAAAAGCATAATAGGAGGGATAAAACAAACCTTTGAAAGGAATCCATGGAGTGTAAACACTAACAAAAAAAGAGAAGATGAAGATGAAGAGGAGACGAAAATTCGAAAAGATTTTGTGAAGAAGAAAAGACTAAAGAAAGAAAGATCCATCTCTCTTGAAAATATTAAATAGAAAAGAGGAGGACCGGTTGTACCAGGTAGAAGAGGAGACGTGTCATTAAAAAGTGGAAAAATGACAACGTGTGAACGGTTATGCTGAAAATCCGGAAGCCTGTCGATCAAAGAGAATATGAAAAGTTGATAAGGTGCGGCAAATCGCATAAAAGGTGCGAAGAGGATTATAAGAGCAGTTTCTCTCATCACTCTTTCTACAATAAAGATCGCTAAGAGAAGAGGAAAAAGGTAGGGGTTAAATATCGCACCCATATGTATCATGCGAAAGGGTACCATTATAATAGAGCGAGCCGAGTTCGCAGGTAGCATATCCTGGATGACGGAACCAATGACGTCATGAACTCAGGAGTAAAGTGTGAAGCCAGTGCAAAGTTCAAGAGCACGTGCGATAAGATCCAATACACAGGAGCGAACACATCGCATGTCAGATCCGAAAATAGGGGCTTTATTAGCTGTCATCCACTATGTAAAACTGCTATATATAGGACCAACCACCCTTGTGTTGGATGAGAGATCTTTTTGAGAGTTGAGGTAGAACTATAGGTGAGAGAAACTTATTTACTCCCCAAGTTAGGGTTTTATCTTCTTCTTTCTTGCATTGATTTCTAAACTTAATAAGATTCATATATGTGTTCTTCATGATGATTTCCTATTTTTTTATATAGATTATCCAAGGGGTGTAGTAGTGAGATTTTTCACTACTACAATTGTTGGCTCAATTGGCGCTGGTTATCACAAACGGGTTTGCTTTGGAGAAGAAAGGTACTGGTAAACTCTGTAGCGTCACCACTTTGAGGCAGATCATATCATAGTGAGCCTTGCAAATAGTGTAGTTTTGTTATTATTATTTATCAGATAGTCTTCGAGAAAAGTACTTGTAGTAGTAGAAAATCCTACTACTATACCCCTTAAACAATCTATTTATCAAACTAAGAAGACATTATGAAGAACACTTAGAAATAGTTTTATTAAGTATAAATCAATACAAGGATGATAGATAAAACCTTAACTCGGGAAACAAATAACTTTCTCTCTCCTAAGGTTCTATCTCCACTCTCAAAAAGATCTCTCTTCACCACAAGGGTGCCTGGTCCTATACATAGGGATTTTACATAGTGGAGGACAGCTAACAAAGCCCCTATTTTCGGATCTAGCATGCGATATATTCGCACCCATGTATCTGGTCTTCTTGCACGTGCTCCTCAACTTCGTACAGATTCCACACTTCACCCGTGACTTTGTGACGTCACTGATTCCGTCATTTAAGATATGCTACGTGCGAACTCCGTTCGCTCCTTAGTAACTCAGTTGTCTCGCATGATTATTCACGTGTGTGGTATTTAACCCCTACATTTTTCCTCTTCTCTTATCGATCTTTATTTTGGAAAGAGCGATGAGATAAATTCTTTCTTGTATACTTTCGCTCCTTTACATGATGACTTTCACAACCCTCAACTGTCCATATTCTTTAACTGACAATATTCCGAGATCTCGGTCTCAATTACTCCACGTGTTGCTTTCCTCGTCTTACTTTTGGACACGTTATGAATGATATCTGCAACCGTCTCTTCACATCTTTTCACCCATTAATGCTTTCATAAAAGAGAATTTTCATCGGTGGGAACAAAATCCTTTATATATCCCCTTTTCACTTTCTTTCTCTCTTTTTTACTCTCTTTCTCCTCCTTCGGCCTCTGCAACTTTCTTTTCTCACTGTTGTTCTTCCATTTTGCTTCAACCTCCCATTCTCATATTACTTCATTTTTTTGATCGTCTTAATCAACCTTGATATTTATAATCCCCTTCTGTTAGGGAAATAAATGGGGCATAAAGTAGGGTGGAGAATGGTTCAAGAGTTCGAGAAGCTTGAAGTTCAATTCAGAGATAAAGGTTTTAAATTATCCGCTCCTCCTTTATCAGGACCTACTTTGACACTTAACCCTAAATGGTTTGAAACTGAGCAATGGAATGATCAAAAGATCATCCTTTCCCTAGGACAGATTCCCGCTGGACTCCTCATTCCTCTCTTTAACCCGCGAATTCCTCTATTTTACCAAATTTTATCTCATGATGATTTCAAATGTGCGATCTTCCAGTTGTGTGGGGATTCTATCTGAATTATGTGGGAGTTCGCTCGTCGTGCGGCTGGACTAGGATCCCTCTACCCTAAAGAATATAGGAATCCCGTATATGCTGATCTAGAAATTAATCCTTCTGATTATAAAGTTGAGAGATTCTTTGAAAATTACAAGGTCGCTATCATGAAGAGTGAATCATCTTGCTAGGTCGTTCGTCTGGTCAGGAAAGATGGATCGCAGAGGATAAGAAGATTATGCGAGATGTTGATTTTAATGATAAGTCTAATCGCACCGCACGGAACTCTAATAATAATCGCTGGTACATTTATCCTGTCGTTCTTGAGGGTCCTTACATCACTGGTTTTGGTGCTGATAACTCGGTAAATCCTCTCTCCGAGGGTTTTCCCGCTTGTTCCCCTTGGGTATTCAATTGGCCTGAGCGAGCTGATGTGGTATGTTTTCGCTCATTCATTAGTTTTGCTTCATTTATTTTCTTTTCTTCACTTATTTATTAATTTTCTCACCTCCAGATTGCCAAGTTGAAGAAAGATTTTAAGGCTCATGGGAAGCAAAGCACACTAAACGCGCTACGTTCGATCACTGATGAAGTAAGAAATACCCTTTAATTTTTCTTTAACAATATTGTTGCCTCTGTTTCTTATCTTCATCTGTGTGGGAAGGTGGATGAACTAAATATCGAGGGCTCTGATGATGAAGATTCTGCTGGTGGCGAGGAGGAGGTTTATACTCGTGCGAAGGCTAAAGGCAAAGTTCTTGCTTCCAAATCTTCTTCGAAGAATGTCAAAAAGAATAATAACCCCAACAAGAAGAGAAAGATTACTTCTAATACCTCTTCCCCTACTTCTTCAGTTCCTCGTCTTCAGGGAAATGAGTTGGCATTCCCCGATGTATCTTATTCAACTTCTCTCATGACTCAGCTGTCTCAAATCTTCAAAGATCCCTTCACAGCTGTTGGAGACGAGAATTTAATTCGCACATGCCAGATGATCTCAACCATATGCGATGCTCCCACGCTGAGTGATGAATCTCTGCGAGGATCTGCCTCAGCTATATCTCCTGAATTCTTGTTTTCCATTGTCTCTATGGTATGTTGTATCCTTCTTCTTGTATTTTTTGGCGAGTTCTAGGTTGACATTCCTACTTCATACTTTGATTGAATTCTTTTGTTATCTTACCTTCATAGGCGAAGCGAACTTCACATGCAGTTTCCTCGGACTCGCAAAGGAAGAACCAATCCTTGGAGACCGAGTGTGTGAGGCTCAAAGGTGAACTTTAGAATAAAAAAAAGGAGGCGGGTACTCTTCGTCGGAGAAACAATCATCTAACTAGTGTGTTTCTCTTCGCTCCCTCATACCTTATTGTCTTCGTTTTATCTTCATGTTTTTTCTACCACTTATACTTGCATAACTTTATAATCTGACTGAAGAGGAGGCTAGACTTCCTGATGACAATGATGTCCTTCTAGAACTTCTTAATGCCTCAATAGACAATTTCCCCATGCGTGGTCTATGGAAATCTTAGTTGGGAGGAATTAAGACAAAAATATGAAGCCCTTATTTGTGATCATAGGTCAATGCTAGTTTGTAGTAAGAACCTTCAACGTCGTACTCATGAGTATAAACAGAAAATTAACACTTTAGAAATGAAAAGGGACACACTTATCACTGAGAAAGATCGGGTGATTGGAAATGGTGCGGAGGATTTGAAGGAATTTCACGAGGCTTTACTCGAAGTCCAGGTAGAAAGGGATCGTGCCCTAAGTGAGAAGAATTCCCTTCTCGCTCGTCAGAATGAGCTCCGCACTCGTCTTCTAATTGAGGATGATGCTGAATTCGCATGGGCTGCTAGAGTCCTTGATAATGCTAGATTGGAGTTGGCTACGAGCGTTAATTTAAAATATGACCATGATTCCCTGGTTGAAACCATCATTTCCGAAAAAGAAGGTTTCACATTTGCTTTATGCCTCTGCTTCCGCTTTATTTTTTAAGTTATGTGTGACTATAATCTTTGTTCTTTTCTCTTCGCAGCTTCTGAGAAGGAATTTCTCGAAATGGAAAAGAATTATCTGCGAGATATTGAAAGTCTGCAGACGAAATCTCATGCTGAAATTCAAAGGTTGGAAACCAGGCTTGATGCTCGTAATACCAAGTATAGTCGTCTCAAGAAAAAGCTCAATGCCACTGTTTCCAATCTGACTAATGATGTTATTCGCATACATGATGTGAAACTTAAAGAAAAATTGGGCGAGATCTGTTCTCAGCACCAAATCCCTTTTCCTTCACATTACGAGTTTGCAGATCCCCCTGCGAATAAGGAACTTTCTGAGATTTCTGATAATGACTTTGTGAATGAAGATTCTGATGAGGAGGATGATGATTCTGAAGCTGATGAAGATAATAAAGAGGATCGTGACTCCGAAGTTGATAGAGATAACGTTGGGAAGAATTAGTTATTCATTTTTTCCTTCTTTCACGCTCTTCATTTGATATTTTCTTCCTTGTACACGATCATGACTTTGAAGTCAATGGTTTGAATATTTTTCCTGTTTTAATAGATTTTTCCCTTTCTTCTGGATGTTGATCAAAGAACAATGCTTTTCTTTCTAGCAACTTATGCCAGTTTCAGGGTTAGATATGATAACATATGTGCATGAGTTCATCATACATACGAATATGTCAATACATGTGTACGTGTCTATCATGTGTGTGAATGTAATAATACATGCTATGATCCTGTCATATGTGCGAATATAATAATATATGTTATGATCCTGTCATATGTGCGAATATAATAATACATGTTATGATCCTGTTATATGTGCGAATATAATAATACATTTGTAGGAGTCTACCTTATGTGTGAATATGCAATTGTTATCATGTTTGACATGAGGCAATTATGCTAGTGCGAATATCATATTCTTATTGAGTTTATAATCCCCTTCTTGCCTCTGATATTCGCAACAGTGTAATTTTCTCTGTTAAATCCTTAGTTTTTCAAGTTACCTTTGTAATTACCAGTGCATGGTTGTATTTCATGTTTTGATCGCCCCTTTGCCTCTGCTTTTATGTCTGCAAAAATAATGTTAGTGCGGTTTGTTGTGTTTGTTCATGAGGTCCTATTGATCCCCCCTAAGTAGAGGTCTTAATCATCCTCCCCTGTTAATAGGACTTATTTTTGTCTCAGGGTATTCATTTGGGTCGTACGACGAAATCGCAGGAGGTCTTTACGCATTCGCGTATTGATCAATTGATCTCGCCTTATCATCTTTCGTATTATTTCCTCTGCATGATATATTTATGCGCCAATACAACAGGCCTATACTCTTGTTTGAGTTATAGTCCCATGATATTGACGTCTTTTGACACAATTAAGCTCCCTAATGGAGGGTGTCGTCCTTATCTTCCCCATGGTTGCCCCTTCAAGGAGACGTACCCCTACCGGGTTGGGGTGGGCTCCTCCCATCCAGTGATGCAACAACCAGTTGTTTTCGCAGACTCGTTCGAGTCTGCTCCCTAAGTGGGGTTTCTTGAGGACCGAGTGTATCATAACCAGGACTTGCCAAGAGTGGCGAGGTGCGCTCCAGACGCCCCCGACACCCTTGGCTCAACCGTGTACCGCGACGCCCTGATCGAGTTTTTACACTACGTAATAAAGAACTTAGTACCTTAGCCTTTCGACTAAGGAGTCTCTACCGGATAGGCTTTTATTTCGCCCCACCTTCCATGACTCAGATCCCAGTGTTGGTATGGCTTTCGCCTGAGCGATGCATTACCAGGTTTTTCCCCAATTATGACGCGCGTTAGGGCTTATTTATTTTGCCTCTTGCACAAGTGCGAACTAGGGTGCACGCCTTGATTGATTACCCAACCTCCATAGTTAGAGGTTTTAAATTTTATTTCCCCCTATTAAGGTCTTACTTTGAGGTCTTGTTTTTGCCTTATCCTCTTTTTGCACATTTAAAATACACATTTGTAGAAGAAACAAAACATTTCTTGTAATAATTGTTACTCGTACATATCTGATTTTTCTTTTTCATCTTTATTCGCACAAATATAAATATCCTACTAGTACTTTAAAACTTAGTCACTGCTTCACTCCTTTTATCCCTTTACTCACTTCACATGCACATAACATATTAACCATAATACTGCTTCAGATACTTCTTGTGGTAAAGTCGACTCTCCATTTTATCCATATTTCTTCCATCTCTTTCCATTAGCTGGTACATCCTATCAACAACATGTTTCTTCACCACATATGGTCCAGCCCATATAGTTTTTCCTTTCTTCTTCCTTCCTTGTTTTCGATAAGGTGGCACTTCGCTTATGACTAACTCTCCTGGCTGAAAGTCTTCCCTTTTAGATTGCTTCGCATACTTAAACCCTTCTGTTCCTTCGACTCCCTTTTGAGTTAGGTCACTGTTACTCCCTTCTTCCTTCGAGGATTTTCCACCCTTATCATCTTCTCCTTCTTTTGTTATGCAATGAACCATCAATCTTTCGCACCTCTTGCTCTCTTTTGCGTCTTGTTTCCAGACGTTCCTTCTCTTAATCACACGCTCTTCACTTTTCTCTACATCGATTTCATTACATGTCTTTGTTTCATTGGTGTCTCCTTTTATGATTCCAACACCTTGGGGCAATGGGAACTTAATGCACTGATGGTATGTAGAAGCCACACCCAGGATGCTATGTAACCACGGCCTTACAATCAATGCATTGTATGCAGATTCGACATCTACGACACAAAATGTTACTTCTGTAGAGATTGTATTAAGTGGTATTTGCATGGTGACTTCTCCTTTCAGCTTGTTTGTCGTTCCATTGAAGCCGTATATTTTGTACGTTGACGGGATCAAATATTCATCTTTTCCTCCCATTGTCTTATATGTGTGATAAAAGAAAATATCCACAGAACTTCCCGAGTCAATTAATATCCTATTTATCGCCCATGCGAGGTCTTCTTCCCCTTCTTCCTTGTTCGGTTTTTCTTTCGGGATTATCTCTAAATTAACCACTAGTGGACTCTCGTGAAGTTCTCCTCCTCCAGTTACTTCTTATGCGCTAAATGCTATTGGTTGTTTCTGCCATTCCTTGAGCTTTGGTATCTTTGCTAAATTCAGAATCTCTTTTCCTTTAGCATCCCTCGCGTATACCCATCTCAACACAGTACGAGTGTATTATTGAATTGCATTGTAGATTTTTGTCACTCGATCCCACCTCTATTAGAAAGGTATTTTTTCCTTTGTATGCTCCTAACGATGGCCCTCCTGTTGTTGATTGCGCTGGTGGTGGTGGAGGTAGTGGCGTAGCTAGGAAGTGATTAAGCTTTCCTTGTCCGATCATTCTTAATATTATTCTTTGAATATTCTTGCAGTTATTTGTTGTGTGACCGTGGAAACGATGATAAGAACAAAACTCTTTGCTTCTTCTTCCCGAAGGTGGTTCTTGTCCAAGATTAGGTGGAGGTGTTATCTCCTCCATCAATATAACATCTTCCCAAACTTTCTCCATTGTTGTGTTAAGAGGTGGCACCCTGACCTCTATTTCTCTGTAGTTCGTACCCTGATTGTAATACCTCATATTCCCTCCATATCCATCTTCATGACTATCATATTTTGCTACTTTGTTGTTTCCTCCATGGTTGTTGTACTTCCTCTCTCTGTACTCTTGTTCGTACATTTCTTGGTCTCTGCTACTCATAGCAACCTGCCTTGATTGATCCTCTGCGATTAATTTCTCTTTGCTTCCCTGTGAAGTACTCGCAACTTCATTCGCCATTCTTGGTAATAGACTAGCGTTCCCTGTCTTTTCGTTCGTTACTGCGATCGAGTAAGACTCCATATCTCTCTGTGTTTCCTCGAGTGCGATATGCTTTTCTTGGTATTCGCGCAGCTCAGCCATTGTTATTCTGTATTTCATTCTAAAGATCTGTGTAAACAACAAGTCAGTAGGTAACAACACATTGATGTATGACAAGATGAGATTTCTTTCACCCACTCACCCCCGCCATTTCACTACTTATTGTCCTCCATCTGTTGGTCATATCTCGCAGGCCTTCGTTCGTTCTCTTTCGTAGACTGAATGCTTTTTCAATTCCTTGTCTTAACATACTACTGCTGATGTATTGCCCCAAGAACAGAATCTGTAAGTGCTCGAATTACTCTATTGTTCATACTAGTAACCCATCGAACCACTTCAAGGCTTCTCCTGCGAGGCTGGATGGAAAAAACTTGCATAGGACTGCCTCATTATCCTCATATTGTAATAAATCCAAGATGTATGTCTTTATATGCTGGATCGCACATGTAGATCCATCAAAGATACTAGGAAACGTGTGTGGTGCGCACTTTCTTGGTATTGTTATTGATTGTATCCTCCGTGCGAAGGGTGTCCTTGATGCTTCTTCTATCGCGTCATCTAGTTGTCTTCTTCCTCCATCTTTACCTTTAGTTACTAATTCTCTTAACTCCGCTGTTTCTCTTCGGATTTCAGCGTTTGGGAATATGCCTTCTTCTTGTTGTTCCCTTGGCCTTTTCAACCGGGCTTGCCTCATCCTGTTTTCATGTCTGCTTTGTCGTATTACCTCTTCTAGCTGTTGTCGTTCTTCATCATTTATTCTTTCTCTTCGCCTTTCCCTTTCATTTGTCGCATGTTCTTGTGTTGCTCTATCTCTCTCATTCTGCTGTCTCAACATCTCTCTTCCATGGAGTATCATCCTTGCTTGTTCTACGTCATTTTCTCGCTGCTCGTCATCATGAACACGATTGTGCTCCTCATTCCGCTCCAATCTTCCTTCTCTACAACGCATTCGTCTGAGTTCATCCTCTCCTACTTGGATATACCTATCTTCTATGCGATCCCCTTCATGCTCCTCCTGCGAATTTTCATTTTCCTGAAAAGTATTATCCAAAAACTGTCCTTGTGTATTATCTCCGTGCTCAAATCTACTCCTTCTAGTGGTACTCCTGCTTGTCCTTGATCTTGAGCTCGCACGCGTTGTTCTGGATCTTGATTGTGACCTTTGCTTTTGTAGTCTCTGATTTTCCTCTCTTAACTCATCATTTTGTCGTGTCAAATTCGAACGTAGTTCTGCTTCTCTTCTTCTTTCCTCTGCCAATCGCTGCCTTAATTCTGCAATGGTTATGTTGTCTTCGATCTCTCTTCCATCTCCTTATGCATGTGTCCTTTCATCATTTTCCTCAGCGGTATCTCTATCCGTAGTATGGACACTTACTGCATCGTAATTTCTTTGATCGTTCTCCCTTTGTTCCTGTTGGATCTCAGATCTGATCGGCTGAGATCTGTTGATCCTCTCGCCCATTCTTGATGTCTCTGCTATTTCACCTCTTCTTCTACCCGCAATTCTTCGACTCCTCCTAACCGGTAGTGTGTTTTCTCCTGCAGATGTTTGCTTCACCATTTTGTGTTCTTGAAATAATACTTATGCAGACTTATGAAAACTACAACTAAAACATAAGTAAACTAAAATTTCCTTTCTTAATGAAAACTGTGTTTTGAATGAATGATTTCAAATGTCTGATTTTCGCGGTAGTGATCAAAATCTTTCACAAAAACAAGAACAATAAGAAACTTTACTTTGAAAGAAATTTTTCAAAAAGAAACTCATCTTAAAATTTTCACAAACAGATTCAATCCCGATCCCGAGCTGTATTATAGCGCCAAAATGTAGTAGTAGAAAATCCTACTACTACACCCCTTAAACAATCTATTTATCAAACTAAGAAAACATTATGAAGAACACTTATAAATAGTTTTATTAAGTATAGAAATCAATACAAGGATGATAGATAAAACCCTAACTTGGGAAACAAATAACTTTCTCTCTCCTAATGTTCTATCTCCACTCTCAAAAAGATCTCTCTTCACCACAAGGGTGGCTGGTCCTATATATAGGGATTTTACATAGTGGAGGACATCTAACAAAGCCCCTATTTTCGGATCTAGCATGCGATGTCTTCGCACCCATGTATCTGGTCTTCTCGCACGTGCTCCTCAACTTCGTACAGATTCCACACTTCACCCGTGACTTTGTGACGTCACTGATTCTGTCATTTAAGATATGCTACGTGCGAACTCCGTTCGCTCCTTAATGACTCGGTTGTCTCGCATGATTATTCACGTGTGCGGTATTTAACCCCTACTGTGCTAGGCTACCAATGTAGTAATTAACACAAGGCAGAAAGATAAGAAGAGATCAAACTTATCAAGAATGACTGAATGAGAGGAGAGAAAAGAAGAGAAGGCCAAATTATTCAGCACAAAGCATGTTATTGATCAAGTGAATGACCAGTTTCTAGCAGGGCCAAGAAAATCAAAGAGATGAGGCAATAATGAGCTGAGATGGCACGAAAGGAATCATTCAAAGAGAAAGTATACGGCTGCTTCTGGGAGAACCGTTGGGTGAATTTGTTTGAAGAGCAAGTATAGTGAGTCTGCTGACTGCTTACTGCTGAGATCTGAATTAGATATGGGAGGACCCACGAGTAAGGAGGGATTGACATTTTATGCAAAGAAGTACAGATATTCTTTGTCTTTCTCAACCAATGATCATCCATCTCCCACGTCATCCCCCACCCCCTCAAAATCCTAATACATATATATACAATACTAACCAAAAACAGAAACCTACTCCTCCTACTTCCAAATATTGTGATCATTCTAGCTAACTAGCTCCTACCAAATATTCCGATCCTAAGAAAGCATGCATATGCTTTAACCGGCCTTTCAGTATCTCTGTAACGATTTACATACTCACAGGCTAAGACACCTGAAGTATTATACAGTTAGAGACAAGATAAACGGGCGGAAATTGTGTTTTAGAGACAAGCATTCTGTGTTCCCCTGCGCGCGGGGTGCCGCTTTACCCAACAGATCGAATCATGGGGGACTCTTCTTTTGCTTCTTACATCCACTTGGTACGTAATGTGCCTAACTTTTCCTGCTGCGAAAGAGATAGATAAAGTAAATGTGAAGAAAATTATGCATGCATGTAGCATTAATAGTGATGGCTGTTTTTTTTCTAGTCGACTGATAAATGTTTTCAAGAAATGGCTTTTGTAGAGTAATGATGATGATATTGTTTTAACAATATGTAACCTTAGTTATTACACATGATAATGATGCTTTGTAGGTGCATCAATTGATTGAGAAGTGTCTACTGTTCCACATGACAAAGGAATAGTGTATGGAAGCTCTCTTTAAGCATGCAAATATCAAACCAGTCATCACTTCAACTGGTACTATCTCCCTGCCTGCCTGCTTGCTTGTATCGTCTCTCGCTTTGTCTATATATTATTTTATGCATATCATCTCTCTAAAAAGCACCGTAAAACCCTATACTTAGTTCACCACTTCCTGACCATATTATCTCTTTGTATTCTTGATATATTCTTGTTACGTCGTAACTTGCATTCAATAATAACATTCTGCAGTGTGGAAGGAACTGGAGAAAGAAAACAAGGATTTCTTTGAGGCCTATTATGCAAGAAACAACGGAGGAGACCAAATGTCTGAATCAGAAACTACCCAAAAGATCCAAAAAATGCTGTCGGAGTCATCTGCTAAGACAGAATCGTCTGCTACCTCACCGGCCAGTTGTGGATCATCCGTAGGATCTCAAGATAAAAATGATCAAAACGAACATAATTAAGTACTCCTTATTCCATATAATCATCCTCTCTTGGTCTGTCTTTGATCCTTAGCTTAGTTAATTAATTATCTCTTACATTATCTGGTTCTACCTGCATAAGATCCAACCATATACAATTTAAGATTGCGCAGATGAATAAACTAAAGAGACAGCAAAACTGAAGGAAAAAACAAACAGTAGGCCAAGTTGTGTGTACCATGATGTTTGTGTGGTCTGTGGGAATGAACGCCGCAAGTAATCATGGCTTCTGCTGGGTTTTTAACTGTTTTGCTGCTCATCTGATTATTTGTATTTGGATTTGTTGCTGAGAGAGAGAAATGTCCCGATCCCACAGTTGGCTTTACGCTAGAGGTCTCTTGCAGATCGTCTATTTTCTTTCTTGTCTTAAGAGAAGGATGTTAATGGCTCTATTTTTGTTTTGTCATCCAATTTTGCGCATTCTCAAGTCGCCACCACCGTCCTTCCCATGTAATAATGTATTGTTTGATGACAAATTGCGTATGTACGATGTGTCCTTTGTCGTTTTCATAGTTAATGTCCTGTAACCTTACCATCTCTTCTAACTCTTGGCTGTAACTTTTGGGGATGAGTTTCCTAGAAATATCCTTTGGCAAGCGAAGGAAACATAAAATGGAGCTAGTTTGGCCACTGCTTTCCTGTAACCTTCTTGTGGCTTCGCCTTGGCTACTACTTCCTAATCAGCGGATGCATATAATTTATGAACAAACTACCCTCTGGCCTCCACAATCAAAACACTAGAATCCAATGGTGATTTCTTTTTTTGAAGCAAATCCAATGGTGATAATTAAACAACTGAACTAGATAACTGTTGTAAATAAGAGTTCGTTGCTCGGACTTGAAAAGATTTAAAAACAAAATTGTATATACAAAGTATGTCACAAGTTCAAGAGATACTAGGACTCAGGATTCCACCATTAATCATTCACACAATTCATATATTTATTCCCAAACAATTATAGCTCAAATGATATCGACTCTTATTCTTGCCAAGGTAGATTTTTAGAAGATTGATTGTAAATCACTAGCATGACGCATCAAAAGCACTTCGACCAAGCATACATCATCGTACGAAATAACAGCCAATTAAGAAAAATCATAAAACAATTAATAAAAGTGCAAGTAGTCATAAAAGAATTAAATATAATTATCATATGCGTAAAAACGGCTTCCTCCATCATCCCAGTGTTGGGATTTAGTTACTCATATTAATCATGTTCTCAAAATACATTATTGATGCTCAAAGTATGATTAAAAGAGTTAGAAATTATAATACAGCGATTCTGAGACTCACAGAAGGCGTCAAAGAAAGAACGATAAGACGATACTGCTGTAAACAACGACACATGCAAACTGCTGCTGCCTCTGTTGAAGAACGACGGTTTCTGACTGTCTGTTCTTCGTCGTCTTCTTCTTCGAGCAGCAGCAGGAAGCTTTCCTGCAGCTTCCTGTTCTTCGTCTTCCAGCCTCTCTGCTGCGTCTTTGTGGTCTCTAAACTTCCCCAAACTTCTTAATAACTTTTCTAAGACTCGAACCAGCCTTTTTATACCCAGCAAAACCCACAAATCCGAGTTTATCTATGAATATTCTTTTTATTCTCTTCAGTCAACAATTGAGAGAAAATCTCTTTTTTAGCTTATGTACGCGTCCCTGGTTGTTACAATTATTCTTAGGATTCAGTAAATATCCCATAGAAGATATTCTCTATCCTAAGTTTCCCTCATCTGCACGTATCTCGCAAAACCAACTCCACAGAAGACCCGTGAAAGACAGCCCTCTGTTTTGCTTGGAATCGACGATTCAGCCCAATTGGATCGAGGAAATTTCCCATAAAAGCTCTGTTAAGTCCATTAGAGTCCATCCTAGTTGATATTGGCGATTGAATCTCTCCCAAAATAGCCTAACAATCGAACCCTAAATTATGTTCTCGTTGGAAACATTTTCCCTCCAAAACGTTAATTTGAAATGTGAAGAAGGATACCCCCTATCCTCTGATGGAGTGCGAATAGCAAGTGGGGCTGAAATAAAATTATTGGGTGGAAATAACCAAAACTTGGGTGCCTTTAGTAATTTTCTGGGATGTTTTCCGCACTTTTTCAGGGTTCCTCCGGGGTATTTCTGGGGTGTCTCTGGCATACTTCTGGGGAGCTTTTGGTATGTTATCTACGGAGGTTCAAATGCCACATTTTGAGCCAATTTCGCCGCAAAAGATTATTTCTCCAAAAACACCTACAAAGACATAAAATAACCAAATAAGTACAAAATCGAGCATTAACAATATATACAATTGGGACAAATTAGACACATAAATGCGTCTATCAAATACCCCCAAACTTATTATTTGCTAGTCCCGAGCAAATCAAAACTACAAAATAAAATCCTAACTCACTGTCGCAGGCATCGTCGATTGCATTTAGCGTATGCAATAAGCCTTTAAACCCATAGGTGTCCCTAGTGGCTTAGTTATAGTCTCGGGAGGGCTTACAAGAGATATACCCACAAAACATGTACTCCAGACCTTAGCTATCTACGCAGAACCTTGGAAGGCACTAAAGAATCTCCTTGGTTGGCATACTTATTAACTACAGGAAGAAGTACCCTGATGCGAAATTCCAATTGTTGTACACGAGTTTGCACTCAAGCATACTAAAATTCATATAAAGTGACAGAGCTCTACTAAGATAGTCGCACTATGGACATCAATATCCGGAGTCAAAACTAATCACATGGATAGATCAAGAAGATGGATATAGAAAAACTCAGATGGTTTTGATGTTTACTAAGTGAACGGTGTTTCCCATATTTGTCTGAAGGCCTCCGCCAAAATGAACCTATCCTAATGGATTGAAATACTAGTCTGACTAATATCAACACACTGGCATATACAAGGGAACCAGTGGTCGATAACCTAACTCTAGGTCAACACAACTGGCATATACAAGGGTCCCAGTGGTCGACTTTATTGAATTTATTCCTTTTGGTCAAATGGTCTGGTATCAATTTTTTTTTTCATGGTATCTCAATCACTCTAATTCACCCTAGCATTGGTAACAACTTGAATCGTGAGCCCCACCTAATCACTTAGAGTAACATAGTTTAAAAACAAAATAAAATAAAAATAGAAGTGAAAAGGACTCAACGAGATATGGTGAAACTATCATGTTATTTCTAACACCTTAGCTCTGTGCTTTTATGAATAGACTCTTCAGATGTTGCCATCTAATCAGATTGGTTCCTCAACTCCTACAACCAAAATGCTTCCATCCACTTAGATTAGTTAGTGCAATCCTCAATAGGCATAAATTTCTAGGTTCTGGAGTTTATTTATTCATACTGCAACTAAAAAATTTCTCCCATACCCCCAAACTTAAATCTAACATTGTCCTCAATGTTCTACAGATAAAATTAAAAGAATGAACAAGGAGAAACTGTTACCATTTGAAGCAAAATAGTTAAGGAAAGATATTACCGTGTTGCATGAGATTGGGTTACCTCCCAAGAAGTGCTAAGTTTAAAGTCCTCAGCCAGACATTGGAAAGGATCAGTCAACTCGAACCGTATAACAGTAGCCGAAATAACTGTGGGTCTTCAAAACCAAATAGAGCTGACCAAAGGAAACCGCAGTAAACCAAGAAAATGAACAAGAATAACATGCCCTTACCTAGTTTCCTGATTAAGAAATTTATATCTAATTGTGGTTCAGGTTCAGGTTCTATGAAAGGGTCTACATAGAAAATTTTCATTGGCTGTGTTTCTTCATAGGTGGGATCCGAATCATTAGGTCCTAGAGTCTGGAAAAACTCAAATATGATCTTAGAAGCGCACAATAATAACCTAAATAACTGAGGATCCTCTAAGTCAATAAGATTTGACTTACGTAATTGACCACAATGAGAGTAGTGGTCATTCTTAATCAAATGTTTCGATTCTAATTTCCTAAAGCATTTAGGTTTAGTCTCACAACTTAATATTCGACACATTTGGAATATAAACGTTTCCAAAGTTGGAAGAAAACTATTTGGTGGGAAAACAAAGCCAATCTGGGGATCATAGCCTGGGAAAACCACATCAACCAGAGGATGGGTTTCTAACGACTGAACTTCTTCCTGGACATCATTAGGTTCGGGAAAACGAGTATGAAGGTAATCTTGTAAAATTGTCGAGGCAGAGATATCAAGTCCTAAGTGAAGGGAATTTCTGAGAGTTAAAGGTAAGGCACTAGGAAGGTGATAATCACCCCCAAAGAGTTTTCAGTGTCTCTAGATAGACTAGTTACAATCTCCATAATTTCTGGATCATTAGATTCTTGAAAATGGTCAATTGATTATTCTAATTTATTATCAGGTAGTGCATCTTTACTCATCTCTACGGGTATATCTTCTTCATCTAATACTATTGTTTCTAAGTCGCTAGACTCTAAAACAGCATTTTCGGAATAAACCCGTTCCTCTAAACCACTATCGGCTTCGTAATCAAAAGGAAAAACTACATCGTCTAAAACGGTGGTATCCCTAATCAAATCCTCTTCCTTTTGAATAGGTGAATAATCATAAAAATTATTTGGATTTGAACTAGAAATAATATAATCATTATAAAGCTCAATTGGATTAATAGATTCCTGATCACTATGCCTACATATTTCAGATTCTCCATTACTACTATCCTCATCATCATAATAATACAAAGATGATTGAACCTTATCTAAATAAGTAGTGTCTTTTATTCTATCCTCGTCCTCTAAATTAGGCAAATATTCACTATTGATATCAAGGGTAGAATTAGAAACCCTATTTTGGAAATTTATATTATTTCAAGCAGCATTAGCCAACTGTTCATTTTCTGCCTCTAGACGTGCCTAAATTTCACTGAGCATAACACTTATACGTTCACCACTCTCGTTTATCATCTCAGAATATCGTGTGCACTCTTCCTTTGAACTATTCATTACAACTAAACGTTTATACGTCCTTTCAATCCGTTGTTGGGTCTCTTCTAGAGATGGAACAGGTTCAGAAATATCATAATCAGGACTAGTTTCCAAAAACGAGTAACCAGTACTACAGTGTTCCTGATTTTCTTGCTCGTAAGACCAATTCGCGTGTGGATAGTAACTGGGATCACCATGGTATGAACCATAACCTTGAAAAGGTTGGCGTTCCCAACTACTATTCCCACCATGGTCATAAAACTGATGATGTCCATATTCAAATTCAGGTCGATACTCATTGTATTGGCTTCTATCATACCAGTTCGACATTCTTAATTGCAAGGGAATTCTACACAACCACAAACAAGGCCGACTCGACTCCACCAAAACAAACCTAAATATTTCTAGCAAACAAAAATCATGATGGCTTCACTTAGATTGTTTCTAGACTTGCTTCTATCTCTCGAAGGGGAATATGTTACAATTTAAGAAAACCCCTCTGGAATCAATCCGAGTCAAAGTAAGTTGAATTGAGGCGAGGGAAGCTCAGTAGAGCTTTGATACCCAAGGCCTCACCGCTATCACAAGGCGGCGCAGTCACGCATTCAACTCACAGAAACCATCATGAACTTCGAGGTGTGCTTAAGAAAGTAACCAATATCCTTCGAAATTTTTTCCTGATAAGCGCGATACCCTATCGGTCTCGTTCTAGTCAAGTTTTAAGCTTGGGTTCGCGTTAGGTTTCATTTTCCTAAGGCGGGCAAGAAGGGAGCGGTGATGAAATCCGAACCCTTATCTTGTATTGGCCAGTCCTTGCCCTTTACTAGGAATTTAAAAACAGTTCCAAATTCGTCCTCAATCAATGAATCACCTTAAGGAATACAGTAAACCCGCTAACAGGGGATTCGCGGGTGTTTCGAAAGCTTACCTCCCGTACCAGACGGGGGATGAACCGTTGAAGTCGACTCGGGCCACGACTCCTATGTCATGTACGAACCCGAGGGGCCGAGACGATATTGTAATCGTCGTCCTTCCCTGCAAACAGTTTATATTTAATTTTCTTTTTATTAATAATAAGACCCTTCTGTAGGGTTAAAAAAAATGTCCAAAAGTCCAGAATAAAGTCCAAATAAAAAGTCCAAAAATTACAAAAATTATGAAAAATAAAGCCTATTTAAAAATTCTAAAAAAAAATAAATAAAAGCTATATACAAAATGTTGCCAAGGCGATTCAGAATGTTGCCACGCGCTTTGATGATTATCTTATGAGATATCTTCGTCGTCTTATAGTCGGAGATGGGGATGGTTTTGGCTTAGTCCAGCAGCGACTAGCCACTCTCCCCATCAAAGATGGTGGTCTGGGTATTCTTACTATGACAGAAACTATGCAGTATTGTTACCTTGCATCTCAGGCACAGACCCAGCATTTGCAGAATTCTATTTTGAGGCTGCCTGCTACAACCGACTTATGCCTTGGTTTCCATACTACTTTACAGAGTTTCACACAAGCTTGTGAGATCCCCCTCTCTGATTTCAACATTAATGATGCTGCCCCTCATTACATGAAGTCATTGGCTGCTATCTACTTTGGAGCTATCAGGGAAAAGGTACTTACTCGCTTTTCTTTTTCTACACGTAAAGCTACTGTTTGGCAATGTAATAGATCTGATCATGCTATGGATTTCCTTAAGGCAATACCTATTCCTGGGCTCAACCAGGCAGTTGGTTCCAGGAAGTTTAGCTCGGTCTTACAATATCGTTTAGCTATACCCCTTTTTGAGGAAGGTAATAAATGTACCTGTTGTGGCAAACTCATGGATATCTTTGGAGACCACGTTATCCATTGTGCTAGCGAGGTCGGGCTTAAATTCAGACATGATTTAGTAAAAGATATTCTGGCAGACATGTGTTACAGAGCTGGGGTTGTGGCTAGAAAAGAGGTTTCTTTGGGCGTCATCAATAATAAGGATTTTCTGCCTGCGAACATCATGGTTTATAATTGGATAGATGAGAATGATGTTTGTTTAGATGTCACTTGGGTCTCTCCGTTTACCAGTGCTAAGTCACGCCACTTCATACCAGGTCACGCCATTTCTGCAGCAATTACTCGCAAGAACACTAAATACTTAGATGTTTGCACTTCTCTCGGATATGGATTCGGTGTTTTGGATTTCTCCACTTTTGGCGAGCTTAGTACGGATTTATTAACTTTCCTGAAGATATTAAGGAATTTCATGGTAGGACATGATGCCAACTTTAAGATAGGCAATTCTCTTTTTCATAGGCTAGGAATTGTTATTCAGAAAGGTGTTGGTGCCCAACTTGTTGCTAGGCTACCCACCATCTCTTGTAATATTGATTTTGATTAATAAAATGCCTTAGTGGCTCCCTTTTATATACAAAAAAATAATAATAATAAAAATTAAATCCTAAAAAAAATTATGTCTTTTTTTTCTTCTCTTTTAGCTTTTAGCTTTAAGCTTTTTGTTCCCAAGTCCTTAGTATTCCACTTCGAACCTGTAAATCAAAGACACAAAAAGAAACGTAAAAAGGAACAAATAATAGTAAAAAAAAAAATAAACCTAAAAACAAGTCCGCGTCGGCGGCGCCATTTTGTTGTAATAATTTTAATGCGGTAAATAAGAGTTCGTTGCTCGGACTTGAAAAGATTTAAAAACAAAATTGTATATACAAAGTATGTCATAAGTTCAAGAGATACTAGGACTCAGGATTCCACCATTAATCATTCACACAATTCATATATTTATTCCCAAACAATTATAGCTCAAATGATATCGACTCTTATTCTTTCCAAGGTAGATTTTTAGAAGATTGATTGTAAATCACTAGCATGACGCATCAAAAGCACTTCGACCAAGCATACATCATCATACGATATAACAACCAATTAAGAAAAATCATAAAACAATTAATAAAAGTGCAAGTAGTCATAAAAGAATTAAATATAATTATCATATGCGTAAAGAACGGCTTCCTCCATCATCCCAGTGTTGGTATTTAGCTACTCATATTAATCATGTTCTCAAAATACATTATTGATGCTCAAAGTATGATTAAAAGAGTCAGAAATTATAATACAGCGATTCTGAGACTCACAGAAGGCGTCAAAGAAAGAACGATAAGACGATACTGCTGTAAACAACGACACATGCAAACTGCTGCTGCCTCTGTTGAAGAATGACGGTTTATGACTGTCTGTTCTTCGTCTTCCAGCCTCTCTGCTGCGTCTCTGTGGTCTCTAAACTTCCCCAAACTTCTTGATAACTTTTCTAAGACTCGAACCAGCCTTTTTATACCCAGCAAAACCCACAAATCCGATTTTATCTATGAATATTCTTTTTATTCTCTTCGGTCAACAGTTGAGAGAAAATCTCTTTTTTAGCTTATGTACGTGTCCCTGGTTGTTACAATTATTCTTAGGATTCAGTAAATATCCCATAGAAGATATTCTCTATCCTAACTTTTCCTTATCTGCACGTATCTCGCAAAACCAACTCCACAGAAGACCCGTGAAAGACAGCCCTCTGTTTTGCTTGGAATCGACGATTCAGCCCAATTGGATCGAGGAAATTTCCCATAAAAGCTCTGTTAATTCCATTAGAGTCCATCCTAGTTGATATTGGCGATTGAATCTCTCCCAAAATAGCCTAACAATCGAACCCTAAATTATGTTCTCGTTGGAAACATTTTCCCGCCAAAACGTTAATTTGAAATGTGAAGAAGGATGCCCCCTATCCTATGATGGGGTGCGAATAGCAAGTGGGGCTGAGATAAAATTATTGGGTGGAAATAACCAAAACTTGGGTGCCTTTAGTAATTTTTCTGGGATGTTTTCCGCACTTTTTCGGGGTTCCTCCGGGGTATTTCTGGGGTGTCTCTGGCATACTTCTGGGGAGCTTCTGGTACGTTATCTACGGAGGTTCAAATGCCACATTTTGAGCCAATTTTGCCGCAAAAGCTTATTTCTCCAAAAACACCTACAAAGACATAAAATAACCAAATAAGTACAAAATCGAGCACTAACAATATATGCAATTGGGAAAAATTAGACACATAAATGCGTCTATCAATAACCAGTCTTCTTTCACAACCAACCATACCAACGTGCATGAAGTTCTATAGCTAGAGTGTCTGTCGTTAGAATTCCTAGCATCTCTAGATCTATCTTTTATAAAAAGAACAAACAGTCATTTGCAAAGAATAAGTGTGAAATAGAGTGGCAAGTTTTGGTTGGTTTGAAACCATAAAGAAGTCCATTCTGTTCAGCTTGATTCAAGGATCTTGAAAAACATTCCATGATCAAAATAAACAAATAAGAAGACTGGAGATTACCTTGTCTCATGCCTCTTTGAGGTAAATATACCTCACCATGTGCACCATTAAGCAAGATAGAAGTGGAAACTGTAACTACTGGTAATCCAGTAGTAGACCCAAAAGGAAAACAACCAATATCTAAGACGTATTTAAGTAATATGAACTATAAAATCTTTATTGATGAATTCCAAGGAAACCAAAATACAAGTTCTTGAACACCAAAAAACCCTAATCTCACTCTCTAAGCTAAACTCCTTCCTCTCTCCCAAAATCCGCCCGCTTATGCCTTGCCCAAGGACCTCTATTTATAGGCCAATCAACCCTAATGGTGTACAACTAACTTTACTTCGCCAAGTTCTCTCGGGGGTGCTTTATACTTCGCCCGGGCCATTTTCCATAAAGTTCTTCCCCTTCTTTCGCTATCTTCACATGGGTTTGTCGAGACTACCTGTCTCTTTTCTTGCTCTCCAATATATCTACTTCGCGATCTATCTTTTCAACCAAGTTTCCGTACTTCGCCCTTTCGGTTTCGTCGTTGATATCTTGATGGGTACTCCAGCTTGGTCTTTCGTAATTTAGATTATTCGTACAGGTTTCCTCACTTCGGTAATATACTTCGCGGGATTGACCGGTGACGAGGTAATTCTGACATTCGAATTGACAAGTCCCTGACTGAGATCTTTAAGTGAGATTTTCTAGTCATACTTATTCCTTTTATATTCGACACGTGGTGTACCCACATTTTGCCTTTTCTTATTTTATTCGAGCCATACGAGAATGGAATAAGAATCGCTTTGTATTCCTTAGCCGCCACGTTCTCCACTTTCCTGCTTCCACGTGACCACGTTTTTTGAGTAACCGCACATTGTCGGTTAGTATACCTCGAACGTGTCGTCAACCCACTAAGCCGGTCATATTTTCTGCGTTATTTATACCCAACTCGACTTAGGTCTGGGGTTTCTTTTCCTCTTCCCTTATTCTGTGTTTATCTGGTTTTTGCGCTTTCTCCCTCTTCTGCCATTGTTACTACCCTTCTCGATCTTTTACTCTTCTTTTGTTATCATGGCTCACAAGAAGGTTTCCACAACTATCTCACTCAAATCCCTTGAGGAATTTCAAGCAGATTTTCAAAAGATGGGTTTAATCCTAACTCCCGCCGTTGATTCTTCTGTGAGTATGCATGTTTCTTCTGCTCAGGACATGGAACTGAACTATAGGTGGATTCAGTCGGATATTTGGACGTCCGACAAGATGATCGTCACTTTGGGCCAATTGAGGGATGGACTATCTTTCCCGCTTTACGATCCTTCTAACCCCATCTTTCTCGAGATTCTGGGTAAGCTGCAGTGTGGATTTTTTCAACTCTCTGGTAACGCAATTCTCATCTCCAGCGAGTTTAGGATTCGCTCAAGTAATGGTATTTCGCAAGTCCCATAAGCAGATGAAGAATTCGATTCTCGTGACTTCAATGTGGACTCCTTCGTGGCCAACTACTCATCTAAATTTACCAGCACGAGAGAGTACCAGGAGTGGGGCATTGATCTTGTTCGAAATGTTGTTATGGATCCGACCAAAGGTCTTCTGTTAGACGTGGATTCCCAACTTCTCCTCTCTTGTGATGATGATTGGGCGATGTTTCCTCTGGTGGTTGGTGGCCCTTTTGTTTTGGGTTTTGACGAAAAGGGGGCTCCTCGTCAGGGCCCTCTTTCTAAACATTGTTATCTCTCTGGTTGCGATCCATGGAGATTTTGGTGGTCTGTGTCAGCCGAGGTATGACTTTCTTCCTATTGATTTATCTCGTTTCGGGGCACGGTTTGTTCTTATGTACCCCTTTTCTTTCAGTTCGTGATGCCTGTCGCCGGTATTCTCAAGATGTGCAAGGAAAGGGTTGTTACTAACGAGTCGTTGACTCCCAAACAAGTATCTATCTCGCATATCATCTTCCCCTCATGGTATGCTTAAATTCTAACCTTCTATTCTTCGTAGGATGACACTCTCCTCGGAAAGCAGCCTGTTCTTGAGTCAACTAAGGGGCGAAAAAGGCGTGATCATTTTGTTCCGCCTTCTCCTTCTTCAAAGGTAGTTTTACTTCGTCATTATTGTTACCTCGCATATTCCATCCTTTTAGTCATCTTTCATGATGAACTTATTATTTCGCACACTGGTGTCCCACCTTCCGGTGGGTCCAAAAGGCAACGAAAGGTCTTGGATCTGGTTGTTTTGACTGCAGTTCAATATTCTTTCATTCGTACAAGTCTCTCTGCTCCTCCAAAACCTCAACCTTCTCATTCTCGCACAACTACTTCTCGCAAAGTATCTGATCCTCCTGTTCATCCCAAGGTTGGGCGTCTGAAGAATTCCACAGAGGATTCCTCCGCCGGCGAGAAGAAGAAGCAGGCGGCTCCATCCGTGCTGTCTAACCCTCTATATGATCCGGACATGATGTTTCTCCAAGAAATTTACAACAAAGCTCGCGAAGACCCATCCATGAGGTCTCGTGCTTTAGAATCTCTGGTGACTTTCAGCTCTGATGAATTCCTTTCTCAAGAACCATCCATACTACTCAACGCCTCCATGAACTTGTCTCTCCAACAACACTCAGCTTTGATGAACTAGTTGAGCCTTTTATACTTTTCCCGTTATTCCTTCCTCTTGTCCGAGATTTATTTCTTGAATTGCGATTCTTCAATTCGCAGGAGGTCTACTGTCACATGGCCAGCCTCGTGGAAATTAGACTTGTTCGCGAGAAAGCAAAGAAGGACGAGGCTCAAATCAAAGTTTTGACAAAGGAACTTCAAGAGGAAAAAGAGCATTCCAGCAAGCAGAGTCAGAAGATAGATAAGCTTCTAAGTAAGTTCCCTCCCCTCGTAGAATCGTTCTTTGCCTTTGCTTTTACTTCTGTTATTTTCTTATTTTGTATTTCGTCAAGCTCGATGTATGCAACTCCAAATGTATTCCTCGAAGCATCTTCCTCGCTTGAAGATATTCGTGCTGAGAATCTGAACCTCGTGACCCAGAATGATTGCTACGTGTCCGAGAACCAGATTTTGAATGAGAAGGTCGAGATTCTTTTTTCTCAAGTGGACCGCCTGTCTATCGATCGTTCTCGTAACGAGGAACTGAATTATCATCTTCACGAAGAGAATAAGTGCCTTAAGCTTGAACTTCAACGGGTCAGCAATTCCCTCACTACTTCGAGGCACCTTCATTCCTCGTCATTAGTTTCCTATATGAGACTGGAATAAGATAACGAGTGCGTGATCAATAGTAAATCTAAAGTTGTGGTTGATCTATGCAAATCTTGTAACAAGGTAGCTGGTTTAAACGAAGAGATTTATTGTCTGAAGAAGAAAGTGGAATTTTTCAAGCTCAACTAGATAACTCATCTCGTCCGAGGTCTACCAAATCTTCTTCTCAAGCCAAGTCCGCAGATTCTCGCAAAAACAATGGCACTCTTTTCATTCAATCTGACAAAGATACCTCAAAGTCTGGTCATGGTACAGGTTGGAACAATGCATACCACGAGTTATGTGTCCAACTTCAAGAGTCAGGCCTAACGATTTCCCGGCTGGATCATTTGCATACTGACGTCCAAGAAACCTTAAATACCATTATCTTGCAAATGGAAGGTATCTTTAGGTGCAGTGTGAAATACTATTGATTACGTCAAACTTATAGTTTCTGATAAAGTTTAGTTTGGTTTTTGCAGGATCCGAAGATCACCATAAAAACCAAATCCTTCGTCTTTCCCATGAAAGGGATGAGTTTCGCACGGAGGTTTCTCTCCTTCAAAATGAGGTCAGTGATTTGAAAGCTGATATGGACGAGATGATTGAAATTTCTGCGAAGGTTGCGAAGTTAGCTCGTAAGAACACTCAGAAATATCTGGTTTCTCTTTTCGGTAATTTCTGCGACGAACATGGCCTTCCTTATCCTTCTTTTCCTCTGGAGGTGTTTTCCGATGACGAGCAACCAAGAGACGATAATATCATCTCTGGAGAAGAGAGGCTTAGTGAGGATGGCGAGGAACAGAAAATCGACGACGCGAAGGTCGAGGAGGAGGAGTCCAAGGGTGGCTCTTCTAGTACTGGTGCTGGTCTTGGTGGGACGGGTGATGTTATCTCTGACGACGTCCCTCTTCAGCAACAACCTTAGTTTTTCTTCTTTCATTTTATGATTAACTGTTTTTGGAAACAATCTATCTTTCTGGGCGCTCCCAAGCTTGGGGGGCAAAACATCTTAATTTCTTTGGGTAATCTTTTTATTGAATTTTGCGTTAGTATTATGATTTTCTATTTTTTCAAGTATATACTTACCGGGGAAATACTCAAAAGAATAATGAAGTTTAAAGTATATACTTGCCTCTTATTCTTTTGTGTATATCCGAGATATGGTGTAAAGTTAATCAACGCCTCCCCAACTGTGCTTCTGTAGGTTTTGAATCTTACGAGCTCCTTCATTCCCTTGGGGTTCATGAGGCATCTTCGATGTGTCTTCAACTTTCTCATTTCACTTGCTCTTGCCTTTGCCTTTCTTGACAGGGTCTTATTCTGGCGGAACACTGAGTCTTGCGAGGATAATGCTAAAGAAGAACATAAAATGTAAAAGTATATACTTTCCTCTTGTTCTTGTTGAGCATTAGCCGATCAAGGCGAGGTCATACAAGTCACATTATCACTTTTCTTTGGTTGCTTTATCTTTATTGCGGCTTCACAGACTTTGAATCTCGCTAGATTTTTTATCTGCCTTCTTATTTCACTTTTCTTTTTGGAATTCATCAAGTGTCTCGCCGTATTTAGTCCTTATTCACTTTCTGATTGTTATATGTTACTTTATACAAGGTCTTACTGCGCCTCCTAATTAAGGTCTTATTGTGCCTCATCCTTCTTTAAGGATATTAGTTCGGCAAAGTCTCAGGCGCTTATTACTATTTCGAATAATAATCCATCAACCTCTCCTTAACATTTATTTTTCCCCATCTCGCGACAGTGCGACTGGTCTAGACATTCCCATGAATGTTAGTCCCATGACATTGCCGTCTTTTTTGGTCACACAGCTCCCTAATCTGGAGAGTGTCATCCCTTTATATTCCCCCTGATTGCCCCTTCAAGGAGGTTAACCCTAACATGCATGTTGGTCTCCTCCCATCCAGTTATTACGACATTCAGTTTCTTTCGTGACTTCTCATCACCTTCGCCGATATGGCTCGGGGTTAAGAAGTCACACCCTAAGTGAGGTTTCTTTGGGATCAAGTGCATCGTAGCCAAGACTTTCCATACAGACATGGTCGGTAACGCTCCAGTCGTCCCAGGCACCCGCAGCTCAACTGAATACATCGGCGCCTTGGTCATATTTTTGCACCCCTTACCGAAGGCCATCATAAAAGGGACCCTCGACGGATAGGTCTTATCATTTCCCCTAACTTTCTCTCTGAGAGTTATTCACGACATGCGTTAGGTCTTGCCTCTTGCACCTTCATGCGAACTAGGGTGCATGACGTGGATTCTCAGCCTTCCTAGGCGAAGGTTTTAAGTTTCCCTGAAAACTGTTTACTTCGTGAATCTTATTTTCCTCCTAATGCGAGGTCTTATTTTTCTTTGGTTATCTTGTAAGTATGAAAATTCATATTTATGATACGACTCATCAAAATTTCGTTACTATCTTTTTGAAAATTTGATACATTATCACTTTATGGATTAAAATAAGTACATTCATCTTATTCCTACAATCCTTCCTTGATCATCAGTGTTCTTCTTCCATACGAATGTGCTCAAATTGATATATTTTCAACTCCTTCATCTTTACTTCATTCATGATCTTGAACAGAGTCATGAATAATGGTAGTCTAGTTGATAGCGCATAGATGAACGAGCGCACTAAATCTTCCTATAAGATCCTTCCTTTTATTTCTCCACAAATTGCGTCTCACCTCGCCACTAGACTTAGCAAACTTTAATTCTCCCTTTGCTTTAACGAGAATAGTATCGCTATTTCTGGCTTGCATGGTTCGTTTTTTGCAAACTTGTTCATCATTTCTGGCTGCAATCCGGTTGCCTTCTTTGTTACTGGGATATTGCTCCTTTTCCCACCGGCCATCGTCGATTGCTGCATTAGATACTCTCTTTATCTGAACTCCCTCTTGTTGTTCTCTATGGCCCTTTTTAGGTCTTCCCGTTCATTTTGTTCCCCTCGTCCCTTGTTTCCTTGCAGGTATTCGAGACGTCCTTCAGCTGCTAATGCCCTCTCCAGAGCATATTTTCCTCTTTGTGTATTGTTCTCCGCTTGTTTTCTTTTTAGATGATTGTTCTTGATCACAAGCTTCTCATTTTGCTTTTCCAAACTTATGCGCTCCCTCACCATGTCTCCCTTGCTTCGTATTTCTTGATAGAGTTCCTTCTTTAATCGTTCCATCTCTTCTTTTTCGCAAGCTTCTCCTTCCTTATCTAGAGAATCATGTAATTCAACGCTTTCCTCAGCTTCTTGTATCGGAATTTTCTTGCGCTTAGTGGTGTTTGTTTTTTCTCCTCCTCGTGGGGTTCGTTTTTCCTTGATGACGAGGGTTTCTTTCTCATTTTTTGTTACCTCGCTTTCTTCAGCCGTTTTTCCTTTCTTCGCTTTTCCGCTTTGATTTATTTTATCTTGGATTCCCTTTTCTGGAGTTATCTCGCGGTTCTTCTCGCCATCCAACGTCGTTTTTTCCGCTTCTTCTACGTCTCTCTGTGGTGCAATTAGATCTTCACTTATCCCAATCGTAAATACCATCAGCCGCTCTGTCCTTCTTTCTTTGCATGCCTTCTTTTTTTGTTCTATTTTCTTTCTTACTTTCTCCCCACAGTTATGGACATCCTTTTTAATACAATCTTGCGCGTCCTTAAGATCTCCCCTTATCTCGCCAATTGCACTTGGCATAGGAAACCTTATGGCCTGATGATATGTAGATGCAATCCCTTTTATCCCGTGTATCCATGGTCTTCCTATTAGAGCATTGTAAGGTGAGTCTATGTCTATCACGCAGACTGTGACTTTCGTTTCCAGCTCGCCAGCAAAAATCTTCACAACTAGTTCTCCCTTTGTCTTAGACGCCACTCCATTAAATCCATATATGTTGTATGTCGACTGCACGAGATCCGAGTCCTTGTATCCCATGGTTTTACATGTATGATAAAAGAGTATGTCAACCGAACTCCCTCTATCCACCAAGATTTTGTCAATTCCCAGATTTTCCCCTTCCCGGCTTGATCTTCTTCCCACCTTGAGTATTTCCCGAAATTCAGGGTTATAACCAAGGGGTTCGTGTGCGAATTTCCTCCTTCGGGTGCATCCTTCGCTGAGAATGTTATTTCTCTTTTCTGCCATTCCTCCAACGGTTCCTTCGTATTGACGTTGAATATCTCGTTTCCTTCGAAATCCCTCTTATGTACTCTCTTGAGTATGTTGTCATGGAAATTTTGGATGCTTTTGCTGCATGTATTATCGTATTACAATTTGGCTTCTGTGCTCCCCGAACTATTTCAATCCGGTATACCAGTTGATTGTCACGAGGTGGTGGTGGGGGAACATAATTTTCTAGGAAATGTGCGAGTTTTCCTTGCTCTATCAGACGAAGTATAATTCGCTGAATGTTTCGACAATCATTCGTGTGATGCCCATGAAAGCGATGATATCTACAGAACTCATGACTCCTAGTACCCGGAGCCGGTTCTCTTCCAAGATTGGGTGGTGGTGGGATCTACTCTGTTAATACTATTGCCTCTCATACCTTTTCCAAAGTTGTGTTAAGCCTAGGGAGCTTTATGTCTTCAAAAGTTGGTGCATTTGGTCTCCGCTCTCCAAATCTGGGCCCTTGATTGTTTCTTTGTTGATACCCCGTGGTATAGCTTCGTGGCTCATAGTTCCTTCGTATTGATTCTTCATACCTTTATTGATCGATCCATTCTTGATCTCCACTTGATACAGCTACAAGTTTCGCCGGGATTGGAGTCGATGGCTCTCCTTTTTCATATTTTGGATCATTCTCCACGATATGCACTGCCTTGAGTTCCCTTCCTTCGCTGGAATCGATACTTCTTCGCTGACTTGCCTCTGCTTTTCTTCCAACGCTATGTACTCCTCTTGGTACTCTCTTAGTTCATTCAATGTTAAAGAGTTTCGAATAATAAATATTTGAGTGTACAGCAGGTCAGTTGGGATTAGCGCGTTTACGAAAGCTAAGATGAAATTTTTCTCGTCAACTCTCCCTGCAAGCTCGTTGCATACCGTCCTCTATCTCATTACCAATCCTCGCAGGCTTTCCGTAGGTCTCCTTCTTAAATTGAATAGGGTCTCAATCCGCTGCCTTAACATGTTGTTAGTTATGTAAGTGGTCAGGAATATTCTCTGTAAGTCTTTGAACGACGAAATCGATCTTTCTGGTAGTCCGTCAAACCAAGCCAATGCTTCCTCGGCCAAGCTCGCGGGGAAATATCAACAAAGTACCACATCATTCCACCCCCATTGCATTAATTAAAGAGTATCTTGTTTCAAGTGCTGCACAACACTTTCGGATCCGCTAAATATGCTTGGTAGCGTTGGCAGCACACATTTCTCTGGGATGTCCGCGTACAGTATCTCGTAAGTAAATGGAGATTTGTAGGCCTCTTCTATTGCTTCCGCCAGTTGCACTCTGACGCCTCTTCGCTAATTGTTTATTAGTGTCCTCATATCTCGCAACTCATCCAAGACTTCCTGGTTCAGGTTCCCTCCATTCTCTTCCCGACGGCCACCTCTTGTCATATTGAGCCTCCCTTCGCCATATCTCCTTTCTCATTCCTTCGTTTGAATTCGTGTTGTCTTTCATTTTCTTGCCTCCTCTCATTTTTCCCATGCCTCCGCTCTGCTTCATATCTCCGCCTTTGATCTTCCCAACTTGAGATTTCCGATACCCTTCTGAGTTCTCTTTCCTCACTGTTTTCTCTCCGCTGTCTCCTTCTTCGCTCACCTCCGTCGTCCTCATGGGTGTATCTCCTTCGTCGTAACTCTTCTTTTCCTGAAGATATCATGTCCACCTCTGAATCCGTGACGTCAGCTGCAGCTTCCTCGTTCAGTTGGCGATTTTGCAGCACCAACCTGGCGTTTTGTCTTGTCAATCGGGCATGTTGTTCCGCTAGGTCCCTATCTCGTTCTCTTTCAAGGCGGATCGTTTCCCTCAACTGATCTAACGTCATGTCTTCTTCACCGATATTCTCCTTCATTTCCTCGTGAGTTATCTCTTCTCCTGCAATGGTGTCCGTGTCGGAGGTGTGTACAGAACCCTCTCTAAAGTTATCTTCGTTGGCCTCCTCAGTCCGCTGCTGGTTCACGCCTGGTCTTTTTCCTGCTGCCGATGTTCCTCCTCTTTCCATTCTTCCTCCTGTTTTTTCCTCCAATCGTTTGCTCCTCCTTGTTGCTATCATGTGTGTTGCTCGATCTGGTATTCTAGTTATCAACTTCTCCTAGTTTTAGTATCGATTATCATTTAAACCTTAATCTTAAAGGTGGAAGTCTCGCTAAGATCTCTCACTCCTACAACTTCAACTTCTCTCCACTCCTTAGATGAGGATGAATCCCAATCTAAGTTCCTTGTTTCTGGACGCCAAAATGTAACTACTGGAAATCCAATAGTACACCCAAAAGGAAAACAACCAAGATCTAAGACATATTTAAGTAATATGAACTATAAAATCTTTATTGATGAATTCTAAGAAAACCAAAATACAAGTTCTTGAACACCAGAAAACCCTAATCTCACTCTCTAAGCTAAACTCCTTCCTCTCTCCCAAACGCCCGCTTATGCCTTGCCCAGGGACCTCTATTTAGAGGCCAATCAACCCTAATGGTGTACAGCTCATTTTACTTCGCCAAGTTCTCTCGAGGGCGCTTTATACTTCGCCCGGGCCATTTTCCATAAAGTTCTTCCCCTTCTTTCGCTATCTTCACATGGGTTTGTCGGGACACCTGTCACTTTTCTTGCTCTCCAATATATCTACTTCGCGATCTATCTTTTCAACCAAGTTTCTGTACTTCGCCCTTTCGGTTTCGTCGTTGATATCTTGATGGGTACTCCAGCTTGGTTTTTCGTAATTTAGATTCTTCGTACAGGTTTCCTCACTTCGGTAATATACTGTGACGGACCAGAGAAATTTTGCTTCCAGCGGGTCGGGTTACGATCCGCATGGTAGGTTCCGACTCTCTAATATGCCACTCAAGTAAAAATTTGGTTCATTCATAATCCTGCACACAGTAGAAATCTCATTAGTTTAAGGTCAGAATTCTATAAGCATATGTCCCATACCATAATGCTCATAAAATGCAACAAGGGTTCCAAATTTCTAATAATGAGAGATGGCCAATTGACAAAACTAACAGAATTGCCAAAATTCACAGACGGCCAGTTGCCAAATTAACACGAGCCAATTGCCCAAAACAACAGACGGCCAATTGCCAAAATTCACAGACGGCCAGTTGCCAAATAAACACGGGCCAATTGCCCAAAACAACAGACGTCCAGTTGCCAAAATTAACACGGGTCAATTGCCCAAAAATAACAGACGGCCACTTGCCAAATTAGCACGGGCCAATTGCCCAAAAATTACAGACGGCCAGTTGCCAAAATTAACACGGGCCAATTGCCCAAAAATAACAGACGGCCAGTTGCCAGCTGAACCACATAGTGGCTGCCTACGTACCCTCTCCGTTGCTCGAAGGGATCAAGCACGACCGTAGTTCGTCACTCACGTAGATTGTATGAACTGTTTATAGTAACAACAACAATCTCTAACTTCACAACACCAGCAGTATTATACAGATGAGATACCACAGCACATCACTAAAATGTTACAAGGAAGCATACCTGAAAACATTATAGAACTCCTATAATATTACAGTCAGCGACGGTTACAATTATGAATTTAAAAAATACCTTGTTACATTGCCAGTTCATCCACATTTCAGTCAACATTACAGATACGTAAGGTAAATACCCAATTCAAATTCACAGTTCCAAACTTAGACGTCCGTACTTAATAAAGCTAAATAGATTAGTATCCTTTGAAGTTAAAGACCAACTATCAACAGTTTATAAATCCCAGTCCAGTCAAGAATCCAGCTCCCCTAACTACATGATAATATTTTACATTTTCACTAGGAGTCAAAAGGTATTATTAGTTCAAGCCACAGTGTATGCCATACTGATAAGACGCAGATACATAAAAACGCAATAATAACAGGATCCATTGTGCTAATACAGTGACGATAATATGCGCTTTCATAGTTTCATCAATCCATCAGAACTAGTTAAACAGAATCCCGAAATTCTACACATGAAACATGTGGCTAACAGCATCGACACTACGTATACGCCGGCTGAAAAATGTAAAGGTACGTCCAAATTCATAAACCATATATACTCATTTCATTATAAATACTAAACCAGATAGAAGTATGTATGCATATCGTCGCAGTCACCGAAGCAAGTATACACATGGTACCAAGTTAAACAAATGAGTGTTTACCGTTGATATAAGCATCATATTAGAAGTGAGACCATTTAGTTACGTTACTAAATAATAAAATGCAAAGTGAAATACTATCCAGGCTAACTCAAATTAGATTAATCACCAATATCATTCTTAACAAGATAAGAGTTTAGCAATTTAATAATCATGTGACCACAGTGGATTAAACAAGTAAGAGTCCAACTCTATACACCCAACAATATTCTCTACACCAAGCAGTAAGTAAATACGACCATCAAAGTCACAAAATGAAGTTCAATGCTAAGACCAGTGTAGGTACATGTATATACATCTAAGCTAATTAATCCTAACTCAAATGTGGCTAGATCACAACCAAAAAGTGACGTGTATGAACTATGAAGTTCAAGCACTGTTAAGTTCGAGAAATCAGGATTATTTTGACCACAGAGTGTGATGCATATACAGGCCTACAGTACCACGGGCTACACGTACGTACGGATCGATCAATCTAAAGAGCGAATCCAGTTGCCCATTTTTAGGACATAAAATTTAAATGACATATTGGAATGGTCACAAACTCGTAAATTTAATTAAGAAATTTCACCTTTACTATTTCTCAAAAATAAAAATAAAAACAACGATAACAACCCTGACAAGATCCAAACATGACCGCCTATATTTGCAAGGCGATAGGTCTCAAACTACAAATTTAAATCCCTTCCCTTTTTAACAGATGATAGAGGAAACTTGGATGAAAAATTCCCATGAAGAAACTATTTTCTAAACCATCATCATTACATGCAGAAATAAGTCCCAAAATGGCTTTGTACATTTTTAAGAAGAAACTTACTTTGCAAGTCCAAATTTAATGGCATGGAACATGTTCAAAATTCTCTCAATTAAAGATAGTGATTCATGAAATCAAGATGTTGTTCACTCAACACCCATTTTCCGCGTCTGAAAGAATTTCAAATCCTCATGCATAAAGTCCAATCAAACGATCATTCACTAATTCGAACATTTTCACAAACGGGTTGTGAGCTAGAAAAGAACCAATTGAAAACCCCAAATTTTATTGATCAACTTTCTTTCAAAAATTCATGAAATCAAACTCATAGCACAAACCATCATTCACAATGTTACCCACACAGAAATTAAAAGCAAGAACAATGATTAACCACAATTTAAATCCTTAAAATGTAAGTAGAGATATATTTCCAAAGATACAAACTCATGGGAAGAATTCTCCCTACCTCTGGCTCTAGCCATCTCTTCATCCAGGATCCAAGCTTTCAACCTCATTAACTCTTTTTAGGTTCATTGTTTTTGCTTTAATAAAACAGTACTTGAGCATAAGACATAAAAATCGCTCGCTAATTTCAATACTACAGAGATATCCAATTTTTGTGCATTTAATTTTCTAACAAGATAAGAGAACTCAGAGAAACAAGAAAAATAAGGCGAAGAAGAAAGTCCATTCCCCTAAACTGTCTTTCGTGGAAAGAGAAATCACCAGAGAAAGAAAAATTACCCTAAATCAGAAGAAATGAGAAGAAGATCCCCCTTTTATTACTATCGGAATCTCAGTTTTTATGTTAACTAAAAAAAATGACACGTGCTTGGCTGCATGGAGAATTATTTAGGCACCCAGGTTTGTGATTAATGCAATCAGATGCTCCTTCAAGAGACATTTATTTATTTATTTTAAATCTTGGGCACTTCTGTTCATGGAAGCACCCTAATTTAGGATTCATTATCACTACCAAGTACAATTCTTAAGATTGTAAACTCGAATGGGTTGAATTAAACCCGGAAAAATGGTTTGTATTGTCACATATACTTCGCTAGATTGATCGGTGGCGAGGTAATTCGGACATTCGAATTGATAAATCCCTGACTGAGATCTTTAAGTGAGATTTTGTAATCGTATTTCTTCCTTTTATATTCGACACGTGGCGAGTCTATTTCGTGTACCCACATAAACAGTTCAAATACATTGTTCTATCATCTTACCCTAAACTTCAAAAAATTCTAGTTTCTCAGGGTTTTGTACGAGGAAAGACCATCTGCCCTATCTAATTTTAGTTCATTTTTGCTTCAGTTCGTTTTTCTTTCAGCTGGTGGCTAGTATTTTTAGTGCTCTCCATTTTTCCAATCTTTGGAGATTGCCGCCTGCTTGTCTTTCTTTTCTTCTGCATATACCATATTCACATTCATGGATATTGTCTTGCATATGTATTATGCTGTGTTTAAGATTAATTACTTCTTAAACACCCCAAGACTTTGTACAAAAACTTTGTGGAAATTATACAAGAAAATACAAAAAATTACAGTGATTGGGTGGTGTACCTACTACCTACTCCACTGCAATAAAATAAACTTCTTATTTTAAAATTCAGAGAATAGACAACTTGTTTCTTTCTCAGAATTCACAAGATACAAAAATTAAAGAGCCATGACTCCGCCTATTTATAGGGCCTAGATATAAATAAAATTCTGATGGTAATATAAACAAAATATACATTAAACATCAATTCTGATGGTAATGACATTCAATGCATGCTTAAGTGTCCTCATTCATGAATTGTGCCGAACGAGAGAGTAGGTATGATCTTAGAGTTTAATGGAGTAAACCAGGACTCGGAAAGATACATGACATCATCACCGATTCACCGGAGTACAACTGTCTTAGCTATTTGAATTTCTTGAACGTATTCCAAATTAAGAGTTGGGTTTGAATTCAAATACAGATTCGTCGAGGATTTGGACAAGTACTCACCAGAAAATCAGTTGAAGAAGATGATGCTCTTGCCGTTGATTTAGACCTGTTTTAGTGTTTGTGTAGGATTTGAAGCTAACAGCGAGAAAGAATAATACACCCCTCACCTGTTTGTCAAAACGCCACAGAGAGGAGAGAATTCTTGCACCATCTTTCAGCTGCTTGTTCTTCAACTCCCCCATCACCAGCTCGAAACCACCAACAACCCACCCATCACACAGGCATAGGATGATGGAACTAGTGATGAATTCCACTATTAACTGGGAAAAACAATCTTACCCAGTGTATCAAGATTTTCTAGCTCTTCCTTTCTTTGCTATCTTCTTCCCTTCGGTCAGATTTTTTCTTGATAGACTCATCTTTGAGAAATTAGCAAGGCGGGTTATTCTTGGAGCGGGGTTTCAGAAGATTGATATTGAAAAGGATGATGACAGGAGAAAAAAGGTTTACAAATTTAAGGAGTCAGCATGGAAATTGGTTTATTATCTTTCAGCAGAGTTTCTTGCTTTAGCTGTTACCTATAATGAGCCATGGTTTTTGAACACTCGCAAGTTTTGGGTAGGACCTGGGGAGAATCAAATCTGGCCTGATCTGATGTTAAAACTGAAACTAAAAGGTTATACATGTATGCTGGAGGGTTTTATTCATACTCGATATTTGCTTTGATATTCTGGGAAACAAGGCGTAAAGACTTCAGCGTAACTATGGTTCATCATGTTGCAACACTCATTCTTATTGTGTTATCTTACATTCTCGGGTTTGCTCGTGTTGGTTCGGTTGTTTTAGCTCTTCATGATGGGAGTGATGTGTTTTTGGAAGTTGCCAAAATGTCCAAATACGGTGGCTTTGATAAGATGGCTGACGCTGCATTCCGTTTGTTTGCGTTTTCATGGGTGGCACTTCGCATTCTTTTTTATCCATTATGGATCCTTAGAAGTACAAGTTATGAAGTTCTCCAGATGTTTGATCATGATAAGCACCCAGTGGAAGGACCCATCTATTATTATGTATTCAATACGCTTCTTTTCTGCTTATATGTTCTTCATATCTATTCGGGGGTGTTGATATCCCAGATGGCTGTGGCACAATATAAGGCAAAAGGCCGGGTAAGTGATGATGTTCGGTCAGATTCAGAAGGTGAAGAAGATGAGCATGAAGATTAATCCCAGAATCGAGATTGACAAGCTACAGGCATTTGACAATTGAAAATTTCTTGCATATAGAACAAAGCAGACTAATTTCCACAAAACAACTAACTCATAACTGGAAAGGATTAGTAATTACAGGTTTGATATATACCAAGTGAAACAGATAGCAACAAGCAGAGGTATTTTATTCGCAGTACTTACTTCTTATGTTTGGCCATTACTACAGTCTTAGTTTATCTGCTGTTGTTCATTCACAACCAATACTGTAGATATAAGAAATTTGAAGATATATATAATGTTAATCGAATTAGGTCAGTCAAACATTGTGTCTTATTGTGCAGGACATGAGTTCTAATGTCATGATCTTTTTTGTGACTGCCAAATTTGGCATATCTGACAACTGCATAATCCGAACTAGCTTAGCCTGTGAGCAACATGCGTGCTGCCAAGCAGGGTCATAGGCTGCTGGTTTAATCTAGCTTAGTGAACCATGTTGAAGTGGTATTGTAAGGCCAGATTAATTTGTAAGCTTGTGAAAAGGTCTTGCATTAATGCTAAGAAACTAAACGCTAGCTATCAGGTTTTGTACACAAGTTTTTGACATGGTAGTAGTTCCAATTGATCTAGATTGCTGGTAGGTAACCATAAAACATGAACAAACTAAACATCTAGTAAATATAATACACTGTCATGATTTTGATCTTAGAAAATCGCTATTACAACTTCAAGCCTCTGGAATGCATTTTTCTTCTAGCCACACCCGAATGTTAAAATCCACCCATATACTCGAAGATACTTGCACGAGACTGTTCATTGATTCATGCAGAGAGACAGTTGAAAATGGTGCTCTCACTCAGACCCCCAGGAACCAAAAACTTCTTTTCAATCCTATACCCGAGCTGTTGATGATTAGATGGGGACGAACACGTTGTCTTCGCCTTATTCTCCATCTTCTCAAATCTTTTGGAGATCGCGGCTGCCTGTCTCTCTCTTCTTCTACATCTAACATACTCTTCCGAGATGTAAACATCCATGCTTCAGTACAATTAGATGATACTACTTGTGTGTACTTTGGTTGCCAAACTTACTGAGACTAAAGCAAATGAAATTTTTTGTGTTGCTATGTTGAATCTGAAGAGTGCTGAAAGTATATATAGAAAACGTCTAGAGAGATTCTATGGGCATCAGACCCATGTTTTGCTAGATTAAAGTTAAGGAGGAAAAAGCCAAGCTTTTCAGTTTTGAATCTGAAAACTTTCACCAGGTGTCTGCCATTTCAGGTTTCGAAACTGGTTTAGGACATGTCTGTGGGTTCAACTGATTGACCTATATTTTTGTATGCATCTACCAGTAACTCATGCAAAGCAGCTAGTCTGACAAAAGAGTAGAGAATCCTGAGTTTTTGAATATTTTGCTCCATTTCAGCACATGAATGCCACTGTGCGCATTCACCTGATATTGTGATTGATGTCATGGATTAGTAGCAAAAAGACCATGAAGAACACTGAGCATGAGTTAGGTACCCCATCATATAGAGCTCAATTATACATTGATTTTTGATTGCTGAGTGTATAATCGTCAAATCATATCAAAAATCATGCTTGTTTGTCTTCATTAAATGTGGCCGAGGATAGATCATAGGTTGTGTGGCAAGAGTTTGCTCGGGCTAATCGAATCAGAACTCACCAAAATTGCAACCTGATAAGGTTTATAAAATATAAGGACACATAATATTTTTGAGAGTAGTCTCATCATAACAGTGGTTAGTCACCAAAATTGCAACCTTTTCTTCTGCATGTAACATACTCTTCTGAGATATGAACGTCCATGATATTTTCTTGCCCAAACTAGTAAGACTAGTATAAAAACCGAGTAATTTGTAATTAAACAAGAGAACCAACCAAATAATAATAATTGTAATTTCTATATCTCAAATAAGACAACCTATTTAAATAGGCAAAAAGCATAGAGGAATCCTACTAAACCTCTGAAAACATTTTCTTAATGGAATTTGATTTTTGAGTAGGAAAAATTCTTATTATAAACTTTTGAAAGTAAACCTTCCCTGGTAACAGGTATTCATTCCTATTCCAAGTTTCTAACCAAGAAGAGGTTTTTGAAATAACCTGAAATAGAGTTGAGAGTATTATGTTTGTCTGCAGATTTTCACAAGTGTCAAGCCATTGTTTCGTAGGTCTTTTCATGACCTTGGGGCTTGGTACTCTTCTCAAAGACCTCATTCATAGTACAGAATATTTTTTCCAAGTTTCTTATAAATGTGGGTGGTTCCATTTGAGCACATGAATGATAGTGCAACCAAGTATGGTTACATAGAATAAAGCGGCCAACAGTTTGAGCTCATAAATAGCATTTCAAAGCCAGACATTAAACACAAACTACGCTGCATGTGTATAAGATTAGGAAACACCAGGCAATGAGATTGATGTCATGGAGCAGCAAAAAGTTCAAGTGAGATCTCCGGGTGTATATATATGTGACATCGAGCAGCAAAAAGTTCAACAGTAGAACACAATTGAGGTTTGGTTGCATGAAATTTCCGGGTGTAAATATGTATATTTGTTTTCTATTTAAACGATCCATATTCTATATCTAACATGTTTTAACCTTATCCACAAAAATATACAGTTATGAGAATTATTTTCTTGAACATTATGGCAGTCAGAGGCGGAGCTAGTGTAGGGCAAGGATGTGCACTCCAAGTCTAGAATTTCAAATATTTTGAGCTCCCAAGTTTGTTTTTACTCTTTTGCACCTCCTAATAACTACTTTGCTTCCTCTTATTGAAGTTTCTAGCTCCGTCCCTATGGCAGTGTAGGTTTTGGATCATAAATAGCTTACTTTGGGTTGTGGACAAATTTTGGAAGATCTAACAGAAATTATTATTATCTTTTTTAATAAAAGAGGAAAACCTCCAAACAATTCATTAGTATAGTTAGATTTTATAAATCTGAAAACATTACTATGATATCTTCACCAATTCTTGATTAACCATCCTAAGTTACTAACCATAAATAAGATTTCCAAAAAAGCTAAACCACATCATGGAACCTATAACCAATTTTGAAGCAAAACTAATTCGTGCCACTGCACAAACCAGAAATTCCATCAGATCCAATTCGGTATTAAACCTTGGCGACATTAACTAAAGTTTCCGAAGTAAGCAACTGGGCTAATCTTTGAGTGACGAATGCTCTGTCAATGGCCACCATGTAGATATATACAAAGCTTTGAGTGATTCTTGGAGCCACAACGTCATAGGATGCCCCGTCCACGCTGTCGGCCACTTTATACAATCCCGCGTACAAATCGGGTTCGCTGCGATCATGGATAAATATTTTGCTTTGCTTTTTCCGCTTGATATCCCCGTAACCAATCACAGTTGGTAGTATGTCAACACAACCAAAAAAGAAAAAAAGTGTCAAGATTAGCGAAGGGGGCATGTTGTGATGTCATTAATGTATCTGATTGACGTGAATACCACTAATATATACTTCTAGTGGTGTTCGATTTTAAAGCCACTGCTGTTCTTCCATCACATATTAAGAGCAGGATTTAAAGTTAATCTTTTAAACTTAACAGCCCGTTTCATTTGGGAGTAATTTTTTGATTTTTAGAAGTCAAAAAACAATAAGTTAATTTGTGTCTAAAATTTTAGAACGATTTTTAGAAACAAAAAGAAAAAACGATTTTTTATGAAGGAAAATATTTTTGCTTCTGATTTTTGCTTCTGGTATCCAAATATGCTATAAGAGTTCGCTTTTCCATTAATTTGCATCTAAGTTGTATATCCATCAACTAACTGTTGTTTCTTAAACAAAGATTAAGAAAGTTAGGACAAATTATAGTACAAATTAGTAGATTCTTGAATCTTAATTTTGATTTGAAACAAATTTTCTATTTATTATGGGATGTAAAGAGAAAAGGAATACTAGCCAACTAATGTACTCAATCAAGGACCAGCAAATCATGACCGCATTTCTCATCATCATTATAGAATTTAAAGTTGCGAAATTATGTTTTTGTAGCTGGACCTATTGTCAATATGTCATGCATCACTCGCTGTATGTTTGGCCAACCAAAAACCTACCATTATTTCGTTTTCATTGGGACCAACTTGGTTTTGTTTATGTCGATAGATACCGTAATGCCGTAATGTAATGGGAATCAATTATTCCCTAGTTACGGATAAACACCATTGTGTACTGCAAAGTCGGGTCCAAAGTTTTATAAGATGGGAGACAGTATCAAAAACAGAGTTTTTGTTTTCTTGGTGTTGCATTCACAGTCATCAAGTTGAAATATCAATTTATATTGTAGTATTTTTTAAAATATTTACCTTATGATTACTATTTCTGGGAATGTTATAAATATTCTCCATTTTTGTTAACCTTGCACAAATATCTCTGAGGGTAAAAAATAATTTTTTTGGAGTCAACTTGAGAAAGTTGCTTCCACTTTTTGGAAGCAACTTGTATAAAGTTGCGCCACTTCTGGAAGCAACTAGTGCTAGTTGCGTCCACTTCTGGAAGCAACTTGTGCTAGTTGCTTCCACTTTTCAAAAGGTAGGGGTATTTTTAAGGGACGAATTTTTAGGGGTATTTAAATAATGTTCCCTTACTATTTTGGTTTGGATGAACTGAAACACAATCGGTGTCAGAGGTTTGGATGAACTGAAACACAATCGGTGTCAGAAGATTTTAAGAGTTTGATTGCAGATGGTGGTAATAATTCTATCCACTCTTCGAAGAAAGAGTTTTTAAATAATGGTGGTAATATTTTAAGGGACGAATTTTTAGGGGTATTTAAATAATTTTCCCTTACTATTTTGGTTTGAATGAACTGAAACACAATCGGTGTCAGAGGTTTGGATGAACTGAAACACAATCGATGTCAGAAGATTTTAAGAGTTTGATTGCAGATGGTGGTAATAATTCTATCCACTCTTCGAAGAAAGAGTTTTTAAATAATGGTGGTAATATTTTAAGGGACGAATTTTTAGGGGTATTTAAATAATGTTCCCTTACTATTTTGGTTTGGATGAACTGAAACACAATCGGTGTCAGAGGTTTGGATGAACTGAAACACAATCGGTGTCAGAAGACTGTCAAAAGAAAAAAAATCACTTGTTGTTAAAGTATGAGTGTTTCAGGGTATAAGAGACCACAATTTTTATCTTTTGTTTTAAATTTAAAGAATTTGAAGCTTGAGAGTTTTGAACTCAGGTCACTGGTATCATCACCCAATGACTTTACCATTGTATTACAGTGACACCGACGTTTGTTTTGTTTTCTGTTAAATTAAAGTAAGCCAGTCTATTTGAGTACACTATATATTTATATTTTTTGCGTAAGAAGATTTCTTTGAAATTTAAATCAAAGTGTTAGTGTTGCAAATATTTTCAGAAGAGAAATCTAAAGCTACGACAACAGAATCTCCTAGAATTATATTAGATTAGGGGTGTAAATTTTGCCCGGCAGCCCGAGACCCAGTACCGTCCGCCCTGTCCCATGACAGCCCATGGGTGACCGTGGCCCTTTACGGGCTGGCCCGACCTAGCCCATTTAAATAAGAGGGAGGACACAGGCCACAATTCAAATTTTCTTGCCCGGCCCAATACCCTCCCTATTATCCCGTCAATGCTACCCGCCAGTGTTATCCATTTACCTAGCCTAAGTGACTGTTCCAATTTTGTTTTATCCTAGAATATACTTGGTACATATACTTAATACAGTCAACCCTCATAGTTTTCATATGTATTTCTTAACTTTTATTCCATAGGAGTCTAATTTTGTTAACTATATAGATAAAAATATTGAGCAAAATTTAAGGCACTTTCCTTTTCTGATGATTCAATTCAGGAAAAATTATAGGAAGTTTGGTTTATCTTATTCCCATCTCAATTCTCGTATTTGATTATTAGTTTTAAGTAAAACTTGTGTATTATTACTACTTTCTTTTTATTTTTAACAATATATATGTATAATATATATTTGTTTGTAATATTCAAGGCCCTCCCGGCCCTACCCGCCCGAGCCCAAATTACAAAACAGGCTTGGGTAGGCCATGGGTACTTACTGTAGATAAATAACCCTGCCCGCCCGGCCCTTTTAATTTCATGGATAAGAGATGTTCCGGCGCGCCCTATACCGTCCCATTTAATAAATAGGCCGGGCTGCCCAGCCCGGCCCAATTTACACCCCTATATTAGATTGTTTAACTAAAAGAGATTCTCCGATAACATTTATTGTATGAACCCTTATTTGTTGAGACATGCTAGACGATATTTAGCTTCTTTGGCAACTAAATCAGCGGAAGTATTCCCTGTTCTATGAATAAAATGATAAGCCAAGAAACTTGTATCTTCAACCATCATCCTTTTTACCAAGTAGTCTCTGAACCTTCCAAGAGATCCTTTTCACCTAGTAGTTTCTGAACCTGCCAAGAGATAGAAGAATTCTTCTTATTCAGATAATCCATCACATTTTTGAGGTTCCCTTCTAGTGAGAAATTTTTTAATGCCTTCTCTAGCACTCATTTCAGAGCTACAAAAACAGCTTCTATCAAAGTTAGGTCCATTTCTTTGCCATAGTTGACTGAGAAGCCGCTTATACCATCTTTTAAGCGATGTTCAATTTTGCCTTGACCGAGTGATTACACACTGATTACTTTGGTGGCTTATGCCTCTTCAACCAAAGTAGCCCATCCATTTTCTCCTCTTGCTCCGTGAAACCTTGCAACATTTTGAATAACCATCCGTACCCAGTATTTGTATCACTAGATATCCAAGCCATATCATTAAACTATGGATACAGTCATTGAACTCTAACATTGAAATCCTTAAGGGTATCATGCCACCAATCTTCTCATCTTCACTAAGTATTGTATTAAAATCTCTCATTAGTAGCCAAAGTTTATTTAAAGAACTCAAATCAATCATCTCACTCCATAACTCTCTTTCATTAGTTGCCAAAGAAGCATCATGAACACCAATTATCTAAAATCCACCACTTCCACAGTAATAACTTGATCTGTAATGGAAATAATGTTTGGAGGACTAATAGAGGAACTCCACAAAATCCATATATTACCTATGTTAAGCTCATTAGAATTATGTATCACCTCATTATGCATTCCAGGAAGCTCTTCATTTATTTATTTTTGCAAAAATCAGAAGAATATCTCACTTTAGGCTCTGCAAGAATAACTATAGAATGACAAAAAGAATGAACTAAACTCCTAAGTTTTTCTTTGGCCTTGATTCTCGTACGACCTCTGACATTCCAATATACTATTCCCATTTAGAAGATTGAGATTGAGAAGAAGAATTTCTTCTCAGATTCCCGTTTTTACTAGAATTGATAACCAAGTTAGCTGCTTGTTTCCTTGTGGTAATTATGCTTACTGGTTTATCATCTTTTTCTTTCTTTAATACTTCAACTACATCTGTACCACATTTTCCAACTGGAGGAACGATATTTATAACTGATTTTAACAGAAGGTGAACTAGCAACTGTATGTAGAACTTTGTCAACTGATAAAATTGAGAATTCCTCATGAGAACTGAAAATATCCTCATTCATATTTTGAAGCACATGGAACTTAACAGTTGAACCTCCAACTTGCTGACTTGGAGAATTACTTAAGTTATCCTACTGGACTGGACGAACTATAGCATCCACAACCTCGTCATCGTTGTCTGATGGGATTTTAATTTATACCGCAAGTGCACGGCTGTCTATTGGACATTATACAAATGCGAGTTCGTTCCACAGGGACTAAATTTGTGTTACTTTCAATTTCTAATAAATAGTAAGCTAAAAAGATTAAATAGTAAAATATCAACTAACGCTAATAAAATTTATAAACCAAATTGAATGAAACTAGAGTTTTAGGATTCCACCTGATTAATTATGTAAAACACCCAAACAATCTTCAACAAATATCCATTTTTATAACTCAAGACTATCGAGACCCAACTGATACATCTCGGAAGATATAACTTTTGAAACAAATAGTACAACTTTTGTTGTAACCCAAAACATTATAATCTCCTTCGCTTATAAAAGATCAACAACCGAAGGCTATTCAAAACAAATAAAGAACGAAGCTCATATAGAAGAGAGATTAATAAAACAATTATTGCTCAAAAGAATATTTTATTAAAAGATTACCTGAATATTGTACATAATAACCCGGCTTCTTCCTCAACCCCGGTGGAGAAATTACTCCATTATTACACAAGAAAATTAAACGAATGAAATAAAAAACTCTATTATTTTGTTCAGACTACGGACTCCCTTTTTCCTTGTATGCACAACGTATTTATAGCTTCCAAAGGAAAACAATTTCCTTTTCTATTTCTCACTACCACATCATCACCCAATGAGAATGTCAATACGATGCAAATCCCTCCAATAAGATATTTCCACGCGTCAAATAGTATAATTCTCATGCAGTTATATTTGGGAATTATTTATTCTTTATTAACTCCAACCATAAAGAATATTATTCTTTCCATACTCTTCATATATTTAATTCACTTTAATTACTCCATGAAGATTTCTTACCAACACTTTTATTTCTTCATTATAGTAAAATATCTTTTTAATATCTTGTAAACTAGAAAATGACCCGTGCCGTAACGGCCCGGGGATTGGGTCTTGTTCTATAACACGGGTTTTTATTTGCTGCCGGTATTAGTGAACATAAGTTACATACCCATTGTATGAGTATATATTTATTTTTACACTGGTGTTACGTATTTTTCTTCTCGTACCCGGTCGCAGCCACATTTTTTTTTCTTGTTGATTATACAACACATGGTTTCTTCTCGTTGATTATAGTACAGTTGATAATTCAGATGAACCATCAATATTTGGTCTTTCGCATTGATTCTGACCAAAGCGTGTAAAATGGTTAGATAGAATGTTATTGTGCGCACTTCAAAACCCCAAACCTAAGCACAACTTTTACTTAGTTGCTACTGAAGTACTAACAATTCAATATTTAGCCGGAACAAATGTATCAGGAAGATTGTTAGTTTGATGCTCAAAGAGATGTATTTCTCTCACTAAGCTTTTGCACTATTCTTTTTTTAATGTAGCCTATCCACGCACTTACAACTGTGAATTCTTTCGGTGGCAAATTTCATAGCTTACTAAACACGTCTATAATCGCAAACTTGGCAGACTACGGTGTCACCCTCCAGTCTTCTTTTAAATGCCGAGGTTTATTTTTCCTTTCACTTTCTCCTCCACTCTTCTTGATTTTAGGTTATCTCTTCTGTCTACTATTATCATTGCCAATACTTCCTGTTGCTCCCCTCAGTTTCTTTCCATGGTTCCTATCCAATTTTCGGACATGCTATAGATTATCCATTTACCCAGACGATGTGTTACCCTCAGCAACACGGACATTTGCTTAAGATTGTTGAAAAAATTAAAATTTAAGAAAGATGAGATCAACTGGAAAAAAAACTTCTACAGCCGGCACGTAGTTTTTCTTTTTTTTTTTTGGCAGAACTCAAAGAGATTTTATTAATCAAAAAGAAAAGAAAAAGCAGAAAGGAGGGGGACATAAAGCCAAACCTCTAGAAAAAGGAAAGAAGATAATACGCACATAATTAAAAGGAAGAAAATAAAAAGAAAAATGATAAGAAGGGTTACTTCTGGGACATTGGCAGCAAGATTGTTTAAAACATCTCTTCTCGAGACATCCAGCTGAGCTCTTCTTCAGGTGATACTTCTGGGACTGCATAGAGTATATAATACATGGTGATCAAATAATGAGTCCATGTGCATAAAAATGATTTGAGAACTTCAAGAAATTTTTTGAAAAATGGCGGCGTATACCTTATCAAGGGAATACTTATACTCGCAACAGTATGGATTAGTCAGATTGCTAACTGAAAAAGGATAAAAGCAATAAAATTTCAAAGAAAATCGAACAGGCGAAACTACAAAATGCAGGTACATTACTAAATTTGCATAAGCACGTTGGCTCGTAATATGACTTATTGATGAGTAAAGCTGTAGTGCTAACAGAAACTGTCAAATGTGGATAGGATACTACACATGAATATAATTAGCCGAACACTGTTAGGAAACCAAGTTCCAAATTCGACCCACATAAATATGCAACGTACTACTCTATAAATTTCACAATAGCTTAGCATAAAAATAATCGCATCATGAATGCATATTAGTAACAGCTACGTAACCACATTATGATTTGCAGAAACTTAACTTTGCAAACTATAAGCATCTAATAAAAATGATTTACGCACCTTACCCACATATGTATTCTATAAGTTATCAGTTTCACATGATTTCCCATCGCATGTATTATGATTAACATCTTAAGTACTACAGGAAATAGTGGCAGCACGTTATTGTATACCAGTATACGCATTAATTATTTAGCAGTTCAATCATTTCATGTAATACTGTAGGGAACTGTGGCATCACGATGTTGCCTTCATTGGCTCTCTACTTCAAATAATTCAACTGAATTAATCAAAAGATATCAGGATTGCAAACTCCATTTTTGGTAAGTTGTGTGAAAAGTAGTAGCTAGTTACAATTAAAAAAAAATCGGGTGATCAGTTCAACGACTGTAATAACGAAATATCGGGTTGATCCTGAAGTCCCTATAATACGTAAGGTAATTTTCAAGGTTGGACTCCATATACTTTCAAGGAATCCCAAGCATAGGATTCGAAATAGATATCCGAAAGAAGAGATCAATAATGTTACCTAGTGCGGATCCGCAGCACAAAACTTACAATTGGTTGTAAACATAAAACTGAAAGATAAAGCAACGTCGAAGGAAAATTATAAAGAAATGAATAATGAAACCTGAGAAATGCAGTTTCTTTCCTCGATCGATTATTGGATGCCATTAAAACGTCATATGTAAATGCCACCTTTAGATTTTGCAAAACTTCAAACTGTTTCTGACACCTGAAGTAATAAATAAAGGTAACCAGCACAGGTCTATGAATTACGAAACAGTCTTTATTCCACCCAAGTTTCCCTTGCTTTATCGACAAATTGAAGAGGATAAGCCTACATATGCAATCAGAATGTTGCAATGCAATAATAAAGAAAAATATCTGCTGCATTCAATCTTTAGCTTTTAGACTGTTGGCAAATTCACAAAAATCAGAACATAGTGATGCACGGTTACATGCTGAAAACTGATTAAAGGAAACAAAAATAAGATTAGACACTCAAGATGAGCAGGAAATGGGTATTCAATACCAAGTCTAGAAAATATATGTTCTCCGATAGGTAGAGATCTTGAATTAGCTCATTTAGTTACAATTCTAGCAAAGTTGAGAAAGCTTCAAGAATTTCTGGCTTCTCGTCACCTTCTTAACCAAAATCAACATTTTCTAGGATATCACTGACCTTTTTCAGCTTCTTCCCAATGCCTTCTTATCATATTTTACTGGACTGAAGCACAAAAAAGTAAATACACATTGTAAGCATAAGTAGGAAAGTTTGTGATACTGCAAAACCAATAGGAATGTAACAAAGGCTACCTTCCAACAATGAACTTTAGTTTTATGTTGCTGTTTTATCGATGTTTTAAAACCAATTGAGCTACCTAGATCCCAGCATCCAAGTTCATCTCTCCACCTGTTTTGTCAATGTTTTACCTCAAATTCTAATTGTAACATTATAACTCAAAAGGATTTCCCAAGACAAATTTGAGACGTGCTCAGACCTTTCCAAAAAGATCATCAAATAAGAGACTAAAATATCCCAATCATACATAGCAGGAAAATTCGAAATTAGATAACCGTTTCAGTAAACTTTGAGGAAATTACCATCCACGCAAGCCAATATCTTTCCAAGATCACTGGTAGGAGTAACCAAAACACGAACACATTTACCAGCCATTGTTAGAATTCCAAGCGTGTTCTCAGGATTAGACTGCACAACAACCATAAACTTTGCAATTTCAGATCATAAAGCTAACACACCCTAAGTTTTAATTTCCTAAACCAATTTTTCATAAAATTCACTAAAGAGATTATAAATTTGAAATTTTGAATCATACCCTAAGATTCTAAGCAATGTGTTAAACAAAGCTTTCCAAGTTATTCCCAACTCAACAGTGCACAAACCAATCACTTCAATAAGCAAATCTAGCTGCAATTCATGAAACCCAATTTCACACACTAAAAGTACCAAATATACCAAAAAAGAAAAAAGAAAAGAAAAAGAAAAAAAAAAGGTAATGAGTGAGAGGAAGCCACGCATGCCTGTAAGAGAAAGGAGAACGACAACAATACCAACAATTATTTTCGTGGAGCTGAATGATGTGCTTCAAGTGGGAATGGAAGATTACACATGGAGAAGTTTATATACTCGAACGCCTGATGAAGGCATGAAGCGTTTCAGAAACCATAGGCGTTTTCTATGAATGAGGAGGAATAATGGGTTTGTTAATGCCTTTTGTTTGGTAAAATGGTGATTTTGTTTGGTAACGGAAATTTAATGCCATTGAATGGGGAGATTCAGGGGCGTTGGATGAGGGCTTCCAAAGGAGATGTGTTCTCGGCGGAGATTTATCTTTTGCACTTTGAGTCAATTTGAAATTTCGTTGATCGCTTAAAAAATCCAGTTCAAGACCATTGGATGAGACAAAAACCATTTGTTTTTGTAAGATAGATGATGTCGATATAATGGGCTCCACACTTTCCACACTCCCATATCCAAATAATTGGACCAAATGAAATAATTCTTCATTTTCTTCCTTTTGGGCCTAGCCCATTAAATTATAAGTCACTTCATTTCCTCTATTTTACGAGCGGAATTTCACATTTTAGTCCATCGAGCTTTATTTCCCAAAAACACCTATAAAAACACAAAATAGCAAAATAAGCACAAAAATGGGTACTAACTAGGGGTGTCAACGGGTCCGGGTCCTCCCGGGTATCACTAGACCCGGACACGGACCCTACTTATAAAGGTCGGATCCGGGTCCGGTTCCTACACTTGTGGACCCAGAACCGGACCCGTTTAAATACCCGGGTACCCGCCGGTCCCGGGTACCCATTGGGTCTTAAGAAAACTATTAAAAGAACCTCAAAAACTTAATATTTGTCTCTTTTTGGCTTGGATTTAAATAACTTTTATAGCATTTTTTATTATTTCTTATTAATGTACTAAATAAAGATTAAATATAAGAGAAAAATTTAAAACGAGTAAAATATCAAAGTTAAAACTAGCAAAAACATGAATAAAAGTATGAATAAAAGGGTACCCGATACCCGCGGGTACGCAACGGGTATTACCCGTTTGGACCCGTTTAGATTCGGGTCCAATCGAATAATTACCCGTCGGGTCCTAAGTTGCTAATGTGTCCAACTTTAGGACCCGGAACCGGACCCAAGTCTACCGGATCCGGTTCCAGTTCCGGGTAATGGGTACCCATTGACAGCCCTAGTACTAACAATATAGAAAATCTCAAGATTGTTTTCTCCTTGCTCAGACAGCATCAGCTTTTTGCAAAAATGTCCCAATGCAGCTTTGGTTAATCCTCATTGGAGTATCTGGGTCACATTATTACACCTGAAGGAGTTTGTGCTGATCCTAGTAAGATTTCCTGCATGCAATCTTGGCCATTACCTAAAACAATAAAAAAAGTTGAGAGGGTTTTTGGGACTCACTAGATACTACAGAAAATTTGTGAAGGGGTATGGTTCCATCAACAAACCATTAACTGACCTACTTAAAAAGAATTCTTTCCTATGGAATCCAGCTGCTACAACTGCTTTTGAGAATCTCAAACAGGCCATGAGCAACACTCCTATTATGGCACTTCCTGATTTCACTAAGCAATTTGTGGTGGAAAGTGATGCCAGTGACTTATGCATTGGTGCAGTTTTACTTCAAGAGGGCAAGCTTATTGCTTACTTCAGCAAACCATTAGGCCCCAGAGCAAGAACTCTTTCCACTTATGAAAAGGAGTTTCTAGCCATTGTCTTAGCTGTTCAAAGGTGGAGGTGTTATTTACAAGGAAACAAGTTCATCATAAAGACTGACCACCAGAGTATCCAATATTTTATTCAACAAAAAATCACTACTACTTTACAACAAAGGTGGCTGATCAAACTTTTTGGTTTTGATTATGAGATACAATATAAAAAAAGTGCTGAAAATATAGTTGTTGATGCACTTTCTAGAAGACCACATGACTCAGCAACTTGTCACTCTTTATCTGTCTCTACTCCATCTTGGGTGCAGGAGGTTCTCCATAGCTATGCACATGATCCAAAATCAGACACCCGCATTTCTCATCTACTTCTTCATGCTGATAGTGTGTCATATTTCACCTACAAGGAAGGAATTCTGAGGTACAAAAATAGGCTTTACATTGGTACTGGAGGTAATGTCAGGCACAATCTTTTACAGTCATTCCATGCTTCTTCTGTGGGTGGTCATTCTGGCATGCAAGCCACTTATGCTAGAGCTAGGAGCCATTTTTACTGGCCAGGTATGTTGAAGGATATTCTACTCTTGGTGTCCCATTGTGACATTTGTCAAAGAAATAAAAGTGATCATACCAATGCTGCTGGGTTGCTCCAACCATTACCTATTCCTGATCAAGCATGGCAACATATTACTATGGATTTTATTGATGGCCTACCTATCAGCAACAGAAAGAGCGTCATTCTAGTCATTGTAGATAGGCTTACAAAGTATGCACACTTTATTGCTCTGCAACACCCTTATACAACTGCTTTTGTGGCTCAAGCATTTCTCAATAATGTTTTCAAGCTGCATGGATTTCCCTCCTCTATTGTGTCTGACAAAGACAAGGTCTTCACAAGTCATTTTTGTCAAGATTTGTTCCAAGCCTTGGGAACTCAATTGAACTTGAGCACTGCTTATCACCCCCAAACTTATAGGCAAACTGAAAGGGTGAATGCATGCCTAGAGAATTACCTGAGATGCCTCACTGTCCATAAACCAAGCAAATTGAGTCAATGGATATCTTTAGCTGAATGGTGGTACAACACAAGCTTTCACAGAGGGTTGCATATGTCACCATTTCAAGCCTTATATGGCTATGTTCCTCCGCACATGGCTTTCCCTACTTCTGCCACAACTTCTGTAGCTGCAGTGGAAACTTACCTCAAGGAGAGAGCATCTATGCTAGACCTCATCAAAGAATCTCTCCAGAAGGCTCAGGAAAGAATGAAGTTATATTATGATGCTTCTAGGGTTGAACGAACTTTTGCAGTGGGAGACTTGGTATACTTGAGACTTCAACCTTACAGACAAGCCTTTGTTGCTTTGAGAAAGAATTTCAAGCTCTCAGCTAAGTTTTATGGTCCATTTCCAATTTTGCAAAGTGTGGGACAAGTAGCTTACAGATTATAATTGCCTTCTAACTCTCACATCCACCCAGTGTTCCATGTTTCTCAGTTAAAGAAACACATTGGCTTAAGGTAAACATCTTCTCCTACCTTGCCTGTTGTAGATCTTACAGGAGACATCATCATGCTGCCAGAAAAGGTGCTACAACACATAACTGTGCTTCTAGGAAAAAAGCCAGTACGCCAGGTGCTCATCCAATGGACCAATTCTTCTCCTGAAGACGCAACTTGGGAGGCCATTGCGAATATTAAATCCCACTACCCACGGTTTGTCCTTGAGGACAAGGATCCTTCTCGGGGGGCAATGTTGCATTCTTTCTGCAGTAAGGGCTTCCATGTTGTTCTTCCTGTAACAACTACCTGGGTGTGTTTAACTTATCTATCATTGGTTGATATTGTTCGTTTGATGAAGGACACGTGATCTTCATCCATTGAGTAGGGTTAGGTCTAATTATTGGTCATTTAAGCTATAAAAGAACTTTTTGTTGAATCTATCTGAAAGTTAATGAAACAAACATCATTTGGTTGCGCATATTTGCATAGAACTTTGGACTGAATCTTCGATTCATGAGGTGTTCAACACCAAACTATCCCATTTCTTATCAATCTGTTTGCCTAACTGTTGTGTTATCACAACAGTTAGGTCCATTTCTTTGTTATAGTTGATTGAGAAGCCGAGTATAGCATCTTTTAAGTGCTATTTAAATTTTCCTTGACCAGAGTGATTACGCACTGATTTCTTCAGTGGATTCTACCTTTTCAGCCGAAGTAGCCCGTCAATTGCCTCTTCCTTGAAACCTTGCATCATTTCAAATAACTATCACATAGCCAGTATTTGTATCACTAAATATCCAAGCCCTATCCAAATTTATATTTATACTTTCGCGTAAAGGTCCCAACCATTGTCTATTACGTAAAGGCAAAGAAACACTTGGAATAATCATATATTCACTCACACTAACAACAATCCTAGTAGGAATCCAGAACTTAATATACCTCTGAATTTGAATGGAAAAATTAATATTATTATTAGTTTCATTGGATAACACCTTATTACTTTATTACATCCCTCTTTCCATATAAACCAAACTTTAGTTTCTGCTATTGCTAAAGACAAGCTAGTATCATCCCTGAATTGTTGCTGTTTATTTCTAAAGGCAAGCTAGCATCATCCCTGGATCATTAATTATAATTATCTAAAAAGGAATCACTACTATACACATTCATAACATTCGGCCTAGGTGGAAGCACCCAAACAGACTATATATATACTTTTGCTTTCTCTCTGGTTTTCTTTTTGAAGATTCTCTTTGACGTGGTATCAGAGAGAAAACTAATCCACATTTTCATTTTCGATTTTTTTTTTTTTGTAGTTCTTCATCATCACGTTTTCTCTTTTCTTCTTTTTCTGTTTCGGACCCTAAACCAGTTAATACTTCTCTCAGTTTCAAACCACTGACTAATCTTACATCTACTAGTAATCTTTATGGAAGCCTCAAATTGCTTCATTACGATGTATTTATAATCTTTTCCAATTTGTTGATGGTGAGTTCCAGCGCCTGCAAAGTATATTCGAAGTTCTGGTGTTGATATTCATGTTACTGATACAAAAATTACGAAAGATCTGTTTGGATACAAAACTTATGTTTTGGACGTTTCGATCAGTCATGTTTAGTGCAGTGTTCATACTTTTGACACGATCAATGACAGAAAATTCGCTATTTACTTGTTATCATAAGATCACGGAAATTATCCTGATGGGTTGCTTATTTTGAAGATCTAGTATCCATGAATAATGGGTATTGTCGCCATCCACATCAAACAAAAAGCAACTTACTAGCAAAATTTTGAAACATAATACCTTTTGGAGATTCTGTTTAAAACGATAATAAACTCACCACTTCCTCAACACTTTAGATCGTGTTTTATTATTATTATTTTTATATTTTTTTCAATCCAAAATTTTTCTACTCCATCAACTCCTTCTTCAAAAAAAAATAAAAAAAATCACCAACAACATCCCTTCTCTACTCATGGATCTGAGCAGATTTCTTACTATTTCTTGATTTCTAGGTTAGTTAGTAGTTTTAGTTTAGTTTTTATTATGATTTCTACTTATCTACACCATTACAGTGGTTTTATCTACTCTTTTGAGGTTTATCTTCGCTTTAGTGGCGGTTTTTTATTATTGGGTTAGGTTCTAAGATCGATAGTGATGCTCTCCAATGACGAAATCTTCATCTTTGTTGTCTCTGGCGATGAAATTTTCGTCAACAACTTATCCGGTGATGAAATCTTCATCGGTGATTTCTTTGACAACGAGACTGGCGTTTCGACCGAAGTTAGGGATACCGAAATACCTTTGCCCCAGAGTCAGACACGGGCTGGGCTATGAATGAAAGCTTCGTCACTAGTTACAGGAGTTTTGAGCAAATCACTCCTATTTTGGAAGCACAGGAAGAAAAACAAACTAAATGGTAGATTTACTTCTGAGAAAAACCATTCTTCTTCCAATTTAAGCGGATCTATTCATACTTATATTTGTCTTACTCCTGCAATCCTTCTCTTTCGCTTGTCGGATTTCTCTATGTTGTACTTTTACGATATACTCTTGTTACTTTATATTTTCTTATTTTCAAATTTAGACTCATTATAACATCGAATTTCCATTAATGAAAAAGTTCGGCGGTTATCAAAATAAATAAATAACCATCAAAAACATACACGGACTGTCATTCATCAAAAACTACATGCTATTGCATTTCACTACTCATGTTACGTACATGGACCCTACTGCATTGCACTACTCATACAAGCACACTAACTACTACATTTGCACTTCGTTCATGTTGTGATCAAAATATGAAAATAAAAAAACAAAGACAATAACGAAAGCTCAAAAAAGATAAACATAAGCGTGTGACAAACGAGTACCACCTATTCCTTTCCCCATTTCCAACAACATATAAAATGAGAGCGAAAGAGATATTCACAACGGACGCCGACAAGAATCCAATATATCCGTTACGTTATATACAAAGGAATAACAGTGACACCACCTAGACATCCAGCCAGTTGTTTTGAAGGCTTTGCCACCAACAAATAACCCCCTCCTATACTCTACTGCATGGATCCAACCACCTAAAATTTGGCCTCATCGGCAAATTCTTGCCAACCAGAAATACCCTGTCACTAAATTATTTTTAACTTTATATTTTGCAATTTAAAATTGTGACAAAAAATCTCACTTGTTGACAAAAGAATTGCCAACAAGAAAGAAACTATATTACCTGTCCTAAAAAATTCTCCCGAGGAATTCCATTTCAATAATCAACTATTAATCGTTGTCCGTTTTGGATAGTACTGTAGTATTTGTTTTCGGATGAAAATGAGACGTTCGTTCCTGGTACGAATGGTAGAAGCTGCTTCGAAATTATTAGTACGCTCGGACCATGCACATGATAGTTCTGCCCATACATGTTCTCTGTTATGTCACTGACTCAGTGGGCTTCTCATGAATGACGCATCATGTGAAAAATTAACCTAGTAGGGACGGACACCATTATGCTGCTGCGACACAAATGTGCACTGCGGGAGCCTAATACAATCCCTGTATCATTTGAACGCATTAATTCTTCTTATCCATGCTCCATGGTAACGCATTGCATTGCAAAATTGTGCCGGCCAGCCTTGATATCTGCACATGCCGGCCAACCTCCTCTTGTGTCTCGCGAGATCATCCGTAGCTCCATAATCCCATAACACTCGAGTCTTATCCTCATTGAAATTGGTTCGACCATAACTCGTCGGTGAAACGCACATGCTACTGCTAGTAAAATTTGATGGTAAAAAAAATACTAATCTAAAACTCGCCGACTAAAAGAGGATTTGTGCCGACATGACAAATCATTAAAAGTAGGCAAAGAAACTCCTTGCCACGACGAATTCTATACACCATTATTTTATTAATATTACCCGCTAAAAAATCTTTTCATTTCCTTTAAATTTCCAATCTTACCCATCCCTTATCTCATATTACGACAACACCATAGCATCTTCCTCTCCACAATCTCTCCGCACTTCACTGATATACACACATCACTGATTAAAGGAGAAAATCGTCATTTAACCACCCTTCTTTCAACTTTTCCAGCAGTTTTTGCCCTTTAATAAATTTTTTTTTTCCTCTGTCGCTCTCCATCTCTCTGTAGCTTAGCTCCTACATATTCACAGACAAGACGCTTCAAGGCTCAAGCTTTCTAAGACTTATCTCTCTCTCTCTCTCTCTCTCTCTACCTACAATTATCTCAAGGGTTTTTGTTTAGAACAGCTGAAATTTGAGTTTTCTGAATCATGGGTGAAGAAGAATTGAAGAAGGTTGAAGCAGCTGAAACCCCAACAACAGAATTAGCACCAATGACACCAGCACCAGTCACTGAGGAAGCTGTTTGTAAAGATGAGAAAACTGTTTCTCCTCCACCTTCTGCTGAGAAAGTTGATGACTCTAAAGCTCTTGCTATTATTGAAAGTAATTATTCTTAAAATCTCTTTCTTCTGATTTTTTTTTCCTCAATTTTCCATTAAATTTCTCTTAATTGTTCTGATGGGTTATGGATTATATTGGGTTTTTATGATGTTTTGGTCTCTGGGTTTTGTTAATATGAGAATTCTGGGTTTGAATTTGATTTTTCTGATTTTTATTTGTTTGGGTGAATTATTGATGTGGGTTTCTTTTGAAGGTTTTTGAGGTTTTGAGTACTACTTTTTGCTTAATCAACTGTTTTGGGTTCCAATTTAATTTGGGTTTCTTTTAAATTTTCCAATTCATTTATGTTTGTATGGATTTGTAAGAGAATTAGGTAGTTTTATAGGATCTGAGTAGAATTGCTTATAGATGGACAATTTTGGTTATGGATAAGGTTGTAGGAGTGGTAATTTTCTCCGTAGGTTATTATTAAATAGAATTTGTTTTTGATTTTTGTCATATATGGATGGAAAAAAAAAAGTTTTAGTTCCTGCCTTTGTGAGTGCTATGTTGCCTTTTTGATGAAATTGTGGCCACTGGTGCTATAAATTGAGGTTGACAATAGTAGACTACTAGACCATAGGTTGTGGATTTTGCAATTGTATTTGGTAGGCATAGTTTCCTCTTCATGTAAATTCCGAGATTTAACAGTTCCATATAGGCAAGTTTCATTGTACCTAATTTAAAACTCATGTAAATAGTTGTTTCCTCATGTAAGTTCTGGGGATTGATAGTTCCATCCATGTGGTTTAAAACTCTTGCACGTAGTTTTCAGCCTGAGCTGCAGCTTGTAGTGGCATAATTCTTGTTTTAAGTGCAGTATTTTGTGAGTTCAATGCTCTTTTTTGGTGTTTGATTGAAAAAAAAATGAACAGCTCTTTTTTGATGTAACATCTTACTTTGAGTATCTCTCCCCACTTTATGGAGATATCTTAGAGATTTTCTACCCATTTTAAAGTAGTTGGGACCAATTCTTGGTGGTTTTATATTTCTTAATACGTTTGGTCAAAAGCTATTCTCATTAAGCTTGGTGGTATTGGGGACTAAGTGGTAGATGAATCATATATGTTAATATTTCTTTAGCTTTTGTGTGTTTCTTTTGCTATTACTGCTTTATGTGAGCATAATTGATTTGCTTTTTTAGCTTTATTAATACTGAGGTATTCTAATTATCGTTTGCTTTTGTGATTGTTAATGTTTAAGAGCATTTAGGCCAATTGCATTGCAATAGTTTCTCATACAAAAGCCACTTTTCTTTGAACCATGGGTTGGAAGAATATGGTACTGTCGTCTATTACAAGGTTCACAGCAAGAATGCCTGTTCATGTTTCCTCTTTTCATATTTCATATGATTGTGATGAAGACCTGCGAATACTTTTTTGCACTCATCCATTTGCTGATGCTGTTATAAAACTGCATTCTTAGTAATTAGTTTCTAAATTCTAATGCTGTTAAGTAATGGTAATTGGGTATTTCGTTAAGTTATGGACGTATGGCAGTGCTAAGTTAAATTCGGTTTCAACTTTGTTTGTGATTTGTTGGGAAAATATATTTGACTTTGTTCCATTTCAACTGGGTTTCATATAATATATGAGCTGACATTTGGTGAACATGTTATGTTAACAGAGGAAAAAACTGAAGTCGAGAAAATTTCAGGGCATGGATCTCATGAGAGAGGTAATTTTGGATCGAACTTACTGTTTACATCTCTAAGAATATATAAATCCCTTTGCCACTTATATAAGACTGACGTTTGGTGGACTGACTTATTTTATGTTTGTGTTCAGATTCTGCTCTTGCTCGGCTTGAATCAGAAAAGAGAATGTCTTTAATCAAAGCATGGGAAGAAAGTGAAAAGACAAAAGCAGAAAACAAGTATGGAACTGCAATTTTACCATTCTATTCATCTAATTACATAGCTTTCCATATTATTACTGAATGTGAAATAACAAATAAGTAAAAGTAAATCTTCTTAAAAAGTAAAAATAAAAGTTTTTAGTGGCAGGCCAACTTACTGTCGGTTCTATGACTGATGTCTTCCATAGGTGCATCATATTTTAAAAGTTAGTAAGGGTCTTTTGATTTGTCCATCAACTTTCTCTACTCAAATTACTTCCCTTGACAAGTGTTACAGACCATCATTTGTACTTAGTAATTCGATTTTCTCCATCATTGCTTTCAATTCGATCCTTTGTCACACATGATGACTATGTATTACTTGGTTATCTTTCACCACCTATTCAGGGTAGTTTGGTCTGTGATCAAATTTGGCTTTTTATTGTAAAAATTCCAGGGGAACCTTCATTTACTGTTGCCGTAAAATGTAAAACCAGATCCTGTAAAATTTTTTATGATTTTATTGTGCTTCCCCTTCAATAATTTGCTTTGGTAAACTTAGATGCAAGAATTTCAACTGCTTATACCATTTTGCTCAATTGTACAGGGCACTGAAAAAGATGTCTACCCTTTCAGCATGGGAGAACTCCAAGAAAGCAACTATTGAAATGGAGCTCAAGAAAATTGAGGTAATCACATATTTTTGATAATTGAACCTTCACCATATTTGGCAGTTTAAATTGAGATGAGATGGTGATCTTTCCGGATCGACATTTACATGTTTTTACATTTAGTAGGTTCCAGTCTTTTAGTTCACGTAGAAGGAAAAGTTGATACTTGATATCGATAGGCATTTCTGGCTGCTCCGAGTGTTGAGAATTTTTCATCCTTTCTGCATTATATATCTTTTTATCTTTAAGGGCCAATGCTAGTTACCATCAAGTTTAGAATTACTCGGTAAACTGGATCTTGAACGAGCCTTCTAAAATCTCGATTCTATGTACTGTAAACATCATCAGCGCACCGTGGTTCGGTGAACAGACCAATTTTATTAGGAAGTGACTGACACTCTGATAGTAGTTTTATTGCAAAACTTCATAATAATCTTATTTAGAATCACAAAAAAGTTATTTTAAAGATAATTTTGTGTGTGGCGTCTAGGCTGGTTTTGACTTTTTGAACTAACTAGTAGATCCATGGTTTTGATTCAAATAGGAAAAACTTGAGAAGAAGAAGGGAGAATACATAGAGAAAATGAACAACAAAATCGGTTTACTTCACAAGGATGCAGAAGAAAAGAGGGCAATGATCCAGGCAAAACGCGGTGAAGAGCTTCTTAAGGCAGAGGAGACCGCAGCCAAGTACCGAGCAACAGGGTTAGCACCAAAGAAGCTCTTTGGATGTTTAGGCTGAAAATCTCATCCCTCAAAACCCAGAAACATTGTATATTAATCAAATTGTGTTTGTAATTTCTTTCACTCTTTGGGCCTCTAGTCACTTGACTCATTTGTGTTTGTTTTGTTTAAATTTGTGTGTGCATAGTCAGGTGTTGTTCTATTTGTATACAGATACTACATCTTCCGATTCTGGGAGATCAAGGTCCTGTTATATTTGTTGTATTTTAGAAACTAATGCTTGAATAGATTGATGGCTTTGTAACATTCTCAAGTTTCTAAGTCATAATTATTTCATCCCATGATAGATCTCTCATTTCTTTTCGAGCTTATTCATGGCATCTCCTTCGAGGCTCTTGCAGTCCCTTGGAATATGACTCCGGAGCATGATACGGCGTTCAAAGCTACTGTGACTTTTGAGTCCTGGACATGTCAGGGGCAGAGCTATGTTTGTGGAATTTGCACTCACTTGTCTATACCTGGCTCTGTTTATTTTCATTGAAAACCCTGTTATTCGCCTCAACAAAGTGCTTTTTTCTTAATTTCATCGAAAACCCTGTTATTCGCCTCAATAAAGTGCCATTTTTCTTAATTTCATCCTACCTTCGATCCTGGTGCAACTTGCAATACCTTCACTCTTGGCTCAACTTGCACTTCCTCTCAAAATTTGTGTGGGCTTGAAGCTATTATAACTTCTAAGCAATGACAAAATTGCAATGGACTTTGATGGAAGGATCCAAATATGAAACCTTTGAAATTCAGATTATGTTGGTAGTTGTTGAGAGTCAATTTTGGTAATAAATTCACAGCACTCAGAGACTCTGGCAGTGGCATTAGAAGAGATATCCTCCTCTTCAGTTGATATGACTTGACATTTATTAAGACCAGATTGAGTATCAATGGCTCTAGTCATTTAATACGTACATTGACCCCCACTCACACACACAAACCCCAAAATGTGGAGAAGAAACAAACACTAGGCCAGACTGCAGGATTCAACAAATGCCCATAGGCTTTTTCCATAATAAGTTAACTCTATCTTTGAAGTGTTGCTCACTTCAAATTACCTCAGATGGTCACATTTGAGTTAGTGTTCAAGAAATCATAAATCACAGCTAATTATAGGCAACAATGGACTAGACGCTTTAAGTTCAATAAAATGCTGATTTAAGGAAGGATTCACTGGTATAAGAACCCTTTAAGAAAAATAAACGCCAAAACGCGCGCATAAGGACCTAGGGTGCATATTGGGGTTTGATTTTCGGAGGTTCGAAGAAAGTATCTTCCATGTTGCACATTTTGGTGGACATGACTTGCACAGGTCAACTTGCAAGAAAGAAAAAGATGGACAGAAAAAGAACAAGAACAGCACTTTGGTGGATGTGGAAAAAGAAGTTTCAACAATGAAAGCCAAGAAGCAAACTTTAAACAAGTGACAATTCAAATCACATTAAATTCACAATCCTTGATGATAATTTTAGTATTTTACTTTCTCTTGTGGAAAAAGAAAAAAAAGGTACTAGAGGGTAAAGAGGACACTCATTGGTCTCTTTGAGCTTCTTCTCTGATATATCCTTTCAGGAAAACAGAAACACGATAATCAGGAGAAGTAAATGCGATCCTTCCTTTATAGTACAACAAAAAACCCACAACCATTGTATTAAATTCTATCCCTTTCTCTCCTTGGTCTCTTGGACCATTTTCAAGTTTTCTATACATTATTCTGTTCTGGCAGATAGATCAATGCAACTGGGACTAGAAATTAATATCAACATTTTTCTGCCAAGTTGGTCCCAATTTTTTGTATCACACTTGAGAGCCACACTCAATTGCTGCAAAGCAAAACACCACATGCAAATGGTCTATGTTTTCAGCTTTTACCATATGTCAAAACATCTGTTTTTTCACAGTGAACTGCAGGATTCATACAGTGAAAGCAAGCTAAGGCATGGCACTTGCATATGGTGCAGTGACTGTCAGCTAAGGCATGGTGCATATGTTGAAACTTGCAGGCATGGTGCATATGAACTGCAAGATTCATATGGTGCAGTAACAGTGAATGTAAGCTAAGACATGGTGCACTAAGTAAAAATTGCAGAGCAAAATCATGGCAAATCAGAGACTTGAGAAAACTTGTATTAAGATGCAACAGAGTAAGTGGAAATGATCTTGTATATAAGTACTAAGTATAAACCGAATGACAAAAATGATCAGTATATTAGCATATTTAACAGCAACAAAAAGATAAGCCTTACAAAATGATACGCATAATACCATTTTCCATATGTATGAAAACTCTAAGTAAACATCTATCAACTTGGCCTTAATAGATAGTTAGAGCAGTTGGGAAGACAAAAGACAGAATGAAATATATGAAACCCAAACCAAAAAAGAAGGATATCACCCAGTGTCGTCTCGCGCAAAGTTAAGACCCGCATTGTCGCCTACCAAAAAATAGAACTTGTGGGAAATTTAAAAAGAACAGTTCAGTGTATTTTCAGTCAGTATCTCATGGTATACCGAGTAAGTAGCCAACTGTCCCTGAAAGAAGGTCATTTCCTCTTCACAACCAGGAAAATCTAGCAGTAGTTGTAACGACATGTCAGAAGAAACGTTAATGGAGCTTGAAGACTCTGATCCAACCACTATGTCCTCAACATCTGATTTAGAATCCCTACATTCCATCTCTTCTTGCTGCTCATTAATTGTTTTCTCTTCTGTTTTGATCTTTGCTGGAGTTAAAGCTTGTTTTGAAGATGAAGACGTCTGCGAGTTTGGACTTTGAGAAGAGTTTGGACTTTGAAACGTCGCGGTCAGTTTCCGAAAAGCTTCACCAACTTCAGAATTCCAAAGCCGGAGGTACTGATCAGGCTCCGGTTTCACCTGCGTTGAAAGAGTAGATTGGGAGTTATCACGCAGGACCGACCCCTTTGAAAGCCTTGCCTCTGCTTCTAGTCTTGCACTCTCCCACTGAGTCATGTGACCCATTGAAGGACATGAATATGTGGTAGTAATCGGAAAAGGGGCAGAGGATGAGGGAGCTTGGGTTAGCGGGTCGATGGCCATAATTGGAAGACGCTTCTTCACATGTGTGTTGAAATAATTCTTGATCTCATTATCAGTTCTTCCTTCCAACTGCGCCGCTATGGCCGCCCACCTGAGAGTTATGCATTTAATTCTCATTCTTCAGATAAAAAATTATACAGAAATTCCAAAATTTACCCCCAAGGAAACAAAACATGCCAGGAAAATAAGTATCATATTTCATCACTAGGTCAGCCAAATTTACAAGTCATGCACTACAATGGACACTACTACCTATAAGCAACCCAAGCTAAAGAGATACTAATCAGGTACTACCAATCGACAAGCCAAATGTATGGAATCAACGGAATGCACACAGGTCCAGCGAAGAAATTAAAGATTTCAATTCATGAATTACAAAATCAATGAAGATGTCGAGGTTAATCTTGTATTGGCATTAGGAGAAGTCACACCTATAATTACGGAATACTCTGCTTAAACCACAGCAATTACCCAATAAATCAACTACTCTACATGGTTCTCAGCTTCTGATACAACAAGAAAGCACTCTCAGCAGATGAACAGGAGAAACATGTGACGAGAGATATTTATAAAACATTGAAGGTTGAGGATCATATATGACCATCCTGTTGAGAGGCTCTAGAACCCTTCACAAAGCCGTATAGTATGCAGTACAAAGGTTATTTCAAATTTCAAACGCACCACAATAACATAAGCATATTACAATGCTAAATGTGACAATTGAATGACCATCAATGTCAAAAAGTATAAACTCAAATTTCCAGGTTAACCATTTACACGGGTATCCTAACTAGGTTTAGTCGTACGGACACAAGATTCATTAGCGCAAACCATGATTTTGTTTAAGACCCTATACAATACTAGTTGAATGCAACAAAAAAGTAAGCAAACAAAGCATTTCAGGCTGACAGATAACTATAGAAACAACATAAGAAATAGAGAGGCATAGTGCTGGATTCTGAATAATCGTTAACTCGACCACCGTCAGCTTCGAATGACCATCAACAACAATCCCAAATCACTTGAGCAAATTTCAATAACAAATTAGTCCCCACAGCTGAAATTTCAACCAAAACATTATAAGTAAATCAAATTACCTGTTTCCAAGAATACCATGAAGTTGGATTATAAGTTTTTCTTCTTCTGGAGTAAACGGACCTCGTTTAATGTCCGGTCGAAGATAGTTAGACCATCTAAGTCTACAACTCTTCCCACATCGATTTAGTCCTTGAAACACATAAAAATCAAAGAAATCAGTACTATGACCTCAAGCAAATCAAAACATGGAGAATCAATTAGAGATCATCAGACCCCATGAAATCTAAAATGTACTTCCACACAACAAGACAAAGCCCCATTAAGATTTTCCAAACAAAGCAACAGAAAAACCGATCAAACACAACAGAAAAACCCCCAAACAAAAACAAACAAAAGTTGGAATCGTTCGAGACGTGTCAATAATTCTCCATGACGCAGATACGGTACAGATAAAACATGCATAAAGTAAGGAAGGAACCCCAAAAGCCGACACGGTGAGTTAACTCAGACCGAGTGACTGTTCATCACCAAAAAAAATTGCAGAAACATTGAGAAGAAGAAGAGGACTAACTTGTTTTTCAAGTAAAAACCCATTTTACAGAGAATTAAAATCATGGGTTTGCAAGGTTTTTGGGGTTAAAAATGGTGAGAGAAAAAAGACCTGCAAGTTGAGGGAGTGTACGCCAACTGCCATGACCATTTTTGTTGATGTAATTAACTAAGATTTCATCTTCTTCAGGATTCCATGGTCCTTTCTTCACTCCATGCTTATCACAACAAGGTTGTCTTCCCATTCTTCTTCTTCTTCTTAACTCAAAAACCCTTTTGACAGAAACCCCAACACTAGTCCTTGGACTTATAAATGAACGGAGAAGAGGGATAATAGAAAGAAGAATAAACAGTAAATGGTGGGTATTGATTTCTATATCTTAAACATTGGAAACTGAAGTTCAAAATCATAAAAGAGTAAAGAGATGTGGTTTTAATGAACAGAAACAGAGCAGAAGCAAAGGAGAAAGAGAGAAAGAAAAACTTATTACAATGGGGGATTTTTGTTCACTTTCTTTCTCTTCTTATAGGAATGTCAGAAGAAACATTAAATACATGTATTTAATGCCTTCTTCTTCTTCTTCTCCATTTGATTGATTCAACTCTCCTGGTTAGGGTTTTGAAAAAAGGGGCTAGTGGGGTTCCACTGTTAGGGCAAATTTTGCTTATTTTTAATCTTTATTTTGCTCTGTTTTAATGGAAACTCTGTTTTTTCTATTCTTCTTCTGTATTATAGCTAAATATAGTGAAGTTAAGTCAAAAAAGAAATTCAAAGAGTCAAGATCTAAAGTCAAATAAGTAAATCAGAAGTTGTTTATTTACCCTTGCTGTTCTATTTATTTACGAAACTAACATTGTCTTTGTGATACTGTTGAAGTGACTCGAGTCTGAGCGTCGGCGTCCGAAAAGGTGGAAAAAGAGATTGTGTTTACTGAAACTAGGAATTACCAATAGGTACTGTTCTGGTGTTCTTAGTTAGTGGGAGGTCCACCCGCTAAAGCCCATTAACGGTAGGTCCATAATTAAAAGAAAAAAGAAAAATGGACCTAATTTTTCAAACCCAGGTCCTGCACACGTGTGTAAATATTACGTGCATTTTTAGAATTCCCAAAATAGCCTTTACTATATATAACAGAAACATAAGCCAATTTCTCTCCATATTCTTTTTCTTCTCAGATTCATTCTCTCTCTCTCTCTCCCCCCCTCTCTACTGATGCGGGAAATTTTGTTTTTTCTTCATTCATTTTCTTCATTCTTTAATTTCTAGTTTTTTGTATTAGGATAATTCTAGTGCTCATTAGATCTGATCTCATCTCATCTGAGTATTTGCTTGTTTTTCAGGGCAGGAGATGTGTTTGGAAGGAGAGGAAATCGACAGCTTAAACAACTCTGGAGACTTCGTGGATTATTAGAACGATTATCTGTTGCACTCATTGTTCTTTTGATCTGTTGTATCTCTCTTTTCACTACTTTCAAGAGTACTACCAATCGCCCTTGGATTCACTCCGGTGTAAGTTCTCTCACACTCTTTAACTCATTTCTGTTTCAATTCGCGTTCATAGACATGAATCAAGTTAAGCCCCAGGTATTCAGCAAAAAAGATTTCTATATTTGATGAGATTTAGGAAGAAATTATCATCATCAATCAAATTATTGTTGTATTGTGTGTTGGACACAATCTGAATGATTGGAAATATTGGGAATGATGATGGTGATGATATGAATGGGAACCTATTTTCTTTTTCTTTTTCTTGATCTTGCATTGTTTGGTGATTTTTTCGATCTGTACATATATATGGTCCTTTTTGATGTTTGATTTTTCGATCTCCATGCTTGATTAATTTATTCTCGTGAAAATAGGTCAGATCTAGATGGATCCTCACATTTTTTTGTTTATTTCGTTATGAGATTTGCCTATACTAGTTTCTTTTTGTTAGTTTTAGATTTTTTTCACTTTGTTTTTCTTTATGAACCATCAATACATATATGATGTACTGGTAGTTTTTGATGAAAATAGTTCAGATCATGCTTGTTTGTTGTTACAAATTGTTTGGATCAGCAGTACATATGTGAAATATTGATAAAAATTGCTTTAATTTTGTTGTATTTATAGTTTTTTAATATTTTATTGCTTGATCTAGAAGTACATATATGCAATACTGAGATATAACTGTTTTGATTTTCTTGTATTTGTAGATTTATAAGTTTTTTTTTTGACATGCAGTTGATTTTTACTTATGAATCATAGGTACATATATGGAATACTGAAAAGAACTTCCTTAATTTGATTATCTTTTTGTTTTTCGCTTCAAAACCATGCTTGTTTGTAGATTCAGATGTTATTATCCACAAGTACATATGTCAGATACTGATATGAAGTGCTCTTTGTTGTGTTTGATTCATAGTTTTGTCACCTTTTGAGTCTTATCCTTCAGTAAGTATGTTAAATACGGTAATATGTCTTTCGATTCTCTTATTTTTCATAGATCCGTCACCTATTCTTGCCATGCAGTTGATTTGTAATTCAAGAATCTTTAGTACATATGTCACATAGTGATAGTAAGTGCTTTTTGTTGTGTTTGATTCAGTACGTGTGTGAAATACTGAAATAGATTCTAGTTTTGCTGATGTGTTTTACGCGGTAAGTATTCATATACAGGTTTGTACTCGCCATTTTGCAGGTACAACCATGGTTTAATTTCCCTCCTTTTGGTATTGCTTCTTTTTCTCCTGCTGATGTACCTATGAAATCCATGAAAAGTAGATTACTGTGTAGAATAGGCTTTCATCGGTGTTTCCTTTTGCCGTGTGTTGTTTTTGCTGCTCAAAACCACCGTTACTCCATTGGTACCGCCTTTTGGTATTGCTTCTCAACCATATGTATCAAACGACATCAAAGTTGGTTTGGAGACAACCGACCGTTGATGATGAGCATATGGAGTTGGTACTATGGTGTTGAGCTGTTAATATTGAACTAAAGCCCCAACTGCTATGGAGTTGCATTAGCCAATACAATCTCCATGAGTCGTGTATACAAATGACTAACCTTAAGTTAGTTACTATCAAAGAATATTCCTATCTTGCAACGATTGTCGTTTTTAAGAATGCATTTTAGCTCCAGTCTGTTCTCCCTGACACCAATGTTGATCTTTTTTTTTATCAACTTTATATATAACTAAATGGTTAACCATTTATTTATTTTTCCTTTGCAGGAAGAGTCGACCAAAGATGAGAAAAATTCTATTGAAAAATCGCCACAATAATAGGGATTTTCCGGTGTAGAATGATTGCTCTCACAGGTTTGGTTCCGTTAATATGTTAACTTAACTTTCGTATTTATCATCTGGACAGTTGTTAATGCTGACTAAGTTGAACACATCAGATGAAACAATGGTTTTGATAAATCTTAGGAAATGAGCATAAATTGGAGACATGGCGTAGAACTCAGGAATTGATTTAGATGTCTTTGAATAGAATTCTTCTTCAGTGGAACATTAATTGATTTTTTCCATGACCATTGTCTTCTATATTGATATTAGATGATTCAGGAGTTTGGGTTTTGCTATTTTATTATCCTATCGAGTATATATTTCCATGACAATAATAGAGCCTTGCAAGCAGATTAAATTTATTAATATGTGCGCATGTCTGAGTTGCATAACAAATGTGACATAGAGAACTTCGTTGTTGGAACAGATGTGTACTTTTCTCAGTAACACTCAAGGTTGGGTTCCTTCATTGATCCACCGAATTGCAATCCCTGTGCTTGCTTAGAACCATTTTTATTTTAGATGTTAAATTAATGTCTCCTGCGTTTCAGATTCGGCTCTTCTTAGATTTGATTAAGCTATTGTTGATAAAAAATTTCTCATTGTGGTAACAATCGACAGGTAAAATCATTGATAACCTCCCATGGTAATTTGAATTTAATTACACCCCTTTTAAATTCTTTATGGCTATGATTGAGTAAAACTACTAATGTTAGCTTCGGGGTAAAGCGCAGCTTATGCTGTAAATGTCTTCTCATTGTTGATACTAATGTTTTTTTTTTCTTTTTCTTAATGTATTAACTGTTTGTGTATTAGATGCTTTGGATTAATGGCAGGGGCATCAAGAATGCCAATTATGTGCTTCCAGTTTAGTTTTTTGGTTGTCGATTAACTGTAAGAAACTAGCAAAAACAAAAAACATAGTTGCACGACTTATTTCAGCAGAAGTAATATAGTTTTTCAGTTATATTATGACTGGATTTCTATGAGATTGCTGCTTTTGTTGACCAGACTTCGATGTATTTCTGCAGGATTTATTGGTGGAGACCGCGACAGAGCAGGATGGCTCAGTCAGTAATATCACCGTGCAGCCCACAGTTTTTTCAGGTTCATTAAATTCTGGATTTATTGGTGGAGACCATTTGTCGTGCATTATGAGTTTTATTTGCATTGGTTTGTATGGTTCCTCAAATTAGACTCTGTATGTTTGGGCATAAGTTATGGCCCCTATGATGAACGTTTTAATTTTTGTGTCTGCAGGCATTGACACTAGCAGTACGTAAAGCGAGTCAATCTATATGCAGTTAAGAAGAAAATGATAATAGAAGATCCTTGCTTTGCCCCCAGAAGCATGTCAATACATTCCAAGAAAAATTATAATCATCACAATGTATGTGATGTAACACGTTTTCTAATTTATTTATCATTGATTCTTACAGATTTGTACTCTACCTGGAAGCAGTGCAGCAAATATGTACTCGAATATGTAAGCATTCAGATATATAATCGGATTTGTAAGCAGTACGACGGATATGTACTCAGATTTCTAAGCAGTGCGACAGATATGTACTCAAATTTGTAAGCAGTGTAGCAAATATGTACTCGAATTTTTAAGCAGTGTACCAGATATGTACTCAAATTTGTAAGCAGTGTAGACACACGTTTGGTAATAATGGGCATTATGGACATTTCCATGTTTTAATTAATTTTGGACCTCCGGATAAAAAAAATCCGGTTGGACCCTACTATAAATAACTATATGGGCCTAGGACCAAACAAGAAATTTTCCTTACTGAAATGACCCTTCACGGGTACGAGTCAACCTAAGTCAACAAATAGGTCAGTGTGATTATAGGTTTGACTCTTTTTTATAGGCTTGAAGTAGGGTTAGATTATCACCACGTGTTTAGCATGCCTCATCAGATTTTGGTCCTATCTGGTACATTCAAATTAGAAGCTACATTTGATCTTGGAAACAAGCCTTTGGAGTAAGCAATTTGGAGGTTTGTCGGATGGAATCCTACGGCCGAAAACTTGGGATCCGAGTTATCACACAAAGGTACACACATGAAGAAGATTAAATCCAATAATTTTAAATTAGGTTCTGGATAGGGGGTTGTAAGATTTTTTTATTTTTTTTGAAGCATATGTAAGAATTATCGAATTAGCCATGGGAAAAGCATAATGGTGTACCAAAAATAATGTACCAATTATGGATCATTAAATTCTAATCATTCGATAGTGTTTTGGGGTCCTGGGTTTTAAAAAATCCCATCCCCTACAAATCCTGAAGGAGCATGTCCACCGATTGGTCCACACCAATTAGTACACCCCTAGACAAGCCGATTAGCCATGCTACTAGTTGCAGGTTTACAAAATGGTCATACTGATATATATACCATTCGTAAAATGGTCACTCGGGTATTAATTATAGAGCTAGGTCGTACAGACCCCAACGCTAAGAGTTAAATGGATAAAAAAAATTAAATAAAATGTAGTTCAAATCGGTTTAAAATCGTTAAATTAATAGTGGTATTCACTTTATAAGGTTCATCATTTTTCTTCTCATGTTTACCAGAATTTCGGTCCAGTTCAGGATTGTTACATGACATTAATCTCTAGAGTTCGCCATTTCTACTATGATGTTTAAGGGAGTTTAACCACTTTAATTTGTCACAAATTAGTGTTGCTCCATGGTTGTACGGAGTTTGATTTAGTCGTTTCAAATTTACTTATCTTTCAGTCATTATAATAGTTAATTTGTTAAACTTAGTTGAATAAAAGTAGGAGCACGTTCATTAGTGAATCAGTAAGTGATTAGAACAATTTCGAATTATATCAGAATAAATAGAGTTCTAAGTTCAGCTGAAATTTACTCATTGGATATCAATATTGTCTTGTCTCCTTTTGTTATTTTTATTAGAGAAATAAAATCAATTTTCTCATTCATTCTCTTTATGTTACAACTCTATCTCGATCATCTTTTGTCACATAGTATACTAGAGCTAGATTAGTGATAGAGTGTGTATTTTATTTTATTGCTCACAAAGTGTTTGATTTTATTTCTCATTGAACTGTTCTAATATAATTCTCCTTGCAGAGGTGTTGTATCTTTCTATTGTTTTATCAACATGAATGGTGGAAGTAGTACTCTTTTGTAACATACCGTAGAGAAGCATGTTGGTAATAATTGCCAATACTAGAAGCTATGTATGGAATCTTATTTTCAAGGACAAGATTTATGGGAGTTGGTTTCAGGTGTGGAAGAGGTTCTGGTGAATTCTTCCCAAAATGTAGAGGCACGCCGTAAATGGAAAATCAAGTGTGGGAAAGTTATGTACGCATTAAGAACATCGATCAATAAAGATCTTATTAATCATATTCGTAATTTGGATACAACTAAGAAGATTTGGGACACTCTCGAAAAGTGAACTTGTTACGGAAAATCAAGGTAATCTTTCTATTCCAGAATATTTCTTGAAGGTTAAAATTTTCTGTTATGAGATTTTAAAATTAAACCAGATGATCTCATTAAAGAGGCACAACTATGTCGCTATCTTATACATGGTTTGAGTAAGGAGTTTATGTCGTTTATTGCTTTGGTACAAGGGTGGCCAAATCAACCATCTGTCATTGAGCTATAGAACTTGTGGCTATAATGTTCATGATTGATTCGAGTGCATCAAACTGATTTTGCTTCAATTATGTTCTTGTATAATTCTGTGAGAATAAAGCAATTGAACAACTCTTTAACTAGTTTCATTTGAGTCATTTGAATTAGTTATGGTTAAGATGAATAAGGTTGATATGAGAGTAATCATATGGCTAACCTCGGTTAACTATTTGTGAACCAACATGGTGTACACGTTTAGGTATGGTTACATAAACCTAAATGAGGGTACATTTCATTTGTGTGTAACAAGCTAATTTAGATCTAACGGTTGAAAGATATTAGCTTGGTTGAATCAGGTTTTTCATCTAACGGTGTATATTGAATGCTTTGTTACCAAGGTAACTTGGATTGCAAACCCTGATTTGAAAACTATATAAAGGAGAACTCTATCAATTGGGAAACTAATTCCCACACCTCATGTGTGTTACTAGTTGTATAACTAGAGTCGATTCTCCTTTAACCTTAGGTTTCTATCGAGACCCTGTAGGTTAACGACTTCATTAGGATTGTGAAGCCATACCCAACTATTTTCTTTGTAGTTGCGTGTTCTGATCTTGCCCGATTCTATCGTATTGAGTACAATTGAAATAATTGACTCGAGATTAGTTTCTCCGATAGGCAGGATAAAATTAATCACAAACATCTTCGTCTCATCGTTTGTGATTCCACGATATCTTGTTTCGCTAGTCGATTAAGATTATTGTGAGGTGATTGATAATACTAGGTTGTTCTTCAGGAATATAAGTTTATCAATTGGTTCCTGTTCACCTTGATTTATCAAAAGACGGAACAAAAACTCTTGGGTATTTATGTGGGAGACAGATTTATTCAATCTATACACTTTTCTATGTGAGAAAGATTTGTTTATCAAGTCTACGACTTTGGGTCGTAGCAACTCTTGGTTGTGGGTGATATCATCTAAGGGAATCAAGTGCGTAGTATCCTGCTTGGATCTGAGACGTAAGCAACGCAATTGTACCTTGAATCAGTGTGAGATTGATTAGGGTTCAACTACAGTCCAGTCCGAAGTTAATTGGTAGTAGGCTAGAGTATGTAGAAGCTTAATACAGAGTGATGTTCAATCTAGACTAGGTCCCGGGTTTTTCTGCATTTGCGGTTTCCTCGTTAACGAAATTATGGTGCCTGTGTTATTTCTTTTCCTCATTATATTTTGTTATATAATTGAAATATCACAGGTTATGCGTTAAGATCAACCAATTAGAATATCCAACCTTTGGTTGTTGATTTACATTGATTAACACTTGAACATTGGTCTTTGGTACCGTTCAAGTAACTCCTCTTATATTCAATCGGGCTCGCAGATTTCTATTTGTTGATTGCGGATTGAATTAAGAGTTAGAGATTTTAAGATCTTTGATATACTTTACTGTAGATTGAGTCTGACTGTCTAGTTGATTCTCTAGAAAGTGTATTGGAGTAAGTCCTCTCATATTACCAAACGATCTATTGGGTGTGGTTGTTAGACCCCCGCATTTTCACTTTGTCCGGATATTAGGGACCAACAAAGACACCTAGTTATGCTGGACATCAATACTTGATAACAATTGTGGATGATTTACAAGGTTTTCTTGGGTTTATTTTTTGAAACACAAAGATGAGGCTTTTTCAATATTTGTTCAATTCAAGATGCAAGTAGAGAAAGAGTTTGGAAAGCTGATTAACTGTCTTCGTACTGATAATGGTGGAAATTTTACTTCAAATGAGTTCTTCCAATATTGCAGAGAACATGGAAGTCGCCACCAAATGACATGTCCTAACACCCACAACAGAACGAAGTTTCCTAGCATAAATTAGATCACCTTACTGAAATGTATTTGTCTTGGTTGCATGAAAATCAATTTCCTAGAGCTCTACGGAAAGAAGCTATTGATGTGCTTGTCATGTGACTAATCGATTACCCCTATGGTTGTGTAGTGATAAAATTTCCTTTCGAAATTTTATATAATGTTAAACCTAATATGAATTATATTCGGGTGTTCGATTCACTTTGTTATGTCCATATTCCAAAGAATAACCGAATTAAGCTGGACCCCAAGGGCTAGAAAATGTATTTTTATCGGATATGATTCGCACAGGAAGGGTTGGAGGTGTATGGATTGTGAAACGAATATGGTAATAGTATCTCATAATGTGGTGTTTTATAAAGTAACATCCTATGATGGTGTCGACAATAATTTTTTAGATAATTTTTCTGTTGATCTCGACGCGAATGGGGAAGTAATGGTTTCATCTCTCGGGATGGATATCCTCCTATTCAGCAAGATATTATTCCAATTCAACAAGATGTTATCTGTAGGTCTACAAGAGAGCGACGAGCACCTAGTAACCTATCTGATTATGAGGTTCAAGCTAGTTTCAGAAGTATGGGTTAGACTATAAGGAGACTTTTAGTCATATTGCAAGAATGGTAACGTTACATACTCTTATTTCTCTCGCTGCATACAATGGGTGGAATTTACGGCAGCTAGACGTGAAGAATACATTTCTTTATGGTGAACTAGATCGTGATATTTTTATGGAGCTGCCCTAAGGATTCATATTGAAGCAATATCCTCATCATGTATGCCGACTCAATAAGGCATTATACGGCCTCAAAGAAGCACCACGTGCTTGTTATGGTAAGATTGCTCAATATCTTAATTTCTACGGTTTTAAACAGTCAAATTCTAATTCAAGTTTTTCATAAAGAAAACAACTTCTTTTATATGTGGATGACATGATCATTACTGAAGATGATGATGCTGATTTTAATCGTCTTCGAAGAAACTTGTCTGTTTATTTTGATATGAAAAGTTTGGGTGCAGTTGGGTGTTTCCTTAGTTCGGAAGTGAAAAGTCAGATGGATACTTTGTTTCACAACAAGGGTATGTAACTAGCATGTTGAAACGTCGGTTTTAACCAGCGTTTTTCTGGATAAGGTATTAAGGTTATTTCCTTCAATGATGGCATGTTTCTTAGAAGAGTATTTGTCTGGCAACGATCTGAGAATTTTCATCACAATGTCCTTTCCAGGAATAGTCTTATCCAACGTAAAAGATGCATTAACAATTTCAGACACTTTGTGATTAAACTCATCAAATGAATCTTCATCAGCCATACCAAGGTTTTTCCAATCAGAATTTAGGTTTTGAAGCTTAACTTCCTTTTCAGAGGTATTCTCTTCGAATATAGTTTCTAAGATATCCCACGCATCTTTAGACCAGGTGCACGTAGTCACATGGTGCTGAAGATCTGGGATAATGGCATGAATGATAGCATTTAAATCGTCAGAATTTTGCTTTGCAGCGAGAATCTCGTTAGGTTCATGTCTACCAATATCCTTTGCAATAGAGACACCGTCTACTGTAACCATTGGAGGATCATAGTCATTAACAACATAAACCCATGATTGAAAATCACGCGCTTGAAGAAAGGCACGCATAGCAATTTTCCACCATAAGTAATTTGAGTCATCGAAGACTGGTGGTACGTTTACTGAGATGGCACTTCTGTCCATAGAGTCAGATCGCTACAAACACAGACTTATAAGGTCTTAAACGTGTTTGCCTGCTCTGATACCAATTGAAAAGGCGGGGGTCTAAAAACCTCACCCAATATTTATTTTAGGCAATCTGTACGGACAAACTCCAATATAATTCTAAGAGAATCAACTAGACAGTCAGACTCAATCAATGGAAATATATCCAAGAGTTGTATCTCAATTTTTCAAATCAATCTGCAATCGAACAAATGAAAATCTGTGAGTCGGATTAATATGAGAAATAACTTGCATGGTACCAAAGACCAATATCCAAGTGTCAATCAATTTATATCAACAATCAAAGGTTGGATTATCTAATTGATTGAACTACGCACAACCTGTGATATTTAAATTATATAAAAATATAATGCAGAAAAGAAATAACACAGACACCAGAAATTTTGTTAACGAGGAAAACGCAAATGCTGAAAAACCTCGGGACCTAGTCTAGATTTGAACACAACACTGTACTAAGCCGCTACAGACACTAGCCTACTCCAGGTTAACTTCGGACTGGAATGTAGTTGAGCCCTAACCAATATCACACTGATCAAGGTACAGTCGCGTTCCTTACTGCTTTGAATCCCAGCAGGACTCTGCGCACTTGATTCCCTTAGTTGATCTCACCCACAACTAAGAGTTTTTATGACCCAAAGTCGAAGACTTGATAAACCAATCTGTCTCACACATAAAAGTCTATTGAATAGATAAATCTGTCTCCCAAACAAATACCTATGAGTTTTGTTCCGTCTTTTGATAAATCAAGGTGAACAAGAACCAATTGATACACCGGTCTTATATTCCCGAAGAACAGCCTAGTAATATCAATCACCTCACAATAATATTAATCGTATGGTAGCAAAACAAGATATTTGAAATCACAAACGATGAGACGAAGATGTTTGTGACTACTTTTTACCTTGCCTATCGGAAATTAAATCTCGAGAAAATCTTAGAGAAGGTAGTACTCAATACGATAGAATATAGCAAGATCAGAACACGAAACTACATAGAAAATAGTTGGGTCTGGCTTCACAATCCCAATGAAGTCTTCAAGTGGTTAACCTACAGGGTTTTGGAAAAAACCTAAGGTTAAAGGAGAATCGACTCTAATCGCAACTAGTATCACAGGTTTGAGGATTAGGTTTCCCAGTTGCTAGGGTTCTCCCTTATACGGTCTTCAAATCAGGGTTTGCAATCAATGTTACCTTGGTAACAAAGCATTCAATATTCACTGTTAGATGAAAACTGATTAGACTCAACCTAATATCTTTCAATCGTTAGATCAAACTTAGCTTGTTACACACAAACGAAAAGTGACTTCATTTAGATATGAGTAACCGTACCTAAACATGTACACCTTGTTGGCTCAACAATAGTTAACCGAAGTTAGCCATATGAACACTTTCATGTCAATCTTATTCATCGTAACCATAAATAGTTCAAATGACTCAAATGAAACTAGTTCTAGAGTTGTTCAATTATTTATATTCTCATAGAAGTATACAAGATACAATCGAAGCAAAATCGATTTTGATTCACTCGAATCAATTCATGAACATCATAGCCACGGTTTCCAAAAGATTGCATTCCTTAGTATATAAATGTATTAGTTCATGAATAAACCTATTTTAGAACATAACCTACTCAAGTATGTAAATAGGTACGCACACCTAAGTGGTCGGACTTAGTTTGGGTTTTCCAGTATGCGAACGGGTACGCATACCTCCAAACTCAATTGAATTTCCGGACATGAACTTTACGCCAGTACGCATACAGGTATGCATACTAAATTCACGGACTTTCATTAAACCAACCAGTACGCGTACGGGTATGCATACTAAGGTTCCCGGATTTGGAATAACATGCAACAGTTAGCATACAAGTACGCGTACTGTGCTATATCCAATCATGGTTAATTGTTCTAAACTCCCGTTTCAATCATTGAAACATTCTTAGAATACAACAATAGATGTCTCACACAAACTATTAGCTTCAAAGCAATTTTCAAGTGATCGAATGATCAATACGAAACATTCCGAGTCTACATTAAATGATTGTCTCACACAAATCATGTAAGATGTTACCAAGTGATTTTCACATGATCGTCTTTTGACTTTCGTCAAGAATATAAGATGAACTTGGTTAAAGCGAAAGCTTACCAACACATATTTCGAGAAATATGAACTTAGCTTGAAATATCAAATGTGTATAATCGAAGTCTATATAGCTATATGACTTTTGTCTCAAATAGGAGATAGAGTAGATAGACTTTTGAGGGATAGATGAGTTCAAGTCTCCACATACCTTTTGTTGATGAAGTTCCACAAGCTCCCCTTAGTAGTTCTTCGTCTTCAATCGATGAACGCCGTGAAGTCTAATGCTCAACTACACTTGCTATCCTAATCCGAGACTTAGTTATAAGTAGACTAGAAATCGAGACTTATAGTTTTGGTAATTAAACTTGAAAACAAGCTTGAAATATCAATGCTTGCGAGTTCGACCGGGCAGTGTTCTAACACAATTCGATTCGAAAATCAAGTTGTTGATATCTTTACAAAAGCGCTTCAGTGACAAAATTTGAAGTGTTTTGTTGTCTTCTTGGATTTATTGGTGGGAGTTTGCACTAAGGGGTATGTCACAAACTAGTGCTGCTCTAGGTTTCTAGCGAGTTTGATTTAGTGTTTTTAAATTTTAATTTAGTCGTTTCAATTTACTTATCTTCCGGCCATTATAGGAGTCAGTTTGTTAAACTTAATTAAATAAAAGTAGGAGCACGTTCATTAGTGAGCTAGTGAGCACGTTTATTAGTGAGCAGCTAGTAAGTTGTTAGAAAATTCTGGATTGTTCCAGCATAGGTAGAGTTGTAAATTCAGCGAACATTCACTTACTGAATATCAATACTACCTTGACTCCCTTTGTTGTTTTCATCAGAGAAATAAAATCAATTTTTTTTTCTTTTGTTCTCTCTGTGTTACAACTCTATCTCGATTATCTTTTGTCACACAATTGATTGAAGACGGATAATTTAGGACAAAACTCATAGAAAAAAGTTTATTTTACAAACGTAAATCAAAAAATATGATCATTTTGTAAGCGCCGACTAAAAGTACAACCATTTTGTATAATTTTCCCCTTTTAACTATATTTTCAGTAAAGAATAGATCATGGTGTTAGATTTTTTGGTGCTTATGGTAGGAGTCTGAGAGCAGTTCCTATGAAATGAACAAACTCAGAGGTTGTTCATTTTGTTCTCACTATGGAATGAAAAAACATGAAAGATGGATGTTCAAATAAACAGATTTGTTCATTTGAACATTGAGTTGGAACATCCAGCACGCGTCTGATGAAAGAGCGCGCGATAATGCCACAAACGCCGGCGCTCAAGCTTAGAAATGCTGACATAGAATGAGTTAGACATGTCATATCAAATTGTGTAGTCATCAAAAAAACCAAACACTCAATCAGCATAGGCAAATATTCGTAGGAAAATAAGTTAGTCAAGGGCATCAAACATGGATGCTTGACAAGCTTCGTTGAAATGAATAGTAAGATGGGACCTAAAACTTGGAACGGCGAGAGCTCGAGATGACAACACTGACAAGACATAGAAAATGAAGGAGAAGAAGAAGAAAAGTGGCGGTACAAAATAAATGGTGATGCAGTACTAGTAACTAGGCGTATGCACATGTATCGCCTCTATCCCATAGCTATAATAACGTGAGCTGTACGCCTTGAGTAGTAAATGCGTATGATTTTGTCCTTCCTATTTCGATATTACTTTTGTTTGAATGACTTGAGTGGAGTACACATACTTAATTAACTTCTGATTATTCATTTAAGCTAGCGGGGGGAAGATAACCATATCCCCATCCTAGTTAGCAATTCGGGATTCGGCAAACGTGTGGAACGGCAAACGTACGAGTATTATACGGTTTTGTAAAAATCCAAATTCGGTCCAAAATTCGGTCAACGGGACGTGATTCGTCATTAATTCGGAACGGCATACGTACGTGTATAATTCGATTTGTAAATGTGAGTTCGGCTCTGAAAATTCGGTATCTATATATAACAAATAATTTGTATTTATAAGGTCATAGACCAATTTTTATGCATGTGTGAGTTATTTAAGGAAAAAATAAACTCAATATGATGATATTTATAATATATACAACATTGGTTATCCAAGAGGATGTCGTATGGTGGTTTAGATGCTTGGTTAGTGAGTTTGAGATCTCTCTCACCTTCACCTTCAAATTTGTTCAGTCGTTTTTGTTTCATAAAAATTACAACACGTCTAATATTCGGTCGTGTATGCTCGGGAGGCAGTAAAGCCCAAAAAATGGAGTCTTTGAAAAGTAAAAGCTAAAGAATTTATGGCGAATTAAGCGGACGTATCATTCGGGATACGTAAAATTCGTGAACGATCCGCAAATAATCCGGGAATGCCACATAATACGCGACTTGGGTTCGGAGTTACAAACGTACGCGAATAAGACGGTAAAATTCGTGATACGGAAAATTCGCGAATGATTCGCGAATCATTCGCGAACTTACTAACTAGGTCCCCAATAGGGTAATGGTTTTTTGGTTAGCCTTGGCTTGGCCGTAATAAAGCCAAAGTCAGGAAAAATGCCACACCATACTGCTTGCCCTAGATTAATGTTTATAAAAAACTACTACTTGTAATTGTATTCTCGTTTTCTGTTTTTAATATAACATTTTCTTCAGAAAAAAAATGTTTATAAAAAATTAGTAGATTTTAATTATTTTTTTTGTTATCTACTTAGCTTTCGACTCTAGCCCTCAAATTTTACATCTGATACTTTGTCTTGCATAACAGTTGATCGTATAGGTGCACCACGCATTAAACTATTTGTATTATTATTACTTTTGTCGATCAAAAAAATTAAAAATATTATGTTATAAGTGAACCTAAGGAAATTAGGTTAGTGTACACGAAAAGTGTAAAAGATACAACAAAAAAAGAAAAGACAACGGGAGTCGCTTTAGCTATTATTAATTTTTTTTCTTTTTCTTTTCTGAGGATAGGGCGATCTTATTGAGTTAAACTCAGTAAAACATTTTTATAATTTTTGCACTCTTAAATCCGTTTCTAATCATGTTTTTTATCATCTAAATCTCAATTCCTCTCTTCTATGATTGATTAATCCCCTTTTCTATGATTCATTATTCTTTTAGTCCTTCTAACATTTATGTGATGGTTTTGATCTTTGTTTTCTCTTTATTTAATATTCTAAATCGTTCTACCCCTTCAGACAAGTAAGTTTTCTCAGTGCTTTGGGTAACATAATTTCTCTTTTCCTTTATTAATCCTTTGCCTAATGGAAGCTTAATCTTTCCTTTGCAGGTTCTTCTCGCTCGATTACGGAGAGTCTACAGATTCAATGTATGTTTCTATATTTGAACTTGTTTTTTTTTAGCATTTTTGCCCCAGCAACAAGCAGTTTTGCTACCCATCCACTCCAGGATGGTTCCAAAAGGTATGTCACAAGTATATCATCATTGTCACCTCAAGATTCTTTTACATTATAGAGTTAGAGTTCAAGATCTCGTTTTCGTATCGGTCCAGGTTGGAATGAGTTCAAAATTTCTAAAAAAAATAAATAAATTCAAATTTCCACTTTTCCCTCTAGTCTCCCTAGTCAACATCAATCTTTTAGGAAACAGTTAATTAGTCCTCAATCTACTCTTCCAATTAAAGAGAATCACGATCTTGGAAAATTTTCATTTAATTTCCAGTAAATTCTTCTTCGATATATCAGGCAACAATATTTTTCACTATTGACTTATCCATCTCAAGACCCTAACTACTATGAGTATTTAAATCCCTACCGGTTGACATTAATCTTCATCAACTCTTATCAATATAATTCTTGTTTTCTCTTAGAGCAAATGGCTTCTTCCCCAGCGAACCATATTACCAAGATTAGAAAAAGCATGAAATAAACTAGCACTGAAGATCAAATCGCTAGACAACCGCGTAAAGCACTTGGATATGTGAGAGCTTTGAATGCAGCTACGGATGAAAGGTCTGCTTGTCTCATAGGCAAGATCATGTCTGATGATCCTATTAAATAGGCTGTGGTCACTAAAGAAATCAACTCAGTATGGAAGAGATACAAACGAAAGGAAATTAGGGTTATGGGTAAAAATCTGTTTGTTTTTAAATTAAGAACAAACTCATAATGTGAAAAATTATTAAGAGATCCCCTAGAACATAAGCAAATGTCTTTTAAGTCTTAAAAAGTACACAACAAAAATTGCAATAGAAGATTGGAAGTTCACAACTCAACAATGGAATGTAAAGTTTATGAAGTTGTTCATTGAACATCACAATATTGCTATCATTAATGAAGTTATAGAAGATTTGGGTGGTGTAAAGGTAAGTGTTGAACCAGAGAACTGCAGACCAGGATGGACTGATGAAATTACAGCAAGGATTGAGTTGGATCCTAAAAAACCTTTGAAAAGGGGTGAATAGTGGAATACTAATTCTGGGAAAGAAGTATGGGTCAGATAACATTGGGAAGGCAACCCCACAGTTTATGTCCAAAATGCTACAGTGTTGATCATAACTCTACCAATTGTGGAAATATTGCTCAAGAACTAAATCAAGATGTTATGACAGATGAGGAATATGCACTTCACTGCTAACAATAAGATGAGGAGAATAATAAAACTGCATAAGTTGATGGTGCTACTGAAGTTAGGTGTAACAAAAGATCTAGAATCCAAGAAGAAGAAGCTTCTCTCGATGATCCTAATAACAATATTTTGATGACTAATGCTACCACTGGACCTGACAATTATGGTGTACTTGTTCACCACAACCATTCAATATGTATGAAAGGATTTCAAATGAATGGAGATGGTGAAACTTCGGATATCCCCATGCACTCTCAATATCAACAAGAGAACAATGCAAAGATGATAATATTTCTTTTCTCCAACTTACTCTGCAAAGTTTTGGTTTTTTTTTTTATAGACATACTAGCATTTCAGCACTTACTCATATTTTTTCTAAACACTCAAAAATTCTTTTTGTTTACTATCTGGCATTTTACTCTTCGATTCTCAGTATGAGAATATTATCGTGAAATGCCCAAGGATTTAAATCCAACACTACTAAATATTAACTATCTGATCTTATTAGAACCCAAAACCCGGATATAGTCTTCCTCTGTGAAACTAAAATGGTAAAAGGAAAGATTTTCCCTCTTATATCTCGTTATCAATTCCCAGATCATATTATCATTAATTCTGTCGGTTTATCTGGAGGCTTGGTTCTAATGTGAAAAAATGGTTTTACTTGTGACATAATGAGTGTTGATAATAATATCTTCAATGTTGTTGTTCAGTTTGACCCAAGACGACCTGAATTTCTATTAACCTGCATGTATGGTCGTACCAATTTTCCTAGGAAAAAAGAACAATGGTCTAACATCAAAGCAATAGGTGAAAACATATCCAAACCTTGGCTCCTCCTAGGTGACTTAAACTTCATTTGTGTGACGTTTCCAATAGTTTTAGCTCATCTAGTGATACTTGATAAATGAATGTGGTCTTGATGACCTAGGATATATAAGTAAAGATTATACCTGGTCAAACAATAATCAAGGAACTGGTAATAGAAGGTCTAGAATCGATATGGCTCTAGGAAATGGGGATTGGAGTATTCACTACCCTGACTCTAAACTATTGTATTTAAACCACTTAGGAAGTGATCATTCACCCATTATACTCATAATTGATTATTCTCAGGACAAGCAATGAATTCCTTTCAAGTTTTTCTATACTTGGCTTAATGATAATTTATGTGCTAATGTAATAGCTAATGCTTGAAATATATCTGTTGTTGGCTCACCTGGGTTCAATTTATTCAAAAGTTAAAGTCCACTAGGTATATGCTTTCTAAATGGAATAGAGAGAATTTTAGTAACATTAATCAACAAGTGGATAATTTACAGCAACATCTTGAAAGTGTGCATAGTAAATTTCCCAGTTCTGAAGTCAATAATCAAATCTTTCTGGTCAATGAGGATATCAACAAATGGCACAAGAGGAAGTCAGAATTCTACCAACAAAAATCCAGAGAAAACTTCTTAAAGGAAAATGATTACAACACCAAGTATTTTCATGCAAAAGTCAACTGGAAAAAGTCTAGAAGCACTCCAAACAAGATCAGCATGGGAACTGGATTCGAAGCAGGGAAGATATTTCAACCCATCTTTCTTCCCATTCCAAGGATATTAGTACTACATCCATCTCTATGGTTGATGAGAGTCTCTACAAGGTTCTCCAACCATTATATCTGCTGAAGACAACACAAATCTATGTAGGATTCCAGGTGAAGAGGAAATTCTTAACTCTTTAAAATCTATGGAGAACTGGAGTGCACCAGCGCCAGAGGGATTTCAAGCTGGCTTTTAAAAAAGCCAATGGAGCATTATATGGGTAATGTCTGCAACATGGTTCAAAAATTCTTTCAAACCAAGCATATACTGAAGCAGCTCAATAAGGCCTATATTTCTCTTATTCTTAAGAAAAAATGCCTATCACTGCATCTGATTATAGACCCCTTGGTCTATGCAATACCTCATATAATATTATTTCCAAGATTATAGTTAGCTGACTGAAGCCAATAATTGAGAAAATCATATCTCCATACCAAGCAGCCTATGTCTCAGGGAGGATGATAAGAACTATAATTGTACAAGAAATTATTCACTCAATGAAGAATAAAAGAGGAGAAAAAGGTTGGATGCCGCTCAAATTAGATATGTCCAAAGCCTTTGATAGGCTAGAGTGGAATTTCTTAATCAAGGTACTTTGGTTTCAGTAATGATTTTTGTGATTTAGTTTATCAATGCATAAGTACTACATCACTCTCTGTCATGCTCAATGGCTCACCTTGTGCTGAGTTTCACCCTACAAGGGGTATCAGACAAGGTGATCCTCTTTCACCTTACTTGTTTATTTTGGAAATAAAGATTTTATATAAACATATCATTAAAGCCAATGAAGACAAAAAATAAATAAATAGTTATTGGAATTAAAGTAGCAGGTGGTAATTCACCAGCTATTAATCATCTCTTATTTTCAGATGATTGCTTGATCTTCACTTAAGCTATTTTTTATTCATTCTACGGTCTCTTGGATTTATTACAAGATTTCAGCACTCAATCTGTCCAAGTTATTAACTTTGACAAGTCTTCAGTTTACTTAGTAAGCTCACTAAGCTAGAGGTTGCTTCCACTCTTACTCAAATTCTTGGAGTTAAAATTATGAATGCTAAAGATAAATACTTAGGATCACCGCTCATTCTGGGCCATTCTAAGCAAGAATCTTTCAGAGCTATTAAGGAAAATTTTATAGACAGACTTTCTGGATGGTCTTCAAGTATTATAACTCAAGCTGACAAGTCAATAATGGTTAAACATGTGCTCATCTCAGTTCCTCTCTACCAGATGGGTATTTTTCAGTTACCTAAACATCTAATAAATCAGTTAACTTCTCTTCAAAGGAAATACTTCTGGGGTTATAGTTTCAATAGAGGTTTTAATCCTATATCATGGTCCAAGATTTGCAAAGCCAAAGATCTTGGTGGTTAGGCATTCAAAGATATGGAATTACTTAATATTGCTCTACTTATCAAGCTAGCTTGGAGGCTATGCACTGAAACATATCAACTTTGGGTTAAGATACTAGAACCCAAATATTTCAAAGGTATAGACATTATGCGTTATAATACTTCTAGCTCTAATGCATCATGGGTTTGGCAAGGAATTGAAAAAGGTCTTAAAATTGTACAAGAAAATTATTCATGGAGGTAAATAATGGAAAGAGAACAAGAATCTGACAAGATAGGTGGATTACAGGATCTTTATATCCTCCTACACCACAGTCAGATGAGTTTAACTCTTACACCTATGTCAGTGAGTTAATTCTGCCAAACACTAATGAGTGGAACATCAGTCTTGAGAATACCCTTTTTGATGCCCCTACTTTTGCAAGAATTTCAATGATGTACCTGAACATTACTAGTGAAGACTGTGTTATTTGGATGGTCGCCAATGATGGGATTTTTTCTGTTAAAAGCACATATAATATGCTACCTAACAGTCAAGGTGATGCTCAAGTCAATGGTGTTGTTGTTCCTTCTCAAATATGGAAAGCATTATGGAAAAGTAATGTTGCGCACAGAACAAAACTATTTGTTTGCAAGTGTATTAGAGATGTTATCCGTACAAGGAGCAAAATTTCAATTTTCAATCATGAAGTTGTAACAGTCTGTGGAAGTTGTGGTAGATCTGAGGAAACATTGGAGCATCTTCTTCTTGATTATAGACATTCAAGAGTCTGGAGGCTTATTAATGTAGATATAGATGATGTTAAAAACTGCTCAGTTTCAGTTGAACAATGGTGCATTAGCTGGTTCCAAACTAATGAAGCTGTAAGAGAAGAAATCTGGTTACAAAGACTTATGATTGGCTCAAGGTGTGAGTCTGCCTTTCAGGGAGTATCTCTAAACCCTATTAACTCTATGCACAAGATTAACTATTACTTGATGCTCTGCAATCCTATTAGTACCAATATTGATATTTTTAGATCTAATAATATCTCTACTTTTCTACCTTCATCTCATTGGAAACCACATGATGATGGACTAGTTAAAATTATTGCAGATGCATCTTTTTGTGATGAAACTAGCCAATCTGGCACTGGTTTGGTCTTTCGGGACTCTGCAGGACATTGTGGAGGTATCAAAGGGACATAATTAGCAGATTGCTTAGATCCGGAGGAAGAAGAATGCAGAACAGTTCGAGATTCTTTACTATGGGCCAAAGCTCTGCAAGTTAGGAGATTAAACATATAAGCTGACGCTAAGCTAGTAATCCAGTCTATCACTAGTGAGCCGTAGTACACTCACTGGAATAGTAGAAATCTTATAAAAGAGATCAACCATCTGAGTTCTAGTTTGATACTTGCATTTTTCACATTTGTCTGTAGGGACGATAACCAGGTTGCCGATGTTATCTCTAAGCTTGTCAGAGATAATTCTTGTATTTTGGAAATCTATAATAACTTTCCTTTCAGTATTTGTAATCTCATAGCAAGAGATCAGAACTTTGTTGTTGGCTAGTTTTTGCAATAAAAAAATTTCAGTTATAAAAAATAAAGGAAAAAATGCCTAAATCACTCAAATTAGAGGGATGATCATGACCAGGTAAGAGAGTAGGTGTACCACCACAGAGATGTATTCGATCAACTTTGTGAAAGGGATGCTTCTATATAATTCAATTGGAGATTTCCCTTAGGCGTAGTAACAACCTTATTGGGGGTGATCCTGTTTTAAGCAATATTGTTCAAAAATTCTTGACGGATTGCTCAGTTAACTCCCTAAAAATTGTCTCTCTAATAGATTAGATTTTCCTTGGGGATCACATGACCTTCATTTGGGACCAGCCATTTTTGGGAAGTCCAGTTGGCCACTGGCTCGGGGTCCTGAAGAAGTAATACATTTTACCTTTTCACATAAGCTAAGAATCAAGACATTTTTACACCTCATGTGCTGGTCAGTTGTTTCATTTAAAGCATAACCTTTTTAGGTTAAGAAGCCTGGCATTTTTAGGTGTGACCCCAAAAGAATTAGGGGCGAGTTTTTTATTCCCAACCCATACACAACGTTAAGGGATGTCCAAAAACGCGGAGAATACGTTAATGCCCTTACACAATCAGAAGCTTTTTTGTGTCCGATTAATATACCGCAATCGGAAGCTTATTAACGTGATTATACTACCGATTAAGTGCGTTTTTGTGCCTAACTCGTATCTGGCTTCTATAACAATCGGTAGGACTGAGAACCTCACTAAGCTACCGATTATAGTACCTCATAAATTCCCAAAATTGGTGACTTCGTCAAAGAAGAAATTTGGGGCAACTTAGAATCAATAGGCAGGTTAACTACCGATTATTCTAGTTCCCAAATTCGAAAAAATGATATTTCTGCAAAAACAAAATTTGGGGCAACTGTATAATCGGAAGTCATATTATCTACCGATTATTTTAGTTCTCAAACTCGAAAAATTTGAGATTTCTGCAAAAACCAAATTTGGGGCAACTGTATAATCAGAAATTACATCACCTTATTTGACTACCGATTATACAGTTTCCCCAACAAAATAGAGCCCTTGGAACTCTAAACTCTATATAAGGTTTGTATCCTTTTACCCTCTATGGAACCTTTAAACTCTCTCCAACATCATCTTCAACATAATTCCCCAAACATTCATCAATCCAACAGAGTTCATGATTGAAGAAGATTTATCTTTATGTAGGCGTTATGTTCAATTCTATCCGAGACGAGGAGAAGAACGTAGGCAAGGCGGCATAATGAGTATGAGTTATTTGGGGAGAATTCACGAAATTTTTTGCGCCGACACCGGTAACCAAACAACCGCCACTCCGCTGATCTTTTCTGCCAAATTGGTTCAATAAACGGACACGTCGAAGAATTCGTCCATTTAACTTATCTTGTGAATCAATATCGATTGAGGGGTGAAACCAATGATGAGATTATAGAACGATATCTCGGGGAATGGCGGATATGGAAAAGATCAAGCTTCCGTTATGAAGCTCATTTTAGGATCCTTAGGGCGATGGAAAGATTTAATCCGTTTAGGACTAGTCCAACACGTCCACGACGCTAATCACAATACCTTGTAATAGAATTGTGGAAGTTCAATGTAAAATTATGATGATATGTAGGTGATATTGTTATGAATTTCAAAATATTTATGAAAATCGGAAGTTTTAATTCTTTATATACATACCGATTATACTCCAACGGCTATTTCTTTCAAAAGAATCTATCCGTGCCTCGAAAACCACACACAATCGGTAGTATATAACTATCAATGTCTACCAATTATATGACTCTAGTGAGACTGAGAACTCTGTTGACAAAACAACCTATAATCGGTAGTATATGACTATCAATGTCTAACGATTACGCATAATCGGTTGCTTTGGTTCAACCATTTCTTACCGATTTTATGGAATAATTGTACGTAATTTCAGTATAGTCTTGTAAAAGTACGCATCAACGGCCATATTTTCAAAAAAAAAAATAGAGACGTTGGGACTCTCATCTATATAAGGAGAGTAAAATCTTCTTATTTGTGCACAAAACAACACATATATAGCATCGTGTATTCTACAAATACATTTTCCATCGTCTACTCTTGTGAATTCATTCTATATCTTAACTTACAAGCATCGCAACATTTGACGCAGCTGAAGATTTGGTCATTGTGAAAACATGGTATCATGAAACAAGACGTGAAGATGTCATAGCAGGAAGGTTAACACCCGAAGTCTTTTGGGCGAGGGTATATAGCCAATTTGTGCGAGAGTATGGAAATCCAAAGCAAAGATCACTCCAACAAGTTCATGATCGTTTCCGACTTGTCCAAAAAGGGGTAAATGATTACATAACGATACAAAAGAGGATGTTTAACACTAGCCACTTAAGCTTGTCGATCCAAAAACGAAGTTGACATAATTTTGTGTTTGTTTATGTAGGAGACACTCGCAAAAAGACAGTACTTAATGGAAAAGGGTGAAGAATTCACTTATGACGGGAGTTATGAATTCCTGAAGTTTGTGGCAACAGTGTGAAGATTGATCGATGGTTACAATCGGAGGTTATTAAGTTATGTAGTCTACCGACTACAGGAAACCGAAAGTTTATTTCATATGTTGTCTACCGATTCTGGGAAAAATTTTCACTCTTTTTTGTCAGAGTTTGTTGACAATCTGATGTTTATTTATTATGTAGTCTACCGATTCTGGGAAAAAATTTCAGTTTTTTTGTCAGACTTACAATCGGAAGTAGCATTAGAAAATATGATAACTGATTATAACATTGATTATTTCTGTTTACAAAAGCTTGTATAATCAGTTGATATATTAATAATATACCTACCGATTATAGCTTTATACTTCACAGAAGTTTCCAAAAAGTTCCAAAAAAACACATCTTTCAAAAGTATCGATCATTCATCTCCATCATCTGACGGATCCAATTCGAGTAGGCCTTCCGGAAAGTTGTATTTCATGACGCGATCCCAATCCAACATGTTGGTCTCATATTGTTTCAACCAATCGTTACAATGATTCGTTGGGAAGTAATCACTCCAACCACCCAACGGAGGTAATGGGCACTCTCTCTTTACTCTTAAATCGATAAAATGCATCTCATTCACAAATGCCATAACAATTCTTCTATGCCATAACATGGATAACTTGGGTATTAGAGTTTGATAACAACATACATGTACGTTTGATGCATCGTTAGCTTCGATCTCAGGTGATTCTCCATATTCTTCCATGAAAGCGTCGTCGTCTAAGGTTTCATCTCCATTAAAGTTTTGATCATTCAACATATACCCCAAATCGTCATCTCTAAACGGTAGTGAACCTTGAACTTCAACAACTTCACGTTCTTCTTCGTACCCATCCATGTTTATGGAAGTTGGAAACAATCGGAAGTTGGCGACATATACCCCTTCTTCTTCTTTTTTTCTTCTTCTTCTCTCACTCAATCGGAAGATATCTCACAATGACCCAAAAACAATTTCCAAACACTAATATATAGACCCCAGACTACTGATTACAGGATTACACTTCCGATTATTTGTATAATCGGAAACTTTATAAGTTGTATATCCTACCGATTATAGCAGATTTCAAAATTCACGAGCCACATGGTTATGCATGGCTTTGTACCCTCTAAACCTATGGATTTTGGCAAAGGTTGGATTTGGGGCTTCGTATAATCGGACGGTAAGAAGTAATATATCCTACTGATTAGGCTAGATTTCAAAATTCATTACATGAAGGATTTTTGAAAAAACTCAGTTTGGGGAAACTTATAATCAGAAGGTTGTGGAACATATTAAAATTCTGATTACCACTGCATCCAAAACACGAACCAAGTGGTTTTGGCTGGCTGTGTACACTCAAAACCTATGAAATATGGCAAGGATTCGATCTGGGACTTATAATCGGTAGGTTGTTAAGTTGTACAAACTTCCGATTATAACAGGTTTCAAAATTATTACGTGAAGGATTTTAGAAAAAACTCATTTTTGGGCAACTTATAATCGGTAGGTTTTGTAACCTATTTAGTTTTCGATTATGGATACATCCACAACTTAAGCCAAGTGGTTATGGTTGGCTCTGCACCCCTCAGAAACTATGGAATTTGGCCAAGGTTGAATATGGGGCTCCTTATAATCGGTAGTCTTACAAGTTGGATAACCTACCTATTATACAAGGAATTATTAGCCGAAGTATCTACACTATAATCGGTAGGTATAGTTTCAATTCAACCTACCGATTCACCTCTAACCTACCGATTATGGTGTAGGCTCCCGATTATATGAGGGCATATTGGTCATTTCGAAAAATCAGAAATAAGAGGTAGCTTAGAATTACGTTTGGGTGACCTTTTTTGTCTTTAAGTGTCGCCCCTAATTTCTTTTGGGTCGCCTCTAAAAATGCCAGGTTAAAAAAGGGGAAACCCAAGGTCAAAGCATGTAACTAAAGCAAGTTATTCCAAATTTTCCAATACACAAATGGCAATCAACAAGAAAAATGCAAAAAAAAAAATCAGTTTGCAAAAGAAAATAAAAAAAAAAAACAAAAAAGAATCTTTGAATTAATTGCGTATTCAGTATATTCCTAGTACATGGAGTATTGTTCATTGTTTGTGACAATTTGTCAAACAGGCAGGTTATGGTTATAACCTCCCACTCTACTAGTATAATTATTGAGTCTATTTATAGGCCCATGAAGACGCACTAATTTTTAGTGCAAAAGATTTTCCTTATCGATCGAATAGTCATTACGATAAAAACTATAATGGGTGTCTTCAAGCAACAATGTAGCCAAAGGTGGTGCCAAATAATGATGTCAATGGCTTTTGTGATACTTGCAGTGTTAGCGAGTGAGTGTTCTTCTTCTAAGGAAAGCAATGGTATCGTCTTCGCCAAAGTTCGAGTCAACATGACAAACGATATGTCACAACACACTCTAACAATTCATTGCAAATCCGATGATGATGATCTTGGTGAACATGCATTAAGTTACGGTCAGAGTTTTCATTGGCATTTTAAAATAGACTATTTCCTTCGGACATTGTTTACGTGTGATATGTGGTGGAATGATTCAAGTGGAAAACTAGTTAAAGGGAACTATGATATTTACCAGGCTACAAGAGACTGGAAGAGATGCAGAAGATATTGCAGTTTTCCTATTCGCGTAGATGGTGTTTACGGGTTCATGAGGGAGACTCAGACATTTGTGTTGGTATATCCATGGCCAAAATGATGAATTAGGACTACTCGAGTTCTCTGTCACATAGTCCTCTTATGAGAGAAATTACTGTTTATGTTTAGTAAAAATCTATGTTAGAACCAGCTGTTTAAACAAAACCAAAAAATAAAAAAATAAAATTACGTTATAAATTAGCATAATCATGGCTTATTGTTGCTAATTTGAACATGATTGTTAGATGCTAATGTTTTCAATCGTTTGGGGTTTTACGTTTTTCTACCTCTGTGGATCATACTCGGTCCTTCCAGAATTTTAACCCCAATGGCGCCTAAGATTCTATCAAGCACACAACCGAAGTACTGTTCATATACTCAGTCCATGGGTTTAAAAAATAAAATCAGAAGAAGAAAAGATAAGAAAAAGCATAAGAAATGGAACTTTTCTGGGGGATCCCACAACCGAAGAGAAATTGATGATCCGGACAAGTTGATTATGATCAACCTAGAAGGCAACGATACGGAGCTGCATTTTGTACAGAGCCAGTGCAGGATCGCAATCATTTTGTTTCAGTCTTTAGGAAATAGCAAGACCAGATTGTAAAAAAACAGACACGATGATGTGATTTATGGAGGAACAAGAGTTGAGAGCGTTCTGCCCTCACCCCCATTGCACGCTTCATCACAAAGCCACTCAAGTTGGAGAGTTGAAATCTCAACAAAGTAGATGAAGCTGCAAGCTCCCAATACATGAGAAAATTTCAAAACATCATTCCTCCATATGAGCTTGTGTACACCACGTGTCCTATAGGTTCCCCATTCTTAATGTAGTTGCTAAAACCTTATAATATAATGGATCAGAATACTGATAAACCACACAGAAGTCGGATGGATTTTATAGATAAAACATGTAATTAAAACAGCAGTAATGTTTCTGGATCAGATCACTAATAGTAGAAGTAACTAGCAGTGTAAGGAGCACTTCAACAGGTGAAAACATAAACAAAGTAAGAAAGTTAAGCAAACTAAAATAAATTCAATTCTCCAGATGATTTTGATGATGTTCTAAATAACAAGTATCCTTCTAAAGTCTTCTTCTGATAACCCTCCCTCTCTTAAAAAGGTTTTAGCATTATGAAAGTCTAGAACTGACTATCGAAACATACAGAGCTCGTTGAATCACTAGGAACCAGAACCAGCAGCGTACGGTCAACCAAAAGCATCGCACGTACAACTCCTCATTGCCATGATATTCATATGACACTCAAAAGACACCTTCTCTGAAGTGAAGCACCTTACCCTAGAAAAAATCATAGCATACACAGAGGATGTAAGATCATTTGTGATTAAGTGCAGGTAAAAACTCATGCAACTTTCAGGAAAAAAAAACAAATAAAACTTGCAATCTATAGTTAAGACGTAGACTACTTCAATTTTGGCATATGCCAAGCATCGTTTAACTGTGAGCATTTTAACATGTTTGGTATGCTGTTTGCTGTGATGCATCTCAACAGACAAAAAATAACGAGGTAATATACCCAGAATGATGGCTTAGAAGTTTACAAAATGACAGCCATTAACATAAAAAAACACAAAAAATGAGACCCAGGGAGTACACCCAAAGCCAGCTATACTTGGGCGCTTGCTAGGGGTCTTCTAAATTTTGAACTGGTCACACCTCTCCTAAGTATGACACTGAAACTGGTTCATAAAATGATTCTAGGAAAACATGCCGCCAGATGTTAGACACTGTCCCACTGACAGACTTTCTACACAGAACATCGATGTAGGAAAAATTAGGGCTTACTTTACTAGTTGATATGTACACGTAGCGGGACCTTCTCTTTTACTCACCATTGTTGAGCGCGAGATCGGATCAGTATCACAGGTCACCTACAGTATATAGCTTGGTCTATTTGCGGAGGAATTTGTTTAATTTCCGTCCCAAGTTCTTGTTCAATCCTATACCTGTCAGAAGACAAAATTGAAAGTTCAGGCGTACATCTCGGAAGAGAAAACCTACATCAAATATATAGCAACATTACAGAAAAGTATTATGTGCAGACACATACAAGTTGAAGCGGTCCTCATATGTGATCAAATTCACAGCCAAACCAAGATGTCCAAACCTTCCAGATCGACCAACCTGGGTATGGGAGGAGCATAAATATCAGAAATTAAAACCAAAATGTGCATGTTTCATTTAAAAAAAAACTAAAAGCCTGAAATTTTCAGCATACCCTGTGAAGATAAGTTTCGGAGTTCTTGGGGAAATCGAAGTTTATAACAACGTTAACTGCTTGAATGTCAATACCCCTTGTGAATAAATCTGTTCAAACAATATAATTAAAAACATACTGGAATCAGACTAATATTTAAATTATTTAAGATTACAATATTAAAAAAAAAAAAAAAAAAAAAAAAAGGAAAAAAAAAAGGGAAATTACTCACCCGTACAAACAAGATTCCTACAGGCACCATTGCGAAAATCGTGAAACACTCTGTTTCGGTGATCTTGCAACATTTTCGCATGAATATAGAAGCAAGAATAGCCGAGCTCTGTAATTTTTTTCGCTAACAGCTCTACCCGATTAACAGAGTTGCAAAATATGATTGACTGGTTAATTTGAAGCTGAAAAGTAAAGCACCGGAATAAAAAAATTAGTGAAACAAAAAAAAAAAACTCAATCATCATCTCACGAGAAAGGAAACCAGTTAAGGGTATACCTTCGAGAAGAGAGTGTTCAAGCAGTGGACCTTCTGCCTCTCTTCCACAAAAGCATAAAATTGTGTTATTCCCTTGAGGGTAAGCTCGTCCATAAGATTAATGATGTACGGCTTTTGTAGATATCTATCTTTAAAATCCTTAACAGTTACAGGAAATGTTGCTGAAAACAACAAGATTTGTCGACTTGTAGGTAGAAAACGAATTAACTGCTCGACTGAAGGTTGAAACTCTGGAGACAAAAGCTTATCTGCCTGATGTCACAAGACGAGAAACATGTCAGAACAAACAAAGGTAACAGCAAAGCAAACAAAGGAAGACAAAAAAAGATACACATCAACAACTTTTCGGCTCAAATGATCAGGTCCCCTAGTAATGATTTTTTTAACCAAGGGATGGCCGGCTACTCATTAAACATCATGATTGCACCAATTGCAGAGTAAATATACAAGTGAACCATGGCAGACAGCTTGCGAAAACCCATTTCTATCCTAAGGGCACCATTTTGCTTGTTTATATTTTCTGTTCGATTAAGAACAAGTTAGAATTTTAACTTTTTATCATATATAAACACACAAACTTCACCACTAGTAGTAAGCACTAGAAAGTAAGAAATTAACTACTATTTCACATACAAACACAGAATCTCCACCACTAGTACACTTGCTAATAGTCATTGAGGAACACAAAAACAACTACTACTCAACACTAGAGGGTGTTCTACTCCCCAATGCTAAGCACCAAAAAGACAAAAAAGATACAAATGCATTTATTGTATGTTAAGTCCAGACATATTCAGTATTGAGATTAACAGCATCATTGGTAATTCAGACTTCCAGGGAAACCAAGTGAGCTAATATTGGAGGAAAATGAAATAGCATGATAAGACATTAGAACTTAATTAGCTTGGTCTACTTACTTTCTTCTATCACCAAATCTGTCTGGTTTACTCCAAAAAAACACAAAAATGAGCAAGAAAGTGTTGTGATGCTATACCTCATCCATAACAATCATTGAGCAATCTTTCAGTACACAAACACCCTTCTTGGCAAGGTCAAGAATCCTTCCGGGTGTTCCAACGAGCAAATGCACGGGTTGGTATAAGCGCATGATGTCATCCTTTAGACTGGTTCCTCCAGTGGTCACCATGACTTGAATCTTCAGATGCTTCCCGAGCTCCTTACAGACTTGTGATGTCTGGAGCGCCAATTCTCTAGTAGGAACTAGTATAACAACTGCATATAAAAAGATAAATGCTTCAATACAAGTTAAAGAAATCCAAAACATGCACAAACATGCACAGTATGCAGTTCACTAAGCTTGTGAGATCCACCATTCAGCTAGATAAGCAACTAGTCATTTCTCATATGACACGTGTGATACAAGTCACCAAATGCAACCGCAAAGTCGATAAACATACTATTTAATAATTGTATAAGACAAATCATAAATCTCCTACTTTTTTATGCCAATGTTGGTGACTGGAGATAACTTTCTTCAATTATTCCATACATTGCCCAGATTTAGATGCCAAATAATGACTTCCACGAATTCCTATATCATGCAGTCAAAAACATGACGTAAACGATCACTGAGTAGGTGTACCAGTTTTTCACCTGAAACCTTTCCTGGGTATGTTTAGACCAAAAACATAAAGCAAAGTTTCTTACACGTGGTCTTTCCTTTTTTTTTTTCCTATTTCAAGTAAATGATTTTGTCTTGACACTCACAATTAGGAACCTACTGGTTTAAGACTTTAAGTTAATGGATGTATGACTTACATAAATGTGTTAAAAGATATGTGTTAAAAGATAAAAGATTAATAGATAACTACAGCCTACAACTACAAGGCAAACAATAGATGGATAATATTAGAAAATGAATTCTAGATACTATTAGCATAACAGATCCATCTATTGGCAACAGAAAATGTTGTTTTGATCATGCAGGTGCTATTACAAATATTATTAAATATATAACTTGATAAATATGATATTAAATGCACAGATACAAACTAACGCTTTGTAACAACCAGCAACTATTACAGCAACAGTAGCTAGATAAGACCATTAAACATCCCTATCTCATAACGAAGTTCAAACCTAAAATAAGAGACTCAATCAGATGGTAAGGAGATGGTAAAGATTAGAACCTTGAATCACATTGTTGTCTTGATCTATTTTTTCCAGAGCAGGAATGCAGAAAGCAGCTGTCTTTCCTGTCCCATTTTTAGCTCTGGCAAGAATATCGCTTCCGGTCAAAGCAATTGGAATGCTTTCTTCCTGGATGGGAGAAGGTCTTTCAAAACCCTTCTCGTATATCCCCATCAGCAGCTCACGCTTCAAAAAGTAATCTTCAAACTCATTTCCTTTTGTAGCCGTCACATCCTGCAACGAACATGAATAAAAGATTAACAAATTGAGAAGTTTATCCTCAAAGAAGCAATACCATAGATGTGGGCAAATGTAAGAACTGCAACTGCATGAAGCAGGAAAATGTGCATTCAGGATAAAATAAAGATAATTAAAGTAGGTTTCTATCCCACACTCTCACATGTGAAGCAGCATTTGGGATCTTTAATGAAATTGTTGGGAAGGAAAGTACAGATATAAAAGGTTAATTAAAAAAATTAACAGAACCAACAAAAATTCATGAATATCTAATATTTAGCTTCCAAAAACAAAGAAAAAACATACAAGTTCTGTAAAGATAAATTTTCCAGGTACATAATAATAAGCAAAAGTATGTACACCACCAATAGCAATCATACCTCTGTCCTATAACGTGTATCACTAGGTGGGATCTTTAGCCTTGCCTTCCAATCTTGAGAACTGAGATCAGACAAAGAAACCAAATGAGTCAGTTCATGTAAGCATAACTTTGTGCAACCAACAAAAATCCCCTATAAACATGCTAGTAAGACAAATATCAGAAAACTAGATCCACTTATCTGCAAACCAAGATATAATGCAAGGCTGAAAAATGTATATTGAGAAAGAATATGAAAACCATTGTATGCACAATGTATATCTGATTAATCAAGATTCGTCTTAGTGACAACAGTGGTTCAACTATCAAATTCCCACTCTTCAACACCCTCAGGAACTCTATGAATTGAACTTGTAGCCTCCAGATTATTTTCCATAAAAATTCTAATAAACCATGACATAAACCCCAAGTATTATGTTTGAATTTACCTTTCTTTCCCATAATCTTTATCGAAATTGTAAGGTTTATATATCATATAAAAGAAAGATTCTATAAACTAAAATTTGTTGAAGTGGTCATTCACCACTTAGCAGTACATCCCAAAACCTCAAACAGTTTGATAATTTCACCTGCCCAACATATGCCCATATAACATAAAACCATATTAAGTCAACTCATGTAACTACAACCTCAGTTCAACTATCAAAACCTAGCTTACCCGAATACAACATAACAATAATCAGTATACTTAACAAAATCGCAAACAAGAACCATACCTCGAATCGATGGTTTCGGACTGCACTGCTTTCTCGACTTCATTCACACTTGATTCATTCCCGCCCATAGGATTTCTTCTCAACCACTGTTGTTGTTGTTGCTGTTGCTGTTGTTGCTGATACTGAGGTTGATTCTGTACAGGATTCCTCTGCACATATTGTTGTTGTTGAGGGTTTCTTGGTTGAAAATTAGGGTTTGAATTCACATACCCACCACCCCCTCCACCACCACGACCATTCCCAATCCCAGGCGGATACCTACCTCTTGGATTATTCATTCCAATTCAAAAATCTAGGGTTTCTTCTTCTAAAAAAAAATTAACTAGGGTTAACTAAAATTCCTCGATTCAAAAACCGAACCGCCAAAGAAAATCACTAGACTCAGTTAAAAAGAGTTAGAATCGGTGCAAAAACACGAAGATGTACAGTTTATATATCACACGAAGAGAGATCTTGCCGAAACCCTAAAGAACGAATCAAGATTATCGAAGAAAAAAACTCGAAAGAGATCTAGAAAATTGAATCCTTGGAATATGTAAAGAACGAATTTTGTTTCGAGAACTGGAGATTTTAACGAGGAAGAGGAGTAGTTTTGGTGTTGTTACACATCGAATCGAAGGAAGAGGCTTTTTGTTGTGTTTGGTGCCCTAATTTTGCAGAGAGAATGTATAGTTTACGGGTTTGTTTTGTTTTGTTTTGTTTTCATCAATGGCAAAAGAAAATGAAGGGGTTACGCTGGGTAGGGTAGTAAGTGATGTGTGTCAGGGTTAATAATGGAATTATGATGTAAATTGGTCCTTTTTTAGGCCTATATTTCCTTAAACAGACCTTTCTACTCTTTTTCTTTGGTTTTGGTAACTTAAGAAAGGAGATGCAAAATCGGAGCAAAGATTAGGCTAAAGTGTGTTTGGATATCAGAAGCATAAGTGTTTTTACTTTTCCAGAACAGAAGTCGGAAGCAAAGATATTTTGCTTCACGATTATTTTGCTTTATAGAAGTCGTTCTGAAGTTTTATACCTAAACTCTAGAAGTCAAAAAACTACTTCTCGAATAACACGTTTGGACAGAAAGCATAAGTCATGAAGAGGAATCTTATGATTCATGAAATGTTGATTTTTTTGTTTCTAGAACGTTCTGATATTTTATACCCAAACTAACTTCTTGCTTTTTGACTTCTATAATAAAGATGTGCAGATCTCTCAAAAGCTGACAAAGCCAAACAATTTCAGTAGTAGTTGATATGTGCATTACTTGTACTACTTTGGTACTCAAATGCATTACTTTCTTGTTAGTTTTCACTTTATGGTACTTTGATTATGTCTGTTTTGGATCCTTGAAGCCAATCCAACCAATGGAGAAGAAATAAGTTCATTGTAATACAAAGTGGAGAAGTTATAGTAATATTTGCAATGGAAAAGTTTAAGATTCCAGAAGAAGAACCGGTTAGGTAAGAACCTGACTGATTATGAAGCAAAATCTAGAATAAAAAACTCTGGAAGACCTACGGCTAGGTTGATGAATTCTGAAACAAACTGATTATTCAAGTGTTAGTTGTCTCTATCTTGTAGATAATATAACGAAAAATCCAACGCAAAAAGAATGATGTTGGATGAAAGAGTTATGAGAAAAACGTTAAAAGGGCAAAAACATCCAGGAGAATCTGCGACTAGGTTGACAAGATCATGAACCTAGCCTATTCTGAAAGAATTTTGGGGTCAAACTTGTCAGGTTATATGGCTAGATTGGGGAGAACTGAACCTAACCAATTTTGGGACTGTTATGCACGAGAAATTGACTTCTAAGGAAACACGATCCCAGAAGGTATCTAAGCTTTAAATTTCATGAGCACTATATAAGAAGAGTTCCAATACATTAAAAAGTGATCTCTTAACATCTTTTATCACATCTTGGAAGCCATCATGTAATCTTCTACGTCAAAAACCTTAGGTTGTCCCCTTAAGGGGGAACCATTCCTCTTCTTTGCATATTTTTTCATGAATTTTAGTATACCTATGAGTAGGCAACTTCTTTTTATTGGTTGCGGATGTAATAAACATGTAAACTGATCTGGGTAGTTTTAATATTAATGATTTCTTTTATCGCTTATGTCTTACTGTCAATATTGTCATGTAACACTGGAGACTTGCTCTTTTAAGTTGCAAATTCAATGATCATATGTTCATATCTAAAGCTAGACTAGGTTTTTGAGATCTGGAATTATCGAATAACTCTAATCACAAGTAGCGTAACATATTTGTTAATGATAGGATGTTGTCGTGTGATTATGTGTAGGAGCTTAACCTAAGTTAAATATGTGTGACTCTTGCGTCGGATTGCTTATAATCTCACAATGATCATTTTCTTTCATTGGGTTAAACTTGAGTGGTTTTTGCGCCAAGTTATTCCTTGAAAATGATTCAAAGAGCGACTCTTGATATTTTGATGACACAATGATTTTTTCCGGAGTAAGCTTGTGATAGGATGCTCTAAATTTATTGGTATGAGAATGATTGAATATTTTCTTGAATAGATTGACGAGCTAAAACTTTATCCAGAATTTTCTCACATTGATCCCAATTTTTATTTATTTAGTTTTACTTTGTTAGTTAGTTAGTTTACTTTTATCTAATTCATTATAATCCCCCTTGGTTACATAAGAAGTCAAAAACAAATAACATATTCACATATCCTTGTGGGAACGATGCTTACTATCACTATATTACTTTTTAATATTAATGGGAATATCTGAAATAATTTGGTGCGCTTACAATATGTATTAGCAGGTGAAACTAAGGATCCACACTCAGCTTCAGTGATTGATTTAGCAATGGTATCTTATTTCTTAGATGACCATGAAATAGGATTCTCACCAAATAAAACGCAATATGCACTTGTTGACCTCCTAGTATCAAGGTCTCCTGCCCGATCGACATCAGTGTACCCTCAAAGAGCTTGAAATCATTTTCCAAAGAAGATCACATGACCCAAAGTTCCTTTGATATATCTCGGAATTCTCTTGACATCTTGCAGATGAGAAGTAGGATGAGGATGCATAAATTAACACACTTGATTAACAACAAAACAAATTTCTTTCCTAGTCCAGGTCGAATATTTAAGAGCACCAAAAATATACCAGTACTCTGTTAGATTTTGTAGTAAGTCACCCTCATCTTTACTGAGTTTGAAAGAAGCAGAGCAAGATGTGTAACATGGTTTGACACCAACTAAATTAGTTTTCTGAAGTAATTCTAAAGCATATTTTAGTTTTTGAAATAAATAAACCCTCAGCAGATCTCTTCACCTCCAAACCAGTAAAATAGTGGGAGATTTCCCAAGTATTTGACATGAAATTTATCTTACAAAAGAAAATGACAGTATTGCGGAATGATTATGAACTTGAGCAGAACCATTATAAGAGTAGAAGGACCAAAATCATCCATATTCTAAGTAATTAAGATGGTTTGTTGTACCATAATCCATGTATCAAGGATTTCACCAAGTATGTCGGTACTAACAAACATTGCAAAAACATTGTTGTTCACGGACTTGCGATGCAAAATTCATTATATGATACTATTTTAGAGCTGTGTGACCAATTTTAGAACATATCTGACAAATAGATCGATTGTCAGGAAGAACAGTAGATCTTGGTATATACCATCAGTAAGAGATGTAGGTCTAAACTTTTTAGTAGATGAACCATAAAATCCACCTCTAAAAGGAAAACCATGACCAAACCATGAAAATAAAACTTAAAATTATATCGAAAATTTCTGAAATTACATCGTGAAGAAGACACGTGAAAAGTTTTTCTGCATCATATTTAATTGTAGAATTGCGTTCAGAAATGATGACTTTTTCACTTACAAGAAGACTATGTAACTCGCCAAAAGTAACAGGAGGAGATTGAATCCTGATTGAAGTAGCAAAGGCATGATAATCTGATCCAAGAACATCAAGAACGGTAACTAAAAGCTTATCACCGAATATCAAGGATCTATAAGCATCTAATTAGTTCGAGATTTTCTCAATTCCAAAGACAAAAACCCTTTGAAGATCTCAATTTCAAATCATATTTTATAGTTAACCGTGCAATTGAATAATATGAGCCGATGTAGAAGCACAAAATTGTTTCACCAAATTGTCCCATAATTCTTTAGATGTAGAACAATCAGAAACATAAACAATAACAATAGTAGAATTTCATGCATTTTGAAGCAAAAGAACGCACCTATCTTCATCTTACCAAATAACATAGTTCAGATTCACAGTAGGAGCAGATCTTGTGCCAGAGGCGGTGAATTGAGTAGGACAGGGATTTGATCCATCAATATATGCATGGAATTTGTGAAGTACTGGATTGATTAACTATTTCCATGTCAGAAAAGTTATCTTCCTGAATCTTGATAGGACAAAAATTTTTTTTGAAGAATTTGGAGACTCAAGAAGCATTAGCATTTTTGTGATAAAAAATCACAAGATTGAATAAAAGACGATGAAAATTGACCGAAAAAGTATCAAGATTTGAATTGAAGATCGGAAGTAGATCAAACCCTGAAAACCGGAGATTGGGTTTCACCGTTATAGAGAAAGAATCAGAGATTTTCATTAAAGGAAAATGATAGAGAGTACAATACTTATATTACAGAAACACAGAGATACCATAAATTGTAGGGATATTATCAATTGTCACTCACTCACAGGATAGAGATGTCGGACCATTAGACATTGGACACGTGTGACAAGGAGAATGTACCAAGTACACCACCATCTTTTTCGTTCGACAACCTATATGGACAAAACCTAATACAATAAAGATCCTTGAAAATATGTATATAAAGTTTATATCTCTTTCTCTTCATAATCAGAAAGTCAAGACAAAAAAGTCCGTGAATCTAATTATATGAAGAGTACTTGGACGATCTCAAAAATTAATATCCAAGATCAATCTAGTATTATCCAAACAATCGAATCCAAATTCTTCCAAGTATGAAACTTGTTATCTATCTTTCAAGATACGAATTTTACAAGAACGAGTCTCATAATAAATCATAATTAATATGGACTTATCTACTAAGATTGATAACGTACTACTCGTGTTATTCTTATTATAAAGATAAAACAATATAATGCGGAAAAGGAAAAACACAAGATACCAAAAGTTTTGTTAACGAGAAAACTGCAACTGCAGAAAAAGCTCGGGACCTCATTCAGATTTGAACATCGAATTGTATTAAGCCGCTATAGACACTAGCATACTATCATACTTTGGACTGGAATATAGTTCATACTGAATTTATTATCGAAGCAATTCAGCTGCAATCTTGCTCCTTATGTCTCTTGAACCTTGCAAGGCTCTACGCAATTGATTCCCTTAGCTGACGTCCTTCGCAATCTAAGAATTTCTTCATCCTAAATGAAGACTTTTGATACCAATATTCCTTTAACATATATGCCTATTTGATTTCCATTTAGATCAAATAAATCAAGGCTTGAATATCTGTTTGTAATAGACAAAGCTAGAAAACCTCATAAATCCGTAACACTTACACTCATTTAGCTGAGAAGCCTGGATTATTAACCAACTCTCAAGAACAATCTTAATCCGATCAATAAAGAAGATTTTTAGATATCTATTTTGAGGAATCACAAAGTCTGAGACGAAGAGAACTTTGTGATTTCTATTTATCTCATTCCTGAAAGAGATTACTAAAACCTCAATAACAAAAAGAACAAGATTAAGATACACGAAGTATCAAGGTAAAGATAATCGGACATGGGTTTACAAATACCTAAGTGAAATCTTTAAGTCGTAAACCTAATTATGTTTCTCGGAGGAAACCTAGGTTCATTGAGAACGACTCTAAAAAACAACTAGATCATAAAAGTGTCAGGGATTTTATTTCCTGGTTGTTTGAGTCTCTCTATTTATAGATTTTCAATACTAGGGTTGCATAGAATTCCATCTAATTAAGATAACTCGAGATTCAAGCAAACACTTTCCGTGTTTAGATGAAACTCTTGTTAGGAGTTCATGTAAGCATGTAAGTAGTTTTTCTTGAAATTACATAGAAGAATATACACTATGGTCCAGAGTACCGGACCGCGTATAATATGATGGTTCATGGAAAGTATGCACTTGAAACTAATGATAGTTCTTAAGGCATAATCCTGTTCATTTAAACACTTAAGACTTGAATCATGATGCACATACACAAGGTGTTTTAGTGATCAAAGATGCGTTAGAGGTATTCACGAGAGTTGTAATAATGTGAAACATATTTGTGAAAATACTTCATGAGAATCTGGTTAATTTGTACTGGGTAAGTATGCGAAGGGTAAGCGTACCTATGAACTAGTTCGTGAATTCAGATGGCCAAGGTACGCGTACCCTAAGGCTATTCATGAACTCAGACCCTTGAGGTACATGTATTGGGTATGCGTACCTCCCCAAATTCACGAAACACCATGGTACGCGTACTGGGTATGCGTACCTATCCTAAGTCCGATTTTCAGTAGTTCTGAAAACTCTTTTTTTAATGTTTGAAACTTTCCCAATCGTCATAGATATAAACATCATTTCTTAGGTAATTTCCAAATGAATCCACAAACATAGTTCTTGAACAATAAATTGTTCTGAACTAAGATTGCCAAGGATCAATGAACATTGCTTAAATCATATTTCGAGATGTTTAACAAAGCTTGACTCCAATTTTTTTTTTTTGCAACATTAAATCTACTAGAAATCGTACAATGTATAAATAGAATGGTAATGTAGCGCCCCAAAATTAAGCTACTTATTGATCCAAGTGATTAACTACCTAATGAGGCATTAAAGATCTCAATCATATATCTTAACTTCCAAATAAAAAATCTTATACAAAAGTTAACCCAAAACTAATCCCATCACTCGAACAATTATAAATGAAAAAATCTCTCAAGTTATATGAATTAAATAGTGTGTTTGTGATTGCAAAACAATATGTACAAACCTATAATAATTCGCGACAACTCTAAAATCTTTAAGAAACAGAAACAAATATCTTCACGTGCACCATATCTTCTGGTAACTGAAAAACTGAAGTGGGAACGAGTGAGCACATCATCCCAAAAGGGGCCTCAGAGGATACCTTTATAACAATCAGGTAATCACTAACATACTTCACAGTTCTACTAAAGACAAATGATTGCACATATAATACACACAACACAAAGCAGAAGATTGCTCCAACTCTCCTCCTCAGGTATTGTGTCCATGGACAATATCTATAAAAGATCCACCACCGGACGGATCTACGGAGATGAAATACAACAACCTAAACATTGTCATCCTAACCTCGTCTCACTTAATGAAGGAGAAGATGCTAGAATAACTCCAGTCTCAAATGATAACATGAATCCAGGTACCATATGATGTTTTCATGGAATGCGTACTCCTCATAAATTCGCACGCCACCATCTAAGTCTAGAATATATAAGAAGGTTTGATTACTATGACTCGACCCCGCACAGCAGGTTCCCAATAGGTCCCATCCTACCAGGAACCTAGAATTTCTTCCCGAGTCGAGATCATAGTAACCCAGTCATACTACTAAGACTGAACAATCAAGCATAATATGCAAACGACCAATCTCCCCACATATATTCAATAGTTGGGGGCTTATTATTCTTCGTTACCAAGTGATACCCTGATGTGTCCCGCAGGTACCCTCAAGGCAGAGAGTCATTCCCCCTATAGTAAAATAGGTACAAAATAATAATATCAACCCATAACTGCCACCAAACAACTTCTAGGGTCTATGTAATCTATAGGTTGCTTGACCTATAATAATATTGGGTACCGATCTTCACCTATATACTAGTGCGTGGCCTTCCCCACCTATAAACGCTTAGCGAGAATCCGTGGAGAACACAGACAATCCTCGCGAGGAGACTAGACAATGCATATACGCAACATACACAATCAATTGCACTCAAACATGTATTGCATAAGAACATATAATTACATTCAGACATGATCAAAAATAATAAGACATATCATGCTCGACATTCAAAGTAACTTAATGATTACAAGAGAGTTACAAGAGTTCCCACCTGATCTGAAGACAAGCCTCGCCTACCTCAAGATTCTCAATCCACTGGTTCATCCTTTGAATCGATCGTTGTTTATAAAGACTAACTGTTAATCACACAAGCACTCTAAGAATTAGCCAAAAGGCTCATACTAGGCTCACAACACATTTTCATACAAATCTCTAGTTATAACTAAGTGAACTATCTAATGGTTCTAAGCCCATTTATGGGTCTACACCTTTTCATTATCTAATCATTAGCATATCAAAAGTATACTAATCCAATGAGGTTGGTTCTATAGTCCAATAAATAAGTCCTACGAAGATCTACAACCTTGTAGAAGGAACCAAAGGTCAATTCAGACCATAAAGGATCCAATTTATTAAAATAAAAATACTAGTTCTAAGCCCAGGTCCACAACACAAGCCCACTAATCCAAGGCCTGGTCAAACTGGTCAACTGACAGTCTCTAACAGTCTTAGTGGGTCACTAACGGTGAACGTCCAAGTCTTGGTCAAATGAAGTCAAATAAGTCAAAAGTCTAAATCGGTCAACTGAATCCAGAGAATCGGCCAAGGACTCAACTCAGGTTTAATAGGGTTAACTCAACTCAGTTAGAAATCTGAGTCAAGGACAAGCTAAGACAGTTACAACATCAATCAAACAACTCCAGCCTCTTCTTTAACATTTCAACTTCAATTCAGTCTTTATAAATAAACTTCAAAATCAAATTACAAATACAATTACAGCTTACCTGGAATTGCAGCTCTAAGCTTCAACTCCACCTACTCATCTAACCCTTATTCTAATACCTCAATCACCTAACTTCTTTTGTTGGATCATTACCAGATCAGTTAACTTCAACAATTCAATTACAACTACAATATCAGTAACAATACTACTAGAACCCCAAACACTCTAAAGTTGTATTGCACCTGCAATAACCACAAAATCAAATATCTTCATCCACTTCACATGTAACAGTTCATAGATCCCCTAATTCATACATTAAACTTCAACTCAGAATATACTGTCCATCTGCAATAACCACAAACATTCATTCATCATTGGATTAATCTCATACCACTTGCAATACAATTCTCACAACTGCAGCTAAATAATAATCTAATTCAACCCATCTCAGTTCAATGCCACTAGACATAAATCAACTTCAATCTGTACTCATATCAACAATAACTCAGCTATTCCATTATCACCACCATTGCAGACATTCTCAGACCCCCACTATTATTCATGTCCCATGTTCTTCAACCAAATCTAAACTACAACCACAATAACTCAGTACATCTATCACAACACCATCCATCTCAAAATTACCATTTGTAACCAAATTATCATTCATCTATTTCTTTTCCCTATATTCTAGCACAAACTTAACCAAAATATAGCTCAAGCACATATCCAACAAATCCACTTGAGTTCTTAATTCGTTAAGAAACATATAAACTCAACAATGAACTGAAGGCTATATTATTTTACCTATAGAAACATTTAGGGTGAAATACAGATGTACCCCTGTTTTTTTGGGCGCATACAGATGTACCCCCATTTTTTTTCACATTTACAAATGTACTCCTGTTTTGACCGTTTTTTTGAAAAAACGGCTAACGGAAAGTTAACCTCCATGTAAGCAGTTAAATCATCCAACTCACTTGCCAACTCGTCTATTCTTCCACGTAAGTTGTGTACACGTTGCTGGTCCCTTAACAATCAACAGTGCTTCAAAGAGAACTGTAATTCCAAACTCAAATTGAACTTGTGTAAGTCTCAGCATGTGGAGAAGACAATCAATCCTTACTATTTTCAAAATTGTTCACTTAACAATCAACAGTGCTCCAAAGAGAATTGTAATTCCAAACTCAAATTGAACTTGTGTAAGACGCAATAGTTATAGAAACAATAGTATATGAAGTATGCAAGGAATTCAAGAAAAATCTGCAAATGTAACTGCAATAGTAATAAAAGACTATCTATTTCAGTAACTCTCCACTGTCTTATCTTAACATAACATTCCAGAAATTGTCTTAACATTCAAATATAAAATAGAGTCATCATAAACACAAACCAACATAAAATAGGTACATCTAAAGCTTCATATACTTCTTTGCTCTCTTATTTCCTTTTGGGTTTGGAGATGTAAAGGTTATGTTGTTGCTAACAGATCCAACTTACATTCCGTCTTCTCACAATTAACACATACTGCTCTTTGTTGCTTATTATCACATTTATTCCATACCAATTCATGTCCATTCATTACACAGAAATGCCTAACATGTTTCTTAAATTCATTTTTATCTACATATTTGGTACCAACTACAAGTTTAGTAGGATTAAATTCCTCACCTATCTCCTCTTGGAACAAGTCTTCCTCTTCTTCTTGCCTAAAGTGCTCTGCATATTCTTTCTCAAACTTTGCTGTGGGACAGGGATCATTAGCTTGAGGTCCATTAAACTGGTGAGGTGCATTAAATTCAGGCCCACCTGGTTTAGCTTGTTCTTGTCCACCTAAAAAACAAACAAACAAATCCTACCAGTCAGTACCTTCATCTTAACTTGTTTTGAAAATACAATAACTAACAATAATGAACTGAAACAAATTAAACAAGCATATTATTACCTTCATCTTCTCCATCATAACTCACTATATCCCCATAATGATCCTCTGAAACAACACACAAAACAACCATACAAAATTCATTTTTAAGATACTCGAGATACTATAACAAACACAAAACAAAAACAAAAAAAACAATCAAATACCCAAGAAAAGAGAACATTACCTTCATTGTCATTATCAACCTCCACCTCACCAAAGTTAGGATCATCAAAATTATCTGCCAAGCCACCATCCGCATCCTTTATCAAAAATTCCTCATAGTCCTATGCATGTTGTTCTTCATTATCATACCCACAGTTGAAGTTTTCTAAATCCTGCTCAGGGTGACACTCATCAGGTTCTTCATTTGGAATTTGTACAACATACTGATCATCCTCAACAACGCTTGCTTCCTGTGTTGCTTCAAACCAAAAGTCATGATTAAATGTTTCAAATTGTTCTTCAGGTATGTTATCAGCTACACTAGACTGTGTTTGTTGTGTAAATTGAGGAACATATACTTCTTCTTTATCTAAGTCAAAGTATAACTTCTTGTTTGTTGCATGACATTGGTTCTTCTTCTTAGATAGTCTAGGACTTGTTCTTATAGGAATTTGCTTGGTTTTGCTCACTGGGTTTCTTTGGTGTTTAAGACTTTGTTGGTGTCAAATACTTGTGTGGAATAGCTACCTCTGTTAACCCTTCATAATACTCATGTGGAATGATAACTTGCATATGCAGTGTAGTCCAATTCTCATGTACTTCTGCATTATCCCAAAACCTCCAAAATTCTTCTTCAGTAAGCAATGAATCTGGTAAACAGGGGTCACTATACCATATTAAATCCACTTCCTCATTAGGCTGCAATCTAATTAGGGGCTTGATCTTTTCTTTCAATTGAAGGAGACCCATATCTGTTCTAGCTAACCCTTTGAATTAAAAACTCATCACAGTGTTCATAACCTTTACCTTTATGTCTCTCTTAAGAAACTTATCTTCAACTTCAGGTCTGCACCAAATGTACATAAACAATATTAGTTCAAACATTCATATACAGAAACACATACACATATAATATAAGAGATTCATGTTCAAAAATGAGAGATTCCACAAAAATGAAATAACAATCACTGGTTGCTTTTATAACATTATAATTTTTTCCACAAGCCATATACATAAAGACATTTTCATTTGCAGATTATTCACTGGAAGTTTCTATAACAATTTTTGCACGTTTCATTTGAGTAAATTAAACATTCCAGCTTTCAAAGAGAATAGTAATAGCAACAGTAATAAAAAAATAAACCCAAAATCCATACATCTACTGTCATACACACAACACCATTTAATCAAAAAAAAAAACATACAATAACAGTTTCTAAATTAAACAGAACACCCTATAATCAAAAACATGTACAGAACACCCATAAATCAATAACAGTTTCAAAATCGTAAAAAAAATTACCCTAGAAATAAACCCTAAAACTGTATTCACTCAATAATCATGAACTCTAATAGAAGACTCAAAATCGAAAAAAATTAAAAACCCTAAATAATCATAACAATTTACATAATACCCAAAATTAAAAGACAAATTAACGGAAACCCTACATCACTGTCATACACGAATACCCTATTTCATGATAGAAGAAAACCCTTTCTTTCCCAAAATCGAAAAAAAGAATGAAAACCCTAAATCCTGTGTACAAGAAAACATTGGTGTTGCTAACACCATAAACCTTTCTTTCCCTAACCTTTCCTTTTCTTTTTCTGGTTTCTTCTTCTCCTTCTTCTTTCCACGTCTTAGCTTCACCATCTTTACTGGTCCTTGAAACAGAGAGAAAAGAGAGAGACGAGGGAAGAAGATGAGAGAAAAGAGATTAGGTCGAACCTTCCTTCTTCTTTCCCCCTTCTTAGTTTTTTCTTTAATCTCACACCGTCCATTTAGGACATCTCGTGATGTAGATCTATCAAAGTTTAGAGAGAATTCGTCCAAGTAGGTGAAGCAAAATCTGATCTAACTTCGCCTGAATTCGTAATGTAGATCTATCAAAGTTTAGCTCACTGAGTGCTTCTATGGTGGAGTCTAAATTCATGGGAGTACAAAATTCTTCATGTTCAAATTGTGGTGATTGGTACATCTGTGCATGGTCATTAGGGTTTATAAAAGATTGATCGCAACCCTCGAAGGTTTGATTATGGTCCCAATGACTACCATCCTAACAATTTATGGGCATTTCATACCTTGGATTTTCTCTAGATTGCCTAAAATTTTGCAAAATATGACAATTCTCAACAGGGTGATCTAAACTACCACATGCGGGACATGCATAGATTTCAGGTTGCCTAAGAAAATTAGATGTGACAGATTCCTCATGTGATTGCATTTCTAAAGCTGAGATTCGAGCTTCTAATTGATCCACAAGAGATGATTGTGTGAGTGAGGCATTAGCAAAATGTTCATTTTCACGTTGTGGCGAATGATGCATGTGTGAGTAGTCATTAGGGTTCATGTATTGAGGCTCGGGACTTTGAAAATGTCCATTATAATTCCTATGACTATTGACATCATGGTCTATGGGAGGTTCATAACGTGGAGTATGTCCATACGCAAGTTCTCTAAGGGATTTGTTGTATTCCCCAACTGTAGACCAAGATCTAGACATGATTGGGCTCAAAAGCTAAGTAACTATGTTACAAAGCCCAAAATTTGGTTTTTAATGGGTTTGGATTTTTGGGAAAAATTTGGTTTTTATGGGTAACATTTGGTTTTGTCGGGTTTGAAAAAGAAATTTGGTTTTTAATGGGTTTTAGAAAATTTGGACTTAATGGGAAAAGAAAACACTTTGGTTTATTGGGTTTTGAAAACTTTGGTTTTATGGGATAAAAGGCCAAGCCCACTGTTGGGTTTTGGAAAAATTGTTGTGAAACCGAGCCCAACTCTCGGCCTAGAGTTTGGGTACACGGCCCACTAACGACTTCAACAAGCCCAAAAACTAACAAAGCCCAGCTGAGTTGATAGGTTCAGTTAAACTTGTTTAGGTTGTTTGTTGGGTTTTTGAAACCCAAAATTTTGATAGGGACAATCCCACAGTTAAGCTCAAATACAAACCCAAAAGTTAACTTAAATTACAAGCCCAACAAAAAAAATGGAAAAAATTATTACAAGCCCACAAATTAAAAATGGAAGCCCACAAGTTGGGTTCTCTTAATGGGTTTAGGCTTACTTGCTTAAGCACAACCCAGCTGCTCTGTTTTTAGTTGCACAGCCCAGTTGGGCCTTGTTCTTTTCCTTAGCTTGTGTAGCCCAGTTGTATTTTGGTCTAGCTACAGCAGCAGCAGACAACAACACCAGATCAACTCAGCAACAACAACATGCTTGGCCTGGCAGGAAACAACAGCAGCACCAGGTCAGTTTGTGGCCCTCACAGCAAGGTCACAACAACAACATCAGGGGCAACAGCTTCAGCAACAGCAGGGGCAACAGCTTTAGCAACAACATCTGTTGGCAGCAGCACCACAGGCAGCAGCAGGTAAAGCAGCAACAGGTCCTTGGCAAGCAACAGGTCAGTTGGAGAAGGCACCTATTACTCAACAGAGTTATCAGTTAAGAGCAAGCTACAAAGAACAGGAAAATTACACTAGATGCTACACTAAATGCTCATGCAGGAATGCGATGCAAAGATGAATATGCAAGTTATGATGCAGGAATGTAAGCAAGAAAACAACTTCAACACAGCACCAGTCCCCGGCAGCGGCGCCAAAAACTTGGTAGGCTTTTAAGAGTGTAAAATAAGAGAAAGAAAGAAGTCTACTTGTTATACCTGCAAGTGCACAAGGTCTGTTGTAGTAGATGTGTGCAAGTTAGGGTCGAACCACAGAGACTAGGTGTGTGTGATTGAAGGTTTCCTAGCTAAGCTAGATCTCTAAGTGTAGCAGTGGCAGTGAGCCAATGAAACAAAGGCAATGAGCCTAAGGTAGTGAAGTGACAGCAAAGAAGTAAAGGGAATCAAATAAAAACAAGAAACAGTAAAGGAAATAGGGATTTTGGGTGAAGACTAGGGATTAGATTCCATCATTTCACCTAGACTAAGTTATCCTAGTTCCACATAAATCTTGTCCCTTGTATAGTTATCAGTGAGCTTCTTGGCTCAACTGACTAACTAGATGGCAGTGGAGGTTCTATGCCTACTGCTCATCAAAGGGTTGGGTTAGAAAGGAAGCTAAAGGCACTAAGATAATTCTAATCCTAGTAGTAGTTGGGGTTCTCACACTGCAACTACCCACAGAGAAGCCACTTAGGTGTTTTAACAACCTAAAGGATGTTCTAATCACAATTAAAGTATTCATCCTAAGTACTAATTGTCTGATTTAGAGTACAACTAGTCAGAGGATTCATAACAGACAATTAAGCATGAGTTGTAGCACAATTAAATGGTGGTGTTCTAACTACAATGCATACATGATATGCACTGTGAGAGCAAAATGTAAAGTGCTTTGATTAAGACTATCCTAAACATTTCAAGCACAACAAGAATTATGTTTATAACTGAATGAAACTTAGCAATGGCTCAAAGGGTTTCCTCATCACCCTAGTTATGAGCTTAGAACATGGAAATTACACTTGAAACAACATTGCATTCAAACAAAACATGAACTGAAGATAACACAGTTGAGGAACTGGCTAGTCCAGTCCTCTTGGGTGAAGCTCTGGCTACCCCAGGCATAAGTTTTACATACACCGAATGTTCTCAATTTATAGTACAATATTTTCCCCCAAAATTTAGAAACCCTAAATTTTGAAACGCTAATTTTGATTTTGGGAATTTTCAATTCAACTCACCCACTGTGATTTCTGCTTCGACCCATGCTCGTACTTCTCCTCCTCTGCTTATGCTGCTGCTCTTGTCATCTCTGAAATACTAGCTCGAGATGTTTTACAAATCCCACACCCTAGGGTTCATAGAAAGAGGTGCGAGTTTTGTAAAATGTCTAGGCTAGTAGAGGGATGGGTTTTGGGGGAAGGACTAAGCTGATGGAGGTGTTGGCAGTGATAGAAATGGTTACGACAGAGGAGACAGTGGAGGAGGTGGTGTTGCAGACGAGAAGAGAGTTTTGCATAGAATTTGGGAAGAAGAGAGGGGAAGAGATCGATGGAAATGGGATTAGGGTTCGTTTGGTTGAGGGTGTAGGTATCTGATGCTAGGGTGTGAGGCGGGTGTATGAAAGGTTGATGCTCAGCAAAGCGAAAGCGTATGATGAAAAGGTGATGTAATGATCCAACGACGCGATAGGAACGACCGTTGGATGATGAGATACAACAAAACTGACGGCTTCAGATGGAGTTAGGTACTATAGTGTTTGACAGGAGCTTCGGATTTTGATGCACAATGATGAGGCGACTGTTGGATGACAAGATGGATCCAATCTGACGGCTCTCATGGAAATGGGTATGGATAATGGAAATGGATTTGGGTAAGTGTTTTGGGCTTGGGTATGCCAAGCCCATATCTTCTTTAAGAACAATTCTTCCTCTTCAAGCCCACTTCTAGTTGATCCGGCTCTTGCAAACATCATTCTTCGCTTCCTCCTAGCGGGAGTCTTTGCCTTTCCGTTGCTCTTTTCGCTCCGTGAGATAACCAGGCTTTATTTAGTACCTAAAAATGCAAAATTAATTACGAAAAGTAATTATTCTTGAAAACAACGAAAACACAGAATATGAGATAAAATATAGAATTAATGCACAAAAGATGAGTTAAATTCCAAGAAAAATATATAGAAATATGCACTTTTTAGCACTCATCAAATACCCCAAACCTGAATTTTACTTGTCCTCAAGTAAAACAAAACTAAGGAAATCCTACCTATACCACTGTCGCTGGTCTCTCGAATGCATTTAGCGTATGCAATAAGCCTTTTATACCACTAAGTGTCCCTAGTGGACGAGTGAAGTCTCGTGAAGGTTTGCTTAGAACGTACCTACAAAGTTCTAGGACAAAATATAAGCTCAGTTTCCATGAAATGTGACATGTGCAAAACAGTTTAAGCTCACAGCAAAATGGAGATGTCAATCTAGCTATCTAAGGCACAATCCTAGCACTGATAACAAATAAAGACATGTGATAAGAGTGTAAAGTGTATCTACACATGTGTAAAGAAATATCGGATGTTATGACTACTAATCACCAAGAGATAGTTTCTCAGGCTAAGAACCAAGGTCGAAATCTAGCTAGCTGTCCGGACTTTACGAGAATTGTGAATGAGTTGGAGGTTTTTCACAATTACTCGCGTTGTACATCAATGGAATACACCCTTCCTTGCTTATTACAATAAAAGAATAAAAGATGACTCTATACATGACTCTTATTTACATTGACTACTCTCTTTTATTTTTAGACAAGAGAGAATGGAATTGCTAAATACTTGATTTTTTTGAATTTTTTTCTGTTATTAATTTTTTTTTTTCTGAATATATACATCGTTTTTTTTTGTTTTTTTTTTGGAATTGATTTTTACATATGGTAGCTCTTTTGATACATAACAAAAAAAAAAAAATTACATGACACTTTGCAAGAGGTAGCCCTTTTTGATGCACCCAGTTAAATTCGATGGTTGTCTTTCTTAATGTAACCTCCACCTTCTATCCCAACCAACCAAAGAACAAGCTAGTCAAGTTTCGTTCAGTATTCTAAAGTGATTGGCAACTGTGACTTCCGATAGAACACCTCAAGGATGAGGCTATACATGTATTGGTAGATCGTGCGCGTGCAAGTTTCTTATCACTATGTGAATTGTGCTAGAATCAGGGTGCCTAAATATCTAGACTAAGAATCCTTATGTTTACATACATGCACAAGAGTCAACATTTCAAGGTAAATGAGCTCCATTTTTATGTTTTTATCATTTTCTATTTTTTTTTCATTTTTCATTTTTTTTTCAAAAAGAAAGAGTTCTATTTTTCGATATAGCATGTTATCGGGATATCTACTCTATACCCCCAAACCTAAACTAAACATTGTCCTCAATGTTTCAAAAGATGAATAAAATTATAATACAACATACGAATAGGACCATGCTGAGCAGAGAAAAAGGAAAGAGAATACCCGGATGTCGGCGAAAGCAAGATTAGAACTCCGTTATTCAAGGCAAAAATCCAACATATGTCAGCCGAGATCATATTGGATTAGCAAAATATGTACAAAAGAAACAAAAGGATTTTTAAAATTTTTATCTACTGGATTATATACAAAAAATTCACCATACACTAACAATCTAAAGAGTTGAGGATCAACCCAAAAGACAAGTGTAGATTTCAACAGCTTCACACAATATAACAGGAAGAAACGCAAGTGAACTGTGAAACAAAATGAGCTACCCCCAAACCTGGATTTTTCAACATATAAAATTTTGGATACAAAATCTCGCAGTTTTGGGGGTTCATCATGCACAAGGTCTACTCGAAATGAACTTTGCTAGGGACGGGCACATGCTAATTCCAACTGTGGCTCCTAAAGATTATACTTAGATGCAAAATAGTCCAAAGGACTTGGGAAGCACACAGTTCCAAACCTAGGTTGGGAATTTTCAGAAAAGTTGGTTTGACAATATCGGTACAAACCAAATCTAGGTTGGGTGGAAGGCCATTAGATTGTGACTCAGGCAGGACGATAGGCACATCATTATTAATCAAATCAATATCTCCTAAGTCTTCTACAAGTGTCACAACATGCTCACATCATCAAAAAATTATCAAGTCCACAATCAGAATCAACATCATCAACATATTATTCTCATGCATCGGCAAATCAGGAGAAATATCACAATGTGACCTAGGTGGAGAATCAGACACATCAAATATATTTTCATGCATATTAGTGTCAACAACAGACGATTCTATATTATCTAAGTCATTTTCATAGGAGAGATGCACATGCTCAAAATCAGTATCAACATCACATGTATATGGAATACTAGAAGAAACATCATTCATGAAGGTCGGGGCAAAAAGCCTAATGTATTTGAACCCAAAGGTTCCATAACATTTTCAGTTAGACATGTTCTTCTAACATAACATCATAATCATCATAATCATCATCATGGTGCATGCATATTGGTCCTCATTAACAGTGGTGGTGTCATTAGTCGATTCATGTTCCTCTAAATTAGGTTCATATTCAACATCATTTACATGAATGGACTAGACACTTCATTAGGGACAACATACATTTCCTCATGAATTTCCTCCTTTTGTAGGTGAAGCAAAATCTGATCTAACTTCGCCTGAATTCGTGATGTAGATCTATCAAAGTTTAGCTCACTGAGAGCTTCTATGGTGGAGTCTAAATTCATGGGAGTACAAAATTCTTCATGTTCAAATTGTGGTGATTGGTACATGTGTGCATGGTCATTAGGGTTTATAAAAGATTGATCGCAACCCTCAAAGGTTTGATTATGGTCCCAATGACTACCAGCTCACAATTTATGGGCATTTCATACCTTGGATTTTCTCTAGATTGCCTAAAATTATGCAAAATATGACAATTCTCAACAGGGTGGTCTAAACTACCACATGCGGGACATGCATAGATTTCAGGTTGCCTAAGAAAATTAGATGTGACAGATTCCTCATGTGATTGCATTTCTAAAGCTGCGATTCGAGCTTCTAATTGATCCACAAGAGATGATTGTGTGAGTGAGGCATTAGCAAAATGTTCATTTTCACGTGTGTGGCGAATGATGCATGTGTGAATAGTCATTAGGGTTCATGTATTGAGGCTCGGGACTTGAAAATGTCCATATAATTCCTATGACTATTGACATCATGGTCTATGGGAGGTTCTAACGTGAGTATGTCCATACGCAAGTTCTCTAAGGGATTTGTTGTATTCCCCAACTGTAGACCAAGATCTAGACATGATTGGGCTCAAAAGCTAAGTAACTATGTTACAAAGCCCAAAATTTGGTTTTTAATGGGTTTGGATTTTTGGGAAAAATTTGGTTTTTATGGGTAACATTTGGTTTTGTCGGGTTTGAAAAAGAAATTTGGTTTTTAATGGGTTTTAGAAAATTTGGACTTAATGGGAAAAGAAAACACTTTGGTTTATTGGGTTTTGAAAACTTTGGTTTTATGGGATAAAAGGCCAAGCCCACTGTTGGGTTTTGGAAAAATTGTTGTGAAACGAGCCCAACTCTCGGCCTAGAGTTTGGGTACACGGCCCACTAACGACTTCAGCAAGCCCAGAAACTAACGAAGCCCAGCTGAGTTGGTAGGTTCAGTTAAACTTGTTTAGGTTGTTTGTTGGGTTTTTGAAACCCAAAATTTTGATAGGGACAATCCCACAGTTAAGCTCAAATACAAACCCAAAAGTTAACTTAAATTACAAGCCCAACAAAAAAATGGAAAAAATTATTACAAGCCCACAAATTAAAAATGGAAGCCCACAGGTTGGGTTCTCTTAATGGGTTTAGGCTTACTTGCTTAAGCACAGCCCAGCTGCTCTGTTTTTAGTTGCACAGCCCAGTTGGGCCTTGTTCTTTTCCTTAGCTTGTGTAGCCCAGTTGTGTTTTGGTCTAGCTACAGCAGCAGCAACAACAACACCAGATCAACTCAGCAACAGCAACAGGCTTGGCCTGGCAGGAAACAGCAGCAGCACCAGGTCAGTTTGTGGCCCTCACAGCAAGGTCACAACAACAGCAGGGCAACAGCTTCACAACAGCAGGGGCAACAGCTTCAGCAAAACAGCTGTTGGCAGCAGCACCACAGGCAGCAGCAGGTAAAGCAGCAACAGGTCCTTGGCAAGCAACAGGTCAGTTGGAGAAGGCACCTGTTACTCAACAGAGTTATCAGTTAAGAGCAAGCTACAAAGAACAGGAAAATTACACTAGATGCTACACTAAATGCTCATGCAGGAATGCAATGCAAAGATGAATATGCAAGTTATGATGCAGGAATGTAAGCAAGAAAACAACTTCAACACAGCACCAGTCCCCGGCAGCGGCGCCAAAAACTTGGTAGGCTTTTAAGAGTGTAAAAAAGAGCAAGAAAGAAGCCTACTTGTTATACCTGCAAGTGCACAGGGTCTGTTGTAGTAGATGTGTGCAAGTCAGGGTCGAACCACAGAGACTAGGTGTGTGTGATTGAAGGTTTCCTAGCTAAGCTAGATCTCTAAGTGTAGCAGTGGCAGTGAGCTAATGAAACAAAGGCAATGAGCCTAAGGCAGTGAAGTGACAGCAAAGAAGTAAAGGGAATCAAATAAAAACAAGAAACAGTAAAGGAAAGAGGGATTTTGGGTGAAGACTAGGGATTAGATTCCACCATTTCACCTAGACTAAGTTATCCTAGTTCCACATAAATCTTGTCCCTTGTATAGTTATCAGTGAGCTTCTTGGCTCAACTGACTAACTAGATGGCAGTGGAGGTTCTATGCCTGCTGCTCATCAAAGGGTTGGGTTAGAAAGGAAGCTAAAGGCACTAAGATAATTCTAATCCTAGTAGTAGTTGGGGCTCTCACACTGCAACTACCCACAGAGAAGCCACTTAGGTGTTTTAACAACCTAAAGGATGTTCTAATCACAACTAAAGTATTCATCCTAAGTACTAATTGTCTGATTTAGAGTACAACTAGTCAGAGGATTCATAACAGACAATTAAGCATGAGCTGTAGCACAATCACATGGTGGTGTTCTAACTACAATGCATACATGATATGCACTGTGAGAGAAAAATGTAAAGTGCTTTGATTAAGACTATCCTAAACATTTCAAGCACAACAAGAATTATGTTTATAACTGATAGACGCATTTATGTGTCTAATATATCTCAATTGTATATAGTGTTAGTGCTCGATTCTATACTTATTTGGTTATTTTATTTATTTGTAGGTGTTTTTAGAAGAATAAGGTTTTGCGGCGAAATTGGCTGAAAATGCGGCGTTTGGACCTCCGTTGATAGAGTACCGGAAGCACCTCAGAAATACCTCGGAGGAACCCCGAAAAAGTGCGGAAAATGTCCCAGAAAACTCACTATACGGGGTAACCTAATTACTAAGGGGTGACCCATTTCCAGACAGCTGCTAAAGGGACACCGGAGCTGGATAGGGGGCACCCTTCTTCTTCACGTTTAAAACAGAATTTTGGCGGGAAATTGGTTTTCAACTCTGGCAGTTTAGGGTTCGAATTGTTGGACGTGTTTTATGGAGATTCAATTGCCAAACTCGATTGGGATGGACTTTAGTGGACCAAACAGGGTTTATGTGTGCGTTTGGGTCGAGCATATTGGGCTGAATCGTCGATATCAAGCAAAACAGAGGTGATGTTTTCACGGGTCTGCTGTGGAGATAATTTTGGAGATTACGTGGAGGATTAGGGAAGATATATTCTCTTATTCGATTCCCTTATATCTTGGGAAAGTTTTGTAACAACAGAAGACGCGTACGAGAGTTTGGAAAGGGTCAGCAGTCGTGTAGAAAAGAAAAACCGTAACTTGGCAGGGAGAAAAAAAAAAAAGATTTCTCGAGATTTATGGATCTTGGGTAGTATATAAAGGAGGATACAAGTCTCATAAAGGGGGATGAAGAGTTTGGGGTCGAGCCAGATCCAGGAGGAGCGAAGAAGAAGGAAAAACAACAATGTTCACCTGCTGCTGCTGCTGCCATTAAAAAGCTTCAAGAACACGAAGAATAGACTCTCCAGGGCAGACTTATTTTCAGCAGCGTCAACAGCATCAGCGACATGTCGCAGTTAGCTGCAGTTATATTCTATCGTTCCTGTTGGACGTGTTTTGTGAGTCTCAGAACCACAATTTTATAACTTTTGACTCTTTTAATCACACTTTGAACTTTGAATTAATATTTTGAGTGTGTGATTGATATGAATAGCTAAACCCCAATACTGGGATGATGGAGGAAGCCATATTTTACACATATAAAAATTATATTTAATTCTTTTATGACTTCTTGCATTTTTATTAAATGTTTTATGATTTTTTCTCAATTGATTGTCATTTCTTTTGATGGTTTATGCTTGGTCTTAGTACTTTTGATATGCCATGCTTTCGATTTACAGTTAATCTTCTAAAAATCTACCTTGGCAAGAATTAGAGTCCCTATTTTTATGTGAGTTATAATTGTTTTGGAAATAAATATATTAATTATATGAATGATTATGGTGGAATCCTGAGTCCTAGTGTCTCTTGATCCTGTGACAATTTGTATATACTTTTGTTTTTAAATATATTCAAGTCCGAGCATCGAATCCGTATTTACCGCAATCGAAATACTACAACAAAATGGCGCCGCTGCCGGGGACTTGTATATAGATTTGTTTTTAGGTTTATTATTTTATTTTTTTTTACTATTATTTGTTCCTTTTTACGTTTCTTTTTGTGTCTTTGATTTACAGGTTCGAAGTGGAATACTAAGGACTTGGGAACAAAAAGCTTAAAGCTAAAGTTAAAAGCTAAAGAGAAGAAGAAAAAGACATTTTTTTTTTTAGGATTTAATTTTTATTATTATTTTTTTTTGTATATAGCTTTTTTATTTATTTTTAGAATTTGTAAATAGGCTTTATTTTTCATAATTTTTGTAATTTTGGACTTTTTATTTGGACTTTATTCTGGACTTTGGACATTATTTTTAAAACCCTACGGAAGGGTTATAAATTAAAAAAAAAATTAAATACAAACTGTTTGCAGGGAAGGACGACGATTACTATATCGTCTCGGCCCCTCGGGTTCGCACACGTCATAGGAGTCGTGGCCCGAGTCGACGACAACGGTTCATCGCCCGTCTGGTACGGGAGGTAAGTCCAATCGAAACACCCGCGAATCTCCTGCAAGCGGGTTACTGTCTGCCTTAAGGTGATAATTGTTTGAGGACGAACCGGACTGTCTTTATTTTCCTAGTAAAGGGCAAGGCCTGGCCTAAACAAGATAAGGACTCGGATTTCATCACCGTTTCCTTCTTGCCCGCCTTAGGAAAACGAAACCAAACGCGAACCTAAGCCTAAAATTTTGAATAGAACGAGACCAATAGGGTAACGAGCTTAATAGGAAACTCGTTCGAAAAATATTGGTTGCTCTTTAAGCACATTTCAAAGTTCATGATGGTTTCTGTGAGTTGAATGCGTGACTGCGCCGCCTTGTGATAGCGGTGAGGCCTTGGGTATCAAAGCTCCACTGAGCTTCCCTCGCCTCGATTCAACTTACATTAGCTCGGATTGATTCCAGAGGGGTGTGCTCAAATTGTAACGAATTCCTTTTCGAAGGAATAGAAGGTCTAGAAAACAATCTAAGTGGAGCCATCATGCTTTTTGTTTGCTAGATTCTATAGGTTTGATTTGGTCGAGTCGGACTTGTTTGTGATTGCGTAGAATTCCCCTGCAATTAAGAATGTCGAACTGGTATGATAGAAGCCAATACAATGAATATCGACCTGAATTTGAATATGGACATCATCAGTATTATGACCATAGTGAGAATAGTGACTGGGGACGCCAACCTTTTCAAGGTTATGGTTCATACCATGGTGAGCCCAATTACTATCCGCACGCGCATCAGTCATACGAGCAAGAAGATTATAATACTAGTTCTTCGTCTTTAGAGGATACAATCAAACTTTTGAAAAGTAGTCCTTATTATGATCCTTCAGTTCCTATTCCTTCTCTAGAAGAGACTCTCAGGAATTTAGCTAAGTCATCACGTCAGTTAGCTGAATCGACGTATAAATTAGATGAGGTGAATAATGTAGTTATGGACGAAAGAACTGCAACAACAACTGAATCTGTAGAAGATATCCTCAATAGATTAACTCAAAACTTAGATCCTACACTAAGGGAACTTTCTTTGGAAGAGACCCTTGAGAGGATAGCTGAGTCGACACGTAGACTTGAGTTAGAGACGAATGAAAGTATTGCTCGAAATAACTTGAATTGCCAATATAGTGTATCCAATAATACCCTTGAGAATGAAGATACTTTTTCACATAATCAAGATAACGAGGTTATAATTGGTAACACTACTTATTTAGATAAGGTTCAATCATCTTCGTACTATTATGATGATGAGGATAGTAGTGATGAAGAATCTGAAACATGTAGGCATAGTAATCAGGAATCTAGTAATCCAATTGAGCTTTATAGTGATTATATTATTTCTACTTCAAATCCAAATAATTTTTATGATTATTCACCTATTCAAAAGGACGAGGATTTGATTAGGGATACCACCGTTTTAGACGATGTAGTTTTTCCTTTTGATTACGAAGCCGATAGTGGTTTAGAGGAACGGTTCATTTCGAAAATTGTTTTAGAGTCTAGCGACTTAGAAACAATAGTCTTGGAAGAAGAAGATAGACCCGTAGAGATGAGTAAAGATGCACTACCTGATAATAACTTAGAAGAATCTCTTGAATATTTTAAGGACTCTGAAGATACGGAAATTCAAGAAAAAATTAGAGGTCTATCTAGAGAAACTGAAAACTCTAAGTTTGGGGGTGATTATCACTTCCCTAGTGCCTTACCTTTAACTCTCAGAAAGTCCCCACACTTAGGACTTGACATCAATGCCTCAACCATTTTACAAGATTACTTTCATACTCGTTTTCCTGAACCTAGTGATGTCCATAAGGAAGTTCAGTTGTTAGAAACCCATCCTCTGGTTGATGAGGTTAGACCAGGCTATGATACTACGATCGACTTTGTTTTCCCACCAAATATTTTTCAAACAATTGTGGGAACGTATAAATTTCAAATGTGTCAATTATTAAGTTCTGAGACTAAACCTAATTACTTTAGGATATTAGAATCGACACATTTTCTTAAGAATGACCACTACTCTCACTGTGGTCAATTATGTAAGTCAAACCTGATTGACTTAGAGGATCCTCAATTATTTAGGTTATTATTTTGTGCTTCTAAGTTCTTATTTAAGTACTTACAGACTCTAGGACCTAATAATTCGGATCTCAATTTTGAGGAGTTGCAGCCTAAAGAAATATATTTAGACCCTTTTATAGAACCTGAACCTGAACCACAATTAGATATAGATATCTTAATCAGGAAACTAGGTAAGGGCATGCTAGTCTTGTACATTTTCTTGGTTCACTGCAGTTTCCTTTTGTCAGCTCTTTTTGGTGTTAAAGACCCACAGTTATTCCGGCTACTGTTATACGGTTCGAGTTGACTAATACTTTTCTTAGTCTGGCTGAAGACTTTAAACTTAGCACTTCTTGGGAGGTAACCCAATCTCATGCAACAGGTAATATCCTTCCGTAACTCTTTCATTTCAAATGGTAACAGTTTCTCCTTGTTCATGCTTTTAATTTCATCTTTAGAACATTGAGGACAATGTTAGGTTTAAGTTTGGGGGTATGGGAGAAACTTTTTAGTATGAATAAATAAACTCCAGAGCTTAGAAATTTATGCCTATTGAGGATTGCACTAACTAATCTAAGTGGATGGAAGCATTTTGATTGTAGGAGTTTGAGGAACCAATCTGATTAGATGGAAACATCTAAAGAGTCTATTCATAAAAGCACAGAGCTCAGGTGTTAGAAATAACATGATAGTTTCACCATATCTCGTTGAGTCCTTTTCACTTCTATTTTTATTTTATTTTGTTTTTAAACTATTTCTCTAAGTGATAGGTGGGGCCCACGATTCAAGTTGTTACCAATGCTAGGGTGAATTAGAGTGATTGAGATACCATGAAAAAAAAAAAAGTTGAAAAAGAAAAAGAGATGAAAAAAAAAAAGATGAAAAAAAAAATGGTAGTTACCAAAAAGTAAAAAAAAAAAAAAAAAAAAAATGAGACCAGACCATTTGACCAAAAGGAATAAATTCAATAAAGTCGACCACTGGTACCCTTGTATATGCCAGTTGTGTTGACCTAGAGTTAGGTTATCGACCACTGGTACCCTTGTATATGCCAGTGTGTTGATATTAGTCAGACTAGTATCTCAATCCATTAGGATAGGTTCATTTTGGCAGAGGCCTTCAGACAGATATGGGAAACGCCGTTCACTTAGTAAACATCAAAACCATCTATGTTTTTCTATATCCATCTCTTAATCTTTCCATGTGATTAGTTTGACTCCGAATATGATGTCCATAGTGCAACTATCTGAGTAGAGCTCTGTCACTTTATATGAATTTTAGTATGCTTGAGTGCAAACTCGTGTACACAATTGGAATTTCGCATCAGGGTACTTCTTCCTGTAGTCAATAAGTATGCCAACCAAGGAGATTCTTTAGTGCCTTCCAAGGTTCTGCGTAGATAGCTAAGGTCTGGATTACAGGTTTTGTGGGTATATCTCTGGTAAGCCCTCCCGAGACTATAACTCGGCCACTAGGGCCACCTAGGGGTTTAAAGGCTTATTGCATACGCTAAATGCAATCGACGATGCCTGCGACAGTGAGTTAGGATTTTATTTTGTAGTTTTGATTTGCTCGGGACTAGCAAATAATAAGTTTGGGGGTATTTGATAGACGCATTTATGTAATATATCTCAATTGTATATAGTGTTAGTGCTCGATTCTATACTTATTTGGTTATTTTATTTATTTGTAGGTGTTTTTAGAAGAATAAGGTTTTGCGGCGAAATTGGCTGAAAATGCGGCGTTTGGACCTCCGTTGATAGAGTACCGGAAGCACCTCAGAAATACCTCGGAGGAACCCCGAAAAAGTGCGGAAAATGTCCCAGAAAACTCACTATACGGACCCTCAATTTTGGATAAGGGGTAACCTAATTACTAAGGGGTGACCCATTTCCAGACAGCTGCTAAAGGGACACCGGAGCTGGATAGGGGGCACCCTTCTTCTTCACGTTTAAAACAGAATTTTGGCGGGAAATTGGTTTTCAACTCTGGCAGTTTAGGGTTCGAATTGTTGGACGTGTTTTATGGAGATTCAATTGCCAAACTCGATTGGGATGGACTTTAGTGGACCAAACAGGGTTTATGTGTGCGTTTGGGTCGAGCATATTGGGCTGAATCGTCGATATCAAGCAAAACAGAGGTGATGTTTTCACGGGTCTGCTGTGGAGATAATTTTGGAGATTACGTGGAGGATTAGGGAAGATATCTTCTCTTATTCGATTCCCTTATATCTTGGGAAAGTTTTGTAACAACAGAAGACGCGTACGAGAGTTTGGAAAGGGTCAGCAGCCGTGTAGAAAAGAAAAACCGTAACTTGGCAGGGAGAAAAAAAGAAAAAGATTTCTCGAGATTTATGGATCTGGGTAGTATATAAAGGAGGATACAAGTCTCATAAAGGGGGATGAAGAGTTTGGGGTCGAGCCAGATCCAGGAGGAGCGAAGAAGAAGGAAAAACAGCAATGTTCACCTGCTGCTGCTGCTGCCATTAAAAAGCTTCAAGAACACGAAGAATAGACTCTCCAGGGCAGACTTATTTTCAGCAGCGTCAACAGCATCAGCGACGTGTCGCAGTTAGCTGCAGTTATATTCTATCGTTCCTGTTGGACGTGTTTTGTGAGTCTCAGAACCACAATTTTATAACTTTTGACTCTTTTAATCACACTTTGAACTTTGAATTAATATTTTGAGTGTGTGATTGATATGAATAGCTAAACCCCAATACTGGGATGATTGAGGAAGCCATATTTTACACATATAAAAATTATATTTAATTCTTTTATGACTTCTTGCATTTTTATTAAATGTTTTATGATTTTTTCTTAATTGATTGTCATTTCTTTTGATGGTTTATGCTTGGTCTTAGTACTTTTGATATGCCATGCTTTCGATTTACAGTTAATCTTCTAAAAATCTACCTTGGCAAGAATTAGAGTCCCTATTTTTATGTGAGTTATAATTGTTTTGGAAATAAATATATTAATATGAATGATTATGGTGGAATCCTGAGTCCTAGTGTCTCTTGATCCTGTGACAATTTTGTATATACTTTTGTTTTTAAATCTATTCAAGTCCGAGCATCGAATCCGTATTTACCGCAATCGAAATACTACAACAATAACTGAATGAAACTTACCAATGGCTCAAAGGGTTTCCTCATCACCCTAGTTATGATCTTAGAACATGGAAATTACACTTGAAACAACATTGCATCAAACAAAACATGAACTGAAGATAACACAGTTGAGGAAATGGCTAGTCCAGTCCTCTTGGGTGAAGCTCTGGCTAGCCCAGGCATAAGTTTTACATACACCCAATGTTCTCAATTTATAGTACAATGTTTTCCCCCAAAATTTAGAAACCCTAAATTTTGAAACCTAATTTTGATTTTGGGAATTTTCAATTCAACTCACCCACTGTGATTTCTGCTTCGACCCATGCTCGTACTTCTCCTCCTCTGCTAATGCTGCTTCTCTTGTCGTCTCTGAAATACTAGCTCGAGATGTTTTACAAATCCCACACCCTAGGGTTCAGAGAAAGAGGTGCGAGTTTTGTAAAATGTTAGGCTAGTAGAGGGATGGGTTTTGGGGGAAGGACTGAGCTGATGGAGGTGTTGGCAGTGAGAAATGGTTGCGGCAGAGGAGACAGTGGAGGAGGTGGTGTTGCAGACGAGAAGAGAGTTTTGCAGAGAATTTGGGAAGAAGAGAGGAGAAGAGATCGATGGAAATGGGATTAGGGTTCGTTTGGTTGAGGGTGTAGGTTTCTGATGCTAGGGTGTGAGGCGGGTGTATCAAAGGTTGATGCTCAGCGAAGCGAAAGCGTAGGATAAAAAGGTGATGAATGATCCAACGGCGCGATAGGAACGACCGTTGGATGATGAGATACAACAAAACTGACGGCTTCAGATGGAGTTAGGTACTATAGTGTTTGACAGGAGCTTCGGATTTTGATGCACAATGATGAGGCGACCGTTGGATGACAAGATGGATCCAATCTGACGGCTCTCATGGAAATGGGTATGGATAATGGAAATGGATTTGGGTAAGGGTTTTGGGCTTGGGTATGCCAAGCCCATATCTTCTTTAAGAACAATTCTTCCTCTTCAAGCCCACTTCTAGTTGATCCGGCTCTTGCAAACATCATTCTTCGCTTCCTCCTAGCGGGAGTCTTTGCCGTTCCTTTGCTCTTTTCGCTCCGTGAGATAACCAGGCTTTATTTAGTACCTAAAAATGCAAAATTAATTAAGAAAAGTATTTATTCTTGAAAACAACGAAAACACAGAATATGGGATAAAATGTAGAATTAATGCACAAAAGATGAGTTAAATGCCAAGAAAAATATATAGAAATATGCACTTTTTAGCACTCATCAAATACCCCAAACCTGAATTTTACTTGTCCTCAAGTAAAACAAAACTAAGGAAATCCTACCTATACCACTGTCGCTGGTCTCTCGAATGCATTTAGCGTATGCAATAAGCCTTTTAAACCACTAATGTCCCTAGTGGACGAGTGAAGTCTCGTGAAGGTTTGCTTAGAACGTACCTACAAAGTTCTAGGACAAATATAAGCTCAGTTTCCATCAAATGTGACATGTGCAAACAGTTTAAGCTCACAGCAAAATGGAGATGTCAATCTAGCTATCTAAGGCACAATCCTAGCACTGATAACAAATAAAGACATGTGATAAGAGTGTAAAGTGTATCTACACATGTGTAAAGAAATATCGGATGTTATGACTACTAATCACCAAGAGATAGTTTCTCAGGCTAAGAACCAAGGTCGAAATCTAGCTAGCTGTCCGGACTTTACGAGAATTGTGTGAGTTGGAGGTGGTTTTCACAATTACTCGCGTTGTACATCAATGGCATACACCCTTCCTTGCTTATTACAATAAAAAAATAAAAGATGACTCTTACATGACTCTTATTTACATTGACTACTCTCTTTATTTTTAGACAAGAGAGAATGGAATTGCTAAATACTTGATTTTTTTGAATTTTTTTCTGATATTAATTTTTTTTTTCTGAATATATACATCGTTTTTTTTTTTTTTTTTGGAATGATTTTTACATATGGTAGCTCTTTTGATACATAACAAAAAGAAACAAAAAATTACATGACACTTTGCAAGAGGTAGCCCTTTTTGATGCACCCAGTTAAATTCGATGGTTGTCTTTCTTAATGTAACCTCCACCTTCTATCCCAACCAACCAAAGAACAAGCTAGTCAAGTTTCGTTCAGTATTCTAAAGTGATTGGCAACTAAAACTTCCGATAGAACACCTCAAGGATGAGGCTATACATGTATTGGTAGATCGTGCGCGTGCAAGTTTCTTATCACTATGTGAATTGTGCTAGAATCAGGGTGCCTAAATATCTTGACTAAGAATCCTTATGTTTACATACATGCACAAGAGTCAACATTTCAAGGTAAATGAGCTCCATTTTTATGTTTTTATCATTTTCTATTTTTTTTTCATTTTTCATTTTTTTTTTCAAAAAGAAAGAGTTCTATTTTTCGATATAGCATGTTATCGGGATATCTACTCTATACCCCCAAACCTAAACTAAACATTGTCCTCAATGTTTCAAAAGATGAATAAAATTATAATACAACATACGAATAGGACCATGCTGAGCAGAGAAAAAAGAAAGAGAATACCCGGATGTCGGCGAAAGCAAGATTAGAACTCCGTTATTCAAGGAAAAAATCCAACATATGTCAGCCGAGATCATATTGGATTAGCAAAATATGTACAAAAGAAACAAAAGGATTTTTAAAATTTTTATCTACTGGATTATATACAAAAAATTCACCATACACTAACAATCTAAAGAGTTGAGGATCAACCCAAAAGACCAAGTGTAGAGGTTTCAACATCTTCACACAAATATAACAGGAAAGAAACGCAAGTGAAACTGTGAAACAAAATGAGCTACCCCGAAACCTGGATTTTTCAACATATAAAATTTTGGATACAAAATCTCGCAGTTTTGGGGGTTCATCATGCACAAGGTCTAACTCGAAATGAACTTTGCTAGGGACGGGTACACATGCTAAATCCAACTATGGCTCCTTAAAAGTATTATACTTAGATGCAAAATATTCCAAGAGGACTTGGGAAGCACACAGTTCCAAACCTAGGTTGGGAATTTTCAGAAAAGTTGGTTTGACAATATCGGTACAAACTAAATCTAGGTTGGGTGGAAGGCCATTAGATTGTGACTCAGGCAGGACGATAGGCACATCATTATTAATCAAATCAATATCTCCTAAGTCTTCTACAAGTGTCACAACATGCTCACAATCATCAAAAAAATTATCAAGTCCACAATCAGAATCAATATCATCAACATATTTATTCTCATGCATCGACAAATCAGGAGAAATATCACAATGTGACCTAGGTGGAGAATCAGACACATCAAATATATTTTCATGCATATTAGTGTCAACAGACGATTCTATATTATCTAAGTCATTTTCATAGGAGAGATGCACATGCTCAAAATCAGTATCAACATCACATGTATATGGAATACTAGAAGAAACATCATTCATGAAGGTCGGGGCAAAAAAGCCTAATGTATTTGAACCCAAAGGTTCCATAACATTTTCATTATAGACATGTTCTTCTAACATAACATCATAATCATCATAATCATCATCATGGTTGCATGCATATTGGTCCTCATTAACAGTGGTGGTGTCATTAGTCGATTCATGTTCCTCTAAATTAGGTTCATATTCAACATCATTTACATGAATTGGACTAGACACTTCATTAGAGACAACATACATTTCCTCATGAATTTCCTCCTTTTGTAGGTGAAGCAAAATCTGATCTAACTTCGCCTGAATTCGTGATGTAGATCTATCAAAGTTTAGCTCACTGAGAGCTTCTATGGTGGAGTCTAAATTCATGGGAGTACAAAATTCTTCATGTTCAAATTGTGGTGATTGGTACATGTGTGCATGGTCATTAGGGTTTATAAAAGATTGATCGCAACCCTCAAAGGTTTGATTATGGTCCCAATGACTACCAGCCTAACAATTTATGAGCATTTCATACCTTGGATTTTCTCTAGATTGCCTAAAATTATGCAAAATATGACAATTCTCAAAAGGGTGGTCTAAACTACCACATGCGGGACATGCATAGATTTCAGGTTGCCTAAGAAAATTAGATGTGACAGATTCCTCATGTGATTGCATTTCTAAAGCTGCGATTCGAGCTTCTAATTGATCCACAAGAGATGATTGTGTGAGTGAGGCATTAGCAAAATGTTCATTTTCACGTTGTGGCGAATGATGCATGTGTTAATAGTCATTAGGGTTTATTTATTGAGGCTCGGGACTCTGAAAATGTCCATTATAATTCCTATGACTATTGACATCATGGTCTATGGGAGGTTCATAACGTGGAGTATGTCCATACGCAAGTTCTCTAAGGGATTTGTTGGATTCCCCAACTGTAGACCAAGATCTAGACATGATTGGGCTCAAAAGCTAAGTAACTATGTTACAAAGCCCAAAATTTGGTTTTTAATGGGTTTGGATTTTTGGGAAAAATTTGGTTTTTATGGGTAACATTTGGTTTTGTCGGGTTTGAAAAAGAAATTTGGTTTTTAATGGGTTTTAGAAAATTTGGACTTAATGGGAAAAGAAAACACTTTGGTTTATTGGGTTTTGAAAACTTTGGTTTTATGGGATAAAAGGCCAAGCCCACTGTTGGGTTTTGGAAAAATTGTTGTGAAACCGAGCCCAACTCTCGGCCTAGAGTTAGGGTACACGACCCACTAACGACTTCAGCAAGCCCAGAAACTAACGAAGCCCAGCTGAGTTGGTAGGTTCAGTTAAACTTGTTTAGGTTGTTTGTTGGGTTTTTGAAACCCAAAATTTTGATAGGGACAATCCCACAGTTAAGCTCAAATACATACCCAAAAGTTAACTTAAATTACAAGCCCAACAAAAAAAATGGAAAAAATTATTACAAGCCCACAAATTAAAAATGGAAGCCCACATGTTGGGTTCTCTTAATGGGTTTAGGCTTACTTGCTTAAGCACAACCCAGCTGCTCTGTTTTTAGTTGCACAGCCCAGTTGGGCCTTGTTCTTTTCCTTTGCTTGTGTAGCCCAGTTGTGTTTTGGTCTAGCTACAGCAGCAGCAAACAACAACACCAGATCAACTCAGCAACAGCAACAGGCTTGGCCTGGAAGGAAACAGCAGCAGCACCAGGTCAGTTTGTGTCCCTCACAGCAAGGTCACAACAACAACAGCAGGGACAACAGCTTCACCAACAGCAGGGACAACAGCTTCAGCAACAACATCTGTTGGCAGCAGCACCACAGGCAGCAGCAGGTAAAGCAGCAACAGGTCCTTGGCAAGCAACAGGTCAGTTGGAGAAGGCACCTGTTACTCAACAGAGTTATCAGTTAAGAGCAAGCTACAAAGAATAGGAAAATTACACTAGACGCTACACTAAATGCTCATGCAGGAATGTAATGCAAAGATGAATATGCAAGTTATGATGCAGGAATGTAAGCAAGAAAACAACTTCAACACAGCACCAGTCCCCGGCAGCGGCGCCAAAAACTTGGTAGGCTTTTAAGAGTGTAAAATAAGAGCAAGAAAGAAGCCTACTTGTTATACCTGCAAGTGCACAGGGTCTGTTGTAGTAGATGTGTGCAAGTCAGGGTCGAACCATAGAGACTAGGTGTGTGTGATTGAAGGTTTCCTAGCTAAGCTAGATCTCTAAGTGTAGCAGTGGAAGTGAGCTAATGAAACAAAGGCAATGAGCCTAAGGCAGTGAAGTGACAGCAAAGAAGTAAAGGGAATCAAATAAAAACAAGAAACAGTAAAGGAAAGAGGGATTTTGGGTGAAGACTAGGGATTAGATTCCACCATTTCACCTAGACTAAGTTGTCCTAGTTCCACATAAATCTTGTCCCTTGTATAGTTATCAGTGAGCTTCTTGGATCAACTGACTAACTAGATGGCAGTGGAGGTTCTATGCCTGCTGCTCATCAAAGGGTTGGGTTAGAAAGGAAGCTAAAGGCACTAAGATAATTCTAATCCTAGTAGTAGTTGGGGCTCTCACACTGCAACTACCCACAGAGAATCCACTTAGGTGTTTTAACAACCTAAAGGATGTTCTAATCACAATTAAAGTATTCATCCTAAGTACTAATTGTCTGATTTAGAGTACAACTAGTCAGAGGATTCATAACAGACAATTAAGCATGAGCTGTAGCACAATCACATGGTGGTGTTCTAACTACAATGCATACATGATATGCACTGTGAGAGAAAAAATGTAAAGTGCTTTGATTAAGACTATCCTAAACATTTCAAGCACAACAAGAATTATGTTTATAACTGATAGACGCATTTATGTGTCTAATATATCTCAATTGTATATAGTGTTAGTGCTCGATTCTATACTTATTTGGTTATTTTATTTATTTGTAGGTGTTTTTAGAAGAATAAGGTTTTGCGGCGAAATTGGCTGAAAATGCGGCGTTTGGACCTCCGTTGATAGAGTACCGGAAGCACCTCAGAAATACCTCGGAGGAACCCCGAAAAAGTGCGGAAAATGTCCCAGAAAACTCACTATACGGGGTAACCTAATTACTAAGGGGTGACCCATTTCCAGACAGCTGCTAAAGGGACACCGGAGCTGGATAGGGGGCACCCTTCTTCTTCACGTTTAAAACAGAATTTTGGCGGGAAATTGGTTTTCAACTCTGGCAGTTTAGGGTTCGAATTGTTGGACGTGTTTTATGGAGATTCAATTGCCAAACTCGATTGGGATGGACTTTAGTGGACCAAACAGGGTTTATGTGTGCGTTTGGGTCGAGCATATTGGGCTGAATCGTCGATATCAAGCAAAACAGAGGTGATGTTTTCACGGGTCTGCTGTGGAGATAATTTTGGAGATTACGTGGAGGATTAGGGAAGATATATTCTCTTATTCGATTCCCTTATATCTTGGGAAAGTTTTGTAACAACAGAAGACGCGTACGAGAGTTTGGAAAGGGTCAGCAGTCGTGTAGAAAAGAAAAACCGTAACTTGGCAGGGAGAAAAAAAGAAAAAGATTTCTCGAGATTTATGGATCTGGGTAGTATATAAAGGAGGATACAAGTCTCATAAAGGGGGATGAAGAGTTTGGGGTCGAGCCAGATCCAGGAGGAGCGAAGAAGAAGGAAAAACAACAATGTTCACCTGCTGCTGCTGCTGCCATTAAAAAGCTTCAAGAACACGAAGAATAGACTCTCCAGGGCAGACTTATTTTCAGCAGCGTCAACAGCATCAGCGACATGTCGCAGTTAGCTGCAGTTATATTCTATCGTTCCTGTTGGACGTGTTTTGTGAGTCTCAGAACCACAATTTTATAACTTTTGACTCTTTTAATCACACTTTGAACTTTGAATTAATATTTTGAGTGTGTGATTGATATGAATAGCTAAACCCCAATACTGGGATGATGGAGGAAGCCATATTTTACACATATAAAAATTATATTTAATTCTTTTATGACTTCTTGCATTTTTATTAAATGTTTTATGATTTTTTCTCAATTGATTGTCATTTCTTTTGATGGTTTATGCTTGGTCTTAGTACTTTTGATATGCCATGCTTTCGATTTACAGTTAATCTTCTAAAAATCTACCTTGGCAAGAATTAGAGTCCCTATTTTTATGTGAGTTATAATTGTTTTGGAAATAAATATATTAATTATATGAATGATTATGGTGGAATCCTGAGTCCTAGTGTCTCTTGATCCTGTGACAATTTTGTATATACTTTTGTTTTTAAATATATTCAAGTCCGAGCATCGAATCCGTATTTACCGCAATCGAAATACTACAACAAAATGGCGCCGCTGCCGGGGACTTGTATATAGATTTGTTTTTAGGTTTATTATTTTATTTTATTTTTTTACTATTATTTGTTCCTTTTTACGTTTCTTTTTGTGTCTTTGATTTACAGGTTCGAAGTGGAATACTAAGGACTTGGGAACAAAAAGCTTAAAGCTAAAAGTTAAAAGCTAAAAGAGAAGAAGAAAAAGACATAATTTTTTTTTTTAGGATTTAATTTTTATTATTATTTTTTTTTTGTATATAGCTTTTATTTATTTATTTTTAGAATTTGTAAATAGGCTTTATTTTTCATAATTTTTGTAATTTTGGACTTTTTATTTGGACTTTATTCTGGACTTTGGACATTATTTTTAAAACCCTACGGAAGGGTTATAAATTAAAAAAAAAATTAAATACAAACTGTTTGCAGGGAAGGACGACGATTACTATATCGTCTCGGCCCCTCGGGTTCGCACACGTCATAGGAGTCGTGGCCCGAGTCGACGACAACGGTTCATCGCCCGTCTGGTACGGGAGGTAAGTCCATCGAAACACTCGCGAATCTCCTGTAAGCGAGTTACTGTATTCCTTAAGGTGATTCATTGATTGAGGACGAATTTGGACTGTTTTTAATTTCCTAGTAAAGGGCAAGGCCTGGCCAAATCAAGATAAGGAATCGGATTTCATCACTGTTTCCTTCTTGCCCGCCTTAGGAAAACGAAACCAAACGCGAACCTAAGCCTAAAATTTTGAATAGAACGAGACCAATAGGGTAACGAGCTTGATAGGAAACTCGTTCGAAAAATATTGGTTGCTCTTTAAGCACATTTCAAAGTTCATGATGGTTTCTGTGAGTTGAATGCGTGACTGCGCCGCCTTGTGATAGCGGTGAGGCCTTGGGTATCAAAGCTCCACTGAGCTTCCCTCGCCTTGATTCAACTTACATTAGCTCGGATTGATTCCAGAGGGGTGTGCTCAAATTGTAACGAATTCCTTTTCGAAGGAATAGAAGCTGGTCTAGAAAACAATCTAAGTGGAGCCATCATGCTTTTTGTTTGCTAGATTCTATAGGTTTGATTTGGTCGAGTCGGACTTGTTTGTGATTGCGTAGAATTCCCCTGCAATTAAGAATGTCGAACTGGTATGATAGAAGCCAATACAATGAATATCGACCTGAATTTGAATATGGACATCATCAGTATTATGACCATAGTGAGAATAGTGGCTGGGGACGCCAACCTTTTCAAGGTTATGGTTCATACCATGGTGAGCCCAATTACTATCCGCACGTGCATCAGTCTTACGAGCAAGAAGATTATAGTACTAGTTCTTCGTCTCTAGAGGATACAATCAAACTATTGAAAAGTAGTCCTTTTTATGATCCTTCAGTTCCTATTCCTTCTCTAGAAGAGACTCTCAGGAATTTAGCTAAGTCATCACGTCAGTTAGCTGAATCGACGTATAAATTAGATGAGGTGAATAATGTAGTTATGGACGAAAGAACTGCAACAACAACTGAATCTGTAGAAGATATCCTCAATAGATTAACTCAAAACTTAGATCCTACACTAAGGGAACTTTCTTTGGAAGAGACCCTTGAGAGGATAGCTGAGTCGACACGTAGACTTGAGTTAGAGACGAATGAAAGTATTGCTCGAAATAACTTGAATTGCCAATATAGTGTATCCAATAATACCCTTGAGAATGAAGATACTTTTTACATAATCAAGATAACGAGGTTATAATTGGTAACACTACTTATTTAGATAAGGTTCAATCATCTTCGTACTATTATGATGATGAGGATAGTAGTGATGAAGAATCTGAAACATGTAGGCATAGTAATCAGGAATCTAGTAATCCAATTGAGCTTTATAGTGACTATATTATTTCTACTTCAAATCCAAATAATTTTTATGATTATTCACCTATTCAAAAGGACGAGGATTTGATTAGGGATACACCGTTTTAGACGATGTAGTTTTTCCTTTTGATTACGAAGCCGATAGTGGTTTAGAGGAACGGTTCATTTCGAAAATATGTTTTAGAGTCTAGCGACTTAGAAACAATAGTCTTGGAAGAAGAAGATAGACCCGTAGAGATGAGTAAAGATGCACTACCTGATAATAACTTAGAAGAATCTCTTGAATATTTTAAGGACTCTGAAGATACGGAAATTCAAGAAAAAATTAGAGGTCTATCTAGAGAAACTGAAAACTCTAAGTTTGGGGGTGATTATCACTTCCCTAGTGCCTTACCTTTAACTCTCAGAAAGTCCCCACACTTAGGACTTGACATCAATGCCTCAACCATTTTACAAGATTACTTTCATACTCGTTTTCCTGAACCTAGTGATGTCCATAAGGAAGTTCAGTTGTTAGAAACCCATCCTCTGGTGATGAGGTTAGACCAGGCTATGATACTACGATCGACTTTGTTTTCCCACCAAATATTTTTCAAACAATTGTGGGAACGTATAAATTTCAAATGTGTCAATTATTAAGTTCTGAGACTAAACCTAATTACTTTAGGATATTAGAATCGACACATTTTCTTAAGAATGACCACTACTCTCACTGTGGTCAATTATGTAAGTCAAACCTGATTGACTTAGAGGATCCTCAATTATTTAGGTTATTATTTTGTGCTTCTAAGTTCTTATTTAAGTACTTACAGACTCTAGGACCTAATAATTCGGATCTCAATTTTGAGGAGTTGCAGCCTAAAGAAATATATTTAGACCCTTTTATAGAACCTGAACCTGAACCACAATTAGATATAGATATCTTAATCAGGAAACTAGGTAAGGGCATGCTAGTCTTGTACATTTTCTTGGTTCACTGCAGTTTCCTTTTGTCAGCTCTTTTTGGTGTTAAAGACCCACAGTTATTCCGGCTACTGTTATACGGTTCGAGTTGACTAATACTTTTCTTAGTCTGGCTGAAGACTTTAAACTTAGCACTTCTTGGGAGGTAACCCAATCTCATGCAACAGGTAATATCCTTCCGTAACTCTTTCATTTCAAATGGTAACAGTTTCTCCTTGTTCATGCTTTTAATTTCATCTTTAGAACATTGAGGACAATGTTAGGTTTAAGTTTGGGGGTATGGGAGAAACTTTTTAGTATGAATAAATAAACTCCAGAGCTTAGAAATTTATGCCTATTGAGGATTGCACTAACTAATCTAAGTGGATGGAAGCATTTTGATTGTAGGAGTTTGAGGAACCAATCTGATTAGATGGAAACATCTAAAGAGTCTATTCATAAAAGCACAGAGCTCAGGTGTTAGAAATAACATGATAGTTTCACCATATCTCGTTGAGTCCTTTTCACTTCTATTTTTATTTTATTTTGTTTTTAAACTATGTTTCTCTAAGTGATAGGTGGGGCCCACGATTCAAGTTGTTACCAATGCTAGGGTGAATTAGAGTGATTGAGATACCATGAAAAAAAAAAAAGTTGAAAAAGAAAAAGAGATGAAAAAAAAAAAGATGAAAAAAAAAATGGTAGTTACCAAAAAGTAAAAAAAAAAAAAAAAAAAAAATTGAGACCAGACCATTTGACCAAAAGGAATAAATTCAATAAAGTCGACCACTGGTACCCTTGTATATGCCAGTTGTGTTGACCTAGAGTTAGGTTATCGACCACTGGTACCCTTGTATATGCCAGTGTGTTGATATTAGTCAGACTAGCATCTCAATCCATTAGGATAGGTTCATTTTGGCAGAGGCCTTCAGACAGATATGGGAAACGCCGTTCACTTAGTAAACATCAAAACCATCTATGTTTTTCTATATCCATCTCTTAATCTTTCCATGTGATTAGTTTGACTCCGAATATGATGTCCATAGTGCAACTATCTGAGTAGAGCTCTGTCACTTTATATGAATTTTAGTATGCTTGAGTGCAAACTCGTGTACATCAATTGGAATTTCGCATCAGGGTACTTCTTCCTGTAGTCAATAAGTATGCCAACCAAGGAGATTCTTTAGTGCCTTCCAAGGTTCTGCGTAGATAGCTAAGGTCTGGATTACAGGTTTTGTGGGTATATCTCTGGTAAGCCCTCCCGAGACTATAACTCGGCCACTAGGGCCACCTAGGGGTTTAAAGGCTTATTGCATACGCTAAATGCAATCGACGATGCCTGCGACAGTGAGTTAGGATTTTATTTTGTAGTTTTGATTTGCTCGGGACTAGCAAATAATGAGTTTGGGGGTATTTGATAGACGCATTTATGTGTCTAATATATCTCAATTGTATATAGTGTTAGTGCTCGATTCTATACTTATTTGGTTATTTTATTTATTTGTAGGTGTTTTTAGAAGAATAAGGTTTTGCGGCGAAATTGGCTGAAAATGCGGCGTTTGGACCTCCGTTGATAGAGTACCGGAAGCACCTCAGAAATACCTCGGAGGAACCCCGAAAAAGTGCGGAAAATGTCCCAGAAAACTCACTATACGGACCCTCAATTTTGGATAAGGGGTAACCTAATTACTAAGGGGTGACCCATTTCCAGACAGCTGCTAAAGGGACACCGGAGCTGGATAGGGGGCACCCTTCTTCTTCACGTTTAAAACAGAATTTTGGCGGGAAATTGGTTTTCAACTCTGGCAGTTTAGGGTTCGAATTGTTGGACGTGTTTTATGGAGATTCAATTGCCAAACTCGATTGGGATGGACTTTAGTGGACCAAACAGGGTTTATGTGTGCGTTTGGGTCGAGCATATTGGGCTGAATCGTCGATATCAAGCAAAACAGAGGTGATGTTTTCACGGGTCTGCTGTGGAGATAATTTTGGAGATTACGTGGAGGATTAGGGAAGATATATTCTCTTATTCGATTCCCTTATATCTTGGGAAAGTTTTGTAACAACAGAAGACGCGTACGAGAGTTTGGAAAGGGTCAGCAGCCGTGTAGAAAAGAAAAACCGTAACTTGGCAGGGAGAAAAAAAGAAAAAGATTTCTCGAGATTTATGGATCTGGGTAGTATATAAAGGAGGATACAAGTCTCATAAAGGGGGATGAAGAGTTTGGGGTCGAGCCAGATCCAGGAGGAGCGAAGAAGAAGGAAAAACAGCAATGTTCACCTGCTGCTGCTGCTGCCATTAAAAAGCTTCAAGAACACGAAGAATAGACTCTCCAGGGCAGACTTATTTTCAGCAGCGTCAACAGCATCAGCGACGTGTCGCAGTTAGCTGCAGTTATATTCTATCGTTCCTGTTGGACGTGTTTTGTGAGTCTCAGAACCACAATTTTATAACTTTTGACTCTTTTAATCACACTTTGAACTTTGAATTAATATTTTGAGTGTGTGATTGATATGAATAGCTAAACCCCAATACTGGGATGATTGAGGAAGCCATATTTTACACATATAAAAATTATATTTAATTCTTTTATGACTTCTTGCATTTTTATTAAATGTTTTATGATTTTTTCTTAATTGATTGTCATTTCTTTTGATGGTTTATGCTTGGTCTTAGTACTTTTGATATGCCATGCTTTCGATTTACAGTTAATCTTCTAAAAATCTACCTTGGCAAGAATTAGAGTCCCTATTTTTATGTGAGTTATAATTGTTTTGGAAATAAATATATTAATTATATGAATGATTATGGTGGAATCCTGAGTCCTAGTGTCTCTTGATCCTGTGACAATTTTGTATATACTTTTGTTTTTAAATCTATTCAAGTCCGAGCATCGAATCCGTATTTACCGCAATCGAAATACTACAACAATAACTGAATGAAACTTACCAATGGCTCAAAGGGTTTCCTCATCACCCTAGTTATGATCTTAGAACATGGAAATTACACTTGAAACAACATTGCAATCAAACAAAACATGAACTGAAGATAACACAGTTGAGGAAATGGCTAGTCCAGTCCTCTTGGGTGAAGCTCTGGCTAGCCCAGGCATAAGTTTTACATACACCCAATGTTCTCAATTTATAGTACAATGTTTTCCCCCAAAATTTAGAAACCCTAAATTTTGAAACGCTAATTTTGATTTTGGGAATTTTCAATTCAACTCACCCACTGTGATTTCTGCTTCGACCCATGCTCGTACTTCTCCTCCTCTGCTAATGCTGCTTCTCTTGTCGTCTCTGAAATACTAGCTCGAGATGTTTTACAAATCCCACACCCTAGGGTTCAGAGAAAGAGGTGCGAGTTTTGTAAAATGTTTAGGCTAGTAGAGGGATGGGTTTTGGGGGAAGGACTGAGCTGATGGAGGTGTTGGCAGTGATAGAAATGGTTGCGGCAGAGGAGACAGTGGAGGAGGTGGTGTTGCAGACGAGAAGAGAGTTTTGCAGAGAATTTGGGAAGAAGAGAGGAGAAGAGATCGATGGAAATGGGATTAGGGTTCGTTTGGTTGAGGGTGTAGGTTTCTGATGCTAGGGTGTGAGGCGGGTGTATGAAAGGTTGATGCTCAGCAAAGCGAAAGCGTAGGATAAAAAGGTGATTGAATGATCCAACGGCGCGATAGGAACGACCGTTGGATGATGAGATACAACAAAACTGACGGCTTCAGATGGAGTTAGGTACTATAGTGTTTGACAGGAGCTTCGGATTTTGATGCACAATGATGAGGCGACCGTTGGATGACAAGATGGATCCAATCTGACGGCTCTCATGGAAATGGGTATGGATAATGGAAATGGATTTGGGTAATGGTTTTGGGCTTGGGTATGCCAAGCCCATATCTTCTTTAAGAACAATTCTTCCTCTTCAAGCCCACTTCTAGTTGATCCGGCTCTTGCAAACATCATTCTTCGCTTCCTCCTAGCGGGAGTCTTTGCCTTTCCTTTGCTCTTTTCGCTCCATGAGATAACCAGGCTTTATTTAGTACCTAAAAATGCAAAATTAATTAAGAAAAGTATTTATTCTTGAAAACAACGAAAACACAGAATATGAGATAAAATGTAGAATTAATGCACAAAAGATGAGTTAAATGCCAAGAAAAATATATAGAAATATGCACTTTTTAGCACTCATCAAATACCCCAAACCTGAATTTTACTTGTCCTCAAGTAAAACAAAATTAAGGAAATCCTACCTATACCACTGTCGCTGGTCTCTCGAATGCATTTAGCGTATGCAATAAGCCTTTTAAACCACTAAATGTCCCTAGTGGACGAGTGAAGTCTCGTGAAGGTTTGCTTAGAACGTACCTACAAAGTTCTAGGACAAAATATAAGCTCAGTTTCCATGAAATGTGACATGTGCAAAACAGTTTAAGCTCACAGCAAAATGGAGATGTCAATCTAGCTATCTAAGGCACAATCCTAGCACTGATAACAAATAAAGACAGGTGATAAGAGTGTAAAGTGTATCTACACATGTGTAAAGAAATATCGGATGTTATGACTACTAATCACCAAGAGATAGTTTCTCAGGCTAAGAACCAAGGTCGAAATCTAGCTAGCTGTCCGGACTTTACGAGAATTGTGAGTGAGTTGGAGGTTTTTCACAATTACTCGCGTTGTACATCAATGGCATACACCCTTCCTTGCTTATTACAATAAAAAAATAAAAGATGACTCTATACATGACTCTTATTTACATTGACTACTCTCTTTTATTTTTAGACAAGAGAGAATGGAATTGCTAAATACTTGATTTTTTTGAATTTTTTTCTGATATTAATTTTTTTTTTTCTGAATATATACATCGTTTTTTTTTTTTTTTTGGAATTGATTTTTACATATGGTAGCTCTTTTGATACATAACAAAAAGAAACAAAAAATTACATGACACTTTGCAAGAGGTAGCCCTTTTTGATGCACCCAGTTAAATTCGATGGTTGTCTTTCTTAATGTAACCTCCACCTTCTATCCCAACCAACCAAAGAACAAGCTAGTCAAGTTTCGTTCAGTATTCTAAAGTGATTGGCAACTAAAACTTCCGATAGAACACCTCAAGGATGAGGCTATACATGTATTGGTAGATCGTGCGCGTGCAAGTTTCTTATCACTATGTGAATTGTGCTAGAATCAGGGTGCCTAAATATCTAGACTAAGAATCCTATGTTTACATACATTTGCACAAGAGTCAACATTTCAAGGTAAATGAGCTCCATTTTTATGTTTTTATCATTTTCTATTTTTTTTATTTTGATTTTTTTTTTTCAAAAAGGAAGAGTTCAATTTTTCGATATAGCATGTTATCGGGATATCTACTCTATACCCCCAAACCTAAACTAAACATTGTCCTCAATGTTTCAAAAGATGAATAAAATTATAATACAACATACGAATAGGACCATGCTGAGAGAGAAAAAGGAAAGAGAATACCCGGATGTCGGCGAAAGCAAGATTAGAACTCCGTTATTCAAGGCAAAAATCCAACATATTTCAGCCGAGATCATATTGGATTAGCAAAATATTACAAAAGGAACAAAAGGATTTTTAAAATTTTTATCTACTGGATTATATACAAAAAATTCACCATACACTAACAATCTAAAGAGTTGAGGATCAACCCAAAAGACAAGTGTAGTTTCAACAGCTTCACACAAATATAATATGAAGCGCAAGTGAAGCTGTGAAACAAAATGAGCTACCCCCAAACCTGGATTTTTCAACAGATAAAATTTTGGATACAAAATCTCGCAGTTTTGGGGGTTCATCATGCACAAGGTCTACTCGAAATGAACTTTGCTAGGGACGGGCACATGCTAATTCCAACTGTGGCTCCTCAAAGTATTATACTTAGATGCAAAATAGTCCAAAGGACTTGGGAAGCACACAGTTCCAAACCTAGGTTGGGAATTTTCAGAAAAGTTGGTTTGACAATATCGGTACAAACCAAATCTAGGTTGGGTGGAAGGCCATTAGATTGTGACTCAGGCAGGACGATAGGCACATCATTATTAATCAAATCAATATCTCCTAAGTCTTCTACAAGTGTCACAACATGCTCACATCATCAAAAATATCAAGTCCACAATCAGAATCAACATCATCAAAGATTTATTCTCATGCATCGGCAAATCAGGAGAAATATCACAATGTGACCTAGGAGAATCAGACACATCAAATATATTTTCATGCATATTAGTGTCACAGACGATTATATTATCTAAGTCATTTTTAGAGATATGACATGCTCAATATCAACATCACATTATGAATACTAGAAGAAACACATTCATGAAGGTCGGGGCGAAAGCCAATGTATTTGAACCAAAGGTTCCATAACATTTATTAGACATGTTCTTCTAACAACATCATAATCATCATAATCATCATCATGGTAGCATGCATATTGGTCCTCATTAACAGTGGTGGTGTCATTAGTCGATTCATGTTCCTCTAAATTAGGTTCATATTCAACATCATTTACATGAATGGGACTAGACACTTCATTAGAGACAACATACATTTCCTCATGAATTTCCTCCTTTTGTAGGTGAAGCAAAATCTGATCTAACTTCGCCTGAATTCGTGATGTAGATCTATCAAAGTTTAGCTCACTGAGAGCTTCTATGGTGGAGTCTAAATTCATGGGAGTACAAAATTCTTCATGTTCAAATTGTGGTGATTGGTACATGTGTGCATGGTCATTAGGGTTTATAAAAGATAGATCGCAACCCTCAAAGGTTTGATTATGGTCCCAATGACTACCAGCCTAACAATTTATGAGCATTTCATACCTTGGATTTTCTCTAGATTGCCTAAAATTATGCAAAATATGACAATTCTCAACAGGGTGATCTAAACTACCACATGCGGGACATGCATAGATTTCAGGTTGCCTAAGAAAATTAGATGTGACAGATTCCTCATGTGATTGCATTTCTAAAGCTGCGATTCGAGCTTCTAATTGATCCACAAGAGATGATTGTGTGAGTGAGGCATTAGCAAAATGTTCATTTTCACGTTGTGGCGAATGATGCATGTGTGAATAGTCATTAGGGTTCATGTATTGAGGCTCGGGACTCTGAAAATGTCCATTATAATTCCTATGACTATTGACATCATGGTCTATGGGAGGTTCATAACGTGGAGTATGTCCATACGCAAGTTATCTAAGGGATTTGTTGGATTCCCCAACTGTAGACCAAGATCTAGACATGATTGGGCTCAAAAGCTAAGTAACTATGTTACAAAGCCCAAAATTTGGTTTTTAATGGGTTTGGATTTTTGGGAAAAATTTGGTTTTTATGGGTAACATTTGGTTTTGTCGGGTTTGAAAAAGAAATTTGGTTTTTAATGGGTTTTAGAAAATTTGGACTTAATGGGAAAAGAAAACACTTTGGTTTATTGGGTTTTGAAAACTTTGGTTTTATGGGATAAAAGGCCAAGCCCACTGTTGGGTTTTGGAAAAATTGTTGTGAAACACAGCCCAACTCTCGGCCTAGAGTTTGGGTACACGGCCCATTAACGACTTCAGCAAGCCCAGAAACTAACGAAGCCCAGCTGAGTTGGTAGGTTCAGTTAAACTTGTTTAGGTTGTTTGTTGGGTTTTTGAAACCCAAAATTTTGATAGGGACAATCCCACAGTTAAGCTCAAATACAAACCCAAAAGTTAACTTAAATTACAAGCCCAACAAAAAAAATGGAAAAAATTATTACAAGCCCACAAACTAAAAATGGAAGCCCACAGGTTGGGTTCTCTTAATGGGTTTAGGCTTACTTGCTTAAGCACAGCCCAGCTGCTCTGTTTTTAGTTGCACATCCCAGTTCGGCCTTGTTCTTTTCCTTAGCTTGTGTAGCCCAGTTGTGTTTTGGTCTAGCTACAGCAGCAGCAGACAACAACACCAGATCAACTCAGAAACAACAACAGGCTTGGCCTGGCAGGAAACAGTAGCAGCACCAGGTCAGTTTGTGGCCCTCACAGCAAGGTCACATCAACAACAGCAGGGGCAACAGCTTCAGCAACAGCAGGGGCAACAGCTTCAGCAACAACAGCTGTTGGCAGCAGCACCACATGCAGCAGCAGGTAAAGCAGCAACAGGTCCTTGGCAAGCAACATGTCAGTTGGAGAAGGCACCTGTTACTCAACAGAGTTATCAGTTAAGAGCAAGCTACAAAGAACAGGAAAATTACACTAGATGCTACACTAAATGCTCATGCAGGAATGCAATGCAAAGATGAATATGCAAGTTATGATGCAGGAATGTAAGCAAGAAAACAACTTCAACACATCACCAGTCCCCGGCAGCGGCGCCAAAAACTTGGCAGGCTTTTAAGAGTGTAAAATAAGAGCAAGAAAGAAGCCTACTGGTTATACCTGCAAGTGCACAGGGTCTGTTGTAGTAGATGTGTGCAAGTTAGGGTCGAACCACAGAGACTAGGTGTGTGTGATTGAAGGTTTCCTAGCTAAGCTAGATCTCTAAGTGTAGCAGTGGCAGTGAGCTAATGAAACAAAGGCAATGAGCCTAAGGCAGTGAAGTGACAGCAAAGAAGTAAAGTGAATCAAATAAAAACAAGAAACAATAAAGGAAAGAGGGATTTTGGGTGAAGACTAGGGATTAGATTCCACCATTTCACCTAGACTAAGTTATCCTAGTTTCACATAAATCTTGTCCCTTGTATAGTTATCAGTGAGCTTCTTGGCTCAACTGACTAACTAGATGGCAGTGGAGGTTCTATGCCTGCTTCTCATCAAAGGGTTGGGTTAGAAAAGAAGCTAAAGGCACTAAGATAATTCTAATCCTAGTAGTAGTTGGGGCTCTCACACTGCAACTACCCACAGAGAAGCCACTTAGGTGTTTTAACAACCTAAAGGATGTTCTAATCACAACTAAAGTATTCATCCTAAGTACTAATTGTCTGATTTAGAGTACAACTAGTCAGAGGATTCATAACAGAAAATTAAGCATGAGTTGTAGCACAATCACATGTAGGTGTTCTAACTACAATGCATACATGATACGCACTGTGAGAGAAAAATGTAAAGTGCTTTGATTAAGACTATCCTAAACATTTCAAGCACAACAAGAATTATGTTTATAACTGAATGAAACTTAGCAATGGATCAAAGGGTTTCCTCATCACCCTAGTTATGAGCTTAGAACATGGAAATTACACTTGAAACAACATTGCATTCAAACAAAACATGAACTGAAGATAACACAGTTGAGTAACTGGCTAGTCCAGTCCTCTTGGGTGAAGCTCTGGCTAGCCCAGGCATAAGTTTTACATACACCCAATGTTCTCAATTTATAGTACAATGTTTTCCCCCAAAATTTAGAAACCCTAAATTTTGAAACGCTAATTTTGATTTTGGGAATTTTCAATTCAACTCACCCACTGTGATTTCTGCTTCGACCCATGCTCGTACTTCTCCTCCTCTGCTAATGTTGCTGCTCTTGTCGTCTCTGAAATACTAGCTCGAGATGTTTTACAAATCCCACACCCTAGGGTTCAGAGAAATAGGTGCAAGTTTTGTAAAATGTCTAGGCTAGTAGAGGGATGGGTTTTGGGGGAAGGAATGAGCTGATGGAGGTGGTGGCAGTGATAGAAATGGTTGCGTCAGAGGAGACAGTGGAGGAGGTGGTGTTGCAGACGAGAAGAGAGTTTTGCAGAGAATTTGGGAAGAAGAGAGGGGAAGAGATCGATGGAAATGGGATTAGGGTTCGTTTGGTTGAGGGTGTAGGTTTCTGATGCTAGGGTGTGAGGCGGGTGTATCAAAGGTTGATGCTCAGCAAAGCGAAAGCGTGGGATGAAAAGGTGATGGAATGATCCAACGGCGCGATAGGAACGACCGTTGGATGATGAGATACAACAAAACTGACGGCTTCAGATGGAGTTAGGTACTATAGTGTTTGACAGGAGCTTCGGATTTTGATGCACAATGATGAGGCGACCGTTGGATGACAAGATGGATCCAATCTGACGGTTCTCAAGGAAATGGGTATGGATAATGGAAATGGATTCGGGTAAGGGTTTTGGGCCTTGGGTATGCCAAGCCCATATCTTCTTTAAGAACAATTCTTCCTCTTCAAGCCCACTTCTAGTTGATCCGGCTCTTGCAAACATCATTCTTCGCTTCCTCCTAGCGGGAGTCTTTGCCGTTCCTTTGCTCTTTTCGCTCCGTGAGATAACCAGGCTTTATTTAGTACCTAAAAATGCAAAATTAATTAAGAAAAGTATTTTTTCTTGAAAACAACGAAAACACAGAATATGGGATAAAATGTAGAATTAATGCACAAAAGATGAGTTAAATGCCAAGAAAAATATATAGAAATATGCACTTTTTAGCACTCATCAAAGCATTATCTCAATTAGTTCCATCCATTCAAATCGTTTGTACCATTTTGCAACTCTAAAATTGTGTTTAAATTTGATATATGTATAACCATATGTCCAAACTCAAGGATTTCAGGCTTCATTAATCTCCATTGTCTTATATTTATCCTCCAATCATTACTACATCGATTGTTTGATTGCCTAACGGTTTCTCTCTCATTATACATATGCATGAAGTCACACTTTTTTAATCCTCATTGCGTGTACCATTGTTGATTACTCGATCTAGACAAGTAGTTCACTTTATAAGTTAATCACATAATGTCACCCTTCTCCTCAAAACAATATTTTTATGATGAGAACATAGTTGAGAAGATTGAAATACTATTTTATCACTAAACCAAGAGACATTGCAGTTGTTTGAGTAAGAATGATTATTTTTTTTTAAAAGTAAGAACGATTGTTTAGCTTTAATTTACCATTTTGACCATATAGCCAAAACATCAAATTTGAGGTGGTGGAGTAAATTGAAAAATTAAGGAAAACATTTACTAGTGGGCTTCAAGGATGATGTCTTCGAGACCTTGTTGTCTTGCCCATTTGGTGGCCTCTAATCAAAGATATAGATATAGACTACATCAATATCTATATCTATTTGGGGAGAATAGCAAAGTTATGGAGTACATCAAAGGAACTAATTTAGGTATAGATTGGCAATACGTTCTTATTTTAAAAGAACTCTTACACATATCAAAGAGTTTTTTCTCCTTTAAAGGAGTTCACATCCAAAAGAGAGGGAACGATCCTGCTGACGGTCCTCGAAGAGTAGTTGGGAAAAGGAGTTTCTCTCCTTCGAATCTCTCACAAGATATTTTTGATGAAATTTGTAATGATAGTAACTTCAATTTCATTCAAGGGGAAAGCCATGACAATCCTACTACAAGTCATGAGAGCACCCACAGTGTACCTCCTGTTGGGAGGAAAAAAGTTTAATCTCTTAATCTAATTCAGCTTTTTTTCAAAAAAAAAAAAAAACTAGTAGGCTAATTGTTTTAATATAAATGGATATCTAGTGCCTCTACTTATCTCAACCATGAGACAGACATTCATGATACTGCATCAAAGGTAAAAAAAAATGAAGAAAAACATAAAATGAATTTCGCCTTGTTACAATTGCTACTTATTGTTGTAAAATAATCGATAGACATGGGTCCTATATATTTCATGCTTTAATCCCCAGGCCTTTCTCTAAAATCTTTCTATTCTTAGAGCTTTGTGGTATCGATACTTTTGTATACTTTTAATGTATCCCTTATTTCAGAAAAATTCTCATGGATATCTAAAAATTGTCAAGGATGAATCTCTTCGCGAGGGAAAGTCTAGTTCTGTCTTGATTATATGCAGCATATAAGAACCCAAATGCACCAATGATCGCCCCAGCTTTCCTCGAAGCAGCTGATATACCATGACATGTCTAGCACAGCCTAGATGGGAATATCTTAGCTGGGACTATGAAGGTTGTATTGTTGGTTCTAAAGTTTGCAATATATGTAATAACAAAACTGATTTTGTCCTCCTTTTGACTCCAGTAATTGTAAGGGAATTATATTTAGATATAAACATCATTGATTGGGAAATTTTCGAGTGATCCACAAATATAGTTCTTGAACAATAAATTGTTTCGAACTAAGATTTCCAAGGATCAATGAACGTCCATTGCTTGAATTATATTTCGATATGTTTACAAGACATGCTGACTCAAAACTTCTTTTTTGAAATATTAAGTCTACGAGAAATCATACGACATAGTCTCGTATACATAGAATATTAATACTTGTGAGTAAAAAAAATTGTTCAGTCTTCACATACCTCTTTGTTGATGAAATTCTCCAAATGTCTTTGTTTGATCTTCAATCTTCAATCTTAGAGGGTTATTCAGTGATGTCTGATAGTCAACTACCAAACTTTAATCCTAGTCCGATACTTGACTTAAGTAGACTAGAAATCAAGATATAATTTGTTCATTTAACATTGACAACAAGCTTGAGATTGCTCTAACAACGTGTACTCTGTTAGTCATAGATAACATAACAGAAACGAGCACAACTGTAACAAATATGTAAGAGCAGAAATAAAATAAAAAATGATACTATAAATATTGTCTCAATTAGTTCCATTCATTCGAATCGTCTGTACCATTTTCCTAACTCTAAAATTGTGTTTAAATTTGATATTTATGTAGCCATATGACCACTTTGGTTAGAGAGATCATTTATAAAACTTTGGAAACTCAAGGGTTTCAGGCTTCATTCATCTCTATTATCACATGTGTATCAATTAATCATTACTGCCTTGATTGCTTAATTGCCTATCGGTTTCTCGCTCATTATACATACGCATAAGTTTATAGTCACACTTTTTTAATCCTCATATATCTTATATTTCTTCATTGATCACACTTCAATGAGTTTACCATTGCTGATTACTTGATCTAGAGAAGTATTTCATTTTTATAAGTTAATCACATGATGTCACCCTTCTCCTAGAAATGATGTTTTTATGATGAGAACATTGAGAAGACTGAAATACTATTTATTGCAGTAAAACAAGAGACATTACACTTTGCAGTTGTTTGAATAAGAATGATTGTTTTGGTTATTGAAAAAAAGAGTAAGCATGATTGTTTTAGCTCCCATTTCCCGTCTTGAGCATGTATACGAAACATCAAATTTGAGGTGGTGGAGTAAATTGAAAAATTAAGGAAAACAATAACTACGAAGTGGGTTGATTGTTTTAATATAAATGGAGGTGCAAATATTCTACATATCTCAACCACGAAACAAATGTCCAATAAAAGATGAAAGAATGTAAACTCAATTTCGATTTGATATAATTCATAGTTAATGATGTGAAATAATAGGTAGACATTTTTTTTATAAGCAAATAATTGGTAGACATGGGTACTGTATCTTTCATGCTTATTTTTTTTCTCTTCAACGTATCCCATATTTTAAGAAAATCTTATGAATAAAAAAAATCTTATGGATAACTAAAAATTGTTATATAGCATTTGATCTCTTCTCAAGGGAAAGGCTAGCCTTTGGTGATTTTGTTTGGGAATTTCATGTTAATCGGAGAGGAGTTCCATGTTTTACTTCTTTTTTTTAAGCATCCCATGTTTTACTTGTAATGTAAATGCGAAATTATCTATAACTGCTTTATTACTTTTCCCCACTAAGGATAAGAAGGAATTGAGTCCTAGAGTCTCATATAATACTATTTGGCCTTATTATTATGCATGAAAATATTTGTATTTACACGTTGTCGTCCGATGGAAAAATTGAAGGAGCTAGGATAGATTGCAGAGGATGAAACATAGGATGGAGGTGAATTTTGATGCTTCTAGAGCTGACCACTAACTAAAATTAGTTCATCCTCGACTTCCTAATTAGTTTCTGTGAAACATTGAGTACTCTTTGGTCTCCGGCCAGAATCTCCATGTTTTGGAAGAGTAAATATAAATCACTTGATTTTAGGTATCCGTATCAGAATCTAGTTGTCCCTCCGAGGACATCCGATAAAAGTATCAAAATCCAGTTATCGTGTTAGAGCAAGTCTTATGGTGGAATCCATCCATCTTCCATTTTCCACGTCACCTCAGCACTTGGAACTGTGGATGGAAGCGCAAGTTTAATGGTGGAATAGTAGAAACGCTATTCTTAATGGAGCTAAAAAAACACAATTAAGAATGGAGCTAAAAAAACGATATTAAGAATAGAGCTTTTTTTTCCAGCCGTTAGATTTCAACAACTCATTTTAAATCTACGGATAAAAGAAAACGCAATTCTTAATGGCATTTTTTTAGCGCCAATCTTATTTGCGTTTAGCGCTATTCTTATTGGCGTTTAGATGGATTCCACGAACCTTTCCACCAAACCATGGAACCCTCCTTGGATTTTTTGTGGAAAGCCCCAACTTGGAAGACACTAGACTTGACATTCCATGATTTTTCCACGCTTGGAATAGGTTGGATTCCACACTTGGAATAGGTTGGATTCCACCACAAGACTTGCTCTTAGTCATTTTCTTTCGTTCTCATTCTTTACTCAACGGGGTTGCTTGCGGTTCATTAGATAAACCAAGAAAATCAGAATACGAAGAGAGTGAAATCGTTAAGCTCATCATTGTTCATTTGAATAACGTTTCAACAAGTTTTATTACATAAAAAGATTCATAACACGAAGTTACGAAACACAATTAGTTTTTTCTGCACACCAAATTCAGATCAATCCTCAAAAAAACAAAACAAATGGCATAAGTAATCTCACAACATAGACTTCATTGCCTAACTCACTATTCTCTTGGTTTACGTCACCAATAAAACTCGTATTTTGAAAATCAAATATATTAAACAAACCAAGAAAATCAAACAGGCACTGTCCTGTTATTTCCTTGTTGGGGCTTTGGAATCTCATCCACGTCTCCGTCGTTCTCACCTGATATCTCCTCCAAAGATCTTCCTTTTGGTTCCGGTACCAAGAATGTAAACAACATACCTACAAAGTTGATAACTCCAAGCATGATCAAGGAGTTCTTAACTCCGATACCAGGAGGATACCCATGGTCAGTCTTAGTTCTGTCTTGATTCTGTGCAGCATATAAAAACCCAAATGCACCAATGATGGCTCCAGCTTTCCCTGAAGCTGCTGATATACCATGACATGTCGAGCGCAACCTAGCTGGGAATATCTCAGCCGGGACAATGAAGGTTGTACTGTTGGGTCCAAAGTTTGCAAAGAAGAAAGTTAATGCGTACATAATAACAAAACCGATTCTGTTCTCTTTTTGGCTCCAGTAATTGTAAGGAAATGCGATAGCAAACATGAAGACCGTCATGAAGAAGAAACCCATCATTTGAATTGCCCACCTCCCGATAATGTCGATGAATGCTACTGTAAACCAGTACCCAGGAACGGTACTGCACAGAGCAATTAATGTTTGTGCCCTGGCGATCTTGAAAACTTCTCCACTAGCACTCATCGTTTGTGCTGGTGGAATCCAACCAATTGCCGTAAAAATATCTTTTTGGAACAAGTTCTGACTGTAAAAAGCTATGTCTAGCAAGAACCAAGTACTTGTGGTTCCAAGTAAGTGAAGTCCGTGTCGTTTAAGAAATTCCTTTGAAAATAAACCAAATGAATTGCTAGGCTCCATCGTTAATCTCTCTACCATGTCCGTTTCAGCTTTAAGCTCCTGATTTAAAACCTTTGACATATCGGCAGCTGCCCTTGCTGCGTTTTTCTCTACAAGAGCAGTGTAACGAGCAGTTTCAGGCATTTTCATACGCCAATAGTAAGTCAAAACTGCCGGAACCGCACCGAAAATAACAATTATACGCCAGATGTAGTCGGCCTCTGGTGGAAGGGATGCCTTCGCATCAACTGCATAAGCCGGAGCAGGGAATATTTTCTCAAATATTGCAGCAACTACGAGGGAAAAAATTCCACCGGCTAGAATACCCGTTCCTTGCATGGCAAAGACAGCAGCAATAAAAGCACCGCGGGTTTTCTTGTTGGCGTACTCAGACATGATAGTTGCAGAAAGTGGGTAGTCACCACCGATTCCGAATCCAAGCCAGAAACGGAAGAAACATAGTGTAGCCATGACTGCTTTTGGCTGGTTGCCTAAGGACAGACCAGAAGCTACTGAACAGAGAACCATAATAAGTAGGGTAAGACCATAGACACGTTTTCTACCCATTCGATCACCTAGCCAACCAAAGAAGAGCTGACCAGCAAGTGTGCCGACTAGAGCCACACCATTAACAGCCGCAGCAACATTTGGTGGCAAACTCCCGGGTTTTGATGCTCCTTCGACAGTGTAGTAAATTCTGCCGAGCAATTTGGTGACAAGAGAGATGCAAAAAAGATCATATGCATCTGTAAAGAATCCCATACCAGCAATCAGAATGGCCGTAAAATGGTACAATTGTGTTTTTGCTACATCAAGTGCTTTTAGCACTTCTAGTTGTTCCTTCACCATGACTTTCTGCTATTCTCGAACTCGCCTTAATATTTTTTCCCTTCTCTTTCGGTTTGAAGAGAGGAAGAGAGAGCAAGAGAGATGGTTGTTGTTGCTGAAATAATGGAGGAAAGGAAAAAGGTTTGTGGTTTGAGAATGCAGTGAGCTCTCTTCCCATTATATAGAGATCCTTCAGAAATATTATACTCGTACAATTATCTTTTGTCAACTATGTCTAACTCGATGCAATAATTAAAAGCTTCGTATTCCCATTTATGCACTGTAATGCCTTAACTGCAACTCTACACGTCATCTCAATCTCAATTCAATATCTAAATGGAAAAAAGAAAAAAACTTCAACATGGAGATGGCCGGTGGATTCACTGAATAGGAATCCCACCTCGCAGTAGTTGCTTACATAGCTGTCAGCTGCTATATATTCCAATATCAAGAATATCAAAATTAAAATTAGAAAATGAATAACACCTCGTTTTGTTTGGGTCTGACTGGGGATTCGATCCGACTCAGTATCTAACTCAATCCAGTCAATATTTGACTTGAGATTTGACTCGACCCATATATGCGACTCTCGGAGATATTTGAGTCAGATACCGTTTTGTACCTAGGTTGTTGGGCGCATATCTAGCCAGATGTAATGAGTCGGATCAAATAATGATTCAGGTTTGGGTGATTCGGATTCGGATTCGGATTCAGACGAGTCAGGAAGAAAAAACAGACAACCTGTGAGTTTGACAAACTATGTTGATTGATATAAAACTGAGAAAACAGTCGTGTCTGCATCGTAATCTCAAGATCAAATGTCAACCGACAACCCCGATATTTTTTTCTCTCCAGATGCAAACTGAGAAAAATTATACTAATTGATGGAGACCCTTCCGTATGTTGATCACGTCCTAAACTATCATGTTGAAGGAAAATGTAATAAAATGTTTACCATACGGTCCCCATATGCACGTTTTGTAAATTTTTTATTTCCATATTAATTTGCTGTCGAATGTGATCAAGCTCTGGTCTAAAATGCAAATTCCAAGTGAACAATGTCAACCAATTTTATATTGTTAGACTTTTATACATGATTGAGACGAAAATGATTATTAATCACATGATCGAGTGTGAATGTGTGATGAAGATGGTTAGTCAACCGATCATTTATGGGATTTTTGCGATATGTTAAAGAACTATTTCACTACGAATTCAAATTACGTACTAAACATCTGACATATTAAAATTATATAAAGATTACTTCGGCCTATCGGTGAAGCCAGGATCGGTAGTAACCAAGCCAAGTTAGAAGTACATGAAAGGTCGTATGACTCCTATGCTTAACACTTAACGGAGTTGACAAAATTTGTGCCATGGGGTCAAACAAATTTGTTTTGACATTTACAGTTTAAACTTGTTAAGTACTCTTGAAATTATGCTTGCAGAATAATGTAAAAGCTTACGGCTTATGTCTGGTTGACAAACCACCTTTTCAAGGAATCTTATCACCTTCATACGCGGCATTTATGTCAGCCCAGTGCCAACTCCATACTAAAATTAGCAGCTAAAGCATTTGCATTCGCACAACGGCACAAATCAAAGATATCACCATTATCTACTTTGATCATTTGTTAGTAAAATATCAGGAGTATGATTCAATTTCCCTATCAAGTTGGAGTTTTTTCTTGTCTAAAATACTACAATGGAAGTCACTCAGATTTTAGTGTTCATTGTCTCCTCATTGGCAAGGTTTTTATGATAGAATCAATACAAAATTGGTCAAAAAGACCAAAACACAAAATTTCTGGGTGAAATGAATTCTTAGCTTTTGATACTGTTTATATAGCCAAACATCAGAAATATACTGTTTATATAGCCAATTTGGATATTTGGCTCAGGAAAATTAAAATGAAAAAATATGTCTTACCTAAAATACCCCTAACCTTCTAAACTCTTCTTTTCAAAGAGAATTTATTTCTCTTTTCAAAACCTCCCCATCCCGGCAGAGCTCGTTTATTCCTCACCTGCAGAATTCGATCAAAGTTTCAGAGCTCGTGTCTTTTTCAGATCTGGTTGATCAATCATGGTGATTAATGACTGTTGAATAGTTTGTTGAATCGAAGTTTCAATTGGAGTTTCAACTGTTGAATCGAAGTTTCATCTAATAGCGTCGAACGGTAAATTTCAATTGAAATAATTTTGATTTGGTTTTTGTCCAATTGAAGTTTCTCTGTCTATTCTGGAAAAAATGAGATTTTTGGCAAGGATGAAACTGGATTTCATCCATCACATATGGACAGAAAAAACTATTTTTTGTCAACCACACCCATTTTCTCACCTTCCACCACTGTCAAACCCACGGGTGTAAAAGTTCACACGCGCACCCAAAATCGGCGTATAAATTCTGCCGAAACCCAAAATTTTCAAAATTCAGTTTTCTTTTTATTTTAAATAACATATGTTACGCAGGAAACATAATGTGCATAACTTGTTATGCAGTAAAAATAACTATGCATAACTGCGTAGCTTATTATGCATAACTGGTTATGCAGTAAAAGTAACTATGCATAACTGCGTAGCTTATTATGCATAACTTGTTTTTGCACTGTATATTCTCTTGTGAGTTCTTTTTTTTTTCTTTTTTAAACTTTCTTAAAAAATATCTGCATAAAAAGTCTGCATAACTAGATATGCAGTACCATAAAAATATGCATAACTAGTTATGCAGTATAATTTTTATACTGCATAACTAGCTATGCAGTACAAATAAAATGTGCATAACATGTTATGCAGTACAAAAACAAGTTATGCAGTACAAAATGTGCATAACAAAATATGCATTACAAATAAAATAAATGTACATAATATCTTTTTTTTTTCAGCTTTGGTTGGCTGAGCACTATAACATAGCTGAGATATCATCATCAGACATTGTCAAGGTCAGCTTATTATGCATAACTTGTTATGCAGTAAAATCAAACATGCTGAACTGTGTAGCTTATTATGCATAACTGCTTATGCAGTAAAATCAAACATGCTGAACTGCGTAGCTTATTATGCATAACTGCTTATGCAGTAAAATCAAACATGCTGAACTGCATAACTTATTTGCATAACTTGTTATGCAGAAAAAGCAACTATGCATAACTGCGTAACTTATTATGCATAACTTGTTATGCAGTAAAAACAACTATGCTGAACTGCATAACTTGTTATGCAGTAAAAGCAAACATGCTGAACTGCGTAGCTTAGTATGCATAACTGGTTATGCAGTAAAAACGACTATGTGCATAACTGGTTATGCAGGTACATAACTTGCATGATGCATAAGGCATGATGATTTAACCCCTTTCTTAATTTTAAGTACTTATTATATTGTATCTTTTGTGTTGAATTTGTCTGTTTCAGTCAAGCAAGTTGTTGATAATAGGAAGAAAAGAAAAAGACGTGAACCCAACAAACAGAAAAACTTAAAAAGAAGAAGAACCAAGGTGAAAATGAAGAAGAAGAAGAAGAACCTGCCCCCTTATGCATCAATTATTATAAAGAAGGTGCGTTAACCTGGAAATCATTAATAACATGTTATCCCCATATAATTTCTTATGTTCAAAAAATAAATGCATAACAGGTTATATACTATGCATAATAGGTTATGCACACAACTGTCTGTTTAACAAATCTGCATAACAGTTTATGCATAAGCCTGGATAAAAGGCATATGAGGTTATGCAGTGAAAGTAGCAATTCTAACTTAGTAAAATACTTTTTTATTTTGTTATTTTGTTTGTGCAGTTAAAGCTAAGACCAAGCCTGCAACTCAAGGAGGTACTTATAGAGAAGGTTTTCCAAGGATACTTGCATTGTTCAATAGGATAAGGGAAAGAGGTGGTTTTAGTCCGTTGCAGGCTAATATGGTCAATGTTTCTCAATTTGGGAAAGTCTATAACTGGTTAAATGCTGCGAACATTTCATACTTGGATGGTAAGAGAAACCAGCTGATGGATGAGGTCCTTCTATCATATGACCATGATGATTTGAGTCAGCATTCATTCAAGGTGTCAGAAAACAAGTCTATAGAGTCAATGGCTAGTGAGCTTGCTGTTATTTTTCAGATGCCAAGAGTTAAAGGAAACAGAGGAAGAGATATTCTGACCTCAAAAGAAGAGATAGGGATGACTCAGTCACTTGCCCTCGTCAAGCAATTCCCATGCAAAACAAGAGCAGGTGCTGTGAATAAAACTCCCAAATCACAAGTAACAAAGTTGTGGATAGATGATATTGAAAGGTTGTTGATGGAAAAACTTGATCAGAAAGGTCATGAAGAGGAAGTTGTTTCCCTTGCATGCCTTTACATGCTAGTGGTTCTGTTTTTTTGTCGATCAATGAGAGACTCACTGGACGTCTCGTATGTTGGTTTGGTGAAGGATTTGGAAACCATGGATTCTGTATCTTTTGCTGATCTAATTCACCAACACCTGATGGATGGCATCAAGACTGTCAAAAGAGACAATCTTCTTATTAGGAATTGCGGTGGTTGCACTGTATATTCTCTTGTGAGTTCTTTTTTTCTTTTTTAAACTTTCTTAAAAAAAATCTGCATAAAAAGTCTGCATAACTAGATATGCAGTACCATAAAAATCTGCATAACTAGTTATGCAGTATAATTTTTATACTGCATAACTAGCTATGCAGTACAAATAAAATGTGCATAACATGTTATGCAGTACAAAAACAAGTTATGCAGTACAAAATATGCATTACAAATAAAATAAATGTACATAATATCTTTTTTTTTTCAGCTTTGGTTGGCTGAGCACTCTAACATAGCTGAGATATCATCATCAAACATTGTCAAGGTCAATCCCAATGCTACACCAAGAGCTGCAAGGTGGGACTTTGCAGCAATGAAGAAAGCAATGCTCAAGAAACATATTTCAAGCTTAGAGGTACTTGTTTATGAACCTTAAGAATGAATGTATATTTCAAGCATATGAAAGCAAACATGCAGAACTGCATAACTTATTATGCATAACTTGTTTAACTGCATAAAATACGAACATTGTTTAACTGCATAACATCTTATGCAGATCCAAAAATAACTGCATGACCTGTTATGCATTGTTTAGAGTATCTGCATAACTTGTTATGCATATAAGAAGTGTTATTGTTTTTGTTAAGCATTCCCTGCGTCACTTATTGTTTTAATGCATAACATCTTATGCAGATCCAACATTGACATCATGACAAGTTATGCATTGTTTAGGTTATCTGCATAAGTAGTTATGCATATAAAAGGGTTTTTACGCCTTCCCTGCGTCACTTATTGTTTTAATGCATAACATCTTATGCAGATCCAACATTGACAGCATGACAAGTTATGCATTGTTTAGGTTATCTGCATAAGTAGTTATGCATATAAATTTTTTTTTACGCCTTCCCTGCGTCACTTATTGTTTAACTGCATAACATCTTATGCAGATCCAAAATTAACTGAATGACCTGTTATGCATTGTTTAGGTTATCTGCATAAGTAGTTATGCATATAAAAGGTTTTTTACGCCTTCAATGCGTCACTTATTGTTTAACTGCATAACATCTTATGCATATCCAAAATTAACTGAATGACCTGTTATGCATTGTTTAGGTTATCTGCATAAGTAGTTATGCTACTGCTTCCTGCAACAATTTGGCACAAAACCAGTTAAATCATATTTTTAAATATGGATGAAACTCAATTATATCCTATCTTCAAAGCTAGATGAAAACCAGTTTCTGCAGGAATCAAATGAAACCCAGTTACATCCTATATATTTTGAAACCCTGATTCTTCAAATTGATTTAAAACCCTGATTCTTCACTGAACTGATAGATTGATTGAAACCCTAGAAACCTCTGATGTTGTAGAGTAGTGTTGATGGTGTTTGAAAACGGTTAATGAAAACCAATTTCACGAAAGTGTTGACGGTGAATGAAACCCAATTTCACGAAGGTGTTGAAGGTTGATGAAACTAGCAGACGATGGAGGAAACTGATTTTCGGATGGTTTCTGATGAATCTGCTACTGTTGATGGTTAGGAGACGGTGGAGGAAATCGATTTCAGATGGTTTTTGGTATAGGGAAACAGTGGACGAATTTGTTCCTCTTCTAGTTTGTGAGAAGATGAAGAAGAAGGATGTTGGCGTTTTCATCTGAAGAGAGAAGGAGAACGTGGTTTTGTTGAGGAGACGGAGAACGTGCAGTTACAAAAGGGTAATTGGGTCAGTTTCAATTAAAAAGTTGAACTGTCCATTTGACCCAGACGAAACTTCTACCAGTCCATATGGCCCAGAAAACTTGTGTTTTTGGATATATAGCCCATTTCCTGTAGAATCAAAATGAATCTCGAACATGATACAATATTTAGCAGTCTAAATATTCGAAGATGTATCAATTCGTACACTATTATTATAAAAAAAAAATCAGTTTGTACACTTTTTTTTTTATAAAGGGAAATTCATTAAAAGCTAAGGAAAGGAAGATACATAGTTTCTGTTACAAAGCTTATAAATCCACATATCTTTTCTAGATTTGTCCCAATATCTAGAATCGATATATAAACCCGAATACCTATTCAAACTTCTAGCTAACTTATCCGCATAACTACAAATTCTTTTGATGTGACAGAAAGAAGAACTAGCAAAAATATTTCCATAGTTCAAAGATTGATGCAAAATAGCTTTTGATCTCCAACGGACAGCAAAATTGTTCTTCTTTTGCATATTATTCATCACATTTCTATTATCATTTAAGAAAATTATTCTTTCATTTCCGCATCCTTGCATCCATTTGACTGCTTCTCTGCATGCTCTGGACTCAACTTCCTCTGCATTGGAGCACCAACCTGTTCCTCCTGCAAAATCAATAATATGTCATAGATTGTTAGTCTGTACCACACCATAGGCAATTTTCCTAGTTTTATTTTGAAAAGCACCATCAAAGTAAACATAATAGGCATCTTGTAAGTCATTTCCATCTCTATTATTACAGTTGGGATGAGGTCTTTCACAATTACTGTCACAATTGTTCCTGACAGTAACATAATTCTTATTATTAATGAAGCTAGGAAGATCCTTCTTTATGGATTCAATAAGATCTTTTGGGTTATCCTTAACTCCATCAAAAACAACACTGCATTTAAACTTCCAGATGTACCAAAGAATATAAGCAATAAAATCTCTATTGTTGTTGTCTTTTAGCCAGTATAAACACCAATCTTTGAAATTTAAATTAGCACCAACATAATAGGTTCCAGAGTAAGAAATACCCCTCCAAATGTCTTAAGAAAAAACATATCTAATAAACAGATGATCAATATCTTCGCTAGCATTACTATTACAAATAGGACAGTAAATATCTATAGGAGTATATCTTCCCAGACTTTCCCAAACTGGAAGACAACCACTCAGAGCTTTCCAGAGAAAAGTTTTCATCCTAGGCATGACATTCAATTTCCAAATATCAACCCAATCAACTTTCAAATTAATATGATTTTTGTTGCACAAATAATTGTATGCAGATTTGACTGAAACAAAGCCATCTCTTGTGCTGATCCATTTCCTAATATCTAACCTTTCACTATTATTGCTTGGTTCCAGAAGTTTAATTTCTTCTATATCATTGTCTTAAATAATATTCTCGATTAGATTATATTTCCAGTTACCTCTACTATCAATTATATCAGAAACTTTACTGAATATATTCAAACTATTATTATCTTTAGGTTTTGGACTTTTACCATTGGGGAGCCATTTATCAGTCCATATTTGATGTTCCTGCCATTTCCTAATTTCCATCAATTGTTTTCTCTTATTATGTCTAAACCTCTACAAATACTAGTCCATACCCATGATTTAACTTTTTTTCTTCTTATAGTATAGAGGGTCAGTATTAGGAAAGTATTTACATTTAAGAACAATGCACGATAGTCTATCAGGGTTTTCTAGCATTCTCCAAGCTAATCTAGTAAATAAAGCTAGGTTAAATTTATAAGGATTTTTGATACCTAGGCCGCCACTAACCTTACTAGTGCACATAGAATCCCAAGCCTTAATATATATACCTCTATTACACTAATTTTTCTGCCACCAAAAATCTCTTTGAAGAGCATTAAGCTTATCCAAAGTTTTTTTTTTAGGAATTAAGAAACAAATCATTTGGTGCATTGGGATAACACTAGTAACAGATCTTATTAAAGTAGTTCTGCCCGCTTGGGACAAGAACTTAGCTTTCCAACCCTGAACCCTACTATAAACTCTATCTAAAAGGTTTTGGTAATTAAAACTTTTAGACCTATTGAAGAACAAAGGTGTACCTAGATAAGTATCTTTTTTTTTAATCCTACCAACTTTAAGGATTCTGGCTAAAAGCTTAAAGTGTTTATTTTCTACTTTTTTACTAAAGTAAACACCTGATTTTTGGTAGTTTATAACTTGCCTAGAAGAGTCACTAAATTTTTTTAAAACTTCAAGAAGATTCCTAGATTGGACTATGCTAGCTGAAGTAAACAGAAATGGGTCATCATCAAAAAATATGTGAGAAATTGAAGGGCAGTCTCTAGTAGCCTTAATCTCAGTGATTTTACCAATAGATTCAGCATGAAACAAAAGTTTAGACAAAGCCTCCATGTAAATAATAAAAATGTATGGTGACATAGGGCCACCTTGTCTTATTCCCCTAGATGGGAAGAAAGTTTCTCCTGAAGAACCTTCACAAGGAAAGAATAAGACACCGAAGATATGCAATTAAAGATAAGATCACAAAACTCAGCTGAAAAACCAAATTGTTTGAAAACAAACATTACGAAATCCAATTCAAGCCTATCAAAGGCTTTCGAAAGATCTAATTTTAAGGCCATATGACCATTTTTACTTTTACTAGTTTTCATAGTGTGTAAAATTTCATGGGCAATAACTATATTATCCGTAATCTGTCTTTTTGGTATAAAGGCTGATTGGTTCTGCGAGATTAGATTGTCATGTAAAGGTTTAACCTATTAGATATAATCTTAGATATTATTTTGTAAAGAGCATTACTTAAACTGATTGGTCTAAATTCACTTGGGTTTTTTGGGTTCTTTGGTTTAGGGATCAAGGAGATAAACGTATGATTTATATTCTGATTAAAGTTTTTATGTTTGAAAACATTTTGTACCCACACCACAATGTCATCTTTTAAGAGGTCCCAATGTTGCTGATATAATTCTGGGGGGAAACCATCGGGACCTGGAGCACCCCAAGCATTCATCATAAAAAGAGCTTCTTTAATCTCTAATTGGTATTTCGTTACGTCTCATATTATCATCTTCACTAATGACAGGCTGTATAATCTCCTTAAAAAAGGATCAATATCTTTATTACTAGTTTGTGCCATATTTTTAAAGTGATTAGTTAATAGGGAACTAAGTTGTTCTTGTCCTTCTATCCATAATCCTGAGTTGTCTCTAAGGGCATAAGTACTATATTAAATCTCTTCCTATCAAAAGCTTGTTGATGAAAGAATTTCGTATTGTTATCATTTTATTTAACCCATTTTTCTTTAACATGCTGACCCCAATAATTTTTTTCGATTTCATACCATGAACTGAGTTCATTTTGAAGATGTTCTATTTTTTGTTTAACTTCTAAATTATATGGTTTTCTTGATTCTTCTTCAATATTAGATAAGATTGTAGAGATATTTTTGAATATATTTTCAAAGTCAGACTTATTCCAGACCCTGAGATTATACTTAATATTTTTGAGAGTTTTTAATAAGCTGTTATTTTTATCTTTTCTAAGCATGATAGATTTACTAATGACATCATTATAATCTTTGTGCTCAATACAGCACCTCATATATACCTATAGGGTTTAGAGCATTTATTAGTAATATGTATTGTTTTTAAAAGGATGGGAGCATGGTCTGAAGCTACTCTAGTAAGATGTTTATCTATAGATTTCGGAAACAACTCAAGCCATTTATGGTTGACAAAGAATCTATCAATTATTTCTTGTATATTTTGATCTCCTACTCTTTTATTAGTCCAGGTAAAAGGGAGTCCAGTGAAATTTAAATCAACTAGTCCTAGAGATTGTATACAGTGAAAAACATATGCAAAACTACTGGTAGAGGGGTTATTTCCTCCCTATTTCTCATCTGTGTGCATAATAAAATTAATGTCACCTAAAATAGCCCATGGGATATCTAATTCACTAATGTTAGTAATAAATTTTCATTGCTCATTCCTTAGATTGTTATCCAAAGCACCATATATAAAAGAAATATTCATGCTAAAATTAGATTTAATGATCTGGAAATGAGAAACATTATTCTTAAAAGAGATGAGTTTAGCTGAAACATCCTGATCCAAGCAACATCAAACCCTCCTGATCTACCTATAGAGGGCATGATGAACCAATCTTTTAATTTCCTTTTTTTAAAGATCTTCTCGACTATATGTAATCCTACTTTGGTCTCAGATAAAAAGATAACATCCAAGTTATTAGATTTATTTAAATAATTCATATGGTCTTGTTTTAACTGTGACTTAATACCTTGTAAGTTCCAGGATAAAACCTTAAACTCATATCCCTAGCATTTTCATCAATATTGGCATATCTAACTAAAAGACGACATTGGAGTGGGAACATGGAAGTATACAAATTATTAAAGAAAATGATAATGAATCTAAAGCAGATGTATAACCAATCAATCAAAATGGGATGAATGTAAATTTTCATTTGTTGATCATATTTTCTAAAAAATTTACTCTGCGAGTACCAAGATGAAAACTTAAGTTCATGCTCATAATTCCTTTTAATCATATCCTTATGAAGAACAAGAAATAAGAAAATTTTAAAGAGAGGAGCAAAGATTTTAATGCAGAAATTTTTTGTACCCAAATAGCTAAAGTTTAAGATTAGAAGTTTAGCATGGTAGGAGTAATGCGTGAAATTATTTTTTATATAAAGATATGTTTGTTGAACAAATACCTCATTTTGTGCAGTAAGAGAAAGACAGTTGGAGATTTCCTCAGCTTTTGCCATGTCACTGTCAGTTTCTTTTCCTATGCTCTCATGAAGGAAGACATCCCAATTAATAATGTTCTCCTTATCGGCACATGCAAATTCATCTATCTCTTCTCTGTTAAGTTCAGTGGCTTCAGTTAAGTTAATTAAAGCTTCACCCAATCTTTTTCCATTCTGCTCTGGAGACTGCTCTTGAAGGACTTCTTCTGCTATGATATTTGGAATATTGCTTTCCTCTTTTTTCACTTCAACCCAATTCTCATTAGCTTTTTCTTTATCCTCAACATCATTTATTATGAGGCTGCTTCTTCTTCCCATGATAGAGTATTGGCTTAGCAGTCTGAACCACTCTGATTGCTTCTTTTTCTGATTTTCTTCTCTAAAGTTGCTTTTTTTGGTACTTATTGATTCTCCGGAATCTATTAATTCCTTTTATTTTAGAGTTTTGTTCAGTTCATCAGCTGTTATTTCCCTCATATCCCCAGTAACTCATACTGCTTTTCTTTTCTCCTGATTTTCACTGTGTGAGTAGGTATTATCATTTCCACCACAACTCTCTCCACTGTTTTCTTCTATATTGATTCTTCTCCTTTTGCTTCCTCTTTTCAGATAGTCTATTCTATCTATTTCACTATCATAGATTCTAAGACCAGCAGCAGCATCTGTTGTCCTAACAACATTTTTATTAGAGCACTGCTCGGTTGAACCCACCAAGTGTTGGTATGTCAAGTTTGGTTGTCATATTTAGTTCCAAAACTCGAGTCACTTAATAAGTAAACTAGAGTCAACTTCGATAGGTTAGACTAGAAACGATAGAAGTATTGATCTCCAGTTACTCACAAAGATATGAAGATGGATTGAAGACAACAAAGACATTTTCCTTCAGCTTGAGGTTAGTAACTACGACTTGACTTGTTCCATTTATATCTTGTGTCTTTCAAATATTTTAGATTGAAAACATAACATTCGAAGATGTGAATGATTATACTCTAGTTAGACATAATATTAAGGAATTACAATACGAAGTATAACGTCTATCTTTTGAACTTCGTACATAAGACGTCGACATAATCGTATGAATGCTATTGTGAATATGTATGGGTATGGGTGAAGATTTCGTCCTAGGAAACAATGTTTTACATTCTTTTAAAGAAAGTACACATAAACTTGTTTTGTGAATCGAAAGGGAAATCGCTAGGCTTATTGGTATTGTTATTCATTGCATATCTTTGGATTACCAATATGTGTGTTTAGTATAAACGCTCATAACTTGTTTATGTACGGTGGTAAAACTATTCACAGTGACTGACTTTTGTATTGGTATGACTTTTATTAGTGAAACCGATCTTAAGTAATCACCTAAGATGGTATGATCGATTTAGTGTAATTGGTATGACCAACTCTAGTCATTGGGAAACCGATCCTAGTAAGAGGTGCAACCGAACACAAAAGGGAAATCGATCCTTGTAAGAGGTGCAACAAGTTATTGGGGATGAATCCTATGAACATGTGCAACAAGTTATTGGGGACGAATCCTATGAACATGTGCACCAAATACAAGTTAAATACCATATATATGTGGGAACCGATCCTAGTACCTAGGCAACCAAGTTTTGGTAACTAGCGTGACTAATTCTAGTACCCACATGGAGGTAGAACCGAAACTTGTTTTGGTAGAACCGTGAATCCCATGTTTGGTGATTTGATAGGATAATCAATCACTTAGTTCTTGGAAGTCATATGAAACCAATTCTAAACTTGTTTGAAAGTGTGGCAAATCGGTTCCAAGATTGTAAGTATGAAAAGGACTTACAAAGTAAAGATGTCGACATACTTTGAACATGTGCAGTAACGCTTATCTTTTATTGTTCAAAGATATTCCTTAATAGATAAAGGAGAGATTTGCGGTTAATATTTGGACAAAACATTTCCAGGAATTATGGAAACCGAATTTGGATATATATTGCAAATCTTGAGAATATTTTCGGTTCTGGAAATTCCTTGGTGTCCAAACTTCCTTGGTCTATAAATATTGAAGTTTGCATTTCAAGCAAACTAATCCTCAGAGCCAGCAAGACTACCTAGTTGTGTTGTTACTGGTGGAGCCGCCTATTCGGAGAGGAAAGTAACCTAATTAGGCGAAATCTCTTATGGACGCTCGGTTTAAAGACTTGTTTGGGATTTAGAAGCTCTATTAGTACCGTTGGTTGGAAACTAGATGATTCCATTGTTATTTTAGTTTTCGATTATTGATTTAATTGACTAACGGTTGTTGAATCTTTGATTGCACCTAGTTTGTTTATTCTTGAGAACCTTCTCTTCTGATATAAGGCTCACTCAAACTAGATCAAAGATTTAATGTTTCTACAAATCTAAGTTTTTCTAGATGCGTAAGATAGATTCATTGATTTGCCATTGTTAACAGACTCCATTCTGTGCGACAAATCAATAAGGAATCAAGTTTGTTTTTGCAGATTGTTACCTTGAAGATTAAATCGAAGATTGAAGACTTTGAAAATTTGAAGAAGAAGTTGTTGTGAACCATTAAGAAGATATTCTATATTTAGTCCTAAAGAGAACGCCTGTTCTTCTAGGATGTCTAGTATCAAATATCTATTGAGAACTTTGGTTCTGCTAGATAATATCAAAACAAGAATACTGCTGAAGCTGAGTAACTAGGATTTTAGTTTACTTAGTATTTTCTACACGAAGTTGCAGGTTTACTTTTTGTAGCGTCTTAATTCATTGAGTATTCAAAACTGGACTAGGTCCCGGGGTTTTTCTTCAAGATTGTAGTTTTTCTCGTTAACAAAATTTTGGTGTGTGCTTTACTTTATTTCCGCATTATAATTATTTTTATTTTATAATTAAAATAAGTACACTTGTACGTTAACTAGGCACTTGATATTTATCTTATAAGGTTTTACTATTATCAAGTGAACACTTTGTTGTAGTATTGTCTCGATTTCATATCCATAGACGATCACACAAAGTGTATTGGATTTCTCCGCTTGACTTTGATATTCTCACATTATTAGGCCAGTCCGGACTAACCCTATTTCAAGTGGACACAGTGTTGAAATATTCCTTGAGTGATTGTTGCTCCAAGAGGTTTATACACGGTAGAGATTCAATAGGTTGTGATCAAATAAATGATTGTGGTGTATTTAGGTACCCTCGTCTTTTCAATTTTCATTACCTTGAGCTGCATCTTGTGAAGTGTTTCCAATCTCAACTGTCATGTTTTCTTCTTCTCCATAAACAAAGATTTTGGGGAAATTTCTTTTATATTCATTATACCTTCCACTGCGCTTTTCTTCTGAATGATCTGCATCTACAAACCAACAGTATTTGCATGTACCATGGGGGATCTCTAGAAAAAATATTTTCATCTTTATTGTTTCTCTGTCATTTCCTTCAATGATGATTATCTTTATCTGATGAACTAGAGCTTTTGTTATATCTACCAGGACATGAGCTTTGTACTCACCATTTGACCAAGCAGATTTAGAACTCTTCCAACCTTTTCAGCTACCATTTCTGCTACATAACCCCTTTCTACCAAGTCACTTCTAAGATCAAATTTGATCCAGTAGTCTTGTGCATTAAAATCTATATCTTCTAGTTTTGTATCACCACTCCAATGGCGCATTGTAAGTAATTTTCCTTGAACTCTATTTGGGATAGAATATATTGCAGCTGCAAAGTCTCCAGCATTAGAGAATCTAATTATAAAGACTCTAAGATCTGCTGTTTTCTTAATAATAAGCTTGCCAGTTGGTGACCAAGACATGTTTAGAGCATAAGCCATTTCACCCACCCTTAAGCCTCTAGGATCATCCTTCTTCTTTATTTCTTTGAACAGCTTAACAACCACTCTAGGAAATTTCTTCTGCTCAATTTGGATATTTCAAACCTAAGAAATTCAAGGTAACTTCTAGATGAATCAGAAAGTGGATTTTCTTGATCTTTTATAAAGCTTGTGAGGTGAGCTATGTAGTTATCAGTTGGAGCATCAGACATTTTGTGAGTGTTTTGAGAAGACCAGACAAATTTTTTTTGTTGAAATGCAGAGAGATATTTTTTGGTAGAAAACTTATGTTTTTTTTCTTTTGAAAGTGTTGTGAATAAAATGAGTTTCAGATGGCTCTTTAAGAAATCTCTTGTTGCATGCAAATAGTGAAATAGTGCTTCTGAAATATGTTGCCACTTGTAGAGAAGAAACGATATTAACAATGTTGCAAGAAACACAAGTTCCGACATTGATACAAAAGATGACATAATCCTCCATGCTTCCATATGCAATCTTTCCTTTGAAAGAAGTACTGACTATAATGATTGATTTCTTTGCATCAAGTTTACAATTTGTCTTCAACTGATTTTCTTTTAATAAAAAATTAAGTTGCTTACTTGCAAATGGAGAAAAAAAATCGCCATGAGAAAAAGTTGTCCAAGAGAAATGTAGCTGTCTCTCTTATCTCAGATTTGAGAAACTGACCTGACAAGGCCTTCACTGAGCATTAGCTCCTACTAATCTTTCCCTGCAAAACAGAGAAAAGAACCAACAGATGATGATAATTTTATTGATTAGATTGGCCATGATAATTTTAATTTGAGGAATAAACAGTCCAAATTGAATTACTTTTTTCAAAAATAAACTAAATCCAAATGAGAGAACTGAAGCAAAACTATTAAACAACAATTGAGAAAAACAGATTGAAGAATTTTTAACACTAAAACGTGGTTGAAGATGAATTGAAAAGAGATTGAAACTGAGAAGGCTTCTACAATCAAACCCTATTTTTTTTTAAAACAGACAGACCATAAAAGAATCGAGTAAAATTAGTTTAAGAAAAATTCTTAACTAATTAAGACATGAGAAAGTAGATCAGATAAAGAAGTGATGGAAAAAAATTGAATTGAAGGTAAAATCGCAAAGAGAATTGAAGAAATTTAGATCATAGGTTTAGAAGAAAGGGCTGAGTCAACTCCGTTTTTATCGCCGATTCGCAGAGCTCTTTATCTTGTGGACTGGTAGGCTAGGAAAGATGACAGAAAATAAAAGCAAGATAAAGCCTACATGTTAAACCGCAAGTGCACGGTGTCGGTTGTAGCTTGTGCAAATACGGGTCGAATCCACAGGGACTAGGGTGTGAGTTGAAGTTTCCTAAGATAATTCTCTGAGCAGTGAACTAATGAAGCAAAGAGTGACAGTGGCAAATGACAGTTACAATGGCAATGAGCCAAAGGCAGTGAAGTATAGAATTTAGAAGCAAACAGTGAAGCAAGAATTTGGAAACAAATGTAAACAAAATACCAAGGTCTTTGAATCCACCTCTAACTCACACTGATTATTCATCACTGACAGTAACTTTGTTTTTCTATAACCACTAGCAAGAGGGATGTCAATCCTCTATATAGCAAGGGTCATTTTGATATGAAATCTCCTATCACAACTAAGGTACTCCTCCTAAGCATTAACTGTCTAGTTAAAGCACAATTAATCAAAAGAACAATATATAAAATTAAGCATGAGTTGCAGTTCAGCAACACTAGATGATTCTAACTACAATGGATGCCTGACATCCAATGTGAAAGGCTAGTGTTGAAGTCCTAAGATGGAGTTTCACTATGACCATTTAAACACATCATGGCTACTGACAAGAGCATGAATAACAAATGTTAAGCTAGGGTTTCATCTCAACCCTAGCAAGAGGAATTAGAACATTAAAACAGAAATTGAAAATCAAACAGAAAATTAAAATTGCATTGAAATTGAAGTTCAAACAGAAATTAAACTACATAGAACCTTGAGGGCACTGGCTAGTCCAGGCCTCTATTGGCTTGCTCTGGCTAACCCAGGCATACCTTCTACATCCCTAACACTTCCCTTTTATAGTATTACAAAATACCCAAATTTTCAGAAACCCTAAATTGGAAACCCTAATTTTTAAATTGGAAATTAAACTCACTGATTCTCTGAATTTGTCTCCCCTGTGCTCGACCCATGCTTCCTTCTCGTCCTCTCCTTCTTTTCCCATACTCTCTGATGCTCCTGTCGAATGATACTCAAACCCTAGCTCTCTTAGATTTATATCATAGGATGAATGAGATAGAGGTGAGAGAGATAGAGTTTAGAGTGATGGGTCTTGGTTTCTGGGATGTCAGGTGAAGGTGGAAGTGGTGAAGCTCGGGGTGGAGGAAGAGAGCAGTTATGCCATGGTCGGGGAAGAAGTTGCAGTGGGAAAAGAAGATGAAATTTGGGGAGAAGAGAGCTCGATGGATAATGAGATTAGGGTCTGTTTGTTTGGGGTGTAGGTGTTCGGTTGCTAGGGTGTGAAGCGCCGATAGCGAACTTTGATGAACAACGAGTAAAGAGCGTTGGATGATCACTTCTGAAATGAATCTAACGGCAAGATGGAAGCAGGCGTGGAGCGACCGTTGGATGTGTGATACATCAAAACTGACGGCTTAAATTGGAGTTAGGTACTATGATGTTTGACAGGAGCTTCGGATTTTGATGCACAATGATGAGGCGGTCGTTGGATGATGAGATGGATCTAATCTGACGGCTTTCATGGAAATGAGTATGGATAATGGAAATGGATTTGGGTAAGGGTTTTGGGCCTTGGGTATGCCAAGCCCATATCTTCTTTAAGAACAATTCTTCCTCTTCAAGCCCACTTCTAATTGATCCGGCTCTTGCAAACATCATTCTTCGCTGCCTTTCTGCGGGAGTCTTTGCCGTTTCTTTGCTCTTTTCGCTCCGTGAGCTAACCAGGCTTTATTTAGTACCTAAAAATGCAAAATTAATTGAGAAAAGTATTTATTCTTGAAAACAACGAAAACACAGAATATGGGATAAAATGGAGCGTTAGAACACAAATGATGAGTTAAATGCCAATAAAAAGGTGCAAATATATACAATATTTGGCACTCATCATGTACCTTTGTTCCAGCAAAGATAAAACAAACGAGTTGAAATCTTCAGTTTCTTGCCCACTGGGAACTTATAGCTAACTATTCATTTGAACACTTTCTGATTCCTCACCTGTTCACCCATAAATGTTTCTCTAAATCATATACTTTCAGCCTTTCTTTAGATTGGGCACATAATTTTATGATGATATTTTGGATTTCCTCTCATTGAAAAAATAAATAAAAAATCATATATCATTCATTTGTTTTCTTTTTGTTTGCTCAATGCTCAATGTTATGCTTGGCTTAAAGTCATAACGTAAACCACATTCGTTTCATTTCGAAAATTAATCATGACCATAAAATTGTTCATCGGCAACTGAAAATGAATATTGCCCGATTGTCGTTGTAGTGTTAGAACGATACATCTAGACTCCTATCATGTACCAAACTTGAAAGGAGTTGAGTTTTTTTTTAACGTAAGAATTGAGGTTCGTTATTTACACATATACTGTTTTATAAGTCTTTTTACTTGCGAAATATATTAAGAATTTTTGTATTTATGAATCTATGATGCTAGGCGATCGCAAGTGGGCATTATAGTTCTCCCTCTTGTAAGATTTGAAGTTGGACATCCTTTTCTGATTCTCATGTATCTTTTGTTCTTTTATGATCACACTTGGTTGGGTTTTACCGGTTGGTTACTTTTTTTTTTTTTTTGATCAAAAGAGAAGTTGTATTAAGAAGTAAAAGAATGTACAGAGTTTCTACCATAGGTAGAAGAAAAGAAAGTAACAAATTACATGAAAATAGAGTCCCAGGTATTTAGCACAGAACTTGAGAAATTCAAGTGAATATGGTGTCCTGCTGCAGCTGCCCAAGCTAGGACTGAAGATTTAGCTTCGTGAACCAAGTCATCATCTATTTTATAAAGATATTGAGATTCAAAAAGTCTGCAATTTCGTTCTCGCCAAATGGTACAAATAATTGTTGCTGGAATCAAATCCCATATGTAATTACCAGAGCTTGCAAATAAACGGTGATGCCACATCTCTACTAAGATCTTAATAGAACTGGGCAGAACCCACATCCAACCTATATTAGGGATAAGACTACACCATATCTTATATGCAATATTACAATGGATAAATAAGTGGTCACGCGATTCAACACCAATTTCACATAAAGCACATGAATTGTACATGTTCATACCTTTGTGTAGAAGTACATCTATGGTATTCAACTTACCATGAATTAAACTCCATATTAAGATATTTATTTTAGGCGGTACTGCAGACTTCCAAATAAAATGATACGGAAAGTTGTCGACACCGAATTCACTAACCAATTTAGTATATAGATACTTGACTGTAAAGACCCCTGTGATGTTTAGTCTCCATCTTCTCGTGTCTGGCAGTCCATCCCGAGCTGGTGGGTTGTCACCAATAACAGTGAGAAGAGCGGCATAATCTTCAACCTCTGAAGCATGAAGTACTCTCTTGAAATCAAACTTCCAATTACTATCCGAAGATATCATATCTGCTAACTTGACGTTTCTATCTATCGATGACTTATACATATTTGGATAAACAGTTGCTAGAGGGAATTGTCCACACCATATGTCATTCCAAAAAGCAATTTCTCTACCTGAATGTAAAAACAGTGTGCAGTTCTCGTATATTAAACTTGCCGTTTCAGCAGTGCCCCGCCAACAATAAACTCCATAGGATTGAGTTATTTTACCGGGATTCCAAAAGGAGAAATCAAAACCATATTTGTCTTCTATATTTTTGTACCATAGTTTATTATTTTCGACACCATAACTCCAACACCATTTAGCCAACAATGCTTGATTCATTAACTTAAGATTGCAAACACCAAGTCCACCTCTCTCTTTAGTTGCACAGACTATGTCCCAATTAACTAAATGAGACGTCTTTACACCCTCCTTGTACTCTCACAAAAAGTTGCACATCTTTTTTTCTAGGATTTTGATGACAGAAGAAGGGGCCTTAAATAACGAAAAGTAATAAGTGGGAAGAGAATACAAGATACATTTTAAAAGAGCAAGTTTACCTCCTCTAGATAAAGAAATCCTTCTCCAAACGGATAAGCTAGCATCAAAATTCTCTAAGATTGGATCCCAAATTACTTTCGAGCCAGACTTTGCACCAAGCGGCATCCCCAGATACATAAAAGGTAAGTAATCAGTTGAACAACCAAATTCTTCTGCCCAGATAGGTAAGTTAGGTACATCTCTAACAACAATAAGTTTTGTTTTAGATGGATTTACCTTTAAACCAGCAATGAACTCAAAGCAATGTAATGCCGAAAATAAGTTATGCATCTCTTCCTTGTTAATATCCACAAAGAAAATAGTGTCATCTGCATAATGAAGGTGATTGAGTATGATGCTTGTAGAGGAAACAGAGAAGCCGCTGAATAAACTTAGATTAGCTGCTCTATCCATGAATCTAGAGAAACCTTCCATAGCAATATTAAACAGAAGAGGAGAAACCGGGCAGTCTTGTCTAACACCTCTTGTACTTGTGAAGTAGCCGAAAGAAGACCCATTAATAAGAACTGAGAAGGAAGAAGTAGAGTAACAAAACCTCAACCAATCACGCCATTTCTTGCTAAAACCCATTTGTTGTAATACAAATTCCAGGTATCTCCAATTGATTCTTTCAAAATCCTTCTCAAGATCAATTTTGCACATAATTCCAGGATTTCCAAATATAAGCCTAGAGTCCACCAACTCATTAGCAATTAGGGTTCCATCAATTATTTGCCTACCTTCAATATATGCGCATTGTACCGGGGAGATGAGCTTATCCATAACAAGTTTTAACCTTGTAGCTAGAACTTTTTCTATGATCTTTTAGACATTTGTGAGAAGAAAAATAGGTCTACAAACTTTTTTTTAGGTACAAGAGTAATGAAAGTAGAGTGATGTTTAGAATTGATAGTACCTGTAGTGCAAAATTATTTTACTGTACTCATAATATCTTCCTTGATGAAACGCCAACACTTCTGAAAGAAAAGTATAGGAAAACCATCAGGACCTGGAGATTTATCATTAGCTAAATCACTGATAGCATGCAAAACCTCTTCTTCAGTGAAATCAGCTTCTAAAATAGAAGCTTACGTAGAGGTGATAGAATCAAATTTAATCCCCTCTAAATCAGGTCTTATAAGTTCTTCTTCGGTAAATAGAGTTTTGTAGTACTCCATGTTAGATCACCGCTCGGTCGAACTCGCATGCGTTTCTATCTCAAGCGTGTTTTTCAATGTTAGTGATCAAAACTATAAGTCTTGATTTCTAGCCTATTTATAGATGTCTCGGACTAGGACATAGTTTGTGTAGTTGAGCTTAGACTTCACGGCGTTTATCACTTGAAGACGAAGAACTACTAAGGAGAGCTTGTGGAACTTCATCGACAAAAGGTATGTGGAGACTTAAACTCATCAATCACTTGGAAAGTCTATTTCTACTCTATCTCCTATATTGAGACATAAGTCGTGTTACGATATAGTTTTCTCTATACACATTTGAGATTTCGAGCTGAGTATATCTCGCTTACACATTTCTCGAAATATGTGTTGGTAAGCTTTCACTTCGACCAAGTTCATCTTATATCATGAGAAAATTTCCAAGTAACATCTTACATGGTTTGTGTGATACAATCATTTGGTGTAAGACTTGGAATGTTTCGATAATGATTATTTCAATATCTTGAAAATTAATTTGATGCTAATAGTGTGTGAAAACGGCTACTGTCATTATAGAAGAATGTTTCAATGATTGAAATAAAGAGTTTAGAATCCTGTAACCATCTTTGTATATAAGCATAGTGTGTTCGCACATTAGTGTATAAGTCCAAAACTGGGAGCCTAAAGTATGCATACTTGTGTGTATATAAAAATGTTGTAGGAGATTGGGTAAGTATGCGTACCCGTACACATACTGGCGGAAGTTCACGTCTGTGAATTTCTGCTGAGTTTGAAAACCAAACTCATCCGGTTACCTAAAGTACGCGTACCCGTACGCATACTGGCAGAAAGTTCACATCCGTGAATTTTTGTTGAGTTTGAAAACTAAAACAAACTCAAATCCGGTTACTTAAGTACGCATACCTGTACGCATACTTAAGCAGGTTAATTTGTAAAATCGGTTTTACATAAACCTAAAACATTGATCAATAAGGAATGCAATCTTTGAAAACCGTGGCTATAATGTTGATGTATCGATTCGAGTGAATCAAACCAATTTTGCTTCAACTGTGTTCTTGTATAAATCCATGGGAATATAGCAATTGAACAACTCTTTAACTAGTTTCATTTGAGTCATTTGAACTAGTTATGGTTAAGATGAGTAAAGTTGATATGAGAGTAATTATATGGCTAACCTCGGTTAACTATTTGTGAACCAACATGGTGTACACGTATGGGTACGGTTACATAAACCTAAATGAGGGTACATTTCATTTGTGTGTAACAAGCTAAGTTCGATCTAACGACTGAAAGATATTAGCTTGGTTGAATCAGGTTTTTCATCTAACTGTGAATATTAAATGCTTTGTTACCAAGGTAACTTGGATTGCAAACCCTGATTTGAAAACTATATAAAGGAAAACTCTAGCAACTGGGAAACCTAATCCCCACACCTCCTGTGAGCTACTAGTTGCATAACTAGATTCGATTCTCATTTAACCTTAGCTTTCTTCTCGAGACCCTGTAGGTTAACGACTTGAAGACTTCATTGGAATTATGAAGCCAGACCTAACTATTCTCTTTGTAGTTACGTGATCTGATCTTGCTGCTTCTACCGTGATTGAGTGCAATTGTATAATTGGATTGAGATTTATATCTCCGATAGGCAAGATAGAAAAGTAATCACAAACACCTTCGTCTCATCGTTTTTGATTCCACAATAACTTGTTTCGCTAGTCGATTAAGTTTATTCTGAGGTGATTGATAATACTAGGCTGTTCTTCGGGAATATAAGTCCGGTTTATCAATTGGTTCATGTTCACTTTGATTTATCAAAAAACGGAACAAAAACTCTTGGATATTTCTGTGGGAGACAGATTTATTCAATCCTATAGACTTTTGTGTGTGAGACAGATTTTTTTATCAAGTCTTCGACTTTGGGTCGTAGCAACTCTTAGTTGTGGGTGAGATCAACTAAGGGAATCAAGTGCGTAGTATCCTGCTGGGATCAAAGACGTAAGGAGCGCAACTGTACCTTGAATCAGTGTGAGATTGATTAGGGTTCAACTACAGTCCAGTTCTAATTTAATTGGTAGTAGGCTAGTGTCTGTAGCGGCTTTATACAGTGTGGTGTTCAATCTGGACTAGGTCCCAAGGTTTCTCTGCATTTACAATTTCCTCGTTAACAAAATTATGGTGTCTGTGTTATTTCTTTTCCGCATTATATTTTGTTATATAATTGAAATATCACAGGTTGTGCGTTAAGATCAATCAATTAGAATATCCAACCTTGGGTTTTTGATTTACATTGATTGACACTCGAACATTGGTCTTTGGTACCGTTCAAGTAATTCCTCTTATATTAAATCGGTCTCGCAGATTTCTATTTGCTGATTACGGATTGAATTAAGAGTTAGACATATTAAACTCTTTGATATACTTTATTCTAGATTGAGTCTGAATGTCTAGTTGATTCTCTAGAAAGTTTATTGGAGTAAGTTCTCTCAGATTGCCAAACGAATTGTTGGGTGTGGTTGTTAGACCCCCGTATTTTCAATTGGTATCAGAGAAGGCAAACACATTAAAGACCTTACAAGTCTATGATTGTAACGATATGATATGGAAAAAGGTGCTATCTCTATAAACGTACCACTAGTCTTCGATGGCTCAAATTACTTGTGGTGGAAAATTGATATGCGTGCGTTTCTTCAAGCGCGTGATTTTCAATCATGGGTTTATGTAGTTAATGGCTATGATGCTTCCGTTATGGCAGTAGGGAATGCGACCGCTCCAAAGAACATTGGTGCATACGATGCTGCAGAGATACTTACTGCAAAGCAAAACTCCGACGGTTTGAATGTTATCATACATGCCATTACCCCAGAGCTTCAGCACCATGTGACTAGGTGTACTCGGTCTAAAGATGCTTGGGATATCTTAGAAACCGTATTCGAAGAAAATACCAGTGAAAAGGAAGCTAGGCTTCAAAACCTTAATTCTGATTGGGAAAACCTTAGTATGGCAGATGAAGATTTATTTGATGAGTTTAATCACAAAGTGTCTGAAATTGTTAATGCATCTTTTGCATTGGGTAAGACTATTCCTGAAAATGACATTGTGATGAAAATTCTCAGATCGCTGCCATCTAGATACGATTCTAAGAAGCATGCCATCATTGAAGGAAATAACCTTGATGCTCTCTCCAGAAATACGTTGGTTAGGAATCTAAAGATCTTTGATCATGAGCATACATCCAAAATTGGAAAGGATGTTGCCTTCAAAGCACAAAGGAACACTAAATTACTTGACAAAAGTAAAAGTGTTTATGTCTCTGAGGATGATCTTTCGGAGACTGATTCATCAGATGAAGATCTTTACAAGTCAGTCTCTTTGATCACAAGATAGTTTAGAGATCTCTTATTGAAGATAAGTAAACGGTTATCCAGAGACAAACCTAGGTCATCAATTAAACCTCACAATCGCATTCCTCCTAAAAACAGGGATGCTGACGAGACTGATGACGAGGATATGCCACAGTGCTTTAAGTGTAAAGGATTTGGTCATTTTGCGAATGAGTGTCCGAACCGTAGAAAATACACTGGAAACAAAGGTCTTGCTGCAACCCTTGATGAAATGTCTGATCACTATGATTCCAACAAAGAAGAAAAATCAAGTGTTGCACTTCTTTGTGAAGATATTGATTTTGATAATTGTAGCAATACATACATCAATCTTGATATCCTTCCAGAAGAAGACTCAACCAATCTGGAAGAAGAAATTAACCTTTTTGTTGGAAACTCTATGTTTGATTTTTCAGGTTCCACTCTGTGCCTAGCAGCTTGCACATCTCGGGCGTCTGAATCATCTTATCCAGTGACATGTTCTTATTGTTCACTCAAGGGTCATGAACTTTCAAAGTGTTTCAAGTACAAACACAAGATGAGACATGTCAAGAGACTTCAAAGAAGAGCAAATCACCTAGCAAACAAGCTCAAACTTGTTCAAAAAACTGTTGAGGTATGTAAGATTTTATCCTCTTCAAAGAAGTTGGTTTCCAAAGATAGGTCAAGACCACTAGAGAAAAGAGTATGGTATAAACAATTTGTTCGACAGAGTTCTATGAATTCCTTTCAAAAAGGGGATGGCAGACAAATTGTTTCTCACCGCAGCACAACTTGATTATGTTGTTTTCGTGCATCTTGTCTCATGTGACTGATCAAAAAGAAACAAGATTGTGCACACCTCAGGCTTTAAGAAAAGAAAAGTAGTTTTTCTTTTTAAGTTTGTTTTTGCTTTGGTTTGCAAATTTGGAATTCGTCCTTTCAATTGATATTGGAAGAGACTTCCCTGTATATTCAATAAAAGAGGGTTATTCTCGACAATTCTACTCTCTCTAGGGTTGTGAATTGTGTGTGCGTGAACCTATGTTGTTTAAGGTTCCGTGACCCTACATCTTTTTCCTTCTCTAAAAATATTTTCATCATAAGACTGCGTGTTGAGTTTAAATTGTGATTTCCTCTCACAAACCCATACACGTATGGAGACTTTAAACATCATGTGTTCTGATGGAAAAGATGTTAATATGATTGTTAAGCCATCAATCATGAAGGAAAAGAAAATCTGCGTTACCTCCAACTTTGAAGAGAAAATGAAGGAATGTGAGGAAGCCAAGAGTTGTTCCTTCAAATTCTCAGAAGTTTTCTGATGTTCTTGAAGAGTTGAAGGAAGCAAGGAAGGAGATTCAACAAATAAAGGCTTTTGTTATGAGAACTCTCGAAATTCAGAAGGCCCTGGTTCGACATCATCAACCTAGAAGGTTTGTTGGAATTGACTCCTTTATCCATGAACCTTATGTTCCCATGGTTGTTGACGACAAGGAGTTCGAGGACGATAAAGAATTCTTCAGAGGTCTAAATGTCTAGTAAATCTTCTTTTTATGTTTTTAGAAGAATAACTAGGGTTTGGAATATCCATTATTGTGAGTACACATAGCTATGCCCAACGATTTTCGTCTTCAATGTTTTTAGATTTATTTATTTAAATTCCAAGTTATTTGGAAGATGGTTTTTGCAATTTTAATCTTTATGATTTTATATTGCAAATTGTTATGGTATATGTTGTTTACGTCCGTGAACCTATGACTGTCCCATACTTGTTCAAAAGTTATCTCTATTATGTCGGTATGAAAGTATTGATAGAAGATAGAATGAACTTTTGACATTACAAAAGTTAAATCCTTTTATGTCATTGTTTTGATAGAAGAAAGGATAAAACTTTTGTTTACAAGGATTAAGTCTATTGTATGTCATTGTGCAAATAGTGATGGAAAATAGAATGAATCCTTGTCTATTCCGCAGTATTGGCCGATCTCCGATCCACATTTTTGTGCATTTACTGTGTTGCTCCATAAGTTTTCTTATGTTTGAGCATGACCAATTGAATTGATCATTCTCTTGTGGTCAGTTTAGTTGTTGCTCCGTAAGTTTTCTTATGACGAGCATAACCAATTGAATTGATCACTTTCTTGTGGTTAATTTATTTGTGTAATTCCAATTGAGTTTTATTTTGGTTAATTTAATTGCGCACTTCGATTGGATTAATCATGAATTCTTTTGTGGATAATTCAATTGAATACTTTGGATTCAAATTCATGTTTCATGTGATTTGGTTATGTCCAAAGAAATCCTTCTTTTCTTATGAAAGTAAGGTCGCCTTTGTTGTTCTTTCGGGAATGACATTTTATGGGGGAGAGTTCTTTTTGAACTTGTGCTTAATTGTCAAATATTTGTGGGGAGTGCGGCTGTGGAATATTATAAGGGTTATCTTATATCTTTATAAACTCCTTGATGAATGCATTTAGCTTCGGCTTTATGATGGCATCTAAATAAGTTGATATGGTATTTTCTTTTGGTCATGACGTATCTCTATGAAAATTTCATGAGGATCCCACTAGTTTTCGTACCTTTGCCAATTTATATTGACAAAAAGGGGGAAAATTAATGTGTAGTGTGATACTACAAATACATATGGTTTACGGATCATTATATAAGGGGGAGTGGTTTTCATGTCGAGATGAAGTATTGACTAAGGGGGAGTGATACATATCACCATAGTATTGTTGTCAAAGTTGTGATACAATTGAACTGTGATGCTGTGTAATAATACTATGACATTGTATAACAATGATTGAGAGCATTTGTTTTCTCATTGTTATCGCTACGGATCTTCAACAACTATGATGCTGAACTTACAACCTTTAGGATCATGGAGTACTTGGAAGTGACGAAGATTTCGAGTCACGTTGAAGATGCCAGGGAGATCAAGCATTTGGATGAGAAGCTACAATTTTTATTTATTTTGTAATCCATATGTATAGATAGTTTTTTCACTAAAATTGACAAAGGGGGAGATTGTTAGAGCACTGCTCGGTCGAACTCGCATGCGTTTCTATCTCAAGCATGTTTGTCAATGTTAGTGATCAAAACTATAAGTCTTGATTTCTAGCCTATTTATAGATGTCTCGGACTAGGACATAGTTTGTGAAGTTGAGCTTAGACTTCACGGCGTTTATCACTTGAAGACGAAGAACTACTAAGGAGAGCTTGTGGAACTTCATCGACAAAAGGTATGTGGAGACTTAAACTCATCTATCACTTGGAAAGTCTATTTCTACTCTATATACTATATTGAGACATAAGTCGTGTTACGATATAGTTTTCTCTATACACATTTGAGATTTCGAGCTGAGTATATCTATCTTACATATTTCTCGAAATATGTGTTAGTAAGCTTTCGCTTCGACCAAGTTCATCTTACATGGTTTCTGTGATACAATCATTTGGTGTAAGACTTGGAATGTTTCGATAATGATTATTTCAATATCTTGAAAATTGCTTTGATGCCAATAGTGTGTGAAAATGGCTATTGTCATTATAGAAGAATGTTTCAATGAGTGAAATAAAGAGTTTAGTATCCATAACCATCTTTGGATATAAGCATAGTGTGTTCGCACATTAGTGTATAAGTCCAAAACCGGGAGCCTAAAGTATGCATACTTGTGTGTATACAAAAAGGTTGTAGGAGACTGGGTAAGTATGCGTACCCGTAGGCATACTGGCGGAAGTTCACGTCCGTGAATTTCTGCTGAGTTTGAAAACCAAAACCAAACTCATCCGGTTACCTAAAGTACGCGTACCCGTACGCATACTGGCAGAAAGTTCACGTCCGTGAATTTCCGCTGAGTTTGAAAAACTAAAACAAACTCAAATCCGGTTACTCAAGTACGCATACCCGTACGCATACTTAAGCAGGTTACTTTCTAAAATCGTTTGTACATGAACCTAAAACATTTATCAATAAGGAATGCAATCTTTGCAAACAGTGGCTATAATGTTCATGTATCGATTCGAGTGAATAAAACCGATTTTTCTTCAATTGTGTTCTTGTATAAATCCATGAGAATATAGAAATTGAACAACTCTTTAACTAGTTTCATTTGAGTCATTTGAACTAGTTATGGTTAAGATGAATAAGGTTGATATGAGAGTAATTATATGGCTAACCTCGGTTAACTATTTGTGAACCAAGATGGTGTACACGTTTGGGTACGGTTACATAAACCTAAATGGGGGTACATTTCATTTGTGTGTAAAAAGCTAAGTGATCTAATGGTTGAAAGATATTAGCTTAATTGAATCAGGTTTTTCATCTAACGGTGAATATTGAATGCTTTGTTACCAACGTAACTTGGATTGCAAACCCTGATTTGAAAACAATATAAAGGAGAACTCTAGAAACTGGGAAACCTAATACCCACACCTCATGTGTGCTACTAGTTGCATAACCAGAGTCGATTCTCCTTTAACCTTAGGTTTCTTCTCGAGACCCTGTAGGTTAACGACTTGAAGACTTCATTGGGATTGTGAAGCCAGACCCAACTATTCTCTTTATAGTTGCGTGATCTGATCTTGCTGTTTCTATCGTGATTGAGTGCAATTGTAAAATTGGCTTGAGATTTATATCTCCGATAGGAAAGATAGAAAAGTAATCACAAACACCTTCGTCTCATCGTTTGTGATTCCACAATAACTTGTTTCGCTAGTCGATCAAGTTTATTGTAAGGTGATTGATAATACTAGGCTGTTCTTTGGGAATATAAGTTCAGTTTATCAATTGGTTCTTGTTCACCTTGATTTATCAAAATACGGAACAAAAACTCTTGGGTATTTTTGTGGGAGATAGATTTATTCAATCCCATAGACTTTTTTGTGTGAGACAGATTTGTTTATCAATTCTTCGACTTTGGGTTGTAGCAACTCTTAGTTGTGGGTGAGATCAGCTAAGGGAATCAATTGCGTAGTATCCTGCTGGGATCAGAGACGTAAGGAGCGCAACTGTACATTGAATCAGTGTGAGATTGATTAGGGTTCAACTACAGTCCAGTCCGAAGTTAATTGGTAGTAGGCTAGTGTCTGTAGCGGCTTAATACAGTGTAGTGTTCAATCTGGACTAGCTCCCGGGGTTTTTATGCATTTGCGGTTTCCTCGTTAACAAAATTATGGTGTCTGTGTTATTTATTTTCCGCATTATATTTTTTTATATAATTGAAATATCACAGATTGTGCATTAAGATCAATGAATTAGAATATCCAACATTGGGTTGTTGATTTACATTGATTTCCACTTGAACATTGGTCTTTGGTACCGTTCAAGTAATTCCTCTTATATTCAACCGGGCTCGCAGATTTCTATTTTCTGACTGCGGATTGAATTAAAAGTTAGAGATATTAAACTCTTTGATATACTTTATTCTAGATTGAGTTTGACTGTCTAGTTGATTCTCTAGAAAGTGTATTGGAGTAAGTCCTGTCAGATTGCCAAACGAATTGTTGGGTGTGGTTGTTAGACCCCCGAATTTTCACTCCACTATATGTTCTTGAAGCCTACCTCTGTCAGGCACTAATTCATCACCAATGTAAAGTTGTCTGATTCTGTTATATCTTCGTCTAGCATATGCATTGCTGATGAAGAATGATGTGTTTCTATCTCCTTCTTGAAACCATTTAGTATTAGATTTTATTTTCCATGCAGTTTGCTCCATCTTTGAAATCCTTTCAAACTCCACTTTGTTTTGTAGTTGCAAAGTCCGCTCCTCTTCAGTAAGAATATTATCTTCCGCAAGTCCATCAAGTGTTTGAATATCAGAGAGAATAACTATTCAACTTTTTGTTGGTGTGGCCAAATACCTCTTTGTTCCGGATTTTTAACTTCTCTTTGGGTGCTTGTAACTTCAACCATAGCACAGTGCTAGGAGTACCTGCAAAACAAAAGTAAACCACCAATCTTTTAATAATTGTAAGAATCTATTCTCGAAGAACCACATAACTTCAAACCTAAAAGGACTAGGTCCCCATGAAGGGTCAGAAATATCTAAAAATAGTGGGATGTGATTAGAGGTAGGTCTGGCTTTGGCTAGTTGGGTAACAAAAGGGAAGTGTTGTTCAAAGGATGAAGAGATAAGAAACCAGTCTAATCTGAATATTACCGGGTTTGCTTGACCATTTGACCAAGTGTATCTTTCTCCCTTTAGGGGCAAGTCAATCAAGTCATGTTCAACAATGAAATTATTGAACTTTTGCATACTTCTAGTAATCTTCTTGCAATTGTTTTTCTCAGCACACTTGGTTATTGTGTTGAAGTCGCCACCAATACACCAAGGATGATTAATCCAATATCTACAGACATTATCAAGCTCAATCCAAAAATCAGTTCGCTCAATAGGTTTGTTCGGATCATAAACATTTGTGAGAACCCACTGAAAGTTGTCAACCTTGTTAGTACAAAGTACTGATAGAGTATAATCACCAACGAGTGAGTCAGAAACTTCCACAAAGTCTTTATCCCACAGTATTAACATACCACCCGAGCTCCCTACAGATTGTTGTAAAGTCCAGCCAACATTCTTGTATCCACATATTTGCTTAATGTCCCAAGATGAACAATGCGTCATTTTAGTTTCTTGTAGAATAATAATGGGAGATCTAATCATCATTTTGTGCACCATTGACCTTCTACATCTAGAGTTTAGACCTCTAACATTCCACGTTAGGATCTTAAGACTCATTTGGAACAATATTTTCCCTTAGAAGTAGCTGACCTTCTTGCTTTGGAATGAGGAGAATTAATTGCTTCAACTGTGATACCAAGCCTCTTCAATTCATTCTGTAGCTTTAGAGGTATAACAAGCTGTGACATATTATCCAAACACATACTTGAACAATCCTCAACTGAGATGTCTGCAAGGGGTTCAAAACCAGGTGGGAATTCAGGCGTGCTTGTATCTAGAGATTCAAAAGGTTCTGCATCATCAACGTTCGCAAAAAAAGAGTCTTCCAGACCTGGTAAAGGAAATGCATACCGACGCTCTTCATGTACAGATATATTATCTACACCATCGATACAAATAACGTTCTAAACAGCAAATTCCTTATGAATTTGTTTCTTTATTGGCAGGATGGGAATTGGTTTGATAATTGATCCGGAATTGGAAATCTTTGAAAATAAGAATTTCCTTGTATGATTCGGCATTATGGGAAAGCTAATGCCAAGTTGGATACCAAAATCAAACATCCGGTTAACTTCAGTCCATATCCAGGACGGGACAAGGAATTGAGTAAAATTTTGGGTATTTTCTGCTTGCAGAATAGGGTACTGCGACTTAGGAATCAACACTGGAGGTGAAAGAATGTCAGGGAAACTAAAAACTGCAAGGGTTTCAGGGGAAGGTAAAAGATGAAAGGGTGTTGGATTGGGATGTAGGCAAAGGTTATCAATGATGGATTTGAGAGATGCAGTTTCCAGACTTGTAGACAGTGATTGTATAGATGTTACAGGAGACGATTGGAATGAATGGTTTAGAGGCTATGTTGGGTTTACCTGTTCTTCACAAGTTTCTGGAATGGATAGTCTGAATGCAGCCGATTGAGTCATCACCTCAATTTCCATGTCAGAAGCCACGTCTCTTTCTATATTAATGACCAAATCTGTTGCCAAATATTCCGGGACTTTTTTAGGGGTGATAGCAATTTCAGAGAAACAAGTTAACATATTCGGAATGGTAACTTTTTGCCAAATCTGTGTAACTTGCGGCCTAGATTTAGTTTTCTTCCTCTTTCTATTCCTCCTTTTATTTTTAACAAGTTAACATATTCGGAATGGTAACTTGTTGCCAAACCTATGTAACTTGCGGCCTAGATTTAGTTTTCTTCCTCTTTCTATTCCTCTTTTTCTTCTTTGACTGTAGCTTAACCGGATACTTTCCATAATTAACATATTGATTAGGTGTTAATATAGGCGCACTATTAGTTACAGAATCAGTTGACTGCGAGATATTCTTGCATGTGACAACTGCATTATAACTATTCTAAAGATATTTTCTCTTTTTCGCTCTACTTGTTTCCATTAAATATGGTGTAACGTATATTTCATTGAATGCAGGATCCAAATTTGTAGGAGGCGTAATGAGAAAGCTACAATCAGCAGAAGATGACTTCCATGTAACATGAATATGTGCAGTGAACAAAATTTCTAATGACACCCTTTTCCTAGAAACAACATTTTGATGATGAGAAGATCAACTAAAATATTAATTTTCTTGATTTGTCAATGAGAAAATTCATTGAAAAGAGAGGTAGTTAAGAGGGACGTGCTCAATCCAATGACACAAGCGGGAACAAAAAAGAAAAGTGCAATTTGGTAAATCCAAAACAACAAAAAAACAAGCTCAGAAAAGATGAAATAAAGTGTCTCATAAAACTATCACCATATTCGCCGTTAAGACCTAACATCTTTGTGTTTGATTCCTTCCAAAAGAACGCTTGTAGTTTAACGTTTCTAATGAGGCCAAATTTTCAAAGACTCTTACACTTCTCTCTCTCAATATGCGTCACCATATTGCATTCCACTCTTGTTTTTCTCTCAAAGACGCTTGTTTCCATTTTTTTTCAAAGACTTACATTTCGCTCTCTCCATATGCGCCACCATATTGCAACCGGAATGTTATTCCATATTCGACTTAGTCTTTTGTTACCCCAATTAAACTTCTAAGACTTCACATTTACAGTGACATTTAGTTTGTAAATGACATTCTTCAAAAAAGTAATTCTAAATTCTCCGGGTTCTCCAATATTCATAGAATAAATGCGAACTAGTTTCATCATTTTCGTCACAAAAAACAACAGAAATTAGAAACATTCGTACCCCTTCTTAAAAGCTTATCCGTCGTCATTATGCTATCATGAAAAAATGTTGGAATTTTGAATAGAAATATGAGTTAGTTAGTTAGTGTGAATGCATGTGTCCACTCACTTAAAATTGTTCAATATGTAGTGTCTTATCCCATTGGATGTGACTCTCCACTAAAGGTTGCGACTCTTCATGAAATGATTTCTCCAAGAGTCACCTCTAAACCTATATAGACCCCATTCATTATTCATTGCAGGTGGGTTTTTAGAGTCATAAAACTAGTACTAGAAATTTAAGAGTTTGCATGTGTCTTCAATAGTTAAAGAAGAGTTTGTTCTACATTTATTCGCGTTCGCTGTTTGGTGTTATCGAAGTGCTGCGAAAAACATCAAGGTATTGTTGAATGTTGGAGACATATGCCGCTAAACCTGTAACAACATTATATACAGGGCATCAAATGTCTTAAGCAAAGAGATTACTCGCCTCAATACACCCAAGTAAGTTTGTTTAAGTTTTGTGATTGATCATCTTTTTCTATCCTTCTTTTCTTGTTTTGTTGTTGGTATTGCGAAACGTAATACATGTTATAAAGAGTTATAACGGATCAGTGGATAATATACGAGTCGTATTATTGGAGAATCGGTAACGAAGATCATAATCTAACAAAAAGAAGCCACATTAAAAAGTTGATTTTGCAAGGATACTCCCGGCTCCATATAACATTGGTTGGAAAATTTTGGCTCACCTTAATATTCCACGAAAATACTACTTATAAAAGAAAACAAGAGACATTATAACCATTTGTTGAGATTTGAGAATGATAATACATGGTTTCGTCTCTCTTTGTCTATTTTGAGTTTCCAGCTAAACACCATATTTGAGGTGGAGGAGTAAATTGAAAAATACCGTGCAAAATGATATTAATACATGTGCATAACAATATTACTAATCTAATATATTCATATGATATTGCGTTGAAGGTATAAATGAAGCAATACAAAATTTCTACACTAGTTATAAAGATGGTACCTTCCGACATTACAAAATTTCTACACTAGTTATGATTATGATGCACAACATAGATATCAAGAACTAAGTGGACTAAAAGGATACAACCAACTTTCTTCTTTCTCCATAAACCAAAAACGAAAAACCCTTTTGCCTGAAACTTCTTCTGTTCAGATTGGCACCTTCAGTGGAGCAGATATGAGCATACCAAGACAACCAGAGAAGCAAGCAACCTTTCCCATTTATTTAGTAGTTTGATTTTTAGTTACCCATTTGGCTTTATTTTATTTTGGTTCTTTGCATTTTTCTAGTTTGATTTGGATTTTAGCTATTTCCGCAGGTATAATTTGTAATCTTTTGCAAATAAGAGATCAGAGCATATCTTTTTCTCCATTATTGATATCTGAGAAAGTCGAAGCAACACCGAGTCTAACATCAGTTGTATCTTCGACAGCTAGGAGCAGATCTGATCCACTTTCTGTTTTTGATTTTGATGTAGCTTTATCTTTACTTGTTTTAGGTTTACGTATGTTTATTTCCGGTTCTAGATTTAGGGTGTTAGTGTTGGATTTGCCTTTTTCGTTTCTAGATCTTATTGATCTGATCTGCTGGGTTTTTATCTTTAGTCTGATTAATGTTTTCCTCATGGATAATGATGTTTGTTACCTTTTCTAGCTTTCTGAAAAGTTCAGAAGTAATTTCCGGCGAGCTATTTAGTTACCAGCTAAAGAAGATTGGAATCAAACAAGATCAAGATCATCTCCAAGTTCATATTCAACCACTACAACTATTACTAAATCTCCAAAACCGAGTTATCCCATTTTGTTCCGATCCGGACACTTAAAGACTGATTTAGATTACCACAGTTACTTTCGATACTACTTGGAGACCGTTACTACTAGTTGGGTAATTGTTACCTTGATTGCATTAGGTATTCTAAAATTAGAAAACTCCAGTTCATGTTATTTACATGTTCTGGTGAACAATGGGTTGGATATGATCCAGTCATTGCCTTGTGCATTGAGACATACTATTTTTGTTCTCAAAATCAGCTTGGCCGTCTCCTTTGCGAGGGAGAAGAAGGTTTCTGAAACTGTTCTTATATCTGAAGAAATAGAATTGATAGGAAAGAATTGGTGGAAATACTGTAACTTGTATGATTTCTTTATGACCTTGACAATTTTTCGTAAGATTTACGATTTCCTAAATCGCATTTATCAATATACCTATTGAGTTTACCCTGTTTTCCGAAATAAAAAATAAAAAACTACTGACATACATCATTTTTAGAACTATTATAATATTTATTAGTCTGATAATAGGGTAATTTTTTCTTATTGAGATATTTAATGTTAGTAACGTTTCTTGTTCTAATTACAAGCCAAGAAAATGCTATACTTATATTCTGTTGAAACCATGCCATGCACCGGGGCATAATGATCTTCTTTTTAGTTTGTTTTTTTTTTTAATAAAAGTAAGAATCTTTTAAATGGTATAATCAAAAGTGTTCAAACGTAATGAAAATTCGTCACATTAAGTTGAAGGACATGATAACCTAAATTATAAATTTCATAAAACACAGATTTCCCTTTAGGAAAAAAAAAACATATATCAAGTGGTATAATGGTTCTTATACTCCTGCGAAAGGTAAGGGTTCGAACCCAGTGGTTGTCAAAAAAAATTCCTAAATGAAAGATTTAGGAAGTAGTCTAGGGACCACTTTTCTATACTATTAAAAAAGATAAATTAGTAAAAAAATACGGTGTTCTCATTGTAGTGTACATTATTGCATACCAAACCACAAATATGCACACTTAAATATGCTGAAATCTATTGTCTCAGGTTCAATTTCCGAAGAAAATTACGTACAAGGCTTCGCTTTAAGTCTGATAAGTTAAAATCGTCGTGAAATTTAAATCTGATAAGTTGCGTGTTACTGTAAAAGTATACAAGGCTTCGATTTAGGATTTTGTTTAAATACTTTGAGCACACATTTATTTAACAAAGTTGGCATGTCACCCACGTCAACAACTAAAAGGATTATATAGGTTTAGTGCAAAGTTTTTGAAATTCTATAGTTTTTACCTTTTGGTTTTGGATATGTGTTTCTCGTATGCATTTTTCAATATATTTCTTAAATTTTTCAAGGAAAAGAAAAAAAAAAGAGATAAGAAGGAAAGTTTTGTAGTCTCAGTACTGGATAGAGTCGGTGTTATTTACTCATACTTACTATGCAACTAAAATTCACATTTCAGCTGTATCAAAAAAAAAAATATCACATTTCATAAGTTTGAATTTTAAGCAATGCAAATATTTGTAACTTTCGCAATATTTGGACCACTGAAAACTTCGTTTACTTGTGAAGAACCATCAAGTGGCGTGATGATTCTCATGCTCCTTCCCATGGAGGAGGTAGGCATGGAGGAAGTGGGAGTTCGATTCCTAGAATTACAAGAAGAATTTAGATATCATTAACTAACCACTGTGCAGAAAACATTTTGTGAGCCTATGCTAATGGGTGCACAAATTCACTTTCTATTGTTGGGCGTGTTTGAAAGCCCAATCTCCACAGAAATACTTCTTTTTTCTTATATATCATTAATTTTTATTTTTAAATTTATCTCGTCACACAAACAACATTTTGATGGTAAAAAGATCAGAAATACTATTTGGTGAGGGAAACAAGAGACATTGAGTTTATCACCAGTGTTGGTTACTCTAGAGACTATACGAGTATTGGTTACTCTAGAGACTACACGAGTATTTAATTTTCCAAGTTAACATTTTAATGACACCCTTCACCTATAAACAACATTTTGGTGGTAAAAAGATCAGAAATACTATTTGGTGGAGGGAAACAAGGAGAAATTTTTTGATGGGGGCGAAATCCGAAGGGGGTATGAGGGACAAATGATATGTTGACACATGTCTTTGATTCCCATGAATTCTGTTTCCAATAATACCAACAACAATTAAAAAAACAAGTTTTCTGTCCAAAAATATATTTCTTTTATATTATTGGAAACAGAATTCATGGGAATCAACACATCATTTGTCCCCCATGCCCCTTCGGATTTCGCCTCCATCAAAAAATTTCTCGGAAACAAGAGACATTGTAATTGTTTACTGAGAATTTTTGTTTTCATCTCTTATTTTTCTTTCTGAATTTTCCGGTTAAACTCATATTTGAGGTGGTAGAGTAAATTAAAAAAATCAAAGAAAGAACATGATTTTATGTGTTTTGATATAATTGGGAGGCATCATAACGGATAGAATTCAACATAAAAATAAAATGATTTGGGATATAAGTACCTACAAAGTTGAAGCGAAGGAATTTAAAAATGCTGGTTGCTAGAGTTATCGATTGAAAACCCAAGAGAAATCACAAGATAAGATTCAAGGACAATCTCCAACCCTTCCTAGCATTGGAATTGGTGTAGGTAAAATGGGCCCCAACCTCTCTCTCACTCATGAACACTGGGACTTCTCCCCGGTAAACTCAACAATATCCTATTTAAGTCAAAAGGCATATTCCCTGATTTTCTTTAATTATTTAAGTTTTCTTTGTAATTCTACTTTGAATTTATTTATTTATAAGGAAATTTATGAAAGCTGTAAATAAATTTGTATTGGTATATTTTGGCTCTTTCCAACCGAAAATAATTGGTATCCTGCGAGTTGAATCCCGTAGGTTGTATCGAGTGAGAGAGAAGCCAATTTCAAACAATTTTTTTTTCTCGCGGTACCTTAAATTTATAAATTTTCGTTGTGAACTTCATTTTTAATTTGAATTGGCATAGCAAGCAGGTCATTTACTTTTTATACATTTCCTGCACCCAAAAGAAAGAAGGGAGAAAACTTGAAGACGTCAAGGAGCTCTTGCTATAACAGGAAAAGCATATCGAAATGATAAAACAAAGGTGGGGATTGTGTTGTGTGGGTGGGGGTCATGGGGGACCTATAAAATACCAACACTTGTTCTTCCGTTTTTAGAAGTTTTCAACTAATTTAACTTAAAATCTTATACTCCCGGATTAGCCTCCCAAAATCATGTTAGTTACCTAAAATAAAAGATAACCTAAATTGAAGTCAAAACAAACGAGAAGAAAAAAAATACAATATCACACAATAATATTGAAAATCATATTATTATTTTCTCTACTAGTACTGTTGTTGTTGTTTTTGTTTTTTGTTTTCTCTACTACTAATGTTGTTGTTGATGATGTTGATGATGATGATGATGATGATGACGATGACGATGAAGAAGATGATGATAATGAAGTTTTTGCGTTTCTTTTTCGTTTTTTTATCACTGTTGTTGCTGCTGCTGTTTGAAGAAGATGAAGATGATGAAGACGACGATGATTTTAGGGCTATTTCTTCTATGTTTGTTGTTGTTGCTGCTGCTCTTGAATATGATGATGAAGACGATGATGTTGTTGTTCGTAGCTTGAAATTCTTTGATTTCTTCGTCGTTTTCTTCTTCTTCTCCATCATCGTTTGATGCTGCTGCTATTGAAGATGATGAATACGATGATTTTTGATGAAGTTCATTGATTAGAATGAACTCTGTTGAAGACAACGAAAGTTCATCAAACAGAATGAACTCTGATTTTTCATGGTTTTTTTGTGTGTTCATGTAAAGAATGAACTCTGTTTTAAATCTTAAATTATTAGGAGTTCATTTGAAAGAATGAACTCGGTTTTCATATAGGTTTTATTAGGAGTTCATTTGAAAGAATGAACTCGATTTTCATATAGGTTTTATTATGAGTTCATTTGAAAGAATAAACTCGGTTTTCATATAGGTTTTATTAGGAGTTCATTTGAAAAAATGAACTCGGATTTTTGTCATAATAATGAAGTTTTGTGTTGTGCTCATTTTACAAAATGAACTCTGTTTTCATATGTGATTTAGTTTGGTTTCTGGGTTAATTAGCCCTTGGATTTAAATTCCTGGGGCTAAAAGATAAGCAAAATATTGACAATGTTTTAATGTCCAAAACTCTTAATATACTGTTCTAATATCCAGAATCGGGTATTTTACCCAAGATGTGCAACTGTTTTTAAACTAACAGACTAAATTATCCCCGAGATGGGTGTTCACCAGAACTAATATTGGTAATGGATGCGTAAGAAGAGAGGAGTTAACCATGAAACTGAACTGCCGCCATTAATTTTCACGGATGAATAGAGGGGATTGTGAGCTCATTCTTAAGTTCGATTGAATCTAGGAACATTGCCAATATTCTTGAGTTCAATTGAATCTTTGAGATTGAGAACGTACTAATCAACAGAATCCCAATTCACAGAAAAAGAAATGGAGAAGAAACTATTCTGAACCATCTCAAAAAAAAAATTCCTTAATGGAGCCAAAGTTGAGGTAAATACTTGATTGATTGATTTTTTAGGGCACCCAATTTTCCTTTATCTCTGTTTTTTTATTTGATTTGAACAAAAATTGAATAAGAAATCAAGATGTTGGGGCCGCTGATTCGAATGAATATTTGATGTATTAGAAAAAATGGGTTCTTTTTTGAATGTTATGTGTGAATTTAATGATTGCAGGGATGGAGATACTGAAGGTGATACAGATCAATGCACTACACCATTTTTGCATATTAGCAACAGAAATTCGCAACAAAAATAGGAACTGCTCAGAAATTAGCAACGGTAGTCGCTGTTGCGAATTATGCAACACACTTTATTCGTTGCTAAAGTTTTGGCCCTGTTGCAATTCGCAACGGATGACAAAAACACATGTGTTGCCCAATCGTGTGCAAGGTAATACCTGAATTGCAGGTGTGCGAACCAACCGTGTGCAATGTAACACCTTATAACCCTTGTTTCTAACTTTCTATCCCATTCTCTCTTTCCATTCTAGAAACAACTCCCTCCTCCTCCTCCCCGTACTCATACTCTTGCGATTTCTTACTCTCTTCTTCTTTATCATCTTCGTTGGTCAACTGTTCGACTTAAAACCCTCCTTTATATCTTTCTAAATCTACCAACAGAGGTAAATAGCAGATTTATTTTGGTATTGATTTTTTTCTCATCAGATTTATCTAAAAAAATTTTGTATTCGTGATTGATGGTCAATAATTATGAATAGGTGAAACTTGTTTTTGCATAGTTCATATGAGGTTGCTTAATTTGATTCATGATTTCAAATTTATTTATGATTACAGATCTAGGGATTTGATAGATTTTTTTTTTTGTTTCACTGGTTTCTAGGGTTTGTGGGTTTCTAAGGATTTCTTTTTAGTTTCACTAAGATTGAATGGGTGTTGTGTTTGACATGAAGCTGATTTGGGTGATTCTCGAGATGAAATAGATAAGAAGAGATGGTTAATGCCAGAGTAACGGAAAGTCGGGGAAAGGAGTAGTGGAGATGGGTTTAATGGTAAGCTGATGTAGTTCATGTTGTCAATGATGCAGGGATGGAGAAGGTATTGGTTATTGTTTTTGAATTCGAGAAAGGTTGAGCTCGATTGAGTTGCATATGCGATGTTGGTAATGGAAATGATTGTAGTGCTGCTATGGAGCTGAGGCAATGTGGTGGTTGAGATGATGAGTGGGTTATTATGAGGTTATTAATTGAACTAGAGTGTGTTGGCAAGAAGATTGGGTACATGTTCAGTTTCTATTTGGTGTGAGCTACAGGTGGTCGTGCAATGGCTACGTATAGTGGAGTGGATGCAGCTGTAATGTTGGTGTGGATATGATGATATGGGCCCGCTGGTTAGTACATGGGAGATAGGATTCTGGTGCTGATACTGAAGCTGGATTTGGTGCTGTTGGTTTGAGAGACTGAACGAGTTCTGAAGATGTAGCTTTGTGCAACTGTTACTATTGGGGGTTGTTTGAGCCGAGAGTTTGCTGCCAGTGGTGATAATAAATGCGTATGCTTATGTTTAATTTGCAGGGAAATGGAAAGCTATAGAAGAGTACCACCAGGTAGGTTGCACAGCAACACCACCAGCTTGTGCATGCAAAATGTTCAAGGCAATTCCTGAATCACTAGTCTCGAGTATGATGGGTTTATTTAATTTTCTTAAAATTATTATGCAGGCCTCAGGTATCATCAACTTTGCTCTGTAAACATAATAGTATATTGGGTCCTACTTACGTAGTTGGAATTGATGATTTTTGTTGGAAATGCAGGCTGGAGGGATGTATGTGATATGTATGCTGCTGCTGCTAGTGGATACTTGGAGTAACTAGCTTTTTGTATCTAATTTGGATCATGGTGTTTCAGATGAGAATATCAAAGTAATTTTCTTGATCTGCGGAGTAATGTTTTTTATGATGGTTTTCATTATGTGAATGTTTGTTGTTGGTTTTTTTTTGTAGGTAAAAGAATTTATATAGGTTTGGGTTAGGTTTCTTAGTGGAGGGAGTAGTTTATCAACTGTCGTTTGAGATTTCGGTAAGTCGTAATATAGGAAAAACTGTAAGAGGTTGCTGGAAGATGTTGGTACTTCGGTTGATTCGGCAAGAATGATTTGGAAATTCCTGTAAAATTATAGCTGTTACATCAAATTTACTTTAGGGAGTTGAATCCGTGGATGTTTTCGGAGTAAGATTAATATGAGTATCTCTTGAGGGATTCAGAATCGGTAAGGAATGATAAAATCTTCTTCAGTTGTTTATGGATCTTTGAAATTAACATGTTAAATGTTATCGTTTTATAATCATATACATTACGGTATGTTTGTTAGGGGATGAAGTGAAGTAATAGTAGATTGTAACTTAGAAAATCATGAAAGAAGGATATGAAAAGTCTGTTGAAACAGGAAGAAATATTTGGATATCTCCCGTCCTTTAAATTTACTTGTGTAATTGGATTTGGAGAAAGCAATGATGAACTGCTTGCATACAAAATGTGGGTGTTGTTATGTGTTTTTGATCTTTAGTGTGTGATCTTTATTGTGTCTGATTCGTTTGATATGCTTGATTTATATCTTCTCATTGTGTTTTTTTTCCATTTCTTTTGCTGACAAGGACCTCCTTGCGTCATGGCAGAGATGGAGAAGTTATTTCAGAACAAAAGAGAACCGAGTAGTTTTGAGGTTAGATGTTTATTTGAGAAGTTTCGTTGTTTTAAAATTAGCTAGCATGTTTTATTGTTTACTCTGGGGATTGTTCTTAAGCTAAACTGTGTGACATGTCATTTATCGTTTGATAGTATTGCAAATGATCCTCGATTTGAGAGACTGCCATGTACTCGCTAAGGAACTTATGATGATTATTGGATGGTTGATAGAGTTACCCAGATATGAACTAACACCAGAACCTGTCGCTTATATCTTTGACTTAAGATCTAAAACCACTTACTGGTTCGTTCATTCTGGGTTATTTTATTTGATAATTGACACCGATAATGAGTACTTAGCTTTAATGTTTTTATTCTGGATTGGGCACTTCATTGATCATATGCTGCCTCAGATACTTCCTCTATTTTTTGACTTGTAATAAATATGAATTACTATATGTGCTTCCATCTTGCAAGAAGGTAGTACATCCTCGTTTAACACATTTTCTTAATATCATGTTTTTCACCCCTCTGTGTACTGTTAACTTACAACCTTGTTTGTTTCAATTTCTAAAGGTTCTAAGGAATAACTCTAATGGTGCAGAAACTCTGGATGCACAACTTGGAGTTCTTGAGTGACTCTGGATCCACACCCTTGATATAGATGATCTTGTCCTCCATCCTTGAAATTGTTGACATGGTTTTGGAGCTTTTAATGTTGAGTTCCCTTTAGCTAGACTTCTTGTCATTAATTAAGTGTAGCTTTCACACAACTTACAGTTGTTGAAGTATGAGATCTGAAGTTAATATAGTTTTTTTCACTTTTTGCAATTGCCTTCAAATATGAAGTTAATCTAGCTTTCATCTTGGGTTTTCATTTCTTTCTTGTGTATTTGAGGTTTTGATTATATGCTTTCACTATTGTGGCCTGAAAATGTTGCAGGGAACTCTTGACTAGGTCAACAAAAATTTGACTTCTTTTACTCTGTTGCAAAAAGATAAGCAACGTCTAAAAAAAGTTACTAAATATTGAACCAGAATAACAAAATCTGGACGGCTAGGAGCCGTCATAAGTGTTGCTAAACCTGTTCGTAAGAGCTGATACCGTTGGGAGAACCGAAACCGTTGCGAAAAAAATTCGCAATGGTTTAAGAGCTATTGCAAAATAAACGCCTGCAAGTCCATTTTGCAACCGCAGGAGGCCGTTGCTAAACCCGAAAATGGAAAATGAATTTTTATTTAAATTTTCTTTGTAATTCTACTTTGGATTTATTTATTTATAAGGAAATTTATGAAAGCTGTAAATAAATTTGTATTGGTATATTTTGGCTCTTTACAACCGAAAATGATTGGTATCCTGTGAGTTGAATCCAGTAGGTTGTATTGAGGGAGAGAGAAGCCAATTTATATTAGTACTGTATATAAAAAAAATTGTATTTCCATAGCTCTGAAGTTATGCATTGCGAATTTCCACAATTTTTTTTTCTCGTCGTACCTTAAATTTATAAATTTTCGTTGTGAATTTCATTTTTAACTTGAATTGGCATAGCAAGCAGGTCATCTACATTTTATACATTCCCTGTACCCAAAAGAAAGAAGGGAGAAAACTTGAAGACGTCAAGGAGCTCTTGCTACAACAGGAAAAGCATATCGAAATGATAAAACAAAGGTGGGGAAGCGATTTTGTCGCAAGACGGCAATGTAATGGGGCTTTATTTTCGCAAGAATATTTAGGCCTGTTATATTGTCGCAACATTCCTGAAGAGGCCATAATACAAAAGAAAAAAGTTAAGGAAAGATCAATGGGTTTTTGCATGAAAGTGCAAGGACGTCATGCGATTTTGTCGCAATGACAAGAGGTGGCATAATAAGACCTTTAACTAGGAAGTCAAAATAAGACCACACAAGGATGAGATTTTGAAAAGAATCAAAATTCACTTCGCATATGATTGCGAAATTATACATAAACAACTGCGAAGTTGAGGCACAAAATAAGAAAAATCTGCAAAATCTCTCATTCGGATACAAATAACAGAGGCAAGTATGGGAATGAATGAAATTAGAAAATGTTATTTGTCTCCACATGATAGATTTACGCAAAAATTAAAAAAATTGATGATTATATCGATTAACCATATTGCAAGGAAGAATTGTTTTAATGAATGCGGGTCAAAATGAAAGAAACTCATATATTAAGTAATATGGAGAACCAAAAGAATTCGCAAATATACAAAAAGGAGGAATAAATGTACAAGTATTACAGAAGATTAAAGAAAGAAACAAAGACTACTTCTTAGTTGATCCTTCATCATCTTCATCAGAATTGTTCCCTTCTTCGTCTGCATCAGAACTTTCATCACCATCAGAACCTTCATCACCATCAGATTCTTCATCATCATCTTCGCTATCAGAGATAGTTAGACTAGGAATGTTCTTTGGGATCTCCTCCAAGAGACAAGGATAATCAGAGTGAGGAATACTATGGTCATCGCAAACCATTTGAATAGTTTGATTGCGAAAATGCATAGCATCGTTCTTAAAGTTCGCAACAGTGATCTTGATTTGATTCTTTAATCTAGAATACTTATCGTTGCGAGAAGAAATATTCTTTGCGAGTTCCTCTTTTTCAGCTTCAAGTTCCTCAATTGTTTCACGATATCTACTTTCAGAATCTGCGAGCAAAAGGCAATCAATTAATAACTTGATGAAAATTCATAAGAAACAAAAGATTAGTGAAGAAGAACAGTTAATAACCTTCTCTGTCAGAAATCATATCTCTAATCAAGGCTGTATGCTCAACTTGGAGACTAACATTTACACCTAAATCTTTTCTGGCATCGTCTAATATTTTCGTAGCCCAAGCGAATTCATCTTCATTATTTATAAGAAGACGAGAACGAATTTGGTTTTCTCTTTCGCAGAGCTCGATGTTCTTGCGATTAGCTTCATCTCGTTCAAGTTGAACTTCAAGAAGGGTCTCTTGGAATTTCGCCAAAGCCTTAGCACCTTGATCAGAGATGCGATCCTTATCATCTATAAGACCGCTAACTCATTGATTTTCTCTTTAGAATTAAGAAGGAGACGCTTAAATCGGTTGGCTAAGCCTAAACTAGATCTATGGTCAATTTCTAAGAGGAGAAATTTGGATCTTAGTTCATTCAGAGAAAGAGATGAAATTTTATCATTTTAGAAACTATTTAAAGATTTATTAAGACGCTCAAGAAGGGTATCATTATCCAAGGCATTAGGAAATGAACGAAGAATGGTAGCTTCATCAGAAAGACCATAAATGTCTGCAAAAAGGATCAATTAAATAAGATAAAACAACAGGATGAATGAATGAAGGGAAAGGAGAAAAATAACATGCCATAGAGTTGATTATTAGCTTGCTGAAGACTAGAGATTTTGTTCTTATACGAAGAAGAATCAATTTCTAGTTGTTTGTTCTTCTCGCTAAGACATTTGACTTCAGCTTCCAGTTCCTCATTCTTTGTACGAAATTGAAGATTCTTCTTTTCAAGAATTTCGCGTCTCCTCTCCAGATCTGAGGCAATAACGAAAGAAGCTTTTCCATCCTGCGAGAAAATATAAAAAGTATTAAAATAGAAAGAGATTTTGAGTTACAATAATGAAGAAGTAAACAGGACGAAAGCATACCAGACTATTAAGAGAATGCAAAAAATCGGGAGTCACTGATCTAGAAACTCCACGAAGAGAACTATCACCATCCAATAAAGGAACATCGCAAATTGTAGCGAGAGATTTGCAGGTATTAGCGAATTGACTATCTCCCATTCCTTGCAAAGAATCAGAAAAAAGGCCAGAGATCTTAGCCATAGAAGATTCAGATGGAGAATCTTCATTTGCAGCAAGGTCATCATTATCCTCATCATCCTTGTCACTCTCGGAGTTTTCATGAGAAGGAATATTTGAAGGAGAGGGAGAACTAATTTTTCTCTTCTTTCAAGGAGGAGCAGTTGGTTTTTCCCTGCGAAGAGCACATTTGCCTTTATCACCAGTCTTCGCAACATTGGCAGGCTCTTCTATTTCAGCAATAATCTTCACACACAGATAGAAGTAAGAAATAGAGGAAACAATATACTATTTAAAATCATAAAAGTATATTTCTTACCTCATTTGTGTATGAGTGAAGAGCTAACAAGGTACTAGCCTTCCCAGTCCTGTGATAGCTATCTTTCAGTTTCCGGATCTGTAGAATTTCGCAAGAATCAGCGAACAAAAGAATAAAGATAAATAAAGAAATGTAAAGTGAGCGAAACTGGAAGAAACATACCTCTTTCTCCTTCTCGGACCAATAGAATACCAAGGTTGATAAGTAGCGAGATTCTCAGGAAGAACATTTGACCCAACAATGTAAGGTTCTTTCAGCATCAAGGGAAAAACACACCATTTATCATCTTTGGATTGGCGAGGAGTTGTGTTCTTACCAGAATGCCAATCAATGTCTTGCATGAGTATTTTAGCTTCATCAATATTATCTTTCCTTTTCAAGCGAATACCCCAGCGAGTATTCTCTTTCTTCATGGAGATCAATTCATAATTTTCAAAGAAACTCGCTACTGTGTATTTTTCAGCAATTATCTCCAAGTCTGCGAATTTAGGATCCCTAAGTTCTTTGGAGTAAAGAGATCCTTTACCAGCACCACGGTTAGCGAACTCTAGCATCAGACGGATGCAATCCCCACTCAATTGGAAGATAGCTCGCGAAAATCCCGAGTGAGCGAGAATTTCATATAACAGAGGAATATTTGGGTCATAAAGAGGAATGGGGAGACCTGCGAGAATTTGACCTAACAAAATTATGATTGATTGATCATCACAATATTGTTCAGAGAAAAGTTTTATAGAAAGAATTGACTTGGCACTTTCACCAGGAATGGTAGAAAGTGTGAAACCTTTCTCAGCAAGATCTTTTTGGACGTCTTTTAAGTTTTTCTCTTGTTTGTGGACACTTGGAGGCATATCTGAATATAGAGTATGGGAATGAATAAAAAGTAAGAAAATTAAAGAATTACAGTAGCAGAACTTACGGAAGAACAAAAGAGTTGCAGAGATGAGAAAGTAAAAAGAGAAGAGAAAGTAAAAAGAAAATGAAAAGAAGAGTAAGAAGAATATATAAAGAAGATTTTTTTTACTCGAAGAAATAAAAACCATTAATGCGAAAAGACGTGAGCGGTTGAAAAGCAGCGGTTACAGAAGACGTGTCAAGAAATAAATGGAAGAAAGGATACGTGTGACAAATGCAGAATATGAAGAGATGGACAGTTGCGGCATTTCTCACATCATTCTCTACTTCGCAGAGAAGATATGAGAAGAGTCAAGATGTAGGATCAGAATCTTGCAACAATAATGCCTCAGTGAAATTATCAACAACACAACACAACAGTGTCGCAGAACAATTTTTGAAATGACAATGATAAACGACGTCAGCTAAAATCATGAGAAAAATGTGATGGTCCTGCGAAAATTAGAGAGTTTGCAAGATTAACATTTGTAAGGTTGCGAGAATGTCGCAAGCCATATCCGAAAATAAAGGAAAAATTAGCTGTCATCCACTATGTAATTCCCTATAAATAGCCGTTCCATTGTAAAGGAAAGGGGAGATATTTTTCTGAGTGAGAAGCAAGTAAATAGGAGAGAAAAAATCTAGAGCAGTGGTTATTCTTGATTCCTTTATCTTTTCTTGTAAGATTGTTCAAAGATTCATCAATAAAACTAAGATTGTTAATCTAAAATGAGTTGAATGTTAATGAAATCTTGTGAGGGGTGTAGTGTAGGTTTTCCTGCAACTACAGGAATAGCCAGTGCCAGTTGGTGAAATAGATTAGTTTGGAACTGGGTTGGGTTGTGAGATAAATCTTAATCACTAAAAGCTATCAAATATTAAAAGATTGATTGTTTTGTTTGTTTGGTTTGTTTATTTAATGAAGTTAAAGTTGTAGGATACACCAATAACTTAGCTAATCAAGATTAGAGAATAATTAATCTAAAAAGTATGAACACGTCCACAATTCAATATTAGAAAAATAGTTAGATTAGCATTATTGATAAATCTTGAAAGTCACTTAGGAACTTATTGAATACCGTAGAATCAACAATTTTTAATTGCATAAATGTTAATAAATTGTTGGGACTCGATAAATATTTGTCAGAATAGTTAAAACAATGTTAATAATAAAATGTTATGATAGTAATTATAGATGATAATCAAAGTAATAATAATTATAATAAAGTAATGATTAACATTTATCATTTAGTATTATATTGAGCTTAGCTTAACTAAAATTTCATTAAATATATAAAAACAAAACTAGTGACAAAACCCCTAGGTGAACAAACTAGTGATAAGAAAAAACCGGTCATATTATTTCTACCAAATAAAAACCATTTCAAATAAAACTGGGACAAAAACCCCAAGTCAAATGATAATGAGAAAATTTAACTTTTTTTATTTTAAAAAATCCCAAATGTACCCTTTTATCTTTTCTTCTTCTTCTTCTTCTTCTCTAATTTCTTCTTTCTTCCGTCTCCTTCTCCCACCACCTTCATCACCAGCAGCAACAATGGATCTCCACGAGAAGAACGGCGCTGATTCAAGAGATGAAGAATTCGAGAGACGTTTTCTCTCAATCATTAGTTCATTCATTTCCCTAAAACGGAGAAAAGAAAGAGAAAGCAGCAGTCGCTGCTGTTAAATCCGAGAGACCAGATCGAGACGCTGATTGAGAAATTGAGAAGGAAATAATATTTGAGATGATGTTCATAGAGCGTAGAGAGGAAGAATCAGCAAAAAACTATTGCTAGAATTTATTGAGATCGAGAAACAATGAAGAAATTAGGGTTTATGTTCTGATGCTGAGCTGTGGATGCATTTGATTCAAGAATACAGATAAAGACAGATGGAGAGTTGGGTTTGGTGCTGTTTAAGAAGACCTGTTGCTGTTAATCTCAGAGATGAAGAATAAATTGATGAAATCAGGGTTTCGATTTGAATCTCCAAACGAAGAATAGGAAGGGAATTGGGTCTATCGATAAGAGCAGAATCAAACAAGAAATTGGTGATGTTAATCTCAGAAGACCTGTTGGGTTTGGTGAACAAGTTGTTGTTGGTTGGCCTTCTTGGCTTAGTGTTGTTTCTCGTGAAGCTATTCATGGTTGGATTCCTCTTTGTGCTGAAAGTTTCGAGAAATTGGAAAAGGTAAGGGTTTTTTCTTCTTCTTTTGTTATTTTGCTACGATTTTTTATTGTTCTTGAATTGCTCATTTCTGGTCTAATTTGTGTCGTTATACATCGGAATGTTGAAGTGGATTAGTACGTCGACAAGGTATTTTTGTATTTGTTCATGTGATGCAATTATGTGAATACTGCAGTTTTCTAACTGTATCTTTAGATTGGAAAAGGTACATACAACAGTGTTTTCTGAGCACGAGAGCTTGCAACTGGGAGGATGCTTGCCTTAAAGAAAGTTCGGTTCGATAACTTTGAGCCAGAAAGTGTGAGATTTATGTCGCAGGAAATAATGATTCTCCGCAAACTGGAGGGACTAATTACTTCTAGACTGTCAACTAGTGTATATCTTGTTTTCGAGTACACGGAACATGATATTGCTGGTTTATCATCTTTTCCTGAGATCAAGTTCAGTGAATCACATGTTCGTATATATGGAACTCTGGATGTGTGTTCTAGTATTCGGGAATTACCAATGTTAAAGGGTTTGATTTTTTCATGTTGTGTAGGTTAAATGCTATATGCATCAACTACTATCTGGCCTTGAACACTATCATTCAAGAGGTATAATGCACAGAGATATCAAGGGATCCAACCTTCTTGTTAGTGATGATGGAGCTCTAAAGATAGCTGATTTTGGCCTGGAAAATTTTGTTAGTGTCGGGCACATTCAACCATTAACTAGTCGAGTTGTTACTTTATGGTATCGGCCTCCTAAACTTTTGCTTGGATCCACCAGTTATGGGCAATCTGTTGATCTATGAATTGTTGGTTGTTTATTCTGTTGATATGTTGTGTGTTTGACTCAAAGGGTTCAGGTTGCTGATGTGGTTGATTGGGTCTGTGGTGTTGAATACCAACTCGCAGATGGAAGGAAATGGAGTATGATAGGAGCAGTTGTTGTTTAAATGAAAGGGTTGCAGGAAGTGGTTTTAGGCTGATCTCGGAAGCCGAGGAAGGACAGAATTTGCTGGAGAAGGAAGTAAAGAAGTGCAGCAGAAGTTACAGGAAAGTATGAGAGGCAGTGTTGCTGTTGTTGCAACAGAAGTGCAATGCAGGGAAAGAGGTTCAGGTGATGGAAGTGATTGCAGGTCAGCTGAATGAGTTGGCGTTGCTGCAATGTAGAGAAGGAATGAAGCTGGTGATATGTTGTTGTTGTAGAGAATGTGCAACAAGTCGAGCTGAATTTGCAAAGAAGCTTATGCTGTAAGCAGTGATAATGGCAGTTACAGCATTGGTCTGTGATTGGGGTTTCGTCGCATACTGTTCAGGCCAGAGAATAAGAAGAAACGAGGGTTTCCGCTACATATTAGTGAAATTCAGTGAAAGAGCTGGACATGGGAAGAGTTAAGAGCTCTCTGAGCTGAGATGCAAGATGAATGATTTGATTTAGGTTCAGCTGATTAACGGAAGGATCAACAATGGAGTAGATGCATGTGCAGTGACTGGTGCAGGTGGTGTTAGCTCAAGTGCAGGATTGTGCAGTTGCAGCATTGGTGGTGACTGAGCTAGCCATGTTACAGGTGGTTGTGGTCATGATAACTAGATAAAGATGGTGATGTGTTGGTGGAATTGTAAACAAAATAGAAAGGCAGGGAAGCTAATATGATGCTGGTGGAATTTTTGCTGGTGTCTGATCATCAAGGAAGCAGTATTGTTGTTACCGAGCTGCTGTAACGCAGCAAGACTCTGCAATGTAATGAAGGTGTTGCAGGTAAGAACTGATGGTGCTGATGAGTTCGTGCTGAAGAGAATGGAAGATTGCGGTTACGGATGTTGCACCTAGAAGACAGAGAAGTTGGTTTGTTGGTGGCAATGGATTGAAGAGGATATGGAGCAATAGTGCACATTTGCACCTGAACTGAAGGGAGATGCCGCTATTTCCGAGAGAAAATGAAGTTGCAGGAACTGAAATGGCAGCTGTTAGTGTGATGAAACCAATTATGGTTTCATCTTACTTATGATGAAACCAAAATCGGTTTCATCGTATTTCAACGATGTATTTCTATCCATGAACATGTATGATACCTCTTATAATTCTTCTTGCAGGTGAATTCTCACGAAACCAAGATGAAAACAAAATCGGTTTCATCGTATTTATGATGAAACCAAAATCAGTTTCATCGTATTTATGATGAAACCAAAATTGGTTTCATCTTATTTTTTGGGTGGTGGTGGGCGGTCGTGGTGCTGGTGGCGGTGCGGCGGGTGTTGGCTGTGGTGCTGACTGGTAGCGGTGGTGATGCAATTGCTCAGTATCGGTGGCGGCGGTAGTCGGAGACGGCGGTGGTGGTCAGAGGTGGCGACGGTGGTGGTGGGCTACGGCGGAGGTGGTCGATGGTGGTGGTTGGCGGTGGTGGTCGGCGGCGGTGGTCGGTGGTGGTGGTTGGCGGCGGTGGTGCAATGGTAGTTGGCGGAAGTGGCGACGGCGGTTGACGGCAGCGGCCGCGGTGGTGGTTGACGGCGGTGGTGGTCAGCGGTGGCGCTGTTGCTGGTGGTTTGTTGTTGTTGGTGGTGATAGTATATTTAAAAGTGGGGTTGATTTTTTTTTGTTGGGGTGATTTAAATACTAGAAGGGTAGTTTAGACAGTTTATGATATTTGGGGTTTTTGTATCAATTTTGTTTGGATGGGTTTTTTGTGATGGGTTTGGGGTTATAACCCGCGGACCGATATAAAAATAATAATTATAATTAAATAGTTATGGAAAATTAATAACGCTTTTCTACGGTTAAAATTTTGTAAATAAAACTAATGACAAATGAGAAATATATGTTTTACGTTTAAATTAGAAAATTAATATAATACTTGTTAGGCGTTAGACTTAAGAAAGCGAGGATATAATATACAAAATAAAAAGATTCAACTTATTGGTAATCTTGTACCGAAATTATCTTTAATCTAACAAATGATCCAGTAACTCTTTAAAATGAAACAAATATACCTGAAGTGGTAATAATAGTATTCGGATGCTTAGTGTAATATTAGAATCAAAAGAAAATAATTTTGTATATCAATAGGATACTTTACATTAATAGCAAAATTTAAAGACTATTAGGATATATTATAATTTTTATGCAGACGGGAATTTAAGTCATATTAGGTTATCAACGTCAATCTTTAAGAAGATATAATATATGGATTCAAATAAAAATATTTGGAATTAAAATTCGATTTTATCAAAATAAATAAATAATAATAATGACAAATAAAAATAAAATAAAATAAATAATTCAGATAACTAGATTGCTTAAAATGCTGTGAAATATGTATATAATTTATGAAATAAAATTTTAGGTTAACATCAGTTATGATAAAAGTTTAGAGACTAATTAATTTTAATAAATTAATATTTAGTTAATCCAGCACCGGGGAATAGTGAAGGTTGTGTTTTCTCTGTTCGTAGGAAGGCATTGTTGGGATTGACCAACCTTGACAGGGCAACTGCATTCAGAGATGACCGACCATATAAGTTGGTATGATTTTTAGAAAACCAATAATTATATATTCAATTAGAAAGATTCGTAGGAATCTCCCTTGTAATTAGAGACAAGTATTTCATAAGGTAGAAGTTAGTGTAAGAAACTTAGTCTTCCGTATGTGATAGAACTTGAATCAGCGTAGTTGAACCTAGAGCTACAAATTTTAATCTTAGTTGTAGAAGATCATTTAGGTTTATGCTTTGTTTTATATTGTTTGCGCTTAGACAAGAGAGGATCATTCTATAAGGCGGGGAGTTTTGAAGACCAGAAGGGTGGTTTGATTTTCGAGGACGAAAATAAATAAGGTGGGGAGAATATATAGACCCTCAAGCTCGTCAACGCTATTAGACCAATCAAGTGATGAATTAGCCGATAATAACTCGATTAGTTTAACACGAACGTTAACTAATAGGAATTAACCTAACAACGATTTACATACGAAACCGGTACCATTGATTAAGTCTCGAAAAGTTATGCAGAGTGGATTACTCGAACGTGTCAATCGAATACCTAACGAGGAAGATATCATTGGATTAGTACAAAGGGTAAAATCGTCATTCCAGAATAAGCACTTTTAATGTAACTCAGACACGTCGTGGTTGTCTTATCGAAGCAAGTGGATGTCCTATATTTTCTTTGGTTTTATCACCAAAATCCGTTCAGAGAAGAATTCATTTATCTTGTTTTCTTTTCTTTCTTCTTCTTTCTTCATTCTTCTTATCTTTTCTTTTTCTTCCCATATTCTTCTTCGTTTCAGTTCGAGTGAGAGTTGTGAGTCGTATTTTACTGAAGGAAACCAATTGGTAGTATTGATAGATGATTAGAAGATTTTGTGGTTGTTAATTGTGAAACAGAACAACTAGGATTTGAATCAGAAAGTACGAATTAGGGTTTGTAGTTTCGATTGTTGTTCTGAAGTTTTGGAAGATGATATATAGAGCTATGATTAGATGAAGAATCATGGGTGGAGGTTAATTGAATGTTTAATTAAATGATTTATATTCTTAGTGCCTCTTTATTTAGCTAATCTCTTAGATTAGTCAGATGTTAGCTTTGGGGGGGCTACATATATATCACTTAGATATCCTTTAAAAATTGTTATTACATTTCAAAATATATACCCAAAAATCTCTTTACAATACATACAAATGTGAATTATATATACATTATTTATATGTGTGTGATACATGTGGTATCTCAAGTAACACAAAATAAATCTTTTCTATCGTTAAATATTTGTAATAGCTTCAGATGATATTTTGTTAGAACAAAGCGTTTATTTGTTACCAAATCCGAAATACTAGATTGTATCAAAAAGAAAATTCCTTCAAAAAAAAATTGATGCAAGAAGCATTACTTTTACGCTATTGTTTTTATTTGCATATTCTAATTTTTATATTCTATGTTATTATCTTTATGTTGCAGTAGAAGGAGATTTTTCGGAGCCCCTATTTTGGTGTCTTTCCTAGAGACCTTCAAAATTATGATGTTGATATACAAATTATGTTATTTTAACCGACAATAGTTACCCAGTGAAAATTTTGTCAAATAGCCTAAAGTCCATCATGTCATCCATAATTCAGAGATCAAACCAAAATTTTTTTATTGTGATGTCAAATCCCCAAAGATTACCTAGTTTACAAGAAAATAGATGAGTTTGATTCGATGAAGAAAGTCATCGCCATTGAACTCAAGTTGGTTCTTCCCAAAATTATCAATCACCAACGATCTGTTCATATGGAGGGTAAATAAATAATGATTGAAAAGACGAGGGTACCAAATACACCACAATATTTTGTTTTCAACCTATAAGTCCTCTTACCGAAAGTGATCGTCTATGGACAGAGTCGCAATACAACAAATTCGTGTTCACACTTTGTGTGATTGTCTATGGATACGAGATCGAGACAATACGATAACCAAAGTGTGATACTTGATAATAGGTTCGGACTTAACCAAACACTATAGGATCACTATCAAGTATATCATAGTTAACGTTTGTGTAATTTACTTTAAATTATATAAACAAATATAATTGCGGAAAACAAAAGTAAATCACACAACAAGATTTTGTTAACGAGGAAAACTGCAAGTGCAGAAAAACTCCGTGACGTAGTCCAGAATTGAATACTCTCAGAATTAAGACGTTATACAAAATCTACACCAACTTCGTATAGTTGAGACCAAGAAACTACCCCTAGTTCACTTAGTTTCCTCAGTATCCCTGCGCTTCTGACGTCAATGAGTGTATGCACTAGTACAATTTCTTTGTATCGTATTCCAAACATTAAAGGAATAACAAATCTGTTTGGTAACAACTCTTTTGATTCTTTCACGATAAAGATATCTCAAGTCATACGCAAAGGCTCTTCCGTTTAATCTAATAAACTCCTTTTCCTGGTTAGATCAGTCTATCCAATAACTACAAAAGTACTCAAGTTTAGATTCACACTCAATCCAAATAAATCTCAAAGAGATATATTGAGAATGTCGATCTCACGCAACTAATCAATCGAATAAATCCGATACTAGTTGGATCCCAGCCGATCAAGGTTTGTGCACACACAAAGATATGAGAACTAATAAGAAATCTTTTCGTCTTCAAATCTTCTTTAATCTTCAATAAAAACCTGCACAACACCACTTGAATCTCTTGTGATCAATCACACACAGAACGAAACCTGTTAACAATGGATTATCACAAGATGTCTTTAGATCTACAAACAGTTCTAAAGATCTCGTCGATACTTCGATCAAGTTTGAGTGAATCTTATATCAGAAGAGAAGATTCTCAAGAATAAACAAACTAGGTGCAATCAAAGATTCAACAACCGTTATTCAATCAAATCAATCGAAAACTAATAACACTGCAATTATCTAGTTTCCCACCAACGGTACTCGTAGAGCTTCTTGATCCCACAGAAGTCTTTAAACGAGTAGTCGTAAGAGATTTCACCTAATTTGGATACTTTCCTCTCCGAATAGATGACTCCACCAGAAACAACAAGAATGAAGTTTTCCTGGCTCTTAGGATAGTTTGCTAGAAATGCAAACTTAATTAGGTATTTATAAACAAGGATGTTTGGACACCAAGGAATTTCCAATACCGAAAATATTCTCAAGATATGCAATGAATAACAAAATTCGGTTTTCCTAATTCCAATAAATGCTTGTCCAAAACCTTAATTAAAAGATTCTCAATTTATTCCGGTACAGGATCTCTTTGAGTACTAAGGAATATATTTGAACAATAAATGATAAGATTTACTGTATGTGTTCAAAGTATGTTGACATCTTTTCACTGTAAGTCCTTATTCATATTTACATGGATTTACATTCTTGGAATCAGTTATACCACACTTCCAAACAAATTTAGAATTGGTTGACTTGTATTCCAAGATAACTATGTGATTGATCAAATATCAAATCGCATACATGGGTTCAATAGGTATACCAATAACTAGGATTGGTTATACCTCAATATGGAAATAATTGTAATCGGTCACACAAGTTACCAGGACGGGTTACATCAGTTACCAGGACCGATTACCATATTTCCATTGTATTGCTTGTGATCGGTCACACCAGTTACCAGGATCGGTTACACCAATTACCAGATACGGTTACCAATTACAAGGATCGATTACACAACACTCTGTGATTGGTCACACCAATTTACTAGGATCGGTTACACCGATTAATAGGATCGGTCACACCAATTATAAATATCTATCATACCATCTCATGGTGATTACTTAGGATCGGCTACACCAACTAATAAAAACTAGTCATACCAAATCATAAGTCAGACATTGTGATTAGGTATACCAAGATACATAACATAGTTACGATCAGTTCTACCATCTCACACATATTGGTAGTCCAAAGATTTTCAATGAATAGCCGCACCAATAAGCCTAATGATTTCCCTTTCGATTCATAAAACAAGTTCATGAATGTACTTCCTTTAAACGAATGTAAAACATTGTTTCCTAGGATGAAATATTCACCATAACCCATAACCCATTCACATAATCATAATTGTATATATTATGTCGATGTCATATCTACAACGTTCAAAAGATAAGCATTATACTTCGTAGTCTAATTCCCTAATACTATGATCATACAAATATGACCATGTCACATCACTAGAATATTATACAATATGTACAGTATATACAGCTTCGCAGTTATGTTTTCAATATACACGACTTGAAAGATATGTTAGGAATGAAACAGTTCAAGTCAATATTACTAACCTTAAGAGGAAGGATGATGTCGTCGTTGTAGTTCGCTTCTTCTTCATATTCTTCAGTCCTTAGGAGTAACACTTGTATGTCTCAACATTCCTAGACTTTCTAGTCTAACCTAAACGAAGTTGACTCTAGTATACAATCAAGCAACTTTAGATGAGTTTTGACATACTAAAATATGACAACCAAACTTGACATATCAATGCTTGGTGAGTTCAACCGAGCTATGATCTAACAATGATGTATCCTTCATTGCGAATGAGTGCAAATATTCTACCCAAAGATCCCATGAAACATGTATTCTTTGTAAGATTTGAAAAATCAGGGATACCAAGTACACCGTCACATTTTAATTCGGAAACTTGTATGGAAAAACTTGTTACAATCAATAGCACAGATCAACAACAAAAGATCCGATACTAGCTATGTAGAAAATTTTAACTTGGATAATCTCAGAAATAAATATCCATTTAATAATCTAATATGTACCCAAAATGTTACAGAAATGAGTTCCAGGAAGAACAGGTCTTGTAAGATTTACTTCAAGATATGAATTCTCAAGAATAAATCTTGAAGGTTATATATAGTCTTTTAGGCTTAAAATCTCTCAACATTATGTAACGTACAACTTGTGATATTTTTATTACAAATTTAATATAATTCGGAAAAGAAATAAAAAAAGATAAAAGACAAAATAATTTTGTTAACGAGGAAAACTGTAATGTGCAGTAAAACCCCTTGACCTAGTCCGGACTTGAACACAATATTGTATTAATCCGCTACATACACTAGCTTACAATCAGACTTCGGATTGGATTGTAATTGAGACTAAAATGACCATACGAGAAATTCATCTCAATTTGTGCTCCTTTATGTCTATTAGATCTCGCAAGATCCTACGCAACACGATTCTTCTAGATGACGCCCATTATATGCCTAGGAGTTACTTCAACCTAAGTGAACGCTTTATGACTTTTCTGCCTCTAACAAAAAGCCTATTTGATTTCATCCAAAAAGATATTCAATCAAGGTATGAATATCTATATGCTTATGAGGGATCTTAAAGGAAAAAAGATATCAAGTAAACTCAAGATTAAGATGAACTTATCGCCAACTAACTGATTTTAAGAGGTTTATATACACTTTTGTAACTTGAGTACACTAACTGATATAAATAGTTTTGTTAGAGCATAGCTCGGTAGACCTCGCATGCGTTGCTATATCAAGCATGTTTGTCAATGTTAGCAATCAAAACTATGAGTCTTGATTTCTAGTCTATTATAGCTAAGTCTCAGACTAGGATAGAAAAGTGTAGTTGAGCTCAAGGACTTCATGGAGATTCATCATACAACGACGAAGATCTACTCAAGGAACCGTGGAACTTCATCAACAAAAAGGTATGTGGAGACTTGAACTTATCTATCACTCAAAAGTTTATCTATTCTATCTCCTACTTCTTATGAGACAAAAAGTCGTATGCTATATAGACTGGATCATTCACATTTTACATTTCGAGTTGAGTATTCACTACTTTTTTTTCTCAAAATCGTATGTTGGTAAAGCGTTTCGCTTTGATCAAGTTTATCTTCACCTAATGACGAAAGTCATGAAAAGTTTCAATTACTTTGAGAATTGCTCTGACGTGAAACGGTCTGTGAATAACGGCTGTATAACGTCCTCTGAGAGTGTCTCAATGATTGGAATGAGAGTTTAGATTACATAACCATGTATTCCTTAATCCGAAGTTTTCGAACTTTGTTGATTGAAAGAAGCCGGAGGAATTGGCTTTGCCAAGTCCGCAAACCCAGTCCGCGAACTGACGGAAGTTCTCTTACCGAGAATTTCTGTTGGGATTTTCCAAAAACTCGTTTGCGTGTTTAGTCCGCGAACTGGCGGAAGTCTCTTTGCCGAGATTTTCTGCTGAGTTTGGAAAACTCTGCCGGTTGCCTTAAGTCTGCGAACTTGTTTGTAAGCTTAAGTGGTTATGATCTAAAGATGTGCTCTGAACATGAAACTTAAATTACTAAGGAATGCTTTATGCAAACCGTGGCTATAAAGTTCATGAGTCGATTCGTCGAATCGAATCATATTTGTTTCAATTGTGTCTTGTGTAGTTACATAAGATCTCATAGCAATTGAACAATTCTCTAACTAGTTCATTTGAGTCAATTGAACTAGTTATGGTGAAAAAGAACTTGGTTAATATGAAATGCTCATATGGTTAACCTTTTGTGTTACTATGTTGAACCAACATACACGTACACGTTTGGGCACGGTTTTCACAAACCCAGTAAACGTCTACCCAAGTGTGTGTGACAAGCTAAGTTTTCGATCTAACGGTTGAGAAATATTAGCTTGAATCTAAATCAGGTTTTCATCTAACGGTGATTATGGATTGCTTTGTAACTAAGGCAAAACCCTGATTTGAAGGCTATATAAAGGAGACATCTAGCATTGGGAAAAACTAATCCCCACATGTCTGTGTGATACTAGTGCGCTCGCTAGAGTCGATTCTCCTTTAACCTTTGGTTTTCTTCTCTAAAACCAGGTTAACGACTTAAAGACTTCATTGGGATTATGAAGCTAGACCGATACTATTTTTATCGTAGTTGTGTGATCTGATCTTGCATCTTCTATCGTACGAGTACAATCTTAGATTGGCTTGAGATCGTGAGAGTTCTCCGATAGGCAAGATAAAGAAGTCACAAACATCTTCGTCTCACTGTTTGTGATTCCTCGACAAACCGCTTATGTAGTCAAGAAGGATTGTTGAGAGGTGATTGATTAATCTAGGTTGTTCTTCGGGAATATAAGACCGGATTATCAATTGGTTCATGTTCACCTTGATTTTATATCTTAAGATGGAAAAAAACCTAGGGTTTTTCTGTGGGAGACAGATTTATCCTTTGATAGACTTTTCTGTGTGAGACAGATTTGTTTATTATCAAGTCTGCGATTTTGGGTTGCAACAACTCTTAGTTGTGGGTGACATCAGCTAAGGAAATCAAGTGCGCAGTGTCCTGCTGGGATCAGAGGCGTAGGAGTACAACTGTATCATGAATTAGTGGGAGACTGATTGGGGTTCAACTATAGTCCAGTCCGAAGTTAGCTTGTAGTAGGCTAGTGTCTGTAGCGGCTTAATACAGTGTGTATTCAATCTGGACTAGGTCCCTGGGTTTTTCTGCATTTACGGTTTCCTCGTTAACAAAACTTATGGTGTCTGTGTTATTTCTTTTCCGCATTATATTTTTTATATAATTGAAATAATACAGGTTGTGCGTTAAAGATCATCGATTGTAAATCCAACCTTTGGTTGTTGATTGATCCTTGGACATTGGTTTTTGGTACCGTCCAAGTTATCTCTCATTGATAAAGACTCACAGATTTCCATTTGCTTGAGTAAAGATCAAATCAAGAGATTGAGATATAAACTCTTTGATATATCTTTTTTTTGATTGAGTCTAACTGTCTAGTTGATTCTCATAAAAAGTATATTGGAGTTAGTCCATACATATTGCTAAGCGAAATATTGGGTGGTGTTGTTAGACCCCCGTTTTTTCAAGTTCACGACTTATGGATATGAAAAATTTCTAAACTACGAGACGATAATCAATCCACACAATGCTTTGGCAGCTCACAAACTAATTTAGTTTTTGAGATTTATTTAACTCCATGATTACTTGATGGTTCACAGACAACTTAACCATTGTTCTTGAGTTAACCATTTATTGTATAAATCTTGTATTAATAAATATGTGTATTAGAGCGTTGCTCGGTTGAACCCACCAAGCGTTGGTATGTCAAGGTTGGTTGTCATATATATTTTAATTCCAAAACTCAAGGTCGCTTGATTAGATTACTAGAGTGAACTTCGTTATATTATACTAGGAAGTCTATAAATGTTGAGACAAACTCGTGTTACTATGAAGAACCTGAAGACGTATTGCCATCAACGAACACATCATTCTTCTGTTCGAGATTAGTAATGTACAAGACTTGACATTTTTTCGTTTCTATATATGTACAAGTCGTTTATATTGAAAACATAACAGTTATATATATAACTTGATCATTTCATTATGATCAAAAGTGTCAAGGAAGAAGATACAAGTTGTATCATAACTTTGGTGTATTGAATTACGAAGTATAACGTCTATATTTTGAACTTCGTAATTGTGAAATGCACACTATCTTTGTAACTTGTTACTAGATTGTGTAATAAACTTAGGAGTGATTCCATGTCTATAAAACTATGTATAACTACATGAGTTTAATGAAATAAACTTTTGAAAGTTGTATCGTAGTTGAAAGGAATCAATGGAATTGGTGGTCCGGTTCCTATTGGGGATCTTTAGCAAGACCGATCCCTTCCTTGGGACCTATAACAAGACCGATCCCTATTGGGTGTCTCTTGCAAGACCGGTCCCAATAACAATTGTATTTCCGGGTTCTCATATATACTTTAGGATTTATATGAATATCGAAATATGATTTTCTATTTAGAAAATTCAAGATGTTAACATGATGGGTAATTTGATCACATGCTAAAATCTTATCTTTCATTGTTCAAAGATATTCTTTATGAACGCGCAATTGGGGGATATCAAAACTAATTGGGGGATAGAGGAAAAAGACAAAAATTGGATCCAAATATCAAATCAGGGTCACCCCTTATCTAATTATTTTTTTAATTCCTAATCTGCCCCTCACTAGTTAGGTTTAATGGTTAATTAGAATTAGTAAAATCTTAAGATTTTTTGTTAAATGATTAGTGTGTATTTTTATTTGAATTTGGGTGAGTGAGGTGAGAGCAGAAGGAAGGAAAAAATATTTGAGAGGGAACTTTTTTTGGTGAAAATGGAGGATGATTGTGAAGAGAGAATTGCTGCTAAGAGGTTGAAAATTTGATTATTTTTTTTTGGATCCACCATTGTTGCAGCTGAAATATCTCTTTGTCGGCATTGTATTCAACCGAAAAAACCATGCCGGCATTTGTTGGAAATTTTCATAAATGTTTGCCGAAATTTTCAGTCCACTGCCGACACAGTAAGTTGATTTTCGAGCATGCCGGTACTGCTACCGGCATGGTATAATGCTTAAATTTCTATGTTGGCACATGATGTAAAGTATCCAGAAACTTGTTTTTTTCACTTGAATACCGGCATTGATAGATTTCTATCGAGCATGCCGGCATCAAGTTACGGCGTTGAATGTTAGTTACCAAGCATGCCGGCACCATTTTCCGGCATGGACTTCATCAATTCCGGCATGGTCTTCATCACTTCCAGCGATGTAAAAAAAATCCGGCATGGTATTCATCACTTACGGCATGGTCTTCATCTATACCGGCATTGTCTTCATCACTACCGACATGGTATTCATCACTTCCGGCATGGTCTTCATCACTTCAGGCATGGTTTTCATCATTTCAAGGTGAGGTCCTAAACCGAAATATTTGAAAATCTTTTAATTAGGGTTTTCGAATTTACACGTTTTATTTTCCCACTAAGTAAAACATATATCTTTCTACGTTTTATTTTCTTAGTAAGTAAAACATATCTCTGGAAGATACATTAGTAAAGTATACTTGTAAACTAGCTAATCTTGAGTTTTCTTCCATGAGGGATTTTAGTTTAATATTTAGGTATTAACTGGAATTAGACAACTCTGAAATATGGATGTTTATTGCATATTTTTTGATATTTTCGGCTATGAAAATTCCTTGATTTCCAATGTATCTTGGTTCATAAATAGTGAAGTTTGCTTTTCTTACAAACATATCAAAATAATAATGAAGGTGGGCATTGAGCTGATACGAAGACCATACGCATCAAGGCTGTTCTATGTTCTAGTCTCAATGGTTTGTTTATTGTTATAGGTTTAGTTTAATGACAAGGTCCTATAAAGTTGTGTAAACCAACTCCACTAATATTTCCAACCTTTTGCTTTTCTTGCACCTCCCAGCTTTTCATTTCTTTTACACACCCAAAGAATAACTTCATCCTTAAGTTGTCACTTTTTTCCCCATCTTTCTCTAGGCTATAAGACAGGAGAAATATAACATCTTTCCCCTTCTCATTACACATCCATCAACACAAGACAACAATATTATCATTTTACTTTTGTTTTCAAGATATGGTTAAGTTAACGGTCGTCGGGAGAGCATACGACGGGTTACCTGTTGCACATTTCCCTCGTGTTAAAAACGAGGAGGACATGAGTATGTTGTTTTACAAACAACAAGCTGAGTTCATACTAAAGGAGATTTCTAGAGGAGCTCTTCTACCTTCAAAAATGTCAATTAACATTGATGATCTATATTGCTTCAAGTATCCTTTGTGTCTTATATTTCTCAATGTGCTTATAAACATGCTCATAATTCTCATTCTTTTTTTTTTTTATTTTTCTTAATTTTATCGATGCCGTGTTAAGCTACTTGATTGAGAAGGGGATATGTTATATCACATTATGCGAGTCCTCATATCCAAGAAATTTAGCTTTTCATTATCTACAGGATTTGCTCAAGGAGATTGAAAAGCTTGATACCAATTTTCTACACACATTGAGCAAACCATACAGCTTCATTAAATTTGGTAACCTTTTCAAACACATTTAAGTTTCGTCATGTATGTAGAATCTACAAGATTACAATGAACTAAAGTTCTTATTTCTTTTGGTCCTAATTCTTGCATGTAGATAACGTCATTGCCAATATTCGACGGCGGTATTTAGATACTAGAACTCAAGCCAACCTCTCAATACTAAATACAAATCGTCGACAAGACTTAGATGTTATGACTGAAGATATCTCAAAAATCATAGAGAACAAACGAAGATCAGGTATATATTTTTGTTTGAATTTTTATTGGTTTCAACCTTCAAGTATTTATGTTTATTATGCCTAATAAAAACTTACTTCTAACATTGGCAGAATTCATTGAAAAGGCTTTGGCGCCTATTCCCGTGTCTCCAATTTGGTCTTCTCCTCGTCTAGAGGTAAGCATACTAACGAATTGCAACATCATATTTAAGCCTCGGAGATGTCTCAAAGTTTTTCAGATGACATGCAGCTAATTCTGATTCGAGTCCCTTGTGTTATTTGCAGGTTATTGCATTGAAATGGACCCCCATTACTCTTATGTCAGTGGTTGCCATGGTTGTGTTATGGAGTAGATTTATAGTCAAAGATTACTAGCTAGTTTCACTATTTATTCATTTGTGCAAATTTTAACTGTAATTTCATCTGTGCATTCTGATAAGAAAAGATGTGAAAAAAAAATTGAAATATGCAAATTCAATGTTCTTGGTCCGAAATCAAATAGCATTGCACTCTTGACTTGAGATTTACATAACCAGGAAATTTCCTGAATCATAATAATACACACTCCACACAAATTTACAAGCACCAATTATCAAGGAAGGTTTAGAAGCAATTCAAGCACAAATTTACAAGCACCAATTTTGGAGCTGCTTGGGAAGATTTCCATAAAATTGCAGCCATAGTTGGTGAAGTGCATAAAAAGAAACCTGTTTGTCAGCAGGTTTGTTGCACACCCCATTTACAAACACTCAATTCCAAGTAGGATGATCTGAACTGAAAACAACTTTTAACCAATATCTTGCAATACTTTTACTCCTTTGAGGTGGCAGAAGATGAGGTTGAGTGATAGCCAGAAATAAAACCTTACTGTCTGTCTCAAAGATGACTTGCTGAAACTTAAGTGGGTGAATCCATCTTACAGCTAACCATAGGGGATAAGCTTCAGCTTGGGTATGAAAGTTGAGTGGTTGGAGAGGATCATTCCATGACATCATCCAGCTTTGTTATGGTAGTGTGCTGCTGAAGTTGGGGAAGATAGAAGGATAAGTGGTAGTCCATATAACTTTTGAGTACTGGCAGGGAACAAATACATGGTCCAAGTCTTCGACTTGCTGATGATAGCACATAAGACAGAACACAGTATGTGCAGGACACATATATGAGATGTTGGATCCTCTGCCATACTGGGGGAATATTATGCAAAATCTTCTTAAGTTAGAGCTGCAAATTGTATGGAATGAAAGTTCCCATAAAGATAACCAATATCCAGCATTGATAGGGAGAGGTTGAACCTGGAGAGTATCATCCTGACACAGCTTAGTGTCTGTTGATTTTGTTGTAAATCTGCTTGAAGAGGTGAGTGGCCACACCAGTGAGTCTGGATGTTGAGAATCAATAGGGATTGATAGAATGGCTGCAACTTGTATAGGCTCAAACAGCTTCTGAAGAAGGTCTTTGTTCCAACCAGTAGCTGTGATGTTAAACAATTGATAGACCCATTGAATGCCTGACAAATTAAGCTCTTAACTGAACAAGTTGTACACATATATTCGTTACTACGTACTCAGTCAAACAGATTAGCATTGATCAAAATTGAACAGAAACCACACACGAACCCAAAATTTCACCAACAACCACAAACAAATCCAACTGTAGGGTAAGGGTCTAAACAAGAAACTAGTTTATTTCATCACTGGTTTGTAAAAAATCCAGCACTGAACCAGAAAGAAGTGAAAACGGAGAATCCAACGCTTGATCACAATGGGTATATCAACAGTAAGAAGAACGTTCTGAACATTGTCTGTTAGGTTAGAACCAAGCAACTTACTCATCAGACAGTCCCAAAGCCTTCCAAAAAATAACTTGCTCCTCTCAGAAGGCATCAAACAGTACAAGAGGTGGAACTATATGTAACAGAACATTGATTCAAATGGAAAACAAAGAACCGATTTCGCATCTAATGCAAAGGGTGACGAAATGGTGCAAGTATCATCATTGCTGTTGTACAATATGGCACAGCTGTCCGGACGCTGACAAACCATAAAGATTACACCGGTTGATGACATAGCTATTGGTACACACACATCCCCAACTTCACGATTGAGTTTTTTCAAATCCTTGCGGTACTTTCTCTTCCAGCTTGTATGGCTGTAGTAATTCTCTAGTACCCAAAGTTCAGTCCACTCCTTATTACTGATCAGAACACCAATCTTTCCATCAATTAAAATTAACAAATAGTTGAGATGTAATTCACTTTCTACAATATCAGGCGGAAGTTGGATACCCGCAATCCCCTTCTCTTGGTCTATGGAAAGAACATAGATTTGACGACAGTTGTTAATCCAATGTAAACACCCATTAATTAAACACCACCAAATGTATCGACCAAGCTACCAGAAGTTTTCAAATCAGCCAATCTCTTCCAAGTCCAAGTGACTGAATCAAACATTTCGCAATGGTACTCAAAATACACCCCCCAGGTATTTGAAATACGAATTATCTTGTACTGCAACGTAGGGTAAGTTTGTGTCACCACTATTCGCATTCCCACATTTCGAAATTTGGTTCTAGGGTTTGTAACTTTCTCCATTCCCGAGTGGCAGGTTTACATATGTAGAAAACTGGAATACTCTTTCTTGTCTGTGATTTATCCAGAGTTACACAACAAAGCAGAGAACCATAAGGAGAAGAACCTACAATATCAATGCTAGGTGATGGTAGAAAGTCGAGAGAAGGAGATGGATTCCGTGCGGGACTAGAAGGATCATCTTTGAACGGGAAGAATCTGATAAAGTTAGACAAGTTCCGAATAGAAAGCCAGACGACAAGGAAGAAACCTGATGCAACAATGGGAGTCCTCTGAGAGTGGATGGACTGAAACTTGCTCTCATGAATGTGGTTATGCCAATCTCTGCAAACCCATTGAAATTGCTGTAAAAGAGCACCAAGGGATACTCTTGTTAAGATCTCAAATACTATAACTTCATCCGGTAATGCACTTTGCATGAGTTGTATAATACGTTCTTCACATTCTCCAAAACTCTCCTTCAACAATACTAGATCTTTGGATCTGGCTGCAGTAGCAGTCCCAGGTAATAAATAGGTAAGATTCCTATTCAACATGTTCTTCTGTAAAACTCTTCTTTCTCTCCGTTTGATGTTCACAATTTGCACTAGAAGTGAAATTTGTAGTTATGTGCAGCCATAATCCTACACCATGTGCTTCTTCAATACCCTTCTGCATCGCCATTTGAGCGGCTCTGTTGGTCTACTATCGAAAGTGAACCTTAAGCTTTCGATTATTCTTTCAAATTAGGTGAGCTTGTACCTGTTAATAATGTGCAAATAAAATAAATATAAGTAACAGAAATAAAGGATAATGAATAGAGTTGACTAGAACGACTTCTAAAGCTTATAACGCCATGATAAACTAGTCTGGAACGAACAACATCTAAACTCAAGAACCCAAAAGATCACCTCCCAATCCAGAGAACTCAATAATATCTATTCTCATAAAAGGTCTGAGCTATGTTGCAAGTTATATCTTTTTATACAGCTATAGCTTCTACTTCTTGCGTTTGTGCTTAATTCGGAGATGGTTTCCTAGTTAAGATGACTTCTCGTTCCTACTACTTGTTAGAAAACTCTGTCACCTTCCTAAACTAGGAACACTAATTCTTAGGAAACTCTTCTTATCAAACATGGTTTCGGTGAAATTTCTAATTTGATTACAAAAGTCTAGGTCAAGGTCTGTCTGTTCATAGCACCAACTGTGGAAATTACAGAGAAGATTAATCAAATTGAATCAGAACCACTATGATCGAGGAGGTGATACCTTTAATCAAAATTGTACAGAAAATTTAATTGGGATCAAATTGACTACCTGATTACCAAATTGTGATCAACATAAGACGATTAATTCAAATTGTGAAATGAAAATCAAATTGAACACCAACTTATTCTGTTTTGATTTTTACAATCAGTGAGTTGATAAAAGGAGATACGTTTATTAATTCTTAGCAATTTCTAATGATAAAGGAGACACCTCTATCAGTTCTAAGCATTTTCTAGAAACTGTAACTGTAATCGTAAAAGAACACACACCAACTTAAAACTGTGATACGCAGAATTTAGTAATCTTAAAAACCAGAAACAAATACAATTGAAAGAAGTAAATTACCAAATCAACTAAAAACTGATAAAGTGTTACTCAGAGACGGAGTAAACTTCTCTGCTAAACGAATAACCAAACCTCAATCAGTGATCTTAAATCAATAATCTATGAGAATGGACTTCGTATCTTGAAATCGGGATTTGAAGCTTGAAAATATTGAGAAAGGTGATACCCTAATTTACTCAGAGGCGTAGCCAATGTAGAGCAACGGTGTGCTCGCCCAAAATCCACACTAAAATCAGACTTTAGAATTAAAATTTGGGGAAGAAAAATAATTTTGTGTTTTTTTTCTTTGAGTTGAGAAGAAGAAAAGGAGGTTTTAGAGGGATCATAAACACTATGTAGAGAAAGAGTCGTTAATGTCGGGGATTTATTCCCTGCCGTCTCCGTAATGTCGTTACTATATTGTCACAAAAGTTGACGACTCAAACCTGCAACTTTTACAAATTATGAAAAATCGTCAAGATATTATTTTATACCATAACGACTCTGATTATCATTTTATCATTCTGACAAAGGGTCGTTACACAACAAAAAGGTCGTTATCATTTTCATCATTTAGTGGATAAATAAATAAAAATCGTTAACATTTTGATTTATACATGATTGACTCCTTATCATTTTTGTCATTTGATGGAAGAATAAATAAGAGTCGTTAACATTTAGATGTATACATGAACGACTTGTCATTTAATGGAAGAATAAATAAGAGTCATTAACATTTAGATGTATACATGAACGACTCCTTATCATTTTTCTCATTTAGTGGACAAATAAGAAAGAGTCGTTAACATTTTTCTTTATACATGAACGACTCAACCAAATAGTCATTATCATTAGTGATGATTCTATGGAATTAAGATGACGACCCTTCCATTTATTTGGTCAGAGAGGTAGTTTCTAGTCATATAAAGTCGTTAGTGTTTCTATAATATATTGGCGACTCTTTTCTGGAAAAAAAATCCTTAATCCAGATAAAGGGTCGTTATCTCTTACACCTTAGACATCAACGATTTTTCATACAAAAATAACATGCAGATGAAAAATCGTTAGGGTATATAACTATAGTTTTTGACGAGCCTTATTCTGTAACTGCTATTTTTCAGTTTAAAACCGAATTTTGCAAATAAAACATCAAATATAACGTAAATAGGAAGTAGATTCGTAAGTTTTAGTTCACTTATTTTTTAATTGGGGCCATATCTTCTTCCGATTCGTCCTGAGTCGTTAATGGAGTTGTGATGGAGAGTCGAGAGAGAGGGGAGGAGAGCCCTGATTATTCCTTTGGGTTTAAAAATGAAAATGAGTTTAAAATTAAGGGTTAGTAGAATTTTAAGTTTTAGGTTTAGTGAGGGTAAAACAGTATTTTCACTATATTTTGGGGTGGGAATAAAATGGCCGAGGCCCCTAATTATTTCTTGGGTCCCCCAATTAAGCCTTGTTTAGTAAGCCCAAAAGTCCTGAGAAAAAGAGATATGGTCAAGCGAAAGTTAAACCCTTAGTCAACCTTAGTTAATTTTGATTTCTCTTCTGTTTCTTTGATCTGCTCTGCGATTTCCTTCTCATTTAATTCTTCTTTGGTTTTATCTTCATCAATCTCTATCAGTTTTCTTTTAATTTGGTTTAATTCTCGATCTTTTTTCCTCTTTTTTTGCCCTAATTTTGGGTTCATGTTTTAATCAGATATGTCATTCTCTGGTACTAATCGATCTTGTTTTTTTCTTAATGGCATATTAAATCTTCTATTGCTTGTTTCCACACATTAGTATTGCAGTAATGTCCTATTACATCCTTGAATTTTTACTCAGTTGGCAGTTTCATAGTTGGCATCTTCAAAGTTGGCTTTATCTGGCAGTGGTGTGTATGATATTCGTTGTTATCCTATTTCTTCACTTTAATGTGATTTGGGTTCAGTATATTGGTTGGTTCAATTACCTATTAAAGAATATAGCTTTTGATATCATCTTTTATCAACCTCGTGCTTTGATTTCTCAACCCCTTTCTATGATCGACAAATTTCGTAATTCTTTCTTCCGTAGTTATTATCTCTGTTACTTGACACCTCCTACCATTTTCACTTGTAAAACTCGCAATATCACTTCTATTTTCATCCACACCCATCTTTGTACTTTTCACTTTTTTTTTCTTCATCCTTATGGCTAGACCTTGTATGAATAATCTTACCAACCAAATGGATGATATTTCTATCAGTGATGAACCTATTAGAATAAAGGTAGTTATGCATTCTAATACTGCTATATTAACTGAAATCAGAGAGTGGAGAATTAGTTTGGCAGGTAAACTTTATGCTCATAGTATTATGATTTGGCAAGATGCAGAAAGAGCTGCCAAGTTCATTTGGCCTCACCTTAGAAGACATAATCAGTGGTTGGTTCAGGTACGCAGTCTAGAACCTAACATCTTTGTTATAAAATTTCAAGAATCAGATGACAAAGATGTTATTTTATTTGGAGGTGCTTAGAATTTTGATGGTTACTTAATTGTCTTGAAATATTGGAATCTTACCATGGATTATCATTTACTAGATTTCTCAGTTTCTCCTTATTGGCTATAATATAAATACCTTTTGCCCAAGTTTACTTATGCTGATATTCTGAGAATGATTGGTAATATTATGGGTAAGGTAAGAGTTGTTGAACCTGATGGTGTTAATTCTCCAACTTCTTCTAAATATAGAGCCCTAGTTCTTATCAATGTCAATACCCCTTTAATAACTGGAATTACTGCTGCAAATGTTGCTGGAGTTACTAGGTGGATTGGTTTCTTTTATGAAAAATAACCTTATCGTCTTTGTTCTGAATGTAAGGTTGTTAACCATGAGGAAAATGATTGTGCTGGCATAACTCACAGAGACATGAAATAGAAGAGGTAGTCATAGGCTTTGGTTTTGTTGAACCTATTTTGCCACCTTAGAGAAACCCGCTTCAAGAAGCTCAACTTTTTCTACAACATGGTACTCAGCGTAGATCAAGATTGAAATACTCAAGAGCAGCCAAGACCTTTTGATGGTATGCGTCTTTCTATCTTTTCGGCAACATACTATGATACTGGTGCTTCGTCTTCGCATCATAATCAATTTCAACCTTCTTCAACTGTAACTAGTGATGGGGCTAGTACTAGTGGTACTAAGAAGAGATATCGAAGAGCTCCTACTTTGGTTATTACTTCCGAGCCTACTACAACTAATGATGATGATAATTTAACTGCTCGCTGTTGATGGTGGTTTTTAGCTTACGGTTAAAATTGTAAAACCTTCCATCCGATGTGACGTCACTCTGTAAGGAAATAGAGTCATGAGTGTTAACCTCTCCGCGGGCATATTTACTGAACCATTCAATATATTTACATGAAATTTATCCAGACTGGCGCATGTAGCAACCATCCAATGTTCTGTAAATTTCGGCGCCTTGCCTATATTCACTTAATATAAGTTTCTTTGAATGCTTTCCATGCTATGTTCCCCGGATGAACCCTTAATGTTGATATGGCATGAAAATTCGTGGTCACTCGCAGCAGTGTAGCACGAATTTCCAAATATCAAGGATAAGGTCTTTGCATAAGGTATTCAATCAGAAAGCATGCTGCTCTCTGGCTATGAACTTAAAGAACTCTGTGTCAACACATAGAATTCAATCAATTACTTTTGCGCCTTGCGCAGTATACCAGACCTTGCTTGTCGAAAGTAGTCCTAGGCAAACTAGGTAATTAATCCTCCATGGATTAGTAGGTGCAAAAACCTTCCCAGAATCAGAAAACAGGGAGCCGTAAAGGGAGGCGTGGCCATGCATTAGGCCAGCTGGCGCCACTTGCCATTGGCCAAGCCCCATCCTAAACCGTCCCTATTTTCCTCGACAAATCAGGTCGCCTCAAACTCGCCACGCGCACATAAGTTATGGTTGGGCCCTTACTTGCCGGCCCCACTTCTCATTGACCAATCAGGTCACTCTAAAACCGCCACACTCATACCAGAAGTGTAGCTGTAGTTGCAGGAAATCCTACACTACACCCCTCATATGATTTCATTATTAATCAACTCATTTTTAGGTTTACACTCTTAATTTTATTGATCAATCTTTGAATGTTCTTACAGGAAAAGATAAAGAAATCAAGAATCACCTCTGCTCTAGACTTTCTCTCTCCTATTTACTTGTTTCTTACTCAAAAAAGATCTCTCTCCCTCTTTACAACTTGAAAGACTATTTATAAGGAAATACATAGTGGATGACAGCTAATCTATCCTTTATTTTCGGGTATGGTCTGCGACATTCTCGCAACCTTACAAATGTTAATTTCGCAAGCTCTCTAATTTTCGCAGGACTATCACATCTTTCTCGTAATCCTAGCTAACGTTGTTTATCGTATCATTTCTGAAATTGTTCTGCGACGTTGTTGTGTTGTGTTGTTGATAATTTCGCTGAGATATTATCGTTGTGAGATTCTGATCCTACATCTTGCCTCTTCTCATATCTTCTCTGCAAAGTAGAGAATGATGTGAGAAATGCTGCAGCTGTTCATCTTTTCATATTCTGCATTTATCACACGTATTCTTTCTTCCATTTGTTTCTTGACGCGTCTTCTGTAACCGCTGCTTTTCAACCGCTCACGTCTTTTCGTCTTAATGGTGTTTATTTCTTCGAGTAAAAAAAATCTCCTTTATATACTCTTCTTTCCACTTTTCTTTTTATTTTCTCTTCTATTTTTATTCTCTCATCTCTGCAACTCTGTTATTCTTCTGCAAGTTCTGCTGCTGTAATTGTTTCCCCCTTCAATTCTCTTACTTTTTATTCATTCCCATACTCTATATTCAAATATGGCTCCAAGTGGTCATAGACATGAGAAGAATTTAAAAGATGTCCAAAAAGATCTTGCTGATAAAGGTTTCACACTCTCCACCATTCCTGGTGAAAATGCCAAATCAATTCTTTCTGTCAAACTTTTTTCTGATCAGTATTGTGATGATCAATCAATCATAATTTTGCTAGGTCAGATTCTCGCAGGTCTCCCTATTCCTCTTTATAACCCAGATCTTCCTTTATTTTATGAAATTCTCGCTCACTCGGGATTTTCGCGAGCTATCTTCCAACTGAGTGGGGACTGCATCCGTCTGATGCTAGAGTTCGCTAATCGTGGTGCTAGTATAGGATATATGTACTCCAAAGAACTTATCGGATCCTAAATTCACAAACCTAGAGATAATTGCTGAGAAATACACAGTAGCGAGTTTCTTTGAGAACTATGAACTTATCTCCATGAAGAAAGAGAATACTCGCTGGGGTATTCGCTTAAAAAGGAAAGATAACATTGATGAAGCCAAAATTCTCATGCAAGATATTGACTGGTATTCTGGTAAAAACACAACTCCTCGACAATCCAAAGATGATAAATGGTGTATTTTTCCTTTAATGCTAAAAGGACCTTACATTGCTGGGTCAAATGTTCTTCCTGCGAATCTCGCTGCTTATCAACCTTGGGTTTTCTCTTGGCCCGAGAAAGAGAAAGAGGTATGTTTCTTCACATTTAGTTCACTTTACATTTCTGTATTTATCTTTATTATTTTATTCTCTAACGCTTGCGACATTCTGCAGATCCAAAAACTGAAAGATATTTATAACAGGACTGGGAAAGCTAGTACTCTGTTAGCTCTTCGTTCATACACAGATGAGGTAAGAAATTTTTCCTTATGATTTTAAACTGTATACTGTTGCTTCCATTTCTTATTTCTATCTGTGTGTGAAGATTATTGCTGAAATAGAAGAGCCTGCTGATGTTGCGAAGACTGGTGATAAAGGTAAAGGTGCTCTTCGCAGAGAAAAATCAACTGCTCCTCCTTCAAAGAAAAGGAAAGTCCGTTCTTCTTCTCCTTCAAATATTCCTCCTCAAGAAAATTTCGAAAGTGAAAAGGATGATGAGGACAATGATGATCTTGTCGCAAGTGAAGATTTTCCACCTGAATCTTCTATGGCTAAGCTCTCTGGCCTCTTTTCTGATTCTCTGCAAGGAATGGGAGATATCCAATTCGCCAACACCTGCAAGGCTCTCGCTACACTTTGCGATGTCCCTTTACTGGATGGTGATAGTTCTCTTCGTGGAGTTTCTAGATCAGTGACTTCCGACTTCTTGCATTCCCTCAATAGTCTGGTATATTTTTATCCCTTTATTTCTTTATTGTCATAACTCAAAATTTCTTTCTATATTAATATTTTTTATATTTTCTCGCAGGCTGGAAAAGATTCTTTTGCTGTAACCTCAGACCTAGAGAGAAGACGCGAAAATCTTGAAAAGAAGAATCTTCAATTTCACACAAAGAATGAAGAATTTGAAGCTGAAGTTAAAGGTCTTCGCGAGAAAAATAGACAATTAGAAATTGATTCTTCTTCGTACAAGAACAAAATCTCTAGTCTTCAGAAAGCTAATAATCAGCTTTACGGTATGTTACTTTTCTCTTTTCCCTTCATTCATTCATCCTGTTGTTTTATCTTATTTAAATGATCCTTTTTGCAGACATTTATGGTCTTTCTGATGAAGCTACCCTTCTTCGTTCATTTCCTAATGCCTTGGATAATGATACCCTTCTTGAGCGTCTTAACAATTCCTTAAATAGCTTCTCAAATGATAGAATTTCATCTCTTTCTCTAAATGAGCTTAGATCTAAATTTCGCCTCTTAGAAATGACCATAGATCTAGTTTAGGCTTAGCCAACCGATTTAAGCGTCTCCCTCTTGATTCTAAAGAGAAAACCAATGAGTTAAGAACCAAAATTAGCGGTCTCATAGATGATAAGGATCGCATCTCTGATCAAGGTGCCAAGGCTTTGGCGAAATTCCAAGAGGCTCTTCTTGAAGTTCAACTTGAACGAGATGAAGCTAACCGCAAGAACATCGAACTCTGCGAAAGAGAAAATCAAATTCGTTCTCGTCTTCTAATAAGTAGTGAGGATGAATTTGTTTGGGCAGCGAAAATCTTAGATGATTCTAGAAAAGATTTAGGTGTAAATGTTAGTCTCCAAGTTGAGCATACAGCCTTGATTAGAGATATGATTTCTGACAGAGAAGGTTACTAACTGCTCTTCTTTACTAATATTTTGCTTCTTATGAATTTTCATCAAGTTAATAATTGATTGTCTTTTGCTCGCAGATTATGAAAAGATATATCGTGAAAAGATTGAAGAACTCGAAGCTGAAAAGGAGGAACTTGCAAAGAATCTTTCTTCTCGCAACGACAAGTATTCTAGATTAAAGAATCAAATCAAGATCACTGTTGCGAATTTTAAGAATGATGCTATGCATTTTCGCAATAAAACTATCCAAATGGTTTGTGACGATCATAATATCCCACATTCTGATTATCCTTGTCTCTTGGAAGAAATCCCACAGAATACTCCCAGTAATTATCTCTGATAGCGAAGCTGACGATGAAGAATCTGATAGTGATGGAAGTTCTGATGGTGATGAAGATTCTGATGCAGAAGAAGAAGAAGGGAACAAGTCTGATGAAGATAATGAAGGATCAACTAAGAAGTAGTCTTTATTTATTTCTTTGATTCTTTGTAATACTTGTACATTTATTTCTTCTTTTTGTTTATTTGTGTTTCTTTCATTTTGACCTGCATTCATTAAAACAATTCTTCTTTGCAATACAGTTAATCAATAAAATCGTTAATTCTTGAATCTTTGAGTAAATCATCATATGGAGACAAATAACATTTTATAATTTCATACATTCCCATACTTGCCTCTGTTATTTGAATCCAAATGAGATATTTCATAAAAAATTTCTTATTTTATGTCTCAATTTCGCGGTTAATTATGTATAACTTCGCAATCTTATGCGAAGTGAATTTTGATTCTTTTCAAAATCTCATTCATGTGTGGTCTTATTTTGCCTTCCTAATTAAAGGTCTTATTATGCCACCTCTTGTCATTGCGACAAAATCGCAGGACGTCCTTGCACTTTCATGCAAAAACCCATTGATCTTGCCTTAACGTTTTCTTTTGTATTATGGCCTCTTCAGGAATGTTACGACAATATGACAGGCCTAAATATTCTTGCGAAAATGAAGCCCCATGACATTGCCGTCTTGCGACGAAATCGCAGGACGTCTTCGCACTTTCATGCGAAACCCCATTGATCTCGTCTTATCCTTTTCTTTTGTATTATTGCCTCTTCGGGATTGTTGCACAAATATGACAAGCCTTAATATCCTTGCGAATAAAAAGCCTCATGACATTTGCGTCTTAAGACACTTATCATCTCCCTAATGAAGGGTGCCGCCCTTATCTCCCCCCTGGTTGCCCCTTCAAGGAGGCGTACTTCTACCATAAAAGGTTAGCTCCTCCCATCCAGTCTTAACAACAACCATTTGTTTTCGCAGCCTCTTATCCCTTTTACCTATAGGGATTATGGTTACGAGACTGCACCTTAAGTGGGGTTTTCTTCAGGCCGAGTGCAGTATAAGCCAAGACTTGTCAAGAATAGCAAAGTACGCTTCAAATGTCCATGGCACTCTTGACTCAACCGTGTACCTCGGCGCCATGATCAGATCTGCACTCTTTGGGAGAGTCCTTATTACCTTAGTCGCCCAACTTAAGTCATATGCTTAAGCTGAGAATCCAAGGTGCCTCTCCCGGATGGGATTTATTGACCCCAAATCTCCAAGACTCAGGTTCCGGTGGCGGTGTATCCTTTTCCTGAGCCATGCAAAAGGTACCCCCTTAGATGACGTACTTTAGGTCTTACATTTGCCTCTTGCGAAATTGCATTCGCGAACTAGGGTGTACGCCATAAAGGTTTGCCCCATTCTTTTTTGTCATTTTTCTCTGATTGTCTTCTGTAAAATTCATTATCTCTACGAGGGTTTCTCTGATTGTTGTACTTGCGAAGTATTCGCTACTGTGTTTATTAGCTTGGGTAATAAGCTTGCATTTGTTGTTTGTGAGCTGGTGTTCGCCACTGGATATGATTCCATTTCATTTTTCCTTTCCTCTAGAGCAATGTATTCTTCTTGAAGTTCTCGCAATTCAGTCATTGTGATCGTATTCTTGACTCTGAAAATTTGGACATACAATAGGTTTGTTGCAAACATAGCATTGATAAATGATAATATAAGATATCTCTCATATACACGGCCAGCCATTTCGCTACACATAGTTCTCCATCTTTTAGTCAGGTGCTTCAAACTTTCGCCAATCCTTTGTTTTAATCCAAACACATCTTCTATACCAGGTCGCGGGGAATTATTACTTATATATGCCCCCAAGAATGTAGTCTGCAAATGATTGAAGGATGTTATTGTGTTCTTTGGTAGACCTTCAAACCATTTTAACGCCTCTCCTGTTAAGCTGGATGCGAAATATTTGCACAATATGGCATCATGATTTTCCCATTGTAACATGCACCTCACATAGGCTTTAATGTGTTGAATAGCACAAGTTGTTCCATCAAAATTGCCGGTTAATGCGGGCAAATTGCATTTCGGTGGTATTCCTCCTAATTGTACTTCCCTTGTAAATGGATTTTTCGCAGCTTCTTTTATTGCTTCATCCAATTGTCTTCTGCCTACTTCTCCTCTATTATTTAACATTCCTCTCATTTCTTCTAATTCTTTCAAGATTTGTTTATTTACACCTGAATCTTGATCCCTTGGTATTTTTAATTTCGACTCTCTTCTTATGCGTTCATGTCTATCTTCTCTCGCGAAATTTTGTATTTCTTCTTCATTATCCTCATCTCGTCTTCTTCTGCGATTCTCTTCCTCATCTCTATCTTGAATTCGCATATGATGATGCCTTTCATTTTCCCCTCCATGATTTTGTTTATTTCTTATCAATTTCATTAGCTGTCTTTCAGCCATCCTCTGTACTCTATCATACTCCTCATTGAGATTACCGTTATTCCTGTTTTGTGTACGCCTTCTTCCTCGATTGTCGTGATTGTTCTGGCGAATTGTCTCCTGAAGCTCTTGTTCTTCCATTTCCGCTCTCAATCTTTCACGTTCGCAGATTAAACGTGCTTGTTCAACATAATGTCTTTCAATTTCTTCTTCAACTGTCTGTTGATTTCTTTGAGTTTCTCTTTCATGTAAAATTCTTCTTCCTTCCTCTCGATTTCCTTCGCCATCTTGGTCATTTCGTCCCTGAAGTTGTCCGTTCTCTTGATTTCCACCATTTTTCCCATCATCAAAAGTTTCATTTCGTGGAACGTAACGATCATCAGCTCTTTCTCTATTTTCGCCATATTCTTCATTAGGATTTGATATTTCTTTTTGAATATTATTTTCAGCATTGATTGTGGGTGAGTTTCGCATCATTTCTCTTCTAGTCGATCTTGAATATGATTTTGTAATACTTCTCGATCTTCTATTCTGTAATCTTATATTCTCCATCCTTAATTTGTGATTTTGCCTTGTTAGATTTGCACGTTGTTCTGCCTCAGCTCTTCTTTCTTCATGTATTCTTCGTCTTAATGTTTCTAGCGCTCCAATTTCCTCATCTCCATGAATTATTCCTTCATCTACTTCTTGATTTCTCTCTTCCTGTCTATGGTTTCTGTTTTGTTGTTCTTCTTCTACTTCTTCTACCGAATTTGATTGCCAAGTGTGTATACACACCTGTCATAATCTGTATTCCTCCCTTGAACTAGTGTTTATTGAATTGGTGTTTGAATTTGATTTTCTCTATTACTTCTCATTCTATTAGATTCTCCCATTTCACTTCTTTCTCTCCCAGCAATTCTCTTGCTTCTTCTAACAGTAGTCAGTTGTTCGGATGTATTTCTTCTTCTAGCCATTTCTTCAATGTTAACAATATTGCAAGAAATTATGTAAAATTCTTAATCAATCACTCTAAAATCTTCACCAATCTCAATATTAATTTTCAGCTTTTTTTTAGAATAATCTTCAATACGTCCTTGTTTCTAGCCTCATTATGTAGTTGCAGGAAATCCTACACTACACCCCTCATATGATTTCATTATTAATCAACTCATTTTTAGGTTTACACTCTTAATTTTATTGATCAATCTTTGAATGTTCTTACAGGAAAAGATAAAGAAATCAAGAATCACCTCTGCTCTAGACTTTCTCTCTCATGTTTACTTGTTTCTTACTCAAAAAAGATCTCTCTCCCTCTTTACAACTTGAACGACTATTTATAAGGAAATACATAGTGGATGACATCTAATCTATCCTTTATTTTCGGGTATGGTCTGCGACATTCTCGCAACCTTACAAATGTTAATTTCGCAAGCTCTCTAATTTTCGCAGGACTATCACATCTTTCTCGTAATCCTAGCTGACGTCGTTTATCGTATCATTTCTGAAATTGTTTTGCGACGTTGTTGTGTTGTGTTGTGTTGTGTTGTTGATAATTTCGCTGAGATATTATCGTTGCGAGATTTTGATCCTACAGTAGCCACGCCCATGCTTGGTCGGAGCCTCTCCTTCCTACCGACCAATCAGGTCACTTTAAAATGCGCCACGAGCACTAGAGGTGTGGTCGCGCCTTATGTTTGGACATCCCCTTTTCTTGACCAATCAAGTCGCACTAAAATCGTCACCATACATTAAAGGCCAAACGCACCCTGCCGCGCCACTATACTAATTGGCAAGCCAAACGCGCCCTGCCACAACAACATATTAATTGGCTTTCCAAAATGCCGCACCAACATGCCGAACGAGCCATGTTGCGCCAATAAGTTGAGTGGCACGCCAACATGCCACTCCGCCGCACCAACATGCCAATCATGCCACTTCATGGCAACATGCCATAAATAGTTCCCTACGTGCTAACCTACCTCATGTTCTGGGCCAACGCCATGATAAGCTCAAATTAGGGTTTTTTAGTCAGAAGCACGACCCTACATTAACCAAAACCCTAAGTTTCGCAACACAAATTATGCCACTTCGGCCCACAACATGCCACGAGCCGTGTGGGGCCCAGGAAGCCCTAGGAATGGCGCCATATCATAGCCACCCACGGAAATCCTTACTCTTGTGGCCGTTTCCACACTACGGACTTGCCATAGTTCCTTTGGCATAGCTACGGCACCGTTTTCACAAAAAAGTGTCGACATGCGGAGGCCGCATGCCACCCGCACCAATTAGGGTTTCGACATGCCGAACCCTAATTTAGGAAAAGTTGCTACGCCAACCAAGCCCAGTAACATTTTCCAAAAGCGTTAGGATTGATGTGGAAACAGGGACAATGTTTCCACGCCACATGTGGGTACAACACCGAGGTTACAAAGTCTAGCGGCCATGGCTACGCCAGAATCTACATCGTGCCACTGACATGTGCTAACTATGCCAGCCACGCCGCCATGCTGCACGTGCTAAATAGAGTTGCGATGCGCAAAACCCTAATTTGGCTAAAAATTGCCATGCCAACTGACTCCAGTGACTCTCCTAAGGCATCAAGGTTAACTTAGAAACAAGGACAATGTTGCCAGAAGCCATACTTGGATCTAACACCAATATGCCAAAAATAGCTGACACGGCTACGCCACTGGCATGCCGCTATGCCATGGCTCTGCCAGGCGCCACTTCGCTATACAACAAGATGTGGTCATAATCAATGGTCATCCTTCCTCATGAGATGCAATCTCAGCCATCCAAGTTCGTCACCGAACTGACAGACTTATGGCAAGTTTCAGACGACCAGCTGCCTAAATCTAGTGGCCATGGCTACGCCAGGCGCCACTTGAATCATTGTGCCACTGGCATGCACGAGCCATGCTAGCCATGCCACATTTCCAGTGGTGTACACCAAAACACCACCGCGCCATTATTAGGCGCCAACACAAGGTAGCCATAATCAACGGCTACCCTCCTTCATGAAATGTGATCTCAGCCATCAAAGTTCACCACCGAACTGACAATCCTGTGGTCAATTTTAGGCGTCCAGCTAAAACGATCCTAATAGCATTGCATGTTATTTTCTTGCGGTAAGTCCCTCGACTTTGACTTGCCACACGTAGCGAAGTGCTATATGTTTTCCACGAAAACACTCGAGACATCAAACATGTCACAAACTGGGGGATGCTCATCAGGGTATTGGTTTGGCGGTTTACAGCATGCGGCGTCCAATGCGCTCGTCACAAGAAAGTGTTATGAAGCAGGACAATTAGTGGTGGTAAAAAGTAACGGTGTAAACGAATTCATTTCCTTCATCATGGAAGCATAATGACTGACAGTTACACATTACTCTATTCTTCCACCACTCAATCATTTCTGTTAGAGCATAGCTCGGTCAACCTCGCATGCATTGCTATATCAAGCATGTTTGTAAATGTTAGTGATCAAAACTATGAGTCTTGATTTCTAGTATATTATAGCTAAGTCTCGGACTAGGATAGAAAAGTGTAGTTGAGCTCAAGGACTTCATGGCGATTCATCATACAACGACGAAGATCTACTCAAGGAACCGTGGAACTTCATCAACAAAAAGGTATGTGGAGACTTGAACTTATCTATCGCTCAAAAGTCTATCTATTCTATCTCCAACTTCTTATGAGACAAAAAGTCGTATGCTATATAGACTGGATCATACACATTTGACATTTCGAGCTGAGTATTCACTACTTATCTTTTTCTCGAAATCGTGTGTTGGTAAAGCGTTTCGCTTTGATCAAGTTTATCTTCACCTAGTGACGAAAGTCATGAAAAGTTTCAATTACTTTGAGAATTGCTCTGACGTGAAACGGTCTGTGAATAACGGCTATATAAGGTCCTCTGAGAATGTCTCAATGATTGGAATGAGAGTTTAGATTACATAACCATGTATTCCTTAATCCGAAGTTTTCGAACTTTGTTGATTGAGAGAAACCGGAGGAATTGGCTTTGCCAAGTCCGCGAACTGACGGAAGTTCTCTTGCCGAGAATCTCTGCTGGGATTTTCTAAAAACTCGTTTGCGTGTTTAGTCCGTGAACTCAGTCCGCGAACCTAGTCCGCGAACTGGCGGAAGTCTCTTTGCCGAGATATTTTGCTGAGTTTGGAAAACTCTGCCGGTTGCCTTAAGTCCGCGAACTTGTTTGTGAGCTTAAGTGTTTATGATCTAAAGATGTGCTCTGAACATGAAACTTAAATTACTAAGGAATGCTTTATGCAAACCGTGGATATAAAGTTCATGAGTCGATTCATCGAATCGAATCATCTTTGTTTCAATTGTGTCTTGTGTAGTTACATAAGATCTCATAGCAATTGAACAACTCTCTAACTAGTTCATTTGAGTCAATTGAACTAGTTATGGTGAAGAAGAACTAGGTTAATATGAATTGCTCATACGGTTAACCTTTTGGGTTACTATGTTGAACCAACATAACGTACACTTTTGGGCATGGTTTTCACAAACCCAGTAAACTTCTACCCAAGTGTGTGTGTGACTAGCTAAGTTTTCGATCTAACGGTTGAGAAATATTAGCTTGAATCTAAATCAGGTTTTCATCTAACGGTGAATATGGATTGCTTTGTAACTAAGGAAAAACCCTGATTTGAAGGCTATATAAAGGAAACATCTAGCATTGTGCAAAACTAATCCCCACACGTCTGTGTGATACTAGTGCGCTCGCTAGAGTCGATTCTCCTTTAACCTTTGGTTTTCTTCCCTAAAACCAGGTTAACGACTTAAAGACTTCATTAGGATTATGAAGCCAGGCCGATACTATTTTTATCGTAGTTGTGTGGTCTGATCTTGCATCTTCTGTCGTACGAGTACAGTCTTTGATTGGCTTGAGATCGTGAGAGTTCTCCGATAGGAAAGATAAAGAAGTCACAAACATCTTCGTCTCACTGTTTATGATTCCTCGACAAACCGCTTGTGTAGTCAAGAAGGATTGTTGAGAGGTGATTGATTAATCTAGGTTTTTCTTAGGGAATATAAGACCGGATTATCAATTGGTTCATGTTCACCTTGATTTTATATCTTAAGACGAAACAAAACCTAGGGTTTTTCTGTGGGATACAGATTAGTCCTTTGATAGACTTTTTGTGTGAGACAGATTTGTTTATTATCAAGTCTGCGATTTTGGGTTGCTGCAACTCTTAGTTGTGGGTGAGATCAGCTAAGGGAATCAAGTGCGCAGTATCCTGCTGAGATCAGAGGCGTAGGAGTACAACTGTACCTTGAATTAGTGGAAGACTGATTGGGGTCAACTATAGTCCAGTCCAAAGTTAGCTTGGAGTAGGCTAGTGTCTGTAGCGGCTTAATACAATGTGTATTCAATCTGGACTAGGTTCCGGGGTTTTCTGCATTTGCGGTTTCCTCGTTAACAAAACTTCTGGTGTATGTGTTATTTATTTTCCGCATTATATTTATATAATTGAAATAATACAGGTTGTGCGTTAAAGATCATGAATTGGAAATCGAACCTTTGGTTGTTGATTGATATTGATTGATCCTTGGATATTGGTTTTTGGTACCGTACAGGTTATTCCTTGTGTTTGATTAAAGACTCGCTATTTTTTTAGCTTGAGTAAATCAAAACAAGTGAGAGATATTGACTCCTTGAGATCCTTTAATCTAGATTGAGTCTGACTGTCTAGTTGATTCTCTAGCAAAGTATTTCGGAGTTTGTCCATACAGATTGCTAATCGAATTATTGGGTGGTGTTGTTAGACCCCCGTTTTTTTTTCAGTTTCCACTTCTTACGAGACCAGGGTACGTTTCAATATGACTTGTATAAATAGGCTTCACCTATTTTCACCAAACGACAAGTTTTGGTCGGCAACAACAGAGTATCTAGAAATCACCTGGTAGCTTTCCATTCGGCTAGCCAGTTCTACTTTCAGATACAAGTCATAAACAACCACACCTTCAGAATCAACTATTCTGGTCTCAACACTCTCTTCGCTTTCCTCCCTAAGACCAACCCTTCTCCTTCACTTTGTGACCGAAACAAACCTGGAATGACCATTTCTTGGTTTAGGTCAGGATTGTACAAATTGATCCCTCGAATCAAAAGTACTCCCGTGAAGTACATTGTTTAGGGTTTAGATTCGTTTCTCATCCACACACCCAAAATTACCAAAATCAGCAGAAACAGTTTTCACCCACAAACAATTGGCGACCACAGTGGGAGATTAATGTCTCGGTTGCAATATCAATTTCTAATTTCCAATTTCATTTTTCAATCCCAATCTCAAGATGGTAGAACTCAGGTCCGGATCAGCAACAAACCCTGAAAACACTAGCACTGAAAATACACTTGGTATTAACGTTCCTTCCAGTGGAATTAATACGCCACCTATAAACACCAGCGGCGCGGAAAGCATTCCTTCAGGCGATACACCTCCATTCACTAGATCTAGGGTCACTGCCGCCACCCCCAACGTTTCTGCAAGTGTGACACCTCCAACCGTCACCAGAGCCGCTGCTACTCCACCATCAGGACGAGAAACTGGGGGTGCCAGAGGAAGCCGATCCCATATTACCATTGCTGATTTGATGGAAAGACAGGATGTTCTCGCTAGAGCTCAGACGTACATGGCTTAGACTCAGAAAGAAGTGCTTATTTTCCTCAAGACACTGACGGAGCACCTACCACGGGCATCACGCCGACTAGAGCCAACGAGGAACACCTTCAATACTCCTGGCGCCGATAACTCAGCAGGGCGCACCTTTGTAAATGAAGAGACCCGTTCAGAAGCTTCAGCAGAGAGGAATCAAATATCCAATTTTTTCGCACGAGAAGATTTGAAACGACTTCTTCAAAACCGAGACAAAAGTGATTTTGCGGACATACATCAGCATCAACCCCCATATCCTCCTGAAGTACAAAGAATTCCTCTTCCGAGAGGATACTCTTCTCCTCAATTCTCCTTGTATGACGGCACCGGTAATGCACGTGAACATGTCTCTCAATTTTTGGAAACCTTGGGCGAGCATGAATACAATCATGTTCTCCGTTTGAAGGAGTTTTCGAAGTCTCTTATCGGAAGAGCATACACATGGTACAACAGCATTGCACCAAACAACATATCCAACTGGGGTGACATGGTTACGACTTTCTACAAGAAGTAATTTTTTGTGTCTGAGCAAATTACTTTCTCGGATTTATGAAGGATGTTTCAACGAAACAATGAGCATCCAAATGATTATGTCAAAAGATTCAGAATTCAAGAGTTGGATTGTCACGACCCAAATGTGACCGAACAACAATTAGTAGATTCTTGCATCAATGGCATGGTTTCCATCCACCGTGCCTTACTGGACAATCTGCGATTCCGAACATTCTCTGAACTTCATGAGGCTGCGAAATGGTCGGCCACAACAGCACCAGCATTGTTGGAAAGAACCTGGCCATCCAAGGTTGAAGAAGCACGTGAAACTCGAGGAAACAGACGCCTCATTAACAAGCAATATAACACTGGCCCCTCTGTGAGAGTGGTAAGTGAAATAGGAAAATGGAAGGCTCCAGCGATGGAACAACAATCCAAGCGCATAATGCCAGCACATCAGGCGGCTCCACCACGAAATACCGCAGCTAAGGCTCTTGTGCAGCATCCAGAAGCCGGAGAAATGGCCTTAGATTTCCTGTTCCCAATCGAAGAAGTAATTGAACTCTTTGAAGCATGGATCCAAGACGATGCCATCAAGCTGCCTCCCATCAGGCGCCCACCAACCGGAGAGGAAATGGCAAATCCTAAGTATTGTCGTTACCACATATTTGTCCATCACCCGACCAGTGACTGCAATAGATTAAAGCGTATCTTTGAAGAAAAGGTGGAGGCAGGAGAACTTCAACTGGGCAATGAGGGAGTTCACAGAGATCCTCTTCCAGTCAGGAGTTGCATGCTCTCTGGGGACTCTGTTCACAAAACCGTGCAATCCATGATGCAGCATGTATGCAAAATTCTCTATTTCTCCAAGGTACAACATCAAGATATATTTGCATCCCTTAATTGCGTTGTGTCGGGAAAGCGACTTTTTCCTATTATAGAAACCGCGCCAGAATCCCAAGCTCTCTCAGGGAGCAGTATTGGAAAATGCGACTGGGGACTGCTGACCACGGTTTATCTGAGGGGCGCCGAGATTGATAGCACATTGATCGACGCGGCCTCTGACTTCAACATCGTTACCATCAAGACTCTGAGAGCAGCGCTAATTTCGAAGCAGGAGGCTACTGTTTCCCCAATTGTGGTCAAAAACTTGGAAGGAGAAGCAATAGACGCATATGGCTAGATCAACCTTGAAATTAAGATGGGAGATGCTCTACCACATGGAAAATTCCACATTGTCAAAGAACTCTCAAATTACGACATGATTCTGGGGCGCTCATGGGTACATGGTAATAAAACGAAATTAGGAGTATCCCCTCTGCCGGTGTCGATACCCGAAAGAATTCCCAACAAGACATCCAACCCTGAAGATCACATGTTTCCGTGTCAACAACTTACCAAGGTAACTCAATTACCTGGAGAATGCCCGTCGACGTTCATCCAAAGATTCCAAACACAAGTAAGTCTTACTAAACAACCCTTTCTGCACCCAGTCACTTCTCCTCTCGGTCAGGTATGGGGACTCGGTCCAGTTATCAACCCAGGCATCATTAAGAGATGTGAATGGGATGATGGGCCTTTCAAATGCTTTTTCAAAAATTTAGAAGACGCCTCAGTCAAAGATAACGATCTCAAAAATCAAGTGGTTGCACAACTCCCAAACCCATTTCAAATTGGAGATATGGTAATCAAGGCGACCGCGTTTCAAGTTGGAGATGTAACAGTGAAGCTAGCCGGTCAACCTGATTCGCCTAAAGAAAGGGAAGACGAGCCATACCTGGTGGCAGATATTATCTTGGGTGATTACTGCAAACTCATCAATGCCTACAAATTGGAAGGCGTGACAATTCATTCACGATGGCTCAAGCCCTTCAATACCTAAAACGTTGTGCTACCTTTTCCTCCAGCGTTTTCCTTTTAAGTATTTCCTTCAGTAATGTCCCTTTTTCCCTACAATATTTGTAATCCCTCCAAAATGATTGCACTGCTTGCATTCATAATTAGTGTTTCGATTTTAATTAAAAGCATCTTTATTTCAAAATAAGTTTTCCTAAATCATCTCAAGGGAAAAGTATCCAGCAAACCCACAAAGTCATTACCCATCAATTAAAAACCAGAAAAAATCAAACCCTACAAGAAATATCTTATTCGGAAGAAAAAAAATATTGTAGAAGGGAATGTACAAGGAAGAAGATCATCGAGTGGCGGCACAGACATCTTCCTTCAAGAACATCTGGCTTTAACTTTTGCCCGACGAGGATTCTCTACTTCTCACGATGTGATTCCTAGCTTGTAACGGCTCACACTTTTACATACCCAGGCGGCATGTCACAGACGTCCTGTGTAATTTGCAAGGAAAAATCCAATAAAAGGTTGGTCAAAATCCTTAATCATTGCTACTGTTTTTCCCTATTTTGAGTTACTGTTGCCAACAGCATGCGATGCGTTCCCGTGGAAGTAGTGATAGACGCATTTATGTGTCTAATATATCTCAATTATATATATTGTTAGTGCTCGATATTGTACTTATTTGGCTATTTTATTTATTTGTAGGTGTTTTTAGAAGAATAAAGTTTTGCGACGAAATTGGCTGAAAATGCGGCGTTTGGACCTCCGTTGATAGAGTACCGGAAGCGCCCCAGAAGTGTACCGGAAGTACCCCAGAAATACCCCGGAGGAACCCCGAAAAAGTGCGGAAAATGTACCAGAGAAATCACTATACGGACCCTCGATTTTGGATAAGGGGTAACCTAATTACTAAGCGGTGACCTATTTCCAAGCAGCTGCTAAAGGGAGAACAGCACAGGATAAGGGCACCCACCTTCTTGACGTTTTGAATTAGAAAATTGGAGGGAAGTTCACTGGCAGATTGAGAATCGAATTTTGATGGAGTTTTAACGATATTCGATCGCCGAAATCAGTTGGGCTGGACTTGGATGGACTAAACAGGCCTAGTATAATCTATTGGACGCAAACAATTGGGCTGGAATGCCGGAAAAATTGAATCGAAGTTCAACAGAACACGTGCGCTGCTGATTGAGTTCAAAGATTTTGTGAGGAATTTCTGGGAGATTTTCACGCTAACTATACTTGCACTTGGTATTCTTCAAGTCATTGGAGAGTTTTGTGGCAAGGGAATAGCTTAGTAGACGCGTAAAAAGAAGAAAGAGAGGAAATATACGTAACTTGTTGTGGAGAGAAAAGGAGAATTTTGGGGAAGATTTAGTGGACCTGTTTAAGTATATATAGATTGTTTCGAGTCATATAGGGGTTATCAAGAGGTTTGGGGTCGATCAGAGACCAGAGAGAGGCTAGAGGAGCGAAGAACGGGAGCTGCAGGAAGGAGGAGTTCTGCTGCTGCTGCTGCCATTAAAGAGCACGAAGAACACGAAGAACAGACTCCATAAGACAGTCGTTTATAAACAGTGACAACGACTGGATGCTGGGGGTCTTAAAACAACAGCGTCAACAGCAGCAGTGAGGTATCGTTATTTACAGCAGTGGTGTTTTATCGTTCTTCTCTGGACGCTTAAAGAGGGTCGTAGTTTCACTGTATTATATTTTTCACTCTTTTAATCATATTTTGAGCATCAAATATTTATTTTTAGAACATGATTATTATGAGTAGCTAAACCCCAATACTGGGATGATGGAGGAAGCTGTTTTTCAGCCATGTGGTTATTTAAATAATTCTTAATTCACTTTTTGCACCGATTTTAATTGATTTATGATTTCAATTAATTACTTGTGATTTTGTTTGATGGAACATGCTTAGTCCTAGGGATTCTTGATGTGCCATGCTTATAATATACAAGTAATATTTTATGGAATCTAATTTGGCAAAGATAGAGTTAATACTTGTTTTATTTTGAGCTATAATCGCCTAGGATTATTTTCTGAGCCACTTGAATATGAAACACATTGGAATCCTGAGTCCTGGTTCCTCTTGATCTTGTGACATATTTTCTGTATATATCTTAATTTTTAAATCTTTACAAGTCCGAGCAACGAATCTTTATTTACCGCAATCTTATTACACCAATAAGTAGCTAAACGGAGAGAATGTGACACGCCCACCAGCATTATTTCTGCGTCATTTATGTGATTTGGCTTCCCATCCGCTGAATCGCCTTGGAAGGGTAGAAGAACTTGTTTTTCGCAAGAGGGGTTTTAGGTCTCTTCCGGGAGATTTTATTCATTCAATCAAAGATATGAAATTATCAAAGCAGCATAAATGAAATAATATTACTTGGTGAAATATGGCTTCAGTCGCACGAACAAAAAGAAAAACTAAAGTATCAAAAACATCTACAAACTACAAAAAGATTGTTTTCTCTACGGAAGGAAATCGCAAAATGGGAAAACCGGTTTTCAATGACGAACACCTTGGTCAATGAAGCCTTCATCAGAGCTTTTTCAAGCACTTTCCCCAGCACCTTCTCCGACAACAAACATTCCATCCAGATTCGTTTCAGCAGTAGCTTCAACATCCCGTTCGGAACCCGTTTCGACAAAAATTCCGGAATGTGTCCCCACAGCTTCTCCAACGGCTCCAACATATGCTTACGCCGCCTCCCCATCTACCTTGACAACATCCTCAACGATCGCTCCAACTTCCCCAACAGCAGTTACGGCGTCCACTCCGGAAGCTGCCTCAGTCTCGTAAGCCGTGTCAACATCTTCCTCCATAACTTTTCCAACAACCTCTTGAGGATTCTCCAGTTCATTCACGTCAGAATCAAGGATTACGATGCCATTATGGACAGGGTAATCAAACCGGCTCTCGCCCAGAAGTTTCCCAGGCTCAGTCCTTCGTCGTTTCAACCGAGAAGTGAATCGCTCAGCTCATATATTGGGATGTGGAGAAGCTTCGTCACGTTGATATTTCCCGACTTGTTGGGATGCTTCATCATGTATCCACTTCTCCTCCATGTCCATCAAATCCATGAAAACCTGAGCACGCACCCGCACGATGCGTAGATGGGTGAGAGACATGCCTTGTATAATCCGGTCGGCTGCATGGAACAAAGGGTTGATTTGGTTTAATGTCTCCTCATGTGAAGAAAACTTGGGTTCATCGACTTCAAAAAATTTCTCCGAAGAGTCACAGGTATCATCATCACCTGAAGATCCCATTGTGTACTACCAAAAAAAAAATCGTTTACATTATGTCTCCATCGGCAATCTACACGATGAAGAACACAAAATGGAGAACTATGAGAAAAGACGCGAGACGATACCTGTGAAGAGGACGGATGCAATTCTATGATGATCTATATGAAAGAAAGGATAATTGGCTCAGTTGGACTACTGATGGAAAGAGGCTTGCCGCTACAGAGATAAAGCCAAAGATACGAAAATAAAAGGGGGGACAACGCATTTTTATATACATTGTATTTTGAAGTTTGAGTAGAAGAAGGTTTCTTCTTTCGGGTGGTGCACAGAAGGCAACCGGACCCGCAATGCCATCCAGGCGCTGTCCCTGCCATTTCGTGACCTATCCAAAGGAGCGCCTTCTTCACCGCTCAAAGCAACGTAATCTCCGCGCCCTCCACCAGACAAGCAGCGCCATCTCCCCCCACTCCACAGCCTAGCAAGCAGCGCTATGACTCCAGCACTCCATGATCAAAGTCGTGTTATCTCCGTTCATCCGGTGACCTAGCCGGCTTCATCCTTATTGTTTGGTAGCCAAAGTTCCAAGTGTTTTTCCCACCATTCTGCGGACTGAAGCCAGTTTCCATCGCTCCATAGACTAAAACCAGACTCCAGCGCCCGTTCTGTGGACCAAGTTGCAGTGCCATCTCTGTCGGTCAGTAGCCGAAGTTGTAGTGTTGATGCCAACACCCCATGGCCAGGCAGAATTTATGCAAAGCCGCCAATGCAAGGATCACGGATTCCTCATGCCATCCGCCAAAGGTTAGTCGAATTTTTTTGGCAATCTCTTCACGTCTTGCCATTTCGATTTTTACTCTTGTCTATCACCATATCATGCTTACCCCGCAATAATGCCACTGTTACGTGTTAAGCAGAGGACTTAATGTTGATGGTGGTTTTTAGCTTAGGGTTAGAATTGTGAAACCTTGCATCTGATGTGACGTCACTCTGTAAGGAAACAGAGCCATGAGCATTAACCTCTCCGCTGGCATATTTACTGAACCATTCAATATATTTACATGAAATTTATCCAGACTGGCGCATGTAGCAACCATCCCATGTTCTGTAAATTTCGGCGCCTTGCCTATATTCACTTAATATATGTATCTTTGAATGCTTTTCATATTATGTTCCCCGGCTGAACCCTTAATGTTGATATGGCATGACAATTCGTGTTCACTCGCAGCAGTGTAGCACGAATTTCCAAATATCAAGGATAAGGTCTTTGCATAAGGTATTCAACACATAGAGTTCAATCAATTACTTTTGCGCCTTGCGCAGTATACTAGACCTTGCTTGTCGAAAGTAGGCCTAGGAAAACTAGGTAATTAATCCGCCATGGATTAGTAGGTGCAAAAACCTGCCCAGAATCAGAAAACAGGGAGCCGTAGCAGCAAAGGGAGGCGTGCCCATGCATTAGGCCAGCTGGCGCCACTTTCCATTGGCCATGCCCCATCCTAAACCGTCCCTATTTCCCTCGACCAATCAGGTCGCCTCAAACTCGCCATGCGCACATAAGTTATGGTTGGGCCCTTACTTGCCGGCCCCACTTCCCATTGACCAATCAGGTCACTCTAAAGCCGCCACACTCATACCAGAAGTGTATCCACACCCATGCTTGGCCGGCCCCTCTCCTTCCTACCGACCAATCATGTCACTTTAAAATGCGCCACGAGCACTAGAGGTGTGGCCGTGCCTTATTTTTGGTCGGCCCCTTTTCTTGACCAATCAAGTCGCTCTAAACTCGTCACCATATATTAAAGGCCAAACGCACCCTGTCGCGCCACTATACTAATGGGCAATCCAAACATGCCCTGCCACAACAACATATTAATTGGCTTTCTAAAAAGCCGCACCAACATGCCGAATGAGCCATGTTGCGCCAGTAAGTTGAGCGGCACACCAACATGCCACTCTGCCGCACCAACATGCCAAACATGCCACTTCAACGCAACATGCCGTAAATAGCTCCCTACGTGCTAACCTACCTCCTGTTCGGGGCCAACGCCATGATAAGCTCAAATTAGGGTTTTCTAGTCAGAAGCACGACCCTGCATTAACCAAAACCCTAATTTTCGCAACACAAATTATGCCACTTCGGGCCCACAACATGCTGATTAATATTTTTGAATGATGTTGTAGTAATGAGGTTCAAACTCTCGGACTTGTGAAGATTAAATTTAAAGATTTAATAAAATTATATACAAAAATATTAACAAAGTGGGCGAGAGGTAACCAAGACACTAGATTCCACTATGACGCAAAATTGAATGATACATATTTCAAAACTCTAATTATCTTTTAAGACTCTTATTTCTTAATTCACAAATAATCTGGAAAATTCTCAAAAATTAATTGTATCCTTTAAGCATGGATTATCTAAACAAAGCATAACCTATCTAATTGAACCACAACTAATGAAGAAATTTTTTGCAAACAATTAAAAACTCTGCAAAAGCAAAAGCAGTGATTGAGTGAATTATAAATTATAAATTAGAGAGAATAAATAATTACCAATTATTCATGTGTAAATAGTTTCCTCATTGCCTTGGTTGTGGGAGAAATTAGCCTCTCATCATGTTGGAAAACCTCTCAAAGAATTTGATTGATGCTCAAAGATGGGTTTACAAATGATAAAAAGGGAGAAATAATTCAAAACCGGGTTTGTAACAATTATATTTGTTACAAACCAGAGAACTACGACTCTCGGCTGTCACTGTAACAAATAAGACTGTCCAGCGACAATCGCTGAAACTGTAGAAAAATAAGACCCTCGTCTCTGTGTCGCTGACACTGGCAAATAAGTCTGCCTCTGATGTACGACCCACGGATGTGAGTCGTTGTTACTGTTGGAAAACGACTGTCTCTGCAGGTCCGTTCTTCGTGTTCTTCATGTTCATCAGCAGCAGCAGAAACCGAGTTTGGGAAAACTCGAATTTCTTCTTCTCTGGCTCTCCTCAGCCCCCCCAGACTCTCGACACCCCTTCTCTATGATCCCATCCACCTATTTATACTCCTTAGACTCATTTAATCACGCCATGATTCTCAATATTCTTCATTGAACTCGGGCAGTAAAGAAAATATTTTGGGAATATTTTCTTCCCTGATTTAGCTTCTCACGCGTTTCCACAGCTGCAAAATCTCCTAATTTATCTTTTTCAAGGTCCAAAGTGTTGCTAGAGTCATCATACATGAGCAAAACACGTTTAAATTCTCCAAAACTCATGTAATCCCGTGAACTGTCCCTCTCATGCACGTGCTGCCATGATTTCTTCTCACGGATTTTTCAGCCAAATTTTATAGACCAAAACACTTGTAATAGCTTTGTATATGTCCCAGGAACAATCCCCATAAATTTTCAGCCATTTAGTCTCCCTATAACACCTCCAAATCCTTGATTGAAATCTGACAGTGAATAAAAATATTTTCCCGCCAATATTCAGTTCAAACGAAGGGGATGAAGGTGCCTCTTAACCAGCTGTTTGGGTGCCAATAACAAATGGGTGTTGTGGACAAATTTGGGCTACATATAGCCCTGGGTGCTGAAGATGAATTTGGGCTACACATAACCATGGGTGCCCCTTATCCAAATATAGGATCCGTATAGCAAATGTTCTCCGGAGGTGTCCCGAGCAACTTTTCGAGCCGAATTTTCCAACAATGTTTATTTCCAAAAAATATCTATAAACACACAAAACACCATAATAAGTACGAAATCGAGTACTGACAATGTGAAACATTGAGGACAAATTAGACACATAAATGCGTCTATCACATGCCACGAGCCATGTGGGTCCCAGGAAGCCCTAGGAATGGCGCCATATCATAGCCACCCATGACAATCCTTACTCATATGGCCGTTTCCACACTACGGCCTTGCCATAGTTCCTTTGACATAGCTATGGCACCGTTTGCACAAAAAAGTGTCGCCATGCCGCGGTCGCATGCCACACGCACCAATTAGGGTTTCGACATGTCAAACCCTAATTTAGGCAAAGTTGATACGCCAACCATGCCCGGTAACGTTTCCCAAAAGCGTTAGGATTGATGTGGCAACAGGGCCAACGTTTCCACGCCACATGTGGGTCCAAAACCGAGGTGCCAAAGTCTAGCGGCCATGGCTACGCCAGACGCTACTTCGTGCCACTGACATGTGCTAACTATGCCATCCACGCCGACATGCCGCAGTCATGTCGCACGTGCTAAATAGAGTTGCGATGCGCCAAACCCTAATTTGGATAAAAGTTGCCATGTCAACTGAGTCCAATGACTCTCCTAAGGCCTCAAGGTTAACTTAGAAACAAGGACAATGTTGCCAGAAGCCATATTTGGGTCTAACACCAATATGCCAAAAACAGCTGCCACGGCTATGCCATGGCTCCGCCAGGCTCCACTAGGCAAATGGCGCCACTTTGTTATACAACAAGATGCGGTCATAATCAATGGCCATCCTTCCTCATGAGATGCAATCTCATCCATCCAAGTTCGCCACCGAACTGACAGACTTGTGGCAAGTTTCAGACGACCAGCTGCCTAAATCTAGTGGCCATGGCTACGCCAGGCGCCGCTTGCATCACTGTGCCACTGGCATGCACGATCCATGCTATCCATGCCACATTGCCACTGGCGTACACCAAAATACCACCACGCCATTATCAGGCGCCAACACAAGGTAGCCATAATCAACGGCTACCCTCCTTCATGAAATGCGATCTCAGCCATCGAAGTTCACCACGGAACTGACAAACCTGTGGCAAGTTTTAGGCGGCCAGCCAAAACGAGCCTAATAGAATTGCATGCTATTTTCCTGCGGTAAGTCCCTCGACTTTGACTTGCCACACGTAGCGAACTGCTACATGTTTTCCACGAAAACACTCGAGACATCAAACATGTCACAAACTGGGGGATGCTCATCAAGGTATTGGTCTGGCGGTTTACAACGTGCGACGTGCAATGCGCCCGTCACAAGAAAGTGTCATGAAGCAGGACAATTAGTGGTGGTAAAAAGTAACGGTGTAAACGAATTCATTTCCTTCATCATGGAAGCATAATGACTGACGGTTACACGTTACTTTATTCTTCCACCACTCAATCGTTTCCACTTCCTACGAGACCAGGGTACATTTCAATATGACTTGTATAAATAGGCTTCACCTATTTTCACCAAACGACAAGCTTTTGGTCGGCAACAACACAGTATCTAGAAATCACCTGGTAGCTTTCCATTCGGATAGCCAGTTCTACTTTCAGATACAAGTCATAAAAAACCACACCTTCAGAATCAACTATTCTGGTCTCAACACTCTCTTCGCTTCCCTCCCTGAGACCAACCCTTCTCCTTCACTTTGTGACCGAAACAAGAATGGAACGGCCATTTCTTGGTTTAGGCCAGGATTGTACAGATTGATCTCTCGAATCAAAAGTACTCCCGTGAAGTACATTGTTTAGGGTTTAGATTCGTTTCTCATCCACACACCCAAAATCAGCAGAAACGGTTTTCACCCACAAACAATCGCATTACTGAAATTGCCTCTGTTCAGGATGATAATATTGCCACTGATGGCAATATTGTGTGGGATATTGCTGATGCAAATGTTTTCGATGCACAAAATCATACTGATGCATGGCAACATGTTTTTGTCTCTCACCCTTCTCTTTTATTGTTATTTAGTTTTTATCTGTTTTATTTTTCTTGCTTTTGTTTTCAATCTTGTTTTATGTTTTGTAACTTTATCATTTTACAAAATATGCGGATATTTTCTTGGAATTTTCAGGGTATAGGAAATCCCAATACCAGAGATTATCTTCGGTTTTGTTTGAACAATAGTGACCCTGATATATTTTTCTTGTGTGAAACGAAAGCTCAAGGTAATAATATGAGATTATATCTCACTCATACTAGCTACCCTCACTTTTGGTTTGATCCTTCAATAGGACTCTCTGATGGTATTGCTTTGGCATGGAAACAAGGAATAAATTTGGAAACTATGCATACTACTCATGACACTATTCATGTTATTGTGTATACTCATGATAAAAATAAGGAATTACTTATTACTTTTATATACGGTGCTCATGATACTGTTGAAAATAATGACCTGTGGCAATATCTTTTGAATATGCATTCTTCTGTTAATCTTCCTTGGATTTGAATTGGGGATTTAAACTTTACTTTGTATGATTATGAAACTCACAGCAATAGTAACTCTCATGCTCATCATTCTAGTCATATTAGGAGTATTGTTCAACAATTAGGCCTCATTGATTTGGGTTATTCTGGTGCTGATACTACTTGGTCGAATCATAGCTCTGGTAATGATCATGTTGTTGTTAGATTAAATAAGGCACTAGTTAATCGTCTTTGGATTAATCATTACACTCAAGCCCATCTTCAACATTTAGTTCCAATAGCTTCTGATCATAGTCCCATTTTGTTGAATACTGTCAATAGCCCTAGTAAATATTCTCCTTTTAAGTTATACAAATGCTGGTTTCAAATGAGCTCTTGCACTGACATTATTAACCAAAGTTGGAAGCAACATTTCTTGGGTTCTCCTTCTTATCAGTTCTCCAGTAAGCTTATATATACTAGAACTCAGCTGCAACTCTGGAAAAATTTCTCCTTTGGCAACATTGAAGCTAATCTTCAGAATATTCAACAATGTTATGCAAATAATCTGACTCCTCATCATCCTAAAGTTAAACAATTAAGTAATTCCTTAAAACATTGGATTATTATTCAGAAAGAGTACTTCATGCAACAAGATGGTAGTAAATTTCTAGAAGCTGACAGAAACACCTCATACTTTCACTCTATGGCAAACTTTAACAAAAGAAGATCCCACATTCATGCAATTAAAGGCCCCTTAGACATTTGGTATGACTTAAGAAGTGACATTGAAGGAATTTTTCTTAACCATTTTACTAATATCTCAACTTCTTCTAAGCCTCTTGTTCAACAGGATGTTCTGCGGCTTTTCAATCCTTGCATTTCTGAAGCGCAAAATAATTGTCTTGTACAAGTTCCAGATGCTCAAGAAATCAAAGACGTTGGTTTCCAAATCAAACCTTGGGCTTCACCTAGTAATGATGGCTTTCAAGCAGCCTTTTATCAAAAGTGTTGGGATACGGTCATCTCTGAGGTAATCTCCATGGTTCAATACTTCTTTACCTACAAACACATGCTCAAAGCCATCTATCACACTTTTCAGGTTTTAATCCCCAAAATTCACTTTTCAGGTTTTAGCTATAAAATAATCTCAAAAAATTTAGCTAACCGTTTAAAACCTTTACTACCAAATATTATCTCCCCTACCCAATCTGCCTATGTATCAGACAGACATATCCATGACAATGTCATTATTTCTCATGAGATTCTTCACAGTATGAAACTCAAAAAGGTTAATCAAGCCCTGGTTGGTTTGAAATTAGACATGTCGAAAGCTTTCGACAGGGTAAAGTGGTCTTTTTTACTTTCGATTTTTTCGTCAGTTAGGTTTTCATGAAGATTGGATTATTTTGATTGATCAGTGCATCTCTACTACAAATGTCTCTCTACTCATCAATTGAGTACCTAGTACTACTTTTCCCCCAACTCGTGGTATTCGTCAGGGTGACCCTTTGTCCCTTTATTTGTTCTTCTTTGTCATGGAAGCTTTTTCTCGACTTTTACAGCAAATATTGATTCTGGTCAGCTTCATGGGATTAAAATTAATAGGCATTGTTGTAGTTGCAGGAAATCCTACACTACACCCCTCATATGATTTCATTGTTGATCAACTCATTTTTAGGTTTTTACACTCTTAATTTTATTGATTAATTTTTGAATGTTCTTACAAGAAAGATAAAGAAATCAAGAATGAACTTTGCTCTGGACTTTCTCTCTCCTATTTACTTGTTTCTTACTCAAAAAAGATCTCTCTCTCTCCTTTACAACTCGAATGACTATTTATAAGGAAATACATAGTGGATGACAGCTAATCTGTCCTTTATTTTCGTATATAGCTTGCGACATTCTCGCAACCTTACAAATGTTAACTTCACAAGCTCTCTAATTTTCGCAAGACTATCACATCTTTCTCGTGATTTTTGCTGACGTCGTTTCTGAAATTGTTCTGCGACGCTATTGTGCAATACCATTGATAATTTCGCTGAAACATAATTGTTGCGAGATTCTGATCCTTCATCTTGCCTCTTCTCATATGTTCTCTTCAAAGTAGAGAACGATGTGAGAAATGCCGCAACTGCTTATCTTCTCATATTCTACATTTATCTTCTCATATTCTACATTTATCACATGTATTCTTTCTTCCATTTATTTCTCGACACGTCTTTTGTAACCGTTACTTTTTAACCGCTTAAATCTTTCCGTATTAACCATGTTTATTTTCTCGAGGAAAAATTCCCTCTATATATATTTATTTTCATTCTCTTCTTTTTCCCTTTTATTCTCTTTGCAACTTCATCATTCTTCTGCAAATTCTGTTATTGCAATTTTTCTTCTTTCCTCTTCAATCTTTTTAAGTTCTTCTTCATCTTCAAACTAGATCTTCATAGTTCGTGATCTTCCTCAAGACAATCTCCCTGCTATCATTTTTCATGGATTCATCAAGGTTAGTCTTCTCTTTTCTTCCTTATAAGTTTTGCTGAAATTGATATATTTGAAATTAATCTTGTTTATTGCCTTTTGTGATGTTATTTATGTGATTACCATACTCTTGTTATTTCAGCAAAAGCGGCTCCAACACTAAATTTACAGTTCAAAACCCTAACAATCCCAAATCACAGCACAAAGTTGTCGCACACAAAAGAAAGTCTGCGAATGAGAAGATAGTAAGAAAAACTATCTTTTTCTAATAAAAATATTGTTGCCTCTGTTTCTTATCTAGATTGTAATTCGCAGGGTGATAAAGATCTTCATAAACCTCACAAGAAATCTCGCCACCTCAAGGCTGTTCCAACTTTTGTTCCCTTCCACCTACTCATTTCTTCCAAATCTCCTGCGAAATCTTCGCAAGATAAACCTTTGTCTCCAGTTCGTGAAGATGGTGCTTCTGATTTTATTTCTTCCATATCTCCTGCGACCTTTTCGCAAGATAAACCTTTATCTCCAACTCACGAAAATGCTGCCTCTGACTTCATTTATCCAGTTGATCTTTCTATGATTGAAATTCCCCTTATGGATCCTTCTATGAAACCTCTTCTCTTCCCATTCAGAATGTTTCTCGACCTTCTATTTCTACTAGTTCTCTACCCAAGTCTCTTCCTTTATCGAAAGAAACCGTGGAAGGGATAGATATTGCTTTCAAGGTTTTATCTAAGATTCTGGATGATGGAAAGAATTCTTCTACTGATCCCATCAAGTCTAATGTTTGCGAAATTCTGAGCAAGCATTTGGGTTCTGACAAAGCTGCTTCGCAGACAGCTTTAGAAAAAGAATATAATGCTCTTCGTCTTGAAAATTAGAAACTTCGGAATGTTTTGTTGGATCGTGACAATCTTTGCAAGAAGAATGATGAATTAAGAGGTATGATTTCCTTATCTATGTCTTTAATTTGCCTTTTCGATGGTTTTATACTTTCCATGTTTAATTATCCTTTAAATCTCTCTTTCGCATGTTAAGCATTAAATCAGAAACGAGTAATGGAGAGATATCAATTTGAATCTGCTGTTGAAGAAGCCCGTGTTGATAAATAAGTCTTAATGGATCAATATAACCAATTAGATAACCTCTATTCATATTCTTTTGATCAAATAAATAATCTTACCAATGAAAATACCCAATTAGTTCAAAGACAAGATCTATTAAGTAATGAAGTATCTCGTCTTTCTTATTCTTTAACCAAAGCTAATTTAGGGATGAAAACTTTATCAGATGAGAATAAAACCTTATCTCAAGAGAAGCGAGTTTGTTTAAACAAGATGGCGATATCTTCGCAACAACTTAATATTCTTCAAAAAGTATGTGCTGACCAAGAGAAATATCTTCGCTCTTTAAGAAATGAACTTAAAGAAGTAACAGAATCATCTATCGCTGAAAGAGATAAACTCATTCAAGGTAGAATAGATTTAAGTGTGAAGGAAAATCAGCTTAAAGAACAATATTCCAAATTAGAAGAATCTTATTCTTCTCCTGCGAAGAAAAATGCCTTCCTTGTTTCTAAAGAGAAAAATCTTCAGTCTCGACTTAAAGGTTTAGTTGGAGATAAATTTGATGACGCAATGGATCATTGGGAGAATAGTTGTCTATCCTTAATTCAACACCTTATTTCGCAAAAGGAAGGTAGTCATAATAGTTTGACTGCCTTAATTATCTTTCCTTTGTCATATATCTCTGAATTCCTTATCTTAATAAAATTTTGTATTCTATTTTTCGCAGAGTCTGAGAAGAATCTTCATTCTTCCATTTCTGATCTGGAGGCTAAATATGCTAAAATTCGCAAAGAGAATGCATTACTCGTCTCTACCCTTACTGGTTCTCGCGACAGGGCAGAAAGAAGACTTGATTATCTTGCTTATTTTAAGGATAAACAAGATAGGAATCATCAAAGAGCACTTCTTCTCCAAGTTCATCTCCGAGTTGAAGTCCTTGTAAATGACATTTTATTGTCCAACTCTCTTCCTCCTACATCAATTGATCCTTTAGAAGTAGATGATGATGAAGTTCCCAGTCCTGCTGATAGTGATTATGATTATGAAAGCGATGCAGAGGATAATTTCCTGGAAGATGAAGAAGTTCCTTCTAAAGAAGTATTTGCTAGTGTTAATCAGAATGAGAAAGAAATTTCTCCTGAAGAAGTAGTTGCTGGCGATAATCAAGATGCTAGTCAAGTAATTGCTGGCGATAATCAAAATGCTAGTCATGGCGAAGATCAAAGCCGAAATGAAGGAGAAGCTTGCGAGAATGTTGGCGAAGAATTTCTGTCATCTCCTGCTAGTGATATTGACATTGAAGCTTGAGATTATTTTCTAGCTTTGTTTTCTTGAGCTGTCTTATTTTTATCACTTTTGAGAGCTACATTTTTCAATCGACTTTGGAGTCAACTTTTTCTTTTAATATTTTGTTGATAAGAAAGATAATGCTTCTTGTATATCGATTCCCATACTTGCCTCTCATTATCTTTCTTGCAAAAAATAATCTGTTATGAATGCTTATAATTAGTTTGTGTTATTATATGGTCTTACTTTGCCTTCCTAATTAAAGGTATTATTATGCCATCTCTTGTCATTGCGAAAAAATCGCAGGACGTCCTTGCACTTTCATACAAAAACGCATTGATCTTGTCTTAACTTTTTCTTTTGTATTATGGCCTCTTCAGGAATGTTGCGACAATATGACAGGCCTAAATATTCTTGCGAAAATAAAGCCCCATGACATTGCTGTCTTGCGATGAAATCGCAGGACGTCTTCGCACTTTCATGCGAAAACCCATTGATCTCATCTTATCTTTTTCTTTTGTATTATTGCCTCTTCAGGATTGTTGCACAAATATGACAAGCCTTAATTATCCTTGCGAATAATAAGTCTCATGACATTTGCGTCTTAAGACACTTATCATCTCCCTAATGGAGGGTGCCGCCCTTATCTTCCCCCTGGTTGCCCCTTCAAGGAGGCTTACTTCTACCATACAAGGTTAGCTTCTCCCATCCAGTCTTAACAACAACCAGTTGTTTTCGCAGCCTCTTATCCCTTTTACCTATAGGGCTTATGGTTACGAGACTGCACCCTAAGTGGGGTTTTCTTCGGGCCAAGTGCAGTATAAGCCAAGACTTGTCAAGAATGGCAAGGACGCTTCAAACGCCCTCGGAACTCTTGACTCAACCGTGTACCTCGGCGCCTTGATCAGATCCGCACTCCTTGGGAGAGTCCTTATTACCTTAGTCGCCCAACCTAAGTCATATGCTTAAGTTGAGAATCCAAGGTGCCTCTCCCGGATGGGATTTATTAACCCCAAATCTCCATGACTCAGGTTCCGGTGGCGGTGTAGCCTTTCCCTGAGCCATGTAACAGGTACCCCCTAATATGACGTACTTTAGGTCTTACATTTTCCTCTTGCGAAATTTTATTCGCGAACTAGGGTGTACGCCATAAAGGTTCGCCTCTTTCTCTTTTGTCATTCTTTTCTGATTATTTTCTGTAAAATTCATTATCTCTGCGAGAGTCTCGCAATTCATAATATTGTATCTGAATTTCGCAATCTGAATTTTGTTGTTCAATCAAATGTATTTTTGAGAATTTTATTTATTGCGAGATTATGGCAAAAACTTAATCATTCATACATTTCTTGCTTTTATTACTTTTGCCCTCCTCTGCTTCTTTATGATTTTCTGCTAATGCTTCCTTGGTAATGGTATGTTCATCCTTTTTACTCTGAGCTAGCATTAGTTTTGCAACATCTCTTCTCCTTTCTTTTCGATTGCATCCACCATCAACTTCTCACTTCTTTGTATATCCTTGATTTTGTGTCGCTAGTTTTCCTTCTTGTTTGTTCTTCCTTCGCAAGATTCTATCTCAGTTTCGTAACATTTCTTTCTTTCAACCCAATCTCCCCTTATGATTTCTACACCATTGGGGTTAGGGAATTTGATACGTTGATGGAAAGTTGAAGCTACACCTAGAATCCCATGTAGCCAAGGTCGGCCAATTAATGCATTGTAGGATGATTCTACATCAACTACACAGAATGAGATTTCAGAAGATATTCCCTTCAATGGAATTTGCATAGTAACCTCCCCCTTAGGCTTGTTAGCAGTGCCATTAAAACCATATATCTTATGTTGAAGGTATAAGATCATCATCTCTTCCACCCATGGTTTTATAAGTATGATAAAATAAGATGTTCATAGAGCTTCCAGTATCGACTAGTATTCTATTGATTTCCCATGAATCTTCAGCTTCATCATCCTCATCTTCTTTTGGTTTTGGATTAATTTCTAATTTTATTACCAATGGATTGTCATGCACCTCTTCTCTTTCGGGAATTTCTTCTGCGGTAAAAGAAATGATATGTTTCTGTCATTCCTCTAATTGTGAAATTTTCGCAATATTCATAACTTCTCTAGCATTATTATCTCTTGCGAACACTCTACTTAAAACATTATCATGAAAATCTTCAATTGTCTTATATGAATGTACGATAGAGTGACAGAATAGATTTTTTGCTTTTGCACCAACTTCTCATCGTATTCGCTTTATGATGTTCTGGTGGTGGTGGTAATCGTTGAGATTGTGGATGCCCTACCAGAAAGTCTTTTAGTTTTCCTTGATCTATCATTCTCAAAATAATTCTCTTTACATTTCTGCAATCATTTGTGGTATGTCCATGAAAATGATGATAAGAACAAAATTCATGACTTCTGTGATTTGGGGGTGGTTCCGTTCCCATGTTCCATGGTGTTGGTATATTCTCCATCAAGATTATAGCCTCCCATATCTTCTCCACACTTTCGTTTAGAGGTGGCATCTTGATTTCTTCCCATACTACCTTGTGACCTCCTTGTCCTCTATTAAAGTTTGGTCTTTGTCCTCCATAATTTTCTTGTAGTTGATCGAGTCTTTGAATATTGTTATTTCCTCCACGACTGTAGAAATTTCTTTCTCTTTCATACTCTTCTTGGTCTCGACTTCCCATAGCTACCAACTTCTGCTGATTATTACCTGTCACCTTTTCTTGTTGTACTTGCGAAGTATTCGCCACGGTATTTATTAGCTTGGGTAATAAGCTTGCGTTCGCTGCTTGTGAGATGGTGTTCGCAATTGGATATGATTCCATTTCATTTTGTCTTTCCTCTAAAGAAATGTATTCTTCTTGAAGTTCTCGCAATTCAGTCATTGTAATCGTATTCTTGACTCTGAAGATTTGGATATATAACAAGTTTGTTGCAAACATAGCATTGATAAATGATAATCTGAGATATCTCTCATCTACACGGCCAGCCATTTCGCTACACATAGTTCTCCATATTTTAGTCAAGTGTTTCAAACTTTCGCCAATCCTTTGTTTTAATCCAAACACATCTTCTATACCAGGTCGTGAGGAATTATTACTTATATATGCTCCCAAGAATGTGGTCTGCAAATGATTGAAGGAGGTCATTGTATTCTTTGGTAAACCTTCAAACCATTTTAACGCCTCTCCTGTTAAACTGGATGTGAAATATTTGCACAACACCGCATCATGATTTTCCCATTGTAACATGCACCTCACATAAGCTTTAATGTGTTGAATTGCACAAGTTGTTCCATCGAAAATGCTGGTTAATGCGGGCAAATTTCATTTCGGTGGTATTCCTCCTAATTGTACTTGCCTTGTAAATGGAGTTTTCGCAGCTTCTTCGATTGCTTCATCCAATTGTCTTCTACCTAATTCTCCTCTGTTATTTAGCATTCCTCTCATTTCTTCTACTTCTTTCAAGATTTGTTTATTTACTCCTGAATCTTGATCCATTGGTGTCTTTAATTTTGCTTCTCTTCTTCTGCGTTCACGTCTATCTTCTCTTGCGAAATCTTGTATCTCTTCTTCATTATCCTCATCTCGTCTTCTTCTGCGATTCTCTTCCTCATCCCTATCTTGAATTCGCAAATGATGATGTCGTTCATTTTCCCCTCCATAATTTTGTTCATTTCTTATCAACTCAATTCGCTGTCTTTCAACCATTCTCTTCACTCTATCATACTCCTCATTGAGATTATCATTATTCCGGTTTTGTATACGCCTTCTTTCTCAGTTGTCATGATTATTCTGACGAATTGTCTCCTGAAGCTCTTGCTCTTCCATTTCCGCTCTCAACCTTTCACGTTCGCAGATTAAACGTGCTTGTTCAGCATTATGCCTTTCAATTTCTTCTTCAATTGTCTGTTGATTTCTTTGATTTTCTCTCACATGTAAAATTCTTCTTCCCTCCTCTTGATTTCCTTCGCCATCTTGGTTATTTTGTCTCTGAATTTGCCCGTTCTCTTGATTTCCTCCAATTTTCCTATCATCAAAAGTTTCATTTTGTGGAATGTAACGATCATCAATTCTTTCTCTATTTTCGTGATATTCCTCATTAGGATTTGACATTTCTTCTTAAATATTGTTTCCAACATTGATCGTAGGTGAATTTTGCCTCATTTCTCTTCTGGTTGATCTGAAATATGATTTTTTAATACTTCTCGATCTTCTATTATGCAATCTAATATTCTCCATCCTTAATTCGTGATTTTGTCTTGTTAAATTTGCACGTTCTTCTGCCTCGGCTCTTCTTTCTTCATGTATTCTTCGTCTCAATGTTTCTAACGCTCCAATTTCTTCACCTCCATGAATTATTCCTTCATCTTCTTCTTGATTTCTCTCATCCTGTCTATAATTTCTATTTTGTTGCTCTTCTTCTATTTCTTCTGCTGAATTTGATCGCCAAGTGTGTACGCTCACTCTGTCATAATCTGTATTCCTCTCTTGAACTAACGTTTGTTGAATTGGCGATTGAATTAGATTTTCTCTATTATTTCTCATTCTAGTAGATTCTCCCATTTCACTTCTTTCTCTTCCAGCAATTCTTTTGCTTCTTCTAATAATAGTCGGTTGTTCGGATGTATTTCTTCTTGTAGCCATTTCTTCAATGCTAACAGTATTTCAAAAAATTATGAAAATTTCTTAATCATTTACTTTAAATTTTCACAAATCTCAATATCAATCTTTAGATTTTTCTAGAATAATCTTGTACTTGTCCCTGTTTCTAGCGCCATTATGTAGTTGCAGGAAATCCTACACTACACCCCTCATATGATTTCATTGTTGATCAACTCTTTTTTAGGTTTTTACACTCTCAATTTTATTGATTAATTTTTGAATGTTCTTACAAGAAAGATAAAGAAATCAAGAATGAACTTTGCTCTAGACTTTCTCTCTCCTATTTACTTGTTTCTTACTCAAAAAAGATCTCTCTCTCCTTTACAACTCGAATGACTATCTCTAAGGAAATACATAGTGGATGACAGCTAATCTGTCCTTTATTTTCGGATATAGCTTGCGACATTCTCGCAACCTTACAAATGTTAACTTCGCAAGCTCTCTAATTTTCGCAAGACTATCACATCTTTCTCGTGATTTTTGCTGACGTCGTTTCTAAAATTGTTCTGCGACGCTATTGTGCAATACCATTGATAATTTCGCTGAAACATAATTGTTGCGAGATTCTGATCCTACAATTGTCCTGCAATTTCTTTTATTTATTTTTTTGATAGGCTAAAGCCGGACCCAGGCCCCAACCCAAATCCAGCCAGTTGGACTAGCCCCACTACTAGACCCAACCCCGCCAAACCCCTCTATACAACTAATTTAAACATAAACCTCTACTATGGTGGGGATCGAACCCCTGACTTCCTACTTACTGGAGTTGATGGGATACCACTGAGCTATGCTCTTGGACCTGCATTGTCCTGCAATTAATCATCTATTTTTCGCAGATGACTGCTTATTGTTTTTCCAAGCTACTCCTTCTCATATTGGTCATCTTCAGCATCTACTTCATATTTTTGGGCAAGCTTCTGGTCAGGTTATTAACATGCAAAAATCGACTATTTTCTTTGGTAAGCACACTTCAACTGCTCAAAAGTCTAATATTTCTGGCATGCTTAATATAAAAGTGATGGGTCTTGGAGAAAAACATTTAGGAATCCCTCTTTTGATGCATAGATCAAGGCATAAGAACTGTCAAGGTATTTTAGATAACATGAATAACAGATTAAAAGGTTGGCACAGAAAAATTGTCAATCAAGCAGGTAGAACTACTCAAATAAATGTTGTTTTAAGTACTATGGGAATGTATCAGATGCAGGTCTTTAAGTTGCAGGAGACTACTATTCATGAAATGGATTAAATCCAAAGATCTTATTGGTGAAACAACTTCAACAATCACAAGTCTCAACAATTTTTTTCTTGGGGAATTGCTTATTTGCCGAAAAGACTTGGTGGTTTAGGTCTCAAAAAATTGAGCAATTATAATTTAGCCTTTCTTGCAAAATTAGCATGGAAGCTAATTCACAATCAAGAGGAGATGTGGGCTAAAATTTTAAAAGGTAAATATTTTACTTTTAATGATTTGCAATTTTTTCCTTCTCCATCTACTACTAATTCTATCTGGATTTGGCAAAGTATTTGTCTTGGTCTCAATATTGTTTTGAAGTATGCTAAATGGCAAGTAGGGTATGGAACTCGTATCAATATTTGGAAATCAAGTTGGATCCCTAATATGCAATCTTCTATCCAAGAGTGGGATGAATTGAATATTCATAATCATCAATGGGTTTCTGAGCTCATTGATTCACAGATGCACAATGGGATATTCCTATTCTTCGACAACTGTATCAACCAGACCAGGTGAATGCAATTCTAACTATTCCTGTTCAATTAGATTAGCAAGATACTTTAGTCTGGCCTTTCACTGCCACTGGTGTTTTTACTGCTGGTTCAATATACAAGTTGTTATGTGAAAAAGATATGCCTTCTGATGCTTCTATGGGACTAACTCCTCAATTTTGGTTAAAATTTTGGAAACTGAAAATACCTTACAAGTTTCAACTCTTTTTCTGGAAAGGTATTCATAATGATCTCCATGTCAAAGTTAAGTTGTTTAAACATATGGATGCTTCTCATCAACAATGTGTTCTATGCAATACTAGTCAGTTTGAAGACTTAGATCATATGTTGCTGCATTATCCATTTGCTCAAGCAATATGGAATTATTTCTATCCTCAGATGTATTCTTATTTATTGCAGCAATCTTCTTTTCTTGCTTGGATTCAGACTTGGCAGCTCAAGAGTTCTTCTATTAGTATCCACCAGTCAATTGATTCTATCCACCTTATTATTTGCATAATGCATTTCATCTGGAAGCATAGGTGTAAAATTGTGTTTGATAATCTTTCTCCCAATCCCAACACAGTCATTCATCATATAAAGTCTTACATTGCTCATCATCATTTGGCATTTCTGTTGTGAGTCATAATAGTTCTCTTACAACTTGTTCAAAGTTATATCTTCACTGGAAACCACCTCCTCTAAATTTTTTGAACATAAACATTAATGCTTCTTATAATGCACATTATTAGCTTGTATTGGAATTATAATTCGAAATCATGCAGGAGCATATGTTCTGGGAAGGGCAAGAGCTATCAATATACATCAGGCAGAAGCTTGGGCTTTACCGGAATCTATGGAAATGGCGACAGTTAATGGTTGGTCTCATGTTATATATGAAACAAATAATCTTGTTGTAAGTTCTTATTTGCAGCAGCAATTTGTTCCTTATCACTGGCAAAGTATGCCTTTACTTCGAAAATGTGTAAATATTTTTTAACAATAACCCGGTTTGGTCTTGTGTGGTTGTATACAGAAAATGTAATAAGGTTGTAGATGCTTTAGCTAAGGCAGACCGTAAACATAATTTATGTGGGAAATGGTGGTTTCATTCACCTGCTATGTTAGTTTCTCACATAACTCATGATGTAAGGTATTTGGATGTTTAATATATGTAAGTTCCTTTGAAAAAAATAGTAAGCCCAAAATAAGAAAAAAAAAAAAAAAAGGATTTTGCACCCCTACTAAAAAGTGAATTAAACTTGTTTCTAAATTTTCCATTTGCATACCATATAACAAATACAAAAGAAGAAAAAGTTTTCCCCATCCACTGCAACCACTTGGATACATCCGCCCTGTAATTCCTAAACTTTAGCGCGTCAGTGGAGGAGGAGAAATTCATTGATCCATGAAATTGGATCTTAGGTCGGGACTGATGGGGTGTACAAAAAAGCTAACTTGACATTATCTTCTTTCTGTATTCCCAAAAACTTCTTTACCGAAAACCTTAGTTTGGGTCCTCAAGGTCATGGTAATACCTAAGAAATATAAAAAGGGGTTATTTATGATGCCCGTCTGCTTCCTCGATATCAGTATACTGCCATAAAAATCGATAGTTGATAAGCTTTAGTTGCACGAAGACATTATTTCCTTGTGCGAAAGTTGTTGGAGGTAGGGATTAATACTCAACAAAAAATAATTACATGGCTATCAAGATGGTTTATTTAACACAGTCATGGATATTTCTGCACTCAACGATTTTTACATTGTGAGCGTCGATTGTTTTTGAACCACCTCTTTAAAAATACTGGTCACGCCCCTGAATTTACTATATATGTATTCTTTAGCTTTGTGACAGAGATGATAGAAAAATCTGGAAAGGTGAGTGGGATACACACAAACCGAACTCAATCGCAGAACCGCACCGACCCGAACCATTAACCTACCCATTTGTCCAACGGTTCCTAATAATTTTCAGGTTTGTGTAAACCGGTAGATTTTGGTTTGCTTCTGGTGAATCCTAAAAAACTTACAATTTTCAAAGACCGATAAAAAAACTTATAATTTTCTACTAATATATTATGGGTTGTACATATACACCATGTTGATGATGGGTTTCTAAAAGACACAAAGTCAATAATTAGGTTACATAAAAATTTCTAGTTTCACTAATTTTGGTCATAATTCGTGCATATAGATAATGTCATTGCGAATATTAGATGACGGTATGTAGATACTAGAACTCAAACCAACCTCTCCAAACTAAATGCAAATAGTCGACAAGACTTGGACGTTATCATCGAAGACATCTCAAAAATCATAGAGAACAAACAAAGATCAGGTATATATCTTTGCTTGAATTATTGTTGGGTTCATGTACTTCGGTTTGTGGTTGATAGGAGATACAAAAACTTACTTTCAACATTGACAGAATTAATAGAAAAGGTGTTGGCGCCTATTCCCGCATCTCCAATTTGGTCTTCTCCTACTCTAGAGGTAAGCATATTAACAAATTTAAATACTATATTTAAGCCTTGGGGGTGTCTAATATTTCCTTGGAATGATGCAAATGTGATGTTTAGGTTCGTCTTGTTATATACAGGTTATTGCATTGAAATGGATGCCCATTACTCTTATGTCAGTCGTTGCCATCATTGTGTTCTGGAGTAGATTCATCGTCAAATATTACTAGCTAGCTAGTTTCATTATTTATTCATTTGTGGAACTTTTACTGTAATTCTTTCTGTGCATTCTGATATGAAAATATGTAAATGAAATTGAGATATACAAATCTGACGTTCTTGGTCTTAAAGGCATCAAATAGCACTACATTATTGGCTTGAAATATACGTTATAGTAAAACCTCTCCATATCAATACTCTTGGGCATTCACAAAATTACTAATATATGGAGGTTATTAATATAGAGAGGTACACATAGAAAATGTAAATTTTTAACTTTATTGTATGTTCAATGTATTTATAATTGTACTAGATGATGTACATATATTTTTATTGTTCCATACACAAATACATGTATGTATTTAGGGACTTGTTATGCTACTAGGGAATTTTCGATGTTTTCGATAACTATAAAAGTACTATTACGTATAGTAGAATATAATCATCAATTTAGTTTCTTTCCAAAAAAATCAGAATGTCATCCAATGCTAGGAAAAGAAGTTATATGAAAGATAAAATTCGTGTAATAAGATCTATATTTCTTCAATATATTGTCGATTATTGATATATGGAGGTAACTTCCTTAAGATTTGACTGAAAAAAACCATTAATATTAAACTGTAGAGGTTATTATTATTTATAACTGGCCCAAGTTGGGACCATGATATTTTATTAATATGTAGAGGTTATCAATATATGGAATATCAATATTTGGAGGTTCTAGTGTATCGGGAAATTCCCTGAATCATAGTATTACACTCCAAATAACATAATGAACAAACTAATTACACATGGAAGGTAAAAAGATCGATTAAGTTAAAGAACATTGGTAGTTTTTACCTCTTGATTTTTTTTATTCGGCTTCTACCATTTTATGCATAACATTAAATAACTCAGAAAACTTCCAATGATATTTGGGTATGTAGAAAATTTGATGTCACATAGGGTTTTTGAGACTCAAAAATAAAATATTCTCATGATCTTGTGTATTAATTTTTTCTATGGAATGATAAATCTTTTTTAATTTAATCTGGAATAAGTTTGTATGTTGAGCTTGTATGAGAATGACCTTATGCCCTTTCTTTTAGAAACTATTACGGTACAGTTTTATAAGAATGTTTTTTGGGATCAAAGAAAATATTGTTAAATGGAGGCTATTCTTATAGAGAATCATTTGGAATAGATGAAATGTTAATTATAATATATCAATATTAGAAACACATTACATGTATAATTATGAGAAACAAATATTTATTAGAAATGTTCAAAGTATTAAAACAATTAAAACTACTTCTTTGTTTATACGTATAAATAAAGCTGGGATAAGTGTAATTTAACAAAATTTGTACAAGCATCATTTCTTATATTTGTTTTTCGAATTATATTATTATAATATTATTTTATTCTTATATGGTGGTAAAATCTTTAAGACGGACCTAAAAATATATACTTATTTCAATATATAGTTCATTTTTATTTATACATTTTATTATTATTATTTATATATTAACATAAATGACTCATATTAGGACTAAATTCTTTATTATTATATGGATGGAGGTTATTCTTATTTATATATACACGATTGGAACTCAATTAATTAATACTCGATTATTTAATAATTTATCTAAAATAATAATATAATCTTCTGACCCAACCAACTTTATAAAACCTAATTATTTTAGAAATGTTGTATTGCCGAAACAACATCCATGGAGATTTTTAATTGATTAAAGGAAATACGATGGATCGAGAATTGAATGATTTTAGAGAGATGAATAAAATAGCAAGTCGGTTTGAGTAACAAAGATGAGCAAAGTAGAGAAGAAGTAGCCATACTCTTTATATTCTTGGAAAAAGCTAAGGTCGTGTTTGGCACCTTAAAAAACAAACAAACTTCTAGTTTTCTTTAGTTTGATTTCGATCATCATCAAGTTTGTCATGGGTTTATTTTTGTATTTTGTTTGTCTCAGATTCTCACACTACTATTTTTATTTTATTAGAATAAATATAATTATAAAATATTAAATTAAATAAATTTATAGATATATTTTAGGAAATTAAGAAACAAAGACAACTACTTATTTTCAACTAACATAACTGTCACACCCAAATGAGGATATATATCTTACTTAGGAATTTGGGAGAATACCATATCTTCATTTTTTTTTAGTTTCTTAAAAACAAGGAACATATAATTTTTTTTATCCTAGGTTGGAATTTGTAACGAGACAAACAAATTTAACTATTTGGACATCAAACGTACCAAACACAGCCTAAGTGTAGACCAATAAAGATGGTCCAAATGTGTACCAATGATATCCAACTTGATACCTCTTTTAAGGGTCTCGTTTATGCCGTAAAAGATCCACACCACTGTTAATTTTGGGGTAGAGGAGATTTTTTTACCCTTGAAAATTAACTTTCACTAAAAGAAAAAAAAAAAGAAAAAAAAACCTGTTATGTGCGACGTGTACGTGTGGTTATTTTAACTCTTGTACCGTTTAATTTTACGAAATATGTTTTATGGATTTAAAAAATGGGCTCTCCCAAAACAGACAAGCACAATAAAGTGGCATCCTGCCATCCTCGGGGGAGGGGGACCCACCAACCAAGTCTATTAGACGGTTTTGGGGAGTCCAGTTTGCTCGGTCTGTTTAGAAGAGTTATTATTTTTATTTATAGAAGTTTTTTTTTATTCTTTTGATACATTCCGCGTGCTAAAAACAAATTCTGAGATAAAATAAAAATAGAAAAACCAAAACAAAACTGACTGCTATACTTTTTCCTCTTGTAAACCTGATGCGCCTTATCAGCGACGAAAGTTTGTCAGGAGAGAAAATTTTATTTCTCATGTCATGCCAGGCGCTAGAAAGGCGAACCAATAACAATATGCACCTTAAGAAAGCCATCTCTTAAAGCCATATGTAAACCAAGCTCAATTTCCTGAAGCTCATGAGACAACACATAAATAGGAGAACCACCGTCATTAACAAAAAATAAAACATCTCACTTATGGTTCCTCAAAATAACATTGAAGAGAATCAAGTATTCTTTACTAAGCTTTAATGAAGTTCTCTTTAGATATGTTTGTGTAGTCTTTAATCTTCAGTCTTCAAGAATAGCTTCGACTACATATTTTATTAGCGAAACCTAATCTAGGATGAAAGTGACTTTAGTATACCATATCAATCATGTGGTTTGGCATAAATTTGACAACTAACTTGACATACCAATATCACTGGGTTCAGCCGAGCAATGCTCTAGCATATTTTTTGTCACCAAAATGACAAATGTCCAAAAAATACAACAAGTATCTAGAAAGAACTTCACAAATTCATAAGAACTTGATATAACCTATAAGAGTCTAAGCCAATTAATTGGAGGTCTAACATACCTTCTTCCATAAGCCTGCTAATATTGAAACCGCCGGAAGTAATTAACTTAGCTTTTTATCAGGAAATTACCCGAAGTTTCCTTTGATTTAGCAAACCAAACTAAGATCAGAATCAACTTAATTACTTGTCAAGACCATGATTATCAAAAGTAATTGTCCCTAACTTCTATGAATCTACTAAGGACGTAATTAACTTAGTTCTCTCATCATGAAAGTGATTAACCATAGTAATCCTTCCATCACTTCGGTAAGTGAAAATAAGATCGTAAATGATCTAATTATTTATTAGGAAAAAAATTATCAAAAATCCCCAATTTCCACGAGCACATTCACCGTAAAGATATATCATTAAGGAAAGTTCAGAATAGAACTCTCTCTCTGTGTTATTCCCCCGCAAACAAGAAAACAACACAAACAACCTTTACCAGAGAAAGGTCAAGGAAAGATCTTAGTCATTACCTTCAAGAGAAAAACTAAACATAAAGGCAAACTCACATGAACACTCAAATAATACGATTATGGAACTTAATATATTATTCAGTATTGTGACTCACATATGAGTTAAATCATCAGAATATTCTTGTGATTTTGACATAACAATCCTAAAAGATTCGATCTGAAAATCAGTTATCAATCAAAAGTCACAAACCATAATAATATAAGCCACTCATGAGAGCTAAACTTAAATTTAGATAATGAAAAGTTAATCTCATAATCTGAAAGCAACACAAAGATTTTTTTCAATCAGAACAAGTATTGTAATCACAAACTATCAATATGGATGACACAAAGAAATAAATTCTTATCAATAATTTTTTTGATAGAAACTTTATTGAGATAATATATTTTACACAAATGATGAATTTTATCAAGAATTGATTAATCTATTCTTACTTATATTATATAGGCAAGCTTTTATTCTTACTTATATTATATAAGCAAGCTTTTATCGAATTAACTCTTGTTATAATGCATTGTCGACACAGTTAGATGACGGATTAGCATCACCAAGATTGATCTTGTAAATATCTTCAAGAAGAAAACCTTGTTTTTTTACAAGAACTTCTTGCATATGAGAAGTTTTGGTGAAGGAATCAGCAAGAGCATGTAACTCTATTTTGGCTTGAGTAAAGAATTGAGTCACCATTTATAATCAGTGTTTTTACTTTCGAATCCTTTTCTTTCTCTTCTTACTGAGCAACTGTTTCTTCTTAATCTTTCAAATGAATTCCTTTTCATTAACAGATGGTGCATTCTTAATTAGGAAGAAATATTTCATATCAAGTAACTTTGAAGAGGAAAACACAACATCTCGGTCCATAGTTTAAGTTCTGAGATCTGAGAAATGAACTATACTAAAAGTGTTTGAGCATAGCTCGGTTGAACCCACCAAGCGTTGGTATGTCAAGTTTGGTTGTCATATTTTAGTGAACCAAAACTCATTTAAAGAGTCGCTTGGTTATATGCTAGACCCAACTTCGTATAGGTTAGCTTGAAAATATTAGGATATGAGACATTACAAGTATTAATGAAGACTTGAAGAATGTGAAGAAATACGAAGCTACAACAACGACATCATCCTTCCACTTGAGGTTAGTAATATTTGACTTGAACTGTTTCATTCCCCTAACGTATCTTTCAAGTCGTGCATATTGAAAACATAACTTCGAAGCTATGAATGATTATACCCTAGTTAGACGTAGTATTGAGGAATACAATACAAAGTATAATGCTTATCTTTTGAACTTCGTATATAAGACATCGACATAATCGTTTGAATGCTATTGTGATTATGTATGGGCATGAGGTGAATATTTCATCCTAGGAAACAATGTTTTACATTCGTTTAAAGGGAGTAAATTCATGAAATTGTTTTGTGAATCGAAAGGGAAATCGCTAGGATTATTGGTATTGTTATTCATTGCATATATTTTGAACTACCAATATGTGTGATTGGTATAACCGCTCATGAATTTATTTATGTTCTTGGTAAAACTATTCACAAGGCCTGACTTTTGTATTGGTATGACTTTTATTAGTGAAATCGATCTTAAGTAATCACCTGAGATGGTATGATCGATTTAGTGTTATTGGTATGACAAACTCTAGGCAAAGTGGAACCGATCCTAGTAAGAGGTGCAACCTATCACAAGAGGGTAATCGATCCTTGTAAGAGGTGCAACAAGTTTCTAATTATTGGGAACTGATCCTATGAACATGTGAAACACGTTTTTAGATATTGAGAACTGGCCGATACTATGGACATGTGCAACAAATACAAGTAAGATACCATATATATGTGGGAACCGATCCTAGTACCTAGTCAACCAAGTTTTGGTAACTAGCGTGACTAATTATAGTACCCACATGGAGGTAGAACCGAAACTTGTTTAGGTAGAACCGTGAAACCCATGTTTGGTGATTTGATAGGATAATCAATCACATAGTTCTTGGAAGTCAGACGAACCAATTCTAAACTTGTTTAGAAGTGTGGCAAATCGATTCCAAGATTGTAAGTATGAAAAAGGACTTACAAAGTAAAGATGTCGACATACTTTGAACATGTGCAGTAACACTTATCTTTTATTGTTCAAAGATATTCCTTAATAGCTAAAGGAGAATCCCGGATCGAAAATAAATTGAGAATATTTTAATTAAGGTTTTTAATTTTATATTTGGAAAATAAAAATTAGTAATGTGCATTTACTAATTGGAGATTTTCTTAGAGATTTCGGTCAATATTTGGATAAAGAATTTCAAGGAATTATAGAAACCGAATTTGGAATTTATTGCATATCTTGAGAATATTTTCGGTTTTGGAAATTCCTTGGTGTCCAAACTTCCTTGGTCTATAATATCAAAGTTTGCATTTCTCGCAAACTAATCCTCAGAGCCAGCAAAACTACCTAGTTGTGTTGTTACTGGTGGAGCCGCCTATTCAGAGAGGAAAGTAACCTAATTAGGCGAAATCTCTTACGGCCGCTCGGTTTAAAGACTTCTTTGCGATTGAGAAGCTCTATTAGTATTGTTGGTGGGAAACTAGATAATTGTGGTTTATCTTTTGTTTTCGATTGATTTGATTGACTAACGGTTATTGAACTTTGGTTGCACCTAGTTTTTTTATGCTTGAGAATCTTCTCTTCTGATATAAGATTCACTCAAACTAGATCCACTACAGGAAAAATATACATCTACAACTGAGATTTTTACAACTCTTTGCAAAATATTGTCGAAAGTCTTATGTTTTACAACTGGTTTCAAATGAAAAGTTGTCGTATATCATCACTACCAACTCTTAGGACCAAGGGGTTGCGCTAAGAAAACAAACGACAACTCCTTAAGCAAAGGAGTTGTGATGACATTTAGCTATAACAACTCTGTTCCATAAATGTAGTGACTAAGCTTATCACAATTTTCACAAGAATTGTTGAAGAACACCAAAATATGATGATGAAAAATAATGTTAGGGGGGAGATTCGAACATGAACCTACTATGGGTTAGTCTAGCATCAACCATTGTTACAGTTCACAAGTTTTGGTTTTTTATTTTCTAAATAAAAACGTATAACAACATTTATAAGAGTTGTTGAAGTAAAAATATAATGTTCAAAAATAATGAGGTTGGGGGATTTGATCCTCAGCCTCCTGCATGCAAGTCTACACCACTAACCATACCTACACTATCACAAGTTCTGTCAAGTTTGTGGTTCTTTAATATACTAACTTTATGACAACCCTTTATAAGATTTGCAAAACAAAATATAGTGTTCAAAAATAATGCTCAGGTGACTGAGCCGCAAACAGCGCAAAACCTTCTCTGTAAACAATCACATACATTCTACAATGACAATGCACTTATGTAATATTTTTGTAATGGATGGTTAAATTTTGTTCACTTCTGCAAAAAAAAATTGTCATTACTATTGACAACCTTTACAAGAGTTGTCATAGAGTTATAAACACTTCTGTTAAATTTTTCTCACTTCTGCTAAATTTTATTCACTTATGCTAAAAGATTTCTCACTTCTGCTAAATTGTTCTCACTTCTGCTAAAAATTATTTTGGTCTCCGGTTCTGCTAAATTTTTCTCACTTTTGCTAAAAACTATTTTCTCTAATACCCCCCACTAAATTCTAGAAATTTAGGCTTTTTGAGATTGGGTAGAAATATCCAAAAGAGGGTTTGTTTAAGGTTTCATAGAATATTCTGATGGAATATTACATGTAAACGGTTCATCTTTACAAATTTTTAAGGTTTCGTAGAATATTCCGAAGGAATCTTATCTGTACATGGATGGATTCGTCGTTCTTACCAAGTTTTTAACTTACAGTAGTCAACTGTCGGCCAGGTTTCGATCTCGGAGCCTGGTATGCATACAATATGCAGAAATAGGGTTTGTTTAAGGTTTCATAGAATATTCTGAAGGAATCTTACATGTAAATAGATGGATTCGTCGTTCTTACCAAGCTTTTGACTTAGAGTAGTCAACTCGCGGCCAGGTTTCGATCTCGGAGCCTGGTATGCATACAATATGCAGAAATAGGGTTTGTTTAAGGTTTCGTAGAATATTCCGAAGGAATCTTACCTGTAAATGGATGGATTCGTCGTTCTTACCAAGTTTCTGACTCAAAGTAGTCAACTCGCGGCCAGGTTTCGATCTCGGAGCCTGGTATGCATACAATACGCAGAAAAATGGTTTCTTTAAGGTTTCATAGAATATTCCGAAGGAATCTTACCTGTAAATGGATGGATTCGTCGTTCTTACCAAGTTTCTGACTTAGAGTAGTCAACTCGCGGCCAGGTTTCGATCTCGGAGCCTGGTATGCATACAATATGCAGAAATAGGGTTTCTTTAAGGTTTCTTAGAATATTCCGAAGGAATCATTCCTCTAAATGGATGGATTCGCCGTTCTTACCAAGTTTCGGACTTAGAGTAGTCAACTCGCGGCCAGGTTTCGATCTCGGAGCATGATATGCATACAATATGCAGAAATAGGGTTTGTTTAAGGTTTCGTAGAATATTCCGAAGGAATCTTACCTATAAATGGATGAATTCGTCGTTCTTACCAAGTTTCTGACTTAGAGTAGTCAACCCGCGGCCAAGTTTCGATCTCGGAGCCTGATATACATACAATATGCAGAAATAGGGTTTGTTTAAGGTTTCGTAGAATATTCCGAAGGAATCTTACCTGTAAATAGATGAATTCGTCGTTCTTACCAAGTTTTTGATAGTCAACTCTCGGCCAGGTTTCGATCTCGGATCCTGGTATGCATACAATATGCATAAATAGGGTTTGTTTAAGGTTTCATAGAATATTCCGAAGAAATCTTACCTGTAAATGGATGGATTCGTCGTTCTAGCCAAGTTTCTCACTTAGAGTAGTCAACTCGCGGCCATATTTCGATCTCGGAGTCTGGTATGCATACAATATGCTGTAATATGGTTTATTTAAGGTTTCGAACAATATTCTGAATGAATCTTACCTGTAAATGGATGGATTCGTCGTTCCTACCAGGTTTCTGACTTAGAGTAGTTAACTCACGGCCAGGTTTCGATCTCGGAGCCTGGTATGCATACAATATGCTAAATAGGGTTTGTTTAAGGTTTCGTAGAATATTCCGAAGGAATCATACCTGTAAATGGATGGATTCGTCGTTCTTACAAAGTTTCCGACATATAGTAGACCACTCCCGGCCAGGTTTCAATCTCGGAACCTGGTATGCAAATAATATGTAGAAATAGGGTTTGTTTAAGGTTTCGTAGAATATTCCGAAGGAATCTTACCTGTAAATGGATGGATTCGTCGTTCTTACCAAGTTTCTGACTCAGAGTAGTCAACTCGCGGCCAGGTTTCGATCTCGGAGCCTGGTATGCTTACAATATGCAGAAATATGGTTTTTTTAAGGTTTCATAGAATATTTCGAAGGAATCTTACCTGTAAATGGATAGATTCGTCGTTCTTACCAAGTTTCTGACTTAGAGTAGTCAACTCGTGGCCAGGTTTCAATCTCGGAGCCTGATATGCAGAAATAGGTTTCTTTAAAGTTTCGTAGAATATTCCGAAGGAATCTTACCTGTAAATGGATGGATTCGTCGTTCTTACCAAGTTTCTGACTTAGAGTAGTCAACTCGCGGCCAGGTTTCGAACTCGGAGCCAGGTATGCATACAATATGCAGATATAGGGTTTGTTTAAGGTTTCGTAGAATATTCCGAAGGAATCTTACCTGTAAATGGATGAATTCGTCGTTCTTACCAAGTTTTTTATAGTCAACTCTCGGCCATGTTTCGATCTCGGATTCTGGTATGCATACAATATGCAGAAATAGGGTTTGTTAAAGGTTTCGTAGAATATTTCGAAGGAATCTTACCTGTAAATGGATGGATTCGTCGTTCTTACCAAGTTTCTCACTTAGAGTAGTCAACTCGCGGCCAGGTTTCGATCTCGGAGTCTGGTATGTATACAATATGCTGTAATAGTGTTTCTTTAAGGTTTCGTAGAATATTCTGAAGGAATCATACCTGTAAATGGATGGATTCGTCGTTCTTACCAAGTTTTCGACTTATAGTAGACCACTCCCGGCCAGGTTTCGATCTCGGAACCTGGTATGCATACAATATGCAGAAATAGGGTTTGTTTAAGGTTTCGTAGAATATTCCGAAGGAATCTTACCTGTAAATGGATGGATTCGTCGTTCTTACCAAGTTTTTGACTTAGAGTAGTCAACTCTCGGCTAGTTTTCGATCTCGGAGCTTGGTATACGTACAATATGCAGAAATATGGTTTGTTTAAGGTTTCGTAGAATATTCCGAAGGAATCTTACTTGTAAATGGATGGATTCGTCATTCTTACCAAGTTTTTGACTTAGATTAGTCAACTCTCGGCTAGTTTTCGATCTCGGAGCCTGGTATGCATACAATATGCAGAAATATGGTTTTTTTAAGGTTTCATAGAATATTCCGAAGGAATCTTACCTGTAAATGGATGGATTCGTCATTCTTACCAAGTTTTTGACTTAGATTAGTCAACTCTCGGCTAGTTTTCGATCTCGGAGCCTGGTATACATACAATATGCAGAAATATGGTTTGTTTAAGGTTTCGTAGAATATTCTGAAGGAATCTTACTTGTAAATGGATGGATTCGTCATTCTTACCAAGTTTTTGACTCAAAGTAGTCAACTCGCGGCCAGGTTTCGATCTCGGAGCCTGGTATGCATACAATACGCAGAAAAATGGTTTCTTTAAGGTTTCATAGAATATTCCGAAGGAATCTTACCTGTAAATGGATAGATTCGTCGTTCTTACCAAAATCTGACTTAGAGTAGTCAACTCGCGGCCAGGTTTCGATCTCGGAGCCTGGTATGCATACAATATGCAGAAATAGGGTTTGTTTAAGGTTTCATAGAATATTCCGAAGGAATCTTACCTTTAAATGGATGGATTCGTCGTTCTTACCAAGTTTCTGACTTAGAGTAGTCAACTCGCGGCCAGGTTTCGATCTCGGAGCCTGGTATGCATACAATATGCAGAAAAAGGGTTTCTTTAAGGTTTCTTAGAATATTCCGAAGGAATCTTAGCTGTAAATGGATGGATTCGTCATTCTTACCAAGTTTCTGACTTAGATTAGTCAACTCGCGGTCAGGTTTCGTTCTTGGAGCCTGGTATGCATACAATATGCAGAAATAGGGTTTGTTTAAGGTTTCGTAGAATATTCCGAAGGAATCTTACCTTTAAATGGATGGATTCGTCATTCTTACCAAGTTTTTGACTTATATTAGTCAACTCTCGGCTAGTTTTCGATCTCGGAGCCTGGTATATACATACAATATGCAGAAATAGGGTTTGTTTAAGGTTTCATAGAATATTCCGAAGGAATCTTACCTGTAAATGGATGGGCGGCCAAGTTTCGTTCTCGGAGCCTGGTATACATACAATATGCAAAAATAGGGTTTGTTTAAGGTTTCATAGAATATTCCGAAGGAATCTTCCCTTTAAATGGATGGATTCGTCATTCTTACCAAGTTTTTGACTTAAATTAGTCAACTCTCGGCTAGGTTTCGATCTCGGATCCTGGTATGCATACAATATGCAGGAATATGGTTTTTTTTAAGGTTTCATAGAATATTCCGAAGGAATCTTACCTGTAATTGGATGGATTCGTCGTTCTTACCAAGTTTCTCACTTAGAGTAGTCAACTCGTTGCCAGGTTTCGATCTCGGAGTCTGGTATGCATACAATATGCTGTAATAGGGTTTCTTTAAGGTTTCGTAAAATATTCCGAATGAATTTTACCTGTAAATGGATGGATTCGTCGTTCTTACCAAGTTTCTGACTTAGAGTATGCAACTCGCGGCCAGGTTTCGATCTCGGAGCCTGGTATGCATACAATATGGAGAAATAGGGGTTATTTAAGGTTTCGTAGAATATTCCGAAGGAATCATACCTGTAAATGGATGGATTCGTCGTTCTTACCAAGTTTTCGACTTATAGTAGACCACTTCCGGCCAGGTTTCGATCTCGGAACCTGGTATGCATACAATATGCAGAAATAGTGTTTGATTAAGGTTTCGTAGAATATTCCGAAGGAATCTTACCTGTAAATGGATGGATTCGTCGTTGTTACCAAGTTTTTGACTTATATTAGCCAACTCTCGGCTAGTTTTCGATCTCGAAGCTTGGTATGCATACAATATGCAGAAATAGGGTTTGTTTAAGGTTTCGTAGAATATTCCGAAGGAATCTTACTTGTAAATGGATGGATTCGTCGTTCTTACCAAGTTTTTGACTTAGAGTAGTCAACTCGCGGCCATATTTCTTTCTTGGAGCCTGGTATGCATACAATATGCAGAAATAGGGTTTCTTTAAGGTTTCGCAGAATATTCCGAAGGAATCTTACCTGTAAATGGATGGATTCGTCGTTCTTATGGAGTTTAAGACGTAGAGTAGTCAACTCGCGTCCAGGTTTCTATCTCGGAGCTTGGTTTGCATACGATATGCAGAAATATGGTTTGTTTAAGGTTTCGTAGAATATTTCGAATAAATCGTACCTGTAAATGGATAGATTCATCGTTCTTACCAAGTTTCTGACTTATAGTAGTCCACTCCCGGCCAGGTTTCGATCTCGGAACCTGGTATGCATACAATATGCAGAAATAGGGTTTGTTTAAGGTTTCGTAGAATATTCTGAAGGAATCTTACCTGTAAATGGATGGATTCGTCGTTTTTACCAAATTTTTAACTTAGAGTATTCAACTCTTGGCTAGGTTTCGATCTCGGACCCTGTTATGCATATAATATGCAGAAATAGGGTTTGTTTAAGGTTTCATAGAATATTCCGAAGGAATCTTACCTTTAAATGGATGGATTCGTCGTTCTTACCAAGTTTTTGACTTAGAGTAGTCAACTCGCGACTAAGTTTGATCTCAGAGCCTGGTATGCATACAATATGCAGAAATAGGGTTTGTTTAAGGGATCGTAGAATATTCCAAAGGAATCTTACCTGTAAATGGATGGATTCGTCGTTCTTACCAAGTTTCTGATTTAGAGTAGTCAACTCGCGGCCAGGTTTCGATCTCGGAGCCTGGTATGCATACAATATGCAGAAATAGGGTTTCTTTAAGGTTTCTTAGAATATTCCGAAGGAATCTTACCTGTAAATGGATGGATTCGTCATTCTTACCAAGTTTCTGACTTAGAGTAGTCAACTCGCTGCTAGGTTTCGATCTCGGAGCCTGGTATGCATACAATATGCAGAAGTAGGGTTTGTTTAAGGTTTCATAGAATATTCTTTAGGAATATTTACTTTAAATGGATGGATTCGTCGTTCTTACCAAGTTTTTGACTTAGAGTAGTCAACTCTCGGCCAGGTTTCGATCTTGGAGCCTGGTATGCATACAATATGCAGAAATAGGGTTTGTTTAATGTTTCGTAGAATATTCCGAAGGAATCTTACTTGTAAATGGATGGATTCGTCGTTCTTACCAAGTTTCTGACTTAGAGTAGTCAACTAGCGGCCAGGTTTCAATCTCGGAGCCTGGTATGCATACAATATGCAGAAATATGGTTTCTTTAAGGTTTCATTAAAAATTCGAAGCAATCTTACCTGTAAATGGATGGATTCGTCGATCTTACCAAGTTTCTGACTTAGAGTAGTCAACTCACTGCCAGGTTTCGATCTCGGAGCCTGGTATGCATACAATATGCAGAAATAGGGTTTCTTTAAGTTTTCTTAGAATATTCTGAAGGAATCTTACCTTTAAATGGATGGATTCGTCGTTCTTACCAAGATTCTGAAGTAGAGTAGTCAACTCGCGTCCAGGTTTCTATCTCGGAGCCTGGTTTGCATACAATGTGCAGAAATATGGTTTGTTTAAGGTTTCGTAGAATATTTCGAAGGAATCTTACCTGTAAATGGATAGATTCATCGTTCTTACCAAGTTTCTGACTTATAGTAGTCCACTCCCGGCCAGGTTTCGATCTCGGAACCTGGTATGCATACAATATGCAGAAATAGGGTTTGTTTAAAGTTTCGTAGAATATTCCGAAGGACTCTTACCTGTAAATGGATGAATTCGTCGTTCTTACCAAAATTTTAACTTAGAGTAGTCAACTCTCGGCTAGGTTTCGATCTCGGAGCCTTTTATGCATACAATATGCAAAAATAGGGTTTGTTTAAGGTTTCGTGGAATATTCCGAAGGAATATTACCTTTAAATGGATGGATTTGTCGTTCTTACCAAGTTACTGACTTAGAGTAGTCAACTCGCGGCCAGGTTTCGATCTCAGAGCCTGGTATGCATACATTATGCAGAAATAGAGTTTGTTTAAGGGATCGTAGAATATTCCGAAGGAATCTTAACTGTAAATGGATGGATTCGTCGTTCTTACCAAGTTTCTGAGTTAGAGTAGTCAACTCGCGGCCAGGTTTCGATCTCGGAGCCTGGTATGCATACAATATGCAGAAATAGGGTTTCTTTAAGGTTTCTTAGAATATTCCGAAGGAATTTTACCTGTAAATGGATGGATTTGTCGTTCTTACCAAGTTTCTGACTTAGACTAGTCAACTCGCGGCCAGGTTTCGATCTCGGAGCCTGGAATGTATACAATATGCAGAAATAGGGTTTGTTTAAGGTTTCATAGAATATTCCGAAAGAATCTTACCTGTAAATGGATGGATTCGTCGTTCTTACCAAGTTTCTGACTTAGAGTAGTCAACTAGCGGCCAGGTTTCGATCTCGGAGCCTGTTATGCATACGATATGCAGAAATATGGTTTCTTTAAGGTTTCATAGAATATTCCGAAGGAATCATTCCTCTAAATGGATGGATTCGCCGTTCTTACCAAGTTTCGGACTTAGAGTAGTCAACTCGCGGCCAGGTTTCGATCTTGGAGCATGATATGCATACAATATGCAGAAATAGGGTTTGTTTAAGGTTTCGTAGAATATTCCGAAGGAATTTTACCTGTAAATGGGTGGATTCGTCGTTCTTTACAAGTTTCTGACTTAGAGTAGTCAACTAGCGGCCAGGTTTCGATCTCGAAGCCTGGTATGCATACAATATGCAGAAATAGGGTTTGTTTAAGGTTTCGTTGAATATTCCGAAAGAATCTTTCCTGTAAATGGATGGATTCGTCGTTCTTATCAAGTTTTTGACTTAGAGTAGTCAACTCTCGGCCAGGTTTCGATCTCGGAGCCTGGTATGTATACAATATGCAGAAATAGGGTTTGTTTAAGGTTTCGTAGAATATTCCGAAAGAATCTTACCTGTAAATGGATGGATTCGTCGTTCTTACCAAGTTTCTGACTTAGAGTAGTCAACTAGCGGCCAGGTTTCGATCTCGGAGCCTGTTATGCATACAATATGCAGAAATATGGTTTCTTTAAGGTTTCATAGAATATTCCGAAGGAATCATTCTTGTAAATGGATGGATTCGTCGTTCTTACCAAGTTTCTGACTTAGAGTAGTCAACTCGCGGCCAGGTTTCGATCTCGGAGCCTGGTAAGCATACAATATGCAGAAATATGGTTTCTTTAAGGTTTCATAAAATATTCCGAAGGAATTTTACCTGTAAATGGATGGATTCGTCGTTCTTACCAAGTTTCTGACTTAGAGTAGTCAACTCGCGGCCAGGTTTCGATCTTGGAGCCTGGTATGCACAATATGCAGAAATAAGGTTTTTTTTTTAAGGTTTCATAGAATATTCCGAAGGAATCTTACTTGTAAATGGATGGATTCGTCGTTCTTACCAAGATTCTGACGTAGAGTAGTCACTCGCGGCCAGGTTTCTATCTCGGAGCCTGGTTTCCATACAATATGCATAAATATGGTTTGTTTAAGGTTTCGTAGAATAATTCGAAGGAATATTACCTGTAAATGGATAGATTCATCGTTCTTACCAAGTTTCTAACTTATAGTAGTCCATTCCCGGCCAGGTTTCGATCTCGGAACCTGGTATGCATGCAATATGCAGAAATAGGGTTTGTTTAAGGTTTCGTAGAATATTCTGAAGGAATCTTATCTGTAAATGGATGGATTCGTCGTTCTTACCAAAATTGTAACTTAGAGTAGTCAACTCTCGGCTAGGTTTCGATCTCGGAGCCTGTTATGCATACAATATGCAGAAATAGGGTTCGTTTAAGGTTTCGTAGAATATTCCGAAGGAATCTTACCTTTAAATGGATGGATTCGTTGTTCTTACCAAGTTTCTGACTTAGAGTAGTCAACTCGCGGTCAGGTTTCGATCTCAGAGCCTGGTATGCATACATTATGCAGAAATAGGGTTTCTTTAAGGTTTATTAGAATATTCCGAAGGAATCTTACCTGTAAATGGATGTATTCGTCGTTCTTACCAAGTTTCTGAGTTAGAGTAGTCAACTCGCGGCCAGGTTTCGATCTCGGAGCCTGGTATGCATACAATATGCAGAAATAGGGTTTCATTAAGGTTTCTTAGAATATTCCGAAGGAATCTTACCTGTAAATGGATGGATTCGTCGTTCTTACCAAGTTTCTGACTTAGACTAGTCAACTCGCGGCCAGGTTTCGATCTCGGAGCCGGGCATGCATCCAATATGCATAAATAGGGTTTGTTTAAGGTTTCGTAGAATAGATTATTCCGAATGAATCATTCCTGTAAATGGATGGATTCGTCGTTCTTACCAAGTTTCTGACTTAGAGTAGTCAACTCGCGGCCAGGTTTCGTTCTCGGAGCCTGGTATGCGTACAATATGCAAAAATAGGGTTTGTTTAAGGGATCGTAGAATATTCCGAAGGAATCTTACCTGTAAATGGATGGATTCGTCGTTCTTACCAAGTTTCTGATTTAGAGTAGTCAACTCGCGGCCAGGTTTCGATCTCGGAGCCTGTTATGCATACAATATGCAGAAATATGGTTTCTTTAAGGTTTCTTAGAATATTCCGAAGGAATCTTACCTGTAAATGGATGGATTCGTCGTTCTTACCAAGTTTCTGACTTAGAATAGTCAACTCGCGTCCAGGTTTCGATCTTGGAGCCTGGTATGCATACAATATGCAGAAATAAGGTTTTTTAAGGTTTTGTAGAATATTCCGAAGGAATCTTACTTGTAAATGGATGGATTCGTCGTTCTTACCAAGTTTCTGACTTAGAGTAGCCAACTCGCGGCCAGGTTTCGATCTTGGAGCCTGGTATGCATACAATATGCAGAAATAGGGTTTGTTTAAGGTTTCATAGAATATTCTTTAGGAATATTTCCTGTAAATGGATGGATTCATCGTTCTTACCAAGTTTTTGACTTAGAGTAGTCAACTCTCGGCCAGGTTTCGATCTCGGAGCCTAGTATGCATACAATATGCACAAATAAGGTTTGTTTAAGGTTTCGTAGAATATTCCTAAGGAATCTTACTTGTAAATGGATGGATTCGTCGTTCTTACCAAGTTTCTGACTTAGAGTAATCAACTTGCGGCCAGGTTTCGATCTCGGAGCCTGAGATGCATACAATATGCAGAAATAAGGTTTTTTTTTAAAGGTTTCATAGAATATTCCGAAGGAATCTTACCTGTAAATGGATGGATTCTTCGTTCTTACCAAGTTTTTGACTTAGAGTAGTCAACTCGCGGCCAGGTTTCGATCTCGGAGCCTGAGATGCATACAATATGCAGAAATAAGGTTTTTTTTTAAGGTTTCATAGAATATTCCGAAGGAATCTTACCTGTAAATGGAAGGATTCGTCGTTCTTACCAAGTTTCTGACTTAGAGTAGTCAACTCGCGGCCAGGTTTCGATCTTGGAGCCTGGTATGCATACAATATGCAGAAATAGGGTTTTTTTAAGGTTTTGTAGAATATTCCGAAGGAATCTTACTTGTAAATGGATGGATTCGTCGTTGTTACCAAGTTTCTGACTTAGAGTAGTCAACTCGCGGCCAGGTTTCGATCTCGGAGCCTAGTATGCATATAATATGCAAAAATAAGGTTTTCTTTAAGGTTTCGTAGAATATTCCGAAGGAATCTTACCTGTAAATGGATGGATTCGTTGTTCTTACCAAGATTCTGACGTAGAGTAGTCAACTCGCGGCCAGGTTTCTATCTCGGAGCCTGGTTTGCATACAGTATGCAGAAATATGGTTTGTTTAAGGTTTCGTAGAATATTTCGAAGGAATGTTACCTGTAAATGGATAGATTCATCGTTCTTACCAAGTTTCTGACTTATAGTAGTCCACTCCCGGCCAGGTTTTGATCTCGGAACCTGGTATGCATACAATATGCAGAAATAGGGTTTGTTTAAGGTTTCGTAGAATATTCTGAAGGAATCTTACCTGTAAATGGATGGATTCGTCGTTCTTACCAAATTTTTAACTTAGAGTAGTCAACTCTCGGCTAGGTTTCGATCTCGGAGCCTGTTATGCATACAATATGCAGAAATAGGGTTTGTTTAAGGTTTCATAGAATATTCCGAAGGAATTTTACCTTTAAATGGAGGGATTCGTTGTTCTTACCAAATTTCTGACTTAGAGTAGTCAACTCGCGGCCAGGTTTCGATCTCGGAGCCTGGTATGCATACAATATGCAGAAATAGGGTTTGTTTAAGGGATCATAGAATATTCCGAAGGAATCTTACATGTAAATGGATGGATTCGTCGTTCTTACCAAATTCTGACTTAGAGTAGTCAACTTGCGGCCAGGTTTCGATCTCGGAGCCTGGTATGCGTACAATATGCAGAAATAGGGTTTCTTTAAGGTTTCTTAGAATATTCCGAAGGAATCTTACCTGTAAATGGATGGATTCGTCGTTCTTACCAATTTTCTGACTTAGACTAGTCAACTCGCGGCCAGGTTTCGATCTCGGAGCCTGGCATGCATACAATATGCAGAAATAGGGTTTGTTTAAGGTTTCGTAGAATATTCCGAAGGAATCTTTCCTGTAAATGGATGGATTCGTCGTTCTTACCAAGTTTTTGACTTAGAGTAGTCAACTGTCGGCCAGGTTTCGATCTCGTAGCCTGGTATGCATACAATATGCAGAAATAGGGTTTGTTTAAGGTTTCGTAGAATATTCCGAAGAAATCTTACCTGTAAATGGATGGATTCGTCGTTCTTACCAAGTTTATGACTTAGAGTAGTCAACTAGCGGCTAGGTTTCGATCTCGGAGCCTGTTATGCATACAATATGCATAAATATGGTTTCTTTAAGGTTTCATAGAATATTCCGAAGGAGTCTTACCAGTAAATGGATGGATTCATCGTTCTTACCAAGTTTCTGACTTAAAGTAGTCAACTCGCGACCAGGTTTCGATCTCGGAGCCTGATATGCATACAATATGCAGAAATAGGGTTTGTTTAAGGTTTCGTAGAATATTCCGAAGGAATCTTACCTGTAAATGGATGGATTCATCGTTCTTTACAAGTTTCTGATTTAGAGTAGTGCAACAAGAAATTATTCAATAAAGCCAATGGAAGAAGAAATATCCGTAATGAAGTTTCAAGCAACAAGAAATTTGAGGAAAGAATCTCATTGTCAAGATTCTACGAAGTTCAAGATTTCATCATCAAGAGTTGAAAACCGAAGACGAAGATGAAAACAAGGATTGAAGACCGAAGACGTTTCTATGGATGTTGTGAGAGTGGTGCTAACTGCACGTTGAACGTATAACGAGGTAAGTAAGCATATTCCCACCTTTGTAAAGTGGTTGATTTCCTTTCTTAGAGATCGTCAGAAAAAATGGTTTTCAAAATGAATAAAAGATGTGGGTTTTCAAAACAATTCAGAGGGTTTTTACCTTCCCACCATTCAAACGTGTCTCAGGGTTCTCTCTTCATTCCTACCTGGACACATGTGTGACCAATAAAAAGTTGTTCATTATTGAGAGCAACTTCATAAAACCCTTTCTTATGAGGCAGAGTCGAGACTTTTGATCACTCCGAACCCGAATTTCTTTCGAGAAGGGATGGTTATTTCTCTCTCAACTTTTAAGGATGAGATTGTGTTCATTTATGTGTCAAACTTCTTATTACTAGTGTGCAGAATTTCCATGTCTTCTTAGCGCGTTGGATGCTATCATTTCGGAGAATTAGTAAGTTGGAAAAGTAGGTTTTGTGGGTATATCTCTAGTAAGCCCTCACGAGACTATAACTCGTCCACTAGGGACACCTAGGGGTTTAAAGGCTTGTTATACATGCTAAGTGTGACCGTAGCCTCGACGACACGAAGTTGTATGTATGTTTTAGAATTATTTTGTTTGATTTGCTCGAGGACTAGCAAAGTCTAAGTGTGGGGGAATTTGATAGGTGTTGTAAAACACCTAGTTTTATATCTATTGTTATGCTTTCTTTGCGAGTTTGTTGTAAAATATTTATCTTATGTTTGGTTGTGAGTTTATTTGGTACTTTGGAATCATATGGAGCAAAAGAAGGAGAAATTAGCCGTTTGGAGTGAAAAGAGCAAAAAGATCAATTCACAGGCATTATTTGGAGCAAGAGGAGTTATGCAGGAAATTAAACTGGCAGTCTCCTAGAATCACAATTGAACAAGGAATTAGGCTGTCGGTTCTCTGAAACGGACAAGCCATGTGTGAGCTAGTTAGCCCTTAATCATCAAGAGGGGTGCCAATAATAAATTCCTTTTCCTACACATAACCCAAAAGTCCGAGAGATTAGCTTTTATTTCATCTCCTCTCCCTGAAACCAATGGCGGCTCCATTGTTGTTGTCGAGCGATTCCACTGAACTGAAAATTAAGAGATGATTAAGAAGAATTAGGTGATGGGTTCCTGTGGTTGTTTTTCAAGGGTGAGAAGAATAAGAACTGGTGCTATGATGATGAGGTTGAACTCGATTTCAGAGAGGAAGAACAGAAAATCTAGGGTTTGTGTTTGTTGTTGGTTTGTGAAGAGATTGATGACTATTTGAGAGTTTGTTAAGGAATAGAAGATGGGTCTGAGACGAATTGGGGTTTTGAGAAGTCAGGCAAGTTGAACTGAAATAATGAGTGGTTGAGATGGTGAATTTGGGTTTCTGAATTGAGAATTTGGTAGCAAATTGGGTCGATTGTGTGTTGAACAAGATGCAGAATCTGTGTGTGGCTGCTATTTACGGTGCTAGCTGTAGCTGATTTGGCCTGACAAGTTCATTACAGGAGAAGCTCCAAATGGGATTTGCTATGTGATGTTGTTGAGGCAGAGATGAAGAATATCTGTTTTGCAGTGGGAGTAGCAATGAAATTGAAGGTGGTTTGTGCTTAGTTGGGATGAGTTGAAGCTGCTGAGATATGGAAATTGCAGAATGAGCCCGTGCAGCTGGATTGCAGAGAGGTTCTGGTATTAATGAGCTGAGCAAGGAAGTTACAGTGGTATAGAGGCGCAGATGATGGGGTTTGTGATGATTCTGTAAACAGGGAAGAGAAGATTGGTTCTGGTGCAGAGAGGAAATAATGAGTTTTGATAGAGATGAAAAGGGTTTTGGTTCTGTGATGAATTTGAGCAGAAGTTGATGATGCCATGGAGATTACAAGGCTGTAGAAGGTAGTCAGATGCTGTTGGTGCTGCGGTGAATTTGAAGAGAAGTGCAGGACAGGCCTGAGCTGCTGAGGCTATAAATGGTAAATGTTGTTGCAGGTGGTCTTGTTTGTGACTACAGGTGGTTGAACTGAGCCAAGCTGAGTTTCCATGGAAACGAGATTATCTCGTTAAGGATGAACTTGTTGTTTTGTCACTGAGATGTGGAGGAGCTCGAAATGGAAGACTGGAGTATGAGGGGCCTGAGCCGGATGCAGGAAGTGTTGGCTTGAAAGAGAAATCAATGGTTTGCTTATGATGTGAAGACATGATGCTACAGATTGATGCGGTTGATGTTGCTTGGGATTGATGGCACTGGTTGAGTTCAAGAGTGAGTTGCAGTTGCAGCTCAGATTCTGGTGGACTGAAATTGGTTCTACAGCTGCAACCGAAGATGATGGAGTTTGGGAGATGAAGTGCAGGAGCTGTTGGCGTTGCTTGCAGTTTGAACACGAAACTGAGACAGAGAATGGATTTTCTGTGAACGAATGAGTAACTGGTATTGGTCTAAGTTTAAGTGCAGGTATTGCAATTCAGTGACTTGAGCAAGTGGTAGTCTGAAGATGTGTGGGTTTAGTTTGAGCTCAAATGGAATTGGCAGAGCTGCAAGGTATGAATCCGAGAAGGTGACGTTAATGTTTGCAGTCAGGTTCAGAACGAGTAGCTGCTATCAGAACTGGTACAGGGGCATTGCAGGTTCATTGGCTGTAGTGCTGCTGAGTGGGTCGATAATTGGGTACTGTTGATTCAGGGTCGGAACTCAACTGAAATGGCTCGAGTCCGTGGCAGTGCTGATATGCTAAGTGGTGGTGTCGCAGGTGAGTGTTAAGCTCCTGACATGGAATGGCTTGATGCTGCTGTTGACGTTAAGATACAGCCAGTGAGAGTCTGCGAAAGAAATGGAAATTGAGGTTGGTTGAGACACTGGTGGTTGGTTAATGCTGCTGCTGGTAATGAGTTATTGAGCTGTGGTAAACTAGAAGGGTGTTGCTGCTTCTGAAGAAATGAGTTGAACTGTTGTTGCTGCGAGATGATGTTGTCGAATGGTATCTGGTGAATGAATGTTAGGTTTGCAGGGGAGAAGAAATTGGCCAAAAGTTGGCCTGGAAATTGCCTGAAAAGAAAGGAAACTCTGCCAGATTTTCTACTGAGGCGAGTTGACTCAGTGACCCGAGCTGACTCACTGGATATGGACCTGTTTGCAATGGGCTTCACTCATGGGCTGTTTCAGTTGTGGATTTTTTGTCAGATGGGCGTGTAACCTAAATCAGGTGAACGGAAGCTATAAAGATAAGATTTTTGACTTATATCACACATCTCCGGGAGGCGTAGTATCTTCTTCTACTACTTTTGTTCTAGGGTTTTGTACAGTCTTATTTCTTCTTCTTGTTTATGAACTCCATGGATATGATTAGATAACTCTCTTTTGGATAAAGAATAAGTTGGAGTTCCAATCATGATATTTATGCAATGAATTAGTTTTGTCTCCATATTTTGTTGATCATGATTCACTTTTAATATTGTTATATGATTTGAATGCATGTTTAGTTGAGTCGCGAATCGATTGAATTAGTTTTCATCTCTATTGCTGATTAGGGTTATTATACGCAAAAGTGATAATTCCTGATTGCAAGTAGCATAATTGTGAGTATTGGTTGAAGTGATACATCCTAGTAGTTACAAGTGGATCATAACCTTTGTTAAAACGGATTAGTGCTTTTACACGTTCGTTTGCATTGATTAGTCATATTTCATAGAACTTAGTGCTCTTAAGGAGTTAAACTTAATTGTGCTTTTACACTTTAAGTTGCTTTTTAGAAAGAATTCACATTCACATCTTTTAATGTGTTTGTTGATGATAAGAGGAAATTAGCGGGATATTCTTGCGATCAAGGTATCTAGGACTTTTGATAAAAGTTGAGATTAAATATCAATTCTAGTTATTGTTACAAATTCATGTTTGTGAATGAAAACTAATCCTTGACCAATATCTTCATCTTATTGATTTGCTTGTTTATTTCATTATTTGATTTTAATTTATTTTCCTTTACTTAAAAATCAGATATCCCCCCTTGTTTATATAGGAAACCGAAACAACTTGACAACCTAGATCCTCTATGTGGGAACGATCCTTTCTTACCCTTGCTATATTTTATATTTTGAGTAGTGAGAAAGTAATTTATTTTTGACGCATACGACATCGATCAAATTTTGGCGCCGTTGTCGAAGAGGCAGCGGTTGTCACTTGTTTTTGGTTTCTTATTTTCTTGTTTTTAGTTTTGTTTTATTTTCTGGTTTTTAACCTTGTTTTGAGAATCCTGTTTCAGGTACTTATTTCTCATGGATGGAGCATATTGGAACAGTGGATACGGTTTCCAAGAATCTCAACAACATGACAACTTCCAACAATTCCAGGGGTATAATCAAAACCAATTCATTTGCTATGACCAATATTCCATGGATCCTTATGGTTTTCCTCAACAACCTTATGGCGGGTATGTGCGTGAACAACCACAAGAAAGGGAGGATTCTTATGCTAGTGAAAAAAAAGTCTCTGACTTTCTAGACAAAGTTTCCAACTTTGTACAACAAGAGTTCCAAAAAGATAAAGAGGCTACAGAAGAGCAGCCCCAAGAACTTCGTGAAGGTATTGCTAACTTACAAAGAGGTATTGATCAAATCAAAGAAGAAAAGTATGAGGAAGAACTTTGCTTTAAAAACAATAACTATTATAATGTGCCTATGGTTTGTGATGAATATTTGATTGATGCTAATGTTGAAAAGGGCCAAACTTTGGGGTCTTTCGTTGATAATTGTGTAGCTACCTCAACTGTTGATCTTAATAATGATCATTCACCTATTCAAAAGGATGAGATTGAGATTAGCAACACTAAATTCAACGAGATCCAATCTTATGTTAACTATGAAAGTGATGATGATTATTAAGATACATCGCTTGAACCAACTCATGGTGACATTTCCCAAAGGTGTACATCGAAATCTTTTTGTGATCAAGATGAAGACGAAGAGGAATATGTTGACACTTGTGTAGATTACTCAAGCATTAATCTTTATAATGATCAAGAGCCTATTCAAAGGGTGGAGTTTGAGGATGATGCATTTTTGAGTCTTCTAAAAAAGTTTCTTATAGCGAAATTTGGAGCCGGAAAAGAGTATGTGCCTTACAACGAAGGGGAGTGTGTTGAGAATGAAACCGATATGACCAATATTATGGAAGACCCAATTGAGCTTGCAAAGAATTGTAATGATGATGTTTATGTCGAGACTTTGGTTAAGACAGAAACGGACGAAGAATGGTTGCAAGGTTTGATAGAGGACCATGATATAAAAGTGGTGAGTAATTCACTTGAGTTTTTCAAGGATGAAGAGGATACCGTGATACAAGAGATTGTGCAAGGTTTGTCTAACCCTTTGCATATTGTTTCTTCTCCTTTACCTCTTGTTGGTTTGAATGTATGTGCTTCGAGAATATTGTTGAATGACTTTGTTTCTCGATTTCCACCATTAGAAACATTTGATTCTCATATTATGAATGTTTGCATAAAAGAAACCATAGAAGTTCCTGAATTTTATGTTTCTTATACACTTCCAAGTGTGGACAAGAATAAGTGTGGGAGAAACTTCTATTGGGCTATAGCTTCACTTTTTCTTTATTATACTAATGTTTGTGTGAAGTTACTATTTGCAAAACAGGTTACATGGAAGGATCCCCAACTTTTCATATTGTTGGTGTATGGGGAATTCGTCTTGCAAGTTGGGCTGACGACTTTAAACCAAGCGCTAAATGGGAGGCAACCCATAGGATGAGTATTTCTTGTCTTGTATTTATTTCTTGTCTTGTTTTTAGCTTTTTCTTGTCTCGTATTTAATTTTTATGATTTCTTGTCGCATATCATTATATGATTTCCCACCTTGACTTTATTTGGACGATTCAATTTACATTGAGGACAATGTAAAGTTTAAGTGTGGGGGAGTGGTTGCATTTGCATTGTAAATTTTTCATGAAATTTTCAACTTTTGTGTAAAATAGTGAATAAGAAAACTCCAACTTGTGGTTAGTTTAGAGTCACATAGTATACATGTCACTAAGATTACATCGAGATTCTCACAAGAGTGACTGAACTTAGATATGACAGAGAACATGATCGGGTTTCTTACTTGTATGAGAGTTAAAGTTGGATTTAACCATCCCAGTGGCAAATGAGGTGCATACTGAATTCGGTATTAGATTTGTGATCCCCTATAGTGGAGACTACCCATGTTACATCATGAGAGGCACCGACCTTCACTTTTTTGTACCTGTCTAAATATGTGCTTTTAGAGTGTGTATCACCGTACGTAAACTCCGGGTAGAATGGCGATCTACCCAACCTCCTACCAATAAAAGCACTATTTTGATCTCTTGAGTGCTATTTTATCAATCATGAATGGTGACATCGAATTACTAACTTACATACCACTTGTAATCTTGTTCGTAGTTAGCACCATCCACTTTATCTCTCTCTACACCGACAGGTCCATAGAAACACTATCATCATCAACAAGAGGAGCATCATAAATTCGAAGGAAAGTTGAAGACGTTTTAAGGTTTATAAGCAACAGTACAGAAATGAGCAGATTTCAGATTCAAGTAAAGCAACAAGACAAGGAGCAGAATTTTTACAAGTTGAAGACTATTGTACAAGAATGAAGATTATTAAGATGAGAATTCAAGAAGTTTGTGATATCGAGACATACAAGTTATCGAGCGGTAAAGTACTTACACCATGGACTTTGTACTTGCATTTTTATTTTTATCTTTATTTTGTATTTGTATTATTTTCTCTTGTCTCAAAAAAAAAAAAGACGAGAAATTTTGTTAGGTCCATCATTAGTTTTAATTTTTTTTTTGTTTATTTTCATTTTGTATTTATTTTATTTATCTTGCATTTTTAAAAAAAAAAGAGAAAAGAAAAAAAAAATAATCATTGCATCATATTTTTGTTTGTTTAGTTCGCTTTTGGTTTTGTATTTATTCAATAAAGCCAATGGTAGAAGAAATATCCGTGATGAAGGTTCAACCAACAAGAAATTAGAGGAAAGAATCTCATTGTCAAGATTCTACGAAGTCCAAGATTTCATCATCAAGAGTTGAAAACCGAAGACGAAGATGAAAACAAGGATTGAAGACCGAAGACGTTTCTATGGATGCTGTGAGAGTGGTGCTAACTGCACGTTGAACGGATAACGAGGTAAGTAAGCATATTCCCACCTTTTTTAAGTGGTTGATTTCCTTTCTTAGAGATCGTCAGAAAAAGGGTTTTCAAAATGAATAAAAGATGTGGGTTTTCAAAACAATTCGGAGGGTTTTTACCTTCCCACCATTCAAACGTGTCTCAGGGTTCTCTCTTCATTCCTACCTGGACACATGTGTGACCCATAAAAAGTTGTTTATTATTGAGAGAAACTTCATAAAACCCTTTCTTGTGAGGCAGAGTCGAGACTTTTGATCACTCTGAACCCGAATTTCTTTCGAGAAGGGATGGTTATTTCTCTCTCAACTTTTAAGGATGAGATTGTGTTCATTTATGTGTCTAACTTCTTATTACTAGTGTGCAGAATTTCTATGTCTTCTTAGCGCGTTGGATGCTATCATTTCGGAGAACTAGTAAGTTGGAAAAGTAAGTTTTGTGGGTATATCTCTAGTAAGCCCTCACGAGACTATAACTCGTCCACTAGGGACACCTAGGGGTTTAAAGGCTTGTTATACGTGCTAAGTGTGACCGTAGCCTCGACGACACGAAGTTGTATGTATGTTTTAGAATTATTTTGTTTGATTTGCTCGAGGACTAGCAAAGTCTAAGTGTGGGGGAATTTGATAGGTGTTGTAAAACACCTAGTTTTATATCTATTGTTTATGCTTTCTTTGCGAGTTTGTTGTAAAATATGTATCTTATGTTTGGTTTTGAGTTTATTAGGCAATTTGGAGTCATATGGAGCAAAAGAAGAAGAAATTAGACGTTTGGAGTGAAAAGAGCAAAAAGATCGATTCACAGGCATTATTTGGAGCAAGAGGAGTTATGCACGAAATTAAACTGGCAGTCTCCTAGAATCACAATTGAACAAGGAATTAGGCTGTCGGTTCTCTGAAACCGAAAAGCCATGTATGAGCTTGTTAGCCCTTAATCATCAAGAGGGGTGCCAATAATAAATTCCTTTTCCTACACATAACCCAAAAGTCCGAGAGATTAGATTTTATTTCATCTCCTCTCCCTGAAACCAATCGCGACTCAATTGCTGTTGTCGAGCGATTCCACTGAACTGAAAATTAAGAGATGATTAAGAAGAATTAGGTGATAGGTTCTTGTGGTTGTTTTTCAAGGGTGAGAAGAATAAGAACTGGTGCTATGATGATGAGGTTGAACTCGATTTCAGAGAGGAAGAACAGAAAATCTAGGGTTTGTGTTTGTTGTTGGTTTATGAGGAGATTGATGACTATTTGAGAGTTTGTTAAGGAATAGAAGATGGGTCTGAGACGAATTGGGGTTTTGAGAAGTCAGGCAAGTTGAACTGAAATAATGAGTGGTTGAGATGGTGAATTTGGGTTTCTGAATTGAGAATTTGGTAGCAAATTGGGTCGATTGTGTGTTGAACAAGAAGCAGAATCTTTGTGTGGCTGCTATTTACGGTGCTAGCTGTAGCTGATTTGGCCTGACAGGTTCATTACAGGAGAAGCTCCAAATGGGATTTGATATGTGATGTTGTTGAGGCAGAGATGAAGAATATCTGTTTTGCAGTGGGAGCGGCAATGGAATTGAAGGTTGTTTGTGCTTAGTTGGGATGAGTTGAAGCTGCTGAGATATGGAAATTGCAGAATGAGCCCGTGCAGCTGGATTGCAGTGAGGTTCTGGTATTAATGAGATGAGAAAGGAAGTTACAGTGGTATAGAGGCGCAGATGATGGGGTTTGTGATGATCCGGTAAACAGGGAAGAGAAGATTGGTTCTGGTGCAGAGAGGAAATAATGAGTTTTGATAGAGATGAAAAGGCTTTTGGTTCTGTGATGAATTTGAGCACAAGTTGATGATGCCATGGAGATTACAAGGTTGTAGAAGGTAGTCAGATGTTGTTGGTGCTGCGGTGAATTTGAAGAGAAGTGCAGGACAGGCCTGAGCTGCTGAGGCTATAAATGATAAATGTTGTTGCAGGTGGTCTTGTTTGTGACTACAGGTGGTTGAACTGAGCCAAGATGAGTTTCCATGGAAACGAGATTATCTCGTTAAGGATGAACTTGTTGTTTTGTCACTGAGATGTGGAGGAGCTCGAAATGGAAGACTGGAGTATGAGGGGCCTGAGCCGGATGCAGGAAGTGTTGGCTTGAAAGAGAAATCAATGGTTTGCTTATGATGTGAAGACATGATGCTACAGATTGATGCGGTTGATGTTGCTTGGGATTGATGGCACTGGTTGAGTTCAAGAGTGAGTTGCACTTGCAGCTCAGATTCTGGTGGACTGAAATTGGTTCTGCAGCTGCAACCGAAGATGATGGATGTTTGGGAGATGAAGTACAGGAGCTGTCGGCGTTGCTTGTAGTTTAAACACGAAACTGAGACAGAGAAAGGATTTTCTGTGAATGAATGAGTAACTGGTATTGGTCTAAGTTTAAGTGCAGGTATTGCAATTCAGTGACTTGAGCAAGTGGTAGTCTGAAGATGTGTGGGTTTAGTTTGAGCTCAAATGGAATTGGCAGAGCTGCAAGGTATGAATCCGAGAAGGTGACGTTAATGTTTGCAGTCAGGTTCAGAATGAGTAGCTCCTATCAGAACTGGTGCAGGGGCATTGCAGGTGCATTGGCTGTAGTGCTGTTGTGTGTATGGATAATTGGGTATTGTGGATTCAGGGTCGGAACTCAACTGAAATGGCTCGAGTCCGTGGCAGTGTTGATATGCTAAGTGGTGGTGTTGCGGGTGAGTGTTAAGCTCCTGACATGGAATGGCTTGATGCTGCTGTTGACGTTAAGATACAGGCAGTGAGAGTCGGCGAAAGAAATGGAAATTGAGGTTGATTGAGACACTGGTGGTTGGTTAATGCTGCTGCTGGTAATGAGTTATTGAGCTGTGGTAAACTAGAAGGTTGTTGCTGCTTCTGAAGAAATGAGTTGAATTGTTGTTGCTGCGAGATGATGTTGTCGAATGGTATCTGGTGAATGAATGTTAGGTTTGCAGGGGAGAAGAAATTGGCCAAAAGTTGGCCTGGAAATTGCCTGAAAAGAAAGGAAATTCTGCCAGATTTTCTACTGAGGCGAGTTGACTCAGTGACCCGAGCTGACTCACTGGACATGGACCTGTTTGCAATGGGCTTCACTCATGGGCTGTTTCAGTTGTGGATTTTTTGGCAGATGGGCGTGTGACCTAAATCAGGTGAAGGGAAGCTATAAAGAGAATATTTTTGACTTATATCACACATCTCCAGGAGGCATAATATCTTCTTCTACTACTTTTATCCTAGGGTTTTGAACATGATAGTCTTATTTCTTTTTCTTGTTTATGAACTCCATGGATATGATTAGATAACTCTCTTTTGGTTAAGGAATAAGTTGGAGTTCCAATCATGATATTTATGCAATGAATTAGTTTTGTCTTCATATTTTGTTGATCATGATTCAATTTTAATATTGTTATATGATTTGAATGCATGTTTAGTCGAGTCGCGAATCGATTGAATTAGTTTTCATCTCTATTGCTGATTAGGGTTATTATACGCAAAAGTGATAATTCCTGATTGCAAGTAGCATAATTGTGAGTATTGGTTGTAGTGATACATCCTAGTAGTTACAAGTGGATCATAACCTTTGTTAAAACGGATTAGTGCTTTTACACGTTCGTTTGCATTGATTAGTCTTATTTCATAGAACTTAGTGCTCTTAAGGAGTTAAAGTTAATTGTGCTTTTACACTTTAAGTTGCTTTTTAGGAAGAATTCACATTCGCATCTTTTAATGTGTTTGTTGATGATATAAGGAAATTAGCGGGATATTCTTGCGATCAAGGTATCCTAGGACATTTGATAAAATTTAAGATTAAATATCAATTCTAGTTATTGTTACAAATTCATGTTTGTGAATGAAAACTAATCCTTGACCAATATCTTCATCTTATTGATTTGCTTGTTTATTTCATTATTTGATTTTAGTTTATTTTCCTTTACTTAAAAATCAGAAATCCCCCTTGTTTATATAGGAAATCGAAACAACTTGACAACCTAGATCCTCTCTGTGGGAACGATCCTTTCTTATCCTTGCTATGTTTTATATTTTGAGTAGTGAGAAAGTAATTTATTTTTGACGCATACGACTGCGATCAAATTTTGGCGTTTCAGGTACTTATTTTATTTTCTGGTTTTTAACCTTGTTTTGAGAATCGCGTTTCAGGTACTTATTTCTCATGGATGGAGCATATTGGAACAATGGATACGGTTTCCAACAATCTCAACAACATGACAACTTCCAACAATTCCAGGGGTATAATCAAAACCAATTCATTAGATATGACCAATATTCCATGGATCCTTATGATTTTCCTCAACAACCTTATGGCGGGTATTTGTGTGAAAAACCACAAGGATGGGAGGATTCTTATGCTCGTGAACAAAAAGTCTTTGACTTTCTAGACAAAGTTTCCAACTTTGTACAACAAGAGTTCCAAAAAGATAAAGAGGCTACAGAAGGGCAGCTCCAAGAACTTCGTGAAGGTATTGCTAACTTACAAAGAGGTATTGATCAAATCAAAGAAGAAAGGTACGAGGAAGAACTTTGCTTTAAAAACAATAACTATTCTAATGTGCCTATGGTTTGTGATGAATATTTGATTGATGCTAATGTTGAAAAGGGCCAACCTTTGGGTCTTTCGTTGATAATTGTGTAGCTACCTCAACTCTTGATCTTAATAATGTTCATTCACCTATTCAAAAGGATGAGATTGAGATTGGCAACATTAAATTCAGCGAGATCCAATCTTATGTTAACTATGAAAGTGATGATGATTATGAAGATATATCGCATGAACCAACTCATGGTGACATTTCCCAAAGGTGTACAGCGGAATCTTTTTGGGATCAAGATGAAGACGAAGAGGAATATGTTGACACTTGTGTAGATTACTCAAGCATTAATCTTTATAATGATCAAGAGCCTATTCAAAGGGTGGAGCTTGAGGATGATGCATTTTTGAGTCTTCTAAAAAAGTTTCTTATAGCGAAATTTGGAGCCGCAAAAGAGTGTTGCTGCTTCTGAAGAAATGAGTTGAATTGTTGTTGCTGCGAGATGATGTTGTCGAATGGTATCTGGTGAATGAATGTTAGGTTTGCAGGGGAGAAGAAATTGGCCAAAAGTTGGCCTGGAAATTGCCTGAAAAGAAAGGAAATTCTGCCAGATTTTCTACTGAGGCGAGTTGACTCAGTGACCCGAGCTGACTCACTGGACATGGACCTGTTTGCAATGGGCTTCACTCATGGGCTGTTTCAGTTGTGGATTTTTTGGCAGATGGGCGTGTGACCTAAATCAGGTGAAGGGAAGCTATAAAGAGAATATTTTTGACTTATATCACACATCTCCAGGAGGCATAATATCTTCTTCTACTACTTTTATCCTAGGGTTTTGAACATGATAGTCTTATTTCTTTTTCTTGTTTATGAACTCCATGGATATGATTAGATAACTCTCTTTTGGTTAAGGAATAAGTTGGAGTTCCAATCATGATATTTATGCAATGAATTAGTTTTGTCTTCATATTTTGTTGATCATGATTCAATTTTAATATTGTTATATGATTTGAATGCATGTTTAGTCGAGTCGCGAATCGATTGAATTAGTTTTCATCTCTATTGCTGATTAGGGTTATTATACGCAAAAGTGATAATTCCTGATTGCAAGTAGCATAATTGTGAGTATTGGTTGTAGTGATACATCCTAGTAGTTACAAGTGGATCATAACCTTTGTTAAAACGGATTAGTGCTTTTACACGTTCGTTTGCATTGATTAGTCTTATTTCATAGAACTTAGTGCTCTTAAGGAGTTAAAGTTAATTGTGCTTTTACACTTTAAGTTGCTTTTTAGGAAGAATTCACATTCGCATCTTTTAATGTGTTTGTTGATGATATAAGGAAATTAGCGGGATATTCTTGCGATCAAGGTATCCTAGGACATTTGATAAAATTTAAGATTAAATATCAATTCTAGTTATTGTTACAAATTCATGTTTGTGAATGAAAACTAATCCTTGACCAATATCTTCATCTTATTGATTTGCTTGTTTATTTCATTATTTGATTTTAGTTTATTTTCCTTTACTTAAAAATCAGAAATCCCCCTTGTTTATATAGGAAATCGAAACAACTTGACAACCTAGATCCTCTCTGTGGGAACGATCCTTTCTTATCCTTGCTATGTTTTATATTTTGAGTAGTGAGAAAGTAATTTATTTTTGACGCATACGACTGCGATCAAATTTTGGCGTTTCAGGTACTTATTTTATTTTCTGGTTTTTAACCTTGTTTTGAGAATCGCGTTTCAGGTACTTATTTCTCATGGATGGAGCATATTGGAACAATGGATACGGTTTCCAACAATCTCAACAACATGACAACTTCCAACAATTCCAGGGGTATAATCAAAACCAATTCATTAGATATGACCAATATTCCATGGATCCTTATGATTTTCCTCAACAACCTTATGGCGGGTATTTGTGTGAAAAACCACAAGGATGGGAGGATTCTTATGCTCGTGAACAAAAAGTCTTTGACTTTCTAGACAAAGTTTCCAACTTTGTACAACAAGAGTTCCAAAAAGATAAAGAGGCTACAGAAGGGCAGCTCCAAGAACTTCGTGAAGGTATTGCTAACTTACAAAGAGGTATTGATCAAATCAAAGAAGAAAGGTACGAGGAAGAACTTTGCTTTAAAAACAATAACTATTCTAATGTGCCTATGGTTTGTGATGAATATTTGATTGATGCTAATGTTGAAAAGGGCCAACCTTTGGGTCTTTCGTTGATAATTGTGTAGCTACCTCAACTCTTGATCTTAATAATGTTCATTCACCTATTCAAAAGGATGAGATTGAGATTGGCAACATTAAATTCAGCGAGATCCAATCTTATGTTAACTATGAAAGTGATGATGATTATGAAGATATATCGCATGAACCAACTCATGGTGACATTTCCCAAAGGTGTACAGCGGAATCTTTTTGGGATCAAGATGAAGACGAAGAGGAATATGTTGACACTTGTGTAGATTACTCAAGCATTAATCTTTATAATGATCAAGAGCCTATTCAAAGGGTGGAGCTTGAGGATGATGCATTTTTGAGTCTTCTAAAAAAGTTTCTTATAGCGAAATTTGGAGCCGCAAAAGAGTATGTGCATTACAACGAAGAGGAGTGTGTTGAGAATGAAACCGATATGACCAATATTGTGGAAGACCCAATTGAGCTTGCAAAGAATTGTAATGATGATGTTTATGTCGAGACTTTGGTTAAGACAGAAACGGACGAAGAATGGTTGCAAGGTTTGATAGAGGACCATGATATAAAAGTGGTGAGTAATTCACTTGAGTTTTTCAAGGATGAAGAGGATACCGTGATACAAGAGATTATGCAAGGTTTGTCTAACCCTTTGCATATTGTTTCTTCTCCTTTACCTCTTGTTGGTTTGAATGTATGTGCTTCGAGCATATTGTTGAATGACTTTGTTTCTCGATTTCCACCATTAGAAACATTTGATTCTCATATTATGAATGTTTGCATAGAAGAAACCATAGAAGTTCCTGAATTTTATGTTCTTTATACACTTCCAAGTGTGGACAAGAATAAGTGTGGGGGAAACTTCTATTGGGCTATAGCTTCACTTTTGCTTTATTATACTAATGTTTGTGTGAAGTTAGTATTTGCAAAACAGGTTACATGGAAGGATCCCCAACTTTTCAGATTGTTGGTGCATGGGGAATTCGTCTTGCAAGTTGGGCTGACGACTTTAAACCAAACGCTAAATGGGAGGAAACTCATAGGATGAGTATTTCTTGTCTTGTATTTATATCTTGTCTTGTTTTTAGCCTTTTCTTGTCTCGTATTTACTTTTTATGATTTCTTGTCGCATATCATTATATGATTTCCCACCTTAACTTTATTTGGACGATTCAATTTACATTGAGGACAATGTAAAGTTTAAGTGTGGGGGAGTAGTTACATTTGCATTGTAAATTTTTCATGAAATTTTCAACTTTTGTGTAAAATAGTGAATAAGAAAACTCCAACTTGTGGTTAGTTTTGAGTCACATAGTATATATGTCGCTAAGATTACATCGAAATTCTCACAAGAGTGACTGAACTTAGAAATGACAGAGAACATGATCGGGTTTCTTACTTGTATGAGAGTTAAAGTTGGATTTAACCATCCCAGTGGCAAATGAGGTGCATACTGAATTCGGTATTAGATTTGTGATCCCCTATAGTGGAGACTACCCATGTTACATCATGAGAGGCACCGACCTTCACTTCTTTGTACCTGTCTAAATATGTGCTTTTAGAGTGTGTATCACCGTACGTAAACTCCGGGTAGAATGGCGATCTACCCAACCTCCTACCAATAAAAGCACTATTTTGATCTCTTGAGTGTTATTTTATCAATCATGAACGGTGACATCGAATTACTAACTTACATACCACTTGTAATCTTGTTCGCAGTTAGCACCATCCACTTTATCTCTCTCTACACCGACAGGTCCATAGAAACACTATCATCATCAACAAGAGGAGCATCATAAATTCGAAGGAAAGTTGAAGACGTTTTAAGGTTTATAAGCAACAGTACAGAAATGAGCAGATTTCAGATTCAAGTAAAGCAACAAGACAAGGAGCAAAATTTTTACAAGTTGAAGACTATTGTACAAGAATGAAGATTATTAAGATGAGAATTCAAGAAGTTTGTGATATCGAGACATACAAGTTATCGAGCGGTAAAGTACTTACACCATGGCCTTTGTACTTGCATTTTTATTTTTATCTTTATTTTGTATTTGTATTATTTTCTCTTGTCTCAAAAAAAAATACAATAGAAATTTTGTTAGGTCCATCATTAGTTTTAATTTTTTTTGTTTATTTTCATTTTGTATTTATGTTATTTATCTTGCATTTAAAAAAAAAGAAGAAAAGAAAAAAAAAAAAAAGAGAAAAAAAAATCATTGCATCATATTTTGGTTTGTTTAGTTCGCTTTTGGTTTTGTATTTATTCAATAAAGCCAATGGAAGAAGAAATATCCGTAATGAAGTTTCAAGCAACAAGAAATTAGAGGAAAGAATCTCATTGTCAAGATTCTACGAAGTTCAAGATTTCATCATCAAGAGTTGAAAACCGAAGACGAAGATGAAAACAAAGATTGAAGACCGAAGACGTTTCTATGGATGCTGTGAGAGTGGTGCTAACTGCACGTTGAACGGATAACGAGGTAAGTAAGCATATTCCCACCTTTCTTAAGTGGTTGATTTCCTTTCTTAGAGATCGTCAGAAAAAAGGGTTTTCAAAATGAATAAAAGATGTGGGTTTTCAAAACAATTCGGAGGGTTTTTACCTCCCCACCATTCAAACGTGTCTCAGGGTTCTCTCTTCATTCCTACCTGGACACATGTGTGACCCATAAAAAACTGTTTATTATTGAGAGCAAGTTCATAAAACCCTTTCTTGTGAGGTAGAGTCGAGACTTTTGATCACTCCGAACCCGAATTTCTTTCAAGAAGGGATGGTTATTTCTCTCTCAACTTTTAAGGATGAGATTGTGTTCATTTATGTGTCTAAATTCTTATTACTAGTGTGCAGAATTTCCATGTCTTCTTAGCGCGTTGGATGCTATCATTTCGGAGAACTAGTAAGTTGGAAAAGTAGGTTTTGTGGGTATATCTCTAGTAATCCATCGAGACTATAAATGATAAATGTTGTTTCAGGTGGTCTTGTTTGTGACTACAGGTGGTTGAACTGAGCCAAGCTGAGTTTCCATGGAAACGAGATTATCTCGTTAAGGATGAACATGTTTTTTTGTCACTGAGATGTGGAGGAGCTCGAAATGGAAGACTGGAGTATGATGGGTCTGAGCCGGATGTAGGAAGTGTTGGCTTGAAAGAGAAATCAATGGTTTGCTTATGATGTGAAGACATGATGCTACAGATTGATGCGGTTGATGTTGCTTGGGATTGATGGCACTGGTTGAGTTCAAGAGTGAGTTGCACTTGCAGCTCAGATTCTGGTGGACTGAAATTGGTTCTGCAGCTGCAACCGAAGATGATGGATGTTTGGGAGATGAAGTACAGGAGCTGTCGGCGTTGCTTGTAGTTTAAACACGAAACTGAGACAGAGAAAGGATTTTCTGTGAATGAATGAGTAACTGGTATTGGTCTAAGTTTAAGTGCAGGTAATGCAATTCAGTGACTTGAGCAAGTGGTAGTCTGAAGATGTGTGGGTTTAGTTTGAGCTCAAATGGAATTGGCAGAGCTGCAAGGTATGAATCCGAGAAGGTGACGTTAATGTTTGCAGTCAGGTTCAGAATGAGTAGCTCCTATCAGAACTGGTGCAGGGGCATTGCAGGTGCATTGGCTGTAGTGCTGTTGTGTGTATGGATAATTGGGTATTGTGGATTCAGGGTCGGAACTCAACTGAAATGGCTCGAGTCCGTGGCAGTGTTGATATGCTAAGTGGTGGTGTTGCGGGTGAGTGTTAAGCTCCTGACATGGAATGGCTTGATGCTGCTGTTGACGTTAAGATACAGGCAGTGAGAGTCGGCGAAAGAAATGGAAATTGAGGTTGATTGAGACACTGGTGGTTGGTTAATGCTGCTGCTGGTAATGAGTTATTGAGCTGTGGTAAACTAGAAGGGTGTTGCTGCTTCTGAAGAAATGAGTTGAATTGTTGTTGCTGCGAGATGATGTTGTCGAATGGTATCTGGTGAATGAATGTTAGGTTTGCAGGGGAGAAGAAATTGGCCAAAAGTTGGCCTGGAAATTGCCTGAAAAGAAAGGAAATTCTGCCAGATTTTCTACTGAGGCGAGTTGACTCAGTGACCCGAGCTGACTCACTGGACATGGACCTGTTTGCAATGGGCTTCACTCATGGGCTGTTTCAGTTGTGGATTTTTTGGCAGATGGGCGTGTGACCTAAATCAGGTGAAGGGAAGCTATAAAGAGAATATTTTTGACTTATATCACACATCTCCAGGAGGCATAATATCTTCTTCTACTACTTTTATCCTAGGGTTTTGAACATGATAGTCTTATTTCTTTTTCTTGTTTATGAACTCCATGGATATGATTAGATAACTCTCTTTTGGTTAAGGAATAAGTTGGAGTTCCAATCATGATATTTATGCAATGAATTAGTTTTGTCTTCATATTTTGTTGATCATGATTCAATTTTAATATTGTTATATGATTTGAATGCATGTTTAGTCGAGTCGCGAATCGATTGAATTAGTTTTCATCTCTATTGCTGATTAGGGTTATTATACGCAAAAGTGATAATTCCTGATTGCAAGTAGCATAATTGTGAGTATTGGTTGTAGTGATACATCCTAGTAGTTACAAGTGGATCATAACCTTTGTTAAAACGGATTAGTGCTTTTACACGTTCGTTTGCATTGATTAGTCTTATTTCATAGAACTTAGTGCTCTTAAGGAGTTAAAGTTAATTGTGCTTTTACACTTTAAGTTGCTTTTTAGGAAGAATTCACATTCGCATCTTTTAATGTGTTTGTTGATGATATAAGGAAATTAGCGGGATATTCTTGCGATCAAGGTATCCTAGGACATTTGATAAAATTTAAGATTAAATATCAATTCTAGTTATTGTTACAAATTCATGTTTGTGAATGAAAACTAATCCTTGACCAATATCTTCATCTTATTGATTTGCTTGTTTATTTCATTATTTGATTTTAGTTTATTTTCCTTTACTTAAAAATCAGAAATCCCCCTTGTTTATATAGGAAATCGAAACAACTTGACAACCTAGATCCTCTCTGTGGGAACGATCCTTTCTTATCCTTGCTATGTTTTATATTTTGAGTAGTGAGAAAGTAATTTATTTTTGACGCATACGACTGCGATCAAATTTTGGCGTTTCAGGTACTTATTTTATTTTCTGGTTTTTAACCTTGTTTTGAGAATCGCGTTTCAGGTACTTATTTCTCATGGATGGAGCATATTGGAACAATGGATACGGTTTCCAACAATCTCAACAACATGACAACTTCCAACAATTCCAGGGGTATAATCAAAACCAATTCATTAGATATGACCAATATTCCATGGATCCTTATGATTTTCCTCAACAACCTTATGGCGGGTATTTGTGTGAAAAACCACAAGGATGGGAGGATTCTTATGCTCGTGAACAAAAAGTCTTTGACTTTCTAGACAAAGTTTCCAACTTTGTACAACAAGAGTTCCAAAAAGATAAAGAGGCTACAGAAGGGCAGCTCCAAGAACTTCGTGAAGGTATTGCTAACTTACAAAGAGGTATTGATCAAATCAAAGAAGAAAGGTACGAGGAAGAACTTTGCTTTAAAAACAATAACTATTCTAATGTGCCTATGGTTTGTGATGAATATTTGATTGATGCTAATGTTGAAAAGGGCCAACCTTTGGGTCTTTCGTTGATAATTGTGTAGCTACCTCAACTCTTGATCTTAATAATGTTCATTCACCTATTCAAAAGGATGAGATTGAGATTGGCAACATTAAATTCAGCGAGATCCAATCTTATGTTAACTATGAAAGTGATGATGATTATGAAGATATATCGCATGAACCAACTCATGGTGACATTTCCCAAAGGTGTACAGCGGAATCTTTTTGGGATCAAGATGAAGACGAAGAGGAATATGTTGACACTTGTGTAGATTACTCAAGCATTAATCTTTATAATGATCAAGAGCCTATTCAAAGGGTGGAGCTTGAGGATGATGCATTTTTGAGTCTTCTAAAAAAGTTTCTTATAGCGAAATTTGGAGCCGCAAAAGAGTATGTGCATTACAACGAAGAGGAGTGTGTTGAGAATGAAACCGATATGACCAATATTGTGGAAGACCCAATTGAGCTTGCAAAGAATTGTAATGATGATGTTTATGTCGAGACTTTGGTTAAGACAGAAACGGACGAAGAATGGTTGCAAGGTTTGATAGAGGACCATGATATAAAAGTGGTGAGTAATTCACTTGAGTTTTTCAAGGATGAAGAGGATACCGTGATACAAGAGATTATGCAAGGTTTGTCTAACCCTTTGCATATTGTTTCTTCTCCTTTACCTCTTGTTGGTTTGAATGTATGTGCTTCGAGCATATTGTTGAATGACTTTGTTTCTCGATTTCCACCATTAGAAACATTTGATTCTCATATTATGAATGTTTGCATAGAAGAAACCATAGAAGTTCCTGAATTTTATGTTCTTTATACACTTCCAAGTGTGGACAAGAATAAGTGTGGGGGAAACTTCTATTGGGCTATAGCTTCACTTTTGCTTTATTATACTAATGTTTGTGTGAAGTTAGTATTTGCAAAACAGGTTACATGGAAGGATCCCCAACTTTTCAGATTGTTGGTGCATGGGGAATTCGTCTTGCAAGTTGGGCTGACGACTTTAAACCAAACGCTAAATGGGAGGAAACTCATAGGATGAGTATTTCTTGTCTTGTATTTATATCTTGTCTTGTTTTTAGCCTTTTCTTGTCTCGTATTTACTTTTTATGATTTCTTGTCGCATATCATTATATGATTTCCCACCTTAACTTTATTTGGACGATTCAATTTACATTGAGGACAATGTAAAGTTTAAGTGTGGGGGAGTAGTTACATTTGCATTGTAAATTTTTCATGAAATTTTCAACTTTTGTGTAAAATAGTGAATAAGAAAACTCCAACTTGTGGTTAGTTTTGAGTCACATAGTATATATGTCGCTAAGATTACATCGAAATTCTCACAAGAGTGACTGAACTTAGAAATGACAGAGAACATGATCGGGTTTCTTACTTGTATGAGAGTTAAAGTTGGATTTAACCATCCCAGTGGCAAATGAGGTGCATACTGAATTCGGTATTAGATTTGTGATCCCCTATAGTGGAGACTACCCATGTTACATCATGAGAGGCACCGACCTTCACTTCTTTGTACCTGTCTAAATATGTGCTTTTAGAGTGTGTATCACCGTACGTAAACTCCGGGTAGAATGGCGATCTACCCAACCTCCTACCAATAAAAGCACTATTTTGATCTCTTGAGTGTTATTTTATCAATCATGAACGGTGACATCGAATTACTAACTTACATACCACTTGTAATCTTGTTCGCAGTTAGCACCATCCACTTTATCTCTCTCTACACCGACAGGTCCATAGAAACACTATCATCATCAACAAGAGGAGCATCATAAATTCGAAGGAAAGTTGAAGACGTTTTAAGGTTTATAAGCAACAGTACAGAAATGAGCAGATTTCAGATTCAAGTAAAGCAACAAGACAAGGAGCAAAATTTTTACAAGTTGAAGACTATTGTACAAGAATGAAGATTATTAAGATGAGAATTCAAGAAGTTTGTGATATCGAGACATACAAGTTATCGAGCGGTAAAGTACTTACACCATGGCCTTTGTACTTGCATTTTTATTTTTATCTTTATTTTGTATTTGTATTATTTTCTCTTGTCTCAAAAAAAAATACAATAGAAATTTTGTTAGGTCCATCATTAGTTTTAATTTTTTTTGTTTATTTTCATTTTGTATTTATGTTATTTATCTTGCATTTAAAAAAAAAGAAGAAAAGAAAAAAAAAAAAAAGAGAAAAAAAAATCATTGCATCATATTTTGGTTTGTTTAGTTCGCTTTTGGTTTTGTATTTATTCAATAAAGCCAATGGAAGAAGAAATATCCGTAATGAAGTTTCAAGCAACAAGAAATTAGAGGAAAGAATCTCATTGTCAAGATTCTACGAAGTTCAAGATTTCATCATCAAGAGTTGAAAACCGAAGACGAAGATGAAAACAAAGATTGAAGACCGAAGACGTTTCTATGGATGCTGTGAGAGTGGTGCTAACTGCACGTTGAACGGATAACGAGGTAAGTAAGCATATTCCCACCTTTCTTAAGTGGTTGATTTCCTTTCTTAGAGATCGTCAGAAAAAAGGGTTTTCAAAATGAATAAAAGATGTGGGTTTTCAAAACAATTCGGAGGGTTTTTACCTCCCCACCATTCAAACGTGTCTCAGGGTTCTCTCTTCATTCCTACCTGGACACATGTGTGACCCATAAAAAACTGTTTATTATTGAGAGCAAGTTCATAAAACCCTTTCTTGTGAGGTAGAGTCGAGACTTTTGATCACTCCGAACCCGAATTTCTTTCAAGAAGGGATGGTTATTTCTCTCTCAACTTTTAAGGATGAGATTGTGTTCATTTATGTGTCTAAATTCTTATTACTAGTGTGCAGAATTTCCATGTCTTCTTAGCGCGTTGGATGCTATCATTTCGGAGAACTAGTAAGTTGGAAAAGTAGGTTTTGTGGGTATATCTCTAGTAATCCATCGAGACTATAAATGATAAATGTTGTTTCAGGTGGTCTTGTTTGTGACTACAGGTGGTTGAACTGAGCCAAGCTGAGTTTCCATGGAAACGAGATTATCTCGTTAAGGATGAACATGTTTTTTTGTCACTGAGATGTGGAGGAGCTCGAAATGGAAGACTGGAGTATGATGGGTCTGAGCCGGATGTAGGAAGTGTTGGCTTGAAAGAGAAATCAATGGTTTGCTTATGATGTGAAGACATGATGCTACAGATTGATGCGGTTGATGTTGCTTGGGATTGATGGCACTGGTTGAGTTCAAGAGTGAGTTGCACTTGCAGCTCAGATTCTGGTGGACTGAAATTGGTTCTGCAGCTGCAACCGAAGATGATGGATGTTTGGGAGATGAAGTACAGGAGCTGTCGGCGTTGCTTGTAGTTTAAACACGAAACTGAGACAGAGAAAGGATTTTCTGTGAATGAATGAGTAACTGGTATTGGTCTAAGTTTAAGTGCAGGTAATGCAATTCAGTGACTTGAGCAAGTGGTAGTCTGAAGATGTGTGGGTTTAGTTTGAGCTCAAATGGAATTGGCAGAGCTGCAAGGTATGAATCCGAGAAGGTGACGTTAATGTTTGCAGTCAGGTTCAGAATGAGTAGCTCCTATCAGAACTGGTGCAGGGGCATTGCAGGTGCATTGGCTGTAGTGCTGTTGTGTGTATGGATAATTGGGTATTGTGGATTCAGGGTCGGAACTCAACTGAAATGGCTCGAGTCCGTGGCAGTGTTGATATGCTAAGTGGTGGTGTTGCGGGTGAGTGTTAAGCTCCTGACATGGAATGGCTTGATGCTGCTGTTGACGTTAAGATACAGGCAGTGAGAGTCGGCGAAAGAAATGGAAATTGAGGTTGATTGAGACACTGGTGGTTGGTTAATGCTGCTGCTGGTAATGAGTTATTGAGCTGTGGTAAACTAGAAGGGTGTTGCTGCTTCTGAAGAAATGAGTTGAATTGTTGTTGCTGCGAGATGATGTTGTCGAATGGTATCTGGTGAATGAATGTTAGGTTTGCAGGGGAGAAGAAATTGGCCAAAAGTTGGCCTGGAAATTGCCTGAAAAGAAAGGAAATTCTGCCAGATTTTCTACTGAGGCGAGTTGACTCAGTGACCCGAGCTGACTCACTGGACATGGACCTGTTTGCAATGGGCTTCACTCATGGGCTGTTTCAGTTGTGGATTTTTTGGCAGATGGGCGTGTGACCTAAATCAGGTGAAGGGAAGCTATAAAGAGAATATTTTTGACTTATATCACACATCTCCAGGAGGCATAATATCTTCTTCTACTACTTTTATCCTAGGGTTTTGAACATGATAGTCTTATTTCTTTTTCTTGTTTATGAACTCCATGGATATGATTAGATAACTCTCTTTTGGTTAAGGAATAAGTTGGAGTTCCAATCATGATATTTATGCAATGAATTAGTTTTGTCTTCATATTTTGTTGATCATGATTCAATTTTAATATTGTTATATGATTTGAATGCATGTTTAGTCGAGTCGCGAATCGATTGAATTAGTTTTCATCTCTATTGCTGATTAGGGTTATTATACGCAAAAGTGATAATTCCTGATTGCAAGTAGCATAATTGTGAGTATTGGTTGTAGTGATACATCCTAGTAGTTACAAGTGGATCATAACCTTTGTTAAAACGGATTAGTGCTTTTACACGTTCGTTTGCATTGATTAGTCTTATTTCATAGAACTTAGTGCTCTTAAGGAGTTAAAGTTAATTGTGCTTTTACACTTTAAGTTGCTTTTTAGGAAGAATTCACATTCGCATCTTTTAATTTGTTTATTGATGATATAAGGAAATTAGCGGGATATTCTTGCGATCAAGGTATCCTAGGACATTTGATAAAATTTAAGATTAAATATCAATTCTAGTTATTGTTACAAATTCATGTTTGTGAATGAAAACTAATCCTTGACCAATATCTTCATCTTATTGATTTGCTTGTTTATTTCATTATTTGATTTTAGTTTATTTTCCTTTACTTAAAAATCAGAAATCCCCCTTGTTTATATAGGAAATCGAAACAACTTGACAACCTAGATCCTCTCTGTGGGAACGATCCTTTCTTATCCTTGCTATGTTTTATATTTTGAGTAGTGAGAAAGTAATTTATTTTTGACGCATACGACTGCGATCAAATTTTGGCGTTTCAGGTACTTATTTTATTTTAGGTTTGTAGGGGAGAAGAAATTGGCCAAAAGTTGGCCTGAAAATTGCCTGAAAAGAAAGGAAACTCTGCCAGATTTTCTACCGAGGCGAGTTGACTCAGTGACCCGAGCTGACTCACTCGACATGGACCTGTTTGCAATGGGCTATACTCATGGGATGTTTCAGTTGTGAATTTTTTGGCAGATGGGCGTGTGACCTAAATCAGGTGAACGGAAGCTATAAAGAGAAGATTTTTGACTTATATCACACATCTCCAGGAGGCATAATATCTTCTTCTACTATTTTTATCCTAGGGTTTTGAACATGATACTCTTATTTCTTCTTCTTGTTTATGAACTCCATGGATATGATTAGATAACTCTTTTGGTTAAGGAATAAGTTGGAGTTCCAATCATGATATTTATGCAATGAATTAGTTTTGTCTCCATATTTTGTTGATTATGATTCACTTTTAATATTGTTATATGATTTGAATGCATGTTTAGTCGAGTCGCGAATCGATTGAATTAGTTTTCATCTCTATTGCTAGATTAGGGTTATTATACGTAAAAGTGATAATTCCTGATTGCAAGTAGCATAATTGTGAGTATTTCTTGTAGTGATACATCCTAATAGTTACAAGTGGATCATAACCTTTGTTAAAACGGATTAGTGCTTTTACACGTTCGTTTGCATTGATTAGTCTTATTTCATAGTACTTAGTATTCTTAGGGAGTGAAACTTAATTGTGCTTTTACACTTTAAGTTGCTTTTTAAGAAGAATTCACATTCGCATCTTTTAATGTGTTTGTTGATGATAAGAGGAAATTAGCGGGATATTCTTGCGATCAAGGTATCCTAGGACTTTTGATAAAAGTTGAGATTAAATATCAATTCTAGTTATTGATACAAATTCAAGTTTGTGAATGAAAACTAATCCTTGACCAATATCTTCATCTTATTGATTTGCTTGTTTATTTCATTATTTGATTTTAGTTTATTTTCCTTTACTTAAAAATAAGAAATCCCCCCTTGTTTATATAGGAAACTGAAACAACTTGACAAGGTATTGCTAACTTACAAAGAGGTATTGATCAAATCAAAGAAGAAAGGTACGAGGAAGAACTTTGCTTTAAAAACAATAACTATTCTAATGTGCCTATGGTTTGTGATGAATATTTGATTGATGCTAATGTTGAAAAGGGCCAGCCTTTGGGGTCTTTCGTTGATAATTGTGTAGCTACCTCAACTCTTGATCTTAATAATGATCATTCACCTATTCAAAAGGATGAGATTGAGATTAGCAACACTAAATTCAGCGAGATACAATCTTATGTTAACTATGAAAGTGATGATGATTATGAAGATACATCCCTTGAACCAACTCATGGTGACATTTCCCAAAGGTGTACAGCGGAATCTTTTTGGGATCAAGATGAAGACGAAGAGGAATATGTTGACACTTGTGTAGATTACTCAAGCATTAATCTTTATAATGATCAAGAGCCTATTCAAAGGGTGGAGCTTGAGGATGATGCATTTTTGAGTCTTCTAAAAAAGTTTCTTATAGCGAAATTTGGAGCCGCAAAAGAGTATGTGCATTACAACGAAGAGGAGTGTGTTGAGAATGAAACCGATATGACCAATATTGTGGAAGACCCAATTGAGCTTGCAAAGAATTGTAATGATGATGTTTATGTCGAGACTTTGGTTAAGACAGAAACGGACGAAGAATGGTTGCAAGGTTTGATAGAGGATCATGATATAAAAGTGGTGAGTAATTCACTTGAGTTTTTCAAGGATGAAGAGGATACCGTGATACAAGAGATTGTGCAAGGTTTTTCTAACCCTTTGCATATTGTTTCTTCTCCTTTACTTCTTGTTGGTTTGAATGTATGTGCTTCGAGAATATTGTTGAATGACTTTATCTCTCGATTTCCACCATTAGAAACATTTGATTCTCATATTATGAATGTTTGCATAGAAGAAACCATAGAAGTTCCTGAATTTTATGTTCTTTATACACTTCCAAGTGTGGACAAGAATAAGTGTGGGGGAAACTTCTATTGGGCTATAGCTTCACTTTTGCTTTATTATACTAATGTTTGTGTGAAGTTACTATTTGCAAAACAGGTTACATGGAAGGATCCCCAACTTTTCAGATTGTTGGTGTTTGGGGAATTCGTCTTTCAAGTTGGGATGACGACTTTAAACCAAGCGCTAAATAGGAGGCAACCCATAGGATGAGTATTTATTGTCTTGTTTTTAGATTTTTCTTGTCTCGTATTTAATTTTTCTGATTTCTTGTCGCATATCATTATATGATTTCCCACCTTGACTTTATTTGGACGATTCAATTTACATTGAGGACAATGTAAAGTTTAAGTGTGGGGGAGTGGTTGCATTTGCATTGTAAATTTTTCATGAAATTTTCAACTTTTGTGTAAAATAGTGAATAAGAAAACTCCAACTTGTGGTTAGTTTAGAGTCACATAGTATACATGTCGCTAAGATTACATCGAGATTCTCACAAGAGTGACTGAACTTAGAGATGACAGAGAACATGATCGGGTTTCTTACTTGTATGAGAGTTAAAGTTGGATTTAACCATCCCAGTGGAAAATGAGGTGCATACTGAATTCGGTATTAGATTTGTGATCCCCTATAGTGGAGACTACCCATGTTACATCATGATAGGCACCGACCTTCACATCATTGTACCTGTCTAAATATGTGCTTTTAGAGTGTGTGTCATCGTATGTAAACTCCGGATAGAATGGTGAGCTACCCAACCTCCCACCAATAGAAGCACTATTTTGATCTCTTGAGTGCTATTTTATCAATCATGAATGGTAACATCGAATTACTAACTTACATACCACTTGTAATCTTGTTCGCAGTTAGCACCATCCACTTTATCTCTCTCTACACCGACAGGTCCATAGAAACACTATCATCATCAACAAGAGGAGCATCATAAATTCGAAGGAATATTTCGAAGGAATCTTACCTGTAAATGGATAGATTCATCGTTCTGACCAAGTTTCTGACTTATAGTAATCCACTCTCGGCCAGGTTTCGATCTCGGAACCTGGTATGCAAACAATATGCAGAAATAGGGTTTGTTTAAGGTTTCATAGAATATTCTGAAGGAATCTTACCTGTAAATGGATGGATTCGTTGTTCTTACCAAATTTTTAACTTAGAGTAGTCAACTCTCAGCTAGGTTTCGATCTCGGAGCCTATTATGCATACAATATGCAGAAATAGGGTTTGTTTAAGGTTTCGTAGAATATTCCGAAGGAATCTTACCGGTAAATGGATGGATTCGTCGTTCTTACCAAGTTTCTGACTTAGAGTAGTCAACTCTCGGCCGGGTTTCGATCTCGGAGCCTGGTATGCATACAATATGCAGAAATAGGGTTTGTTTAAGGTTTCGTAGAATATTCCGAAGGAATCTTACCTGTAAATGGATGAATTCGTTGTTCTTACCAAGTTTTTGATAGTCAACTCTCAGCCAGGTTTCGATCTTGGATCCTGGTATGCATACAATATGCAGAAATATGGGTTGTTTAAGGTTTCGTAGAATATTCCGAAGGAATCTTACCTGTAAATGGATGGATTCGTCGTTCTTACCAAGTTTCTGACTAAGAGTAGTCAACTCGCAGCCAGGTTTCGATCTCGAAGTCTGGTATGCATACAATATACTGTAAGAGGGTTTCTTTAAGGTTTCGTAGAATATTCCGAATGAATCTTATCTGTAAATAGATGGATTCGTCGTTCTTACTAAGTTTCTGACTTAGAGTAGTCAACTCGCGGCCATGTTTCGATCTTGGAGCCTGGTATGCATACAATATGCAGAAATAGGGTTTCTTTAAGGTTTCGTAGAATATTCCGAAGGAATCATACCTGTAAATGGATGGATTCGTCGTTCTTACCAAGTTTTCGACTTATAGTAGACCACTCCCGGCCAGGTTTCGATCTCGGAACCTGGTAAGCATACAATATGCAAAAATAGAGTTTGTTTAAGGTTTCGTAGAATATTCCGAAGGAATCTTACCTGTAAATGGATGGATTCGTCGTTCTTACCAAGTTTTTGACTTAGAGTAGCCAACTCTCGGCTAGTTTTCGATCTCGGAGCTTGGTATGCATACAATATGCAGAATTAGGGTTTGTTTAAGGTTTCGTAGAATATTCCGAAGGAATCTTACTTGTAAATGGATGGATTCGTCGTTCTTACCAAGTTTCTGACTTAGAGTAGTCAAATCGCGGCAAGGTTTAGATCTCGGAGCCTCGAAATCATACAATACGCAGAAATAGGTTTTCTTTAAGGTTTCGTAGAATATTCCGAAGGAATCATACCTGTAAATGGATGGATTCGTCGTTCTTACCAAGTTTCTGACGTAGAGTAGTCAACTCGCGGCCAGGTTTCGATCTCGGAGCCTGGTATGCATACAATATGCAGAAATAGGGTTTGTTTAAGGTTTCGTAGAATATTCTGAAGAAATCTTACTTGTAAATGGATGAATTCGTTGTTCTTACCAAGTTTTTGATAGTCAACTCTCGGCCAGGTTTCGATCTCGGATCCTGGTATGCCTACAATATGCAAAAATATGGTTTGTTTAAGGTTTCGTAGAATATTCCGAAGGAATCTTACCTGTAAATGGATGGATTCGTCGTTCTTACCAAGTTTCTGACTTAGAGTAGTCAACTCGCGGCCAGGTTTCGATCTCGGAGTCTGGTATGCATACAAAATGCTGTAAGAGGGTTTCTTTAAGGTTTCGTAGAATATTCCGAATGAATCTTACCTGTAAATGGATGGATTCGTCGTTCTTACCAAGTTTCTGACTTAGAATAGTCAACTCGCGTCCAGGTTTCGATCTCGGATACTGGTAAGCATACAATATGCAGAAATAGGGTTTCTTTAAGGTTTCGTAGAATATTCCGAAGGAAACTTACCCGTAAATAGATGGATTCGTCGTTCTTACCAAGTTTCTGACTTAAAGTAGTCAACTCGCGGCCAGGTTTCGATCTCGGAACCTGATATGCATACAATATGAAGAAATAAGGTTTGTTTAAGGTTTCGTAGAATATTCCGAAGGAATCTTACCTGTAAATGGATGAATTCGTCGTTCTTACCAAGTTTCTGACTTAGAGTAGTCAACTAGCGGCCAGGTTTCGATCTCGGAGCCTGGTATGCATACAATATGCAGAAATATGGTTTCTTTAAGGTTTCATAGAATATTCCGAAGGAATCTTACCTGTAAATGGATGGATTCGTCGTTCTTACCAAGTTTCTGACTTAGAGTAGTCAACTCGCGGCCAGGTTTCGATCTCGGAGCCTGGTATGCATACAATTTGCAAAAATAGGGTTTGTTTAAGGGATCGTAAAATATTCCGAAGGAATCTTACCGATAAATGGATGGATTCGTCGTTCTTACCAAGTTTCTGACTTAGAGTAGTCAACTCGCGGCCGGGTTTCGATCTCGGAGCTTGTATGCATACATTATGCAGAAATAGGGTTTTTTTTAAGGTTTCGTAGAATATTTCGAAGGAATCTTTCCTGTAAATGGATGGATTCGTCGTTCTTACCAAGTTTTTGACTTAGAGTGGTCAACTCTCGGCCAGGATTCGATCTCGGAGCCTGGTATGCATACAATATGCAGAAATAGGGGTTGTTTGAGGTTTCGTAGAATTTTCCGAAGGAATCTTACCTGTAAATGGATGGATTCGTCGTTCTTACCAAGTTTCTGACTTAGAGTAGTCAACTAGCGTCCAGGTTTAGATCTCGGAGCCTGGTATGCATACAATATGCAGAAATATGGTTTCTTTAAGGTTTCATAGAATATTCCGAAAGAATCTTACCTGTAAATAGATGGATTCGTCGTTCTTACCAAGTTTCTGACTTAGAGTAGTCAACTCGCGGCCAAGTTTCGATCTCGGAGCCTGGTATGCATACAATATGCAGAAATAGGGTTTGGTTAAGGTTTCGTAGAATATTCCGAAGGAATCTTACCTGTAAATGGATGAATTCATCGTTCTTACCAAGTTTCTGACGTAGAGTAGTCAACTCGCGGCCAGGTTTCTATCTCGGAGCTTGGTTTGCATACAATATGCAGAAATACGGTTTGTTTAAGGTTTCGTAGAATATTTCGAAGGAATCTTACCTTTAAATGGATAGATTCATCGTTCTTACCAAGTTTCTGACTTATAGTAGTCCACTTCCGGCCAGGTTTCAATCTCAGAACCTGGTATGCATACAATATGCAGAAATAGGGTTTGTTTAAGGTTTCGTAGAATATTCCGAAGGAATCTTACCTGTAAATAGATGGATTCGTCGTTCTTACCAAGTTTCTGACTTAAAGTAGTCAACTTGCGGCTAGGTTTCGGTCTCGGAACCTGATATGCATACAATATGAATAAATAGGGTTTGTTTAAGGTTTCGTAGAATATTCCCAAGGAATCTTACCTTTAAATGGATAAATTCATCGTTCTTACCAAGTTTCTGACTTATAGTAGTACTCCTGGCGAGGTTTCGATCTTGGAGCCTGGTTTGCATACAATATGCAGAAATAGGGTTTGTTTAAGGTTTCATAGAATATTTCGAAGGAATCTTACCCGTAAATGGATGAATTCGTCGTTCTTACCAAGTTTTTGATTTAGAGTAGTTAACTCGCGGCCAGGTTTCGATCTCGAAGCCTGTATGGATACAATATGCAAAAATAGGGTTTTCTTAAGGGATCGTAGAATATTCCGAAGGAATCTTACTGATAAATGGATGGATTCGACGTTCTAACCAAGTTTCTGACTTAGAGTAGTCAACTCGCGGCCAAGTTTCGATCTCGGAGCCTTGTATGCATACAATATGCAGAAATAGGGTTTTTTTAAGGTTTCGTAGAATATTTGGAAGGAATCTTTCCTTTAAATGGATGGATTCGTCGTTCTTACCAAGTTTTTGACTTAGAGTAGTCAACTCTCGGCCAGGTTTCGATCTCGGAGCCTGGTATACATACAATATGCAGAAATAGGGTTTGTTTGAGGTTTCGTAGAATATTCCGAAGGAATCTTACCTGTAAACGGATGGATTCGTCGTTCTTACCAAGTTTCTGACTTAGAGTAGTCAACTAGCGGCCAGGTTTCGATCTCAGAGCCTGGTATGCATACAATATGCAGAAATATAGTTTCTTTAAGGTTTCATAGAATATTCAGAAGGAATCTTACCTGTAAATAGATGGATTCGTCGTTCTTACCAAGTTTCTGACTTAGAGTAGTCAACTCGCGGCCAGGTTTCGATCTCGGAGCCTGATATGCATAAAATATGAATAAATAGGGTTTGTTTAAGGTTTCGTAGAAAAATTCCGAAGGAATCTTACTGATAAATGGATGGATTCGTCGTTCTAACCAAGTTTCTGACTTAGAGTAGTCAACTCGCGGCCAAGTTTCGATCTCGGAGCCTCGTATGCATACAATATGCAGAAATAGGGTTTTTTTAAGGTTTCGTAGAATATTTGGAAGGAATCTTTCCTGTAAATGGATGGATTCGTCGTTCTTACCAAGTTTTTGACTTAGAGTAGTCAACTCTCGGCCAGGTTTCGATCTCGGAGCCTGGTATACATACAATATGCAGAAATAGGGTTTGTTTGAGGTTTCGTAGAATATTCCGAAGGAATCTTACCTGTAAACGGATGCATTCGTCGTTCTTACCAAGTTTCTGACTTAGAGTAGTCAACTAGCGGCCAGGTTTCGATCTCAGAGCCTGGTATGCATACAATATGCAGAAATATGGTTTCTTTAAGGTTTCATAGAATATTCCGAAGGAATCTTACCTGTAAATAGATGGATTCGTCGTTCTTACCAAGTTTCTGACTTAGAGTAGTCAACTCGCAGCCAGGTTTCGATCTCGGAGCCTGATATGCATAAAATATGAATAAATAGGGTTTGTTTAAGGTTTCTTAAAATATTCCGAAGGAATCTTACCTGTAAATGGATGGATTCGTCGTTCTTACCAAGTTTCTGACTTAGAGTAGTCAACTAGCGGCCAGGTTTCGATCTCGGAGCCTGGTATGCATACAATATGCAGAAATATGATTTCTTTAAGGTTTCATAGAGTATTCCGAAGGAATCTTACCTGTAAGTGGATGGATTCGTCGTTCTTACCATGTTTTTGACTTAGAGTAGTCAACTCGCGACCAGGTTTCGACCTCAGATCCTGGTATGCATACAATATGCAGAAATATTGTTTTTTTAAGGGATCGTAGAATATTCCGAAGGAATCTTACCTGTAAATGGATGGATTCGTCGTTCTTACCACGTTTCTGACTTAGGGAAGTCAACTCGCGGACAGGTTTCGGTCTTGGAGCCTGGTATGCATACAATATGCAGAAATAGGGTCTGTTTAAGGTTTCATAGAATATTCCGAAGGAATCTTACCTGTAAATGGATGGATTTGTCGTTCTTACCAAGTTTCTGACTTAGAGTATGCAACTCGCGGCCAGGTTTCGATCTCAGAGCCTGATTTGCATACAATATGCAGAAATACGGTTTGTTTAAGGTTTCGTAGAATACTCCGAAAGAATTTTACCTGTAACTGTATGTATTCGTCGTTCTTACCAAGTTTGTGACTTAGAGTAGTCAACTCGCGGCCAGGTTTCTATCTCGGATCCTGGTTTGCATACAATATGCAGAAATAGGGTTCGTTTAAGGTTTCATAGAATATTCCGAAGGAATCTTACCTTTAAATGGATAGATTCATCGTTCTTACCAAGTTTCTGAGTTATAGTAGTACTCCCGGCGAGGTTTCGATCTCGGAGCCTGGTTTGCATACAATATGCAGAAATAGGGTTTGTTTAAGGTTTCATAGAATATTTCGAAGGAATCTTACCTGTAAATGGATGGATTCGTCGTTCTTACCAAGTTTGTGACTTAGAGTAGTCAACTCGCGGCCAGGTTTCGATCTCGAAGCCTGGTATGCATACAATATGCAAAAATAGGGTTTGTTTAAGGGATCGTAGAATATTCCGAAGGAATCTTACCGATAAATGGATGGATTCGTCGTTCTTACCAAGTTTCTGACTTAGAGTAGTCAACTAGCGGCCAGGTTTCGATCTCGGAGCCTGGTATGCATACAATATGCAGAAATAGGGTTTGTTTAAGGTTTCGTAGAATATTTCGAAGGAATCTTACCTGTAAATGGATGGATTCGTCGTTCTTACCAAGTTTCTGACTTAGAGTAGTCAACTCGCGGCCAGGTTTCGATCTCGGATCCTGGTATGCCTACAATATGCAAAAATATGGTTTGTTTAAGGTTTCGTAGAATATTCCGAAGGAATCTTACCTGTAAATGGATGGATTCGTTGTTCTTACCAAGTTTCTGACTTAGAGTAGTCAACTAGTGGCCAGGTTTCGATCTCGGAGTCTGGTATGCATACAATATGCTGTTAGAGGGTTTCTTTAAGGTTTCGTAGAATATTCCGAATGAATCTTACCTGTAAATGGATGGATTCGTCGTTCTTACCAAGTTTCTGACTTAGAATAGTCAACTCGCGGCCAGGTTTCGATCTCGGATACTGGTAAGCATACAATATGCAGAAATAAGGTTTCTTTAAGGTTTCGTAGAATATTCCGAAGGAATCTTACCTGTAAATAAATGGATTCGTCGTTCTTACCAAGTTTCTGACTTAAAGTAGTCAACTCGCGGCCAGGTTTCGATCTCGGAACCTGATATGCATACAATATGAAGAAATAGGGTTTTTTTAAGGTTTCGTAGAATATTCCGAAGGAATCTTACCTGTAAATGGATGGATTCGTCGTTCTTACCAAGTTTCTGACTTAGAGTAGTCAACTAGCGGCCAGGTTTCGATCTCGGAGCCTGGTATGCATACAATATGCAGAAATATGGTATCTTTAAGGTTTCATAGAATATTCCGAAGGAATCTTACTTGTAAATGGATGGATTCGTCGTTCTTACCAAGTTTCTGACTTAGAGTAGTCAACTCGCGGCCAGGTTTCGATCTCGGAGCCTGGTATGCATACAATATGCAAAAATAGTGTTTGTTTAAGGGATCGTAAAATATTCCGAAGGAATCTTTCCGATAAATGGATGGATTCGTCGTTCTTACCAAGTTTCTGACTTAGAGTTGTCAACTCGCGGCCAGGTTTCGATCTCGGAGCTTGTATGCATACATTATGCAGAAATATGGTTTTTTTTAAGGTTTCGTAGAATATTTCGAAGGAATCTTTCCTGTAAATGGATGGATTCGTCGTTCTTACCAATTTTTTGACTTAGAGTGGTCAATTCTCGGCCAGGATTCGATCTCGGAGCCTGGTATGCATACAATATGCAGAAATAGGGTTTGTTTGAGGTTTCGTAGAATTTTCCGAAGGAATCTTACCTGTAAATGGATGGATTCGTCGTTCTTACCAAGTTTCTGACTTAGAGTAGTCAACTAGCGGCCAGGTTTAGATCTCGGAGCCTGGTATGCATACAATATGCAGAAATATGGTTTCTTTAAGGTTTCATAGAATATTCCAAAGGAATCTTACCTGTAAATAGATGGATTCATCGTTCTTACCAAGTTCCTGACTTAGAGTAGTCAAATCGCGGCCAAGTTTCGATCTCGGAGCCTGGTATGCATACTATTTGCAGAAATAGGGTTTGGTTAAGGTTTCGTAGAATATTCCAAAGGAATCTTACCTGTAAATGGATGAATTCATCGTTCTTACCAAGTTTCTGACGCAGAGTAGTCAACTCGCGGCAAGGTTTCTATCTCGGAGCCTGGTTTGCATACAATATGCAGAAATAGGGTTTGTTTAAGGTTTCGTAGAATATTTCGAAGGAATCTTACCTGTAAATGGATAGATTCCTCGTTCTTACCAAGTTTCTGACTTATAGTAGTCCACTGCCGGGCAGGTTTCGATCTCGGAACCTGGTATGCATACAATATGCAGAAATAGGGTTTGTTTAAGGTTTCGTAGAATATTCCGAAGGAATCTTACCTGTAAATAGATGGATTCGTCGTTCTTACCAAGTTTCTGACTTAAAGTAGTCAACTTGCGGCTAGGTTTCGATCTCGGAACCTGATATGCATACAATATGAAGAAATAAGGTTTGTTTAAGGTTTCGTAGAATATTCCGAAGGAATCTTACCTTTAAATGGATAGATTCATCGTTCTTACCAAGTTTCTGACTTATAGTAGTACTCCTGGCGAGGTTTCGATCTTGGAGCCTGGTTTACATACAATATGCAGAAATAGGGTTTGTTTAAGGTTTCATAGAATATTTCGAAGGAATCTTACCCGTAAATGGATGGATTCGTCGTTCTTACCAAGTTTCTGACTTAGAGTAGTCAACTCGCGGCCAGGTTTCGATCTCGAAGGCTGTATGCATACAATATGCAAAAATAGGGTTTGTTTAAGGGATCGTAGAATATTCCGAAGGAATCTTACTGATAAATGGATGGATTCGTCGTTCTTACCAAGTTTCTGACTTAGAGTAGTCAACTCGCGGCCAAGTTTCGATCTCGGAGCCTTGTATGCATACAATATACAGAAATAGGGTTTTTTAAGGTTTCGTAGAATATTTGGAAGGAATCTTTCCTGTAAATGGATGGATTCGTCGTTCTTACCAAGTTTTTGACTTAGAGTAGTCAACTCTCGGCCAGGTTTCGATCTCGGAGCCTGGTATACATACAATATGCAGAAATAGGGTTTGTTTGAAGTTTCGTAGAATATTCCGAAGGAATCTTACCTATAAACGGATGGATTCGTCGTTCTTACCAAGTTTCTGACTTAGAGTAGTCAACTAGCGGCCAGGTTTCGATCTCAGAGCCTGGTATGCATACAATATGCAGAAATATGGTTTCTTTAAGGTTTCATAGAATATTCCGAAGGAATCTTACCTGTAAATAGATGGATTCGTCGTTCTTACCAAGTTTCTGACTTAGAGTAGTCAACTTGCGGCCAGGTTTCGATCTCGGAGCCTGATATGCATAAAATATGAATAAATAGGGTTTGTTTAAGGTTTCGTAGAATATTCCGAAGGAATCTTACCTGTAAATGGATGGATTCGTCGTTCTTACCAAGTTTCTGACTTAGAGTAGTCAACTAGCGGCCAGGTTTCGATCTCGGAGCCTGGTATGCATACAATATGCAGAAATATGATTTCTTTAATGTTTCATAGAATATTCCGAAGGAATATTACCTGTAAATGGATGGATTCGTCGTTCTTACCAAGATTTTGAATTAGAGTAGTCAACTCGCGGCCAGGTTTCGATCTCGGATCTTGGTATGCATACAATATGCAGAAATATTGTTTTTTTTAAGGGATCGTAGAATATTCCGAAGGAATCTTACCTGTAAATGGATGGATTCGTCGTTCTTACCAAGTTTCTGACTTAGAGTAGTCAACTCGCGGACAGGTTTCGATCTCGGAGCCTGGTATGCATACAATATGCAGAAATAGGGTTTGTTTAAGGTTTCGTAGAATATTCCGAAGGAATCTTACCTGTAAATGGATGGATTCGTCGTTCTTACCAAGTTTCTGACTTAGAGTATGCAACTCGCGGCCAGGTTTCGATCTCGGAGCCTGGTTTGCATACAATATGCAGAAATACGGTTTGTTTAAGGTTTCGTAGAATACTCCGAAAGAATTTTACCTGTAAATGGATGTATTCGTCGTTCTTACCAAGTTTCTGATTTAGAGTAGTCAACTCGCGGCCAGGTTTCTATCTCGGATCCTGGTTTGCATACAATATGCAGAAATAGGGTTCGTTTAAGGTTTCGTAGAATATTCCGAAGGAATCTTACCTTTAAATGGATAGATTCATCGTTCTTACCAAGTTTCTGAGTTATAGTAGTACTCCCGGCGAGGTTTCGATCTCGGAGCCTGGTTTGCATACAATATGCAGAAATAGGGTTTGTTTAAGGTTTCATAGAATATTTCGAAGGAATCTTACCTGTAAATGGATGGATTCGTCGTTCTTACCAAGTTTCTGACTTAGAGTAGTCAACTCGCGGCCAGGTTTCGATCTCGAAGCATGGTATGCATACAATATTCAAAAATAGGGTTTGTTTAAGGGATCGTAGAATATTCCGAAGGAATCTTACCGATAAATGGATGGATTCGTCGTTCTTACCAAGTTTCTGACTTAGAGTAGTCAACTAGCGGCCAGGTTTCGATCTCGGAGCCTGGTATGCATACAATATGCAGAAATAGAGTTTGTTTAAGGTTTCGTAGAATATTCCGAAGGAATCTTACCTGTAAATGGATGGATTCGTCGTTCTTACCAAGTTTCTGACTTAGAGTAGTCAACTCGCGGCCAGGTTTCGTAGAATATTCCGAAGGTTTCATAGTTTACGGTTTGTTTTGGGTTTCATAGTTTGTTTGTCGTCATACCGAATTTGAAGTTCGAATCGACACCGAGCTTCATATTTATCGATTTCTATGATGTATCATGCTAAGTTTGAAGTCAGAACCCTTCCGAAGCTTCAAATACTTCAAATTTTGTATAACTTCAACGCTTGTATAACTTATACAAGTGTTGTGTTACATATTTCTACGATACGCATCCTTTGTTGTGTAAAATAGTCCTATAACACAAGCAAGAGTTGTGTTAGGTTTTCAAAAAAAAATCGAAAGAGAATCACAACTTTGGTAAAATATTGTCGAACCATTAATCACATCACCCTATACAACTCTTATTCAAGCATTTTAGAAAAGCTTGGACTTTCTAAAATACCCCCTTTCCACAATTCTTAAAATGGAGTTGTCGTAGGGGTACTACAACTCTAATTTGTAGTCATCAATGATGATTTTTCCCGTAGTAATCGAAGTTTCGACGGGGATCTATAGACTATTTGTAGATCTAAAGACGTCTTGTGATAATCCATTCTTAACAGACTCCAATCTGTGTGTGATTGATTACAAGAGATTCAAGTGGATTATGTGCAGGTGTTTATTGAAGATCTAAGAAGATTTGAAGACGAAGAAGATTTCTGATTTGGGTTCATAATCTTTGGTGTGCACAATACTTGGTTCGGGTAAAGAGGATCCAGCTATAGTCGGTTTATCTTTGTGATAGATTTGATTGATTAGTTGAGTAGATCGACATCAATACAATTCTTTTTGATTAAAAGTATTGATAGAAAAATCTTGACAATTACTTAGGTAGTTGTTATTGGATAGATTTAAGGACCTGATAAAGGAGTTTATTGGGATAAACAAAAGAGCCTTTTGTCGAACTCATATCACTTGATTGAGAAGAGTTGTTATCGAATAGATTTGTTGTTCCTTTACTGTTTGGAATACGAACCAAAAGAATTGTTCCAAGTACGTGACTTATTACAAGTTGAAGGCGTGAGAATACAAACGGAACTAGGTGAACTATAGGTTTAGTTGCTTGGTCTCAACTATACGAAGTTGGTTTGATTTTGTATAGCGGATTAATCCTAACAGTATTCAATTCTGGACAAGGTCCCTGGGTTTTTCTGCATTTGCGGTTTCCTCGTTAACCAAATCTTGTTGTGTCATTTATTTTTATTTTCTGCAATTATAATTGTTGTTATTATAATTTAAAGTAAATTACACAAACGTTAATTCCTATTTACTTGATAGCAATCCTATTGTGTTTGGTTAAGTCCGCACCTATTATCAAGTAAACATACTTCGTTGTTGTATTTTCTCGATCTTGTATCCATAGTCAATCACACAAGTTATCTTATTGTCGTATCCATAGAAAATCACAAAGTGTGAACCGATTAGTTGTATTGTCTCGACTCGGTCTATAAACAATCACTTTCAGAGAAAGGACTTATAAGTGGAAAAGTTTTAGATTTAGGTATATTTGGGTACCCTCGTCTTTTCAATTGGTATCGGAGCAGGAAAACACGAAAAGATCTAACAATCTGTGTTTGGTGCGATCCAACCTATAAAACTGGAATCTAAAAATGGTGTTTGTAGAACCTGATAATGATTCAGTTAACGTAAAGCAAGACATCAAGAGTTTTGAATTAACACTTGATGGTGGCATATACGATTCAATATGTGAAGACCTTCATGAAAGGGAATCTACTAGACAAGTTCATCTTGTTAATGATGTAGAAACTGGTGATAACTGGGAATCATGCCTAGAAAATAAGTTGGATGAAATATCCGATGATGGTGACTCAGATATTGATCGGGATGTGGATGATGAAATCTCAAAATACTCCAAGATACTGAGCCTTTGGGAAAGAGTAAACTCAAAACTTCTGATGTCGTTGATCTCTTAACTCCTCTATGTCGACACACCAAGAAGTTGAGAAAAGTTTTTCAAGGACAATATTGTGGTTCTCGCACCACTGAATATCTTCTTAAAGATCGTACAAACGATCTAAATTCTAAGAAATTAGAATGTGAAAATCTTCGAAGAGAACTATTTTTATCGGAAAAGAAACGTGCTGAATCGAAAGCAATGTTTAATTCTCGACAAATACATGGTCTTGAAGAAAAATCCAATGCTAGTCTCTCTCAAACAAAATTGTTAGAGAAAGAGTGTGACGTTGCTCTTAAAAAAATTCACTTGTTGGAAGAGAAACTTGTTGAATCTGATGCAAGGATTAACTCTCAACAAAAGAATTTTGAAGAGAAAGAAGGTGTATATCTGTCACGAGAAAAACACCTTGGGGATGATCTAGCTGGTGCTCTTGATAAAATCAAGATGTTGGAAGAAGAAAATTTGTACTTGAAAAGATCCAATGATAGCACAAATAATTTATCCTCATTGTTAGAAGCAGGAAGATATCATGGTGATACACAGGGATTAGGATATAAGGAATCAGATGCTTCCAACGATAACATGAGATAAAATTTGTTAAAGCTACAAATTATTCTCAACCAGAGGTTTCCACTGATGACAAAGATGCTCAAAGTTCTTGTAAAGAAGAAAAGTCTGTCAAGCATAAGAATAGTGTTCAACCAGCAGTAATCAAAGAAGGCATTTCTGCTAATGTCAAGAAAGCAACAACGTTGAACAAAGATAAGAAGAAGAAGAAGAAGAAAACTCGTCGAGCTCCAATGTAAGAGGATCCACAAAAAGGTAACATTAAAACTCATACTTCGTATATTTATACTAAGCATGGTTATTATTGTGGTAATAAAAGAAACTTGCAATGGGGATGCAAAGTTCGTAAGATGCAAGATGCACTTTCTTTTGTATCAAACGAATTGGCTAAGTTTGCTCCTTATAAGAACTCATATCGTTATTGTCATAAGTTTAGGCAAAATAATTATTATGATGGTATTTCAAATTTTGCATATCACTCGACAAGGTCATCTCATAATAACCCAATTATAGAAAGAGAGATGACTTTTTAAATGCAAAGACAAGATCCGATGTTCCAAATTGGAGAAAGGATGTTTCGAAAAGTATTCTAAAGGACAATCGTCCTTTAGAATACCAACTTTAAATGGGTCCCGAAGTCCTTCATATCCAAGAAGAGACCAAAAGTTAGTCACAAGAATGACTCTCAGATGTTAATTGTTGGTGACAATAATTACAAGAGTTTTATTGAAGGACTAAAGAGAGACATCATTTCTAAATTCTCTTATACTAGTGGACGTTGTGATAACGATACTCTTCATCACAAGTCAAATAAGAAAAACAAGAGATGGAACAAGAGAAAACAAACCAAGAAATAGGTCAAGAATGATGATTCTGTCTTAGTCACTTGTGACGAACAAGACAAGGCTCAACTCAACACAACCTAGTTGTGTTAGAATGTGCATGCTCACCTTGGTGCTCAATATTTTGAAAAGCTGAGGAAGCACATGAAAACTGAGCACATGATCTCTCGGTTATTATATGACTAATTAACATCTTTAGGGAGATTTGTTTTCTTCTATACTCATACCTTCTCTATCTATATTTGAACTTTTGATAGAAACAATAATTTGGACTTTATGATGTTGATATGTACTGATCATATATGTGTAGCTCTTGTTTACATGGTTAAAACGAGCCAAAAATCACTGAATTCGGACATCGTATGCAAAAGTTATTTCTAAAAAGATTTCGTGTATGGATTCATGTTGTAACTGGTCCTAGTGATTAGTTCATACGAAGAAGTGTAAAACTGTTTTACCTATATCTTCTTCATCCGAACTCGGAATGACCTCATTCTTTTTGAGTTGGTTTCGTAATTAAATTCCCTACAAGATTGAGGTAATTTATATACGTGATTTTCTGTTGAATATTTATGGTGTATTGCAAATTGGATTTATGGGATGTATGATTTCGGTTTTCATAACCTTAGTGTTCGATCTCATATTGTGTGAACCCTTATGGTTTGGGTGACTTTTTGGTTTAGAAGGATTAAGTTATAGCCTATGTTGGTAGGCTTTATCAAAGGATCATGAGGGGTTCTGATTGAAACAATATGTGAAAAAGTCACAATATGTTGAATCATTTGGTTTAGCATAAAAGCATATGTGTTTCGGGGTTTTCAACTTTTGCTTGCAATAGTTAAAACCGGTTTTCAACCTTTCTCTGGTAAAGGTTGGTTGTTGTTGTTCTTTTGTCTTGCATAAGGATGACAACATAATTATATTTCGGTATCAATTCTCCCTGGAAAGAAGATGAAAATATTATTGGAGAAGAGGATGCGAAACTTGAGGTAACGAATTTGTTAGTTAATCGTTTTCCTGTTTAAGAAAAGCCTGATTTTATTGCATATGTTTATTGCTTTTGCTTAACAAAATTTCGGCATAATTAATGTTTATTCCATTATTTGTGTATGGATGTGTATGTGATCCAATTGTTTCCGGTTAAGAAAAACTATTTTTATCTTGTTTTATTTTTTGGTATCAATGGTTTAGGCTTACAAAATTTCGGTGCAATTGCGGTGCTTTAATGTCTATGTTGTTCCAATTGATTCAAGTTGAGGTAAATAATTATACAAGTTGATTTATTTGGTGTGTATGAATTGTTTATGACTTAACAAAAGAGTTTCCGGGATGAATTGTTTAGTCCAATTCGATTCCGGATAAAAGAAACTAAGTTAATTCTGATCTTAGTTAGACTTATCAAAGTGGAGGTTTCGGTTATTCAAGTCTAATCGAATGCCTTAACAAGAAATGCAAGTTAACTAACCTAGTACTTGTCTTGTTTAAAATTGAAAGGTCTAAGTTATATGGATAATTAGAACCTGATGAGAAAAATAGAGTTATCTTTATTTTGGTCTTATCGAATGAGAGATTGTATTTGTACAATCGGTTTAGCAAAGGAACTAAGGTGCTTAGTCGATTTTTGGTTTGCTAAACTATTAGGAAAAAGTGCTTCGGGCAATTGTTTCCTTGGTGACATATCAAAACATAATTACTTTGTAGTTTCGATTTTGATATTGGTTATCCAAAATGGTGTGTGGAACCCTCGTGCTTAACTCTTATAGGTTTTGCAAGTCTTGTGATATTTGTAAGATCATTTCGGTTTGCTTCTTTATTTGGTCATATCTTTGTCATTTTGTGACAAAAAGGAGGAGAAATATATGGAGTAAACAAGTGATATTGGTATTGATTTATATTGATTGATATCATTAAGGGAAAGGACAATGGTGCTTAAACGTTTTATCTAACGAAAGAGTAAAGAATAGACTAAGGGGGAGTAGCATATCATATGATAATGGAAATAACAAAGACGTGCGGATTGAAAATCCACCTATCTTACCTTTAGGGGGAGTATTAGCTTTGTTATTATAATGTCAACAACGACATTTATGGATTGAATGTATACAGGTTATTGTGCTGTTGAATTTGGGAATCAAGCGTATGTGTAATGAATTCTTGTAATTTGTTTATCCATATGATGTAAAAGTCTTGTCACTAAAATTGACAAAGGGGGAGATTGTCAGGTTCTTGCATAACTCGGTTGAACCCACCAAGCGTTGGTATGTCAAGTTTGGTTGTCATATTTTAGTGAACTGAAACTCATTTAAAGAGTCGCTTGATTATATACTAGAGTCAACTTCGTATAGGTTAGCTTGAAATTATTAGGATATGAGACATTACAAGTATTACATGAAGACTTGAAGAATGTGAAGAAGTACGAAGATACAACGACGACATCATCCTTCCACTTGAGGTTAGTAATATTTGACTTGAACTGTTTCATTACCTAACGTATCTTTCAAGTCGTGCATATTGAAAACATAACTACGAAGATATGAATGATTATACTCTAGTTAGACATAGTATTAAGGAATACAATACGAAGTATAACACTTACCTTTTGAACTTCGTATATAAGACATCGACATAATCGTTTGAATGCTATTGTGATTATGTATGGGTATGAGGTGAAGATTTCATCCTAGGAAACAATGTTTTACATTTTTTTAAAGGAAGTAAATTCATGAACTTGTTTTTTGAATCGAAAGGGAAATCGCTAGGCTTATTGGTATTGTTATTCATTGCATATCTTTTGAACTACCAATATGTGTGATTATTATAACTGCTCATGACTTGCTTATGTTCTTGGTAAAACTATTCACAAGGTCTGACTTTTGTATTGGTATGAATTTTATTAATGAAACCGATCTTAAGTAATCACCTAAGATAGTATGATCGATTTAGTGTTATTGGTATGACCAACTCTAGGAAAAGCGGAACCGATCCTAGTAAGAGATGCAACCGATCATAAGAGGGGAATCGATCCTTGTAAGAGGTGCAACAAGTTTCTAGTTACTGGGAACCGATCCTATGAACATGTGCAACACGTTTTTAGATATTGGGAACCGATCCTATGGACATGTGTAACAAGTACAAGTTAGATACCATATATATATGGGAACCGATCCTAGTACCTAGTCAACTGAGTTTTGGTAACTAGCATGACTAATTCTAGTACCCACATGGAGGTAGAACCGAAACTTGTTTCGGTAGAACCGTGAAACCCATGTTTGGTGATTTGATGGGATAATCAATCACATAGTTCTTGGAAGTCAGACGAACCAATTCTAAACTTGTTTGGAAGTGTGGAAAATCGATTCCAAGATTGTAAGTATGAAAAAGTACTTACAAAGTAAAGATGTCGACATACTTTGAACATGTGCAGTAACGCTTCTATTTTATTGTTCAAAGATATTCCTTAGTAGCTAAAGGAGAATCCCGGATCGAAAATAAATTGAGAATATTTTAATTAAGGTTTTTAATTTTATATTTGGAAAATAAAAATTAGTAATGTGCATTTACTAATTGGAGATTTTCTTAGAGATTTCAGTCCATATTTGGACAAAGCATTTCCAGAAATTATGGAAACCGAATTTGGAATTTATTGCATATCTTGAGAATATTTTCGATTTTGGAAATTCCTTGGTGTCCAAACTTCCTTGGTCTATAAATATTAAAGTTTCCATTTCAAGCAAACTAATCCTCAGAGCCAGCAAAACTACCTAGTTGTGTTGTTATTGGTGGAGCTGCCTATTCGGAGAGGAAAGTAACCTAATTAGGCAAAATCTATTACGGCCGTTCGGTTTAAATACTTCTTTGGGATTGAGAAGCTCTATTAGTACCGTTGGTGGGAAACTAGATAATTGAGGTTTATCTTTTGTTTTCGATTGATTTGATTGACTAGCAGTTGTTGAACTTTGATTGCACCTAGTTTGTTTATGCTTGAGAATCTTCTCTTCTGATATAAGATTCACTCAAACTAGATCAAAGTTTCGACGGGGATCTTTAGACTGTTTGTAGATCTAAAGATGTCTTGTGATAATCCATTGCTAACAGACTCCGTTATGTGTGTGATTGATCACAAGAGATTCAAGTTGATTGTGTGCAGGAGTTTATTGAAGATCTAAGAAGATTTTAAGACGAAGAAGATTTCTTATTTGGGTTCATAATCTTTGATGTGCACAATACTTTCTTCGGGTAAAGAGGATCCAACTATAATCGGTTTATCTTTGTGATAGATTTGATTGATTAGTTCAGTAGGTCGGCATCAATACAATTCCTTGTGATTAAAAGTATTGATAGCAAAATCTTGACAATTACTTTGGTAGTTGTTATTGGATATATCTAAGGACCTGACAAAGGAGTTTATTGAGATAAACAGAAGAGCCTTTTGTCGAACTCATATCACTTGATTGAAAAGAGTTGTTACCGAACAGATTTGTTGTTCCTTTACTGTTTGGAATACGAACCAAAGGAATTGTTCCAAGTACGTGACTTATTACAAGTTGGAGGCATGGGAATACAAACGAAACTAGGTGAACTATAGGTTTAGTTGCTTGGTCTCAACTATACGAAGTTGGTTTGATTTTGTATAGCGTCTTAATCCTGAGAGTATTCAATTCTGGACAAGGTCCAGGGGTTTTTCTGCATCTGCACTTTCCTCGTTAACAAAATCTTGCTGTGTCATTTAGTTTTATTTTCCGCAATTATAATTGTTGTTATTATAATTTAAAGTAAATTACACAAACGTTAATTCCTATTTACTTGATAGCAATCCTATTGTGTTTGGTTAAGTCCGAACCTATTATCAAGTAAACATACTTCGTTGTTGTATTGTCTCGATCTTGTATACATAGTCAATCACACAAGTTATCTTGTTGTCGTATTGTCTCGATCTCGTATCCATAGACGATCACACGAAGTGTAAACCGATTAGTTGTATTGTCTCGACTCAGTCTATAGAAAATCACTTTCGGAGAAAGGACTTATATGTGGAATTTTTTTAGATTGAGGTATATTTGGATACCCTCGTCTTTTCAAAATGTATTATCTTATATATACATATATTTTCGAAACAAGTATTTCGGTCAATAGGAAATAGTTACTCGAAAGTATAACTTTTTAAAATAATGATAATTATTTTTTGAAGAATTCCACATAATCATTTTTCATTCAGAACCTTTTTCCCATAAAAAACTTGAGCACACAAATTTTTTAGATTGCCCAGTTACTTTTGCCTCCTCACTGGCATTATTTTAGTGAGGATGCATACTCCAACACCATTAATTAATATTAAGATAAGAAAATTTCTTATCAAGCGTTGCAAAACACTCACCATTTTGACTTTTTTTTGTGTGTGTTTTTGTTCTGATTTGGTATGCCTTTTTAATCTTCGCCCTTTACCTCGTAGCATTGGAAATTTTGAACTTCCTTAAGAAGTAAGATTCCAAAGTGTAAGTGGCTCTGTAGATATGTGTGCATGTCTTAATTGATGATTTCTAGGATCAACTTTTTTAAACATAATTATAAGTCTATTTGCCCTCACTTTTAGCATGTTGACTTTTCTCTTAAATATTTAGTAGAACTTACAAAAGAGGTTTTGTTTTTTTTTGATTTTTGACAGTCATGGCATTGTTTTTTTCACCTTTACTTAGTCATCTGAAATCCATACATTAGGTAATGTGTTCATATTACAATGAACAGATTATCGACAGTATGTGAAGAAAAAATTATATCAGCAATTAGTGCAAGATTCAGTTTGAAAATATTAGGGCTTTACTAATTTCATAATATCTTAAGAATTTTAGAAATTGGTAGATCTTGTTCCAAACAATGCCTTAGCCACATTACTATATAAGGAGTCTTGTACGCTTACAAAATCATCCAGGAACACTCCTATATTGTGTGAGAAATCTTGTTAGAGCATCGCTCGGTCAAACTTACAAGTTTTGCTATCTCAAGATTGTTGTCAATGTTAGATGTATAAATCTATATCTTGAGTTCTAGTCTACTAAAGTCAAGTCTTGGACTAGGATTAGAGTATGGTAGTTGATTATCAGACATCACCGAATAACCCTCAAAGATTGAAGACTGAAGAACAAATGAAGATATTTGCGAAAACTTCATCAACAAGGAGGTATGTGAAGACCGAACTTTCCTATTACTCATGACATTTATCATTCTATCTTATGAGATTGTGTCGTATGATTTTAGCAGATTTAATATTGTAACGAAGAAATTTCAAATTCAAGCTTGTCTTTGTTAAACTCTCAAAATATGATTCAAGATAGGGATGTTCACAGATCCTTAACAATATTAGTTAGAACAATTTATTACTCACAAACTATTTTTATTTCATGTTGATCATTTGGAAATTGCCCAAGAAACAATGCATATTTTATATGGCTATTGGGGATGTTTGAAACTAATTATGCGAGAAAAAGAATTGCTTGGCGATAGGTAAACATACTTGTATGATTTACCAAAGTCATTCTGAACTTCGCAGAGTGTAGAAGTTCGCAAAACCTTTACATGTCAGTTTGGTAATTAGGTAGGTTTGCAAATCCGGTTGGCAAACCCTACCATTTGTATTTCGCGAACTTCCAAGGTTTGCAAACCCTCGTGTCCTAACTTTAGGGAACGGTCAAGGTTTGTAAACCCTTGTGGTATGACATTCACGAACTGCCAAGGTTTGCAAATCCTTGTGCTCTGGCTTCGTGAACTATCATAGATTGCAAACCTATCCAGTTCTAGTATTAACAGAAGTCACGAACTATTCTATACATTTATGTCCGGCTTTTCTATGATTCTCATAGACACTTGTAAGACAACTTTATTCACAAAACCACTCTGTTCTTGTGGATTATTGATTAGTCTTGAGTGTTATAGAACACCACTATGTGCTTGTAATTTCAAAGCCTACTTAGCCGCTATGAACCATCATTGTGCAGGGTTCCGAAACCCTGGACCATAATGCATATTCTTTTGTGTAATTTCAAGGCTGACTTCTCACATGCTTACATGAATTCTTAATAAGAATTTCATCTAAACTGAGAAAGTGTTTTCTTGGATCTCAAGCTATCTTATCTTGAATTCAAAGATACATAGAGCCTTCAAAATTTATAAATTGAGAGACTCTTGCAACTGGATTTATTAATTCTTGGCACTCTTATGCCCTAGTAGCTAAAATAGATTCATCATTTATAAACCAGGTTTCCAATGAGAAACATAATTAGGTTACGAATTTGAAGACTTCTATTAGGGATTCGTGAAGCACGATCAGACTATTATTTTACCTGATAATTCTTGTATCCGGATCTTGTTCTTATTGATCTTTGATGTTTTCGTAATCTTGAATCAGGAACGAGATTGATAAAAGTTGAAAAGGAGAGGGTACCAAGTACACCACCAACTCTTTGTTCGGCAACCTGTATGGACAAAACCTAATACAATCGCAAGTGAAATGAAGAGGGTACCAAGTACACCACAATATTTTCGATATCAACCTATATGACAGATACCTTGAGCGATCTAATATAGACAGAGACTGTCAAGAAGATAACAACCACAAGGTATACACTTGGTATATAAAATCGTTATGGAAACCGAACCTATTTATAGGTATCAACCCATTAAAGATGTGATTCTACGACATAAATCCCCATGAGGTATCATAATTTTCTCCGACGTACCTGTATTTATTTAAGAAAGTCAATTTTGACTTGCTCGCTAACACTGATTCCAAAACGCACACTCGATGTGGGTATCAACAGGTTTTATGCTCTTGATAAAAACTCTCTATGCCTATTTGACTCCTAAGCAAGAGACGAAAACAAGATCCATGAGAATTATTATTAACTAGCTATGATTATACATGCTTTAATATTTTTGTTTAATCATCAAGTTGATATTTAAACTTAAGTTTGTGTCTGAAAGAAAACCAAGCATAGTAATATTGTTCCCATGGAATATCAGAAATATATTGGGTAACATTGTTCGTCTTGGTAAAACACATTCTCTTGAAGGATCATGTATCTACTTACCAATGATATATACCAATTTTTTGAGTTACCACTCATCAACTAAGACTTGTCTGTAAGTCTCGGCAGTGGCATCATATTTGCCTATCATGGAAATACGTACATACACAAGATTGAGACGTGGTTGTTGGTCTGAATGTATCTCCTGAGTTGAACTGATTATCGATCTTTGTATGTAGATTACTTAGTTCTAGGTCTAACCGGTGATTACTGAGTTATTTCTAGGTCGGCGACCACAATTGAGTTCTTGATGAAAGTAGGAGAGAGAACAAAGTAAAATGTAATTCTTATTGATCAACTTAGACTGAATATTATGTCCTGGGTTACAATGTGAGCCTTCTTAGGCTTATATAAAGTTACATGGCGTATGAAGGTGAAAACGCACGGGTACCAAGTACACACCCAACTTTTTCGTTCGGCAACCTGTATGGACAAAACTTAATACAATTGCAAGTAGACCAACTGAATGATCCTTGACAATATGTATATATAGTTTATATCTTTAACCTCTACTTAATCAGTATGTATATATACATAGGGTCCATGATCCTGATTGTTAATCAGAGCACTTGGACGATCTCAAAAATCAATATCCAAGATCAATCTAGTCGTATCCAAATAATTCAATTGGAATTCTACTAAGTAATTAAACTTGTTATCTATATTTCAAGATACAAATTCTACAAGAAACTAGTCTCGTAATCGATTGCAATTAGGCAGAAATATGTACTTAGATTGAATACGTACAAACCTGTGTAAATCCAATTATAAAAATAAACATGAAAAATATAATGCGGAAAAGGAAAAATACAAGACACTAGAAGTTTGTTAACGAGGGAACCTCAATAGCAGAAAAACCCCGGGACCTCGTCCAGATTTGAACACCAAACTGTATTAAGTCGCTAAAGACACTAGCCTACTACCAGACTTCGGAGTGGAATGTAGTTGAGACCGAATCTACCATCCAAGCGATTCAGTTACAGTCGCGATCCTTACGTCTCTTGAACCTTGCAAGGCTCTACGCAATTGATTCCCTTTGCTGACTTTATTTACAGCCTAAGAGTTGCTTCAACCTCATTGAAGACGTTTGATACCAATTTGCCTCTAACAGATAAGCCTATTTGATTTCCGTTTAGATCAAAGATCAAGGTGAGGAAATACGTTTGCAATAGACAAAGCTAGCAAACCTCAGAAATCCGGAACTTACGACACCCTAAGAACATCCTAGATTCTTAACCACCTCTCAAGAATAATCTTCGAAAGATCAACTAAGATCTATTTTCAAATATCTATCTTGAGTAATCACATAGTCTGAGACGAAGAGTACTTTGTGATTACTATCTATTTTTCCTGAAAGAGATTACGAAATCCTTGATAACATAAAAGAAACATCAGGATAAACGAACTATCAAGGTAAAGATAGTCGAACTCGGATTTACGAATTCCCAAAGCGAAGTTTTTTAGTCGTAGACCTAATTATGCTTCTCAGAGGAAACCTACGTCTATAGTGGACGACTCTATAATCTATTTATATATTTTCAAGGACCCGTGGTTTCTTAGAATTGAAGCTAAGATAACTTTAGAATCAAGCAAACATTTTAGGTCTTAAAAATACAATAGAAGAACATACACTAGGAACTGGTTCTGGAACCGTGTATAATGATTGTTCGGTTTGGAAAGTATGCCAAAGAACTAAAGCAATTTGATATTCATTTAAACACTTAAGAATTTAATCATGATGCACATACATAAGTGTTTGAGTGATCCATGAAGTCTTAGAAGTGTTTGAGAGATTTCTAGTAATGATAAACATATTTTAAAGATAAGTCTTTGAGCATATAATAAATTTAAACTGAAACAGTTGGTATAACGGTTCGTGAACCATTAGGCTTGTTCACGAGTTAGGGTACAACGGTTCGTGAACCGAGTTCGCCAACCTTACAAGACTACCAAACTCAGTTGACCACGGATCATGAACCAAGTTCGTCAATGCTAGCCTTTAAAACCAACTTTGAAATTTCAATGCACATCGGTTCATGATCAGTCCCCAACTGAACTTGCGGTTTGTGAACTGGTTCACCAACCCTCCTGTATTTATGAAACTCAGATATCTATGGTGTGCGAACTGGTTCGCCAACCTACCCCGAGTTGAAATATCAGTAAGTTCAATATTTCTCTCTTACGATGTTTGAAACATTCTCGCGTAATATGTGGGCAATTTTCAATTGTTCCACAAATTAATTGACACAATAAATTGTTTAGAACTAATTTTTTTAAGGATCGTTGAATACTTTGCTTAGAATCATATTTCGAGATTTTTAACAAGACAAGCTTGACTAGAAATTCATTCTTTGCAAATTTATTAGAATTCATACGATATCGTCACAAAAAGATAAAATGATAAGATAATGAGTAAAAAAGAATGGTTTCGTCTTCGCATACCTGATTCAGAAGTTCTTCAAATGTCTTTGTCGATCTCCAGTCTTCAAAGTTGATGTATAATACTCAACTACCAAATTCTAACCTAGTCCGAGACTTGACTTAGTATATTATAAATCAAGACGTAGCTTTGATCATCTAACATTGACAACAAGCTTGAGATAACAAACTTATGGGTTCAACCGAGCAATGCTCTAACATAAAATATTTATAATGAGGACCACTCGTGTATACTTATAGGTGAAATCATGATCAACTTAGGATTTTACTTTGTTAGTAAGTTAATAGCTCGAACTTTGATCTTCATTATCTCTCGGTCTCCAAGTCTTGATTTTGAAAACCTTGGCCTTATCTTCGCTTCCTGCTCTAGAACTCATGTCTTGCACGTGTCATGATATTAGTTATCTCATTCTTTGTTGACTTATTATCTTCAATTCATATTCGAGCTAAAAACTTATTATCTTTGACTCGACCTTAGATCTTTCTTTGCACTGAGATCCATGACCTTATAGCTATGAGTTGTTGTTGAATGTTATATTTTGTCATCTACAACATGTATATTTTCATATCGATAAATATTAGATGTTATAGTTATTCTTCAAAATAGCTATTGGATCTGTAACCGCCTAGGCCCGTTAATATATTTATAAGTTTCACGAATTCATGAATATCCTTAACCTTCTTCTCCCTCAACAGTCACGTACCATATGGAGAAGAAAAACCTAAGTTACGAAAGCGTAAGGTGTTTCTCATGATTTTGGAGTTCATCTTCTACAGTCTTGGTACCAATAATTTGGATCGGAAACAAACTTATTCAACAAGGATTTTATCAATTGAGGTGATTAATCTCTAAAGGGATTGATTCAAGTAAGTTCTTCCTTGCTATCTTTCTCAATTTACTATTTTTAGTAAGTATGGTTAGAATCGTAAGGGACGCTAAGAAAACTAAGAAATTTCTATTGTCTCTTTAGAAAAGGCAATTACCCTTAAGGATAAAGGAGAATCGAGTAATCAAACATATTTTAAGATTACTTTTGTTGATGAAGAATGCTCCAAAGTCTATGACAAAAATTTTCTAGAAGTTTCATCTTAGATCTTTCTTTTTTTATTAAGGAGTATGTGGATGATGGGGAAATATCAGGTTTTCAAGACTATAAACTTGGAGACAGTTTTGAAGGACATGGTGAAGGATTTGATGTTTTTTCGAAAGTATTTTATACCAATATACATAATGTGAATCTTGAAACTTTGAGCTTCAAAACCAAAATTGTGAAGAAAGTCATGGAAGTTAATAGACAATTGTAGGTTAGTCTTGCAAATATACATATGGGTAACTTCACTCTTCCTAGACTGAAAGGAGGTAAATCACCTTGTCAAGAAATCTCCTTGAAATTTCCAAATGAAATCCACCCATATCTTTGAAGAATCTTGGAATTTGGAATTCTGAATATTTGTACTTTTACTATGTCAAATTCTTATTGGAGTCGAGACTTTGAGGAAATGGTTTACTTCCTTGATTTGAAGACTCAAGGTGTTGATGTTTGTGGCTTAATCTTTCTTCAAATGACCACCATGACACCTTGTGGAAAGAATTTGGGTTTTCCTTGTTTGATTGGAAGAATTTGTAGAGAATTTAAAATTTCTCCAATTGGTACGTCTCTTGGTACTCCTACTCCTACTTCTTTTGGGGGGTGTCTCTCCCCTCTTTACCTCAAGGAGGATGCCTTAAGTTTATCGACATAACACATGCCATATTTTGGTGGCTGTTCTTTTCCCCATGATTAATTAAGGTGTGCAAAACGTTTAGGTTATTAACATAGTTTGGACAGTTTTCTTATATATAGTGACTTTTCTCCCGCTAATTAAAGTGAGAGAGCCCGAAAGGTTATCAACCTTACTCATACCAACTTCTGGTGGTGAATCATTATTTCAATGACGTATTCATGCCAACTTCAGGTGGCACTTTATTTTTCTTGATCATGGAGGAAATATTATCAACTCATTTGGAAACTTCTGGTTCCATAATTTTATATGATTTTTCAATAATAATTTCACTTATGATATTTTTTGGATTTTAACGAAACGAAACAAAAATACCCAAAAAAACAACAACCGCAGGCTCGACAAAAGATGTGGCATTTCACGATCCTGTTACGGCTTGCTTCTTCCCGTTAACAGTTGGAATACAATCTCATCTATAATAAGATATTACCAATTCAAGGTTTCAAATATCTTATGATGAATTCTGAATCAAAACCAAAATATATAGTTAGGTGATGCCATGGACCAAACATGCAAATACAAAATATAGTGTTGCTTCCCTAAACAATATTGATGGTATACAGTGGGTCTAGCAATCTTTTAAAGATGTTTTCCAAAGAACTCGATTATACCATGTTAAGTGTGTACATGTGTTGTTAATATGCTCGATATAATACCAACTGAAGGCAAAGCATCAAAATCCTGTAAATTCTTACCATTAAGATAAATGAGTACGTAACCAAACAATTTGCATAAGTAGTTTAGAAAACACAACATTACGTGTTAATATAAATAAGAGACCATCTAGTAGATGCATCCACATAGTATTGAAAATTCTATATTACAGGGTGAAAAATCCCTAAAAAAGCCACCATAAATCCTCAACATGATCATTTGTAATTCAATAATTTACCATAATGCCATTGTTAATGTTAGTTAAAGACCCAAATGTCTCGAAGGAGCAACACAATTTACGTCCTATCGACGAGCATTTTGTATCGTTCTATTCATCTTGGTAGAATTAGGGTGTCCAATCTAGACATGCTTAAGTATGAAGTAGTTAAAGATCATTAAAATTTTGGTTATGACAACGTGAGATTCGAATGTTCGATCTCTCTATGGAACACCTCATAAAAGAGAGCCTTAAGCTTCTTTACAACGTGATACTGGTACAAAACTATTGGAGTATAAATACTTCATAAAAATGCTCATTTATTGTTTCAAGGTGGTGATTATGCCGAATAATTTCCAATATCAATAGATCCTTCTAGAATATGGAATAATACAAGGTGTCAATAATAATAACTAACTTTCTGTTAGAGCATAGCTCGGTCGACCTCGCATGCTTGCTATATCAAGCATGTTTGTCAATGTTAGTGATCAAAACTATGAGTCGTGATTTCTAGTCTACCTAGCTAAGTCTCGGACTAGGATAGAAAAGTGTAGTTGAGCTCAAGGACTTCATGGAGATTCATCATACAACGACGAAGATCTACTCAAGGAACCGTGGAACTTCATCAACAAAAAGGTATGTGGATACTTGAACTTATCTATCACTCAAAATTTTATCTCTTCTATCTCCTACTTCTTATGAGACAAAAGTCGTATGCTATATAGACTGGATCATACACATTTGATATTTCGAGCCGAGTATATCTCTCCTATCTATATCTCGAAATCATGTGTTGGTAAAGCGTTTCGCTTTGATCGGGTTTATGTTCACCTAATGACGAAAGTCATATTGTTTCAATCACTTTGAAAATCACTTTGACGAGAAATAGTGTAACAACTATATAACGTCATAAGAATGTTTCAATGGTTGGAATGAGAGTTTAGGTTTATATAACCAATGATGGATATAAGCATTGTGTGGAAACACATATGTGCATAAGTCCTATTCCTTAATCCGAAGTTTGCGAACTTTGTTGATTGAGAGAAACCAGAGGAATTGGCTTTGCCAAGTCCCCGAACTCAGTTTGCGAACTCAGTCCGCGAACTGACGGAAGTTCTCTTGCTGAGAATTTCTGCTGGGATGTTCCAAAAACTCGTTTGCATGTTTAGTCCGAGAACTCAGTCCGCGAACCTAGTCCGCGAACTGGCGGAAGTCTCCTTGCCGAGATTTTCTGCTGAGTTTGGAAAACTCTACCGGTTGTTTTAAGTCCGCGAACTTGTTTGCGTACTTGAGTGGGTTATGATCTAAAGATGTGCTCTGAACATGAAACTTAAATTACTAAGGAATGCAGTATGCAAAACATGGCTATAAAGTTCATGAGCCGATTCAATCGAATCGAATCATCTTTGTTTCAATTGTGTCTTGTGTAGTTACATAAGATCTCATAGCAATTGAACAACTCTCTAACTAGTTCATTTGAGTCAAATTAACTAGTTATGGTGAAGAAGAACAAGGTTAATATGAAATGCTCATATGGTTGACCTTTTGGTTTATTATGTTGAACCAACATACACGTACACGTTTGGGCACGGTTTTCACAAACCCAGTAAACGTATATCTCAAGTGTGTGTGACAAGCTAAGTTTTCGATCTAAAAGTTGATAAATATTAGCTTGAATCTAAATCAGGTTTTCATCTGACGGTGAATATTGATTGCTTTGTAACTAAGGCAAAACCCTGATTTGAAGACTATATATAGGAGATATCTAGCATTGGGAAAAAATAATCCCCACACGTCTGTGTGATACTAGTGCGCTCGCTAGAGTCGATTCTCCTCTAACCTTTGGTTTTTTTCTCTAAAACCAGGTTAACGACTTAAAGACTTCATTGGATTGTGAAACCAGACCGATACTACTTTTATCGTAGTTGTGTGATCTGATCTTGCATCTTATATCGTACGAGTACAATCTTTGATTGTCTTGATATCGTGAGAGTTCTCCGATAGGCAAGATAAAGAAGTCACAAAAATCTTCGTCTCACTGTTTGTGATTCCTCTACGTCCTCTTGTGTGTTCAAGTAAGAGTGTTGAGAGGTGATTGATTAATCTAGGCTTTTCTTCGGGAATATAAGACCGAATTATCAATTGGTTCCTGTTCACCTTGATTTTTATATCTTAAGACGGAACAAAAGCCTAGGGTTTTTCTGTGGGAGAAAGATTTATCCTTTGATAGACTTTTCTGTGTGAGACAGATTTGTTTATTATCAAGTCTGCGACTTTGGGTTGCAGCAACTCTTGGTTGTGGGTGAGATCAGCTAAGGGAATCAAGTGCGCAGTATCCAGCTGGGATCAGAGGCGTAGGAGTACCACTGTACCTTGAATTAGTGGGAGACTGATTGGGGTTCAATTATAGTCCAGTCCGAAGTTATATTGGAGTAGGCTAGTGTTTGTAGCGGCTTAATACAGTGTGTATTCAATATGGACTAGGTCCCGGGGTTTTTTTGCATTTGCGGTTTCCTCGTTAACAAAATTTCTGGTGTCTGTGTTATTTCATTTTCCGCATTATATTATTATCTTTATAATTGAAATAATACAGGTTATGCATTAAAGGTTAATCGATTGGAGATCCGACCTTGTGGTTGTCGATTTCATTGATTAACACTTGGACATTGGTCTTTGGTACCGTCCAAGTTATTCCTTGTATTTGAGAAAGACTCGCTATTGTTTTTAGCTTGAGTAAAAAAAAAATCAAGAGAAAGATGTTAACTCCTTGAGATACTTTTATCTATATTGAGTTTGTCTGTATAGTTGAGTCTCTAGCAAAGTAGTTCGGAGTTAGTCCATACAGATGCTAAGCGAAATATTGGGTGGTGTTGTTAGACCCCCTCTTTTTAAATTGGTATCAGAGAAGGAAAACACACTAAGACCTCATCAGTCTGTGTTTGTAGCGATCTGACTCTATGGACAAAGGTGCTATGTCTACTAACATACCACCAGTCTTCGATGGCTCTAATTACTTATAGTTGAAAATTTCTATGCGAGCCTTCATCCAGTCGCGTGATTTTCAATCATGGGTATATGTTGTCAATAGCTATGATCCGCCTGTTGTTGCAGCCGGAGACGTAAAAGTTCCCAAGAATATTGGTGAATATAATGCTGCCGAGATTCTTGCTACAAAGCAGAATTTTGAAGGGTTAAATGCTATCATACATGCCATTTACCCAAGTCTTCAACACCATATGTCTAATTGCACTAGGTCTGAAGATGCTTGGGATATCTTAAAAAGCATATTTGAAGGTAACTCCAGTGAAAAGGAATCTAGGATTCAAAACCTTAATTCCGATTGGGAAAACCTTCGTATGGCAGATGAAGAATCATTTGATGAGTTTAATCACAAAGTGTCTGAAATTGTTAATGCATCTTTTGCATTGGGTAAGACTATTCCTGAAAAGGACATTGTGATGAAAATTCTCAGATCGCTGCCATCTAGATACGAGTCTAAGAAGCATGCCATCGTTGAGGGGAATAACCTCGATAATCTTTCCAGAAACACCTTGGTTGGAAAGCTAAAGATCTTTGACCATGAGCATACATCCAAAGTCGGTAAGGATGTTGCCTTTAAAGCACAGAAGAACACCAAATTACTTGTCAAAGGTAAAAGTGTTCATGTCTCTGAGGATGATCAGTCTGAGGATGATTTTTCAGATGAAGATCTTGACAAATCAGTCTCCTTGATCACAAGACAGTTTAGGGATCTTCTGTTGATGAGAAGTAAACGGTTTTCAAGAGACAAACCTAAGTCATCATACAAACCTCACGGTCGCGTACCTCCTAAAAACAGGGATGCTGACGAGGCTGATGACGAGGACATGCCTCAGTGCTTTAAGTGTAAGGGTTTTGGCCATTTTGCTAACGAATTCCCAAATCGTAGAAAATACACTGGGAACAAAGGTCTAGCTGTAACAATTGATGAAATGTCTGAAACCTATGATTCTGATGAAGATGGAAAATCAAGTGTAGGGCTTCTTTGTGAAAACATCGATTTTGATACTTGTAGCAATACATATATCAACCTCAATGGGTTCGTATAAGAAGTAAACCCAATCAATCTAGAAGATTCACTAAATCCGGTAACTGGAAACCCTATCAGTGATGTTTCAGGATCAACAATATGTTTTGCTGCTTGCACATCTCAGATGCCTGAATACTATCCAAGATTGACGTGCTCATTTTGTTCGATGAAGGGACATGAACTATCAAGGTGTTACAAATACAAGCACCAAATAAGGCACGCAAGCAAACTTCAACGAAGAGCAGATCGATTAGCAAGAAATCTGAAACTTGCTCAGAAGACCGCCGAGGTATGTAGGATCTTATCTTCGTCTAAGAAGTTGGTTTCCAGAGATAGAATAAGACCATTTGAAAATAAAATATGGTCAATCAGTTTGATAGACAGAGATCAGAGGATTCCTCTCATGAGGAAAAAGATGGACAAATCGTTGTTCATCGCAACACAACTTGATTCTGTTGTTAGGAAAATCTTGTGTCATATGCCTGATCGAAAAAAGACAAGATTGACTGCCGATCCAGGCTTCAGAAAAGTTTTTCCTTCTTTTCTTAGATTTGTTATTTTTGTCTATCAAATAAAAGAAAGGGTTATTATCGACAATTCTACTCTTTATAGGGTTTTAGAGTTGGGCGTATGCGAACCTATCAATAGGTTTTGAACCCTACATTCCTTTTTTCCTTTTGACATCCTTTATAAGACTGCTTTTTGAGTTAAGTGATTCCATCACATAAATCCAGTTGTTCATAACTGTTCTCAAAGCACTATGTCATCAGATGGAAAGGATGTTAACATGATTGTTAAGCCATCAATCAAGGAAAAAGAGAAATCTCCTGTATCTAAGTCCCTGAAAAGAAAAACAAGGAATACAAGAAAACCCAGGGGTGTTCCTTCTAACTCTCAGAAGTTTTCCGATGTTCTTGATGAGTTAAAGGAAATAAGAAGAGAAATTTGTGAAATAAAGACTTTGGTGTCTAAATCCTTGGAAATTCAGAGGACCCTAATTCGACCTCTTCAACCAAGACAGTTCGTGGGGATTGACACTTATCTCCGTGAACCTTATGTCCCGATGGCTGTCGATAACAAGGAGTTCGGGAATGATAAAGAATTTCTTAAAGGAATTGTTGCCTAGTATATCTTCTTTTTGGAGTAGTTGGAAGAATAACTAGCGTTTTCAATAGCGAAGATTGTGACCACATAACTATTTTGTTTTCATCTTCTTATGTTTATTTTTTAGGTTTATTGGTTTTAAATTCTAAAAATATTTGGAGGGTGATGTTATTGCAGTATTAATCTTTATGATTTTGTGATATTGCAATATTTTTATGGGATATCTATTGTTTGCGTCCGTGAACTTGAAGGTCCCATATGTTTTCAAAAGTAAAGTCGTTATGAATTGGTTTTCGTATTGATGAAAGGACAAATGGACTTTTTACAAATACAAAAGATATGCCTATGCAGTCATTTATTTGATGGAAAATAGAATAAAATCTTTTGTGTGACAAGGATAAAGTCTATTATGTCATTATGCATATAGTGATGGAAAGATAGAATAGATCCTTGTATGTATTCTGCGGTATTGATCTTCTTTGATCCATTCTTTTTGTATTACCGTGAAGGCTCAATTGTGTGTCTTATGTTGAGCACGATACAACTAAGTCGATTGTTCTTATTGGCTTTGTTGGTTGTTCCATAAGATGCTATATGTTGAGCATTATGAACTAAATTAATCATCTTGGTTGGTTATTTAGTTATTTGCTCCGAAAGTCTTCTTTTGTCGAGCAAAACTTTTGACAATTAAATTGATTACCTTCGTGATTAGTTTGGTTGTTTGTATTCCAATTAGATTAATTATGGGTTCTCTTGTAATTAGTCTAGTTGAGTTTTCATATATTCCACAAGTTCTTGTGTTGAATATATGAACGGCTATACTAACTACGTCTATTGGTTGATGTAGTCGTATATTCCGTAAGGTTTTCCTTATGTTGAGTATGTGAACGATTAAGTTAGTCATCTCCGTATTATTACCTTAGTCGTAGCTCCGTAAGTTTACCTATGTTGAGCACAATCAATTAAATTGATCACTATTGTGGTTTTATTTAGTTGCGTATTCCAATTAAATTAATCATGGATTTACTTGTGATTAATTTGATTGAGTTTTGGATACAGAAAATCATTTTCCTATGGTTTTTGATGTCCAATTAAAAATCCTTCTTTTCTTTCGAAATTAAGGTCGCTCTTGTTGTTCTCTCGGGAATGATATCAAAGGGGGGAGAATTCTTTTGAACTTGTGCTTAATGGTAATATCTTGCGGGGTGTGCGGCTGTGGAATTTTATAGGGGTTATCTTGTATCTTAAAACTCCTTGATGAATGCATTTATCTTCGGCTTTATGATTGCATCTAAATTAAGTTGGTATGTATTTATTCTTTTAGTCTATGAAACGTCTCTTCTCGGAAATTTCATTAGGAACCCGTTCCTATACCTTTGCCAATTTTATTGACAAAAAGGGGGAGAATTAATGTGTAGTTCTACTACATATACATATGGTTTCCGGATCATTGTGTAAGGGGGAGTGGTTTCCATGTGAGATGGAGTATTGACTAAGGGGGAGTGATACATATCACCGTAGTATTATTGTTAAAGTCGTGATGCAATTGGAATTTGATGTTACATAATAATACTATGTCACTGTATAATGATGACCGAGAATCTCGATTTCTCTCATTGTTATAGCTACGGATCTTCAACAACGGTGATGCTAAACTTACAACCTTTGGGATCATTGGAGTACTTGGAAGGACGGAGATTTCAGGGAACGTTGAAGATTAGACTATGGAATAGGAGCCACTAAAGTTTATCTTTTTTTTATTCCATATGTATTAATAGTTTTGTCACTAAAATTGACAAAGGGGGATATTGTTAGAGCATAGCTCGGTCGACCTCGCATGTGCTGCTATATCAAGCATGTTTGTCAATGTTAATGATGAAAACTATGAGTCTTGATTTCTAGTCTACATAGCTAAGTCTCAGACTAGGATAGAAAAGTATAGTTGAGCTCAAGGACTTCATGGCGATTCATCATACAACGACGAAAATCTACTCAAGGAACCGTGGAACTTCATCAACAAAAAGGTATGTGGAGACTTGAACTTATCTATCACTCAAAAGTCTATCTCTTCTATCTCCTACTTATTATGAGACAAAAGTCATATGCTATATAGACTGGATCATACATATTTGATATTTCGAGCCGAGTATATCTCTCCTATCTATATCTCGAAATCATGTGTTGGTAAAGCGTTTCGCTTTGATCGGGCTTATCTTCACCTAATGACGAAAGTCATATTGTTTCAATTAATTTGAAAATCGCTTTGACGAGAAATAGTGTAACAACTATATAACGTCCTCTAAAAATGTTTCAATGGTTGGAATGAGAGTTTAGGTCTATATAACCAATGATGGATATAAGCATTGTGTGGAAACACATATGTGGATACGTCCTATTCCTTAATCAGAAGTTTTCGAACTTTGTTGAGTGAGAGAAACCGGAGGAATTGGCTTTGCCAAGTCCGCGAACTCAGTTTGCGAACTCAGTCTGCGAACTGACGGAAGTTCTCTTGCCGAGAATTTCTGCTGGGATTTTCCAGAAACTCGTTTGCGTGTTTAGTCCGCGAACTCAGTCCACGAACCTAGCCCGCGAACTGGCGTAAGTCTCCTTGCCGAGATTTTCTGTTGAGTTTGGAAAACTCTGCCGGTTGTCTTAAGACCGCGAACTTGTTTGCGTACTTGAGTGGATTATGATCTAAAGATGTGCTCTGAACATGAAACTTAAATTACTAAGGAATGCAATATGCAAACCGTGGCTATAAAATTCATGAGCCGATTCAATCGAATCGAATCATCTTTGTTTCAATTGTGTCTTGTGTAGTTACATAAGATCTCATAACAATTGAACGACTCTCTAACTAGTTCATTTGAGTCAATTGAACTAGTTATGGTGAATAAGAACAAGGTTAATATGAAATGCTCATATGGTTGACCTTTTGGGTTACTATGTTGAACCAACATACACGTACACGTTTGGGCACGATTTTTACAAACCCAGTAAACGTATATATCAAGTGTGTGTGACAAGCTAAGTTTTCGATCTAACATTTGAGAAATATTAGCTTGAATCTAAATCAGGTTTTCATCTAGCGGTGAATATTGATTGCTTTGTAACTAAGAAAAAACCCTGATTTGAAGACTATATATAGGAGACATCTAGCATTGGGCAAAACTAATCCCCACACGTCTGTGTGATACTAGTGCGCTCGCTAGAGTCGATTATCCTATAACCTTTGGTTTTCTTCTCTAAAACCAGGTTAACGACTTAAAGACTTCTCTGGGATTGTGAAGCCAAATGGATACTACTTTTATCGTAGTTGTGTGATCTGATCTTTCATCTTCTATCGTACGAGTAAATCTTTGATTGTCTTGAGATCGTGAGAGTTCTCCGATAGGCAAGATAAAGAAGTCACAAACATCTTCGTCTCACTGTTTGTGATTCCTCGACGTCCTCTTGTGTATTCAAGTAAGACTGTTGAGAGGTGATTGATTAATCTAGGTTGTTCTTCGGGAATATAAGACCGGATTATCAATTGGTTCCTGTTCACCTTGATTTCATATCTTAAGATGGAACAAAAACCTAGGGTTTTTCTGTGGGAGACAAATTTATCCTTTGATAGACTTTTCTGTGTGAGACAGATTTGTTTATTATCAAGTCTACGATTTTGGGTTGCAGCAACTCTTGGTTGTGGGTGAGATCAGCTAAGGGAATCAAGTGCGCAGTATCCTGCTGGGATCAGAGGCATAGGAGTACAACTGTACCTTGAATTAGTGGGATACTGATTGGGGTTCAACTATAGTCCAGTCCGAAGTTAGCTTGGAGTAGGCTAGTGTCTGTAGCGGCTTAATACAGTGTGTATTCAATCTGGACTAGGTCCCGGGGGTTTTCTGCATTTGCGGTTTCCTCGTTAACAAAATTTCTGGTGTCTGTGTTATTTCATTTTCCGCATTATATTGTTTATCTTTATAATTGAAATAATACAGGTTGTGTGTTAAAGGTTAATCGATTGGAGATCCGACCTTGTGGTTGTCGATTTTATTTATTAACACTTGGACATTGGTCTTTGGTACCGTCCAAGTTTTTCCTTGTAGTTAATAAAGACTCGCTATTATTTTTAGCTTGAATAAAAATCAAATCAAGAGAGAGATATTAACTATTTGAGATACTTTTATCTAGATTGAGTCTGACTGTCTAATTGATTCTCTAGAAAAGTATTTCGGAGTTAGTCCATACAGATTACTAAGCGAAATATTGGATGGTGTTGTTAGACCCCCGCTTTTTCACTTTAATACCACCATAATGATACACGCTCTTCCGGAATCGTCTATCATATTATTCGAACCCAAAATGTTATTTAACACTTTGCAAACCCTTTATAAGGTTATAAAATGGTTCGAAAAATTGTGATTGTTGTTCCGTTGTCTATGACACAAATTTATCGATCGCCTATTTAAAATGGATAACTTACTTCAGGAATCCATATCCATCAACACAGACTGACGAGAGAAAGATATTAAGAAGCAATCAACAAACAAAATTAGTACCCGTAGTCTACTTCGGGGACCAGCAATTTTATTACTTATTCCTGCAATCCAAATATTTCAATAAACCACTTTTGTAGTATATTTTTATGGATTACTACGGGACCCCATCATATAGGTAAGATAATACATGAATTTATAATTTTTATGTTGGACCGTGATAAGTGATTAATTCACATGTTTCTGGTGTCAAATCCATACTTGTTATAAATATAATTCTTGCATATTACCTGTTATTACTCTTGTTTTCTACTTACGTGACATATTAGGCGAATCGTCCAAAAAGGAGCTACAAAGTTCTCAAAGGGACACGGAAGTGAAATACTACTAATGAAGGAGAACCAAAGACTAAATTCAACTCATTCAAATCAATGAGTTCTTAATACCATATTAAAGAGAACGAGAATACAAATTTAACGCAAAAAGCGTGGGCTCATTCTGAGTTTAGACGAAGAAGTTACGGAAAAAAAAACAAAAAAAAGTCATCCAGAGAACAAGAATCGTCACATATAGTAACAATACCGACTGAACCACTATTTCGGCCGATTAAATGCGTTTTTAATCCCTAGAGGCGACACAGTTCCTTAAAAATTGACTATGCCAATTGGAGATGTTTGGGGGCATAAATTTGGAGTTATTTCGACCCTAAAGTTGGTACTACGTACTCATGGGAATTGACCATCTCGATTGTGGCTAACCCAAGGGATGTGTTTTGATGTCCTTTAACTTGTAGAACAAGGAAACAAGGTTTGGGAAGGATTCAAAACCCTAGAAGAGAAGAGACTTGATGGAAAAGCATTGAAGGATATAAAAGAAGACATATAAAGATCAAACAAAATACACCACCAACCTCTAGAGATTATTCTACATATTAAACCTAGGATTTACCTCTATAGAGGGAAACCATCCATTATTCCATCTTCTTCTTCTTTGTAATCATGAGTATCTAAACCTTAGTTGATTAAGGATGAATTCAATGTTCTAGCGTGAATCTTGATTAGTTATACAAGTTTGTTTGGATTTTTTTTTATCATATTGTCGTTTGTTTTCACTATATCAAGGGTTTATGATTGATTTTCTTAGATTATTTGGAATGCATGCTAGATTAATCTATCAATCATTCTAATTCTAGTTGAGAATTGATAAATCCATAATTATCGAGCACCCTCTGCACATGAAAGAACGTGCTACATATTGCAGAGCGATTCAGTGGAGCAACCATGTGTGAAGACAACACTAGTAAGTAGATCTTGCGCTAACAGTATAACTGCTAGGATCAACCTAAGTTCACATAAATTAAATCTTTCAACTGTGTTATACGTTGAGTGCACTACTACTGGTGGTTTGGTTGGCTAAAATCTGATATATGAGCACTTCGGTATCTGGTTACAGAAGGAACTTTGTGGATAACACTGCTCTAGTTGTTTTTCTAGGGTGGTTGATGAATGGTTCTAACGGAAGATAGATAAGTATATATACTAACTCGGTAAACACTTGGCAACGACGAAGGATTTCTTAATCATCTTTTCTTTATTATTGTTCTTTTATTTACTTTTTAGTTATCTTACAACCAATCCCTCTACAGTATTTTATTTTATTGTAGTTTTGCTAATCTGAATAACCTATCAATTACACAACTCTCTGTGGGAACGATCCTTACTACCACTATATTACTAGTTAATTAGTGGCAAATGTCTTGAGTAATTTGTTGCACTTGCAACACGGATCAGATCGCATCCGGGGTCAACAACATCTCTCATGGATTTCTCCTGTAATTTGTAATTTACAAGACAAGTAGGTAAAAGAGTAAACAAAACTCAAAATAAACAAAATATGCACACACATATGGTACTAATATGATATCAATAAATATTAATCTTTATAACCTTCAGGGTCGAAGAAATATCAATTTACAGGTGTGTACATGGACGTTTCTTTATGAAAAAAGTTTTCTCAATATTAGGATGTTACTTCAGGAACCGCTGATATAGACCGGGTAGCGCTTTCTTATGGGTCACTTCTGTAACGGATCGGCTAGATCGGCACGCGCCTTGTACTCATATTATGTCACACCATATTCCAGCTTATGGTGGTATAATTTCAAAGGTTTTGGAGATTATTAGAGCAACAAAAAATCAAATTTGCGCTATTTTTCATGGACGCAACAATTTCTCTCGTCATCAAATCAAAATCGTTGGTACCATAACAAAGAAATAAAACGGAGAATTATTATTAAAATTTGCGGAGTAGCGATTCTCACTTTTCCCAAACTTACCAAAGAGTATAAATTAACATATGTATTCAGTTAATATATATGGATTAATTGATATATGGTTTAATTTAATTGCACATATTGAAAACATAATCCGGTATGATATCCTTGATCACAACAAAAATAATATATGTAAGTATAAGGCTAAAATCATAATTAATGGAAATAAAACATAAAGACTTAGAGAAGAAAAATAACAATCTTTGCGCTCGATAACGCCATTTTTCGCCTGTTGGTCAGAAAGACTTGAAGGTAATAGCAGTTTAAACCGTCATGAGCTATTTATGCTGATAGTGTGTTATGTATTTATCAACTGATCTCGATATAATAGTGAGTCACACCAAAGTGTTACTGACACCGATATAATAGTGAGTCACACCAAAGTATACTCAGCTGTTAACATAAAGAAAAATGAAAGATCGGTAGAGGGAATATGAAACTTGTGTTCCATTTTCATTTCTTAGTTTTTATTTTCTAAGAGAAGGGGCTATGTAGTGGGGGTTCTCATTCAATATGAATGAGTCTCACTGGATTTGCTCAAATTAGGTGATACTATGGAATGAGAACACCCACTCATCATCAATAATCATTCATACACTCATTCGATCAAATGAGTGGGCGACAGTGGACACTAAGCGGCTGAAGATCTGCCTCTCAAGCCTATTTTAGAATTTTATTAATTTAAACCTCTTGAAAGCGGGACCCATAATTAGGTTTTATTATTGAAAATAAAAATCACGGGGAGGCATATTTTCAGTCGTTTAATCCCTTAATTTAGCTTACCATGGTCAAAAAACCATCATTGAGCCAGCCTCTCATCGTTTTTAGCAGTGATTAATTTAACACTGATTGGATAGCCCTTTCTCTAAGAGCATCTCCAATGGAGTTTGAGTTTTTATAAAAATTGATATCACATAGGATTTTAGATACTAAAACCAAAAAAATTATCTCCAACAGTGGTTGGCTAAGGAAAATTAAGATTAGTTAGGAATACATACAGATGAGAGTATCTATTTTTGGAGACTCTCATCCCACCTCACTAATCTTGGTGTTTTTTCAAAATCTTGTAAATATATTGTTTGTGGGTCACACTAACAAAAATCTGATTTATTTTATTTCCGCCTCACGTACATATCCAAACACCGTTGAAGATGTTCTGATTTATTCACAAAGATTTATTTTTCATGCCAATAATATCAGTTTAAATTTTATCTCCACCTCAGATATATAACCAAATACCATTGGAGATGCTCTAAGTGCCACTTGCCAAATGGAATGTAAAATACCCGCATAGACACACGTGTCATCATGAGGATTATGGTCAACCCTTGAGGTTAAGCTAATTTATTTTAACCATATTTATGTGAGCTTAGGATCCGATGACATGGTTATAATGACATTATCAATATCATGATATGGTGAGACCATGGGCCGATGGTGAGCCACCAAATGTCATGCTCAACTCACACGACAAATTACATAATTTAGAAAGTTCTCTTTCCGTAAGAATTTTCTTTCATCCCTATAGCAACAGTCTCATATTATGTTTCTCCAATTTGGCCTTCTCCCATCTCGAGGTAAGCATACACACAAATCTAAACACTACATTTTAGCCTTGGGGTGTCTCAAATACATCCATACAAGTTTCAACTGTAATTTCATCTGTGTGATGTTCTTGGTCTGAAAGTAATCAAACAACATTAACCAGGGAATTCCCCGAATCATAGTACTACACTCCACAGAAACAAAATGAATACACCAATTACATACATAAGGTAAAAAGAATAAGCAGGGCCGTCTCGTAGTTTTTGTAGGCTCTAGGCGTTCCTCAAAATTTGGGCCTTTTGCGACAGTACATTATATTTTTTTCTTAAAAGAAATTTAGTATTCATATCTATATGAAATTCGCAATCAATGTTGCACACACAATCTTTGAAGTATGCTTAACCACATTATTACATATTATTGTAATACGTATCACTGAATGTAAGGATGCATATGATTTTCCACCAACCAACATTCTACTTTTACACTCTTATGAATATTTATCTATATATAACATAAAATAAAATGATCTTCGTCTCTTCGTATTTAGAGAAAACAATCAGTATTTCAAATTAATATTTATTTCTTTTTGTAAAATACTTACCAAAAAGTTCATAAAAACATTGTATACAAAAAAAAAAGAATCATATTATATTAAAAAAAATTATACGTAATAAAAATATTATGACGAACTGAATTTTTAACACATGGGAGATATTTTCAGCAATTAAATTAATAGTAATGTACACAATAAATATATTAACGAAGATAATTGCATGCATTATCGAGTCTTGTCTTTTATTTTTTAAATTAATTTTTTAATTAATTTTTTATCTAGTAATTAATATTATGCATTAGCTACTTCTTTATATTATCGCATATGGAATGTATTTTGTTAAGTTGTCCATTGGTGATGATTGACATACTTAATCTTTATGAATATATCTTTTGTGCATTGTTTTCCATGAGATTGTTATATCCAACCATTTTTTCGTTATGAGCGATCTCATGATAATCTTCAAAAGTTATGCTTATAAATCTAATGTTCTTCCTTGAACAACTTAGGATAAATACTGTTGACGATTGGTCTTTGGTTTACATCTTCTTGTGAGATTTGCTGAATTCCGAGAAGACCATTTTCTAGTAAAAAGGATCACATTTGTTGTTCTGTTTTAAGAATGACATTCAATGGGGGAGTGTTTTTAATTGAACTTGCGCTTAATTGACATCTTTGGAGGGAGTATGGTTGTGTACTTTAAGAGAGTAAAGTACCATTAAAATTTCTACCGTGGAAGAAACTAAGTTGTGAAAACTTGGTGGAATCATCATTCACGATATGATTGAATTCTTAGTCTCAGTTGTTCTCCTAATAGCTTAATTCATGAGGAACCCAATTCTCATCACCTTTGTCAACTTTTTGACAAAAAGGGTGAGAAAAAATGATGGCTTTTTGTTACATTATATTAAGGGAGAGTTATTTAATATGTATGTGCAATCGTCGTCCAATCTAGCAAAAATATACATGTAAAGAATAAGGGGTGAACATATCACAACAAGAAGTAGTACACTATATGTTTGAAAAAGTATATTGTGCTTAAACGTGACAAAGAATACTACTCATTGGGATAACAACTATGTGCGAATTAAGATACATCCATGCAAATTCTAAAGGGGAGGGTAATGTTAAAGTTGTTATCTATCGTTGTTGAATCATCTATTATAGGTACTCAAAGAATACATGAAGATTCGCAGAAGATGAAATATTAACAAACGGGACATTGTTACTGTGAATGCTTGGTTGAACCTCCAGACACTGATACGGAAAGTATGTTATCAAATTTATATGCCAAAATTATTTCTCAATTTATAGCCTCCTAAAGTTAAGTTTGGTTTAGATTAAGTTAGGTAATTAAGTCATAGGTTCATCCAAGTTACTACTGAAGATTACACGAACACATCATTTGAAGAACTTCATCAAATATTAGTAACAACGATTGATTTTTATTTCAGTTTACTTTCCATTTTATCTATCTATATATCTAAAAAAAATCAAAGGCTTTGGTAAATAATCGAATCACAAAGATTTTTCTTGTCACATATCAGCTCTTCGGCTAAAGTTTAGTGAAGTTCGATGCCAAGCTCATGTTTATCGCTTTTTCGAAACTAAAATCAAGTAAATATTCTCTCATAATTTTTGAAAGTATAGGTTCGCAAACCTATTTAAAAAATTAGTTTGAAATTTCAATTTCATACATATAGGGTTGTGAACCTATGTTTTAAGTTCGCAAACTTAGAAAAGACTGAAAGTTTCCTGAACTTGGCTTTGGTTTGGATTCACGAACCTAATGGAGAGAGAAAGATTCATGAACCCAAACTTGCTGATGTTCGCGCACCTAAATTTTGAGTTTGCGAATCTTACTTAGAAAAATTTCTCCTGACACTTTTTCTAATTCAATTCGTGAATATAAAATCTTAGGTTCGTGAACCTGAAGGTACAAAACATACAAAAACTCTTTTTTGATAATTGTTGTACTTTCTTTATTTGTTTTTTAAGCAATTTTTTTTCGCATTCTTAAGAATTGTAATTTTGAGCTAATTCTTTTACGAGAAAAGTTATATTGTTTTGTCCAAGAATTGATCAAACTTGAGATACAAGTTTGAGTCTCATTTCAGGTAATTGCAACTTCGAATGCACACGCCTAACTTTTAGCAGTTTGAAGTTATCTTCGGAAATATTATACTTATGGAAATTGCTCCATGTTTAATTATTTTAACACTTAAAACTATGGGAAAAAAATCAATGCAAGTAAAGTTCTAACTAAATAAACAAACTTAAATTTAGCGGCATTGAGAATTTTTGGGGTGTGGGAAAATCATTAGTTACATTTAAAACAACCTAGCTTTGATACCAATTACTATATATTGGAGACATCTACACAAAATCTTAATCCTTTACACATTGTAGATCTGGTTGTAAAGTTTGTCTACCAACATTGAAGTTTCTTTGAGAACTGAGGTGAGACTTTGAAAAACTTCACTTGGAGGTTCGTGAAGCATAAATAAAACTATCTTTCTTTGGTAGCTACAGAACAAGTATATATAGGTCATTCTCTTCTGCTAAAAGGTTACTCTCACTCAAGAATTATTGATTAAAATAAAATATTGACAAAACTTCAATTCAATTGCATATAACGCTTATCTATCACATATCAAATTTAAGATACCACAAAATTCATTTAGGCTTGTTCTAAGATTGATATGCTTATGAGAAATACTGATTATGATTCTCTGCACGATTAAAGAAGTAGACCTAATGTTTTGATTTAAATTCGTCTACATCTAATGAAAGGTTTTTGGCACTTTGATTTATCATCTAATATTAAATTAATTTCCATCCTGTTTGAGGTAGGGTAATGCTAGACCTCACGAATACGATTATGGAGCAACTCCTAGGCCTACAAAGAACATCACCAAGAGAATCAAATATATGTGTAGGTTCTTGCGTTAATCATGAGGATTAGGGGAACAACTGTAGTATAGTATCCGGGACGGTTCATTTTATCTCAACTGAAAATGCGGGGGTCTAACAACTACACCCAAAAATTTGTTTGGCAATCTGAGAGGACTTACTCCAATATACTTTCTAGACAATCAACTAGACAGTCAGACTCAATCTAGAGAAAAGTATATCAAAGAGTTTAATATCTCTAACTCTTAATTCAATCCGCAATCAACAAATAGAAATCTGCGAGCCCGATTGAATATAAGGGGAGTAACTTGAACGGTACCAAAGACCAATGTTCAAGTGTCAATCAATGTAAATCAACAACCAAAGGTTGGATATTCTAATTGATTGATCTTAACACACAACCTGTGATATTTCAATTATATACAAAATATAATGCGGAAAAGAAATAACACAGACACCATAATTTTGTTAACGAGGAAAACCGCAAATGCAGAAAAACCGCGACCTGGTGTAGTTTGAACACCACATTGTATTAAGCCGCTACAGACTCTAGCCTACTACCAATTAACTTCGGACTGGACTGTAGTTGAAGCCTAATCAATCTCACACTGCTTCAAGGTACAGCTGCGTTCCTTACGTCTCTGATCCCAACAGGATACTACGCACTTGATTCCCTTAGTTGATCTCACCCACAAGCAAGAGTTGCTACGACCCAAAGTCAAAGAATTGATAAACCAATCCTCCTCACACATAAAAGTCTATAGATTGAATAAATTTGTCTCCCACAGAAATACCCAAGAGATTTTGTTCCGTCTTTTGATAAATCAAGGTGAACATGAACCAATTGATAAACCGGTCTTATATTCCCGAAGGACAACCTAGTATTATCAATCACCACACAATAATCTTAATCGACTAGAGAAACAAGATATTTTGGAATCACAAACGATGAGACGAAGATGTTTTTGATTACTTTTATCTTGCCTATCAGAGAAATTAATCTCGAGTCAATTATTTCAAATGTACTCAATACGATAGAATCGGGCAAGATCAGAACACGCAACTACAAAGAAAATAGTTGGGTCTGGATTCACAATCCCAATGAAGCATTTCAAGTCGTTAACCTACAGGGTCTCGATAGAACACTAAGGTTAAAGGAGAATCGACTCTAGTTTATGCAACTAGTAACACGCAAGAGGTGTGGGGATTAGGTTTCCCAGTTGCTAGAGTTCTCCTTTATATAGTTTTCAAATCAGGGTTCGCAATCCAAGTTACCTTGGTAACAAAGCATTCAATATTCACCGTTAGATGAAAAACCTGATTCAACCAAGCTAATATCTTTCAACCGTTATATCGAACTTTGCCTGTTACACACAAATGAAATGTACCCTTATTTAGGTGTATGTATTCGTACCCAAACATGTACACCATGTTGGTTCACAAATAGTTAACCGAGGTTAGCCATATGATTACTCTCATATCAACCTTATTCATCTTAACCATAACTAGTTCAAATGACTCAAATGAAACTAGTCATAGAGTTGTTCAATTGTTATATTCTCATAGAATTACACAAGAACAAAATTGAAGATAAATTGGTTTGATTCACTCGAATCAATCATGAACATTATAGCCACGGTTTGCAAAGATCGCATTCCTTAATCCTTATTATATAAATGTTTATGTTCATGTTCATAACGATTTTAGAACTTTAACCTTCAAGTATGCAAACAGGTACGCATACTTGAAATACCCGGACTAAAATTGGGTTTCGCCAGTACTCAAACGGGTACCCGAACTTTCAATCCCAGTAGAAATTCTCGGATATGAACCTGTATGCCAGTACGCAAACGGGTACGCATACTAAGGTTCCCGGATTTCTCAACCCAACAGGTACGCAAACAGGTGCGCATACTATGGTTCCCGAACATGGATTACATATGTGCAAAAGTGCACAACATGACATCCAATAATGGTTAAGTGTTATAAACTCTTATTTCAATCATTGAAACTTTCTTAGAAGATGACAATAGTCGTTTTCACATACTATTAGCATCAAAGAAATTTTCAAGTTATTGAAATAATTATAACGAAACATTCGAAGACAACAACAAATGATTGTATCACACAAATTATATAAGATGAACTTGGTTGAAGCGAAAGCTTGCCAACACATATTTCGAGAAATATGTAAGCGGGATAAACTCAGCTCGAAATCTCAAATGTATATAGAAAACTATATCGTAATATGACTTATGTCTCAATATAGGAGATAAAGTAGAAATAGACTTTCCAAGTGATAGATGAGTTTCAGTCCCCACATAACTTTTGTCGATGAAGTTCCAAAATCTCCCCTTAGTAGTTCTTCGTCTTCAAATGATGAACGTCGTGAAGTCTAAGCTCAATTACACAATCTATGTCCTAGTCCGAGACATCTATAAATAGGCTAGACATCAAGACTTATAGTTTTGATCACTAACATTGAAAAACATGCTTAAGATAGCAACGCATGCGATTTCGACCGAGCAGTGCTCTAAAAATCTCCCCCTTTGTCTATTTTAGTGACAAAACTATCAATACATATGGATTACAAAATAAATAAGACTTTGTAGATTCTCATCCAAATGCTTGATCTCCTTGGAATCTACAACACGACTCGAAATCTTCGTCACTTCCAAGTACTCCATGATTCTAAACATGTTCAACTCAGCATCATAGTTGTTGAAGATCCGTAGCGATAACAATGAGAAAACAAATGCTCTTAATCATTGTTATACAATGTCATAGTATTATTACACAACATCAAAGTTCAATAGTATCACAACTTTGAAAACAATACTATGCTGATATGTATCACTCCCCCTTAGTCAATACTTCATCTCAACATGAAAACCACTCCCCCTTACATAATGATCCGTAAACCATATGTATTTGTAGTATGAAACTACACATTAATTCTCCCTTTTTTTGTCAATATAGATTGGCAAATGTACGAAAACTAGTGGGATCCTCATGAAATTTTCATAGAGATACTTCATGACCAAAAGAGAATAACATACCAACTTATTTAGATGCAATCATAAATACGAAGCTAAATGCATTCATCAAGGAGTTTATAAAGATACAAGATAACCCCTATAATATTCCACAGCCGCACTCCCCACAAAGATTTGGCAATTAAGCACAAGTTCAAATAAGAACTCTTCCCCATAATATGTCATTCCCGAAAGAACAACAAAGGCGATCTTGCTTTTACAAGAAAATAAATATTTCTTTAGATATAACCAAATCACATGAAAACATGAATTTGAGTCCAAAAATATCAATTGAATCAACCACAAAAATGATCAATTCAATTGGTTATGCTCGACATAAGAGAACTTACGGAGCAACACAATATATGCACAAAAATGTGGATCGGAGATGGACCAATACTGCGGAATACACAAGGATTCATTCTATTATATATCATTATTTGCACAATGACATATGATAGACATAATCCTTGTAAACAAAAGTTCATCCTTTCTTCCATCAAAATTTGCATAATGACATAAAAGGTTTTAACTTTTGTTTGTCAAAAGTTCATTCTATCTTTTATCAATACTTTCATACTGACATAATATAAATAAGTTTTGAACAAGTACTATGGGACAGTCACAGGTTCACGGACGTAAACAACATATCCCATAACAATTTGCAATATATAAAATCATAAAGATTAAAATTGCAAACATCATATTCCAAAAAACTTAGAATTTAAATAAATAAATTTAAAAACATGAAGATGAAAACGTTGGACATAGCTATGTGTACTCACAATAACGGCTATTCCAAACCCTAGTTATTCTTCTAAAAACACAAGAAATAAATTCTCATAAGAAGATTTACTAGACATTGAGGCCTCTGAATAATTATTTATCGTCCTCGAACTCCTTGTCGTCAACAACCATAGGTACATAAGGTTCGTGAAGAAAGGAGTCAATTCCAACAGACCTTCTAGGCTGATGATGTCGAACCAGGGCCTTCTGAATTTCGAGAGTTCTCATAACGAAAGACTTTATTTGCTGTATCTCCTTCCTTGTTTCCTTCAACTCTTCAAGGACATCAGAAAACTTCCGAGAATTTGAAGGAACAACTCTTGGCTTTCTCACATTCCTTCTTTTTTCTTTTCAAAGTTGGAGGTAACAGAGATTTCTCTTATTCCTTCCTGATTGATGGCTTTGAAAATTCGGGGGTCTAAAAACCACACCCAACAATTCGTTTGGCAATCTGACAGGACTTACTCCAATACACTTTCTAGAGAATAAACTAGACAGTCAAACTCAATCTAGAATAAAGTATATCAAAGAGTTTATTATCTCTAACTTTTAATTCAATCTGCAATCAGCAAATAGAAATCTGCGAGCCCGGTTGAATATAAGAGGAATTACTTGAACGGTACCAAAGACCAATGTTCAAGTGGCAATCAATGTAAATCAACAACCCAATGTTGAATATTCTAATTCATTGATCTTAATGCACAACCTGTGATATTTCAATTATATAACAAAATATAATGCGGAAAAGAAATAACACAGACACCAGAATTTTGTTAACGAGGAAACCGCAAATGCAGAAAACCCCCGGGACCTAGTCCATATTGAACACTACACTGTATTAAGCCGCTACAGACACTAGACTACTACCAATTAACTTCGGACTGGACTGTAGTTGAATCCTAATCAATCTCACACTGATTCAAGGTACAGTTGCGCTCCTTACGTCTCTGATCCCAGCAGGATACTACACACTTGATTCCCTTAGCTGATCTCACCCACAACTAAGAGTTGCTACGACCCAAAGTCGAAGACTTGATAAACAAATCTGTCTCACACAGAAAAGTATATAAGATTGAATAAATCTGTCTCCCACAGAAATACCCAAGAGTTTTTGTTCCGTCTTTTGATAAATCAAGGTGAACAGGAACAACTTGATAAACCAGACTTATATTCCCGAAGAACAGCCTAGTATTATAAATCACCTCACAATAAATTTAATCGACTAGCGAGACGAAGGTGTTTGTGACTACTTTTCTATCTTTCCTATCAGAGATATAAATCTCAAGCCAATTTTACAATTGCACTCAATCATGATAGAAACAAGAAGATCAAATCACGCAACTACAAAGAGAATAGTTGGGTCTGGCTTCACAATCCCAATGAAGTCTTCAAGTCGTTAACCTACAGGGTCTCGAAAAGAAACCAAATGTTAAAGGAGAATCGACTCTAGTTATGCAGCTAGTAACACACATGAGGTACGGGGATTAGGTTTCCCAGTTGCTAGAGTTCTCCTTTATATAGTTTTCAAATTAGGATTTGCAATCCAAGTTTCCTTGGTAACAAAACATTCAATATTCACCGTTAGATGAAAATCCTGATTCAACCAAGCTAATATCTTCAACCGTTAGATCGAACTTAGCTTGTTACACACAAATGAAATGTAACCTCATTTAGGTTTATGTAACTGTACCCAAACGTGTACACCATGTTGGCTCACAAATAGTTAATCGAGGTTAGCCATATGATTACTCTTATATCAACCTTATTCATCTTAACCATAACTAGTTCAAATGACTCAAATAAAACTAGTTAACGAGTTGTTCAATTGCTATATTCTCATAGAATTATACAAGAACACAATTGAAGAAAAATCGGTTTGATTCACTCGAATTAATTCATGAACATTATAGCCACGATTTGCAAAGATTACATTCCTTATTAATAAATGTTTAGGTTCATGTACAACCGATTTTAGAAAGTAACCTACTTAAGTATGCGTACGGGTATGCGTACTTAAGTAACCGGATTTGAATTTATTTTAGTTTTCAAACTCAACAAAAATTCACGGACGTGAACCTTCCGCCAGTATGCATACGAGTACGCGTACTTTAGGTAACCAGATCAGTTTGGTTTTTGGTTTTCAAACTCAGAAGAAATTCACAGACGTGAACTTCCGCCAGTATGCGTACGGGTACACATACTTACCCAGTCTCCTACAACCTTTTTGTATACATACAAGTATGCATACTTTAGGTTCCCAGTTTTTGACTTATACGCTAATGTGCGAACACACTATGCTTATATCCAAAGATGGTTACAAGATTCTAAACTCTTTATTTCAATCATTGAAACATTCTTCTATAAGGACTATAGCCGTTTTCACACACTATTAACATCAAAGCAATTTTCAAGATATTGAAATAATCATTATGGAAACATTAATTCCAAGTCATACACCAAATGATTGTATCACACAAACCATGTAAGATGTTACTCGGCCATTTTCTCATGATATAAGATGAACTTGGTCAAAGCGAAATCTTACCAACATATATTTCTAGAAATATGTAAGCGAGATATACTCAGCTCGAAATCTCAAATGTGTATATAGAAAACTATATCGTAATACGACTTATGTCTCAATATAGGAGATAGAGTAGAAATAGACTTTCCAAGTGATAGATGAGTTTCAGTCTCCATATACCTTTTGTTGATGAAGTTCCACAAGCTCCCCTTAGTAGTTTTTCGTCTTCAAATGATGAACGCCGTGAAGTCTAAGCTCAACTGCACAATCTATGTCCTAGTCCGAGACATCTATAAATAGGCTAGACATCAAGACATATAGTTTTGATCACTAACATTGACAAACATGCTATAAAAATATCCCTCTTTGTTAATTTTAGTGACAAAACTATCAATACATATGGATTACAAAATAAATAAGACTTTGTAGCTTCTCATCCAAATGCTTGATCTCATTGGCATCTTCAACACGACTCGAAATCTTCGTCACTTACAAGTACTCCATGATTCTAAACGTGTTCAACTCAGCATCGTAGTTGTTGAAGATCCGTAGCGATAACAATGAGAAAACAAATGCGCTCAATCATTGTTATACAGTGTCATAGTATTATTACAGAGCATCAAAGTTCAATAGTATCACAACTTTGAAAACAATAGTATGCTGATATGTATTACTCCCCCCTTAGTCAATACTTCATCTCAACATGAAAACCACTCCCCTTACACAATGATCCGTAAACCATATGTATTTGTAGTATAAAAATACACATTAATTCTCCCCCTTTTTTTCAATATAAATTGGCAAATGTACGAAAACTAGTGGGATCCTCATGAAATTTTCATAGAGATACTTCATGACCAAAAGAGAATAACATACCAACTTATTTAGATGCAATCATAAAGCCGGAGCTAAATGCATTCATCAAGGAGTTTATAAAGATACAAGATAACCCCTATAATATTCCACAGCCGCCCTCCCCATAAAGATTTGGCAATTAAGCATAAGTTAGAACTCTCCCCCATAATATGTCATTCCCGAAAGAATAACGAAGGAGACCTTGCTTTTACAAGAAAAGAAGGATTTCTTTAGATATAACCAAATCACATGAAAACATGAATTTGAATCCAAAAATCTCAATTGAATCAACCACAAAAATGATCAATTCAATTTATCATGCTCGACATAATAGAACTTACGGAGCAACACAGTATATGCACAAAAATGTGGATCGGAGATGGACCAATACTGCGGAATACACAAGGATTCATTCTATTTTCATCATTATTTGCACAATGACATATGATAGACATAATTCTTGTAAACAAAAGTTCATCCTTTCTTCCATCAAAATTTGCTTAATGACATAAAAGGTTTTAACTTTTGTATGTCAAAAGTTCATTCTATCTTTTATCAATACTTTCATACTGACATAATAGAAATAACTTTTGAAGAAGTATGGGACAGTCACAGGTTCATGGACGTAAACAACATATCCCATAACAATTTGCAATATATAAAATCATAATGATTAAAATTTCAAACATCATATTCCAAAAAACTTAGAATTTAAATAAATAAATCTGAAAACATGAAGATGAAAACGTTGGACATAGGTATGTGTACTCACAATAATGGCTATTCCAAACCCTAGTTATTCTTCTAAAAAAACAAGAAATAAATTATCATAAGAAGATTTACTAGACATTGAGGCCTCTGAAGAATTCTTTATCGTCCTCGAACTCCTTGTCGTCAACAGCCATAAGTACATAAGGTTCGTGAAGGAAGGAGTCAATTCCAACAGACCTTCTAGGCTGATGATGTCGAACCAGGGTCTTCTGAATTTCGAGAGTTCTCATAACAAAAGCCTTTATTTGCTGTATCTCCTTCCTTGTTTCCTTCAACTCTTCAAGGACATCAGAAAACTTCTGAGAATTTGAAGGAACAACTCTTGGTTTCCTCACATTCCTTATTTTTTCTTTTCAAAGTTGGAGGTAACAGAGATTTCTTTTTTTCCTTCATGATTGATGGCTTTGAAAATACGGGGTCTAACAACCACACCCAATAATTCGTTTGGCAATCTGAGAGGACTTACTCCAATACACTTTCTAGAGAATCAACTAGACATTCAGACTCAATCTAGAATAAAGTATATCAATGAGTTTAATATCTCTAACTCTTAATTCAATATGCAATCAGCAAATAGAAATATGCGAGCCCGATTGAATATAAGAGGAATTACTTGAACGGTACCAAAGACCAATGTTCAAGTGTCAATCAATGTAAATCAACAACCAAAAGTGGGATATTCTAATTGATTGATCTAAACAGACAATCTGTGATTTTCAATTATATGACAAAATATAATGCGGAAAAGGAATAACACAGACACCAGAATTTTGTTAACGAGTAAACCGCAAACGCAGAAAACCCCAGCGACCTAGTCCATATTGAATACCATACTGTATTAAGCCGCTACAGACACTAGCCTACTACCAATTAACTTCGGACTGGACTGTAGTTGAACCCTAATCAATCCCACAGTGATTCAAGGTACAATTGTGCTTTTTACGTCTCTGATCCCAGCAGGATACTACACACTTGATTCCCTTAGCTGATCTCACCCACAACTAAGAGTTGCTATGACCCAAAGTCGAAGACTTGATAAACAAATCTATCTCACACAGAAAAGTATATAAGATTGAATACATTTGTCTCCCACAGAAATACCCAAGAGTTTTTGTTCCGTCTTTTGATAAATCAAGGTGAACATGAACCACTTGATAAACCGGACTTATATTCCCGAAGAACAACCTAGTATTATAAATCACCTCACAATAAACTTAATCGACTAGCGAAACAAGTTATTATGGAATCACAAACGATGCGACGAAGGTTTTTGTGACTACTTTTCTATCTTTCCCATCAGAGATATAAATCTCAAGACAATTTTACAATTGCACTCAATCACGATAGAAACATCAAGATCAGATCACGCAACTACAAAGAGAATAGTTGGGTCTGGCTTCACAATCCCAATGAAGTATTCAAGTCGTTAACCTACAGGGTCTCGAGAAGAAACCAAAGGTTAAAGGAGAATCGACTCTAGTTATGCAACTAGTAACACACCGGAGGTGTGGGGATTAGGTTTCCCAGTTGCTAGAGTTCTCCTTTATATAGTTTTCAAATCAGGGTTTGCAATTCAAGTTACCTTGGTAACAAAGCATTCAATATTCACCGTTAGATGAAAAACCTGATTCAACCAAGCTAATATCTTTCAACCGTTAGATCGAACTTAGCTTGTTACACACAAATGAAATGTAAACTCATTTTGGTTTATGTAACTGTACCCAAACGTGTACACCATGTTGGCTCACAAATAGTTAATCGAGGTTAGCCATATGATTTCTCTCATATCAACCTTATTCATCTTAACCATAATTAGTTCAAATGACTCAAATAAAACTAGTTAAAGAGTTTTTCAATTGCTATATTCTCATAGAACTAATACATGAACATTATAGCCACAGTTTGCAAAGATTGCATTCCTTATTAATAAATGTTTAGGTTCATGTACAACCGATTTTAGAAAGTAACCTACTTAAGAATGCGTACGGGTATGGGTACTTAAGTAACCGAATTTGAGTTTATTTTAGTTTTCAAACTCAGCGAAAATTCACGGACGTGAACCCCTCCGCCATTATGCGTACGGGTACGCGTACTTTAGGTAACCGGATCAGTTTGGTTTTTGGTTTTCAAACTCAGCAGAAATTCACGGACGTGAACTTCCGCCAATATGCGTATGGGTACACATACTTACCCAGTCTCCTACAACCTTTTTGTGTACACACAAGTATGCATACTTTAGGTTCCCGGTTTTTGACTTATACACTAATGTGCGAACACACTATGCTTATATCCAAAGATGGTTACAAGATTCTAAACTCTTTATTTCAATCATTGAAACATTCTTCTATAAGAACAATAGCCGTTTTCACACATTATTAGCATCAAAGCAATTTTCAAGATGTTGAAATAATCATTATCGAAACATTAATTCCAAGTCTTACACCAAGTGATTGTATCACACAAACCATGTAAAATGTTACTCGGCAATTTTCTCATGATATAAGATGAACTTGGTCAAAGCGAAAGCTTACCAACACATATTTCGAGAAATATGTAAGCGAGATATAATCAACTCGAAATATCAAATGTGTATATAGAAAACTAGGATGATGATGTCGAACCAGGGCTTTTTGAATTTCAAGAGTTCTCATAATAAAATCCTTTATTTGCTGTATCTCCTTTCTTGTTTCCTTCAACTCTTCAAGGACATTAGAAAACTTTTGAGAATTTGATCGAACATCTCTTGGCTTCCTCACATTCCTTCTTTTTTCTTTTCAAAGTTGGAGGTAACAGAGATTTCTATTTTTCCTTCATGATTGATGGCTTTGAAAATACGGGGGGTCTAACAACCACACCCAATAATTCGTTTGGCAATCTGAGAGGACTTACTCCAATACACTTTCTAGAGAATCAACTAGATATTCAGACTCAATCTAGAATAAAGTATATCAAAGAGTTTAACATCTCTAACTCTTAATTCAATTTGCAATCAGCAAATAAAAATCTGCGAGTCCGATTGAATATAAGAGGAATTACTTGAACGGTACCAAAGACCAATGTTCAAGTGTCAATCAATGTAAATCAACAACCAAAGGTGGGATATTCTAATTGATTGATTTAAACGCACAACCTGTAATTTTCAAATATATAACAAAATATAATGCGGAAAAGGAATAACACATACACCAGAATTTTGTTAACGAGGAAACCGCAAATGCAGAAAAACCCCGGGACCTAGTCCATATTAAACACCACACTGTATTAAGCCGCTACAGACACTATCCTACTACCAATTAACTTCGGACTGGACTGTAGTTGAACCCTAATCAATCTCACACTAATTCAAGGTACAGTTGCGCTCCTTACGTCTCTGATCCCAGCAGGATACTACGCACTTGATTCCCTTAGCTGATCTCACCCACAACTAAGAGCTTCTACGACCCAAAGTCGAAGGCTTGATAAAAAAATCTGTCTCACACATTAAAGTATATAAGATTGAATAAATCTGTCACCCACAGAAATACCCAAGAGTTTTTGTTCCGTCTTTTGATAAATCAAGGTGAACAGGAACCACTTGATAAACCGGACTTATATTCCCGAAGAACAACCTAGTATTATAAATCACCTCACAAGAAACTTAATCGACTAGCGAAACAAGTTATTGTGGAATCACAAACGATGAGATGAAGGTGTTTATGACTACTTTTCTATTCCTATCAGAGATATAAATCTCAAACCAATTTTACAATTGCACTCAATCACGATAGAAATATCAAGATCATATCACGCAACTACAAAGAGAATAGTTGGGTCTGGCTTCACAATCCCAATGAAGTCTTCAAGTCGTTAACCTACATGGTCTCGAGAAGAAACCAAAGGTTAAAGGAGAACCGACTCTAGTTATGCAACTATTAACACACAGGAGGTGTGGGGATTAGGTTTCCCAGTTTCTAGAGTTCTCCTTTATATAGTTTTCAAATTAAGGTTTGCAATCCAAGTTACCTCGGTAACAAAGCATTCAGTATTCACCGTTAGATGAAAAAACCGACTCAACCAAGCTAATATCTTTCAACCGTTAGATCGAACTTAGCTTGTTACAGACAAATGAAATGTAACCTCATTTTGGTTTATGTAACTTTACCCAAACGTGTACACCATGTTGGCTCACAAATAGTTAATCGAGGTTAGCCATATGATTACTCTCATATCAACCTTATTCATCTTAACCATAATTAGTTCAAATGACTCAAATAAAACTAGTTAAAGAGTTGTTCAATTGTTATATTATCATAGAATTATACAAGAACACAATTGAAGCAAAATCTGTTTGATTCACTCGAATTAATACATGGACATTATAGCCACGGTTTGCAAAGATTGCATTCCTTATTAATAAATGATTAGGTTCATGTACAACCGATTTTAGAAAATAACCTACTTAAGTATGCGTACGGGTATGCGTACTTAAGTAACCGAATTTGGGTTTATTTTAGTTTTCAAACTCAGCAGAAATTCACGGACGTGAACCCTCCGCCAGTATGCGTACGGGTACGCGTACTTTAGGTAACCGGATCAGTTTGGTTTTTGGTTTTCAAACTCAGCAGAAATTCACGGACGTGAACTTCCGCCAGTATGCGTACGGGTACACATACTTACCCAGTCTCCTACAATATTTTTGTATACATACAAGTATGTATACTTTAGGTTCCCAGTTTTTGACTTATACACTAATGTGCGAACACACTATGCTTATATCCAAAGATGGTTACAAGATTCTAAACTCTTTATTTCAATCATTGAAACATTCTTCTATAAGGACAATAGTCGTTTTCACACACTATTAGCATCAAAGCAATTTTCAATATATTGAAATAATCATTATCGAAACATTCCAAGTCTTACACCAAATGATTGTATCACACAAACCATGTAAGATGTTACTCGGCAATTTTCTCATGATATAAGATGAACTTGGTCAAATCGAAAGCTTACCAACACATATTTCGATAAATATGTAAGCGAGATATACTCAGCTCGAAATCTCAAATGTGTATATAAAAAACTATATCGTAATACGACTTATGTCTCAATATAGGAGATAGAGTAGAAATAGATTTTCCAAGTGATAGATGAGTTTAAGTCTCCACATACCTTTTGTCGAAGAAGTTCCACAAGCTCTCCTTATTAGTTATTCTTCTTCAAGTGATAAACGCCGTGAAGTCTAAGCTCAACTACACAAACTATGTCCTAGTCCGAGACATCTATAAATAAGCTAGAAATCAAGACTTATAGTTTTGATCACTAACATTGAAAAACACACTTGAGATAGCAACGCATGCGAGTTCGACCGAGCAGTTCTCTAACAGGCTTAACAATCATATTAACATCTTTTCCATCAGAACACATGATGCTTGAAGTATCCATACGTGTATGGATTTGTGAGAGGAAATCACAATTTAAACTCAACAGGTAGTCTTATGATGAAAAGAGTTTCAGAGAAGGAAAAGGAATGTAGGGTTACGGAACCTTTAACCACACAGGTTCACGCATGCACAATCACAACCCTAAAGAGAGTAGAATTGTCAAGAATAACCCTCTTTTATTGATTAAACAGGGAAGTCCCATCCAATATGAAAGAATTCCAATTTCACAAAACACACGACAAATCTAAGAAAATAAAAACATTTTTTTCTTAAAGCCTTAGGTGTGCACATTCTTGTCTCTTTTAATCAGGCACATTAGACAAGATGCACCAAAACAACACAATTAAGTTGTGCTGCGGTGAACAACAATTTGTCCACAATAACCTTTTTGAAAGGAATTCATAGAAACCTTTCTATCAAAATGTTTAGACCATACTCTCGTTTCTAGTGGTCTTGTCTTTTCTTTGGAAACTAACTTCTTTGAAGAGGATAAAATCTTACATACCTCAGCTTGCACTACACCAAATTTAGTGATTAAAAACGGTAGATGGCAGTTGCAAAGTGGGGTCGCAACAGTTCAACTCTGTTATGAAAGCCGATGTTGCAATTTTTCGCAACGGATACATTGCCGTTGCAAATTTTCGTCCGCAACAGCTTCGAACTGTTGCAACGTCAATAAGTCGCAACTGTTTAAACAGTTGCGAAATTAGATGGTCGCAACAGTTCTTAACAGTTGCGAAATATTCGCAACATCATAGAAAATAGTGGTTTTGACCAGTCAAAAACCAGGTTTTGACATGATCAAAACCACCAGTTCCCCTGTAACAAATATCAAGTTTCTCTAATTCATTTGGAAATCAAAATCAAGTTCTATACATTCTGTGCCTAGTATTAAAAGGATGACTAGTATATAAACATTTTCTAAGTTTTCAGAACATACAAATTCTGCAGTTGTAATATCAAGTGTAATAGCAGTAGTAGATACAATCTTAAAGGCGCAAGACCTGGAGACAAGCTCCAAATCATTCATTACCTACATGCTCAAACAAGCATAGTTTCTTTTTGCTTCATAACCATCCTTGTAAGAAGTGGTACTTATTGATCATATATGTAGGATCAACTTCGACCTCAACAACCTCTTCTTCCTGGGTTCCCTGCTCTTCATGTTTCTCGAACAAGGTAGGGTACTCTTCAAGGTCAGCTAAAGATTACACAGCTTTCTAGTGAACCTGTAAAAATCCATGGCATGTAAATAGCAAGTCAATCTAAATAGTATAGCAGATAACAAAAACAAGGTATTTCAATTCATGAATTTTGTCAAATGGTAAAGGCGCGACTTAAGAATTTGTGTACCTACAATTTATGGATGCACGAAGAACAAGAAATACGTGCTGATCATTTCAGGGAGTATACCCACATAAATAACAATTATACCCTTGATACTAAGTTAGCATAAGCATACAGACATAAAAACCCACACCAATCCACTTCATACTTATAACTCGAATATGCATACTTTCAGAGACCAAAACATCGAATCACACCCTGAATCTCTTAAAAACATGATAAAACAAAGATCCAGAAAGATGGGTAGCACACAATTGAGGATCCTATTCATTTTTCATATACTTACAAGCATAATTCTAAATCAGATGCATATAAGAGTAAAAAATGAAAATCATATTGATAAGTGAATTCAAGGATGAAACAACGTCTCTTACCTAGTCACTTTTTCTATCTCTTCAACCTCGACACATTGCTTCATGAGTGAACTGATAATCCAGAACATCATAAGAAGCACGCCAATGGCTTGTCAATATGAGTCATGTGACCTACATCCACGGCAGTGACAATGATATTGATTCACTATGTATGAATAAGATTACAAAAACTCTTCACTGGACCTCTCTCGATTCTATAACAGCCTGACCCCTTTCCCGCCTCAATCTGTCAATAACAACTGACCTTATTGAGACACTCAAGTATAATGCTTTTATATACCCACATAAATTACAATTACACCCTTGAGACTAAGTTAGGACTATGAACTTTACTATTCAAGACACATTATAACAGTTTCAAAAATAAGAATTCAAGACACAAAGAAAGGAGCCATAAATCTCTAACACATGCAACAAATGATAATATTAGCATATCATTCGCAGTTTAAACCATTTTGAACAGTTTATGGATAAAAAAAATCAGTTTATGAATAAAATTATGTGAATTTAAGGAGGTGAAAAAGACATTAAGAAAAGAAATATATTTCCACCTTGAGAGATTCGATCTTGTAAAGTGATAATACTTTTCGGTATAATGCTTCTACCAACCGGTCTCGTATTGCGTCCATTTTCTTTTTCATTGCCTGCAGTCATTTTAGACGATGTTACTCTCCTTAAGTAGTAGTAAAACCTAAAGAAGTAAACCCCAAAAAAATATGTAAAGGAAGTCCAGGATGTGAACCTCAGCATTGTTATCTTCAGGATCATAATCCACCGAAAATAACTTCAATAAAATTCATCTTTGTCGACACTATCAGCAACCTCATTTGCTGCGTCTATTAGCTGAAACATTGAAAACTTGTGTTTAGCAGAAACTTTTATAGAGTATCCAAATTAATTATGTTAAGTAGTAATGGTAGCGTGGACACATAAGTATTGTGTTTGAGAGAAATCCCAGTCGGCTAAATTCAGCTCTAGAGGCAAGTATGCTATTTTACAAAAACTCCAAGTCTTCTTTAAACAAAAAGTTACCTCTTCGTTGTATATGATCTTGTCTTCCTTGACACTTCCAAAAAGAAAACACTCCATGATTTTAGAAAGGAGTGGAGTGTAATTTGGATAATCCGACTGCAAAACTAAAAATAAAAGCTAGAGACCCCTTTGAAACTACTGGCAATACAAGTAAACAGATTCAATTTTTTTAACGTAGTTGTCATTGAGGACTTGAGGCTTGCTAATTTCACTCTCAATCACTGATCTAATAAAAATTAATATGTCGTACCAATGCCCACCAACTGAATTACTTCAATAGAGTAATGTTCGATAGAGCTTTATATTGTTGGAAGGTTCCAACACGCAATATACATCCAGCTGAATTGGTCCTAAAGAACAAATGCGATAAGTTTACCTTGAGACTTGCAGTTAACTCGCTCCATTGGCATCATTATTCTCCAGTTCCATGTTTTATGCTTCCCAAAAAGCTCGCATCACGAACCTATTGCAGGAAGAAAAATAACAATAGCTTTGTGAGTTAATAAAACTCAGGTATATATTTGTTTCACATATTAAGGCATCTTCCAGAAAGCACGCATATTAGGTTTTAGAATTCTAGTGGAAGCAATAAATGAAGGAGGTCATTTCACAGAGTGGTAAAAGAAGTTCAGATATTAAAATCTTCAAGAAACTGAAATAAGTATCTCAGCAACACAAGGTCTGTATGTCAAAAAAATGAAGTACATCAAGCATGCAGCCTCTGCCATGGGGACATCAACTACAACACTTTTTCGAGTAGGTTTAGCAAGCTCTTTAGGCTTTGACTTTCGTAGATCATTATTATCCTGCTGTTCATGCGCAATACCTGACAGCTTTACCCGTAGATCCTAGACGCCTCCTGCAAGAGAGCCCTTTCCCTTTTGATATTTTTTCTTAAAACCATTCTGTTGGATGCAGGTCATTAGCAGCAACTCAGAGAGCTTTAGATAACAACCATAAACAAAGCCATCAGTAATGGAAACCAAAAATAAGAGGTACAAAGAAACTCGCAGTGAACTCAACTTCTACGTGATCCTTATCTTTGTAAAGTCTTGTAACCTGAGCAATGTAGTGAAACCATCAGATAATTCTGCCAACTTTAAGATAGTAAAACCGTAACTATATGATATCGCGACAGACCTGATATACCCAGATGCTGAATTGTTGATGAACTTCGTGCACAAGGGGACCTAGCATAATCTTCAAAGTACTACATGTACGTAAATCCGAATAAAGCTAGATAATTCTCATTATAAATAAAGTAACTTCAACTACCACCATCATTATAAATAAAGTAACTTCAAATACCCATAAATCCAAATAAAGCTAGCTAATTTTCATGGCTAAATACAAAGAAGATGAAAAGAATCAAAAGACTCAATTAAAATGTAATACATGCTGATAAAGTTGCGAGAGAACACTACAAAGGTTGGAGGGATTACCAAAATAAGTCCAATTATGTTGTAGGTTGCTCACAGAAAACTGGCGATCTTCTATGCCCTTTCTCCATCAGCATCAAGCATCACCATAAACAGCTTCATACATCACCATCATCATCACACACCACCAATTTTCCCACCCCTATTAACTCCAGATAAACTCCATCATTTTCACAACCTGTAACCCTAACTGTGGACTCAAAATTGGGTAAACCCAATCTCCTAAACCCATTAAAACTACAATTCATGCTTCAATCACCTCCAGTGATCTACAAATTCAACACTAGCAAGTTTGTAATCTTCTCTGTTTGTTACCAAATTCATAATCATAAACACAATTCCTCAATTACCTTTTGATTTAACTCAAACCCCATCTTCAATTTCTTCTCCTCCATCATCGATGTCTTCTCCTCCATCATCGATGGCATCACAACAAACCCATCTACGATTCCATCACAACATCTCTTTATCATCTCTCTCTTCTTTAAAATCGAACCAGAACAGAACCCTAGTTCTTGGATTTCATTTTATATCCAAAACCTCATCTGATTCATCCACCTTGCTGCCGATTTCAAACTCGAATTGAACCCAATATTCCAGACAATGGCCATTAGGTTTTCGGTTTTGAGAATCTGCGGACATAAAATATTTCTAGGGCTTCGAAAGAAAAGAAGAAAAGGATTTGTGGGGTTATGATGTTGATGACAATGATTGTGGTGGTAGAAGAAAGAGGATGAATGAACTTCAATGGTACGGTTTCATTAGGGTTTCACTGGGAGAACACGAACGAGTTTCACAGAGGAAACCAGAAAGTGAGAATGAGGTAGATAATGAATAAATGATAGATAATAATAGAAGTAAGAGAAGCGAGTCAGAATCCCGAGTGTCTGAATGAGCTAAATAGTGAGTCAGTTTTAAAGTGGAGGCAGCCACATTAGTTTTTCGCATGCGTACAAGTGAATTTAGTTGCGAATCGCAATAGAGTGAAACGGTTGCGAGTTTCGTAACTGTGTGAAACTGTTGCGAATATTTTGCAACTGAAATTAGCAACTGAAAATTCACAACAACTTTTCAGCTGTTGCTAATATGAGTTTCTAATCCCAGAGTTTGGTGTAGTGTTGTTTGCTGGTCGATTTGCTCTTCGTTGAAGTTTATTGACATATCTCATCTTGTGTTTGTACTTGAAACACTTTGAGAGTTCATGACTTTTGAGTGAATAATAAGAGCATGTCAATGGATAAGATAATTCAGACGCCCGAGATGTGCAAGCTTCTAGACACAGAGTGGAACCTGAAAAATCAGACATAGAGTTTCCAAAAGAAAGGTCAATTTTGTCTTCCAGATTGCTTGTGTCTCCTTCTGATAGAATATCAAGATTGATGTATGTATTGCTACAATTATCAAAATCAATATATTCACAAAGAAGCGCAACACTTGATTTTTCGTCTTCATTGGAATCAAAGTGATCAAACATTTCATCAAGAGTTGCAACAAGACCTTTGTTCCCAGTGTATTTTCTACGATTCGAACACTCATTTTCAAAATGACTAAAACCTTTACACTTAAAGCACTGTGGAATATCCTCGTCATCAGCCTCATCAGCGTCCCTGTTTTTAGAAGGAATGCAATTGTGAGGTTTAACTGATGACCTAGGTTTGTCTCTGGAAAACCGTTTACTTCTCTTCAATAAGAGATCTCTAAACTGTCTTGTGATCAAAGAGACTGACTTGTCAAGATCTTCATATGATGAATCAGCCTCAGAAAGATCATCCTCAGAGACATAAATGCTTTTACTTTTTTCAAGTAATTTAGTGTTCTTTTGTGCTTTGAAGGCAACATCCTTTCCGATTTTGGATGTATGCTCATGATCAAAGATTTTTAGCTTTCCAACCAGCGTATTTCTGGAGAGAGCATCAAGGTTATTTCCTTCAAAGATGGAATGCTTCTTAGAATCGTATATAGATGGCAGCGATCTAAGAATTTTCATCACAATGTCCTTTTTAGGAATAGTCTTACCCAATGCAAATGATGCATTAAAAATTTCAGACAAGCCTAACTTCCTTTTCACTGGTATTCCCTTCAAATACGGTTTCTAAGATATCCCAAGCATCTTTAGACCAAGTGCACGTAGTCACATGGTGCTGAAGATCTGGGGTAATGGCATGTATGATGGCATTCAAACCGTAGGATTTTTGATTTGCAACAAGTATCTCAGCAGCGTCATATGCACCAATATCCTTTGGAACGGTCGCATTTCCTATGGCCACAACGGGAGCATCATATCCATTAACTACATAAACCCATGATCAAAAATCACGCGCTTGAAGAAAGGCACGCATAACAATTTTCCACCACAAGTAATTTGAGTCATCGAAGACTGGTGGTACGTTTATAGAGATAACACTTTTGTCCATATAAGATCGCTACAAACACATACTTATAAGGTCTTTAATGTCCTTGCCTGCTCTGATACCAATTGAAAATACGGGGGTCTAACAACAACACCCAACAATTCGTTTGGCAATCTGAGAGGACTTACTCAAATATACTTTCTATAGAATCAACTAGACAGTCAGACTCAATATAGAGAAAAGGATATCAAAGAGTTTAATATCTCAAACTCTCAATTAAATCCGCAATCAGCAAATAGAAATCTGCGAGCCCAATTGAATATAAGAGGAGTAACTTGAACGGTACCAAAAACCAATGTTCAAGTATCAATCAATGTAAATCAACAACCAAAGGTTGGATATCCTAATTGATTGATCTTAACTCACAAGCTGTGATATTTCAATTATATACAAAATATAATGCGGAAAATAAATAACACAGACACCAGAATTTTGTTAACGAGGAAAACCGCAAATGCAGAAAAACCCCGGGACCTAGTCCAGTTTGAACACCACACTGTTATTATACCGCTAAAGATGTAGCCTACTAACAATTAACTTCGGACTGGACTGTAGTTGAACCCTAATCAATATCACACTGATTCAAGGTACAATTGCGTTCCTTACGTCTCTGATCCTAGCAGGATACTATGCACTTGATTCCCTTAGTTGATCTCACCCACAACCAAGAGGTGCTACGACCCAAAGTCGAAGACTTGATAAACAAATACGTCTTACACATAAAAGTCTATAGATTGAATAAATCTGTCACCCACAGAAATACCTACGAGTTTTGTTCCGTCTTTTGATAAATCAAGGTGAACAGGAACCAATTTATAAACCGGTCTATATTCCCGAAGAACAACCTAGTATTATCAATCACCTCACAGTAATCTTAATCGACTAGCGAAACAAGATATTGTGGAATCACAAACGATGAGACGAAGATGTTTGTGATTACTTTTATCTTGCCTATCGGAGAAATTAATCTCGAGTCAATTATTTCAATTGTACTCAATACGATAGAATCGGGCAAGATAAGAACGCACAACTACAAAGAAAATAGTTGGGTCTGGCTTCACAATCCCAATGAAGTCTTTCAAGTCGTTAACCTACAGGGTCTCGATAGAATACTAATGTTAAAGGAGAATCGACTCTAGTTTATGTAACTAGTAACACACAAGAGGTGTGGGGATTAGGTTTCCCAATTGTTAGAGTTCTCCTTTATATAGTTTTGAAATCAGGGTTTGCAATTCAAGTTACCTTGGTAATAAAGCATTCAATATTCACCGTTAGATGAAAAACCTGATTCAACCAAGATAATATCTGTCAACCGTCAGATCGAACTTAGCTTGTTACACATAAATGAAATGTACCCTTATTTAGGTTTATGTAACCGTTCCCAAACATGTACACCATGTTGGTTCACACATAGTTAACCGAGGTTAGCCATATGATTACTCTCATATCAACCTTATTCATCTTAACCATAACTAGTACAAATGACTCAAATGAAACTAGTTAAAGAGTTGTTTAATTGATATATTCTCATAGAATTATACGAGAACGAAATTGAAGAAAAATCGGTTTGATTCACTCGAATCAATCATGAACATTATTGCCACGGTTTGCAAAGATTGCATTCCTTATCATATAAATGTTTATGTTCATGTTCATGTTCATAACCGATTTTAGAACTTTAACCTTCAAGTATGCAAACGGGTACGCATACTTGAAATATTCGGACTAAGATTGGGTTTCGCCAGTACACAAACGGGTACGCAAACTTTCAATCCTAGCAGAAATTCTCGGATATGAACCTGTACGCCAGTACGCAAACGGGTACACATACTAAGGTTTCCGGATTTCTCAAACCAACAGATATGCAAACAGGTGCGCATACTATGGTTCCCGGACATGGATTACATATGTGCAAAAGTGCACAACTTGACATATCCAATAATGGTTAAGTGTTCTAAACTCTTATTTCAATCATTGAAACTTTCTTAGAGGATGACAATAGTCGTTTTCACATACTATTAGCGTCAAAGCAATTTTCAAGTTATTGAAATAATCATAACGAAACGTTCCAAGACAACAACAAATGATTGTATCTCACAAACCATGTAAGATGTTACTCGGCAATTTTCTCATGATATAAGATGAACTTGGTCGAAGCGAAAGCTTGCCAACACATATTTTGAGAAATATATAAGCGATATAAACTAAGCTCGAAATCTCAAATGTGTATATAGAAAACTATATCGTAATACGACTTATGTCTCAATATAGGAGATAGAGTAGAAATAGACTTTCCAAGTGATATATGAGTTTCAGTCTCCACATACTTTTTGTCGATGAAAATCCACAAGCTCCCCTTAGTAGTTCTTCGTCTTCAAATGATGAACGTCGTGAAGTCTAAGCTCAACTACACAATCTATGTCCTAGTCCGAGACATCTATAAATAGGCTAGAAATCAAGACTTATATTTTTGATCACTAACATTGACAAACATGCTTGAGATAGCAACACATGCAAGTTCGACCGAGCAGTGCTCTAACATCAACTATATTCCATACCGAGTCATTATAATAGGATAATGTTTGTAGCGGCTTAATGCAATGTTTGTTTACACTGCCAATGTCCAGGGGTTTTTCTACCATTGCAGTTTTCCTCGTTCACGAAAATTTTATTGTCTTTCCTTTATTTATTTTTCTGCATTATATCGATTTATTCTTTATAGTTTAAGTACAAGCAATATGTAGGTTAATCATCCTTGTGATTCAAGAATCTCAATTAGAGATTATCTAATGATATTGGTTGTCTGTTTTTTAATGATATTGCAAGAATTATATTTTAGGTTTTGAAACGAAAAATTTGTAGGTATACTTGGTATTCTCGCCTTTTCAATTTTTCATTGCTCGTTAAAGATTGCCTCAAGGTTCGGGTGACGATGAAAAACGTGTTATTAGTAAGTTAATGTTCTTATTGTTTATATATTTATGTTATTTTACTTTTTGAAAATTCAATTAGTCAATGTCAATGTACGATCCAGGCACCAAACTCCTACATGGAACAATATTGGTACCAAGCTTAAGGTCTTGAAAAAAAAATCTAGACACCAAACTAAAAATAAAATAAAAAATCATTTACAATTTCAAATTTGGATTCGAAAATGAGAATAAATGGTGTCGATACTCATATTTGTTCGTGCAAGAAAAATGAGAAATAAAAGCCCATAAAAGAAAGCTGAAATCTAAACCAAGACCGAATTTAGTTTTCAGTCATACAAGTTATGACATGAAAAGTGTCCCAAGCCTAAAACTATAAACATCGGTACATATATAGATATGTAACAACATGTTTTCTCCACTACATAGTAGATATTCAGTATCTAGTGGGATCCACAATAGAAGATGTTTGTGTTAAGCGCTTCTTCTATTTAATAGAGGGGTAAAATCACTATTCCGGTACTGAAAATCAAATAGCACTTCCTTCCCGCTTTCTACTTGATACTACTAATATCTCGTATAAAAAGTCTTACTAATTCTTTGACAAATACACAGTTTATATTCTTTTTTACAAATATACAGTTTCTCTGTTTCTTGTCCTTTACGAAGATCCGCGAGTTCTCCATATGGTTGTCTTCCTCATCAAAAACAAGCCCTAAATATCAATTAAAATAATTAATTCATTCACATATCGATGAATTGATCTCTTATTTACTAAAAACTCTGTAATAGCATTTAGTTTATCTCTAACCATGAAAATCGAGTCAATATACAGAAAAATACATTTTCCTATTTCCTCTCGATTGCTTCTCGTTAATATCCATTATAAAGTACTTTTGATCTAAATGGATGACAAGGTTCAGTAATCTTTGTCCAGTTATTGCCATGATCATAGCAATGACACAATTTCTGGAAATAACCACGACTTTAGTGGTGAGACATGTGTCATTCTTATAGGGTCAAAACAACAACATATATAAAATAGGCAAAAGTCTGAATCACAAAACCTAGTCAATTTCATCACCAGACAAATCGAGACACCATGGTATTTGCGACATATGACAGACCTACTGCAATCCATTCCGCATCATAAAATCCACTACATCTATAGGGAGGCCAACTAGGCGGCGGATCCACTAGCAAATCAGGCAGTAGACAGAAGTTAACAAAGATTTTTTGAAACTATGTTTTGAGAACATAAAATACGTGCTTTCTAAGACAATATGTAATTGGAGACTCCATGAGTATAATACGTGCTTTCTAAGATAATATGTAACTGGAAACTCCATTGAGATAAGGATAATACACCCATGCATAATTTCTTTGTTAAATTTTGATCATACCCTCGTGGTATTCGTCATATTTTGAATGACTTTACATGAAATGAGGATATTTAAATTAGTTTGAAGAGAATCATTTAACGTAATGAATAGGATGTTACATAAAAGTTTATAGAAGATAAAATACTGGCTAAACGGAATTGGGAAGTTGTATGGAGTGGTGACAAAACAAACCGCTTTCAATAACATCATGACTTATCAACAAGAACAATCGTCCACACTATGTCGGAGCACTAAAATATATGGTAAAAAAAAAAAAAAAAAAACAGACAAAAACAAAACTGTAAGAAACATTATTTTGGGGCCCTAACAATTTGAGGCTCTAAACAACAGCCCAGCTGGCCTAGCCCATAAGACGGCTCTGAGAATAAGTTGATGAAGGAATCGCAGTTTTTACCCCGGTTTTCTTCTCAGCTTCTACCATTTTCTGCTCCTTTCTCCATCTTTTTTATTGCTTCAACTCTAAGATTCTCGACTTTCTCCTTCAATGTACTTACATCCATAGAAGAAGCAATTCCTTCTTTGATTTCTGTTTCTAACTCTTTTACTCTTGCTGAACTCGGGTTCTTTGCAATCTCTTTCTTGAGCTCCTCTATTTTGTCCCGCAAGCCTGCAACATTAGCTGCCTTCACAATCGCTTCCCCAATCCCTTTGTTAACTTCCATTAGTACTTTCTCTTCTGAATTTGGATCCATACTCGGTCTCTTTCTCATACCCATACCGATAATTTCCAAATTAGCTGACTTCAGTACATTCTTCAGTTCTTCCTTTGCTCTCTCAACTTCATCTGACAGATTCTTGTCTACAGCTTCTCCTTTTTCTATTCTTTGCTTTGCATTTTTCAATGTCTCCATTATTGCATTCACTTCAGCTTTTTGGTTGATATCTTTCTTCAATTGTTCACCCTTTTCCTTTTTCTTAACAAGATTATTAACCGTGTTTAGCTTTTTGAGCTTCTGTTTCAATTCAGGATAAGCTCCAGGCTGTGCCAAATTATGGTTAAATTCTCGCATTAGCTTCTCCACCTTCTCCTTTAACGCACTGTTTAGTGGCTGGTTAGTTGCATTATCTGATTCTTTCGACAACTCCATCTTAAGATTCAGGAGCTTCTCTTGCAAACCCATGGAGATAAAAGCATTGGTCATTTCCTGGTCTACATCTTTCTTGAGTTTCTCAATTGCCTCGATTGTCATTGCATCTGACGATCCTTTTGTTTCCAGGATCTTCTTCTTGAGATTCTCTATCTCAGATTCGATACCAGAATACATTGATGAATTGTCCCTGTCAGATGGTTTCATGTTGCGCTTCCTCTCTGGCTCTACTATGCCACCTTCCTGGATTCCTCCGATTTTTCGAAATTTCATCATCCTGTGGTGGAGCAACTCTTCTGTGTCCATCCTTCCTAATTCCTGGCTTTTAAAGGATAGTTTTAGTTACAAGTACAGAAATGACATAGCTTTCGTCAAACAATTTTAAGTGTGCACCAAAGCTCCCATTAGAAAGTCAGATGTAATGTAACTAGAATAAATAGGAATGAATTTCTTGTTGCCCAACTGAAGAAAGCTTATTACCTCCATAGTTTGCTTAATAGTAAGCTTAATCTGCTGAGAAGTCCATTCAGGATCCGTGTGAGCACCACCGAGAGGTTCCTGTGAGATATTCCATTTTCAAAAGCTCTCTAGATCAAAAGATACTTTCATGGTTGAAAACATACTAATATATAATGGAAAGCAAATAGAGAAGATAAATGAGCTTACAGGAATGATACCATCAGCAATCCCGAGCCTGACATGTTCTTCAGCCGTTATTCTTAGTTTCTCTGCTGCCTAAACATGTTTTCTCAGATAATCGAAGAGAGACAGCGACCAATCAAAATCACAAGTTATCAAGGAAGGTTAGCACTACCTTTGGAGCTGCTTGGGAAGATTTCCACAAAATTGCAGCACATGCTTCAGGACTGACAACAAGAGATATCATGTTTTACTAAAAGATGGTTCACACTCTTACATATTTATACTTCTCATATGGATAAGTTTGAAAATCACCTAGCACAGTAAAAAGCAGAATTTTCAAGCATGAACAGCTTATTGGCACAGCCAATGGCAAGTGCACCACCAGAACCACCTTCACCCGTTACAACTGCAATTATTGGAACTTTAAATCCAAACATAGCCCTTAGATTATAAGCTATTGCTTCTCCCTGCATATAAAGTAAACATCTAATTTATGAATTAGACCACATCAGCAGTACACTATATCAAGGATCTCAGTAATATCTGTAACATAAGAAGTATAGTTCGATACCCACCTGACCAAGTTCTTCAGATTTGAGGTCAGCGAATGCCCCTGGTGTGTCAATGAACGTAATGATGGGAAGCCCATGGTGATCAGCATATTTCATCATGCGAAGAGCCTTTCGATAGCTGCTCCATAGGCAAAGTTTCCAATTAGCTTAGTTTAGCTCAATTAGTGTTGGCCTTCAAAATATCAAAGCAAGTCTAGAATGCGTCTAATTGAGAACAATAGAGAACATACCCATGTGGGGTTGGCATTCCAAAGTTTCGGGATATGTTCTCCTTCGTGTTTCGACCTTTCTGATGTCCTATGAACATGTAGCTTTTACCATCCATGCTTCCAATCCCAGTAACAATGGCTGGGTCATCATAGCCTGCACGATCTCCATGGAGCTCCACCCACTTATAAAAAAGAGAAACAAAGACTAACAAGATTTTACTTCACACAGTCTTCATTAATTGGATGAAATTATACTCATGTGAAACACGGGAAACCGGAATTTACCTTGTCTGTGATGTTAAGTACGTGGTCAAGAACTGTTGGTCTGTTAGGATGCCGAGCTATACTAAGCCGTTGAATAGGAGTAAGATGTTTGTATAGTTCTTTCAGAGCCTGCAAACCCAAGTGATCAAAAATTGAAACACTACCACGACATAATGGAAATACTAACATTTACTAGGAAAGGATGACGAATTCACCTGCTGATACTTTTTCTCCAACAAACTAATTTGGTCACTGAAATCTAAACCAGTTTCATCAGCCATCTTGCGAACCTATAAAAATAAGTAAATTGATTACGACACCAAATAATCTTGGTAAATTGCATGTCAAATAACAATGAAATTGAAGCGGTGGCGTGGTGCATAAACATTGACTATAAATTATACAGAAGACTACATTTTTCGAACCATTGCACGCCTTCTTTACATTATCAACCAGTACAAGATAACATATAAGAATTCAACTTTGCCAATTCTTGAAAACCCACGATGACATTTAGGGATTGCAGCATTCTAATGGTAATCAAAATTTCAAACAATACAGCCCAAGATGACATTTAGGGATTACTAGCCTGGCTTGTGGGATGAAACATTGGAATTGCACATGAACCCAGTTCAAGTGAACATGACAATTACACAACCAAGTGAAATCAAATAACAAGTAATACCAAAAATCTAAAGCAATTCAAAGAAAATTTTGTTACCTCATTTATCTGTTGGTCAAGATCAACAAGAGGTTTCTCAAAACCAAGTGTAACTTGTTTAGGTTTTTCAGAAAGTTTTTTGAAATGAGAAAGATAAGGTAAAGTGTTCTTGATATCTGGGTCAAAATTATCTGGCCATGGATATTCATGTTTTGTCTTCCCTGCTTTAGCTAACACACTCAATTGTCTAGCCTTTGAAGCTCTATTAATCAATAGCACCCCATTACTTCTTCTTCTTGTTGTTATGATTCTGTTGAATGAAATATTAAGTAATTCAGAAACAAAAAAATCTTGTCTCAATAAACTGAAATTCTGAACTTCTTTTACTGAAATTCCACCTTGAACGGACAATGAACTCATTATGAATGGTGGGTTTTGGGTTTTAAGTTCAGAATCACATAAGTGTCACAGAATGACAGAACTCTCTCTATCTTACCAGTTTCTTTGATTGGATAAGAGAAGAGAAAAGAAAGAAAAAAAAAAAAAAAAAATTTTCTGGGAACTTTGTCAAAAGGGAAATAAATTTTGGATTTAGATGTCGCAGCATAATTGGCAACCCAAGTGGGCAAGATTTTCCTTGGATTTAGAGGGGATGGACTATATGTACAAAATTATCTGACCATGGATTGAGGTGTCATGTACAAAATTTGACTCCAACTTTTAATCTTTCAATATTAGGTGATGTCATAGAAGCAAGCACGCCCAAAAGATTAAAGATTAAAGTGACGAGTTGGGCCTGACCCGGCCCTAAAAATGGTGTAGCGGGTACAGGCTTGGCAATGGTTGTCCTGGGAGAGCTGACTGATGCAGAGAAGTTGTGGTTGGATGTTGGATTCCAAGTTGTTGTCATTAGACGTCAACCAGAACCCTCCAAGGGATTCCCATCGAAGTTGTGGAAAATGGGCATGGTCGGAGAATTCCTTGAAAAGTTCGGCGGGATTTGCATTGTCTTAACACCGGAGAAGTTCCGACTAATGTGGGTTTGCATCTGTAATTGGGAGACTGAAGATGGACCATGTCATTGTGAAATGGAAATTTAAAGCTGCTGAATTATTTCGGACCAGAATACAGACTGGCCTTGCTCTACAAAAGTTAGGGAGTAGTCCCAAAGTACAAAACGGTTGTGCAATAAGCAATATCCAGGGCCCCTATCCTTCATACTGTCTCCTTTTTTACCATCATCATAATTGATACTGGTTAATCTTGCAAACATAGTTGGCTTAAAATCACTACATGTCTGATGGTGTAAAGTATTAGAAGAGTTGAGAATCATGAAGTCAGGTGACTTTCACTCTCCTCAGAGAGCTTCAAAAATAAAAACTCACCTGAGAGCTCAAGATGGTTAAAACGTTCTAATCATGGCTAGCTGACAACACTATGAGTCGGCATTTTAAACCGGAATATCTTACGCCGTTGCAGATGGAGAAAATTAAATGGTTTTAAAAGACACGAAATGAGACACGTTCAACACTATGAGTCATCTGTCCAACACGTTCAACATTTTTAACCGGAATATCTCATTGTCTTAGTAGTCTCGACATATTACTCACTAAGACAATGTCAACAACAACGAAGATAACCTGACCAGTTTATAACTAGGTATCCAGGGCCTCATCCTCCTACAACTGGTTGAAAGGCTGATCATGGCTTTCTGTCACCTCGGGTTCAATCAACCCCATTATCTTCAAATCTTCTTCCGCTTGACACATTGGAGATAGTCGTTCTGCAATCAGGAAGGATGCTGTTAAACCATGGAGGAAACGGTGCATATCCCTAATGGTCATACTAAAAAAGCTGTGTTCCTTGCAGTGAGTTTAATAGAAGTGAGAAGTAAATAGTGCCTCTTGTTCACAATTGTTTCCCGAAACGCAACTACAAAGTGCAGGGTATTATATACCACCAGTGCAGCAAGTAGTCCAAGGGTTACGCCATGCAATGACTACATTTTATCAGTCAACACATTACCTGCTACATCTGGTCATGTGTTTCATTAAATGAGCAAATCATGAATCTGAATCTTGGTAAAGCATATAAGATAATTTTACATGAGGCAAATGCTCATAAGAAATGTCGATTCTCCATATCACCATTTCAACTCTCTTCATAACTACTGAGGGCCTTGCATTCCTATCAGATTGTCAGACAGTCGTATATGCACAAAGGGTGTCATCCGGAAAAAGGAAATAAGGTCCAAGTGAGTCATGTTTGACGCAACATAATTCAACGAATTTATGGAGGAGGAACTAATAAATTACTGTACGCTAGTATTTTTGGAAGAAATAGTAAATGCAACTGAGCTAGTGGTGGCTAATTGAATTTGGAACAGTAGACAAATTTTTTTTCTGAAAACTATAAATTTGGACTAAAACTATTTATAATTTCCCGAATAGTATTAAGAGATAAGATGTAAATACATTCCCTCGTACTATTGAGTCAGCTCTCACTTTCCGCAATTGTGCCTGCATTTTACTTATTCGACTCCCATGCATCAACAAAATAAGTTATCAAAAAGGTAGCATCTCATTCTCCCATTGAAATAAGGTCAAGTCATGAAAACCAAGCAGAGTTAACAAAGCATGATAGCCTCGAATAAGAAAGTAAAAAACACTCCCATAAAATTGATAAAAGTAGTCTCGAATACATTGCTCACTAAGACAATGCCAGCATCATTTAAGTTCACACAAATGTTACCCTATCCAACTTCAAAGTGAAACTCAAGCGAAGATTACCTGGCCAGATTATAAGTATGTAATCAGGGATCTCATCCTCCTATTGCTGCTTCAAAGGCTGATCAAGGCTTTCGGTCTCCTCAATTTCAATGAACTCCATTATCTTCGTACCTTCTTCCCCTAATTCTTTCAGTGACACTAAGGTGTTCTTGTGAGGGAATACTGTCCGAATCCGTTCCTTAAATTCCACAAGCCTTTTCGAGGTTGAAGCTTTTGTGTTGTAAATGTTGAGAGAGTTATCAGTGTATGTTAAAACAACTCCACTCTTCGTAACGGCTAGTAATTCATTATCATCAACCCGAAACTCTTTACTCCAACCCGGAGACAGATGTTTCTCTCCCACTTTCATATCATGATCATCATTCTTCCTTTTTGAAAGCCATATGTCATAATAAGGGTCTTCTTCGATTGTTAGAAAATTATCAAAAAACCAAAATCCATCCAGAACCCCTATTCTATTAAAAGGCCAATCGTCCGGTGACGAAGGAGGTGGTGAAAGATGTTGGCAAAACTTTTCCTCGGCCAAATTGAAAGTCACAATCATATCTAATTCAACGCCCATCCAATGTAGAGCTCCATTGGCAAAAACACCTTGTGCCCAAGGAGACGGGGCGAAAGACGGATTGAAATCTCCTAGGTTTCTCCATCCATTACCACTACCAAGAGTGTATATGCAGACTTTAACAACCTTGGTCTTCGATATATATATTTTTACCACTTTGTACTCATTGGTTGCAGAAACATAACCAAATCCACTTGTCCAGAAAACATCATAAGAATAATTTGTGTTGATTTCTGGAAGCATGACATATTCTTTAATGACAGGGTTAAAGATATAAATAGGTTCATGAGGTTGTTCTTCAGTTGGGTTTCCGACAAGACAGATCAAACCATTCAGTGAACCAACAAAACAATTAAACGGAACGGTGGAATGAACTTCTAATTCTCTCAATAGGTGTTGATTCATGCTTCTCATTATATTCAACAAAATAGTGATATCTAGGAATACCAAGTTCATACTTTCCAGATACAAGCTCAATCTTATAAGTTAAAGCAAAGAAACTCAACTCACCGGAATCGTTATCAGCTTGATTATGATGATTGAAGTCCATTTTGGAGAATGATGGATGGCCAATAACATTTCTCCAAGTTTTGCTTACTGATTTGCATTGAAGAGCCGATTCCGTTGGGACTCGAGTTAATATGTGTAACGTAATCTCCACGGGGAGAAACTTGAAATAGTCCATCAAACCCTTTTGATCTTTAGAGAGAGGGACAGAAAAACTTGTTAGGGTTTGAGAATTTAGTGATGGAAACCGGAGGAAATTGTGGTATACCGTGTACGCAGAAAGTGTAAAGCTGGAAATGAAAAGATTCTTTTTTCTTTTGACATGCATTGAGAATAAACTCGTAAGGCCTATTTCTATGGGTATGGCAAAAAAATGTTGTTTGGCATATCAGGTGGCATCGCAAACGAGTTGTGCCAGTATGGGAAAATCACTGAGCGACAGAGTTTCTAGCGATCGATATTCTTTATAACGCCAGCGATAAAGTCTTTATCACTGACGTTATTCTTAATATCACTCTATTTTATCTCTAGCGCCAACGACTAGCTCTTTATCGCTATAAATAGGTAATTTTCAAACTCAGAAGTTTACCCAAAAAATTTTTTACACAATTTTTTTTCTAATTTTCTTTTTCTTAATCTAAATTTCTCTATTTCTAAATCTAATTTACTTATTTTTGAAATTTCTCAAATGTCACAATTTCAAATACAACTTGATCCGGCAACACAACTTGATTTTTCGGGAGTAGTGCTTGAAGGTGCCGTTAAGAAGATATGTGATAGTTATAAAGAAATAAGTAAGAAGCAAAGAAGTCTCCAAGTTTTGGATATCAACCAAGTCAAAACCGCAACTAAGAAAAGGCAAAGAAAAGTTCGAGGCAAGGAAAATCAAGGGAAAACAAATTTGAAGCCAGAGAAGAAGATAAACAAAGGAGAATCCGTTCATGAGCGCAGTGAGGAAATTTGGTGAAACGAAGAAGATTAACAAGATGAAGAACATTGTCCCAAATTTTTATTTTCAACGTCTATATTTCAAAATATTATTGTCTAGTTTTATGTCTTGTAAAAAATGCTATTTAATGATTATATCGAAGTTTAATGAATTTGAAAATTTGACGAGTAATGTTGAAAATTAAGCTTAATTTTGTTCTTAATCCAATCTTACATTTTAATTAGAGATACATTTAAACAAATATTAAAACCTAATACTTAGACAAGTTTCAAATTAAAACATAAGAACTTAAACTAATACTTAGACAATTTAAATACTTAAGTGGACAATCGAGAAATTAAAACATAAATATTGGACAATATTTAGGCAAATATTTTAAAATGTCGAAACAATTTTCAAATTGGAAGTCTTTTTCGTAGCTGCGACGATATTCTGCACGACACCTACGTCGAAGTTCCATCACAGTTGCACCATCCGCACGACACCTTTGTTGAAATTTGGACCTTCTTGATGAAGTAAAGCAACAAACCTAGTAACTTCCTTATTGATTGTACTGAAGCGTTGAATCAACTTTGAAACATCACGATTGTTGAGATTCACTGTTTGTTCTTGAAATTTCTCAAAAATCATTTGCCATAATGTTTCGAGATGTAATGCATTTCAGAATATAGCATCCTCAATAGAAGAAATATAATTCCTGCAAATACATTCATCTTCCGCAACAGTGAATTTTGTTTTCCGCCTTATTCGACTTCTCCTATTTTGACTTCTCCTATTTTGATTTCTCAATCTAATTTGACTTCTCCTAATTTCATTATCCACATTGACACGATCAACAACTCTTCGATTTGAGTCAGTACGTTGGTTTGCTACGAACTCAACAAACTCAGCAACGCTCATATTATCAGCCACACTCTCTGAGGAATTGGAAGAGTGATGAAAATAATTGGAGATTGAAAAATTCTATAGAGGTTTAGAAATTCTGGTGTGAGTTGAAATGAGATTGAAATTTGGTATTTATAGAGGTGAAAAATAGTACCCGTTGGATGAAGATCTGATAAGCGATGATCAGAGACACGAGCGATTGCTTGACTAGCGCTGGCGCCCTAAAGAACATCGAGCGCTGGCTTGACCATCGAGCGATGGACACTCTATCGTTCGCTGGAAACTCTATCGTGTATGCCCATATGTTATTCCTGGCATATAGACATATGAGTTTGGCAGTTTGGCATACTCATAGTGGGTGCATATATGCCAAAAATCAGTGTTTGGCATATGCATAGGAATGGGTCTAATGATGACAAAAACACAAATACAAGGAGGCTAGACTAACCAAGAGATAGAACTTTTGTTACAAACCTGCCAAGAAGTCGAATTACCATCGATTGCAGAATTAACTAGAAAATTGTTTACCAATACTTCGAATGATAAATACACGGGGTCTTTGTTGTTTACCAATACTTCGAAAATTGTTTGTTTTGAACCAATTGTTGAAAAAATAGCTAGTATGTTAAAAGGATGGAAATGCATAAATTTATCTGTTGCTGGTAGAGGTGTCTTAGCCAAAACTGTGATTGAAATGATTCCAAATTACTAAATGAATTGTTTTCGAATTCCAAAATACACGTTAAACAAAAAATTCTGCTTTCCAGAGGGATTTTTTCTGGGGTAAAAAGGATGGCAAATCTAAAGGGTTATACCTGAAAGGTTGGCGTTTGATTTGTAAAACCAAGTTAGAAGGGGGGTCTAGGTTTGAGAAATATTGAAATAATGAATGAGGCTATGATAACTAGGATAGGGTGGAGACTGGTGTCTTACCCTGAGTCTATGTGGGCAATTATATTTAAACTAAAATATCTTCCAAATGATGACATTCTTGATGAAAATTTTAAAACCAAAGTAACTGATTCTTGGTTGTGGAAAGGAATAGCAAAAAGTTTTCAGAATCTTAGAAAATATAGTTATGGGTAAGTTAATAATGGAAAGGATATTGATATCCTAATTCATAAGTGGATACCAGATGAAGACAATACTTTCCAAACTCTAGATTATTTCGGGGATCAAGGTTTAGTTAAAATCTGTGATCTCTATAATGAAGAAGCCACTGACTGGGATGTTAATAAGCTTAAATTGTGCTTTGATGATGAAACGGTACAAAAAAATATTTAAAATAAAGATTAATGCTAACAAAAAGGATAGACTCAGGTGGAGTCTGACTAATGATGGGGAATTTTCTGTTAAGTCCTTATACAAACAACTTAGCGTGGACACTGATTAGAGGCCAAGCACCTCTGATGTTTAGCACTTGGAAGAGAATGTGGAAAATGGTAGTGATGCCGACAATTAAAGTTTTCTTGTCGAAGCGTTTACATGATATTCGCCCTGTGAGGAAACAATCAGTAAAATTTTGACTGATATAAATACTACATGTTGTCTTTGTAATGGGTTTGTTGAAAGTGTAAATCATATATTCATGAACTGTGATTTTGTCAAAAATGTTTGGAAACACTTACCTTATAAAACTAATGGTATGAAAATGAAAAGTAACACCATTCATAACTGGATCAGAACATGGTTTAAACAAAAACGTAAAAAAGGTTATCATGATGATGTTAGATGGGAAAATATTTGTGCTATCACTATGTGGTTTGTTTGGAAAACTAGGTGTGAATCTATGTTTAATGGAAGTAAACCAAATTACAAGTACACATTATTTCAGATTATGACACATATAATGGAAGCTAAGAAGGAGGTTACTAAGAAAACTGATTTTGAAGAAGGAAAACAATGGCAGGCTTATTGTGTTTCACAACAAAAATTATATTAATGATTATATAATTATGTTTGCCACAGATCATACGGGCAAGTTCAGGAGCGCAAGGTGCATCAGTGCACCACAAGGTGTAGACATCAAAGACACGGAGAAGACCATGATTTTTGTGATGCAATGGTTAGCTGATATAAAAAGCAAAAGTGTCGCAGTGTCCTGGCAGATGAAAGATTCCTCTGGTGACTCTACACAAAAGTAAATATATGAATATGTATATGCTAGATAAGAATTTCAGTAGGTGTTTTAACAAGTTTAGATCTTTTGAAGTAAACATAAGTAATACCCTAGAAGTAAATGTAGTACTGATGGAAATGTTTAGACTTAGGGTACTTTTTGAGAAGGATTGGTCGTGGTCGGATAAAGAGGAGAGAAACATGAAGAACTGGCTTGAAGCAATAGATAGAATGGATCTATCTAGAGATAAAACAAGTTCTACATTAGGTTTCTCACAAGAAGATGAAGGTTGTCTAAATAACAACAATAGAGGAGACACAAATAGCGATAATGGTTTCAGCAGAGGGAGTTTGGAAGGGCCTGATTATGGAGTTTTCGATACTACTAACACTTTCAGTAGAGGAGGGAGAGAAATACATAATCTAACTGATGGTGGAATGAAGGTTTGCGTGGCCAGAAGTGCTGCAAAGGATGGCGCGAAAAGGGGATGTTTCAAGAATTCTATTTATGAAAAAGGGAACTCGAGCACTAAAGTGGGAAACAAGAATTCTATGTACACCAACAATGTTAACACTAGGTATAATCCTCAAGATTATAGCCAATTTGGGCATGTAACTATGTTGTCAAACTCTGTTTTTAATGAAAATTAAGTTCTTTTCTTTGCCAAAAAAACAAACAAAGAAGAATTAGCTAGATTAACAGGAAGGGAAATTACATTAGATGCTGTCATTTTATTTTTATATATGCTTGACAGTCATACAAACTAACTCTAAAAAAGGAGACAAAAAAATTGGCATCTCGAACTTCCAGGTTTGATACAAGAGAGATGCTTTAGCTTCTTTAACTAGTTTTTCAACCATTTGGTTTCCTTCTCTTGAAGAGAAATAAAAACCCAGAAAGTTATTCTGTTACAACCATTGAGATTCCATTGCAATTCTTTGATTAAAATCAAGTAAATAACAAAAAGAATTCCATTACTTCTTTGACTAAAATCAAATAAAGAACAAAAAATTAGACATCTAAAAACTAGGAACCTTAAATACAAGCCTAGGGTAATTGACTCTCTCTGCATTTCTTAATCTTTGTGCAAAATCTTATTATGGCACCTAAACTAGGACAGAGGGAGTATAAAAAAAAAGCCTAGCTTACAGTATAATTAGCATCCCAAATGGGCAAGATTTTCCTTTGGATTTATACGGGATGGATTACGATTAGCGGTATAAGAGCAAGTCTTACGGTGAATTCAAGATATTCTAACTGCAGAAAAAAAAATGTGAATTGGCAAATCTATGACTTTTTTTTTTGACTCAAAAAGGGCAAGATAGATTAAAACTACCACTCCATCACTAAGAAAATAATGAAGATGGTAAAAGAGAATACAAAGTCAGCTTAAAACAGCTGCCGCACCCAAAAAAGAAAAAACAGAAAACAGTAAAAATGAAACCATGTCCAAAGTGATTCTAAATGTTTGCACCCACACACCAGTTGTAAATGAAAGACTTCACACTATCCTTCAAATTCTCTACTGAGCTGTATTTGCCGTTGAACACCCTAACATTTCTCTCTAACCAAACATCCCACCAAATTGCAAAAGGTATTATGTCCCATATTTTGCTTCTCAAATTTAGATTTCTACCTTTTTTCCTCCTCCATTCCGAGATAGTGTTTCTGACACTGTCCTGAAACACCCATCGCAGATTGTAACCCTTCAAAAAAGTGGCTCCATATTTCTCTTGTTATTTCACAATACAGAAACAAATGTTGATTTGTTTCTGCACTCTTCTTGCAAAGTAAGCAGCCATTCACATTAAAAGAGTTCCTCAGACTATTCATTGTTGGTGCAGCATTATAACAAAGAGTTCAAACAAAGAAAATTACCTTTTGAGTTATTTTGAATTCCATACACACTTCTAAGAAAATCTAATGGCTTTTAAGTTAGGTTATTTCACATTTTCTGGCGGAATCCAAATAAAAACCGTATGTTCTTGTTATCTTGTATTCTCGTATTTTCGATCTTAAACTCATTATAATATCGAAATTTCATCAATAAAAAAATTACTGATTTATCAAAAAAGAATCCAAATAAAAACGGTATTCCGACAAGCATTAAAGCTCATGCCATGGTAGCGTTACCCGTCAACTTGAGTCCTGTTATTAGGAGGGAGAAAATGGATTTGGAAAGATTATGAGGAGGGAATCAAAATTTGAGGGAGGGATTGATCGTTTCAGAAAATGTAAAAATATTTGTTGTGCCCTTGAACTTAACTAGGGTTAAGATTCCTAATCAAGCAATCAAGTGAGAACACAGATCTTAACGCTCTTTTAACATTTTTTTCTCTGCAATCCCTTCCATGAAAGAAAAAACAAGTAACCATTACAGTCACCACATACTACTTTTTGCATTTCAATGGTGGTCATTAAATTTGGTTCCCAATCGTTCAGTTCATGCAAGAATACGAAGAAGATGGTTATTATGAACTGATAAAAGAGTTGTTATTGAATCAGTAAGTTTAGGTTTAGGATTTGATGGGATGGCGGCTGAACAAGGAGCATAAACAACACGCTCAGTAAGGTGAAGATGGTACATCTTTGTAAATTACCAATTGCTTTTGATGTACTTCTCCGTATCGCTACTCCTCCACCCATGATTAATCCTAATTCAATTCTCCAAAATGGTGAACATACACACTTATAACTTATAAGTATTCGACAACGGAGATAATCATTAATCAATCGCTTATTTTCACGAATTTTTGGACGAAGAAGATAAAAGGCTAAGTTAATGAGGGCAAAGCTGGTGTTTTCTAAATATTTATGGATTTTCCTGGAATATTACTTTGACCAAACATTGATCATAATTTGGATAATTTTTTCCCTCCTCAAATCCATTTTTTCCCCCTAATAACAGGACTCGTCAACTTTAAGGACCTGGGCCTCTTCATTTACCTTTTAATCCAGATGGTCTTCAGACTCTTCACTGTTCTGCCATTCTGTTCAAGTTATTTTAATTGATTTAACACTCTTGTTTGATTTTTTTTGTTCTTCTAAGAGTATTAATTTGGCACTCTCGTTTGATTAATTAAATATTTATCAACTAATCTCATTAGCATGCTAAAAACTCATCCCTAATTACATACAGTATAAAAAATAAAATAATCAAACAAGAGACTGGATGTCTCGTAAAGAACTTTCTAAGGAATTTGTACAAAATTTGACTTCAGATATTGACCTTTTCACCACAATGTCAATATAATTGAAACTGCAAGTACGAAAACGAAGTCGGAAAGATTTCACCAGAAAAAACAGGTACGAGTAAGGGACAAGCCATTCTCGTTGTTGGGGTCGAAAAAACTGGTACAGTAAGTACAAGCTTCACAAGGCAGTGTTTGGAGAGCCGAGTGATACAGATGCAGAGAAGTTGTGGATGGACTGTGGACTCCAAGTTGTTGTCAATAGAGCATAGACGTCAACCAGATCCTGTCCAAGAGATGGCCTTCATGGACTCAAACCTTGAATTGTTTGTTTGTACGGATTTGCATTGTTAGCAACTTAGCATAAAGTCACAACAGGTTCGAGAGCTTATATATGGATGATTATAACATCCGAATTAATCATTGCTAGTGGACAACAGTGTGAGCTCCAGATTTTCACCTAAATCTCTATTTTCGTTGAAGATGGAGAAAATAAAAAGGTTTTAAAAGACAAGGAATGAGACATCAATAATGGTTACACAAAAATGTTCTGTTACTAGTGTCATAGAAAGCAGTATATGATGATATTCACAGATATTACGCTAAAAAAAGCAGCTCAATCGCAGCAGCAACATGGCTCTGTTGTCATTTAGGCGTAGGCAAGAATTAAAAGCTGAAAGTGTATATATAAAAAGCCATGCAACTTGTATAAATCTCACTTGAAGTGATTATGTAAGGCACCCTAGAAATTTTGAGTTCCTAATCGTGAGTTTTAGTAGAGACAGAGCATTATAGCCTAGAATAAGAAAGTAAAAAACAACTCTCCCTTAAAATTGGTAGGTGACATAAAGATGGTATAAAAGTAGTCTCCATGCATATATTGCTCACCAAGACGATATCAACGTCACTCTATCCAATTTCAAAGTGAAACTCAAACAGAGATTACCTGGCCAGTTTAGTTTAAAGTATGTAATCAGGGACCTCATCCTCCTACAGCTGCAACAAAGGCTGATCATGGCTTTCCGTCTCCTCAATAATCGACTCCATTATCTTTGTATCTTCTTCCCCTATTTCTTTCAGTGAAACTAAGGTGTTCTTGTGAGGGAATACTACCAAAATCCGTTCCTTAAAATCAAAAAGCCTTTTCAACTTTAAAGTTTTTGGGTTGCAAATGTAGAGAAACAAATCAATGTATGTTAAAATACCGCCGCTCTTCGTAACAGCTAACAATTTGGTACTGTGAACAACCCTAAACTCTTTACTCCAACCCAAAGACAGATGTTCCTCTCCCTCTTTGATGCCATCATTACCATTCTTCTTTTTTAATAGCCACAAGTCATCAGACTTGTTTCCTCGGCCATAAGAAGCAAAAAACAAAATCCCATCGAAAACCCCTATTCTATTCAGAGACCAACAACCGTTTGGTGGCAAAGGAGGTGGTGAAAGATGTTGGCAAAACTTTTCCTCAGCCAAATTGAAAGTCACAATTATTTCTAGTTCGTCGCCCATCCAATGTAGAGCTCCATTGGCAAAAACATCTTGTTCCCAATCAGACGGGCTGAAAGAAGGATCGAACTTTCCAAGGTTTCTCCATCCATTGCCACCGCCCAAAGTGTATATGCAGACTTCTACAAACTTGTTCTTCAACTTATATATTCTTACCACTTTGTACTCGGCGGTTGCAGAAACATAGCCAAATCCACTCGTCCACAAAACATCATCAACATAAGAATAATCTGTGTTGATTTCTGGAAGCATGACATATTCTTTAATGACAGGGTTAAAGATACAAAAAGTTCCATGATGAGGTTGTTCTCCAGCAAGACAGATCAGACCGTTACATGAACCAACAAAACAATTAAACGGAAGGGTGGAGTGAACCCTTCTGATTCTCCCAATAGGTGATGATTCATGTTTCTCATTATACTCAAAATAGTGATATTTTGGAATACCAGGTGCAAATTCACCAGATATATACTCAAGCTCATAAGTTAAAGCCAAAAAACTCAACTCACCAAATCGTTATCACCTTGATTATGATGATGGAAGTGCATCTTGGAGAACAATGGATGACCAAGAAGATTTCTCCAAGTTTTGGGAAGTGCATCTTGGATTTCTCTTGGAGAATAATGGATGACCAAGAAGATTTCTCTTGGAGAATAATGGATGACCAAGAAGATTTCTCCAAGTTTTGCATACTGATTTGCAATGAAGACCCGGTACTCGACTTAATATCTCTAATTTCATCTCCTCTGGAAGAAACTTGAAATACTTCATCGAACCCTTTTGATATTTAGAGAGAGGGACGGAAACACTTGTTAGATAGGGTTTGAGAATTTAGTGATGAGAACCGGAGGAATTGGTATTTATTTGGTATAACAGTTCCACGCGGATAAGTTTTGTTGCCGCATAATTGGCGCCCCAAGTGAGCGCGCAAGATTTTCCATACATGGCCTATGAATAGAACGATAAAGCATGGTCTAGAGAGTACAAGCTTGGCAAGGTAGTGTCTAGAGAGCTGCGTGATGTAGAGAAATTGTGGATGGACGGTGGATTCCAAGTTGTCGTCAACAAGATGATGCCCTTGGAAGTGGTGGGAATGGACCCAACACTGAGAGAATTGTTTGTTTGTACGGAATGGACCAAAGTCTTGTCGAACTAGGAAATTTAAAGCAGCTAAATTATTTTAGAATCACGATTCAATCTGGTCTTGATCTGCAAAGGTTACAACCTTTGGGACTACTTGCTAATTAGTAAGTAGTCCCAAAGTACAATCGTGCATTAACAGTTAATGTATAAAGCAATGTCCAGGCATCTCATCCCCCACACTATTTCCTTATTTAATACTAATCCCGCAAGCATGGTTTGCTTAAAGTCACTACATGCCCGAGAGTGGAAAGTGTTTAAAGAGTTGAAAGCAGAAGGTGTTGGGTTCATTCCAAATAGTTTTACAAGACAAGGACCGTGACATCAATAATGGTTCAGAAAAATATTCTGTTACTTGTGTCAGTATATGACGATATCCACAGATACTTCTTTGAAAGGAAGTTCGATTGCGACAACATGGCTCTGAGGTCATTTAGGCACCGGGCAAGGGTTAAAAGCTGAAACTGGAGGAAAAGCCATGCAACTTGTGGAGACCTCACTTGAAGTGATTATGAAAGACACCCTAGACAAGTTGTGTTCCTAGTAGTGAGTTTAAAAGAGGTGAGAACTAAATAGCACATCGTGTTCAAAATATGTCTCGAAAGCAAACTACAAAGAGCAGGGTATTATATGACATAGCAGTAGATGCAAATATGTAAAGGCTGATCACCAAGAGGTAGCAAATGCAACTGAGCTAGTGGTAGCTAATTAATGACACGACTTGGAATCTAACTGAATATAAGTTTAACAATTGAAAACTTGATACAACTGCGTACGTAGGAACGAAGTGTGCTAGTAACTTTATAAATAGTCTGCAAATCAAATAATTGTTCGTATTCTGAATCCTGAAGGTAGTATGCAAGGTGCTACTTTGTGCTAGTGATCACACAAAACTCTGCCTAGTAGACTCTATCCTTCTTGTGAAATTTATTGATGATAGAAGACAAACTTCAGTGCAGTTACCTAAGCCAAACTACTATGCAATACCAAAACAACAGACAATAATATGAAAAACTACATTTGGTTCCACACAATTATCTATCTGATAGGTAGCAAGAATGAAATATATTCCCTCATACTACTTAGAAAGCCCTCACTTTCCTCATTGGTTCCTGCATTTACTTATTTCGACTCCCATGCATAAGCGAAATAACTCCCATAAGTACCAAAGTGAAAAAAATAAGCAACGAAAGCAACTACCATACCAATAAATAACTACGCACTACCAAGATGCAGAGTTAGGGAAGCAATATAATACTACTATAGTTTAAAGTACGAAACTATGAAAAATACTCCCATGAAGTTGGACAAATGATATAAAGACAGAAAAACAGTAATCTCGACGCAACTCACTAAGAAAATGTCAACATCAATGAAGATAACCTGACCAGTTTATAAGTGTATACAGGGTCTCATTCATTCTCCGCCAACTGGTTGAAAAGGCTGATCATGGCTTCTGTCACCTCAGGTTCAATCAACTCCATTATCTTCAAATCTTCTTCCCCTTGACACATTGGAGACAGTGGATCTGCAATCAGGAAGGATGCTGGTAAACCATGGGGAAAGGTACTGCATGCACACTTTAAAACTTGTGTTCCTAGCAGTAAGTTTAATAGAAGTGAGGAGTAAATAGTGCCTCTTTTTCACAATTATTTCCCAGAACGGAACTACAAAGAGCAGGGTATTATACATCAATGCAGTAGATAGTCCAATAGCTACACCATGTAATGACTACATTTTACCAATCAGCACATTACCCACTACATCTGGTCTATGTTTCTTTAAATGACCAAATCATGAATCAGAATCTTGGTATAGCGTATAAGATAGATTTACATGAGGCAATTTCTAACAAGAAATGTTGATTCTCCACATCACCATTTCAAATCTCTTCATACCTACTAGGGGTTCCTTGAGGAATGCATTCCCATCAAATTATCAGACTTTTAGCTTAGGAATATACACAAAGGGTGTCATGCGAAGAAGGAAAATGAGGACCAAGTGAGTCATGTTTGACGATACATAATTTTAAATTACTGTAAGCTAGTATTTTAGGAAGAAATAGCAAATGTAACTGGGTTAGTGGTGGGTGGCTAATTATGCAACTGAGCTAGTGATGTCTAATGAATTTGGACCAGTAGAATTTTTTTTTGTAAATAAACTTACAAAAATTTGGATTCCTAAGATCATTTATCAAATAATCTTATTAAGAGATAATTAAGACGTAAATTTATTCCCTCGTACTATTCGGTTAGCTCTCACTTTCCGCAACTGTGCCTGCATTTACTTATTCGACTCCCATGCACCAACACAATAATCACTAAAAAGGTAACATCTCATTCTCCCATTGGAATGAGGTCAAGTCATTAACAACAAGCAGAGTTAACAGAGCATTATAGAGAATGCCAGCATCATTTAGGTTCACACAAATGTTACTCTATCTAATTTCAAAGTGACACTTAAAGAAAATTACCTGGCCAGTTTAGTTTATAAGTACAGAATCAGGTATGCCATCCTCCTACAGCTGCTCCAAAGGCTGATCATGGCTTTCTGTCTCCTCAGTTTCAATCGAGTCCATTATCTTCGTATCATCTTCCCCTAATACTTTTAGCGAAACTAAGGTGTTCTTGTGAAGGAATACTTTCAAAATCTGTTCCTTAAATTCCACAAGCCTTTTCGAGGTTAAAGCTTTTGCGTCATAAATGTCGAGATGGTTATCAATGTACGTCAAAACGCCGCCATTCTTCGTAACGGTGAATAATTCGTTATAGTCAACCCTAGACACTTTACTCCAACCCAAAGACAAATGTTCCTCACCCTCTTTAATGCCATGATTATCTTTCTTCTTTTTTTGTTGCCATATCTCATAATAACTGTTCCCTTCGACAACAAGATAAATAGCATAAAACAAAAACTCACCACATACTCCTATTCTATTCAAAGACCAACTAACATTTGGCGGCAAAGGAGGTGGTGAAAGATGTTGGCAAAACTTTTCCTCAGCCAAATCGAAAGTCACAATAACTGCTAAATGAGCGTCCATCCAATGTAGAGCTACATTGGCAAAAATACCTGGTCTTGAATGATATGGGCGGAAAGAAGGATCGAAATCTCCAATGTATCTCCATCCATTACCACGGCCAAGCGTGTATATGCAGACTTGAACAACCTTGGTCATCGTCCTATATATTCTTACCACTTTGTACTCATTGGTTTCAGAAACATAACCAAATCCGGTTGTCCACCAAATAGTCTTAATATCAGAATAGTCTGGTTTGATTTCTGGAAGCATGACATATTCTTTAATGACAGGGTTAAAGATACAAATAGCAGGTTCATGATATTGTTCTCCAGTAACACAGATCAGACCATTCAACGAACCAACAAAACAAATAAACGGAAAGGTGGAATGAATCCTTCTGATTCTCTCGATAGGTAGTGTTGATTCATGTTTCTCATTATATTCTAAGAAATGATATTTTGGAATACTAACTGTGAACTCACCAGGCGTATTCTCCTCGAGATCACAAGTTAAAACAAAGAAACTCAACTCACCAGAATCATTATCAGGATGATTAACTTGATTAACATGCATCTTGGTAAACGATGGATTACCAACAAGACTTCTCCATTTTTTTGATACTAGCGTACAGTCGAGCACTGTTTCGGTTGGCAGACTAGTTAATATCTCTAATTTCATTTCCTCAGGAAGAAACTTGGAAAAATCCATCACACCCTTTGAATCTGTAGAGAGAGTGACAGGAACTGTTGTTAGGGTTTGAGAAGAAATCAGGGAAAATGGGGTTTATTTGGTATGCGGAAGCGGAAAGAGTAAAAAGATCGAAAATGAAATTTGAAAAGAGAGATGAAGCTTTCTTGTTAATTCCGCTGGTGTGATGCGGTGTAAGTAATAAATAAGGAGAATGGGCCTTTTGTCGCACCATTCGTCACATATTGATATGGTCCATATGGACATCACAAAGGGTGCCTTCCTCCTGAGTCGGCATAATAAACGAAAAAGTGCCTTCCAATTTTTACAGCTAACTCGGGACGTGTTGGATGTCAGAACATTTTCTTTTTTGTTTAATGATATCTGATTCGGCTCGTTTGGCTTGGAACTATTTGAATCAGGTATCATTTTGTATTTGATTTATTGGACACGTATCCATTGGAATAATAAAATTTTTTTTTTATAGTTTTATTCAAATGCAAAAAGAGTCAGATTTAGACGTACTAAGTCAGATTCAAAAAATACGATCCAGACGAGTCAGTTAAGTCGAAAGAACAAAAAACCGGCTGGCTATTATTATTTTTCCAGGTTCAAATTTGAATAACTCTAACTATTTTCCCAATTTATCGAGTGCTTATATATTGATCGTCGTGTTCCAATTTGCTAATTCTGCATTAGTTTACTTTCAATAACTTAAGCACGCGCTTTGTACTTGAACAGTTTGATATCTCGTTGATTCACAGCCCTAAACAAAGAGAAATTGGGTATATTGCCCAAGAATCTTTAAAATATGGTTGTAGTGGACAAGTAAACACTAGTGGAAAATGGGTTTTTAACCACTTCCTGGGCTTTGAAGATATGACTTCCCTGGGCCAGTATAATTGTGTGTGCTGTGAGAAAGAGTGGTTTTGTTAATAAAAAGTTAAACTTGTTGCACTCACAGTCGTAACTTTAGTGGTATCTTTATAAATATTAGCATATTTAATAGAGCATATCAACTACTGTGGCACAAATACCAAAAAAACAAAAACAAATGTGAGCGAAACTAGTTTCTATAGCCCCAGATTTAGAACCAAGGGTTAGATGTAAATTAGGAAATATTTTGACGGTGTTGATGAAACCTCGTTTCTATCGAGATATTACCATCTTCTCTTTTATATTTGTTTCCTTTGTATCATCACAATTCCTTTCTCCAGTTCAATTCAGAGATCCAGTTTAGAAGAAAAAAGAAATCAAGACATAAATCGCCATGATCCGATAGAAGCAAATCCTAACTAGCAAATGATTCAAAACCATTATTTCTCTCCATATCAATCAACCGTTTTTTTTCAAAACCCATTTCTTCGGAACCTCTTTTTTTTTTCCGTTTTCAATCTTCTTCAGGTAACCCCGTGGGTTCACAATATCAGTTATTTTTCTCTAATTTTTTGAATGTTGGGTTTTTAATTTAATTTTTGTTTCGTTTTTGTACGTAGAAGACCTTCAGGTGGATTTATTTTCAGGTATAACATCTCCATCACTTAGATTCGATTTTATTGGTGTTACTTCGCAATTATGGATCTGTTGGTGTTGCTGAAGTTCTCAAATTTTATTTTTATTATGTGAAAGAGTTTCTCTTAAGATGCTAATTGTTAAACAAAATTGTATTTGCTTGATTATTTTTTTTTAGGGATTTCAATTTTGAGATCTATTTTTTTATTCTTTTCTTTGATTTTCGTTTGGTGTGTAATCGTGATGCTTTTACATTTGAATTATTTTCTTTTCTATGTTCCTTTTGTTGAATTTGGGTTTTGATATTTTTATGCAACTTCATGTTCTACTTTGAGGTACTTGTGTTCAAGTTAAGGAATTATGTTTGTATTATCAGTAATTGATGTTTGTATTCAGGTTTAAGATGAATCTAAAAGGTTAATAATGTCTAAATGTTATTTCGGACCAAGTCTTTGATGTTTGTGTTTGGGCATGTATTTAGTTTTAAATTAAATTTTTTGCTGAATAAACTGCAATTGGGGACTTTTTGATAAACACTGTGATGTAGCTATCTGATTTTTTCATATGATTCTGGTATGGCATATGAATTTGTATTTTGTTTGGTTTTTATGAATGATAGTGAATCTGTGATAGCTTAATATGAATATCACAAGAGATTCTAGCTGTTGCGTTTGAAATTCTTCTTGATCCCAGCAAGAAGAAACCTGATTTATATTGCTTTTCCTCTTCATTCCAGCATGATTTATAATGATTAGGTTGCATATGTTAAAAGACTATATGCAAATGTATGTGAGTTGAAGGTTTAAAGTGTAGTTTTGTACTTAATATGGCTTGTGTAAGCTGCTTAGAACCGTTGCTGCATTGTTTAAATCTATATTGTTCGTGCTATAGAGATCTCTTATATGTAGGTTTTATATTATGATACCGAGAAGAAATTGTTTAATCTCAACGGATAGGATATTCACTTTGCATTTATCTGCCTTGCTTTAAGTAAATGACTTGTTGCTTTTTACGTAATCCGTTGGTTGTGAATTGGTGGTCGTGTTGAGAATTTTTGCTTCCTTCAACACTTGTACATTTCCGGTTCCTTCAATTTTCAACAAGTCTTGAGCTCTTGTGGACCAATCAGAATCGGTTTAGTGCTTGTGTCTGCTGGCAACACAGATACAATGGTACTGATATTGAACTTCAAGAATTTTTAAGGACTCTGCTGTTAGAACTTTGTTATTGACCAGTTGGGCAGCTAAGTCCATATTTTTGTTGGTTTCTAGCTTGATCGTTGATTGCATGGTTCACAACCTTCTTCAATTTTTAAAATTCAAAGAATTTTCACAGCACGCCTTTAAATTAGACCAGAACAAGACACGGTTGTCAATTATCCAACAAGTTCTCATATTTTCTTCGCATGGTTGAATCTTTTATGTATAAGTACTATGTTTCAATTCATTTTGTTTGAATTTTTTGCAGGTGGAGTGAAAGTTTGATCATAGAAAAGGTAATGGATGCAGCTATGGACCTCCATACAGAGTGTGAACTGGCCAGTCTGCTGGGTAAGGATCTCAATTGATGAAGTTTGTGGACTTTCTCTTAAGAACTCTATCAATTCACTTTGTATGTTTTGGTTCAACATCTTAATTTCTTCCTGAGTTATGGATGAGATATTTTGCATATGAAAAGTAGTTGCAGTTCATGTCTTTCAATTTCAATTTGAGTACTTGTATGTGCAGTTGTAGGCCGTGCTGTTCCTTGTCTCGTTTCCTCTTTTTTTCTGTTGTTAATTGCTATAGTCTTGGTTTTGTTTGCAGCTTAGGGCTGGAGTAATGGACCTGGTTGGAGATAGTTTTCAGAAAATGAAGGCATAGATGGTGAAGTCTTACCTTCAACTTAGTGTTGAATCTTTGATCTGGTTCTTATGCTTGTAATAGAAATATCCGAATATAGGTTAAGCTTTTCCAACTTAGTGTTGAAGTTTTTCAGACTTGGAACTTGCAGTAATTTAGATAGTTGATATTGTAAATTGAATACACTTTTCAATACAACTTGAGTTTTAAAGTCATTATCAGTTTGAAGTTGTTATAATTTAATTGGGATTCAGCTTTTTGTTTTAGGTTCAGTTGAATCATTAATTATGATTCAGCTTTTAGTTTAAATTCAGCTGAATCAGCTTTGGGTCAGCTGAATCAATATAATTTTTTTTATAAAGTATGACCAATATATACTGCTGTGTGTGTCAGTAGTACCGATGGACTGTTAAAGAAAGTAGTTTTTCTAAAGGGTTCAACGAATCTCAGACACAGTTGTTTCGAGAAAAACCACTCATATATTAGAGCTGATGAACACAGTCGTTTTTATCAATGTTACTTCTTGTCCTGACAGTGGTTTAACTTCCATTTTCCACTAGTGAAATATTAGTTATGGGTGAAACTGATACCAAAAAATCCAAGATAATTATGTCCCTTACCTTTATTTATTTTTTCTCTCTCTCCAATTTAAAAACAAATCACAAAAAAATCCACAACTTCCAAAACATATATCCGATTTTAATAAAATTTATATTTTCGAAAAGGGTTTTAGATGATCTACAAAATAAGATCCTTCCTTGATATATGGTAACGTTTTTGTTCTTCAAAAAATATAACTAGGATGAAACTGGAAGCATCATGGCTCAAACTGAGATAAAAATTATTCGAAAAATAGCTAGGATGAAACTGGATGCATCCTAACTTAAACTACGAAAAGAAAAAAAATCTTCAATAAATTGCTAGGATGCATTTGACCTGAATTTGTTTTCGTTCATGTTTAAACTAATATGAGATTAGTATCATCCTGTTTTAGCCGGTTAAATGTGTTTCCACCGATGTTTAACTAGTATGAAACTGGTTTCATTTTGATTTAGATTTGGTGAAATTTATTTTCATCCATGCTTAAAACTAGTATGATCCCGATTTCATCGTTTGTTAGATTTTAAAACTACTATGATTCTGATCTCATCGTTTGTTAGATTTTAAAACTAGTTGAAACTGATTTCATGGTATGTTAGATTCAAATGGATTAATTGTTGAATTTGTTAAACTAGTATGAAACTGGTTTCATCCCGTCTTAAATTTAGTTAAATTTTTGTATTTCATGTTTAAACTTGTAACTGCAGAAAAACCTACAATACATCCAAAGATCAATCATAGAGCTAAGTCAAAGGCATCATTTAAGTGTATAAGTGAGATATCAAAACTATAAGGCGAATAAGTAAAGATTGCAGGACACAAGAGATTTACGTGGTTCAGTGTTAGAACCTACATCCACGGGGGTGATTTCACTATGTATGGTGTTGAGTACAAGATCACAGTGTTACACAAATTTTCTTATAGTGAAGAAATCTCTCTCTATGTCTATACTCGACTCTCAGATCTCTCTCTCTTTACACTGTTCTCACTCCTTTATATAGACAGATTATAATGGTGGATGACAGCTCATAACATTTACTCGCTTCATTTGATGAGAGTCTTCGTTGTGTTCATTTGCTGAGGGGTTGGTCTTCGTTGTTATGATTTTCGTTTATCCATCTCGCTGAGCTGGTCTTTTATTGTACAGTCGCTTTCGCTCTGACCTTCGTCGAATACCTTCTCGCCATCTGTCTCGTCAGACTTTACAAGATGACAAATTGACCGTTCTGACTTCTCTGCTCTCCCATTTAATGTTGGGTTGGTCTTGGTTGTTATGATCAATGAGCTGATATGGCTAAGCTGAATTATATATAATATTTGCCAGTCATCTATGAGCTGATATGAATCTTAAATGATTTACTTATGAGGCGGCTTCTATCTTATCTCTACGTCACCTATGAGATGACTGTTTCCAAAACTGTTTATCTGTAATTTAAAGCTTAAGTTTATATCTAAGAATATGTTGCTATGAATAACCCATATAATCAAGGCCACGAGCTGCTGAAAATCTAAGTGTTGTAAGTAGTTTCTTTCCCACAGTTAAGACACAAAGCTAAGTATCTCCATATCTCTACCTACATTTATCTTGTAATGATTATCTAATATACAATTATGAGTGTAGTTAAAATATATATATATATATATATATTGATCTCGATCTCGATCTCTGAACTTGCAGGTTCATGTCACTCAATAAACAATCCTCACAAATTCGAGTCCATAGTAACTCTTAGAGGCATACCTGCCGATCTTGATAAGAATATTTTCTGCATGATAAAATATGTGTCTAACTGTAGACCTGCTTCTCAAAGGCATAAACTATTTTTGAATTTGCTTAAATCAATATCTTACACTTATGTATCTTAACTCACTATCTTATTATCATAAGAAAATAAGTGCATTGACACAGTACTTAATGTACCTGAACTGAAACTCTTGTTGTAACTTATACTTGAAAAGCATAGATAATTCTCTATCTTGTTGCAGTATAGATATTTAACTCTCAAAAGTTTGATCTGAACAATGAGATAACACAGAATGAAAACACTTGGGGTACCAAAATACACCACCAACTTTTTCGTAGGAAATCTGTATGGACAACCTCAACACAACTCCGAGAGTTAAAACTCAATCAAGGAAAGTGTCTAGAGTTATATCTCTCTCACTATTGTGATTAGAAAATTTACATAATTGAATCCGTGAACCTAATTACAAAGAGAGTTCTTGGACGGTACCAAAGACCAATGTCCAAGGATCAATCAAGTCTTATCAAATAAACTAAGTCGGACTTATCTACTGTGATTGATCAACGCACAACCTGCGATATTTCAATTATAAAGATAAACAATATAATGCGGAAAAAGAAATAACACAAACACCAAAAAATTTGTTAACGAGGAAACCACATATGAAGAAAAACCTCAGGGCCTAGTCCAGATTGAACACCAAACTGTATTAAGCCGCTACAGACACTAGCCTACTACCAATTAACTTCAGTAAGGAATGTAGCTGTGCCCTAAAAGGAAATCCACCGATTAAGGTACAGTCGCGCTTCTTACGCCTCTTGAATCCCAGCAGGACTCTGCGCAGTTGATTCCCTTAGATGACGTCACACCATCTAAGAGTTGTTTCAACTCAATTGAAGACATTGAACCAAATATGCTTCCCACAAATTAAGTCTATAATTGATTTCCTGATTACGGTCGAAAACGAATGATCAAATAAACTGTAAGATCAAGGTGATGGAAATTGATAGCAACTTGAAAAAGTCTGGCTATCCTCAAAATCCGTACTTATGCAACCCGAAGAGAATCTAGATTATCATTCACCTAACAAGTTGCGGAATAACAAAGTTGAGACGAAGAGAACTTTGTGATTTATATCTATCTTGTTCAAGTGATATATCAACAATCGAATAAGATCAGGATACTACAAAGATATTGATATTGAGTCACAATCGTGTGATCAAATGAGTCTACTGTTTATAGAGAATTGATCAAATAAAAATCATCTCATGGAAATAATTTAATCTCAATTGAATTATAATTAGGGCTGCACAAGAACCGGTTGGGAGGACCTGGACCGGAGTGGAACCGGAAATACCGAACCGGTACCGGACCGGAACCGGTCTAGCCGGTACAGACACCGGTACTGGAAGTTGAGAACCGGTCTAGACCGGTACATACACCGGTTCTAGGGGGAGTACCGGTAGGAACCGGCCCATATGTACCGTTTAATTTCAGCCGTTAAGATCCTAACTAGTTTTAATCCTATCCGTCCAATATAGATAACCCTAATACTAATCGCTAACTCTGGTAACTCTCTCACTCTCAGTTTTCTTTCTTCTTCGTTTTTTTTTTTCTCTCTGAAGCAGTGAAGCTATGAAGAGCAGCCTCTTCATCTCTGAGTAACTACGGCTACCCTCACCAATCAATCAGGAAATCACCAATTCACGATCATCATCAAGTGATTCAAGTCTTACTAGTTAGTAGATATCAATCAATCAGGTAATCTTTTCGATTTCCTTTCTGTTTCAACAAAAGGAAACCCTAGGAATTGTAAACCATTTTAAGTAGCTATCGCTTGACTAATCAACTAACCCTAGTGTTTATACTCACGCAGGTTAAGTGGTGACTGCCAAGGATACCAATTTTTTCTTCGTCTATCAGATTCAATCTAAACCTTTTTGTTTCCAAGGTACTTTACAGTCTTTACTTATTCTTGTTCTTCTGATTGAGCAATCTATCTTATGAGATTAACCTTGTTGATGTAAATGATTTAGGGTTTGACATTGATTGAGAGTTTGAGATCAATTTAGGGTTTGAGAATTCATATTGATTGAGCAATACATGTTAATATGTTATAATGAATACATAGATTGATTGTACTCTGTACTACTGTGTGATAAGTGATAACTGATTAACTGTGATTCTATGAATGGTTTTGCAATTAGTTGTATCTTTCTTGTATGAGTATGTATGACAGTATCACTATGTGTATGTCTCACTGGAGGTATTTCCTAACTTGGATTTGTTGATAATATTGAGTTTGTATGTCAGTATGTCTGTATACTGTATGTTTGCCAAGTACAATAAGTATTGGGGTGTGTATGAGAATATGTAATGTATGGAAATGAATGGACTGAAAATATTCAATCTGCACAAATTCAACTGTAGTTATGAACTTCTTATGTATTTGCTCTATTTGTTTTGAACTGGTTGTAAACTTGTAATACACACAGGTTGAGGTTGTCCTATCCAATCAATGGCCTTATTGGAGGGGAAAGTGCAGATTTGTGGCCTAGGATTGCAACATGCAAGTGCAGGCTGTGCAGCCATCCATTTTCGTTTGCAATGATCGCATTTCATTTCTTGTCGACTTGTCGTAGACAGACTTATATGGTAGTGGAAATGTTGTTTTTAGTTTTTAGCAAACTGAACTTATGAACTTATTTTGGATTGTTGTTTTGAAGTTATGCAAAATGTTCAACTTAAATATGTATGCAACCTGAACTTATTTTGGATTGCTGAACATTGAACTTATGGAAATGTTGTATTATATTTTGTAATATTTTTCAGGTAAAAAACCCGGTACCGGTCTGGTAAAAAACCCGGTACCGGAGGACCGGTACAACTCCAGGTACAAGTACAGGGACCGGTCCTCAAAATGAGGTACCGGTCAACACCAAGTACAGGGACCGGTTCCATAAGAGAACCGGACCGTACCGGAGTATGTGCAGCCCTAATTATAATCGACATTAGTTGGTAAATGCACAAAGTACAAATACATGAGTCATTCGTGAGTCAGCTGAGTCATGGTATGCAGATCGGTTTGTAAACTTATAAGCAAAACCGAGTTCCAGAGTTGACAGAACTTTTTTAGCTCACGTACCGGTTTACATACTTAGGTGCAAAACTGAGTTCCGGAGTTGACAAAACTTTTTTAGTTTGCGAACCGATTTGGAAACTTTAAGACTTTACCGATTCCAGAGTTCACAAAACTTTTTTAGTTTGCGTACTGGTTTGGGTACTAAAATGGTTCTATACCATATAACTGTATTGGTTAGCATACCGGTTTGGATACTTAAACCCGATTCCCTTGCCACAGTTCCAAAATGGTTTGTATACGAATATACATACCTATACGAATAACGAAACAAATTTGTAAGTCTATATATAACTACTCCGCTACGTGTACGACTACATGTAATACGGCTTCTGACATATAACCGTTTCTCAGTTTGTAATACTGATAGCACTGTCTTGTATTCTGAATATAGTAGTTCTATATTTCTTTAAATCAATTTGAAACATTCCCGAATAACATCAATGACACATATCACTGTTCCAGGTTATTTTCGAATGATAAACTTGAATCATGATTTGGTTCCGAACAATAAATTGTCTCCACCGAAATTGATCAAGTATGAACAAATGTTCATTAAACTTAGTCATTATATTTCGAGAAATTCGTAAACTAAATAATTAGTTCTCAACTCGAAATTCTTGTCTATGAAGGCTAGTCTAATTAGTTATGCTACAAACGTCTTAAGGATAGAAAAGTGAATTTAACTTGAGAAATAAGTGGTTCAGTATTCACTTACCTTTTGTTGATGAAATTCTCCAAAAGCTTCGGTTGATATTCACCTCCAAACGGTAGAACGCAAATGATCATTTGTTCGTTTCTCAACTACACTATCCTAGACCGAGACTTAACTAATTGTAGACTAGAAATCAAGATATAGTTTTGACAACTAAATTTGACAACAAGCTTGAGATAGCAACACTTGTGAGTTAGACCGAGCAATGCTCTAACACAGACAGATGGTTGCTCAGAAAGTAGAAAATTGACCAAAGAGCTATAGCATCTCGTAATCCAAACCAAGTGGTGGAACTACCACAAATGTGATAAAGCATCAGCCCAATCTCAAATGCGATAAGTATCACAATATCTAAATGCATATAAATGCTACCTTCTAAAATCAAATGCATGATTTGATTGTCCATTTTATCTGAAATGAATTCACATACTAGCTTAAGCACTCACATGAACGCATGAACTAAATATTACTGTTTGAATGGTAATACTTATCTAAAAGCATCAACTAAAAACCTTTTCACCAACTCATGAAGACAGGAGATGTCATTCGTAGTTTTAAAGTGAAAGAATGAACTACAACATTACTAGTAACTAAGTTTTGATCTGCAAGAACAAATTTCTCTCATTTTTTATATGTGATCCTTATACGTGATCTGAATTGCTAAACTGCATTGTGATTGGTATAACAATATTAGCAGAAGTTTTTCTAAAAGAAAAATCGAATCCATCTTCACTTTTTAAGTCTTATCACCAGCTCTAGAAGCTGAGTGATGCCATCTTCAGCACAGATTGAAATGCTAGAGCCAACTAAGGCAAACAATAACTTTTAAACTTTAATTTGTATATTTGATATCTCTTTATAGCTGCGTTTTAAGCATCTGATTCATGAAATAATAATTATATCTCTTCAGCACCATCTACTAGATGTGGATAGTTGCATGCTGAATTTATACACGCTTGATGTATCGTGAATTTGAAAAATTATAATCTTTAAATGTGAGTGACAAATACAACAATACCCATAATTTTCACAGCGAGAAAGCTATATGAAGGCCTAAATCTCCATAAAAGGTACAACCACATACAACAAGGATGGGCTGGAGGCCACATTAAGCTGATTAAGGTGCAGTTGGTAATGGCTTCTGCAGAGCAATTATAAGAGCCTGAAAGTTCTTAAAGAGCGTAAATAAGGTTAAATATTTCTTTAGGAGCATTATCTTGAATGAAATTAGCTCTTGTAGAGCGTGTTTTGGATTGTAATAGCTCCTTGAGAGAAAAATAGCTGTTTAAGAGCACAATTATGAACAACTGAGAATATAAACTAGCTCTTTAAGAGCATGAAATGGATGTATTATCTCTTTAGCAGGTACTCATAAGACTAGTCTTACGGCATAGGTGGTCTCAAGGACCTAAAGATGGAATAGCTAGGACGAGAAAAACTTATAGCTGAAATCACCAGGTCAAGGAGCCACAACTGAAAAATTCCCAAGTCCCAAGGACCCAAAATTAAATATCCAGGTCGAAAGTTCCTAGAGCTGAAAAAATAACAGGTCTTAAGGACATAAAATAAATATCCAAGTCGAAAGGATCTAGAGCAGAATCTAGGTTTGAAAGACCTAAAATTAAATAGCTAGGTCAAGAGGACCCGGAGCTGAGAAAATACCAGGTCTTAAAGACCCAAAATTAAATAGCCAGGTCGAAAGGACCTGGGGCTGAAAAAATTCCAAATCAAATGGGGCTAAGGTTGAAAATTTTTCAAGCCTCAAGACCCAAAATTAAAAAAGCTAGGTCGAAAGGACCTAGGGCTAAAAAAAATTAGGTCCCCAGGACCCAAAAAAGACTCTCCAAGTGAAATAGATACCTACTGTACCACTAAAATGAAGTGTTAAAACACTCGTGGAATATTCAGCGAAGCACGAGCTGCTTACTGAACTGTAATACAAAGAAGGTGAAGTATATTTATCCTCACTGTATCTTAGGAAACACAAAAATGAAATACTTGATACCCAATAAGAAAAGAAATGAAGCACTTAAAACTCATTAAACGAAGTGTAATTAAACTGTAATGTGTTATGCTTTTTTTCTTTTCTATTCTTAGAGCTTCTCCAATGGAATGTATGTGATGAAAAAGTCTTCATCCACATAGGATACACAACCATATTTATAAAAAAATCATCTCCAACCCATTGATGTGAGGATGATGTGGTAAAAAATAATTAGACATCCTCTAAGTGGACCTCTAGTTTTAGACATTCACTTAGAGGATGTCTTCCCTTCCTAGTCACACTTTTATTAACAAAAATTATTGAATACAAAAACAAAAATATTTTTAACTAATCATGTACCTACAAATAAGTAAAAGAGGGATATAAGGAGATAAAATTTATTTTTTCCTAATATTTAGGATTTTATATCTAGAGGATGTCTTAAAAATGATGCCACATATGAAACATCCATATTCACCATTGGAGAAGCTCTTAATGCGTGTAATTAGATTTGTGGGCTTTGCTATTATTACTAGTGAAAACTACATCCACACCCATTTTTCAGATTTTTTCCACTATGAAATCCACGCTCAGAAATCTTCAGGCGCGCACCCATTCTCGGTGAAAATATTTCTCCCAAGCCCATAGTTTATAAAATTTGGTTTCGGTCTTTTTTGTTCTTCTAACCTTCGATTAAATTCACAGACCAGATGAGGAGGAGGAGGATGACGACCAAAACCATCAATATCTCATATCCCACCAAAAAGGGTTGGATATCTCTCTCTTCACCAAACCCTATTAATGAATTTCTCAATCAATTTAATCAAAATTCCAGAAATACAAGGAAGAATCAATTGGATGCAACGAAGTTTGATGGAAGGAATTGACTTGTATTTTAGAAGTTGTGGGAAGCTCGTTCTCTTACCGACTTTGGATTTTTTCTTTATGGCAACAATTATTTGGGTTTTCTCAAGTTAGTACTAGATTTTGTACCCGTGCTACACCCGGGCATCCTTTTCTTTTAACCATATTTTTTCTTTGGTAAAGCTCGGCTTTGGCTTCGCCTCGCCTCGCCCCGTCCCAATCTGTTTTGGTGTGACTTGGCTTCGCCTCGCGTCGATTTGAGAAGAAAAGATGAATATCATTCACATGTCAGTAATGGTTGCCGCAATCCTTTCCTACACATTGAAATCAGAAAGAAGTTGGGAGTGAATCATCTAAATGATAATTTGGACAATAACTTATTAGGGTTGACTAAGAACTAAAACTTCATTCTATAGTAGTTCATTTCTCAAAATCATTAACTCCTGAATGTAAAGTTTCCATATTAATTTGCTTTGTCAGATGTATCAACATCCACCGATGCATCAATTTAAAGGAAACCTAACTAACTACAGCCTAATCATCCTAAAGTTGTTGAGCCGACTTTATTATTTCTGAAACCTTTATGCACATCATTCACCATTCACCATCATGCAATTGAAATTATTTCCTAAAGTAAAAAAACTACATGCACACACATTTCGGTGCTATTATTTCCTAAACAATTAATTTGTCAGGCATCTTTTTCTTTAAATCATATGTTTTATTTGGTAAAGCTCAGCTTCGGCTTCGCCTCACCTCGCCCCTGTCCCAATTTGATTTGGTGTGGCTCGGCTTCGCCTCGCCCGAATTGAGAAGAACAGATGAATATCACTCGCAGGTTTGTAAGAAATCAGACATTTGAAACTTCATATGACTGTGCATGTAACACTGTGATAAATCAATTTTATGAAATGTAACTCAAATTTCGTTTACGGTTTTGCTACTCTAGAGATTCTGTTCAGCACATATAGGCATTTAGAGGCTAAAGAGAGTCATAAATTTTTAATTTTGTGTGATATGACTTCGCCGTGCATTTTTGAGTTGGTGTCGCTAGACTTCGCCCCACCCCTTCAACATACATTTTTGATTTGGTGTACTACGTATACAGATGAGTAGGTGACAATCAAAACCGGAATCTTGTTGTACATCAGTCTGAATGAATAAACCTCGATTAATTTTTAGTTGAGCATTTTGTATATTTCTTCTAATTTTGGTCAAATTAACTGCACACAGTATGTATACATTTAACAAAATATTTGGAATGGAATGAACATGATAAAAATAAAAATTACTTCTTCTGTTTCGTTTTGATCCTCAAACACTTGAGAACATTATTAAACCCAAACAGTATTTATGCACTCAACTTGAACAAAAATTCCCGACCGCAGATTATGGCTTTATGCCTTCAACCGCAGATAGTAGTTTATGCCTTGAAGCTATCCTTATATTATCGAATACTAATTACCTTTGCGGATGTGCTCCACCATAGAAATATCTGCTAAGTTTGGTTTTGGACCAACTGTAATAGACATAGCATTATAGAGCACTTCAACAACTTTGTTTCAGGTTAATTTGATAATTCATTAAAATAAGAAAAAATAAGAATGTTACATCTTTGCTGATCTAAAAAGAGAAGAAAAAACAATAGTGTGGATCATAAATAAGAAGCAAACTGATGACATGAACTCAAACCAAGAAAGAAAAGATGTAGTTTTGGTATATATACTTGAAATATATATGGTATCTCTGCAATGTTAGTATTTATTTTGGATGTTAGACCTCCGCTAATAGACTTTTGTGAAAACATAGTAAGCCCAAGCAATATTTATTAACCTGTAATCTCTTATGTGACTACAAATACATCATTAATATTTACTGACCATATTCATTACCGCCAGTTAGACTGCTGCCTTCATATTTAGCAACACCATTATTCTTACCACAGCTTGGTGCCACTTTTTATTTATCTTTTCTGCTTCTGTAATTGGTGTTTTTGGTCGATCTTCTGTGCTTGCATTACAACTTCATGATTCTGGGTGACTTCTTTCATGCTAACTGATGTAGCCTTGATAGAATTTATCAATCGGTGTAAAAGAAAGCAACAACCTTGCGTATACAACCTAAACAACAAACAAAAAAAAGTTGTATATTCTGGTGACCTGACATTGCATAATCCTGAAGTGTTATATATCTATGAATACCTGGAAAAGATCAACTCAGCTGGTAGAGCTATAAAGATCCTGCCAACAAAGATTGCAATATACTCTCTGACCATGTCAAGATCCCATCAGAATAAACAACTTCCCTCCTAGTATATACAAAAAGGGAGTCTCTCCTATGTGTATGTGAAAAAAGGGTTGTAACCCTTTCTCTAGTCTTCAATCATTTTTTTTTTATGTGAATGCGTCTTCAATCCCTTTTTCAGACTGCTCACTGCATATTAGAGGTAGTCCAGATGGTATAAAAATAATCCACTCATACTGGAACCGGCAACGATACCTATTTATCTTTAGTCCCTTCGTTAATCCTCGCTGCATATTCCAAGCTTGCATACGCATCTCACACTTGCCTTTCTGAAAATCCAGGAGTAAGTATATCACGAAACTATGCAGAGGAAACAACGGCTTTATGGATGGAAAGATGCGAACAATGTTTCTTTTTTATTTTTTCCACGGAAAAATTTCTTTATTTTGTTAGCAAAAGCCTTGTTTTTCTCTCCTTTGAGAAAAAGTGGAATAGAGCAATTTTGAGAGTGGGTGAGGGTTGTCGTTAAAGGAGGAGGAAGGTACTCCCACCGCGCCACGCATGGCCTCGCATGACTTAGGATTTCAAAGGAGTTAGAATAGTGAGCCGGTTACACCTGAAAAATTCCATTACCGGTGTGAAACTGTATTCTTTGAAAATGCTTCATTTTATAACACGAAAATATTAACTAACATTATCCAACTTACCAAAGCAGAGGTATGGGGATCACCGTGAGACGGAAGAAAGATCTACTTAAAGATGCGCACTAAAACATATACATAGAAAAAAGAAAAGACAATAAAAGAAAAAACACCTGAAGGTTGTCTTTACAGTATTCATATCACATCCTTGTCCTGAACACACCGTCTTATAAGAAAATCATCGTAAAGCCTTTTCCTGACATGATAAACCTGTTTATGGAAAACAAAGAGAAAATAAAATAAATGTTTTGAATTGTCGCATGGCATCCATACTGCAAAGATATACAAAAATCTTACCTGCAAAAAACAAATACAAAAATATTAATTTAATGATTAATCGTAAACAAAGATATATATATATATAAGTCATTGAAAAATAGGAAGAAGAAGAAACTCTTCTTAGATATATAAGGAGATAAACAAACTCTTATATCAGTCATAGAAAAATAGGTGTGGTTCGGTTTCGCCTCGCCCCCGTCCTGATACATTTTTGATTTGGTGTGGTTCGGCTTCGTCCCGTCTCGTCCCGATGCATTTTCGATTTGGCCACCAAGAATCAATGTCTTTGGTATATATTTGATTTGGTGTGATGTAGCTTCGCCACGCCCCATCGTGCATTTTTTATTAGGTTTTGCGGGACTCCACCCACCCTCATGTCCCGATGCATTTTTGAATTGGTGTGGCTCGACTTTGCCCAGTCGCGAAGCATTTTTGATTAGTATCGTGCGGCTTCACCCATCAATTACACACTTGATTAGAACAAACCACCAAATCACCAAACCATTTGCACATATTTAGTCATAATGAATTACACACTTGATTAGAATAAACTACTCTCGACACCTACATATGTAGTCATAATATTCAGGATTATATGACATACGACTGCCAGTGTATTCCGACCAAGGATCTAGGCTATGTAAATATCGATGTTAATCAGTCATAAATGTCGGATATGGACAAAACTGAACCAAATACATGGACGACCTACTAAATTAATTTCGCAGACTGTGTAATAAGCATTGGAAGGTGTACGTCTAACCATGCATCGGAGCTTACTATTCTATTTTCCACATTCACCATGCCAGTGGCAAAACAAAGCTACAGAAAAACTTCAACTAAATGTAAGAGACAAAAATGATCATTGGTCAAGTACATTCCAGTGTGTGCATTTAAAAAAGAGAGTATTCTATAAGCATCAAATTGTTCGCAATTACTGTCAGAAAATACTTGCCCAGAGGAACTCGGAAAAGAATAAGCCTGAGCAGCCCATAAACCACTTTCTTATAAAAAAAAAGAGTAAGCACCGCGACTTACAAATCAACATTCAATAAATGCAATATGTGTAGTTTATAGGCTTTTCTTTGAGCCATGTAAAACTTTATTCTTGTGTATTAACTTACTTGAAAGTAAAGACACATTGAAGAAAATGATAGAGTCAGAGCTTTAGCAGGGAATGTGTAGTTAGTGTACCAATCCTATTCATCAAAAGTCTATTGACAACAAAACCATATAATGTCAGCTATGTTTATTCAAAATATTAGATAAGAGACTATGGATTAGTACCTCATAGTTATGATTTCAGTTGATAGTATTTCACTTGCTACACAAAAAAAAAAAAAAATCAAAATATCTATCAACCCAAAAAATACTGAACGAAAAATGTTGCAAGAAGCTGCTTCGTTTTGTCTGTGCATTATGTTAGATGATTTAATAAAATTAATTCATATTCACACGCAAATCAAATGATGCAAATATTCATCTATGTCGTACCTCGATCAACTCAAGTTAATTACTGACGACTCTATGTATGAAAGCCCAAGATAATTTAGTTGTGAAGCTCTTGGCTACTGGGTTTGCTACTTTCTTGGTAATAACGGTACTTGATGAGTCTGCAATGAAAAAAAATAATCAATCACATTTCTAAATTAAGATTTAGTAAACAAACAATGTTAAATGGCATCACCCATAAATAAAACTAAAATGCCAATTATGATCAAGTAAAACACCGAAAAGGGTAACCTAGACATACAGAACTAGTGTGTCCCTTATAAGGTCTTATTTTTACATACTTTCGGAAATAGTAAACTGCTTCCTTTTTTAAGGACAACTACATTATGGAGGTTGTGGTGATGGAGTCTGTTGAAGAAAAAAAATCCAAATAAATTAACTTTGAGGGAACAAAAAGCAAACTCAGATATCAAATCCATGCAAACTGCAAAACAAAGTTAATTTCTAGAGTATAGGCACACCTACATTCTACAATTTAGTGGTGGTGGTGATGGTGTCTGTTGAAGGAAGAAACCCTAATAAAAAAAATGCAAACCTCGAATTTTCGCAAACTTGGTGGTGATTCAATACAAATCTCAGTTGTCTGCAAGCTGGAGGTGGTTGTGATTCTGCATTTTTGTTAAAAAAATGTATGTATGACACACCTTAAATCAACCAAAAGGTACGCTAGAAAATAAGGAGCTTTTACTGACGATCAAAATCAACTCTAACATTTACTAAATCAATCAAAAGGCACGCTAGAAAATAAAGTTATACCATTAACTCATCGGGAAGCCACTGCTAATTTTTATTTATTTCAGCTCAACCTTCGTCCTCCATTCGTTCTTAGAAACAACTTTTCTTTTAAATTGAACACTAAACCCTACAAAAATGACAACTATCAATATCGAGTTGTCAGAATCGAAACCAAGAATCCCTATTGAATGTATAGGAAGCAATGGTAATACTTACATTCAGCTTGTAATACGTCTCAGTTTGGTCCAACAGACAACATTTCGTTGTTTATCAAGAGAAAAGATCGTACCTGTAAAATAAAACATGGGTTAGGGTTTATTGATTATACCTACAAAACTAAACATGGGTTAGGGTTTATTGATTAAGAGAAACGAAAAGACGGAAAGAAAAGGATTAGGGTTTACCAAGAGCAAAGTTTGTACCTACAAAATAAAACATGGGTTAAGGTTTATTGATTATACCTGCAAAATAAAACATGGGTTAAGATTTATTGATTCAGATAAACGAAGAGACAGAATAAAAGGGTTAGGGTTTACCAAGGGCAAAAATTAGTTTTAGAATTAGAAAAGTGAACAGATAGAAGATGGTATGAACAGAGAGACGGAGAAGGAGTGCAAGGAACAAAAGAACATCAGTTGATTAGTGATTAAACCCTTGTCAAGTTTTCTTGCTGTAGGAAACAGGAAGAAGAAGAACTCTTTAGGCCGTGTTCCATAAAAGAGAAGAGAGGAGAGCGAGATTAGATTAGGTTTTGTTGTTAGCGGTATTTTTCTTTTCTCGGGTTCTTTTTTCTGGAAATTTTGGGGGAGAAACCGTTTTTTTCTCTCCTTTGAGGAAAAGTAAAACGGAGCAATTCTGTGAGTGGGTGAGGGTCACCGTTCAACGTGGAGCCTAAAGAGCTTAGGATTTTAAAGGAGTTAGATATTAGCTTCTCCTCCGGTACCAATTTGTAAAGAGCAACAAAAAAAGGTGAAGTTTTTTCTTCTGTTTCCATGACAATTGAAAGAGAATTTTTTGTTTTTTCAATTCTTTTAGTAATGTGGCTTATAATTTTTCTCATTTTGATTCTCAATCTGGAGAAAACATGGTTTTCTTAGGTAAGGCAATGGGATTTATGGATTCAGTTTTTTTTTTAATGCAATCATGTCTTAGCTTAGAGACAAATGTTGCATTGTGCTGTGGTTAATGTCAGCTTTGGCTACTATTATAATGCGTTCATAATTTTGATTTGTTTAGCGGGTATTATATTTTTGATGTTTTCTTGCTTTCTAAATGCAGGGAAGAAATTACTGTTTGACTACTTTTTGTTGAATAACCATGAGATGCTTTCAATCCGATAACGGGGAGAAGAGAAATGACCTGATAACTACTTCTACTACAAGGTCGTCAATGCCTCATTTATCTTCTAGTGCTTCTAGGTCGACCGATGATTTTAGAAGACTTGATTCTGCATTTGGATCTCAGAATTTATCAGACATAAGTGCGGGGTCATCAAGCCAGACCCCAAGCCGGAAACATTTACGGTGTCCAACACAAAAATCTAACAATCTTAGAGTGTTCACATTATCTAAGCTCAAGAGTGCAACAAAGAATTTCAACCAGCTTCTCATGATTGGTGAGGGTGGGTTCGGGTGTGTTTGCAGGGCGCGGATAAACAGTTCGGAGGATTCACGTGCTAAGATCGATGTTGCTATTAAACAGCTTGGCAAAAGAGGATTGCAGGCAAGTTCATCTCATTTAATTTTGTTTTTCTAGTAATGCTTCAAATTCTGTATGTCAATGTACTATTGTAGTTCTTCATGTAAACTTGCTAGCAAGAGGCCTAAAAATACACATATGATAATTTATACAACAAGTATGCACACATATAACAAGAGAAATGAGTCTATGTGTTGCATTCCAAATTCTTGATAGCCTCCATAAGAATACGACTACACTTTCTTCCTTTTTTGTGACTCCTGTTACATAGAAATGTCCCTTATTTACGTCTGACTAAAAAAAATACATAACTAAACATGAAAATTAGCTTCTCTTTCATACGTGATTTTCTTAGTATTTCATGCTTGCCTTTTATTTATGTTGGTACCTTTCAGGGGAAAGAGGAATGGGTTACAGAAGTAAATGTACTTGGAGTAGTTGACCATAAAAACCTTGTAAAATTAGTGGGTTATTGTAACGAGAACGATGAAAGAGGTATTCAACGGATTCTGGTATATGAATTTATGAAAAATAGAAGTGTGGAAGACCATTTAACGGATTCTGCTTTACAACAGTTGATTAGAGCTAAAAGGATGCTGCAGTGGCAAGGCAAAAGAAGATGGAAGTGCAGATGGGTTTGGTGTGCGTGTGACGTGCATTTAAAAGAAAATGGAGGTGTGAATAGTGATGCATAACATTTTATGCATCTACAAATTTGTTGCATAACTTGTTATGCATTCTCGAAATTGGTTGCATAACACGTTCTACAGCTTTTTTTTTTTTTTTTGCATAACTACTTATGCAGTCCAGAAAACGGTTGCATAACACGTTATGCAGCTACTTTTTTCTTAGTATTTAAACCAAAATAAGGTTGCATAACTTATCATGCACCTACAATAATATCTACATAACATGTTATGCAGTCGTGAAAATATGACTGCATAATGCATTATGCATTGAGAAAATTGTTGCACAATCTTTTATGCATCGAGAAAATAGAAGCATAACCTGATATGCATCCGTAAATATGGATGCATACTGCATTATGCATCAATTTTTTATGTACACACTAAAAGCAACCAAAACAATGGTTACATAACTTGTTATAGATGCATAATTTTGTTATGCAGATGCATAATTTGTTATGCAGTCGAGAAAATGGTTGCATAATTCGTTATGCGTCTACAGAATGTGTGATGCATCTTTTTTTGTGGCTGCATAATGGTTATGTAGTCAGTTTTCGAAATTTTGCCTAAAATGATGATCACCTCCGATTTTTTCGTGAAAAACAAAAATTTGATATTGTTGTTTGTACTCGTTGCATAGATCTTTTAAAAAGTTTTCAACGATATAAAATTTGTAAAATTCCAAAGCGCGGATTTTTAGATATGTTATATCCAAGTTGTGCTGCCAATTATACCCCTGATGCATAACTCGTCTTGAGGATGCATAATCCGTCATGCAGACATTTTTAATAATTTCATATAATTATGGGTGTCACGAAAACAATTATGGATGTCACGGTACCTAAAATTAATTGTGGGCCTGACAATTAGAATATTATTTTTTTTGGACCTGCGACTAATTTTCCCTTATTACCATCATTTTCGTCTTGCGCTTGTTCCAAGAACTCCAAAAGAGCCCGCAAAAATATCCTTAATTTTCCTCTTTGTGTTCATTTGCTATTATCATTTTCGTCTTTCTCTTGTTCCAAGAACTCCAAAAGAGCCCGTAAAATATCCTTAATTTTCCTCTCTGTGTTCCTTGTAATCCAGTTCAATAAAATCGAAATCAAATTCAACCATTTCGTTGCAAACTTTTCAGAGCACCAACACGAAAAGATCCTAGTATTTCACAACCCTGAACCTTAAACCAAACTCTTGAGATAGTACGTGGAAATGGATCTAATAAACAAAAGATAATGAAAATAAATTATCATGTGAAACTCATAGTTCGATTTAACGTAAAATAAATATAGTACAATTGTTTAAGAAACATGAACTTCAAATTAACAAACTAAAAATGATATTCACAGCCATGCAACATTAAAAATTACTTCTAAAGCTTCATTTTAACCCTCAGTAGAACATATCATTGCTCAACATAGTGAACTCTCTGTGAATTTCAGCAATATTTCCATAATTCATAAAATCGGTTCCAAGATTTTCCGGTTCTTCCACTTTCGGACAGAATTGGACATAGCGAGAACCACTATTATGTAATAACCCATTATCAAATTCACTCCCATAAACTTCCTCCTGTGGTAAAAACTCTTCACTTATACCACCAGTAAAAACACTTGAATCATCCAAAATTTCTTCTGGAGCCAAATTTGAGTTACCTGAATTCGAACCATTTTCGCTATGATCTTGATCAAGAAATAACCACTCCGCGAAAAATACTTTTGGAAGGAAACTTTGGTTTGATTCTTGAACAGGTTTAGAGTTTGAAGCTGTCGTCGAACTTAACTGGTCGTTTCCGGTCCCTCCAATTTGTTCGGAGGATTCGAAAGAACCTGCACTAGAAATCCTGGTAGAACTTGTCCCAGTTGAAGCAGCACTAGCAGATGTACTCTTAAATTCATCAAAATCTGAATTTACACTTTGATTTTTGTTGAATTCTCCGGCTTTCATTAATTTCTTCTTAAGATAAGAATTCCAATAATTCTTAATCTCATTATCTGTTCTTCCTGGCAAATGTTGAGCTATTTGTGACCACCTAAATATATCATCAAAAACATTATTCATCAGTACTTCTAATTAATTAATCGTAATTAGCATAAGTGTTCTTGGATAAAAATAATCCCTATGCTTACTTGTTTCCTAAAAGCCGATGAAGTGCGACAAACGTTTCCTCCTCTTCGGATGTAAATGTTCCTCGTCTTAATCCCGTCCTCAAGTAATTAACCCATCTTAGTCTACAACTTTTCCCGTTGCGTTGCAAACCTGAAAACCCCATTTGCAAAGTTCAGAATTCACAGTATTCATCTAAGAACTCTTCAAACAAGAATATGGTAATTTCGAAGCCACGCCTGAAAATGCACATTTAACGACTTACCAGCTCTTATGGGGATGGTACTCCAACAGCCATGACCATGTTGGAGGACGTAATTTCGTAGTCTTTGATCCTCCTCCGGTGACCATAACCCCTTTTTGTGCTTCATTTTGGGATTTTCGCAAGTCTTGCACCCCATCATCCGGCAACAGTGACAACTCTTTTCTTTAGTGATTAATTAGTGACTAATCACAAGACATATGAAAATGAGTTTAGAGTCTAATTAGGGATCCATGCAGATGAAGTATGAAAGTGAAGAATAAATAGAGCTAGATGATAGTGATGAATTTAAAGGGTACTGAAATTTTGTCGTAGGTTTAGACTTGTGATCATTAGTAAACTGCGTAGGTATGCAAGTAACTAATTATTGATTAGGTAGAGAAACTAGTTAATTAGTTGATTAAGCTAATTATTCTGTTTTAGCTAGAAGTCAATAAAAACTTGGTGTCTTGTTTTAGCTGAATGGGCTTCTTCTTCTTCATTTATATTTCTTAAATAGAAAATAAAATAAAATAATGATAAATGAAAAAAGAAAAAAGAATACAAGAGAAAATTTAAGATCAAAGTCTCCAACCAAGAATGTTACACAACTTGATCAATCAATAATCCTTTGAATATTTCATATACTTAGAAGTCCACAAGATAATTATGCACTCAACATTTTGAATCGGCTCTAGTGTACACATAGTTTAAATTTGTTCTGAAATTATCTGAGTGAAACTTTCTGATTTGTAGTCGTCTCGTTCCAACTCCAAGTATATGCTTTGCTCATTTTTCTCACAATAATATACGTCAGTCTAGTGTGAGTCACTATACACTAGCTAATAGTACTCACTTGTAGCTAACCAATACACTATCATTTTGTTTATCAGGAAGTGAAACTTTAATCTTCAGTCCGGCCACCTATGGGCCACTTCAATTTAGCCGTCTTTAACTTTTTACCACATTAAGAAAACAAAAACTGCTAGCCAGGACACACCTATGGCGGCAAAAAAAACAAAGCGTGGTCGAATTTAATGAGACGCCAATAACATATGTACTCTGTCACAATATTGGGTGGTAACATCAGGGACCTGACTTTAAAATTTGCTAGTATTAAATTCTTTAACGATCAAAAAATAAAAAAATAAATACAAATTCATAACATTCACTAATCATTGGTTTTAGAATTTCTCATCCAAGTGTAAATGGTTTTAAATTTCACAAGATTATAAACAGCTCCTGGCCAGTGTATAACGTATAAGAATGATTTCTCTTGTTTGTTGGTTTCTGGATAAAGATAGTACAAGATAAGATATACACGGTTACATGGTGTACAAAACTACAGCTCTAATGTTGTGTGCAATAATCAAAAACAAAGAAAAATCAAATAAGCAAAAAGTTATTGATACTTAGCTCCTTTATAGTGGAAGTGATTGCTTTGACGAAATGAACAAGCTCCCCATATCTCCGCAACAACAACAAGGAAAAATTTTGGAAACCATAGTGAGTCGCGTGTTCAACACGCTGTCCTTAAGACATTAGCGCCCGGCTACACTCAAGAGTGATGCTATAGCCCTCACAGGACGGATATCTCCAGGATAAAACACCCTAATACACCTACTACTAGCATATGTAGTAGATGCTCAACTTGAGCTTGGAAACTCCGAAAAAAACATTAAAGAAAATCGTGAATGCTAAAGAAAGCAATACAAAATATTTCCCTTGGGAGTCTCTCTAATATATAGAGAATCCCCTTTGGGGTCTCTCTAAAATATAGAGAAACCCCTTTCCCATGTTTTCCATATAGGGGTCCCTCTAAAATATAGAGCAACCCCTTTACCATATAGGGGTCCCTCTAGAATATAGAGCAACCCCTTCTTTTTCCATGCTTTTACAAAAGAAGTGAATTTGTTTATATAATTGACAAACTCAAATTAAGAAGAGCTCCTCCCCTATGTGGGACTAAAAATCTTATATAGTCTCTTAAAAACAACTAAAGAGTGGAAACTCCACTATGTGGGACTAATAAGTTTTCATTCACAAAAGAAACACTAAATTAAAATCTTTAAAAAGTATTTTTATTAATCGTTTTTCCAACAATCCCCCACATGAATGAAAACTCAATAAAACGTGAAAAACACAGATAGATCTTGGTAAATCAACAACCCAGTCTCACGACCCGAACTGACTGAACAAACAGACAGATCGTGCATGTTGAATTCATACTAGCCATTTCAACGTCCTCTCCTTCACATAGTAGTCATACTATGGATTGCATAAATCATAATAATATAGAGAGCTTTCATCTTTAGTTTCTCACAAGTGAGATTAAAGGTTTCTTTCACCAAAGTGAAAAATCATGAACTAGTGAACCCTTAGTGACCCTTAGGTCCTAAGAACTAGTAATACCAAGACCATAAAAACAACATAAAACTCATTTTCTCAAAATGAATTAAAAATAGATAAAAATGAAAAACAGGAAATACCACTATAGGCAGAGGTGTCCATGAGGTCTTGAACCTTTTCTTAGTGAGAGATTACCGGAACTACTTGCTAGACAGTGAACGCGATGTCTTGAACTGCTAGCGTTTGGTGTAATCCGCGATAATAACCACGCATGATATCTCCAAGGTTTCTGCCAAGCTCGTGCCGTTGTGTCCATTTTGGCCCTGGACTTATCCTGTTTCTCAGAATGCTCTAGAGAATCAGCTCATATTCTCATAGGAAGCGACCCACTTCCCCATTCAGATAGATGAATTCCATCAAGAGTGTTTACTGCTGCACCCCACTTCAATCTTAAATTGAAACTATAGAACTCATTAAGACTTATTAAAAAGTCATCCTCCACATGCAGTCACACTATCACGTCTACACCATAAGGAAGGGACAGAGAATGGAAATCTCTGATAGTATTTACCTTTACCCACCACAAATTAGTTTCTCATTGGAAACCTTGATCATGGGATCTCCAGTCAGCAAGGTTGAGTATCCTTCATGGTAAGTTTAATATATGAGCTTAAGCCCCAACCCCCTCGATGCATTTTTGACTATCTCTTTGTACAAACCTTTCGTCAAAGGTTGCGCGAAATTCTCCTTGGACTTTAGCCAATCAATGGAAATAACGCCGATTGAGATTAGTTATTACTTAGCTTTAACTATTATAGCTTGGCTAACACAATGTATAGATATAGCTAGCACAGGCCTATGCCAGAGAGGAATGTCTTCTAAAAAGCATCTTAGGCACTCGTCCCTCTCTCGTGCTTTATCTAACGCAATACTCTCAGATTCCATAATGAATTGAGCAATATATGTTTGTCTGAAAAACTTCCAGAAACAAACCCTCTTGCTAGAGTGAAAACATATCCACTGGTAGACTTAGACTCCTCTGAGTCAACTATCCAGTTTGCATCACAAAGTCCCTCAAGGACAACAAGATACCTTTCATAAATAAAACAAAAGGTAATAGAGTATTTTAGGTACCATAATACTCTATTAAGCGCATCCCAATGCTCTTGTTCTGGACTACAAGTATATATACTTAACTTACTCACAATATAGGCAATGTCTGGACTCTTACAGTTTATTAAATTCATCAGACATCCTATAACTCTTGAGTATTCAAGTTAAGATATTCCATTACTCTTATTTTTCTCGAATCTACAAGAAGAATCGTACAGAGTAAGGCATGCTTACAATCAGACTGATTGTATCTCATAAGCACAAATTCAACACAATGAGAATGACTAAGACTATAAATGTTAGATTATCTTATAATCCTCATCCTTATGATTACATCAATAAGGTCTAAGTCTTTCAAGTCAACGTTATCATTCAGCGTATGTTTTAGTGGAATTAATTATATCTACGTTTATATCAAGTATAAGCATATCATCAATATACAAGCATACAATCACATAGGCATCCTTAACAAGTTACTTGCAAATATACTTGTCAGATTCATTACCTTAAATCCCTACTCATTATCACATGATCAAACTATCATGTCACTGTTTACGTGCTTATTTGAAAACAATACAAAGATTTGTTCAACTTGAAATCTTTGTCATCACAACCTTTCACTACAAAGTCCTCAGGTTGGTCAATGTAAATTTCTTTATCTAATTCACGGCTTTATAAAATTTGTATTAACATCCATCTGATGTATCTCTAAGTTGTTTATGGCAGTAATAACAATTAGCATCTCAACGGAAGTAATTCTTGTCACATGCGAATTAGAATCAAGGAAATGTACACCTACTTTTAGTTTATATCCTTTAGATATCAACCTAGCCTCATAATTTTTCCACAGTTCCATCTATCTTACGTTTCCTCTTAAAGACTCATTTACATCCTATGGTCTTACTTCCCGGAGGTAAACTAGCATGATCCCAAGTCTGCTTCAGACAGACTTTGTCCATTTCACTAAATGAAGCTTCTTAGCAGAGTGGGGTTTCGGTAAATGTTATGGACGAAGCTATATTTTTGGGTCCTCTATTTTAGGTTTAGGGATGGCAATCTTAGCCAAACACCCCCACACTTTGAAGTACGCATAATAAGGTTGTCTATCTTTCCACAGTTCATATGGAGTTTTATCTGATCCTTTGAAAGGTACTCTGTTCAGGATATAGCAGGCTGAGAGGACAGCTTCCCCCCACAAGTTCGAAGGTAATCCTAAACTAATTAACATGGCATTCATCATCTCCTTAAGGGTACGGTTCTTACGTTCATCTACACCACTCGACTGAGGTGAATAAGGAGGGGTAACTTCGTGTATTATGCCATATTTTACACAGAACTCTCCTTTCGGAATTTTATACTCACCACCACGGTCAGACCTAATGGTTTTAATGGTAGTATTCATTTGGTTTTCAACTTCAATTTTATACATCTTAAAGGTTCTAAGGCATCATCTTTACCTCTAAGCAAATATATATGACAATAGCTAGTACAATCGTCTATAAAAGTAATAAACCATTTCTTACCACCTCTAGTTTGAACCGGATTCATGTCAACTAGGTCCGAGTGAATTAATTCTAAGGGTTTAGAATTTCTATGAACATTTTGGTAAAAGGTTTTTTATCATATTTTGATTCTACGCGAATTTAATTTTTGTGTTCAATATCCAAATTAAATTTGGGTACGTAGCCTATGCTATCCAGTTTATGCATTGACTTATAATTTACATGTCAAAGTCACACAAAAGAAAGCACAAGAATCAACTATGTTCATTTTATCAGATTTTCCTTTAAGCTTATAAAGACCCTAAGTCTTATAACTGTCGCCTAAAAAATCACTGCCCTTAGTTACAACAACTTTTCTAAATTCACTTAAGATCTTCAATCTTTTACCATCTACAACATAAAAAGATACAAGATTCTTGCATATGCCCGGAACATGAAAACTTCATTCAATGTGAGAATATTACAGATATGAGCTTCTGCTCGACCTTTTACTTTTATGCAACCTCTGTTGTAGATGAGTTACTCATATATAGTTTCTCGACATCCCCTATCCTCTAATAGGAGGTGAACAGGTCTCTGTTTCAGCAAACATGCTTAGTGGCTCCAAAGTCCACCCATCAATATCTCTCACATTGGTTATTAAAATAACTTCCGACATCATGCCACTGAACTCGTTCTAGTTTTTTTCAACTAAATTAGCATTAACTTACTACTTATTAAGGTTTTTACTTGTGAAGAGAGGGTTCTCAGAGCAGCAACAAAGGATACTCCCTCCCTATCTGCTGATTCTTCAATCGAATTACTTCAAGTGTCATCTCCGAGGGACATGGCTAATAGCCGCATGTGGTTGAAACAAATCTTCCAAAGATGGCAAAGGTGAGAACATCGAACGCAACACTAAGCGTGGTCTTCATAATAAAGGTATGTTTCGTAAACCTGAATCTAGCATTAATAAAGGTCTTAAGACATTAGCGCCCGGCTACACTCAAGAGTGATGCTATAGCCCTCACAGGACGGATATCTCCAGGATAAAACACCCTAATACACCTACTACTAGCATATGTAGTAGATGCTCAACTTGAGCTTGGAAACTCTGAAAAAAACATTAAGGAAAATCGCGAATGCTAAAGAAAGCAATACAAAATATTTCCCTTGGGGGTCTCTCTAATATATAGAGACTTCCCTTCGGGGTCTCTCTAAAATATAGAGAAACCCCTTTCCCATGTTTTCCATATAGGGGTCCCTCTAAAATATAGAGCAACCCATTTACCATATAGGGGTCCCTCTAGAATATAGAGCAACCCCTTTTTTTCCATGCTTTTACAAAAGAAGTGAATTTGTTTATATAATTGACAAACTCAAGTTAAGAAGAGCTCCTCCCCTATGTGGGACTAAAAGTCTTATATAGTCTCTTAAAAACAACTAAAGAGTGGAAACTCCACTATGTGGGACTAATAAGTTTTCATTCAAAAAAGAAACACTAAATTAAAATCTTTAAAAAGTATTTTTATTAATCGTTTTTCCAACATCTAATACCTGCTCCAAATTATTAAAGTTCACATTATTTGTTCATATGGGCATCAAATTATGCAATACTATTAGTTTTATGCCCACGCTAATCATGCATAACTAGCAATATACGGATGGTAGGATAATGGAAATCAAAAGATGCGAAATAATCAAGTTAAAAGATCTTATGTGAACATATTTTTGCTCAATCAGAAAAAATTAGATTATCTTGCACATTGGTGCATATCTCTATTAATGATTTTCTTACTTTGTTGAGATATATGTTTTAAAAACATTAATTAATTTACGAATAGTTATCTCTCATTTAAATGGTTTTAATGTGACTTTTATTCTTTCTTTTAAAGAATAAATTTATTTCGTTTTTAATGTCAAAAACCGTTTTTTGTTGAATAGGTTAATGGTGCTAATTAAGAACTTAATAATGCATGTCATTTAATCTTATTTAATTTTTTGGTTATTGAAAATCAGTTTTTGATAAAAAGAATTTGGAGAGTTGTGAAAAGTCTTTTTTCTTATGTGAGAGTTTTCTATCATGTTTCTTGAGTTTATTAGAAAATGAATTTGTGTGAGAAATAAAAACAAGTGTGTGATCATCCTTGATTTTTCTAAAAGTGTTTCTGAGCAAGAATGAAGTGTAGAAGTTTCACATCCTCTCATCGTGCAAGAGTGATTGTATAAGAGATTGAATTCGGCTGTTTTATCCTGGGGACGACGCGACATTGAAGAACTGCTTGCATAATCTTGGGAAGAGCCGCGAAACGTCTTAAAGAAAGCGACCTAGTCCGCGACTCAGCCATACTAATTGTTTCGTGTTTGATTTTTATTTTTTGCGCAGGCATAATTCAGCAATTGTTCCGACATACTCTATGTACAAGACCAACAGGCAAGAGCCAAGAGCAATGAGCTAAAGAATATCTTGACACCAACAAAATTGGAGTATCTTCAAGAATACAAACAACTAAAGTGCTTAATGATGTCAAATGATTGTATTATTCTAGTATCATGCAGTTCCAAAATTCACCTTTTGTAGTTAAATACTAGCTAAATTACGAAATTTCTTCCACAGTCGCTATTTCTTCGATCAATAGTTAAAAGGAAAATTTCTTGCTTGGTCCTAAGCCCATAAGATTATTTATAGGAGGGTCCAACCGTATTTTATTCTTATCCTAGGGTCCAAAGTTTTTTGAAAATATGGAAATGACTAATATACCCTACTGGTTAAATATGTGTGAAATAACATACTTCTACCAAATCGATATTTTATTTATCGGGAGGTCCAAATTTAATTAAAACATATAAAATACCACAAATTTGAGTACATATCTGCTAAATTTGTGTTACAAATTTGAGTACATATCTGCCACCATGCTTAAAATTTGAGTACATATCTGTTGCACTTTTTACAAATCAGCAGTAAGCTCGTATTCGTAACGAGCACCAGATCCTTGCTCAGTTTGGGGCATTTGATATTGACTCTGACTTGATACCTGTGAGCTCTCTGGTACAGTCTAAATGGAAACGAAATGGTTTAAGAGATCACAAGCAACATTATATAGAACGACAAGTTGTACAATTACTTCATCCTTTACCTGCTGGTTCTCCCACTGTGGATGGAATGAAATTGCAGGCCCTGACTGAAGTTGGCCAACATGAGATTGAGGAATGTGCGTGTTGGATGATGTTACAGAGGGTGGAGCACCTTGCTGATGCATAACAAAGGGATGCATCGCAGCAACCTGTCCAGGCAGACCGTAGGCACCAATTCCAAACAGGGACGAAGGAACAATATGAACTCCAAGAACTTGATCTTGCTGTTGATGAGAAAGGGGGAAGTTAAAGTTTTCTACCCATGCCAACATAAATTGATGATACTGAGTTGGGACGTAACAACATGCAAATTTATCCAACAATTAATTTTGTTCATCACATGTAATGTGTTAATCATGACTGTCAAAGCTCCAGAACTGAAAATGAAAGTGCAGGCAAATATCTGCCATTAACGTTTACAACTGTGATGTTGGAGAGCATTCAAAAAAGGCATCGTTGAACCTACCTTAACTGATCCATTGCCAGTTGAAGCAACAGCCTGAAAATCCTCAACGTTCCCGTTTAGGTAGGCACTAGTATTACCATTTCGAGGGGAACCCCCATTTACACTGATCTGGTTCCCTTTGTTTTGTGTATGTGCTAATGCCTCCTTAGTTTTTGAAGCTGCACGAACCAAAAGAAGTAGCAAAATTGTGAATAAAACAGAATTAGAAGAAGTTTATATCAGTTTGACATATACGTACTGCGGAGTCATGAACTAAAAACTGAACTTCATGTCAAAGAAGTGGCCAAACTAAATTGCATGACAAGAATAGGTGACATAACTATGAAAAATAAGAGGATCGAAACATATATTATAGTATTTTGTATATGTACTGACGGATAAGACTAAAAAATGAGACAAAGCACATCCAAATAGCATTTCCTATCAGTATGAGACATATGTACTGAAGATTCATGAACAACAAATCAACTGCATGACAAGAATAGGTAATAGATCTATGAAAAATAAGAGGATCGAAACAAATATTACAGTATTTCGTATATGTACTGACGGATAAGAATAAAAAAGGTGACAACACTTCAGTATTATACATACATACTCATGGATCGAATAAAAAAAACTGGAAAAACTTCGAATAAAACAAAATCAGAAGAGTAATCACCCCTGCGCAGATAGTTTCTCCTTTTGTGTCCAACCTTCTTGTCGGTGGGGTGCGTGACTTTTAGTAACCTAATCACATGCTCGATGCACACAGCTGGTTCTTTCAAAAATTAGCAACCCGTTTAAGAATAAAACTTGACTACATTTCTAGTATAAATGACTTAGTGGCGAAGAATCAGTGAGTTCCCATTCGACTAACCTTAGAGTTGCTGACAAACAAAAGAATTTTTGTTAGGCCATTCACTTCCTTGTAAATTTGTTTGACAGTTGACAGTTGTAAATGGTAGTTGAATCATGCATGCAATTTCACCCATCATTTTCAGCTAATAATGAAAGGATTTTATAACATTTTATACTCATTTGTTTGTGGAGCGCTGAACAACAAATTACTGACATATGTACTGAAGATTCATGAGTAACAAATCACATGCATGACAAGAATAGGTAATAGATCTATGAAAAATAAGAGGATCGAAACAAATATTACAATATTTCGTATATGTACTGACGGATAAGACTAAAAAAGGTGACAACCCTTCAGTATTATACATACATACTCATGCATCGAACAAAAAAAACTGGAAAAACTTTGAATAAAACAAAATCAGAAGAGTACGCCATATATGTACTGTCAATTCATACCAAAAAAACACTGTAAAAAACTGAAACCAAACCTATAGATGCATAGTAAATACTGATTAACAGTACGTCATATACGTATTGATGGTTAATACACAAAACCAAACTGAAACCAAACCAAAAGCCACCAAAATGAAACTAAAATACCAGATCTACAAACGAAACGAACGTAAAACATGATTTTATAATTAGATCTGGACTATTTTCATCAAAAACCACCAATACATCATATACGTATTGATGATTAATACACAAAGGCAAACTAAAAACAAACCAAAGACAAACAAAATGGAATTAAAACATCAGATCTACTAATGAAATGAACATAAAACATGACTTTTTATCTAGATCTGAAGGATTTTTATCAAAATCGAAGTAAAAAAATTAAAAAATCAAGCATGAATATCGTAAGAACAAAAAATCCACCTACCGATTACACTTGCAGAGCTCGAAATCATGAATCGAACTCACGAATCGAACAAGGACCTCAAATAATCTTCACTTGCAGAGCTCTTCTCTGAAAACATAAATTGAGAGAATGAAAAAGAAAAAAATGTCTCTATCCGTTTTTATATAGTGCGGGGTGTTTTGGGAATTATGATAATACGTCACATATGTCCCGCACGTGTACAGGACCTAGGCTTAAAAAATTAGGTCAAGTTTCATGTTTTCTTTTAATTGTGGACATATGCTTACTGGACTTTAATGGGTGGACCTGCCACTAACTAGTATCACCAAACTAATACCTATAGGTAATTCCTACTAGTTAAAATCAAGGCGGCTTATTTTTATTTATTTTCTATCTTGTTATCGGATTAGGGGGAACTGAATACTGCACACATAATTGCATGAAGTATGAATGATAGATACATTGTTAGCAATTATTGCTATTTTTCTTTTCAAAGTTGATATGTACATAATTGGAGCGTACAATGTTGAATCACAATCACCAATTATAACAATTTTATTCGCATCCGATGAGCTAAACAAGAGTTTCCCCGAACCCTGTTTGTTGATTAAAACTCCGGCCAATGAAGAAAAAGTCTCTCCCATTATTGGTTTTACCTTGGGCGATGGATAGTCATTGCTTCGGCCAATGGAAATCTTGAAAGATTAAGTATTATAAGTAGCCAATTGCCTTGGACGACATACGTATTGCTAGTAGCCTAGACCTAGCTAAGCTAGTATAGGAATATTTCTTTAGCCATCTCTTCAAGTAGTCCTGTCATGTCAAATATCACAAAATTCTTTGTTTACATAGGAAAAGGTTACATCTCATTTAAATATAGACTTGGGACATATTAGTGTTCCAAATTTCAATTAGCTGTCCAATACTAATGACTATAATTTAACGGGCAAGTAAACGGATGAGTTAAGAAACCATGAGCAAATATAATATGGCTGTTTCATATATTTTATAGGCTGGATTAGACATCATCTTCTATGAAATTCATCACGTGTCGTCGTCTTCTCGTTGGATCATATCGTACATAATCATAGGTGACAAGAACATACAATATGTAATCAATAATTGGTGAAAATTTATCTCATGGAGGATGAAACATTAAATTCTAAAATGACAGTGGATTGTGTCGCACAATGAGTCTCGTGCGCCGCGGTTTCATGGGATCAATTGTGCCTAAACCTACTCTTGCTAATTTGTCGAGGAGGAGGCGTGCCGCGAAGCTGTGTCATTCTGGTCAGAGCATGATTAAACGTTATTTGTTTGGATGTCATTCTTGAAGTTGCTCTTTGATTTCTGGAAACCAAAAAAGACAGAAGTTGATTTAGTCTTTTAGAATGATTTCTGAAATAAAAAAGAAAAACTTTTTGTGAAGCAAAAACATTTTACTTCTGACTTCTATTTCTCGAGAAATAGAAGCACTTCCTTTTGGATATCATATCACAACGAAGTTGTTTTTTAACTTTTGGAAGTAAAAAGGTGAAAGCTAATTTTAGTAAATAATTTCAAAATGGCATATAAGCGAAAAAAAAAAATAACTTTTTGTGAAGCAAAAAAAATTTCTCCTGACTTTTGCTTTTAGAGAATAACTTGATCATCTAGAATTCGATTTCAAAAGTTATAAAAGAATTTTTGACTTTATCACGGTGTAATAAAACCTTATAACAAAATTACGTGTTCAAAATTTGGAATCATTCTGGTTGAATCAATAACATACTAACAAGTTATGAGCTAGTAGATAAAAAAAAGGATAAAAATGGTGAAAAATCTTATAAATTTGTGGTACTAGTTGGTAACAATCGATTCCTACATGCTTTCTGGAAAGGTAGTATCCTTTTTGATCTCCAGAAGGAATCTTCGGTGTTTATAGACACAAATATGAGAGAATCTGAGATTCAAACTGAATTACGATTCCGATGACTGAACGACACGTTGCCTCACACACAACCCGCCGAAGGGACTACCATCTCTTAGACTGATCATTCATACATGCAAAGATAATGTTTATAAGTCCATTAACTTTCCATGGTTGCCAGAGCAAAAAAACTCTTCCCTTTCTAAAATGTTCAAAAAATATACTTATCACATGAAGGAGAGAGAGATATGTGTAAAGAAGGTCCTTCCTTAACAGCACAAGCTGAAGAAGCAGATACAATAGGGTTAGTTTGCAGGTATCAAATTGGGCTACAGTGATTTCAGCATTGAAGGCGACTGAACGAATCTATATGATTAGTTGAATGGAATCTCTCCTACCATTTCATGACAAAGTCAAGCAATTTTGAAGGAAGCAAACAAAATAGCTAAATCATGTCCTATCTTTTCTCGGTTTATTCTTTATTCCTAGAATTGCTAATATGGTAGCAGATACCCTAGATAAGAAGGAAACAGTATTTTATTGCATCGTTAATTGGGATATTACTCCTCCTATTTGTATTTCTTTTAAACTTCCAATAGACACATCTAATGCTGATGCTTACTAGGATGATGGGTTACTAACTCCACATGTAATACCCCGATATTCGACAGTGGTTGGCCGAATGAAATATAAGTAATGATTTGTCCTTTCCTAACACCAAGGCCTTTTCAGCACAATTGGCTCCAGAGTTGGCAGAAAACTCGGAAGTTAAGCGTACTCGGGCGGGAGTGATCCAGGGATGGGTGACCATCTGGGAAGTTTCTGCTGGATTACCGCAGCGATGCCCATTGAAAACCTCACACTGCCGGATGACCGCAGTGGCTAAGTGGGGACAGTATCGGTGGAGGGACGGGTCATTACAAATGGTATCAGAGTCGACGACGGTTCACCTTCCGAGGGTGAGAAGGTACGCTGGACGGGGTTGGTCCAGGTGCTTCTCATGAGGGGCAGGGAACGTTGGAAATATAGTCTTGGGAATATATTCTGGAGACGAGGACGGCTCCAATTTAAGGTGGTGGTATTGTAATACCCCGATATTCGGCAGTGGTTGGCCGAATGGAATATAAGTAATGATTTGTCCTTTCCTAACACCGAGGTCTTTTCAGCACAATTAGTTCCAGAGTTGGCAGAAAACTCGGAAGTTAAGCGTGCTCGGGTGGGAGTAATCCAGGTATGGGTGACCATCCGGAAAGTTTCTGCTGGATTACCGCAGCGATTCCCGTTGAAAACCCCACACTACTGGATGACCGCAGTGGCTAAGTGGGGACAGTATCGGTGGAGGGATGGGTCATTACACCACAACTGTACCACATGTTTGCAACACCTCAAGTTAGTTGTTTCAGTGAATCCCTAATTTACAAAGCAGAAAGGAAAATATATATGCACAGAAAAATCCCTAATTTACCGCAGATCTGAGCCATGATTTCTTTTTCATTTCTAGTTTTTGGTAATAATTTATCGAAGTTTTTACATCAATTTTTTTGTGTCTTTTGACATGTTTCCTCGCCATTTCGGGACTATTTTTATTCGTCGTTGTGGGGCGAGTTCTTCGATCTTTGATGGATGGTTCGTGTCTTGCTACTCTTGATTCAAAAACATCAACGATTCGATCTACAAGTTTATGGGAAAAATACTCCTTCCTTCGAGGAGCATCTCTTTTCAAGGATGAATACAATCAAATCAAATGGTCAGAATTATTTCCGGAATATACCATCATCGCTCCCTTATACGTAATCAAACATTGGGTATCTCTGCAGTTTATTGCTCTTTCTCTTCGTGATCTACTTGTAGTTGATATCCTTATTTGTATTAGGGTTTTGATTATCTTGATATTTTTTTATGTATTTTGATGTTTTTGTTAATCCTGTAAACGAACATGTAATCATTATTTTGATTTGAATGAACTGAAATTTGTTGATTGACCAAAAAAATAAAATGCTAAAAGGATATTCCTTTCACTTCTGCAGAGATGATAGTACCTCTTTGATAGACACATTTATGTGTCTAATATGTCTCATTTGTATGTATTGTTAGTGCTCGATTTTGTATTTATTGTGTTATTTTATGTCTTTGTAGGAAATTTTAGAGATATAAGTCCTTGCAGCGAAATGGGATCGAAAAGTAGTGTTTTACACCCCAGGACAAAGTACTAAAGGCACCGCAGAAATGCACCGGAAGCACCCCAGAAATACCCCGGAGGGACCCAGAAAAAGTGCGGAAGACACCCCAGAAAAATCGCTAAAGTCACCCATCATTTGGATAAGGGAACCCCTGGACACCCCAGCTGCTAAAGGCGTCCAACTTTTGGATTAAGGGAACTCCTTTTCTTATTCAAATTTTCAAACTAAAAAATTGGCGGGAAAATGCATGCAGACGGTTACAGATTTTGGACTTCAAATTTGAGCAGCTTTGAGCGAGATTCAATCGCTGGAAACAATTGGGCAGGTCTTGAATGGAGTTAACAGGCCTTGTACGTCTGTTTTGATCGTTGAATTTGGGCTAGAATAGCCGGACTTAGCTAAACAGAGAGGAACAATATCTTTGCGAGAATATCGGGTCCTGTTGGAAGATTACATGCGTGATATTGGAGGAGAATATCTTCTCACGATTCTTTTCTATCTTTAGAATAGTACGCAGTAAACAGGGAGAGATTTTTGGATGAAGCATTGACGCGTAAAGAGAGTTTAACAGGGAAAGAAATACCAGACTTTACGTGAAGAATAAAAAAAATATTGGGAGATAAAAGAGATTCTTGGTGAGGATTTGGTGGAGCTAGATGGTATAAAAGGAGTTGTTCGAGTCTCATATAAGGAGATGAAGAGTTTGGGGTCGAGCCAGAGCCGAGAGGAGCGAGAAATCGGGACTTGCAGGATTGTTCACCTGCTGCTGCTGAAGAAGAAGGAGGAGCTCAAGAACATGAAGAACGGACGGCCAAAGACCGTCGTTTTTCAACAGTTCCAGCAGCAGTGGAGAAGTGTCACAGTTTAGCGGCAGTTTTCTGATATCGTTTCTTTCTGGACGTGTTTTGTGAGTCTCAGAACCACTGTTTTATAACATTTGACTCTTTTAATCATACTTTGAGCATCAAATATATATTTTGAGAACATGATTATTATGATTAGCTAAACCCAAACACTGGGATGATGGAGGAAGTCATTCTTTACGCATATGATAATTATATTAATTCTTTTTTTGACTACTTGCACTTTTTATTAATCGATTTATGATTTTTCTTAACTGGTTGTGATATCGTATGATGATGTATGCTTGGTCGTAGTGCTTTTGATGCGTCATGCTAGTGATATACAATAAATATTCTAAAAATATACCTTGGAAAGAATGAGAGTCCTTATGATTTGAGCTATAATTGTTTCGAATAAATATATGAATTGTGTGAATGATTAATGGTGGAATCATGTGTCCTAGTGTCTCTTGATCCTGTGACAAATATTGTGTATATATTTTTGTTTTAAAAATCTTTTCAAGTCCGAGCAACGAATCCTTATTTACCGCAATCGAAATACAAAAACAAAACAGCGCCGTCGACGCGGACTTGTGTATAGATTTATTTTTATTTTTCTTAATTATTTTTGTTCTTCTTTACGTTTTTGGGTTTTTTTTGTCTTTTTCTTTCAGATTTTGGAAGTTGGAGCGAAAGAAAATTTTTCCAAAGTTTTTGGTGAATACTTAAAGACTGGAGTAAAAGGCAAAGCGAAAGGGGCGAAAGAAGAAGATTTTTTTTTATTTTTTATTTTGATAAAAAAAGAGAGAAAAAAAAAAGAGAGATATTTGTATTTTTTTTAAGACTTTATTTTTCTTTTGCACTTTATTTTTTTATGGACTTTGGACTTTAAATTTTGGGACATTATTTTTTTATACCCTACGGAAGGGTACTCTTAAATATAAACTGTGTGCAGGGAAGGACGACGATTACAATATCGTCTCGGCCCCTCGGGTTCGCACATGACATAGGAGTCGTGGCCCGAGTCGACTTCAGCGGTTCTGCGCCCGTCTGGTACGGGAGGTAAGCTTTCGAAACACCCGCGAATCCCCTGTCAGCGGGTTTATTGTATGCCTTAAGGTGAATATATGCTGAGGATTTGAATACGATTGTTTTAATTTCCTAGTAAAGGGCAAGGCCTGGCCAAATTAAGATAAGGACTCGGATTTCATCACAGTTTCCTTCTTGCCCGCTTTAGGAAAACGAAACCAAACGCGAACCTAAGCTTAAAATTTTGACTAGAACGAGACCTATAGGTTAACGAGCTTAGTAGGAAAATCGTTCGAAAAATATTGGTTACTCTTTTAGCATACTTCGAAGTTCATAATGGTTTCTGTGAGTTGAATGCGTGACTGCGCCTCCTTGTGATAGCGGTGAGGCCTTGGGTATCAAATCTCCACTGAGCTTCCCTCGCCTCAATTCAACTTACTTTGACTCGGATTGATTCCATAGGGGTTTGCTTAAATTGTAACGAATTCCCGTTCGAAGGATTAGAAGATGGTCTACAAAAAATCTAAGTTGAGCCATCATGCTTGTTGTTTGCTAGATTTCATAGGTTTGATTTGGTCGAGTCAGCCTTGTTTGTGATTGTGTAGAATTCCCTTGCAATTAAGAATGTCGAACTGGTACGATAGAAGCCAATACAATGATTATCGACCTGAATTTGAATATGGACATCATCCTTTCTATGACCATGTTGGGAATAGTGGTTGGGAACGCCATCCTTTGGAAGGATATGGGTCATACCCTAGTGATCCCAATTACTATCGACACATGCATCAGTCTTACGTGCAAGAATATTATAGTACTAGTTCTTCGTCTCTAGAGGATACAATCAAACTATTGAAAAGTAGTCCTTTTTATGATCCCTCTGTTCCTATTCTTCCTTTAGAAGAGTCCCTCAGGGAGTTAGCTGAGTCGACACGTAAGTTAGCTGAGATGAATAGTGTAATTATAGACGAAAGAACTACAATAATGAGTGAACTTTCTATAGAGGAATCCCTCAAGCTGATGGCTGAGACGAACGAAATACTTGCTCGAAATAATCTTACTTTCCAATATAGTGTTTCCAATAATACCCTTAAAAATTAGGATAGTTATTTGCATAATCAAGATGACGAGGTTAGAATTGGTAACACTACTTGTTTTGATGAGGTTCGATCATTTTCATGTTATTATAATGATGATTATGATGAGGATAGTATCGATAAAGAACATGAAATATGTAGGCATAGTGATCAGGAAATGGTTACTCCAATTGAGCTTTACAATGATAATATTATTTCTAGTTCAAATCCAAATAATTTTAATAATTATTCACCTATTCAAAAGGACGAGGATTTGACTAGAGATACCCTCGTTTTAGACGATGTAGTATTTCCTGTTTACAAAGCCGATAATGATTTAGAGGAACGAGTTTATTCTGAGAATAATGTTTTAGAGTCTAGCGATTTAGAAACAATAGTCTTAGACGAAGAAGATGAACTCGTAGAGCTTTTAAATATGAGTGAGGATGCATCACCTGAGTATAACCTAACAGAAGCAATTGACCATTTTCAGAATTCCGATGATCTAGAAATTAGGGAAATTGTAGTTAGTCTACCTAGAGACACAGAAAACTCTAAGTTTGGGGGTGATTATCATTCTCCCTGTGCTTTACCTTTAACTCTTAGAAAGTTCCCTCGTTTAGGACTTGACATTTATGCCTCAACCATATTACAAGATTATCTTCATACATGTTTTCCCGAATCTAATGATGTCCATAGAGAAGTTCAGTTGTTAGAAACTCATACTCTGGTTGATGTGGTTAACCCAGGCTATGATACCAAGATTGATTTTGTTTTCCCACCAAAAACTTTTCTTTAAATTGTGGGAACATATGATTTTCAGATGTGCCGGATATTAAGTTTTGAGACTAAACCTAATTACTTTAGGATATTAGGGTCGACACATTTTCTTAAGAATGACCATTATTATGGTCAACTTTGTGAGTCAAATCTAATTGAGTTAGAGGATCCCCAATTATTCAGGTTGTTGTTATGTGCTTCTAAGTTCTTAGTTGAGTTTTTCCAGACTCTAATACCTGAACCGGATCTTAGCTTTGAGGAAATCCAACCGATGAAAACCTTTTATTTAGACCCTTTTATAGAGCATGAACCTGAACCACAACTAGATGTAGTTGTGTTAAGCAAGGGTATGTTCGGTATCTTCTTGGTCTGTTGCAGTTTCCTCTTCTTGTGGGTAACACTTTTTGATCCAGATGACCTACAGTTATTTCGACTGTTACTATATGATTCTACGTGGTGACTAATCCCTGCTTAGTATGGCTGAAGACTTTAAACTTAGCACTTCTTGGGAGGTAACCCAATATTCATGCGACACGGTAATATCTTTCCTTATCTCTTTTGCTTCATTGGTAACAGTTTCTCCTTGTTCATGCTTTTAATTTCATCTTTAGAACATTGAGGACAATGTTAGATTTAAGTTTGGGGGTATGGGAGAAACTTTTTAGTTGCAATTATTAAACTCCAGAGCCTAGAAATTTATGCCTATTTAAGGTTTGCACTAACTAATCTAAGTGGATGGAAGCATCTTGGTTTTAGGAGTTGAGGGACCAATCTGACTAGATGGAAACATCTAAAGAGTCTATTCACAAAAGCACAGAGCTCAGGTGTTAGAAATAACATGATAGTTTCGCCATATCTCGTTGAGTCCTTTTCATTTCTGTTTCTATTTTTATTTTTAAACTATGTTTCTCTAGGTGATCAGGTGGGGATCACGATTCAAGTTGTTACCACTGCTAGGGTAAAATAGAGTGACTGAGTATTGAAAAAAAAAATGTTATGAAAAAAAAATATTATTAAAAAAAAAAGTTTTAGACCAGACCATTTGGCCAAACGGAATAAAATTCAACAAAGTCGACCACTAGAACCCTTGTATATGCCAGTTGTGTTGACCTAGAGTTAGGATTATCGAGCACTGGTTCCCTTGTATATGCCAGTGATTTGATATTAGTCAGACTATCTCAGTCATTTAGGATAGGTTTATTTTGGCAGTGGCCTTCAGAAAGATATGAGAAACATCGTTCACCTAGTTAACATCAAAACTATCTACATTTTTTCTATATCCATCTCTTAATCTATCCATATGATTAGTCTGACTCCGAGTATGATGTCCATCATGCAACTATCTGAGTAGAGCTTTGTCAATTTATATGAATTTTAGTATGCTTGAGTGCAAACTCGTGTACAACAATTGGAATTTCGCATCAGGGTACTTCCTCCTATAGTAAATGATTGTATGCCAACCAAGGAGATTCTTTAGTGCCTTCCAAGGTTTTGCGTAGATAGCTAGAGTCTGGAGTATTGGTTTTGTGGCTACACCTCTGGTAAACCCTCCCGAGATTAACTCGGTCACTAGGGACACCTAGTGAGTTAAGATTTTATTTTCCATATTAATTTTGCTCGAGGACTAGCAAATAATAAGTTTGGGGGTGTTGATAGACGCATTTATATGTATAATATGTCTCATTTGTATGTATTGTTAGTGCTCGATTTTGTATTTACTGTGTTATTTTATGTCTTTGTAGGAAATTTTAGAGAAATAAGTCCTTGCGGCGAAATGGGCTCGAAAAGTAGTGTTTTACACCCCATGACAAAGTACTAAAGGCACCGTAGAAATGCACCGGAAGCACCACAGAAATACCCCGGAGGGACCCCGAAAAAGTGCGGAAGACACCCCAGAAAAATCGGTAAAGGCACCCATCATTTGGATAAGGGCACCCCTGGACACCCCAGCTGCTAAAGGCGTCCAACTTTTGGATTAAGGGAACTCCTTTTCTTATTCAAATTTTAAAAATCAAAAATTGGCGGGAAAATGCATGCAGACGGTTACAGATTTTGGACTTCGAATTTGAGCAGCTTTGAGCGAGATTCAATCGCTGGAAACCATTGGGCTGGTCTTGAATGGAGTTAACAGGCCTTGTACGTCTGTTTTGATCGATGAATTTGGGCTAGAATAGCCGGACTTAGCTAAACAAAGAGGAACAATATCTTTGCGAGAATATCGGGTCATGTTGGAAGAGTACATGTGTGATATTGGAGGAGAATATCTTCTCATGATTCTTTTCTATCTTTAGAATAGTACGCAGTAAACAGGGAGAGATTTTTGGATGAAGCATTGACGCGTAAAGAGAGTTTAACAGGGAAAGAAATACCAGACTTTACGTGAAGAATAAAAAAAATATTGGGAGATAAAAGAGATTCTTGGTGAGGATTTGGTGGAGCTAGATGGTATAAAAGGAGTTGTTCGAGTCTCATATAAGGGGATGAAGAGTTTGGGGTCGAGCCAGAGCCGAGAGGAGTGAGAAATCGGGACTTGCAGGATTGTTCACCTGCTGCTGCTGAAGAAGAAGGAGGAGATCAAGAACACGAAGAACGGACGGGCAAAGACCGTCGTTTTTCAACAGTTCCGGCAGCAGTGGAGAAGTGTCGCAGTTTAGCGGCAGTTTTCTGATATCGTTTCTTTCTAGACGTGTTTTGTGAGTCTCAGAACCACTGTTTTATAACTTTTGACTCTTTTAATCATACTTTGAGCATCAAATATATATTTTGAGAACATGATTATTATGATTAGCTAAACCCCAACACTGGGATGATGGAGGAAGCCGTTCTTTACGCATATGACAATTATATTAATTCTTTTTTTGACTACTTGCACTTTTTATTAATCGATTTATGATTTTCTTAATTGGTTGTGATATCGTATGATGATGTATGCTTGGTCGTAGTGCTTTTGATGTGTCATGCTAGTGATGTACAATAAATATTCTAAAAATCTACCTTGGAAAGAATGAGAGTCCTTATGATTTGATCTATAATTGTTTCGAATAAATATATGAATTGTGTGAATGATTAATGGTGGAATCCTGTGTCCTAGTGTCTCTTGATCCTGTGACAAATATTGTGTATATATTTTTGTTTTAAAAATATTTTCAAGTCCGAGCAACGAATCCTTATTTACCGCAATCGAAATACAAAAACAGTCTTTCACACAAATATCTGTATATTTCTCTCTTCAGGGATCCAAAGTCTTCGATAATTGTTTACCGATGCTCATTCAATTACATTATTAGACGCGTAGTCTTGGTGAAGGCTCCCAAGACTTTTGGTTTGTCATTAAAGAAATGATAAGTTATATACAGGGGGTTAGTCCTCGAGTGATTTCGGGGGAGTTGAGTGTATTTTAAATCTCAGGGATTTTGAGAGAGTTTGACAGAGTGTAGGGAGTTTGAGAGAGTTTTGTGTTTTTGAGTTCAGGGAGTTTGGGGGAGTGTATGGAGTTTGAGAGAGTTTATTAGAGGGAGTTTGGGGGAGTTCACTCCTAACTCATTCTCTTTTAAGAAACGATAAACTCTTATTTGCAAATAACATTGATCTTTAATCAAAATAAAAAAATAAATGAAAATGATCATATCTCTGTATCAATAGTATGTTATTTTGTGCAACGAGATAATTTTTTTTCCCTTCAATTTAACGGTCTCCATACAATTCTAACTCCCTTTGTTCAAAAAACATTTTCCCACATATCATCCGCTATACTCTTTATCCATGCATTAGCTTCTTGGCGTTGTTGTTCTTGAGTTTGTTGTGTCAAAATTTCATCGTCATTTACAAGCGTTGATGGATGGATATCTTCCTCTTCCTCGACCGGAAACTCATCTGAACGGCATTCTTTTCGTAAGAAGTTGTGTAGGCCTGCACAAGCTGTCATTATCTCCGCTTGCACCTGATACGGAAATGGAGGTTGAGACTTAAAGATCAAGAAACGAGACTTCACAACACCGAACAATCTTTCAACTACATTCCTCAAAGAAGCATGACGCATGTTAAATAATTCTTCAGCCTTTTTCGCATGATTACCCGTACCAGAAAATTCTTTCAAATGATAACGTTGGCCACGAAATGGTGTTAAACAATATCGTCGGTTTGCAAACCCACCATCCCCAAGTAATATTTACCTGAATAAAACACAAAAAGAAAACTTCCTCAAGTAGAACCCGAACATAACTTAACCAAAAAACTCAAAACTTCACATTAGATAAAAGTAAAATTACCTTGCGGTATTTTCAGTCCATTTCTTTTTGTCATTGCGTTGTTAAGTATTTTCGAATCATGAGCAGAACCTTCCCGTCCACTGAGCACGTATATGAACTCCAAGTCGAAGTTGCAAACCACTAACACATTTTGAGATGTTATTCCATGTCGATTCCGATAAACGACTGCATTTCTTTTCTTTACCATTGCTGGGATATGTGTACCGTCTATAGCTCCAATGCAATCCTTAAAGTAAGGATAAAATCGTGTACTCTCACGAATTTTAAATGGAGTTGCACTTGTTTGCTTAGCCATCATCCTCGGAGCTATAGAATTTAAAGCTCGCAACATCCTGTTGAAGTTTTTACTAAATGTCCACTGAGAACGACCAAATGTGTCACGTATTGTACAATATCGTGAACTTTGGCCAACAACGAGTAAAAATGTACCAAGCATTTCTTCAACATAGTTTTAGAAAAATATCAGGGTACATCCTATAACTTCTTCGAAAGTCTTCTGGGTCTTGACGCAAAACTCTCCTAATATCCAAACAAAGTAACTGGGCGTCTCATTGGTCTTTCAATACGCTGACTTTGTATGTATTGCAATTGCTTGATTATATCCATCTACCATGAATGCACCGCTGAAAGTATATTCAAAAATATGGATAGTTCAAATTCATTATTGCTTCTTACCTCTTCATCATCACTACTTTCTTCTTCTGTATCAAAGGCTTCATCTTCACTATCAGTAGATAAATCCAAATCAGACATGTTCACCTAAAAAGATGATAAAAAAACTTTTTTTTATTAGAATCATCATTATTTCAAAAGCATAAAAGTATATGTATATAGAAAATAAGCATATGGAATATAAAGTTCATAAATTCAATCATAATAACCATAAAGATGTCAACCCATAAAAATTAGTAGCAATCAATCCATAACAATAAGTTCTCAACTAGGAGAAAAGAAAAATTAAATACTAATAGTTATGAAGAAAAACAATCAAATGTTGTAACTCTAAAAGCCCATTAAACCTAATAGAAACTTGCAAAGATGACAGGTTTATGCTTTTAACTTTGAACCAATCCACAACTCTCTCTCTTCAGGAGTAAAACGTATGAATAAGTTCTTCTTGTGATTTTTGTCCAGCATTTCAATTACTTTCAGCTTATCTTCCAAAGAAATTTCATTCATGCCATAAACAAGATCTCATACTGTTATCTTTCTTATCCTTATCAATTTTCCGCATTTCTTTTTCAATTTTGCGGTCTTCTTTCTCTTTCGCAATAATAGCATGCATTGAATCAATAGAAGAAGCAATCGATGAACTGTTGGCAATCAATTTTTCTAGATAATCAGACTTCCCAGTAGGATTAGTTGATGTAGAAGAGTCACCAATGTCACACCTTGGTCTTTTCTTTGATGCCGTTTTTCTGACAGGAATTTTCTTTGTGTTCATATCTTGAGTTTCATCTTTATCTTGTTCATCACTTTCCTCTAAGCCATATCCCATGTATGATACGTTAAAAGCATTATCATATTGCTCTCGTTGAGTATAATCAACATCGAAGTAATCATCTTGTTCATCTTCCTTATCACAGGTTCTAGCACTTGTACCCTCATGGGTAAGATCAACTGTAACTTTTCCAGAAGCACATTTATTCCCAAAAACAATAAGGAAGTCACCATAGTCTTTACCATTATCTTCCCTTAAGTTAGTTTGGTTTGGATGGCTCTGTTAACATACAAAAAATAAATAAAGGATAAAGCATGACTTAGAACTCTGCACAAAATAGAAGAAAAAATATCAAATTTATTTTTCAGTAAGTAACACACACATACCTCAAAGTAATTGTTCCACATCTCGTCGGATCCAGTAATCATCTTGTTAGCATCATCCCAACCGAATCCAGAAGTACAAGATTTAAACAAATCTTGGTATTGACCAAATCTAGTCTTCAGCCATCTATGTTTCCCTTTATAGTTCTCAAAAGATTTGTCACAAGCACATGCTTGGTTAAGTTTTGGAAGTATCTCCTCTTCCACTATTCTCTTAGTAAAACATCCACTAGTGTCTTTCTTCTTCTCAAGTGTATCTTCTACCAACAGTTCCAATAATTTCTCAGTCTCTCGAGTTGTCCATTGTTTGTAATTCGTAGTCACTTCCGTTTCCGGTTACGTATTCTTATTCTTCCTAACATTCTTTTTCTTCTTGTTGTTTTCAGCAGGTTGGCTGGATTTTTCCATTCTATGGTGTGACATGTTAGCTACATTAGTACTTAGACTAATACTAGAACTTAACAAAGCAAGGATAGTAATAACACCAAACAGTCTAATGTAAACATGATAAAAAATTGTGATACTAGATTACACAGTACTAACACGCAGAGCTACTTAGCCAAATTGTTAATCAAAGAAAATCCCTTAGAAACTCCTTGCAACAAAAGCACCGTATGAATTGGCTAAAACACGCCACTACGGATGAAGTACGCCACTGTATTGAACTTTGGCATATAGAATATAAGAGAAGTATGTGTCTAAATAAGAGGACTTAACAAGTGATAGTGATTCTCAATGACACCCATGCAAAGTAGCAAGCCAATTAATGCATGATGACATAACAAATTATGAAGATAGCTGTAAAGGAATTCTGTTTCACCGAAACACAGTTTCAGATTGTCCAATCTTTGAAGTACTAATACTTACATGATCCTCTTGAAATGTTTACAGTACACTTACAACTCAATATTCCACAACACACTCAAAAATCATAGCATTCCAACGGTTCATTAAAAAGATACATTACTCAGAACTACTTTCAATACGTGCATACAGAATTCAGTTCCGGATTTCTCACACTTTGGTGTACCTAAATGATCAGAACTTCATGAAATTTCTACAGTAGGAAACCTTCATATATACAAACATCATACTAAAATTTCAGCTTTGTCCGATAAGAGGAGAATGAGATAAATAGGAATCAGTCCCCTATTCGGGATTTAAACTCAGCAGACCATAGTCATATATTGTGCAAGCTTTGCAGTAGCAAACGTGACCTGATCCGCGTGAAATTTACTGTACTTCTATAACAAGGTAAACTACGACATACTCAAATTTCATCATATTCCAACGGTTGAATTTAAAGATATCATTATAACAAAAGCACCGTATGAATTGGCTAAAACACGCCAATACGGAATGAAGTACGCCACTGTATTGAACTTTGGCATATAGAATAGAAGAGAAGTATGTGTCTAAATAAGATGACTTAACAAGTGATAGTGATTCTCAATGACACCCATGCAAAGTAGCAAGCCAATTAATGCATGATGACATAACAAATTATGAAGATAGCTGTAAAGGAATTCTGTTTCACCGAAACACAGTTTCAGATTGTCCAATCTTTGCAGTACTAATACTTACCTGATCCTCTTTAAATTTTTATGGTACACTTACAACTCAATATTCCAAACAACTCAAAAATCATAGCATTCCAACGGTTCATTAAAAAGATACATTACTCAGAACCCGACTACTTTCAATACGTGCATACAGAATTCAGTTCCGGATTTCTCACACTTTGGTGTACCTAAAGTGATCAGAACTTCATGAAATTTCTACAGTAGGTAACCTTCATATATACAAACATCATACTAAAATTCAGCTTTGTCCGATAAGCGGAGAATGAGATAAATAGGAATCAGTCCCTATTCGGGATTTAAACTCAGCAGACCATAGTCATATATTGTGCAAGCTTTGCAGTAGCAAACGTGACCTGATCCGCGTGAAAATTTTACTGTACTTCTATAAAAGGTAAACTACGACATACTCAAATTTCATCATATTCCAACGGTTGAGTTTAAAGATATCATTATAATCAAATCATGCAATTTCTTACCAAGATCTTTTGAACCACAAATTAGGGTTTTGACAGAGAGAGAGTACCCACAAAAAAAAAACTATACACACAATCAAAATAAACAATCATGGAGATCAAAGATATGAAAAACAATCAAAATAGTACACAAACCAAACTATTATAAACAATCATGGAGATCAAAGAAGAAAAAAACATACCTGGAAAAAAACGTTTCCTATTCTTTCTCCTATGGTTTTCTACGCACCAAACTTCTTCCCAAATCTCTACTCTTTTGAGAGATTTGTTGTGAGACCAAAATACACTAAAAACTCCTTCGAACTCCCCAAAGCAACCAACTCCCTAGTATTGTAGGGTTTTATTACTAACAGGGAGTTCAAGAGCTTTTTTTAAACTCCCCAGCGACTAACATGTGTTTTCTAGAGAGTTTAGGAGACTCCTCTAAACTCCCCCACGACTAACAGAGATTTGGAGAGACTCCCTCAAACTCCCTCAGGACTAATAGGAGAAAACCTAAATACATTCAAATTTCTCGAACTCTCCCACGACTAACCCCTGATAATCTCCATGTTATAGATTCCCTAGCTGTGATTTTGAAAGTGGCATTATGTGTTCCGCATTTTCCTTATGTTAGATACTCAAATCACGTTGGTGGTTAATACGAAACAAAAGAAAATGAATCTATTCAATTTTATTTTCTAATAAAAAGAATTCACCATGACAAAATGCAAAAATTGGTGCCAACATTTAGTCTTAATGATTGGATTAGCTAAAGTAGTTTGAAAACATAATCTGTACAGGGAATAGTGGTGTCATCCGACACAGTTGTTAATTTTTCCTATAGTTCACGATGTAACTCCCGTTTCTGTGTAATATATTGTTTGGTCGTCTGTTAAAGAAATAAAACTTGTGGAAAAAATAAGATTGCACAAAAAAAACAGCCTTAGACCTAACCAAAGCAATTCAGCCCGGAGCAAATAGATTCTCTTTTCGGCAGTCACAATTTCCTTTTGACCCCATCCGCCACACAAAATCCAATTCCACTCTATATATTTGCGAGCATAAATTCTAAAATTTACTGAATACAAATTTATTCAACCTCGTATTCAAATCCAAAATCTACCTACCCAGTTGCACCCGGCTCCTTAGGTGGTTTCTTGGTAAATGTGGACATTGGAGGCACCAGTTCAGCCAGATATTAGCATTCCGATATCAGAAGTTAAATAATTATATTATTTCTATTTCTGAAACAAAAATATTATCATTATTTTCATTTTAGTTTAACAAAAAAATTTTTTATCTTGCCCTGATCATTTGTTAAAGTTTTAACGATGGTATAGGCAAAACAGGACTAGTGAGAGAAATCAAAACCTAACTCGTTCCGTATGGACCAATTACTCTAACTTTATGAACATGGCTCCGCATTACGTAAGCACACATAGTACTCCAACATGCATGGAAGAAAATTCTTAAAGGAATCAACTTTAGGAAAATGCATGATCCATAATGGTACACTAGCACTTAATGATATAAAATCCATTTGTTTACAAACATTTGTTGTTCCCCGATATTCAACATGTGATAATCATTGTCATTGGATCCATCTTTATAGCTCCACCAAAACATTACTCTCTACCAAACAAAATGACGGAGACAGAGAGAGTGAGACCTCGTTTGAAATATACTGCTTCTGAAAGATAACTTCGTTTGGTTTTTGCAGGGTGCGTAAAAAAATACAAATAAAATACTCATAAATTTTCATTGTCATGGTGAAGCACCGGTTAGAAATGAGGCGGCTGATGCTTACAATAAATTTCAAGTTATATATCCTTCTCTTTTGACGTTTATACAAAGCGTACCGAGATTCATTACTTTTTTACTAAATAATATCTATACGTATGCAAACTAAAATGGCCTTTCGGGATGGCCGTATACCAAAAATATTCCCCTCCTATCGCCGAATACGTACGCCTTTGGCCAGTAAGGAGAAAGTCCCTGCAATAGTCACTGCATCTGTGGACACACGAACTACGTGGGGTCCGAATGCCCACAATCAATCGTTAACGTCTAAAGAGATTACGATGATGATACCCTGATGTGGATTCATTGGCTCAAAACCTTCGGGTTTATCATGGCCTCCTCCAACTTCCCCGTGCGTGGCGATCATGCATGGGATACAAGTATTAAAGGAAAACAAAACATATAAGCAAATACGTGCGGAGCTAAATGAATGTAAAGTGCTGAAATGTAAATAAGACCAAGGTTTACGTGGTTCAGCACTAAGGCCTACATCCACGGGGTTTGTTGTTCTACTATATTATTCACGGTTACACGAATAGTTGAATGACTTTGGGTTTACATATTTCTCTCCACTAAGGGATTAACTTACCCTTACTATTCTCTCTCTCTCTCTCCTTCTCTCCTGATGTTTTTTCCATCCCCTTCCTCTTTGTGGAGATTGGGTATTTATAAGGTTGGAACGTGGGACCCATCTCTGAAGACCGTTGGAACCTTATCTTCTCGTGTCCTTGCGTCCATCACGCGGAGGTCTGCGTTTCCCCCTCGATCCCGCGGAGGCATCTTCGCTCGTTCCACAGGTTGGTCGACACGTGCACTGCTCAGAGTGTTTAATGCGGGTAGTTGAGGGGTCTGCTCGTGTCAGACAAGTGTCTTATGCCCCTGTCAGTCCGTGTCAGCTATCTTTCTCTCCACCGTTGATCTTGGCCCCTCTTCTGGGGATGAGATAAAGCAACTCCTAGGGGTTTATTTGGTGCTTCGTGACACATCATGTTTTGATGTTTTGGCTTGCATGCTTTCCACGTACCTTTCTGCATACACGTGTCCGATAGTGAGATATATGTGTACACAATTTGCCCCTTTTCTTCGGGCTTAAATGGCTAATGGGTGCCTTGAAGAAAAACTATCGTCGCACATTCTTCTCACTCCTAATAACTTCTCCTAGATACTTGGGCACGTCTTTTATTCGTGCATTAACTGCTTATGTAACGGGCACGTTTTCCTATTTCTCCCTTAATTTCCTCTTTTCTTTCGGGTATTTTAAGGATAGAGAGGAAATTTAATTTCATTCTTCCTAAACACTCTCTCAGTTCATTCTTCCTTTAAATTTCCTGCCTGCCTTCATTGAACCTGTGACCTTAAATTCTTTGTCAGTCTTCATTGCACCTGTGATCTTAAATTCTGTCAGTCTTTATTGCACCTGTGATCTTAAATTCTCCCTTCATTGCACCTGTGATCTTCCCCTGTTCGTTTCTTCTACTTGCTGTTTTTGCCGGTGAGTTTTTCTTTTCTTTATTTCACTGTTTTATGCCGTGTTGATTTGTGAATTTTCTGCTACTGTTGTTCCTTGTTTGTGATGAAGAACTTTTTCTGATGCTTGCATACTAGTTTGCCCCTGTTCTTCATCTTAAATTAAGGAAGCCATTACTTCGAGGGTGAAATATTGAGCATGTATCCTAATTTTAGGGTTGCTATGTTATCGTTGTTGTATTGCTATGGATGTGTTTTTTGATTTTTGGTTATCGTGTGTAACTTGTTCTTGATTTTATTCTTTCCGCAGCCATGTCTGACCGTCCGCGGTCTAATTATGAGACTCCTGATTCTAGGTTGTCGAGATCTCCTCAGCGTCGAGAGTCCCAAGATGATGTTCGTCGGAGTCGAGTTTCTTCAGGAGCGAAAGCCTCGTCCTCTCGGGAAGAGATTCCTTCGATAATTCCGTCTGGTTCACGAAGAGTCTTTAATCACTCAATGGTGCGTCCTCGTGAAGATACTAGGAGTACGCAGGCTCCGCCCCGCGCTGTTGCTTTTGACGTTCCTCCTTTACGTTCGTTAGTGCCCGAGCATCATCTACGGTCTTCTCCAACTTTTAAAGGGAAGAATACAAAGGGCGTAGCTCCTAGGGTTGAATCTTCAAAGAATCCCCCCGTGAAGAGAAAAGCGTCTGAAGCGTTTGTTAGTTCATCCGGCCCCGCCGAGGAGAGGCTGCTCCCTTGATACGCAGTGCTCTGTTAGCAGGAAAAAAGTAACCTTCAAGCATATCGATCTTGAAATATTCAAGGAAAAGCATGAGCTTCAAGCCTTCGGGTTCGTTTCTATGCCCCCAGGAGATATACGTATGAGCTTATCTCCAAGTACGAATTCGATGAATTTCATTTGTTAACGACGGTTGGGGCCTTCGAGGCTGGTCTGATGCTGCCTTTGTACAAATCGGGTGATTCCTTTTACGACGTGCTCGCTAGTCGTGAGGGTTCTTCCACCAATACTCATAGCCGTTCCGTATCCCAACTATCGGGAATTATCTTCGCGCCCTGAAGGAATGCTATCTGCGGAGTAAGGGGGAGACGTCGATGACTTGCTACGTCCCCAATCCCTTGGAGAAGGAATGGTATACTCCTGAGAATTTCAATAACTCCTTCGGTGATTACGTCAATAGTAGGAATCGCAAGCCGTGGAGTGTCAGCCTTCGGAATCTCCCTGCTCCTCGAGGCGAGATTCGTCTGTTAAATGAGGTCAGCGATGCCAAGCTGAAGTATGTTCCTGGCACGGAGGCGTCCAGTCGTCGGAAACTCTTCCCCGCGCGAGAAAGGATCAAGCGCGATCATGACTACGAGTGGCACGCCACTGTTATTGAGATAGTTGGTCCGTGGGCTTACGGTTGGATTCCTGGTCCCCGCGGATGGCGGCCACCGAGAATAGTAAGCCGCGCGAATCTCCTCCTGTTCGCTATGGAGATTTCTGCCCCTGGCGTCTGAACTTTGCGGGCATGAATTTTCCTTATGCCCTGGATGTCGTAGAGGGAGACGAGGAGGATGGTTCCGGTGCTATACCCCCACCGAAGAATATTCAGCTGCTCAGGTACGCAGATTCTAGCTGCGCTTCGTTTTTATAACTTCCATCAGACGGGAAGAATAATTCCTTTTGTGGTGTCGGTTTCAGGTATTGAAGAAGAAAAAGATTAGGCCGAAGCAGTCTTCTACTACGGTGGGGCGAGGTTGAGGCCCAAGAAGAAGTTACTAGTCCAGTGAACGAAGAGTTTGCTGAGGACGAGATTACAGATGGGGAGGAACGTACTGGTACCTCCCCTATCAATGTCGAAGAAGAGGTCTTCGCTGGTCACGCTGGTGATGAAGGAAGGAACAAGATGTGGTGGGATGATGTTGTCATCGGGGATGTTTCCGTCCCTGCTGGTGATGTCGCGGATACCCTTCCCACTTCTCAAGAATTTTCTTTCGATCGGATGTATTCCACGGGGGAGTTCTTTGACGAAGCCCTCGATTTTCCCGAGGACTTCTCTTTACTTTCCCCTAATGATAATTGGGATGTTCTTGGTGGTGATGGTAATGGGGATGCTACTGTAGAGGTGTTGGTGCGGAGGAGCCTGCTGTGCATGTAGGCGCGGAGGAGCATGCCAACATTCATGCTGAGGGGGTCGAGTCAGAGAAAGGAAAATCTGTTGTTGACGCGCCCGCCGATAGTCTTCCCCAGTCGCCGATGTCTGAGGGTGAGCGCCATCATGAGTTGGTTTAAGGAGAAGAATCTTCTGTTTGTCTCTCATCCGCTCCTGTGGTTGTTGGGGAAAAGGAATCAACCGCGTATACCCGTCGCATGATGGAGATGTCTTCGAAGGCGCAGGTGTCTGAAGCCTGGGGAAAAAGGTTGACTGTTCCCGAAGCTACCCTCGCCGGAGCCTCCTACTTCTGTTGCCGATATGATGGCTATTGCCGACGGGTATCAATATGGCTTCCCGCAGTGTGTGCTGGAGGTAAATTTTCGTACATGCTTGTACGTGAGAATCGGACGCTTCGGTTGAATAATGTTTTGTCATCTTGATGTGTAGATGATGAGGAGCGAGCATTGCAACCACGTGCTGTATCAGTTCTTTAAAGCGAAATCTCTGAAGCTCGAGGCTAAGCTTCGTCACGGGAAAAGGAATTATCTGCGGCTGAGGTGGAATAGAAGAGCTGAAGAAAAGCCTTAAGGAGAAAGAAAAGCTGGGTGAAGCAGAGGCTGATCTTCGTTCAGAACTTATTGCAGTGCGCGCTGAGTTAGAGCAAACTCGTAGCCAAGTTTCCACTTTCACAGGTTTGGTTCTTTTCCCTCGCCGTATGTCGTCATTCTTTTATCTCTTAGTTGTTCTGTCTGAGTCTCCCCACCCTATGTCCAGTGGGTGGCATCCCCGAGCTGATATGGCTTCGAAACGAAAGAGCTCGGCAAAAATCTCGTATTAGAGATTTGGTTGAGAAGATTAAGAGTGAGGCTAAGAAATGGGATGCTCGGGCTGAGGTATGGCGCGCGCGGCATGTTCAGATGGTCGACATGCAAAATCTGTACAACCATGATCGTGCTTTATTTAATGGCACACTGCTGTGGACCAGTGATAATCTGCGGGAAGCCCGTGAGCGTACTTCCTTGTTGGAATCTAGGATTCAGCTATTGGAAGAAGAATTACAGACGGCGCATCCATTCCTTTCAGGGGTCCAAGATAATATGCTCGGTCTTGCCAGGGAACGAGATGATGCTCGTGCTGAAGTCTACGCTCTCAGCAATGCTCTTTCCGCGTCTCGTGCCGATGTAGCTCGTCTTGCTGAGTCTGAGAGGAATCTTGAAGTGTGCATGTACAGACTCAGCAAAGGGGTCTCAGAGATAAATAAAGAGGTCGACCACCTTCGTCATATGGACTCGATGAAGCAGGTAGAATTAGATGCCTGTCAATTTACTCTCACCAACCTTCAACTAGACTATAAGAAATTATCCGCGGAATATGATCATCTTGATGAAGCGCGAGATGCGGTTGTTAATGAGTATGAAGAGGCTTCGGCTTGTGTCGAAGGTATAATCCCAATTCATCGAGTGTGATCTTGTTTTTTTCTACGCTAACTCCGTGGTGTTGTCTTTTTCAGAGCTCGAGGGACGCCTTCGCGTCACAAATGAAGAACTTGAAAAGGCTCAATCTTCCTTAGCACAGCAAGAGGAACAAACCAATCACTTCAAGAATTTAGCAGCCACCCGCGAGGAGGCCGTTGGTGCTGCTTCCAGAGAAGTGAATCGGCTATCTTCGTTATTATCCCAAGCCCAACAGCGGACAACAGTTATTAAACATAAGGCTCGTTGTCAATTGGCTGAGGAGACGAACAAGATGCTGGAGAGGATAGAACTTGGCCTAAGGAATGAACATGGTCTCGTGAAGAACTATCCTCGTCGTCCCGTTCCTGCTGCATTGCCCAGCTCCTCGGGCCCCTCTTCTGGTGGGAGCGTCCCATCAAGTCTTCGGAATAATCCTGACGACGGGACCGCCACTAGGTAGAGATCGCAGCGCGTTCTGTAGGGTCCGCGGCATAATTATATTTTTTGTAACCATGTAAAAGGATGTTTTTTGATTGTGTATCCTTGGCTTTGGCCGTTCACTTCTTGTAATCACCCTTTATGAAATGAATCCTCTTCTTGATATACCTACAATGTTGTTTTGTGTTTGTATTTTAAGTTTGTGAAAAATCAAAACAAAAGTTGTTAAGTGTTTTTGAGTGCGATACTGAAGGAAGGTACCTTCGTGATCGTCTTGAGACCTGTCACCCGTCACCCGCTGGCAAATCCTGGGCCAGAGGATTCCCAGACGGTGGGGGCCGGGGCAACGTTCTAGGATATGGGTGTAAAATATGTACGCACCCATTCCGTCGACCCGTTGCCTTAAGATTGGTTGGGTATCTCTTTCTGCTGGGTGCCTTCCCCCTGGTCCTACACTTATGGACACTGATGGGGGAGCCCTGAGAGATTGTAGATTAACTACTTTCCCCAATATTGTAGGTAGATTCCACTGACTTGATAATTTGAAAGCTTGTTTGATTGATAAGTTGAGGTCTGCAATTCCTCTTCCAGAGATAGAAACATGTGGGCGGTTAGGCTCCTTTCTTCTTCTGGTACACTCCCAGCAGATTCAAATCTGCGTTGCTTCTATGGGAAGTATGGTTTGAGCCATTTAGCATTCCAAGGATGCCGGAGGACCTCACCTTTTAGATTACGAAGGTAGTAGGAACCATTACCCGCAATGTCGTGGATCATAAACGGTCCTCCCCATGTAGGTGCTAACTTTCCCCATTTCTTTTCTTGCTGATATCGTGGGATTGTTCTCAACACATACTGTCCCTCTACAAAATTTCGTAGCTTTACCTTTTTGTTGTACTCCCTTGCTAGTCTTCGTTGATAATTTTCCATCTTTTGCAATGCTACTTCCCTTCTTCCTTCCAAGTCGTCCAACCTTTCTAACATCATATCTGTTGTGAGGTTTTTCTCCCAGGCTTCGGTCTTCGTGGTTGGCATGAGGATTTCCGTAGGTATGACTGCTTCAGCTCCATAAGTAAGAAGAAACGGGGATTCCCCGGTAGCGGACCTTCGTGTTGTCCTGTATGCCCATAAGACATTGTGCAGTTGTTCGCACCATCTTCCCTTATGCTCGTCTAATTGTTTTTTGAGTATAAGGGCGAGGGTCTTGTTGGTAGCTTCCGCTTGTCCGTTGCTTTGAGGGTATAAGGGGGTGGACTTGTTCTTTCTTATTTTGAAGGTGTCGAAGAGCATGTCTATATTTTTTCCCTGTAATTGCTTGCCGTTATCAGATACAATTTCAGCAGGTATACCAAATCTGCAAATGATGTTCTGGAATATGAAAGTGAACACATCCGCGTCTCTGATCCTGGCCAAGGCCTTAGCCTCCACCCATTTACTGAAGTAGTCCGTGGCTACTATCAAAAATCGTCTCTTCCTGATCCTTCGATGAAAGGCCCGACGATGTCTACTCCCCATTTTGCAAATGGCCACGGGCTATCGACAGAGTTTAACATTGTTGCCGGCGCGTGGATTTTTTTCGCGAAGCGCTGACATTCTTCGCATCGTCGGGACATCCTCGCAGCATCTTGTATCATGGTCGGCCAGTAATATCCTTGCGTTTTTGCCTTGTCAGCTAGTGATCTCATACCGCTATGATTCCCTGCGTCACCATAATGGATATCATTTAGAATTCGATGCCCTTCTTTCCGGGACAAGCAGCGTAGTAATGGTCCGAGGAAGGATTTTCTATACAGGACCCCCTCCCGAAGATCGTATCTTCCCACTTTGGAGAGCATCTTCCTAGCTTGCTTCCGATCCGCAGGTAGGCTTCCTTTGTCGAGGAAGGCATGTATTGTCACCCTCCAGTCATCTTCGTTGCTGAAATCTTCGTCTTGATTTGCTTTTGACAATGTCTTCTTCATCAAAGTCGTTATGGATGTCTTCTCCTACCTGGTCTTCGATATATTCTTCCATCGTATCTTGATTGGTAGCGAAGGAGAATTGAGATGCAATCGAAGGCTCGTATACCCTTGCTATTTTAATACCTTCGGCATTTTTATCCCTCAGCATGGATGATATGTATGCTAGGGCATCCGCGTGCCTGAGGTCCCTTCTGCATAAGTGCCGGAACTTAATGTTCGGGATTTGTGATGCCAATGTTTGGACCAATGCCATGTAAGCTGAAAGGGTGTCATCGTACACATTATATTCGAGCCCATTTGCCGTATGACCAGCTGCGAATCACTTGTCAGCCTTACATCGGTTACCCCCATCTCTATTATTATACGTAGGGCATGTACGACAGCTTCGTATTCAACAATGTTATTGGTATGCTCTTTGAATTCCAATCTAAGTGCCTGTATGATCCTTTCTCCAGTTGGGGTGATAATGACAATACCTATTCCTGCTCCTTCCTTATTTTTAGATCCGTCGACGAAGACTTCCCATTGTCTATGACTCGCAGGTTCGAGGATATCCATTGGATCCTTGATTGCTTCCTCGGCTTCCGGTATTCCCTTAATCTCTTCGTCGTTGTCTAGAGGGAGGTCTGCTAAGAAATCTGCCAGAACTTGGGACTTCTGAGAATGTTGAATTTCATGAATGATGTTGAATTGGTCCAGATGGGTGTTCCATTTGGCTATTCGGCCCACTTTTCCCGTGCTTTTGAGGACTGCTTCCAATGGTGCTTTGCATGGTACCCTGACGAAGTGAGTTAGGAAGTAGGTTCTCAGTTTTTGGGTAGCCCATACCAGTGCGAGGATGAGTTGTTCAATCTTAGTATAATTTCTTTCCGCGGATTGAGTGTCTTGCTGACGTAATAGATAGGCTGTTCTATCTTTGTATTGGTTTTGACTAATACCGCGCTGACTGCGTCCTCCGTTGCTGCTATGTACAGTGCCAAAACTTCATCAGGGTCTGGCTTCTGCAGGATGGGATTGAAGCTAGATGTTCTTTGATCTTTGGAATGCTTCCTCGCATTCGGCGGTCCATTCGAACCTGCTCCCTTTTTAAGAATATTGAAGAAATGTTTGCACTTGTCCGAAGACCGTGCAATAAATCTGCCCAACGCTGCTATGGACCCATTGAGCTTCTGCACTTCCTTCAGATTCTTTGGTGACGGCATCTCTACTATGGCTTGAATCTTAGCTGGGTCTACCTCGATGCCCCTTTTCGTCACCAGATAACCGAGGAACTTCCCCGAGGTGACACCGAAAGTACATTTCTCCGGATTTACTTTCATGTGATGTGTCTCATTGCATTGAAGATATTCCTCAGGTCCTGGTGGTGATTTTTACGCAGCTTGCTTTTGACGAGCATGTCGTCCACGTAGACTTCTAGGGTTCCTCCATCCATGGTTTGAAGATAGCATCGACCATCCTTTGGTATGTTGCCCCTGCGTTTCGGAGCCCGAAAGGCATTCTGGTATAGCAATAAAGGCCATGTGGTGTATAGAATGCTGTGTGTGGCTGATCTTCTTCTGCCAGGGCTACTTGGTTGTAACCAGAGTATCCGTCCATAAACGACAGCTCCTCGTACCTTCAACTGCTTCAACCAGTTGATCTATGCTCGGCAGGGGATAGCTGTCCTTTGGACATGCCTTGTTGAGATTAGTAAAGTCGATGCATATTCTAACCCCTCCATTTTTCTTAGGAACAATGACCATGTTGGATATCCAGGTAGGGTACTTGACTTCCTTGATAAATCCTGCATCTAGTAGCTTCCGAAGTTCTGTTTCTACCGCCTCATGATATTCTGGAGCCACTTTTCGTATTTTCTGCCTGAACGGGGGCGTGCCCTGTTTGATGCGTAGTTCATGTTGGATTACTTTTGGGTCAATCCCCGGCATATCTCCTAACTTCCAGGCGAACACATCCGCATATTCCTTAAGTAATTTGGTTAAGGAATGTTCTCTCCCTTCGCCCATGATGGTCCCAATTTTGACCATCTTCGGGTCTTCTTCCGTTCCTATGTTGATTTCCTTTGTGGGTTCCACTGGTGTGAACATAGGCTTGGGTTTCCGAGGACTGGGGCGCTCTTTAATTGCTATTTGGCGTGTTTCTCTGCTCTTTGTTGATTGTTGAGGTACTTGTTTCCGAGCCTCGGACATTACCCTCTTTCGTCAAGCCTTTTCCTGTAGTTTCCTTAAGGTCTACGGCTTTCTCTTTCGTGGTTTCTTGATTTCTTACTCTTCGGATTTTTCGCTGTTCTTCTTGCTCGTTGATATGATCCTGAGTGGCCTGGCATTCTCGTGTAGCGATTCGATCTCCCTTGATCTCCATGATTCCCTCAGGTGTTGGAAATCTGAGGTACTGGTGGTATGTTGCCGCAACTCCTTTGAGCTTGTGTACCCATTGTCGTCCAATAATGGCATTGTAGGGGGAAGGGGTATCCACCACACTGAATCGGGTATCCAGCTTCATGGGCCCTGCGTTAACCTGTAACACAATGTCTCCCAAGGGCTTCGTGGCCGCTCCATTGAATCCGTAGATGGTGTGATAAGAGGTCATCAACTTTCATCATGGAGCTTCATCCGCTTGAATGCATCATAGAATAGGACATTCACAGAGCTTCCCCCGTCTATGAGGATCTTTTTGAGGTTACATCCAGCTATTGGTAATGTTAGGACCAAGGGATCGTTATGGTCTTCCATATCTTCTTCGATATCCTCGGCATCGAAGATGACAGGAATTCCATCCATTTTTCATGTTCGTCCACTGTTATCCCATCGACCTTATATAACTCGCAGCGATCTTCGAATTGCTTCCGTAACCTTTTTCCAATCTGTGCTGTGAGTGAGGGTCCTGTGGCTTCGGAACACGAGATGGTGTTGATTGTTCGGTTTTCTTCCGGAAGTTGGACTGGTTTGGTTCGTTTGGATCTGTCCTCGGTAACCTCCTTCCGTATGTAATGTTTGAGCTCTCCCGCATCAATTAATTTTTGGATCATTATTTTAAGGTTCTTGCATTTTTCGGTCTGGTGTCCGTTGAAACAGTGATACTCACAGTAATCTTTAGACTTCTCGGATCTCGGGGGTGCTTTCCCTTAGACCATGGCCATTCTAAGTTTTCCCTCCCTTTGATCTCTCGTAGGATACGAGCATAGCTAGCGTTGAGTTTCGTGTAAACTTGATCTTCGAATTTTCGGTCGCCTGTTCTTCGTTCATCCCTCCGTTCCTTTCTATCTTCGTGAGGTCTCTCATCTGAGCAACCCCCCCCATTGGTTTGTTCTGCTGAATTGGTGCGGTGAGACCTCTGCGGATATGCCCTCGGGTTTTCCCGTTGAATTTCTTCAAGTCGAGCGTGCTTCTCGATAATTATTCGGAGATCGCCTTCTGTCTTGGGCACGCTCCCGTGAATTTCAACAAATAGGGGACTCATTCGGTCTAAGCCCCATTTATAGCAATTGATGCTTACCACTGGGTCCACGCTTCCTATGGCTTGGCAGATCCTATGCCATCTGTTTGTGTATTCCCTCGTGGTTTCCTTGTAGCCGATTGCTAGTGAAAAGAGCTTATCCATCCCGTGTTTACAGTCTTGTTGTACATGTATGTTCTTAAGAATTTCTCTGCAGTTGGTCGTATGAGTGTATGGAGTTTGGTGGCAGATTATCAAACCATGATAACGCCGATCCCTTCAAGCTTGACGGGAAGTATCTACAGAGTACGGCGTCGTTCTGTCCCCATCTAGCTAAGACACGGTTGTAGTACCGAACATGTGCAGCAGGGTCGCTGGACCCATCATAGCATTCGAACGTCGGGACAGGGCATTTCAGGGGAATAGGGGTGTTGGCCAAGCGATGCGTTAGGGGCGTGGAGTTAGCTTCTCTCATGACCTCTTCTAACCTTCCCCCACCTTGTTTATTTTTCAATTGCCTGATCTCTGCCATCATCTCATCCGCAGTTCCTCCATTGCGCGTTGGTGCTCTAAATTCTTCAGCTCATTTCCGTCTGACTCTCCATCGTCATAATCCGGGTCGGATACGCTACGTCTCCTTGTCGCGTCTTCATTAGTCGCTAGGACGACTCTACAGTCTTGGTTTGGCTCTGGTGCTTTGGAGCTTGCTTCATCAAGTTGTTGGCTGGTCTTTGTGCTTAGAGCAATCCGCTCCTTTAAATCTTGATTTTCTCTGGCCAACAGAGCTACAGCTTCTGCGTAAACCTGTTGGTTCCTCCTCAGTTCCTCGAGCTCAGCCATTAGTTGGTGTGATTGGTTGGACCCCTGATTGGGAGTCCCCGCGCGTGCCGCTACAGCCGTGGCGCCGCCCTCCTCCATGGTCTGTACTAAAGGTGGCAGGGGTTCAGCTTCTGTTGCTGGTGTTTCCAAATTGGAGTGAGCGCCCCTCTGCGGTGCCAGAGCCGCCGGTATGGTTTGATTCTGGTTATTTGTTAGCGGCATTCCAAAGGTTAGCAGATGCGCGGGTTGGAATGTTCTGGATTCATCCACCCTTTCCCTTGGTTGGTTAAGTTGACTCATGGCGAAGGTATTGCTAGCCTCCGCAGCCTTCGGGACTACCGCAGCTTCCCCGTATTTTATCGTTGCTGCTCTGAGAGCCGCCACTGCAACAGAATTAGCGTTCATGGGTGAAGTGATTTCTGCGGTATCCTGCCTTCGATTGGTCATTTTAGTTTTATCTCCTTTCTGTTGCTTCGGGTGATGATCGGGGTTGTCCGGGGTGTTTCTTTTGACAAAGCTTTGGACTTTCCTGCTTCCTCTTGCGTCTTCTCCATCACGTGCCCTTTTGTTGATGACGAAATCTCGCGTAAACTTGCCTTCTTTACTCACAACACGTTCTCTCTGTATAAATTATTTCAAACAGAAACGGGAATATCCGCGTGAAGCGGGTTAGTTGGCGAAATACAATTTTTCAAGAGGGAATTAATAGGGTATAAAATATGGGACATGCGATCCTTAGTATAAAAAAAAACTATAGTAAATCCGACGGATATAAAATATGGGTTAAAGTTTTATTAAAGGCGATCCTTAGTATAAAAAAACTACGAAAATTGTAAATCCGACGGATTAGGACAATAACCCTTGCTTGGAACAATAACTCTTATCGAAGGCAAAAGGTGGGTTTTTGAACATAATACAGTTGACGAATGATCTATACGGTCCGAGCTGATAAAATCGGAGCAATCACAGGACACAGACAAGATAAATCTTTTACCGGGACGAAGTCCCTGTTTCTAGCGCCAAATTGTGGACACAAGAACTACGCGGGGTCCGAATGCCCACAATCAATCGTTAACGTCTAAAGAGATTACGATGATGATACCCTGACGTGGATTCATTGGCTCAAAACCTTCGGGTTTATCATGGCCTCCTCCACTTCCCCGTGCGTGGCGATCATGCATGGGATACAAGTATTAAAGGAAAACAAAACATATAAGCAAATACGTGCGGAGCTAAATGAATGTAAAGTGCTGAAATGTAAATAAGACCAAGGTTTACGTGGTTCAGCACTAAGGCCTACATCCACGGGGTTTGTTGTTCTACTATATTATTCACGGTTACACGAATAGTTGAATGACTTTGGGTTTACATATTTCTCTCCACTAAGGGATTAACTTACCCTTACTATTCTCTCTCTCTCTCTCTCCTTCTCTCCTGATGTTTTTTCCATCCCCTTCCTCTTTGTGGAGATTGGGTATTTATAAGGTTGGAACGTGGGACCCATCTCTGAAGACCGTTGGAACCTTATCTTCTCGTGTCCTTGCGTCCATCACGCGGAGGTCTGCGTTTCCCCCTCGATCCCGCGGAGGCATCTTCGCTCGTTCCACAGGTTGGTCGACACGTGCACTGCTCAGAGTGTTTAATGCGGGTAGTTGAGGGGTCTGCTCGTGTCAGACAAGTGTCTTCTGCCCCTGTCAGTCCGTGTCAGCTATCTTTCTCTCCACCGTTGATCTTGGCCCCTCTTCTGGGGATGAGATAAAGCAACTCCTAGGGGTTTATTTGGTGTTTCCTGACGCATCATGTTTTGATGTTTTGGCTTGCATGCTTTCCACGTACCTTTCTGCATACACGTGTCCGATAATGAGATATATGTGTACACAGCATCCCAAAGTAAAAAAAAAAAACATAATAAAATCAAAATTATAATTGTATTGTAAAATCGGTGACTTGGTGGATAACCACCATTGACGAGTCAAGTACGGGCCCACCTATTTAGGATAAAGATAAACGAGTTCGATTTTATCTACTTAGCCCTTGAGGATTCTCTCATAATCCTACACATTGACACAAGCTAATACGTGTCCTCCTTGTACTATATACCGTGCTTGGAGTGTTGGCTGTAAATAGCCTATTCGGTCAGTGTAATATGGAACTTCACGAGAATGAATTAGAAAATGAAAACAGAACGAGTTTCATTCTTTTCCTTTCTTATATTGCTTCATTAGCTCAATTCAAATACTGGATTAATTCAATGAATACAGAACACGTTATCAATACGAATTGCTCGTCGATAAATTTCATTACACGGAAATATCGATGGAAAGTGACTATGGCATGGTCACATGATGCTACTGACGATTCTCAGTTTGCGCTAAAACAAATTACTTACTTCACATGATCAGTAAAGTTGATGAGATCGACATGATGGGCTAAGATTTCCTTTTAACTTTCAGTTTAATTTTTTTATTAACAATTGGATACAGCCTTGCACTTACATAATTATTCTGTTTGTATGGCCAGAATACTAATTGAAAAATGTTACTCTAAATGCGAGTAACTAATCAAAGGTGTCCAGTAGGAGCGACTTACTTACCTCCGTATACATAGTAGGGGTAATGCTTGGTAAGTTCATGATAACGTGCGATAGAGGTATGTAATTGGGAATGGATATCCCAGTGGTAAATTGCGTGCGCATCTTTTTATTTAATTTTTGTACCGACGGTTTTAATACTGGAGAAATGAGAATTATCACATCCCTGAAGAACAGCGTAATTTCAAAAAAAAAATTTCTTGCTCTAATAATCTCCAGAAAACTAATTCCACCAGAAGCTGGAATATCGTGTAGCATAGTATGGATGCAAAGGCGCGTTCCGTAGCCGACCGGTCTCAGAAGTGACCTGTTATAAAGTGCAAGCCGGTTTCTATCAGCGGTCCCAGAAGTGACATGTGACTGATATTGATGAATTTTCCTATAAAGCATGTATCCATTTGCACACTTGTAAATTAATATTCCGTCGACCCCGAGGGACGAAAATGGAGATTTATTATGTTGGTACCATATTTGTACTTATGTTTTCTTTGTTTTGAGTTTTGTTTATTTTATTTACTTGTTTTGGAAATGGTGGATTCCGGAAGTAATCCATGAGACGTTGCCGACTCCAGAAGCAGTCCAACATGCAATTTGTGGTTTCTTATAGTAATCCATATTAGGCTCCAAAAGTGGTCCATGGATTCTAGGAATAAGCCATAAAATTTTGGGTTCTAGAAGTATCCAATGGTCACCAAATGTTTTTGTTGATGACTCCATTATCTTTTCTCTCGTCTATCTGCACTAAAGGATATGGATTCCAGAAGTAATCAACCCAGTGTAGATATGGACGATAGAGATACTTGTCTCAAATTTAGGCGGAACAACAATCACATATTTTCGAACCATTTTATAACCTTTGTAGAGGTTTGAGAAATGTGAAATACCATTTCGGGTTCGGTTAATATGATAGACGACTTCGGAAGAGCGTGTATCATTCTGGTGGTATAAAGGCTAGTATTATTAACGCCTTATAGTATTCTGGATTCCTGAAGAATCTGTTGAGTCTTGAAAATATTTGGCATTACCAGCATCAAATGGTAAATGAGCATTTTTGTGGAGTACTTATTACTTCATTTGTTTTTATGCCAGAAGCACGTTTAGAGAAGCTTGAGGCTCTCTCTTTTATGGGTGTTCCATATGAAAATTCTATTAGTAGAATCTCACAGTGTCATTAGCCAGAAGTTTAATGACCTCGATTTTTCATGCTTAGGCATGGTCGCTATGGACACCAAAGTTCTACCAAGATGAGTAGACGATTAAAAATGCTCATGGACATCCTTTACAGAACCTGAAGCTTCTATTACATGAGGATGTAAATTGTGTTGTTTGGTCCCAGAGACAATTAGTTATTAAATTCCATTAACATTAACATTATGGTAACCCGTTGCTGAATCACCAACATTAATCCTAAGAAAGGATTCAAGGTGGCATTTGCAAGACTTATTCACCCTGCAGTATGGACAATTATTTCAACAATTTACTATACTGATAGACGCGTCTATTTGATGGTCTCTTGTTTATATTAACACGTAGTGTTGGTTTTGTAGAACCATTTGTGTGAATCATGTGGTTTCCTATCCATTTTGGACTTTCTAAGTAGGTCCACTTATTTTGGTGGTAAATTGATAGGCTTTTGATGCTTTGCCTTCAGTTGGTGTAATATCGAGCATATAGTTAGCACATGTGCGCACTCGACGTGGTCTAGTTGAGTTCTTTGTTTAAGCATCTTTAGTCTATTGCTCGACCAACTATTTACCATCAATAATGTTTTGGAAGAAACCTTATATTTCTTATTTTTTCTATAGTGTCACCTAATTTTATATGTTGGTTTCAGTTCATAAGACATTTAGAACCATGTCCTGGTAATGTCTTATTGAAGATGAGATTGTATTCCCGCCGTTAGGGGGGAGGAAGTAAGCCGCCAAAAAGGAACGGCGTGAAATATCTTATCTCTTGCCGATCCTGCAGCTGTTTTTGGGTAGTTTTTGTGTAGTTAAATTAAAATCCAAAAACTATCATGAGTGGAACTGCCTTTGAAAATCATGCAATTATGGGACCAGAAGTTTCCATAAATGAGATAGTAATATTTCCGCCATGATCAGGAAGACTAAACTGCCACCAGAAGTTGGCGTGACCAAGGTTGACAACCTTTAAGGTTCTTCCACTTTAATCAGGGGGAGAAAAGTCACCACAAGAGAATGGTGAGAATTATGTTGATAACCTAAAAGGGTTCTCCCGCCTTAATCAGGGGGAGAAAGACTTCCACCTGAATATGGCACGTATTATGTCGACAAATTTAAGGGTTTTCCCTTAACGTTATAGAGATGACAGAAATCGCTTAAAGGTTGCAGTAAGAGATGTCGACAATCAAATAGGTTATCTGATTAAGCTTTATCCTGATCAAAGAAAGTTTGGCTGCCACTAGAATTGGCGTGAAATATCTCATTTGTTTTATCGCCAAGATACTGGATGTAATTTAGGTGTTGGAGATTACTCATGATTAAAAAACATAGCTGCAGTAGCTTTTACAAAAAAAAATAATTGTTTGACACTTGCTTGAGGATGCAGACATGAAAGGATGTCTCAGCAGGAAAAATCATGCATCTCGCAGTGACCAAGTTGTGTGTTAAAAATACACTTTAGGCTTAAATAACTGCCTCATATATGCCTCTAAAAAGAGAATCCAATCACTTTCCTAATATGTAGTTCTCTTGAAGAGAGACTACAGATAGTGCTCGTGGAGACTATCAAAATATGATCCACATTCTTTAGGTTTGGAACTCTTTATTAAAAATGAGGAGATGATAATGCCCCTGAAGTGGCGCTGGTACCAGTCTGTGAAACTTTTATTGAGAGTGCATGCACTAGAGAAATGTGTGGGATCTATATGATTGTCGATTATTTATTCACAATGGTGGTTATGTACCCCTCTGCAGATGAACATCGACAATGTGATTGGTAGGCATATAATTTGTTCCTCTATAACTAAGGTAGAGGATGGAATCTCCCGGAAAAGCGCAAAATATCGGATCCGACTCACACCGTAAATTTGTGAGGCCTGAATGTTACAGGTTGGTGTTTGAGATAAAGTGCAGAGAGAGTAGTATTATCGCTCTAAGTATGATTGAGGGTTTCCTGCTGAACCCCAAGATTGGTTCTGTAAAACTAAAATTATATATTCTCCTAATATAGATGCACTTTAGCGTGGTAGTCCCTGAAGGACTCATATTACATCTTGTTATGACTGATGATTGTAATGAATCCCTAAAGGATTCGAGTTTCTGACTCAGGAAACCACCTGACTTTATGAACTATGTCAGGCTTGAAATCAAGTCATCATCACCGCTTAGAAGAGGAGAATTTCGTGAAAAATCCTTTATGTGTTTTGAGTTTGTAGGAAAATGACTAAAATCCGGATGAGTTGATGGTATCATCTTTGGCCTCTTAACGATCCGTTAATAGCGCTAAAATCCACGCTTAAACTAAACTGTGAAATCTCGATGAGAATGAAATATTTCTAGGCCTGAAGTTCGAGAACATGCTACCATTATGCACTAGAGTATCCAGTTTTGATACTCGTAATGCTTGTTGTACTGCTAATTAACACTTTTAATATGGGATCCCTTAGAATGGAACATGATCGATCTGTCTGTCATGTACGTAGATATATTACTTTATGGTCCAGAAGTACCATATAATGCATGCATTATCTTGTTTTCTAACCTTTGTTTTGCAGGTTACACTTTTAAAGGCTGAAATTGATTCTACGGTATTTATGAGTTTACAAAATGCCTTTCATTGTTATGCCTGAAGTTAAAGCAGCAAACTAAATTTGGTGTGCAACGGATGGAGGATCTAAGTGCGAGGTGTACATTTTTAGTGGTACACCAGGCACAAGACCGGCAGTCAATCCTCCATAAGCTACGAATAGTAAAGCAGTTTTCTGCAGTCTGCATAATATTTGCACCACCAACCGCTTTAAGAAGTCATGCTTCAGGGGAAGTAAACTCGTAGAATCTTTCGCTGGACTTAAACGCGATGTACTCTTTTTCCTTCACCAAGGTTTTGTCCAGTTGGGTTTTCCTTGTCAAGGTTTTAACGAGGCAGCATATGCGTGTTTAGCACCATTATCAGGTGACGTCTGTTGTACTCTTTTCCTTTGGTATGGTTTTATCCCAAGTGGTTTTCCAGACAAGGTTTTTAACGAGGCAACATGCTCTTTGACGTCGATAGTATTATGAATTTTGGGTGCTCAGGTTTTCTCCCAAGTGGTTTTCCTGGCACAAGCACTCAGGTTTTGTCCCATATGGTTTTCCTGGCGCGGGCGTTTAGGTTTTGTCCCAAGTGGTTTTCCTAACGCGATTTTAACGGAAGAAGTATTTCCAGACGCTCAGGTTTTGTCCCAAGTGGTTTTCCTGGCGCAAACGTTTAGGTTTTGTCCCAAGAGGTTTTCCTATCGCAATTTTTTCGTGGCGGCGACCACCCTCATTTTAAGCTCAGGTTTTGTCCAAAATGGTTTTTCTGACGTTGTTCCGACAAAGGAAGAGATTCATCGAAATGACCAACCTCATTTGGAACTTTAAGTGTTCGAGTTTTTGTCCCATGCAATTTTTCTCGAAAAACTTTGACACGACTGGCAACATTTTGAGGCTGCGAAGACTGTACTTTTTCCCACCATATTTTCCTGGCAAGATTTTGATGAAGCAACGATCTTGAAATGGTGGTCATCTAAGGGGGAGTATTGTAAAATCGGTGACTCGGTGGATAATCACCATTGACGAGTCAAGTACGGGCCACCTACTTAGGATAAAAATAAACGAGTTCGAGTTTATCTATTTAGCCCTTAAAGATTCTCTCATAATCCTATCCATTGACACAAGCTAATAGGTGTCCTCCTTGTACTATATACCGTGCTTGGAGTGTTGGCTATAAATAGCCTATTCGGTCAGTGTAATATGGAACTTCACGAGAATGAATTAGAAAATGAAAACAGAACGAGTTTCATTCTTTTTCTTTCTTATATTGCTTCATTAGCTCAATTCAAATACTGGATTAATTCAATGAATACACAACAAATTGTTCTTTTTATAGAAGAAGTAAAACAAAACTATTTTATTTGTGATCAATCAGCTAGCCGATTGTTGATAGACTACATATCTATGTGTTAACAAGTGGTGGTCCTGGCAGACGTATTGGTAAATTGGTCCTGGTGTACGTATTTGGAAAGTGCTAGCAACATATAGAGTACATCATAATAAATGACAGGAAATGGATCCATTATAATGATAATTAAGAAGATAAGTTAATTAAGTAGTTAGGATTAATTAAACCACAATTAAGAGATATTAAAACGGATTTGGTACATTGGTTTTGGGTATCTTTGTTTGTCTTCCAACCAGGGACGTACCTACCTTTTTAGGGGCCCTAGACGAAAACCGAAAATAGGGACCCTAAAAAAAACTGTCCATTGTTTAAAATAAAAAGAGCCGTAACATAAGTAAAAAAGAAAAAAAAAACAACCAAAAGTATGTAATAAAATTTTCAATTGGAAAAAATTGATCTTTCTGGCCTGCTCGATGCAAATTCATCAATTATCGTATTGTAATCGATGTTATTCACCTTCCTTGCACTAAAGTCAATGGATTCCGACAATTCTAATAAAGCATCCCGTATTCCATGAAGTTCGTATTTCTTTGACACTTTCTAGGGTATATTAATTTTATGTCCCTACTTTTAGTTCCTTACAAATATATCCTTATGCAACAATAAATATATCTCTCCTTTTTTAATAACCTTATCCATTTAATATTAGATTACCTTAATACCCTCACCCATATAATATTTTTTCTTTATTTTAAAACGGAACAAATTTCTTCCACTACTAGCACCACCACCACCAACATTCAACTACCATTCCTCCACCACCGTTCAACAACCACCACCTACCAACCGCCGCCACCACCACCAAGTATTCCACCACCACTCTTTCACCACCACCATTACACCACCAACAGTCCTCCACCACCACTAGTCCACCGCCGTCGCCGCCGCCACCACCACCACCACTGGTTCAGATATTTTTGTATCAACAACAGTAGTTGATACATTTCAGTTGGATCAACAATGATGTTTATCCATTTCAGTTGGATCAACAGTGGATGTATATCCATGATGATGGATCAACAGTAAGTGACATAAAGCTGAAATTGATATACCCTTGATAAACCTGTTTATCCATTTCACAGTAGAAGTTTATCCATCGCAGTTTGATCAACAGTAGAGTTTATCCATTGCAGTTGGATCAACAATGGATGTTTATCCATGCTGATGGAAAAATGCTATCACCATCACCGATACTTGTGTACCCTTCTTCTTTCACAGTGAAGAAATCAACATCACCACCATATCCCACCAAAATAACACACACCTAATCTCCACCACCACAACAACAACCATAACCACCTCTATCTATATAACCAATTTTATCACTCTAACACCACCACCATCAAAAAGAACAAAAAGATAGTTAGACCACTCCCCCCACCAGGCACCAGAAGAAACTTTATTATACAAGAGAAAGAAGATACTCACTGCAATCCCCTTTAATCCCCATCACCAATTTAAAAAATGAAGGAATTTGAATCTGGATCTGTAAAACCAAAAAAAAAATTAAAAAAAAAAGATAATCCATTACAATTCTCAATCTGTTTGATCATAATCTGGAGGCGGCAATTTCGACGATGATGATTGAATTTGGAAAACAATGATGGATTGTTGATGGTGTTGTTGGGTGTGGTTTGATTTTCGGTCGAAGATCTATCTCTCCAGCTCTCAATCTCAATATAAATATCTTCTCTCACCCTAAAATGGTGGTCGTGCTGGTTATAGTGGTGGCGGACGACGTGGTGGTGGCGGACAATATGGTGGTGGCGGTAATGGAGCTGGTGGTTGTATTTGCAGAGATGTTGGTGGTGGGTGAGTTGAAAAAGAAGAAGAGAGAAGAAAGAAATAAAAAAAAAAGATTTGGATCTGAAAATGAAGTGAATTTAATAGATGAAGGGTTAATATGGAAAGAAAAATAAATATTAATGGACCCAAAATCGTTTATAACTGGATAGGGATATATTTATTATATGATAAGGATATTTGTGAAGTCCATCAAAACAATGGACAATAATTCAATTTCAGAGATATGGTGGTTGCGGTAATGGAGTTGGTGGCTGTATTTGCAGAGATGTTGGTGGTGGGTGAGTTGAAAAAGAAGAAGAGAGAAGAAAGAAATTAAAAAAAAAATAGATTTGGATATGAAAATGAAGTGAATTTAATAGAGGAAGGGTTAATATGGAAAGAAAAATAAATATTAATGGACCCAAAATCGTTTATAAATGGAGAGGGATATATTTATTATATGATAAAGATATTTGTGAAACCCATCAAAACAAGGGACAATAATTCAATTTCCACCACTTTCTATATGAGTTTCTCATCGAGTATCTGACAACGGCTTAGCTGTAAAAAATCTATACCCATATCAATGATGCCATGTAGATTTAAACATAAATAAAAACAAAATTAAAGAATCCTCTGTTGGAATAGATTCTATCGATGAACTTACCGAAGCAAATGTCGAGAGATGAAGAGACATGTGCTCCCTTAATGACGAAATGTAAATGGAATAGCCAGTTAGGTTTTAGTTTTGTATACTAGATGGTCGGATACTAAGTGAGGCTAAATAATACGATGGTTCACTGGGCCAAAATAGTGAAGTCTTGGACTGACAGTAGTTTCTTTTTTTTTCCTCTGCGACAGGCGAAGACACAACTACAATATTATAAAATTTTCTTTTTTGGGGGCCCTATAATCCGGGGGCCCTAGGAAATTGCCTATATTTCCTAAGAACTTGGTACGGCCCTGGAACTTCCAAAAGACTATGTACATATGTATTATACTATTATTACAAATATAACAGCCGACTTAATGCTTCAAGGTCAAACTTATACCACTCTTCTGCAAAGAAAATGATTTGTGATAAAATTACCTATAAGACTCCATTGACTTCACTTCGGACCGGTTTTAAGAAAGAATAAGAAACAGTTATGAGTTTATCTATGAGGAAGGATACATGAACGCTATTAGATGGATATTATCTTTTTTTAGATGGACACTATTATACATGATTTGCGTCATTTTCTGGAAAACCCAAACAACAAAGAATTTAAATCTAATATTATGATGATACATTCTTCTTGTAAGACTCTACATTCCTATCAAAAATGAGCACAATTCGAGATACCAAACTTCACCACCTATCGATCTTAATTTCAACCGTTAACTTTTGACGGCTTATATTCATAGGGGTAAACGGTGGTGTTATATGTCTCGAATTGTGCTTATTTTTTGTAGGAATGCAGTCCTATATGAGGAACATATAGATTTAAATTCATTGTCTTTTGGGTTTTATAGAGAAAATGACGCAAATCATGTATGATAGTGTCCATCTAAGAGTGTTCATGAATCCTCCCTCTTTATGTATGGTCCAATTATTATCATCTTTTGGTGACTCCGGGAACAGTTTTTGGCATAATTGACTTCTCTTTCATGGAATCTATTGTCTAACTTTTGAAGGAAAACCTAATTCCTTTCCTAAATGAATTATTATTTTTGTCTCCTATTAACATCGCATGTAAGCCCTTACAAAAGTCCAGATGCAAGAAGAAATATTAGGGAATACATTGTCTAACTTTTGAAGGAAAATGAAAACAATGATCACCATTCATCACTCACTAATACCGAACTTGCAAAGTTCACTAGGGGTAGTTAGCATTTTTCTATTTGTTCCCCGTCAAATAACAGATATATAATAATGGATCATTATGGTTACAAACTTTACGACGTTAAGTTTGAGGATAAGGAGAAGAACGAACTGATTTTTCTTATGAAGATGAATTAGAATAAAATCTTTATGAAATCTTTAATCTCCTAGTTTACTCAGGATTTGCTCTTAAATAAAAGGTTTCGGTTATCGGTGAATTAGAAGGATGACATTTATATTCTATTTATTAGACAAAAGGTTTTGGCTATCGGTGAATTAACTCGATGATATTTATATTCTATTTGACTCTTCTCCATTTTATTTTAAAGCATGCATGTATATATAAAAGATTAAGTTACAATTTCACGTGGATGTGTGCTATCCACATAGAGTCATGGAAACGTAAGTGCAACATGGGCTAGGTTTTCCTTCTCTCCTGTCTCTTCCCTATTTTCCTTTCTCCCGTTTTCTTTTATCTTCCGTCTCGGAATCTCTATGGCTGACTGATAAGACAGATTTCTAACTGTTATATGTCTTTTTTATATCCGTTAGACATCTGAATTTTTACTGTTTGCTCTGAAAAACACCGAAAATACATCGGATCTTAAAAGTTAGCATTTAATCTCTGTTATGGTTTGAGCTTTACCTTCTCATTATGTTGAAGATTAGACCCTTTCATTTTATTTTTAATGTATGATTGTTTTTCAATGAAATATTTACCAAAAACCTCGAGAAAGATACCAAGGTTACTAAGACTCTAAGATACCGTTTATCCGAGATTCTCTAAAGGCTATAAAGACACTAAGAAATTCTTTCTCTAAGACTCTAGTTATCGGAAGACTATAAGACTCCATTGCTGCTTTCTATTGAATACTTAGAAGATCATATTTATAAAGACTCATAGTTACTAAGACTTTGAATTTCTGAGACATTTTTCCTGCCTGCTTCGACTTTATCTTTAACCTATTTTTCAAAGTCTCTGCTCGGATTTCTTTGACCTCTTCATCTCTCCTGCTTCAGATTAAAGTTTCTATTTTCTCGTTGCTGGTAAGTCTGCCAATTTTCTTCTCTCGTGTACAACCCTTTGATTTATTTATCTAGTATTTGATTCGTAATTTCGATAATTCCTAGTTTCCGTAGTTAATATGTATCTTTTAAATCTGTATTGTTCCTTTTAATAGTCAATTGGAACCCTCTTGTTATGTGTGTTTATTTGTATTACTAGTTACTCTAGTTTATCTTGTAGGCCCTGTTAAGATTTTCCTCTAGCATCTTTGTCCTGATGAGTATATTATGTTGGAAGTGCCATGGTTTTGGGAAACCAGAGGCAATTCGAGAACTTCGTAAAATTATCAAACAAAAATCCCCTGATATGATCTTTGTTTCGGAACCTATGAGTAGTGTCAATACCACCACAAAAAATTTATGTTCACTGGGGTATCAAAATTCAATTATTTTACCTTCTATCGGAAAGAAAGGAGGATTATGACTAGCCTGGAAGGATAGGTTTGATTTGTCGATAATCAAATCTATCCAAAGGGTTTTTTTCTGCTCCTATTAATCAATTAAATCTAATACCAAATGCAATCTTTATTTTTTCTATGGTGAACCAAAATCAAATTTGAGAGCTAGATGTTGGGCACAGTTCTTAACCAAACTTCATGATCAATCTATCCCTACCATAGTGGTAGGAGATTTTAACTGCTTGATGTTACCACAAGATGGGGGAGGAAGACCTATTGATGATAATGATACAAAATTCTAGAAAGTTTAATGATAGCTTGGGATCGTAGAGACATGTCGTTCTCTGGGCCAGACTTTACATGGACTAATAAATAAGAAGAAAATAATCTGGCAACGGAAAGTTTGGTTGGGACATTGTGAATGGTGTGTGGTATGACGCTTTTCCGCATACTCACACTCTTCATATACCTCGTATCAGTTATGACCATTCTCCAATCTTGGTCTCTCGTAGTCCTGATGTGAATAGTCTGCGTAAATCTTACCACTTCATGTCCATGTGGATGAAAGATCCAACCTGTAAATCTGTTATTGAACAAGCCTGGTCAATTAAAGTGAGAGTCTCAAAATCTTTTCAGCTAAAACGAAAGCTGAAACATGCAAAAGAAAAACTCAATCACTGGAACAAAGTTTCTTTTAGTAATGTAAATTTCTCAATACATGAAACAAAAGAGAATTTAAGGGAAGTGCAGATCAAATCACCTGGAGATACTAATGCAATCTCTGTTTTATCTGGTAAGCTTACATACCTATATTCTTTAGAAGAAATCTTGTGGAAAGATAAATCTAGAGAAATATGGTTACAAGAAGGTGACAAAAATATGTCATTCTTTCACAAATCCATCAGGTCAATAACATTTCTTGGCTTAAGGAAAGAAACGGAACTTGGTTAACAACTAGAGAGGTTATTGGCGAAGAAATCATCTCATATTGTCGAAAAATTTATAGCACATCGGGTAATACAGAACAAGACCGTATCATTTATAAAATTAAGTCTAAAGTTACTCACATAGATAATGAGGCCCTAGTGTCCCCGCTGACAGCTGAGTAAATAAAGAAAGTTGTCTTCCAATTTGCAGCAAAAAAAGCACCAGGACCCGATGGTTTCACTGGCCTCTTTTATCAAAATTACTGGGAAATAGTAAGATAAAATGTCATTATGATGGTTAAATATTTATTTTGAGTCTGAAAAATTCTAACACAAATTAATCATATAAATATAGCACTGATACCTAAAAATCCTACGGCTGACTTTATCGACCAATTCAAGCCTATTGGGTTGTGAAACTTTTGAAAAAACGGGGTCTAACAACCACACCCAATATTTCGTTTAGGCAATCTGTATGGACTAACTCCAATATATTTCTATCGGAAACAACTAGATAGTCAGACTCAATCAAAGAAAATACATCCAAGAGTTATATCTCAATTTCTCAAATCAATCTGCAATCGAACAGATAGAAATCTATGAGCCGGATTAATATGAGAAATAATTTGGATGGTACCAAAGACCATTATCCAAGCGTCAATCAATTTATATCAACAACCAAAGGTTGGATTATCTAATTGATTGAACTACGCACAACCTGTGATATTTCAATTATATAAAAATATAATGCGGAAAAGAAATAACATAGACACCAGAAACTTTGTTAAAGAGGAAACCGCAAATGCAGAAAAACCCCGGGACCTAGTCCAGATTTGAACACCACACTGTATTACCCCGCTACAGAGACTAGCGTACTACAAGTTAGCTTCGGACTGGAATGTATTTGATCCCTAACCAATCTCATACTGATTAAGGTACAGTCACATTCCTTACGCCTCTTGAACCACGCCGGATTCTGCGCACTTGATTCCCTCAGCTGATCTCACCCAAAACCAAGAGTTGCTACGAACCAAAGTCGAAGACTTGATAAATAAATCTGTCTCACACAGAAAAGTCTATTGAATAGATAAATCTGTCTCCCACAGGAATACCTACGAGTGTTTGTTCCGCCTTTTGATATATCAAGGTGAAAAATAACCAATTGATACACCGGTCTTATATTCCCGACGAACAGCCTAGTAATATCAATCACCTCACAATAATCTTAATCGTATGGAAGCGAAACAAGATATTGTGTAATCACAAACAAGGAGACGAAGATGTTTGTGATTACTTTTTATCTTACCTATCGGAGATTAAATCTCGAGCAAATCTTAGAGAAGATAGTACTCAACACGATAGAACAAAGTAAGATCAGAACACGCAACTACAGAGAAAATAGTTGGATCTGTCTTCAAAATCCCAATGAAGTCTTTAAGTCGTTAACCTATAATGGTTTTAGGAAAAACCTAGGTTAAAGGAGAACTGACTCTAGTCGCAACTAGTATCACAAGGAGGTATGGAGATTAGGTTTCCCAGTTGCTAGAGTTCTCCCTTATATAATCTTGAAATCAGGGCTTGCAATTAATGCTACCTTGGTAATAAAGCATTCAATATTCACCGTTAGATGAAAACCTGATTAGAGTCAAGCTAATATCTTTCAACTGTTATATCGAACTTTGCTTGTTACACAAAAATGAAATGTACCCTCATTTGGGTTTATGTAACCGTACCCAAATGTGTGCACATAGTTGGCTCAACAATAGTTAACCGAAGTTATCCATATGAACACTTTCATATCAACCTTGTTCATCTTAATCACAACTAGTTCAAATGACTCAAATGAAACTAGTTATGGAATTGTTCAGTTTTTTACATTCTCATAGAAATATACAAGACACAATTGAAGCAAAATCGATTTTCATTCACTTGAATCAATTCATGAACATTATATCCACGGTTTGCAAAAGATTGCATTCCTTAATATATAAATGTATTTGTTCATGAACAAAACAATTTTAAAACTTAACCCACTCAAGTATGAAAATGGTTACGCATACTTAAAGTTCCGGACTTGGTCTGGGTTTGCCAGTATTCGATTGTGTACGCATACTGTCATACACCAACTCAATTGAATTCCCGGACTAGAACTATTACGTCGGTATGTATACGGGTGTGCATACTAAGTTCCTGGACTTTCAACTAACCAACCAGTACGCATACGGTTATGCATACTATGGTTCCCAGACTTGGAATAACTTGCAACAGTTAGCATACAAGTACGCATATTGTGCTATATCTAATCAATGGTAAATCGATATAAACTCCATCTTAATCATTGAACCATTCTTGGAAGACGAGAATAGATGTCTCACACAAACAATTAGCTTCCAAGCAATTTTCAAGTGATCAATAGATCAATACGAAACATTCTGAGTCTACATCAAATGACTATCTCACACAAATCTTGTAAGATGTTACCAAGCGATTTTCACATGATCATCTTTTGACTTTCGTCAAGAATAAATATGAACTTGGTTAAAGAGAAAGCTTCCAACACATATTTCGAGAAATATGTAAGCAAGTTAAACTCATCTCTAAATATCAAATGTGTATAATATAAAGTCTAAATACCTATACGACTTTTGTCATAATAAGAGAGAGAATAGAAATAGACTTGTGAGTGATAGATGAGTTCAAGTCTCCATATACCTTTTGTTGATGAAGTTCCACAAACTCCCCTTATTAGTTCTTCGTCTTCAATCGATGAACGTCGTGAAGTCTAAAGCTCAACTACACATTCTATCCTAATCCGAGACATAACTATAAGTAGACTAGAAATCAAGACTTATAGACAAAAAGCTTGAGATAGAAACGCTTGCGAGTTCGACCGAGTAGTGCTCTAACAACGTTGCTTACAAAGTAATTTCTAAAACCTTGGATAACAATGAAAAAGCGGGGGTCTAACAACCACACCCAATATTTCGCTTAGCAATCTGTATGGACTAACTCCAATATACTTTCAAGAGAATCAACTAGACAATCAGACTCAATCTTAACAAAAGTATATTAAAGAGTTATATCTCAATTTCTCAATTCAATCCACAATCAAACAAATAGGAATTTGGGAGCCTGATTGAATATAAGAAATAACTTGGACGGTATCAAAAACCAATATCCAAGTGCCAATCAATTTATATCAACAATTAAAGGTTGGATTATCTAATTGATTGAACTTACCACAACCTGTAATATTTCAATTATATAAAAATTATAACGCGGAAAAGACATAACACAGACACCGAAAATTTTGTTAACGAGGAAACCGCAAATGCAGAAAAACCCTGGTACCTAGTCCATATTTGACACCACATTATATTAAACCGCTACAGACACTAACCTACTACCAGTTAACTTCGGCATGTTAGTTGAGCCCTAACCAATCTCACACTGATCAAGGTACAATTGCGTTCCTTACGCCTCTTGAACCATACTGGATTCTGCGCACTTGATTCCCTTAATTGATCTCACCCACAACTAAGAGTTACTATGACCCAAAGTCGAAGACTTGATAAACAAATCTGTATCACACAGAAAAGTATATTGAATAGATAAATCTGTCTCCCATAGATATACCTACGAGTTTTGTTACGTCTTTTGATAAATCAAGGTGAACATGAACCGATTGATAAACCAGACTTATATTCCCGAAGAACATCCTAGTATTATCAATCACCTCAAAATAATCTTAATCGATTAATGAAACAAGATATTGTGGAATCACAAACGATAAGACGAAGATGTTTGTGACTACTTTTCAATCTTACCTATCGAAGAATAAATCTCGAGCAAATCTTAAAGAAGATAGTACTCAATCACAATAGAAAATAGCAAGATCAGAACAGGCAACTACAGAGAAAATAGTTGGGTCTGGCTTCACAATCCCAATGAAGTCTTCAAGTCGTTAACCTACAGGGTTTTGGAAAAACCTAAGGTTAGAGGAGAATCGACTCTAATCGCAACTAGTCACACAGGATGTGTGGGGATTAGGTTTCCAAATTGCTAGAGTTCTCCTTTATATAGTCTTTAAATCATGGTTTGCAATTAATGTTACCTTGGTAACAATGCATTCAATATTCACCGTTAGATGAAAACCTGATTAGATTCAAGCTAATATCTTTCAACCGTTAGATAGAACTTAGCTTGTTATACACAAATGAAATGTACCATCATTTAGATATAGGTGATCATACCTAAACGTGTACACTTAGTTGGTTCAACAATAGTGAACCAATGGTTAGCCATATGAGCACTTTCATATCAACCTTATTCATCTTTATCACAACTAGTTCAAATAACTCAAATGAAACTAGTTAGAGAGTTGTTCAATTGTTTATATTCTCATAGAAGTATACAAGACACAATTGAAGCAAAATCGATTTTGATTCACTCGAATCATTTCATGAACATTATAGCCATGGTTTGCAAAAGATTGCATTCCTTAGTATTTAAATGTATTAGTTCATAAACAAACCGATTTTAGAACATAACCTACTTAAGTATGCAAACATGTACGCATACCTAAGTAGTCGGACTGAGTTTGGTTACGCCAGTACGCGTACGGTACGCATACCATGGTCCCCGGTTTTGGACTTTACACAAATGTGAATACACACTTTGTTTATATCCAATCATGGTTACATGTTCTAAACCCTCATTTCAATCATTGAAACATTCTTGGAAGACGACAATAGCTGTCTCACACAAACTATTAGCTTCAAAGCAATTTTCAAGGGATCGAATGTTCAATACGAAACATTCCAAGTCTACATCAAATGACTGTCTCACACAAATCATGTAAGATGTTACAAGGCGATTTTCACATGATAACCTTTTGACTTTCGTCAAGAATAAAAGATGAACTTGTTTAAAGCGAAAGATTACCAACACATATTTCGAGAAATAGATAAGCGAGATAAACTCAGCTCGAAATATCAAATGTGTATAATTGAAGTCTATATAACAATATGACTTTTTTCTCAAATAGGAGATAAAGTAGATAGACTTTTGAGTGATAAATGAGTTCAAGTCTCCACATACCTTTTGTTGATGAAGTTCCACAAGTTCCCTTGAGTAGTTCTTCGTCTTCATTCGATGAACGTCGTGAAGTCTAAAGCTCAACTACACTTACTATCCTAATCCGAGACTTAGCTATAAGTAGACTAGAAATCAAGACTTATAGTTTTGGCAACTAAACTTGACAAACAAGCTTGAGATAGTAACGCTTGCGAGTTCGACCGATCAGTGCTCTAACAATCTCCCCCTTTGTCAATTTTAGTGACAATACTATCAATACATATGGATTACAAAATAAATAAACTTTATAGCTTCTCATCCAAATGCTTGATCTCCTTGGTTCTTCAACATTACTTGAAACCTTCGTCACTTCCAAGTACTCCAATGATTCTAAATATGTTCAACTCAGCATCATAGTTGTTGAAGATCCGTATCTATAACAATGAGAAAACAATAGCTCTCAATCATTGTTATACAGTGTCATAGTATTATTACACAGCATCAAAGTTCAATTGTATCACAACTTTGACAACAATACTATAGTGATATGTATCACCCCCCCCCCCTTAGTCAATAGTTCATCTCCCATGAAAACCACTCCTCCTTACATAATGATCCGTAAACCATATGTATTTGTAGTGTGAACTACACGTTAATTCTCCCTCTTTTTGTCAATATAAATTGGAAAAGGTACGAAAACTAGTGGAATCCTAATGAAATTTCCATAGAGATACTTCATGACCAAAAGAGAACCACATACCAACTTTGTTTAGATGTAATCATATAGCCGAAACTAAATGCATTCATCAAGGAGTTTATAAAGATACAAGATAACCCCAATAATATTCCACATCCTCACTCCCCACAAAGATTTGGAAATTAAGTACAAGTTCAATTAACAACTCTCCCCCATAAAATGTCATCCCCAAAGGAACACACGAGCGACATTACTTTCACAAGAAAAGAATGATTTTTGTTATTTTAAAAATAAAAACAAAAAAACTTTGATACCTAACAAAATTGTTTTCTACATAGAAACGAATATGGAATTGAAACAACACTATAATGACGTTTTAAGCGTTGATTGCCCATAAGATATGAATGAGTCCAGGGGAAAAAGGCTAGAAAACTAATGAACCAAGATAAAACCAATAGTCTGCTGTAAGTGTTGAAACGTGGCGGTATCTAAAGGTTTGGTGAGAATATCAGCCAATTGTTGTTTGGAAGGCACAAATTCCATATTGATGATACCATTTTCATATAGACCTCTAATAAAATGATACCTTGTGTCAATGTTCTTAGTTCTTGAGTGCTCAACAGGATTCTCCGTGATACGAATCGCACTTGAGTTATCACAAAAGATCTTCATTACACCAGTGTCAATTCCATAATAAGCAAGCATTTGTTTCATCCATAGAAGTTGAGTACAACACGAACCTGCAACAATATATTCTGCTTCGCATGTAGATAGGGATTGTGAGTTTTGTTTCTTGCCATGACACGTCACAAGATTCAACCCAACATAGTAAAATCCTCCTGAAGTACTTTCTCTGTCTTCTACACATCTTGCCCAATCTGCATCTGAATAGGCAGTAAGATCAGTGTTAGTATCAAAGGTATAGGATAAACTATATCCGATAGTTTTTTTGATGGTGGTTTTTAGTTCAGTGCTAAATTTTTAAAACCCTGTATTTAATGCGCCATCATCCTGCAAAAAAGTTGAGCCATTTAAAAGTGATGAGCGCCCAGGGCTCTTTACTTACATGTGTATTGAGCAATTCAGTATATTTGTATGAAATTTATCCAAAATGGTGCGTGTAGAAACAATCCCAAATATTCTGTAAATTTCTGAGTATTCATTCTACGATATGTTCCCCAGTTGAACTCATAATACTGACATGACATGACGACTAATGCTCGCTCCCAGTTGAGTAGCATGAATCTCCCGAAGTGTCAGGATTAAGATGCGTGTGGAATTACTCAATCAAAGGCACACAAAGTTATGCTTCCCTTTGATATTAAATTAGTGTTTTTTATATCAGTATGCAAAACTCACCAAAAATTGATTAATTTTGCGGCAACCCACAAAATTTAGTTATTTAACCTAATTTTATCAATTTGCAAATATTAGGTTTTTTGCTCCCTGCGCGATAGTTAGAACCCTATTCGTCGAAACTAAACCTATGCAAACTAGGAAATTGATCAATCGGGTAGGAGCAAGATCCTATCAGAAAATCAGAAAACAAGAAATAAAGAGGAACTGCGGCAAGTAAGAGCAGCGGCAAAGGAGGCGTGGCCGCGCCACTTGGTCGACCGATTGGCTTCAGCAGGCGCCACCTGTGGACAGCTGGCCGCTCTCCATGTTGCTGCTTGTCGGCCCCCTTTCCCATATCGACCAATCAGATTGCTTTAAAAGCGCCACATGCACTTTCAATTAAAAGTGGAAGTTGGTTGGCCGACACACTTAATTCCTTAAGGAATTGGACATAGGATGCCCATGTCAGTCTCAAAACGATCACAGCTGCACGTTTTGTCCGGCTGAGTTATCAAGCTTGGCCTCCCCCTGACGCAACTGGACAAGCGTCATCAGGCACACCGGTGGGACCACTAATACTCCGGCCAATCGGAGCCCTTCCAACTCGCCAACAGAGCCACTAAACGATTACCCAAAGCTAGTTGGCCGCGCGACTTACAAAACCCTAGTTTCTATTAAGCGGTATTACATTACTGCCGCAAAACGATCTCGGTCGTCCGGCTTCGCCAGCCGAATTGGATGGCCTAGATTCAAATCTGATCGAAGGACGAAGCAAGGATACGCTCACTAGCGGTGCGACTATAGCGCTGGCCAGTCAAATGGTCCACAGCATGTCGCTAACACCAAAAATTGTTGGCCCAAACTGGGTTGTCCACACGGCTTTTAAAACCTAAATTGAATCAGCAACAGCCATTAACTGCCGCAAATCATCTCGACCTCCCAACTTCGCCAGTCGAATCGGGCGTCCTAACTCCTATTTTATGCGTCCAAAAAGATGTGGCCATGATCACCGTCCACCCCCCTTCCATAAGATGCAATCGGCCAAGCCGCGACTTACCTATATGGCCCCCAAACGGTAGCCCGAAAGCGTCTAGTCGCGCTGCATTTAAGAATTTTAATAAATTCAACATCCATTAACTACCACAAATCGTCTCGTCCGTCCAACTTCTCTATCCGAATTGACCGACCTAGATCTAATTTTAGGCGACCAATAAGATGTCGCCATGATCGCCAGCCGTTACTCTCCTATGGTGACCGACCATCCTGCCTTTGGCGTGCGTGAATGGCTCCTGGCAGCTTCCCGAAAATGGTTGGTCACGCTCCTTTTAAGACATTAAGATATGCGACTAACTTAAACGAGCTTTACATAACGATGCTTCATGAGCATCGATTATTTTGAGCTGCTTGCTTAAAAGCGATACTTTATATGCATTGATTATAAACGATGTTTTATAAATATCGATTTCACAAATAATTTAATTATTTGACTTAGAAGCATTACATGCTATTCCTTGCGTCAAGTCTCATGACTCGTAACATATGACCGCCCGCCGCCTGGCTTGTGCGTGATTGGTCAAAATAATTAGGTCTTGCAAACAAGACCCACTCAACAACCTGTTGCATATTTTCCACGAAAATACTCGAGACATCAAACATGTCACAAATTGGGGGATGTTCATCAGGGTATTGGTATGGTGATTTACAGCGTGCGGCGTGCAACACGCCAATTATGAGAAAGTGTCGGGAAATGCGGACAGTTAGTGGCAGCAGAGAAGTAGTGGGTGTATACTGACCTGTCTTCCCTCATAGTAAGACGTGGTTTTCAACGTTTTTCACACGATCCCACTTCTCCATTACTCAACTACTCCCACTTCCTATGAGATCTGGGTGCGTGCAACTATGACTGATATAAATAGGTTTTTAACCTATTTAAACCGGCAACGGTTATCAACGCAAGTATCCAGAAAAAACACCAAAGAACTCATAGCTTGTATTCCGCAAGCGAGTTCCACATTCTGATACAAGTCATAAAAACAACCACACCTTCAAAGTTAACCATTCTGATCTCAACACCTTCTTCGCTTCCCTCCCTAAGATCAACCCTTTTCCTTCATTTTGTGAGCGAAGCAAGACTGGAACGACCATTTCTTGCTTTAGGCCAGAGTTATACAGTTTGATATCTCGAATCTAAAGTACTCATGTGCAGTACATTTTTTAGGGTTTAGATTCGTTTCTCGGCGGCACACCCAATTTACCATTTTCAGCAGAATCAATTTTTACCCCAAAACAAGTGTGATTAATGTATCGTGTGATCCTTTTTGCAGCTGCAAGATGAGATTCCTTTGGATTGGCCTGAAACCTGGCACAACAACCAACACTAAAAGCAATATCAGGTCTAGTAGTTGTGAGATATAAAAGACTTCCAATGATAGATCGATAGAGTTTTTGATCTACATTTGCATCTTTCGCATCTCGATGTAGTTTACCAGTAGTGGGCATATGAGTCAGTTCTGGAGTTGACTTACCAAGACCGAACCTTGTAACAAGATCCCTAGAATATTTTTCTTTAGATTAAGTAAATTTAAATCCTTTTGTTGTTGAATTTGTAAACCCAAGAAGAATTTTAATTCACCAACATTGTCATTTCAAATTCCTTTCCAAGAGAGACTTGAAAATATTTTGCAAATTTCTCAGAAGTTAAACCATATATGATATCATCCACATATATTTGAGCAATGACTACATCATTCCCACTCAATTTGGTAAGCAGAGTTTTATCAGCTCCACTTCTCGAAAAAACTTTCCTGAGAAGAGAAGTGGTTAGTTTTTCGAACCAGGCACGAGGTGCTTGTTTTAACCCATATGATGCCTTTTTGAGCTTAAGTACATGATCTGGGAAATCAAGATTTTCAAAACCATTGGGTTGAGCAACATAGACTTCTTCCTTAAAATTTTTGTTTAGGAACGCAGATTTTATGTCCATTTGAAACAGCTTAACCTTAAGAAAACAAGCATGAGCTAATAATAACCGAATTGACTCAAGGAGTTCCACAGGAGCAAAGGTTTCTTCAAAGTTGATACCTTCAATCTGTGAATATTTCTGAGGGAAAAATCTGGCTTTGTTTCTAACAATGGTGCCAAATTAACCAGATTTGTTCTTGAATATCCATTTAGTACCAACAATATTAACATTGGGGGGACAAGGTACGAGCTCTCATACATCTTATCTTTCAAATTTATTTAACTCTTCATGCATTGCATTCACCCATGAGGGATCACTAAGAGCTTCGTCAATATTTTTCGGTTCTACATGAGACAGATAACAACCAAAATTACAAATATTTTGAAGTTGTTCTCTGGTCTTAAAGGTAGAATCTTTTCCCCAATAATATTGTTAGTATCATCATTCCTTTGAACCCATAGATGATGTGGAGGAGTACGTTCTTGTTCAACATGAATTGTCTGACTAGGACTTTTCTCCTCGTCACTAGAAATTTCAGGATCAGTAACAGTTGGAACAACTTCTACTGATTCTGGTATTTGTTTGACTTTCTCAATTGTCTCCGTTGGAGGCAATTCAACAGGAGAGTTATCATGAAGAAAATTGCTCAAATCATCAATAATAACATTTGTTAATTCCATCATAACTTGGGTCCTGAGATTAAATACTCGAAAACCACGACTGTCAGATGCATAGCCAAGAAAAATACCTTCATCGCTTTTAGTATCAAATTTCCCTCTCGATCTTTCAGAATGTAGAACTTACTTCTGAACACTCTGAGATAATGTAAGTTGGTATTTCTACTATACCACAACCCATAAGGAGTGTTTAGGGTTTTCGACCGTAGGTAGACACGGTTGATCAAATAAGATGCTGTAAAAACAGCTTCTCCCCAAAACCTTAATGTTAATTTTTTTTTATGGAGCATTATGATGGCCAGAATAATCCTTTCTGCAAGCGTGTTCCAATTCTTCATTTATGCAACTCCATTAGCTTGAGGAGTAGTGGGTGCTGAGTATTGTTGAATAATCCTCAGTTTGTCACAGAATTCAAATACCTTAGTGTCCTTGAATTCAGTTCCACGGTCGCTTCTAATTTTCTTTAGTTTGCGACCTTGTTCATTCTGGATTCTATTAACAATGATCTTGAATTCATCAAGGGTTTCATTATTATGAGATAAAAATGCCACCCAAGTGAATCTGGTGTAATCATCTACCATAACCAAAGCATACTTATTACCAGCAACCGTAGGTTGTTGAATTGGTCCAAAAAGATCCATATAAATTAAATCAAGTGGAGCTTTAGTGAGAATATTTCGTATGGTGTACTTTCTTTTGTTTACCCTTTTGACAGGCACCACAGACACCATTAATCTTTGCATGGATTTTGGGAACGCCTCTAGAAAGTTCTTTGTTAATGATCTTAGTTAGAAGGAGATAATTGATGTGACCAAAACGCTCATGCCAAAGATGTGTAGGTTCCACCTTAGTCAAATTGCAACAATTATTAAACTGAGTATCAAGAAGATGGCAGTTATTTTTACCACGAGTTCCCTGAAAAATTACTTTTCCAGTTTTGTCTACAATGTCACATCCATTCGCATTGAAGACAACTTTATTGCCTTTGTCACAAATTTGACTAATAGAAAGGAGATTTGCAGTCATACCTTTAACGTATACAACATCATGGATTTCAGGAACGCCAGGTAGTTTGATCGTCCCCTTCTTGCTTATGTAGAAACAACTCCCATCTCCAAACGTTACGGGACCTCCTTCAAAGTCGCTTGAATTCACAAACCACGAGAGATTACCAGTCATATGTCAGCTACATCCACTGTCATTGAAAAGGCGATGTTGATTTTAGAGCAAAAGCTTTCATGCTAACACTACTATCCCGTTTAGGATTTCTTGTTAGATTTCTACACCTTTTAGAGAAGTAAACAGTTGTTCAGCTTTCTTATGAAGATTACTCGCAACTTTTAAACTTTTCTTGAAGGATGTACATGTATGTTGAAAGTGATTGTGAGAGTCATAGAACATACATGGACCAACATCTTTAATCTTATTTGAGTGGTTCTGAGTCGCATCAGGTTTTACAAACCCTAAACCTCGTTTATCCCCTGACTTGCGACAATTCTTCAGAGAAGAGTTAGAGGGGTTATTCAAATCCATTGAAGAAACTTTGACAGACTTGAAATCCTATTACTTTGTAATTTCTGCAACAAGATCAGAATTGATCCGGATTTGTTCATCCAAATTTTCCTGGAGAATAACAAGCTCTTCAGAACATTCTCTAAGATCAAAGTTAAATCCTGGTGAAGCGTTTATCGAGACTTTACTGTCCATAGAGTCAGATCGCTACAAATACAGACTTATAAGGTCTTAAACGTGTTTGCCTGCTCTAACACCAAATTGAAAAAGCGGGGGTCTAACAACCACACCCAATATTCCGCTTAGCAATCTGTATGGACTCAATCCAATATACTTCCAAGAGAATCAACTAGACAGTCTGACTCAATCTTAAGAAAAGTATATCAAAGAGTTATATCTCCATTTCTCAATTAAATCCGCAATCAAACAAATAAGAATTTGCGAGCCTGATTGAATATAAGAAATAATTTGGACCGGTATCAAAAACCAATATCCAAGTGTCAATCAATTTATATCAACAACCAAAGGTTGCATTATCTAATTGATTGAACTTATACACAACCTGTGATATTTCAATTATATAAACAAATATAATGCGGAAAAAAAATAACACAGACACTAGAAATTTTATTACGAGAAAAAACCGCAAATGCAGAAAAAGTTCGGGACCTAGTCCAGATTTGAACACCACACTGTATTAAGCCGCTACAGACACTAGCCTACTACCAGTTAACTTCGGACTGGAATTTAATTGAGCCCTAACCAATCTCACATTGATCAAGGTACAGTTGCGTTTCTTACGCTTCTTGAACTATGTCGGATTCTGCGCACTTGATTCCCTTAGATGATCTCACCTACAACTAAGACTTGCTACGATCCAAAATCGAAGACTTGATAAACAAATCTGTATCACACAGAAAAGTCTATTGAATAGAAAAATTTGTCTCCCACATATATACCTACTATTGTTGTTCCGTCTTTTGATAAATCAAGGTGAACAGGAACCAATTGATAAACTGGACTTATATTCCCGAAGAACAGCCTAGTATTATCAATCACCTCACAATAATCTTAATCGATTAACGAAACAAGATATTATGGAATCACAAACGATGAGACGATGATATTTGTGACTACTTTTCAATCTTGCCTATCAGAGAACAACGCTCGAGCAAATCTTAAAGAAGATAGTACTCAATCACAATAGAAAACAGCAAGATCAGAACATGCAACTACAGATAAAATAATTGGGTCTGGCTTCACAATCCCAATGAAGTCTTCAAGTCGTTAACCTACAGGGTTTTGGAAAAACCCAAGGTTAAAGGAGAATCGACTCTAGTCGCAACTAGTATCACACATGAGGTGTGGGGATTAGGTTTCCCAATTGCTCGAGTTTTCCTTTATATAGTCTCCAAATCAGGGTTTGCAATCAATGTTACCATGGTAATAGAGCATTCCATATTGACCGTTAGATGAAAACCTGATTAGATTCAAGCTAATATCTTTCAACTGTTAGATCTAACTTAGCTTGTTATACACATATGAAATGTACCATCATTTAGATAAAGGTGACCGTACCTAAACGTGTACAATTAGTTGGTTCAACAATAGTTAACCAATGGTTAGCCATATGAGCACTTTCATATCAACCTTATTCTTCTTTATCACAACTAGTTCAAATAACTCTAATGAAACTAGTTAGAGAGTTGTTCAATTGTTTATATTATCATAGAATTATACAAGACACAATTGAAGAAAAATCGATTTTGATTCACTCGAATCATTTCATGAACATTATAGCCATGGTTTGCAAAAGATTGCATTCCTTATTATATAAATGTATTAGTTCATGAACAAACCGATTTTAGAACATAACGTACTTAAGTATGCAAACAGTGACGCATACCAAAGTAGCCGGATTGAGTTTGGTTACGCCAGTACATGTAGGGTACGCATACAATACTACACTTCCAAACTCCAGCAGAAATTCACGAAACTTGAACTTCCATCAGTATGCATACGGGTGCACATAATTAGAGATGCCCTACAACGTGCGTGGGAGAAAAAACATATCAAATTATCGCAAGTGATGCTATGAATACCTCAGAGCAAATCAATCAGAAGACATTTTTGGGAGATCAGAGAACTCACTTTATCTTCTAAGACGTGAAAAAACTAATCCCTAAATTTAAGTTTCTCCGTTTCGCTTATGTAAATCGAACCGCTAATAAAGCAGCACACGATCTGGCTCAGTGGGCTAAGATTTATGTGAGTCAGATGGTCCGATTTATTCCATCGGTCTGGTTATTGCCAACTCTTTATAGCGACCACCGTGTGTTAAGGGGTAATATGTAATCTTCTTTGTTTTTCTTATAAAATAAAAATAAAAATATATAGAGTCATGGGAAATATTTTGACTAATAAAAAATAGGATTGCATGGTCCCAAATTTTGGTTGATAGATTTTCCATTTGACTTCGGTCCATATGTTGTCTGATTTCCTTCTTTGTAGTTGTGTTGGATAACATCTTGTAGAATCTGTCGCATTTTATTCTTTATTTCACCGACCATCCCTGAGATGTACCAAGGTGGATCAGTTGGGGAAGTAATGTGGCTGGAGGTTTTCTGAAGCCGTCTCGAAAAAAACTTTTGGTCATTTCCTTTTTGTTACGGTTCTGGGTGCCAAAAATAGAGCCCATGTTTTCGCAGTTAAGGCAGTCGTTTCTTAGAGGTTGTGTCGGAGCCATCACAGTTCGTGCCTCTGAATCACTGTATATGAAACCTGCACCTGCAAAATCCGGCTAGTCCCTGGAAGTCCCATCAATGTTGATCTTTATCTAGTTCATGTTTAAGGTGGACATCCCACGAAAATTATCGATATTCTTTTGATGCTTCTTAGGTGGTTAGATACCGAAGAGTTGCTTGGTAGCGCAAGAGGTAAGGTTTCTAAAGCCCGAGAATATTTTTTTTTTCTTTTTTTTGACGTTTATGCATACCAGACTTAGAGATTCATTGTTTTTACCAAGTTTAATTACCCTATTTTCCCCATAATTTGTTGTGCATAAGCAAGAAGAAATTATAAATGTCCTTTCAGCATACCCGATAAATTGGAGTAACATCGAAAAGATTAGCACAGCCGGTGTAGGAGGATAACTTGCACAAATCCATAGATGGTCCAAATTTTACTTCAGCAGAAAAAAAAACAAAAAAAAAAACAAAGAGGAAACTATAGTGGCCTTTAGGGTATAGCAAAAAGGCTTCCCTCCACTCGCGGAATACACCTTCGGCCAATAAGGAAAAAGTCCTCTCCCTTCTTTTGTGGCTAATCTAGATTTGGCTGCTAGATTAGCCAAAAAAGTGTTGCACATTACAAAAAAAAAACATTGTCTATTTGTTAACACTATTTCTCTATCTAGATATATCTTGCATGTGAACTACTATCTAGATAGTTTCTCCGAATGGTTTCAGGCGCACTCAAAATCATCTTTTCGCATAGTGGTTCAGCGCAGATTGATTTATTTTTTAATCCGACGACCGCGATGGTTGTGTTGTTCCATTCAGTGGAACACGTTGTTCCATTCAGCGCAATCTAATTCTATTTTTCCCTGTTCCATTCAGCGCACCTATTTTTCTTTGTTCCATTCAGCGCATCTAGATGTTAGATCGGAATGATCATATGACTTAACTGCCAATCTAGCTACCAATCTAGATGTTAGATTAGTACACCATAGAACTTAGCCTAGAAAAAATTAGAAGTTTTCTTTTTCTTTTCGCTGAAAAATACAAAATAAACTTAGTTGCAATTAGTCGATTATTGACAAACGACAGACGTATCAACAAGTGGTCCTCGCATACGTATTATTGGTAAAAATAGTCGTGGTGTACGTACTTGGAAAGTGGTAGTGGCATACATAATTAACTAGAAATGGATTAAACTATAACGATGCTAAGCATATTAAGTGGTTATGATTAATCAAAATAACAATCTAACAAAAAATATTAAACTGATTTGGTACAGTAATTTTGGGTATCTTTATTTGTCTTCCAATAGATTACATTAGCACACTCATTATTATTAGCCGACTAAATGCTTCAACCATATGGCTATGGGCTTTGTTTTTCTGTGCACACATGATATCTGAATATACCATTATTCTATGGAGAAAATTGAAAAAGCGCGGTATAACAACCACACCCAATAATTCGTTCAGCAATCTGTATGGACTAACTTTAATATAATTCTGAGAACAACTTAAAAACGAGCTTGTAGATGGTGGATTTTCGACAAGGGCTAAAATCATAAACTCATAATTATACGAAGCTCTGATCCAGCAATCAGACGTGAGTATCGAAACACGGGTCTCTCATCGAATTATCAACAGAGAGTACTTTCTCTCAGAGTACATGTAGATATGTAGTCTCACGAATGGACAACGGCATATCTCATGAATACTGAATACTTTCAGTGATTATTTCTATATAGTATCACGAGATGGACGGCCCCTAGACAGCTTGCTCTGCTAGTATAGAGCGATAACGTCTTCAGGAACAAACAACGAGTTTACCCTGACTATATAAAGGATATGACTTACCGACAAGCTCATATCGGGATAATTAATGCTCCTAGACAGCTTGTTCTGCTAGTATAGAGCCACAAAGTTAATTATTTCTAATTACAATTGCTCCTATTCCATGGTCGAATCCACGACTGGTCCCATGGAATGACAATAACAATTGATCCTATTCCATGGTCGAATCCACGACTGGTCCCATGGAATGGCAATAACAATTGATCCTATTCCATGGTCGAATCCACGACTGGTCCCATGGAATGGCAATAACAATTGATCATATTCCATGGTCGAATCCACGACTGGTCCCATGGAATGGCAATAAAAATTACTCCTATTCCATGGTCGAATCTGCGACTGGTCCCACAGAATGGCAATAAACAATTGTTCTGATTCTATGATCGAATCCACGACTTGATCTCATAGAAAAGCAATAACTATATTATCTCATTATTCTGATTTCATGATCGAATTCACAACTGGTCTCATAAATGGTAATAGATAAATCTTAATTACTCTGATTCTATGGTAGAATCTACGATCCCATGGAATGGTAATGCTCACTTTATTATTCTGAATTCGTAGTCGAATCCTCAGCTGATCCTATGAATTAATAATAAACATCTTATTACTCAGTTTTGTGAATTATTCTCCACTGAATTCCACAATTAGTAATAAATAATCAACAACCGGGCGTCTGAGCTACCTCTAAGTAAGCCCCGATTCAAATGGTGAAAGTGTATTCAACGACGATACACTAACAGTCACCGCACGAACGAGTATTTCAAAATACAACGAAACGATGAACCTATGCAAAATAGGGAAGAAAATAATAAATAATTAAAAATATTGACCAAGGTGCTGGGAACACGGACACACGACCTACCGACCGTGTCGTGGTCAGTTCCACGCCAGTTTTATATTTTTAATACATTTTTATTATTTTCCATGATTTGATGAAAATTCTCTCATCCGATCAAATCTCCTTCGTCTCGAGGAAGCTCCTCGGTTTCATGGTACTTCCATAAATCCATAACAAATAATATAAAATTAAGGAAAGGAGTGTGGGGCGTGACCATTGGCCAATCGGCCATGCCTTGGTCCCAGCCGGCCCCACACCCACGGTTCTTTATTATTTTATTATTATTATTATTATTTCTCTAATTTCATGAAAAAACTCCTAGATTTCATGGTATTTTTTGCACAAATCATCATATAATAACAAAATAAAATAAAATTATGAAAACTTGTGGGACCGGGCCACTAGCCGGCCGGCCATGCCCTAGACGGTCCCGCATGCCCTTTGCTTTATTATTTTATTATTATTATTTTTCCTATTTTTCCTTGAATTCATCAAATTCCTTGATTTTATGGTATTTCTCTCAAATTAGGAAAAATTCCCTCAAATCATCAAAACTACCTAAAAATATTAAAAATTATGAAAAAATCATGGGACCGGTCCATAGCCGGCCGGCCATGCCTCCATGGTCCCACACGCCCGTGTTTTTATTATTTTAATATTTTGCTTCCATGAACTCATGAAAACTCCTTCAATTCATGGAAACTCCCTAAATTCATCAAATTTCTCAAAATTCATGAATTTTTCATAAAATCATCAAAATATTATAAAATTAAGGAAAAGGCACCACGGGACCGTGGTCACGACCGGACGACCATGCCTTGACCACGGCGGTCCCACGCCTCATCATTCCTTATTTTATAATTATTTTTCATCATCTCATGATGTTTCCTAAGTTTCGTCGAAACCCTAATTTTGGCATATTTTCTCGAATGGATGCTCAATTGCACGCCAGAAAATATAAAAATTCTCAAGACTGAGACGCGGACGCCTTAGGGACACGAGAACGCTATCTTGACCGACCAAGATTGTCTCTTTGGCTCACGGAAGCCGGTCCCATCAATTTTCACAGTTTTGACCTAATTTGCACAATTGCTCGTATAAGGCCCAAAACTCTTCCAAACACTTTGGATTTTCATGAAGTGATCGTCAGGCGGTCACGTGACAACCCAGGGCCGGTTTCATGACTCCATGGTCGTTCCCTCGCCTCGTCATAATTAATTAAGTTTTCTCACCTAAGGCTCAGACGAGCATTTTTGAATAAATGATTAAGCCAGCATTTAATCATTCTTCCACCAACAAATCGTCAACTCTTCAGGAGTTCTTCGTATTTGCTCACGTGAGCATATGGACACTACATGGTTGATCCACTGTCCCATATAGTCGTTCCCTCCTTCGTCCTATGGTTAAACTTCTGACGAACCATGAATTGATCATCAATTGATCAAATTAGGGTTTCTGAATCCAAGGATCATCATTACATATTCCAACCTTAATAATTTTACGACGGCCTCGTGGTTATTAATTTTATTAACTATGCTCGGTTCAACAACCAGTATTCTAATTAACATTTTTGGTGCGCTGCCAATAATCCATCAGATGAGCAACACATGCTCAGACGATCAAATATTCAACAAATCATCACATGAGCAACACTTTCTCAGATGATAAATATTTTCTCAAACCAAGGAATATTGGTTCAACAACCAATATTCAACGATCCATCGAATGAGCAATACTTGCTCACTTCGTCGTTAGAATTATACCTCTGTCTCATGACATGTTCAATTCATGAGTTTCAGAACATCATGTTCGACACTCGGCAACTACATGGACGCATCGTCCCATCAAACCACGAAGTCATCAATTGACTAACAAACCACGAGACGTCAATCGTGTCACTTGGGGGGATATCACTTAGGGTTTTGGTCTGGCAGTCTAAGGCACGTGTGTTCAAACACACGATGAAATGTGAGCAAGTCGTGCAATCAGTTGAAGGAATTCACGAGGTAGTGGGTGGAAAATCGACCAAGTCTCCACACGTTGAGCAACTGGTTTCAAACACGATCTCCACTTCCCAACTCCTTGATCCCATCAACTGTCACACTTCATGGGATCATGGTGTCTAAAATTCCAGCAATATAAATAAGTCTCTGAATCATGACTGAAGGATCAGCATCAACAGTATCATCAATCTCACGTCTCATCGACAACACGAGATCATGAACTCATCAATTGAGCAACTATTCTCAATTGAGAAATTTCAATCATTCAGATCTTATCATATTCAAAATTCACACACCTACAATCTCGATCACCATTGATCTCACACATTTCTCAGCTTCCCTCCTACAGATCAACCCATCCTCTCTTGTGACCGAATTTACTCTGGAACGTTCATTGTCTTGATTTAGTCCGGAGTACTACAGATTGATCTCTCGAATCTAAAGCACCCCCTTTGTAGCGGTGCATCTGTGTGAGGTTTAACATTTCGCTCGGTTCGAGGAGTCTCCTCCGTACGGTCGTCTCCTCAATTCCTTAAAACCAGCAAATCGTTTTTCCCCATCTACAGAGCTCAACCAAGAAATATATCAAAGACCTTAGTCTCAATTTCTCAATGCAATCTTCAATCGAACAGATAAAAATATGTGAGGCCGATTGATATGAGAAATAACTTGGACGGTACCAAAGACCAATGCCCAAGTGTCAATCAATTCCTATCCAACAATCAAGGTCGGATTTACCAATTGATTGAACTATGCACAGCCTGTGATATTTCATTTATATAAACAAATATAATGCGGAAAAGAAATAACACAGGCACCAGAAGTTTTGTTAACGAGGAAACCGCAAATGCAGAAAAACCGCGGGACCTAGTCCAAGTTTGAACACCATATTGTATTAAGCCGCTACAGACTATCCTACTACAAGTTAACTTCGGACCGGAATGTAGTTGATCCCTAACCAAGTCTCACACCGATTAAGGTACATTCGTGCTCCTTACGCCTCTTGAACCACGTCGGATTCTGCGCACTTGATTCCCTTAGCTGATCTCACCCACAACTAAGAGTTGCGACCCAAAGTCGAAGACTTATAAACAAATATGTCTCTCATGGATAAGTCTATTCTGATAGGTAAATCTGTCTCCCACAGAATTACTTATGAAGTTTTTGTTCCGTTTTTGATAAATCAAAGTGAACAGGAACCCATTGATAATTCGGTCTTATACTCCCGAAAATCAACCTAGAAATATCAATCATCTCGCAATAACTTAACTATATGGTAGTAGAAGAAGTTATTGTGGAATCACAAAGAATGAGACGAAGAGCTTTGTGATTACTTTTTATATCTTACCTATCCGAGATAAATTTCGAGCAAATCTTAGAGAAGATAGTACTCAATACGATAGAACAAGTAATATAAGAACACGCAACTGCAGAAAAAAATAGTTGGGTCTGGCTTCACGAATCCCAAATGAAGTCTTCAAGTCGTTAACCTATAATGGTTTTGGAAAAACCTAGGTTAAAGGAGAATCGACTCTAGTCGCAACTAGGACACAGGAAAGTATCGGGATTAGGATTTCCAGTTGCTAGAGTTCTCCTTTATATAATCTTTCAAATAATGGTTTGCTTTCAATAAAAGCTAAGATAGCTTAGTAACAAAGCGTTCAATATTCACCGTTTAGATGAAAACCTGATTTAAGATTCAAGCTAAGTCTGCTTAAAACCAAAGCAATATCTCTCCATCGTTAGATGGTCTTAGCTTGTTACACACAAATAAAATATACCTTCATTTATATATGGGTTACCGTACCTAAATGCGCATATTGAGTTGGTTCAATAACAGTTAACCGAAGTTATCCATTTGAACACTTTTGTCATAACCACATTCATCTAACACTTCTGGATCAACTATGATGATCAATCAATCATGAAAGATAATCTAATGAATCTGATTGTGTTCCACACAGAGTTGTTCAATTGTTCACTATTTCACAAAAACATATATGAACCAATTGAATCAAAATCGAATGGATTCATAAGAATCGATTCATGAACATTAAGCCACGGTTTTCAAAAATTGCATTCCTTAATTCATAAATGTATTTGTTCATGAGTATGATAAACATACTTAGCCGATTTTATAACTTTAGCCACTAAGTTTGCAAACAGGTACGCAAACTATAGCATCCGGACTTTGGTCTTATCCAACCGTTTGCAAACGGATATGCAAACAGCAGTCCCAGACCTAACTCAGGTAGAACCGGTCACATACTAGTATGCAAACAAGGTTTCTGGACTTTAACAGTTAAAACCGTTCGCATACTAGGTATGCAAACAAGGTTTCCAGACCTGAAACATACCAAAACAGTTTGCATACTAGGTATGCATACTGTGTTGTATCCAAACAAAGTTTTTTCTTCTAAACTCCCATTTAAATCATTGAAACATCCTTAGAAGACGGAAATAGATGCCTCACATAAACTATTAGCTTATAAGTAATTTTCAAATGATCGAATGATCAATATGAAACATCTGATTCGACATCAAATGATTGTCTCACACAAATCATGTAAGATGTTTTAAGGAAATTTCCACATGATCATCTTTTGACTTATTATTTAGTTTCCAACAAATAAATTGTTTCCAACTAAACTCGTCAAGAATATGATGAACGTAGATAAAGAAAAAATCTTCCAACACATATTTCGAGATATAGATAACCGAGTTAAACTCAGCTTGAAATATCAAATGTGTATAATATAAAAGTCTATATAACTATGCGACTTAGTCTCATTAGGAGATTGAATAGAATAGACTTCTGATTGATTGATAAGTTTTAGTCTCCACATACCTTTTGTTGATGAAGTTCCTCCAAGCTCTCCTCAGTAGATCTTCTTCTTCAATCAATGAACGCTGTGAAGTTCAAAGCTCAACTACACATTCTATCATAATCCGAGACATAGCTATAAGTAAACTAAAAATCAAGACTATAGTTTTGATCAACTAAATTTGACAAACAAGCTTGAGATAACAACCGTTGCGAGTTCGACCGAGCAGTGCTTTAAGAAAAATGATTAGTGTCTAAAATCGTTATAAGACTCCATGACTTACTTAGAATTGGTTTATAGAAAGAATCTATGGAGAAAATAATTAGTGTAAAATCACTATAAGACTCCATTGACTCACTATAGACATTTATGAGTTATGTCTACTTGTTATACAAGAGCTTTTGTGCGTTGTTCCAATTTTATTTTTTATTATATTTTATATTCGGCCTCTAAAGTTTCCCTAAACTCCAAGGGACACATTGACCACCTCAATCTGGCTAGATTATTCACATGTTTATCCATTTTATCTTCCACCCAATTACAAACTCTATTAAAATAAATGTTAGAGCATTGCTCGGGCGAACTCATAGGTGTTTCTATCAATGCTATGTAATGACCCTTCCCTCCACTAATACTGTCTCCACTTAGCAACTGCGGTTATCCGGCAATATGGGGGTTTCTACGGGCATCGTTGTGGCAATCCAACAAAAATTTCCCGGATGGTCACCCATCCTTGGATTTTTTTTCCGCCCGAGCATGCTTAGATATAGAGTTTTCTACCAACTCTGGATCCAATTGTGCTGAAAATACCACGGTGTTAGGAAAAGACAAACCGTTACTTATATTCCATTCGGCCAACCACTTCCGAATATCAGGATATTACAATACCACCACCTTAAATTAGAGTTGTCCTCGGCTCCGAAATATGTATACAAGCCCAGATCTCCGACGTTCCATTCCCTCATGAGACAAGCACCTGGACCAACCCCGTCCAGGTACCTTTCCACCCTCGGCAGATGACTCGTCGTCGGCTCTGATACCATTTGTAATGACCTGACCCTCCATCGATATTGTCCCCACTTAGCCACTGGGTTATCCGACAGTGTGGGGTTTTCTACGGGCATCGCTGCGGTAATCCAGCAGAAACTTCCCGGATGGTCACCCATCCTTGGATTTCTCCCTCCCGAGCACGCTTAACTACAGTGTTTTCTGAAAAGGCCTCAGTGTTATGAAAAGACAAACTATTACTTATATTCCATTCAGCCAACCACTTCCGAATATCGGGGTATTACATGTTATCTCAAGCTTGTTGTCAAATTTAGTTTTCAAAACTATATCTTGATTTCTAGTCTACAATTAGTTAAGTTTCGGAACAGGATAGAAGTGTAGTTGAGAAATGAACATCACGACAATCATCATTGGGTTCTACCGTTTGAAGGCGAAGATCAACCGAAGCTTTTATAGAACCTCATCAACAAAAGGTAAGTGAAGACTGAACCACCTATTTCTCAATTTATATTCATTTTTATATCTATGAGACATTATTGCGTAACTAATTAGACTACTGTAGTATATCAAGAAGTTCGAGTCAAGTTTATCTTGGTAATTAGTTCAAGAAATATATATGACTAAGCTTAATGATTTGTTCATACTTGATGAATTTCAGTTAATAATTGTTCTAATCTAAATTGTGATTCAAGATTATCATTCAAAAATAGCCTAGAACAGTGATATATATCATTGATGTTATTTGGGAATGTTTCAAATTGATTTAGATAGAAATATAGAACTACTGTAAATCTGGATGCATGACAGTATGCATACCAGTTTCACAAACTGGGAAAATTGTTATAGGTTCGGAGCCGTAGTACATGTACCCAGTATAAGTACCAGCTTAGCTATAGTTTGGCAGCGACTTAGTGGTACGCATACCCGGTATCCATACCACAAAAAGTCTATGAACCTGGAATGGTATGCATACCTAGTATGCATACCGAAAAAGAATTGTTGGTTCTGAAACCAGTGTGGTATCCATACCCGGTACGCAAACCGAAAAAGTTTGTATGTTCCGGAACTTATATTTTTCTTAAGGTTACACATACCCGGTACATGTACCATGACAAATATAGTCATGAACAAGGTTTAAGTACACATACCTGGTACATGTACTTACCCTGTCGAATATTTTCAGATGCACATAAAGTTATTTTTGTGAGGTAATTAGCATTTGAATGAATATCTAAGAACACTATATAGACATGATTGATCACATTATAACTTATGGTTGTGATTCAAACTTAAAGTCTTAAGTGTTTATGAAAATTATTAAGCTTATAGTTCAATCGGCTAGTTTCGGCTAACCGTTTATGAACAATGTCTTTATACACGGTTCGGCTACGGTTCATCCTAACCAGAGTTTATTTCTTGATATGTCAATCACATTTCAAAGATTTATCGAATGGTGGATATTGATTTCTTGGTTCCAAAACTATCTTAGCTTAAACCTGAAGCAACCTACGCTTTAAAAGTCTATAAAAGCGGAACCTCAAGCAACTAGGATCTTTGAATCCCGACACTACTTTTGTGTGTGTCCTAGTTGTAAACTAGAGTCTTCCTCTTCCTAAAAGCCTTTTAGGGTTTAGCGACTACAACGACTTCATAGGGATTCGTGAAGCCACGTCCATCTATCGTTATCTTGATAGTTCGAGTGTCCTGATCTTGATCGATTGTTGATCTTGCTCCATCAATCAAGATAGACAGAAATCACAAAGTTCTCTTCGTCTCAAACTTTGTTGATTCCACAAGTTTAATACTTGTGAGGTGAATAATAATCTAGACTGCTCTTCGGCAAGCATTAGTCCGGATTTTTAGGTTATCTAGACTTTGTCTATTGCTATCGATTTTAATTCTCACCTTGATCAACGATAAAAAAGGAAATCACATATATGCTTATCTGTGGGAGGAATATTGGTTTAAAGTATTCAATGGAGTTGAAGCAACTCTTAGGTTGTAAAGGACGTCAGGTAAGGGAATCAATTGCGCTGAGTCCTGCTGGGATTCAAGAGGCGTAAGGAGCGCCACTGTAACTGAACTGTTGTGAGGGTTTAATTTGGTCTCAACTACATTAAAGTCCGAAGTTAATTGGTAGTAGGCTAGTGTAGCGGTTTAATACAGTTTAGTGTTCAATCTGGACTAGGTCCCGGGATTTTTCTGCATTTGCGGTTTCCTCGTTCACAAAGTTCCTGGTGTTTGTGTTATTTCTTTCCCGCATTATATTGTTTATCTTTATAATTGAAATATCACATGTTGTACGCTAATCAATCAAAGTAATTACATCCATCCGTGTTTGTTAGATTAGACTTGATTGATACTTAGATATTGATATTTGGAATCATCCAAGTACTCTCACACACAAATCAGGTTCACGGACTAGTCTCTGTAAACTTTCTGATTGTGAGAGAAGGAGATATAACTCTAAATATTATTCCTTGATTGATATTCATTAAGTTGAACTCTCGGAATTATATTTTAGTTTGTCCATGCAGATTTCCTAAGAAAAAGTTGGTGGTGTATTTTGGTACCCCTCACGTTTTCAATATATACACACGACTATTGAGATTTTTTTTCTCCATTAAACTCTTTTTGATTATTTTCCTCTTATTGTGATTATTGTCTATCTTTCTGCGATTCTGGAAATAGTTTTTGGGACAACTATGTTTCCTTATAAGATTAGTACTCACTTCGTCCAAATTATATAGGTGGGGAAACCAAATCTCGTAAACTAATAAAATTATATCGATGTTATAAATATTCATCATCTTTCTTGTTTTACCTTTTATTTTATTTTTTATGAAAACTAGGATATTTAATTAATTTTAGTGTAGTATTTCTATCATAAATCGGGGTATATTTGGAAAGAGTTATCAAGGAATTTGAGCTATACCTATATATGGACAACTAAAAACTAATACTCCGGCTATTTAACTTGAATGGGGGAGTACTTTTTTCTTTTTTTTGGATCTAAATCTGATTTAGCGTCTCGCTCTATCAGGATGGGGCCGAGTTTCGCAGAATGGGTGAGCAAAGACCGGTATGGACCGATTTTCACCTAATCTACGTCCATCCAATTCATTATGGATTTTATATTTGGCGTATGCATCCAATCCAGCATCTAACGGATGAACGAGCTGGATACAGATACTCCAATGAATTCGTTTTAATCAAATTTATAATAGGAAATCCAACAAAAACTTGTACAAGGAAGTTGGTGATGATACATTACTCATTTATGATCATCTAGTTAAATGCCTCTTTTTCTCTGAAAATTAGCTATTTTTTCCGTACTAAAATTTTAATTCGCTTATACTTAGAACAAAATTAGTCATAAAAACCCAAGGTGACCAAACTTGTGGTACAAAAAATCCGTTTAAATATTGGGATCCATTAAAACTCCATCTTAAACAAAATTGATACAAAAATCCCAAATTTTTAAAAATTGATACAAAAATTCCAAATTTGAAAATTGGTTTCATCAAATTCTTTGGGTTTTTGTGTTACTTTTGTTTTTTGGGGGTTTTTTGTGTTACTTTTGTTTTTTGGAGGTTTTTGTGTTACTTTTGTTTTGATGTGTTTTTTGTAGATGGATAGTGACACCTTTGGAGTTATAACTCGCGGACCGCACTTAGAAACTACATAGAAGAGATGCACACTAAAAAAAAGCCATCGTATATTCATTCGTATATTCTACTCCCAAATTTATATCAAAATACCTAACTGTGTGGTATAATCAACGGTATAGAACTCTAGTTTTTAAGAGAAAAATATTTCTCAAATTAATCTAACGGGTCTGGATGTCTGATAGATTTTCAAGGTTACACCCGGATACCCATTCCATTAACGAATAGTCCGGACATCCACCTGCAGGAATCCGGTTGCTCAAGGTCGAATCCAGGGATTCCGAGCCAAATACTCAACCCTATGAGCTAGTTACTGATGGGTACATTTGAGGGGCAACAAAATGAGTAAACTTGACTAAAATTGGGGTAAAATTAGGAACGATTTTTTGGGGACCATGGTTTTTTTGGGGGACCATGGTCCTATTAGGCCACCTACCTTATAGTTATAAGGGGTGTCTTAAAGCATTGAAATGACTAACCTACCCTTAACCTAATTTAATTTAAAACCAACCCAATAACCACCTATATATATATATATATAACCACCACCTCCTCCCACCACCACCTCCCACCATCGTCGATTACCACCACCACCACCACCTCCGATTATCACCACCACCAACCACCGATTACCACCACCACCCACCACCGCCGACTACCACCACCACCACCTCCGATTATCACCACCACCAACCACCGATTACCACCACCACCTCCGATTACCACCACCACCAAACACCACCACCACTATATATATACACATATATATAGCTTAATTTAAAACATTAACAAATATATTCTCACAAACCCATTACTTATCACTCGTTTTTGGTTGAATAAATGAGAAGTAATCATTAAAATGAGTTGAAAATGGAAGTTGCAGAGAGGTTTAATGGAGGGTTTTTTTCAGAGAAAAGTTCGGTTATCAAGAATTAATTTTTTTCTTAACCGAACTCAGAGTTCGATTGATTCGCAAAAAAATACTTTTAACTGAACTCCTTGTATTAGAACAACACAAGTCCATAAGTTCGGTTCCTTCGCAAAATAAGGATATCACCGAACTTTAGTTTACGAAAATAATGAGAAGTCCACAAGTTCGGTTCGTTCGCAAAAATGTTAAGTTTTCTTTGTTACCGAACTCTACCTTTGAAACTTCGTAACCGAACTCTACCTAATTCGCCAAGAAATAAATTTCGTAGTAACCGAACGTTTGCCTAATTGCATATATGCATATATAAGCCCAGTTCGGTTGATTCGCAAAATATGTTGAAGTTTGCGAACCAACCAAACTTCTAACACTAGGTTACTTTTAACCTGCAGTTCGGTTGGTAACTTGGTTGCGTTGAAGTTTGCGAACTAACGGAACACACAAGATGTACCTAAATAAATTGTTAAGTTCAAAGTTCGGTTACCTACCATTTTATCCTAGGTAACCGTGCATTACATTGTACGGCCAAAACCTCCATTAACGAGCGAGTTCGGTAACCTGCATGTTTGGAAAACGTAACCGAACTACACTTTCAGGTGTGTTCGGTTACATGTTCTTGACATATGGTAACCGAACTGGCCCAAATCTACATAAAAAATTTCATTTTTTTTGAAAGTTTGGAGCAATTCAACCAACATTATCTAAGTTTGAAACCTACCTGGGTACCCAAATACCCTTCCTCCGGTTGTGGTTGATAAAATCCATCGTTTTTCATGTTTTCCTTCTTCATCTTCTCTAACTTTACTCTTTCAATAATTCTACTTCTTTAAAAACAAACCATCTGATTTTTTAATCTCACTAATTATCTTTAACTTAATCATCTCATTAATCATTACACTAACTAATCATCACCCAAAATTAATCAGGAGGGTAATTTAGGTATTAATATAAATATCTAGATAAAGGATGACCTGGATTTATTTCTAATGTCTTTATCCAAAATAAAACCATGATCCCTAAAAAATCGTTCAAAATTAGTTAAAGTTGGACTTAAAAGCCAGTTGGGTTGGGTGTGCATGCTTCAAATTGGGCCCATTTTTGGGCTCTGCCAGAATAGATGTTAGGTTAGGTTCTCTTTTCTCTTTTTAATTTTCTTTTTGACTAGTTTTGAAATATTTGTGTCAGATCCCAGTTGGACTGAATCAGGTACAACGAACCAGATGAGTTTTCTTGTTACGACATAAATACACCAGCTCTTCTGCGTGTACCTCCTCAAAACCCGCACTGAATACTGTATTTTATCATATTTTCCCTCTTATATTTTTAGTTTTCTTTTTGGCTCCACAGTAGTTGGAATATAAGAGGCAACGGTTTCTGGGATATTTTTGGGGTGGTATGTTTAGATTTTTTGTAAATATACATGTAACACATCCTTTTAAGCGAAAAAGAAAGGACGAAACTATTTTCTTTATAAGAAATGAAAAACTAAATTCAAAATTATAAAATTAATCAGGTTATTGAACCCATTTTTACACAATTGATTGGATAAGTTAATCGAGATGGCTAACTACATGAAAAAGGCAAAACCAATAAGAACCAATCAATCAAATAATACTACTATTAAAGCTTTAACCGGGAACCTAACTCTTTTCTTAAATGATGACTAATTAGTAAGTATTTTTTTCAAGGAATATATGATCTAATATATTGAAGGAAAATTAATGATCATCATTCATTAGTCAGTATAATACCGAACTTATTGAAAAGTTCACCGGGGGTAGGTAGTATTTTTTTGTTTGCTCCCCGTCAAACAGCAGATATATAATACTGGTAACTGGATCATTATAGTTACAAACTTTAATACGTTACCAAACAAAATGATCGAGTTTGAGTGACAACGAGAAGAATGACCATAAACCGGAAAGATTCGTCATGCATCCTTGGGATACAAGTTTATTATTCTTGATAAACGTGTCTAATAACGAGTGTAAATTTGTTTAACAATTTTTAGTATACGGCGGCCACTATTGGTGTTCAAACTTTTGTCGGATATTTTCAACAAATCCTTGAATTCCAGGGGCTATTGCAGGATTCAGTGATCGTTAGAATTTTTTTGTTTTAGGGTTTCCATTAATAGTTACAAAACTGAACAGAAACATCGTTTTCCAATAGACACCATTATTGTCTTTTGAAGGAAGAGATGTCTATTCACTCTGAAAAGATACCTGTTGGAGATGAAGAGTCATCTTCAATGGATGTAAAATCCTCTATAAGTAGCGTTCTAGATTTCCATTCAAAACATCTCAACTCTCTCTGCTTTCTCTCTAACAGCATCATCAGAAATTAATCATGTGTGTTTTTGGTTGGGTCAAGATTGTACAAACTTTGAATCCAACATTGTTGTGGAGCTTGAATTGTCTGGTGCACTCTTGGGCCCGACTTGTTAGTTGTATGAGTGAATGGGTGTAATTTACAGGCTTGTCTGAGTATTAGCTCCCTTGGTATTTAGTAGACAGAAGGGAGGAATAAAGAAGTAATCTAGTCAACCAAGCCATCTCATTCTCCCCCAGAAACTCTTGCAATTCATGGAGGATATTAAATTCATGAACTTCACCTTTAGGAAAGAAGGTTCTCAGAGAAAGGATGTTCTCTACTCGAGGGTACGGGCAACAAATATTATCATCCTCCCCAATAACACGGTAATCTTGCGGTGACATCCCTTTCATCTTAGTCGCAAAAACATCATGATTATAGCAACGGGAGCATCTTACCACCTCACGATGTTTCATCTGCAAATTGTAGAATATAAGACATTCCCCATCAAACCAATACAACACCACCTGATCGGGGAAACCTAATACGCGCGTAGGAGGTGCACTAGTGGTAGCAGTGTCAAAGTAACAGCAAAAGGTTCGGCTACCAAGTCTTCCTCCTTTATTCGGACATCGAAACTCTCATCCATCATCCATATTTGCTTCACCTTGTCCTTGAGTATATACAGATGAACCCTGAAACGGTAACAACAAAAACCACTCTGGTGTTTACAATGACGACGGCGGTGATGGTTATGATCTCTGCTGCTTATCATTATCTTTTCAGAACGAGCAACACAAAGATATCCTTTGAACTCCAGAAGATGATGACCAACTTCTGAATATTGATGCTCATCATTCGTAGTTGGGGTCAGACTGGAACGTTCAGTTGGGAGTCGAATGAAGTGCATGTTCTCGTTATGAATGTCAAACGAGAGCAACATTTCAACCGTATAACCATTACTACCACTATTAGTCACCCTCCAAACAAGTTCACCCCCGAAAAGCGTGCCTGCTTTAAGGAAGAGGAGAACAACCTGGTGGGTGTGTGATTTCAGAAGTACTAGTAACTATGTCGCTGAATGTATTGGTTCCCAACGTAACAACCCTGGAAATAAACACTTGATCACCGGCTGTTGTTGAACTAGTAAAATTAATTACAGACTTATATTCTTCTGATAATAAATCAAAACCAAAACCAAAACACAAATATTTCAGTGATCTCTTTCCCTCAGTTGTCGCAGTAGGATAATAGGGGATGTGAAGTACTTCACCGCCACCGGTAACCGGATTCATGACGGCCACTACACCTGTTGCTTCATTACCAGGTTCATCGACTGATTTAAAACAAGTTAAGCCATTGGAATAACCTACTGGTTCGATAAAACCATCGTAACCAATTACAGATAAAAAATTGAAGTCAAGAAATTCACCCTCGCTACTACTACGTCTATTATTATGACTACGAGTAATTGAGCTAGATCCCGAGCTGATAATCTGGTCAGAATATTTTCGACTATTAATTCCTCGGGTAGATATGCAGACGAAGAAGAAGAAGAAGAATTGGCAGCAGCATCCTTTTCTTTTTGCTCCTTCTTCTTCTTGTGCTCTTGATCGATGGTTACACTTTTCCTTTTTGTCGACATATCTGAAAATCGCAGCTTTATGCCGCCGCTGTGGTTGCAATGATACGAGGAGATTAAAAGTTGCTTACGATTTTCTTTTTGGGGAAATAAGTAAACCCTATAGGACCCGTGTAATATTCAACTTCTAATCTAGCGCACTCGACGGTATCCAGATGCAACTATATATTTTCGCATTTTATTTTCTTTTCTTGAAGAAAAAAAAAATCTTCAAGAATAATGAAATGTCAAGGATATACATGATTCATACAGGCTGCTGAAATGAGTATTGGAGATTTTAATTCTGATATGCGCCACTTACGGTTCGATTCTGTTTACAGGATGAGAAGTCCTAGTTGTTGGGCTTCACAGTAAGAAAATATTGACAGTGTTAATGAACCCAACAGGCAACAAAATTGGACGCTTTTTTTGGGGACCATGGTTTTTTTCGTGGGGACCATGATTTTATTTTGGGTAAAACATTAGAAGTAAATCATGGTCACCCCTTACCTAGATATTTATATTAATACCTAAATTACCCTCCTGATTAATTTTGGGTAATGATTAGTTAGTGTTAATAATAGTTAGTGTAATGATTAGTAAAATGATTAAGTTAAAGATAATTAGTGAGATTAAAAAATCACATGGTTTTTTTTTTTAAAAGTAAAATTATGAAGAGAGCAAAGTTAGAGAAGATGAAGAAGGAAAACATGAAAAACGATGAATTTTACCAACCACAACCGGAGGAAGAGTATTTGGGTACCCAGGTATGCTTCAAACTTAGATAATGTTGGTTGAATTGCTCAAAATTTTCAAAAAACTGTAAATTTTTAGAGTAGATTTGGGCTTGTTCGGTTATCTTATGTGAAGAACAGGTTACCGAACTCATCTGAAAGTGTAGTTTGATTACTTTTTCCAAACACGCAGGTTACCGAACTCGCTATTTAATGGAGGTTTTTAGTCGTTCGGTTAACAAACATGTTACCGAACTTTGTTTATAGGATTTACAGAGTAATGTTCGGTTGGTTCGCAAACTTTAACCCAACAACATATCTAACCGAACTCCACATGTATGCAATTAGTGAAGAGTTCGGTTTGTTAAGATTTTTTGCGAACAAACCGAACATAGTGGGACAAGTTCGGTTAAATTGAAACTCAACATAGTAGGCAAAATAACATAGTTCGGTTACATTGGTTGTTTTTTTTTCTTTTTGTAATATAGGTAGAGTTCTGTTACTAGATAGTTTTAGAAATTTTTGCGAACCAAACGAACAGAGTAGGCAAAGTTCGGTTAAATCATAACTCAACATAGTGGAAAAAATAAAACAGTTCGGTTACATTGGTTTTTTTTTTTCGTATTATGGGTAGAGTTCGGTTACTAACTAGTTTTAGAATTTTTTGAGGACCAACCTAACACAATATATTGGTTTTCAGTGAGGAGTTCGGTTAAAACTGTTTTTTGCGAACCAACCGAACTCTGAGTTCGGTTGCGAAAAATTAAATTCGTGATAACCGAAGTGTTCTTCGTGTTCTTGGTTTCAGAATGTTCGGTTACAAAACTAGTTTTTTTTAAAACTATTCCTAATCGAACATGCCACTTTAACTTCCATTTAAACCATATTTTGATGATTTCTACTCAATTTTCCCAATCAAAGAACGAATTAAAAAGATTGATAGGTTTTTCAATCGAAGGAGGAACGCAAGGAAAGAGAGAAGAAGAAGAGAATAAATTTTATTTTCTCAAAACTAAAAAATTTCGATTCCCCTCCTGATTTTGTTTTTGATTTTGATATTGGTTAATAAATTCATTTAGATTAGATGTATATGATTAGATTTATATAGTTATTAAGATAGTTTTAATTTAAATTAAAGTAAAGGGTAAATATGTATTTACCTAATTTTTAGGACACCCCTTATAAGTATAGGGAGGTTGGCCTAATAAGACCATGGTCCCCCAAAAAAACCATGGTCCCTAAAAAATGGTTCCAAAATTGTAAATTTGAGATCATCGGTGAAAACTGAAACGCACTCTCATTGTTATGCATAGTTTGTTTTTCCAGGGTCTTCTCTTTTATTGTGTTGTTGCCTCGCAATAAATAAGAATAAGTCAACTAAGGCCAAGTATGAACGAGCAGTAGAGTCGGCTTCCCAATTGGGTTCAAACCTGAGGTTTTTCTTTTCGTTTTGTAATAAATCATTGGAATTATCATCCGATAACCAAAGAAGAAAAATCCAAGCCATCTTTCACTTTTTCTTTATCCAACAACAACACATAAAATTCAAGCTTGTCTAGTGATGTGCAACTGAAAACTAATTTACCTCATATTACAATGATTCACCTGCTGATTTGTGAAACAAGGAGAACCCCAACCACAGAAGGGGTTTTACAGATACTAACCTTTACATAGTCTGGATAACTAACATTCTAACATAATCTTGGCATAAAATTTAAACACAACATGAGATAGGAAACCATACAAGTACAGGTATATTTGGAAAAACAAATGTATAGAAAATCACACAATTCCGAAGTATGTACTAAGACCAAGTATATCGACTGCTAAGCAATTCAGAGGTTAATTGGACTAGCTTCACGCGGCATACCTATCTGCAAAAAACTTCATAATCCCCATTGTAGACCAATCAATTCCTACTTAAGACCCCTCCCAAGTGGGAGCTCTTGAAAACCCTTGCATTTTCACCCATTGATCATGTTGAACTGAAATCTTGAAAGTTGCTGCGGGATGGTGGAGATAACTGGCCCGTACCTCTGAAAAGGCAAATAGCTGCAGATTAGCATCTCTAAGCAACTAAGTCTGATGTACTGTATTCAAGCACTGGAGTACGGAAAATTAAACTAGCACCTTCACCACTGTTGGGTAAGGTAGATATGAATCATGCCAGCTAACGATAGACTTAACTACAGTTATGTATGGTACCTTTATAAATAGAAAATCCGTATATCAACTAATAGAAAGGGGTATCATTCAGAAAAGGGGAATTCTCTGAAGAATCAACGTATAGATCTCAGTTCATTTCATCTAGAGTTGGGATTTTTATAGGATTGTGTTGTTTGTTTAAGTGTAGCTGAAATGTTTGATTTTTGTTGGAAACGAAGTAGTCACAAATTCATGTAAAGGAGAAGAAGATCATGATCAATATTAAGAATATCTGGACTAATATCCAGTGGTTCAATTCCATACTAATACTTTCTTTACTGCCATATACTTTTGCACAAAGCGACAAGGATAACTCCTGGATTCCAGAACTCCACATTGACAATCAAACATAATTGGTCACGTCCGTTTGTGGGTAGTTATTTACTGTATTATTTTTATCGGAGAACTAATTTTCTTCATGAGCCAAGACGCATTTGAGGTAACCTAAATGATAATGTTACTAGTACAGGAACATCAACAAGCAAAGGAGGACTTGATCTAAATGTGCTCTTAACGCTAACTGTGGTTGAATCTATAGTTAGCTGACATCATATCTACTTTATCCAAGGGTGGTGAATGTGATAGTTCAATTTTGAATTCGCAGCGAGATCGAGATAATTTCCCTGGAGTATACGTACAGATGTCGCAAAGTATTGACAAAGTATTAAGCTACTGGTATTAGTGTTGGGTTAGGCAAAGTATTGACACCTTAGGAAGGAAGAGTTAACGAACTCCCATACCTGTACGTTATCATAAAGTTCAAACAACGGCACAGCAAGCAGCTTCAAGTTCTTTGGAACAGCGAAGTACTCCCTCTCAGACAGATGAACAAGGAAAAGCTTTTTACACTCCTGGAACAAGACAATTTTCTAGTTGAGTTAAAAACAATCTTGCATGAAAGCATGAATGAGAATGCATAGATACAACAGAACACCCTAACCTTGGGTTTTGTGATATGAGGAGGGCAGTATGGATACATTATAGTCTCAAAGTTGGGCCTCCACCAGATAGCAACACACTCACCAATCTGCAAGAAGAAACAAAAATTCCATAGCATCAAAGTAGTTATTATCAGCCATATCGATGAACTGCAAAATCGAATATAATAGCTTCATCTAAACTTGAACGCTAGCACATTCACTATGTAAGTAAAAGATATACAGTTCCACGTTCACCTATATAAAAAAATCAGCATAACCAGCCTAAAAGAAAGCAATTTGGCAGATTATGCAAGGCATGTTAGCTCTTGCAACAGGTAGCATGGTTTAGTATCATTTAGAGTCAAAACGAAGAAATTTCTAAGCCACCTCAAAATAGTGGCAAGACAATACCTGCCAATCGGGCTGAAGAGCAGTTGAGTTAGCAGCAAGTTTGCTTGACAGCTTTCTTTTCAAACCGTCAATTTCTGCAATGGTTAAAAAATGCCTTAGGAAATAGCAACCCACAAACACCAGTCAGATACCTCACTAAAATGGAAGAGAAAACATACCATTCTCTCCGGGCTTTAAACGCCCACCAGGAAGTTTGCAGAACGTGTTCCCAATTTGCAAAAGTAATATATGGGGATGGTTATGCTCCTGTACCTGAAAAGAAGAAGTACAAATGTCAAACCACCATAAAAAACTGATGCAGTCCCTGAAGGACACGATAATTTTTACACTTCGAAGCATGTCAGCCACAGATCCTCTTGCCAGTAAAGCAAAGACAACCTTCAGTACCCTTGAGATGGCAAATGGTTGGCAAGAACTTTTCTAGAGTTGAGACTGGATAAGTGAAGATCTCATGCTACGGTTTTCATATTAAACAGTAGATCTGCGATTAAGACTGACTTTTCCCCTCCCTAAGTAGTACTAACTTAAGCTGGACCTAAGGGCCGCCTCGACCAATTTTATGCGAAATCTCGAACTTTTCGACCATTATTATTAAGTCCGCAAACAGGTTTCTTCGGAGAAAATGACAAGCATACTCCAAAAAAAGTACAATTTGCTATCAAGACTTTCAGAAATTCATCATGTGAAGGCATCATAAGCTATAGGAAACATTCTTGTGAGGTGCCTTGATGAGCCTTTTGCTAATATAAAGAAGATGGTGCACAAATAGGTAGACTTAATGTAAATTATTACCAACCCCAGAGTCGGAAAATCTGTGTCCGCCAGTATTCGTCATGGTCTTCCTTTGAACATTAAAGACTAATTGTGTCAAAAAAAGATTAACTAAGGAACCTAATTATTATATGAGGATCTTTAGTAAGTTAGTAAGTTTTCCACGAGGTACTGTTCGTTTAAGATGCTAACTAGGTAACACGACTGTTAGACAACAACATAAGAAACAGGGACAGCTGTTAATCAACACACATACCTAAAAAATACTCGGATGTTTGACAACAGAATTCAGAAAAAGAGACAACACTTGAATCAAAATATTTAGCTAATTATACTCAATGTTTGAAAACAACATAACAAGATACATATGACAATTTTTACAAGGTGTACACTGAAAATCCCCAAGTTTATAAAAGCTTACACCAAAAGATACAGATGCAACAACTCAACTCGGCATATTCCCTATTAAGCAAAAGCCTTGAACAATTGGCTTTACAAAAACATTGATCCTAATACCCAATACAAGATGCTAAGTATACTCGAATGTTCGAAAACAACATAACAAGATACATATGACACTTTTTACAAGGTGTACACTGAAAATCCTCAACTTTATAAAAGCTTACACCGGAAGATACAGATGCAATAACTCAACTCGGCATATTCCCTATTAAGCAAAAGCCTTAAACAATTGGCTTTACAGAAACATTGATCCTAATACCCAATACAAGATGCTAAGTATACTCGAATGTTCGAAAACAACATAACAAGATACATATGACACTTTTTACAAGGTGTACACTGAAAATCCTCAACTTTATAAAATCTTACACCGGAAGATACAGATGCAATAACTCAACTCGGCATATTCCCTATTAAGCAAAAGCCTTAAACAATTGGCTTTACAGAAACATTGATCCTAATACAATCAACCCCAATACAACCAAACTGGCTTTACAAAAACATTAATCCCGATACAATCAACCCCAATACAACCACCAAATTGGATTTACAAAAGCATTAATCCCAATACAATCAAACGCTTCGACTAACCAGTACCCAGCAGTATGTTAAAAAGTGTTGTTTCCTCTTCTTCTTGACTATTCGAGATTTGAGCAAGTATTAGAAAATAAACAATCAATCAAAACAATAAAAGAGAAATCTGGGTACAATCTCACTTACTAGTAGAATAGCTTCAACACTAGTTCTCATCCCTTCCTTCATATAACTGCAAAATAACAACAACAACAACAAATCAGATAACTTAAAATACCAAAACTTGATCCAATCTGAAAATAACAAAAAACCCTAACCCCCAAAACTTAAAAACACGAAGAAAACAACAACGAAAAACCCTAAAAAGTTAGGGTTTTTCTCTGGGTTTAGATAGATAACTCACTTGACTTTCATACGAGCAAGACGATCTGAAACAGAAGTATCTTTCTCCATCTTTGGTTCTTTAGTACCAAAAGTATAGCTTGAGAGTGGGTATGTATTCACTACTGGAGATGTCACCATTTTCACTCACTCACTCGCTCGCTCAGTCTCCTCTCTTGATGGTGATGTTGATGATCTACCCGATTGCAGAGTCGGTCGGTCGGTCGAGTGGGGGGAGTTTTCTCTCTGAGAAAACAAAAATCCTCTGAAACTGAAGTGTGATTTTAATTGACCTAAAAATATTTTCCCTTCTCTTCCGACGTTTGTTTTAAAGCGAAGACTCTCGATGCGCGTGATTTTGATTCGATGGGAGACTGAGTTTCGGATGACTAGGTTTTGCTAAGGGGATAACAAAAACCGTCCAAAAAATAAATTGTGAAAGTATCTTTATCTTACTCAAAAGAATTTACATTTACAGTGATTGGACAGCTCTTTTCATGATAAAAACACTCAGAAATCTCGATTTCCAAATGTTGGTTGTAAAGGCATATCTGGTCGACAGTTTTGTGGTTAAAGGAAATCCAAAGACACACTCGTAAAACCCAAAGAGTAGAGCGTGTTGACCAACTGCTAAGCTCCAGACTAGGCGGCAGCGAATGGTGGTCCTGTCTAGACATCTCGTAGAAAAACCTGACAAGCATCGCTATGATGATGCAGCCTACATCACTAATGGTTAGGTATTAACTCATCGAACCCGCTATTTTAACAGCCATAAGAGAAAAGAAGATAACCGAAACTACGTGAAATGACTGAGTAAACTCACTGAAAATATCCAGCTCGAGAATCTAAACCTGGTGGTCGACATCCAAGACCACAAGTAAAGTTTTACCTATGGGATTATCTAGGTCCACAAAATATATTTTATTGCCAAAAGATAAGGAACAAAAAATAATACTAATTCAAACCGCATAGACTTAAAAACTGAAAGCCAACTTCAGAAGGTCGAAAGATTAAGATAAATAACTCATGTCGAGAGATTAGAAAGTCTAACAACATAGATTGAAAGATTAAAAATTACAAAGCTCAAAAGATACCAGAAGTCTGAGTAGCAAAAGTCAAGTGACTAGTTTATAGCTCGAAGACGGATCGAGATGATTAATCTTGTCGATTCCTTCAAGAGATCTGGTTGTGGGGATAAACGAAACGAGAATGAAGATGTGACATCTCAAGCAGGAGTTACTAATCTTCTAGTCCAAAATAGTTTGGATGCTAAGATTGATATTCTCATTCTTCGTCAAGTCCTCCTCAGTACTGTTGAAACTCATCACAGACATGCAACATTACTAAGAACTGTTATATGTAACCAAAGAAAGCTGATTAAACTTGGAATCGGTAATAGGTATTATGCTCGGAATATTAATCGAAAGGTAAATATTTTAGCCTGTGAACATAATCAAGGTACTATGTGTAGAATCCGGGAAATCAATCGTGATGCAGTTGATGAAGATCCGGAGAAATTTGAGGATATTGAAGATGATCTTTGAAGAAGACTGTTCAAAGATCTGATCCATAAAATAAACATCAATTGTTTTGATTTATTTCAATTATTGTATAAGGTCTATTTTAAATAAAAATATCATTATTTATGAATAAAAATATTATTTTATAATTTTTCTTGTGATAGTTACCGATTACATAGCCTGTGAATGAATGTATATATTTTTGCCATGTGTATTCGGTTTATGGGATGTCTGATTTCGATTTTCATCAACCTTAATATTCGATCTCATCTGATGTGACCCTTATGGTTTGTTTGGCTTTTTGATTTAGCGGGATTAAGTTCTAGCCCATGTTGGTAGGATTTATCAAAGGATCATAAGGTGTTCTGATTGAAACTCATATGTGAAAAGTCACAATAATGATATATCTTTTTAGGGGAAGAGGCTGCAGAATTTGAGGTAACGAATTTGTTAGTTAATCGTTTTTCTGTTTAAGAAAAGCATGTTTATATTGTGCTTCTGCTTAACAAAATTTCGATACAATTGATATGTTCCATTATTGTGTGTGTGTGTGTTATTCAATTGTTTCCGGTTAAGAAAAATTGTGTCAATTCATTTGGCTTATTGTTTGGTATCTTCTTTATTGTTGGGTATTAAGTATTTTTGCTTAACGAAATTCGGTGCAATTGCGGTGCTATAACGTCTATGTTTGTTTCAATAGCTTCCGGTTAAGAAAATAGTTGTGCAAGTCAATTTATTTTGGTTTGTATGTAGTGTTTATGGCTTAACAAAATATAGGATCACTTGTTTAGTCCATATCGATTTCGATAAGAGAAACTAAGTTAATTCTAATCTTAGTTAGACTTATCAAATTAAAGGATTCGGTTATTCAAGTCTAATATAATGCCTTGACAAGAAAAACTAGTTAACTAACTTAGTGGTTGTCTTGTCTAAAGAGAAAGATATAAGTTATTGTCTGAATAATTAGAGCCTGACGAGAGAAATAAAGTTAATTCTGATCTTGGTCTTATCGAAATAAGTGATTGCACATACACAATCAGTTTAACAAGGGAATTAAGTTTCTTTGTTAAACTATTAGGGAAAATTGCTTCGGGCAATTGTTTCCTTGATAACATATTAAAACTAAATTAATTGTAGTTTCGGTTTTAATATTGGTTATCTAAAGTGGTATGTGAAACCTTCATGCTTAACTCTTAGAGGTTGTTTACAAGTCTTTTAGATTTGTAAGATCCTTTGGGTTTGTCCTTTATTTGCTCGAAAGTTTGTCGTTTTGTGATAAAAAGGGGGAGAAATATATAGAGTAAACAAGCGATTTGCACTCGCTAAGGAAAGGACATTGTGCTTAAATGTTATATCTAACGAAAGGGTAAAGCATTGACTAAGGGAGAGAAACATATCATATTGTTGTTGTAGTATTTCTGACTACAAAAGGGGGAATAACAAATATGTTCGGATTGAATATTTACCTAGCTTACCTTTAGGGGGGGGGGGGGGGGGGGGGCTAAAAGCTTTTGTTATTCAAATGTCAACAACGACATTTATTGATTAAATATATGCAGATTATTGTGATGTTGAAACTTGGAATCAAGCGTATGTAAAATGAATTCTTTTGTAATTTGAAACTTGGAGATTTTCTATTGAGAGATTTCGGAAATATTGGACAAGCATTTATTGGAATTGGAAAAACTGAATCTTGCAATTCATTGTATATCTTGAGAATATTTTCGGTTTTGGAAATTCCTTGATGTCCAAACATCCTTGGTCTATAAATACCTAAGCTTGCATTCCTAGCAAACTATCCTAAGAGCCAAGCAAACTTCATTTTTTGTTTTTTCAAGTGGAGCCATCTAATCGGAGAGGAAAGTATCCTAATTAGGTGAAATCTCTTACGACCGCTCGTTTAAAGACTTATGTGGGATCAAGAAGATCTACGAGTACCGTTGGTGGGAAACTAGATAATTACATTGTTATTAGCTTTCGATTGATTTGATTGACTAACTTTTGTTGAAACTTTGATTGCACCTAGTTTATTTATTCTTGAGAGTCTTCTCTTCTGATATAAGATTCACTCAAACTAGATAGAAGTATCGACGGGATCTTTAGAACTGTTGTTAGATCTAAAGACATCTTGTGATAATCCATTGTTATCTAAAGACATTTTGTGATAATCCATTGTTAACAGACTCTGTTCTGTGTGGGATTGATCACAAGAGATTCAAGTGGTGTTGTGCAGATTATTATTGAAGATTAAAGAATATTTGAAGACGAAGAAGATTTCTTATTAGTTCTCATATCTTTGTGTGTGCACAAACCTTGATCGGCTGGGATCCAACTAGAATCGGATTTATTCGATTGATTGTTGCGTGAGATCGGCATCATTTTATAGTTTCTCGTTGAGATCTATATTGATTGATTGCGAATCTAAACTTAACTGCTTTGGTAGTTACTGGATAGATTGATCTAACCAGGAAAAGAAGTTTATTAGATTAAACGGAAGAACCTGTGTGTATGACTTGAGGTATCTTTATATTAAAAGAATCAAAAGAGTTGTTACCAAACAGATTTGTTGTTCCTTTACTGTTTGGAATACGATCCATGCAGTTTTCCTCGTTAACAAAATCTTGTTGTGTGATTTACTTTTGTTTTCCGCAATTATATCTGTTATATAATTTAAAGTAAATTGCACTTTACGTTAACTCTGATATACTTGATAGCGATCCTATAGAGTTTGGTTAAGTCTGAACCTATCATCAAGTATCACACTTTGGTAGTTGTATTGTCTTGATCTCGTATCCATAGAAAATTACACAAAGTGTGAATACCGAAGTTGTTGTATTGTCTCGACTTTGTCCATAGACGATCACACTTGGTAAGAGGATTTACAGGTTGAAACAAAAATATTGTGTTGTATTTGGTTACCCTCGTCTTTTCATATAACAATGTTTGCGAGTTCGACCGAGCAGTGCTCCAATACCTTCTATAATCTTTCTCTGATAATCCTCTATCTCTTAATATTTTTTTGGCACTATAAAAGTCTAGAACTGAGTATTGAAATATACAAAGCTCTTTGAATCATAGGAACCAGACAAAACTCGATAAGCATATCCACTTTATTAGGATGTACACTACCTATGATTTTTGGCATATGCCAAGCATCTTTTGGGTGATAAAATTTGAACATGTTTGACACAATATCTAAACCAAGTACCCTATATCCTATGTAATATTTTTTAACTTCGATATCAAGCCACATATTTTCATTTAATAAGGTTTCTAGTTTCTTATCATCTAGTAAGAATCTGAGAAATAAAATGACGGAATTGAAAAATAAAAATAAAATTAGGTTTGAATACTTACAGGGGTTTCAAGCAGCTATCCCATACTCAAAAATTTAGAGGCAACTTATGTAATTGGGTCAAAAGAGAGTTAAATATTAATCAAACATCTAACCAATAACACTAAAAGTATAACATTAACAATTTAACGATCAATTTTACCTCGTAACATTCCTGAAAATTGCTAGAAAGGGTTTCGAGTGTTTCCTCCAACAATTGAAAAGATTTCAAATTTAGGAATTAATCGAAAAGGTTTCAAAGTTAGGGACTTCTACATTTACTACAACTTTTTGTTGTGACATCACATTTGATTTTATTGATTGATATAAAAGATCTCCATAATCGTTTACAACAAATGTGATGTTCGGAACATGTACAGAGAGGTTTCGTTGTACTAATATTTTACATTCGTAGACTTTGATCCATCAAAAAGTAATATAACTTATCAACAAAAAAACAAGGACGAAACTACTGAGACTCGTAGAAAATAAAATTATCATAAACATCACCACTGTAAAAGTGTAGTCGGACAACATCATAATCCGTTGAAACCCAGGATTACAACAGAAAGAAAAAATAATAATAAAGAAAAACGAGATTGAAGAATTGAGTTAGCATACCTAAAAGTTAAGGATTCGAAGAATTCAACATATAGTTGTCTTTCCGGATCCTTTTGGTATGCTAGTTAACACTTTGAATTCATATTGTGTTAGGGGAGCCAGAACATCCATGATTAACACTCGAAAGCTTAACTCGATTAGCAATAAGAGAGGGAGATGGAAATACAAAAATAATTTTTATTAAATAAAAATTTAGTTGATGCTACCAAAGTCAACAAATCAACGGTTAAAACTTTTCCCTAAAACTTTTGTTTCTTTAATCTAGATATCCGCCACATGTTTAGCTTAACAGTTAATAGTTTTTTTTACACCACAACGATATTGCCATGTATTTTCCACAAAGAGGGTTAAGCTAAAAGAAAGTCACACAAACCGTATTGAGTAACAAAAATAGAAGGTTGAATATAACCGCTAGTAAAATAAATATTATTAAAATAAATTATGAGAGTTTTTTATTTATAGAAATTAATAAAGTTAGCATGCATGTTATGGTTTACTCCTATATGTTAACAAATTGAACTTACTTGTACCAGTAAAATGAGGTAGTTTACAATAGAGAAAAAGAAGAGTAGTTTATTGGTCCGTATTGTAAGAGTAGTGACGTGATAGTAGTGGTGGAAGAATAAAATATCGTTTCATATTTCTACATTATAGACTTTAGGTCAACCGTCACATACTACATGTCAACTTTCCCCAAAGTAACTCTGGCATTCCCTACAATTATTGTGAATTTCTTGTATGCTCAAAAGTACTCAACTTTATAAATATCAAAATGTTACACATCGTATTTTTAAAATTTGAAATCATCATATTTGAATTTATGTTAAACTTCCTAACAACTTCTTTTTTCCAAAGACAAGGAGTTTTTCACCTATTTTGTTGAAAAGTCTAGTTTTAACAAGTTTCATCATCGAAAACACTCGCTTGGTTATTCAGATTTCATCTTTGTCTCTATCCAATTGTATGAAGAAAATCAATCATTTTTGTCCTTACGATAATCTGGTTTAGTCATATAAAATTGAAATTGAAAATAAATAGTCTTCTCTCTAAATCACTTCGATTTTGTCCCTAAAAATATTAGTATCTATCAGTCAAGAAATCATAAAATCATTAAAAGAAATGAACAATCCCAAAATTTTAAATATGAAAGATAAATATCAGTTTATGATGTAAAATGTATTTTTCAATTAAATTATTTTTAAGTAACACCCAAAAAAAAAATGAAAGAAATATATTAAGTTACCTTCAGTTATAAGTCAAGTTCCTAATCATCATATTCTGAAAATTTAACCATAGGAATTTGTAAGTTATTAATTAGTCTCTTAAATGTTAAGTTAGAAACAAAAATGTGTTTAACAGAGAATAAAACTGAAAAAAAAAATATAGATGTGATTATATGGTATTTACTAGTCTTATATTTTAATAATTTCAGGAAAATATATCGTTTGGTATAATTTTAGGGGCCATTAAATATACGTTTTAGAATTACTTAGGGATGGCTAAAATCACATCTACTGTTAACTCAACAACACTTACTTTTATTATTCTTTCTTCTCTTCCATCTTTGGTTAAAGCTAACCAGTACACATAACCAGCTACATAGGTGCCTACTACCCTCTCATTTTCAAACTCATAATCGATCTTTTGGTCCTTCACTCGAGCCCCTACTCCCAACTTGTAAGAATGAATACTATTGGTTAGTACTCGAATGAATGTATCATCTCCGAAACCAGCAACGAGGGTGTTTAGAAATCTTTCGCTCTTCTCAAACTCTAAAGGAATATCAAGGTACTCCTTGGTAGTAGGATTCCAGATGGAAACCGTATCATCTCGATGATCAAATCGCTCGCTAACACACAGGTAAATAAAGCCTCTTGACGATCCGATAAACTCCACTTTGGAGTATAAAGAAGTGCGCGGATAATCTATCTCAACCAGCTTTGACTTGTACCAGCTAATGATCCGCGACCAGGACCAAACTGACCATAAGTCATCACACTCCACATAGGACAAAACATCATGTTTCTCATTCCAATCAATTGCGCAGTCTGCATTCACTGCCTTCTCCATTACAAACATAAAGTTGTATCTTTTCTTTTGGAACACAAGTTGTTGATGTTGTAGCTTGAAGTTTTTTGAGTCAATAATATGTTTCAGACTCTTGCTGACACATCGACTCATTTTTCTTTTTAAGAAAAGAATTTCTCACAAATAAGGAAAGTTATAACGTTTTATTTCGTATAAGTTAACAGTCCTTACATGAAAATGTGTCAAGAAGGTACGCCTGCTTTGTGATATGGAGTATGAAATACGAAAGTGAACGACGTATTGACCACTTGTCAGTGCCAATATTTATATCAAATGGGTCGGCAGTGGTTGACGCTCAAGAAGACATATCCAAGACCAAATTTGTGCAGACTCTTTAAAGAGTACACGCAAAAAACTAATCTTAGTATGTTAAACATGATTTAAAGAATATTACCTCGATGTATAACTACGCTGTTCCTTGTCGAAACCCAGATTTATAGCAACAACAAAAGATGAAAATAAACAAAGTAGAAGAAAACAAGAAGAAATTAGACGAGATTAAAGGTGGAATTAGCGTACTTTAACAGAATAATCTTCCCGGATCCCCGAGGACCGCCAAATCGATACGTTAAATTCATATTGAGTTGGGTGTGGAGGAATAAGAGCATCCATGGTTACTTCAGTAGAGAGAGCTTAACTGGTATGTATTAGCAAAAAATATGGAGACACATATAAAGTTATATTTTACTCGATGTTTTCCAATGTAAACATATCTGACGGTTTAAATTTTCCTTCTTATTCTTTTTGTTTTCTTTTTTTGTCAGATTTGCGCCACATGTCCATAGTCCTAGATTATTGACTATTAGTGGTTTGTTATGATTAATAGGCTGAAAACATATACAATGCGCCTGTAAATATGTTTCAAGTATAATCGGATTTTTCATTCGCGATCGACTTTTCTTTCTTAAACTCAAAATATGTTCTTGTGCTCTCGTTTATTCTTTTGCAATATGATATGCTAAATTTTTCTATATCCATTACAAAGTTACAAATCAACATACATTAGCAGATTCATGTAACACCGCGCGAACAAATAAAACCAAAATAGTCGTTAAGAATTTAGTCAAGCAAGTCACATACAAAAGAAAAAAAAAAATTGTGGACTAATCCTATTTTCAAATATCATATTACCCTTTATTTCCATCACTAATAAAATAAATAAATCCCTTTAAGTAATGTCACAAACTACAAAATCTTAATATTGAAAAGTAATCAACTAACAAGCACAGATAAATCAAATCCATATACATGACATGGCTCGTTTGAAACAGAGGTAAACATCAGAGTAATAAAACCCACCTCTTTTATATTATGTTCCATATAACAAAGATCATTTGTCTGCTCTAGTTTTGGGTACTCTTTTTGATTTCGCTATCTTCTCTTTCCTCTTATTCTCTTCTTCTTTCCTTCATCTTTGTCCTCCTTTGTTATTATCCTCTAATATCTAGTTATCGACTTTTATTTGTTCTCTATTTCAAAATCTAGCACTATATATCAAAAATCAGTTCAACGAGCTTGTATTATTTTGCTATATTTGTCATGTTCTTCAACTTCTTCGAAAACAAGAAGCCTGTTATTTCCATTGTTACCTTTTTGGTTTTGGAATTCATGTTGTAATGAAAAGAAATATCAAATAAGAACAAGTTCTTAATAAGAGATTCAATAATATCAATTTCTCGTTTCATTCTTACAATGAGATTACAATTTATACCACATACGTAATAACTTCCTAAACCAATTTATAAATGACAGTAAGAAGATATAACCAAATTGTGAAATCCTAACTGATGTCTAAGTTAGACATTTATTCAAATACGTAATATACATAATACTGTGCCAGCTCTAACACATAATATTTCTCCTCCCCTAAATTTTGTTATTGTCCTTATGAGCAAAATCAAGAGTACGCCTCTCGAACTCGTTCATAATATATATAGATTCAGCAACACCAATAATTCCAACACATATCGTTAGTTTCCCTTGCCATAAATTCCCTTGTCCTTAAAAACGAAATGTGGAAAATCATCACTTAAGTCGTTAAAAGTTTCACAAATAGCATCTGCAGGACACTTAAACCATCGGCCACAAAAATTAGGATTCCCATTTTTGTCTTTAATAATAAAATCATAGCCCATAAGACGGACTAGCCATTTTCGTTGTGCTGTTGTAGAGATGCTTTGCTCCCAAAAATATTTCCAACTTTGATGATCGGTACGAACAATGATTTGACGACGGTACTAAGTACACCAAAATCTGTTCGATATCAACCAATAAGTCTGTCACCTTGCGTGATCTAATATAACGGAAACAGTCAAGAAGATAACACCCACAAGATATACACTTGGAATATATTTTCTAGTTCGAAACCGAACCTTAAACTATAGGGATCAACCCGAGTATTTGGGATTATTATACAAGTGCAATTACTTTAATTATCACTTAAATAAATTAAAATGCGAAAAGTAAATTAAAAGCACACAACAAGATTTTGTTAATGAGGAAACCGCAAATGCAGAAAAACCCCGAGACCTAGTCCAGTTTTGAAAACTCTCATAAGTAATCTGCTAAAGAACTTATCACTATAAAACAAACCCCATATAAAGCGCTTATCACTATAAAACAAGAAAACTTTTCTTATTGGTTTCATATCTTTGTGAATTTCTTTGGGCAAAAACTTGATCGGCTGGGATACGACTAGATTTAGTTTATCTTTTAATTGAATTGTTATTGCTAGTCATATTAAGATCGACAAGCTATCATTTGGTGGTTCTCTTCAGTATCCAAATATGATAGTTATTTTTGACTTGGTCTGGTTAACTTGTTTAATCCAGATCTTGGAAGATCTAAACCCGACAATGGAGTTTAATTGATTTTAAACAGAAAATCCTTTGTCACACTCAACACATATATCTATGATTGATTTCCTGAGATAGGAGAGTGGTTACCAAACAAATTAATCCTTTACTGTTTAGAAGACGATCCAAAGAGTTGAGTGCTTAAAGTCTTTAGAGAGGCTGAAACAACTTAAGATAGTGGACTCTATTTTAGGATTCACGTGTGTTGGACAGATTGGTGGTAGGAACAGGGATACCGAGGAAACTAGGTAACTATGTATAGTTTACTTGGTCTCAACTATACGAAATTGGTAATGTCTTTGTATAGCGGATTAATTATGAGAGTATTCAAAATTGGATTAGGTCTCGAGATTTTTCCGCATCTACGGGTTCCTCGTTAACAAAACCTTGTTGTGTCATTTACTTTACAAAATCTTCTACATTATAATATTCTTGTTATAATGAAGTAAATTATACTGTACGTTAATCCAAACACACTTGTTCATCATATAGTATATCGGTCTTCTACTGTAACTATTAATCAAGTGATTACCTTGTTGTATTGTCTCGGTTTTGTCCATAGACTATCACACAAGGTATCAGACTTATAGGTTGATAACGAAAAAATTGTGGTGTACTTGATATTCTCGTCATTTCAATTGGTATCAAAGTAGGAAAACAGAAAAATATCTAAGAATCTGTGTTTGGTGCTATCCAACTTATAAGAACATGAGTTCAAATGATTCAAATTCAATTAACGTACCTCCAAGATTTGATGGTTCCAACTATTTGTGGTGAAAATATGCTATGAAATGCGTTATTCAGTTAACGGTTTTTAATACTTGGATATTAGTCATTGATGGGTATGCCCGTCTGAAAGTGGAAAATTTGGAAACCGAGTTTAAACGCTTAGTTGACTGTTCAAGTGAAGAAAAGTCTCCTGAAAAGCAGAATTTAGGTGGTTTAAATGCTATAATCGATGTTGTAAGCCAACATTTGCAGCATCATGTATCCACGTGGCAAACTTATCAGGAAGCTTGGAATAATCTACAAACTGTATTTGAAGGTGATACCTCAAAAAAGGAAGTTAGACTTCAAACCCTCACTTATGATTGGGAAAACCATCCTATGAATGTTAATGATACTTTTGAAGAGTTTCGTATTAAACTCTCTGTGATAATCAATGCCTCTTTGTCACTTGGAAAGACTATCTCAGAAAATGATATAGTATGCAATATTCTCAGATTATTACCATCCAAATACAAGTCTAAGAATCATGCTATCATCGAAAGTAATGATCTTTATTCCTTATTTAGGAGATCTCTTGTAGGGAAATTAAAGATATTTGATCATGAGTTTTTTTCTAATACAAAGGACACAATCATGAAATTCAAAGCCAATTCAAGTTCATTGACTACAAGTCCTGAAAACTCCAATCAAGTAGATGAAGAACATGTTGCTTTAAATCAACATTTGTCTCTTATTACTCAACAGTTTAAAAGACTATTGACACAACGAAAGAGAAACCGTCATGTATCTATCAAGGATCAAACTCCTACCACCAAAATGAAAGATACTTTATTTTTAATAGGAAAGATAATATATTGAATAATAAACTTGTTACACAGATAGTTTCTCTCTAATAAGAGAGTTAAGACATATTGGGGCTTCATTTTCCCAACAAGAGCTAGATGCCATACCAACTGCATCTCTAGATAAGGTGTCTGCGACAAAATTAACTGACCTGGGTACATATGTGACTACCCATTTATTAAAAAACTTAAGGAAATCGACACAATCTCTAATAATAGCGTTATTTGTCCACTTAACAGCTCCATATTTTCCATTTAGTGCATTAACAACATTTGCAAAGTCCCCTTCAATATGGATGTTCTCTACTCCCTTCCTTATTGCCACTTCGATAGATTTAAATACTGCCAGTGCTTCTGCCTGTTCTGGATTCTCTTCTAATGCTGGGATACACCAGTCTCCTTTGAAGGTACCTGCAAAATCAATCATAATTAGTCCAGTTCGCATATGTTTAGTATCCTTACAAAAAGAAGAATCAAATTTGATTATGATAAAACCTTCCATTGGAACCTACCATTGTATGGATCCTCTTTCCCTAACAATTTGACCTTATCTATTAGTATTTTTCTTTAAATTTTCATTCCATTCAAAAATAGACTTATTAATCAGTTGTAATGTTTTGATAACATTAACCTGAGCATTATCAAAAATAACACCTCATTTTCCAAACATACCACAGGATATGTCCAATACATATAACCATGGATTGATTAGGAACAACAACATTACCATTACCATTACTAAACCAAGTAGTAATCCAATCCAGCAAGTTAGTCACAGTTGAAATACTTACCCCATTGCTTCCCACTCCATCACACACCTGCTTTGACATAGGACAATCAAACAAATAATCCGTAGTTTCTACATGACCGTTACATAAAGGACAAACATTTGTGACACCATGAACATGCCTAGCAATCCTAGCCCTAACTGGTAAGCATCCACGTACACGCTTCCACAAAAAGTGCAAATTTTTTTGAGGCAGTTTCATCTTCCAAAACAAATTCCAAGAAAAATTAACAGGACCACTAGAGTTATTTGCAGTATTACCTCCTACATCAGCAACAACTCTGTAAGCATATTTAACAGTAAAAATACCATTTTCAGTTGGTTTCCATCTCAGCTTATCTTCACCATTTATTGGAATTCTAATTTTTAAAATTTCAGTGACAGTACCTCTACCAAACAAAGAATTAAGGAGATCCACATTCCATTCATTACTATTCGACATTATTAATTGGTCAACAATATTGATACTACTACATTGAAACCTAGAAGAAAGAGTAAAAGAGATAGTTGGCACCCATATATCCTTCCATAGTGATATATGCTTACCATTCCCTACTTCCAAGCAGTAATGCTTTCTAATAATATCTAAGCCATGACAAATACCTTTCCATACCCACCTACCATTAGTAATAGTACAATGTAATGAGTTTTGATCAGGGTAGTACTTATGACTAAGGATTTTGACTCACTCAGCTTCAGGGTCAGTCAGCATCCTCCAAGCAAGTTTAGCTAGAAGTGCACTATTAAGTTCAGCTGTTTTTTTTAATATTAAGGCCTCCTTGAGACTTAGTCTTAGCAACATTATCTCATTTTTTTAACAAACAAGCCTTTATCCCCGTGCTTTTTATTCCACCAGAAATTCCTTTGAATTCCATCTAACTTGTCATCATCCCAAGTATCTTTCATTTTACATCATTTAGCCGTCTTCCCATACTCGGGATGATGAGGATAATATTCCTCAATGTTATAAATGTCAAGGCTTTGGACACATTTCTTCAGAAAGTCCTACTAAGGATACTCGACGGAAAAGAAAGGCATACAATGCAACTTTTGACTATTCTCCCGAAGAGAACGATCAAGACTATAAGTCATAATATATAGCAACCATAGTAGAGTTGACAATCCTGATCCGTTATCAATATTAAATATACATGATGAGTTCATTTCCTGAGTATTTCACAAAAACTACTTTGTCAAGATAAGAAGATTCAGTTCCTGGAATCAGAGATCAAAAGATTAATAACTTTGGTTGATAAAATAAGCTTAGGCTATCTTAATGATAAGGAATAGTTGAATGAAAGGCTTGTGAAATTTGAAATTTCTCTTAATTCTGAAAAGAAAAGCGTTTCTAAAATTATCAATCATGTTGATAGTTGTCATGATGAAATCAGGAAAATGAAAGCAAAAAACTCTAATTTGAAGAATGCTCATGAAAATGCCTTTAGATCAACCCAAGTGGTCTCTAACAAATCTAAGACACAATCTAAGAAAAGGTTGATAATTTTTTCAAACCAAAGGTGTGTCAGAATATGTCCGCATCTTTTTGTCATTGTAAACGACATACACATCAGGAAAAACAACGTCTCCACAAACCGCAAAATTGTAGATCTGATTCACAAAAAGGGTTGCTTGATTCATCCGGCAAGACAAGATCAAAATTTTCACTAATGTCCCAAATAAAAACCGATGCAACAAAATAGATGGGATAGATGAATAACTTGATTGCAGGACATCAAAATCTTGTTTCAAATCTAAAGCTTTTGATCATATGGACTGGAAATTTATAATTCAAAATATGCAGTATCTAGGGTTTAATGATAAATGCCGTTCTCTTATTTTTCAATGGTTTAGTACATCGACTGTTTCTTTGATGCTCAATGATTCACCAACAACTAGTTTTGGTCCTTCTCATAGAGTCCATCAAGGTGATCATAAAGGCTTGTTGCACATGCTAAGGGCAATCGCGATGCCTGCAATAGTGAGTTAGGATTTTGATTTTGTAGATTATATTTGCTCGGGACTAGCAAATAATAAGTTTGGGGGTATTATGCGTCTATTTTGATCTCGATTTTCTTTATTGTTAGTACCCATTTTTGTACTTTTGGTATTTTATGTCTTTGGAGAAATAAACATGTGTGGAAAAATTGGCTTGAAAAGTGGTATTTGCACTCGCGAGAGGAATTACAGTAGAACTTCGATAAATTAATCCGCAATAAATTAATAACTTCGCTAAAATAATATTTTTTTGGCAGTCTCGACTTGGGCCAGTGTATTAAATTAATAACCTCGCTAAATTTATAAGATAATAAAAATTCTAAGTATCCAATAGGGCCCAACTGAAATATTAATTAATAATCATTATAATAGCATTACACTGGTGCCTTACTGAAATAAGATTCCGTAGTTGTTTGTTTCTTGTTCACATGTATGCAACATTGGAATTCGTCTCTGATTTTTTGTAGTCCCTTGAGGAGTTCTGGTGTGCCTTTTTCAAATTGTAGGAGGAAATCATTTAGATTTACTATTGATAAGATTGCTTCTTTACAAGAAACTGACTCTACAATGCAACTATCATCCTCTAGTTTCTCTTCTTGAGGATTTGATATAACACTCCCAATAATTTCTTCGTCGGTCCAAATTTCCGTACTGTTATCATTTTCACCAGGGTAGTCTAGCAAAATGTCGACATTTATTTGATTACGGTAATTCAACTTCTTGATTATCAATCCAAGTTCATTAATACCTCGATCTTCAATGATTTGTACATCTTCATTTTTTAAACTTATATTTAGAATGTTTCGATAATTTAATAACTTATTAATTTATCGAAAAATTAATATTTTGCTAAATTGATAGAATTTGTCAGTCCCAACACTATTAATTTATTGAAATTTTATTGTACTAAAAGCACCACAGAAATGCGTTAAATGCACCCCGGAGTAGTGTTGTTGGCACCCAAGAAAAAGTTATAAAGGCATCCAAACAATTGATAAGGGCACCCCCTTCTTCTCAATTGGCAGGAAATCTGAGTTTATCAAGTGCGTATTTGTATTTGGGATTTTGGAAGAGTTAAAACATAGAATAACTCTGTTACCTACTCCCTCCGTCCTACTTTACTTGCCAAAATTGGGGATTTTTTGTCCTAAATTACTTGCCAAGTTTCATATTTTTCCATTTTTTATCCTAATTTACCCCTATATTGGAATCAGGTTTTAGTATTGAGAATTGTGTATTCTATTTCCTATACACAATCTTAAATTCTCCTCTCTATATATATCCTTTGTTTTGAATTCTTCAAGTAAAGACCAAAAAACTAGATGTGTAAAAACTATGTATCTTAAATACTAGCTTGGGTAAATTTGAAAAAAATCTACTCTCTCTACATTTCTTAATATGTGTGCAAAAACCAATTTTGACAAGTAAACTAGGACGGAGGGAGTAATAAACTGGGAGAGTGACGTATTTGGGACCTAAAAAGAGAAATAAAATCTTTGTATAATTGGAAGTTATCAAAAACAGGGAAGAATAATTTATTATCGGAAACATGGGAAGAATCTTAGCTCTGTTTTAATTAAATTTGGAAGATACATGCAATATCTATGATGGAATTTGATTCTATACAAATAAAAGGAGAGTTTGAAGAAATCAAAAGAGGTGTGGGGATGATAAAACATGAAATAAAATCCCGGGACATTAGGTCAAAGAAGAGGAAGATAATGTTAGAGCACTGCTCGGTCGAACTCGCAAGCGTTGCTATCTCAAGATTGTTTTTCAAGTTTAGTTGATCAAAACTATATACTTGATTTCTAGTCTACTTATAGCAATGTCTCGGATTAGGATAGAAGTGTGTAGTTGAGTTTTAGACTTCACGGTGTTCACCAATTGAAGAAGAAGATTTACTGAAGAGATTTGAGGAACTTCTTCAACAAAAGGTATGTGGATACTAAAACTTATCTGTCACTCAGAAGTGTATTCTATTTTATATTCTAATGAGACTAAGTCGTATAACTATATAGACTTTTACAATATTTACATTTGATATTTCGAGTCGAGTTTATCTCGCTTATCTATTTTTCGAAATATGTGTTGGAAGCTTTTAGCTTTAGCTAAGTTCATCGTATTCTTGACGAGTTTAGTTGGAGACAATTTATTTGTTGGAAACTAAATATTAAGTCAAAATATGATCATGTGAAAATTACCTTGAAACATCTTATAAGATTTGTGTAAGACAGTCATTTGATGTCGACTTGAGAAATTTCAGTAAGGATAAACGGGTCAAGATACCCCGGTTAGTGCAGTAAAAGTATGTCACACACATCCTTCAAGTTTTAAGTTTATAATTAGTATAAGTAAGGATAAACGGGTCAGGAAAGTGGTAATCAGTTCGGTTTGTTGCAGTTTGATTTGTGCATCCCACTCACCTTTCCCTATTTATTAGCCCGACCGAGCGAAGCGAGGGGGGACTATATATATGGTGACTTTGTGTCAATGTGGAACATGATTTTTTTCTCCAATTTGACACAAAAAGATTGGATTTGGTGTCTGTTTATTAATGAAAATTCGAAAATGCCCCTCAAAAAGGATGCAGGTGTAATTTTCTTTTCTTTTTCGTTTAAACATTTTCGTAAATAAATCAAACATGAAGGGTATATGTAGAAAATTAGAAAAAAAACGTTCGTAAATCGGGTCTTGTTAACTTGTATACCGGTATACATGTTTAGGTTCACTAAAACAACTATTTTTGCATGTTAAGATTTGTTTGTTTTATTGCATTGAAAATAATACCTATAAAAAAGAATACCACCTAAAAAACAAATAAAACCTTATTTTTGAACAATATTACGAAAATACCACCTATAAAAACCTTATTTTCTAACGATATACGACAATACCTTCGAACTAAAAATCGTTTTAATCAAAACTCACCCCTACCACCTCTGTGTTTATAACAGAGATTATCATTCTTCAATGCCAACACCATCACCACCTCCATCACCACCACCAAATCAATTCAAGATTTCTACCACAAGCAGCACCATCACCACCACCATAACCAGCACTACCATGTTACGATACCAACACCTTTCCCTGTTTCCTTAATTTGCTTTTGCCTTATTTAGTTTGTTAGTTTCTATATTTAGTTAGACTTATTTATTAGCTAGGTGTATTTAAAGTTTCCTAGTTTGATATTGCTTGCTATTCAAGTTCTCTGAACTATAAATACTCATCAGCCGATGATGTTAGAGATTATCAATAGAAAAACTCCGTTTATTTACAATTGCTTCAAGTTTGGTTGCTCACCCCAAAGAAAAAGGGTTTTATCTGGTTCTTTACTTGTTTATTGCTTGCCATCCTTTGTTAGAGGTCTAGTACCCTAACATATGGATCAGAGCCGTTTTCGATCAAAAATACCAAAAAAATACACCATTTTTTTCCCCTCATGATGACATATACAGAGGATTTATCATCTTTAAAGGAGAGTATTACTGGTGTTGCTGACAAGTTGGATGTTCTTACTGAAACTATCTCAAACTTCTATGTTCTTGATGAAGATACGCAGAATAAGAAGGCAGCTGAAAAGCTTTTGCAAAAAGAAAAAGAAGGTATTGCTCTTGCTGATAGGCTTACCACATATTTGCCTACTCTGTTCACATAATTTTTTCTTCCAAATGATCAAAATAATGGCGCTGCACCTCCTCCACCGCCACCTCCGGTTAATCATGGTGTTCAACAATTGCGACCTAACTCGGTTAATATCAAGTTCCCTACTTTCAATGGTGAGGATCCTGATGGTTGGATCTTCAATGCTGACCAATACTTTAGTGTATATAACAACTCTGATGCTCTCAAAATCATTGTTGCTTGTGCACATCTAAAAGGAGAGGCCAATATTTGGTATAGATGGAAGAGAACCAGAGTTGTTGTGACAACATGGTTAGAATTCTGCAATTTAATTCGTGCTCGATTTAACCCTGAAAAGTTTGTTGATGCTCGCCTAGCCATTAGTACCATGGAGCAACAAGGTACAGTTCACCAACATATCTCTGAGTTTGAAAAATTATTGAACTTTGATGAATTTCCAGAAGATTACTTGATAAGCTGTTTTATTCGTTCCCTTAAACCACATATTGGGTTTGTGGTAAAACTTCTTGCACCCCAAACTTTGGATGAGGCCTATACTAAGTCAATACATCAGGAAGCAGGTTATGAAGCTACCAAATTTGTTCCTAAACAACCATATCGTCCACCTCCATTCAGAAGTCCAATTACTCCTCAACTGGCTCAACAACAACAACCAACTTTTCCTCCGGGTTATAGGAGATTGTCACCAGAAGAACAAAGAGAAAGAATAGCTAAGGGTATGTGCTTCAAGTGTGACCAACCATACAGACCAAATCAGGTATGTGTTAATCCTCAATTAACTATCTTGGATATTGAGGAAACTACAAAAGAACTTACCGTACAAGCTGCGGATTCTATTTCTGCGACTGATATTGATAACCTAGTGGAGGATAATTCTACGGTTAAGGCTGCTCCTACTATTTCTCTGAATTCACTCATGGGTTCTCCCTTTCCTACGACAATGCGTATTACAGGTTCCTCTAAAGCTCAACCAATTACAGTTCTAGTATACTCTGGTTCTACTCATAATTTTCTCAGACCATCATTCGCTAAACAATGTGGTTATCACATTCAATCCAAGGATACTTCTCTTCGTGTTACAGTAGGTGATGGTGGCCATATATACACTCAAGGAACCTGTTTAAACATACCAATTCAGCTGCAAAATCACATGTTTACAATTGATTTCTATGTCTTGGTTGTTAGTGGATGCGATGTTGTTCTAGGGGTCCAGTGGTTGCATAAGTTAGGACCTATTGAATGGGATTTTGAAAAAAATATTAATGAAGTTTAAATATGACGGCGCAGACATTCAATTATTGGGTAATAAATCTTCTGAATTGATGGTCTTGGATACTGCTCCCATGCAGAAATTGCTACACAAAGAAGTTAATGGGTTTTTTTCTATAATTAACTGCAGTACACAATTCTGCATTAACTAATCCTTTAATTGAAAACCCTGCAATTAAGAAGTTGATATCTACCTTTCAAGATGTGTTTGAAACACCAACTTCTCTTCCTCCGTCAAGACTACATGATCATCGCATTCCATTGCTACCAGATTCTTCTCCTGTTAATGTTCGTCCTTATAGATATCCACATTTTCAGAAAGATGAGATTGAAAAGATTATTTCAGAACTCAAGCAAGAAGGTTTCATACGTCCAAGTTCTAGTCCATTTTCTTCACCCATATTAATGGTTCGTAAAAAAGATGGCTCATGGATAATGTGTGTTGACTACAAGTCTTTAAACAAGTTGACAATTAAAGATCGATATCATATTCTTATGGTGGATGAGTTGTTAGATGAACTGCATGGTGCCGTTATTTTCACAAAGCTTGATTTACGTTCTGGCTATTATCAAATACGCCTATATGGACCTGATATTCCTAAAACGACATTTAGAACTCATGATGGTCACTATGAGTTTCTTGTCATGCCTATTGGGATCTCCAATGCGCCAGCTACCTTCCAAAGTTTGATGATTCATCTATTTAGATCATATTTGAGGAAATTCGTGCTCGTTTTTTTTTATGATATATTAGTTTATAGCTCTAACATGCAAGATCACATTAAACAATTAACTGTTTGAAATCCTTCGCAAGCATCAGCTATTTGTCAAAGAATCCAAGTGCACTTTTGCACAACCATCAGTAGGGTACCTTGGTCATGTTATCTCCTCTGAAGGTGTTGCAGTTGAGCAAGAAAAGATTGATAGTGTACTTTCTTGGCCAATACCTACTACAGTTAAAAGTCTAAGAGGATTTCTTGGATTGGCAGGTTATTACCGAAAATTTGTGAAGAACTTTGGTAAAATATGTGCACCTTTGACACAGCTGTTAAAAAAGGATGCATTCTTATGGACTGATGAAGCTACTTCTGCTTTTTCGATCTTTGCAACATGCATTAACAACTACACCGGTTTTGATGCTTCCTGAATTTACAAAAGAATTTTATCTAGAATGTGATGCATCAGGAACTGGTTTGGGAGCTGTTTTAATGCAAGCTGGTCGGCCAATTGCTTACTATAGCAAAGCATTGGCAGGTAAGAATCTCAATCTTTCTATTTATGATAAGGAGATGCTTACAATCATCTCAGCAGTCCAAAAGTGGAGACCATATTTGTTGGGCAGGCATTTTAAAATTTACACCGATCACAATAGTTTGAAGTATTTTTTGGATCAGCGTATATCCTCAATTGAGCAGCATAAATGGGTTTTTAAACTTCTAGGATATGATTATGAAATAATTTTTCGTAAAGGGAAAGAAAATATTGCAGCTGATGCTCTTTCTCGAAATCCTGGTTTAGCATTCAATGATATGACTTCTCCAGTATTTGCAGGAGTAATGACATCATTCAGGAGACCAATGGTGATCAAGAATTAGGAGCTTTAATTAATCAGTTACGGCGCAATCCTACATGTAAGCCCAATTACTCTCTTCTTAATAATGTCTTAAGATACAAGGGACGCATTGTACTTAAACTAACATCTGATTGGTGTGTTAAACTCCTACATGAGTTTCATTCAACTCCCTTAGGCGGCCACTCTGGATTTCTTCGAACATACAAAAGAATTCAACACAATTTTTATTGGAGAGGATTAAAAAAATCACTTAAGGATTTTGTTTCTCAATGCGATGTTTGTTAGAGAAGCAAAGCTGAAGCAATATCACCTCCAGGACTGTTGCAGCCTTTTCCTATTCCCGCTGATATTTGGTTAGATGTGTCAATGAATTTCATTGATGGTTTTCCTTCTTCCAACCGTAAAACTTCAATATTAGTGGTGGTTGATAGATTGTCAAAATATGCACATTTCATTGCTCTTGCGCATCCATTTACAGCTGCTGACATTGCAACCATTTTTATTCGAGAAATTGTTCGTCTACATGGAATGCCGAGAAGTATTGTGAGTGATCGTGATCTCATATTCATGAGTAATTTTTGGGAAGCCTATTTTGTAGTGCACAATACACAATTATGTCGCAGCACTGCTTACCATCCACAATCAGATGGTCAAACTGAGGTAACTAATCGAACTCTTGAATGCTATCTTAGGTGTTTTGCAAGTATCAAACCCTCTGAGTGGGTTAAATGGCTACCATGGGCCGAATGGTGGTACAATACCAGTTACCATTCTGCCATTAATATGTCTCCATACCAAGCTGTGTATAGTAGAATTCCACCAACAATCTTTAGTTATATTCCTGGATCTACAACTGTGCATGATGTTGACGTCATGTTACGAGCTAGAGATTGTACACTGAAGATACTTAAGTTTCATCTTCAAGATGCTCAAACTCGGATGAAGACTTATGCTGATGCTCATCGAACTGAAAGGAGTTTCAACATCTATGATTGGGTATTTTTACGTCTGCAGCGGTATAGACAGTCATCAGTGGCCACTCAACCCTTCAGCAAGCTTTCTCCTAAGTATTATGGTCCTTTTCGTGTCATTGAACGCATAAGAGAAGTTGCTTATAAGTTGCAATTGCCAGTAGAATACCGTATTCATCCGGTCTTTCATGTTTCACAGCTGAAATTAAAGTTTGGCTCTTTTGTTAATGTTGAGACTATTTTGCCTACTATTATTGATTATGACAAATGGGAACCTGCTGCTGTTTTGGATCGGAAGATGTTTAAGAAAGGTAATAAGGCTGGTACTCAATGGTTAGTACACTGGAAAGATCGTGCTATGGAGGATGCAACTTGGGAAGATGCAGATGAATTACTTATGCGTTTTCCAGACTTTGTGGCTTTAGGACAAGCCATTTTTCAGGCGCGGTGGGATGTTACGATACCAACACCTTTCCCTGTTTCCTTAATTTGCTTTTGCCTTATTTAGTTTGTTAGTTTCTCTATTTAGTTAGACTTCTTTATTATCTAGTGTGTTTAAAGTTTCCTAGTTTGATATTGCTTGCTATTCAAGTTCTCTGAACTATAAAAAATACTCAGCAGCTGATGATGTTAGAGATTATCAATAGAAAAACTCCGTTTATTTACAATTGCTTCAAGTTTGGTTGCTCACCCCAAAGAAAAAGGGTTTTATCTAGTTCTTTACTTGTTTATTGCTTGCCATCCTTTGTTAGAAGTCTAGTACCCTAACATACCACCACCAAATCAACCATAACCATAATCAGTGAGTTTTCCACAACCGCCACCACCACAACTACCACCCATAACCATCACCACAACCACCAAATTATACACAAATCTGACGAAACAGGTACATATGTTTTTCCCAATTTCGATTTCAGTTGAAACCTAGAAACTCAATTCCCTGATTTTTAGTTTAGGGTATGAGCTGGATTACATTCTTAGTTGCTTTTGGAACATTACCTGTTTGTGTAAATGCCTAGAGAAAGCCATTGTTTAATTTTAGTTTGTGAACTCATTTTTATCGTTTGTCAAAGCCATTGTTTGATCCTGTGATTTAATTGTTGTTCAAATCGTATAATTGAGCTCTCCAACACAGAGACGAGCCTAGCAAGGGGCTAACCCGGGCTATAGCCCGTCCCTATTTTTGGTTAAATAAAAATTCTATATGGGATTTTTTTTGAAAATTAATACTTAGTCCACCTCTTATTCATAATTAGTCCTTGTAGTTATAGTTTAGATAATTTTTAGCCCAAGATTTTGTTTAAAACATAAAATTTTGTTTGTTACATCCATTTTCTTTCTCATTTTTCTGTTATAAACTATAAATTTCTTTCTCCGATCACTTTTTATAATTAAAATTTGCGCTTTTTGATCTGAAACTTGTCTATTTATCTAGTACTTTATAGGCAGATTTTGGTTAATCACTAATTATGTAACTCGTTCCAAAAATTTGCCGCGGACTTCGGCCGCAATGACAACAATGATATTCTAGCCCTACCCTTGGAAGATTTCTGTGTCCGTCCCTGCTCCAACATGTATAAATTTGATTTCTTTAAACAAAGTGACACAAAGCACAGTAACCTTGATATGATTTCACTTGAGAATCATCGCCGTTATTGTCGTCCATAATGTTATTAAGACCACTATCAACGAGATTATCACCATCACTACCATTAGCAATTTCTAATGACACATCTTTGCTTGAGACCAATAGATATAAACACTTGGGTTAGGATATTTAGATTAGTTACCAAATTTTGGTTGATATGTGAAGTTTGGTATGATGTATGGTGGGTTTTCAATACAAAGTATTTTGAATTAAGAATATTTGCAGTGTGCATATCATGTATATTTATAGAAAATTCTCATTCAGTCAGTGTCACAGACTTACAGAGCTGGAAAGCACACACACACACACACAAAAAAAAATACCCATTAGGGAATCAATTCTTTCTAAGAATTTTCAATCTTCATATCCCAATTTTAAGTTGCGAATTCCAATTTCATATATCACTGATTTAAGATCTGACTTAACTTTCATTTAATCACTGATTCGGATTTGTTTGTTTGTTTGTTTTGCAGAGAAGTAACACTTTATCAACTCACTTCACCGATGGAAATCGAATTGCCGGATGAAGTTATAGGCTCTGAGATCATAACAAGAGTGTCCCTTGCTGCTCTTCTACGCCAATTTCAATGGGTTTGCAGAGATTGGCATAGTTGCATTCATGAGAGTAAGTTTCAGCTCACCCACTCTCAGAGGGATCCTATTGTCGCATCAGGTTTCTTTGTTCTCGTTGAACGTTCTATCGAGAACATATCTGATTTTAACATATTCTTCCCACTCAACGATGATCATTCGCGGAAGAATCCATCTCCTTCTCTCAACTTTCTACCATCCCCCGTTGCAATTGCAGGATCTTCTCCTTATGGTTCTCTGCTTTGTTGTGTCACTCTTGATAAATTAGAGCGAATAATGGGGTATCCAAGAAAGAGTATTCCAATGTTCTACATATGTAAGCCAGCAACTCGATAATGGAGAAAAATACCAAACCCCAAAACCAGATTTCTTTTATTCATTTTTGGTTGTTTCCTTTTCTGTCCAATCTGTAAGTAGGCCTGTCAATGGTAGAATATCCGTCGGATATTTAGAAATCCGATATCCGACATGTTAAGCACTACCGGATATTCGATATCCAATAATATCCTATAGGATATCAAAATCAGATATCGATTCCGATAGGCTAATCTGTCGGATATCCGATAAATATCCGATAATATCCGGTTATAACAAAAAAGCTTAAAAACCTTTGTAAAACATTTTCATAATTGACACTTATCGGATATTTATCCGACAATATCCGATAATATCCGATACTAGACTCGAAATTAGGATAAATTACAAATAAGTTCATATACTATCGGATATCGGATATTAACATTTCGGATGAGGTCTAATCCGTTTTCGATATGTTAAGGAAGAAATATCCGATAAAATATCCGATCTGATATCCGATATCCGATAAAACGGATAAAATCCTATAGGATCTCGAATACTCGGAAACGGATACCGGATATCGGACAAATATTGACAGGCCTATCTGTAAGGACTTCTTTCTGTTTCTTGTGGCTCCAGAAATGGAGCTTCAATTTTGTTTGTAGTTTCTCTTCTTGTTAATATATAAAATCTAGTAAAAATATCTCTCATCATTCAATTGTAGCATACATTATTGATAAATAAACCAAGATACTATGAAGAAGACAAAAGGGATCAACAATGTTGTTGATCCAAGTAGAGTGGATCAACTATGACAGTTGATCCAATGTGGTGGGATCAACTGGTACAGTTGACATGAAGTGGATGGATAAACAAGTGTTGTTGATCCATGGTACAATTTTTAGAAGTTTACTTGGGTTACAAGTATTACTTGTTTTAAGAGTTTGCTTGCGTGAGAATTGTCTAGAAGTTTCTTGTTAAAGTTTGTTTTTGATTAGGAAAGTCTTTTTACTTGAGAGTCAAGTTTGTGAGTCATATAAATAGGCTGTTAAGCCATCAGTCGAAATATATGAATTAAGTGAAGCTTGTTGAAGCTTGTTTGAGTTTAGTCTTGTGTTCTTTTCGTTAAGTCTTTGATATCAGATTTTCTACATCTGGTATCAGAGCACTGGTATCAGATTCTATAGCTGTGGGTAAGAGATTGAGTTAGAGAAGATGACGAGTTTAAGTTCAATAAAGGTACCCGTGTTTGAAGGTAAAAACTTTGAACACTGGAGGTTGCAGATGGAGAATATTTTCACATACCAAGAGGTATGAGATATTGTGAAAGATGGTTATGTAGAACCAGCAGAAGGAGCTGTAGTTGAAGGAGCTGCGCAAACTGTTTTAACTGAAAACATAAAGAAGAATTCTAAAGCTACATATATTCTTCATAAAGGTATTCATGAATCTCTCATGGATAGAGTTATTTATATTAAGCAAGCTAAAGCAGCTTGGGATGGTTTGGTAAGCTAGTACACAGGATCTGACAAAGTCAAGAAGGTTAGATTACAAACTTTGAAGAGAAAGTATGAATTACTGCAGATGGAAACTACTGAAACAATATCAGATTTTTTCTCAAAGACATTAAATCTTGTCAATGAGATGAAGGCTAATGTTGATACTGTAGAAGATTCAATAGTTGTTGAAAAGATTTTAAGAAGCTTACCTGAGAAGTTTGAAGCAAAATTAACTGCTATAGAAGAGTGTAACACTGCTGCAACTATGACTCTTAATGAGTTATTGGGTTCATTACAAGCATATGAACAAAGATTACTAGAGAAGACAACTGATGCAAAACAAGTTGAAGAGGCACTTCAAAGCCAAGTTAGCTGGAGAAGCAATCAAGGAAAATCTAATACTGGAGATTTTCAAGGAACATATAACAATGAAGGGAGATCAAATAATGGAAGTTATAGGAAGCCATTTGATAGATCAAGAATGCAGTGTTATAATTGTGGGGATTTTGGACATATAGCTACTGAGTGTCCAAAACCAAGAAAGACAGTTGCTAACAATTACAAAGCAAATTTCAAAGCTAGCATTGCAGAAAGCCAAGAAAAAGAAGAAGAAGAAAAGAAGGATGAAAACAAGCTACTTGCATGTCATACAACAGAAGAACAACCTCAACTTAAGTGGTATTTGGATACAGGTTGCAGCAATCATATGTGTGGAAGAAAAGATTTGTTTGAAAGCTTGGATGAGTCTGTAAGATCTACAATAAAGTTTGGAAATAGCTCAACAAATCCAGTTATGGGAAAAGGAAGAATAGGGATTATTCTTAAGAATGGTTCTAAAGCATACATCATGGATGTATATTATGTTCCAGGTTTACATCAAAACTTGCTAAGTATGGGACAATTGTCTAAAAGAGGATATTCTATGAATATTTACAATGGTTTATGTTTCATCAGAGATAGAAGAAGAAGATTGATGGCAAGAGTGGAGATGACTAAAAATAGACTATTTCCTTTGAACATTCAGCATCAAAAGGAAAGTTGTTACAGTAGCAGTGTGCACAATGACTCTTGGTTATGGCATAAAAGGATGGGACATGTGAACTTTAAAAGTTTACAAAACTTATCAAAGAAGGAGATGGTATCAGGTTTACCTTTCATAGAGGTACCAGAATCAAGATGCGAAAATTGTATCTTTGGCAAGCAGCACAGAGATCCATTCCCAGTCAACAAAGCTAGAAGAGCTGATCAACATTTGGAGATTGTTCATAGTGATCTGTGTGGTCCTATTGAAGTAACTTCACATGGAGGTAATAGTTATTTTATAACTTTCATTGATGATTTTAGTAGAAAAGCATGGGTTTATTTGCTTAAACAAAAGAGTGATGCATTTCAAGCTTTTAGAAGTTTCAAAGCTTATGCTGAGAGACAAATTGGTAAGAGTATCAAGATCTTGAGAACTGATAGAGGTAAAGAATATACTGTTGTTGACAAGTTTATGGAATAGCATGGCATTCAACATCAACTAACTGCAAGATATACACCACAACAAAATGGAGTTGCAGAGAGGAAGAACAGAACCATAATGGAGATGGAAAGAACTATAAGAAGCACAAAAGATTTACCAAAATTTTTTTGGGGTTATGCAGTTGACACAGCTGTATATTTACTCAATAGATGTCCTACAAATAGTTTGAACAACATAACACCAGAAGAAGCTTGGAGAGGTGTAAGACCAAGTGTAAGACATCTGAATTTTTTTGGGCGTATTGCATATGCACATGTACCCAAATAACTAAGAAAGAAATTGGATGACAAGAGTGAGAAGTGTATCCTTGTTGGTTATAGTTTAGTAACCAAAGGATATAAATGATACAACCCAGAAGCAGAAAAAGTGTTTACAAGTAGAGATGTGATCTTTGATGATGAATCAAAATGGAACTGGAATAATGGATCAACAACTAATGTTGATCCAAATAATATTGGATCAACAAGGAATGTTGATCCACCTGCTGCTGTCAGAACAGTTCCAGTTGAAGTTGAAGAAGAAGTGCAGATTCAAGATAATGTTGAAGAGCAACATGAAGAAGCAAGAACTGAAACAGTACAACAACAAGAAACTACAAGACCAGGAAGAAAATATATCATACCTGCTAGGTTGAATTATTATATTGTATCAAGAGATGATGAAGATACTGATGCTTAAGTAGTGAATTTTGCACTATTTGGAGATTGTGATCCTGTAACTTATGAAGAAGCATCAAAAGAACAAGGTTGGATTCAAGCTATGAATGAAGAACTGAAGTCAATTGAGAAGAATGATACATGAGAACTAACAGAACTTCCACCAGGGAAGAAACCCATAGGTGTTAAGTGGGTTTATAAAACAAAATACAAGTCAAATGGTGAATTGGAGAGAAAGAAAGCAAGGTTAGTAGCTAAAGGTTATAGGCAAAGACAAGGAGTTGATTATTCAGAAGTATTTGCACCAGTTACAAGACTTGATACAGTAAGGATGATCATTGCTTTAGAAGCACAAAAGAATTGGAAGATATTTCAGATGGATGTGAAGTCAACATTCTTGAATGGAGTGTTGGAAGAAGAATTTTATGCAGAGCAACCAGCTGGCTACATTATGGAGGGGAAGGAGAATGAAGTATACAAGCTAAACAAAGCCTTGTATGGTTTGAAACAAGCACCAAGAGCTTGGTACACAAGAATAGATTCTTATTTCATTAAGAAATGATTTAAAAGATGTCCAAATGAGCATACTTTATACTTGAAAGCTGATGATCTTGGCAATCATATTATAGTGTGTTTGTATGTGGATGATCTTATATTTATTGGAAATAGTTCTGAGATGATCAAGGAATTTAGGGAGGATATGGTGAAGGAATTTGAGATGACAGATCTTGGATTGATGTCATATTTTCTTGGCATTGAAGTTCAACAAACTGAAAAAGGAATTTTTATTAACCAACAAAGGTATGTTGAAGGAATTTTGAAGCGTTGCAAGATGGATTGTAATCCAATCTTAACACCAGTAGAAGAAAGATTGAAGTTGACAAGAGAAGGATCAGGAGAGCTTGTGAATTCAATAGATTTTAAAGGTCTTGTTGGATGTTTGAGATATTTGACTGCTACAAGACCTGATATCAGGTATGCAGTTGGATTGGTTAGCAGATTTACGGAAGAACCCAGACAATCACATTTACAAGCTGCAAAACGTATTCTGAGATATGTTAGAGGTACAATCAGTATGGGAATTCTCTACAATGTTTCATAATATCCAAAACTAGTTGGATTTACTGATAGTGATTAGGATGGTGATACAAAAGGAAGAATAAGCACATCAGGTTATGAATTTCAGTTGGGAACTGGTTTTTTCTCTTGGTCATCTAAGAAGCAACAAGTTGTTGCATTATCTACAACAGAAGCGAGTATATAGCTGTTAGCAATTATGCTACACAAGTTGTGTGGTTGAGAATGATGCTGAAGTCATTGTTTGAAGAACAGAAGACACCAACAACAATAGTTTGTGATAATAAGTCTACAATTTCATTAACTAAGAATCATGTGCTTCATGGAAGGAGTAAGCATATTGATATTAAATATCATTACATCAGAGAGCTTATCAGTAACAAGGAGATAGCTGTGGAGTTTGTTGAAAGTAAAGAGCAAGTAGCATATTTTTTCACCAAGTCTTTAAAGTCTAACACTTTTATTTACTTGCGTGGAAAGTTGGGAATGATTAGCAAAGAGTATCTTGGTTTAAGGGAGGATGTTGAGAAATAAACCAAGATACTATGAAGAAGACAAAAGGGATCAACAATGTTGCTGATCCAAGTAGTGTGGATCAACTATGAGAATTGATCCAATGTGGTGGGATCAACTGGTACAGTTGACATGAAGTGGGTGGATAAACAAGTGTTGTTGATCCATGGTACAATTTTTAGAAGTTTACTTGGGTTACAAGTATTACTTGTTTTAAGAGTTTGCTTGCGTGAGAATTTTCTAGAAGTTTCTTGTTAGAGTTTGTTTTTGATTAGGAAAGTCTTTTTACTTGAAAGTCAAGTTTGTGAATCATATAAATAGGCTGTTAAGCCATCAGTCGAAATATATGAATTAAGTGAAGCTTGTTGAAGCTTGTTTGAGTTTAGTCTTGTATTTTTTTCATTAAGTCTTTAATATCAGAATTTCTACATACATACCAAAGGATTCAGCCTTACGGGGTTTTCTTGTAAGTGTCCTGCAGCCGTTCTGCATTGGTGTAACAATTTGCTTGTTCATAGCCTCATGACGCACCAAACCTGGAGAACCCAATGTTCAGCCTAACTAATCTGGGCCTTGCAGAATAATGGCAACTATTTTAACTACCAAAACAGTAAAAAATAGGCATGAAATGACATGTATTTCTCTCCACCATTTCAGTATAAGACTAATATTAGAATTACTAATAACAAACATATTTCCTGATCAATTGGTGATTCAATCACGTGTCGATAACTTACCGGTTTTATTCTTCTTCTCCACAGAAGACACAAATTCGATTGATCCATCCATTTTTTCCATTCACATGAAAAGCTAAGTATTTGTCTTAATTTTGATTTAAATCCATTTTCATTCATCTTTCAAACGAGTTATTCTGTCTCAAATTAAAAACCTGAGGTAGAGTCCATATCGTTTTGTTTGAACTAATCAAATAATTTCATGGATGCTTGATTTTGTTGAAGAATTCATTTTGATTTTTCGAACTAGTCCCATTTCATCTTTTCGAAAGAAAAAGGAAAAATGTCATTCACTGGGACTTTGGATAAGTGTAATGCTTGCGATAAGACTGTTTATGTCGTCGATTTATTATCCGCGGATGGCGTTTCTTATCATAAATCATGCTTCAAATGCACTCATTGCAAAGGGACTCTTGTGGTATGCGCACTTCATCCTTTCACATTTTATGATTTCAATTCGAATATTGCGAATGTTTTACTGCATGAAATTGGCAACGGTTTATATTACATGGAGTTTCTTAATAATGCAGATGAGTAACTACTCTTCCATGGATGGAGTTCTTTACTGCAAGCCCCATTTCGAACAGCTATTCAAGGAAACAGGAGATTACAAGAAGAATTTTCATACAGGTAACTACTCGCTCAATTCATTCATTTATCTTTTAATTTATCGAGCCGCAGGAATTAAAATGCTGACAAATATTTGAAAAACCCATGCCTCAAATTTTTTTCTATCTTTTGGTTGTTTATGTTGCAGCTCCAAGACCTGACAGGCAAAATGATATGGTACGAAAAATTTTCTTTTCATTTCTAGTTGTCAGAAATGTCTAGGCCTAGCTCATAGAGCACCTGACGATATAATTTTCTCCGTTTTGATTTTGATTTTCAGTCTAGGACTCCTAGCAAGCTCTCATACTTGTTCTCTGGAACCCAAGACAAATGCGCTACATGTAAAAAAACAGCTTATCCTCTTGAGAAGGTTGGTATTATCTTGTCGAGCACAATTTACTTCGTTATCTGGTTTTATTTTCGTTATCATTCATTTAGTAAAAATCTGGGGGTTTTTGATATAGGTAACTGTGGAGGGGGAATCTTACCATAAGACATGTTTCAAGTGTTCGCACGGAGGATGTGCACTGACACCATCATCTTATGCTGCTTTGAATGGAATCCTTTACTGCAAACATCATTTTGCACAATTGTTCAAAGAGAAGGGAAGTTACAATCATTTATTAAAACAAGCTTCAATTAAGCGCAACGCTGCATTGGCCTCTGAATCAGATGCAGAAGCAGAAACGTCCGCAGAGCCAGAAGGAGCAGCAGAACCAAACCAAACACAGGAACAATAATCGTAAACAACTGAGGAAAATTTAAAACTTTATATAATTCTTTCACATTTTGTTTCTGTATTATTTTACATTGATTCGGACTGTCTATTTCTTTGCATTTGTGAACAATATATATCGTGTTTTTGTCTCATGCCGGTAACCTCTTGTCTATTCTAGTTTTTGCACATTTTTTTGTGCTTTGTAAGCGTATATTTGAAACACATACATTCATTCGTCTTTGTAATTCAAGATAAAAGGAAAAATAAAATTTGGATTTGTATCAATGTTTAAAGTTTTTGTTCCTTAAATCAGCCCTCTTGATCACCACGACAATGAAGAACATAATCGTTTTCACATGGAAAAATGAAAATGTCATTATAAGCTTATCATGGTACACAACTACGCAAGTGCCCGGCAATGGCACCTGCATCATCTCTCATTGGATAGGCCTGGAGTGCGACTCATATCACTGTATGCCCTCATTAATTAGTCAAAGTACGAATGAATGCTAATATTGTTGTATTGCGCGTTCGAAAGAGTGCCACAGTTTCTAATAAGAAATGAGAATAGACTTGTTTTCCTTTCTCTGAAAGAATCCAGCACCAACCATAGTAGTTCATGTGCTGTTAATTAGGTTTTGCCATTTTAGTACCATATACCAACAACATTGTAACTAATCTGATGAAGAAACCAAAAACTTTCTTTATTTCCATGTTTACAAAGGAAAAATATTAAAATTAATTTTTTTGGACAAGTCGGGGCAATTGCCCCAGTTTCTCATACCTGACTTCGCCTCTGAATCAAAGCGCAGGTAAATGGGAGAAATCACCAAGTGAAGTTGATGATGATGATATCCTAGGCCTTCTTTTTTCCCAAATAAACTTGTAGAGCCCCATCAGATCCGCCAGCTACAAGTGTGCATTCATCTTCCTTTACTTGTTGTCTCCAACAAACACCACTGACAAACTTGTCTTCTGATTCGGGTCCCAACGTCCCCTCCAACCCGCCTAACCATATAGGTTCACTCCATCTCTTATCATATACAAACACTTCATTGCTCTCAGACCCACATCCGATCAACCCACCGTTTCTCCACACCGATAAACCGACAAAGCTTCTGTAATTGACGTGCCCTTTAAACGTACGCATGGAATGCGCATTCACCGTGTTCCAGAGCTTAAGACAACCATCGGTTCCTGCTGTAACCATCATATGTTCTCCCAGAAATCTAACGTAAGAAACTGTTTTTTCATGCCCAACAAACACTGAAACTGGTTTGTCAGTCTTTCGGACATCGTATGTGTATGCGTTCCGATCTGCACATCCCATTGCGATCAACCCACTACCAAACGGGTCAAATTCGACAGAACAAACGGGGCTCCGACCCACACTAGGTTGTACAACAGCCACACATTCATCACCTCTGCAACGTGTATCCCATAACTGTGTAGTTCCATCATCGGAGCCTGACGCCCCAACCCAATGCGAGTAATCAACACTCCATATCCGGCGACCTCCATGTTCATCTCGCTCGAAAACAGGCACCCGTTTTTCGAGATTATACTCCGTAACGACCCCATCGTAATCTCCTGACCCGATTACACTCCCGGACGTATTCGGCTTCCACCGGATACTACTTAGCTTAGCTGGTGTACAAATGTAATACTCACACGCTGTAAGATGATCAAGTTTCCGTAAAGACGTGGTATCTCCCAACAGCAGAGAACTTATGTTATAAATTCTAATCTTTCTTGCGATTCCTCCTGTTGCTAACAACTGATCTGATGGGTCGAACTCGAGGACGCCAACCGTGTCGGATGCTGCTCTGCTACTAGTTGACGACTGAGAAGAAATAACAGTTGAGAGTTTGAATTTCCATTCATTATTAGCCTTCTCGTCTTCTTTTTCTCCTTCTTCTTCTTCTACTTCTTGTTCTTGTTGTTGTGGATGAGTGATGTTCATTTCCCATTAACAGAGAATTTGAGTTTTGTTGTGGTAAGGAGCCAAAAATAATCTTCTTCCATTGGAACACAAGTTAAAGCTAACAGTTTCTCTGAGAAAAGGAAAAGATAATTGACATGATATGATGCTTCTTTTAAGATGTTCGCTTTCTTTCCTATTTTGCTTTAACATCCTTCATTTATTTGGTATACTGTTCAGGCATCCTTATGAGATATTACTGTTTACTACTGTACGGTTCAAACTTCAAACTTCAAATGGAGAACATCACATATTCTTACTTTTTTCTTCTTTTTTACGGTTATACAGTATTTGCAAATTATTTACAATCAATGTGAAACTTGTGAGAGGCTATCTACATTTCAATCCCAGACCTTTAATTTTATGCTTTTGGTATCCAAACACACTAACCTGTTTATATACCATTTAAAAATGTATTTTTCAACTTTTAGAAACAAAAATGTTAAAAACTAGTTTGGAAACATAATTTCATATTTGGAGACAATAAAATTGGCTAGAGTGAATGCTATGGAATGCTTGGAAGGAGATTGTCAGAACGTGGTTAATGCAATAAATGGTAGTGTTGGGTCTAGTAGATGGACAAATAACAATATAATCTCAGATTGTAAAGAGATATTAAGTCATTTTTAAGTTTGGAAATGCACATATGCGCCTAAGGAGTCAAACGAAGTTGCAAACGGCCTTGCAAAAAATGCAAGGATAAGAAGAAGTCAGGATTATGATTTTCTGAATTTCCCGATTGGTTAAAAACTCTCGTTAGAGAGGAACTTGATGTAATCATTTAATTTGTCAGCCGTGATGTTAATATTCGAGTCGGAGAATTTCTTTTTCATAGGCTAGGTGTAGTCATTCAAAAAGGTGTTGGAGCTCAGCTTGTTACTAGGCTTCCGACCAATTTCTTACCAGAAGATAGTCTTTCTGAGTTGTAATTTTGTATTTTTAATTTTTAGAAAAATTAAATCTCCTTTCCTACTAAAAAAGACTTTCTAGATGGAAAATAATTCTACTTTGGTCTGTCCATTTTTATCCGTCCTCTCTGTTTATAAACATACTTTCCCTTAAACTATCAAATATACCCTTTACTTTTAATAATCATTAAATCATTTTTAATATCAAAATCTTAAATAATATCACCATATATAAGGAAAAAAATTTACCCAATATCTTTGTATTAATTGTCATTCCTTTTTCAAATAAAAACATTTATGGATAGTTATAAAAATATTTCTTAAATTGTGGATTCCATAATAAAAGCAATATATATTTGCTTTTATTTTCTTAAAATATTCCCTAAAATAATAATATTATTAAATTTAAGCTAATAATTTAGTTTTGGTGATAATAAAACATTCAATAGGCTAGTCAAGGGCTAGTCATGATATTTTATAGGATTTCCTTAATATCTTGACAAAGACAAAGCGGACTCTTAATTTAGGACGGAGGGAGTAATTATTTTTTTTGGTCAATCAACAGTTTCGATTTATTCATATCAAAATTGTGATTACATGATCGCTTACAAGAATAACAAAAACATCAAAATACAAGATAATCAAAACCCTATTACAAATATAGATATCAATTACAAGTAAATCGCGAAGAGAAAGAGCCGTAAACCGCAACGATATCCAATTTCTGTATATGTAGTCGGGAAGAATGATGGTATTACCCGGATTCGATTCCGACCATTTAATATGATTTTCTTCTTCTTTAACAAGAGATGCTCCTAAAAGAAAGGAGTAATTTGCCCATGATCTTGTAGATCCAAACGTACCTGGATCCCCTAAATCCCTTTGATTGAATATGGATCCAAAACAATATCGTGTTGAATCAACGATGTTCTTGAATCGAGAATAGCAAGTCACGAACCAGCGATCGAGGTTTGAATAAATCGCTCTCAAAGCGAAGAGAAAATCGCCCGAAATGGCGAAGAAAATTCGTTCCAAATAGCGAAGAAATATGTCGAATGACATAAAAACAAAAGAAAAATAAATTTTATTGAAAAGCTACCTACTAAAACTTAAAAAGAGAAGAAATTCTTGCTCAGATTTGATCCTTTTAGACCAAATCTGAGCAAGACGGTAATTGATAGTTTTTCATTTTCCTAGAGAGAAGTAGAGAGAAAGAAAAATGAAATGTTTGAGTAAAAAAAAAACAACTAATGATTAATCGAGGGAGTAATTCTTTGTGAAGTAAAAAGTAAGAAAAAAAAAAGACAACTAATGATTTATCGAGGGAGTAATTTTTTGTGGAGTAAAATTTGTCGCTTCAGAATTTTGGGATTGACTTTTGCCAATAGTATATAGAAGGTGTTTGGATATATAACCAGGAATAACTTTTCAACTTCAGCTTCTCGTCCTCATCGACATGCATTATCATATTGAATTATAGAAAGTTACTTATAGCAGAAAGTAATGATCTCTTTATACATAACGCAATGTTTTGAACCCAACATGGCCCGTGCTATAAAAAAACCAATGTCGCAACCTATTGAGATCAAGTGCCATGAGAGCCTCTTAGGTTTAATTGTTCTCATCTCAGATGCATTAAATTCACCATGTATTACCAGCCTGTATGTAACATGTAAATCACATGAATGAACATGTACAAGTAGAGAAGTAAAGAAAGAAGAAGTAGTTGGTTTTGTGCTTCATTTGCGCATTTGAGTCTGGAAGAGGGTGTGGTCGAGAAGTCTTAAAATATGCAACTCTTTTTGCATATTACGTGGTTACATCATGACCTAATGATACGCTAATAAATGCCACTCGCTCAATATCTCAATGGAAGTATGAAAACGAGAATATAAGATAAGAGCAAATAAAGACGTAGGAGTTGACAGTTGGGAAGGGTTGCGTATTGTTGGTAGGTTATAGCAGTGTTTGACGCATGATGACCACATATTAACTTTCTTGCCTACGAACACCCAATGAATTCGGTGACCAATACTCTAGCTCGAGTGCTCAACCATGCGAGTCAACTGGTCATTTTCTGAACCTTTTGATTCTAATGGTGATCTTTTTCTAGACTTAAACAACAAATAACTCCAGACTAAAAATGTTTTTCTTTTCATTTTGAAAGGAGTGACTCTAGAGTAACAGAGTAAAATCTCGAACAGCATTCCCGAAGAGTGATTTGGGAATCATTCCATCTTCTTCTTTTAGGAATTTGGAAAGTCATTCTATTGAGATATGTAGGTAATTATTGAAGTGGGATTTAGCTTCTCTTACATATTTTGCAAATTTGGCATAGTAGACGCGGGAAAATTTATAGCGTGTAGTTTTTTCGATTTCTAGAAATCGAAAAGTCTTTTTCTTTTACCGGTAAAGAAAAAGTCATATTTGGTGTCAAATTTCAAAATAACTTTTAAAAATCAAAAAATTAATTTTTTATGAAGCAAAATAGTCTTATTTTTGACTTCTATTTCTGGAGAAGTAGAAGTGAGAAACAGATTTGTATCCAAACGCGCTATTAACGTTTTTTTGAAATTCGAAATAGAAGAAAGGCGTAAAAAGAAAAATTAACTGCAAGGTGACTTATTCGCCGTAAGTTTCCCAAGCATGTAGTTTGAAGGCAGTATTAAATGGCACTTACAGCAACTGTTTTTAGGTTAGGTTTCATTGATCATTCAATAATAGGTTAGATGACTAGATGTTTTGCTGCATAAACGTCCATGTTAAAGTACGAAGAGGTCGGAGATAAGACTGATTGACATATCATTAATAGTGTGCAGTAGAACTAGTGAAGTCTAACTGGTCGATTTGGTTAGTTCTCAACCATACAAACTGAAAAAGTGTACACTAAACAATTTGTCATTCAAAATTTTCAAACAGTATCAAGAACAACCAACCCCCAAGTTGTTGTCTATCTTTTCCATTAAAAAAAAAAATTGTTGTCTATGAAAGGGTCGTATTAACAAGTGGTCTCAAAGTAGAAAGTGACCAGGATCCACGCAAGGATTGATATGTATTCATGATAAGATGAAACATAATAATTAAGAGCAGTTACTATGGCAACGAACAAAAATAAAAATTTGTTGAGCCACGTGGATGAACAAACTGCATTCTCCACTACGGAAAATAAGGTAAAATGAACAAATCTGATATTTTAGGGTCCCACTATTGATTTTATTAACATAAATTAATAAGAGTTGGGTTCCGCTAATGATTTTATTTATACTGGCTCCGGATCACCTGTCCCCATTTTTCCTATCCCTCGTGTCCCACTAATCAGAACATGACATGTGTCAGGTACGATTGACGCTGCTTTCGACGTACGTTAAGTTATGCTAGTAATTTTGTATTACTATCGTCTTCCTGATTTCCCTATTTATTATAAACCTTCATTCTATCTTACAATCTTTGTATTCTTCGTCTCACAAATGGTCTCCATTGAACCAATGTAACACCAAATTTCCTCATTCTCTGATTAAGCTTGTATAGTGCTGTACTAAGTGCTTTAATCGTTTGTTTAATTTGTATAGAATTTGGGTCTGTAATCAGACTGGTTTGAGATATGTCTCAATCAAAAATATCTTTCAAGTTAGAAATCTAAAACAATGGGTATTTATAATTATATTTCAGATTGATCTGAACTCGTTCTTTCCAAATTCTGTTTGGGCACATTAGGTGTTTGTGTATTGGTTGAATGCTGTTTCGAGTTGATGGTCATCCAATCGAAAAAGAGAACCCTTTTCCAAATAAGATCTACCAATATACCCAACAAAAATGATCAACACAAAACGAAGAATGGCATTTGATCATGAATAGGAACTGGATTTCACTTTTACTTTAAAGAATCAAATTTTTTAGTTAGTTAGATTGATGAAAGGGAAGATACACAGTAAGTTTGCAAGTTTGTAGATATTTTCTTTTCGTTGGTCATCAAAAATGGTGGTGATTAAGCATAGAGATAACTTTTCAGACTTTTTTTAACTACTGTTTTTTAAAATTAAGATCAAGAAAAAAAGTTAGAATACTTTCTGCTCATAAAGATTCTGTTTCCTTCGATAACAGCTTAAATTTGGTGAAATATTTTAGGACACATGTCATGTTTCAGTTGGTGGGACACGATGGGATACGGAAAATGGGGACATGTGATCTTACCCCATTTATACTCCCTCCGTCCAACTTTACTTGCCTAAATTGTTTTTTTTTACAAATTTGTACCAAAAACTGGTATATTTCCTATTAAAATTTTCTAATTATCAAGAAAGAAACAAAAACTAGGATATGAAAACTAGTACATTGAACAATCAATTTGAAAGATCGATGGTGTATGTGGAAGTAGTTTGAATTTCTTTCAAGTTTTTGCAAAATCCAAATTAAGCAAGTAAACTTGAACGGAGGGAGTATAAACTAATAAGAGTTTAGTCCCACAGATTATTTAACTAATAAAATAAATAATAAAAAATAAACCATAATTATAATAATCAGGTTTTGGAGAGAGAATATGTGATGGGCGATCTTCCTTCTGACTCCAGCGATCTTCCCTCCAACTCCAGCGATCTTCCTTCCAACTCCGCGTCTATGGCACGATCGCACGTCTTTAACACAGACGCCGCTGGATGTTACGACTCAATGTTCAAAGCAACAGATTTGATGGTTTGAACATCCATTTTTCATGTTTGTTCATGCCATAGTGGGAGCAAAACGAACAAACTCTGAGTTTGTTCATTCCATAGGGACTGCTCTGGTACAAGGTCCTTGGCTTGCATTTCTTGACCATTCATACTTCATTACGGTACATATACTAACATAATAAATAGGAAGAAACATAGATTTATTGGCACAATAACACAACTTTTGCAAGATTTGAATTTGGCATCCATGTTAATTAAAGGTCGGTAGATCAAGTCCTTCAGCTTAATGTTTCAAGAAGAAGAAGAAAAAAGAGGAATCCAAAATCTATGGCAGTGTCAGTATGCACTATGCAGCATTTCAACCAAAGATAGCTTAAGAATATGAACCAAATGACAATTTCTTTAGAGAATTTTGGACTAAAACATGATGAAAACTAGAGAGATCAGAGATATATCTCAGATTTAAAGTAGACAGTAGAGATACTAGACAGTTGGTTATGGTCCTACTTTCATGAAGAAGATGATTCGATGAAAGAAGATAAATCTGTGGATGTCCATGTGGGATTTTCTTCTTCTTAAATTTATCTTTGGATTTTTGTTTGAATGTATGACAAAATGTTTGTTTGTTGACGGTGATGATAAGATAAGTGATGGACATTTATAGTTTTACCACCTCTTATCCTTGGTAACAGTAGATAACTAGTTGTGTTTAAGAGTAACTTTGGGTCCAACCTACTTTGCATCATATGATTTTTGTTAGAATATTGAAACACCGGTGGGTATATTGTGGTGGTCGTAAAGTCATGATGAACATCTAATTTGTTTGGACCTGACTCGTGGTATTTGTCCGACTCCGTGTCTGATTTGGCGCAGATTATATGTAAAATATTTATATTTTTCTAAAAGTCGGACTTGATGTCTGTCTCGGCTCATATATCCGTACCTGACTCGTTGAACACATGTTTAAATTCAATTTTTTATTTTATGATTTCATCATTTCAGAGTTATTTTTTAGTTGGATAAAATAAGGTAAATTCTACAAAACAAGGCAAAAACAAACGAGTAAGTCAAATTATAAAAGATAACAACCTGCTCTGGTAAATATTCACAGGCAAAATGACCCACAAATCAATATAAATAGTCACATCAAATACATGGTAAGAGAGAATCAGTTCCTCGTAGTTTCATCCAGATGATCCGGTTAAGGTGGATATGAAATTGCGTTCAATACCGATCATGTACACGTTGGAATGGTGTCCATACCTTATCAAAACCATTTGGATCATAGATGAACCCATGACCCCACTCAAATATTAGAAGGAGAGCATAAACAGTGGCCGACTCGCTAACTAGGCCGATTCGTATATGGGTGAAATGTTATTCTTTTTAGGACCAAAATATCCCCATCTAATCTTACCTAATAACCCAACCTATCTAATTTCCAAGGTCTGATTAGAAGGAAAACCAAGCATATAAAATCAAAGTTATACATGTTTCCACTCGACAATAAAACCACCATTAAAATAGTAAGTGTCGTTTATAACTCTTTTATTGCAACATCACCAATATTTCAACACTTCTCTGGTAAATAACGAATTCCTCCACAGTGGTAGTAGGTAATGAATATCTAGATTTTGAAGATAATATAGTCAACAGTTAACACTAACTTTCTTTTTCAAAGCATCAGTCTGATCATTTACTACCAGTGTACCACCAACATAACTATACGTGATTACACATAATCAGGAAGCGAAGCTTCTCATTTGTTTGAAACAACCAAATTATCTCTCTCCTATTTTTTCTTTACAACTTTATCTTAAAACATGCAATTATCTTTATCAAATACACGGTTATCTTTATCTTCTCCACTGTTGTCTCAAGCTTTCATTGGTTTTTCTGCCCGAATTTTAATTGAATTTAAAATCCGGGTAGGATAATATGGGTTATGTACATATATCTAAATAAAACAAAATTGCAATGCTAGCAATTGTTGGTCAGGTTTTTTCTGTATTTTATTTTCTAATAGATATGGTAGATCACTGTAATTATCGTTTCCTATCCACTCTTTGAGTGACTTTTTTTTTGTGGTACATCAATATTATCGAGCGCAACAGAAAGACGATATGTTTTCGACAACGTATTGATCAAATCAGACAAGATCAACAGAATTCGAAATCGATCGAAGCAACTCGGGCATATCACTTCTTTATGGAAGCATCTAAGTTCTACGGTGAACGTATTCTACAATGGTTTCAAACCATCAGGACATCAAATTCCTTGTCGGATTATGAATATTCAGTATTTTTTCCATTGTTCGTTTCTTTAAGTTTCGAATCATGTAAACCTTGTACTTTCTATATTAATCCGTTTACTGATGTAATAGATACTATTATAAGCAATTTTTCTTATTAATGAAAATTCTGAGGAATTAGCCTTTTCCATAAAAAAAAAACTACATGTGATTACGTCTTCGGACTTTAGTTTGTTACCCAAGTCAAATACAACATGGTGAAATCAACATTTCATCATTTTTGTATAGAAGCGTGAAGGAAAAAAAATACTCAAACTTTGTTCTTTTTCGCGATCATTGAGTCACAACGAACAATTGCGCTCACCTCTATTTCTATGAACGATAAGCATAAAAAACATCTTGTTTACTTTGTTTCCGATTCACCTTTAGGTTTTCGCGAAATATAGATTTGGCTGACACTAGGGTTTCTGTTTGAAGGAGGAGTTCTGATTTCTAAAATTTGTGATCTCGGTTATGTTTGACTCGTGACTCATGAGCATGTGAGGGGAACGTGTGTCGATAAAGGTATTATTGTCTGAGTAAGCAGATAATGTACGAATCGCTCTACTTAACGAGTTGAATGCGATTTTCGCTCTACTCGAATCAATTTTCGCTTTCCCTCTAACAAAAATCGCAAGTTTAGGGGGATCACAAAAATCTAAAATCAATTCCGTAACTATCTACCGGCATTGCCTTCAACCTAAATTCAATGCCGTTATTAAGTACCGACATTGTATTCATACAAATTTCAATGCCGGAACTCACTGAAACTCAACTGTTTGAGTTAGGGTTCGCGATTCTAACCTAAACCCAATGCCTTAAATCGATTTAAACACTCATAAAACAGTTCATAATCAATTAAATTCTCATAGAAGTCATTTTTTCGAGAGTTTGATTTTCCGAGTTCTCTTATTCTTCTTCTTCAAGAGCAATCCGATTGATTCTTTCTTCTTGTTTTTGTTGAACAAGTGATTTTGATTTTGATTGCGGGGGTTTCTTTCGTGGAGGCATAATTATAGATAGATTGGGGTAATCGACGAAGATATTTTTGAATCGACGATTAATCGTCGATGAAGAACGATGAAGAAGATTAAGAAAATTTTTTTTTCAAAAACCTAACCCTAAGAGTGTCGGGATTTGTGGAGAGTGGGGGATATGTTTTGGTTATTTGATTATAATTTTTAGGAGAAAGGGTATAATAGTATTTTCATAATGTTTTTTAATCCTGGCTAAATTGAGGCTTATGCCACTTAATTGGGGCCTATGGATTTCTTCATCCACCCAATTGAAAATGATAAGGGATGTCTAAAGATTGTAAAATTACTAGATTAACCTTAAAAAAAACTTTAATTATTCTAACACAAATACAAATACAAAATCATAACTTAATTAAAAAATACAAAAATTATTAATCAAAACTCAACTTCCATCAAAATTAAAACTAAATCCTAATCAATCACAAACAACAATTATAATCTAATTTCCTTTTGGTTTACAACAAAAAAAAAACCTCCCCAAAAAACAGACAATTCAAGTGATTGAGTTAAATCCCTTTAACCCCTTCCTTCTAAGAGATACTCTACAATGATTTACCTCTAAAACTTTGAAATTCGCTCATCAAGGTATCTGAAAATCACCCAGAATCGGTTTATATATAAACCATAGTAATCCGATTTTGAAGCTACTGTTGTTTGAGGGTGAAAACGGTTTCTGCTGATTTTGGTAATTTCGGGTGTGTGGGTGAGAAACGAGTTTAAATCCTAAACAATGTACTGCAAGGGAGTACTTTAGATTCGGGAGATCAATCTGTACAAATCCGGCCTAAACCAAGAAACGGTTCCAGACTTGCTTCGGTCACAAAGTGAAGGAGAAGGGTTGGTTTTGGGGAGGGAAGCGAAGAGAGTGTTGAGACCAGAATAGTTAATTCTGGAAGAGTAGTTGTTTCATGACTTGTATCAGAAAGTGGGAAGCTAACAGATGGAAAGCTAGCAAATGTTTTCTGAGTGTTGTATGCTCCTGACCTGAACTTGTTGTTCGGTGGAAATAGGTAATGCCTATTTATACAAGTCGAAGTGAAACGTACTTTGGTCTCATTAAGAAATGGAAAAAAGGTGAGTAAATGGGAGGAGATGGTAATCGGTAACGCCTGGAATTGATGTTCCATAAAAGAAAGCGTTTCACCAGTACTTCCTGTATTTACTAACCGCCTCATCCTTATGAAACTTTCTTATAACGGGCGTAGTGTACGCCCCACGCTGTAAACCGCCAAACCAATACCCAATGAGCATCCCCCAGTTTGTGACATGCGTTGGTGTCTCGAGTGTTTTCATGGAAAACATGTAGCACGTTGTTGTTATCTGGAAAGTTGATCTTGGGATACTTGTCGACTCGGTGGTGACTTTCGACGGTCGAGATTTTGCATCTTAAGAGGAAGGTAGCCATTGATTATTACAACCCTTCATTTGGTAGCCAGTGACATGAAAGCATGATCAGTATGGCTTTAATATGGCCTAGTTTAGGCGTGGCCAAAAGTTAGGGTTTTGGCTTTGTTTAGGCGCGACCAAACTAGGGCCAAAGGTTGCCATGCATTAGCTGGTAACCTTGGACGGCTAAGATCTGCACCTTAGATGAAAGAATGGTCGTTGATTGTTGCAGGCCTTAGTTTTGGTAGCCGCATAGGGAAGGCCGGCATGGTATGGCGCAGAAAGGTGGTTGGTATGCCATTGGCACATGTGGCATGGCATGCCTTGGCGCGGTTTGGCGTGGCCAAAACTAGGGTTTTGGGCCAAAGGTTACCATGCATTGTTTGCCGACCTTGGACAGCTAGGATTTGCATCTAGGATTGAAGGGTGGCCGTTGTTCGTCGCACGCCTTCGTTTTGGTAGTCGCATAGGAAAGGTCGGCATGGCGGGGCCTAAGAAAATGGCGCGGACGGCTTGGCATAGTGCGGCCAAGGGTTTGGCACAGACGACTTGGCATGGTGGGGCCAAGGTAAGGTGCAGTTGGCTTGGCATGGTGGGGCCAAGGCAAGGTGCGGTTGGCTTGGCATGGTGGGGCCAAGGGTTTGGCATTACATTGGTGCATGGTGCGGCTAGCATGGTTGGGGCCAAGGCAAGGTGTGGTTGGCTTGGCATGGTGGGGCCAAGGCAAGGTGCGGTTGGCTTGGCATGGTGGGGCCAAGGGTTTGGCATGTCATTGGCGTATGGTGCGGATAGCATGGTTGGCATGCCTTGGCGCGGTAGACGTGGCTGGCATGGTTTTCCATCGGCACAGTGGTGCGGCTGGCATGGTTGGAATTCCTTGGCGCGGAGATGTGGATGGCATGGTTTTCCATTGGCACAGTGGTGCGGCTGGCATGGTCAGCATGCCTTGGCGCGGATATGTGGTTGGCATGGTTGGCATGCCTTGGCGCAGAGATGTGGCTAGCATGGTTTGCCATCGGCATAGTGGTGTGGCTGGCATGGTTGGCATGCCTTGGCGCGGTAGCATGAGAATTAGGGTTTCGCATAGATGATTTCAGTCGATGTTAATGGTTCTGCCGTGGAACATGACCCATAAAAAAAAGGTACCCCAATAATTCTTGCGTAGGCATGCTGATTGATTCAATAAATGTTCTAATGGTCATAGTGACGTCATGTCAGATGTATCGTTTTACGGTTTTGACCCTAAGCTATAAACCACCATCAACATTAAGTCCCCTGCTTAGCTCGGAACAGGAGCATTGTTGCGAGGTAAGCATAAGATGGTAGCAGGCGAGGACAAAATCGAAACGACAAGTCGTGAAAAGATGGTGAGGAAGGTCCGACTAACCTTTTTCGAGAGGTAAGGAGAGTCCATGATCCTTGTGTTTAGATTATATTTGTGGTGTAGACCGTGAAGTGGTGAGATGAAGATTGTCGTCTTAGTCTGGCCATAGATCACCTTGGTTGGGTTAGGGAACATTATGACGCTGGCTTGGCAAGTTATTGGTGTTGGCGCGACAAGTCATGGCGCGACACGGTGTTGCAAGGCATGACACGGTTTGGTGAAGCAAAGCATGCGCTGACGGCTTGGCGTGGTGGGGCCAAGGCATGGCGCGGTTCTTGCGAGGCAAGGCATACGCGGACAGCTTGGCATGGTGGTGATTTGTCTTCGCGGTCCCGATTGCCTCTTTTCCTTAATTGACTCAAATAGGAAGTCCTTTCCTCATTCAAATGCCAAAGTATCACGCCCTCCTGTGTCGTTTGGCTTTCATTAGGGTTTTGATGAAGGGTTTCGTTTGAGGCTGATTTCCCGGCCGTGATGCAATCACGTTCCGTTTATTCAGTCTTTGTTTCTCTTTCTTCTTTTAGGGTTTCCAAAATATTTATGTCGGTGAAGTTGCATCGTCTTCCCCGTTTTACAACAAAGATTTCTTCTTTTTGAGCCCGTCTCTCTTCATCATGTCGATCAGAAGTGAATCATCCTCGAGCCAGCTAGATTCTCCAGTCAAACGTGTGAGGCCTGACTCTTGCAACAATTCCCCCATCCGGGTCATTCGAAGATCATACCGGTATGTTTTTGTTGATCAATAGGTGTTTCATTGTTTGCCGATGAATGACAAAAATTTTCTTCTGTGTAGAGATATCCTGTCGGAGCGTGCGTCACCATCATTTACGAGGATGATTTGGTTACCCCTTTTCCTTCAAGCCCGATCCCACCAACCGCTGCAGATCTGGAGAATGCAAACTTATGAATTTCTTGTCATGAGTATCCCAATGCAGGTTTGTCGTTCGGAACCCGCATGAGGTGTCTTTCCTCTAACTACCAGAACGTTGGCGGGTTTCTGGTGCGGAAAGAATTCGTGACTCTTTACACAAAGATATGGAGGACATATGGACACATCGCCACCAGGAGTGTGGTGAAATATTGTTCGTCTGCTTTAGTTTCTATAGTGAATTGTCTCATGCCGATGGTCGCCGAAATGGAGAGTATGTCTATCCGTGCTGTCGCAGAATCAACTATTCAAAAGTGGGAGAACATGGTGTCTGCCTGTGAATCTCTGAAGTTCAACGTTAGTTGGTTGCGGCATCGTCTTGATATTGTGAAATTCGACAGATCCGGTATTCTTGCTGGCGTGGTCCGTGCTACGAAAGCTATTCTGGAAGAGGAGAAAGCTCTGGCCATGGAGTCTCAATGAAGGAGGAAGAGTCAATCCGGAACTTGAAGAGTAGGACTGAAAGGTATCAAAGCCGATTAAAGATAATGCTTTCGAGGGATTACAATCTGTTAGATGGGATTTTCTGAGTTATGTAGTTGCGAGATGTTTGGTTTCTTTCTGGGTTTTAAGCATGTTTTTTTTTGTTTTTTTTTTTTGTTTGTATCGTTTTTTTTGAAAAAGTAATAGAATTTTATTGATTTGCTTCAATCAAACAAAGGAAAAGAAACTTGATATTTGAGATGTGGAAGAAAAGTGAAAAGATGCCTGGATATCCGTGTTTGTGATATGGCGGGACGCGAGGTGGCGTAATATGCCTTAAGACACTTTCCGTTGATGACTGCTTCCAGTTTTCCTCTGTCTTCTTTAATGATCTTGTAGTACCCATTATTGTACGCTTTCGTGACTATATAAGGCCCTTCCCACTTTGCGGAGAATTTTGGTGCAGACGCGTCTTGCTGAATGTGTTTGGCAGTCTTTAGTACCAAATCTCCCACTTGAAAAACCCGAGGCTTCACGGTTTTGTTATATGTTCTGGAAACCTTATTTTTATATGCACGTGCGTGTTCTTCCGCCCTGGATCTTCTGGAATCTATAGTGTCCAATTCTACGACTCTGGAGCTCAATGCTTCAGCTTCATTCCATCGAACTTCGCTTGCTTCGGCAATCCTAGCCAATGGGATTTTAACTTCTGCTGGGAGGATGGCGTCTGCACCGTAGATGAGGGAGTAGGGAGAGGCGCCAGTGGAACTCCTTGGTGATGTCCGGTACGCCCAGAGTGCCATTAGAAATTGCTCATGCCTGTCCGAGGATTATTATGCACTGTCCGACTGGGGATTCAGATCAGAGTTTTGTTGGTGCTTTCAGCCTGTCTGTTCCCTTGGGGGTAGTACACGGTGGAGAAGACTTGCTTAATTCTGTATTCTTCGAGTATCTCCCGTACTTGCTTGTTTGCGAAAGGAGTGCCGTTGTCGGTGATGATGTGTTTAGGCACGCCAAATCGGCAGATAATGTACTCCTTAATGAATGCCGCGATTGTGGTTCCATTCGTCCCTCGTAAATGTATGGCTTCGACCCATTTGGTGAAATATTCGGTTGCTGTTATTATGTACTCGTGATGCTTTGAGGACAACGGATTGATCTTTCCAATGATGTCGAGTCCCCAGCTGTGAAAGGGCCACTGACTTCTTATCGAATGCAGGGAAGTCGACGATACATGCATAAGGTTTCCGTGAATTTGGAAGTTTTTGCATCTCTGGACGAAAACAGCCGCATCATCCTCCATGGTTGGCCAGTAGTATTTCTAGTGTATCTGAAGAAATAATTTCTGTTTTCCTTGATGTTCGCCTTCGTGCATCTCTTTCAGCATGATTGGGATTTCTGCTTCGTTCAAACATCGTAGCAAACTTCCTCCAAAGCTTTTACGTTATAAGATTCCTTCGTGGAATACGAATCTCTCAGACCTTTGTTTTATCTTGGTTGCATCCTTTTTATTGGTGGGTAGTATGCCATCGCGAAGGTAACTGATGTATGGCTCCTGCCAGTCCACAGCGTGACCAATATTGAAAACTTCTAATTGATGCGGCGACGATTGACAGTTGGAACAGGTTTTTTGAAGTAACCGAGATTGAGCCTCCATTTCTGGCCAGTAATAGCCAAGGCGTTGCAAACGGCGATATAGTGTTATCACTAATGTTTGCTCGCAGATTTCATCATGGACGCGGTTGAGTTGTTGTTGTGCTTCTCCCTCTCCAAGACATCTTGACAAGGAACCGTATGGATTTCGATGATATAGCACCCCTCGGAGCATGAAGAAATTTTGTGAGGTTTTGAGACTGACCTTTCCCTGGAAAAGCGAGATGTTAATCTCTTGGATAATTGGTGCTCTCCAGTCGCCAACTTCATCTTCTTCGGGTTGTGAAAGCCATGTTGAAGCCACGGTTCGTCTCTTCACTGTCAGGGTTTCCTCAAAACCTTCAAATTACAGTTTTGATGCTAGTGTGGATAGGCAATCAGCGTTTTGGTTGCTGCTGCGCCCAATATGCGTTATGGTCGCGTCGGCGAAGTAGTTTAACAGTTTTGTGCCTCGGCTCTGTATGGGGCCAAGGTTACTTCCTTTAGTGCGTATACTCAGTTCACCTGGTTGACAATTAATTTGGAATCCCCTCTTATTTCCAGACGTGTGGCTCCAGCTCGTTTAGACAAGGACAATCCGATAAGAAAGGCTTCATATTCTGCTGAATTGTTGGTGCAGGGGAAGTCTAGCTTGAAGGAGTGCGAGAATACTTCACCGAATGGGGATACTAGAACCACACCTGCTCGTCCAGTACCGTTGTTAGGAGTAGCGGAACCATCGAAGAATAGTAGCCATGTTTCTTCTTGTATGAAAGAGATTTCTGGAAAGTCTCCAGGGAGGTCCTCTTGTAGTGTCATGGTATTCTCTCCGGGAAACGCCGCCAACAAATCTGCAACTTCTTGCCCTTTGATGGCTCTCATGGAAGCGCATGTTATGTCGAACTCTAACATTTGGAGGAGCCATTTGGCCGGTCTTCCTATCAGGGACGGTTTTGAGAGGAGGAACTTCACATGATCGTACTTAGATATCATCACCACTTTATTGGAAAGTAGGTAATGCCTGAATTTCTGGATGGAGTGGGTCAAATCTAAGCATGCCTTTTCTGCTTTGGGATATCTGAGTCCGGCATCTCTTAAAGTTCGACTGAAGTAGTAGATGGGATGTTCAATCCCTTCGTCATCTTCTTGGTCGAGGAGATCTCCGACAGCAGTGTCACTAAAAGCAGTGCAAAGGTGTAGCGGTCTTCCTTGTATGGGAGATTTCATGACGGCGGGGGAAGATAATGTTTGTTGAATCTTCCGGAACGCTTTCTGTTGTAGTGTGGTCCAGACGAAGCTTGCTCCTTTCTTCAGTAAGGGGGTGAACGAAGCAACAAGTTGAGCCAATCCTGGTATGAAGCGGCGAATGTAGTTTATTTTACCTATGAAACTCTGGAGTTCTTTCACGGTCCGCGGTGGTGGAATCGTGAAGATGGCTTGTGTTTTGACTGGGTCAACTTTAATTCCCTCAAAAGTCACCTGGAAACCTAGGAACTTGCCCGAAGAGACACCAAAAGCACACTTTAATGGATTCATCTTCAGTTTGTACTCGCGACATCTTTCAAACACCTGCCGCAGAATTCCTGCATGGGCTTCCCGAGTTTTTGACTTGACCGCATAATCTTCGACTTGCTTGTGCATCATATCGTGAAAAATGGTGGCCATGGCGCGTTGGTATGTGGCGCCAGTATTTTTCAAACCGAATGGAATCACAGTATAGTAAAAGTTTCCAAGAGGAGTTCGAAAAGCCGTCTTACTTGCATCGTGTTCGTCCATCTTTATTTGGTTGTAGCCGCTGTATCCATCCATGAAAGAGAACATACCATGTCCACTGGTGGCGTCTACTAGCATGTCAATGTTGGGGAGAGGAAAGTCATCTTTAGGGCAACATTTGTTCAAATCTCTAAAAATCGACACAACACCTGACCTGGCCTTTCTTCTTTTTTACCGGAACTACATTGGCCAACCAAGTAGGGTGGTGAATCGGTTTAATGAAACCAGCCGCTAGTAGCTTTTGAATCTCTACCTTAATATGTTCTTCAACATCGTGCCGGAATTGTCTCGGGGTTTTCTTGACCGGTTTGGATCCGGGTATCACGTGTAAATTATGAGTGACCAGCTTCTCGTTCAATCCAGGCATTTCCTCGTATGACCATGCGAATACGTCTTGATATTCCTTGAGAAGGTCTACCAGCTTTACGCGTTCTTCCGCGCACAGAGTCGAGCTGATCGAGATGGGTCGCGGAGATTCTTCACTCCCGACATTAAAAACCTCAAGCTCGTCCATGATAGAGTTGGTCCCGTCTTGTAGCTGTCGTGGTGCATCAGGTACTTCCTCCCGCGGCTCGTTACTACGTTTGTGTTTCATTGGGCGGAGAGATTGTGTGGTAGTCTCTCCTGTTAATTGCTAACAGCGGCGCTGATATACGGTCTTCCCTTTTTCATCATGACCCATTATAAAAGCCCGTCCTCGCTTGGTATGGGTGCAAGCCGAACTCCGGTTTGGCGGGTGGAGGATGGCGTGTATTTCTTTCGAAGGGGTGATATGAGACCGGGTTTCTCCGTGAAGCGGTGCAAGACCATCGCTTTCTTCAATGGACGTCCACTTTGGCAGTGGAGTGTGGTGAGCCTTGTTGGTTGTGGCCTGTGGGCCCTTTCTTGGCTCAAAAATCTCCATGCCACAGATTGGCGCATAGGGAGATAATGATGCAGCGATGCGAACGACTTCTCCGTTTAACATGGTTTTCAAGCACTGGTGATACGTCGAAGGAATGATTCTGTTGTCGTGGAGACATGTTCTCCCAGTATCATGTGGTAATCTGGCTCCTTTTCGATTACCTCGAACCTTACTTTTAACTGGACGGGTCCTACTGATAGATTCAGGTTGACGTACCCATACGTGCTGGTTTGGTTTCCTTCGAAATCGGTCATTGTAGTGGACTGTCGCACGACTTCGTTCGGACGTACCTTGGCCGTTTTGAGCGTCCTGAGGGTAACAACGTTGGAGGATGCTCCCGTGTCGATGAGAGCCCTTTTTAATTCCACGTCCTTGATATGGGCCGTGACGTGCAGGGCCTAGTTATGCCCTTCCTCCGCTATCATGTCGTCGTCGGTAAACGTAATATTGTTGATGGACATCTCTGGCGTTCTTGATGTTTCCAAGCGTGAAGGAATCTAGGACGCGTTTAGCGTTATTCGATTGATGGAGGTGAACGTCTTCATCCGTTGATCTTTTGAAAGATGTAAGAGTTCACATAAATTTTCCACCAGTGAGGTCGCTTCCTGTCCTACTGGTTTCTGATTAGTAGTGAAGTTGTTGACTTGGGAGTGATCGTTTGGGATGTTAGTCCCCAATCCTGGAGCTTCCGGGGCTAGTGAATCGTTCAACTCTGCCGTTAAGTTGATGAGGAAGTCCGGTATGATGTTAATCGCATCTTTCATCAGACCCATGTTCTTGGTGTGGATCTCCTGAAACCGCGTCAAGTCAATCAATCTTGGTATTCCTTCGTCGATTGCGTTGTTGGGAGTTGCGTTGGGGGAGGAAACATCGTCGTTCGCCTGAGTGGAACTTGAGGACACGGATTCAACCATAAAACCGACCATCTTCCTGAGTTAGAGAAACGTATTCTGAAATTGGTATTGGAACCGAGAGATTGATCTTCCACTGTGGTCGCCAATTGTTTGAGGGTGAAAACGTGTTCTGCTGATTTCGGTAATTTCGGGTGTGTGGGTGAGAAACGAGTTGAAACCCTAAACAATGTACTGCAAGGGAGTACTTTAGATTCGAGAGATCAATCTATACAAATCCGGCCTAAACCAAGAAATGGTCGTTCCAGACTTGCTTCGGTCACAAAGTGAAGGAGAAGGGTTGGTTTTGGGGAGGGAAACGAAGAGAATGTTGAGACAAGATAGTTGATTTTGGAAGAGTAGTTGTTTCATGACTTGCATCAGAAAGTGGGAATCTAACAGATGGAAAGCTAGCAAATGTTTTTTGAGTGTTGTATGCTCCTGACCTGAACTTGTTGTTCGGTGGAAATAGGTAATGCCTATTTATACAAGTCTAAGCGAAACGTACTCTAGTCTCATTAAGAAATGGAAAACGGGTGAGTAAATGGGAGGAGGTGGTAACCGGTAACGCCTGGAATTGATGTTCCATAAGAGAAAGCGTTTCACCATTACTCCCTATACATACTAACCGCCTCATCCTTATGACATTTTCTTATAACGGGAGTAGTGTACGCCGCACGCTGTAAACCGCAAAACCAATACCCAATGAACATCCCCCAGTTTGTGACATGTGTTGATGTCTCGTGCGTTTTCATGGAAAACATGTAGCACGTTGTTGTTGTCTGGCAAGTTGAGCTTGGGAGACTTTTCGGCTCGGTGGTTACCTTCGACGGTCGAGATTTTGCATCTTAAGAGGAAAGGTAGCCGTTAATTATTAAAACCCTTCGTTTGGTAGCCAGTGACATGAAAGCATGATCAGTATGGCTTTAATATGGCCTAGTTTAGGCGCGGCCAAAAGTAAGGGTTTTGGCTTTGTTTAGGAGCGACCAAACTAGGGCCAAAGGTTGCCATGCATTAGCTGGTAACCTTGGACGGCTAAGATATGCACCTTAGATGAAAGATTGGACGTTGATTGTTGCAGGCCTTTGTTTTGGTAGCCGCATAGGGAAGGCCGGCATGGTGGTTAGCATGCCATTGGCACATGTGGCCTGGCATGCCTTCGGGCGGTTTGGCGTTGCCAAAACTAGGGTTTCGGTCCAAAGGTTACCATGCGTTGTTTGGCGACCTTGGATGGTTAGGATTTGCATCTAGGATTGAAGGGTGGTCGTTGGCCGTCGCACACCCTCTTTTTGGTAGTCGCATAGGGAAGGCCGACATGGTGGGGCCAAGGAAAATGGCGCGGACGACTTGGCATAGTGGGGCCAAGGAAAGGTGTGGTTGGCTTGGCATGGTGGGGACAAGGCAAGGTGCGGTTGGCTTGGCATGGTGGGGCCAAGGAAAGGTGCGGTTGGCTTGGAATGGTGGGGCCAAGGGTTTGACATTCCATTGGCGTATGGTGCGGCTAGCATGGTTGGCATTCCTTGGCGCCGTAGACGTGGACGGCATGGTTTGCCATCGGCACAGTGGTGCGGCTGGCATGGTTGGAATGCCTTAGCGCGGTGATGTGAATGGCATGGTTTGCCATTGGGACAGTGGTACGGCTGGCATGGTCGACATGCCTTGGCGCGGAGATGTGGCTGGCATGGTAGGCATGCCTTGGCGCGGAGATGTGGCTGGCATGGTTTGGCATCGGCACAGTGGTGCGGATGGCATGGTTGGAATGCCTTGGCGCGGTAGCATGAGAATTAGGGTTTGGCATAGATGATGTCAGTCGATGTTAAGGGTTCTGCCGTGGAACATGACCCATATAGAAAAGGTACCCCGGTAATTCTTGCGTAGGCATGCTAATTGATTCAATAAATGTGCTAATGGTCATAGTGACGTCATGTCAAATGTACAGTTTTACGATTTTGACCCTAAGCTAAAAACCACCATCAACAACTGTGAACCTACATACCCCGATTCTGAGTTGATGTGATGAACATCAACTATATTCGGATTACGTTAATACACAAATCAACCGATTCTTGATTCATGTCCGGATCATTTTGGACCATATGTAATCCGATTATCTAGTTAAAAATCTCTGTATCCAATAATCGGATTACAATATACTTCATATAAACCGATTCTGAAAAAGCTGCAACAAACTACTTCAAGAATCGGACTTTATAAATAAACTTAAAGTCTTATTCTGGAAAAAATTTCATGTGTCCCAAAAAAACAAAACCACTTTCATTCATTAAGCTTGGTTCAAGTTTGCAAAATACAATATAAGGAAGCGACAAAATATAAGCATCCGATAGATCAAGTTTTTAACATAAGGAAAATACTCATTCCAACAAATGGAGACTCTCGAATTGATCCAGCTCGATCAATTCCTCCCATCGCCTCATGTTGGCATCGTATTTTTTAAGCCACTCCTTGGTGAGTTCCGAGACCTCATTTAACTTATCTACCGGTGGTAATGGACAATCATCACGTACTCGAAGACCGATATAATGTATGTTGTTATGGTTGAATAAAACAATTCTCCGATCCTTATGCGATTCATCCCAAATGGTGTATTTTGGTGCGTATGTATAACATGATCCCTTACCAAATAGATGAACAACGCAACTCCATGTTTCCGCAAGAGATGACCACATACAGGCATTTGCATCCAATGCTCTCGGGTAATTGGTCCATTCCTCTTTGGCCCTTTTACTCTAACAACCATTTCTTCAAAAATCACTTCTTTGTATTCTCTTGTTTTTCCTTCCTTCATCATCGATATATAAAATTCCTTGTCTTCTTGTAGGCGTAAGACCATCATCTTTCTAAAATATTGACATTGGGTTAGGTTCTCATCGTCCGCCAAACTTATATGGCATATTTGTTTCGATGCAACGTGATAACCATAATTCTCATCTGCATCCACGTCGTCGGTGGATAACACATAGGGCTTAATGATTTCAGGAAGTTTCGAGTAATACTCCTCAAATATGGTGTAACAAGTTCGATGGGGTCTACCTCGTTCATCCCTAGGCGTGTTTCCATCACCAAGAGCGACCCTTAGAGTCACCATAGAACCCTTTTGTGTTGCTTCTCCCTTACATGCATGTAACCTTGATACTCTTATTGTACTCGCTTGACTCTCTTGAGAAGGAACGAATAGATTGTTTGGCGCTTGACTCTCTGTTGATCGGCTAACCATTGAGATTGTTCCATAACCGCTCTACCATCCCATGACCTCCTCCTAAAGGATTCTCTTTCCGTGTAAATTTGCCTCAAAGTGGACAAGTTATCCTTATCATCCTCCTTAATCTTCCTAAGGATGTCACTTGATTTACACGCTTTCATCGACCTCACCGTTTCCAATTGATGTGGTTTCAATCCACAAACGGCCGCGTGTCCAACAAGAGATTCTGGATCATCATGATTGTGACAACCATTCATCACTTTAGAGAACTTGTATACCTTACTACCATCGGGTCTCTTGGGTCTATTAACTATAATCTTAAACGGGCAACCATACTTCTTTGATTTAGTAATGTATTCCCTTGTCTTCTTCTTCACGTACAGTTTTTCCTTTGCCCAGTGACTTTCTTTCTTTCCACCTCTCTCACAAAAAATTTCCAAACGATCTTGACTTGAATGACGGCCTAAAACTAAGGCGCATTTGATCTCTATTCCCTTGTCTATAAACCATTGCTTTGCATTGTTTTTATCTACCCATTCCAAATCGGTGAAATAGTGGGCAGAGGTATCAACACCTACGGGTTTGGACTGATCTTCGTCGAACGTCGCAACAATCTACAACAAATATCAACAAGTTGATGATTCAAAATCGGTTTATATGTTACAGTCGATTAAATCGATTTTCCACAATCGGTTTATATGTACAACTATAAAGACCGATTAAAGATTTGTCTAAAAAATTTCAAAGTCCACAATCAGTTCACGTCTCGTGTCATATAATCCGATTGTTGTTCACATTTCTCCTGGAACTTTAAGAATCGGATTACATATACACGAAAATAAACCGATTGTCCACTTACGTGATTATTCAAGTTTAGGAATCGGAATATGTACATCACCAACATAAACCGATTTTGGTCACGTACCCAACTCCCCAAAATTTTACTACAATCGGTTTATATGGTGATGAACAAAAACTGATTATGATACCCAATTTGGGGATTTTACACAGAATCGGTTTATGTAGTGTTATCGAATAAACCGATTCTGGAAAACTATTTTGAATTTTTTTTCTCCTTTTTGGGCGATCGAGACGTGCAAATGCATGTTTGTAGATCGTTACAACTCATACCTGTTTATTAGAAGCATTATCACCTTCTTCTTCTTGACGAATTTGTTCTTGTGCTTGAATAATATCCTCAAGCATTCTTTGGTTGACATCCTCTTCTTCTTTCAACAAAATATCCAATTCGGTAGGATCAAAATCATGATAATCTGATGCACCCACTTCTTCATCACTACTAGAGTCTTCATCATCACTATAAAGTTTCATTTTGCTAACAAAAATCACAAACCCTAACTTTTTCTTTTTCCCTCTTCTTCTTCTCTCCCTCCAAACCTTAAAAGAGGAAATGAATTTCTACTCTAATCTTAACACTATAATCAAACTCAAACACTAATTAATTTAATTAATACTAACTTAATTAATGATCGCTAATTTAATAAGGGTATATTAGGTATTAACAAAAATAGTGGTTAAGGGGTTTCTAAAAATTACTTGTTAGTGACCCTATTTTGTCATGTATCTACAGGCCCCAATTAAGTGGCATATGCCCCAATTTATCAGGTTTTTAATTAACCAAAGGGTATTTTAGTATTTTCATACCCAAAAATCACCCCTTAGAAGATACTATTGGTTGGGGGAAGTAATTTATATCCCCCAATTAGTTCAAGTATCCCCCGATCACGCGTTCTTTCTAAAGCGTGAGTTTAGTCAATAAAAGTCTGATTACGTCATCACTTTTTCGAAAAATGTCAATTCTTTTTTTTTTGGTTTGGATTTAATTTTGGCCGTTGTTGGTTCATTATTGGCTGTGAAATTCGGTCAACAGGCAAGTTCCAAAACTCCCGAAATGTCACATGGGAAAACACTTTGAAAGAGGAGTATGGCTATGGTTTATTGATCAAACCAAAAGAGTTTTATTCACATTGTTGAACAATTAACCAAAGATGTGAATACAAAGACATTCACAAGCACCCTATAAACTTTACAAGATATCAGCCCTCAAATCATTAAAATAAGACCAAATTCATTTAATTTCTAATAAGGGTGATATTATATTATTATAACATTATTATACAATACTAAAAAAAGATTTCATTTCCATTAGCTTGGCAATACAAAATGAGTGACAAAGGGATTATGCATAACCATACAGTCACTTAGCAAGTTTCTAAATACACCTATTACAGAACACAATAACAAGAAAGGATGGTATTGTTTTTCATAAACCAAACTAGATTTACACATAAGTATATATATATATATATATATATGAAACACAAAATTAGTTTACTTACTTTAAACCCCAAATATCTATACACCAAGCCTTAACAAGCTTCTTGCTTCAAGCGACGCTCAAACTCTGTGGGAAAAAAAAAGCAAAACGGACTGAGCCACAACCCAGTAGAGGAATAACGAAAAATACAAGTAATGCCCAAATAAAGAAACCAAAGAGAAATTGAATCGATTTAAAAATAATGAACCATAAGTTGCTGAGCACGTTTCTAACAAAATGTCGTAGGCCTTACAAAGCCACTACGGAAAATAATCTACTGTGAGGATTCAACCAACTATCGAGGTTTATAAGAAAACTACTCTATCTTCCCGGACGATCTTCCGCAGGTCACCACTAATATGGATTTCCTCTTGTGGGTCCCGACAAGCTCAGCATTATGGATCGTAACCAAGAGAATTATGGATCGTAACCAAAATAATGCTCAATGTAATTTATAAATAGTTCGCAAACAATCGTTAAATACGAGTATCGAACAAATCCTCAATAAATATTGATTCATAAACCGTGAAAACAACTTACCGTAGCTTTATCCGCATAAAACAGGATCATAAAATACAAGTAAGTATTAAATCAAAGAGATGGGCATAAACTCAGAACCATTAAGTTCATTCAAATCAAAGAGTTTGCACGAAAAGTACGTTTTAAACCACTTATACTCAGAAATTACCATGGTCTTATTTTCAAATCAAAACTCAAACTTTAACATTTGAGAAACTATAAAAGACCTCATTTCATACAAAATCCATTATTAAAAATGAGAAATTCAATAACTCAAACATCGGTAGAAATATAGTGTAAAATAAGAGCATAATTTTCAGAAACTTCAGATTGCAGAGCTTGTTTTCAAAAAAATTGTGCCCATTTCATTGCACAACCACAATGAGTGATTTTTGGCTCATTTTAAAGTAGAAAACGTAATCTATTATGTAACAATTATATAGAAAAACAATAAGTTTAGGACCAAGTCTAAAACACGCTGGAAAAGCCTGTCGGTAACATTTCAACAGAAAATCTACAGATTTAACACTGTTCGATCAAAAATTCATACAAGCTTCGTTACTCATCTGAATCCATTGGTTCTTCACCCATTTGAAAGAAGAGAAGTTAACCTATAAATATAATCAAAAGTAATAAATTAAATAACAAGGTCAAACATCTATGGAAAAGTCAGATAGAAAAAATTATTTACAGAAACATATAGTTTTAAGAGTTCAAATCTAAAATTTCACCCAGACTTCATTACTTATGGAATCCATTGATTCTTCGCTCATTTTAAAGAAGATACGACCCTATATCTTATAAAACATATAACTAAAAATTAGAGTTACATGAACTGGGTGACAATTTATTCCGAAAACAGGACAAAAAACTGTTTCAGCAATCCCTGAATTGCTTTTAAATTGAGTTTCTAAAGAAAGTAGAGATCAATTCCTATAAATTGAGAGTACCCATAGATAATTTTTAGAAGTAATATTAGTTTTAACGTTAAATTAGAAGAAAACCCTAACTTGTTTCATGAACCGTAGAATCAAAATCAAGAGGAACAAGCATGAATTCGTCTTAAATGTCACAAATTCGTAACATAGAGTATCATAAAAGTATATACAAAGTTTTAATTTCATTGAACATGAAATCAGAGAATTGAAATCATAAAATCAATTTAAAAACAGTTTCAAAGAAGAATTTCCCATACCTTTTGTGCAACAAAAACTTCCAAATATACCCAAATCCAAACAACTGATCGAAAGATGTTAATTAATCTTTAAATCTCAAGTTTTGTGACAAAATCTCTTTTGTTTGATGTAGGAAGGAAGAGAAATCAAGAGTGAAAGGAAAGAGTTGGTTTCGTAATGGTTTTCAATAATGAAAATTTATTAAGCAAACAAAATATCTGAAAACTTATTAAGCAAACAAAATATCAAGTGTTTTATAACCGAAATACGACGACAACTAGATTTCATGCTTCACATTGCTATATTTCTGGTCTTCAAATCCAAAAGGATTGGGCTCGCGCCCTAATCTTTCCCCTTAAAGGCCTTGACAAAATATGCTTTCACGTTAAACGGTGATGAAATCCTCGCTTCCTATTGGCCGAAATAGGCCTTTTCTAATGTAGAAGCAATGGTGAGGACACTTGGCATAACTCTATTGGTTATAATAATTAAAATTTGGTTACACTTTGTTTACATCAAATACTTAATTGTTCGTTAGTAACGGTGTAGACCAAAAAGTAGGTGGACAATACTTATGACAGAATTTGAACTTGAGTAATTTTGTTACACCGTGTTTACACCAAAACTTAATTGTACCTTAGTAACACCGTAAAAGGTGGACAATACTGATAGCTCAAGGAATGAGACCTAAAAACTACAACCTATGTTTTACCTACAAGTATACTGGGTCTTGATGAAGATAGAATGTAAATAGAGGTTTGTCCACAGGGACTTGGAGGATTTGCTAAAGTTTTCTAAATTTCTAAAGTTATCTGAATTCAAAAGAAGGTACTAAGGTTTTTGATTCCACTACTTGACCCTAGGCTAAGGAAATTATGATGCAATGTATGTCTTGTTCTTTCATCAAAGACTACAATGAGGATTCTACTAACTATCCTAACCAAATTACCCCTAGCATCAGTTGTCTTTAATCAGCACAACTAATCACAGGCATTTAGCTCCTCTAGCTAGTTTAGCTTAAGGCAATCTCTCTAGTGGATTGAATTCTTGGCCAAAGACCAAGCTCCACTCCTAGTATCAGCTTTCTTCTAACAGCACAGGTGATCACAAGCAGGTAGCCCAAATGGCTAAGCATTCATCCTAAGGCAATTCAGCTCAATAAAAGAACATACAAATACATTAACATTCCTAGCATATGATCAAGAGCTTCCTCTAAACCCTAGAAAGTGAATTAGAACATGGACATGCTTGTAATCATGATACTAACAGGTATAAACATGCTCCACATTACACAACATACAATTCACATTCAACCTTTATGCATAAGAGAGATTCAACATGGATGAATTGAAAATGAATTTTGAAATTAATATTGAACTGCAAATATTGCTCACTGGCTAGCCCAGAGATGCCGAATTTCACAACCCCTAACACCCTTTTATAGTTACAACAAAAAAAATTCCAAAATCCCCAAATCAGTGAAATTAGGGTTCTGACAAAAAGTGAGATTAAATCACCTAATACATTGAAAACTACTCGAAAAATTTCACCCCTGCCCCTAATTAGACGTACACTAACTTTCCCCCAAAAATCCCCAATTTATGAAATTAGGGTTTTACAAAAAAATCCTTACCTAATCTCTGAAAACGACTGATAGCTCTCACCCATGCTTCCTTCTCGTCTACTGATGCTACCCATGCCTTCGATTTATCCTCTAATATCACCTATTTCATCAACTCCTAACCTAGGGTTCCTGTGAGATGAAACGATTAGGAGGTGATGTTATAAGTGGCTAGAAAGGTAGGTCTTGGTTGTTAGAAATGATGATGGCTCGAGTGGTGGTGGTTGAGTGATTTGTGGGTTATGGTGGTGGTGATGGAGACAGCGTCGCTGTTGCAGAAGAGGGGAACAAGGAGATGGCTCGATGGGTTTTGGCTAGGGTGTGTTTGTTTTGGGTGTAGGGTATTTGGTTGTTTGGGTGTTGAGAAGACCCACCAAATCTCGATGTTTTGTGAGGGGAATCCGTAGGATGATAGGATGAGGGAAAGATCCAACGATGTGATGTAAATGGATGTGGAGCGACCGTTGGATATGGAATACATCAAAACTGACGGTCCAAGATGGAGTTAGGTGTTGTAGTGTTTGACAGGAGTTTCATACTTCGATGCACGACGATGAAGCGACCGTTGGATGCTGAGATGATCCAATCTGACGTCTGAAGATGAATGCGGGTATGGATATTGGTAATGGGTTTGGGTGAGGGTTTTGGGCCTTGGGTATGCCAAGCCCATATCTTCTTTAAGAACAATTCTTCCTCTTCAAGCCCACTTCTAGCCTTTTGGTCTTGTGCACAACATTCTTCGCGGCTTCCTTGTGTAATTCCTCCCGGCTTTTCATTACTTTTCTGCTCTTTTCGCTCCACTATTCATCCAAACTTTATTTATTACCTAAAAATGCAAAATTAATTAATAAAAATATTTATTCTTGAAAACAATGAAAATACAGAATATGGGATAAAATGTAGAATTAATGCACAAAAGATGAGTTAAATGCCAAGAAAAATATATAGAAATATGCACTTTTTAGCACTCATCAAATACCCCCAAACCTCAATTTTACTTGTCCTCAAGTAAAACAAAACTAAGGAAATCCTAACTATACCACTGTCGCTGGTCTCTCGAATGCATTTAGCGTATGCACTAAGCCTTTTGAACCACTAAGTGTCCCTAGTGGACGAGTGAAGTCTCGTGAAGGTTTGCTTAGAATTTACCTACAAAGTTCTAGGACAAAATATAAGCTCAGATTCCATCAAATGTGACATGTGCAAGACAGTTTAAGCTCACAGCAAAATGGAGATGTCAATCTAGCTATCAAAGGCACAATCCTAGCAATGATAACAAATAAAGACATGTGATAAGAGTGTAAAGTGTATCTACACATGTGTAAAGAAAGATCGGATGTTATGACTACTAATCACCAAGAGATAGTTTCTCATGCTAAGAACCGAGGTCGAAATCTAGCTAGCTGTCCGGACTTTACGAGAATTGTGAATGAGTTAGAGGTATTTCACAATTACTCGCGTTGTACATCAATGGCTTGCACCATTCCTTGCTTATTACAATGAAACAACAAAATGACTCTTATTGACTACTCTCTTTTTTATTTTTGGATAAGAGAGAACTATTTTCTTTACATGACACAAATGGAATTTGAATACTTGATTTTTTTTTTTTGTATTTTTCAGATTTTTTTTTTTCTGATTTTTTCTGAATATATACATCGTTTTTTTTTTTTTTTTTTTTTTTTTTGGAACAAGGAAACACTTTTGATACATAAGGAAAAAGAAACAAAAAATTACATGACACTTTGCAAGAGGTAGCCCTTTTTGATGCACCCAGTTAAATTCGATGGTTGTTTTTCTTAATGTAACCTCCACCTTCTATCCCAACCAACCAAAGAACAAGCTAGTCAAGTTTCGTTCAGTATTCTAAAGTGATTGGCAACTAAAACTTCCGATAGAACACCTCAAGGATGAGGCTATACATGTATTGGTAGATCGTGCGCGTGCAAGTTTCTTATCACTATGTGAATTGTGCTAGAATCAGGGTGCCTAAATATCTAGACTAAGACTCCTAAAAATTACATATTTGCACAAGAGTCAACATTTCAAGGTAAATGAGCTCCATTTTTATGATTTTTTTTTTTTATAATTTTTTTTTTTTTGATTTTTCATTTTTTTCAAAAAGAGGGAGGAGTTTTGTTTTCAATTATAGCATGTTATAAGGGTATATACTGATTATCACCCCTAAACCTAAATTAAACAGTGTCCTCAATGTTTAAATAGTGCAAAAGAAAGAACTGTACAGAAAAGGAAAAACATAAAATAAAATGGAACGTTCAACCTGGTTTATGAACAAGGGTGGACCAATCAGGACGCATAGACGGGATCCTCCAGATCGGTTTCCTCAATGTCAGGCGGAAGTGGTTCAAGGAAAGGTTTCAATCGCTTCCCATTCACTTTGAAAATGTTCTTGTTGGAGACATCTTCAAGTTCCACAGCTCCATGAGGGAATACCGTGCGTACTAGGAACGGGCCGGTCCATCGGGACCGCAATTTTCCTGGAAAAAGATGCAGCCGAGAGTCGTATAACAAAACTTTCTGACCCGGTGTGAATGACTTGCGCAGAATACGCTTATCATGAAACAACTTCATCTTTTGCTTATACAGCTTGGCACTGTCATAAGCCTCATTCCTTAATTCTTCTAACTCATTGAGTTGAAGTTTCCGTTGTGCACCCGCCTTGTCAAGAGAAAAGTTAAGTTTCTTGATAGCCCAGTAAGCTCGATGTTCTAATTCCACAGGAAGATGACATGGATTTCCATACACCAGACGATAAGGGGACATGCCAATTGGTGTCTTATAAGCTGTTCTATAGGCCCACAAAGCATCATTCAATCTCAATGACCAATCTTTCCTTGACGGGTTGACCGTCTTCTCCAGAATGTGCTTAATTTCCCTATTAGAAACTTCTACTTGTCCGCTTGTCTGAGGGTGGTACGGAGTTGCAACCTTGTGGGTTATGCCATACTTGCGTACTAAAGACTCAAAGTACTTGTTACAGAAATGTGAACCACCGTCACTGATTATAGCTCTAGGGGTACCAAAACGTGAAAATATGTTCTCCTTCAGAAATGAGAGTACCACCTTGTGGTCATTCGTCTTGGTTGCAACAGCTTCAACCCACTTCGAAACGTAATCAACAACAACTAGGATGTATAATTTGCCTTCAGAAATAGGAAATGGACCCATAAAGTCAATCCCCCACACGTCAAATAGCTCAACGATCAAAATCGGATTCAACGACATCATGTTTCTCCTCGAGATACTTCCTAGTTTCTGACAGCGCTCACAAGCAATACAATACTCATGGCAATCTCTAAACAGCGATGGCCAGTAAAACCCACACTGCATGATCTTTGCAGCGGTCTTTTTGGCACTGAAATGCCCTCCACATGCTTGGTCATGACAGAAAGATATCACATCTTTCTGTTCCATGTCGGGTACTGGTAGGCCTCAAAGATATTATATTTAAATGCAAAATGGTCCCCGGCAGCGGCGCCAAAAACTTGGTGGGCCCGGAAGTGTGTGAAAATTAAGCGAAATGAAACGGGCCTACAGTAATACCGCAAGTGCACGGTCGTCAGTTGTAGCTCGTGCAAGTACGGGTCGATCCACAGAGATTGGGAGTGTTTTGTAGTTTCTAACTATTTTGGGTTTCTTAATTGCTAATGGGCTTTGAGTACCAAAGGGTCTTGAATATAAATGGGCTTTGAATAACTGTGAAGCAGTTGCTTTCACAATAAGAGCAAGATGGGCTTTGATTAACTGTGAAGCAGTTTGGGCTTTTGGTCTTTTGAATTGCACTGGGCCTTGGGCTAACAGTGACTGTGAATTGGGCTCAATGTCTTTTGATGTGAACTGGGCTTGGTAACAGTGAACTGGGCCTTAGCTTTTTGGAGTGAACTGAGCCTTGGGATCAGTTGGCTGGGCCTTTAGATTAGCTAGGCTTTAGGTCTTAACCTGAACTATGGTCTGGGCCTTGGAGAGGAAGCAGCAGCAGCAGTGGTGCACAGCAGGGGAAAGAAAGCAGTGCACAGCAGCAGCACAAGCAATGCAAGTAGTAGCAGCAGAAGAACAAGGAGTAGTTGAAGTAGCAGGAGCAAATGGCAAACAAAATGAAGGACAAGTGAAAGTAAAACAGTGGCAGTGAAGGAATGAGGAAAAGTGACAGTGCAATGAAACTAAACAAGAACAATGGAAGTAAACCAAGGCCTAAGCCAAGGGCAGTGGAGATGGTGAAGGTGAAATGGTGAAGGTGAGCCTAGGCATACTACTAGAGTGGGAAGAGAACCAGCTTGCTCACAGTCACTAGTGAGCACTAGTTTCTCCCCACTGCTCAATCAATCCAATGCTTCACAGGCTTTAGCCTAACATTCACACAAAACAGTAAACAAGAGTGATGAAAGAACACTAGGATGTTGAATCCACCATTAACCTAAGGGATATTCTACTCACAGCTAAGAAAATTACCAAAGTGCTAATTGTCTGATTAAAGCACAACTAGTCTAAGGGCTTAGCAACACTGAACATGAGCTGCACATGATGAAGACTATCTTATTGATTCATGGTTTCATCTAGTCCTAGCATTTGAGGTTTAGAACATACATAACAAGAACATTAGAGAACAGGAAAACATAAATAATGAACAACATATGAACAATGAAGGAACAAACATCACAAACATCACATTAACAGCAGCTTAACATGAACAACAAATTGAACAGACACATACATGATTAAACAGGAACAGTGCATGAAACAACACAAATTGAAGAGACTCAAAAAAAATTAACAGAACATAACAGTTCTGGACACTGGCTGCTAACCCAGCATGAAAATTACACACACCACAGTCCCCTTTTTATACCCAATTTACATTTTAGGGTTCTTACACCCAATTCCCAAATTACAGACAAAATTAGGGTCTGTGAAAAGTTAACCCTTACCCTGAAATTATCTCCTCTGTCGAACCCATCTCCCCTCTGCTTCTGTCTCTTCGAGAAACCCCTTCTTTTGGTCTCCTCTGTCGACTGTGGTGAAACCCTAGTTTTATCTCTCTCTTGATTATAGCACCTAGTGTGTGGGGGTGCTAAGAATGAGAAAGAGATGCAACTAGGGAATGGGTTTATGGTGTCTGTGGTGAGGGTGGCGCAGGCGGCGGTGGCAAAGACTGGTAGTGATGGTGGTGGCAGGGAGAGGTGGTTGCAGAGCTCTCTGCACACGGTCGGGGGACAAGGAAGAAAAAGAAAGAGAAGAAGAGAAATGTAATGCGTAGTTCTCGATGGTTTTTAGGGTATGGGATGTTCTGGTGTGAGGCGGGTGCATCAAGAGATGATGTTTCGCGAGCTGGGCCGTGGGATGTGTAGTTAATGGATGATCTAACGGCGAGATGGGGATAAATCTTGAGCGACCGTTAGATTACGAGATACAACTAAACTGACGGCTCCGGATGGAGTTAGGTGCTGTAGTGTTTGGCAGGATCTTCAGACTTCGATGAACGATGATGGAGCGACCGTTAGATGATGAGATGAATCCGATCTAACGGCTGAGAATGGAGGCGGGTATGGATATAGAAAATGGGTTTGGGTAAGGATTTTGGGCCTTGGGTATGCCAAGCCCATATCTTATTTAAGAACAATTCTTCCTTCTTGAGCCCATTTCTACCCTTTTGGTCTTGTGCACAACATTCTTCGCGGCTTCTTTGTGTAATTCCTCCCGGCTTTTCACTACTTTTCTGCTCTTTTCCGCTCTGCTATTCATTTAAACTTTATTTATTACCTAAAAATGCAAAATTAAGTAAGAAAAATATTTATTCTTGAAAACAATGAAAATACAGAATATGGGATAAAATGTAGAATTAATGCACAAAAGATGAGTTAAATGCCAACAAAAAGGGATAAATATATACAATATTTGGCACTCATCAGGTACACATCTCCTAATGATTTGGTCTCGGCAGTACTTAAACAAATATGGGTCGTCCCAAAGGAAATGTTTAACTTCAGCCAAGAACTTGGAGCGGTCTTGTCTCGACCAATGTGAGGGCATTCTACCTGTAGCAAGGTAGTTAACAATGTCGGCAAACCAAGGAAGGTTTGACAGAGACATCAATTGTTCATCAGGGAATGATTCTCTAATCAGCTCAGACTCATCAATAGACTCACTAATTAATCGGGACAAGTGATCAGAAACCACATTCTCACAACCTTTCTTATCACGGATTTCGATGTCGAATTCCTGTAATAAGAGTATCCATCGAATAAGGCGAGCTTTAGCATCCTTCTTAGAAAGAAGATACTTCAAAGCCGCATGGTCAGTGTATATGATGATCTTAGATCCTATCAAATAAGATCTAAACTTGTCTAATGCAAATACCACGGCAAGTAACTCCTTATCGGTAGTCGAATAGTTGAGTTGAGCATCATTAAGAGTTTTACTAGCATAGTATATCACATATGGTAGTCTATCAACATGCTGTCCTAAAACAGCGCCAACGGCATAATCAGAGGCATCACACATGAGTTCGAACGGTAGTTCCCAGTTGGGTGGTTGGACAATAGGAGCTGAGGTGAGGAGAGTCTTGAGTTCTTCCCATGCCTTCACACAAGCAGCATCGAAGTTAAAGACAACATCTTTGACAAGTAGATTACACAAAGGTCTTGAGATTTGGCTAAAGTTTTTGATGAATCGCCGGTAGAACCCAGCGTGACCTAAAAATGATCGAATCCCCTTCACAGAGTGGGGTTGTGGTAAATGTTGAATGAGGTCGACTTTAGGTTTATCTACTTCAATTCCTTTTTCCGAAACGATGTGTCCTAGAACTATGCCGGAGTTTACCATGAAGTGGCATTTTTCCCAGTTTAAAATCAGATTATTTTGCTTACATCTAGACAACACAAGGACCAGATGGTACAAACATTCATCAAAAGAGGAACCAAACACAGAGAAATCATCCATAAAGATCTCGAGAAAACTATCTATCATGTCTGAAAAAATGCTCATCATGCAACGCTGAAAAGTGGCAGGTGCATTACGAAGCCCGAAGGGCATACGTCTAAAAGCAAATGTCCCAAATGGACACGTAAATGTAGTTTTTTCCTGATCTTCCGGTGCAATGTGAATTTGGTTATAACCGGAAAAGCCATCTAGAAAACAGTAGTGACTGTTTCCAGACACACGTTCTAGCATTTGGTATATGAAGGGAAGGGGGAAGTGATCTTTTCTTGTCACTGTGTTCAACTTCCTGTAGTCGATACATACTCGCCATCCTGTGGTTGTACGTGAAGGGACTAACTCATTCTTTTCGTTCCGAACTACAGTAATGCCTGACTTCTTAGGCACAACTTGAATGGGACTAACCCATTTACTATCTGAAATCGGATATATGATACCCGCATCAAGTAGCTTCAAGATCTCACTCTTAACAACGTCTCTCATGTTAGGATTAAGTCTCCTTTGCATTTCCCTAGATGGTTTGGCATTCTCTTCAAGATTAATGTGGTGCATGCAAATGGTGGGACTTATCCCTTTAAGATCTGAGATGGTCCATCCTAAGGCTTCTTTCTGCTCCTCAAGTACTCCTAAAAGCTTGTTTTCCTGTTCTATATTTAATCGTGAAGAAATGATAACAGGTAAAGTATCAGAAGGACCTAGAAATGCATACTTCAAAGTATCAGGTAATGGTTTCAATTCCTGTTTGGCCTTAGGAGACTCATCCGAAGATATAACAGACTTCTCAGAAAGTGGGAGTTGTTCCACTGTAGTCTGCCATTTAGTGATGTCCATTTGAGGTACAGATTCGATCAAAGATTGGACTTCACCAATGTATTCATAATCATACAACTCCAAGTTAACATCTTTCAAACATGCTTGCAAGGGATCTTTTGACATAATGCCAGTCAATGAATCTTGTATCAAACTCTCAATCATATTGACCTCATGTACATCCTCATCATCAAGATTCACATGCTGTTGACTAACATTAAACACATTCAGCTCTACAGTCATGTTTCCAAAAGACAGCTTCAACACTCCATTACGACAATTGATGATCGCATTAGACGTCGCCAAGAAAGGACGTCCTAAAATGACAGGAATGTGACTATACGGGTTTTGTACAGGTTGAGTGTCTAAGACAATAAAGTCTACAGGAAAGTATAACTTATCAACCTTAATCAAAACATCCTCAATTACACCTCGAGGGACTTTGACGGATCGGTCCGCCAATTGGAGAGTTATGGGTGTTGGCTTCAATTCTCCAAGACCTAACTGCGCATAAACAAAATATGGCAGGAGGTTCACACTTGCACCTAGATCTAATAAAACTTTATTGACCATGTGGTTTCCTATAGTGCAAGAAATTGTTGGACAACCTGGGTCCCTAAACTTAGGTGGAGTTTTGTTCAGAATGATGGAACTCACCTGTTCAGCTAAGAAAGCACGTTTGTGCACATTAATCTTGCGCTTTTGAGTGCACAAGTCTTTGAGGAATTTGGCATATGCAGGGATTTGCTTAATTGCCTCAAGAAAAGGAATGTTTATGTTGACTCTTTTGAACAGTTCTAACATCTCATTGTAGTGGGTGCTTATCTGTTGGCGAACTAACCTCTGAGGATATGGAGCAACATGGGCATTAGGAGTTAGAGGGATATTCACAACAGTGGGATTGTCGGCTTCACTAATGTGCTCATGCTCCTTTTCTAAGTTGGAGGTGTTCTTTGGTGGTGCAGGCAATGATATGTTTGGCTCAGATTCATTTGATTGTGGTATGCCTACATTGTTCTCAACAATCTTACCACTTCGGAGAGTGGTGATGGAATGGATTTGATCGGGTGAGGTTTCATTGCAAGATGATGTGCCTGCTTGAAATATCCTCTTTGGATTTTGTTGGGGCTGGCTAGGAAGTTTACCCTTTTCTCTTGTATTCAGTGCATCGCAAATTTGACCCATCTGTAATTCTAAAGCGGAGACTCGTTGATCAGTTGCTTTCTCATTTTTCATCAGATGTTGGGTCAACTGATTGATACTCTCTTCGATGCTAGAAAATTTCTTGTCAGCAGTGCATTGAGGGGACGACTGCTGTTGAGGATTTTTAGGGTATTGATAGCCTTGATTGTTTTGATAGCTTTGAGTGGGTTGAGATGGTCCTCCTTGAATGGGTCCTTTAGACCATGAAAAATTGGGGTGGTTCCTCCATCCTGGGTTGTAGGTCTGTGAATAAGGGTTATGCTCTTGTTTTTGAAACATAGCATGTGCCTGTTCCAGCCTAGATTCTTGGAATGCATGCATTTCCGGACAATCACTGACCTGATGGTCAGAACCGTTACATATATCACAGATAGCCATTTCGACATGTTCACAGAAAGCAGTGGTAGAAGGTTTTACGTTTTTCTGAAGTTCTAACGCTTCTATTCTTCTTGCTAGTGCTGCCATTTTTGCATTTCCCTCAAAATCAGACTCAATTCTATGGACCTTATCTACAGGTGTAGTCTTTCTAGGTTCACGAATGGACTCCCACTGTTGAGTTTTTTCAGCAACTTCAATTAGGAAAGCCCAAGAGTCATCAGCACTTTTATCTGTGAAGAGTCCATTGCACATAGACTCTACAATTGTTCGGGTGGAGACATCTAAACCTTCATAAAAAATTTGCACAAGTCTCCATTTTTCAAAACCATGATGGGGACACTTAAGCAACAATTCATTGAATCTCTCAAGATATCTAGCTAAGGTTTCACCTTCTAATTGTACAAAGCTGTTCAAATTTTGACGAATTGTCGCAGTCTTGTGATTAGGGAAGAACTTTTTGAAAAACTCTTTTGTGAGGTTGTCCCATGTCCTAATTGACTGTGGATGTAAGGCATACAGCCATGACTTGGCCTTTTCCTTCAAAGAGAAAGGAAATAGTCTCAATTTTAGGGTTTCGTCAGACATCTGAGTGAAACGTATAGTTCCACAAATCTCCTCGAATTCTCTCATGTGATGGTAAGGGTTTTCGTTTTCAATTCCTCTAAACACGGGAAGCATTTGTATTGTGCTCGATTTTAGCTCATAATGACCAGTAGCTTCTGGTAAAACAATGCACGAGGGTTGGCTTGTCCTTGTGGGGTACATGTAATCCTTGAGACTACGGGGTTCTTCCATTATCTCAGGTTGGTCCGGTGTGTTTTCCTCAGAAGATGTGGGTATGTCAATTGGGTCTATTGGGTTGATTCTAATTAGTCGGTTTGATTGGTCTCTAAAGGTCACAATCATATCCTAATAAGATCATTAATCAATGAAATAACAACTAACAAGCCCACGGTCAATGAAAAAAACACAATGGGTTTTGGTTTTGATGGGTTTTGTTTTCACAATGGGTTTTGGTTTATAAAATGTAGAGCCCAAATTTTTGGTTTGAAAGGGTTAGAAACTTTGGCTTAAAATGGGTTTAGAAAATTTTTGGATTAATTGGGACAAAGCCCAACCAACTAAAAGGCTTTTGGTTCTTGGGTTCTTTGAAGAATTTTGGTGAGAAAAATCTTAACTCACGGCCCAACAGAATTTTGTTGCCTCTAAGCCCAACAGAATTGTTTTTGTAAGGTTAGGAGCCCAATGGATGGGATATAAACCTATAGTCCAAATTAAAGTGCAAGCCCACAAAAGAAAAGAAAAAATAACAAACAAATAATTACAAGCCCATAAAAGAAAGAGAAAAAGAAAAAGAAAAAGAAAAATTATTACAAGCCCAAATAGAAAATAAAGAAAAAGAAAAACTAAAATTATTACAAGCCCAAATATAAATACTTAAATACAAGCCCAAAGAAATTTAATGAGGCCCAGTTGGGTTAGCTCATGGGTTAGGCTTACTTGATTTTTGGAGGGAAGCCCAAATTTGGGCTTTTTATCCCTTTTTGTTGCACTAGCCCAGTTGGGCTTGGATCTTCCTTAGCAACCTTAATCAACAGCTCAGCAGAATTGCACCAGCAGCTTCACAGCAGCAGCAAGCAGGAGGGAGCAGCAACAACAGCAACAGCAGCTTCACAGCAACAACAACAGCAGCTTCACAGCAGCAGCAACAGTAGCAGCAAACAAGGAAGTTGCAGGTCAGGAACAAGCAAGATTAACAAGAAAGAAAACAGAAAACAAGCAAACCGCTACCGAGTCCCCGGCAGCGGCGCCAAAAACTTGGTAGCTCAAGGAATGAGACCTAAAAACTACAACCTATGTTTTACCTACAAGTATACAGGGTCTTGATGAAGATAGAATGTAAATAGAGGTTTGTCCACAGGGACTTGGAGGATTTGCTAAAGTTTTCTAAATTTCTAAAGTTATCTGAATTCAAAAGAAGGTACTAAGGTTTTTGATTCCACTACTTGACCCTAGGCTAAGGAAATTATGATGCAATGTATGTCTTGTTCTTTCATGAAAGACTACAATGAGGATTCTACTAACTATCCTAACCAAATTACCCCTAGCATCAGTTGTCTTTAATCAGCACAACTAATCACAGGCATTTAGCTCCTCTAGCTAGTTTAGCTTAAGGCAATCTCTCTAGTGGATTGAATTCTTGGCCAAAGACCTAGCTCCACTCCTAGTATCAGCTGTCTTCTAACAGCACAGGTGATCACAAGAAGGTAGCCCAAATGGCTAAGCATTCATCCTAAGGCAATTCAACTCAATAAAAGAACATACAAATACATTAACATTCCTAGCATATGATCAAGAGCTTCCTCTAAACCCTAGCAAGTGAATTAGAACATGGACATGCTTGTAATCATGATACTAACAGGTATAAACATGCTCCACATTACACAGCATACAATTCACATTCAACCTTTATGCATAAGAGAGATTCAACATGGATGAATTGAAAATGAATTTTGAAATTAATATTGAACTGCAAATATTGCTCACTGGCTAGCCCAGAGATGCCGAATTTCACAACCCCTAACACCCTTTTATAGTTACAACAAAAAAAATTCCAAAATCCCCAAATCAGTGAAATTAGGGTTCTGACAAAAAGTGAGATTAAATCACCTAATACATTGAAAACTACTCGAAAACTTTCACCCATGCCCCTAATTAGACGTACACTAACTTTCCCCCAAAAATCCCCAATTTATGAAATTAGGGTTTTACAAAAAATCCTTACCTAATCTCTGAAAACGACTGATAGCTCTCACCCATGCTTCCTTCTCGTCTGCTGATGCTACCCATGCCTTCGATTTATCCTCTAACCTCACCTATTTCATCAACTCCTAACCTAGAGTTCATGTGAGATGAAACGATTAGGAGGTGATGTTATAAGTGGCTAGAAAGGTAGGTCTTAGTTGTTAGAAGTGATGATGGCTCGAGTGGTGGTGGTTGAGTGATTTGTGGGTTATGGTGGTGGTGATGGAGACAGCGTCGCTGTTGCAGAAGAGGGGAAGAAGGAGATGGCTCGATGGATTTTGGCTAGGGTGTGTTTGTTTTAGGTATAGGGTATTTGGTTGTTTGGGTGTTGAGCAGACTCATCAAATCTCGATGTTTTGTGAGGGGAATCCGTAGGATGATAGGATGAGGGAAATATCCAACGATGTGATGTAAATAGATGTGGAGAGACCGTTGGATATGGAATACATCAAAACTGACGGTCCAAGATGGAGTTAGGTGTTGTAGTGTTTGACAGGAGCTTCAGACTTCGATGCACGACGATGAAGCGACCGTAGGATGCTGAGATGATCCAATCTGACGGCTGAAGATGAATGCGGGTATGTATATTGGTAATGGGTTTGGGTGAGGGTTTTGGGCCTTGGGTATGCCAAGCCCATATCTTCTTTAAGAACAATTCTTCCTCTTCAAGCCCACTTCTAGCCTTTTGGTCTTGTGCACAACATTCTTCGCGGCTTCCTTGTGTAATTCCACCCGGCTTTTCACTACTTTTCTGCTCTTTTCGCTCCGCTATTCATCCAAACTTTATTTATTACCTAAAAATGCAAAATTAATTAATAAAAATATTTATTCTTGAAAACAATGAAAATACAGAATATGGGATAAAATGTAGAATTAATGCACAATAGATGAGTTAAATGCCAAGAAAAATATATAGAAATGTGCACGTTTTAGCACTCATCAAATACTTACATCCAAATTGTTAGGAAAAAAATGAAATCGTCAAACTCTTTGATTCTCATCTAATTAAGGAAATCGTGTTACAAAAGAAAGTGGTGATTACTTCATTAAGGAAATTGTGTTACACTGTTAATATGGAAATCGTGTTAAAAGAGAAATCGGGCGTTTCCGATTATGTATATATATGCAATTCATAACATAAAAATCTTGATCAGGGTGGTAAGTTTACATCTTCTGCTTATTACGCCTATTCCTGTTCTCTTTTTCTTCTCAATGTTCTCATCATTTTTTTTCGTCGTCAATGTTATTCAATTACAGAGTTTTCATCTAAAACTAAATCATGGCATCCTTTGATCAACATAAACTCAAAGAGATTCAGAAAGAAATAACTAGGATCGCTAGGAGTTTGAGGCTTAATCTTTTGCTCTCAAAACCTTTCTATGTCGCATTACGATCCATTAGATTTAAACACAACAATATTTTCAAGTATACGGCTATACCCGTAACTGCTACATAATTCTAATTCATCAAGAAAAATATTATGTGTCTGTATTTTTCTTTGTATTTTTCGACTTTTCTTCTTCTCTGACGTAGTTCCTTAATTTAATTATGTTGGTTCTGGGTTGTTGATTTTTTTCAGGTTTGTTTTACATGTTCAATGTAGAATCAAAAACATATGCAACTTTTTTAGGGTTGTAGTAATCGCATTGATGTCCGTTAGGTATTAAGATTGATTTGTTTTTTTTTTCTATTTGTAATTTGATTGGTTAATGTAAAGCATATCTTCTTCATCATCTTATCAAGCAGGATGGAAAATTTTTAAGCCTTTGATCAACAAACAAGGTGCTTGGGTTGATAAATAATATTAAACTTATTTTTTTTCTTTGCTTTGCTATTGTTGATCATCTAACAGGTATATTTTTGTTTTTTTGAATTGTTGCCACAGATTGAAATCAACGCAGGGCAAGCTTTTTATACTTCTTAATTGGACTTTTACATTCTGTTTTGGTATGTCCAGTCGATCAAAGGCTTAGAAATTCTAGGATTTAGCAGAATCGAGTAACGTGTATATGTATCTTCGACGGTACTAATGTGGAGCACGCCTTTTAATCAAAATTTTGTTATATCCAGCAGGTGAGAGTTTCTTTGATCCAACTTAATCGTCCAATTTGTTTTGGTTTCTTGGTAACCAGAGAAACTACACGCACTAGATTTTTTACCTTTTCGTATTTAGTTCTAAATCAATTGGAGAGTAGACTCTATAACACAATTCTCCTTTAGATGATTAGCTTTTAATAAATTAGTTGCAAAACGTATGCTTAAGTGAAGGAAAATACTAAAATAGTGATCCCGGAATATTAAACCACCAACAGTGATCGATTTGATAGAGTATTTATGTACTGAAATTGCTAATGTTAATGGACTTAACTTTGAGGGTTCATTATGGTTTGGGTACCAAGAAATGGAAATTCCGTATGAAATTCAATGCTTAGTTTTGATTGAATCATTTGGAATCTTTTAATAATAAAGATCACGGGGGTTTGTATTTAACCATAAAAAAAATGGAAATCTTATGAAGTTTTTGTGTTTTTAGAATGAAGATTTTGCAATTGGATGAAGGTAAGAGTGAAGCAGAAGGTGACAACATTGGGTTGCAAGATGGGAGGAGAAAACCTATTATTTGAAATACATTCACAAGATGGCAGTATTCACAACTAGGAGGAGTTGGAAGAAAAAAAACCTCTTGATGATGTTAAAAGTGATTAATTGCGGCACACATTTTTTCGACCTCGAGTTGACAGCATCTGCACTCATGTGTTTCTCGAAACAAGCCTTAAAGATTCCAGGTATACTCAACGTTCAAAGTAATCCTTAAAGATTCCTGGTATACCTGCTATCAGAATCATTTCAGCACAACACCTGTACAGCTATACTACAATATGCATATGCAAACTTAGAAATTTTCAATTAAATTGATTAATCCTAAGAGAATTGTTTCATAAAAACATTGAAAGACTTGAAGATTTGATTAGATAACTCGGTATACAAAAATTATGTGGGTGTAGTTCAATTAGATAATCCCTGGCAACAGCTGTCGGTGCCTACATTATGCAAATTGCATTATTATGTTAGTAAATTGGGTGGTCTTTATGATACCAAAGGCAAAAAGGATGGGTGACTCATTTCATACGTTGTATAATCTCATGTTATTCAAGGAAGAAGGAGACTGATTGTTACCATTTAAAAGGAAAAACCCACTAAGAAGAAGAGTACATTCATCTTCATCAAGGTAAAACTGGAACGACTAAGGTAATTAAACAGAATTAAACTAGAACATAATATCTGGCTCGATACAACAAGTAATCATGGACTATTTACTTTTGTACCGTAACTGTTTTACTACTAGACATAATGTAGGTAATGAAGCCATTTTCTATCCTACTTCGTTATACAATATACAACTGAGATTTTGTTAGTTTGGACAGCTAGGATTATGCCGTGATGCGGAACAAAACTAACCCTTGCTTGACCATTAAGACGCTAACCTGTCCTGAGCACTATCCCTCAAAATGCATGCTTACAGGCCACTCAAAATTACAGAAAATAAAAACTATTACAATTTTCACCCTCATGTACCTTTTTATGCGAGGTTAGGAACCTTCTAATCCATGAACATTGCAAGTGTATATGTAAATCCAAGACCACGCACATAATGTCCTAATGCAAGAAAACTATGTAAAGTTATGAAAAAACTTTCATGAAATAATCTAATTTATAGAGAGTACGGAGAGATAAGAACAAACTATATCTATGACAAATGAAAATTGAAATTATGTGCATATCAGAAGGGAATGATATGGTGTCCAAAAAATCTTCAACAGTTGAGATGCAAAGTTAGCTAAAAACAAAATTCAGGTTCTCAAAGAGAGATTTCATTCAAGAAAAGCGATGTGGAGGGTTGCAATATAATAAAACAATTTTCGAGCAGCCCATTGACTGGGTACTAGGTGACAGTTTCAGAGAAGGAGATTATGAATGGTGTGTTTCTACTAGAATGCAAATGCAAATAAATACGCGAGCGTGCTTGGATTAATTAAAGCAACAAAAAAATACAACCAGATATTATTTAATTTATGTTATGTTATTGTCTATGTATATCTTATATGTTTTGGATTAAAAAACCAATAATATATGAAATATTTTACCATGGACAGAAGTTAAACAAAAGGAAAGAAAGGTAAATTCAAAAATTACTAATAAACAAAAGTCTGGCTAACTATTATAGAGGAATAATACGAAAAACTACAGATTTTAATCGTTGACGTGTAAAATGTAAATCCCATTAATTTGGATTTTCAAGAGAACATATATTGGCATATGCCCGGTGCGAAGCACGTGCACAAAATCTAATAGTTAATAAAAAGAACTTGGGTTTTACATTATTACCCACTGGTGTAAAAAGAAGTTTGCAACGCTGTATAAATGTTACAGCGTCACTGTTACAAAGTGGAAAAGGCTGAAAATAAACGATACAAGCCTCTGCTGTTGTAAAACAACGACAGTTGGGTGTTGAAATTAAGACTGCTGAAGAACGACGGACGCTGCGAGTCTGTTCTTCATGTTCTTCAGGTTCTTCAATGGCAGCAGCAGCAGCAGCACCAATTCTCTGTAACTTCTTTGTTTCGGCTCTCCTGGACTCCCAACTTTTCTAAAACTTTCCAACCCTTCTATGACTTGATCCAACTCTTATATAGTCTTTTAATCCCCAAAAATCTCTACTGAATCCGACTTTTTCTTTTCTTTTTCTTCTCTGCGCTGTTGAGAGAATATCTCTCTCTGATCTCCCTGTACGCGTTTATGAGCTATTCTATTGCCCCAAAATTCTCCCAAGACTTGAACAGGACCAAGTAGAGTTTTCTTTAGTGTAAAACTCTCCCAGAATCTCCTCAAAAAAATCTTTGAAACGTAAACAGAACCATACGTGTCCTATTTGGACTCTGATTTCTTCTCCCGGCTATTCCAGCCCAATGTGATCGATCAAAACACATGTACCAGCTCTGTTTAGTCCATTCACATCCAGCCCAACTGATTTTGGGGGTTGAATCTCTTTAGAAACCATCCATTAATCGAATCCAACTCTGCCAGTAAACATGCATGAAGTTTCCCGCCAAAACATTAATTTGAAAACGTGAAGAAATGTGATCTCCCCCTATCCAGTTCTGGTGTCCCTTTAGAAGCTGCCTGGAAATGGGTCACACCTTAGTAATTAGGTTACCCCTTATCCAAAATCAAGGGTCCGTATAGCAAGTGTCCTCTGGGGCATTTTCCGCACTTTTTTCGGGGTTCCTCCGGGGTATTTCTGGGATACTTCCGGTACACTTCTGAGGCGCTTCCGGTACGTTATCAACGGAGGTCCAAATGCCACATTTTTAGCCAAATTCGCCACAAGAGATTATTTTCCAACAACACCTACAAATACATAAAATAACCAAATAAGTACAATATCGAGTACTAACAATATATACAAATGAGCTATATTATACACATAAATGCGTCTATCAAATATCCCCGAACTTATTATTTTCTAGTCCCGAGCAAATAAAAAAAAACTACAAAATAAAATCCTAACTCACTGTCGCAGGCATCGTCGATTGCATTTAGCGTATGCAATAATCCTTTAAACCCCTAGGTGGCCCTAGTGGCCGAGTTATAGTCTCGGGAGGGCTTACCAGAGATATACCCACAAAACCTGTACTCCAGACCTTAGCTATCTACGCAGACCCTTGGAAGGCACTAAAGAATCTCCTTGGTTGGCATACTTATTGACTACAGGAAGAAGTACCCTGATGCGAAATTCCAATTGCTGTACACGAGTTTGCACTCAAGCATACTAAAATTCATATAAAGTGACAGAGCTCTACTCAGATAGTTGCACTATGGACATCATATTCGGAGTCAAAACTAATCGCATGGATAGATCAAGAAGATGGATATAGAAAAAACATGTATGGTTTTGATGTTTACTAAGTGAACGGCGTTTCCCATATCTGTCTGAAGGCCTCCGCCAAAATGAACCTATCCTAATGGATTGAGATACTAGTCTGACTAATATCAACACACTGGCATATACAAGGGTACCAGTGGTCGATAACCTAACTCTAGGTCAACACAACTGGCATATACAAGGGTACCAGTGGTCGACTTTATTGAATTTATTCCTTTTGGTCAAATGATCTGGTCTCAAATTTATTTTTTTTTGGTAACTACCATTTTTTTTTTCATTTTTTTTTTATCATCTCTTTTTCTTTTTCAACTTTTTTTTTTTCATGGTATCTCAATCACTCTAATTCACCCTAGCATTGGTAACAACTTGAATCGTGGGCCCCACCTATCACTTAGAGAAACATAGTTTAAAAACAAAATAAAATAAAAATAGAAGTGAAAAGGACTCAACGAGATATAGTGAAACTATCATGTTATTTCTAACACCTGAGCTTTGTGCTTTTATGAATAGACTCTTTAGATGTTTCCATCTAATCAGATTGGTTCCTCAAACTCCTACAATCAAAATGCTTCCATCCACTTAGATTAGTTAGTGCAATCCTCAATAGGCATAAATTTCTAGGATCTGGAGTTTATTTATTGCAAAAAGGTGACAAAAAGTGTTTCTTCCCCACCCCCAAACTTAAATCTTACATTTTCCTCAATGTTCTAAAGATGAAATTAAAAGCATGAACAAGGAGAAACTATTACCACTGGAGGGAAAAGAAATAAGGAAGGATATTACCGTATCACATGAACGCGGGAGCCTCCCAGTAAATGCTAAATTTATAGTCATTAGCTAGACATCAAATACCTCAAAAAGAATTTTCACCTTCCAAAGTCGTATACCAATAGTCGAAACAATTGTGGGTCCATAAGACCAAATAGAACTGCCACTAATAGGAGACAAATGGTCAAGATCAGAAAAATAAGCAGAAAGAGCACAACCTGATCTAAAGTTTCTCGCAAGACAACTGTATTTATCTGGAGTGCCCAATTGGGCTTCATATGAGTGTCTCGGCAAACAGATTCATCCGAAAAACGGGCCTCTAACATATGGATTTTTTCCTGGACTTTATCAGGCGGATCAGGTTGTGGAGTCTGAATACACTCAAGCGATACCTCAGATGCACTAGGCTTGAGTCCCAAGTTAGGGACTTCTATTGGGGATAATTGACAATCTCTACCCCCAAATTTAGGGTAATCACTATTCTCCGTAAGACCTTTAACTATGGCTTGAATTTCCGGATCCGGAGAGTATTTAAAATACTCTAGAGCTTCTTCTAGTTCACTACCCCCAAACTTAGAGTTTTGGGTGTCTCTAGATAAACTAGTCACAATATTCCTAATTTCTAGACCATCCGGTTCCTGAAAAAGGTCAATTGCTTTCTCTGAGTTATAATCAGGTGGTTCATCCTCTAAATTATTTTGAGGTATACTAGCTATAGGACTTATATGTTTCATATCCTCTATGGTCATCCCTAGAGTTTCCTTATTGTTTTGAAGCACGGTTACTGGCCTAATCTCATGATCACTATCCAAATTGGAAGTTATAGGCAAAATCTCAGATGGGCCTACAAATGCATAATTGGGGTCCAACTTAGGAAGATCTTTAGGCTATTCGAAATAAGGGCTTAAGGTAGATTCGGTAGCTAGTAATGGTTCAAACCTAGATTTCCATCTATCGGTATCTAACATAGGAATAGAATCCAACAGAGCATTTACTTGTTCAATGTTGCTATCATCGTCAAAATCCATGCTAAAACGGGCTAGACAACTCTCTAATGGATCTTCCGATTCGGTGTTTGGTACAGACTTCGGAACTAAGGTTCCTATCATGTTGACCTCTTCAATGCACGTGTCATCTAGCTCAGAATGTAGCTTATTGACATTAAAAATATTCAACTCAATAGTCATATTACCAAAAGATAGATTCATAATACCATTTCGACAGTTTATGATCGCATTAGACGTGGCTAAAAACGGGCGACCTAAAATCACTGGTATTTGGTTCTCTGGATCAGGGACAGGTTGGGTATCTAGGATAATAAAATCCACTGGATAAATAAACTTGTCAACCTCTATGAGAACATCCTCTATACACCACGAGGAACTTTAACGGACCTATCAGCTAACTGAAGTGTTATCTGGGTAGGTTTCATCTCACCAAGTCCTAGCTTGAGGTACACATGGTATGGAAGTAAGTTCACACTGGCTCCTAAGTCAAGCAACGCTTTCTCAACACGGTACTTACCTATTGTACAAGCAATGGTAGGGGACCCTGGGTCTTTATACTTAGGAGTAGTGGTATTCTGAATAATAGAACTCACATGACTAGCTATGAAGGCTTTCTTCTGGACACTGAGCTTACGCTTTCGCGTACACAAGTCCTTAAGGAACTTGGCATAAGAGGGAATCTGCCTAATTGCATCTAATAATGGAAGGTTGATATTAACCTGCTTAAAAACCTCCAATATATCATTAAAGTTGGACTCCCTCTTATTCGGAACTAGCAGCTGGGGAAACGGGGCTCTGGGAACAAAGTGAGGCTCAACATGACCCTCATTGGTCTCTTTAGAGACTCTATCAGTCTCCTCATTTTCTGGCTCATAAGGGTGAACTACAGCATGTTCACTTTCAGGTATGTCGACCTTATTATCAACTTTCTTTCCACTCCTAAGGGTCGTGACAGCATTCACATGATTGTACGATTTCTCTCCTCTAGGGTTAGGATCAGTATGACTAGGGAACCTTCCATCTTCTCTCTCACTTATAAACTTAGCTATTTGTCCTACTTGAAGTTCTAACTTGGCAAGACTCTGGGAAGTATTCTTCAATTCCTGCCTAGTTTCTTGTTGAAAGCTCATGTGGTTCTTTGATAGCATGTCATGGTTACTTACTAACATAGTGATAGCTTCCTCTAAGGTAGAGATCTTTTTCTCGGAAGTGTTCTGAAACTGGGTTTGACCTGAAGAGTTCTTAAAACCAAAACCTGGGGGAGGCTGAGAATTGCTAGACTGGCCTTGACTCTGGCCCTTAGACCAAGAGAAATTAGGATGGTTTCTCCAACCAGGGTTGTAGGTTTCTGAGTATGGGTCAAACTTCTGACGGTTCTCAAACCTAGCATTGTTATAGACAGCATGGGCTTGCTCTTCACTAACCTGACCTTCCCAAAATGAATTATCGGGCTCTATTCCACAACTAGAGACTTGAGAGGCTCTATTAGGTTCAACAAGGGACCTATTTTTAGTCTGACCCATTTCTAAAGCTTCTAACCTTCTGGATAAAGCAGCAAACTTAGCATCTGACGCAAAACTCGTATCTACCATATTGGTGCTACTTCTATTGACCAAGAGTCTTTTAGGGGGTTCAACACAAGATTCCCACTGTTGGGATTTTTCAGCGATAGCTCCTAAGAAGGTAAAAGCATCATCAGCATTTTTACTAGTGAACTCACCAGCGCACATAGATTCAACCATGGCTTTGGTCGAATAGTCTAAACCATCATAAATAATCTGTACAAGTTTCATATTATCAAATCCATGGTGAGGACACTGAGATAGGAGATCATTGAATCGCTCTAAAAACCTATAAAGAGACTCTCCCTCTTGTTGCACACTAGCACTAATTTTCTGCCTAACAGCTGCAGTTTTATGCTTAGGGTAGAATTTCATATAGAAGGCAGCGATAAGTTCCTGCCATGTTTCTATGGATTCAGATGGTTGTTGCCAGGTCTTGGCTTTATCTCTCAAGGAAAAGGGAAACATTTTAAGTTTCAAGACTTCATCAGTAAGGTCTTTTATTCTAATTGTCCCACAGATTTCCTCAAAGTCCCTAATATGGAAAAAGGGTTCTCATCATCTTTTCCTAAGAATATAGGGATCATCTGAAGAATACTAGGTTTTATCTCAAAATTAGCCGTAGTGGCTGGCAATTTAATGCATGAAGCTCGGTTGGTCCTAGTTGGGAACATGTAATCTTTCAAAGTTGCCATCGCTGGCACAACAGAGTACTAGGGGTACTTTTATCACTCAGAGATAAATTCTCAAAACTGAAGTTTCCAAAAACAGGGCTCTCCAAAGAAGAGTCTTCGAGCTCCCTGCTTAAATCAGAAGAACTACTAGGTTTTTCGCTAATCAATCGACCTAGAGTATCTCTTTTCCAAGCCCTATTAACAAAATCGAGCATACACTAAAAATTCAAAAAGAATAAAAACCTAACAATGAAGGTTCTAGCAATCACACAGCAGGCTGACTCGACTTTACCACAACAAACCTAAAGATTTCTAGCAAACAACAAGCATGATGGCTCCACTTAGATTGTTTCTAGACCAGCTTCTAATCCTTCGAAAGGGAATTCGTTACAATTTAAGCAAACCCCTCTGGAATCAATCCGAGTTAAAGTAAGTTGAATAGAGGCGAGGGAAGCTCAGTGGAGCTTTGATACCCAAAACCTCACCGATCCAATGCGGCGCAGTCACGCATTCAACTCGCAGAAACCGTCAAGAACTTCGAGGTGTGCTTAAAAGAGTAACCAATATTTTTCGAATGATTGTCCTGTTAAGCTCGATACCCTATAGGTCTCTTTCTAGTCCAAATTTTAGGCTTAGGTTCGCTTTAGGTTTCGTTTTCCTAAGGCGGGCAAGAAGGGAGCGGTGATGAAATCCGAACCCTTATCTTGTTTAGGCCAGGCCTTTCCCTTTACTAGGAATATAAAAACAGTCTGGTTCGTCCTCAAACAATTAGCACCTTAAGGAGTACAATAACTCGCTTGCAGGGGATTCACGAGTGTTTCGATTGGACTTACCTCCCGTACCAGACGGGGGATGAACCGTTGAAGTCGACTCGGGCCACGACTCCTATGTCATGTACGAACCCGAGGGGCCGAGACGATATCGTAATCGTCGTCCTTCCCTGCAAACAGTTTATATTTAAGGGTACCCTTCCGTAGGGTATAAAAAAAATAAAAATAAAATGTCCAAAGTTCACAGTCCAAAGTCCAAAAATAAAGTGCAAAAACAAAATCTCTTTTTTTTTTTTCTCTCTTTTACAAAATAAAGAAAATCTTCTTCTTTCGCTCCTTTAGCTTTGCTTTTCGCTCCCAAACTTTAAGTAAATCACCACAAGCTTTGGAAAAATGTCTTTCGCTCCAATCTTCAAAAATCTGCAAGGAAACAAAAAAAACCCAAAAACGTAAAGAAGAACAAAAATAATAATAAAAATAAAAATAAAAATAAAATAAATCTAAAAAAAATGCTACCTAAACACAAATCCGCGTCGGCGGCGCCAAAAATTGATGGATTTCAAATAGTGATTGTAGTTGAAGTGGTAAAACGGATTCGTATCAGACTTGTGAAGAAAACAATTTTTATAGATTTAAATTAAACAGGCAACTAAATAAAATAATTCAAAGTTTTGGAGAAAAATACCAAGACTAGGATTCCACCAATGACCATTTTAATAGTAAACTCTAAATAGTTCTTATGCAATTTTATCTTTAAAATCAATTCTAATATTTGCCTCAAATAAGTTTTTGAAGTAATAATTGTAATTAAAAAGTATAAAACATCAAAAGTTACTAAAACCCAGCATGCTTCATCAAGTCAATTCACAATTACTCAATAAAAACTATTAATTCAATTTTAATTCGTGCAAATAATCAAATAATAATATTGCAAATAAATATAAAAATTAGAATTATACCAATAAATTTTGTGCCAATGGCTTCCTCCGTCGTCTCGGCTAATGGGTTTAGCTCCTCATCCCAAAAACATAATCATAAGATGTATCCATGGCTTAATAATGTGTTTTTATTGATGAAAATGGTGTAAAAAGAAGTTTGCAACGCTGTATAAATGTTACAGCGTCACTGTTACAAAGTGGAAAAAGGATGAAAATAAACGATACAAGCCTCTGCTGTTGTAAAACAACGACAGTTGGGTGTTGAAATTAAGACTGCTGAAGAACGACGGAATCTGCGAGTCTGTTCTTCATGTTCTTCAGGTTCTTCAATGGCAGCAGCAGCAGCAACACCAATTCTCTGTAACTTCTTTGTTATGCAGTTGCATAATTTGTTATGCAGTAGAGAAAATGGTTGCATAATTCGTTATGCGTCTGCAGAATGTGTTATGCATCTTTTTTGGTGGCTGCATAATGGTTATGTATCAAGTTTTCAAAAAATTTGCCTAAAATGATGATCATCTCCAATTTTTTCGTGAAAAACAAAAATTTGATATTCTTGTTTGTACTCGTTGCGTAGCTCTCTTAAAAACATTTCCAACGATATAAAATTTATAAAATTCCAAGGCGCGGATTTTTAGATATGTTATATCCAAGTTGCGTTGCCAATTATACCCCTGATGCATAACCCGTCATGCGGACGTTTTTAATAATTTCAAATAATTATGGGTGTCAGGGTATCCAAAATTAATTGTGATCCTGACAATGAGAATATTATTTATTTTGGGTCTCCCCTAATTTTCCCTTTTACTTTTTTAGCGAGCTTTTGACACCGACTTTTTCCCTACTTGGGAAGTGGGAACCATCTAAGAGACAGTTCTACTTCTAATCGGAATTAGAAAAGTTTGACATCATAAAGTCAAAAAAAAAAAAAAAAAAAGAGAGGGGAGGGGGAGAAACCTCGGTATTTTGTAACATAAACCCATGTGTGATCAAGGATGACATCAACGTTCTAGACATGATTTTAACTGGTATGATAATGATCCTTAGGAAATGGTACGATTATTATCCTTAGGAAATGGTACGATTATGATCCTTAGGAAGAATAATTGTGGCCAGGGAGGATATAACACGAGTCACATGACACTTAAAAATGGGAATTCCAGGAGAGGACAGCATCGGTCCTGGTGGGGCATGGGCAAGTTGTTTCAGGACCGCTGTTGTGTTCCTGGGGAGTAGGGAAACGTTAAGGGGATGATCCTGCTGTAGCTCCAGTTTTTTTCTCCATCCTCCCTTGAGCATTTCCCTTAAAGACCGCAAAAGTTGTACCTTGAAATTCCCCGATTGGTAAGTCAAATTTCTTAAAAAAAGATGCGGGCTTCAGTTGAGGAGTGGGACTTCTGAAGGCGGGGTTCTTCTGAATCAACCTTGATATTATAGATTGTCGTTGTTGATCAAGTTTCACACGTATTTCTGACATCCCTTGAACAGAAGTACTTTCATGATTTCATCACTACAGATGATCCGGAGTTCTACTTCCACCGGTCAGAGGGGTAGCAGCAGGCCCAACCACTAACTAAGACATTGCTCAGACTTGCACTTTCTCAACAAAGGATAAACTTCCGCATATCTGTATTTTCAAATGATGTTTGTAGTTGTAGTGGTAAACAGGTTCTTTTCAGACTTGTCAAGGTAACAAAATTTCTAGATTTAAATAAATTTAGGAAAAATAGCAAACTGAAGTAAAATTTTATGGAGAAATAGGGGTTAAGATTCCACCAATCAACAATACTTATGTGATCTAATATTTTTTTACTATGCAATTTAAATAATTGGGTTGATTCTAAATATTGCCAAGAGCAGATTTTCCAAATATCAAATGTTAATCACAAGTATAATGCATCAAGAGTCTAAAACTAAGCATGCATTATCAAGGGAAAACACAGTTGATTAATAAAAACCATTTAAATCATTTTTATCAATGCAATTAATCATATAAAAATATTGCATAAATTAATAAAATAGAGATTACCACATAATTATTGTGAGAATGGCTTCCTCTGTCACCCCTGGGATTGGGTTTAGCTCCTCATCTCAAAAACACACTCACAAGATGTATTCATGGCTAAATAAGTGTTTTTATTGATGAAAATAATTGATAATTGAAGTTTGTAACGCTGTTATACTGTTGCAGCGTCACTGTTACAAAGGGGTAGTGCTGAAAATAATCGATACAACACAAGTGCTGTATAACAACGACACAGAGAGTTCGCTGTTTGCACTGTTGAAGAACGACACTTCGGTACTGCTGTAATGAAGAACACGGGATACTGCTGTTTAAGACTGTTAAAGAACGACTGACTCTGAGAGTCTGTTCTTCGTGTTCTTGAAGGTCTTCAATGGCTGGCAGCAGCAGCAACAAAATCTCTCTGTAACTCGATTCTCTCGTCTCTCGACCTCTAAACTCTCTCCAAAACTTTTCTAAAACTTTCCCACCCTTCTATGACTTGAACCAACTCTTATATAGTCTTTTAATCCCCAAAAATCTCTACTGAATCCGACTTTTTCTTTTCTTTTTCTTCTCTGCGCTGTTGAGAGAATATCTCTCTCTGATCTCCCTGTACGCGTTTATGAGCTATTCTATTGCCCCAAAACTCTCCCAAGACTTGAACAGGACCAAGTAGAGTTTTCTTTAGCGTAAAACTCTCCCAGAATCTCCTCAAAAAAATCTTTGAAACGTAAACAGAACCATACGTGTCCTATTTGGACTCTGATTTCTTCTCCCGGCTATTCCAGCCCAATGTGATCGATCAAAACACATGTACCAGCTCTGTTTAGTCCATTCACATCCAGCCCAACTGATTTTGGGGGTTGAATCTCTTTAGAAACCGTCCATTAATCGAATCCAACTCTGCCAGTAAACATGCATGAAGTTTCCCGCCAAAACATTAATTTGAAAACGTGAAGAAATGTGATCTCCCCCTATCCAGTTCTGGTGTCCCTTTAGCAGCTGCCTGGAAATGGGTCACCCCTTAGTAATTAGGTTACCCCTTATCCAAAATCAAGGGTCCGTATAGCAAGTGTCCTCTGGGGCATTTTCCGCACTTTTTTCGGGGTTCCTCCGGGGTATTTCTGGGATACTTCCGGTACACTTCTGAGGCGCTTCCGGTACGTTATCAACGGACGTCCAAATGCCACATTTTTAGCCAAATTCGCCGTAAGAGATTATTTTCCAAAAACACCTACAAATACATAAAATAACCAAATAAGTACAATATCGAGTACTAACAATATATACAAATGAGCTATATTATACACATAAATGCGTCTATCATATCCCAATTCACCTAACGCTGCACCCAACGTTCTCTTTTTTTTTCATCCGTATTAACCTTCACAGATTCTTTAACTAGCTCCTTAGTTGGTTTCTCTTTCTTTTCTTTTCTGAATCTGCAACCACTATATGAGGTTGGATGAACCACAGAGTCTTTCGATGCCTTTTCTTCAACCAGCTTTCCGGCATGAGTTTTAGGCTTAGCAACATTACTCGAGGAATTTACTCTCCTACTACGTCGCATTATTATTTTTCCGTCTGGTACATGGATATTGAAAAACATTTGCCAATTGGTGGAAGAAAACATATGCGCTATCAAAAAATCATTATACATATAGACGTATGTACAGGTCACATTGATATGTGCGGTCACAGCACATATCCAACGTACAAGTCCAAGACTGATATAGTCCAAGTCCGTTGCACCTATCAAGCCTGATGACTAGAAGAAGAAGTCTGTATATATTCAAGTCCTCCGACTAATAAGAAGATATTTGTTGTAACAAGTTATTTTGAATCTCCAGCAATGTCGTACAGTTTGTTTACTTAGATTTAGAATTCTTCTCTTGTAAATCATATATATACTGAATGAAAACTAATCTGCTCATCATTGTGAGACAGAGAATTATCCTAACTTAGAATTTTGATGGTATCAGCTTAATCCATCCTAGGACCTAAATATATCTCTTCCGCATCTATCAAACTCTGATCAAACACCTAAATATATCAGCTGATCAAACACCTCCTCAAAGTCCTATCAATCATGAAACTCAAATCAATACTGAAACCCAAACCAATTCTTCAGGGAACATTCGAATTCTATACCCTTACGTGATACACCCAAGTGATAATCCTGCTACAGTTTTATCTTCTCCTCTTTTGCAAGGTGATAATTACGGTTCCTGGGTTAGGGGAATAACCAAATCTCTTAATGCTAAGGGTAACCTTGGCTTCGGGGATGGTTTGTTGCGTCCACCTAAGGATGAACTGCAGTATCAATGTTGGAAAAGGTGTGACGATCTCGTTGGAAGTTGGTTACTGAATTCCTGTCAACCTGATATTCAAGCAAGTTGTCTTTATGCTCCGTCATCTCATGCAATCCGGAAGGATCTCCAGGTGAGGTTCTGTATATCTAATGCACCTATTCTTTTTCGTCTTAAGTCTGCTATAGCTGCTATTAGACAAGAATCGATGTCCGTCTCTATGTATTACACAAGATGAAAGTTTAGGATCTCTAGTAATTTTTGAAAGTTTAAGGTTAGTTGTAATTTACAAATAGTAGTTTCATATGAATACAGTAATTTACTCAGTTCAATACTTTAATTATCTTAAATTTGATTAATTACTTTTTGATTTTCCTAAATTGGGGATTTATTTGTCTTTAGAAATTCAAATCCGAACGATTTTTCCAAATTGGGGGATGGGGTTTGTTGATTACATGTACCAACAGTTGTGGATCCTAAAGGTATTCCCAAATTAGGGAGTTGGTTAGCTTATGATTTTTCCTAATTGAGGATTTTAGTATCAAAAGTTAGGGATTCAGATCTTAGGTATCATTTCAAAGTAAGTTCTTTAGTTAATAAAAGGAAGAGTTATGGTGATATTGTTAATATGTGATTTGAATTGAATAAATGTGCAGTAGTAGATATTGTGCTGTATTGCTAATGAAATTGACATCATTTAGTATGTATTTTTGTATGTACCTTTAGCTAAAGCATTTTAACCACTAATAAAGGAAGTTTCAGTAAACAATGACATCATTTTAAACTTGCTGATTTAAGCAAATAGTTTGATATTTTACCTGGTACAACTGTCTTGTTGTAGATAAATATATTAAATGGTGCTTTACATCAATTTCGAGTAAAAGATGGGCATAAAGAAATATTTCAAAAGATGCGCACCTACCCATCTGTCTTCGCCTTCAAAAAAAATCTTGCGGTAGCAAGGAGCTTGATACACCTACATCATCTTCACAAATAGGTACCACTACCAGTAGAACAACAGAAAGTGCTAATGATATCCCAGTTATAGTAATTGAGCCAGAGCAATCATCACATCCAGATAGAAATGGTAACAATTCAATAGATAGAAGAGATATTAATTTTGGAAATCTTCATGCCGATCCGGGGCTCCGCATACAAATATCAGAATATCATCCAAATGATCAAGACCAAGTTCGAATGACATATTTGCATATGGATCCTTGTCAACCTAGAAATCATACATTTCCCTCTCAAAAGAAGGGAAATGACAATTCAAGAAGGTTTAATCCCCTGTGGTTCAATGATTATGATTGGTTAGAGTATAGCATAGCAAAAGATAAAGTTTTTTGTCTGTGTTGTTATTTGTTCAAGTCAAAAAGTGCTGATAACTTTGTTAAGGGTGGATTCTCAAGTTGGAAGAGGAAAGAGAGGTTACATCATGGAAAATGCACCAGCAAATTGGAAAATGACTTCTTCGGACATTCAAAAAGATATTACAAGTGCTATTTCATATGAGATCATCTCGGCAATTATGAGTGATATAGGGGATTCAAAATTTTCTATTCTTGTTGACGAGTCAAAAGATATTTCTAACAAGGAACAAATGGCTATTGTTTTACGGTATGTGAAAGAAGGAAATGTTATTGAGCGTTTTGTTGGAATTGAGCATGTAACTTCTACCACAACTCTCTGTCTCAAAGAAACAATCGACAACTTCTTTTCTTAGCATGGGTTGTGTATTTCAATGTTGCGAGGACAAGGATTTGACAGAGCTAACAACATGCGAGGTGAGTACAATGGCCTGAAACAACTTATTTTGAATGAGAATGCTTCTGCATATTATATTAATTGCTTCGCACACCAATTACAGTTAGCCATTGTAGTTGTAGCAACACGTAACCTAGAAATAAATGACTTATTTTCTTTAGCTGCTTGTGTTACAAATGTTGTTGGAGGATCACCCAAGCGGCTTGAGATTCTTAGAAAAATTCAAGGTGCTGAATTATATGAATCCCTTAGTAACAGTGAGATTGAAACTGGAGGATCACCAAACGGCTTGAGATTCTTAGAAAAATTCAAGGTGTTGAATTATATGAAGCCCTTAGTAACAGTGAGATTGAAACTGGGTCAGGCTTAAACCAAGTGTCTAATTTAAAATGTGCTACGGATACAAGGTGGGGTTCATACCATAATACGTTGATTAGCTTGATTTATTTATATTCTCCTGTTATGGGCGTGCTTAGGGAAGTATCAAAAGACCTGACATCTGACAAGAGGTATGAAGAACTTGGTCTTGTAAAAACAATGAAATTATACAGTTTTGTTTTTCATATTCATTTGATGAGAAAGATTATGGGAATCACAAGTGACCTTTCCGAAGCGCTACAGAGGAAAAATCAAGATATTGTGAATGCAGTGAAATTGGTTAGTATTTGCAAGAAACGTCTGCAAGAAATGAGGGATGAAGGTTGGGATTCTTTACTTGTTCAAGTTTCTTCATTTTGTGCGCAACATGGTATAAAGGTCATTAATATGGATGATGAAAACTTACTTTTAGATAAAGATAGACCAAAACGTAATACTCCGAAGATTACTAACATGTATGTCTATCGTGTTGAAATATATTATGCCGTTATAGATATGCAACTCAAAGAATTGAATAATCGCTTCACGGAAACAACTACTGAGCTTCTTCTTTGTGTCCGAGTAACTTGTTTTCTTTATTTGATAAGGACAAATTGATGCGTCTTGCACAGTTTTATCCAAGAGACTTTTCTGCAGTTGATCTTGCACGACTTGATGATCAACTAGAAAATTATATTCGGGATATGAGAACAAGTACTGAGTTTTCTGGGCTAAATGGAATAACAGATCTTGCTAAGAAGATGGTAAAAACAAAGAAAGACATAGCATATCCGTTGATTTATTTACTTTTAACTTTATCATTGATCTTACCGGTTGCTACGGCTAGTATTGAGAGACTATTTTCAGCTATGAATATTGAAGACTCGATTACGTAATCGGATGGGGGAAGAATGGTTGAATGATTGTTTACTTGCATATGTGGAGAGGGCAATTCTCGATCTCATTACTGATGAAATGATTATGAAACGGCTTCATAAGATGAAAAATCGTAAAGGTCAGCTTCCGAAGACATGACTTCCTAGTACCGTGGATGCCTAGTTGGTAACAATATTAATATTTATATATATTGAGAGCCTATTTTCATCTATGAAAATATTAAAGACTCGAGTACGTAATCGGATGGGGGCGAATGGTTGAATGATTGTTTACTTGCACATATGGAGAGGGCAATTCTCGATCTCATTACTGATGAAATGATTATGGAACGGCTTCATAAGATGAAAAATCATAAAGGTCAGCTTTCGAAGACGTGGCTTCCTAGTACCGTGGCTTCCTAGTTGGTAACAATATTAATATTTATATATAAATGTAATGAAAAATCATATCTTTTGTTATATCTTTTGTGTAGAAGTTTTTTGCTTTTATAACTCTTTGTCGCCACCGTTAATTGGGATAACAGTTTACTGGGAGGATATCAAAATCCATGTCACATAAACTAAAAAAAATACTCTGTTTATGTAATTTGGCTCTCCCATTGCCAATGTCGGAGACTAGCACCAAATTTGCATGTCCTACTTCGCTAACCTCATTCATTCATTGTGAACGAGTATATAAAGGTGAGGATATCATCCGATGCACGCATTTCAGCACGTGATTACAGACTCGCATTTTTCCCTTTCTTCTTTCAAAATTCAAATATTTGTTTTCACAGTTTCATAAAATGAGGTAGAATTTGAGATAATCAAACAAATTGTTCACCAATTTCATTTTAATACAATCAAACAAACAAATCACCAGTTCAAACTTCTTCCAACACGCCATTAAATCGATGGGTCGATCAAAATTCAGTTTCCTTTTCAAAATAGGAAAAAACAGAAAATTTCTCATACGGTAATGTTCTTCACTTCTATGTCTATTTATATTTTTCTCTACTCTGATTTTTATGAGATTTTGTTGTTTCTGATATGGCTTTGATTTTATCATGGGATGGGTTTGTTGGAATTGTAATTTGTAGCCATAATTTGAATTTATTGGAGTAACCTCAATTGAATCTGATATTCAGTCCTATGCTTTTATGTCATTATGTGAAATTCGTAAGTGCGGATGAAGTGTTCGATAATTTGTTTGGAAGAAAGAATTTTTGTTTTAGTGGTAGTTTGCATTTACTGATAATTTGAAACTTCAGAATTATAATACTGATGCAGGTGAAAAAGAGAAAGAGGATGATGCTGAAAAGATTGCTGAAGGTGTCCATGGAAGTGCTTCTATAACGGACTAAAGCCCGAGTTGGAAGCTGGTTCACTAGCCAAGGCGGAGGAAGTGTGGTCGATGAAGGCGCTGATGGAGTTGAATCTGTAGCCAGCTTTGGAGAAAATGGTTTCACTTATCCTAAAGATATTTAACTTCAACACTTCTACTCATCATTTAGTTTACACTAGTTTCATGCAATTAGGTTCAAACTTCAAGAATTCAAGTTAATGATAAGAGAGTTCTGTTTGCTCACCAGGGTTTAACGGACATGTTGAGTAGTCATACCATGATTGGTGCCAAGATAATGGGAGAATTAGTGATAAACCACTTCAAAATGCATGGAAGGAAATATTTTCAAATGAAATGCACAATTGAGTATCATGTGGCAAGAGTATGTTAAGAAACTAGATTGGCATCCATTTAAAGTTGTAGTTGAAGATGGAGAGTCCCGAGTAAGTTGTTTTTATTTTCTTCCTCAATTTTATGGTTATGACTGCTTATTTGTCACTCCCATGGTGCTTCATGGATATAAAGGTTCAAAGATACACTCACATAGTACAAAAATGAAATATTGTTCGAGCTATCAAAAATCATTCTTGCCATCCTCTAGTATTATTTCATCTAGAGAAAATATCAGTAGTTTCTCCCATTATGATTGATGCAGTCATATATTCTCTTACTCTTAATCCACTCATCAAGTATGTCATTGTTATGATAAGGGCAAACGACAATGGTCAAGGTAAACATCCCTGTAGTGTATCCCTGTGACTGTTTTTTTTCTCTCCAAAAGAGTCCGAGTTGAATGCTCTTGATATAACTTGGATGAGCAATAACTTTTCTCCGTTTGGAAAGATGGGTAATAGTCTTGGTTTTCTTCTATGAAGATGCAGTGGTAGTTGTTTCAATCGGTTGTCATATCAGTTGATTTGTTCAGCATGCAGCATTATGGAACAGGTGTAGTTGGATGACCCTTTGCTCCAATTGTCCTTCTTTGGTTTCTTTAGATTTTGGAGGCATCGGCACTTTTAGTATATGGAAATATGATAGCTCAGTTGAGTAGTTCTGAGAGCTTTCTATCCAGTTTTGTGCATAGATATCTCATACGAGGAGGTTGCAGATCCCTTGGAGGAATCATGCTTAGCATTATTGGTACATCAACCATAACTATTCTTCGCATATTTTGGTATTTGTTACAGGTAAAAACCCATAGGATTTTGATAATACCACGTAATCCTTGCAGGGACAGAAGCTCTATCCGCTGACCTAGGCCATTTTCCTGTATCGGCTGTTCAACTAGCTTTCACAATGTTCGTGTTTCCTTGCGTTTTATTGCCTTTGCAGGACAATCTGCTAACATCATCAAAAATCAGTGTCATGTGGTTGATGCATTCTACGTTCTATACCATGTCTCTCCCGAACTCCTGCATTGGAATTTCGTAAGGAATTACCTGCTGCAAGTTAAGTTCTTATCTGATTAACATCTCGTATGGTAAAATTTCAGATAACATATACTGGCCAGTGTTTGTTATCGCAATAAGAGCAGCTATTGTTCCAACTGACGTCACATATCCGCGGAACTAAGTATTAATGAACATGGAAATGGTCAGCTTCGTCAGTTCCCCCCACTCACCCACCCACCCACTGCGCGGTGATCTAGTTTGAATGTCAATATTGGTTCTCTTTGTTTATCAGGTCAGTTCTTTCGTTGTTTTTTTCCTTAAATTTTTAGTTTTTCTGGTGTGTCTACTGGATTTTAGGTTCTTGATTACTGATTTCTCTCCAAATAAGTAGATTTTTTCTGGGTTGCTTATGGGTTTCTGTAATTAAGTAGTTTGAATGAAACTTCAATTGAATTTGAATCCTGTGCCTTGATTGATTAGTTTGTAGAAGGTAATGAAGTACAAATTTTGTGAATTAGAAATCCTGTTATATAGAATTTAGGTCTCTCAGGGCATCGTTTTTTGATCTTCAAGTTGAGGGTTATGAATGTTGTAGGTATTTGCCTCCATTTTACTCGTATATCTACACTTGAGAGAATCTTGGGAATTGTGTTTTCCTTCAGATATCTGCATTTCTAGGATATGAGTGTCTTTGCATCTTAGTTCTTTCCTTTATGGGTTCTGTGATTTTGTTCTATGATATGACTGTTCATAACCATTTTTAAGATGGGATGAAATCTGTCATGGTGTTGATTTCCTTGAAGAAATATATTGTTTGAGATAATCAAAACAGTTCTGTAACTCGTGTATTCAAAAATCTAAGTTTGGATAATTCTCTGTCTCACAATGATGAGCAGATTAGTTTTCATTCAGTATATATATGATTTACAAGAGAAGAATTCTAAACCTAAGTAAACAAACTGTACGACATTGCTGGAGATTCAAAATAACTTGTTACAACAAATATCTTCTTATTAGTCGGAGGACTTGAATATGTACATACTTCTTCTTCTAGTCATCAGGCTTGATAGGTGCAACGGATTTGGACTATATCAGTCTTGGACTTGTACGTTGGATATGTGCTGTGACCGCACATATCAATGTGACCTGTACATACGTCTTATACCCCCCTCAAGTTGGTGCCGGAGGAGAGTCAGGACGAAGGCCCAACTTGCTGGACAAACGTCGAAAATGATCCACGCCTAGAGGTTTAGTAAAAAGGTCAGCCAATTGATCAGCGACGGAATATGAGTTGGTTTGATGAGACCAGACAATAGTTTTTCACGAACAAAATAACAATCGATCTCGATATTTTTAGTTCGTTCATGAAATACTGGGTTCTCATAAATATGAATTGCGACTTGATTGTCGCAATAGACCGGAATAGGCTTCGGAATACTGATTCGAAGATCCTGGAAAAGATAATGTAACCATTGCAGCTCAGAAGTAAGTCTTGCAAGGGCACGATATTCCGCTTCAGCAGATGAGAGTGATATGGTTGGTTGTTTCTTAGATTTCCAAGAAATAGGACTATCGCCTAGCATTCTAAAATATCCTGTCGTCGATCGACGAGTTGTGGGACATCCTTCCCAGTCAGAATCAGTATAACCGGCAAGAGACAAAGTACTAGTAGCAGAAAGAAAGATGCCAGTGCTAACAGTACCCTTAAGATAACGAACAACACGATGAGCAGCCTCTAAATGACCAGAACAGGGATGCTGCATGAATTGACTCAAGTAATTAACTGAATAAGTGATATCAGGACGGGTGACCTGAAGATAGAGTAGTCTACCGATGAGACGACGATAGATACTTGGATCAGTTAGTGGAGTACCCGAAATAGGTAGAAGCTTAAGATTTTGTTCCATGGGAGAAGAAGCAATCTTAGCACCTAAAAGACTAGAATCATTAACAATGGAACCTTTTTATTGGCGTTCTTATTGGCGTTCATATGGATTCCACGAACCCTTTCACGAAACAGTGGAACCTTGCTTGGATTTTCTGTGGAAAACCCCAACTTGGAAGCCATTAGACTTGACATTCCATGGTTTTTCCACACTTGGAATATGTTGGATTCCATCATAAGACTTGCTCTAAGAAGAACCACACAATGGAGAGCTCGAGTCAACTGACTGACAGACAATAAATTAAATTTGAAGTTTGGAATATGATGAACATTGGATAACTTAAGAGTGGGTGAGAATACGACTTCACCAATATGTTTAACAGTGGAATAAGTACCATCTGGGAGTTGCATTTGAATTAACGTTTTAACAGGTGAGTACGAACTGAAATAAGAAAGGGAGTTGCATATATGGTGTGTAGCACCACTATCAACAAACCATGGTTCAGAAAAAACAGTGAGAAGCTTACCAGCAAAATTGACTCTCGGCTCCATAGGAGTGTCTTCATCTGAAGTGTTGATGAGAGCTAACAGGCGCGAGTACTGTTCAGCTGAAAAAGCAGGCATGACAGGATGTTGTGCAGGTTGGTGTTCCGGAGCACCAGAAAAATTAGCAGCAACAGGGTTCGATGCTGACGAAGGTGGGAAACCATGAAGCTTATAGCAGCGATCACGTACATGGCCATGACGATTGCAAAAATCGCAGTGAGGCCTTGTGCGTTTATTCTGACTGGCAGACGGACGAGCAGTAGACTGAGATGAGGCAGAGTGATGAACATACCGGTTTGTATTGAGTGCAGCAGATTCGATGTGAGGGAGAGGACTCGCTTGAATGTGTTGTTGTTCTTCTTCCTGCTGCACCATATTGAATATGCGCAGAGCAGTAGGAAAAGGATCCATCATGAGGATCTGACTCTTGAGGTTGGAGAAGCGGTCATGTAAGCCCTGGAGAAACTCCGTGGCTCGTTCACGTTCAAATATTTCCAAAAGGGATTTGCCCTTTCCACAGATACAAACTTCGGTGACAGCTACCAAGGAATCGTATTGATCCCACAAAGTTTTTATCTTTGTGTAATACATAGAGACGGACATCGATTCTTGTCTAATAGCAGCTATAGCAGACTTAAGACGAAAAAGAATAGGTGCATTAGATATACAGAACCTCACCTGGAGATCCTTCCGGATATGATAGACGCATATCTTTGTGTTTGATCAGCTGATATATTTAGGTGTTTGATCAGAGTTTGATAGATGCGGAAGAGATATATTTAGGTCCTAGGATGGATTAAGCTGATACCATCAAAATTCTAAGTTTGGATAATTCTCTGTCTCACAATGATGAGCAGATTAGTTTTCATTCAGTATATATATGATTTACAAGAGAAGAATTCTAAATCTAAGTAAACAAACTGTACGACATTGCTGGAGATTCAAAATAACTTGTTACAACAAATATCTTCTTATTAGTCGGAGGACTTGAATATATATAGACTTCTTCTTCTAGTCATCAGGCTTGATAGGTGCAACGGACTTGGACTATATCAGTCTTGGACTTGTACGTTGGATATGTGCTGTGACCGCACATATCAATGTGACCTGTACATACGTCTATATGTATAATGATTTTTTGATAGCGCATATGTTTTCTTCCACCAATTGGCAAATGTTTTTCAATATCCATGTACCAGACGGAAAAATAATAATGCGACGTAGTAGGAGAGTAAATTCCTCGAGTAATGTTGCTAAGCCTAAAACTCATGCCGGAAAGCTGGTTGAAGAAAAGGCATCGAAAGACTCTGTGGTTCATCCAACCTCATATAGTGGTTGCAGATTCAGAAAAGAAAAGAAAGAGAAACTAACTAAGGAGCTAGTTAAAGAATCTGTGAAGGTTAATACGGATGAAAAAAAAAAGAGAACGTTGGGTGCAGCGTTAGGTGAATTGGGATATGATAGACGCATTTATGTGTATAATATAGCTCATTTGTATATATTGTTAGTACTCGATATTGTACTTATTTGGTTATTTTATGTATTTGTAGGTGTTTTTGGAAAATAATCTCTTACGGCGAATTTGGCTAAAAATGTGGCATTTGGACGTCCGTTGATAACGTACCGGAAGCGCCTCAGAAGTGTACCGGAAGTATCCCAGAAATACCCCGGAGGAACCCCGAAAAAAGTGCGGAAAATGCCCCAGAGGACACTTGCTATACGGACCCTTGATTTTGGATAAGGGGTAACCTAATTACTAAGGGGTGACCCATTTCCAGGCAGCTGCTAAAGGGACACCAGAACTGGATAGGGGGAGATCACATTTCTTCACGTTTTCAAATTAATGTTTTGGCGGGAAACTTCATGCATGTTTACTGGCAGAGTTGGATTCGATTAATGGACGGTTTCTAAAGAGATTCAACCCCCAAAATCAGTTGGGTTGGATGTGAATGGACTAAACAGAGCTGGTACATGTGTTTTGATCGATCACATTGGGCTGGAATAGCCGGGAGAAGAAATCAGAGTCCAAATAGGACACGTATGGTTCTGTTTACGTTTCAAAGATTTTTTTGAGGAGATTCTGGGAGAGTTTTACGCTAAAGAAAACTCTACTTGGTCCTGTTCAAGTCTTGGGAGAGTTTTGGGGCAATAGAATAGCTCATAAACGCGTACAGGGAGATCAGAGAGAGATATTCTCTCAACAGCGCAGAGAAGAAAAGAAAAGAAAAAGTCGGATTCAGTAGAGATTTTGGGGATTAAAGACTATATAAGAGTTGGTTCAAGTCATAGAAGGGTGGGAAAGTTTTAGAAAAGTTTTGGAGAGAGTTTAGAGGTCGAGAGACGAGAGAATCGAGTTACAGAGAGATTTTGTTGCTGCTGCTGCCAGCCATTGAAGACCTTCAAGAACACGAAGAACAGACTCTCAGAGTCAGTCGTTCTTTAACAGTCTTAAACAGCAGTATCCCGTGTTCTTCATTACAGCAGTACCGAAGTGTCGTTCTTCAACAGTGCAAACAGCGAACTCTCTGTGTCGTTGTTATACAGCACTTGTGTTGTATCGATTATTTTCAGCACTACCCCTTTGTAACAGTGACGCTGCAACAGTATAACAGCGTTACAAACTTCAATTATCAATTATTTTCATCAATAAAAACACTTATTTAGCCATGAATACATCTTGTGAGTGTTTTTGAGATGAGGAGCTAAACCCAATCCCAGGGGTGACAGAGGAAGCCATTCTCACAATAATTATGTGGTAATCTCTATTTTATTAATTTATGCAATATTTTTATATGATTAATTGCATTGATAAAAATGATTTAAATGGTTTTTATTAATCAACTGTGTTTTCCCTTGATAATGCATGCTTAGTTTTAGACTCTTGATGCATTATACTTGTGATTAACATTTGATATTTTGGAAAATCTGCTCTTGGCAATATTTAGAATCAACCCAATTATTTAAATTGCATAGTAAAAAAATATTAGATCACATAAGTATTGTTGATTGGTGGAATCTTAACCCCTATTTCTCCATAAAATTTTACTTCAGTTTGCTATTTTTCCTAAATTTTATTTAAATCTAGAAATTTTGTTACCTTGACAAGTCTGAAAAGAACCTGTTTACCACTACAACTACAAACATCATTTGAAAATACAGATATGCGGAAGTTTATCCTTTGTTGAGAAAGTGCAAGTCTGAGCAATGTCTTAGTTAGTGGTTGGGCCTGCTGCTACCCCTCTGACCGGTGGAAGTAGAACTCCGGATCATCTGTAGTGATGAAATCATGAAAGTACTTCTGTTCAAGGGATGTCAGAAATACGTGTGAAACTTGATCAACAACGACAATCTATAATATCAAGGTTGATTCAGAAGAACCCCGCCTTCAGAAGTCCCACTCCTCAACTGAAGCCCGCATCTTTTTTTAAGAAATTTGACTTACCAATCGGGGAATTTCAAGGTACAACTTTTGCGGTCTTTAAGGGAAATGCTCAAGGGAGGATGGAGAAAAAAACTGGAGCTACAGCAGGATCATCCCCTTAACGTTTCCCTACTCCCCAGGAACACAACAGCGGTCCTGAAACAACTTGCCCATGCCCACCAGGACCGATGCTGTCCTCTCCTGGAATTCCCATTTTTAAGTGTCATGTGACTCGTGTTATATCCTCCCTGGCCACAATTATTCTTCCTAAGGATCATAATCGTACCATTTCCTAAGGATAATAATCGTACCATTTCCTAAGGATCATTATCATACCAGTTAAAATCATGTCTAGAACGTTGATGTCATCCTTGATCACACATGGGTTTATGTTACAAAATACCGAGGTTTCTCCCCCTCCCCTCCCCTCTCTCTTTTTTTTTTTTTTTTTGACTTTATGATGTCAAAACTTTTCTAATTCCGATTAGAAGTAGAACTGTCTCTTAGATGGTTCCCACTTCCCAAGTAGGGAAAAAGTCGGTGTCAAAAGCTCGCTAAAAAAGTAAAAGGGAAAATTAGGGGAGACCCAAAATAAATAATATTCTCATTGTCAGGATCACAATTAATTTTGGATACCCTGACACCCATAATTATTTGAAATTATTAAAAACGTCCGCATGACGGGTTATGCATCAGGGGTATAATTGGCAACGCAACTTGGATATAACATATCTAAAAATCCGCGCCTTGGAATTTTATAAATTTTATATCGTTGGAAATGTTTTTAAGAGAGCTACGCAACGAGTACAAACAAGAATATCAAATTTTTGTTTTTCACGAAAAAATTGGAGATGATCATCATTTTAGGCAAATTTTTTGAAAACTTGATACATAACCATTATGCAGCCACCAAAAAAGATGCATAACACATTCTGCAGACGCATAACGAATTATGCAACCATTTTCTCTACTGCATAACAAATTATGCAACTGCATAACAAAGTTATGCATTTATAACAAGTTATGCAACCATTGTTTTGGTTGATTTTAGTGCGTATATAAAAAATTTGATGCATAATGCAGTATGCATTCATATTTACGGATGCATATCAGGTTATGCATCTATTTTCTCGATGCATAAAAGATTGTGCAACTATTTTCTCGATGCATAATGCATTATGCAGCAATATTTTGGATGCATATCAGGTTATGCATCCATTTTCTCGACTGCATAACAAGTTATGCATCTATGACAAGTTATGTAGCCACTGTTTTGGTTGATTTTAGTGGATACAAAACAAACTGATGCATAATGCATTATGCAGCCATATTTTTGGATGCATATCAGGTTATGCAGCTATTTTCTTGATGCATGAAAGATTATGCAGACATTTTCTCAACTGCATGACATGTTATGCAGTCATAACAATATGTTATGCATAACTAGCCACCAACTTCACAGCTCCCCATCTATATCTCGGCAAAAATTAGACTCTTCAATCTCAGACAACAAGCACGCCCTCATATCCATTGTTGCAGACGTAAAATCAACATCGAAATGCCAGAACTCCATGTTGCTGCTTCTCAGTTTCCTGAGCTTGCCTTAACCCATCTGATTCTCGACCGACAACCTATTCAATCACCCCCACTGACTGCATAAATTCTGGTCACATCACAACTTATCCCTCTAAACATCAACCAATTCCAAACAACATCCCAAACACCAAACACCAATTGTCTCTGTATCTCAAGACAATTCAGCTACAACCAATTTCATTTAACACCCATCTCAGACCTTAATTTAATTGTCAACTATATAAACTCAATCAACAAGAATAAATAACTTAATTAATCAATTGAGAAGAACAGTTACCTCGAAATGTTTCGACTCAAGAAACTAAAGTTAGACTCTTCTTTTTACTCTAACTTGATTCAGTAATTAAAACCAACCCTTCTTCACTTTGAATCAATTCAACAAATTATCTCAGCAAACCTCAACATCACCACAATAATTCAACTTCTTTTTTTGCTTCTTTAGAACATATTTTCCTCCCAAAACTCATCTCTTGTTCATTGTCGGAAACATTACCACATCTGCAGTTCCAATTCCACCATTTGAGGTTCATAAGAAATATCTAAACAAACCCCAACTTACTGATTTCTCTATTCATCACCTGAAACCTAATTTCATCTAAAATTCTTCTTGAGTTTGTCTTTCAGAAACCCTAACTAACTGACTATCCAAATCGATGATTCTTCCTTCAGTTTCATAACCAATCCTCACAAACCCTTAGATTCATCTCTAGTTACCTCAAATCAGACCTTCATCAACTCACAGAAACCTCACTTCTGTTTGATTATTTGATTCATTTTCAGAAATCATGAACTAATTCTCGGAATCATGAACATAAGAAGAACATGAGAGGGACGGAAGAAGAAGAAAGAGAATAAAAGAGAATGAAAAAGAAATCTGATACAACCTAATTTCCTAAATTATGGGCTTCTGTGAAATTTTCACCCAAAAATTGGGTGCGCGCCTGAGATTTCACGCCCGTGGGTTTGAGAGTGGGAAAAAACTGAAAAATAGGTGTGGTGGTAGTTTTCACAAAGTAAAAACCCATAACTAGCGCAAAAACTCGTTCAAAACAAGCCCAAGATACAACTCATTCTCGTGTAAGCCCATAAAAGGCCCAACAACCAACATAAACCATACCCAAGTTGGCTTCATGACTTTTTGGGCACTACTCAAAAATGGTGGGGACTACTAAGTGATAAAATATCTACTCTATAATTATAAGGGGTGTCCTAAAGTGTGGAAATGACTAACCTACCCTTAACCTATAAATATATATTTAACCACCCCCTCCCATCACCACCACCTATATATATAACCACCTCCTCCCATCACAACCACCGCTCACCACCACCTCGAACCACCACCACATCCACGAACCACCACCACATCCACCTCTATATATCACTTTATTTAAATCATTAACAAAACAAAATCAAAATCAAAATGATAACAAACCCATTAATTGCCATTCATTTTTGGTTGAAAAAATGAGAAGTAATCATCAAAATGAGTTGAAAATGGAAGTTGCAGAGAGAAGTTCGACTAGGAATTATCTGAAAATTTTTGTCGAACTAGCCGAATTCAACTTTAATTGAGGTTTTTCTTTCGGAGAAAAGTTCGGTTACATCGCAATTTTTTTTTCCTAGCCGAACTTTTAGTTCGGTTACGTCGCAATTTTTTTCTCCTAACCGAACTTTTCTCTGAAAACCTATATATTGAGTTCGGTTACGTCGCAAATTTTTTCATTTAATTTTCCAGCCGAAGTTAAGTTCGGTTACGTCGCAATTTTTTTCTCCTAACCGAACTGTTCTCTGAAAGAAAAAACTCCATTAAAGTTGAGTTCGGCTACCCGTGTTTTTAGAAATATTAGGCGAACTACACTTGCAGATGAGTTCGGCTACCTGTTCTTCAAATGTCGTAGCCAAACTTTGTTAACCAAACCGAAATCAATTTGTAAATTGTTCATTTTTAGGAATGTTTTGACCAATTCAAGCACCGTTAACTAAATTTGAAGTATCCGTGAGTATCCAAAACATCATACTCTTGTTGTAGCTCTTAAAGAAAAAGAACTAACTTTTTTTCTTCCAAAACCCTCATCTTCATCTTCTTCTTTTGAAAAAAATCAAATTATTAATTTAATCTCACTAATCATTAATTAACTCACTAATCAGTACACTAATTAATTTTATTACCAAGGGAAAGTTTGGTATTAAAAAAAATAGATAAGGGTTGACTCAAAATTACTTCAAATATCCACCCAAAAAATGAAGAGTAGTCCCCCTCCATTTTTGAGTAGTTCCCAAAAAATCGTTCATTGTTTTTGCACGTAACTTTTCCATTTTTCTCCGCTGGATTCGAATTTTCGCCGTTTACAAGATAGTGGTGAGAACTTCTGAGTTTGAACGAATTCCACCTAGTATTTGATCCGTCTTCACTTCCTTGTTCATTTTAAGAACGCGCGATTGAGGATACTAAAACTAATTGGGGGATAGAGGAAAAGGACAAAAACTAGATTTAAATATCAAATCAGGGTCATCTTTTATCTAAGTATTTTATATAATTCTCACTAATCAGGTTTAAATGTTTAATTATAATTAGGAAAAATCTTTAGTATTTGTTAAATGATTAGTGTGTACTTTTATTTGTATTTGGGTGAGTGAGGTGAGAGTAGAAGGAGGGAAAAAGTATTTGAAAGGGAACTTTTTTTGGTGAAAATGGAGGATGATTATGAAGAGAGAATTGCTGCTAAGAGGTTGAAAATTTGATTTTTTTCTTTGAATCCACCATTTTTGCAGCTGAAAAAGCTCGGTGCCGGCATGGACGTGGTATGAATACAATGCCGGAAGCAGCCATACCGGCATGGTATTCATACCACGTCCATGCCGGCACTGAGCTTATCCCCCATTTTGAAATTTAAGCCGGCATAGTATTCAACCAAAAAACTATGCCGGTACAAAAGTTGTGTTTTTACCTACCGCTATCCAGGGGGTCCGGGGGGGGGGGGGGGGGGGGGGGGGGGGGGGGCGTAGCCCCCCTAGCAGAGTGCGAGACAACGTCTCGTAGAAAAAATTTCTGGTTTTGAAATTCAAAACCTATTCCGTTTTTAATTTTTTCTGGTTTTAATTAGTCCACTGCCGGCACGTTAGTTAATTCTCGAGCATGCCGGTACTGCTAACGACATAGTATGTTGCTCAAATTTCTTTGCCGGCACATGATGTAAAGTATCTAGAAAATAAAAAAAAAAATTCGCTTAACTACCGGCATTGATAGATTTCTATCGAGCATGTCGGCATTTAGTTACGACATTGAATGCTAGTTACCAAGCACGCCGACACCATTTTCCGGCATGGTCTTCATCAATTCCGGCATGGTCTTCATCACTTCCGGCGATGTAAAAAAATCTGACATGGTCTTCATCACTACCGACATGGTTTTCATCACTACCAACATGTTTTCATCACTTCAGGCATGTTCTTCATCACTTCCGACATGGTCTTCATCACTACCGGCATGGTCTTCATCACTACCAGCATGGTCTTCATCACTTCCGAATGTAAAAATAAAAAATCGTTCTCAAAGTGAGGAGCCGGCAGAGAAGGAGAAGAGAATTTGAAAGGGAGTGGGGAAAATTTAGAAATTGAAAGAAAATGGGGAATATTTAGGTTTCAAAGCCCTAACCCTAAAAGAGATTAATAAGAAGTGAAGATGGAAATAGGGGATGTGATTTTGTTTTTTGATTTTAAGTTTTTATATTTTTATTTTGAGGGAAGGGTATTTTAGTATTCCCCCCCCCCCAGAAAACACCCCTTAGCAAACACTATTGGTTGGGGGAAGCAATTTATATCTCCCAATTAGTTTAAGTATCCCCCAATCGCGCGTTCTATTTTAACACTCTATAGTTTCTTTTGGATGATTCAATCTAACTGAGATAAAAAATAACAACAAGAATAATACAAGGTAATGTACAAAAAAAAAAGACAAGAAACACCATCTTTCGATTACTAGGTGTAGTTGCAGGAAATCCCACAACACACCCCTTGTATTATCATGACTATAATTTCTAGATCTAAACTTATTTGATATAAAAATAAAGATAAAGATAATGAAAATAGAAAATAAGACACAAGATTTACGTGGTTCGATCAATTTGATCTACATCCACGGGGTTAGGTTTCACTATGATCATTGAATTACATATGAATTACATTGAGACTCCATTAATGAGTATTTGGAGCTCTCTCTCTGGTTTTTGGGGAAGAATAAGAAGATAATAATAATACAAGTTCCTTTTCTCCCTCCTACCTTTCTCTTTATATAGGATGCTACCTAGTGGATGACAGCTCATATACAACTAAGATTTCCCCTAATTTCGGATCTGGCTTGCGATATCATCGCAAGCTTACAAATGTTAATTTCGCAGATCTTCTAATCTTCGCAAAGTTATTACATTTTTCTTATGTTTAAGCTAATATCACCTATTGTATCGTTTCTCAAAGTGCTCTGTGACATTTTTGTAATGCGTTGTTAAGAATTTCGCGAGCGCATCGTTGTCGCGAAATTCTGATCCTACATCTTGCCTCTTTTTTCTTGAATATTGCTTGAAGAGCGATCTTCAGGAAAAAATCCATTGTTGTAGTTGTTGGAGAGATATACGTGTTGTCTGAGTAGTCTTTGATCTTTGTTGATTAAGGAACGAGCAAAAGAATACAGGACTTGAAAAGTACGTACTTGCCTCTATTCTTCTGTGAAGTTCCGGAATGTTGCGTAGTAAATAAGAAGTATCATCTCTTGAAGTATGCGAAGTATGAAGTATCCTTGAAGAAGTATTAGAAGTACTCAATCCTCGAAATATATAAGAAGTATGAAGTATGAAGTATCCTTTGAGAAGTATAAGAAGTATTTGTCCTTGAATAATAAGTATTGCCTCTATTCGTGCGAAATGATTACTCCATTTTTTGTGAGGATTCTTATTGTTCATTAGCGAACGTCCACTTTGGGAATGATTATTGTCGAGGAGATAAAGAACATAAAATGTTTTCTTGGTAATCCATAGTTACTTATGTTCTTTATCTATGAGGGTAGAATCCTTGAGAAAATGTTGAATGTGCGAATTATTTCCTTATTCTTATCTTGCCTCTGTCTCATGTTTTGTGCTCATGCGATAGTATAATCTCTTCAAGTTGCTTATAATTGTGCGAAATAATTGAGCGAGATAATCACATCATTCGGAAGAATCATATTCTGCGAAATTCTGACACATTCTACAAAATTTTGAATCATTCTGCGAAATTCTGAATCATTCTGTGAAGTTCTGAATAATCTTGCGAAATTCTTGAATAATCCTGTGAAATTCTGAATAATCCTGAATAATTCTGCTAAATTCTGCGATATTATTGCGAAATTCTGCAATATTATTCCGTACAGTTTTGTAAAGTATTTATGCGAACATAATGCTTATGTGATGATTATGTTATGAAATGTGTATGCGATGTTTATGCCATGAAATGCTTATGCAATGCTTTTATGATGCGAGTATGATGCTTGTATGATGAGAATGCTTATCTATTGCAATGTATAGTTAAGGTTTGTGTTACTTAGCTCATTTTCCCGTCTAAAATTGGTGTAGCTTTAAATTGCTTCCATTCTTCATTTCTCTGCCTTTTTCTTTAGTGTATGCATTCTTCTTCGTGTAGTTATTGTTCTTCACAAGTTCTTACTTGTGTTTCATCTTCCCTCTTTCCTGCACTATTAGTATCTCATAACAGTATGATCATAATATCAAGTCTGCGGCATTTCCACTGCCTCAGTTTCATTTCCATGTATATATTTGCTAGCTTATTTGCTTACATATAATCATTTTCGCAAGCTTACCTGCTTACTCATTTTCTTATGTGGTCTTATTTTGCCTTCCTAGTTAAAGGTCTTATTTTGCCACCTCTTGTCATTGCGACAAAATCGCAGGACGTCTTTGCACTTTCATGCAAAAACCCATTGATCTTGCCTTAACTTTTTCTTTTGTATTATTGCCTCTTCAGAATTGTTGCGACAATATGACAGGCCTAAATATTCTTGCGAAAATAAATCCCCATGACATTGCCGTCTTGCGACGAAATCGCAGGACGTCTTCACACTTTCATGTAATGACCTATTGATCTCGTCTTATCTTTTTCTCTAGTATTGTTTCCTCTTCAGGATTGTCGCACAAATATGACAAGTCTTAATACCCTTGCGAGTAAAAAGCCTCATGACATTTGCGTCTTAAGACACTTATCAACTCCCTAATGGAGGGTGCCGCCCTTATCTCCCCCCGGTTGCCCCTTCAAGGAGGCGTACTTCTACCATACAAGGTTAACTCCTCCCATCCAGTCTTAACAACAACCAGTTGTTTTCGCAGCCTCTTGTCCCTTTTACCTATAGGGCTTATAGTTACGAGACTGCACCCTAAGTGGGGTTTTCTTCGGGCCGAGTGCAGTATAATCCAAGACTTGTCAAGAATGGCAAGGTACGCTCCATACGCCCCTGGCATTCTTGACTCAACCGTGTATCTCGGCGCCTTGATCAGATTATGCACTCCTTGGGAGAGTCCTTATTACCTTAGTCGCCCAACCTAAGTCATAAGCCTAAGCTGAGAATCCAAGGTGCCTCTCCCGGATGGGCTTTATTGACCCCAAATCTCCATGACTCAGGTTCCAGGGGAAGTGTAACCTTTTCCCTGAGTCATGCTACAGGTACCCCCTTCTATGACGTACTTTAGGTCTTACATTTGCCTCTTGCGAAATTTTATTCGCGAACTAGGGTGTACGCCATAAAGGTTCGCCCCGTTCTAATCTTAGATTTTTATAGATCTTAGATTGTCTCTTGCAAAAAATTTGCGTTTCTTTGTTCTTTTATTCTTTCATTCATTCTTTCATTTCTGTCATTTCTTTCATCCGCTCTTTCATTCTCATAATATCATATCATTTGAAGTAAAGTAAATATTCAAGAGAAATTCTAATACATTATAATTCTGAAATCTTTGTAATTGTGAAATCTTTGTAATTCTGCGATTGTTTCGCATTTTGTAACTCAAATCAATAATCTTTTTATTCTCTACAAAAGAAATATTCTAGAGAAACATATAAATTGAATTTTCTCAGTTTTCTGTAATTATGAAATCTCGCAATCTTTGTAATTTTGAAGTCTTTGTAATCTTGAAATCTTAGTAATCTTTATAATCTTTGAGATCTTGAAATCTTTGGAATCGTGCGATTGAATCGCTTTTTGTAAATCAAATCAAAAATCTTTTTATTCGTTCTTAGTATAAAGTAAAATGTTCAAGGAAGTGGTACTTATCTTTCATGTGAGTCGTTGTTGTTGTCAAAGAAGTGAATAAATGCCTTGAAATATATGAATTTCGCGCAGCAAAAAGAAGTGTGAGAAGTGAGACTTGAACCCTTGACCTGCTTCTTGGATTTTCTCGCACCATACTAACTGTGCTAAGCCTCTCTTGCGAAATAATCAAAGTTCTTGCGAAGTAATCAAATTCCAACTGTGTGAGAAGCACTTCTGTATAAATTTCGCGTAACAAAAATAAACATGCGAGAAGCAAGAATTGATCCTGCGACCTGCTGCTTGCATTCATGCCTCCTGACCAACTGTGCAAGCTTCTTCTTTGCGAAATTATCATCAACTCTCTTCTGTGTGAAATAATCAAAGAAATATCTGTGCGAAAAATACGCAGGTTTTGGGACTTGATCACACGACCATGAACTCATTAACTTCGCAGATGACCAATTGTGCTGCCTCTTTTTTGCGAAATAATGAAACAATATTGCGAAATTATTCATTTTTCGCTCTCTGTAAAAAAGAAGAAAATTATGTTCACAGGAGAATTCGAACTTGTGACCACGAACGCACATACTGCTCTCTGGACCAATTGTGCAAGAACCTCTCTGCGAAATTAACGCATAACTTTTTTCCTTATTCTTTTATTCTCCCATGCAAATGAGAAGAAAATGAAAAATATGTGTCTCTGCGAATTCGAACCCGTGACCTATTCGTTGTTCGCTCTATACTTTGATTAGTTGTGCTTCACATATTGAGTTTTATTCTGATCTTCTTCTCATTGTTTATCATTATTGATTATTGTTCCTTCGCATACGATGTTGTGTATTCTTTTAATCTTAGCAGCTGAAGTTGTCTTCGCACGTAGCAAGTCCTTGTTTTCGTCCTATCTGTTCGTCTTATCTTTTAGGAGGTCTAATATTCATTTTATTTGGTAGTTCCTCTGCCTGATTTCGTCCTTTGATCTCCTTGCTTTATTAATAGTTCCAGTTCATGTTTTGCTGGTCTTGCATTAACTCTTTGTATGTTGGTCTAGCTCATCATTTGTGGTTGTTGGGGCTGCTATGGTCATCGTTCTTTGTTTAGCACCGCTAGAATGGGGTTTTATGCTCCTTTGAGTTCTTTTCTTTGTTGAAAACTTGGATCTGTTGTTCTTACTTAAATTGTGTATCTGCAACTCATTAGTCAAGTTAGTGATGTAATGATCTTACTTTCTTATTGTTGGATATCATCGTCCTTCTATCATCTTCGCATAGTTTGTTTTTCTTCTTTTTTTTTTGTTGTCTTTCTTTCTTCTTTTCATTCTTGATAATCCCTATGAAGGATTTACGTGAGTTTCCTTGAGCTGTTCATGCTGTCTACTTCCACTTTTTCTTTATTTTCGCGTAGTACCATCCTTCCTTTGTGTTTATCCGTATATTTCTCCTTGCATTTGTCGTTGGAGTTTATTCTTTCGCATAAGAATACCCTGCATTCTTTTCGTGTTTGTGCGTCACTTTGATTTTCTCTTCACCTCTATTTCACCGCACACATTTCCATTAGATTTATCTTATAGTAGTATTGAGACTTCGTTCATTACTCCTTGTCTTTGCTCCATTGTAGAGAAGATTAAGTTCCATTTCTTTGTATTGCGAACTTGTGGAACCATTTCTTCGCGTATTAATAATTTATGCTGGTAAGATCTCCAATTATGCATTGCTGCGAACAACAAATCAATTCTGTGAAAAATCTAGAGAAGTTTATAGTAAGCCTTGTCTTGTTTCAAGTGCTTTAGCTCTTTGTTCGCACGGAATATTGCCCACTGATTTCTTCTTCGTGTACGTCTTAGAATTTATCCGCACCTAATTTCTTGTCCTCTCTTGGTCTACCTTTCATCCTTGAGTTTCCTTGCCTTACGTGATGCCTTCTCTCAGGTGAAATTAGGTAATGTTACTGTAAATTGGTTCTTCGTCTCTTCGTTACATCCATGGAAAGGATCACCACCAGATTCCGTTTTGTATCACCATCAGCACTTTTATATGTATTTTGTTGTGGAAAGATGATTCTTCGCTCTTGTAGAGATACATCTCAATTTTTTAGGCTTTTTCTTCGAACCTGTGCCATCTGCGTTGAATACTTTCGCACTCAAAATCTCCCAGATCTAGAATTTTGAACATATAAGTAAAGAGATGGAAAAGATTTTGTTATGTTTGAACAATCAATAGATGATGATTCGTTATATTTCGCTCTTTGTATCAGCACGACCTTTGATGCGGCTCTAACATCTATGTATCTTTTTCTTTTGATTTTGTGAACTTCTGATGGTATTTCTTGCTTGAAGACCAGAATTGTTCGCTGGAGTTTCCCCTTTTGACCCTAAATTTTGTAGATCTAGATGCACAATAGCTAATTTATTTGAATCTCCTTCAAACCAACAAGAAACAATCCCTGTTTCTAGCGCCAAAATGTAGTTGCAGGAAATCCCACAACAAACCCCTTGTATTATCATGACTATAATTTCTAGATCTAAACTTATTTGATATGAAAATAAAGATAAAGATAATGAAAATAGAAAATAAGACACAAGATTTACGTGGTTCGATCAGTTTGATCTACATCCACGGGGTTAGGTTTCACTATGATCATTGAATTACATTGAGACTCCATTAATGAGTATTTGGAGATCTCTCTCTCTCTGGTTTTTGGGGAAGAATAAGAAGATAATAATAATACAAGTTTTTTTTCTCTCTCCTACCTTTCTCTTCATATAGGATGCTACCTAGTGGATGACAGCTCATATACAGCTAAGATTTTCCCTAATTTCGGATCTGGATCGTCGCAAGCTTACAAATGTTAATTTCGCAGATCTTCTAATCTTCGCAAAGTTATTACATTTTTCTTATGTTTAAGATAATATCACCTATTGTATCGTTTCTCAAAGTGCTCTGCGACATTTTTGTAATGCGTTGTTAAGAATTTCGCGAGCGTATCGTTGTCGCGAAATTCTGATCCTACACTAGGACTAGATAGTAAATTATGCATTTGTCAGATATGAAATCGCGTTAAATACCAAACATGTAAACATAAAAACAATGTGATCCAATTCTTATCCCATTAAACTAAGTTTCCAAGTCTGTACTGATTTGGAAGACAATACAAACTTTGAGTCATAAACCTTGATTTTGGATTACAATATCAGTTTTTCTATTGAAAAAATAAGTTTGGTATGACAAGTATTACTTTGAGTAATTATGATTTCGATCCAAGGGGGAACTTATGTCATGAACAAGATTTTAGGTCAATGGTTCGATTTTAAGTCATAGTAGTACATTTTGACTTACTATGCATATTTCTATATAAGGGTATGTATTTCATCACGCGGGGCTTTATGACATGCCAAAATCGGATAACGAGGCGGATCTCGATGCTCGTCAGTGAAACTATGCACCGCAACGTTAAATCTACCATAAAACTTAACTTATCGGAAACAATACTTAATGATCCATTATTTTCCTCACGAATTAAAAATTATCTCATGGTTCTAAAGCTGCATTGTAATACAAAATCTATGGTAGAGATATCTTCGGGATTCACTATTTATATGTGCAGGGCATAATGAGAACAAAATTATAAAAATATATTTGATCAATATATGTTGATATAATATTATTTTAAATAGAATGTACTTTATGAAATATATTTTCTTTCGTCTTTCTCATCGTGATGAGTAGTTAAATCTTCTTCTTTAGGATTGAAGTTGATCCTAGTGTAATGAGTCTTTAATACTTATATATATATATGTATCTTTATTTTATTTTATTTAGTTTTTGACGTGCGGTTAATAAAATATTTATTCAATTGGGGAATTATTTTTTCAAGCTTAATTATTATTATTTTTTTTAAATTAAAACATCCAAACAAGAATATGTATGTATATATCTATCTGTCAAAAAATTGCACTTACATGATAAGTTTTTTTTTTGAATAAAAATGGTTATATTAAGAGAAAAAATATGTACAAAAGCAGAAACACATTACAACACACACATCACATGTGCAGTATTGTATCCCACTGGAAAAAAATTTGGCTTACAGTAAATCCCTTAAAAACATCTTTATCAAAAAAATCAGAGAGCAATGGTTTGCTTCACATTCAAAATCAATTCAGCTGCTGCTTTAGGTCTACCTCCATTATGAACTCTTTTACTCCTCTCTTTCCATAAGTGCCACATAACAACATAAATAGTCTTCCACCAGACTTCCTTGCACCTTCCTTGCACTTACATGATAAGTTGATTGCAATATATCCTTTTAATCAATAACGAAAGAAATTTCAAGTTTTCGACCAAACTGTACTGGTTCGGACTAATGGAAACTGCAAGATGAAACTTAGCTTATATAAAGAAAACTCTCTTTATTGATGTTTAGAAAATCTCTCAAAACTAAACACAAAGCTCTAATCTTGCTCATATGATCAACCACAACTTTGGTGATCATATATATATGGAACTATGAATTCCTTTTCCTAGTCCTATTACCTTATTACATGTCTTTCCTTTTCTTAGAACTATATGACTTCTAATTCCCTTAGGATTACATCAATTTCCTAATCTTGTCCTAACCAACTTGTTAGTGACTTCTATGTTGAAGTTTAACCAACATTCACCCCGTTAAGCTTCAACCTTACCCGTGACATATCTTGTACTCCAATCAGTTGTCTCATTTCTTCAAACTTTATCCGAGCTAATGCCTTTATCAATATATCTGCTTTTTGCTCAGTTCCTGGTATGTGTTCAACGTTGATGATCTCCTTCTCGATACATTCTCGTATGAAATGATACCTTTTGTGAATGTTTTTCGTCTTCCCATGAAACACTGGATTTTTAGTGAGTGCAATTGCAGACTTATTATCAATCTTTATGAGAACTTTTTCAGGTTCTCTTCCTTTGATTTCACCCAACAGTTCTTGAAGCCATATTGATTGTTTAGCTGCTTCTGTTGCGGCCATGAACTCATATTCACAGGATGAGAGGGCTACAATGTCTTGCTTATGTGAACACCATGTAATAGGTGCTTCACCTAGATAAAATGTATGACCAGTTGTACCTTTTCCATCATCTTGGTCAATATTATGACTGCTGTCACTATACCCAACAATTCCTTTTGATCCTCCTCGACCATACTTCAATCCACAGCTGATTGTTCCTCTTAGATATCTCAATATCTGCTTTATTACATCACCATGAGACTTGCGTGGACTCTGCATATAATGTCTTGCTACTCCCACAGAGAAAGCCAAATCTGGTCTTGTGTGTAATAAGTATCTTAGGCATCCAACATTTCTTCTATAACTCGTTGAATCAATCTCTGCTTCTTCTTGTGCCTTTGAAACTTTAAGTCCAAACTCGATTGGTATCTTAGTTGGATTACAAGTTTCAAGTCCTGCTTCTTTCAGAATTCTCCTTGCATAAGCTTCTTGTTTAATCTGAATCCCATCTACTCCTTGATGGACTTCTATGCCAAGGTAATAAGTGAGTTTTCCGAGGTCTGACATCTCAAACTTTGATGACATTTCTCTCTTGAACTCATTGATCACCTTAAGGGAGTTTCCAGTCAAAAATAGACCATCTACATAAACTGCAATCACAAGAAGCGTTCCCTTTTCTTCTCTTCTGTATACTGATGTTTCTTTAGAGCACTTAACAAATCTCATTTCTCTTAAGATTTGATCTAACTTTGTATTCCAGGCTCGAGGAGCTTGTCTTAGACCATATAGAGCTTTTGATAACTTATAAACCTTATGCTCTTTTCTTTTTACTTCAAAACCTTCTGGTTGTTCAACATACACATCTTCTCGCAATTCACCATGTAAGAATGATGTCTTAACGTCTAAGTGGTGAATTTCCCATGAGTTTGATGCTGCTTCTGCTATTAAGAGACGAATTGTCTCTAGTCTAGCAACTGGTGCGAAAACTTCATCAAATTCTATGCCTGATTGTTGAACGTATCCCTTAGCTACAAGTCTTGCCTTATATTTGTTAATAGTTCCATCAGCATTTCTTTTAACCTTGAAGATCCACTTGAGGCCAATCACTTTTACCCCACCTGGCTTATCAACTAGAAACCAAGTCTTGTTTCTGTTGATTGAAATAATTTCTTCTCTACATGCTTGTGGTGGGACAGCTTGAGCTTCTTGGTTTTCTTCTTCTTCTTCTACGTTATTCTCAGTGTTTTCAATATTTTCTTCTTCTTCTTGATTAACATCATTGTTTCCATTGGTATTGATGATTATGGGTCCTTCGCCTTCATCAATTACTTGATCCCATCTCATGTGAAACATTCCTGGATGCACAAGAGTCTGAGATCGATCATCCAGTTTCTTAAGAGTTGCAGAATCAACTTTTGCGTATGCTTTGCAACCAAACACTCATAAATGATCTATGTTTGGTTTTATCTTTCGCAAACTTTCATATGGAGTCACGTCTTTCAGAGCTTTCGTAGGTATCCTGTTTATTAGGTATGTGGAGTGTCATACAACTTCTCCCCATAGATAATTAGGTACCTGCATGGATTTTAATGAACTTCTCGTCATTTCCATTAGAGTTCGGTTTCTTCTCTCCACCACTCCGTTTTGTTGTGGTGTAATAGGACCACATAAATCAACATGAAGAAGCTCTAATGGCTTTGAGGCTCTGAATGTTGTTGCTTTTGGAAAACCTTGACGCGTTTGTTTCCCAACTAAACATGATTCACAGATATTTGATTCATCGTTTATCTGTGGTAGTCCTCGAACCATCTTGTTCTGAGACATTGCCTTTAAAGTTCTAAAGCTTATGTGTCCTAATCTTGCATGCCACTTCCATGTCTGATCTTCTAGTCTCATATTCAGACACAATGGCCTTCCAATCATGAGACTTATCTTGTAGAGTCTATTCTGTGAGCGTGAGACTCTAACTAAAAGTCTTCCACTTGGGTCATGAACTGTTAGATAATCTTGTCGCATTCTAACATCACATCCAACTTCTGTAGCTTGTCCTAAACTTAGAATGTTGCTTTGTAAGTTTGGGATGAAGTAGATGTTTTTGACAAGCTTCTGTTCTCCGGTCTTGCTCTGAAATATAATTGATCCTTTCCCTTCAATTTCTACAGAAGATCCATCCCCAAACTTCACTTGTCCTTTGATTTTCTCATTGAGTTAAGAGAAATAATGTTTCTTACCAGTCATGTGGTTGCTGGCTCCGTTATCTAAATACCAGATTCCTTCTTCTCCATCCTTTGATTCGTAGTTCTTTGGTATTAGTTTCCCTTCATTTAAGAATACAACTTCGTGCATGAAAAGAGCTGTATTTGCTTCCCTTGTTTCATTCTTGTTTGCTTCTTCCATCTTTTGTATTCTTTCAGGGCATACAGAGGAGAAGTGTCCTAGTTTATCACATCTGTAAAAAATAATTTTTGATATGTCCTTCTTTTCCTTTCCTTGGTTGTGATCAATTTGATTTGATGTTATGTCTTGTGAGTTAAACCTTCCTCCCCTTCCTCGGCCTCTGTTTACTCTACCACCTCTTCCACGACATCTTCCTCTTGTCGCAGAGTTTTGTTGGTAAGAGTTTGTGTAGAAGAGTTTTCCTTGAGTTTCTCCATTGTTTTCTTCATCAAGGATTCTCTCTTCATATGCTTTCAATCTTCCAATTATATCTTCATAGCTAGTCTTCTTTAAATCTAAGACTTGTTCGAGAGAAGCTATGATATGAATATACTTGGATCTTGGTAAAATATTGAGAAACTTCTTTACCAGTTTATCTTCATCAATGGATTGTCCAAGTGACGCAGCTTTTGAGGCTATCTCTGATAACTTTCCTGCAAAGCTATCAATAGTATCAGTGTCTTTCATCTTCACTCTTTCAAATTCAGACATTAAGGTTTGCAGACGGTCTTCTTTAACTCGATCAGCTCCGAGATTACGTGCCTTTATTGCATCCCAAATTTTCTTTGAAGTTTCCTGTTCACCAACTTGTAGAACAAGACATTCTGGTATTGCTTGAAAGAGTAATCCAATGGCAACATTGTTTTTGTCTGGGTCCAATGTACCAGGATCAATTGTTTCCCAAACTTTGTAGATTTTCATCAGTACCTTCATTCTCATGGACCATACTGTGTAGTTTGTGGCGTTGAGGATTGGAACTTGTATTGATGGTGGCGTGAACTGTTTTGCACCCACAATGGTGGTTTCGTTTTCCATGGCTCAGAAACACGCTCCGATACCAATTAATGGCAACTGCAAGATGAAACTTAGCTTATATAAAGACAACTCTCTTTATTGATGTTTAGAAAATCTCTCAAAACTAAACACAAAGCTCTAATCTTGCTCATATGATCAACCACAACTTTGGTGATCATATATATATATAGAACTATGAATTCCTTTTCCTAGTCCTATTACCTTATTACATGTCTTTCCTTTTCTTAGAACTAGATGACTTCTAATTCCCTTAGGATTACATCAATTTCCTAATCTTGTCCTAACCAACTTGTTAGTGACTTCTATGTTGAAGTTTAACCAACAGGGACTAACACAAAGTGTCGATTTTTCTAAATCCCTAGGGTTGGTAATTGATATCTTGGATTGATATTGAGTGGTAAGAACATGATCTTCCATATCTTTATCAATAATTTTGAAGTTTGGTTGCCTGGAGAAATGATGAAAATCATTTTCTTAAGTGAAAAACATAGAAAATTAACATACAATAATATGAAGCTTCAAAACTGTCATCCCGAAATTAGTATCTGATCCCATGGGGAATTTATGAAGGGCCAGCAGATTCAAGATGGTGTACTCATTACAGTACTGATGATAGGCTCAAAGAAAAAATCCTAGGTGGTTATGCAAGTTGGGCATTGTGAAGGCATTCGACAATGTTCACTGAAACTGCACATATGGCATATTGGAGGGAGCTGGTTTTGGAGATAAGTAGAGAAATTGGCTGAATTGGTCACTATCCACTGGCCAATCATCTATACTAGTAAATGGAACTTCAACAAAAAAATTCAAGTACTACAGAGGTCTGAGGCAAAGAGACTCAATGTCCTCTTTCCTTTTCATCTTAGTAGCTGAAATTCTGACCAAGTTGCTCCAAAAAGCTGAGGATCTAAACATGATTGCAATATTCCAAGTGGGCAATGACATAAATGTATCTCATATGTAATTTTCATACGATACTCTAATTTTCTTGGATGCAAAGGACGAAATTGTTATGAACTTGTTGTTAATCAGAGGCCTCAAAATAAACCTAGAGAAGAACACAATTTTCAATCTTGGTGCAAATCAAAATTGCAACAATATGGAAAATATTCTCCATTGGAAGGTAGAGAAACTTCATACGAAGATCCGAGGACCCCACTAGGTTCTACTGCTAGAAAATTTAGCGTATGCAAGTCATCATTGAGAAGTTACATGAAAAGCTAGATAAATGCAAAAAAAGGTTTCCAAGCAAATTAAGCTGGAAAATAGTGTTCTGGGAAGTCTGCCGATATACTTTATGTCATGCAAATTAAGGTTTCCCAGATATACTTTATATCTGGGGAAAAAATGATAAAGGTCATATGATATTTTCTTTGAGGTACTACTACAAAGAAGAGGAAAATAAGTTGGGTAACTTGGGATAAGTTGTGCAAACCCACAGAATCAGGTGGAATGATCATCAGAAATCTAAGATGCACAAACAAAGCTTTATTATCAAAATGTAGTTAGAAGTACTCAATTAAGAAAACATCACTATGAAGAATCGTTGTGCAACAAAGATCAGATGAAGTTGCGCTATTTTTAAAGAAGCACAAGCTACCACGGAGGAGGAAATATTAGAAGGGGATTCAAAAAGAGAAGTGGTTCGTGGAGAGGATATCTAGTATCAAAGTTGCAAATGGACAGGATGCCTCCTTCTGGTATAACAAGTGTCTTATAATTCACCAAATGTACTTAAACTAGCTGATAACAAGTATGAAACAATGACAGATTTAATTAAAAATGGAAGATATATATAACCTTGAAAAGACATCCAACTAATGAGGAAATTGATGAAATAAACAGTGTACTTCTTGTTCTGGGAGACCCACTTTGAGATAGTTGATGAGGAAGACTCCATTGTTCACTCACTTCATCTCAGATCTCAGTCAAAGAAGGCTGCCAATTTTGAGATTTCAGCATCTTAACGAAGCTCATTTTCGTCATGAATGCATTTGGGTCAAGTTTGTCCACCAAAAGTTAAAGCCTTCTTGTGGTTTGTCTGGCATAATGCAATACCTACGATGGAAATTTTGGATAGAATGGGTTATGATATTGAAGTGATATTATGTAGCATGTACAACTAGGTTCAAGAGTATGTGGACCACTCGTTGCTGCATGATAAATTCTCAAAAGAGATTTTGAGCTACTTTATATCTCGTTTTGGTATCCAATAGACTTACAATCTAGCACTGAAGAATCATATGAAAGATTGGTCAGTTAAGATAGAGAAAACATTTGTCCACTCCTTTCGGCAACAAATTTTTAGGCTCTATGGTTATGAAGGAATGGTAAGGTAATGTCGAGAAAGAGGCGTAAAGGCAATCATGAAATGATCAATGAAGTGAAGGGTCTCATATCTATACCAATGAGGTTCTATCCCCAACAAGGTTTTCAGTAACCACTTTTAGGGATCTCATTATAAATTGAGAAGAAATGTTATATCGTAATTAGATCTCGGTGATTAGGTTTGATCCTTTGTTATCTCTTATATATATTTTCATTTTTTGTTTACAATAAGATTTTAACCCTTTTTCCTTCAAAAAAAAAAAAGAAAGAAAGGGTACGAAGCTCCCAATAATGTTTGTACCATTGAATAAAAGAATCGAATCCGATTCAAAATTGTATTGTAAGCAACTATTACATATCTTAATAATCAATTGTATGCCAACTCTTAAAACTTCTCGTGCCTAAACTACACAAGATAAAAGCAAATAATAATAAACTTTAAAAATATCTTATGGTTAGAAAAAAAGAAGTTACATCTTTTTAACATGAATAACTACACTAACCAAAGAGAAGAACAAAAAAAAAAACACTTAATAAACATTTTATCATAAATTTTGTTTATATACATATGTTAGCTAAACAACCTAAAACAGAGGAAAATACACACACTTAAAAGCTACAAACATTTGTTTGCATACTAAACATTTTTTTATATACATAATTTCAGATCTTCTCATTCTTTATCTCACTAATGGTACTAAGTTAATCAGTAGTTGGAATCAAAATTGCCACCACATCAAGTAGTATTAGGATTTTGGAAGGGAATACAAACAGAACCCCAACGATTCCATCTTTGTGTTGCTTTTTATGTTGATGATGCAGGAGCACAAGCCGATTTACTGAATTTATGGCCATTTAAGGTGTTGCATAGAAAAAATGAGTGGTTTGGTAGTTTGGATTTGTTTTCTCATCAAGAGGTAATATCTATGATTCTAATGGAACTAAAGGAAATGGCAGAAAGAAAAACATCTCAAAATATAGAAGTTATTGATTGTGTTATTAGTATTTCTTCATTTTTTTAACAAATCCCAGCGAGTATCAACCGTAAAAGCTGCAAAATTTGCTGGTACGAATATTCTACATCTTATCAATGAAACTTCCGCAGTAGCTTATAGATTGTTAAACAAATCATTTGCAAAGAAATATCAAAAAGAAGAGTCTTCTCAATCTGATGATGAATTTAAAAAATTTGAGAAAGAAAATATATTGGTTTTGCATTTAAGTGGCGGATCATTAATTGTCGCAGTTGTGAAGATTGAAGAAGAGCGATTTTTTTTTGAGGTGATTGTTGTAGGAGGAGATACTTATCTTCTTTTTAGTGAAGTTGGTGTGGAGTTTTCATTGCAAGTAGTTAATTATATATTGCACTAAAACTTTCCAACAAAAACATCTCCAATCAATTTTCTTAGTCAATTTAAAAACGAGTATCATGGTAAGCTTATTCGCATCATGAGTGGGTATAAAGAAATAAAAACACGTAATAAACATTTTCTTATATACATGTGTTAACTAAACAAAACAAAAGAGGTAAAACACACACACACTTAAATGCAATCAAACATTTGCTTGCATACTGAGCGACAATATTCATGCCTACACATATGGATACGAAAATATCCTAACAAATGCATGGTAAAGTAATTTATTCTGAATTATTTGGTTTATAATAATGAATATTATCTGTGAAAAAGATGATCAAAGTTTGAAATCTGAATAAACAAATAATTTACTTACAAAGGATACAAAGATGATGCTAGCTGGAAACTGGGTGTTACCTATAATTGAAACATTTGAACAAACAAATTTTATTAGCAAAAGATCAAATCTAATAAAACATTAGAATAATTAAACTTTTGCCTTGTGGCCGCTCGCGTAATCAGTAGGAAGGGTTTGCGCGTGTTTTCTTGAAGGGAAAAAGACACTTTAAACCAATGAACATTAGCATTGATATTAACACGTTGGTGTATTTTATCCCCCTTGATATCACTCTTATTATACACAATAACAATGGTTTTCTTACTATCAGCTCCAAAAAACATGAAACCTTCATTGTATAAGAATTTCAAGCGAATGATCAAGTTGACTTTCTTTCAAATTGTTGTTTGGGCATTACTTATTGCCAGAAATAAATAATACATGGTTTTGTACCTATCAAAAGACATTGCTGCTAAAATCCTCATTCGAGTATAAGTTAATCAAGAAAACATAAGATGTTGATGCATCAACAAAAGAGAAAATAAAATCTTTGACTCGAAGGGATTTCAACCCACAATACCTGCAACTCGCGTTTCGTAATTCCAAACAAAAATAAAGATTTTTTCGAACGAAAAATACTATGTGCTAGGTTATATCTATTGTGATGATCAATAGTTTATATGGTCGTGGTTTTTGATGGTTAAGTGCTACAACCCAAGTTGAAGGAAATCAATATTCATACATCTCCTCACACTCGACGGTAGATTTCGCAAGAACTTCAAGAAGGTCAAATTTGTTTCTGTATGACTGAAAGATTCGGTCAGAAGGGTGATGTATTGTGGGTTTAAAATTTCATCACCAAAGACTATGTTGATATTCCTTTTGTGATTGAGAATTTTCATAAACACTTATTGCTGAATTCTGTGATTAAATAGTTGTCCGCATACTGAGCAATAATGTTCATTCCTACATACTAGGATTATGATCAGCACAAATATGACCTCGAATGATAGGTTAGTTGCCTCAACGCGAAATGCATGTAACTGTATTTCTCGGTGGTTTCACGCACTGATTAACTTCAACTAAAATTTGAAGATTTATTGAACCGCTAATACTAGTTATTGTAACCGAGTTGACTGTAACTGTGTTACCTTTATCTGGTGATGTTACTCCTGTTACAAAGTATTATCCGGAGATGATTCAAAAAAAATATCGATAAATAATTTGGTGTTGACGATTTTCGAACTTAAGTCAATGACACCATTATACTACAGTGACACCCAACAACTGTGTCTACCATATTGTCACCATATCGATATTATACGAACTGCAGGCTGCATCATATATGTCATGGAGGTATGGAGTTAAAGACTCATGAGTTTATAAATTTGAAAACTATGAATCTATCACTTCTGATTGTCTCATTTTACCCAAATCGAGATTATAGTCTTAGAAATCTTATCTATTGTGTCATGATGTTGTAACATTTGCTCCATCCTAGAGATTGCAAATTATATTCTCAATTTGGTGTAATGAAAAACTATTTTTTATCCACAAGCTTATTGGGCAATGCATATAGAATGGTTTTTAAGCTATTAGATGAAATGATACACAAAATAATTACGCTTAAATATTTTATTTTATTTTGTTGAAACCGAATAACCATAATTGATTGTTTTATGCTGAAGTTAAAATCGCAATGGGTTTGATAGTGTCAACTTCCCAGTAAATTGAAATAGGTAAATTCGAAAATAAAAACCACAAAATATCATCCGGAAAAAATTTATAGCACAGTCTTGCAAAACAAGATATATCTTTAAAAAGTTAACAACAAAATCCAAATCGACGTTCTCTACATTCACATTGCTACTAAAACGATGTTGGATGAGGATCTACTGGTCCCATGTCTCCCCAGACATAATTCATCTTAATTCCTCAATTCCTTTGATCCGAAGTCGCGGACCCGCAGTACGGTTGCCAATAGTTGGTCTTATTGATCTTTTTGATATCCTAGTATCTATGTTAGTATAAATTTTCATGATTGTTAAAGGCTGGTACCAGCATTAGCGGTAGTACCATTTCAGTGATCCAACAATGGGGATCACTTATAAGTATTTTTCTTATATCAAATGGTACCAGCCCCGTTAATGCTGGCACCAGATTTAAGCAATCGTGTAACTTTTCATCAGTTAGATTCCTTAGTCAACAATCATATTTTGAGTCCCATTCTTACTTGGTTTATTGTGTTCGTCCAAAAATGGATTTACTTTTACTTTTTCTTTTGAGTGTAAGTTTAAGTTCAAACACACTTGGAAAATTAATTCGAAAATGGTACATACACTCGAAAGGCTTGTTTAGTCCATTTCACACCCAAAAGATGTATAGTCGTCGTCCTTTTAATAAAAAAACAAAAAAAGATGAGTTTATATAAAATAAAATTACCTTTAAGTTGAATAGAATGTCATCTTATCTTATTTTGTTTTTATTTTTATGGTTTATAATATTGGATCTTTCTGTAAAAATTGAGGACCCAAGTTTAAAAGCACGAGAGTAAAAGTGTCAAACACATATTAACTGTTGGAAGGTTTCAATTTGGTGGAAATTGATGTTTTTCCTAATGATTGTTCAAACAAAATTCTAAACATGAACTTGACCGCCTATAATAATTTGTGAACACTTAGTTGTACGTATTATTTGTTATTTTATTTTTGTAGTTAAAGGTAAATCTCCCGATTTTAGCAATACAGATACGTCAAACGTTAAAACAATAAGAAAAACAGGTGTCTAATTCTAAATATGAAACCAAGGATATTTGAAAAGGGGCACTTCAATTTATTATCAACAATTCGAATTTTCTTCTTTGTTAAAATTATGATGTCCCAAAGGGTAATAATATGAAAATCCATCATCATCACGATCACTTCCTGCAGCCGTTGATTATCATAGAATTGTAAAAAGAAACCACTTTCAGTAAATTTCCTTGAAACATGAATTTAAAATAATTGTAGCAATCAAAAAAATCACAACTTGTAATAAATACCTAACTGGCATATGGAAACCATTAGAGATGATATTAATTGAACATAATGTATAATAATTATTAAGAAATTCATTTTTTTTTTTTTTTTGTGAATAAGGCATTCATTAAAAACTAAGACCATGTATGAGTCTGAATTACATCCAAAGTATATCCATCTAATATAGAGGCCTATGAGAGGACTCTCCTGATATTAGCTTTATCTACTGCAAGTTTGTGTTGAATACAAGAAGGAGGGGTAAGTTCCCAATCCATAACTGAAATTAAAGTTTTTGCGAATTTAGTAAGTGAGTCTACCACAACATTTCCTAGTCTGGTAACAAAATAAAAACCTTGAAAATTTGGGAAATCTCTTGCCACTTTATCTGCTTCTTCGAAAAGAACTTTACTCATCCATGTAACTTCTGAATTTTTTCCGTTTAGAAAGTTGAATAAGCTTTCACAGTATGCTTCTGTACTGAAGTCCCTGATACCCTTCTACTTAGCCCAGATAGCTCCCTGGAGCACTCTTAATGCTTCTGCTTCTTGTGGGTCTAGAGTGACTGAAGGTCATGCTCTGCCTCTTTCGAAGTTCCTTGTAGTTCATCATTTTTCTCTGATTGGTGGGATACTTATATAAGGATAAGAGAATGTAGGTGTTTGTGGGTGAAAATTGTTTCTGCTGATTTCAGTAATTTCGTGTGTGTAGGTGAGAAACGAGTCTAAATCCTAAACAATGTATTGCACGGGAGTACTTTTTATTCGAGAGATCAATGTACAATCCTGGCCTAAACCAAGAAATTTTCGTTCCAGGATTGCTTCGGTCACAAAGTGAAGGAGTAAGGCTGGTCTAAGGGAGGGAAGCGAAGAAAGTGTTGAGACCAGAATAGTTGATTCTAGAAGTGTGGGTGTTTCGTAAATTGTATCAGAAAGTTGAACTGCCTAGATGAATGAAAAGCTATCAGATGATTTCTGGATGTTGTATTGTTCTTCTGACCAAAACTTGTTGTTTGGTGGAAAATAGGTGAGACCTATTTATACAAGTCGCAACAAAACGTACCCTGGTCTCGTGGGAAGTGGAAACGATTGAGTGGTGAAAGAAGGGAGTAACGGGTAACGCCTGGAATTATGTTTCCATAATGAAGGATACGTTTACACCATTACTTCTTGCCATTACTAACCCCCCCGCTTTATGACACTTTCTGTAACGGGCGTATTGCACGCCGCACGCTGTAAACCGCCAGACCAATACCCAGATGAGTATCCCCCAGTTTGTGACATGTTTTGATGTCTCGAGTGTTTTCGTGGAAAACATGTAGCACTTTTATACGCGTGTCAAGTTAAAAATGAGAGGTTTGCCGCAGGTAAATAGCATATGTGATGTTAGGCTCGTTTTGGCTAGTCGCCTAAAACTTTTCACGAGCTAGACGACTCGGTGACGAATTTTGATGGCTGAGATTACATATCATGAGGAAGAATGGCCACTGATTATAGACGCATATTGTTGTATAGCGAAGTGGCGCCACTGGCATAGTAGCGCCTGGTGGAGCCATGGCATAACGACATGCTAGTGGCATGCCAATGGCGTAGCCATGGCATAGTGGCATGCCAATGGCGTAGCCGAGGCATAGCGGCATGCTAGTAGCTGTGGCATGGTGGCATGTCAGTGGACGTGGCATAGTGACATGCTAGTAGCCTTCGCATGGTGGCATGCCAGTGGCCGTGGCATAGCGACATGCTAGTAGCTGTGGCATGGTGGCATGCCAGTGGCCGTAGAATAGCGACATGCTAGTAGCTGTGGCATGGTGGCATGCCGGTGGTCGTGGCATAGTGACATGCTAGTAGCTGTGGCATGGTGGCATGCCAGTGGTCGTGGCATAGCGACATGCTAGTAGCTGTGGCACATGCTAGTAGTTGTGGCAAGGTGGCATGCCAGAGGTCGTGGCATAGTGACATGCTAGTAGCTGTGGCATGGTGGGATGCCAGTGGCCGTGGCATATCAGCATGTCAGTGGCATTGCCACACCTGTAGTGTTTATCATGGCCAAAGTTAAGATTTGGCTCCGTGACTAAAGTTAAGGCTTGGCGGCGTGGCCAAGGCTAGGCCTTGGAGCCTTGGCCAAGGTTAGGGCTTAGCGGCATGTCCAAGGTTAGGGTTTGGCACTGTGGAAGAAATTAGGCGTCGTGGCCAAACTGGGATTTGATGTCGTGGCAAAAGTTTAGGGTTTGGCGGCATGGTCGCTCAAAAGTTTCCACAAGAATGTTAGTTTGGTGGCGAACTTGGATGGTTGTCGCATCTCAGGAGGAAAGGTAGCCGTCGATCATGGCTACTGATAGACGCATTTATGTGTCTAATATATCTCATTTGTATATACTGTTAGTGCCCATTTTTATACTTATTATGGTGTTTTATTTATTTATAGGTGTTTTTGGAAAAATAATATTTTGAGGCGAAATTGGTTTAAAATGCGGCGTTTGGAGCTCCGTTGATAGCGCACCGGAAATACCTCAGAAGTGCACCGGAAACATCCCAGAAATGTCCTGGAAGAACCCAGCAAAATTATTATTTCCACCCCAATTGCTAAAGGGACACCCGTACAAGATTAGGGGGAGGACACTTTTCTTCTCATAATTCAAATTTTGGAAAAAGGCGGGAAAATATTTCTTCTCACTGGCAGTTGGGTCGATCGATTTTTGGAGGGGTTAGAGTTCGATTAAACCTCTGATTTTCAATGGGTATTTGTGATATGGATAGAGGAAGACATTTTGGGTGTTAGGATCAATTATAATTGGCTGGAATCATCGCAATCAAGAAATCATGAAGCACGTTAAGGAAATGAATATCACACGATTACATCAAATTTAGACGTGTACTCATGTGTTTGGAGAGTGTTGAATCAATTGTACAGCGTGTAAGATCATGTTTGGAGTGTTTATACATCATTTCAGCGCGTGGAGAGCTAATTATAAAAAGAAAATATCCAAAAAATATTTTCTCTTTAAGCCGAGTAAAGAGAGAATTATCTTGAGTTATGGCGTGATTAAATGAGGCTGAGGAGTATAAATAGATTTCTGGTATCACAGAGAATGGGTTTCGAGAGTTTGGGGTCGAGAGAAGGTCCAGAGAAGCAGAAATCAAGAGTTGATGAAACTCTGTTTTTGCTGCTGCTGCTGATGAAGGACACCAAGAACACGAAAAACAGACTCGCAAGGACAGTGGTTTATCAACAGTGTCTAAGACGCAAGTCGTGGGTCGCAGTGCAGTCTAAACATCAGCAGCACTTGTATTTTATCGTTCATTCTGTGACGTTTTTTGTGCGTCGCAGATTACAGTTTTACACCATTTTCTCTTCTTCTCTTCATTGTAAACACCATTTGAGCAATAAATAAATATTTTGAGCGTGTTTTTATCATGATGAGCTAAAACCCAACACTGGGACGACGGAGGAGGGTGAATTTCATACACGGGTAAATTTATTTTATTCTTTTTTTATGACTTTTGCATTAATTTAAAATTGAAATATGATTTGAATTAATTGGTTGTTATTTAATTTGATGATGTATGCTTAGCTTAGGTGTTTTGATACATCATGCTTAGGACTTACAATCGATGTTTTGAGAATCTATCTTGGAAAAATCAGAGTCCATGTTAATTTTATTGAGTTTTAAATTGTCAAAGAATATATGAATGAACCCTGTGTCGTGAATTCGACCAAATCCTTAGTCCCAGTACCTCTCGCCCATTGTTAATATTTTTGTATATATATTTTTATTAAATATAAAAATTCCATTTCCTTCACAAGTCTGAAACGAATCCTCATTACTACAACAAAAATCAAAAACTTAATCATTTTGGCGCCGCCGACGCGGATTTGTGCTTAGGTAGAATTTTTAGGTTTTTATTATTCCATTTGTTCTTTTTACGTCTCTTTGGTTGTGTTTTTGTATTACAGGTTTGAAGTTGGATACTAATGACCTTGGAATCAAAGCTTAAAGCTAACAGAGAAGGAAAAAAGACAAAGCAAAAAAAAAAAGAAAAAAGATAAAAAAAAAAGAGAGAGATTTATTTTATTTATTCTTTTTTGTAAGAGACTTTCCATTTTTTTTTGTAATTATTATTATTATTTTTTGTATTTCTTTTCATTGGACTGGACTTTGGACAATTTATTTTAATTTTAAACCCTACGGAAGGGTTATATTAAAAAAAAAATATATATATAAACTGTGTGCAGGGAAGGACGACGATTACTATATCGTCTCGACCCCTCGGGTTCGTACATGACATAGGAGTCGTGGCCCGAGTCGACTTCAACGGTTCATCCCCCGTCTGGTACGGGAGGTAAGTCCATCGAAACACTCGCGAATCTCATGTAAGCGAGTTACTGTATTCCTTAAGGTGATTCATTGATTGAGGACGAATTTGGACTGTTTTTAAATTCCTAGTAAAGGGCAAGGCCTGGCCAATACAAGATAAGGGTTCGGATTTCATCACCGCTCCCTTCTTGCCCGCCTTAGGTAAACGAAACCTAACGCGAACCCAAGCTTAAAATTTGATTAGAACGAGACCGATAGGGTAACGAGCTTGGTAGGAAAATCTTTCGAAAAATATTGGTTACTCTTTTAAGCATACTTCAAAGTTCTTGATGGTTTCTGTAAGTTGAATGCATGACATCGCCGCCTTGTAATACCAGTGAGGCTTTGGGTATCAAAGCTCCACTGAGCTTCCCTCGCCTCGATTCAACTTACATTAGCTCGGATTGATTCCAGAAGGGTGTGCTCAAATTGTAACGAATTCCTTTTCGAAGGAATAGAAGCTGGTCTAGAAAACAATCTAAGTGGAGCCATCATGCTTTTTGTTTGCTATATTCTATAGGTTTGATTTGGTCGAGTCAGCCTTGTTTGTGATTGTGTAGAATTCCCTTGCAATTAAGAATGTCGAACTGGTATGATAGAAGCCAATACAATGAGTATCGACCTGAATTTGAATATGGACATCATCCTTTTTATGACCATGGTGGGAATATTAGTTGGGAACGCCAACCTTTTCAAGGTTATGGTTCATACCATGGTGTTCCACACACGAATTGGTCTTACGAGCAAGAAAATCAGGAATACTGTAGTACTGGTTACTCGTTTTTGGAAACTAGTCCTGATTATGATATTTCTGAACCTGTTCCATATCTAGAAGAGACCCAACAACGGATTGAAAGGACGTATAAACGTTTAGTTGCACTGAATAGTTCAAAAGAAGAGTGTACACGATATTCTGAGATGATAAACGAGAGTAGTGAACGTATAAGTGTTATGCTCAGTGAAATTCAGGCACGTCTAGAGGCAGAAAATGAACAGTTAGCTAATGCTGCTCGAAATGATCTAAATTTCCAAAATAGTGTTTCTAATTCTACCCTTGATATCAATAGTGAATATTTGCCTAATTTAGAGGACGAGGTTAGAATAAAAGACACTACTTATTTAGATAAGGTTCAATCATCTTCATACTATTATGATGAGGATAGTAGTAATGAAGAATCTGAAATGTGTAGGCATAGTGATCAGGAATCTATTAATGCAATTGAGTTTTATAATGATTCTAGTTCAAATCCAAATGATTTTTATGATTATTCACCTATTCAAAAGGATGTGGATTTGACTAGAGATGCCACCGTTTTAGACGATGTAGTTCATGATCCTTTAGCCTGCAGTATGTTGGATAATCCACTATTTGATGTGCCTGTCAGTGAATCAGATGAGGTAACTATGATTAAAACCTTAGTTGATGAGCCTTTATATGAAACTTTCTCTGATAATCCTTTATATGATTGTGATGATGGTTTAGAGGAAAGAGTTTACCCTGAGAATACTGTTTTAGAATCTAGAGATTTAGAAACACTAGTCTTAGAAGATGATAAACTCGTAGAAATGAGTGAGGATGAACCCAACTTAGAAGAATCTATTGACCATTTCCAGGAATCTGATGACCTAGAAATTAGGGAAGTTGTGACTAGTCTTTCTAGAGACACAGAAAACTCTAAGTTTGGGGGTGATTATCATTCTCCGTGTGCTTTAACTCTTAGAAAGTACCCTCCTGTAGGACTTGACATTTGTGCCTCAACCATCTTACAAGATTATCTTCATACACGTTTTCCCGAACCTAATGATGTCCAGAAAGAAGCTCAGTTGTTAGAAACCCATCCTCTGGTTGATGTGGTTAACCCAGGCTATGATCCAAGATTGACTTTGTTTTCCCACCAAAAACTTTTCTTCCAATTGTGGGAACTTTTGATTTTAAGATGTGTCGGTTATTAAGTTTTTAGACTAAACCTAATCACTTTAGGATATTAGGGTCGACACGTTTTCTTAAGGAAGACCACCTCTTTCATTGTGGTCAGCTGTGTGAGTCAAATCTAATTCACTTAGAGGATCCCCAATTATTCAGGTTGTTGTTATGTGCTTCTAAGTTCTTAGTTGAGTTTTTCCAGACTCTAATACCTGAACCGGATCTTAGCTTTGAGGAAATCCAAACGAGGAAAACCTGTTATCTAGACCCAGTTATAAAACCTGAACCTGAGCCACAACTAGATTTAGTTTTCTTAAACAAGGGTATGTTCGGTATCTTTTTGGTCTGTTGCAGTTTCCTCTTCTTGTGGGTAATACTTTTTTATCCAGATGACCCACAGTTATTCCGACTACTTCTATATGATTCTATGAGGTGACTAATTCCTTCCGATGTCTGGCTGAAGACTTTAAACTTAGCACTTCTTGGGAGGTATCCCATGCTCATGCAACACGGTAATATCTTTACTTAACTCTTTCGCTTCAAATGGTAACAATTTCTCCTTGTTCATGCTTTTAGTTTCATCTTTAGAACATTGAGGACAATGTTAGATTTAAGTTTGGGGGTATGGGAGAAACTTTTTAGTTGCATTTTTGAAACTTCTAGCGTCACATGGTATCCGGTTAGCTAAGTTTACATACTGTTTCTCACCGAAAAGATAGAAATTGGAATGCTAGGGATAACAACTTATTTAGACATTAGAGAAAAAGACATTGAGATCCTTGAAATTCAGGAGAGAACTTGTTCCTTTTAGAGGGTAACCGTGATGGACCTAACCATACATGATGGAAAGGCAAGTAGGTCAGGGAAATGCCAGAAAGACAAAGCAACCTCACAAATGTAGTCTTAGTTACTGGATTGCGACTCTCTCTCAGTAGAAACTTATCATCATCAACAAGCGGAGCGACATCAAAATCTATGAAGAAAGTGAAGACGTTTTAGGTTTAGAAGCAACAATAGAAGAGAATAATTCAAAAATCAAAGTTGAAGTTATAAGAGCAAATGATATAAGTTGTTAGAATCCATGATACCAAGACATCACAAGTTGCAAAGATCCAAGTTTTGAAAGTCCTTCTCTCATGGCCATGTAAATTTTTGTCTTGTAATTTTTTATTTTCATCAAAAAAAAAAAAAAAAAAAACATCATTACGTTCTTTTTGTTCAATAAGGCCATAGGGAAGAAGAAATTTATAAGTCAAGCGAGAAATCGAAGAGAAGAGTTAATTGTCAAGGTTCTATGAGGTTCGAGAATTTATCATCAACGGTTGAAGACCGAAGAAGGCGTTGTTTCTACTGAGCACTGTGAGAGAGTCGAAGAAAGATGCATTTTGGTTGCTTTGTTAGTCTGCTTTCAATCTGGCACAAGATCTTTCTAGCACTGGTTTAACTCATCACACGTAATTAGTCTAGTTGTATAGCAGATGTCCCTCACATTTTTATCTCTCTCCTAATTTTATCCAGCTGTAAAGCAGCGGACGCATCTTACAATGTTTATCTAGCTGTGTAACGGATATCTCTTTATCTAGCAGTCGTGTGGATGTGTCTCCCCTTTTCTTCAGTCATCTTTAGAGCTGACACCTTTAATTTCTCTGGCATTCTACTTACTTGGAGATAGGTTGAGAATATGTATGTCCTCATCTCTTTGGATACTTTTGACCAATTAGGAGCAAAGGTTTTTTGGGTACACCTCTGGTAAACCCTCCGGAGACAACACTCCGCCGCTAGGGCCACCTAGCGGTTTAACGGCCTGCTGCACATGCTAAGTGTAGTCTTTTTATCTTTTCAAAAATAAATTTTGCTCGAGGACTAGCAAATAATAAGTTTGGGGGTATTTGATAGACGCATTTATGTGTCTAATATATCTCATTTATATATACTGTTAGTGCCCATTTTTATACTTATTATGGTGTTTTATTTATTTATAGGTGTTTTTGGAAGAATAATCTTTTGAGGCGAAATTGGTTTAAAATGCGGCGTTAGGAGCTCCGTTGATAGCGCACCGGAAGTACCCCAGAAGTGCACCGGAAACATCCCAGAAATGTCCTGGAAGAACCCAGAAAAATTACTATTTCCACCCCAATTGCTAAAGGGACACCCGTACATGATTAGGGGGAGGACACTTTTCTTCTCATAATTCAAGTTTTGGAAAAAGGCGGGAAAATATTTCTTCTCACTGGCAGTTGGGTCGATCGATTTTTGGAAGGGTTAGATTTCGATTAAACCTCTGATTTTCAATGGGTATTTGTGATATGGATAGAGGAAGACATTTTGGGTGTTAGGATCGATCATAATTGGCTGGAATCATCGCAATCAAGAAATCAGGAAGCACGTTCAAGAAATGAATATCACACGATCACATCAAATTTAGACGTGTACTCATGTGTTTGGAGAGTGTTGAATCAATTCTACAGCGTGTAAGATCATGTGTTGGAGTGTTTATACATCATTTCAGCGCGTGGAGAGCTAATTAAAGGAAGAAAATATCCAAAATTTTTTTTTTCTATTTAAGCCGAGTAAAGAGAGAATTATCTTGAGTTATGTCGTGATTAAATGAGGCTGAGGAGTATAAATAGATTTCTGGTATCACAGAAAATGGGTGTCGAGAGTTTGGGGTCGAGAGAAGGTCCAGAGAAGCAGAAATCAAGAGTTGATGAAACTCTGTTTCTGCTGCTGCTGCTGATGAAGAACACCAAGAACACGAAGAACAGACTCGCAAGGACAGTGGTTTATCAACAGTGTCTAAGACGCAATCCGTGGGTCGCAGTGCAGTCTAAACATCAGCAGCACTTGTATTTTATCGTTCATTCTGTGACGCTTTTTGTGCGTCGCAGATTACAGTTTTACACCATTTTCTCTTCTTCTCTTCATTGTAAACACCATTTGAGCAATAAATAAATATTTTAAGCGTGTTTTTATCATGATGAGCTAAAACCCAACACTGGGACGACGGAGGAGGGTGAATTTCATACACGAATAAATTTATTTTATTCTTTTTTTATGATTTTTACATTAATTTAAAATTGAAATATGATTTGAATTAATTGGTTGTTATTTAATTTGATGATGTATGCTTAGCTTAGGTGTTTTGATACATCATGCTTAGGACTTACAATCGATGTTTTGAGAATCTATCTTGGCAAAATCAGAGTCCATGTTAATTTTATTGAGTTTTAAATTGTCAAAGAATATATGAATGAACCCTGTGTAGTGAATTCGGCCAAATCCTTAGTCCCGGTACCTCTCGCCCATTGTTAATATTTTTGTATATATATTTTTATTAAATCTAAAAATTCCATTTCCTTCACAAGTCTGAAACGAATCCTCATTACTACAACAACAATCAAAAACTTAATCAGCTACCTTTAATTGGCAGTGGCGCCTTTAACTTGCGCAAGCGGTATTGCGGCATGGATGGAATGGCTCGTGCATGCCTTTAGCACGGTTGCGCCGCGTAGCCATAGCCACTGAAATTTTTGGCACGTTGGTGTGGAAATCTTGCCTAAATTAAGGTTTGGCTTGTCGAACCCTAATTAGCCTATATGGCACGTCGCATGGGGTGAGTGGCCATGTTTGGCACGTTTAGCATGTGCATCTGGCATGTGTGCCTGGTATGTGCATTTGGCATGTTTGGCATGCTGCTTTGCATGCTGGTGCGCTTTTGGGAAGCCAATTGGCTTTGCGGCCATCTGACGCGGTTTCCTTCTTTTCAATACTGTGGCGAGTTTAAAGTAACCTAGTTGGTTAATGTAAGAGGGTCGGCCAGGCATGGGCGTGGCTACACTTCTGTGTGAGTGTGGCGGATTTAAAGCGACCTGATTGGTCGATGGGAAGTGGGGCCAGGAAGCTAAGGCGTGGCCACACTTCCAGTGCGCTGTGGCGGATTTAATCGCCTAGTTTGGCTAAGCATAGTTTTTCGACCAACAGGGTCTAGTGTACTGCGCGGGGCGCGAAACCCTAATTTTGCAAATTAGTCGGGTTTATGAGTTTTTTGTGATTTATCACAATAATTGGCTGGATTTTGTATGCTGTCACAAAAATCCTTATCTACAGAATGCAGTGTGCTTTCCGTCTGAGCATTTCGTGTGATGGCCTTAACTTTGGTACTTGGAGGTTCATGCTACTCCGCTGCGAGTGAACACAAATCCGTCATGCCATACCGATATTAAGGGTTCTTCCGGGGAACATAGCACATGAAAGTACTCAGTGAGTCTTGTATTGGTGAGGTGTCGAAATTTACAAATTGTTTGGTATGGTTGCTACGTTCGCTAGTCTGGATAAATTTCATGTAAATATATTGAATGACTCAATAAATATGCTGGTGGAGAGGTTAGCACTCACGGCACCGTTTCCTTGCAGAGTGACGTCAGATGCAAGGTTTTACGATTTTAACCCTAAGCTAAAAACCACCATCAATATTAAGTCTCATTCTTAGCACGTAACAGTGGCATTGTTGCGGGGTAAGCATGAGATGGTGACATCCAAGAGTAAAATCGAAAGAGCAAGACGTGAAGATATTGCCAAGGAAATTCAACTAACCTTTGGTGGAAGGCATGAGGAATTTGTGATCCTTGTGATGGCGGCTTTTGTATAAGTTCGTCTTGGCAATGGGATGTTGGCACCAGTGCGGCATCCTTGGCTACTGGTTAAGGAATGGTTCATGGCGCTGCTGTCTAGGGCATTGGTTAGGACGCGGTTGGAGTTGGCTTGGGTTGCGGATGACACTTGTCGGGAGCGGAAAATTTGGCGCTGAGAAGGACGCAGGTGCATCGGCTATCGAGCAGAGAAGCTAGCGTTAGGAGGATGCAAGCTATTGGTGCTGGCTAGGGCATTGGAACCGTTGGCGCTGCTGGCTTGGCTTGGCTTGGCCGTGGAGCCATTGGCGCTACTAGCTTTGAATGGTGGATGGCGTGGCTCACTTGGAAGGGTCGGCTAGCTTGGAATGGCCAATGGCATGGCCCGCTTGGAAGGACCAATGGCATGGCTTGCTTGGAATAGCCGTGGAGCGGTGAAGATGGAGCCATGGAGCGTTGGCGTAGTGCTGGCTTGGCCGTGGAGCAGTGAAGATGGAGCTTTGGAGCGTCGGCTTGGGACGCATACTGATGGCGCTAGCTTGTCCGCGGTATGTTGGCGCCATAGAGCTTTGCCAGCGCGGGTCCGGCTGCCTCTTTCAGTGTATAACCCAAATAGGAAACCTTCCTCCATTCAAACCCCTAAAAGTGTTGTGCCTATAAAAGGTGCTACCCATCCTCTTAATCTCGTAGCATTGATTTTGTTCTCACATCTTGGATATAGCGGCAAAGCAGTAACAACACAGCGGGCGAGCTTATTTCAGGTATGTATTCCAGCGTTCCTTATTTGTTCTTCTATTTTGGTGTAAACCCTAGCCATAGGCGTGACTTCCACAAAATATTTTTGATATGAATAACTCCTCTTCGCGCGAGCAGTATTATATTAGGGTTAGCTATAACGTGAATAGCAACGAAACCAATTAACATGCTAGGTAATTGTTTGAGCACGGACAACTATATTCGCTCCTTCCATAGAACCTAGTTGTTAGGGTTTCCTTTGTTCATGAGTGCAACTCCCACGGCAAGGCATGATTTTGCCGAGAGCATGGATCCCGTGGTGTTGAATGGTTTCGTCCAAGAGCATTTTTTTTCGCGGCAACACACATATCTCGTCAAGCAAGCATCAGTCCCCATTCTTTGGCCGTGAGTACCATGACATGCGGCCAAGAAAACTTCTTCATAGGAAATTCGTTGTTGGCTCTTGATTATTGTACCCAGATCCTGAAAAAATCTCCATGCATGTTTTTTCTTCAAAGTAGTAACTCTTGTCTTACTTTGTTGTAGTTACCTCGAAAGTGGGAATAGTATAAGAAATTTTGTTAAGATGTCACCTAAAAACATTTCTGCCGCCGCATCGATAAGTGCTAACAACTCCAACCCGAACACAGATGATGAATTTTTTTACAAAGTATTCTTCGCCTAGGAAAACCCATCCCAAGTATGTGGCGATCCTTCTGATCGGTTCAGAAAATGAAGGAGAGGTCCAGTCAGTTCGACCGGGCATGTAATGCGGTTTTTCCTTTAGAGGAAAGAGTATCCTGCTTCTCCCATTGACTTCAAAATCTGTCAGAGTCCATTGCGCTCTTTTGATAGATGGATGCAATTCATGATAAGTCAAGACTGTGTGAGGGCCAATTTGACCAAGGCGCAAATCATCGATGCTTTCGTGGCTTCTGTAACACTTCAAATTAGGAAATATATTCCGGTCTTTATCGCTTTTATCTCCAGATGGTGTCCGGATACTCACACGGCCATATGTAGGTGGGGTGAAATGACCATCTCTTTAGAGAGTGTAGCCATCTTGCTAAACCTTCCCATAACAGGGAATCTTGATATCATGTTGTCCGCCGATGAAGAAGAAATGTGTGCCACTCTTGTCGAGAAGTCAAAAGGATTCGGTCAGAAGGATTACGAGACGAAGTGCTTCTATATCTGGTGGGTGTCTGAGTGGTTCCCTGATGAGCCGAAGTCGGATCTAGTGATGGATGATACACTCCATGTTGCTGCATTTTTAGCTCTGTGGTTGTCCAGAGACATTTTCGATGACGGCTCTGGTAAGAAGGAGATAAGACAGGATCTCATTAAATTTTCCATCAAATTGGAGAAAGGCGCCATTCTTCCTATTGGTGGCTTGTTTGTTGGTTCTTTGTACACCCATTTGGATCATCTGGTCACGGACATGTACGCTTCAAATGGTTATATGAAAGTGGACTCGTATGTTCACGTCACTTTTCTCCAAACATGGTTGTGGGAGTATTTCGCAAAATATGCTCCCAAACCGTCGGCTTCACTTCTTGAGTCTTGCGGCGGCTCCAGAATACTGCGCTGGTTAAAGAAGCGCCCAAAATCTGGATCAAAGCTCATCGAATTTCTTAACAATGCCTATGTCGTTAGCTTTCGTCTTTGGGATCCAGTCCACGCGTCTATAGTTCAGCCTAACACTTTCGCCGCTGCTCCGAACTTGACTTTGCTTTCTGTTGGAGAGAATATGAGCGTTGGAGAGGTTGTATTTATGCGAAGCTGTATCCCCGCACACGTGTCATCTTTCTTCCGGGGGTCTTTCAAGGCAGTCCCTTATAATATTGACAGGGCGGCTCGGCATATGGGTTTTGACCAAGGGGTCCCATTTAATCGTCATCCGGTTGCTCCGGAAGAATTGTTGCCATCTCTCCTTGATGCCCGTGTTCTCGCGCTAGGTAAAAGTCTTCCTTTCTTGCTCTCAGAACGAAGTCCAGTGACAACCTCCAGGTACAACGAGTTCTGGAAGGATGAGTTCCTTGCCATCCATGGATTTGTGAATGACGTGGTGGAAAACTCTCGTGGCAAGCCTTCCCCTGCGACTTTAGAGGAACATACATTGTTGAGGGAGCCTTCTACTACTAAGCGAAAATCGTCCCCAGAAGAAGGAGCGAAGGTCTAAAAACCGCGCAGGTGGTTTTCAGTTAGATTCGACGGCTTTTGTGACTTTTAGTTCTTGTAATATGCGAGTATGTATGTTTTCTTCCTGATTTGGTCGTCTTGCATAAATATTCTGAATTGTTGCCACTGAAAATCTTTTCCTTTTTGATTCAGGGTCTAAACAAGATAAACGCCTTTACGAGACTTGCAAGTGGCCAAAAGGTGATGCCTTCTGAAGAAAATTCTGGCGATACTGAGCCTCTCCGCAGTGAAGAGGAAGATGAAGAAGAAGAAAGCTCAGAGTCTGACGGTGATGGAGAAAGTTCTTCAGAGCGGGGCAGCGAGTCCTTCTCATTCCCAGTGGGCCCACAGATGAGTCGGTGAGTCTCCCACACGTTTTTCTCTTTGGCTATTTACTTATACTGAATAAATATTCAATTTGTGGTATTTACAGAAGGAGGCCGCTTCTGAAAGTAATTCTGAGATGGAGGTTCACGGCAATGAAGATGCAACAGTATCTCCAATCATGGAAACCGTACCCGCTGGTAATCTGGAGATGGAGGTTGATCATCATAAAGATGATGTTGTGTCTCCCATGGCGGAAAATGCTGTCGTAACGACGGTCGTGATTGTTCCCAAAGAATCTTTGCTAGTCGCACATCCAGCCGCAGGTGTTGTTTTTGATCCTCCATTCGAGGCTCCTTTCGAAGGTCATGTGTTGGTTGGAGGATTCAGTGTGCCCGTGAAATATGTGGAGCTATATACCAAGATATGGAAGAGGTATGGGGACATCGCCATGACCAGGAAGGTTGATAGTCGCTTTGCATTGGTTAAGCGCGTGGAGGAAACTTTATCTTCAATTCATGACATGGGTGGCGTGACTGGACACACTGTTTATGGAGATGTAGTCAAAAGCTGGGAATTCCATCGGGATATGTGTGTAAAATTTGAGTCTAATGCCTCCTGGTTCTGTGATGGATTTTCCGAGATCTAAAGGATGCAGGCTTAAGCGGTTGATGTTCCTTCCGCGGATTTGATTAATCAACAGGAGGCAGAAATTGAGAAGTTGTCCCAGGAGTTGAAGCTGAAGCAGGCGGCTCTTCAAAACATGAAGGACGCTTTCTCCAAGAAGAACGAGCCTTTGCTAGGAGATTTTCCTTGAATGTTTTTATTTTCTGAACTTCCTTTGCTTAGGTTTTTTTTTTTGAAAGGAAAACGAAATGCCTAGTTTATGGTTTGATATTTCTGGATTGATAGATAATTGTTACCTATGAGGGTTTTGGATTATTCCTTGAAATGAATTTTAGAATAATGTCGTTTTGGTCATGACTGTTAGAAGCATGAATATTCCAGAAGAGTCATGGAACCGTGAATGTTGTATAATGGTAGAAAGTATGTGATGAAATTTTTGAGGGTAACATGGCTATCGGTTTCTATGTGAAAACTTGAAGTAGTAGATTATGTACTTTGTCTAACAAGACTTACTCGCTTTTAGGGTATCCCAACAAAATGGATCTTCCGGGCGTAAGTCTGAGTTTTATGGGCAACGCCGTTGTGACTGTGAGAAGTCCCCAGTCATTCCTCATCGTTTAATAACTGACCACCGAGCCATTGAACCCCGCGCGGATCGTTTGCTTATATCATTCTGATGTCCAGGTTGAAGAATGAAATTTGGAATTGGAAACTGATATTGTAACCGAGAGATTAATCTCCCACTGTGGTCGCCAATTGTTTGTGGGTGAAAATTGTTTCTGCTGATTTCGGTAATTTCGTGTGTGTAGGTGAGAAACGAGTCTAAACCCTAAACAATATACTGCGCGGGAGTACTTTTGATTCGAGAGATCAATCTGTACAATCCTGGCCTAAACCAAGAAATGGTCGTTCCAGGCTTGCTTCGGTCACAAAGTGAAGGAGAAGGTCTGGTCTTAGGGACGGAAGCGAAGAAAGTGTTGAGACCAGAATAGTTGATTCTGGAAGTGTGGGTGTTTCGTGACTTGTATCAGAAAGTTGAACTGGCTAGCTGAATGAAAAGCTATCAGATGATTTCTGGATGTTGTATTGTTCTCCTGACCAAAACTTGTTGTTTGGTGGAAAATAGGTGAGACCTATTTATACAAGTCGCAACAAAACGTACCCTAGTCTCGTGGGAAGTGGAAACGATTGAGTGGTGGAAGAAGGGAGTAACGGGTAACGCCTGGAATTTATGTTTCCATAATGAAGGATACGTTTACACCATTAATTATTTCCATTACTAACCCCCCCGTTTTATGACACTTTTTGTAACGGGCGTATTGCACGCCGCACGTTGCAAACCGCCAGACCAATACCCTGATGAGTATCCCCCAGTTTGTGACATGTTTTTGATGTGTCGAGTGTTTTCGTGGAAAACATGTAGCACTTTGCTACGTGTGGTAAGTTAAAAATGAGAGGATTGCCGCAGGTAAATAGCATATGTGATGTTAGGCTCGTTTTGGCTAGTCGCTTAAAAGTTGTCACGACCTGAACGGCTCGGTGGCGAATTTTGATGGCTGAGATTACATCTCATGAGGAAGAGTGGCCATTGATTATGGCCGCATCTTGTTTTATGGCGAAGTGGCACCATTGGCATAGTAGCGCCTGGTGGAGCCATGGCATAACGGCATGCTAGTGGCATGCCAGTGGCGTAGCCGCGGCATAGCGGCATGCTGTGGCATGGTGGAACGCCAGTGTCCGTGGCATAGCGACATGCTAGTAGTCATGGCATGGTGGCATACCAGTGGTCGTGTCATAGCGACATGCTAGTGGTTGTGGCATGGTGGCATGCCAGTGGCCGTGGCATAACGACATGATAGTAGCTGTGGCATGGTTGCATGCCAGTGGCATAGTGACATGCTAGGAGCTGTGGCATGGTGGCATGCCAGTATTAGTGGCATAGCGACATGCTAGGAGCTGTGGCATGGTGGCATGCCAGTGGCTGTGGCATAGTGACATGATAGTAGCTGTGGCATGGTCGCATGCCAGTGGTCGTGGCATGGTGGCATTCCAGTGGCCGTGGCATCGTGACATGCTAGTAGCTGTGGCATGGTGGTATGCCAGTGGCCGTGGCATAGCAGCATGTTAGTGGCATGGCCACCCCTGTAGTGTTTAGCATGGCCAAAGTTAAGATTTGGCTCTGTGACTAAAGTTAAGGTATGGCCAAGGCTAGGGCTTGGCGGCATGGCCAAGGTTAGGGCTGGGGGCGGTGGCCAAGGTTAGGGTTTGGCACAGTGGCCGAAATTAGGCGTCGTGGCCAAACTGGGATTTGATGTCGTGTCCAAAGTGTAGGGTTTGGCGGCATGGTCGCTCAAAAGTTCCCACAAGCCTGTTAGTTTGGTGGCGAACTTGGATGGCTGAGATCGCATCTCAGGAGGAAAGGTAGTCGTCGATCATGGATACCTTTAATTGGCAGTGGCATCTTTAACTTGCGCTAGCGGTATTGCGGCATGGATGGCATGGCTCGTGCATGCCTTTAGCATGGTTGCGCGTGTAGTCATAGCCACTGAAATTTTTGGCATGTTGGTGTGGAAATCTTGCCTAAATTAGGGTTTGGCTTGTCGAAACCCTAATTAGCCTATATGGCACGTCGCATTGGGTGAGTGCCCATGTTTGGCGCGTTTGGCATGTGCATATGGCATGTGTGCTTGGTATGTGCATTTAGGGCTGTTCATGGTCGGTTTTGGTTCGGTTTCTAGCCAATCCAAAACCGAAACCAATACTATTGGTTTCTAAAAATCTAAACCAAACCAATCCATTAACCATTGGTTCGATTTCCAAATGGTTCCAATTGGTTTCGGTTTTTCCCAGTGGTTTTTGGTTAACCAATAATTATGTCAAACCAAAAAAAATAAAAATACACAAATTTACAGATAAAAAAATCGTAGTTGCCGATAGTATTGGTTTACACAAAGTTACAGACAAAAAAAAAATCAAGAATAGTTAAAGCTTACTCTAAATCTAGAGATTAAAAGAAGATATATAATATATCTTAATTTAGTTATTGAAAACTAAAAAAGAAGGAAGACGGGAAGAAAAAAGTCGAGTAACAGCCGCTGTAATTGGGGGGAGAAGGGAGGCGAATGAGAGAAGGAGAAAGAGAAAGAGGGAGAGTATCGTAATGAAATATTATATTTAGGGTTTTCATTTATCCTCTAAATCAATGGGTAGAATCTAATACTTGTAAATCAACGGTAGAAACTAAGTACAAAAATTAATCGGTTTTCCAATGGTTTTTGGTTCGGTTTTAGAGATCAAACCAAACCAAAACCAACACTATCGGTTTTCCACTTTCTACACCGTAACCAATCCATTAGTAAATGGTTCGGTTTGGTTTCTTCCTAATTGGTCTGGTTTGGTCCGGTTCCAGCGAAAAACCGAAACCATGTTCAGCCCTATGTGCATTTGACATGTTTGGCATGCTGCTTGGTGATAGACACATTTTTGTGTCTAATTTGTCTCGATTCTATATATTGATAGTGCTCATTTTTGTACTTATTATGGTGTTTTATGTGTGTGTAGGTATTTTTGGCCAATAAACATTTTTGGAAAAATCAGCTCGAAAAGTTGTCCAAAGCACCCGAAGGAAGTGATTTTGGCCCCCAAACTTTGGATAAGGGGCACCACCAGGGCACCCCCTAGACAACTGCTGTCGGCACCCCTACTCTGGATAGGGGGCGCCTCTTCTTCTTCACAATTCAAACGAGTTCTTTTTGGCGGGAACTAATGCAGGAGCGAAGCAACATTTGGAGAGATTCAACTGCATATTTCTTTTGGGTTGGACTTCTTGGAGCTTAACAGAGTTGGTACAAGGGATTGGACCAAATGAATTGGGCTATATAAGCTGGGAGAAGCAAACAGAGGCGTCGGAAGTTTATCGGGTTCTGTTGCTGACTAGGCTTAGTTTTAGTAGGAGTTTGACGTTGATATGGATTGGGATTCAGTTGATTAATCAAAACAGGATTGGTATGTGTCTCAGATTCGCAAAAATAGCAACAAATCTTCGAATCAATCAAAAAAGAGGATGAGAAGATATTACGGGCTCTGGTGAGTTTATATATGGCTGTTACATGATTTTGTTGGGTTTAATTCGAGATAGAATATTGTTCTAGCCTATTTGGAGTGTATACGGCTCATCTAAAAGCGTAAAGAAGTTTTAGCAGGGAAAGAAATCCCGAGACTTGAGGTGGAGGGAAAATAAGAATAACCGAAGATTTCTTGAGGTTTAATCGACATATGGGCTATAAAAGGAGAAGGGATAGGTCAAGGAAGGATTATGTACACTTTGGGGAAGTTTAGAAGAGAACAGAAAGCTGAAATCACAAGTTGAAGTTTTGTTTCTGCTGCTGCAATACTTAAAACACGAAGAACATAAGACGCGCAAGCAACTGTTGCAGACAAATATCGTTATTCAACAGCAGAACCTATTTATCGTTTATCAACTGTGATTGCCTAAGGTCTTTAGCTACTATCTCTCCTTTGTAACAGAGATTCTGTAACACACTCACGTTGTTGCAAATCGGCTGTGTTATTACTTTTCATCCTTTTAATCATCTTTTCAGCCATAAACAAATATTTTAAGATCATGATTAATACAAGGAGATAAACCCCATTGCTGAGGCGATAAAGGAAGCTATTTTTCTAACAAGAAGTGGTATATTCTATTTCATCTATTTATTGCAATTATTATTATGATTATTTTCCTTGAGCTATAATTGAATATGATTTTTACTTGAGTGATTGTGATATATTTTGATGAAGTATGCTTAGTTTATAGACTTTTGATGCTTCATACTTGATATTTACAATTATTGCTTTTGAAAATCTACTTGTTGCAATATTTTAGAATCAAATTGAACGAGAAAATTGCATAAATATAAAGATTAGATTAAATCACTTTGAACTTGGAAAATAGTGGAATCTTAGCCTCAGTTGTCTTTTAATATTGATATCAACTTTGTCAGTGTTCGCTATAATTATTAGTGAGTTTTCTATTTTAGTTTTAGAATTTAAGTCTATATTTTATCCTTTGCAAGTCTGAGAATCGAACCACTTTTACCACTATCTATAAAATACATCACTTGGCATGCTGGTGCGTTTTTGGGAAGCTAATTGGCTTTGCGGCCATCTGGCGCGGTTTCCTTCTTTTCAACACTTTGGCGAGTTTAAAGTAACCTGGTTGGTTAATGTAAGAGGGCCGGCCAGGCATGGGCGTGGCTACACTTCTCTGTGAGTGTAGCCACCATCAACAGTAGGATTCAGTTGGCCTTTAATGTTCTTTCAAGATAGAACCATATTGGTCAATGCTTAGTGTTATCTGATCAGATGCAATTGAGGAAGAGTTACCAAAAAATCAGGAATCAAAATTCGAAAAGCAAGTTCTGAAATAGCAATTGGCGAGATCAACTGAGAATTGTTTAAACCCAAAAAATAAGAGTTTTTGGAGTAGATGATTGAAGAATAGCAGTAGATGAAGATGAAGCAGAGATAGGAGAATCGAAGTTATCCCCAGCATTTTCATACGGGGAAAAGTATGATCTTCTCCCTACAAGAGGAGATAAAGAACTGGTTCTGGATATGTTATGTCTTGGAGTAGGCTAGAAGAAGGGTTATAAACCAACTCATTAACTCAGAGTTGACCAGCTGTTTGACTAGACTCAAGGAGAAGGGAGAAATCATTCACTGGCAGCTCAGAAGAGAAGGGGTTAAAGTTTTCAGGGATATTGAATGAAATGTCCTTTTACCTAGTACCAAGTCAACCACCTGATGCATTTCAGTATTTGAATAGGATTGAGGAATCGGATCCAGACTATGCATTACTGATTCAGACAAGTCAGAAGCTTCGAAATGTGAGTTTGTTTCAAAAAGGTTCTGATATGTCTCGCCAACCCCTGGAATGGCTAAGAATTCTTCTACCGGTAAGGAGTTACCTCTATGATCAACATTATCCTTAGGATTCCAAATTTGAATAGGATAATCATTTTGGTAGAAAAGATCATCTCCTGGATGAGGGGAGTCCACTGTTATATCATAGATATCGTTTAAAACTAAAACCCTATTTTGATGAATGATACAATTGTCTTCTTTTAAGGGAGGTTTAGGTAGTTGATGTGGATTTCAATAACTGAGTGTATTCCTACCTTAACAAACAGCCTGTCAATGAGAGGTTTCTCAATGTTTACCCACACTAAAACTCTAGGAAAGAAATCGGGTGGTGTTGAAGCATCCCCTCATACCAACTCAGCTGACCTTACCCAACTTGCTTGCTATAACTTCAAGAACTTCCTGCAATCTATGCTCATGCTTAGCATTCAAAAGGTTTGTCCACAAAGATATTTCTTTAACTGCATCTGTTGATATGTTCATGGCAGGATAAGCCTTTGTAGCAGCTAGAACATTTTCAAAGGAGTACCAGGGACCATTGGAAGTAACCTAAAAAAAGAAACCATCTAAAGACTGGAAAGATATTATGAACATGTTAGGATCAACTTCTCTTATTTTGAAAGGTATATTCATACTATTTTCTTAATACCAAAATCTCTAATAAATTTAGGGGGAGTTGGTAGAAGACTAACATGACCGTGATTTGCAAACCTCTGTGCAAGGGAAAGACGCTAAGATGTTGGTAAAGATCATTCGGTCTCACCATAACACACCCTAAAGAAAAGAGAATAAGAGATGAATTTGAAAAGAGAAAAAGGAAGATGACAAAAAGACTAACTCGGGCAAGACTAGATTGAGTATCAGGAAAATAGCAAGTCAATATAAAACATAGGTACAAAGATCGAATTATAATGAAAGTTTGAAACAACAATAAAGTACTGACATGATGTAGAACCCGTGAATGATATCTTCAAAAGTTCAGGTGAAGCTCCTATAAGCTTACAACAGGGCATACTTGGAAAATCGAGACAAAGATGTTACTCAGAGGATGTATTGACAAAGAAAACATGCATAAAAAACTATACTAGGTTTTGGGATAAGAGAAAGATACACAAGCGTTTTTAAAATAGATTTTAAAAGCTTGACTTTGGGAGACAAAAATAGAGAATATTGACTTTTACACAGACAGGAAAGACTCAACACTTGTTTTTCCCCTCTTTGGTCTCATACAAGTGTCTAAACCTATTCTAGGCTTCATCACAGATGGTTAACCAAGAGCACAAGAAATGGAATGAATGCGATTATATTTATAAAGAGAATATTGCGTGTCTCGGATTGTCAAAATTAATTAGGATCAATTAATAGGCAAATGAACCGATATAGATACTATGAATACAGAACTAGAATTTCCTTATAAATGACCAAAGATAAGCCGGAAGACTTCTAAAGAGAAAAGACAAGGTAACAAGAAAAGAAAATTACAGGATGGTTTATGATCATAGCGTTGCTCCTAATAATGTTAAGGTTTCATCTACTAAGGTTATGCAGTGCCGAGACAAACAACTGCATCGGATTCAGTATTACATCTGTTCATTATGCGGAGATGAGGCATTTTTACACCCCATACAGGGAAGATCGTTGGCCTTTTGCAATTTGAACCCTAAGGAGAAAGAGAAGCTAGGCAAAAAAAATCTAGAAAGAATTAAACAGAAGTTGGAGAAACCTATAACTTAGAATATTGCAATACTGAGAGAGGAGATGCCTCCCAGAATGGATTTGAATTACGCACCGAAGAAGGAGAATTAGTACCTATAGAAAAGAGGAAATCATGCCATGAATGGGGTAGGAGAAGAATACAATTCATAATAGATAATTGGGAGTGGCTTGAATGTTTTTTTTATACTGATTTCCTTTGAATCACTTTTGTGTCGGACGACTTTTTAATTTCTACTATGCATGTTCTAAATGTCGTTTACTTTCTATGTAATCATGAATGTACTTATGTAGTTTGATATAAGAAGTTTAATTTTAGAGTTAAAAGAAATTCATGTTAAGGATCAAGTTTAGAGGATTAGAGAGAATAGAAATGGAGCCTTAATCCCTTTTAATATCAACCAGTCATAGAGAATCTAAGAAATGTTATTCCGGAAAGAAGAAACCGGAGAAACCAAAGATAAAATTAATTTTCCTGAATTAAAAAGAGATAGAAATTGGGGAAGAAGGGAGGATTGAAGCAGAACCGTTAAGGGGAGTAAAGCAAAAGGCTACAACAGATTTCACAAGTAAGCTATAAGCAAAACAATCCATAAAGAATGAAAAAAACAAACTAGAGAACTCAATTAACATTAACATAACTTAAAGCAAAGAAAAAACTCGTCGACAAATCAAAGGAACTCAATCAAAACAGCGCAAAGAGTTGAAAGACAAACAAATTGAACAAAAATATTTAAGCTATTAAGCAATTTAAAGTAAGAACAGAGATAGAAAAAAGAAAGAAAATGAAACTCTGATACTAATCTTTTGCATTTTATAGAACCATTGATCAAGAGCTAGAATCCAGAGATTATAGGGAACTAACTAGCTGATATTGAATCTCATCCTCCCGACCCCCCATCAGCAGCCCATCGGGCTCAAGGAATTCTTATAGAAAAGGTTACTCAGAGTTCCCTATTGATAAAGAAATTCTAAAATTGTTTTTTTTTTTGTTGCTAAGTCCAAAGAAGAAGAAAAAAAGAAAAGAAAAGAAGAAGAAGAAATTCTGAAATTGCTTAGAAGTGATACTAATTACTAGTAACTGTAACCAAATATGTCAAAACGATATAAAAATTTCAGATCATATCAGGCATATTTAGAATGCAATCGAAGAGAAATCCAAATATTTATAGTTCTGAGATAACACTTTTATTAGTGAGGGATAGAAGAAAAGGAAAAAGTGTGAGGGAAAATATTTTTGGTGCTCAGAGAGATAAAACCATTGGTGAACACTGTTTCTGATCAAATAATGCCCATTGTAATATTCATATAAAAAGAATTTTAGAAAGTGTAAAGAATTTTAGAAACAGTAGTGGATGTCACGTGAACACTCTTTAAAAAGATCATCTCTAAGGCCAATCAATATGGCGTGCCATTTCGCTACGCTATCCCCTAATTATAACGAAATGCAGCTGATATGATCTATTATATCCTTTTAGAGGAGCGATATCCCTTCTCTACACTTAGAAGTGGATCAGATCTGATCCCTCTTGTAGAGTAGGGAAATCAATTTCCGTGTGCTTTTTCACTTTATGGATACTCAATTTCCGTTTTTCCGTTGAAACAAATACTCAGTATCCGTGAATTTTTACTTGGAAACTAAATATCAGTTTCAGGTTTTCCAAGTTTAACACTAAAACTTTCTTTTTTCACTCTTTTCTTAACTATCATATCTTCTTTTTTTTACTCTATTTTTTTTTACCCATACATATATTATATCTTTTTTTTACTCTATTTTTTTTACCCATACATATAATCCAACGGGAGAATTTTTTGAGAAAAATACAAATACGTAGTTTCCGTTTGACATTATTTACACGGAAACTCATAGCTAAGGGATAAAAACAAAGCGTAGTGAAGTTACCTTGAGACCCACATCCCTTAACTACAAATAGGGGATGGCTAAGAGCAACCACAGTCACGACCAAATTTGGGGACTATACCCAAATTTAGTCCTAAAGTGAAGCGTAGTGGAGAGGACCATAGTTATATTTGGTCCGGAAAATTAGGGTTTGAGACCAAATGTAGTCGTCAACCCAGACCAAATGAACATATAATGGGGCGTAGATATTAATCGCGTGTGTTGTTAAGCGCAAGTACAGTAAACGTTTCAAATCCGGCGTGAGTATAACTAACGTACCATAGCTGAGCGTAGACACAATGTACGCCTGCCTGAATGGGGCGTAGTTATAAACTCCGTCAGGCAAGACTCATGTAATACGTACGCCTCATGTGGTACGTGGTTATTAAATCCTCCCAAATGGGACGCTTCTATAAAATACGTCTGTCATGGGACGCAAGTTTTATATACGCCCGTTTGGCCATTTTGCAGACGTGTGTTATACCTCCGCCTGTTATCTAGGCGTTTGTAATACGTGCGTCAACGGCTAAATTTCAAGCCGTTTGATTTCATTGCAACGGCTCTTTCATATATATATATATATATATATATATATATATATATATATATATGAAATGAATTCCTTTACCATTTCATCACTACTACTCGTTCATCTCTGCATCCAATAACTTCCATACTACTCTCGTCTCGACGTTATTTTGTCCGACATCTGCACATAACATAAATACAACTGGAAATCATTTTAACTTTATTGTCACTAAAAATTCTTTTATTGCTTTATCTCCACTACTACACATACGTAAAGTTCTAAATTTGTAAAGTATGTTTGTGTCTGGGTTTTAACTTATAACACCAATTGATGCAGTGTGTATGATGAATAAGTTGTAAAATATCACCTCACAAGACTTGCTCTAACAAGCAGTTTTTTTTAACCATTTAAGCAAGGTAATCAATAAATTAAACTTATAACGATGTCTCCTTACAGAATTTAGAGATCAATTGAGAAAATCATATTCAGCAGATGAAACTCGAGTACAAAAAAAAAATTACAAACTTTGTGCAACCCAATTTCAAAATTAAAACATGCAAAAACCATACCTTTAATCTCCAAGCACAATACTACATACCCAATTAAGAAAACACTACAACAAACACAAAAATCATAGATTAAAACGGATTGATTAAAATAAATAAAAATCAATTGGAAAAAAACCTTTTTTTGATCGAAAAATGGGTCATTTGTCCAAATATTTTTAAATCACGGTTCAAATGGACGAGTAAAAAATAGTTTGGGTGAAATGGCCAAAAAAAAAAAAGTAAAATCCTAGCTTAAATTTAAAAAATAGCAAGGATGAAACTGGATACATCCTGTGTAAATTAAAAATAAGAAAAAAATATTTGAAAATGGGCACGATGAAACTGGTTACATCCTGCCTACTTTTTCATTTTTGTCCATTTAAACAGTATCAAAATCTAACTGTCCATTTCATCCAGGAATTGTTGATTTTGGTCTTTTTAACCAATTTTGTGTTGTTTGATTACATACCTGGTTGAGAAAGATTAATCTTCTTAAAAACATGGATTAAACTTCATATAAACATGGTATTTGGAGTTTTTGTGGATATTTTTGATTAATTTTTACTTAGGGTTTTGCAGGGTTTTTAGTTTTTATATAGAGGAGAAGACTCCGGAAAAGAAACAGAGTACAGGTGAATATGCCCAAAATCTAATTATAATCCACCCCCACCGGACGGTGTTTATACGACCGTCCAACAACCAAACGCTCATATAACCAACGCCCAACAAGACACACCTAATACTTACGCTTGTTGTCTGAGCGTTGTTATTATCGTCGTCTCACTCCATGCGTTTGTAATACTGACGTGCCTCTCCAAGCGTGCTCAATACCCACGTCCCATGCATACGTTCACTATACCCACGCTTCACCATCATACGTTCGTTATATTTTCGTTCAATGTGGGGCGTTATTATATCGTTCGCCAGATTAAATTTTAGTCTTTCGCCATTGCACTTCACCTCCACTAAACCCAATTCTTTTTAGCTTTTAGTCCGGCTTTTAGTATTTGGTCCCCTTCATCACTGTGGTTGCTCTAAGGGATACAACACACCGCAGTGCTTGGCCTAACGTTAAAGTTTGTTCTACCAAAAGAAATTGTCTGATGCTTATGATTGAGCACGTGAATGCCAGGCTCACATTTTTTTCCCCTCTTCTTTCAAAATTCAAACTTCAAGATTTTGAAATTAGGATTTCAAATTCTCAAATATCTTTGTTTGTTTCAGGTATCAATCTTCACTCCCCGATAGATTCTAAATTAGGTTAGTCCTAGTTTGAATCTGAATTAGGTTCTTCCCAGTTTGAATCTCAATATCGGTCATTAGATAGATTGTTTCGTTGTTGGTTTTTCTTAAATTTGTAGTACATTTTCTGGCGTGTTTACTGGATCTTAGGTTGTTGTTTACTGATCTCTCTCTAATTTGGTAGAATTTTTCTGGGTTTCTTATGGTGTCTGGAATTACGTTGTTTTAATGAAACAGTTAACAAGGATGATGAAACCCTAATTGAATGTGAATCCTGTTATTGACTAGATTTTAGAAGGTAATGAAGTACGAATTTTGAGAATTAGGAATCTTTTGATATAGAATGTGAATCATTTGTTGTTCTAAATCCTTTTATTTCTCTGAAAAAGATTGCATTTTGGTTTACCAGGATCGCCCTGACATCATGGCTAAAGTACACATGCAGGGTCGAAGGAGGCGCTATATCCAGTATTGCTGTCGAATGGAAACCTGGTACAGCAAGGAGACCTCGAGGGTGGTAAGCATATGCAGTTTGGGAGGATCCACACAGGAAACCATGCTACTTGTTTGCGTTAGTTGCAGGACAGTTGCAGAGCAGGGATGGCTCTTTCGTCACCCGGTTGTGGAGGAATGTGTCACTTAAGATTTGGGCCACCGCAGAGGATTTACCAAAAACTGCTCATGCTATGTCTTCTCTCAAGGCAGCTATGAAGTGGGAAGAGGATGTTTTTGGTCTTGAGTATGACTTGGATCTTTTCAACATCGTGGTAGTTGCAGATTTTAACATGGGAGCCATGGAGACCAAGAGTTTAAAAATAGTTTCAATTCAGTGCTCACCTGAGACTGCTTCAGATAGAGATTATGCTAGAACTCAAGGGGTTATCAGTCACGAGTATTTTCATAACTGGACTGGAAACAGGGTGACATGTCGTGACTGGTTCCAGCTGAGTCTGAAGAAAGGTCTTACTGTCTTTTGGGACCAGGAATTTTCTTCTGACATGGGAAGTCGTTTAGTAAAGACTAAAGAGGATAGAAGATGTTTCATTTTTGCTTAACAATCAGTTTCCAGAGGATGCTGGTCCAATGGCTTATCCAGTATGATCACATTCTTATATTAAGATGGCCAACTTCTACACCTCTACGGTTTATAGAAAGGGAGCTCAAGTTGTCAGGATTAGCTCAAGTTGTCAGGATGTACAAAACTTTGTTAGGAAGTCAAGGTTTCCGAAGAGGGATGGATCTTTATTTTAAGAGGCATGATGGTCAAGCTGTAACATGTGAAGAATTTTATGCTGCAATGCGAGATGCAAAAGATGCCGACTTTGCAAATTTCTTGCAATGGTACTCTCAGTCAGGAACACCAACTGTGAAGGTTCATCATTCTACAACTCCGAAGCCAAGACATACTCTTTGAAATTCAGTCAAGAGGTGCCTCCTATTATTCCAGGCCAGGAAGTGAAAGAACCAATGCTCATACCTGTGGTAGTTGGTCTGCTTGACTCAAACGGAAAGGATATGCATCTCACATCCGTGTATGGTGACGGTGTGCTTCAGATGGTTTCTGCAGATGGGCAACCAGCCTATACTACAGTTCTTCAGATAACTAAGAAGGAAGAAGAATTTGTATTCTCTGAAATATCGGAACGCCCAGTTCCATCTCTCTTACGAGGATACAGCGCTCCTGTTCTCCTCGATTCGGATTTACTGATGCTGATCTCTTTTTTTTTACTTGCTCATGATTCAGATGAGTTTAATTGTTGGGAGGCAGGGCAAGTGTTGTCTAGAAAGTTTTGCCTAGCTTAGCTGCTGATTTCCAGCATAACAAACCATTGGCTTTGAATGCAGACTTTATGCATGGGTTCAGAAACATACTTACTGACGGTAGCTTGGATAAAGAATTCATTGCTAAGGCAATTAATCTGCCTGGGTAGGGGAGATCATGGACATGTGGACATTGCTGATTCTTTCATTATGAAACATCTTGCTTCTGAACTCAAAGCAGAATTTCTGAAGATGGTTGAAAACAACAGAAGCTCTGATCCATACGTCTTCAACCATTTCAATGTATCACGACGCGCTTTGAAGAACATTGCTCTTTCCTATCTGGCTACTCTTGAGGATGCCCAGATCACCGAACTTGCTCTGAATGAGTACAAGACCTCGACAAACATGACCGACCAGTTTGCAGCTCTAACAGCCTTGGTCCAAAACCATGGCAAAACCCGTGATGATGTTCTTGCTGATTTCTATGGCAAGTGGGAACATGACTATTTAGTTGTAAATAAATGGTTTGGTATTCAAGCCATTGCAGATATTCCTGGAAATGTCGAGAATGTGCGCAAGCAGCTAAAGCATCCTGCCTTTGACTTGCGGAATCCAATTAAGGTTTTAGGGCATCTATTTTTTGTTCTTCAAGATCAGGATTTTGCAATTCCGAGGAATTTGGCTCCATTTTACTTATATATTTACATTTGGAAATCTTGGGGAATTGTGTTTTTCTTAATCATCAGATACCTACATTTGGATATGAATGTCTTTGCCTCTTAGTTCATTCCATTATGGGTTCTGTCTATTTCATTGAGTAACTTATGTATAACGATTTTTTGATAGTGCATTTGTTTTCTTTCACCAATTGCTAATGTTTTTTAATATCTGATGTACCAGACGACAAAACGAGAATGCGGCGCAGTTGGAGAGTAAAACACATGATGAAAAGCCAGTTGAAGAGTCTATTGTGGAGGCATCGACAGAACCTGTGGTTCAGCGCCAACCTCAGAATGTGATTGCAGATTCAGTAAGCAAAAGAAAGGAAAACCAACTAAGGAGCTAATTAAAGAATTTGTACAGGATATTTCGGATGAAAAGAAGAGAAAGTTGGATTCAGCATTAGGTAAGTTCACCCTTTGTTGAAAAAGTGCAAGTCTGAGCAATGTTTAAAACCAAAATTAGTGGTTGGGCCTGATGCCACCCCTCTGGCTGATGGGAGTAGAACTCCGGGATCATCTGTAGTGATGAAAGTACTTCTGAGAAGCAGGAATGTAGTGGAAGATTTGGAAAGAGCCGTAGTAGACGGGATTCGCAGTCGAAGGTGATAGGTGTGACAATGGTTGCCTACTTAGAGAACTCGGTCCATTAAAATTGCCTGACTTTGTCAAATTACTTGTTTCCTTTGATGATTGGCCAGAGGAAGAATGATCTCCTTTTCATCTGATCCACCAGTTTCACACGGATATAGATCACCTCAGACAACCTATACTGGGGCGAAAGACCTACCTCCGTAACAGAGGAAAAAATGGCCGTTTGTTCTGGCAATGAAGATTTGCATGTCTCGGTCAAGGACGATATCTAGAAATCAGTGGATGAAGCTGTTTCAAAAGTCGAGAAGCTACTCATTCCCATTGATGAAAGACTGAATGATCACAAACATGCCCAGTTACAGGAGCTTTTCAAGATATGCAGAATTTTTGGTGACGGGGGGATTAAGAGTTATGTTTTCCGTTGCAGGAGTTCATCTTATAATAGCTCTTTGCAGCAAATGTGGTAGAAGCAATGTCTCTTTCACTTGCCCTTTCATATAGAACTTGATGAGAGGAATGTATTAGTGAGTCATCCACACTGAACCATGGATGACAATCGGTTGATGGAGCTATTTTCTGCTTTGAAACGCTTGTTGAAGCTAAGGTGATCAAGGAATGAAACTCAGGTTTCTCTAAAGGTTATGGTTTTGTCAGGAATGACACTCTGGTAAATGCGGCCGCAGCTGTAGCAGATGTGAAGCTAGTTGGAGATGTGCATATAGCAGGATCATCCCCTTGGCATTTCCCTACTCCCCTGGAACATAACAGTGGTCCTGAAAGATAGCACGAGTCAGACAACTTGCCCATACCACCAGGGTCAATGCTGTCCTCTCCACAACTTTATCTTACTCCACCACTGTGCTGCAGAAATAACTAGCCCTCATGCAAAAGGTATAGAACGGAAATTATATGTCAGGAAGTGAAGTTGCTATATAAAGACACGGCAACCTACATTTGCCTTTTCTCCTTGGCTGAGTGAATTTGTGTACTGCTGCAGGACCTTCTTCTGGTATTGGTTAGTGTAAATGCAGCCAACTTTTCGGCCATCATAAAAAATGTTTTTCTCACAAACTAAGTTTTGTCAAGAAACTGATATTGATTTTGATAAATTGTTTCGCTGATAAATTAAAATTTGTCAACATACTCTGTATTTATGTCATATGCTTATAATGAAGACTTGATGGATGCAAAAGATAAGATTTGTTTTGTAGTGAACAAATTTTGTCCCAGGTTAGACCATCGACCGCATTAAACTTTCAGGCCTGCACACAGCACAATGAGTACAACCAGAACTGTTGGAACAAATTTATGAAAAAATTACTGGTCAACTGTAAGCTAAACCAAACCCCCAAGTTGTTGTCCATCTAAAGGGTGGAAAGTAGACCCATGATCCACGCAAGGATCTGTAAATTCACGATAAGAAGAAGCATAATAAGGCACAAGGTCCTGGACTTGCATTTTCTTGACCATTTCCATATGTAGGAATTACCAATAGGTACCATTATAGTGTTCTTAGTTAGTGGCAGGTCCACCCATTAAAGCCCACTAATCAGAGGTCCATAATTAAGAGAAAACATGAAAATGGACCAAATTTTTTAAGCCCAGGTCCTGTACACGTGCGGGACAAATTGTACGAAATTTCTAAATACCTAAACTACCCTTCCAATCCTACATATATTAAAGCAGTCTATTTCAAAGTTTCTAAAAAAAATTTCAGCCGATTATTCTTGGGAAAATTCTGCTCTCTTTCTTCTTCTGGATTTCGGACTAGGGTTTCTGAAGATTTCTTCTGCGATTTTTAACAGGTATGTTGCTTAATCTTTTCGTTTTCTTCTTTCTGCTACAGTTTAATGGAGATAGGTTGTGTTCTGTTTTTTTTTTTTATGATTCTTGTTCGTTTTTATTCAGTTATTTGGTTAGATTGTTAAGTTTTTAGTTTATTTTAGCTTTCGATTTGATTATCTTTCTGTTTTCTTTTCAAAATCAGTTTTGTTTTCACTTTCAGATCGTATTATCCAGCAGTACATATATGACATACTCATTGTTTCTGCTACAGTTTTTGAATCATTATAAGATTTGAATTTTGGATCATGGAGATCGGTTGTGTTCTGTTTGTTTTTTATGAATCTTGTTCGTATTTATTCAGTTATTTGGTTAGATTTTTAAGTTTTTAGCTTATTTTAGTTCGATTTGATTATATTTATGTTTTCTTTTCAAAATCAGGTTTGTTTTCACTTTCAGATCGTATTATCCAGCAGTACATATATGACATACTCATTGTTTATGCTCTTGGATTCTGTTTCTTGCATAGATCTTTCACTTTTTTTAGTTTGACCCATCAGTACGTATGTGAAATACCGTATTACGTGCTTCCATTCTGCTGTTTCTCCTATATTCTTAATTATTCTTTGTCATGCAGTTGATTTTGTAGTTCATGAATCTGCAGTACATATATGGCATACTCATAGAAACTGCTCTTAGAATCTGTTTCTTGCATAGATCATGGAGATCGGTTGTGTTCTGTTTGTTTTTTATGAATCTTGTTCGTATTTATTCAGTTATTTGGTTAGATTGTTAATTTTTTAGCTTATTTTAGTTCGATTTGATTATATTTCTGTTTTCTTTTCAAAATCAGGTTTGTTTTCACTTTCAGATCGTATTATCCAGCAGTACATATATGACATACTCATTGTTTATGCTCTTGGATTCTGTTTCTTGCATAGATCTTTCACTTTTTTTAGTTTGACCCATCAATACGTATGTGAAATACCGTATTACGTGCTTCGATTCTGTTGTTTCTCCTAGATTCTTAATTATTCTTTGTCATGCAGTTGATTTTGTAGTTCATGAATCTGCAGTACATATATGGCATACTCATAGAAACTGCTCTTAGAATCTGTTTCTTGCATAGATCTCTCACTTTTTTTAGTTTGACCCATCAGTACGTATGTGAAATACTGTATTTTAATATTGTTACATCTTTGTGACATTTTCAGGTTCAAAACATGTCTATGCATACATTTATTATAATCATCATCATTTTGCTGTCAAAGTGTCTGTGATTGCTGATTTTGCTGTGTTTTTGCTCCTTTTTTAGTCTTACCCTTCAGTACTTATGTGAAATACTGTAATATGTCTTTCTATTCTCTTATTTTTCATAGATATGTCACCTGTTGTTGTCATACTGTTGATTTTTAGTTCATGAATCTTCAGTACATATATCGCATACTGATAGGAAGTGCTCCTTGTTATGTTTAAGGAGAAGTGAAGTAGATGCAGGCATACAGTGGAGCTGCAATAATGGGTGTTGCTGTACAACAACCCAATCTTTTTACTAAAGGTTTTTCAACTTTTTTTCCCAAGTTGGGTACTACTACTGCAGATAGATTACCTTCTCAAGTTAGGCAGACCCTGAAGTACGTTCAATAATTGATAGTGAGAAGAATCGTTAGTTTAACAGCTTGGAGATCATTGCTTCAGAGAATTTTACATCTCGCGCAGTGATGGAAGCTGTGGGTTCTTGTCTCACAAACAAGTATTCAGAAGGGCTTTCTGGTAAAAGGTAAAGATGGTGCTTAATGTTGTATTTTTTTCCCTGTATTTGTATTGAAATGCATTTGATCATTTCATTCTGCAATGTAGGTATTATGGTGGCAATGAGTACATTGATGAGCTAGAGACACTTTGTCAACAAAGGGCTTTGTTCATGTAACTGGCACAGGGTCTGGATCTTCCTCATGGAGGTCACTTGTCACATGGATTTATGACTCCTAAAAGATGGGTATCTGGGACTTCGATTTATTTTGAATCGATGCCCTACCGTCTTGATGAATCAACAGGTGCTGCTATGCATTCTTATATTGTGTAATGACTATGTGGTCTATTTTTGTTCATTTATAATTCGTTGATAATTTGCATTCATTACCAAATTCACTTGCAGGCCTTATTGATTATGATATGCTTGAGAAAACTGCCACCCTCTTTCGACCAAAACTCATCATTGTTGGTGCTAGTGCTTATCCTCGTGATTTCGATTATCCTCGAATGAGAAAGGTATACACATATATTTTGATTGTCAACAGTTGTTATTCTTAGTGATCAAAGAATCAGACTAGTTAACCCATTACGCACACCTAATTCCCTTTCCTGCTATGCTTCTTGAATATTGTAGATTCTGTTGGGGCTTTTCTCATGATGGATATGGCTCACATAAGTGGTCTCGTTAGTGCATCTGTACCTGGAAGCAGTGCAGCAAATATGTACTCGAATTTGTAAGCATTCAGATATATAATCGGATTTGTAAGCAGTACGACAGATATGTACTCAAATTTGTAAGCAGTGTAGCAAATATGTACTCGAATTTTTAAGCAGTGTACCAGATATGTACTCAAATTTGTAAGCAGTGTAGACACACACGTTTGGTAGTAATGGGCATTATGGACATTTCCATGTTTTAATTAATTTTGGACCTCCGGATAAAAAAAAATTCCGGTTGGACCCTACTATAAATAACTATATGGGCCTAGGACCAAACAAGAAATTTTCCTTTCCATATTTCTTTTGGACGATGAAAAAATGATAAAAACTAGCGGGATATGTCTCAACTCTCCAAAAACCCAAAACAAGGGAAAAACATTGTCCAAGACAAGCCCATTCTTTCCTTCTCGTGTACGCCAATAAAGGCCCAACAACTAACAAAAACCATATCCAAGTTGGTTTTCTTGTTTTGCTCATAACTTCTCTGCACGAGGTCACAATGACTTCATTTTTTCTCCGTTGGATTCGTTTCTTCATTGTTTACAAGACAGTGTTGAATATTTCCAAGTTTGAACGAAGTCCACCTGGTCTTTGATCCGTGTTCACTTCCGTGTTCATATTAACACTTTATAGTTTATTTCAAATGATTTAGCCCAACTAAGACAAAAAATAAAAACAAGAATAACACAAGGTAATATACAAGAGAGATACAAATACTAGCATCGAATAAATACCAATAGATAGTAGATTATGCATCTATCAGATATGAAATCACGTTAATTACCAATCATGAAGTTTCTAGGTCTGTACTGATTTAGATTACCTTATCAAATTTTATATGAAATAATAAGTTTTGTTTGAAAAATCTTATTTTGAGCTACTATAATTTTGATCCTAGAGGAAAACTTTTGGTCACGAAAAAGATTTTAGGTCAATGACTTGATTTTGAGTCACAGTAGTACATTTTGATATTTAATCATGAGACTTTATGACATGCCAAAATTGGTTAGTGAGGCGGATCTCGGTGCTCATTACTATACTATGCATCGTGAAGTTAAATCTACCATGAAGCTTAACTTGTCGGGAAAACCTAGTTAGTGATCAATGTTTTCCCCACAAACTAAAGATTATCTAATAGTGCCAATGCTGCATTGTAAGTCAAAATTCATTATAGTGATATCTTCGGGATTAGCTACTTATATGTGGGGAGCACAACGAGAGCAAAGTCAAGAAAATATATATTTGATCAATATTCGTGTATGTTGATTTAATTCGAAATAAAATAAAATTTATTTAAATATATATATTTTTTGTTGTCTTGTTAATACTGAGTAGTTAAATCTTTTTTTTATGAATGAAGTTGAATCCAGTGTAATGAATGGTTAATACTTTATGTATTTCTTGCGTGATCTTCGTCCGTAAGATATTTATTTAATTCGAGATTTTTGTTCTAACCCAACTACTTGCTTTTTTTTATGGAGGTGTGCTTAACGAAATGTTTATTCAATTGGAAATTCTTTTTAATGTCCTTATTATTTGAACTGAAAGTGTACATACGATAATATCTATCTATATGTATAGATATATATTTATATCTCACGGACGGAGATATATATTTCAATATCTTTATATATCACTATATATATATATATAGAAGTTGAATGTTGGAATTTCAGCTCCTTAACCTTTATGCTTTACCACTAAACAACTTATAAGTTCACTACATGTTGAAATTATACCTTGAACCTAGTATTAGCATACTCAACAAATCATTAAACCAGCACCATACATAGCACTACAGTACATATGATTCATACTTAAAACAGATTGAGTACAAGGAAATAGAAACACACACAAGACACTTAACCTTTTCATGACTTATTATCAACTTTTATTTCCTCACATTACTTGATGATGGAATGAAAACAAATTTGCTTTTAAAGAAAACTTGTGAGGCTAGAAGAGAGTCCCATGCTTGCCACATGTCAACTCCAACCTTTCCATCATGAGTAGGATGACACTTCATGGCTACATTGGACAGCACATATGACATGTCAAGCTAAAGGACGTGGCATGCTATGACTCAACCTTATCTAGCTGAAAAGGCGAGGGTACCCAAATATACCTCAAGCTACAACTTTTCCTACGTATAAATCATTTCTCCGAAAGTGATTGTCTATGGACAAAGTCAAGACAATACAACTAATCGGTTCACACTTCGTGTAATCGTCTATGGATACGAGATCGAGACAATACAACAACGAAGTATGTTTACTTGATACAAAGGTTCGGACTTAACCAAACACAATAGGATTGCTTATCAAGTAAATAGGAATTAACGTTTGTGTAATTTACTTTAATTATAATAAAACAACTATAATGCGGAAAATAAAAGTAAATGACACAGCAAGATTTTGTTAACGAGGAAACCGCAAATGCATAAAAATCCCAGGAGTCCAAAATTGAATACTCTAAGGATTAAGCCGCTATACAAAATTACACCTAACTTCGTATAGTTGAGACCAAGAACCTAAACCTATAGTTCACCTAGTTCCGTCTGTATTCCCACGCCTCCAACTTATAAATAAGTCACGTTCTTGGAACTTTGGTTCGTATTCCAAACAGTAAAGGAACAACAAATCTGTTTGGTATCAACTCTCTTCAACCAAGTGATATGAGTCGAACAAAGGCTCTTCCGTTTATCTTAACATAAACTCCTTCATCAGGTCCTTAGATCTATCTTATGTTCAATTACCGAAGTAATCGTTTAAGATTAAGCCAACAACACTCTTAATCCAAAGAATTGTGTTGATGCCGATCTACTCAATTAATCAATCCAATCTACCACAAGGATAAACCGATTATTAATTGGATCCTCTTTTACCAAAACAAGTATTGTGCACACCAAAGATTATAAACCCAGGTCAGATCTTCAATATCTTCTTTGTCTTCAAATCTTCTTAAATCTTCAATAAAAACCTGCACACAATCACTTGAATCTCTTGTGATCAATCACGCACAGAACGGAGTCTGTTAACAATGGATTATCACAAGATGATCTTTAGAACTCATAACAGTCTAAAGATCCCTATCGAAACTATGAACTAGTTTGAGTGAATCTTATATCATAAGAGAAGATTCTCAAGAATAAACAAACTAGGTGCAATCAGATTTCAATCACCGTTAGTCAATCAAATCAATCGAAAATAAAAGATAAACCGCAATTATCTAGTTTCCACCAACGGTACGCGCTAGAGCTTCTCAATCCCAAAGAAGACTTTAAACTGAGCGTCCGTAAGAGATTTCTCCTAATTAGGTTACTCTCCTCTCCGAATAGGCGGCTACACCAGTAACAACAACAAAAGAGGAAGTATGTTGTTACGAAGGATTAGTTTGCTATAAAGGAAAACTTCAAGTATTTATAGACAAGAAAGTTTGGACACCAAGGAATTTCCAAAACCGAAAAATAATCAAGATATTCATTAAAGCACAAATTCGATTTTCATAATTCTTGGAAATGCTCTGTCCAAAAATAATGATCGAAATCTCTCGGAAAATCTAATTAGTAAATGCACATTACTAATTATGGAATTTCCCTCAGCAGTGATAGACGCACCGATGGATTTATCCCGCAATCTCGGTGTTGTCTCACAAAACCGCGGGCCCCACCACCAAGGGGGTTTAGCAGGGGGCCACATATTTGTGGCGGGTCCCAGTGAATTGTGAGAGAGCACCGAGGTTGAGGGATAAATCCCTAGGTGCATCTATCATTTTTGAATTTCCCTACAAAATGAAATTAATAACCTTAATTAAAAGATTCTTAACTTACTTATGTTTCGATCCTGGGATTCTCTTCCCTTAGCCGTTAAGGAATATCTTTGAACAATTAAAGAAATAAGCATTCACAACACATGTTCAAAGTATGTCGACATCCTTACTTTGTAAGTTCTCTTTCACACTTACAACCTTGAAACTGATTTGCCACACTTCCAAACAAGTTTAGAATTGGTTCATCTGACTTTCAAGAACTATGTGATTGATCAAACCAACATTCAATCACAATCATGGGTTTAACGGTTCTACCAAAACAAGTTTCGGTTCTACCTCCATGTGAATATTGTGCATAGTCACGCTAGCTTTCCAAAATTCGGTTGATTAGGTACTAGGATCGGTTCCCCACATATATATGGTATCTAACTTATATGTGTTGCACATGTCCATAGGATCGGCTCCCTTTTGCCTAAAAACGTGTTGCACATGTCCGTAGGATCAGTTCCCCTTTCTGCTATAAACCTTGCTGCACCCCATACAAGGATCGGTCCCCCTTTGTGATGTACTGCACCTCTTACTAGGATCAGTTCTCCTTTTCCATATTTGGACAGACAAAACACAAACCCGATCATACCATATCAGGTGATTACTTATGATCGATTTCACTAATAAAGGTTATACCAATACATAAGCCAGGCCTTTGTGAATAGTTCTACCAAGAACACAAACAAGTTGTGAGCGGTTATACTCAATCACACATATTGGTTGTTCATAAGATATGCAATGAATAACAAAACCAATAACACCTGGAAATTTCCTTTTCGGTTCACAAACAAGTTTATGAACTTACTTCCTTAGAACACATGTAAACATTGTTCCCTAGGATGAAATCCTCACCACATACCCATACATAATCACAATATCATTCAAATGATTATGGCGATGTCTTATCTACAAAGTTTAATGTTTAAACAATAAACCTCGTATTGTATTCCTTAATACTATGCCTATCTAGAGTTCAAATATGTTTCGCAGTTATGTTATCAATATGCACGACTTGAAAGATACGTTAGGGAATGAAACAGTTCAAGTCAAATATCACTAACCTCAAGTGGAAGGATGATTGTTGTCGTTGTAGCTCCTTACTTCTTCAAGACTTCACAATACTTGTAATGTCTCATATCCTAACACTTTCAATCTAACCTATACTAAGTTGACTCTAGTACATAATTAAGCGACTCTTAACATGAGTTTTGATTCACTAAAATATGACAACCAAACTTGACATACCAACGCTTGGTGGGTTCAACTGAGCTATGCTCTAACATTAGCATTAAAGATAGTCCTTAATTAGTGCATTATAAATACCATAAACATGCTTTAATGCGGATTAAGACTAATCCAACTTAACTTAATCTAAACAAGCATTACTTTAACCACATGGGATTTGTTGCGGAAAACACAAAAAGTATAACATCTCCCACTTGTTTAAGCAACAAAACCTTCAATTTGTATTAAGTATGAATCATACGTAATGTAGTGTTACGTATGGTGCTGGTTTAATTGTAGTTGCAGGAAATCCTACACTACACTCTTCATGTGATTTCATTATTAATCAACCCATTTTAGGTTTGTATTCTTAATTTTATTGATTAATCTTTGGATGTTCTTACAAGAAAAGATAAAGAATTCAAGAATGATCTCTACTCTAAACTTTCTCTCTCCTATTTATGTGTTTCTTACTCAAAAAATATCTCCCCCTTCTTTACAACTCGAATGACTATTTATAAGGAAATACATAGTGGATGACAGCTAATCTGTCCTTTATTTTCGGATATGGTCTGCGACATTCTCGCAACCTTACAAATATTAATTTCGCAAACTCTCTAATTTTCGCAGGACTATCATATCTTTCTCGTGATCTTAGCTGTCGTCATTTATTTTATCATTTCTGGAATTGTTCTGCGACGCTTAAGTGTTGTGTCATTAATAATTTCGCTGAAACATTATCATTGCGAGATTTTGATCCTACATCTTGCCTCTTGTCATATCTTATCTGCAAAGCAGAGAATGATGTGAGAAATGCCGCAGCTGTTCATCTTTTCATATTCTACATTTATCACACGTACTCTCTCTTCCATTTATTTCTTGACACGTCTTCTGTAACCGCTGCTTTTCAACCGCTCACATCTTTTCGTCTTAATGGTGTTTATTTCTTCTATTAAAAAATCTTCTTTATATACTCTTCTTACCCCCTTTTTCCACTTTTCTTTTTACTTTCTCTTCTATTTTTATTCTCTCATCTCTGCAACTCTGTTATTCTTCTACAAATTCTGCTGCTGTAATTTTTTCTTCCTTCAATCCTTTTACTTTTTATACATTCCCATACTCTATATTCAAACATGGCTCCAAGTGGTCATAGATATGAGAAGAATTTACAAGATGTCCAAAAAGATCTTGTTGATAAAGGTTTCACACTCTCCACCATTCCTGGTGAGAATGCCAAATCAATTTTTTCTGTCAAGCTTTTCTCTGATCAATATTGTGATGATCAATCAATCATAATTTCGCTAGGTCAGATTCTCGCAGGTCTCCCTATTCCTCTTTATAACCCATATCTTCCTTTATTTTATGAAATTCTCGCTCATTCGGGATTTTCGCGAGCCATCTTCCAACTGAGTGGGGACTGCATCCGTCTGATGCTAGAGTTCGCTAATCGTGGTGCTGGTAGAGGATCTTTGTACTCCAAAGAACTTAGGGATCCTAAATTCGCAAACCTAGAGATAGTTGCTGAGAAGTATACAGTGGCGAATTTCTTTGAGAATTATGAACTTATCTCCATGAAGAAAGAGAATACTCGCTGGGGTATTCGCTTAAAAAGGAAAGATAATATTGATGAAGCCAAAATTCTTATGCAAGATATTGATTGACATTCTGGTAAAAATACAACTCCTCGCCAATCCAAAGATGATAAATGGTGTGTTTTTCTTTTGATGCTAAAAGGACCCTACATTGTTGGGTCAAATATTCTTCCTGCGAATCTCGCTGCTTATCAACCTTGGGTTTTCTCTTGGCCCGAGAAGGAGAAAGAGGTATGTTTCTCCCCTTTAACTCATTTTATATTTCTTTATTGATTTTTACTATTCTGTTCGCTAACTCTTGCGACATTCCGCAGATCCAAAAACTGAAGGATAGTTATAACAGGACTGGGAAATCTAGTACTATGTTAGCTCTTCGCTCATACACAGATGAGGTAAGAAATTTTCTCTTATGATTTTAAATAGTACTGTTACTTCCATGCTTCCATTTCTTATTTCTATCTGTGTGTGAAGATTATTGCTGAAGTAGAAGAATCTGTTGATGTTGCGAAGATTGGTGATAAAGGTAAAGGTGCTCTTCGCAGGGAAAAATCAACTGGTCCTCCTCCAAAGAAAAGGAAAGTTCGTTCTTCTTCCCCTTCAAATATTCCTCCTCATGAAGATTCTGAAAGTGATAAGGGTGATGAGGACAACGATGATATTGCTGCAAGTGAAGATTTTCCACCTGAATCTTCTATGGCTAAGTTATCTGGCCTCTTTTCTGATTCTCTACAAGGAAGGTGAGATAGCCAATTCGCAGATACCTGCAAAGCTCTCGCTACCCTTTGCGGTGTTCCTTTACTGGATGGTGATAGCTCTCTTCGTGGAGTTTCTAGATCAGTGACTCCCGATTTTTTGCATTCTCTCAATAGTCTGGATATTTTATCCTTTTACTTCTTCATTGTTATAATTCGAAATTTCTTTCTATATTAATATTTTTTATATTTTTTCGCAGGCTGAAAAGCTTCTTTTGTTGTTGCCTCAGATCTAGAGAGAAGACGTGAAAATCTTGAAAAGAAGAATCTTCAATTTCCCAAAAAGAATGAAGAATTAGAAGCTGAAGTTAAAGGTCTTCGCGAGAAAAATAGACAATTAGAATTTCATTCTTCCTCGTATAAGAACAAAATTTCTAGTCTTCAGCAAGCTAATAATCAGCTTTAAGGTATGTTATTTTTCTCTTTTCTCTTTTTTCATTCATCCTGTTGTTTTATCTTATTTAAACAATCCTTTTTGCAGACATTTATGTTCTTTCTGATGAAGCTACCCTTCTTCGTTCATTTCCTAATGCCTTGGATAATAATACCCTTCTTGAGGGTCTTAACAATTCCTTAAATAGCTTCTCAAATGATAAAATTTCTTCTCTTTCTCTAAATGAGCTTAGATCTAAATTTCGCCTCTTAGAAATTGATCATAGATCTAATTTAGGCTTAGCCAATCGATTTAAGCGTCTCCTTCTTGATTCTAAATAGAAACCCAATGATTTAAGAAGCAAAATTAGTGGTATCATAGATGATAAGGATCGCATCTCTGATCAAGGTGCCAAGGCTCTGGCGAGGTTCCAAGAGGCTCTTCTTGAAGTTCAACTTGAACGAGATGAAGCTAACCGCAAGAATGTCGAACTCTGCGAAAGGGAAAATAAAATTCGTTCTCGTCTTCTTATAAGTAGTGAGGATGAATTTGTTTGGGCAGCGAAAATCTTAGATGATGCTAGAAAAGACTTAGGTGTAAATGTTAGTCTTCAAGTTGAGCATACAGTCTTGATTAGAGATATGATTTCTGACAGAGAAGGTTACTAACTGCTCTTCTTTACTAATTTTTTGTTTCTTATGAATTCTCATCAAGTTAATAATTGATTGTCTTTTGCTCGCAGATTCTGAAAATAGATATCGTGAAAAGATTGAAGAACTCGAAGCTGAAAAGGAGGAACTCGCAAAGAATCTTTCTTCTCGCAATGAAAAGTATTCTAGATTAAAGAATCAAATCAAGATCACTGTTGGGAATTTTAAGAATGATGTTATGCATTTTCTCAATCAGACTATCCAAATGGTTTGTGATGATCATAATACCCCACATTCTGATTATCCTTGTCTTTTGGAAGAAATCCCACAGAATACTCCCAGTTTGATTATCTCTGATAGCGAAGCTGATGATGAAGAATCTGATAGTGATGGAAGTTCTGATGGTGATGAAGATTCTGACGCAGACGAAGAAGGGAATAAGTCTAATGAAGATAATGAAGGATCAACCAAGAAGTAGTCTTTATTTCTTTCTTTGATTCTTTGTAATACTTGTACATTTATTTCTTCTTTCTGTATATTTGTGTTTCTTTCATTTTGACATGCATTAAAACAATTCTTCTTTGCAATACAGTTAATCAATATAATCATTAATTCTTGAATCTCTGAGTAAATCTATCATATGGAAGCAAATAACATTTTCTAATTTCATACATTCCCATACTTGCCTCTGTTATTTGAATCCAAATGAGAGATTTCATAAAAAAAAATCTTATTGTATAAAACCCATTCCTGTTTGGTCTTATTTTGCCTTCCTAATTAAAGGTCTTATTATGCCACCTCTTGTCATTGCGACAAAATCGCAGGACGTCTTTGCACATTAATGCAAAAACCCATTGATCTTGCCTTAACTTTCTCTTTTGTATTATGGCCTCTTCAGGAATGTTGCGATAATATGATAGGCCTAAATATTCTTGCGAAAATAAAGCCCCATGACATTGTCGTCTTCCGACGAAATCGCAGGACGTCTTCGCACTTTCATGCGAAAACCCATTGATCTCGTCTTATCTTTTTCTTTTGTATTATTGCCTCTTCAATATTGTTGCACAAATATGAAAAACCTTAATACCCTTGCGAATAAAAAGCCTCATGACATTTGCGTCTTAAGACACTTATCAGCTCCCTAATGGAGGGTGCCACCCTTATCTCCCCCCTGGTTGCCCCTTCAAGGAGGCGTACTTCTACCATACAAGGTTAGCTCCTCCCATCCAGTCTTAACAACAACCAGTTGTTTTCGCAGCCTCTTATCCCTTTTACCTATAGGGCTTATGGTTACGAGACTGCACCCTAAGTGGGGTTTTCTTCAGGCCGAGTGCAGTATAAGCCAAGACTTGTCAAGAATGGAAAGGTACGCTTCAAACGTCCCTGGCACTCTTGACTCAACCGTGTACCTCGGCGCCTTGATCAGATCTGCACTCCTTGGGAGAGTCCTTATTACCTTAGTCGCCCAACCCAAGTCATATGCTTAAGCTGAGAATCCAAGGTGCCTCTCCCGGATGGGATTTATTGACCCCAAATCTCCATGACTCAGGTTCCGGGGGTGGTGTAGCCTTTCCCTGAGCCATGCAACAGGTACCTCCTTATATGACGTACTTTAGGTCTTACATTTGCCTCTTGCGAAATTTTATTCGCGAACTATGGTGTACGCCATAAAGGTTCGCCTCTTTCTCTTTTGTCATTCTTCTCTGATTATCTTCTGTAAAATTCAGTATCTCTGCGAGAGTCTCGCAAATCATTATATTGTACTTGAATTTCGCAATCTCAATTTTGTTATTCAATCAAATGTATTTTCGAGAATTTTACTTATTGTGAGAGTATCGCAACAACTTAATCATTCATACATTTCTTGTTTTTATTACCTTTTCCATCCTCTGCTTCTTTATTATTTTCTGCTACTGCTTCCTTGGTAGTGGTAAATTCATCATTTTTATTCTGAGCTAGCATTAATTTTGCAACATCTCTTCTCCTTTCCTTTCGATTGTTTCCACCATCAACCACTCACTTCTTTGTACATCTTTGATTTTGTGTCGCCAGTTTTCCTTCTTGTTTACTCTTCCTTCGCAAGATTTTATCTCAGTTTCGTAACATCTCTTTCCTTCGACCCAATCTTCCTTTATGATTCCTACACCATTGGGGTGAGGGAATTTGATGCACTGGTGGAAAGTTGAAGCTACACCTAGAATCCCATGTAGCCAAGGTCGACCAATTAAGACATTTTAAGGTGATTCTACATCAACGACACATAATGAGATTTCAGAAGATATTCCCTTCAATGGAATTCACATAATAACCTCCCCTTTAGGCTTGTTAGCAGTACCATTAAAACCATATATCTTATATGTTGATGGTATAATATCATCATCTCTTCCACCCATGGTTTTATAAGTATGATAGAATAAGATGTTCACAGAGCTTCCAGTATCGACTAGACTTCTATTGATTTCCCATGAATCTTCAGCTTCATCATCCTCATCTTCTTTTGGTTTTGGATTAATTTCCAATTTTATTACCAATGGATTGTCCTGCACCTCTTCTCCTTCGGGAATTTCTTCTGCAGTAAAAGAAATGATCTGTTTCTGCCATCCTTCTAGTGGCGAGATTTTCGCAATATTCATAATTTCTCTTCCATCATTATCTCTTGCGAACACTCTTCTCAAAACATTATCATGAAAATCTTCAATTATCTTATATGAATGTACAATAGAGTGACAGAATAGATTTTTTGCTTTTGCACCAACTTCTATGAAGAATGTTTCTTTCTTTTTCATCGTATTCACTTTGTGATGTTCTGGTGGTGGTGGTAATGGTTGAGATTGTGGATGCCTTACCAGAAATTCGTTTAGTTTTCCTTGATCTATCATTCTCAAAATAATTCTTTTTACATTTCTGCAATCGTTTGTGGTATGTCCATGAAAATGATGATAAGAACAAAATTCATGACTTCTATGGTTTGGAGGTGGTTCCGTTCCCATGTTCCACGGTGTTGGTATACTTTCCATCAAGATTATAGCTTCCCATATCTTCTCCACAATTGCATTTAGAGGTGGCATCTTGATTTCTTCCCATATTACCTTGTGACTTCCTTGTCCTTTATTATAGTTTTGCCTTTGACCTCCATAAGTTTCTTGCGGTTGATAGAGCCTTTGAATCTTTTTGTTTCCTCCAAGATTGTAGAAATTTCTTTCTCTTTCATACTCTTCTTGGTCTCGGCTCCCCATAGCTACCAATTTCTGCTGATTGTTACTCGTCACTTTCTCTTGTTGTACTTGCGAAGTATTCGCCACTGTGTTTATTAGCTTGGGTAATAAGCTTGCATTCGCTGTTTTTGAGATGGTGTTCGCAACTGGATATGATTCCATTTCATTTTGCCTTTCCTCTAGAGCAATGTATTCTTCTTGAAGTTCTCGCAATTCAGTCATTGTAATCGTATTCTTGACTCTGAAAATTTGTACATACAATAGGTTTGTTGCAAACATAGCATTGATAAATGATAATATGAGATATCTCTCATCTACACGGCCAGCCATTTCGCTACACATAGTTCTCCATATTTTAGTCAAGTGTTTCAAACTTTCGCCAACTCTTTGTTTTAATCCAAACACATCTTCTATACCAGGTCGTGAGGAATTATATCTTATATATGCCCCCAAGAATGTAGTCTGCAAATTATTGAAGGAGGTTATTGTATTCTTTGGTAAACATTCAAACCATTTTAACGCTTCTCCTGTTAAGCTGGATGCGAAATATTTGCACAATCCCGCATCATGATTTTCCCATTGTAACATGCACCTCACATAGGCTTTAATGTGCTGAATTGCACAAGTTGTTCCATCAAAAATGCTGGTTAATGCGGGCAAATTGCATTTCGGTGGTATTCCTCCTAATTGTACTTCCCTTGTAAATGGAGTTTTCGCAGCTTCTTCTATTGCTTCATTCAATTTTCTTCTACCTACTTCTCCTCTGTTATTTAGCATTCCTATCATTTCTTCTAATTCTTTCAAGATTTGTTTATTTACACCTGAATCTTGATCCATTGGTCTCTTTAATTTTGCTTCTCTTCTTCTGCGTTCACGTCTATCTTCTCTTGCGAAATTTTGCATCTCTTCTTCATTATCCTCATTTCGTCTTCTTCTGCGATTCTCTTCCTCATCTCTATCATGAATTCGCAAATGATGATGTCTTTCATTTTCCCCTCCATAATTTTGTTCATTTCTTATCAATTCAATTCGCTGTCTTTCAGTCATTCTTTTTACTCTATCATACTCCTCATTGAGATTATCGTTATTCCGGTTTTGTGTATGTCTTCTTTCTCGATCGTCATGATTGTTCTGGAGAATTGTCTCATGAAGCTCTTGTTCTTCCATTTTCGCTCTCAATCTTTCACGTTCACAGATTAAACGTGCTTGTTCAGCATAATGTCTTTCAATTTCTTCTTCAATTGTCTGTTGATTTCTTTGAGTTTCTCTCACATGTAAAATTCTTCTTCCTTCCTCTTGATTTCCTTCGCCATCTGGTTATTTTGTCCCTGATTTTGCCCGTTATCTTGATTTCCTCCAATTTGCCCATCATCAAAAGTTTCATTTTGTGGAATGTAACGATCATCAGTTCTTTCTCTATTTTCACAATATTCTTCATTAGGATTTGATATTTCTTCTTGAATATTGTTTCCAGCATTGATTATGGGTGAATTTCGCCTCATTTATCTTCTAGTCGATCTTGAATATGATTTTGTAATACTTCTCGATCTTCTATTCTGTAGTCTTATATTCTCCATCCTTAATTTGTGATTTTTCCTTGTTAAATTTGCACGCTCTTCTGCTTCAGCTCTTCTTTCTTCATGTATTCTCCGTCTCAATGTTTCTGACGCTCCAATTTCCTCACCTCCATGAACTATTCCTTCATCTGCTTCTTGATTTCTCTCTTCGTGTCTATAATTTATGTTTTGTTGATTTTCTTCTATTTCTTCTGCTGAATTTGATCGCCAAGTGTGTATGCTCACCCTGTCATAATCTGTATTCCTCTCTTGAACTAGTGTTTGTTGAATTGGCGGTTGAATTTGATTTTCTCTATTATTTCTCATTCTAGTATATTCTCCCATTTCACGTCTTTCTCTTCCGGCAATTCTTTTGCTTCTTCTAATAGTAGTCGGTTGTTCGGATGTATTTCTTCTTCTAGCCATTTCTTCAATGCTAACAATATTGCAAGAAATTACGAAAAATTCATAATCAATCACTTTAAATTTTCACAAATCTCAATATCAATCTTTAGCTTTTTCTAGAATAATCTTCAACTCGTCCCTGTTTCTAGCGCCATTATGTAGTTGCAGGAAATCCTACACTACACTCTTCATGTGATTTCATTATTAATCAACTCATTTTAGGTTTGTATTTTTAATTTTATTGATTAATCTTTGGATGTTCTTACAAGAAAAGATAAAGAATTCAAGAATGATCTCTACTCTAAACTTTCTCTCTCCTATTTATGTGTTTCTTACTCAAAAAAGATCTCCCCCTTCTTTACAACTCGAATGACTATTTATAAGGAAATACATAGTGGATGACAGCTAATCTGTCCTTTATTTTCGGATATGGTCTGCGACATTCTCGCAATCTTACAAATATTAATTTCGCAAACTCTCTAATTTTCGCAGGACTATCATATCTTTCTCGTGATCTTAGCTGTCGTCATTTATTTTATCATTTCTGGAATTCTTCTACGACACTTAAGTGTTGTGTCATTAATAATTTCGCTGAAATATTATCATTGCGAGATTCTGATCCTACATTAATGAGTTGTTGAGTATGCTAATACTAGGTTCAAGGTCTAATTTCAGCATGTAGTGAGCTTATAAGTTGTTTAGTGGTAAAACATAAAGGTAAGGAGCTGAAAATATATATATATCAAAAACCAATTCTTGGTTACATGATAAGTTGATTGCAATATATACTTTTACTCTATGGTAAATAAGTTTCATGTTTTTTACCAAATGGTACTAGTTTGAAGAACTTCGTACGAAGTTGAAATGCCGATTTTTCTAAGTCCCTAGGGTTGGTAATCAACAACTTGGGTTAATAATGAGTTGGAACAACATGATCTTCCATATCTTTATCTCCTTGAAGTTTGCTTGGATGGAGAAATGAGAAAATCATCTGCTTAATTAAGTAAAAAATGTAAAAATTAACGTACAACAATCTGAAGCTCGAAAACTACATCCCAAAGTTAGTATTTAATAACCAGGAGGATTTATCAAGGGATAACAGTTCATGATGGTGTATTCATTGCAGAACTGATGCTAAGATCAAAGGAAAAATTCCAGGTGTGTTATGCAAATTGGGCACTGGGAAGACATTTGATAATTTAACCGGTACCGATAACATATTGAGGGGAGCTGGTTTTGGAGATAAGTGGAGAAACTGGGTGAATTGGTCACTACCCACTCCTAATCATCTATACTTCTAAATGGAACTTTAACAACATACTTCAAGCCCTATAAAGGCCTTAGGAAATATGACTCTGTCTCATTTCCTTTTCATTTTACTAGTTGAAATCCTGACAAAGTTGCTCAAGAAAGCTGGGGTTCTAAGCATAATTGCAGGATTTCAAGTGGGCAACGACATAAAGGTATCTCAAATGCAATTTGTAGGAGATTTTTTCGATTTTCTTAAATAAAAGAGAGGAAGTTTATATGAACTCATTGTTAATACTTGAAATATATGAGGCGATCACATGCCTCAAAATAAACCTCGACAAGAGTATCATTATTAGTTTTGGCGTTAACCAAAAAATGCAATATTTGGCCAGTATTCTCCATTGGGAGGTAGAGAAACATCATAGAAGTATCTAGGGATCCCACTAGGTCTACCGCTAAGAAATCTAGTGGACGCGAGGTCATCATTGAGAAGTTCCATAATATCTAAATAAATGCAAAAGAAAGTTTCCAAACAAAGCTGGATAGTGCTCATAAATAGTGCGCTGGTAAAACATGTCTATGTGGAAAAGAAAATGATAAAGGTCAAATGAGATTTTGTTTAGGGTACTACGTCAGAGAAAAGGAAAATATTTTGGGTAGCTTGGGATAAGTCGTCCAAACCCAAGGAATCAAGTGGATTGGCTATCAAAAATCTAATTTACACAAACAATGCTTCATTAGAAAAATGGAATTGGAAGTACTCAATTAAGAAAACATCAATATGGAGAAGCATTGTGCAACAAAGATCAAATGAAGTTGTGCTAATACTAAAGAAGTATAAGCTTCCACATGGGAGAGAATACTGGAAAGAGATTCAAAAAAAAAAAGTGGACAGGCTAACCTCCTTCTAGTATGACAAATGGCTTGTAAGTGCACCTATGCATCTCTTTCACCAAAATGCTTTTAAACTAGCTGATAACAAGTATTCGAGAAATATCAGACTTAGTTAAAAACAGAAGATAGAATACATATATAACCTTGAAAAGACATCAAATGTGGAGGAAATAGATTAAATAAATAGTCTTCTTTTTGTTCTAGGAGATTCATTCTTAACTGGTTGATGAGTATTCGAGGTTTTATTCCCAACTGGTTTTCAGTAACCCTTTTAAGGATCTAACTATAAATTGAGAAGAAGTATTAGAGTGTAACTAGATTTCAGTATATAGTTAGGGAGAGGCCCTGGGCCTTTGCTGGCTCTTGTACTTTTTTTTTATTATTTGCAATAAGATTTAACTCATTTTCCTTTTAAGTAGAAAAAAAACATTTTGAAGCTGCTGATAATGTTTTGTACCATAAAATAAAAGAAACACCCACCCAGTTCAAAATTATATTGAAATGAATTAGGAAATCATTACATATGTTATTAATCAATTGTATGCAAGGAGATAATAACATACTTAAAAAGTATCTTGTAGTTAGAAGAAAAAAAAAAGTTACATCTCTTCAACATAGATAATTACACTAACCAAGAACTAGAAGAAATAAAACACCTAATAAACAATTTACCATAAAATTTTTTTACATGCATATGTTAACTAAACAAAGTAAAAAAGAGAAAACCCATACTTGTTTGCATACTAGGCGACAATGTTCATACCTACATATTTGGATCAAAGATATGAAAGATATTCCAAAGAATAAATTACGAGTTTTAACACGACACGGTAGTAAGTATATTTCTATGTAGGGCACATACATATTAGTTAGTTTAAAGAAACAATCAAATGGTTTGAAACGACAATAAGAGTTAGTATTACCAGGTTCACCATAAGTGTATTACCCTTCCTTATATATTCTTTGTCATACAGTATTAAGCAAGGCTCATTAGGGGCATAATGAGTTGTCTTTACATGGAGCAAGTAGAACAACCCCCAGACGCAATATACTATAACATCCCGAGTACTAAGACTGAATTTTGGTCTGATGAAATAGTTATCACTAATTAGGGATTTGGTTATTTTGAACAAAGAACCCAAGAGGCTCCACCTGTTGAATCCTCCATCACATAGACGCTATAGTTGGCAAGATGTTGATGCCACTCAACACATTGGCGACACAACAAAAATAACTTTCCATCCAAAACAACGATGGACTTGTTGTTGATATTAAATCAACATGTACATAATTTCGAAGAAAAAAAAAGTTTCAATAAGAAAGTATAAATGCTCGTATTATTAATGAATCTTATATGTGGAAAAGACGTTCTAAATCGGAAAACAAAGAAGAAGTTTCAAACACATCTGCTAGAATGTTTCGCTTTGACAGAAAGTAAACTATTATTTTAATAACAACGTTTCAAACTAATTTTTTAAAGCATAAACTAGAGCGGTAAGAGTTTGATCTTTTGGTTCTTTGTTTTAATACACTACATATTTTCATCGGTGAATTGCAATAATTTTTTATAATCCAAGAAATTGATGGTAATTAACATTTTTATACTTACAAAGGCTTACGAAGCTGATGTTAGCTGCAAATTGGGTAATAAATTATAATTAAAAAATTAAAATAAAAGTAAATCTTCAAAACTAACAAAATACTTAGAAAATTGAAATTTTACCTTAAGGGAATTCGCGTAATCACTATGAAGGGTTTGCACATCTCTTCTTCGAGGGTAAAAGACACTTAAACCGAACAATATTGGCCTTGATATCAACGCGTTGGTGTTCTTTTTCTTTTTCTTTTTTGCTTGACATTACTATTATTGTACACAATAATGACAGTCTTCTTAATATTGGTTCCAAGATACACGAAAGCTTCAATGTACAAGGATTTGAAGTGAATGATCAACTTGACTCAGAAAAATCTTTATTTTAAATTATTGCTGGGGGATTACTTATTGCAAGAGATAAACAATGCATTCTTGTGTACATATCAAAAGATATTCATTCTGAAATCCGCATTCAAGTATCAGTTAATCAAGAAAACATAATAAGATGTTGATGTATCAAGTATCAACAAGAGTGAGAATAAAATATTTGACTCGAAGGGACTTTTAGCCACAACACCAGCAAATCGCATTGGAAAGAACAATCCCAAATATAACTTAATGGACTTCACTAGAAAAAGAAGCACGTACTTAAATATCTCTCAAAGCCTCGACAAGGTTTGGTGAAAAACTTTCAAGTACATTAGAATGTTGTCAATCCAATGTCTGAAGCTTGACCTGAAAACCAAATCAACAAAAATCAGTAAAAAAAAAAGGAAAAAAACAATAAACCAACGAGAATTTGATTTTTCTTGTATGAAAAAATTGACCTTCAAAACATTAACAAATCCAGCATAATCTTCCGCACTCAAAGCTACGAAATTATCAAATAATAAGGAAAACCATAGACACCCAAGAAAAAACTTATCTTAAAAAAAGCCTGATTCGAACATTAAAAACATTGTATGTTAGTATACATATATTGTGATAATCAATAGTTTGTATGGACCTGGTTCTTGGTGGTTATGTACAACAACGCAAGTTAAAGGAAATCAACTATCCATACATATACTTGAAGGCGGATTTCATATGATCTTCAAAAATGTCTTATTTTTTGTGTGTGATTGAGAGATTCGACCATAGTGATGATGTATTGTGTGTTTAATATTTCATCACTAAAAGTGAGAGGGTACCAAGTACACTGCAAAAAATTTCGTTCGTCAACCTGTATGGAAAACCCTAATATAATCATAAGTATGTCAATAGTAAATACCCTTGAAGAAGATTGTATATAGAGTTTCTCTCATTCTGTTTCATAATCAATATGTATAGACCAAAGGTGTTAGAGCATCGGTTGTTCGAACTCACAATTTTTGATATCTCAAGCTAGTTGTCAATACCAAATGTATAAACTTATATCTTGATTTCTAGTCTACGGAAGTCAATCATCATACTAGGATTAAAGAATGGTAGTTTAGTATCATAAATCACCAAATACCTTTGAAGATTAAAGATTGAACAACAAAGAAGAAATCAATAAATACTTCATCAACAAAGGTATGTGGAGACTGATTTCATTCCACCTTTCTAATTTATTAAAACAATTCACTCTATGAAACAGTTCCTATGACGGTAAATACATATTTATGCATACGCTCGAGGATATTTGAGAATAAGGTTTTAGTGAGAATGATCTTTGTCTTTGGAAAGGTCCTCATGTCATAGTGAAGAAAAAAAGAATGTAATGAGTCAATAATCATTCAATTCCGAGTAATAATTAGGAAGTTATGAGTGATTTATTAAAACATAACATTGTCTCTAAAGTGGGTACCCAAATACACCACAATATTTTTAATTCAACCTATAAGTCTAATACCAAGTGTGATTGTCTATTGAAAAAGTCGAGACAATACGACAACTTTATTCACTTGATAATAGTTATGGTCTGATACCGATTTACTATAGGATCAATATCAAGTGATTAGGATTAACGCACATGTGTATTTACTTTATTATAATATAAAATAATTATAATGCGGAAGTAAAGTAAGTAACACAACACAAAATTTTGTTAACGAGGAAACCGCAAATGCAGAAAAGCCCCGGGATCTAGTCTAGTTTTGAATACTCTAAAAATTAAGTCGTTATACAAAATCTAATACCAACTTCGTATAGTTGAAACGAAGCAGACTCCTCCTAACTACTTAGTTCCCTCAGTATCCTTGGGCCTTCGACTTCTAAAGTCACACACGTGAATATCAAGTCCTTTGGATCGTATTCCAAATAGCAAAGGAAGAATCTGTTTGGTAACCACTCTAATCAATCTTTATAAATATATAGATGAGTCGTTGACAAAGGCTCTTCCGTTTAATCTAATAAACTCATTTGCTTGTTAGATCAATCTAACTTTAACTACCGAAATAGTCAAGTATAGATTCACACTCAATCAATATAGATCTCAAAGAGAAACATAAAGAATGCCAATCTCACGCAACTAATCAATCAGATCTATCAAAGATAAACTGATTCTAGTTGGATCCTAGTCGATCAAGGTTTGTGCACACAATTCACAAGATACGAAAACTAATAAGAAATCTGTTTCGTCTTCATCAAATCTTCTTTTATCTTCAAAACCTTCACAACACCACTTGAATCTCTTGTGATTAATCACAGAACAGAGTCTGTTAACAATGGATTATCACCAGATGTTTTAGATCTAACAACAGTTCTAAAGATCCCGTCGATACTTTGATCTAGTTTGAGTGAATCTTATATCAGAAGAGAAGATTCGCAAGCATAAACAAACTAGGTGCAATCAAAGTTTCATCAACCGTTAGTCAATCAAATCAATTAAAACTAATAGTACTGTAATTATCTAGTTTCCTACCAACGGTACTCGTAGAGCTTCTTGATCCCACAGAAGTCTTTAAACGAGCGGTCGTAAGAGATTTCACCTGATTAGGATACTTTCCTCTCCGAATAGATGGCTCCACCAGAAACAATAAAAACCGAAGTATGCCGGGATCTTAGGATAGTTTACTAGAAATGCAAACTTAGGTATTTATAGACCAAAGATGTTTGGACACCAAGGAATTTCCAAAACCAAAAATATTCTCAAGATATGCAATGAATGTTGAAATTCAGTTTTCATAATTCCAATAAATGCTTGTCCAATATTTCCGAAATCTCTCAGTAGAAAATTTCCAATTAGTAAATGCACATTACTAATTTTTATTCTCTAGAGCTATGCATTAATTACTGGTAATTAAAACATATAAAACCAAAAACCTTAATTAAAAGATTCTTAATTTATTTCGGCACAGGATCACCTTGAGTACCAAGTAATATCTTTGAAAATAAATGATAAGAGTTATTGCTCGTGTTCAAAGTATGTTGACATCTTTTCACTGTAAATCCTTATTTCTTATTTACATGGACTTTCTTTCTTGGAGTCGGTTACACCATACTTCCAAACAAGTTTAGAAGTGGTTTTCATGTATTCCAAGACTAATATGTGATTGATCATACCAAATCACATACATGGGTTCGGATCGGTTATACCTAAATATGGCACCTACTTGTGATCGGTCACACCAGTCACCAGGATCGGTTACACCAGTTACAAGGATCGGTTCCATCTACACATGGTATCTACTTGTGATTGATACACCATTTACCAGGACCGGTTACACCAATTACAAGGATCGGCCACACAACATTTATGATCGGTCACACTAATTACTAGGATCGGTCACACCAATTACAAGGATTGATCATACCATCACATGGTGATTACTTAGGATCGGTTACACCAATTACCAGGACCGGTCATACCGAAGTCATAAGTCTAGGCATTGTGATTAGTTATACGAAGATACATAACCTGAGTTAAGATCGGCTCTACCATCTCATACATATTGGTCATCCAAAGATATGCAATGAATAGCCGGACCAATAAGCCTAACGATTTCCCTTTCGATTCAGTAAAACAATTTCATGAATGTACTTCCTTTAAACAAATGTAAAACAGTGTTTCCTAGGATGAAATATTCACCATAACCCATTCACATAATCATAACAATGTATACAAGATTATGTTGATGTCATATCTACGAAGTTCAAAAGATAAGTGTTATACTTCGTAGTCTAATTCCCTAATACTATGATCATGTCACATCGCTACAATATTATGTAATATGTAAAGTATATGCAGCTTCGCAGCTATGTTTTCAACATAGCATGATTGGAAAGATACGTTAGGAATGAAACAGTTCAACTCAATAATACTAACCTTAAGTGGAAGGATGATGTCGTCGTTGTAGTTTGTTACTTCTTCACATTATTCAGGTCTTCGGAATAATACTTGTATGTCTCAACATTCCTAGACTTTCTAATATAACCTAAACAAAGTTGATTCTAGTATTTAATCAAGCGACTTTAGATGAGTTTTGCTACTAAAATATGACAAACAAACTTGACATACCAACGCTTGGTGAGTTGAACCGAGCTATTCTAAAAATCTATGAAGGCAGTTCGTGAATAGGGAAAATTCACGAACTTTCAGTGACGATTCACAGATTAAACCGCAAAAACGTTTTAGTCAAGTTTTTGATGTTACCTCTTCTAGGAAAGATTGCTATTCTTCAACACACAATCTATTTCCATATTAAAGTGTGTGCGATATTCTATACTCCTTCCTAAGTTAAATTGTAATTTATCCTATATTATTAAGAGACAATTAAAAACTCACAATTTATTTATTTAATATTAATGCTAGAATTGTAATTTAAAAAAGAATCTCAAAATAAGGAGAGTCTTGAAAAAGATAAATAGCTCACAAACTTGCTTAGGATTCAAGATACCTTGCTTTGATCATTCACTATAAATAGAATCTTCATGTAAGCTACACAAACCATCTCTTGGAAAATTTATGTGTGATGCATAAGGTTGTTCTCCACTACTTATGTTCTTCAAGAACAAGAATGAAACAATAAAGACTTTGCTTGGGGATCGCAAAGCACAGGTTGGTAATAATCTTCTTAGATAATTACGCAACTTGTATCCAGGTGATTTCAGTAATCCTTGTCTATTCCAAGGTCCTCTCTTTTGATATAAGATAAGTTCATTCAAGGATTGTTGATCATAAACCTTAGATTTGATGGACTTAAATCTAAGATCGTATACTAACACTAGTTGGTCGAAATCTAATTACAAAGAAAACTTCATATAAGGTATCTCGTAATTTCCTTCAGAAGTTTTACAAGGTATCTTTAGATTTATTCTAGTTGTTCTTATTATAGAGTAGATTAGGTATCTCTATAAGATTTGAAGAGTATAACCCTAATTTCACAAGTTTGTTTGGTCTTGATATATAATTTTTACCTGGTAGTTGTTCGAAAAAAACACAAGATTTCCAAAAACTTGATTCACATCTAAAATTAAATTTAACAAGTGTAAAATCTTCACCGAGGTTGAATAAACCCCTAGGTTGTAGCGGACGTCAGCTAAGGAATCATGTGCGTAGAGTCTTGCGAGATTCAAGAGACGTAAGGAGTACCACTGCAACTTAATTGGTTGGAGGGTTAATCGGGTCTCAGCTACATTCCAGTCCGAATTATGATAGTAGGATAATGTTTGTAGCGGTTTAAAATAATTTGGTGTTCAAAGATGGACAAGGTCCCAGAGTTTTTCTGCATATTTTATTGTTCCTCGTTAATTAAATTCTCCGTGTCTTGCTTTACTTTTACTTCCACGTTATAATTGTGTGTTAAATATAAAGTAAAATCAATTGTATTTTTTTTGGTTCTGTTTGTTTACATCATTTGGTCATCAGAAAGATTATTTTGTGTTTTTTATTATTTTTCTTAATTGTTTGGTACATTTGATGGAGTTTTTTTTTACTGGATTTTAGGTTCTTGTTTGCTGATTTCTCTCTAAATTGGTAGAAATTTTTTGGGTTTCTTATGGTTTCTGTAATTATATAGTTTGGATGAAACCTTATTTGAATTTGAATCCTGTGATTGATTGGTTTCTGTAATTAGTCGATTAAATGAAAGAATTAACAAGGATGATGAAACCCTAATTGAATTTGAATCCTTGGGTTGTGAATGATTAGATTTTAGAAGGTATTAAAGTACAAATTTTGAGAATTAAGAATCTTTTGATATCAAATTTGAATCACTTGTTGTTCTACACTCTGTTATTTCTCTGAAAAAGATAAGATTGTCTTTTGGTTTTCCTTGTGCGGTTCTCTACTATGGCATCTTTGTTTTGTCTTCAAGTTCGGAATTTTACAACTTTGAGAAATTTGGCTACATTTTTTCTTGTATATCTACATTTGAAAATCTTGGGAATTGTGTTTTTCTTGATCATAAGATACTTACGCTTGTTGTAGAATATGATTGACATAGATGTTCTTCATAACCATTTTAAAGAAGGGTTGAAATCTGTCTTGGTGTTGATTTCCTAGAAATGAATAGTCCGAGATAGTCAAAATTATTATGCAACTTATGTATAATGATTTTTTGATAGTACATTTGTTTTCTTTCACCAATTTGCTACTAATATTTTTCAATATCTGATGTACCAGAGACGACAGAACAAGAATGCGGCGTAGTAGGAGAGTGTAATCCTTTAGTAATGCTGTTAACGTATAACTCATGCTGAAAAGCTGGTTAAATAAATCACTAGGAAGGCACCGAAAGAATCTCTGGTTCAACCAACCTTAGATAGTGATTTCATATACAGTTTAGAAAAGAAAAAGAAAGCAGCTAAGGTGATAACTAGTTAATTAAAGAATCGGTATGGGTTAATTCGGATGAAAAGAAGAGAACGTTGGATCCAACATTAGGTAAGTTGGGGTCTATGGAGGATCACCCTTTGCTGAAAAAGTGAAAGTATGAGCAATGTTTAGAACCAAAATTAGTGGTCGGCCTGCTTCCACCCCTCCGATGCAAGTAGAACTCCAAGATCACTCTGTAATAATCAAAGTACTTCTGAGAAGCAGGAAAGCAGTGGAAGTTTTGGAAAGCGATGTCGTTGTAGATGGGATTCACCGTCTGAAGGAAAAGGGGTTGGAAATGAAGGTGATATGGGTGGCAAAATGAGGAAATCTAAAAGGACCAACAATGGTTCCCTTCTTTAAAAACTCGGTCCACTTAAATTGCCTGACTTCGTTAAAGTACCTGTTTTCATTGTTGATCTTCAACAGCAGGAGCCTAATGAAAGAATTTCAGTTTTTAATAGTTAGCAGAAAAGTGATTGTAGTTTTCTTCTCAAATTTCTTAGCAGTTTTTAGCAGTTGCTCAAGAAAGCTGAGGCATGATTGCAGTGGTTAAAGTAGGCAATGATGACATAAAGGTATCTCATATATATGTAATTTTCAGGCGATTACTCTGATTTTATTGGATGCAAAGGAGGAAGTTGTTATGAACTTATTGTTAATACTTGAAGTATATGAGGCAATCACATGGCCTCAAAGAAAACCCAGAGAAGTGCATCATTATTAGTCTTGATACTAATCAAAAGTGCAATATTTGGCCATCATTCTCCTACGGAAGGTAGAGAAACTTCATATGAAGTATCCGGGAACACACTAAGTTCTACTGCTAAGAAATCTAGTATATACGAGGTTATCATTGAGAAGTTCCATAAAAATATGGATAAATGCAACAGAAGTTTTTCAAACAAAATAAGCTGGAAAATTAATGCTTTAGCAAGTCTGCCAATACTTTATGTCCATTATACAGATACATGTATCTACGAAAAAGAAAATGATAAAGGTCATAGGAGATTTTATTTGGGGTACTACTGCAGAGAAGAGGAAAATATTTTGGGTAGCTCGGGATAAGTTGTGTAAATAAAAAAAATCAGGTGTACTGGCCATTAGAAGTCTAAGATACACAAACAAGTCGTCACTAGAAAAATAGAGTTGAAGGTACTCAATTGAGAAAACATCAATGTGGATAAGCATTGTGCAATTGGTATCAAATGAATTAAGTTGCATTATTGTAAAAGAAGGATAATCTACCAAATGGGAGAGAGTATTGGAAGGGGATTCAAAAAGACAAGTGGTTTGGTAGAGAGGACAACAAGTACCAAAGTTGCAAATGGAAGAGATTCCTTCGTCCAATATGACAAATGACTTATAAGTTTTCTCTCACCAAAATGTATAGCTGATAACAAGTGTGCAAATATATATAGCAGATTTAGTTAAAAATAGAAGAGATATATAACCTTAAAAACACATCTAAATGAGGACGAAATGATACTAATAAAAAGTCTACTTCTTGTTATGGGAGACCCACTCTGAGATGGTTGATGAGGAAGACTACATTGTTCCCCCACTTTAACTCAGATCTCAGTCAAATAAGAATATCAATGTTTGATCTCTTTACAACTCAATGAAGCTCATTTTCCTTATGAATACATTTGGGTCAATTTATTTTCACCAAAAGTTGAAGTCTTTTTGTGGTTTGTATGGCATGATGCCATTTCTACGATGGACAACTTGACTAGAGGGGTCTATGATACCAAGTGAGGTTGTGTAACCTGTGCAACTCGGTTCAAGAGGATGGACTATTTTTTGATGCACTGTAGCATCTCGAAAGAGATTTTAAGCCTTTTACACCTCATTTTGGAATTCACTGGAGTTACAAGATAACACTTAAGAAGCATATGAAATATAAGTAAGTTAAGTTAAAGAAGAATATTTGGTCGCTCTTGTCGGCGACAAATTTTTGGGATTTATGGTTAAAATGAACCTAAGGGTAATTCGAGAAAGAGTCATAAAGGAAATCAGGAAATGACAAATGGATTGAAAGTTACTCTCATACCAACGAGGTTTTATCCCCAAATGTTCTTCAATAATCACTTTTAGGGATCTATTATAAATTCAGAACAATTGTTAGAGCGTAATTAGATTTTGGTAATTAGTTGGGCAGGGGGCATGGGCCTTTGTCATTTCTTATAATTATTTTATTTTTTTATTTGGAATAAGATATTTGAAACACATTTTACTTCAACGAAGAGAAAAAAATCTGAAACTGTTGATAATGTTTTGTACCATAAAATAAAAGAACCACCCACTTTAAAAAAATATTGAAATGAAATAAACAATCATTTCATATGTTAATAGTCAATTGTATGTCAACTAATAAAACTTCTCATGCATAGACTACGCACAACAAAAACAAATAATACTACACTTATATTTTAGGTAGGAAAAAAATGTTACGACAAAAAATGTTACGGATTGTGCTATTGATTAGGTCAAAGTGTAGATGTTACTGATTGTGTTACTAATATTCTTTCATTTTTACTAATCCCAACGAGTATCAACTGTAGAAGATTTAAAAAATTGTTGGTATAAGTATTTTATAATTTATCAATAAAACTATCGCTTCTGTAGTAGCTTATAGATTGTTAACCAAATCATTAGCCAAGAAATATCAAAAAGAAGAGTCTTCTCAATCTTATGATGAATTAAAGAAGTTTGAGAAAGAAAATATATTGGTTTTGATTTAAGTGGTGGAACTTTAAGTGTTGCAGTTGTGAAGATTGAAGAAGACTGGAAAGTTTTTGATGTGATTGTTGTAGGAAGAGATGTTTATCTTCCTTTCAGTGATGTTGGTGTGGAATTTTCATTGGAAGTAGTTAATTATTGCATTGAAAAGTTCCAAAAGAAGCATCTCCAATCAATTTTTCTTGTTCAAATTAAAAAAGAGAATTTTGTTAAGTTTATTTGCATAAGTAAGTATGAAAATGATGATTACGAAGAATCCATCTAGATTCATTGTATGGACATAAGATAAGTTGAAATCCTTAACCAAACATTGTTCATTGAATTGGAGAGAAGAGTTCATAAGTGTATCGAAGATTCGTGTAATTTTAAATGTTAAAGTTGATCGAGTAATTCTTGTTGTTGGTTGTTATGAAATCTTAAAGATTGAAGAGATGTTCAAGGATTTACCTCTTTGGAAGTTTGAGAATTCGATGTTTGTTGTTGTTCATGGGGCCACAATTTTAGCGGTCAATTTCAGTGGTAAAATAATCAATTCTAATATTATACCTATGAGTCTGAGTTTACGTGTGGGATTTGTACGTAAGTTGATACCTAATTTTATTTCTAAATACACCAAATTCCCATGTAAAGATACCTTTATAACTTCAGCGGATGCCAAAGGAGTAATTAAAATTGAAGTTTACGAATGTGAATCAGCTGAAGGTGAAGAAGAAGATAATCTTTTTGGTAGTTTCATATTTGGTCGAGTTGAAACAGTTGAAAAAAGGCCACAACAAGTCACTGTAGACCTTGTTGTTACCTGTGAGGGGCTTATAACTCTATATGTTGTTGCTAAGGATAGGTTGCCTAGCCCTAAGATGTTCAACAGAAGGGTTACTTGGGACGACGTCCTTATATATTGTTAAACAAATCATTAGCCAAGAAATATCAAAAAGAAAAAGAGCCTTCTCAATCTTATGATGAACTAAAAAATTTTGAGAAAGAAAATATATTGATTTTTTATTTAAGCGATGGATTCTTGAAGTGTTGTAGTTGTGAGATTCAAGAAGATTGGAAAGTTTTTGAACTGATTGTTGGAGGAGAGATACCCATCTTCCTTTCAGTGAAGTTGGTTTGGATTTTTCATCGCAAGTGGTTACTTATTGCATTGAAATTTCCAAAAAGAGCATCTCCAACCAAATTTTCTTAATCAAATTCAAATTTAGTATTATGTTAAGTTTATATATTATCATCATAAGTGGGTATAAAGAGAGAAAAACACTTAATAAACATTTTTTTAATATACATTGTTAACTATACAAAAAAAATGAGAGAAAAACACACACTTAAAAGTTATCGAGCTTTTGTTTGCATACTAAGCTACAATGTTCATGCCTACAAATTTCAATCAAGGTTACGAAAATACAACAAATAATAAATTACGTTTTTCAACGCATATGTATTTCTTAGTAGGGTACATAAATTAGTTAGCTTAAAGTAAAAAACTGATGATTTGAAATGATGATAAGAGTTAGTATTACCAAGTTGATCATACGTGTCTTACCTTTCCTATTGGTTTTACTCCTATCGGACCACAACTTAGATAATTTTTTTTGAATCAGAAATTTAGGGAGGAGATCAATAACATTTACATAACTATTTTTTATGTTTCCATTATCTGTCCACCATGTCAAGTGAAATTAACATCACACTGACTGCGGTGTATACGTCATGGATGACTACCGAGTAGGAAAATCTTTGGTTCCGAAGTTTGAAATCACTAAATATCTTATCTCTAATTGTTATTTCGTTCTACCAAAATGGAGTCTAAATTCTCGCCACATTCTTACCTATTGTAACCTTGTACTACTTGCTTAACTCAGAGATTGCATATTATATTGGTTATAAGGAGATCATACTACTTCTCAACCTATACATTATATATTTCTAGTAGGATACATGCAAAACCATTCCACATCCACAAATCTATCAGACAATAAACATAAAATCATCTTTAAACTTATGGATGAAATCGTACTCAAAGTTATGCTTATATATTTTTGTTGACCATCAATAAGAATATTATTATATTTTCTTATTAAGCTATAATATTAAATTTATGGCTTTATTATTGTATCCTGCTAATTAAGGATATACCATATCTTTTTTTAACGGATAAGTTATAATATTTGGTCAACTTGAGAATTCTGGTGTGCTTGCACACTTGAAGCACGAAGGTTCTTTATAATGAAATTCACATTTTGTCTTTTGTTTCTTTTTTTAGAAGATATACACTCGTCATATTTTCGAGAGGGAAATAACTTCCAATAAGAATGTATAAATGCTCGCCTAGTTAAGTATAAAGTAACTTTTTCGGTATTAGTTGGCTTAAAAATTGAATCTTATATATGAAAAAGATGATCCAAATTTGAAAACAGAGTAGAGGTTTCGAACGCATCTTGGTTGCTGGAATGTTATAATTTGACAGAAACTAAAATATTATTTTAACGACAATGGTCCAAACAAATTCATAAAGCATAAACTGGACCAATAAGAATTCGATCTTGTGGTTCTTTGTCTTAGATCATCGCTCGGTCGAGCTCGCCATTTTTGGTATCTCAAGTTTGTTTTCAATCTTAGATGTACAAAAATATGTCTTGATTTCTAGTTTACTAAAGTCGATTATTGAACTAATATTAGAGCATAATAGTTGAGTATATATATATATATATCACTGAATAAACCTCGAAGATTGAAGACCGAAAAAAAAACGACAATATTTACGTGAACTTCATCAACAAAGAGGTACGTGAAGACTGACCTATCTTATTTACTTATCATATCTACCATTTTATCTTATGAGACGATTTCATATATTTTTAGTAGATTTAGTATCGCAAAGAAGAAATTTCAAACTCAAGCTTGTCTTGATTAAACTCTCGAAATATGATTCGAGCAATGGATGTGCATAGATCCTTAACAATCCTAGTTAGATTAATTTATTGTTCACCAACTAATTTTTTTTAAGTTGATCATTTGGAAATTTCCTAAGCAAACAGTGCATATTATCCATGGCTATTGAGAATGTTTCGAATTTGATTGTGACAGAAGTACATGAATTACTTTGCACAAGGTATACATACTCTGTATGCATTACCTAAGTCAGTCTAAATTTGGGAACTGTAGAGGTATGAAAATCCGTTTGCATACCCTTTACATCTAAGTTCGGGAATTTGGAGAGGTAAGCATATCCTCATGACCTGACTTCGCGAACTTCCATAAGTTTGTAAACTCGGGTTGCATACTCTTTGAGCATCACTTTCCAAAAGGTTTGCAAACCCATTTGTACCTGTCCAGTTCCAGATTAGTAGAAGCTCACAAACTATTTTATGACTTAGTTCGTTTTTGCTACAACTCTCACAAAAACTTAGCTTTATTCACAAAATCACTGTTTTATCTTGTGAGTTATTGAATATTGTTAGTGCTTGCATGTTTAAAGGCTTACTGAGCCGTTGTAGACTATCGTTGTGCATGTAGTGCATGTTCTTCTATGTAATTTCAAGAATCTCACAGGCTTACATGAATTCCTAACTTGGAATTCCATCTAAGTGAGAAAGTATGTTTTCCGTGTAATTTCATAATATTATTCGTTCTGAGAAATCCAAAGAAAGAGATATAATGGTGCTGAACAGCAAAATCAGAGTTGAAAAAAGGGCAATGAAAGTGAAATCAAACGAATTACAACAACAAGTTGAAAGGACAAATTTCTACGTCATCTCTCCGATTTTGTGTTCAATCATACTGATCTGGGAGTTTTAAAGAAAATTTTTTCCTTTCATAAAAACCTGTTCTTGTTTTGGGCAAAAAATTAATATTTTTAAACAAAAGTTTGATGTGAAATAAGTATTGGTTAAAAGATTTGCATCAACCATATCCTGTTTGGAAAACCCATTTATCTTATTTTTGAAAACATATGTATCACAATTACGGCTTGATCTGGAGATTTTTCTCATCAATCAGCGAGAACTTGATAGAGCAGAGAATATGATTTCATTTGACTTTTCTTACGATTATTAATTGATGTGGTGAATATCAATTAAAACTCATTCTGGCCCATAATACCTAGTGAACCTAGTGAAGAAATCAGGGATCGTATAGCTTCGCAACAAATCTTCACAACAAATATCTAATTTAGGCGAGGAAGGTTCAAATGATAGTACCTACCATCAGTTCAACGAGGAGATGCTTCGTCATAAACCAACAACAAAGCTTATATTTAGATCACTCACTGAGTTTGTTAAGCAAGCAGTTCCAAGTGATCCACAAGACTAGGAATCCAAATCAGTTCTCTACAAGACTAGCTAACAGGACAGTTTGAAAGCGTGTAACTCGTTCTATTTAGTTAGCTACTTTATCGTCTTTGAATATTTATCTTGTAACAAGTTCAAGTATAAATAAGAAATCAATCTCCACTAGTTATCTGTGGAAGATATTAAACCAAAAACCCTGTTCTAACTTGGTATCAGTTTTTGATCCAAGCCACCTTCCGCAAATCAAAAAGAAAACACAACCAAAAAAATCTGATCCATCAAAAATGACAGATACTACAAACATCCTCCGACAAGTACAAATTCACCATCTCGTAACCTTGAAGCATACAGAGACAAATCATCTGCTCTGGAAGGCTCAATTTAAACCTATCCTGAAAGGTCATGATCTCACAGGCTTTATAGATGGAACAAAACAAAAACCAGCAAGAACACTTCCAGATAGTGAAGAAATAAATCCAGATTTTACAGCGTATGAATCTCAGGATTCACTGATAGTTGGATGGTTGAATTCAACCCTAACACCTGAAGTCTTGAGCATGGTAGCAAGGCTTGACACAGCTAAAGAAATCTGAGACAAGTTGGAGTCTGAATATGCACCCAAAACCTTTGTACATCAGATGAACCTTAAGAAGCAGCTTCACAGCCTATCCAAAGGTAATAAGACCCTGAAATCTTATTTGACTGATGCTAAAGCTTTGTTTGCTAAATTAGCAGAATCAGGATATACGGTGTCTGCTGATGAAAAGAAGCAAGCCATCTGCAATGGCTTAAATCAAAGATATGATCCGATTGTAACTGCACTCACCACAGTCGAGGGTATGGACATTGATATCTTTTACTCTCATCTTTTAATCTTTGATATGAGGCTAGAGCAGCAGCTAGCCTTGTTGCAGACACCGTTAGCCAATGTGTCTATGTCTACTACAACAACATATGGTAATATGAAGGACTAAAGGAGATATAATGGTCAAGGTTCTCAATATCAACAAAACACAAATCAGTTTTTCAGGAGAAACAACAACAACAACAATTCTTACCAGCGCAATAACCAGTAGCAACCACAGAATGATAACAACATAGGGCCAAAGTGCCAGATTTGCAAGAAGAAGAATCATCTTGCAGATTGATGTTGGTTTCGTTATGACAAACCTAATACCAATCAGCAGCGCCAACCTGCTGCTTACATAGCTCTACCAGGAGGACACCAAGACACCCAATGGGTTACAGACACATGAGCTACACATCATCTGACAGCGGACATGAGAAACTTAACTATTCCTCATGAGTATGATGGCACTGAACAAGTGCAAGTGGGTAATGGTAATGCCTTGAATATTACTCAGATTGGTAACAGTTCCTTTACAAAAAATTCCAGATATTTTTGCTTGAATAATGTTTATCATGTACCTGAGATCAAGTGTAATTTGTTTGCGGTGTCTCAATTCTGTAAAGACAATGCAGTTTTCTTTGAATTTCACACATCCTTTTTTGTTGTGAAGGACAAGCACACGAGGCTGCCGCTGCTGAGAGGACTTGAAAGGAATGGTCTGTACGTTTTTGATGGAGATCATCCAATCAATCCACAGGCACATGTTGCTTCTAGTTTACCACAGTCTCTATAATCTTTCGTCAGTTTTCCCTTCATGTTGCAAATAAAAACTTTGATTATTGTCACTCTTACCACATCAGTAAGAGCAAGAAGTTGTCTTTCTCTTTTAGTACTACTGTTTATGACAAGCCTTTAAGCTTGGTTGTTTCTGATTTTTGGGTCTCACCACATTTGTCAAGAAATTGTTTTCGTTATTACCTTTTGATAATGGATGTCTTTTCACATTATACTTGGGTATTTCCTCTTGTGCAATGGTCAGATGCTCTAAAAACTTTCATTCTATTTCACAAACAGGGTGAACATCTAACAGATCATATAATCAAAGTTTTTTCAGTCGGATAATGCCTTAGAGTTTAAGAAGTTCACATCTTATCTCAATGAAACAGGTATACAACACAGATTCTCATGTCCACACACATCACCTCAAAATGGCCTGGCAGAACGTAGAATTCGTCATGTAACCGAGTCTGGTTTAGTTCTTTTGTTTCATGCTAACATTCCACGCTCCTTCTGGGATGATGCTTTTACAACAACCTGTTATTTGATCAAAAGGCTTCCAAAGTCCAACACAGAATCCAAAACTCCAATAGAACTTCTTTTTCAAAAATCTCCAGATTACTCCTTCTTACGAGTTTTTGGTTGTCTAGCTTATCCCTGCCTTAGGTCGTATAATGCAAATAAACTTGAACCTAGATCTCTACCCTGTGTGTTTATAGGATACAGTAGTGCACACAAGGGTTATATGTGTTTCCACCAAGCAACCAACAGGATGTATATATCGCGTCATGTTCGGTTTGAAGAGCAGTCATTCCCATTAAAGTCTTCTCGACAGCAAGAGACTCAATTGTATTGTTCAGGTAATATACCATCAAGTACAAGTGTTTTACTTTCTCCTCCTTTTATACAATGTAACTCACAAGTGCAACAGGAAACAACTCAATTATCTCAAAGAGATAATGTACTATCACCGACTGCATCATATGCTCCAGATTCTCCAGATCTCAGTGGCTCTCCTGCACCAATGTTGGATGTAAGAGAACCCGATTCTGCAATTGCTTCTGTATCGTCTAACACTATAGCAGCTTCAGCAGGTCTTTCTACCGAGCAACCAATTCAACCAGAAGTTGTAGTTCATCCCATGACAACACGTGCAAAATTTGACATTACTAAACCCATCCAGAAGCTGTGTTTAACTGCCACAAAGCATCCACTCTTGGAGGAAGACTTCATGGAACCCACCTGCTATTATATGGCTTGCAAACTTCCGAAATGGAGAAAAGTTATGGATGTTCAAATCAATTCACTAATTCGAAATGGTTCATACTCATTGGTACCTTATGAAGAAGGAATGAATATCGTAGGATCAAAATGGGTCTTTCGTGTTAAACAAAATCCAGATGGCAGCATAAATCAACACAAAGCACGTTTGGTTTCCAAAGGGTTCAATCAGAAAGAAGGAGTTGAGTTTGGTGAGACATTCAGCCCAGTGATAAAACCGTGTACTATTCGTCTTGTATTATCTATTGTTGTAATGAACAATTGGCCATTGAAGAAATTGGACGTTGAAAATGCTTTCTTGCATGGAAACTTGGAGGAGGAGGTATACATGAAGCAACCTGCTGGGTACGTTGATCCTAACTATCCAAATCATGTATGTAAGCTGCATAAATCATTGTATGGACTCAAACAGGCTCCGCGGGCTTGGTTTTCGAGGTTAAGCAATTATCTGGTTCAGCTTGGTTTCACAGGTTCTATTTCTGATAGCTCATTGTTTATCCTAAAAACTGAAGACTCTATCACATACGTTCTCATATATGTAAATGACATAATTATCACGGGCTCTAATGCTTTAGAGATTCAACAGGTGATTAGGTATCTTGATTCAGAGTTTATACTGAAGGATATGGGGGATTTATCTTTCTTCTTGGGTGTTGAAGTCATCAGGCGTGACAACGAACTTGTTCTCACTCAGCGAAAGTATGTAACTGATCTCTTGGAACGTACTAAAATGGATGGTGTGAAACCTGTGTCTACTCCTCTAGCTTCGAATGAGAAAATCCAAAAAGGTGGTACTGAGAGATTCAAGGATCCTTCACTCTATCGAAGTGTAGTAGGTGCGCTACAATACTTGCATCTCACAAGACCTGACATCTCCATTGTTGTCAACAAGGTATGCCAGTATATGCATGACCCTTTTATTGAACATTGGGAACTTGTCAAACGAATAATCAGGTATCTAAAAACAACAGTGGATTATGGTCTTCATCTTGGTGCCTCTCGTGATTTCTCACTCCATGCGTATTCTGATGCTGACTGGGCTGGCAGTCTGGATGATCGTCGTTCGACGGGTGGTTATTATATTTATTTTGGTGGAAATATGATTTCATGGAGTGCTCGGAAGCATAAGACAGTCTCTAAGTCGAGTACGGAGGCTGAGTATCGTGGTATGGCGATAGCAACATCTGAACTTATCTAGATTCAGTCCTTGCTTCAGGAACTCGGCGTCAACATATCAACACCCATGCTATGGTGTGACAACCTAGGAGAAACATACCTTACATCTAATCCGGTTTTCCACGCTCAAACCAAACATATAGAAATTGATTACTATTTTGTGCGTGAGAGAGTCGCAAGGAAGCAGCTGCAAGTTGGATTCATAAGCTCAAAGGATCAGTTGGCCGATATATTTACCAAGGGTCTATCAGCACCACGGTTTCATCTTTTAAGAGCCTAGTTGCACATTCATCAGCTCACGTACAACTTGAGGGGAGGTGTTAAGCAAGCAGTTCCAAGTGATCCACAAGACTAGGAATCCAAATCAGTCCTCCACAAGACTAGCTAACATGACAGTTTGAGCGTGTAACTCGTTCTATTTAGTTAGCTACTTTATCGTCTTTGAATATCTATCTTGTAACAACTTCAAGTATAAATAAGAAATCAATCTCCACTAGTTATCTATGGAAGATATTAAACCAAAAACCCTGTTCTAACTGAGTTAATTTGTTATTTCCAGCGATGTGTGGTTGAAACTTTTATGAGCATAAATTGTTAACAGCGAAGGAGAAAATCAATTAGTATATTGTGGAACTTATCGAAAAATTACCTGACATCCTATAACTTTAACATAACGAAATTGGATTTGATTTTCAAACGAATATCGATATTTGATAATAGTTATCGCAATGAAAGCCACCGAGCCACTATCCATTTTGATAAGTTCGGTTGACAGCCGAGCCACTATTCGGTTTCATAAGTTCGGTTGACAGCCCTAGCTGATTATTTAGAGTTTCTTAAAAAAGAACTCTCAACGGCCGCCTTTACCAATTTACTTCTTTTTAGAAGGGTAGAAGTGTGCGGGTGAGAAAATCGTCTGATGTTTGTGATTGAGCATGACTACCAGACATTTTCCCCACTTCTTTCAATATTCAAATTCAAACTTCAAGATTTTGGATTTAGGGCTTCGAATTTTCAAATATCTATGTTCGTTTTAGTTATCGATCTTCACTCCCCGACAGATTCTAAATCAGGTTAGTCCTAGCTTGAATCACCATATTGGTCATTTGAAAGATTCTGCGTTGTTTTTCTTAAATTTTTGGTACATTTTCTGGCGTTTCTACTGAATTTTAGGTTGTTGTTTACTGTTTTCTCTCTAAATTGGTAGAATTTTTCTGGGTTTCTTGTGGTTTCTGTAATTACGTAGTTCGAGTGATAGAATCAACAAGGATGATGAACCCTAATTGAATTTGAATCCTGTGATTGATTAGATTTTAGAAGGTAATTTAGTACGAATTTTGAGAATTAGGAATCTTTTGATATAGAATTTGAATCATTTGATGTTCACAGTGGAAAGCAATGAAGGTGATAGGGGTGGCAAAAGGAGGAAAACTAGCGGACTGACAATGATTCCCTACGTAAAAAAACTCGGTCCATTAAAATTGTCTGACTTTGTGAAAGAACCTGTTTCCATTGCTGATCCTCCAAGTCAGGAGCTGAATTAAAAACTTTCAATTATTTATTGTAAACTGCAGGAAGAATAGTCTCCTCTCCCCGCCACTGGAAACATGGGTTCGGAATGAACACAAGGGATGTCAGAGTGCGTGAAAACTTTATTCAAGAACGGCAAGCTATTATATCAAGGTTGATTCTGAAGAACCTCACCTTTAGAAGTCCAGAGCCTGCATACTCCTGAACCGGAGCCTACAGTGTTTTCTTAATATACTTTACTTACAATGAAGATTTGCATGTCTTGGTCCAGGAAGATAAACAGAAATCAATGGATGGAGCTGTTTCAAAAGTCGAGAAGCTACTCAGGACGAAGGACTGAATTTTCACCAACATACAGAGTTACAAGAACTTTGCAAATTATGCAGAATTTGTGTGAGGAAGGGCACAAGAGTTATGTTTGCACTTGCCAGAGTTCATATTTGAATAGCTCATGCTGTGGCAGAAACCATGTCTCTTACACTTTCCCTTTCATGGTACCAACTCTGAGTAACAGTGGTGGAAAGAATTCGTCAGGTAGTTCACCATCTTACTGGTCGTATTCTCAGTCCAGCATTGGGTCAACTCCATCAACTGTTGTGAGTAAAACCCACAAAGAATGATGAGAAAAATGTCATCCACCCTTAACCATGGATAGTAAGTCTGAGAAATGTTTAAAATCAAAATTAATGGTTCGGTTGGATGTTGCCCATGAATGTAGGCAAGATTTCTGAGAAGCAGGAACATGTGAAAGCTCTGGAAAGTGAAGACGTAGTAGATGGGATTCAATCTGAAGGCGAAGGGGAAGGAAATGAAGGCAAAAAGAGGAAATCTAAGTGGACCGACAATGGTTCCCTACTTTAGAAAATTGGCCTATTAAAATTGCTCGATTTCATAAAAGTACCTGTTTCAATTGTTGATTCTCAAAAGTCAGGAGCTGGATGAAAGACTCTCAGGCATTAACAGTAAGCTGTACGGAGAAGGTATCCATGATGACAGGACAGAGGAAGAATAGTCTCTCTCCACCACCACTGTTGTATGATAACTTTTGGTTCCGAATGAACTCAAGAGATGTCAGATTACCTTCAGAATTCGCACTCCTGAACCGAAGCCTGCACTATTTTTTAAGAAACTTTAGTTGCCAATCAGTGAGTATCCAGGGGATAATTGTTTTCGGTCTTATAATTGGTCCACTGGAAAATTCCTAAAAGCGAATGGAGAAGAAACTGGAGCTAAGATCACCATAAAAGGTAAAGAAAAATGTCTGCATGTCCTGGTCTAGGAAGATTAACAGAAACAGTGGATGAAGCTGTTTCAAAATTCGAGAAGGTATACTCATTTCCATTGATGAAGTGCTGAGTGATCATAAACATTCCCAGTTAATACGTGGTGAGGGGCACAAGAGTTACATTTCCCTTTGACGGAGTTCATATTCTAATAGCTCAGTCATGAAGCAGATGTGGTAAAAGCCCATGAGGGAGAGGGAGCAAAAAACCGAATCAGTGATGGCTGGAGAGGCCCGAGAGAGACTTTACCATACAAGTTTCAACAAAGTTGGTTGGCTGATAGCCCATGTAGGACTATGAGATGGGCATCCAAACCATCACTGACCGGCGATTGATTAGGCAATCCTAATCTTATGTATAGAAGGTCATTGGAATCCTTTTGTTCAATGTGGGACTATTTAATCTTAATTAAAACCAGCTGTATAAAAGGTTGTTCATATCCGGTCTTTGTTAATTCTTGTGTTTGGGTTTTCAGCTATTGAAACGAGTTTTTTCATTGTCATTAAAGGGAATGGCTAAGATGTACGTATAACCACGTTATTTTCCATGCCACGTTGAAAACAATGTAGCAGCACCGATCAGTCGGTCCGTAATGTTAATTGCGTACAGAAGGTACTTTGCCCTCAGCTACATCTAAATGTGGCTTTACATGGTCTAACCTTGTGCCTACGAATTAATGAAAGCCATCTTTCTCCCAATTTCTCTGACCATACTTACTCTGGTTGAGTGGTACCTCGATCTAGACATCAAATGACATTGTCTGGCTTTATATCGCAATGAACAACGCCACACTCTTTTAGATGCTTTAACGAGGTAAACAATTGTTTCGCGTAAGCCCTCACTGCAGTTAGATCAAGTCCACTGTTACGACCGAAACTGACATAACGGCAAATACAATGGCTGACAATGCAACCATGAAATTCGACAATTTCTCAGGATTATAATAGGGTTAGCAAAAATTCGACAATTTTTGCGGAATGCATTGGAATTAGCTGAAATAGTTCTAGGCCGAGGAATTATTACAACTATTTTTAATAAAGTTCCTCCTCAAAATTTCTAAACGGTTAATTTCTAGGAACACAACCACACTCGTTCCTCCGGTGCCTCATAAATGGTGATGTGTATATATGTACCCTAGTTAGCAATTCAGGGTACGGGTAGTAGTTCGGGACGGCATACGTACGGGAATCATACGGATTCAGATAGGTCAGATTCGGTCAAAAATCCGATCAACGGTTCGTTGCTCGAACAGTAGTTCGGAACGGCATATGTACGTGCATATTCGTTTTATAAATGTGAGTTCGGCACATAAAATTCGGCTTACATATATGATGAACTGATAAGTATTATGACCTTATTACGAAACTAATTTTATTCGTATATGATTTATAAGATGAAAAAAACAGTTTATTGTGATTATTTAACAAGTAGTAACAATTTAGTCGCATAAATGAATTATAAACGAGTTTATAGATTTTTAAACAAAAATCAACACATAAAACACTGGTTAAACAACTACCAATAGAAAATTTTAACAGAATAATTGTATTTAAATATAAAGTATATACGAAATCAAACAAAAACCAATCAACAAAATTCTGATAAGAGAGTTGCCTATGGAAGTTCTAGTTCGAAAATATCATTCGGATTCGATCAGTTCGGATACGTTCGCGAATCATTCGTGAGGTCCATATAATCCGCGAACTATGTTCGGAGTTCAAATAGTTCGGAAGTATCATTCGAATTCGGACAGGTCGGATACGTTCGCTAATCATTCGGGAATGATTCGGAAAATTAGTAACTAGGATATGTACTGGTAACTGGTGTGTCCGAAAAAACGACCACTTGATACACCACCCAGTCCCAACTCCCAAGGATGTCATGAAAAGCTTTTTGCCACGCCACTTGATGGAAATGATGATCATACAAGACTTTCAAGGTCAAAAACTTTTTTCAAGGCAAGCCCAAAAACACAACTCATTTCCTTCTTGCGAAGGCCCATAAAGGCCTAACAACCAACAAAAACAATATCCAAATTTGGTTTCATTATTTTGTTCACAACTGCTCCATCCGCGGTTGGAACGACTTCATCGTTTACAACATAGTGGTGAATACTTCTGAGTTTAGACGAATTCCACCTGGTCTTTGTTCCGTCTCCACTTCCTTGTTCATTTTAACATTTTGTAGTTTCTTTTGGATGATTAAACCTAACTAACACAAAAAATAAAAACAAGAATAACACAAGGCAATATACAAATAATAGCATGGAATTAATACCAATAGATAGTACATTATATATCAACCCGATATGGAATCGGGTTAATTACCAATCGTGCAAGTGTAGGAATGATGTCCAAACCTTATCCTATTAAACGAGTTTCAAGGTGTGTACTGATTTAGAGAACGATGCAGAATTAAGGTTATAAACCTTTTTGGATCGTATTATCAAATTTTATACTCCCTCTGTTTCTGGAAAAGTATCACTTTTTCAATTTAGCCTAAAAAGAGGCCAAATTGAAAACGTGAAAGTAACACTTTTCCAGAAACGGAGGTAGTATGAGACAAAAAGTTTTGTGTGACAAGCCGAAGGGAAAACTTGATCACAGGTAAGATTTAAGGTCAATTACGTTGAAATATTTGGATACTGGGGTAGATATTTATCACGAGGTTTTATGACATGCCAAAATCAGATAATGAAGCAAATCTCGGTTATTGTCAGCAAAGCTATGCATCGTGACGTTAAATCTACCATAATGCTTAACTTGTTGGGAAAAACTACTTAGTGATCCGTTGTTTTTCCCGTGAACTAAAAATTACCTTTTGAAACTAATGATGCAGTGTAATTCCAGATTCATAGTACAGATATCTTCGGATTAGCTATTTAAATGTGGAGAGTACATATTTGATCAATATTTTGTGTATGCTAACTCAGTTTTAAATAGAATTTACTGAAATGTATTTTCTTTTGTCTTATTCATCGTAAGCAATTAAATTCTTTTCTTTATGATTGAAGTTGAATATAGGATAATGAGTGTTTAATACTTTATGTATTGCATGCGTGATTCTCGTCAGTGAGATATCTACTCGATTCAGAATTTTTTACTCGAATTTTTTACTCGCACAACTATTTGTTTTTTTAGTTGTGCTCAATGAAATATTTATTCAATTGAGAAATTCTTTTTTCTAGGCTAATTATTTGATTTTTTTTTGAATTGAAAGTATAAATCCAATATGTATCTCTCTCTCCCTCTATATATATCAGAAACCCATACTTAGTTACATGATAAGTTGATAGCAATATATTCTTTTACTCGATAATGAAATAAATTTCATGTTTTTTACTAAATGGTACTGCTTCAAACGAATTCGCAATGTTGAATTTTTATAAGTCCCTAGGGTTGGTAATCAACATCTTGGATTTATGTTGAAGCTTATGAACTAGCGCAATCTCGATCGTCTACTGACCCGGACAAGTCCATAATCTTTTTTAGTAATGCGGTCATCTTGATTTTCTCTGGCCAAGATTATTTAAGAAACAAGATACACGATGCAAAGCAAAATAGACTTGATATTAAGAAATTAATATTTTTCTTTGTATTATTTTACGTTGACTCGAGATTGACCAGTGTTTGATCAAATTATTTTCCCATCTTCGTATCCATTCTTTCCCTCCGCAATATTCTAGATTTTCTATCTAAAGTTTTTTCTTTGCCAACTCTTTCGTTAAGAAAAGTGAGGAAACCAACAGAGAATAGCCTCGTTGGCCACAGATTGGACTCTCAACTTATATAGGTCGGAGGTTCGAGTCCTGCACTGATCATATCAAAAAGGAAAAAATAATAATAAAAAAAGGTTGGAAGATCACCTGACGTCCGTAATCGAGCACGTGATTATCAAACTCCCATTTATATCCCTCTTCTTGCGAAACTCAAACTTACAGATTCTAGAAAAATAAAATTATAAGGGTTTTTCGAATTCTCACAACTCCTTATTCTTTTTTTAGGTGTCAATCTTCACTCCCTGATAGATAATAAATCAGGTTAGTCCTACCTTGAATCTCAATATTGGTTATGTTTGTTTACATCCTTTATTCATCAGAAAGATTCTTTCGTGATTATTTTTTTCTTAACTTTTTGGTACATTTTCTGGCGTTTTTACTGGATTTTAGGTTCTTGTTTACTGATGTCTCTCTAAATTGATAGAATTTTTCTGGGTTTCTTATGGTTTCTGTAATTACATAGTGTGGATGAAACCTTAATTGATATTTGAATCCTGTGATTGAGAATTAACAAGGATGATGGAACCTTAATTGAATTTGAATCTTTGGGCTGTGAATGATTAGATCTTAGAAGGTAATTAAGTACAAATTTTGAGAATTAGGAATCATTTGTTGTTCTATATTTTTTTATTTTTGGGCATCTTGGTTTGTCTTCAAGTTCAAAATTTTGCAACTTAGAGGAATTTGGCTCGATGTTACTTATATATCTACATTTGAAAATCTTGGGAATGGTGTTTTTCTTGATCTAAAGATACTCAATGTGTCCTTTTTTCATCATAGTAGCTGAAATTCTGACCAATTTTTTTTGTTAAGTCTGAATATTATAAAAAAGCGAAGTTATTTACAAAGCAAAGGGCACTTGAAAGGAAAGCGCACAGGAAAAAAACAAATAAAGACTATCAAAGAACATCATCTGTAGCCAGGTATGCAATAGAAATGACTTCGGTGCTATACTTTCTATTTATGAGGCTTCACCCGGAACTAAGTTGGCAGAGAGCAAAACAACTATTTGAAGCGGTAATATGGCCATACTTTCTATCAATGAGGCTTCAAATAATTGGATGAAGTTCTGACCAAGTTGCTCAAGAAAGATAAGGATCTAAACATGATTGGAGTATTTCAAGTAGGCAATGACATAAAGGTATCTCATATATATATGCAATTTTCAGGCAATACTATGAGTTTCTTGGATGCAAAGGTGGATGTTGTTATGAAGAGCAAACCCGGAGAAGAGCACCATTATTAGTCTTGATGCTGATCAAAAGTGCAATATTTGGCCAGTATTCTCCTTTGGAAGGTAAAGAAACTTCATATAAAGTATCCCGGGATCATTGAGCAGTTCCATAAAATTCTAGATGAATGCAAAAAAAAAGGTTTTAAAACAAATTAAGATGGAAAAATAATGCTTTAGCAAGTCTGTCAATATACTTTATGTCCATTACGCAGATACATGTATCTATCGGAAAGAAAATGATAAATATCATACGAAATTTTATTTGGGGTACTACTGCCGAGAAGAGAAAAATATGTTGGGTAGCTCAGGATAAGTTGTGCAAACCAAAAAATCAGGTAGACTGGCAATCAAAAATCTAAGATACACAAACAAGGTGTTATTATAAAAATAGAGTGGAGGTACTCAATTTAGAAAAATCAATGTGGATGAGCGTTGTGCAACAGGTATCAAATGAAGTTGAATTATTTATAAAGAAGAATAAGCTACCACATGGGAAAGAATATTGGAAGGAGATTCAAAAAGACGAGTAGTTGGTAGAGAGGATAACTAGTACCAAAATTGCAAATGGACAAGATACCTTCGTCTGGTACGAAAAATGACTTATAAAGACACCTTTGTATTTCTCTCACGAAAATGTATATCTGAAAACAAGTATGCAAATATATATATATATAAAATTTAATTAAAAATGGAAGATATATACAACCTTGAAAACAAATCCAAATGAGGAGGAATGATACCAATAAAAAAGATAATTTTGTTAGGGAGACCCACTTGGAGATGGCTGATGAGAAGATTACATTGTTCCCATACTTCCTCCCAGATCTCAGTCAAATAAGGCTATCAATGTTTGATCTTTCAGCAACTCAAAGAAGCTCATTTTCCTTATGAATGCATTTAGGTCAAGTTTGTTTCACCAAAATTTAAAGTCTTTTTATGGTTTGTATGGCATAATGCCATTTCTACAATGGACAACTTGACTAGAGGGCTTTATGATATTAAGTGATGTTGTGTATCCTGTGCAACTCGGTTCAAGAGGATATGGACCATTTGTTGCTGCACTGTAACATCTCGAAATTGATTTTGAACTATTTTATGCCTCATTTTTGTATCCGCTGGAGTTACAAGATAGCACTTAAGAAGCACATCAAATATAAGTAAGTTAGGATAGAGAAGAATATTTGGCCACTCTTGTCGGCAACAAATTTTTGGGATTTATGGTTATAAAGGAACCTAAGGGTAATGTCGATAAAGAGTCATAAAGACAATCACGAAATGATCAATGAAGTAAAGGGTACTCTCGTACCAGTGAGATTTTATCCCCAACCGATTTTCAATAATCACTTTTAGGGATTCTCACTATAAATTGAGAAGAAGTGCTAACGTCTTTAGATTTTGGTAATTAGTTGGGCAAAGGGCTTCACCCTTTGCCATTTCTCGTAACTATTTTCTTTTTTTATTTGCAATAAGATTTTTTAACACATTTTCCTTCACCGCAGAAAAAAATGACACCGTTGATAATGTTTTGTACCATAAAATAAAAGAACCACCCATCCAATTTAAGATTATACTGAAATGAATTAAACAGTCATAACAAATGTTAATAATCAATTGTATGCCAACTACTAAAACTTCCCATGCATGACTACACACAACAAAAACAAATAATATCGCGCTTAAAAAATATATATTATAGGTGGGAAAAAAAGTTAGTAATTGTGTTATTGATTAGGTAAAAGTGTGAAATTACTGATTGTGTATTAATATTCCTTTATTTTTTAACTAATCCTAGCGGGTATCAACCGTAGAAGCTGCAAAAACTGTTGGTATAAATATTTTGTATCTTATCAATGAAACTATCATTTATGCAGTAGCTTATAGATTGTTAAACAAATCATTAGCCAAGAAATATAAAAAAGAAGAGTCTTCTCAATCGTATGCTAAATGAAAGAAATTTGAGAAATAAAATTGAAAGACTTGAAAGTTTAAGTAGTAGAACTTTAAGTGTTGCATTTGTGAAAATTGAAAAAGACTTGAAAGTTTTTGATGTGATTGTTGTATGAGGAAATGTTCATCTTCCTTTCAGTGATGTTGGTGTGGGATAGTCATTGTAACTAGTTAATTATTGCATTGAAAAGTTTCAAAAAAGCATCTCCTATCAATTTTTCTTAGTCAATTTGAAAAAGAGTATCATGTTAGTTTATTTGCACGAGTAAGTATAAAAATGATGAAAAGATATTACGAAGAATAATTTATCCATCTAGGGAAATTGTATGGGCAGAAGATATGTTGAAAATCCTTGACCAAACATTGTTCATTGAATTGGAGAGAAGATTTCAGAAATGTATCGAAGATTCATGTGATTTTAATGTTAAAATTGATAAAGTTATTCTGGTCGGTGGTTGTTTTGAAATCACAAATATTGAAGAGATGTTCAAGGATTTACCTCTTTAGAAGTTTAAAAATTCGATGTTTGTTGTTGTTTATGGAGACATAATTTTAGCGGCCAATTTCAGTAGTAAACTAATCAATTCTGATACTATATACCTATGAGTCTGAGTTTACGCGTGGGATTTGTACGTAAGTTGATGCCTAATTTTTTTTTTCTTTCAAATACATAAAATTCCCATGCAAAGATACCTTTGTAACTTCAATGGATGCCAAAGGAGTAACTAAATTTGAAGTTGACAATGTGAATCAGGTGAAGGAGAAAAAGAAGATAATCTTTTTGATAGTTTCATATTTGGTTGGGTTGAACCAGTTGAAGAACAAGTCACAACAAGTCACTATAGACATTTTTTTTACTTGTGAGGGGCTTATAACTTTATCCTCTATTGCTAAGGATAGATTGCATGGCCCTAAGATGTTCAAGAGAAAGTTACTTGGGATGACGTTCTAGAATATTAGAACTTTTTGGTGACTCATGTCCAGAATGAGGCGGAGGTGAAAAGGAAGAAGAAGAATAGAAGAATTTTCTTAATTAGAATAAAAGGAATACACGACATCGGTTACAATACTCGACGAATCTGATGTGTAAGATGGTGTGGTTGATATAACGCAGTAATTAAAGGATTAAGGCACTGAGCATGGAGAACTCTTTTAGAAAATCGTATTGTTATCGACTAGACCAAAAAACATTGTGATTTTAAATGCAAAATACTACAAATTGTTACACTTCTATTCACTAAAATAGTCGCAAACCCACGTGTTAAGCAAGAAATTTCTACACATTTATAATTATACAAATGTAATCATACCTGAATGCTGAGGTTACTAAAGTACTACCTCAAAGTTATTTCAACGATCTCAATGAAATATTGTTACATCTATTTTACTTTTTTGCCATGATTTTTTAGATTCATGAACATTTTTTTTTCTTCTGACTTCCTTTTTAATTGTTTATTTTAAGGTTGTAGCTGCACATTTTGCTAGATCCATGATTTATGTATCTTGATCAGATAATGATTGTATATTGAGCAATAACATTGTTGCTGCTCAAACAAGCATTACCATATGATTAATCCAAAATGGAAGTCATACGTGTTTATCTTAACTTAGTTAATCAACATGGATTATTTCCTCTCTTTTTTTAACCCATTGAACTTACATAACACTTCGTCTTTTTTACAATTTACCTCTTGAATCTTGAATATTCTCGAAGTGTTGATATTGATTGATTAGAGTAAGCAAGTTATGTTTTGCTGACTATTGTTATTGACTAGTTGTAAATAAAGAAGATGGAGATACTTACTAGTTGAAATCTACTGTAAGAAAATCCCATATGATTTTTAGCTAACCCCGGCGGTATCAACTGTAGAAGCTACAAAGATTGCTGGCATGGATATTTTTTTATATGATCAATGGAACTATTGTTGCTACAAGCTTATAAATTGTTAAACAAATCATTAGCCAATAAATTTAAAAAAGAAGAGTCTTCTCAATCTTATGATGAATTAAAGAAATTTGAGAATTTATATATATATATATATATATATATATATATATATATATATATTGGTTTTTGATTTAAATGGTGGATTCTTTAGCTGTTGCGGTTGTGAAGATTGAGGTTTTTGAGGTGATTATTGTAGGAGAGATACTCATATTCCTTTCAGTAGAGTTGGTGTGCATTTTCCATTGCAAGTAGTTACTTACTGGGTTCAAAATCTCCAAAAAGAGCATCTCCAACCAATTTTTCTTAGTCAATTTTAAAAATAGTATTATGTTAAGTTTATTATCATCATAAATGGGTATAAAGAGAGAAAAACACTTAACAAACATTCTTTTAATATACATATGTTAACTAACCAAAGAAAAGGAGAGAAAAACACACACTTACTAGTTATCGAGCATTTGTTTGCATCTGTTTTTCAACACATGTGTATTTCTTAGTGGGGTACATACATTAGTTAGCTTAAAGTAAAAAAAAGGATGATTTGAAATGATAATAAGAGTTAGTATTATCAAGTTGTCTATAGGTGTCTTACCCTTCCTAGTGGTTTTACTCCTACTGAACGACAACTTAGAGAATTTATTTGGAATCACAAATTTAGGGAGGAGATCAATAACAAATTCATAACTATATTTTATGTTTCCATTATCTCGTCAAACATCACACTAGCTATAGCGTATATGTCACAGATGACTACTGAGTGGGAGAGTATTTGGTTCCAAAGTTTGAAATCACTGAATATCTTATTTCTAATTTTTATTTCATTCTACCAAAATGGAATCTAAATTTTCGGCACATACTTACCTTGTTCTACTTGCTCAACTCAGAGATTGCATATTATATTGGTCATGATGAGATTGTACAACTTCCCAACCTATACACTATAAATTATCTTTCTAGTAGGATATATGTAGAACTATTCCATGTCTACAAATCTATTAGACAATGAACATAAAATCATCTTTAAATTCATGTATGAAATCGTATTCAGAGTTATTCTTATATTTTTTGTTGACCTTCAATGATAATATTATTATATTTTCTTATTGAGCTATAATATTAAATTTCTGGCTCTTATTCCTTCGTACGTGTATTGTATCCTACTGATTAAGGATATACTCTTTCTTTTTTAAACGGATAAGTTATAACATTTGTTCAACTTGGAATATGATTTCATTTAACTTTCCTTTCGATTATTAATTGCTGCAGCAAAAATCAGTTAAAACTCATTCTTTCCCATAATACCTAGTGAAGAAATCAGAGTTCGTATAGCTTCGCAAAAAAATTTCACATCAAATATCTAATTTAGGCGAGGAAAGGTTCAAATGACGGTAGCCTCTGTTCAACGAGGAGATGCTTCGTCATAAACCAACAACAAAGCTTGTTTTTAGATCACTCACCGAGTTAATTTGTTATTTGCAGCGATGTGTGGTTGGAACTATTCTGAGCATAAATTATTAACGGCGAAGGAGGAAATCAATTAATAGATGTCGGAATTATCGAAAAATTATCTGATATCCTATAACTTTAACATAACATAACTAGATTTGATTTTTAAATGTACGTTCAAAGTTATCGAATATCGATCTGATTACAGTTATCATAATGAAAGCTGTTGAGCCACTATCCGTTTTAATAAGTTCTGTCGACAACCGAACCACTATCCGTTTTGATAAGTTTCGTTGACAACCGAGCCACTATCTGTTTCGATAAGTTCAGTCGACAACCGAGCCACTATCGGTTTTGATAAGTTCCGTTGACAGCCCTAATCTGATTAAGTTGGTCAGAAAAAGAACTCTCGACGGCCTTTACCAACCACTTTTTGGAAGGGTAGAAGGGTGGGGGAGAAAAATCGTCTGATGTTTGTCATTGAGCACGTGTGACTACCAGATACTTTCCCCACTTCTTTCAAATTTTCACTCTCAGACAGATTCTAAAACAGGTTAGTCCTTGCTTGAATCTCCATATTGGTCATTTGAAAGATTCTTTCGTTGTTTTTTCTTAAATTTTGGTACATTTTCTGGCGTTTCTACTGAATTTTAGGTTCTTGTTTACTGATTTCTCTCTAAATTGGTAAAATTTTTCTGGGTTTCTTATCAACAAGGACGATGAACCCTAACTGAATTTGAATCCTGTGATTGATTAGATTTTAGAAGGTAGGTGTTTTTTTTAAATCATATTTCTGCAAATTATAGGATACTGATTATGAAAGAAAAACCTAATTTGGAACTCTAAATTTCAAATGCTTGTTATTAGGTTCTTTTTGGTTAAAGTTTAGAATTGTTTCTTGTAATTTGTTTTAGTGATTTTGATGCACTAATCTGTTCAAGTAGGATCTAGTAATTTCAGCTTGAGGAAGCCTACCATTAGTGGTGATGGTCAAGTAATGGAAAGTAATGGTGACGCCTTGTTGTTGTTGATAACAATATCAATGAAAACACTGTGAGATTACATGAGTTGTGGCTTTATCAGGTAACGTACCAGTGTTGGCTAACTAGACAGGTATCTTATTGGTAGGCTGGTTTGGTCATTGAGGGTTTAGAATTTTTGATACAGAACCGTCACTGTTAACAAAACCCTGTGTCATTTGAGAGATGAAATGCTGCAAAATTTTTTAGAGAAGCATATATTGGGTAAATTATAATTTATGAATGTCTATGTAAAGAATCACAATAGTATTTGTTCTCTAACTTAGGTTCTAGGGAAGTAGTAGAGAAGGAGAAATATAATGGGTTTGAAGTTTGAACATACAATACAAGGGTTTCCTTTAGTGAGTTCAGTTATCTGGCTAAAATTTTAGTTATGTTCTCCTTTTGAGAATTAGGAATCTTTTGATATAGAATTTGAATCATTTGATGTTCTACAACCTATTATTTTTGGGCAACATTGCCTTTTGGTCTTCCTTGTCTTTCTATTGTAGTGCATATTGTTTAGATCTTCAAGTTGAGGGTTTTGCAGTTCTGAGGGATTTGGCTCCATTTTTTTTACTCATATATCTACATTTGAGAATCTTGGGAATTGTGTTTTTCTTGATCATCAGATGCCTACATTTGTTCTAGAATATGAGTGTCTTTGCCTCTTAGTTTATGGGTTCTGTGTATTTCATTGACATAGATGTTCGTCGAGTTCATAACCATTTTTAAGATGGGTTGAAATCTGTCTTGGTGTTGATTTCCTTGAAGAAATGAATAGTTTGTTGAAATTGTTATGTGACTTATGTATAATTTTTTTGATAGCACATTGGTTTTCTTTCACCAATTTGTAATGTTTTTCAATAGCTGATGTACCAGACGGAAAAACAAGAATGTGGCGTAGTAGGAGAATAAATACCTCTAGTAATGCTGCTAAAAATAAAACTCATGCTAAGAAGCTGGTTCAAGGAAGGCATTGAAAGAATCCGTGGTTCAGCCAACCTCAGATAGTGATTGCAGATACAACAAAGAAAACAAAGAGAAACCAACTAAGGAGATAGTTAAAGAATCTTTAAGGGTTAATTCAGATGACAAGAAGAGAACGTTGGATGCAACACTGGGTAAATTGGGATATGTGGAAGTTCACTCCTCGCTGAAAAAGTGCAAGTCTGAGCAATGCTTGAAACCAAAATTAGTGGTTGTGACTGCCTGCTGTTACCCCCTCTGACTGATGGAAGTAGAACTCCAAGATCATTTTGTAGTAATGAAAGTACTTCTGGGAAGCGACGCTGTAGTAGATGGGATTCACAGTGGTAGGAAATGAAGGTGATAGGGGTGGCAAAAGGAGGAAAACTAGTGGACTGACAATGGTTCTCTACGTAAAAAACTCGGTCCATTAGAATTGCCTGACTTTGTGAAAGAACCTGTTTCCATTGCTGATTCTCCAAGTAAGGAGCTGAATGAAAGACTTTCAATTATTTACTGTCAACTGCAGGAAGACTTGTCTCCTTCTTCCCACCACTGAAAACATGGGTTTGGAGTGAACACAAGGGATGTCAGATTGCGTGAAAAATTTATTCAAGGCTGATTCTGAAGAACCCCAGCTTTAGAAGTCCCACTCTTGAACCAAAGCCTGCAGTGTTTTTTTAATAAACTTTAGTTACAATGAAGATTTGCATGTCTTGACCCTTGGTCCAGGCAGATAACCAGAAATCAGTGGATAAAGCTGTTTCAAAAGTCGAGAAGCTACTCACGACGAATGACTGAATTTTCACCAGCATGCAGAGTTACAGGAACTTTGCAAATTATGCAGAATTTGTGTGAGGAAGGGACAAGAGTTGTTTGCACTTGCCAGAGTTTATCTTTGAATAGTTCATGCAGCGGATGTGGGCAGAAACCATATCTCTTTCACTTTCCCTTTCATGGTACCAACTCTGAGTAACAGTGGTGGAAAAAATTCTTCGGGTAGTTCACCATCTTACTTGTCGTATTCTCAGTCCAGCATCGGGTCAACTCCATCAACTGTTGTGAGTAAAACCCACAAAGAAATTGATGAGAAAAATGCCATCTACCCTTAACCATGGATAATAAGTCTGAGCAATGCTTGAAATCAAAATTAATGGTTCGTTTTGATGTTGCCCATGGATGTGGAACTCCCGGATCATTCTGTAGGCAAGAAAGTACTTCTGAGAAGCAGGAACATGTGAAACCTCTGTCAGATTACCTTCAGAAGTCGCACTCCTGAACTGATGAAGTCTGGTGCACTGTTTTCTAATAATTGGTCCACTGGAAAATTCGTAAAAGCGAATGGAGAAAGAAACTGGAGCTAAGATCACGATAAAAGATAAAGCCATAGTGAATGATAGAGAAACAAATAGATTCGCCGAAAGAAATTTGGTGTTGTGTAGAGGACTTTGCAAGTTTTAAAAAAAAAAACAAAAAAATCGAATCAGGGATGGCTGGAGAGGCCCGAGAGAGACTTTACCATACAAGTTTCAACAAAGTTGGTTGGCTGATAGCCCATGTAGGACTATGATGGGCATCCAAACCATCACTGACCGGTGATTGATTGGGCAATCTTAATCTTATGTATAGAAGATCATTGGAATCCTTTTGTTCAATGTGGGACTATTTTAATCTTAATTAAAACCAGCTGTATAAAAGGTTGTTCATATCCGGTCTTTGTTAATTCTTGTGTTTGGGTTTTCAGCTATTGAAACGAGTTTTTCGTTGACATTAAAGGGAATGGCTAAGATGTACGTATAACCACGTTATTTTTCCATGCCACGTTGAAAACAATGTAGCAGCACCGATCAGTCGGTCCGTAATGTTAATTGCGTACAGAAGGTACTTTGCCCTCAGCTACATCTAAATGTGGGTTTACATGGTCCAACCTTGTGCGTACGAATTAATGAAAGCCATCTTTCTCCCAATTTCTCTGACCATACTTACTCTGGTTGAGTGGTACCTCGATCTAGAGAATATTTTACCAATAAAATTGGACATCAAATGACATTGTCTGGCTTTATATCGCAATGAACAACGCCACACTCTTTTAAATATGGGGTGATGCAAGTAGGCATCTTATTTTAGGTAACCTTATAAATAGTGCTTCAAAATTTACTTTCCAGCCGAGTGAAGAAGGTCCTTAACGAATAGTAATTGTTGTTCTTGAAGATCGGTTAACAAAACAACTTTGGTGTCTTTGTTGAAATTAATGGATTTTGAGAAAACATTTGAGTATCTTGAGCAAACACAACCATCCGTCACAATTCATGTGTTTTTCCCATTATTCAGAGATGTAACAAATAAATTGTGTCGTGGCTTAGAGGCATGCAGGGAGTCATCATCAAAAAGTGGAGGAGCTGTGTCCAGGAGGTAACAGCATTGCTGTGAACAGCAAGAATGGAGAAGAGTATATTGCACTTCTTATTCAGCACTGCTTCGTCAAATCTGTCGCCAAAAAATCGTCTTATTTCGCCAATGGTTTTGGTGATATTCTCTGTGAACGACGGTTTCAGAAAATCTTTTTCCAGAGTATAGAGCTGAAAGACCTTGACCTAATGCTGCTTGGAGGTGGTGATGCTCTGTGAAGGACTGGAAAGCACACACTACATCGGCTTCTCTTTTTCTGGACCTCTCTGAAGTTTCTTCCTGCAGGTGGGTTCTCCAAATTGCCGTCCTTGTCATCCGGTTTATGCATCGGCAAGGTGGAAAATTCTAGGCCGGTGGAAAATTCTAGGAGCTGAAACACAACTCCTCCGCCCCTTCTCGAGGAGGCCCATAAGGCCTAACAACCAACAAAAACCATATCCAAATTGGTTTCATTGTTCTTTTCACGACTTCTGAGGTCGGAACGACTTCATTCTTTCTCCGTTATATTCGTCTTAAAGATAGTGGTTAATACTTCTGAGTTTGAACGAATGTCACATGGTTTTTGATCCGTCTCCACTTGTTTGTAATTTCTTTCGATGATACAACCTAACTAAGACAAAAAATAAAACAAAGATAATGTAAGGTAATATACAAGAAAGATACAAATATTAGCATGGAATTAATACCAACGGATAGTAAATTATGCATCTACCAGATATGGAATCGCGTCAATTACCAATCATGTAAGTGTAGGATGTCCATACCTCATTATCCCATTAAACGTAGTTTTAAGGCGCTTACTGATTTGGAGAAACAATGCAGCCTTTGGGTTATAAACTTTGATTTTGGATCATATTATCAGATTTTTTATGAAACAAAAAGTTTTATGTGACAAACCTAGGGGAAAATTTTGGTGACGAGCAAGATTTTAGGTCAATGACGCGGTTTTGAGTCACAATAATATATTTTGATTTATTACGCAGATTTCGACATACGGGTGGATATTTATAACGAGGTTCTATGACATGCCAAAATTAGATAATGAGGCAGATATTCATTCTCATCACCAAACCATGCATCGTGACGTTAAATCTAATAATGCTTTAACTTGTTGGAAAAAACTACTCAGTGATCCATTATTTCCCCTTGAACTAAAATTTTCTTTTGGAACTAATGCTGCATTGTAATCCCAAATTCGTTGTAAAGATATCTTCGGATTAGGTATTTATATGCGGAGACCACATATATTTGATCAGAATTCGTGTATGCTTAGAGCAGTTAAATTCTTTTCTTTATGTATTTTTTTTAATACAGGGTTGAGAGGTGAATTCTAGGAGTGAGATATCTATTTTCGATGCAGAACTTTTTTCTCGCGCAACTAGTTATTTTTTTTTAATTGTGCTTAATAAAATGTTTATTCAATTGGGGAATTCTTATTTCTAGGCCAATTATTTGGTTTTCTTGAATTGAAAGTATAAATATAATATGTATATCTTTCTGTATATATATACATTAGAAACCATATTTAGTTACATGATAAGTTGATTGCAATATATCATTTTACCCGATAATGAAATAAATTTCACGTTTTTTACAAAATGGTACTGGTTCAATTGAATTCGCAATATTGAATTTTTCTAAGTCCATACGGTTGGTATTCAACATCTTCGATTGATATTGAATCTGAACATGATCTTCTGTCTTTTTTGTCGTCTTGAAGTTTGATTGGCTGAAGAAATGATGAAAATCATTTGCAAAAAATAATAAAAATTTTTAACATACAACAATCCGAAGCTTCAAAACTGTCATCCCAAAGTTAGTGTTTGAGCACCAGGGGACTTATCAAGGACTAGAAGATTCACAATGGTGTGCTCATTGCAGGATTGATGTTAGGCTCAAAGGAAAATAATTCAAGGTCGGTTATGTAAGTTGGAAGTTGAGAAGGAATTTGATAATGTTAACTGACACTACATAAGAAACATATTGAAGGGAGCTGGTTTTGGAGTTATATGGAAAAATTGGGTGAATTGGTCGCTATCCGCTCCCAATTATCTGTATTTATAAAAGGAAATTCAACAACCAAATTCAAGCACTACAAAGGCCTCAGGAGAGAAGACTCAATGTATTCTTTCCTTTTCATCTTTGTAGCTGAAATCCTGACAAAATTGCTCAAGAAATATGAGGATTTAAGCATGATAACAGGATTTCAAGTGGGCAATGACTAAATATATCTCATATGCAATTTTCAGACAATACCCTGATTTTCTTCAATGCAAAAGAGAGTTTATATGAACTTATTATTAATACTTGAAGTAGATGAGGCAATCACATTCCTCAAAGTAAACCTGGAATAGTGCATCATTATTAGTCTTGGTGCTAACCAAAAAGTGCAATATTTGGCCAGTATTCTTAATTGGAAGGTAGAGAAACATTATACGAAGTATCCTAGGATCCCATTAGGTCTATTGTTAGGTAATCTAGTGTATGCGAGGTCATCATTGAGAAGTTCCATAAAAATCTAGATAAATGCATAAGAAGGTTTCCAATCAAAGCTGGAAAAATAATGTTCATATATAGTCCTTTGGCAAGTTTCCATATATACTTTATGTTTACCGTTCAGATGTATGTCTCTATGGAAAATAAAATGATAAAGGCCATAGGATATTTACTTTAGGGTATTACTACAGATAAGAGGAAAATATTTTGGGTAGTTTGGGATAAGTTGTGCAAACCCAAGGAATCATGTGGACCGGCTATCAAAAATCTAAGATACACAATCAATGTTCTTAATTGGCCAGTATTCTTAATTGGAAGGTAGAGAAACATTATACGAAGTATCCTAGGATCCCATTAGGTCTATTGTTAGGTAATCTAGTGTATGCGTACCCGTTTGCATACCTGAGTGGGTTAAGTTCTAAAATCGGTTTATTCGTGAACAAATACATTTATATAATAAGGAATGCAATCTTTGCAAACTGTGGCTATAATGTTCATGAATTGATTCGAGTGAATCAAATCGATTTTGTTTCAATTGTGTTTTGTATACTTCTATGAGAATATAAACAATTGAACAACTCTATAACTAGTTTCATTTGAGTCATTTGAACTAGTTGTGATTAAGATGAACAAGGTTGATATGAAAGTGTTCATATGGCTAAATTCGGTTTACTATTGTTGAGCCAACCAAGTGTATACGTTTAGGTACGGTTACCCATATCTTAATGAAGGCACATTTCATTTGCATGTAACAATCTAACGGTTGAAAGATATTAGCTTGAATTTAATATTGTTTTCATCTAACGGTGAATATTGAATGTTTTGTTACCAAGGTAACATTGATTGCAAACCCTCATTTGAAGACTATATAAGGGAGAACTCTAGCAACTGGGAACCCTAATCCCCACGCCTCCTGTGTGATACTAGTTGCGACTAGAGTCGATTCTCCTTTAACCTAGGTTTTTCTAAAACCATTATAGGTTAACGACTTAAAGACTTCATTGGGATTCTGAAGCCAGACCCAACTATTTTATCTGTAGTTGCGTGTTCTGATCTTACTTTGTTCTATCTTATTGAGTACTATCTTCTCTAAGATTTGCTCGAGATTCAATCTCCGATATGTAAGATAAAAAGTAGTCACAAACATCTTCGTCCCATCTTTTGTGATTCCACAATATCTTGTTCCGCTTCCATACGGTTAAGATCATTATGAGGTGATTGATATTACTAGATTTTTTTTCGGGAATATAAGTCTGCTATGTCAATTGGTTCCTGTTCACCTTGATTTATCAAAAGACGAAACAAAAACTCATAGGTATTTCTGTGGGAGACAGATTTATCTATTCAATAGACTTTTCTGTGTGAGACAGATTTGTTTATCAAGTCTTCGACTTTGGGTCGTAGCAACTCTTAGTTGTGGGCTAGATCATCTAAGGGAATCAAGTGCGTAGAGTCCTGCTGGGATTCAGAGGCGTAAAGAATGCGCCTACACCTTAATCAATGTGACATTGGTTAGGGCTCAACTGCATTCCAGTCCGAAGTAAACTTGTATTAGGCCAGAGTCTGTAACGGCTTAATACAGTGTGGTGTTCAAATCTGGATTAGGTCCCGGGGTTTTTCTGCATTTGCGATTTCCTCGTTAACACAATTTCTGGTGTCTGTGTTATTTCTTTTTTGCATTATATTTGTTTATATAATTGAAATATCACAGGTTGTGCATAGTTCAATCAATTAGATAATTCAACCTTTAGTTGTTGATATAAATTGATTGGTACTTGAACATTGGTATTTGGTACCGTTCAAGTTGTTTCTCATAATAATCAGGCTCGCGGATTTCTATCTGTTTGATTTGCTGATTACATTGAGAAACGGAGATATAACTCTTGGATATATTTTCCTTCATTGAGTCTGACTGTCTAGTTGATTCTCTTAAAAGTATATTGGAGTTAGTCCATACAGATTGCCAAAACGAAATATTGGGTATGGTTATTAGACCACCGCTTTTTCAACTGGTATCAGAGCAGGAAAACACGTTTAAGACCTTATAAGTCTGTGTTTGTAGCAATCTGACTCTATGGACAGAAACGCTATCTCTGACAAACGCATCACCAGAGACAAAAGTTTTGTTTCTGTGAAATCTATTAAAGAGAAAGACCGGTCTATCTCACATATATATGAACATTTTGTTCCTATGAAACAGACAAGTATTGATATGTGTTACCCTGATTATCTTACTGACGAATTTGATTCTGAAGCAGAAAGGGAAGCAGTCGGAGAGAGTGCAGCGATTCTAAAACTTGTTAGAATCCAGGCAGTTGAAATCAATAGGCTGAAACACAAGGTCAATACAATGGTTGGTATGGTGAAAGATCGTGATTCTCAACTAAGAGTTCTTCGTGAAAAAAATGATGTAGTTTGTTCATCTCGAACCTTGATCGAGGCTAAACTCAAGGAAGATGCCCGTGAAATTGAAAGACTATTGAGTAATGTCCCTATTCAAGATAAAAGTCGACCTGGGGAGTCTGTCGTACCAACTACTTTTGACTCTGCTGTGATATTAGAAAACCTCACTAATTCTAATCATGTTTCTCTAACGAAAACAGCTTCAGAAGCTAAACTGCAAACCCTTCCTATTACTAATTAAAGAAGTGCTTGGTTCTTCCACTTATCATGGATTTACCACGTCTCATGGATGGAAGAAACCTTCTAACGATGTTTCTAATGCTACATACTCTAATCACTCCAGTGATCAGAAAGTATGTCTTTGTTGTGATTCAAAAGGACATGTTCAATGGAAGGGAAAACTGAAGCTGAATGACAATTACTTTGGTCGACTTCAGCAAACCTTAGATTTAATACTCAAAGGTGTAACTGACATTCGGATGTCTAAACCTATTGGTTTTTGTACTCTCCCTGTGAATTCTTCCAGGAAAGTCAGTTCAATATGCTCGTCGAACGTTCGAACCAATTGTAGCATTAATACAAATTGTTCAAGGATATTTCAGAAAGGTTCTTCTCAACCCAAAGTGAAGAATGATGTTCAAGATGTGAAAAAGGTATCAGTAGGTGGAAGAAACAGCGGATATATGAAGTACAACCTTCATCTGCTCTGGAAGGCTCAATTTAAACCTATCCTGAAAGTTCATGATCTTACAGGCTTTATAGATGGAACAAAACAAAAACCAGCAAGAACACTTCCAGATAGTGAAGAAATAAATCCAGCTTTTACAGCGTATGAATCTCAGGATTCACTGATAGTTGGATGGTTGAATTCAACCCTAACACCTGAAGTCTTGAGCATGGTATCAAGGCTTGACACAGCTAAAGAAATCTGGGACAAGTTGGAGTCTGAATATGCACCCAAAACATTTGTTCATCGGATGAACCTTAAGAAGCAGCTTCACAGCCTATCCACAGGTAATAAGACCCTAAAATCTTATTTGACTGATGCTAAAGCTTTGTTTGCTCAAATAGCAGAATCAGGATATACAGTATCTGCTGATGAAAAGAAGCAAGCCATCTGCAATGGCTTAAATCAAAGCTATGATCCGATTGTCACTGCACTCACCACAGTCGAGGGTATGGACATTGATATCTTTTACTCTCATCTTTTAATCTTTGATATGAGGCTAGAGCAGCAGCTAGCCTTGTTGCAGACACCGTTAGCCAATGTGGCTATGTATACTACAACAACATCTGGTAATAGGAAGGACTAAAGGAGATATAATGGTCAAGGTTCTCAATATCAACAAAACAAATCAGTCTTTCAGGAGAAACAACAACAACAATTCTTACCAGCGCAATAACCAGTAGCAACCACAGAATGATAACAACATAGGGCCAAAGTGCTAGATTTGCAAGAAGAAGAATCATCTTGCAGATTGATGTTGGTTTCGTTATGACAAACCTAATACCAATCAGCAGCGCCAACCGGCTGCTTACATAGCTCTACCAGGAGGACACCAAGATACCCAATGGTTTACAGACACAGGAGATACACATCATCTGACAACGGACATGAGAAATTTAACTATTCCTCATGAGTATGATGGCACTGAACAAGTGCAAGTGGGTAATGGTAATGCCTTTAATATTACTCAGATTGGTAACAGTTCCTTTACAAAAAATTCCAGATATTTTTGCTTGAATAATGTTTATCATGTACCTGAGATCAAGTGTAATTTGTTGTCGGTGTCTCAATTCTGTAAAGACAATGCAGTTTTCTTTGAATTTCACACATCCTTTTTTGTTGTGAAGGACAAGCACACGAGGCTGCCGCTGCTGAGAGGACTTGAAAGGAATGGACTGTACGTTTTTGATGGAGTTAATGTGCTAGATCATCCAATAAATCCACATGCACATGTTGCTTCTAGTTTACCACAATCTCTAGAATCTGTCGTCAGTTTTCCCTTCCTGTTGCAAATAAAAACTTTGATTATTGTCACTCTTGCCACATCAGTAAGAGCAAGAAGTTGTCTTTCTCTCTTAGTACTACTGTTTATGACAAGCCTTTAAGCTTGGTTGTTTCTGATATTTGGGTCTCACCACATTTGTCAAGAAATGGTTTTCGTTATTACCTTTTGATAATGGATGTCTTTTCACATTATACTTGGGTATTTCCTCTTGTGCAATGGCCAGATGCTCTAAAAACTTTCATTCTATTTCACAAACAGGTTGAAAATCTAACAGATCATAAAATCAAAGTTTTTTCAGTCGGATAATGCCTTAGAGTTTAAGAAGTTCACATCTTATCTCAATGAAACAGGTATACAACAGAGATTCTCATGTCCACACACATCACCTCAAAATGGCCTGGCAGAACGTAGAATTCGTCATGTAACCGAGTCTGGTTTAGTTCTTTTGTTTCATGCTAACATGCCACGCTCCTTCTGGGCTGATGCTTTTACAACAACCTGTTATTTGATCAACAGGCTTCCAAAGTCCAACACAGAATCTAAAACTCCAATAGAACTTCTTTTTCAAAAATCTCCAGATTACTCCTTCTTACGAGTTTTTGGTTGTCTAGCTTATCCCTGCCTTAGGTCGTATAATGCAAATAAACTTGAACCTAGATCTCTACCATGTGTGTTTATAGGATACAGTAGTGCACACAAGAGTTATATGTGTTTCCACCAAGCAACCAACAGGCTGTATATATCGCGTCATGTTCGGTTTGAAGAGCAGTCATTCCCATTCAAGTCTTCTCGACAGCAACAGACTCAATTGTATTGTTCAGGTAATATACCATCAAGTACAAGTGTTTTACTTTCTCCTCCTTTTATACAATGTAACTCACAAGTACAACAGGAAGCAGCTCAATTATCTCAAAGAGATAATGTACTATCACCGACTGCATCATATGCTCCAGATTCTCCAGATCTCAGTGGCTCTCCTGCACCAATGTTGGATGTAACAGAACCTGATTCTGCAATTGCTTCTGTATCGTCTAACACTATAGCAGCTTCAGCAGGTCTTTCTACTGAGCAACCAATTCAACCAGCAGTTGTAGTTCATCCCATGACAACACGTGCAAAATCTGGCATTACTAAACCCATCCAGAAGCTGTGTTTAACTACCACAAAACATCCACTCTTGGAGGAAGAGTTCATGGAACCCACCTGCTATTATATGGCTTGCAAACTTCCGAAATGGAGAAAGGCTATGGATGTTCAAATCAATGCACTAATTCGAAATGGTGCATACTCATTGGTACCTTATGAAGAAGGAATGAATGTCGTAGGATCAAAATGGGTCTTTCGTGTTAAACAAAATCCAGATGGCAGCATAAATCAACACAAAGCACGTTTGGTTGCCAAAGGGTTCAATCAGAAAGAAGGAGTTGATTTTGTGAGACATTCAGCCCAGTGATAAAACCGTGTACTATTCGTCTTGTATTATCTATTGTTGTAATGAACAATTGGCCATTGAAGCAATTGGACGTTGAAAATGCTTTCTTGCATGGAAACTTGGAGGAGGAGGTATACATGAAGCAACCTGCTGGGTACGTTGATCCTAACTATCCAAATCATGTCTGTAAGCTGCATAAATCATTGTATGGACTCAAACAGGCTCCGCGGGCTTGGTTTTCGAGGTTAAGCAATTATCTGGTTCATCTTAGTTTCACAGGTTCTATTTCTGATAGCTCATTGTTTATCCTAAAAACTGAAGACTCTATCATATACGTTCTCATATATGTAGATGACATAATTATCACGGGCTCTAATGCTTTAGAGATTCAACAGCTGATTAGGTCTCTTGGTTCAGAGTTTGTACTGAAGGATATGGGGGATTTATCTTTCTTCTTGGGTGTTGAAGTCATCAGGCGTGACAACGAACTTGTTCTCACTCAGCGAAAGTATGTAACTGATCTCTTGAAACGTACTAAAATGGATGGTGTGGAACCTGTGTCTACTCCTCTAGCTGCGAATGAGAAAATCCAAAAAGGTGGTACTGAGAGATTCAAGGATCCTTCACTCTAGCGAAGTGTAGTAGGTGCTACAATACTTGCATCTCACAAGACCTGACATCTCCATTGTTGTCAACAAGGTATGCCAGTATATGCATGACCCTTTTATTGAACATTGGGAACTTGTCAAACGGATAATCAGGTATCTAAAACAACAGTGGATTATGGTCTTCATCTTGGTGCCTCTCGTGATTTCTCACTCCATGCGTATTCTGATGCTGACTGGGCTGGCAGTCTGGATGATCGTCGTTCGACGAGTGGTTATTGTATTTATTTTGGTGGAAATCTGATTTCATGGAGTGCTCGGAAGCAGAAGACAGTCTCTAAGTCGAGTACGGAGGCTGAGTATCGTGGTGTGGCGATAGCAACATCTGAACTTGTCTGGATTCAGTTCTTGCTTCAGGAACTCGGCATCAACATATCAACACCCATGCTATGGTGTGACAACCTAGGAGCAACATACCTTACGGCTAATCCGGTTTTCCACGCTCAAACCAAACATATAGAAATTGATTTGTGCGTGAGAGAGTCGCAAGGAAGCAGCTGCAAGTTGGATTCATAAGCTCAAAGGATCAGTTGGCCGATATATTTACCAAGGGTCTATCAGCACCACGGTTTCATCTTTTAAGAGCCTAGTTGCACATTCGTCAGCTCACGTACAACTTGAGGGGAGGTGTTAAGCAAGCAGTTCCAAGTGATCCACAAGACTAGGAATCCAAATAAGTCCTCCACAAGACTAGCTAACATGACAGTTTGAAAGCGTGTAACTCGTTCTATTTAGTTAGCTACTTTATCGTCTTTGAATATCTATCTTGTAACAACTTCAAGTATAAATAAGAAATCAATCTCCACTAGTTATCTGTAGAAGATACTAGTTTTCCCCACTTCTTTCAATATTCAAATTCAAACTTCAAGATTTTGGATTTAGGGCTTCGAATTTTCAAATCTCTATGTTCGTTTTAGTTATCGATCTTCACTCCCCGACAGATTCTAAATCAGGTTAGTCCTAGCTTGAATCACCATATTGGTCATTTGAAAGATTCTGCGTTGTTTTTCTTAAATTTTTGGTACATTTTCTGGCGTTTCTACTGAATTTTAGGTTGTTGTTTACTGATTTCTCTCTAAATTGGTAGAATTTTTCTGGGTTTCTTGTGGTTTCTGTAATTACGTAGTTTGAGTGATAGAATCAACAAGGATGATGAACCCTAATTGAATTTGAATCCTGTGATTGATTAGATTTTAGAAGGTAATTTAGTACGAATTTTGGGAATTAGGAATCTTTTGATATAGAATTTGAATCATTTGATGTTCTACATCCTGTTATTTCTGGGCAACATTACCTTTTGGTCCTTCCTTTCTTTGTAGTGCATATTGTTTAGATCTTCAAGTTGAGGGTTTTGCAGTTCTGAGGGATTTGGCTCCATTCTTTTACTCATATATCTACATTTGAGATTCTTGGGAATTGTGTTGTTCTTGATCATAAGATGCCCTCATTTATTCTAGAATATGAGTGTCTTTGCCTCTTAGTTCATTTCCTTTATGAGTTCCGTGTATTTCATTGACATAGATGTTCGTCGTTTTCATAACCATTTTTACAATGGGCTGAAATCTGTCTTGGTGTTGATTTCCTTGAAGTAATGAATAGTTAGTCAAAATTGTTATGTAACTTATGTATAATGATGTTTGATAGTACATTGGTTTTCTTTCACCAAATTGCTAATGTTTTTTCAATATCTTGTATACCAGACGGAAAAACAAGAATGCGGTGTTGTAGGAGAATGAATTCCTCTAGTAATGCTGCTAAACATTAAGCTCATGCTGAGAAGCTGGTTGAAGAAATTACTGGGAAGGCATCAAAAGAATCCGTGGTTCAGCCAACCTCAGATAATGATTGCAGATGCAGTAAAGAAAACAAAGAGAAACCAATTAAGGAGATAGTTAAAGAATCTGTATGGGTTAATTTGGATGAGTAGAAAAGAACGTTGGATGCAGCACCAGGTAAATTGGGATCTGTGGAAGTTCACCCTTCGCTGAAAAAGTGCAAGTCTGAGCATTCGTGAAACCAAAATTAGTGGTTGTGCCTGTTGTTACCCCTCTGACTGATGGCAGTAGAACCCCAGGATCATTTTGTAGTAATGAAAGTACTTCTGAGAAGCAGGAACGTGGTGGAAGTTCTGGGAAGCGACGCCGTAGTAGATTGGATTCACAGTGGAAAGCAATGAAGGTGATAGGGGTGGCAAAAGAGGAAAACTAGCGGACTGACAATGATTCCCTACGTAAAAAAACTCGGTCCATTAAAATTGTCTGACTTTGTGAAAGAACCTGTTTCCATTGCTGATCCTCCAAGTCAGGAGCTGAATTAAAAACTTTCAATTATTTATTGTAAACTGCAGGAAGAATAGTCTCCTCTCCCCGCCACTGGAAACATGGGTTCGGAATGAACACAAGGGATGTCAGAGTGCGTGAAAACTTTATTCAAGAACGGCAAGCTATTATATCAAGGTTGATTCTGAAGAACCTCACCTTTAGAAGTCCAGAGCCTGCATACTCCTGAACCGGAGCCTACAGTGTTTTCTTAATATACTTTACTTACAATGAAGATTTGCATGTCTTGGTCCAGGAAGATAAACAGAAATCAATGGATGGAGCTGTTTCAAAAGTCGAGAAGCTACTCAGGACGAAGGACTGAATTTTCACCAACATACAGAGTTACAGAACTTTGCAAATTATGCAGAATTTGTGTGAGGAAGGGCACAAGAGTTATGTTTGCACTTGCCAGAGTTCATATTTGAATAGCTCATGCTGTGGCAGAAACCATGTCTCTTACACTTTCCCTTTCATGGTACCAACTCTGAGTAACAGTGGTGGAAAGAATTCGTCAGGTAGTTCACCATCTTACTGGTCGTATTCTCAGTCCAGCATTGGGTCAACTCCATCAACTGTTGTGAGTAAAACCCACAAAGAAAATGATGAGAAAAATGTCATCCACCCTTAACCATGGATAGTAAGTCTGAGAAATGTTTAAAATCAAAATTAATGGTTCGGTTGGATGTTGCCCATGAATGTAGGCAAGATTTCTGAGAAGCAGGAACATGTGAAAGCTCTGGAAAGTGAAGACGTAGTAGATGGGATTCAATCTGAAGGCGAAGGGGAAGGAAATGAAGGCAAAAAGAGGAAATCTAAGTGGACCGACAATGGTTCCCTACTTTAGAAAATTGGCCTATTAAAATTGCTCGATTTCATAAAAGTACCTGTTTCAATTGTTGATTCTCAAAAGTCAGGAGCTGGATGAAAGACTCTCAGGCATTAACAGTAAGCTGTACGGAGAAGGTATCCATGATGACAGGACAGAGGAAGAATAGTCTCTCTCCACCACCACTGTTGTATGATAACTTTTGGTTCCGAATGAACTCAAGAGATGTCAGATTACCTTCAGAATTCGCACTCCTGAACCGAAGCCTGCACTATTTTTTAAGAAACTTTAGTTGCCAATCAGTGAGTATCCAGGGGATAATTGTTTTCGGTCTTATAATTGGTCCACTGGAAAATTCCTAAAAGCGAATGGAGAAGAAACTGGAGCTAAGATCACCATAAAAGGTAAAGAAAAATGTCTGCATGTCCTGGTCTAGGAAGATTAACAGAAACAGTGGATGAAGCTGAGAAGGTATACTCATTTCCATTGATGAAGTGCTGAGTGATCATAAACATTCCCAGTTAATACGTGGTGAGGGGCACAAGAGTTACATTTCCCTTTGACGGAGTTCATATTCTAATAGCTCAGTCATGAAGCAGATGTGGTAAAAGCCCATGAGGGAGAGGGAGCAAAAAACCGAATCAGTGATGGCTGGAGAGGCCCGAGAGAGACTTTACCATACAAGTTTCAACAAAGTTGGTTGGCTGATAGCCCATGTAGGACTATGAGATGGGCATCCAAACCATCACTGACCGGCGATTGATTAGGCAATCCTAATCTTATGTATAGAAGGTCATTGGAATCCTTTTGTTCAATGTGGGACTATTTAATCTTAATTAAAACCAGCTGTATAAAAGGTTGTTCATATCCGGTCTTTGTTAATTCTTGTGTTTGGGTTTTCAGCTATTGAAACGAGTTTTTTCATTGTCATTAAAGGGAATGGCTAAGATGTACGTATAACCACGTTATTTTCCATGCCACGTTGAAAACAATGTAGCAGCACCGATCAGTCGGTCCGTAATGTTAATTGCGTACAGAAGGTACTTTGCCCTCAGCTACATCTAAATGTGGCTTTACATGGTCTAACCTTGTGCCTACGAATTAATGAAAGCCATCTTTCTCCCAATTTCTCTGACCATACTTACTCTGGTTGAGTGGTACCTCGATCTAGACATCAAATGACATTGTCTGGCTTTATATCGCAATGAACAACGCCACACTCTTTTAGATGCTTTAACGAGGTAAACAATTGTTTCGCGTAAGCCCTCACTGCAGTTAGATCAAGTCCACTGTTACGACCGAAACTGACATAACGGCAAATACAATGGCTGACAATGCAACCATGAAATTCGACAATTTCTCAGGATTATAATAGGGTTAGCAAAAATTCGACAATTTTTGCGGAATGCATTGGAATTAGCTGAAATAGTTCTAGGCCGAGGAATTATTACAACTATTTTTAATAAAGTTCCTCCTCAAAATTTCTAAACGGTTAATTTCTAGGAACACAACCACACTCGTCCTCCGGTGCCTCATAAATGGTGATGTGTATATATGTACCCTAGTTAGCAATTCAGGGTACGGGTAGTAGTTCGGGACGGTACGTACGGGAATCATACGGATTCAGATAGGTCAGATTCGGTCAAAAATCCGATCAACGGTTCGTTGCTCGAACAGTAGTTCGGAACGGCATATGTACGTGCATATTCGTTTTATAAATGTGAGTTCGGCACATAAAATTCGGCTTACATATATGATGAACTGATAAGTATTATGACCTTATTACGAAACTAATTTTATTCGTATATGATTTATAAGATGAAAAAACAGTTTATTGTGATTATTTAACAAGTAGTAACAATTTAGTCGCATAAATGAATTATAAACGAGTTTATAGATTTTTAAACAAAAAATCAACACATAAAACACTGGTTAAACAACTACCAATAGAAAATTTTAACAGAATAATTGTATTTAAATATAAAGTATATACGAAATCAAACAAAAACCAATCAACAAAATTCTGATAAGAGAGTTGCCTATGGGAGTTCTAGTTCGAAAATATCATTCGGATTCGATCAGTTCGGATACGTTCGCGAATCATTCGTGAGGTCCATATAATCCGCGAACTATGTTCGGAGTTCAAATAGTTCGGAAGTATCATTCGATTCGGACAGGTCGGATACGTTCGCTAATCATTCGGGAATGATTCGGAAAATTAGTAACTAGGATATGTACTGGTAACTGGTGTGTCCGAAAAAACGACCACTTGATACACCACCCAGTCCCAACTCCCAAGGATGTCATGAAAAGCTTTTTGCCACGCCACTTGATGGAAATGATGATCATACAAGACTTTCAAGGTCAAAAACTTTTTTCAAGGCAAGCCCAAAAACACAACTCATTTCCTTCTTGCGAAGGCCCATAAAGGCCTAACAACCAACAAAAACAATATCCAAATTTGGTTTCATTATTTTGTTCACAACTGCTCCATCCGCGGTTGGAACGACTTCATCGTTTACAACATAGTGGTGAATACTTCTGAGTTAGACGAATTCCACCTGGTCTTTGTTCCGTCTCCACTTCCTTGTTCATTTTAACATTTTGTGTAGTTTCTTTTGGATGATTCAACCTAACTAACACAAAAAATAAAACAAGAATAACACAACGCAATATACAATAATAGCATGGAGTTAATACCAATAGATAGTACATTATATATCAACCCGATATGAATCGGGTTAATTACCAATCGTGCAAGCATGGAATGATGTCCAAACCTTATCCTATTAAACGAGTTTGAAGGTGTGTGTACTGATTTAGAGAACGATGCAGAATTAAGGTTATAAACCTTTTGGATCGTATTATCAAATTTTACTCCTCTCTGTTTCTGGAAAAGTATCACTTTTTCAATTTAGCCTAAAAAGAGGCCAAATTGAAAAGTGAAAGTAACACTTTTCCAGAAACGGAGGTAGTATGAGACAAAAAGTTTTGTGTGACAAGCCGAAGGGAAAACTTGATCACAGGTAAGATTTAAGGTCAATTACGTTGAAATATTTGGATACTGGGGTAGCTATTTATCACGAGGTTTTATGACATGCCAAAATCAGATAATGAAGCAAATCTCGGTTATTGTCAGCAAAGCTATGCATCGTGACGTTAAATCTACCATAATGCTTAACTTGTTGGGAAAAACTACTTAGTGATCCGTTGTTTTTCCCGTGAACTAAAAATTACCTTTTGAAACTAATGATGCAGTGTAATTCCAAATTCATAGTACAAATATCTTCGGATTAGCTATTTAAATGTGGAGAGTACATATTTGATCAATATTTTGTGTATGCTAACTCAGTTTTAAATAGAATTTACTGAAATGTATTTTCTTTTGTCTTATTCATCGTAAGCAATTAAATTCTTTTCTTTATGATTGAAGTTGAATATAGGATAATGAGTGTTTAATACTTTATGTATTGCATGCGTGATTCTCGTCAGTGAGATATCTACTCGATTCAGAATTTTTTACTCGCACAACTATTTGTTTTTTTAGTTGTGCTCAATGAAATATTTATTCAATTGAGAAATTCTTTTTTCTAGGCTAATTATTTGATTTTTTTTTGAATTGAAAGTATAAATCCAATACGTATCTCTCTCTCCCTCTATATATATCAGAAACCCATACTTAGTTACATGATAAGTTGATAGCAATATATTCTTTTACTCGATAATGAAATAAATTTCATGTTTTTTACTAAATGGTACTGCTTCAAACGAATTCGCAATGTTGAATTTTTATAAGTCCCTAGGGTTGGTAATCAACATCTTGGATTTGTTGAAGCTTATGAACTAGCGCAATCTCGATCGTCTACTGACCCGGACAAGTCCATACTCTTTTTTAGTAATGCGGTCATCTTGATTTTCTCTGGCCAAGATTATTTAAGAAACAAGATACACGATGCAAAGCAAAATAGACTTGATATTAAGAAATTAATATTTTCTTTGTATTATTTTACGTTGACTCGAGATTGACCAGTGTTTGATCAAATTATTTTCCCATCTTCGTATCCATTCTTTCCCTCCGCAATATTCTAGATTTTCTATCTAAAGTTTTTTCTTTGCCAACTCTTTCGTTAAGAAAAGTGAGGAAACCAACAGAGAATAGCCTCGTTGGCCACAGATTGGACTCTCAACTTATATAGGTCGGAGGTTCGAGTCCTGCACTGATCATATCAAAAAGGAAAAAATAATAATAAAAAAAGGTTGGAAGATCACCTGACGTCCGTAATCGAGCACGTGATTATCAAACTCCCATTTATATCCCTCTTCTTGCGAAACTCAAACTTACAGATTCTAGAAAAATAAAATTATAAGGGTTTTTCGAATTCTCACAACTCCTTATTCTTTTTTTAGGTGTCAATCTTCACTCCCTGATAGATAATAAATCAGGTTAGTCCTACCTTGAATCTCAATATTGGTTATGTTTGTTTACATCCTTTATTCATCAGAAAGATTCTTTCGTGATTATTTTTTTCTTAACTTTTTGGTACATTTTCTGGCGTTTTTACTGGATTTTAGGTTCTTGTTTACTGATGTCTCTCTAAATTGATAGAATTTTTCTGGGTTTCTTATGGTTTCTGTAATTACATAGTGTGGATGAAACCTTAATTGATATTTGAATCCTGTGATTGAGAATTAACAAGGATGATGGAACCTTAATTGAATTTGAATCTTTGGGCTGTGAATGATTAGATCTTAGAAGGTAATTAAGTACAAATTTTGAGAATTAGGAATCATTTGTTGTTCTATATTTTTTTATTTTTGGGCATCTTGGTTTGTCTTCAAGTTCAAAATTTTGCAACTTAGAGGAATTTGGCTCGATGTTACTTATATATCTACATTTGAAAATCTTGGGAATGGTGTTTTTCTTGATCTAAAGATACTCAATGTGTCCTTTTTTCATCATAGTAGCTGAAATTCTGACCAATTTTTTTTGTTAAGTCTGAATATTATAAAAAAGCGAAGTTATTTACAAAGCAAAGGGCACTTGAAAGGAAAGCGCACAGAAAAAAAACAAATAAAGACTATCAAAGAACATCATCTGTAGCCAGGTATGCAATAGAAATGACTTCGGTGCTATACTTTCTATTTATGAGGCTTCACCCGGAACTAAGTTGGAAGAGAGCAAAACAACTATTTGAAGCGGTAATATGGCCATACTTTCTATCAATGAGGCTTCAAATAATTGGATGAAGTTCTGACCAAGTTGCTCAAGAAAGATAAGGATCTAAACATGATTGGAGTATTTCAAGTAGGCAATGACATAAAGGTATCTCATATATATATATGCAATTTTCAGGCAATACTATGAGTTTCTTGGATGCAAAGGTGGATGTTGTTATGAAGAGCAAACCCGGAGAAGAGCACCATTATTAGTCTTGATGCTGATCAAAAGTGCAATATTTGGCCAGTATTCTCCTTTGGAAGGTAAAGAAACTTCATATAAAGTATCCCGGGATCATTGAGCAGTTCCATAAAATTCTAGATGAATGCAAAAAAAAAGGTTTTAAAACAAATTAAGATGGAAAAATAATGCTTTAGCAAGTCTGTCAATATACTTTATGTCCATTACGCAGATACATGTATCTATCGGAAAGAAAATGATAAATATCATACGAAATTTTATTTGGGGTACTACTGCCGTGAAGAGAAAAATATGTTGGGTAGCTCGGGATAAGTTGTGCAAACCAAAAAATCAGGTAGACTGACAATCAGAAATCTAAGATACACAAACAAGGTGTTATTATAAAAATAGAGTGGAGGTACTCAATTTAGAAAAATCAATGTGGATGAGCGTTGTGCAACAGGTATCAAATGAAGTTGAATTATTTATAAAGAAGAATAAGCTACCACATGGGAGAGAATATTGGAAGGAGATTCAAAAAGACGAGTAGTTGGTAGAGAGGATAACTAGTACCAAAATTGCAAATGGACAAGATACCTTCGTCTGGTACGAAAAATGACTTATAAAGACACCTTTGTATTTCTCTCACGAAAATGTATATCTGAAAACAAGTATGCAAATATATATATATATATATAATTTAATTAAAAATGGAAGATATATACAACCTTGAAAACAAATCCAAATGAGGAGGAATGATACCAATAAAAAAGATAATTTTGTTAGGGAGACCCACTTGGAGATGGCTGATGAGAAGATTACATTGTTCCCATACTTCCTCCCAGATATCAGTCAAATAAGGCTATCAATGTTTGATCTTTCAGCAACTCAAAGAAGCTCATTTTCCTTATGAATGCATTTAGGTCAAGTTTGTTTCACCAAAATTTAAAGTCTTTTTATGGTTTGTATGGCATAATGCCATTTCTACAATGGACAACTTGACTAGAGGGCTTTATGATATTAAGTGATGTTGTGTAGCCTGTGCAACTCGGTTCAAGAGGATATGGACCATTTGTTGCTGCACTGTAACATCTCGAAATTGATTTTGAACTATTTTACGCCTCATTTTTGTATCCGCTGGAGTTACAAGATAGCACTTAAGAAGCACATCAAATATAAGTAAGTTAGGATAGAGAAGAATATTTGGCCACTCTTGTCGGCAACAAATTTTTGGGATTTATGGTTATAAAGGAACCTAAGGGTAATGTCGAGAAAGAGTCATAAAGACAATCACGAAATGATCAATAAAGTAAAGGGTACTCTCGTACCAGTGAGATTTTATCCCCAACCGATTTTCAATAATCACTTTTAGGGATTCTCACTATAAATTGAGAAGAAGTGCTAACGTCTTTAGATTTTGGTAATTAGTTGGGCAAAGGGCTTCACCCTTTGCCATTTCTCGTAACTATTTTCTTTTTTTATTTGCAATAAGATTTTTTAACACATTTTCCTTCACCGCAGAAAAAAATGACACCGTTGATAATGTTTTGTACCATAAAATAAAAGAACCACCCATCCAATTTAAGATTATACTGAAATGAATTAAGCAGTCATAACAAATGTTAATAATCAATTGTATGCCAACTACTAAAACTTCCCATGCATGACTACACACAACAAAAACAAATAATATCGCGCTTAAAAAAATATATTATAGGTGGGAAAAAAAGTTAGTAATTGTGTTATTGATTAGGTAAAAGTGTGAAATTATTGATTGTGTATTAATATTCCTTTATTTTTTAACTAATCCTAGCGGGTATCAACCGTAGAAGCTGCAAAAACTGTTGGTATAAATATTTTGTATCTTATCAATGAAACTATCATTTATGCAGTAGCTTATAGATTGTTAAACAAATCATTAGCCAAGAAATATAAAAAAGAAGAGTCTTCTCAATCGTATGCTAAATGAAAGAAATTTGAGAAATAAAATTGAAAGACTTGAAAGTTTAAGTAGTAGAACTTTAAGTGTTGCATTTGTGAAAATTGAAAAAGACTTGAAAGTTTTTGATGTGATTGTTGTATGAGGAAATGTTCATCTTCCTTTCAGTGATGTTGGTGTGGGATAGTCATTGTAACTAGTTAATTATTGCATTGAAAAGTTTCAAAAAAGCATCTCCTATCAATTTTTCTTAGTCAATTTGAAAAAGAGTATCATGTTAGTTTATTTGCACGAGTAAGTATAAAAATGATGAAAAGATATTACGAAGAATAATTTATCCATCTAGGGAAATTGTATGGGCAGAAGATATGTTGAAAATCCTTGACCAAACATTGTTCATTGAATTGGAGAGAAGAGTTCAGAAATGTATCGAAGATTCATGTGATTTTAATGTTAAAATTGATAAAGTTATTCTGGTCGGTGGTTGTTTTGAAATCACAAATATTGAAGAGATGTTCAAGGATTTACCTCTTTAGAAGTTTAAAAATTCGATGTTTGTTGTTGTTTATGGAGACACAATTTTAGCGGCCAATTTCAGTAGTAAACTAATCAATTCTGATACTATATACCTATGAGTCTGAGTTTACACGTGGGATTTGTACGTAAGTTGATGCCTAATTTTTTTTTTCTTTCAAATACATAAAATTCCCATGCAAAGATACCTTTGTAACTTCAATGGATGCCAAAGGAGTAACTAAATTTGAAGTTGACAATGTGAATCAGGTGAAGGAGAAAAAGAAGATAATCTTTTTGATAGTTTCATATTTGGTTGGGTTGAACCAGTTGAAGAACAAGTCACAACAAGTCACTATAGACATTGTTTTTACTTGTGAGGGGCTTATAACTTTATCCTCTATTGCTAAGGATAGATTGCATGGCCCTAAGATGTTCAAGAGAAAGTTACTTGGGATGACGTTCTAGAATATTAGAACTTTTTGGTGACTCATGTCCAGAATGAGGCGGAGGTGAAAAGGAAGAAGAAGAATAGAAGAATTTTCTTAATTAGAATAAAAGGAATACACGACATCGGTTACAATACTCGACGAATCTGATGTGTAAGATGGTGTGGTTGATATAACGCAGTAATTAAAGGATTAAGGCACTGAGCATGGAGAACTCTTTTAGAAAATCGTATTGTTATCGACTAGACCAAAAACATTGTGATTTAAAATGCAAAATACTACAAATTGTTACACTTTTATTCACTAAAATAGTCGCAAACCCACATGTTCACTAAGCAAGAAATTTCTACACATTTATAATTATACAAATGTAATCATACCTGAATGCTGAGGTTACTAAAGTACTACCTCAAAGTTATTTCAACGATCTCAATGAAATATTGTTACATCTATTTTACTTTTTTGCCATGATTTTTTAGATTCATGAACATTTTTTTTTCTTCTGACTTCCTTTTTAATTGTTTATTTTAAGGTTGTAGCTGCACATTTTGCTAGATCCATGATTTATGTATCTTGATCAGATAATGATTGTATATTGAGCAATAACATTGTTGCTGCTCAAACAAGCATTACCATATGATTAATCCAAAATGGCATTCATACGTGTTTATCTTAACTTAGTTAATCAACATGGATTATTTCCTCTTTTTTTTTAACCCATTGAACTTACATAACACTTCGTCTTTTTTACAATTTACTTCTTGAATCTTGAATATTCTCGAAGTGTTGATATTGATTGATTAGAGTAAGCAAGTTATGTTTTGCTGACTATTGTTATTGACTAGTTGTAAATAAAGAAGATGGAGATACTTACTAGTTGAAATCTACTGTAAGAAAATCCCATATGATTTTTAGCTAACCCCGGCGGTATCAACTGTAGAAGCTACAAAGATTGCTGGCATGGATATTTTTTTATATGATCAATGAAACTATTGTTGCTACAAGCTTATAAATTGTTAAACAAATCATTAGCCAAGAAATTTAAAAAAGAAGAGTCTTCTCAATCTTATGATGAATTAAAGAAATTTGAGAATTTATATATATATATTGGTTTTTGATTTAAGTGGTGGATTCTTTAGCTGTTGCGGTTGTGAAGATTGAGGTTTTTGAGGTGATTATTGTAGGAGAGATACTCATATTCCTTTCAGTAGAGTTGGTGTGCATTTTCCATTGCAAGTAGTTACTTATTGGGTTCAAAATCTCCAAAAAGAGCATCTCCAACCAATTTTTCTTAGTCAATTTTAAAAATAGTATTATGTTAAGTTTATTATCATCATAAGTGGGTATAAAGAGAGAAAAACACTTAACAAACATTCTTTTAATATACATATGTTAACTAACCAAAGAAAAGGAGAGAAAAACACACACTTACTAGTTATCGAGCATTTGTTTGCATCTGTTTTTCAACACATGTGTATTTCTTAGTGATAATAAGAGTTAGTATTATCAAGTTGTCCATAGGTGTCTTACCCTTCCTAGTGGTTTTACTCCTACCGAACGACAACTTAGAGAATTTATTTGGAATCACAAATTTAGGGAGGAGATCAATAACAAATTCATAATTATATTTTATGTTTCCATTATCTCGTCAAACATCACACTAGCTGTAGCGTATATGTCACAGATGACTACTGAGTGGGAGAGTATTTGGTTCCAAAGTTTGAAATCACTGAATATCTTATTTCTAATTTTTATTTCATTCTACCAAAATGGAATCTAAATTTTCGGCACATACTTACCTTGTTCTACTTGCTCAACTCAATTATATTGGTCATGATGAGATTGTACAACTTCCCAACCTATACACTATAAATTATCTTTCTAGTAGGATATATGTAGAACTATTCCATGTCCACAAATCTATTAGACAATGAACATAAAATCATCTTTAAATTCATGTATGAAATCGTATTCAGAGTTATTCTTATATTTTTTGTTGACCTTCAATGATAATATTATTATATTTTCTTATTGAGCTATAATATTAAATTTCTGGCTCTTATTCCCACGTACGTGTATTGTATCCTACTGATTAAGGATATACTCTTTCTTTTTTAAACGGATAAGTTATAACATTTGTTCAACTTGGAATATGATTTCATTTAACTTTCCTTTCGATTATTAATTGCTGCAGCAAAAATCAGTTAAAACTCATTCTTTCCCATAATACCTAGTGAAGAAATCAGAGTTCGTATAGCTTCGCAAAAAATTTCACATCAGATATCTAATTTAGGTGAGGAAAGGTTCAAATGACGGTAGCCTCTGTTCAACGAGGAGATGCTTCGTCATAAACCAACAACAAAGCTTGTTTTTAGATCACTCACCGAGTTAATTTGTTATTTGCAGCGATGTGTGGTTGGAACTTTTCTGAGCATAAATTATTAACGGCGAAGGAGGAAATCAATTAATAGATGTCGGAATTATCGAAAAATTATCTGATATCCTATAACTTTAACATAACATAACTAGATTTGATTTTTAAATGTACGTTCAAAGTTATCGAATATCGATCTGATTACAGTTATCATAATGAAAGCTGTTGAGCCACTATCCGTTTTAATAAGTTCTGTCGACAACCGAACCACTATCCGTTTTGATAAGTTTCGTTGACAACCGAGCCACTATCCGTTTCGATAAGTTCAGTCGACAACCGAGCCACTATCGGTTTTGATAAGTTCCGTTGACAGCCCTAATCTGATTAAGTTGGTCAGAAAAAGAACTCTCGACGGCCTTTACCAACCACTTTTTGGAAGGGTAGAAGGGTGGGGGTGAGAAAAATCGTCTGATGTTTGTCATTGAGCACGTGTGACTACCAGATACTTTCCCCACTTCTTTCAAATTTTCACTCCTCAGACAGATTCTAAAACAGGTTAGTCCTTGCTTGAATCTCCATATTGGTCATTTGAAAGATTCTTTCGTTGTTTTTTCTTAAATTTTGGTACATTTTCTGGCGTTTCTACTGAATTTTAGGTTCTTGTTTACTGATTTCTCTCTAAATTGGTAAAATTTTTCTGGGTTTCTTATCAACAAGGACGATGAACCCTAACTGAATTTGAATCCTGTGATTGATTAGATTTTAGAAGGTAGGTGTTTTTTTTAAATCATATTTCTGCAAATTATAGGATACTGATTATGAAAGAAAAACCTAATTTGGAACTCTAAATTTCAAATGCTTGTTATTAGGTTCTTTTTGGTTAAAGTTTAGAATTGTTTCTTGTAATTTGTTTTAGTGATTTTGATGCACTAATCTGTTCAAGTAGGATCTAGTAATTTCAGCTTGAGGAAGCCTACCATTAGTGGTGATGGTCAAGTAATGGAAAGTAATGGTGACGCCTTGTTGTTGTTGATAACAATATCAATGAAAACACTGTGAGATTACAGGAGTTGTGGCTTTATCAGGTAACGTACCAGTGTTGGCTAACTAGACAGGTATCTTATTGGTAGGCTGGTTTGGTCATTGAGGGTTTAGAATTTTTGATACAGAACCGTCACTGTTAAAAAAACCCTGTGTCATTTGAGAGATGAAATGCTGCAAAAATTTCTAGAGAAGCATATATTGGGTAAATTATAATTTATGAATGTCTATGTAAAGAATCACAATAGTATTTGTTCTCTAACTTAGGTTCTAGGGAAGTAGTAGAGAAGGAGAAATATAATGGGTTTGAAGTTTGAACATACAATACAAGGGTTTCCTTTAGTGAGTTCAGTTATCTGGCTAAAATTTTAGTTATGTTCTCCTTTTGAGAATTAGGAATCTTTTGATATAGAATTTGAATCATTTGATGTTCTACAACCTATTATTTTTGGGCAACATTGCCTTTTGGTCTTCCTTGTCTTTCTATTGTAGTGCATATTGTTTAGATCTTCAAGTTGAGGGTTTTGCAGTTCTGAGGGATTTGGCTCCATTTTTTTTACTCATATATCTACATTTGAGAATCTTGGGAATTGTGTTTTTCTTGATCATCAGATGCCTACATTTGTTCTAGAATATGAGTGTCTTTGCCTCTTAGTTTATGGGTTCTGTGTATTTCATTGACATAGATGTTCGTCGAGTTCATAACCATTTTTAAGATGGGTTGAAATCTGTCTTGGTGTTGATTTCCTTGAAGAAATGAATAGTTTGTTGAAATTGTTATGTGACTTATGTATAATGATTTTTTGATAGCACATTGGTTTTCTTTCACCAATTTGTAATGTTTTTCAATAGCTGATGTACCAGACGGAAAAACAAGAATGTGGCGTAGTAGGAGAATAAATACCTCTAGTAATGCTGCTAAAAATAAAACTCATGCTAAGAAGCTGGTTCAAGGAAGGCATTGAAAGAATCCGTGGTTCAGCCAACCTCAGATAGTGATTGCAGATACAACAAAGAAAACAAAGAGAAACCAACTAAGGAGATAGTTAAAGAATCTTTAAGGGTTAATTCAGATGACAAGAAGAGAACGTTGGATGCAACACTGGGTAAATTGGGATATGTGGAAGTTCACTCCTCGCTGAAAAAGTGCAAGTCTGAGCAATGCTTGAAACCAAAATTAGTGGTTGTGACTGCCTGCTGTTACCCCCTCTGACTGATGGAAGTAGAACTCCAAGATCATTTTGTAGTAATGAAAGTACTTCTGGGAAGCGACGCTGTAGTAGATGGGATTCACAGTGGTAGGAAATGAAGGTGATAGGGGTGGCAAAAGGAGGAAAACTAGTGGACTGACAATGGTTCTCTACGTAAAAAACTCGGTCCATTAGAATTGCCTGACTTTGTGAAAGAACCTGTTTCCATTGCTGATTCTCCAAGTAAGGAGCTGAATGAAAGACTTTCAATTATTTACTGTCAACTGCAGGAAGACTTGTCTCCTTCTTCCCACCACTGAAAACATGGGTTTGGAGTGAACACAAGGGATGTCAGATTGCGTGAAAAATTTATTCAAGGCTGATTCTGAAGAACCCCAGCTTTAGAAGTCCCACTCTTGAACCAAAGCCTGCAGTGTTTTTTTAATAAACTTTAGTTACAATGAAGATTTGCATTTCTTGGACCCTTGGTCCAGGCAGATAACCAGAAATCAGTGGATAAAGCTGTTTCAAAAGTCGAGAAGCTACTCACGACGAATGACTGAATTTTCACCAGCATGCAGAGTTACAGGAACTTTGCAAATTATGCAGAATTTGTGTGAGGAAGGGCACAAGAGTTATGTTTGCACTTGCCAGAGTTTATCTTTGAATAGTTCATGCAGCGGATGTGGGCAGAAACCGTATCTCTTTCACTTTCCCTTTCATGGTACCAACTCTGAGTAACAGTGGTGGAAAAAATTCTTCGGGTAGTTCACCATCTTACTTGTCGTATTCTCAGTCCAGCATCGGGTCAACTCCATCAACTGTTGTGAGTAAAACCCACAAAGAAATTGATGAGAAAAATGCCATCTACCCTTAACCATGGATAATAAGTCTGAGCAATGCTTGAAATCAAAATTAATGGTTCGTTTTGATGTTGCCCATGGATGTGGAACTCCCGGATCATTCTGTAGGCAAGAAAGTACTTCTGAGAAGCAGGAACATGTGAAACCTCTGTCAGATTACCTTCAGAAGTCGCACTCCTGAACTGATGAAGCCTGGTGCACTGTTTTCTAATAATTGGTCCACTGGAAAATTCGTAAAAGCGAATGGAGAAAGAAACTGGAGCTAAGATCACGATAAAAGATAAAGCCATAGTGAATGATAGAGAAACAAATAGATTCGCCGAAAGAAATTTGGTGTTGTGTAGAGGACTTAGTTTTAAAAAAAAAACTAAAAAACCGAATCAGTGATGGCTGGAGAGGCCCGAGAGAGACTTTACCATACAAGTTTCAACAAAGTTGGTTGGCTGATAGCCCATGTAGGACTATGATGGGCATCCAAACCATCACTGACCGGTGATTGATTGGGCAATCTTAATCTTATGTATAGAAGATCATTGGAATCCTTTTGTTCAATGTGGGACTATTTTAATCTTAATTAAAACCAGCTGTATAAAAGGTTGTTCATATCCGGTCTTTGTTAATTCTTGTGTTTGGGTTTTCAGCTATTGAAACGAGTTTTTCATTGACATTAAAGGGAATGGCTAAGATGTACGTATAACCACGTTATTTTTCCATGCCACGTTGAAAACAATGTAGCAGCACCGATCAGTCGGTCCGTAATGTTAATTGCGTACAGAAGGTACTTTGCCCTCAGCTACATCTAAATGTGGCTTTACATGGTCCAACCTTGTGCGTACGAATTAATGAAAGCCATCTTTCTCCCAATTTCTCTGACCATACTTACTCTGGTTGAGTGGTACCTCGATCTAGAGAATATTTTACCAATAAAATTGGACATCAAATGACATTGTCTGGCTTTATATCGCAATGAACAACGCCACACTCTTTTAAATATGGGGTGATGCAAGTAGGCATCTTATTTTAGGTAACCTTATAAATAGTGCTTCAAAATTTACTTTCCAGCCGAGTGAAGAAGGTCCTTAACGAATAGTAATTGTTGTTCTTGAAGATCGGTTAACAAAACAACTTCGGTGTCTTTGTTGAAATTAATGGATTTTGAGAAAACATTTGAGTATCTTGAGCAAACACAACCATCCGTCACAATTCATGTGTTTTTCCCATTATTCAGAGATGTAACAAATAAATTGTGTCGTGGCTTAGAGGCATGCAGGGAGTCATCATCAAAAAGTGGAGGAGCTGTGTCCAGGAGGTAACAGCATTGCTGTGAACAGCAAGAATGGAGAAGAGTATATTGCACTTCTTATTCAGCACTGCTTCGTCAAATCTGTCGCCAAAAAATCGTCTTATTTCGCCAATGGTTTTGGTGATATTCTCTGTGAACGACGGTTTCAGAAAATCTTTTTCCAGAGTATAGAGCTGAAAGACCTTGACCTAATGCTGCTTGGAGGTGGTGATGCTCTGTGAAGGACTGGAAAGCACACACTACATCGGCTTCTCTTTTTCTGGACCTCTCTGAAGTTTCTTCCTGCAGGTGGGTTCTCCAAATTGCCGTCCTTGTCATCCGGTTTATGCATCGGCAAGGTGGAAAATTCTAGGCCGGTGGAAAATTCTAGGAGCTGAAACACAACTCCTCCGCCCCTTCTCGAGGAGGCCCATAAGGCCTAACAACCAACAAAAACCATATCCAAATTGGTTTCATTGTTCTTTTCACGACTTCTGAGGTCGGAACGACTTCATTCTTTCTTCGTTATATTCGTCTTAAAGATAGTGGTTAATACTTCTGAGTTTGAACGAATGTCACATGGTTTTTGATCCGTCTCCACTTGTTTGTAATTTCTTTCGATGATACAACCTAACTAAGACAAAAAATAAAACAAAGATAATGTAAGGTAATATACAAGAAAGATACAAATATTAGCATGGAATTAATACCAACGGATAGTAAATTATGCATCTACCAGATATGGAATCGCGTCAATTACCAATCATGTAAATGTAGGATGTCCATACCTCATTATCCCATTAAACGTAGTTTTAAGGCGCGTACTGATTTGGAGAAACAATGCAGCCTTTGGGTTATAAACTTTGATTTTGGATCATATTATCAGATTTTTTATGAAACAAAAAGTTTTATGTGACAAACCTAGGGGAAAATTTTGGTGACGAGCAAGATTTTAGGTCAATGACGCGGTTTTGAGTCACAATAATATATTTTGATTTATTACGCAGATTTCGACATACGGGTGGATATTTATAACGAGGTTCTATGACATGCCAAAATTAGATAATGAGGCAGATATTCATTCTCATCACCAAACCATGCATCGTGACGTTAAATCTAATAATGCTTTAACTTGTTGGAAAAAACTACTCAGTGATCCATTATTTCCCCCTGAACTAAAATTTTCTTTTGGAACTAATGCTGCATTGTAATCCCAAATTCGTTGTAAAGATATCTTCGGATTAGGTATTTATATGCGGAGACCACATATATTTGATCAGAATTCGTGTATGCTTAGAGCAGTTAAATTCTTTTCTTTATGTATTTTTTTTAATACAGGGTTGAGAGGTGAATTCTGGGAGTGAGATATCTATTTTCGATGCAGAACTTTTTTCTCGCGCAACTAGTTATTTTTTTTTAATTGTGCTTAATAAAATGTTTATTCAATTGGGGAATTCTTATTTCTAGGCCAATTATTTGGTTTTCTTGAATTGAAAGTATAAATATAATATGTATATCTTTCTGTATATATATACATTAGAAACCATATTTAGTTACATGATAAGTTGATTGCAATATATCATTTTACCCGATAATGAAATAAATTTCACGTTTTTTACAAAATGGTACTGGTTCAATTGAATTCGCAATATTGAATTTTTCTAAGTCCATACGGTTGGTATTCAACATCTTCGATTGATATTGAATCTGAACATGATCTTCTGTCTTTTTTGTCGTCTTGAAGTTTGATTGGCTGGAGAAATGATGAAAATCATTTGCAAAAAATAATAAAAAATTTTAACATACAACAATCCGAAGCTTCAAAACTGTCATCCCAAAGTTAGTGTTTGAGCACCAGGGGACTTATCAAGGACTAGAAGATTCACGATGGTGTGCTCATTGCAGGATTGATGTTAGGCTCAAAGGAAAATAATTCAAGGTCGGTTATGTAAGTTGGAAGTTGAGAAGGAATTTGATAATGTTAACTGACACTACATAAGAAACATATTGAAGGGAGCTGGTTTTGGAGTTATATGGAAAAATTGGGTGAATTGGTCGCTATCCGCTCCCAATTATCTGTATTTATAAAAGGAAATTCAACAACCAAATTCAAGCACTACAAAGGCCTCAGGAGAGAAGACTCAATGTATTCTTTACTTTTCATCTTTGTAGCTGAAATCCTGACAAAATTGCTCAAGAAATATGAGGATTTAAGCATGATAACAGGATTTCAAGTGGGCAATGACTAAATATATCTCATATGCAATTTTCAGAAAATACCCTGATTTTCTTCAATGCAAAAGAGTGTTTATATGAACTTATTATTAATACTTGAAGTAGATGAGGCAATCACATTCCTCAAAGTAAACCTGGAATAGTGCATCATTATTAGTCTTGGTGCTAACCAAAAAGTGCAATATTTGGCCAGTATTCTTAATTGGAAGGTAGAGAAACATTATACGAAGTATCCTAGGATCCCATTAGGTCTATTGTTAGGTAATCTAGTGTATGCGTACCCGTTTGCATACCTGAGTGGGTTAAGTTCTAAAATCGGTTTATTCGTGAACAAATACATTTATATAATAAGGAATGCAATCTTTGCAAACCGTGGCTATAATGTTCATGAATTGATTCGAGTGAATCAAAATCGATTTTGTTTCAATTGTGTTTTGTATACTTCTATGAGAATATAAACAATTGAACAACTCTATAACTAGTTTCATTTGAGTCATTTGAACTAGTTGTGATTAAGATGAACAAGGTTGATATGAAAGTGTTCATATGGCTAAATTCGGTTTACTATTGTTGAGCCAACCAAGTGTATACGTTTAGGTACGGTTACCCATATCTTAATGAAGGCACATTTCATTTGCATGTAACAATCTAACGGTTGAAAGATATTAGCTTGAATTTAATATTGTTTTCATCTAACGGTGAATATTGAATGTTTTGTTACCAAGGTAACATTGATTGCAAACCCTCATTTGAAGACTATATAAGGGAGAACTCTAGCAACTGGGAACCCTAATCCCCACGCCTCCTGTGTGATACTAGTTGCGACTAGAGTCGATTCTCCTTTAACCTAGGTTTTTCTAAAACCATTATAGGTTAACGACTTAAAGACTTCATTGGGATTCTGAAGCCAGACCCAACTATTTTATCTGTAGTTGCGTGTTCTGATCTTACTTTGTTTTATCTTATTGAGTACTATCTTCTCTAAGATTTGCTCGAGATTCAATCTCCGATATGTAAGATAAAAAGTAGTCACAAACATCTTCGTCCCATCTTTTGTGATTCCACAATATCTTGTGCCGCTTCCATACGGTTAAGATCATTATGAGGTGATTGATATTACTAGATTTTTTTTCGGGAATATAAGTCTGCTATGTCAATTGGTTCCTGTTCACCTTGATTTATCAAAAGACGAAACAAAAACTCATAGGTATTTCTGTGGGAGACAGATTTATCTATTCAATAGACTTTTCTGTGTGAGACAGATTTGTTTATCAAGTCTTCGACTTTGGGTCGTAGCAACTCTTAGTTGTGGGCTAGATCATCTAAGGGAATCAAGTGCGTAGAGTCCTGCTGGGATTCAGAGGCGTAAATAATGCGCCTACACCTTAATCAATGTGACATTGGTTAGGGCTCAACTGCATTCCAGTCCGAAGTAAACTTGTAGTAGGCCAGAGTCTGTAACGGCTTAATACAGTGTGGTGTTCAAATCTGGATTAGGTCCCGGGGTTTTTCTGCATTTGCGATTTCCTCGTTAACACAATTTCTGGTGTCTGTGTTATTTCTTTTTTGCATTATATTTGTTTATATAATTGAAATATCACAGGTTGTGCATAGTTCAATCAATTAGATAATTCAACCTTTAGTTGTTGATATAAATTGATTGGTACTTGAACATTGGTATTTGGTACCGTTCAAGTTGTTTCTCATAATAATCAGGCTCGCGGATTTCTATCTGTTTGATTTGCTGATTACATTGAGAAACGGAGATATAACTCTTGGATATATTTTCCTTCATTGAGTCTGACTGTCTAGTTGATTCTCTTAAAAGTATATTGGAGTTAGTCCATACAGATTGCCAAAACGAAATATTGGGTATGGTTATTAGACCACCGCTTTTTCAACTGGTATCAGAGCAGGAAAACACGTTTAAGACCTTATAAGTCTGTGTTTGTAGCAATCTGACTCTATGGACAGAAACGCTATCTCTGACAAACGCATCACCAGAGACAAAAGTTTTGTTTCTGTGAAATCTATTAAAGAGAAAGACCGGTCTATCTCACATATATATGAACATTTTGTTCCTATGAAACAGACAAGTATTGATATGTGTTACCCTGATTATCTTACTGACGAATTTGATTCTGAAGCAGAAAGGGAAGCAGTCGGAGAGAGTGCAGCGATTCTAAAACTTGTTAGAATCCAGGCAGTTGAAATCAATAGGCTGAAACACAAGGTCAATACAATGGTTGGTATGGTGAAAGATCGTGATTCTCAACTAAGAGTTCTTCCTGAAAAAAATGATGTAGTTTGTTCATCTCGAACCTTGATCGAGGCTAAACTCAAGGAAGATGCCCGTGAAATTGAAAGACTATTGAGTAATGTCCCTATTCAAGATAAAAGTCGACCTGGGGAGTCTGTCGTACCAACTACTTTTGACTCTGCTGTGATATTAGAAAACCTCACTAATTCTAATCATGTTTCTCTAACGAAAACAACTTCAGAAGCTAAACTGCAAACCCTTCCTATTACTAATTAAAGAAGTGCTTGGTTCTTCCACTTATCATGGATTTACCACGTCTCATGGATGGAAGAAACCTTCTAACGATGTTTCTAATGCTACATACTCTAATCACTCCAGTGATCAGAAAGTATGTCTTTTTTGTGATTCAAAAGGACATGTTCAACGGAAGGGAAAACTGAAGCTGAATGACAATTACTTTGGTCGACTTCAGCAAACCTTAGATTTAATACTCAAAGGTGTAACTGACATTCGGATGTCTAAACCTATTGGTTTTTGTACTCTCCCTGTGAATTCTTCCAGGAAAGTCAGTTCAATATGCTCGTCGAACGTTCGAACCAATTGTAGCATTAATACAAATTGTTCAAGGATATTTCAGAAAGGTTCTTCTCAACCCAAAGTGAAGAATGATGTTCAAGATGTGAAAAAGGTATCAGTAGGTGGAAGCAACAGCGGATATATGAAGTACAACCTTCATCTGCTCTGGAAGGCTAAATTTAAACCTATCCTGAAAGGTCATGATCTTACAGGCTTTATAGATGGAACAAAACAAAAACCAGCAAGAACACTTCCAGATAGTGAAGAAATAAATCCAGCTTTTACAGCGTATGAATCTCATGATTCACTGATAGTTGGATGGTTGAATTCAACCCTAACACCTGAAGTCTTGAGCATGGTATCAAGGCTTGACACAGCTAAAGAAATCTGGGACAAGTTGGAGTCTGAATATGCACCCAAAACATTTGTTCATCGGATGAACCTTAAGAAGCAGCTTCACAGCCTATCCACAGGTAATAAGACCCTAAAATCTTATTTGACTGATGCTAAAGCTTTGTTTGCTCAAATAGCAGAATCAGGATATACAGTATCTGCTGATGAAAAGAAGCAAGCCATCTGCAATGGCTTAAATCAAAGCTATGATCCGATTGTCACTGCACTCACCACAGTCGAGGGTATGGACATTGATATCTTTTACTCTCATCTTTTAATCTTTGATATGAGGCTAGAGCAGCAGCTAGCCTTGTTGCAGACACCGTTAGCCAATGTGGCTATGTATACTACAACCACATCTGGTAATAGGAAGGACTAAAGGAGATATAATGGTCAAGGTTCTCAATATCAACAAAACAAATCAGTCTTTCAGGAGAAACAACAACAACAATTCTTACCAGCGCAATAACCAGTAGCAACCACAGAATGATAACAACATAGGGCCAAAGTGCCAGATTTGCAAGAAGAAGAATCATCTTGCAGATTGATGTTGGTTTCGTTATGACAAACCTAATACCAATCAGCAGCGCCAACCGGCTGCTTACATAGCTCTACCAGGAGGACACCAAGACACCCAATGGGTTACAGACACAGGAGATACACATCATCTGACAGCGGACATGAGAAATTTAACTATTCCTCATGAGTATGATGGCACTGAACAAGTGCAAGTGGGTAATGGTAATGCCTTGAATATTACTCAGATTGGTAACAGTTCTTTTACAAAAAATTCCAGATATTTTTGCTTGAATAATGTTTATCATGTACCTGAGATCAAGTGTAATTTGTTGTCGGTGTCTCAATTCTGTAAAGACAATGCAGTTTTCTTTGAATTTCACACATCCTTTTTTGTTGTGAAGGACAAGCACACGAGGCTGCCGCTGCTGAGAGGACTTGAAAGGAATGGACTGTACGTTTTTGATGGAGTTAATGTGCTAGATCATCCAATAAATCCACAGGCACATGTTGCTTCTAGTTTACCACAATCTCTAGAAGCTGTCGTCAGTTTTCCCTTCCTGTTGCAAATAAAAACTTTGATTATTGTCACTCTTGCCACATCAGTAAGAGCAAGAAGTTGTCTTTCTCTCTTAGTACTACTGTTTATGACAAGCCTTTAAGCTTGGTTGTTTCTGATATTTGGGTCTCACCACATTTGTCAAGAAATGGTTTTCGTTATTACCTTTTGATAATGGATGTCTTTTCACATTATACTTGGGTATTTCCTCTTGTGAAATGGCCAGATGCTCTAAAAACTTTCATTCTATTTCACAAACAGGTTGAAAATCTAACAGATCATAAAATCAAAGTTTTTCAGTCGGATAATGCCTTAGAGTTTAAGAAGTTCACATCTTATCTCAATGAAACAGGTATACAACAGAGATTCTCATGTCCACACACATCACCTCAAAATGGCCTGGCAGAACGTAGAATTCGTCATGTAACCGAGTCTGGTTTAGTTCTTTTGTTTCATGCTAACATGCCACGCTCCTTCTGGGCTGATGCTTTTACAACAACATGTTATTTGATCAACAGGCTTCCAAAGTCCAACACAGAATCTAAAACTCCAATAGAACTTCTTTTTCAAAAATCTCCAGATTACTCCTTCTTACGAGTTTTTGGTTGTCTAGCTTATCCCTGCCTTAGGTCGTATAATGCAAATAAACTTGAACCTAGATCTGTACCATGTGTGTTTATAGGATACAGTAGTGCACACAAGAGTTATATGTGTTTCCACCAAGCAACCAACAGGTTGTATATATCGCGTCATGTTCGGTTTGAAGAGCAGTCATTCCCATTCAAGTCTTCTCGACAGCAACAGACTCAATTGTATTGTTCAGGTAATATACCATCAAGTACAAGTGTTTTACTTTCTCCTCCTTTTATACAATGTAACTCACAAGTACAACAGGAAGCAGCTCAATTATCTCAAAGAGATAATGTACTATCACCGACTGCATCATATGCTCCAGATCTCAGTGGCTCTCCTGCACCAATGTTGGATGTAACAGAACCTGATTCTGCAATTGCTTCTGTATCGTCTAACACTATAGCAGCTTCAGCAGGTCTTTCTACTGAGCAACCAATTCAACCAGCAGTTGTAGTTCATCCCATGACAACACGTGCAAAATCTGGCATTACTAAACCCATCCAGAAGCTGTGTTTAACTACCACAAAACATCCACTCTTGGAGGAAGAGTTCATGGAACCCACCTGCTATTATATGGCTTGCAAACTTCCGAAATGGAGAAAGGCTATGGATGTTCAAATCAATGCACTAATTCGAAATGGTGCATACTCATTGGTACCTTATGAAGAAGGAATGAATGTCGTAGGATCAAAATGGGTCTTTCGTGTTAAACAAAATCCAGATGGCAGCATAAATCAACACAAAGCACGTTTGGTTTCCAAAGGGTTCAATCATAAAGAAGGAGTTGATTTTAGTGAGACATTCAGCCCAGTGATAAAACCGTGTACTATTCGTCTTGTATTATCTATTGTTGTAATGAACAATTGGCCATTGAAGCAATTGGACGTTGAAAATGCTTTCTTGCATGGAAACTTGGAGGAGGAGGTATACATGAAGCAACCTGCTGGGTACGTTGATCCTAACTATCCAAATCATGTCTGTAAGCTGCATAAATCATTGTATGGACTCAAACAGGCTCCGCGGGCTTGGTTTTCGAGGTTAAGAAATTATCTGGTTTATCTTAGTTTCACAGGTTCTATTTATGATAGCTCATTGTTTATCCTAAAAACTGAAGACTCTATCATATACGTTCTCATATATGTAGATGACATAATTATCACGGGCTCTAATGCTTTAGAGATTCAACAGCTGATTAGGTCTCTTGGTTCAGAGTTTGTACTGAAGGATATGGGGGATTTATCTTTCTTCTTGGGTGTTGAAGTCATCAGGCGTGACAACGAACTTGTTCTCACTCAGCGAAAGTATGTAACTGATCTCTTGAAACGTACTAAAATGGATGGTGTGGAACCTGTGTCTACTCCTCTAGCTGCGAATGAGAAAATCCAAAAAGGTGGTACTGAGAGATTCAAGGATCCTTCACTCTAGCGAAGTGTAGTAGGTGCGCTACAATACTTGCATCTCACAAGACCTGACATCTCCATTGTTGTCAACAAGGTATGCCACTATATGCATGACCCTTTTATTGAACATTGGGAACTTGTCAAACGGATAATCAGGTATCTAAAAACAACAGTGGATTATGGTCTTCATCTTGGTGCCTCTCGTGATTTCTCACTCCATGCGTATTCTGATGCTGACTGGGCTGGCAGTCTGGATGATCGTCGTTCGACGAGTGGTTATTGTATTTATTTTGGTGGAAATCTGATTTCATGGAGTGCTCGGAAGCAGAAGACAGTCTCTAAGTCGAGTACGGAGGCTGAGTATCGTGGTGTGGCGATAGCAACATCTGAACTTGTCTGGATTCAGTTCTTGCTTTAGGAACTCGGCATCAACATATCAACACCCATGCTATGGTGTGACAACCTAGGAGCAACATACCTTACGGCTAATCCGGTTTTCCACGCTCAAACCAAACATATAGAAATTGATTTGTGCGTGAGAGAGTCGCAAGGAAGCAGCTGCAAGTTGGATTCATAAGCTCAAAGGATCAGTTGGCCGATATATTTACCAAGGGTCTATCAGCACCACGGTTTCATCTTTTAAGAGCCTAGTTGCACATTCGTCAGCTCACGTACAACTTGAGGGGAGGTGTTAAGCAAGCAGTTCCAAGTGATCCACAAGACTAGGAATCCAAATAAGTCCTCCACAAGACTAGCTAACATGACAGTTTGAAAGCGTGTAACTCGTTCTATTTAGTTAGCTACTTTATCGTCTTTGAATATCTATCTTGTAACAACTTCAAGTATAAATAAGAAATCAATCTCCACTAGTTATCTGTAGAAAATACTAGTTTTCCCCACTTCTTTCAATATTCAAATTCAAACTTCAAGATTTTGGATTTAGGGCTTCGAATTTTCAAATCTCTATGTTCGTTTTAGTTATCGATCTTCACTCCCCGACAGATTCTAAATCAGGTTAGTCCTAGCTTGAATCACCATATTGGTCATTTGAAAGATTCTGCGTTGTTTTTCTTAAATTTTTGGTACATTTTCTGGCGTTTCTACTGAATTTTAGGTTGTTGTTTACTGATTTCTCTCTAAATTGGTAGAATTTTTCTGGGTTTCTTGTGGTTTCTGTAATTACGTAGTTTGAGTGATAGAATCAACAAGGATGATGAACCCTAATTGAATTTGAATCCTGTGATTGATTAGATTTTAGAAGGTAATTTAGTACGAATTTTGAGAATTAGGAATCTTTTGATATAGAATTTGAATCATTTGATGTTCTACATCCTGTTATTTCTGGGCAACATTACCTTTTGGTCTTCCTTGTCTTTCTCTTGTAGTGCATATTGTTTAGATCTTCAAGTTGAGGGTTTTGCAGTTCTGAGGGATTTGGCTCCATTCTTTTACTCATATATCTACATTTGAGATTCTTGGGAATTGTGTTGTTCTTGATCATAAGATGCCCTCATTTATTCTAGAATATGAGTGTCTTTGCCTCTTAGTTCATTTCCTTTATGAGTTCCGTGTATTTCATTGACATAGATGTTCGTCGTTTTCATAACCATTTTTACAATGGGCTGAAATCTGTCTTGGTGTTGATTTCCTTGAAGTAATGAATAGTTAGTCAAAATTGTTATGTAACTTATGTATAATGATGTTTGATAGTACATTGGTTTTCTTTCACCAAATTGCTAATGTTTTTTCAATATCTTGTATACCAGACGGAAAAACAAGAATGCGGTGTTGTAGGAGAATGAATTCCTCTAGTAATGCTGCTAAACATTAAGCTCATGCTGAGAAGCTGGTTGAAGAAATTACTGGGAAGGCATCAAAAGAATCCGTGGTTCAGCCAACCTCAGATAATGATTGCAGATGCAGTAAAGAAAACAAAGAGAAACCAATTAAGGAGATAGTTAAAGAATCTGTATGGGTTAATTTGGATGAGTAGAAAAGAACGTTGGATGCAGCACCAGGTAAATTGGGATCTGTGGAAGTTCACCCTTCGCTGAAAAAGTGCAAGTCTTAGCATTCGTGAAACCAAAATTAGTGGTTGTGCCTGTTGTTACCCCTCTGACTGATGGCAGTAGAACCCCAGGATCATTTTGTAGTAATGAAAGTACTTCTGAGAAGCAGGAACGTGGTGGAAGTTCTGGGAAGCGACGCCGTAGTAGATTGGATTCACAGTGGAAAGCAATGAAGGTGATAGGGGTGGCAAAATGAGGAAAACTAGCGGACTGACAATGATTCCCTACGTAAAAAAACTCGGTCCATTAAAATTGTCTGACTTTGTGAAAGAACCTGTTTCCATTGCTGATCCTCCAAGTCAGGAGCTGAATTAAAAACTTTCAATTATTTATTGTAAACTGCAGGAAGAATAGTCTCCTCTCCCCGCCACTGGAAACATGGGTTCGGAATGAACACAAGGGATGTCAGAGTGCGTGAAAACTTTATTCAAGAACGGCAAGCTATTATATCAAGGTTGATTCTGAAGAACCTCACCTTTAGAAGTCCAGAGCCTGCATACTCCTGAACCGGAGCCTACAGTGTTTTCTTAATATACTTTACTTACAATGAAGATTTGCATGTCTTGGTCCAGGAAGATAAACAGAAATCAATGGATGGAGCTGTTTCAAAAGTCGAGAAGCTACTCAGGACGAAGGACTGAATTTTCACCAACATACAGAGTTACAGGAACTTTGCAAATTATGCAGAATTTGTGTGAGGAAGGGCACAAGAGTTATGTTTGCACTTGCCAGAGTTCATATTTGAATAGCTCATGCTGTGGCAGAAACCATGTCTCTTACACTTTCCCTTTCATGGTACCAACTCTGAGTAACAGTGGTGGAAAGAATTCGTCAGGTAGTTCACCATCTTACTGGTCGTATTCTCAGTCCAGCATTGGGTCAACTCCATCAACTGTTGTGAGTAAAACCCACAAAGAAAATGATGAGAAAAATGTCATCCACCCTTAACCATGGATAGTAAGTCTGAGAAATGTTTAAAATCAAAATTAATGGTTCGGTTGGATGTTGCCCATGAATGTAGGCAAGATTTCTGAGAAGCAGGAACATGTGAAAGCTCTGGAAAGTGAAGACGTAGTAGATGGGATTCAATCTGAAGGCGAAGGGGAAGGAAATGAAGGCAAAAAGAGGAAATCTAAGTGGACCGACAATGGTTCCCTACTTTAGAAAATTGGCCTATTAAAATTGCTCGATTTCATAAAAGTACCTGTTTCAATTGTTGATTCTCAAAAGTCAGGAGCTGGATGAAAGACTCTCAGGCATTAACAGTAAGCTGTACGGAGAAGGTATCCATGATGACAGGACAGAGGAAGAATAGTCTCTCTCCACCACCACTGTTGTATGATAACTTTTGGTTCCGAATGAACTCAAGAGATGTCAGATTACCTTCAGAATTCGCACTCCTGAACCGAAGCCTGCACTATTTTTTAAGAAACTTTAGTTGCCAATCAGTGAGTATCCAGGGGATAATTGTTTTCGGTCTTATAATTGGTCCACTGGAAAATTCCTAAAAGCGAATGGAGAAGAAACTGGAGCTAAGATCACCATAAAAGGTAAAGAAAAATGTCTGCATGTCCTGGTCTAGGAAGATTAACAGAAACAGTGGATGAAGCTGTTTCAAAATTCGAGAAGGTATACTCATTTCCATTGATGAAGTGCTGAGTGATCATAAACATTCCCAGTTAATACGTGGTGAGGGGCACAAGAGTTACATTTCCCTTTGACGGAGTTCATATTCTAATAGCTCAGTCATGAAGCAGATGTGGTAAAAGCCCATGAGGGAGAGGGAGCAAAAAACCGAATCAGTGATGGCTGGAGAGGCCCGAGAGAGACTTTACCATACAAGTTTCAACAAAGTTGGTTGGCTGATAGCCCATGTAGGACTATGAGATGGGCATCCAAACCATCACTGACCGGGATTGATTAGGCAATCCTAATCTTATGTATAGAAGGTCATTGGAATCCTTTTGTTCAATGTGGGACTATTTAATCTTAATTAAAACCAGCTGTATAAAAGGTTGTTCATATCCGGTCTTTGTTAATTCTTGTGTTTGGGTTTTCAGCTATTGAAACGAGTTTTTTCATTGTCATTAAAGGGAATGGCTAAGATGTACGTATAACCACGTTATTTTCCATGCCACGTTGAAAACAATGTAGCAGCACCGATCAGTCGGTCCGTAATGTTAATTGCGTACAGAAGGTACTTTGCCCTCAGCTACATCTAAATGTGGCTTTACATGGTCTAACCTTGTGCCTACGAATTAATGAAAGCCATCTTTCTCCCAATTTCTCTGACCATACTTACTCTGGTTGAGTGGTACCTCGATCTAGACATCAAATGACATTGTCTGGCTTTATATCGCAATGAACAACGCCACACTCTTTTAGATGCTTTAACGAGGTAAACAATTGTTTCGCGTAAGCCCTCACTGCAGTTAGATCAAGTCCACTGTTACGACCGAAACTGACATAACGGCAAATACAATGGCTGACAATGCAACCATGAAATTCGACAATTTCTCAGGATTATAATAGGGTTAGCAAAAATTCGACAATTTTTGCGGAATGCATTGGAATTAGCTGAAATAGTTCTAGGCCGAGGAATTATTACAACTATTTTTAATAAAGTTCCTCCTCAAAATTTCTAAACGGTTAATTTCTAGGAACACAACCACACTCGTTCCTCCGGTGCCTCATAAATGGTGATGTGTATATATGTACCCTAGTTAGCAATTCAGGGTACGGGTAGTAGTTCGGGACGGCATACGTACGGGAATCATACGGATTCAGATAGGTCAGATTCGGTCAAAAATCCGATCAACGGTTCGTTGCTCGAACAGTAGTTCGGAACGGCATATGTACGTGCATATTCGTTTTATAAATGTGAGTTCGGCACATAAAATTCGGCTTACATATATGATGAACTGATAAGTATTATGACCTTATTACGAAACTAATTTTATTCGTATATGATTTATAAGATGAAAAAAACAGTTTATTGTGATTATTTAACAAGTAGTAACAATTTAGTCGCATAAATGAATTATAAACGAGTTTATAGATTTTTAAACAAAAATCAACACATAAAACACTGGTTAAACAACTACCAATAGAAAATTTTAACAGAATAATTGTATTTAAATATAAAGTATATACGAAATCAAACAAAAACCAATCAACAAAATTCTGATAAGAGAGTTGCCTATGGAAGTTCTAGTTCGAAAATATCATTCGGATTCGATCAGTTCGGATACGTTCGCGAATCATTCGTGAGGTCCATATAATCCGCGAACTATGTTCGGAGTTCAAATAGTTCGGAAGTATCATTCGAATTCGGACAGGTCGGATACGTTCGCTAATCATTCGGGAATGATTCGGAAAATTAGTAACTAGGATATGTACTGGTAACTGGTGTGTCCGAAAAAACGACCACTTGATACACCACCCAGTCCCAACTCCCAAGGATGTCATGAAAAGCTTTTTGCCACGCCACTTGATGGAAATGATGATCATACAAGACTTTCAAGGTCAAAAACTTTTTTCAAGGCAAGCCCAAAAACACAACTCATTTCCTTCTTGCGAAGGCCCATAAAGGCCTAACAACCAACAAAAACAATATCCAAATTTGGTTTCATTATTTTGTTCACAACTGCTCCATCCGCGGTTGGAACGACTTCATCGTTTACAACATAGTGGTGAATACTTCTGAGTATAGACGAATTCCACCTGGTCTTTGTTCCGTCTCCACTTCCTTGTTCATTTTAACATTTTGTAGTTTCTTTTGGATGATTCAACCTAACTAACACAAAAAATAAAAACAAGAATAGCACAAGGCAATATACAAATAATAACATGGAATTAATACCAATAGATAGTACATTATATATCAACCCGATATGGAATCGGGTTAATTACCAATCGTGCAAGCGTAGGAATGATGTCCAAACCTTATCATATTAAACGAGTTTCAAGGTGTGTACTGATTTAGAGAACGATGCAGAATTAAGGTTATAAACCTTTTTGGATCGTATTATCAAATTTTATACTCCCTCTGTTTCTGGAAAAGTATCACTTTTTCAATTTAGCCTAAAAAGAGGCCAAATTGAAAAGGTGAAAGTAACACTTTTCCAGAAACGGAGGTAGTATGAGACAAAAAGTTTTGTGTGACAAGCCGAAGGGAAAATTTGATCACAGGTAAGATTTAAGGTCAATTACGTTGAAATATTTGGATATTGGGGTAGATATTTCTCACGAGGTTTTATGACATGCTAAAATCAGATAATGAAGCAAATCTCTGTTATTGTCAGCAAAGCTATGCATCGTGACATTAAATCTATCATAATGCTTAACTTGTTGGGAAAAACTACTTAGTGATCCGTTATTTTTCCCGTGAATTAAAAATTACCTTTTGAAACTAATGATGCAGTGTAATTCCAGATTCATAGTAGAGATATCTTCGGATTAGCTATTTAAATGTGGAGAGTACATATTTGATCAATATTTTGTGTATCCTAACTCAGTTTTAAATAGAATTTACTGAAATGTATTTTCTTTTGTCTTATTCATCGTAAGCAATTAAATTCTTTTCTTTATGATTGAAGTTGAATATAGGATAATGAGTGTTTAATACTTTATGTATTGCTTGCGTGATTCTCGTCAGTGAGATATCTACTCGATTCAGAAGTTTTTACTCCCACAACTATCTGTTTTTTTTAGTTGTGCTCAATGAAATATTTATTCAATTGAGAAATTCTTTTTTCTAGGCTAATTATTTGTTTTTTTTTTTTTTGAATTGAGAGTATAAATCCAATATGTATCTCTCTCTCCCTCTATATATATCAGAAACCCATACTTAGTTACATGATAAGTTGATAGCAATATATTCTTTTACTCGATAATGAAATAAGTTTCATGTTTTTTACTAAGAAACAAGATACACGATGCAAAGCAAAATAGACTTGATATTAAGAAATCAATCTTTTTCTTTGTATTATTTTACGTTGACTCGAGATTGACCATTGTTTGATCAAATTATTTCCCCCTCTTCGTATCCATTCTTTCCCTCCGCAATATTCCAGATTTTCTATCTAAAGTTTTTTCTTTGCCAACTCTTTCGTTAAGAAAAGTGAGGAAACCAACAGAGAATAGCCTCGTTGGCCACAGATTGGACTCTCAACCTATATAGGTCGGAGGTTCGAGTCCTGCACTGATCATATCAAAAAGGAAAAATAATAATAAAAAAAGGTTGGAAGATCACCTGACGTCCGTAATCGAGCACGTGATTATCAAACTCCCATTTATACACTCTTCTTGCGAAACTCAAACTTACAGATTCTAGAAAAATAAAATTATAAAGGTTTTTCAAATTCTCACAACTTCTTATTCTTTTTTTAGGTGTCAATCTTCACTCCTTGATAGATAATAAATCAGGTTAGTCCAACCTTGAATCTCAATATTGGTTATGTTTGTTTACATCCTTTATTCATCAGAAAGATTCTTTCGTGTTTATTTTTTCTCTTAACTTTTTGGTACATTTTCTGGCGTTTTTACTGGATTTTAGGTTCTTGTTTACTGATGCCTCTCTAAATTAATAGAATTTTTCTGGGTTTCTTATGGTTTCTGTAATTACATAGTGTGGATGAAACCTTAATTGATATTTGAATCATGTGATTGAGAATTAACAAGGATGATGGAACCTTAATTGAATTTGAATCTTTGGGCTGTGAATGATTAGATCTTAGAAGGTAATGAAGTACAAATTTTGAGAATTAGGAATCATTTGTTGTTCTATATTTTTTTATTTTTGGGCATCTTGGTTTGTCTTCAAGTTAAGAATTTTGCAACTTAGAGGAATTTGGCTCGATGTTACTTATATATTTACATTTGGAAATCCTGGGAATGGTGTTTTTCTTGATCGAAAGATACTCAATGTGTCCTTTTTTCATCATAGTAGCTGAAATTCTGACAAATTTTTTTTTGTTAAGTCTGAATATTATAAAAAAGCGAAGTTATTTACAAAGCAAAGGGCACTTGAAAGGAAAGCGCACAAAAAAAAAACAAAGACTATCAAAGAACATCATCTGTAGCCAGGGATGCAACAGAAATGACTTCGGTGTTATACTTTCTATTTATGAGGCTTCACCCAGAACTAAGTTGGCAGAGAGCAAAAAAACTATTTGAAGCGGTAATATGGCCATAATTTCTATCAATGAGGCTTCAAATAATTGGATGAAGTTCTGACCAAGTTGCTCAAGAAAGATAAGGATCTAAACATGATTGGAGTATTTCAAGTAGGCAATGACATAAAGGTATCTCATATATATATATATATATGCAATTTTCAGGCAATACTATGAGTTTTTTGGATGCAAAGGTGGATGTTGTTATGAAGAGAAAACCTGGAGAAGAGCACCATTATTAGTCTTGATGCTGATCAAAAGTGCAATATTTGGCTAGTATTCTCCTTTGGAAGGTAAAGAAACTTCATATAAATTATCCCGGGATCACACTAAGTTCTACTGCTAGGCAATCTATTATATATGAGGTCATCATTGAGAAGTTCCATAAAAATCTAGATGAATGCAAAAAAAAGGTTTTCAAACAAATTAAGATGGAAAAATAATGCTTTAGAAAGTCTGTCAATATACTTTATGTCCATTACGCAGATACATGTATCTATCGGAAAGAAAATGATAAATATCATACGAAATTTTATTTGGGGTACTACTGCCGAGAAGAGAAAAATATGTTGGGTAGCTCGGGATAAGTTGTGCAAACCAAAAAATCAGGTAGACTGGCAATCATAAATCTAAGATACACAAACAAGGTGTTATCATAAAAATAGAGTGGAGGTACTCAATTTAGAAAAATCAATGTGGATGAGCGTTGTGCAACATATATTAAATGAAGTTGAATTATTTATAAAGAAGAATAAGCTACCACATGGGAGAGAATATTGGAAGGGGATTCAAAAAGACGAGTAGTTGGTAGAGAGGATAACTAGTACCAAAATTGCAAATGGACAAGATACCTTCGTCTGGTACGAAAAATGACTTATAAGGACACCTTTGTATTTCTCTCACGAAAATGTATATATGAAAACAAGTATGCAAATATATATATAAAATTTAATTAAAATGGAATATATATACAACCTTGAAAAAAAATCCAAATGAGGAGGAAATGATACCAATAAAAAAAGATAATCTTGTTATGGGAGACCCACTTGGAGATGGCTGATGAGAAGATTACATTGTTCCCATACTTCCTCCCAGATCTCAGTCAAATAAGACTATCAATGTTTGATCTCTCAGCAACTCAAAGAAGCTCATTTTCCTTATGAATGCATTTAGGTCAAGTTTGTTTCATCAAAATTTAAAGTCTTTTTATGGTTTGTATGGCATAATGTCATTTCTACAATGGACAACTTGACTAGAGGGCTTTATGATATTAAGTGATGTTGTGTAGCCTTTGCAACTCGGTTCAAGAGGATATGGACCATTTGTTGCTGCACTGTAACATCTAGAAATTGATTTTGAACTATTTTATGCCTCATTTTGGTATCCGCTGGAGTTACAAGATAACACTTAAGAAGCACATCAAATATAAGTAAGTTAGGATAGAGGAGAATATTTGGCCACTCTTGTCGGCAACAAATTTTTGGGATTTATGGTTATAAAGGAACCTAAGGGTAATGTAGAGAAAAAGTCATAAAGACAATCACGGAATGTTCAATGAAGTAAAGGGTACTCTCGTACCAGTGAGATTTTATGCCCAACCGATTTTCAATAATCACTTTTAGGGATTCTCACTATAAATTGAGAAGAAGTGTTAGCGTCTTTAGATTTTGGTAATTAGTTGGGAAAAGGGCTTCAGCCTTTGCCATTTCTTGTAACTATTTTCTTTTTTTATTTGCAATAAGATTTTTTAACACATTTTCCTTCACCGCATAAAAAAAATGACACCGTTGATAATGTTTTGTACCATAAAATAAAAGAACCACCCATCCAATTTAAGATTATACTGAAATGAATTAAGCAGTCATAACAAATGTAATAATCAATTGTATGCCAACTACTAAAACTTCCCATGCATGACTACCCACAACAAAAACAAATAATATCGCGCTTAAAAAAAATATATTATAGGTGGGAAAAAAAGTTAGTAATTGTGTCATTGATTAGGTAAAAGTGTGAAATTACTGATTATGTATTAATATTCCTTTATTTTTTAACTAATCCTAGCGGGTATCAACCGTAGAAGCTGCAAAAACTGTTGGTATAAATATTTTGTATCTTATCAATGAAACTATCATTTATGCAGTAGCATATAGATTGTTAAACAAATCATTAGCCAAGAAATATCAAAAAGAAGAGTCTTCTCAATCGTATGCTAAATTAAAGAAATTTGAGAAATAAAATTGAAAGACTTGAAAGTTTAAGTAGTAGAACTTTAAGTGTTGCATTTGTGAAAATTGAAAAAGACTTGAAAGTTTTTGATGTGATTGTTGTATGAGGAGATGTTCAACTTCCTTTCAGTGATGTTGGTGTGGGATAGTCATTGTAACTAGTTAATTATTGCATTGAAAAGTTTCAAAAAAGCATTTCCTATCAATTTTTCTTAGTCAATTTGAAAAAGAGTATCATGTTAAGTTTATTTGCATGAGTAAGTATAAAAATGATGAAAAGATATTACGAAGAATAATTTATCCATCTAGGGCCATTGTATGGGCATAAGATATGTTGAAAATCCTCAACCAAACATTGTTCATTGAATTGGAGAGAAGAGTTCAGAAATGTATCGAAGATTCGTGTGATTTTAATGTTAAAATTGATTAATTTATTCTGGTCGGTGGTTGTTTTGAAATCTCAAATATTGAAGAGATGTTCAAGGATTTACCTCTTTAGAAGTTTAAAAATTCGATGTTTGTTGTTGTTTATGGAGACAAAATTTTAGCAGCCAATTTCAGTAGTAAACTAATCAATTCTGATACTATATACCTATGAGTCTGAGTTTACGCGTGGGATTTGTACGTAAGTTGATACCTAATTTATTTATTTTCAAAATACATAAAATTCCCATGCGAAGATACCTTTGTAACTTCAATGGATGCCAAAGGAGTAACTAAATTTGAAGTTGACAATGTGAATCAGGTGAAGGAGAAAAAGAAGATAATGTTTTTGATAGTTTCATATTTGGTTGGGTTGAACCAGTTGAAGAACAAGTCACAACAAGTCACTATAGACATTGTTTTTACTTGTGAGGGGCTTATAACTTTATCCTCTATTTCTAAGGATAGATTGCATGGCCCTAAGATGTTCAAGAGAAAGTTACTTGGGATGACGTTCTAGAATATTAGAACTTTTTGGTGACTCATGTCCAGAATGAGGCGGAGGTGAAAAGGAAGAAGAAGAATAGAAGAATTTTCTTAATTAGAATAAAAGGAATACACGACATCGGTTACAATACTCGACGAATCTGATGTGTAAGATGGTGTGGTTGATATAACGCAGTAATTAAAAGATTAAGGCACTGAGCATGGAGAACTCTTTTAGAAAATCGTATTGTTATCAACTAGACCAAAAAACATTGTGATTTTAAATGCAAAATACTACAAATTGTTACACTTCTATTCACTAAAATAGTCGCAAACCCACGTGTTCACTAAGCAAGAAATTTCTACACATTTATAATTATAGAAATGTAATCATACATGAATGCTGAGGTTACTAAAGTACTACCTCAAAGTTATTTCAACGATCTCAATGAAATATTGTTACATCTATTTTACTTTTTTTCCATGATTTTTTAGATTCATGAACATTTTTTTTTCTTCTGACTTCCTTATTAATTGTTTATTTTAAGGTTGTAGCTGCACATTTTGCTAGATCCATGATTTATGTATCTTGATCAGATAATTATTGTATATTGAGCAATAACATTGTTGCTGCTCAAACAAGCATTACCATATGATAAATCCAAAATGGCATTCCTACGTGTTTATCTTAACTTAGTTAATCAACATGGATTATTTCCTCTTTTTTTTTAACCCATTGAACTTTCATAACACTTCGTCTTTTTTACAATTTACTTCTTGAATTTTGAATATTATCGAAGTGTTGATATTGATTGATTAGAGTAAGCAAGTTATGTTTTGCTGACTACTGTTATTGACTAGTTGTAAATAAAGAAGATGGAGATACTTACTAGTTGAAATCTACTGTAAGAAAATCCCATATGAGTTTTAGCTAACCCCGGCGGTATCAACTGTAGAAGCTACAAAGATTGCTAGCATGGATATTTTTTTATCTGATCAATGAAACTATTGTTGCTACGAGCTTATAAATTTTTAAACAAATCATTAGCCAAGAAATTTAAAAAAAGAAGAGTCTTCTCAATCTTATGATGAATTAAAGAAATTTGAGAATTTATATATATATATATATATATATATATATATTGGTTTTTGATTTAAGTGGTGGATTCTTTAGCTGTTGCGGTTGTGAAGATTGAGGTTTTTGAGGTGATTATTGTAGGAGAGATGCTCATCTTCCTTTCAGTAGAGTTGGTGTGCATTTTCCATTGCAAGTAGTTACTTACTGCGTTCAAAATCTCAAAAAAGAGCATCTCCAACCAATTTTTCTTAGTCAATTTTAAAAATAGTATTGTTAAGTTTATTATCATCATAAGTGGGTATAAAGAGAGAAAAACACTTAACAAACATTCTTTTAATATACATATGTTAACTAACCAAAGAAAAGGAGAGAAAAACACACACTTACTAGTTATCGAGCATTTGTTTGCATCTGTTTTTCAACACATGTGTATTTCTTACTGGGGTACATACATTAGTTAGCTTAAATTAAAAAAGGAATGATTTGAAATGATAATAAGAGTTAGTATTACCAAGTTGTCCATAGGTGTCTTACCCTTCCTAGTGGTTTTACTCCTACCGAACGACAACTTAGAGAATTTATTTGGAATCACAAATTTAGGGAGGAGATTAATAACAAATTCGTAACTATATTTTATGTTTCCATTATCTCGTCAAACATCACACTAGCTGTAGCGTATATGTCACAGATGACTACTGAGTGGGAGAATATTTGGTTCCAAAGTTTGAAATCATTGAATATCTTATTTCTAATTTTTATTTCATTCTACCAAAATGGAATCTAAATTTTCGGCACATACTTACCTTGTTCTACTTTCTCACCTCAGAGATTGCATATTATATTGGTCATGATGAGATTGTACAACTGCCCGACCTATACACTATAAATTATCTTTCTAGTAGGATATATGTAGAACTATTCCATGTCCACAAATCTATTAGGAAATGAACATAAAATCATCTTTAAAGTCATGTATGAAATCGTATTCAGAGTTATGCTTATATTTTTTGTTGACCTTCAATAAGAATATTATTATATTTTCTTATTGAGCTATAATATTAAATTTCTGGCTCATATTCCCACGTACGTGTATTGTATCCTACTGATTAAGGATATACTCTTTCTTTTTTAAACGGATAAGTTATAACATTTTTTCAACTTGGGAACTCTGGTGTGCTTGCACACTTGAATCATGAAGGGTTTTTGGTATTATTTGGTTTATAATATTAAATCTTATCCGTGAAAAAGATGATCCAAATTTGAAAACAGAGTAGCAAGTTTCGAAAACATCTTGGTTGCTGGAATGTTTCGATTTGAGATAAACTAAAAACATTGTTTAACAGTAATGGTTCAAAAAAATTATTAAATCATAAACTGGACCAAAAAGAGTTCGACCGATCTTGTGGTTCTTTGTATTAGAGCATCGCTCGGTCGAACTCGCCATTTTTGGTATCTCAAGCTTGTTTTAAGTATTACATGTACAAAAATATATTTTGATTTCTAGTCTATTAAAGTCAAGTCTCAAACTAATATTAGAGCATGGTAGTTGAGTATATCAGATATCACTAAATAAATCTCGAAGATTGAAGACCGAAAAACAAACGACGACAATTACGAGAACTTCTTCAACAAAGAGATATGTGAAGACTGACCTATCTTATTTACTCATCTTATCTACCATTCTATTTTATGAGAATATTTCGTATAGTTTTTGTAGATTTAATATTGCAAAGAATAAATTTCAAACTCAAGCTTGTCTTGGTTAAACTCTCGGAATATGACTCGAGCAATGGATGTTCACAGATCCTTGACAATCTTAGTTAAAAAAAATTATTTTCACCAACTATTTTTGTTTTGAGTTGATCATTTGGAAATTTCCTAAGCAAACAGTGCATACTGTCCATGGCGATTGGGAATGTTTTTAATTTGATTGTGAGAGAAGTACATGAACTACTTTGTACAAGGTACGCATACTCTGTATGCATCACCTAAGTCAGTATGAATTCCGCGAACTGTAGAGGTTTGCAAATCCGGTTGTATACCCTTTACATATGAGTTCGAGAACGTGGGGAGATAAGAATATCCCTACGACCTGACTTTGGGAATTTCCATAAGTTGGTAAACCCGGGTTGTATACTCTTTGAGCATCATTTCACAAACTTCCAAAATGTTTGCAAACCCGGTTATACCTGTCCAGTTCCATATTAGCAGAAGCTCAAGAATTATTCTATGACTTTGTTCGCTTTTGCTACAACTCTCACGAAAACTTCTCAGAGAAATCCAGAAAAAGAGATATATTGGTGTTGAACAACAAAAACATAGTTGAAGAAAGGGCAATGAAAATGAAATCAAACGAATTTCAACTAGTTGAAAAAGACAAATTTCTACCTCATTTGTCTGATTTTGTGTTCAATCATTCTGATTTAGGAGTTTTAAAGAAAATTTTTGAGGAAAGTCTTTCATAAAAACCAGTTCTTGTTCTCGACAAAAAAAAAGAATATTTTTAAAACAGAACTTTGATTAGAAATAAGTATTGCTTAAAAGATTTGCAACAACCGAATCCTGTTTGGCAAACGTATTTATCTTATTTTTGAACATTGTATCAAAATTTTGGTTTGATTTGGAGATTTTTCATATCAATCAACGTAAACTTGATGAATCAGAGAATATGATTTCATTTAACTTTCCTTTCGATTATTAATTGCTGCAGCGAAAATCAGTTAAAACTCATTCTTTCCCATAATACCTAGTGAAGAAATCAGAGTTCGTATAGCTTCGCAACAAATTTTCACATCAGATATCTAATTTAGGCGAGGAAAGGTTCAAATGACGGTAGCCTCTGTTCAACGAGGAGATGCTTCGTCATAAACCAACAACAAAGCTTGTTTTTAGATCACTCACCAAGTTAATTTGTTATTTGCAGCGATGAGTGGTTGGAACTTTTCTGAGCATAAATTATTAACGGCGAAGGAGGAAATCAATTAATAGATGTCGGAATTATCGAAAAATTATCTGATATCCTATAACTTTAACATAACATAACTAGATTTTATTTTTTAAATGTACATTCAAAGTTATCGAATATCGATCTGATTACAGTTATCATAATGAAAGCTATTGAGCCACTATCCGTTTTGATAAGTTCTGTCGAGAACCGAACCACTATCCGTTTTGATAAGTTTCGTTGACAACCGAGCCACTATCCGTTTCGATAAATTCAGTCGACAACCGAGCCACTATCCGTTTTGATAAGTTCAGTCGACAACCGAGCCACTATCGGTTTTGATAAGTTCCGTTGACAGTCCTAATCTGATTAAGTTGGTCAGAAAAAGAACTCTCGACGGCCTTTACCAACCACTTTTTGGAAGGGTAGAAGGGTGGGGGTGAGAAAAATCATCTGATGTTTGTCATTGAGCACGTGTGACTACCAGATACTTTCCCCACTTCTTTCAAATTTTCACTCCTCAGACAGATTCTAAAACAGGTTAGTCCTTGCTTGAATCTCCATATTGGTCATTTGAAAGATTCTTTCGTTGTTTTTTTTCTTAAATTTTGGTACATTTTCTGGCGTTTCTACTGAATTTTAGGTTCTTGTTTACTGATTTCTCTCTAAATTGGTAGAACTTTTCTGGGTTTCTTATCAACAAGGACGATGAAACCTAACTGAATTTGAATCCTGTGATTGATTAGATTTTAGAAGGTAATTTAGGTTTTTTTTTAAATCATATTTCTGCAAATTAAAGGATACTGATTATGAAAGAAAAAACTAATTGGGAACTCTAAATTTCAAATGCTTGTTATTAGGTTCTTTTTGGTTAAAGTTTAGAATTGTTTCTTGTCATTTGTTTTAGTGATTTTGATGCACTAATCTGTTCAAGTAGGATCTAGTAATTTCAGCTTGAGGAAGCCTACCATTAGTGGTGATGGTCAAGTAATGGAAAGTAATGGTGACCTTGTTGTTGTTGATAACAATATCAATGAAAACACTGTGAGATTACAGGAGTTGTGGCTTTATCAGGTAACGTACCAGTGTTGGATAACTTGACAGGTATCTTATTGGTAGGCTGGTTTGGTCATTGAGGGTTTAGAATTTTTGATACAGAACCGTCACTGTTAACAAAACACTGTGTCATTTGAGAGATGAAATGATGCAAAAATTTCTAGAGAAGCATATATTGGGTAAATTATAATTTATGAATGTCTATGTAAAGAATCACAATAGTATTTGTTCTCTAACTTAGGTTCTAGGGAAGTAGTAGAGAAGGAGAAATATAATGGGTTTGAAGTTTGAACATACAGTACAAGGGTTTCCTTTAGTGAGTTCAGTTATCTGGCTAAAGTTTTAGTTATGTTCTCCTTTTGAGAATTAGGAATCTTTTGATATAGAATTTGAATCATTTGCTGTTCTACAACCTATTATTTTTGGGCAACATTGCCTTTTGGTCTTCCTTGTCTTTCTCTTGTAGTGCATATTGTTTAGATCTTCAAGTTGAGGGTTTTGCAGTTCTGAGGGATTTGGCTCCATTTTTTTTACTCATATATCTACATTTGAGAATCTTGGGAATTGTGTTTTTCTTGATCATCAGATGCCTACATTTGTTCTAGAATATGAGTGTCTTTGCCTCTTAGTTTATGGGTTCTGTGTATTTCATTGACATAGATGTTCGTCGAGTTCATAACCATTTTTAAGATGGGTTGAAATCTGTCTTGGTGTTGATTTTCTTGAAGAAATGAATAGTTTGTTGAAATTGTTATGTGACTTATGTATAATGATTTTTTGATAGCACATTGGTTTTCTTTCACCAATTTGTAATGTTTTTCAATAGCTGATGTACCAACGGAAAAACAAGAATGCGACGTAGTAGGAGAATAAATACCTCTAGTATGCTGCTAAAAATAAAACTCATGCTAAGAAGCTGGTTCAAGGAATGCATTGAAAGAATCCATGGTTCAGCCAACCTCAGATAGTGATTGCAGATACAGCAAAGAAAACAAAGAGAAACCAACTAAGGAGATAGTTAAAGAATCTTTAAGGGTTAATTCGGATGACAAGAAGAGAATGTTGGATGCGTCACTGGGTAAATTGGGATATGTGGAAGTTCACCCTTCGCTGAAAAAGTGCAAGTCTGAGCAATGCTTGAAACCAAAATTAGTGGTTGTGACTGCCTGCTGTTACCCCCTCCGACTGATGCAAGTAGAACTCCAAGATCATTTTGTAGTAATGAAAGTACTTCAGGGAAGCGACGCTGTAGTAGATGGGATTCACAGTGGAAGGAAATGAAGGTGATAGGGGTGGAAAAGGGAGGAAAACTAGTGGACTGACAATGGTTCTCTACGTAAAAAACTCGGTCCATTAGAATTGCCTGACTTTGTGAAAGAACCTGTTTCCATTGCTGATTCTCCAAGTAAGGAGATGAATGAAAGACTTTCAATTATTTACTGTCAACTGCAGGAAGAATTGTCTCCTTCTTCCCACCACTGAAAACATGGGTTTGGAGTGAACACAAGGGATGTCAGTTTGCGTGAAAAATTTATTCAAGGCTGATTCTGAAGAACCCCAGCTTTAGAAGTCCCACTCTTGAACCAAAGCCTGCAGTGTTTTTTTAATAAACTTTAGTTACAATGAAGATTTGCATGTCTTGGACCCTTGGTCCAGGCAGATAACCAGAAATCAGTGGATAAAGCTGTTTCAAAAGTCGAGAAGCTACTCACGACGAATGACTGAATTTTCACCAGCATGCAGAGTTACAGGAACTTTGCAAATTATGCAGAATTTGTGTGAGGAAGGGCACAAGAGTTATGTTTGCACTTGCCAGAGTTTATCTTTGAATAGTTCATGCAGCGGATGTGGGCAGAAACCGTATCTCTTTCACTTTCCCTTTCATGGTACCAACTCTGAGTAACAGTGGTTGAAAAAATTCTTCGGGTAGTTCACCATCTTACTTGTCGTATTCTCAGTCCAGCATCGGGTCAACTTCATCAACTGTTGTGAGTAAAACCCACAAAGAAATTGATGAGAAAAATGCCATCTACCCTTAACCATGGATAATAAGTCTGAGCAATGCTTGAAATTAAAATTAATGGTTCGTTTTGATGTTGCCCATGGATGTGGAACTCCCTGATTATTCTGTAGGCAAGAAAGTACTTCTGAGAAGCAGGAACATGTGAAACCTCTGTCAGATTACCTTCAGAAGTCGCACTCCTGAACTGATGAAGTCTGGTGCACTGTTTTCTAATAATTGGTCCACTGGAAAATTCGTAAAAGCGAATGGAGAAAGAAACTGGAGCTAAGATCACGATAAAAGATAAAGCCATAGTGAATGATAGAGAAACAAATAGATTCACTGAAAGAAATTTGGTGTTGTGTAGATTCACTGAAAGAAATTTGGTGTTGTGTAGAGCACTTTGCAAGTTTTAAAAAAAAAAAAAAAAACCGAATCAGTGATGGCTGGAGAGGCCCGAGAGAGACTTTACCATACAAGTTTCAACAAAGTTGGTTGGCTGATAGCCCATGTAGGACTATGATGGGCATCCAAACCATCACTGACCGGCGATTGATTGGGCAATCTTAATCTTATGTATAGAAGATCATTGGAATCCTTTTGTTCAATGTGGGACTATTTTAATCTTAACTAAAACCAGCTGTATAAAAGGTTGTTCATATCCGGTCTTTGTTAATTCTTGTGTTTGGGTTTTCAGCTATTGACAGGTCACAGATATTGACCGGAGCTTTCTCTTGGAACCCCGGCATCGTTGCGCAGTGGCCTATCCGTAGAGTTCACAAATGAGGTAGCTGTAGGTCCTGGTGTCTTGCGAGAATGGTTCTTCATTATATGCCAAGAACTGTTTGATCCAAAATCTTCTCTTTTTCTAGCTTTTCCAAGCGACCATCGAAGGTTCTTACTCAATCCCGGTAAGTTTCAACATGTTTCTTTTGGGATGTGAAAGATAATGTAAGGTAATATACAAGAAAGATACAAATATTAGCATGGAATTAATACCAACGGATTGTAAATTATGCATCTACCAGATATGGAATCGCGTCAATTACCAATCATGTAAGTGTAGGATGTCCATACCTCATTATCCCATTAAACGTAGTTTTAAGGCGCGTACTGATTTGGAGAAACAATGCAGCCTTTGGGTTATAAACTTTGATTTTGGATCATATTATCAGATTTTTTATGAAACAAAAAGTTTTATGTGACAAACCTAGGGGAAAATTTTGGTGACGAGCAAGATTTTAGGTCAATGACGCGGTTTTGAGTCACAATAATATATTTTGATTTATTACGCAAATTTCGACATACGGGTGGATATTTATAACGAGGTTCTATGACATGCCAAAATTAGATAATGAGGAAGATATTCATTCTCATCACCAAACCATGCATCGTGACGTTAAATCTAATAATGCTTTAACTTGTTGGAAAAAACTACTCAGTGATCCATTATTTCCCCCTGAACTAAAATTTTCTTTTGGAACTAATGCTGCATTGTAATCCCAAATTCGTTGTAAAGATATCTTCGGATTAGGTATTTATATGCGGAGACCACATATATTTGATCAAAATTCGTGTATGCTTAGAGCAGTTAAATTCTTTTCTTTATGACTGAAGTTGAATCTAGTGTAATAAATGTCTAATACTTTATATATTGCTTGTGTGATCCCCGTCAGTGAGATATCTATTTTCGATGCAGAATTTTTTTCTCGCGCAACTAGTTATTTTTTTTTAATTGTGCTTAATAAAATGTTTATTCAATTGGGGAATTCTTATTTCTAGGCCAATTATTTGGTTTTCTTGAATTGAAAGTATAAATATAATATGTATATCTTTCTGTATATATATACATTAGAAACCATATTTAGTTACATGATAAGTTGATTGCAATATATCATTTTACCCGATAATGAAATAAATTTCACGTTTTTTACTAAATGGTACTGGCTGGAGAAATGATGAAAATCATTTGCAAAAAATAATAAATTTTTTTAACATACAACAATCCGAAGCTTCAAAACTGTCATCCCAAAGTTAGTGTTTGAGCACCAGGGGACTTATCAAGGACTAGAAGATTCACGATGGTGTGCTCATTGCAGGATTGATGGTAGGCTCAAAGGAATTCAAGGTCGGTTATGTAAGTTGGAAGTTGAGAAGGAATTTGATAATGTTAACTGACACTACATAAGAAACATATTGAAGGGAGCTGGTTTTGGAGTTATATGGAAAAATTGGGTGAATTGGTCGCTATCCGCTCCCAATTATCTGTATTTATAAAAGGAACTTCAACAACCAAATTCAAGCACTACAAAGGCCTCATGAGAGAAGACTCAATGTATTCTTTCCTTTTCATCTTTGTAGCTGAAATCCTAACAAAATTGCTCAAGAAATATGAGGATTTAAGCATGATAGCAGGATTTCAAGTGGGCAATGACTAAATATATCTCATATGCAATTTCCAGACAATACCCTGATTTTCTTCAATGCAAAAGAGAGTTTATATGAACTTATTATTAATACTTTAAGTAGATGAGGCAATCACATGCCTCAAAGTAAACCTGGAATAGTGCATCATTATTAGTCTTGGTGCTAACCAAAAAGTGCAATATTTGGCCAGTATTCTTAATTGGAAGGTAGAGAAACATTATACGAAATATCCTAGGATCCCATTAGGTCTATTGTTAGGTAATCTAGTGTATGCGAGGTCATCATTGAGAAGTTCCATAAAAATCTAGATAAATGCATAAGAAGGTTTCCAATCAAAGCTGGAAAAATAATGTTCATATGTAGTGCTTTGGCAAGTTTCCATATATACTTTATGTTTACCGTTCAGATATATGTCTCTATGGAAAATAAAATGATAAAAGCCATAGGATATTTACTTTAGGGTCTTACTACAGATAAGAGGAAAATATTTTGGGTAGCTTGGGATAAGTTGTGCAAACCCAAGGAATCATGTGGACCGGCTATCAAAAATCTAAGATACACAATCAATGTTTTATTAGCAAAATGGAGTTGGAGGTACTCAAATGAGAAAACATCAATGTGGAGAAGGTTGTGCAACAGATATCAAATGAAGTTGCACTATTTCTAAAGGAGCATAAGCTCCCATAGGGGAGAGAATATTGGAAGGGAATTCAAAAAAAAATGGCTAGTAGAGAGGATAGCTAGTATCAAACTTGCAAGTGGACATGTTGTCATATTCTGGTATAAAAAATGGCTTGTAAGTGCACCTTTATATCACTCTCGCCAAAAAAATTTTAAACTAGATGATAACAAGTATGTAAGAATAACATACTTAGTTAAAAATGTTAGAGCACTGCTCGACTCGCAAGCGTTGCTATCCTAAGCTTGTTTGTCAAGTTTAGTTGTCAAACTATAAGTCTTGATTTCTAGTCTACTTATAGCTATGTCTCAGATTAGGATAGAATGTGTACTTGAGCTTTAGACTTTACGGCGTTCATCGATTGAAGACAAAGAACTATTAAGGGGAGCTTGTGGAACTTCATAAACAAAAGGTATGTGGAGACTTGAACTCATATATCACTCATAAGTCTATTTTTATTCTATCTCCTATTGAGACAAAAGTCGTATATCTATATAGACTTTACTTTATACACTACAAGAAAATGGGGGTTTAGTGTCAAAAAAAATTGTCAGAAAATCCCCTTTTTTGTCTCGAAATATTTTCTGAGACGAAATTTTTTTTGTCACGAAGTTGTCTCAAATACCCGGTCTGGGAAAGTATTTTGGGACAAAATTATGAACGGTCACGAGAAAAATTAATTAAAAACTAAATATTCATTGTAAACAAAAGCCTCTTTCACCAATGAAATAAAATTGTCTGCGAAAGTTATTTTAATGACCAAATTAGCCACCAAAAGGCACTTTTGTGCGGGGAATTTTTTTGTCACAAAAATGTAAATTCAAGGACAAACTAATTTGTCTTTAATGACAACTATTTAAGGCCAATAAAATTTCTCAAAAACGGAAGTTTTCTGTCAATTTAATTTGTCTTTAGTGATAACTATTTAAGACCAAAAAAATTGTCTCAAAAACGGAAGTTTTGTGTCAATTTAATTTGTCTTTAATAATAACTATTTAATACCAAAAAAGTTGTCTCAAAAGTGAAATTTTGTGTCAATTTAATTTGTCTTTAATAGTTATTATCCAAAACAAAATTTATTGTCTCTAATTAATTTAATTAGAGACAATATAAATAGCACCTAAATATCAAACTTTTGGAGACTAACTTGTTCATCTCCAAAAAAAAAATTTAGTGACTAAGTTTCTTGCCTTAAAAAGAATTTTCGGAGACAAATTCCTCCTCTCCAAAAGATTTTATTTTGTCTCTAAATTTTTTAGTAAAGACAATTCATTTGCCTATAAAACGAACTTTCAAATACAGTGACAACTTTAAAGACTAAATTTACAGTGACAACTTTAAAGACTAAATTTACCGTTTGTCGCGGAAAAAATATATATGGTGACCAAAAAAAATTCCTCCCTAAAAACTAGATTTGCAGACAAAATTTTATTGGTCGTATAAAATTTTGTCACTAAACGTGTGTTTTGTTGTAATGAGACACATTTGATATCTCGAACTGAGTTTAACTCGCTTACATATTTCGAGAAATATGTGTTGGTAAGCTTTCGCTTTAACCAAGTTCATCTTTTTCTTGACGAAAGTCAAAAGATGATCATGTGAAAATCGCCTGGTAACATCTTACATGATTTGTGTGAGACAGTCATTTGATGTAGACTCGGAATGTTTCGTATTGATCTATTGATCACTTGAAAATTGCTTTGAAGCTAATAGTTTGTGTGAGACAGCTATTCTCGTCTTCTAAGAATGTTTCAATGATTAAAATGGAGTTTAGAAAAAAATAACCATTGATTGGATATAGCACAGTATGCGTACTTGTATGCTAACTGTTGCAAGTCACTTCAAGTCTGGGAACCATAGTATGCATACCCGTATGCGTACTGGTTTAACAGTTGAAGTCCGGGAACTTACTATACGTACCCGTATGCATACCTGAGTGGGTTAACAGTTGAGAAACGGAGATATAACTCTTGGATATATTTTCCTTCATTGAGTCTGACTGTCTAGTTGATTCTCTTAAAAGTATATTGGAGTTAGTCCATACAGATTGCCAAAACGAAATATTGGGTATGGTTATTAGACCACCACTTTTTCAACTGGTATCAGAGCAGGAAAACACGTTTAAGACCTTATAAGTCTGTGTTTGTAGCAATCTGACTCTATGGACAGAAACGCTATCTCTGACAAACGCATCACCAGAGACAAAAGTTCTGTTTCGGTGAAATCTATTAAAGATAAAGACCGGTCTATCTCACATATAGATGAACATTTTGTTCCTATGAAACAGACAAGTATTGATATGTGTTACCCTGATTATCTTACTGACGAGTTTGATTCTTAAGCAGAAAGGGAAGCATTCGGAGAGAGTGGAGCGATTCTAAAACTTGTTAGAATCCAGGCAGTTGAAATCAATAGGCTGAAACACAAGGTCAATACAATGGTTGGTATGGTGAAAGATCGTGATTCTCAACTAAGAGTTCTTCGTGAAAAAAATGATGTAGTTTGTTCATCTCGAACCTGCTCGAGGCTAAACTCAAGGAAGATGCCCGTGAAATTGAACGACTACGGAGTAATCTCCCTATTCAAGATAAAGGTCGACCTGAGGAGTCTGTCATACCAACTACTTTTGACTCTGCTGTGATATTAGAAAACCTCACTAATTCTAATCATGTTTCTCTAACGAAAACAGCTTCAGAAGCTAAACTGCAAACCCTTCCTATTACTAATTAAAGAAGTTCTTGGTTCTTCCACTGATCATGGATTTACCACGTTTCATGGATGGAAGAAACCTTCTAACGATGTTTCTAATGCTACATACTCTAATCACTCCAGTGATCAGAAAGTATGTCTTTTTTGTGATTCAAAAGGACATGTTCAACGGAAGGGAAAACTGAAGCTGAATGACAATTACTTTGGTCGACTTCAGCACACCTTAGATTTAATACTCAAAGGTGTAACTGACATTCGGATGTCTAAACCTATTGGTTTTTGTACTCTCCCTGTGAATTCTTCCAGGAAAGTCAGTTCAATATGCTCGTCGAACGTTCGAACCAATTGTAGCATTAGTACAAATTGTTCAAGGAGATTTCAGAAAGGTTCTTCTCAACCCAAAGTGAAGAATGATGTTCAAGATGTGAAAAAGGTATCAGTAGGAGGAAGCAACGGCGGAGATATGAAGGACAACCTTCATCTGCTCTGGAAGGCTCAATTTAAACCTATCCTGAAAGGTCATGATCTCACAAGCTTTATATATGGAACAAAACAAAAACCAGCAAGAACACTTCCAGATAGTGAAGAAATAAATCCAGCTTTTACAGCGTATGAATCTCAGGATTCACTGATAGTTGGATGGTTGAATTCAACCCTAACACCTGAAGTCTTGAGCATGGTAGCAAGGCTTGACACAGCTAAAGAAATCTGGGACAAGTTGGAGTCTGAATATGCACCCAAAACCTTTGTTCATCGGATGAACCTTAAGAAGCAGCTTCACAGCCTATCCAAAGGTAATAAGACCCTGAAATCTTATTTGACTGATGCTAAAGCTTTGTTTGCTCAATTAGCAGAATCAGGATATACGGTGTCTGCTGATGAAAAGAAGCAAGCCATCTGCAATGGCTTAAATCAAAGCTATGATCCGATTGTCACTGCACTCACCACAGTCGAGGGTATGGACATTGATATCTTTTACTCTCATCTTTTAACCTTTGATATGAGGCTAGAGCAGCAGCTAGCCTTGTTGCAGACACCGTTAGCCAATGTGGCTATGTCTACTACAACAACATCTGGTAATAGGAAGGACTAAAGGAGATATAATGGTCAAGGTTCTCAATATCAACAAAACACAAATCAGTCTTTCAGGAGAAACAACAACAACAATTCTTACCAGCGGAATAACCAGTAGCAACCACAGAATGATAACAACATAGGGCCAAAGTGCCAGATTTGCAAGAAGAAGAATCATCTTGCAGATTGATGTTGGTTTCGTTATGACAAACCTAATACCAATCAGCAGCGCCAACCGGCTGCTTACATAGCTCTACCAGGAGGACACCAAGACACCCAATGGGTTACAGACAAAGGAGCTACACATCATCTGACAGCGGACATGAGAAATTTAACTATTCCTCATGAGTATGATGGCACTGAACAAGTGAAAGTGGGTAATGGTAATGCCTTGAATATTACTCAGATTGGTAACAGTTCCTTTACAAAAAATTCCAGATATTTTTTCTTGAATAATGTTTATCATGTACCTGAGATCAAGTGTAATTTGTTTTCGGTGTCTCAATTCTGTAAAGACAATGCAGTTTTCTTTGAATTTCACACATCCTTTTTTGTTGTGAAGGAAAAGCACACGAGGCTGCCACTGCTGAGAGGACTTGAAAGGAATGGACTGTACGTTTTTGATGGATTTAATGTGTTAGATCATCCAATAAATCCACAGGCACATGTTGCTTCTAGTTTACCACAGTCTCTAGAATCTGTCGTCAGTTTTCCCTTCCTGTTGCAAATAAAAACTTTGATTATTGTCACTCTTGCCACATCATTAATAGCAAGAAGTTGTCTTTCTCTCTTAGTACTACTGTTTATGACAAGCCTTTAAGCTTGGTTGTTTCTGATATTTGGGTCTCACCACATTTGTCAAGAAATGGTTTTCATTATTACCTTTTGATAATGGATGTCTTTTCACATTATACTTGGGTATTTCCTCTTGTGCAATGGTCAGATGCTCTAAAAACTTTCATTCTATTTCACAAACAGGGTGAACATCTAACAGATCATATAATCAAAGTTTTTTCAGTCGGATAATGCCTTAGAGTTTAAGAAGTTCACATCTTATCTCAATGAAACAGGTATACAACACAGATTCTCATGTCCACACACATCACCTCAAAATGGCCTGGCAGAACGTAGAATTCGTCATGTAACCGAGTCTGGTTTAGTTCTTTTGTTTCATGCTAACATTCCACGCTCCTTCTGGGATGATGCTTTTACAACAACCTGTTATTTGATCAAAAGGCTTCCAAAGTCCAACACAGAATCCAAAACTCCAATAGAACTTCTTTTTCAAAAATCTCCAGATTACTCCTTCTTACGAGTTTTTGGTTGTCTAGCTTATCCCTGCCTTAGGTCGTATAATGCAAATAAACTTGAACCTAGATCTCTACCCTGTGTGTTTATAGGATACAGTAGTGCACGCAAGGGTTATAGGTGTTTCCACCAAGCAACCAACTGGCTGTATATATCTCGTCATGTTCGGTTTGAAGAGCAGTCATTCCCATTCAAGTCTTCTCGACAGCAACAGACTCAATTGTATTGTTCAGGTAATATACCATCAAGTACAAGTGTTTTACTTTCTCCTCTTTTATACAATGTAACTCACAAGTACAACAGGAAGCAGCTCAATTATCTCAAAGAGATAATGTACTATCACCGACTGCATCATATGCTCCAGATTCTCCAGATCTCAGTGGCTCTCCTGCACCAATGTTGGATGTAACAGAACCTGATTCTGCAATTGCTTCTGTATCGTCTAACACTATAGCAGCTTCAACAGGTCTTTCTACTGAGCAACCAATTCAACCAGCAGTTGTAGTTCATCCCATGACAACACGTGCAAAATCTGGCATTACTAAACCCATCAAGAAGTTGTGTTTAACTTCCACAAAGCATCCACTCTTGGAGGAAGACTTCATGGAACCCACCTGCTATTATATGGCTTGTAAACTTCCGAAATGGAGAAAGGCTATGGATGTTCAAATAAATGCACTAATTCGAAATGGTGCATACTCATTGGTACCTTATGAAGAAGGAATGAATGTCGTAGGATCAAAATGGTTCTTTCGTGTTAAACAAAATCCAGATGGCAGCATAAATCAACACAAAGCACGTTTGGTTGCCAAAGGGTTCAATCAGAAAGAAGGAGTTGATTTTGGTGACACATTCAGCCCAGTGATAAAACCGTGTACTATTCGTCTTGTATTATCTATAGTTGTAATGAACAATTGGCCATTGAAGCAATTGGACGTTGAAAATGCTTTCTTGCATGGAAACTTGGACGAGGAGGTATACATGAAGCAACCTGCTGGGTACGTTGATCCTAACTATCCAAATCATGTCTGTAAGCTGCATAAATCATTGTATGGACTCAAACAGGCTCCGCGGGCTTGGTTTTCGAGGTTAAGTAATTATCTTGTTCAGCTTGGTTTCACAGGTTCTATTTCTGATAGCTCATTGTTTATCCTAAAAACTGAAGACTCTATCACATACGTTCTCATATATGTAGATGACATAATTATCACGGGCTCTAATGCTTTAGAGATTCAACAACTGATGAGGTATCTTAGTTCAGAGTTTGTACTGAAGGATATGGGGGATTTATCTTTCTTCTTGGGTGTTGAAGTTATCAGGCTTGACAACGAACTTGTTCTCACTCAGCGAAATTATGTAACTGATCTCTTGAAACGTACTAAAATGGATGGTGTGGAACCTGTGTCTACTTCTCTAGCTGCGAATGAGAAAATCCAAAAAGGTGGTACTGAGAGATTCAAGGATCCTTCACTCTATCGAAGTGTAGTAGGTGCGCTACAATACTTGCATCTCACAAGACCTGACATCTCCATTGTTGTCAACAAGGTATGCCAGTATATGCATGACCCTTTTATTGAACATTGGGAACTTGTCAAACAGATAATCACGTATCTAAAAGCAACAGTGGATTATGGTCTTCATCTTGGTGCCTCTCGTGATTTCTCACTCCATGCGTATTCTGATGCTGACTGGGCTGGCAGTCTGGATGATCGTCGTTCGACGAGTGGTTATTGTATTTATTTTGGTGGAAATCTGATTTCATGGAGTGCTCGGAAGCAGAAGACAGTCTCTAAGTCGAGTACGGAGGCTGAGTATCGTGGTGTGGCGATAGCAACATCTGAACTTATCTGGATTCAGTCCTTGCTTCAGGAACTCGGCATCAACATATCAACACCCATGCTATGGTGTGACAACCTAGGAGCAACATACCTTACGGCTAATCCGGTTTTCCACGCTCAAACCAAACATATAGAAATTGATTACCATTTTGTGCGTGAGAGAGTCGCAAGGAAGCAGCTACAAGTTGGATTCATATGCTCAAAGGATCAGTTGGCCGATATATTTACCAAGGGTCTATCAGCACCACGGTTTCATCTTTTAAGAGCCTAGTTGCACATTCGTCAGCTCACGTACAACTTGAGAGGAGGTGTTAAGCAAGCAGTTCCAAGTGATCCACAAGGCTAGGAATCCAAATCAGTCCTCCACAAGACTAGCTAACATGACAGTTTGAAAGCGTGTAACTCGTTCTATTTAGTTAGCTACTTTATCGTCTTTGAATATCTATCTTGTAACAAATTCAAGTATAAATAAGAAATCAATCTCCACTAGTTATCTGTGGAAGATACTAAACCAAAAACCTTGTTCTAACTGAGTTAATTTGTTATTTCCAGCGATGTGTGCTTGGAACTTTTATGAGCATAAATTGTTAACAGCGAAGGAGAAAATCAATTAGTATATTGTGGAACTTATTGAAAAATTACCTGACGTCCTATAACTTCAACATAACGAAATTGAATTTGATTTTCAAATTTACGTTGGAAGTTATCGGATATCGATATTTGATAATAGTTATCGCAATGAAAGCCACCGAGCCACTATCCATTTTGATAAGTTCGGTTGACAGCCGAGCCACTATTCGGTTTCTTAAGTTCGGTTGACAGCCCTAGCTGATTATTTAGAGTTGCTTAAAAAAGAACTCTCAACGGCCGCCTTTACCAATTTACTTCTTTTTAGAAGGGTAGAAGTGTGCGGGTGAGAAAATCGTCTGATGTTTGTGATTGAGCATGACTACCAGACATTTTCCCAACTTCTTTCAATATTCAAATTCAAACTTCAAGATTTTGGATTTAGGGCTTCGAATTTTCAAATCTCTATGTTCGTTTTAGTTATCGATCTTCACTCCCCGACAGATTCTAAATCAGGTTAGTCCTAGCTTGAATCACCATAGTGGTCATTTGAAAGATTCTGCGTTGTTTTTCTTAAATTTTTGGTACATTTTCTGGCGTTTCTACTGAATTTTAGGTTGTTGTTTACTGATTTCTCTCTAAATTGGTAGAATTTTTCTGGGTTTCTTGTGGTTTCTGTAATTACGTAGTTTAAGTGATAGAATCAACAAGGATGATGAACCCTAATTGAATTTGAATCCTGTGATTGATTAGATTTTAGAAGGTAATTTAGTACGAATTTTGAGAATTAGGAATCTTTTGATATAGAATTTGAATCATTTGATGTTCTACATCCTGTTATTTCTGGGCAACATTACCTTTTGGTCTTCCTTGTCTTTCTCTTGTAGTGCATATTGTTTAGATCTTCAAGTTGAGGGTTTTGCAGTTCTGAGGGATTTGGCTCCATTCTTTTACTCATATATCTACATTTGAGATTCTTGGGAATTGTGTTGTTCTTGATCATAAGATGCCCTCATTTATTCTAGAATATGAGTGTCTTTGCCTCTTAGTTCATTTCCTTTATGAGTTCCGTGTATTTCATTGACATAGATGTTCGTCGTTTTCATAACCATTTTTACAATGGGCTGAAATCTGTCTTGGTGTTGATTTCCTTGAAGTAATGAATAGTTAGTCAAAATTGTTATGTAACTTATGTATAATGATGTTTGATAGTACATTGGTTTTCTTTCACCAAATTGCTAATGTTTTTTCAATATCTTGTATACCAGACGGAAAAACAAGAATGCGGTGTTGTAGGAGAATGAATTCCTCTAGTAATGCTGCTAAACATTAAGCTCATGCTGAGAAGCTGGTTGAAGAAATTACTGGGAAGGCATCAAAAGAATCCGTGGTTCAGCCAACCTCAGATAATGATTGCAGATGCAGTAAAGAAAACAAAGAGAAACCAATTAAGGAGATAGTTAAAGAATCTGTATGGGTTAATTTGGATGAGTAGAAAAGAACGTTGGATGCAGCACCAGGTAAATTGGGATCTGTGGAAGTTCACCCTTCGCTGAAAAAGTGCAAGTCTGAGCATTCGTGAAACCAAAATTAGTGGTTGTGCCTGTTGTTACCCCTCTGACTGATGGCAGTAGAACCCCAGGATCATTTTGTAGTAATGAAAGTACTTCTGAGAAGCAGGAACGTGGTGGAAGTTCTGGGAAGCGACGCCGTAGTAGATTGGATTCACAGTGGAAAGCAATGAAGGTGATAGGGGTGGCAAAAGGAGGAAAACTAGCGGACTGACAATGATTCCCTACGTAAAAAAACTCGGTCCATTAAAATTGTCTGACTTTGTGAAAGAACCTGTTTCCATTGCTGATCCTCCAAGTCAGGAGCTGAATTAAAAACTTTCAATTATTTATTGTAAACTGCAGGAAGAATAGTCTCCTCTCCCCGCCACTGGAAACATGGGTTCGGAATGAACACAAGGGATGTCAGAGTGCGTGAAAACTTTATTCAAGAACGGCAAGCTATTATATCAAGGTTGATTCTGAAGAACCTCACCTTTAGAAGTCCAGAGCCTGCATACTCCTGAACCGGAGCCTACAGTGTTTTCTTAATATACTTTACTTACAATGAAGATTTGCATGTCTTGGTCCAGGAAGATAAACAGAAATCAATGGATGGAGCTGTTTCAAAAGTCGAGAAGCTACTCAGGACGAAGGACTGAATTTTCACCAACATACAGAGTTACAGGAACTTTGCAAATTATGCAGAATTTGTGTGAGGAAGGGCACAAGAGTTATGTTTGCACTTGCCAGAGTTCATATTTGAATAGCTCATGCTGTGGCAGAAACCATGTCTCTTACACTTTCCCTTTCATGGTACCAACTCTGAGTAACAGTGGTGGAAAGAATTCGTCAGGTAGTTCACCATCTTACTGGTCGTATTCTCAGTCCAGCATTGGGTCAACTCCATCAACTGTTGTGAGTAAAACCCACAAAGAAAATGATGAGAAAAATGTCATCCACCCTTAACCATGGATAGTAAGTCTGAGAAATGTTTAAAATCAAAATTAATGGTTCGGTTGGATGTTGCCCATGAATGTAGGCAAGATTTCTGAGAAGCAGGAACATGTGAAAGCTCTGGAAAGTGAAGACGTAGTAGATGGGATTCAATCTGAAGGCGAAGGGGAAGGAAATGAAGGCAAAAAGAGGAAATCTAAGTGGACCGACAATGGTTCCCTACTTTAGAAAATTGGCCTATTAAAATTGCTCGATTTCATAAAAGTACCTGTTTCAATTGTTGATTCTCAAAAGTCAGGAGCTGGATGAAAGACTCTCAGGCATTAACAGTAAGCTGTACGGAGAAGGTATCCATGATGACAGGACAGAGGAAGAATAGTCTCTCTCCACCACCACTGTTGTATGATAACTTTTGGTTCCGAATGAACTCAAGAGATGTCAGATTACCTTCAGAATTCGCACTCCTGAACCGAAGCCTGCACTATTTTTTAAGAAACTTTAGTTGCCAATCAGTGAGTATCCAGGGGATAATTGTTTTCGGTCTTATAATTGGTCCACTGGAAAATTCCTAAAAGCGAATGGAGAAGAAACTGGAGCTAAGATCACCATAAAAGGTAAAGAAAAATGTCTGCATGTCCTGGTCTAGGAAGATTAACAGAAACAGTGGATGAAGCTGTTTCAAAATTCGAGAAGGTATACTCATTTCCATTGATGAAGTGCTGAGTGATCATAAACATTCCCAGTTAATACGTGGTGAGGGGCACAAGAGTTACATTTCCCTTTGACGGAGTTCATATTCTAATAGCTCAGTCATGAAGCAGATGTGGTAAAAGCCCATGAGGGAGAGGGAGCAAAAAACCGAATCAGTGATGGCTGGAGAGGCCCGAGAGAGACTTTACCATACAAGTTTCAACAAAGTTGGTTGGCTGATAGCCCATGTAGGACTATGAGATGGGCATCCAAACCATCACTGACCGGCGATTGATTAGGCAATCCTAATCTTATGTATAGAAGGTCATTGGAATCCTTTTGTTCAATGTGGGACTATTTAATCTTAATTAAAACCAGCTGTATAAAAGGTTGTTCATATCCGGTCTTTGTTAATTCTTGTGTTTGGGTTTTCAGCTATTGAAACGAGTTTTTTCATTGTCATTAAAGGGAATGGCTAAGATGTACGTATAACCACGTTATTTTCCATGCCACGTTGAAAACAATGTAGCAGCACCGATCAGTCGGTCCGTAATGTTAATTGCGTACAGAAGGTACTTTGCCCTCAGCTACATCTAAATGTGGCTTTACATGGTCTAACCTTGTGCCTACGAATTAATGAAAGCCATCTTTCTCCCAATTTCTCTGACCATACTTACTCTGGTTGAGTGGTACCTCGATCTAGACATCAAATGACATTGTCTGGCTTTATATCGCAATGAACAACGCCACACTCTTTTAGATGCTTTAACGAGGTAAACAATTGTTTCGCGTAAGCCCTCACTGCAGTTAGATCAAGTCCACTGTTACGACCGAAACTGACATAACGGCAAATACAATGGCTGACAATGCAACCATGAAATTCGACAATTTCTCAGGATTATAATAGGGTTAGCAAAAATTCGACAATTTTTGCGGAATGCATTGGAATTAGCTGAAATAGTTCTAGGCCGAGGAATATTACAACTATTTTTAATAAAGTTCCTCCTCAAAATTTCTAAACGGTTAATTTCTAGGAACACAACCACACTCGGTCCTCCGGTGCCTCGTAAATGGTGATGTGTATATATGTACCCTAGTTAGCAATTCAGGGTACGGGTAGTAGTTCGGGACGGCATACGTACGGGAAATACGGATTCAGATAGGTCAGATTCGGTCAAAAATCCGATCAACGGTTCGTTGCTGGAACAGTAGTTCGGAACGGCATATGTACGTGCATTTGTTTTATAAATGTGAGTTCGGCACTTAAAATTCGGCTTACATATATGATGAACTGATAAGTATTATGACCTTATTACGAAACTAATTTTATTCGTATATGATTTATAAGATGAAAAAAACAGTTTATTGTGATTATTTAACAAGTAGTAACAATTTAATCGTATAAATGAATTATAAACGAGTTTATAGATTTTTAAACAAAAATCAACACATAAAACACTGGTTAAACAACTACCAATAGAAAATTTTAACAGAATAATTGTATTTAAATATAAAGTATATACGAAATCAAGCAAAAACCAATCAACAAAATTCTGATAAGAGAGTTGCCTATGGGAGTTCTAGTTCGAAAATATCATTCGGATTCGATCAGTTCGGATACGTTCGCGAATCATTCGCGAGGTCCATATAATCCGCGAACTATGTTCGGAATTCAAATAGTTCGGAAGTATCATTCGGATTCGGACAGGTCGGATACGTTCGCTAATCATTCGGGAATGATTCGGAAAATTAGTAACTAGGATATGTACTGGTAACTGGTGTGTCCGAAAAAACGACCACTTGATACACCACCCAGTCCCAACTCCCAAGGATGTCATGAAAAGCTTTTTGCCACGCCACTTGATGGAAATGATGATCATACAAGACTTTCAAGGTCAAAAACTTTTTTCAAGGCAAGCCCAAAAGCACAACTCATTTCCTTCTTGCGAAGGCCCGTAAAGGCCTAACAACCAACAAAAACAATATCCAAATTTGGTTTCATTATTTTGTTCACAACTGCTCCATCCGCGGTTGGAATGACTTAATCGTTTACAACATAGTGGTGAATACTTCTGAGTTTAGACGAATTCCACCTGGTCTTTGTTCCGTCTCCACTTCTTTGTTCATTTTAACATTTTGTAGTTTCTTTTGGATGATTCAACCTAACTAACACAAAAAATAAAAACAAGAATAGCACAAGGCAATATACAAATAATAACATGGAATTAATACCAATAGATAGTACATTATATATCAACCCGATATGGAATCGGGTTAATTACCAATCGTGCAAGCGTAGGAATGATGTCCAAACCTTATTATTAAACGAGTCAAGGTGTGTACTGATTTAGAGAACGATGCAGAATTAAGGTAATAAACCTTTTTGGATCGTATTATCAAATTTTATACTCCCTCTGTTTCTGGAAAAGTATCACTTTTTCAATTTAGCCTAAAAAGAGGCCAAATTGAAAAGGTGAAAGTAACACTTTTCCAGAAACGGAGGTAGTATGAGACAAAAAGTTTTGTGTGACAAGCCGAAGGGAAAATTTGATCACAGGTAAGATTTAAGGTCAATTACGTTGAAATATTTGGATATTGGGGTAGATATTTATCACGAGGTTTTATGACATGCCAAAATCAGATAATGAAGCAAATCTCGGTTATTGTCAGCAAAGCTATGCATCGTGACGTTAAATCTATCATAATGCTTAACTTGTTGGGAAAAACTACTTAGTGATCCGTTATTTTTCCCGTGAATTAAAAATTACCTTTTGAAACTAATGATGCAGTGTAATTCCAGATTCATAGTAGAGATATCTTCGGATTATCTATTTAAATGTGGAGAGTACATATTTGATCAATATTTTGTGTATGCTAACTCAGTTTTAAATAGAATTTACTGAAATGTATTTTCTTTTGTCTTATTCATCGCAAGAAATTAAATTCTTTTCTTTATGATTGAAGTTGAATATAGGATAATGAGTGTTTAATACTTTATGTATTGCTTGCGTGATTCTCGTCAGTGAGATATCTATTCGATTCAGAATTTTTTACTCGCACAACTATTTGTTTTTTTTAGTTGTGCTCAATGAAATATTTATTCAATTGAGAAATTCTTTTTTCTAGGATAATTATTTGTTTTTTTTTTTTGAATTGAGAGTATAAATCCAATATGTATCTCTCTCCCCCTCTATATATATCAGAAACCCATACTTAGTTACATGATAAGTTGATAGCTATATATTCTTTTACTCGATAATGAAATAAATTTCATGTTTTTTACTAAATGGTACTACTTCAAACGAATTCGCAATGTTGAATTTTTCTAAGTCCCTAGGGTTGGTAATCAACATCTTGGATTGATGTTGAAGCTTATGAACTAGCGTAATCTCGATCGTATACTGACACGGACAAGTCCATAATCTTTTTTGGTAATGTGGTCATCTTTATTTGCTCTGGCAAAGATTATTTAAGAAACAAGATACACGGTGCAAAGCAAAATAGACTTGATATTAAGAAATCAATCTCTTTCTTTGTATTATTTTACGTTGACTCGATATTGACCATTGTTTGATCAAATTATTTCCCCCTCTTCGTATCCATTCTTTCCCTCCACAATATTCCATATTTTCTATCTAAAGTTTTTTCTTTGCCAACTCTTTCGTTAAGAAAAGTGAGGAAACCAACAGAGAATAGCCTCGTTGGCCACAGATTGGACTCTCAACTTATATAGGTCGGAGGTTCGAGTCCTGCACTGATCATATCAAAAAGGAAAAAATAATAATAAAAAAAGGTTGGAAGATCACCTGACGTCCGTAATCGAGCACGTGATTATCAAACTCCCATTTATACACTCTTCTTGCGAAACTCAAACTTACAGATTCTAGAAAAATAAAATTATAAGGGTTTTTCAAATTCTCACAACTCCTTATTCTTTTTTTAGGTGTCAATCTTCACTCCCTGATAGATAATAAATCAGGTTAGTCCAACCTTGAATCTCAATATTGGTTATGTTTGTTTACATCCTTTATTCATCAGAAAGATTCTTTCGTGTTTATTTTTTCTCTTAACTTTTTGGTACATTTTCTGGCGTTTTTACTGGATTTTAGGTTCTTGTTTACTGATGCCTCTCTAAATTAATAGAATTTTTCTGGGTTTCTTATGGTTTCTGTAATTACATAGTGTGGATAAAACCTTAATTGATATTTGAATCCTGTGATTGAGAATTAACAAGGATGATGGAACCTTAATTGAATTTGAATCTTTGGGCTGTGAATGATTAGATCTTAGAAGGTAATGAAGTACAAATTTTGAGAATTAGGAATCATTTGTTGTTCTATATTTTTTTATTTTTGGGCATCTTGGTTTGTCTTCAAGTTCAGAATTTTTCAACTTAGAGGAATTTGGCTCGATGTTACTTATATATTTACATTTGGAAATCCTGGGAATGGTGTTTTTCTTGATCGAAAGATACTCAATGTGTCCTTTTTTCATCATAGTAGCTGAAATTCTGACCAATTTTTTTTGTTAAGTCTGAATATTATAAAAAAGCGAAGTTATTTACAAAGCAAAGGGCACTTGAAAGGAAAGCGCACAAAAAAAAAAAAGACTATCAAAGAACATCATCTGTAGCCAGGTATGCAACAGAAATGACTTCGGTGTTATACTTTCTATTTATGAGGCTTCACCCGGAACTAAGTTGGCAGAGAGCAAAATAACTATTTGAAGCGGTAATATGGCCATACTTTCTATCAATGAGGCTTCAAATAATTGGATGAAGTTCTGACCAAGTTGCTCAAGAAAGATAAGGATCTAAACATGATTGGAGTATTTCAAGTAGGCAATGACATAAAGGTATCTCATATATATATATGCAATTTTCAGGCAATACTATGAGTTTTTTGGATGCAAAGGTGGATGTTGTTATGAAGAGAAAACCCGGAGAAGAGCACCATTATTAGTCTTGATGCTGATCAAAAGTGCAATACTTGGCCAGTATTCTCCTTTGGAAGGTAAAGAAACTTCATATAAATTATCCCGGGATCACACTAAGTTCAACTGCTAGGCAATCTAGTATATATGAGGTCATCATTGAGAAGTTCCATAAAAATCTAGATGAATGCACAAAAAAAGTTTTCAAACAAATTAAGATGGAAAAATAATGCTTTATAAAGTCTGTCAATATACTTTATGTCCATTACGCAGATACATGTATCTATCGGAAAGAAAATGATAAATATCATACGAAATTTTATTTGGGGTACTACTGCCGAGAAGAGAAAAATATGTTGGGTAGCTCGGGATAAGTTGTGCAAACCAAAAAATCAGGTAGACTGGCAATCATAAATCTAAGATACACAAACAAGGTGTTATTATAAAAATAGAGTGGAGGTACTCAATTTAGAAAAATCAATGTGGATGAGCGTTGTGCAACAGGTATCAAATGAAGTTGAATTATTTATAAAGAAGAATAAGCTACCACATGGGAGAGAATATTGGAAGGGGATTCAAAAAGACGAGTAGTTGGTAGAGAGGATAACTAGTACCAAAATTGCAAATGGACAAGATACCTTCGTCTGGTACGAAAAATGACTTATAAGGACACCTTTGTATTTCTCTCACGAAAATGTATATATGAAAACAAGTACGCAAATATATATATAAAATTTAATTAAAATGGAAGATATATACAACCTTGAAAACAAATCCAAATGAGGAGGAAATGATACCAATAAAAAAAGACAATCTTGTTATGGGAGACCCACTTGGAGATGGCTGATGAGAAGATTACATTGTTCGAAAATTAGTAACTAGGATATGTACTGGTAACTGGTGTGTCCGAAAAAACGACCACTTGATACACCACCCAGTCCCAACTCCCAAGGATGTCATGAAAAGCTTTTTGCCACGCCACTTGATGGAAATGATGATCATACAAGACTTTCAAGGTCAAAAACTTTTTTCAAGGCAAGCCCAAAAGCACAACTCATTTCCTTCTTGCGAAGGCCCGTAAAGGCCTAACAACCAACAAAAACAATATCCAAATTTGGTTTCATTATTTTGTTCACAACTGCTCCATCCGCGGTTGGAATGACTTAATCGTTTACAACATAGTGGTGAATACTTCTGAGTTTAGACGAATTCCACCTGGTCTTTGTTCCGTCTCCACTTCTTTGTTCATTTTAACATTTTGTAGTTTCTTTTGGATGATTCAACCTAACTAACACAAAAAATAAAAACAAGAATAGCACAAGGCAATATACAAATAATAACATGGAATTAATACCAATAGATAGTACATTATATATCAACCCGATATGGAATCGGGTTAATTACCAATCGTGCAAGCGTAGGAATGATGTCCAAACCTTATTATATTAAACGAGTTTCAAGGTGTGTACTGATTTAGAGAACGATGCAGAATTAAGGTTATAAACCTTTTTGGATCGTATCATCAAATTTTATACTCCCTCTGTTTCTGGAAAAGTATCACTTTTTCAATTTAGCCTAAAAAGAGGCCAAATTGAAAAGGTGAAAGTAACACTTTTCCAGAAACGGAGGTAGTATGAGACAAAAAGTTTTGTGTGACAAGCCGAAGGGAAAATTTGATCACAGGTAAGATTTAAGGTCAATTACGTTGAAATATTTGGATATTGGGGTAGATATTTATCACGAGGTTTTATGACATGCCAAAATCAGATAATGAAGCAAATCTCGGTTATTGTCAGCAAAGCTATGCATCGTGACGTTAAATCTATCATAATGCTTAACTTGTTGGGAAAAACTACTTAGTGATCCGTTATTTTTCCCGTGAATTAAAAATTACCTTTTGAAACTAATGATGCAGTGTAATTCCATATTCATAGTAGAGATATCTTCGGATTAGCTATTTAAATGTGGAGAGTACATATTTGATCAATATTTTGTGTATGCTAACTCAGTTTTAAATAGAATTTACTGAAATGTATTTTCTTTTGTCTTATTCATCGTAAGCAATTAAATTCTTTTCTTTATGATGGAAGTTGAATATAGGATAATGGGTGTTTAATACTTTATGTATTGCTTGCGTGATTCTCGTCAGTGAGATATCTACTCGATTCAGAATTTTTTACTCGCACAACTATTTGTTTTTTTTAGTTGTGCTCAATGAAATATTTATTCAATTGAGAAATTCTTTTTTCTAGGCTAATTATTTGTTTTTTTTTTTGAATTGAGAGTATAAATCCAATATGTATCTCTCTCTCTATATATATATATCAGAAACCCATACTTAGTTACATGATAAGTTGATAGCTATATATTCTTTTCCTCGATAATGAAATAAATTTCATGTTTTTTACTAAATGGTACTACTTCAAACGAATTTGGAATGTAGAATTTTTCTAAGTCCCTAGGGTTGGTAATCAACATCTTGGATTGATGTTGAAGCTTATGAACTAGCGTAGTCTCGATCGTCTACTGACCCGGACAAGTCCATAATCTTTTTTGGTAATGCGGTCATCTTTATTTGCTCTGGCCAAGATTATTTAAGAAACAAGATACACGGTGCAAAGCAAAATAGACTTGATATTAAGAAATCAATCTTTTTCTTTGTATTATTTTACGTTGACTCGAGATTGACCATTGTTTGATCAAATTATTTCCCCCTCTTCGTATCCATTCTTTCCCTCCACAATATTCCAGATTTTCTATCTAAAGTTTTTTCTTTGCCAACTCTTTCGTTAAGAAAAGTGAGGAAACCAACAGAGAATAGCCTCGTTGGCCACAGATTGGACTCTCAACTTATATAGGTCGGAGGTTCGAGTCCTGCACTGATCATATCAAAAAGGAAAAAGTAATAATAAAAAAAGGTTGGAAGATCACCTGACGTCCGTAATCGAGCACGTGATTACCAAACTCCCATTTATACACTCTTCTTGCGAAACTCAAACTTACAGATTCTAGAAAAATAAAATTATAAGGGTTTTTCGAATTCTCACAACTCCTTATTCTTTTTTTAGGTTTCAATCTTTACTCCCTGATAGATAATAAATCAGGTTAGTCCAACCTTGAATCTCAATATTGGTTATGTTTGTTTACATCCTTTATTCATCAGAAAGATTCTTTCGTGTTTATTTTTTCTCTTAACTTTTTGGTACATTTTCTGGCGTTTTTACTGGATTTTAGGTTTTTTGTTTACTAATGCCTCTCTAAATTAATATAATTTTTATGGGTTTCTTATGGCTTCTGTAATTACATAGTGTGGATGAAACCTTAATTGATATTTGAATCCTGTGATTGAGAATTAACAAGGATGATGGAACCTTAATTGAATTTGAATCTTTGGGCTGTGAATGATTAGATCTTAGAAGGTAATGAAGTACAAATTTTGAAAATTAGGAATCATTTGTTGTTCTATATTTTTTTTATTTTTGGGCATCTTGGTTTGTCTTCAAGTTCAGAATTTTGCAACTTAGAGGAATTTGGCTCGATGTTACTTATATATTTACATTTGGAAATCTTGGGAATGGTGTTTTTCTTGATCGAAAGATACTCAATGTTTCCTTTTTTCATCATAGTAGCTGAAATTCTGACCAATTTTTTTTTGTTAAGTCTGAATATTATAAAAAAGCGAAGTTATTTACAAAGCAAAGGGCTCTTGAAATGAAAGCGCACAAAAAAAAAAACAAAGACTATCAAAGAACATCATCTGTAGCCAGGTATGCAACAGAAATGACTTCGGTGTTATACTTTCTATTTATGAGGCTTCACCCGGAACTAAGTTGGCATAGAGCAAAAAAACTATTTGAAGCGGTAATATGGCCATACTTTCTGTCAATGAGGCTTCAAATAATTGGATGAAGTTCTGACCAAGTTGCTCAAGAAAGATAAGGATCTAAACATGATTGGAGTATTTCAAGTAGGCAATGACATAAAGGTATCTCATATATATATGCAATTTTCAGGCAATACTATGAGTTTTTTGGATGCAAAGGTGGATGTTGTTATGAAGAGCAAACCCGGAGAAGAGCACCATTATTAGTCTTGATGCTGATCAAAAGTGCAATATTTGGCCAGTATTCTCCTTTGGAAGGTAAAAAAACTTCATATAAATTATCCCGGGATCACACTAAGTTATACTGCTAGGCAATCTAGTATATATGAGGTCATCATTGAGAAGTTCCATAAAAATCTAGATGAGTGCAAAAAAAAGGTTTTCAAACAAATTAAGCTGGAAAAATAATGCTTTAGCAAGTCTGTCAATATACTTTATGTCCATTACGCAGATACATGTATCTGTCGGAAAGAAAATGATAAATATCATACGAAATTTTATTTGGGGTACTACTGCCGAGAAGAGAAAAATATGTTGGGTAGCTCGGGATAAGTTGTGCAAACCAAAAAATCAGGTAGACTGGCAATCAGAAATATAAGATACACAAACAAGGTGTTATTATAAAAATAGAGTGGAGGTACTCAATTTAGAAAAATCAATGTGGATGAGCGTTGTGCAACATGTATCAAATGAAGTTGAATTATTTATAAAGAAGAATAAGCTACCACATGGGAGAGAATATTGGAAGGGGATTCAAAAAGACGAGTAGTTGGTAGAGAGGATAACTAGTACCAAAATTTCAAATGGACAAGATACCTTCGTCTGGTACGAAAAATGACTTATAAGGACACCTTTGTATTTCTCTCACGAAAATGTATATATGAAAACAAGTATGCAAATATATATATATGAAATTTAATTAAAATGGAAGATATATACAACCTTGATAACAAATCCAAATGAGGAGGAAATGATACCAATAAAAAAAGATAATCTTGTTATGGGAGACCCACTTGGAGATGGCTGATGAGAAGATTACATTGTTCCCATACTTCCTCCCAGATCTCAGTCAAATAAGGCTATCAATGTTTGATCTCTCAGCAACTCAAAGAATCTCATTTTCCTTATGAATGCATTTAGGTCAAGTTTGTTTCACCAAAATTTAAAGTCTTTTTATGGTTTGTATGGCATAATGTCATTTCTACAATGGACAACTTGACTAGAGGGCTTTTTGATATTAAATGATGTTGTGTAGCCTGTGCAACTCGGTTCAAGAGGATATGGACCATTTGTTGCTACACTGTAACATCTCGAAATTGATTTTGAACTATTTTATGCCTCATTTTGGTATCCGCTGGAGTTACAAGATAGCACTTAAGAAGCACATCAAATATAAGTAAGTTAGGATAGAGGAGAATATTTGGCCACTCTTGTCGGCAACAAATTTTTGGGATTTATGGTTATAAAGGAACCTAAGGGTAATATAGAGAAAGAGTCATAAATACAATCACGAAATGATAAATGAAGTAAAGGGTACTCTTGTACCAGTGAGATTTTATCCCCAACCGATTTTCAATAATCACTTTTAGGGATTCTCACTATAAATTGAGAAGAAGTGTTAGCGTCTTTAGATTTTGGTAATTAGTTGGGCAAAGGGCTTCAGCCTTTGCCATTTCTTGTAACTATTTTCTTTTTTTATTTGCAATAAGATTTTTTAACACATTTTCCTTCACCGAAGAAAAAAAAATGACACCGTTGATAATGTTTTGTACCATAAAATAAAAGAACCACCCATCCAATTTAAGATTATACTGAAATGAATTAAGCAGTCATAACAAATGTTAATAATCAATTGTATGCCAACTACTAAAACTTCCCATGCATGACTGCACACAACAAAAACAAATAATATCACGCTTAAAAAAATATATTAAGGTGGGAAAAAAAGTTAGTAATTGTGTCATTGATTAGGTAAAAGTGTGAAATTACTGATTGTGTATTAATATTCCTTTATTTTTTAACTAATCCTAGCGGGTACCAACCGTAGAAGCTGCAAAAACTGTTGGTATAAATATTTTGTATCTTATCAATGAAACTATCATTTATGCAGTAGCTTATAGATTGTTAAACAAATCATTAGCCAAGAAATATCAAAAAGAAGAGTCTTCTCAATCGTATGCTAAATTAAAGAAATTTGAGAAATAAAATGGAAAGACTTGAAAGTTTAAGTAGTAGAACTTTAAGTGTTGTATTTGTGAAAATTGAAAAAGACTTGAAAGTTTTTAATGTGATTGTTGTATGAGGAGATGTTCATCTTCCTTTCAGTGATGTTGGTGTGGGATAGTCATTGTAACTAGTTAATTATTGCATTGAAAAGTTTCAAAAAAACATCTCCTATCAATTTTTCTTAGTCAATTTGAAAAAGAGTATCATGTTAAGTTTATTTGCACGAGTAAGTATAAAAATGATGAAAAGATATTACGAAGAATAATTTATCCATCTAGGGCCATTGTATGGGCAGAAGATATGTTGAAAATCCTTGACCAAACATTGTTCATTGAATTAGAGAGAAGAGTTCAGAAATGTATCGAAGATTCGTGTGATTTTAATGTTAAAATTAATAAATTTATTCTTGTCGGTGGTTGTTTTGAAATCTCAAATATTGAAAAGATGTTCAAGGATTTACCTCTTTACAAGTTTAAAAATTCGATGTTTGTTGTTGTTTATGGAGACACAATTTTAGCGGCCAATTTCAGTAGTAAACTAATCAATTCTGATACTATATACCTATGAGTCTGAGTTTACGCGTGGGATTTGTACGTAAGTTGATACCTAATTTATTTATTTTCAAAATACATAAAATTCCCATGCAAAGATACCTTTGTAACTTCAATGGATGCCAAAGGAGTAACTAAATTTGAAGTTGACAATGTGAATCAGGTGAAGGAGAAAAAGAATATAATCTTTTTGATAATTTCATATTTGGTTGAGTTGAACCAGTTGAAGAACAAGTCACAACAAGTCACTATAGACCTTGTTTTTACTTGTGAGGGGCTTATAACTTTATCCTCTATTGCTAAGGATAGATTGCATGGCCCTAAGATGTTCAATAGAAAGTTACTTGGGATGACGTTCTACAATATTAGAACTTTTTGGTGACTCATGTCCAGAATGAGGCGGAGGTGAAAAGGAAGAAGAAAGAATAGAAGAATTTTCTTAATTAGAATAAAAGGAATACACGACATCGGTTACAATACTCGACGAATCTGATGTGTAAGATGGTGTGGTTGATATAACGCAGTAATTAAAGGATTAAGGCACTGAGCATGGAGAACTCTTTTAGAAAATCGTATTGTTATCGACTAGACCAAAAAACATTGTGATTTTAAATGCAAAATAATACAAATTCTTACACTTCTATTCACTAAAATAGTCGCAAACCCACGTGTTCACTAAGCAAGAAATTTCTACACATTTATAATTATACAAATGTAATCATACCTGAATGATGAGGTTACTAAAGTACTACCTCAAAGTTATTTCAACGATCTCAATGAAATATTGTTACATCTATTTTACTTTTTTGACATGATTTTTTAGATTCATGAACATTTTTTTTTCTTCTGACTTCCTTTTTAATTGTTTATTTTAAGGTTGTAGCTGCACATTTTGCTAGATCCATGATTTATGTATCTTGATCAGATAATGATTGTATATTGAGCAATAACATTGTTGCTGCTCAAACAAGCATTACCATATGATAAATCCAAAATGTCATTCCTACGTGTTTATCTTAACTTAGTTAATCAACATGGATTATTTCCTTCTTTTTTTTAACCCATTGAACTTACATAACACTTCGTCTTTTTTACAATTTACTTCTTGAATTTTGAATATTCTCGAAGTGTTGATATTGATTGATTAGAGTAAGCAAGTTATGTTTTGCTGACTACTGTTATTGACTAGTTGTAAATAAAGAAGATGGAGATACTTACTAGTTAAAATCTACTGTAAGAAAATCCCATATGAGTTTTAGCTAACCCCGGCGGTATCAACTGTAGAAGCTACAAAGATTGCTGGCATGGATATTTTTTTATCTGATCAATGAAACTATTGTTGCTACAAGCTTATAAATTGTTAAACAAATCATTAGCCAAGAAATTTAAAAAAAGAAGAGTCTTCTCAATCTTATGATGAATTAAAGAAATTTGAGAATTTATATATATATTTATATATATATATATATATATATATATATATATATTGGTTTTTGATTTAAGTGGTGGATTCTTTATCTGTTGCGGTTGTGAAGATTGAGGTTTTTGAGGTGATTATTGTAGGAGAGGTACTCATCTTCCTTTCAGTAGAGTTGGTGTGCATTTTCCATTGCAAGTAGTTACTTACTGCGTTCAAAATCTCCAAAAAGAGCATCTCCAACCAATTTTTCTTAGTCAATTTTAAAAATAGTATTGTTAAGTTTATTATCATCATAAGTGGGTATAAAGAGAGAAAAACACTTAACAAACATTTTTTTTAATATACATATGTTAACTAACCAAAGAAAAGGAGATAAAAACACACACTTACTAGTTATCGAGCATTTGTTTGCATCTGTTTTTCAACACATGTGTATTTCTTAGTGGGGTACATACATTAGTTAGCTTAAAGTAAAAAAAGGATGATTTGAAATGATAATAAGAGTTAGTATTACCAAGTTGTCCATAGGTGTCTTACCCTTCCTAGTGGTTTTACTCCTACCGAACGACAACTTAGAGAATTTATTTGGAATCACAAATTTAGGGAGGAGATCAATAACAAATTCATAACTATATTTTATGTTTCCATTATCTCGTCAAACATCACACTAGATGTAGCGTATATGTCACTGATGACTACTGAGTGGGAGAATATTTGGTTCCAAAGTTTGAAATCGCTGAATATCTTATTTCTAATTTTTATTTCATTCTACCAAAATGGAATCTAAATTTTCGACACATACTTACCTTGTTCTACTTGCTCAACTCAGAGATTGCATATTATATTGGTCATGATGAGATTGTACAACTGCCCAACCTATACACTATAAATTATCTTTCTAGTAGGATATATGTAGAACTATTCCATGTCCACAAATCTATTAGGCAATGAACATAAAATCATCTTTAAATTCATGTATGAAATCGTATTCAGAGTTATGCTTATATTTTTTGTTGACCTTCAATAAGAATATTATTATATTTTCTTATTGAGCTATAATATTAAATTTCTGGCTCATATTCCCACGTACGTGTATTGTATCCTACTGATTAAGAATATACTCTTTCTTTTTTAAACGGATAAGTTATAACATTTGTTCAACTTGGGAACTCTGGTGTGCTTGCACACTTGAATCATGAAGGGTTTTTGGTATTATTTGGTTTATAATATTAAATCCGTGAAAAAGATGATCCAAATTTGAAAACAGAGTAGAAAGTTTCGAAAACATCTTGGTTGCTGGAATGTTTCGATTTGAGATAAACTAAAAAAATTATTTAACAGTAATGGTTCAAAAAAATTATTAAAGCATAAACTGGAACAAAAAGAGTCCGAACGATCTTGTGGTTCTTTGAATTAGAGCATCGCTCGGTCGAACTCGCCATTTTTGGTATCTCAAGCTTGTTTTAAGTGTTACATGTACAAAAATATATTTTTATTTCTAGTCTATTAAAGTCAAGTCTCAAACTAATATTAGATCATGGTAGTTGAGTATCAGATATCACTAAATAAATCTCGAAGATTGAAGACCGAAAAACAAACGATGACAATTACGAGAACTTCTTCAACAAAGAGGTATGTGAAGACCGACCTATCTTATTTACTCATCTTATCTACCATTCTATTTTATGAGAATATTTCGTATAGTTTTTGTAGATTTAATATTGCAAAGAATAAATTTCAAACTCAAGCTTGTCTTGGTTAAACTCTCGAAATATGATTCGAGCAATGGATGTTCACAGATCCTTGACAATCTTAGTTAAAAAAAATTATTTTTCACCAACTATTTTTGTTTTGAGTTGATCATTTGGAAATTTCCTAAGCAAACAGTGCATACTGTCCATGGCGATTGGGAATGTTTTGAATTTGATTGTGAGAGAAATACATGAACTACTTTGTACAAGGTACGCATACTCTGTATGCATCACCTAAGTCAGTCTGAATTCCACGAACTGTAGAGGTTTGCAAATCCGGTTGTATACCCTTTACATATGAGTTCGAGAACGTGGGGAGATAAGAATATCCCTACGACCTGACTTTGGGAATTTCCATAAGTTGGTAAACCCGGGTTGTATACTCTTTGAGCATCATTTCACAAACTTCCAAAATGTTTGCAAACCCGGTTGTACCTGTCCAGTTCCATATTAGCAGAAGCTCAAGAATTATTCTATGACTTTGTTCGCTTTTGCTACAACTCTCACGAAAACTTCTCAGAGAAATCCCGAAAAAGAGATATATTGGTGTTGAACAACAAAAACATAGTTGAAAAAAGGGCAATGAAAATGAAATCAAACGAATTTCAACTAGTTGAAAAGGACAAATTTCTACCTCATTTGTCTGATTTTGTGTTCAATCATTCTGATTTAGGAGTTTTAAAGCAAATTTTTGAGGAAAGTCTTTCATAAAAACCAGTTCTTGTTCTCGACAAAAAAAAAAGAATATTTTTAAAATAGAACTTTGATTAGAAATAAGTATTTCTTAAAATATTTGCAACAACCGAATCCTGTTTGGAAAACGTATTTATCTTATTTTTGAACATTGTATCAAAATTTCGGTTTGACTTGGAGATTTTTCATATCAATCAACATAAACTTGATGAAGCATAGAATATGATTTCATTTAACTTTCCTTTCGATTATTAATTGCTGCAGCGAAAATCATTTAAAACTCATTCTTTCCCATAATACCTAGTGAAGAAATCAGAGTTCGTATAGCTTCGCAACAAATTTTCACATCAGATATCTAATTTAGGCGAGGAAAGGTTCAAATGACGGTAGCCTCTGTTCAACGAGGAGATGCTTCGTCATAAACCAACAACAAAGCTTGTTTTTAGATCACTCACCGAGTTAATTTGTTATTTGCAGCGATGTGTGGTTGGAACTTTTCTGAGCATAAATTATTAACGGCGAAGGAGGAAATCAATTAATAGATGTCGGAATTATCGAAAAATTATCTGATATCCTATAACTTTAACATAACATAACTAGATTTGATTTTTAAATGTACATTCAAAGTTATCGAATATCGATCTGATTACAGTTATCATAATGAAAGCTGTTGAGCCACTATCCGTTTTAATAAGTTCTGTCGACAATCGAACCACTATCCGTTTTGATAAGTTTCGTTGACAACCGAGCCACTATCCGTTTCGATAAGTTCAGTCGACAATCGAGCCACTATCCGTTTTGATAAGTTCAGTCGACAACCGAGCCAGCCACTATCGGTTTTGATAAGTTCCGTTGACAGCCCTAATCTGATTAAGTTGGTCAGAAAAAGAACTCTCGACGGCCTTTACCAACCACTTTTTGGAAGGGTAGAAGGGTGGGGGTGATAAAAATCGTCTGATGTTTGTCATTGACCACGTGTGATTACCAGATACTTTCCCCACTTCTTTCAAATTTTCACTCCTCAGACAGATTCTAAAAAAGGTTAGTCCTTGCTTGAATCTCCATATTGGTCATTTGAAAGATTCTTTCGTTGTTTTTTTTCTTAAATTTTGGTACATTTTCTGGCGTTTCTACTGAATTTTAGGTTCTTGTTTACTGATTTCTCTCTAAATTGGTAGAATTTTTCTGGGTTTCTTATCAACAAGGACGATGAACCCTAACTAAATTTGAATCATGTGATTGATTAGATTTTAGAAGGTAATTTAGGTTCTATTTTTTTAAATCATATTTATGCAAATTATAGGATACTGATTATGAAAGAAAAACCTAATTGGGAACTCTAAATTTCAAATGCTTGTTATTAGGTTCTTTTTGGTTAAAGTTTAGAATTGTTTCTTGTCATTTGTTTTAGTGATTTTGATGCACTAATCTGTTCAAGTAGGATCTAGTAATTTCAGCTTGAGGAAGCCTACGATTAGTGGTGATGGTCAAGTAATGGAAAGTAATGGTGACGCCTTGTTGTTGTTGATAACAATATCGATGAAAACACTGTGAGATTACAGGAGTTGTGGCTTTATCAGGTAACGTACCAGTGTTGGATAACTAGACAGGTATCTTATTGGTAGGCTGGTTTGGTCATTGAGGGTTTAGAATTTTTGATACAGAACCGTCACTGTTAACAAAACACTGTGTCATTTGAGAGATGAAATGCTGCAAAAATTTCTAGAGAAGCATATATTGGGTAAATTATAATTTATGAATGTCTATGTAAAGAATCACAATAGTATTTGTTCTCTAACTTAGGTTCTAGGGAAGTAGTAGAGAAGGAGAAATATAATGGGTTTGAAGTTTGAACATACAATACAAGGGTTTCCTTTAGTGAGTTCAGTTATCTGGCTAAAGTTTTAGTTATGTTCTCCTTTTGAGAATTAGGAATCTTTTGATATAGAATTTGAATCATTTGTTGTTCTACAACCTATTGGGAATTGTGTTTTTCTTGATCATCAGATGCCTACATTTGTTCTAGAATATGAGTGTCTTTTCCTCTTAGTTTATGGGTTCTGTGTATTTCATTGACATAGATGTTCATCGAGTTCATAACCATTTTTAAGATGGGTTGAAATCTGTCTTGGTGTTGATTTTCTTGAAGAAATGAATAGTTTGTTGAAATTTTTATGTGACTTATGTATAATGATTTTTTGATAGCACATTGGTTTTCTTTCACCAATTTGTAATGTTTTTCAATAGCTGATGTACCAGACGGAGAAACAAGAATGCGGCGTTGTAGGAGAATAAATACCTCTAGTAATGCTGCTAAAAATAAAACTCATGCTAAGAAGCTGGTTCAAGGAAGGCATTGAAAGAATCCATGGTTCAGCCAACCTCAGATAGTGATTGCAGATACAGCAAAGAAAACAAAGAGAAACCAACTAAGGAGATAGTTAAAGAATCTTTAAGGGTTAATTCGGATGACAAGAAGAGAACGTTGGATGCAGCACTGGGTAAATTGGGATATGTGGAAGTTCACCGTTCGCTGAAAAAGTGCAAGTCTGAGCAATGCTTGAAACCAAAATTAGTGGTCGTGACTGCCTGCTGTTACCCCCTCTGACTGATGCAAGTAGAACTCCAAGATCATTTTGTAGTAATGAAAGTACTTCAGGGAAGCGACGCTGTAGTAGATGGGATTCACAGTGGAAGGAAATGAAGGTGATAGGGGTGGCAAAAGGAGGAAAACTAGTGGACTGACAATGGTTCTCTACGTAAAAAACTCGGTCCATTAGAATTGCCTGACTTCGTGAAAGAACCTGTTTCCATTGCTGATTCTCCAAGTAAGGAGCTGAATGAAAGACTTTCAATTATTTACTGTCAACTGCAGGAAGAATTGTCTCCTTATTTCCACCACTGAAAACATGGGTTTGGAGTGAACACAAGGGATGTCAGATTGCATGAAAAATTTATTCAAGGCTGATTCTGAAGAACCCCAGCTTTAGAAGTCCCACTCTTGAACCAAAGCCTGCAGTGTTTTTTTAATAAACTTTACTTACAATGAAGATTTGCATGTCTTGGACTCTTGGTCCAGGCAGATAACCAGAAATCAGTGGATAAAGTTGTTTCAAAAGTCGAGAAGCTACTCACGACGAAGGACTGAATTTTCACCAGCATGCAGAGTTACAGGAACTTTGCAAATTATGCATAATTTGTGTGAGGAAGGGCACAAGAGTTATGTTTGCACTTGCCATGAGTTTATCTTTGAATAGTTCATGCAGCGGATGTGGGCAGAAACCGTGTCTCTTTCACTTTCCCTTTCATGGTACCAACTCTGAGTAACAGTGGTGGAAAAAATTCTTCGGGTAGTTCACCATCTTACTTGTCGTATTCTCAGTCCAGCATTGGGTCAACTCCATCAACTGTTGTAAAACCCACAAAGAAATTGATGAGAAAAATGCCATCTACCCTTAACCATGGATAGTAAGTCTGAGCAATGTTTGAATTCAAAATTAATGGTTCGTTTTGATGTTTCCCATGGATGTGGAACTCCCGGATCATTCTGTAGGCAAGAAAGTACTTCTGAGAAGCAGGAACATGTGAAACCTCTGTCAGATTACCTTCAGAAGTCGCACTCCTGAACTGATGAAGTCTGCACTGTTTTCTAATAATTGGTCCACTGGAAAATTCGTAAAAACGAATGGAGAAAGAAACTGGAGCTAAGATCACGATAAAAAATAAAGCCATAGTGAATGATAGAGAAACAAATAGATTCACTGAAAGAAATCTGGTGTTGTGTAGAGGACTTTGCAAGTTTTTAAAAAAAAAAACAAAAAAAACCGAATCAGTGATGGATGGAGAGGCCCGAGAGAGACTTTACCATACAAGTTTCAACAAATTGGCTGATAGCCCATGTAGGACTATGATGGGCATCCAAACCATCACTGACCGGCTATTGATTGAGCAATCTTAATCTTATGTATAGAAGATCATTGGAATCCTTTTGTTCAATGTGGGACTATTTTAATCTTAATTAAAACCAGCTGTATAAAAGGTTGTTCATATCCGGTCTTTGTTAATTCTTGTGTTTGGGTTTTCAGCTATTGAAACGAGTTTTTTCATTGACATTAAAGGGAATGGCTAAGATGTACGTATAACCACGTTATTTTTCCATGCCACGTTGAAAACAATGTAGCAGCACCGATCAGTCCGTCCGTAATGTTAATTGCGTACAGAAGGTACTTTGCCCTCAGCTACATCTAAATGTGGCTTTACATGGTCTAACCTTGTGCGTACGAATTAATGAAAGCCATCTTTCTCCCAATTTCTCTGACCATACTTACTCTGGTTGAGTGGTACCTCGATCTAGAGAATATTTTACCAATAAAATTGGACATCAAATGACATTGTCTGGCTTTATATCGCAATGAACAACGCCACACTCTTTTAAATATGGGGTGATGCAAGTAGGCATCTTATTTTAGGTAACCTTATAAATAGTGCTTCAAAATTTACTTTCCAGCCGAGTGAAGAAGGTCCTTAACGAATAGTAATTGTTGTTCTTGAAGATCGGTTAACAAAACAACTTTGGTGTCTTTGTTGAAATTAATGGATTTTGAGAAAACATTTGAGTATCTTGAGCAAACACAACCATCCGTCACAATTCATGTGTTTTTCCCATTATTCAGAGATGTAACAAATAAATTGTGTCGTGGCTTAGAGGCATGCAGGGAGTCATCATCAAAAATAGGTTGCATTGACAAGGATGTTCAACTACTAGCTTTCTATTCAAGCTATATGCTAAGGGCTATCGAGGCTCATGTTACATTGAAGGGCCAATCACTTCCACTGAATATGGATGATGATTTTCTTAATCAACCATGTTATTTGCCCGAAATCGACTCACTACATACTCTTTACCAAGATTTGAACTTAGAATTCATTCTTTGTCTTGGCAGGATCAGAGGGGACGTGTTGCATGGCCAACTTTTTGGTTATACACCTATATATCCTAATTATCTATCTGTCTTGAAAGAACTGAAGAACATCTCAAGATTCTTTTCAGATTGCCAAGACGAACTCTTTTCTGAAGTGCGCACGTACCACTTCCAATTGAGTCTACTTGTTCTTTCGGGAAGTAATGATGTATGAATTCTTGAACATAAAAATTTGATTAATTCGGATGCCCGATGTTATTTGCTCATGAAAATGTTCCCTAAGGTGGACATGTATTCGGAAAAGCATAAGATGCTCATCGACAGGTCACAGATATTGACCGGAGCTTTCTCTTGGAACCCCGGCATCGTTGCGCAGTGGCCTATCCGTAGAGTTCACAAATGAGGTAGCTGTAGGTCCTGGTGTCTTGCGAGAATGGTTCTTCATTATATGCCAAGAACTGTTTGATCCAAAATCTTCTCTTTTTCTAGCTTTTCCAAGCGACCATCGAAGGTTCTTACTCAATCCCGGTAAGTTTCAACATGTTTCTTTTGGGATGTGTCTCTAAATAATTATTTGTTCTAAATTCTATTTATATTTACACATGTTTGTGTCGTCTGACCATTATTTTGCTGCAGCGCCTGTGGAAAATCTGCACCATAACTATTTTGCATTTGCCGGTAGAGTGATTGTTTTGGCTTTGATGCATCAAGTGCAAGTAGGCATCTCGTTTGATCGTGTGTTTTTATTGCAATTGGCTGGAGGGGTGATTTCCTTGGAAGATATTCAAGATGCAGATCCAGTCATGTATAAGAGCTGGAAAACAATTTTGGAGATGGATGCTGATATTGTGGACTCGGATGTTTTAGGATTGACATTCGTGAGGGAATTTGAAGAGTTTGGATCAAAAAAAGTGGAGGAGCTGTGTCCAGGAGGTAACAGCATTGCTGTGAACAGCAAGAATGGAGAAGAGTATATTGCACTTCTTATTCAGCACTGCTTCGTCAAATCTGTAGCCAAAAAATCGTCTTATTTCGCCAATGGTTTTGGTGATATTCTCTGTGAACGACGGTTTCAGAAAATCTTTTTCCAGAGTATAGAGCTGAAAGACCTTGACCTAATGCTGCTTGGAGGTGGTGATGCTCTGTGAAGGACTGGAAAGCACACTACATCGGCTTCTCTTTTTCTGGTTTCTGGACCTCTGTGAAGTTTCTTCCTGCAGGTGGGTTCTCCAAATTGCCGTCCTTGTCATCCGGTTTATGCATCGGCAAGGTGGAAAATTCTAGGCCGGTGAATTATTACAACTTTTTTTTTTTTAAATAAAGTTCCTCTTTAAAATGTCTGAACGGTGAATTTCTAGAAACACAACCACACTCGGTCTTCCAGTGCCTCAAATGGTGATGTATATATGTACTGGTGTGTCCGGAAAAACGACCACTTACACACCAGCCAGTCCCAAGGATGTCATGAAAAACTTCAAAGTCCCAACGACCACTTGATTGACTTTCCCGATCATACAAGACTTTCAAAAGTCAAAAACTTCTTCCAAGACAAGCTCAAAAACACAACTCCTCCGCCCCTTCTCGAGGAGGCCCATAAGGCCTAACAACCAACAAAAACCATATCCAAATTGGTTTCATTGTTTTTTTCACGACTTCTGAGGTCCGAACGACTTCATTCTTTCTCCGTCATCTTCGTCTTAAAGATAGTGGTTAATACTTCTGAGTTTGAACGAATTTCACATGGTTTTTGATCCGTCTCCACTTGTTTGTAATTTCTTTCGATGATACAACCTAACTAAGACAAAAAATAAAACAAAGATAATGTAAGGTAATATACAAGAAAGATACAAATATTAGCATGGAATTAATACCAACGGATAGTAAATTATGCATCTACCAGATATGGAATCGCGTCAATTACCAATCATGTAAGTGTAGGATGTCCATATCTCATTATCCCATTAAACGTAGTTTTAAGGCGCGTACTGATTTGGAGAAACAATGCAGCCTTTGGGTTATAAACTTTGATTTTGGATCATATTATCAGATTTTTTATGAAACAAAAAGTTTTATGTGACAAACCTAGGGGAAAATTTTGGTGACGAGCAAGATTTTAGGTCAATGACGCGGTTTTGAGTCACAATAATATATTTTGATTTATTACGCAGATTTCGACATACGGGTGGATATTTATAACGAGGTTCTATGACATGCCAAAATCAGATAATGAGGCAGATATTCATTCTCATCACCAAACCATGCATCATGACGTTAAATCTAATAATGCTTTAACTTGTTGGAAAAAACTATTCAGTGATCCATTATTTCCCCCTGAACTAAAAATTTTCTTTTGGAACTAATGCTGCATTGTAATCCCAAATTCGTTGTAAAGATATCTTCGGATTAGGTATTTATATGCGGAGACCACATATATTTGATCAAAATTCGTGTATGCTTAGAGCAGTTGAATTCTTTTCTTTATGACTGAAGTTGAATCTAGTGTAATAAATGTCTAATACTTTATATATTGCTTGTGTGATCCCCGTCAGTGAGATATCTATTTTCGATGCAGAATTTTTTTCTCGCGCAACTAGTTGTTTTTCTTTTAATTGTGCTTAATAAAATGTTTATTCAATTGGGGAATTCTTATTTCTAGGCCAATTATTTGGTTTTCTTGAATTGAAAGTATAAATATAATATGTATATCTTTCTGTATATATATACATTAGAAACCATATTTAGTTACATGATAAGTTGATTGCAATATATCATTTTACCCGATAATGAAATAAATTTCACGTTTTTTACTAAATGGTACTGGTTCAATCGAATTCGCAATATTGAATTTTTCTAAGTCCATACGGTTGGTATTCAACATCTTCGATTGATATTGAATCTGAACATGATCTTCTGTATTTTTTTTCGTCTTGAAGTTTGATTGGCTGGAGAAATGATGAAAATTATTTGCAAAAAATAATAAATTTTTTTAACATACAACAATCCGAAGCTTCAAAACTGTCATCCCAAAGTTAGTGTTTGAGCACCAGGGGACTTATCAAGGACTAGAAGATTCACGATGGTGTGCTCATTGCAGGATTGATGGTAGGCTCAAAGGAAAATAATTCAAGGTCGGTTATGTAAGTTGGAAGTTGAGAAGGAATTTGATAATGTTAACTGACACTACATAAGAAACATATTGAAGGGAGCTGGTTTTGGAGTTATATGGAAAAATTGGGTGAATTGGTCGCTATCCGCTCCCAATTATCTGTATTTATAAAAGGAACTTCAACAACCAAATTCAAACACTACAAAGGCCTCAGGAGAGAAGACTCAATGTATTCTTTCCTTTTCATCTTTGTAGCTGAAATCCTGACAAAATTGCTCAAGAAATATGAGGATTTAAGCATGATAGCAGGATTTCAAGTGGGCAATGACTAAATATATCTTATATGCAATTTTCAGACAATATCCTGATTTTCTTCAATGCAAAAGAGAGTTTATATGAACTTATTATTAATACTTGAAGTAGATGAGGCAATCACATGCCTCAAAGTAAACCTGGAATAGTGCATCATTATTAGTCTTGGTGCTAACCAAAAAGTGCAATATTTGGCCAGTATTCTTAATTGGAAGGTAGAGAAACATTATACGAAGTATCCTAGGATCCCATTAGGTCTATTGTTAGGTAATCTAGTGTATGTGAGGTCATCATTGAGATGTTCCATAAAAATCTAGATAAATGCATAAGAAGGTTTCCAATCAAAGCTGGAAAAATAATGTTCATATATAGTGCTTTGGAAAGTTTCCATATATACTTTATGTTTACCATTCAGATATATGTCTCTATGGAAAATAAAATGATAAAGGCCATATGATATTTACTTTAGGGTATTACTACAGATAAGAGGAAAATATTTTTGGTAGATTGGGATAAGTTGTGCAAACCCAAGGAATCATGTGGACCGGCTAGCAGAAATCTAAGATACACAATCAATGTTTTATTAGCAAAATGGAGTTGGAGGTACTAAAATGAGAAAACATCAATGTGGAGAAGGTTGTGCAACAGATATCAAATGAAGTTGCACTATTTCTAAAGGAGCATAAGCTCCCATAGGGGAGAGAATATTGGAAGGGAATTCAAAAAAAAAATGGCTAGTAGAGAGGATAGCTAGTATCAAAGTTGCAAGTGGACATGTTGTCATCTTCTGGTATAAAAAATGGCTTGTAAGTGCACCTTTATATCACTCTCGCCAAAAAGTTTTTAAACTAGATGATAACAAGTATGCAAGAATAACATACTTAGTTGAAAATGTTAGAGCACTGCTCGACTCGCAAGCGTTGCTATCCTAAGCTTGTTTGTCAAGTTTAGTTATCAAAACTATAAGTCTTGATTTCTAGTCTACTTATAGCTATGTCTCAGATTAGGATAGAATGTGTAGTTGAGCTTTAGACTTCACGGCGTTCATCGATTGAAGACGAAGAACTATTAAGGGGAGCTTGTGGAACTTCATCAACAAAAGGTATGTGGAGACTTGAACTCATCTATCACTCATAAATCTATTTGTATTCTATATGCTATTGATACAAAAGTCGTATAGCTATATAGACTTTAATTTATACACTACAAGAAAATGGGGGTTTACTGTCAAAATTTTTTTTCAGAAAATCCCCTTTTTTTGTCTCAAAATATTTTCTGAGACGAAATTTTTTTTGTCACGAAGTTGTCTCAAATACCCCGTCTGGGAAAGTATTTTGGGACAAAATTATGAACGGTCACGAGAAAAATTAATTAACAACTAAATATTCATTGTCAACAAAAGCCTCTTTCACCAATGAAATAAAATTGTCTGCGAAAGTTATTTTAATGACCAAAAAATTAGCCACCAAAAGGCACTTTTTTTCGGGCAAGTTTTTTGTCACAAAAATGTAAATTCAAGGAAAAACTAATTTGTCTTTAATGACAACTATTTAAGGCCAATAAAATTGTCTCAAAAACGGAAGTTTTCTGTCAATTTAATTTGTCTCTAGTGATAACTATTTAAGACCAAAAAATTGTCTCAAAAACGGAAGTTTTGTGTCAATTTAATTTGTCTTTAATAATAACTATTTAATACCAAAAAAGTTGTCTCAAAAGTGAAATTTTGTGTCAATTTAATTTGTCTTTAATAGTTATTATCTAAAACAAAATTTATTGTCTCTAATTAATTTAATTAGAGACAATGTAAATAACACCTAAATATCAAACTTTTGGAGACTAACTTGTTCATCTCCAAAAAAAAAAATTTAGTGACAAAATTTCTTGCCTTAAAAAGAATTTTCGGAGACAAATTCCTCCTCTCCAAAAGATTTTATTTTGTCTCTAAATTTTTTATTAAAGACAATTTATTTGCCTATAAAACGAACTTTCAAATACAGTGAAAACTTTAAAGACTAAATTTACAGTGACAACTTTAAAGACTAAATTTACCGTTTGTCGCGGAAAAAATATATATGGTGACCAAAAAAAAATTCCTCCCTAAAAACTAGATTTGCAGACAAAATTTTATTGGTCGTATAAAATTTTGTCACTAAACGTGTGTGTTGTTGTAATGAGACACATTTGATATCTCGAGCTGAGTTTAACTCGCTTACATATTTCGAGAAATATGTGTTGGTAAGCTTTCGCTTTAACCAAGTTCATCTTTTTCTTGACGAAAGTCAAAAGATGATCATGTGAAAATCGCCTGGTAACATCTTACATGATTTGTGTGAGACAGTCATTTGATGTAGACTCGGAATGTTTCGTATTGATCTATTGATCACTTGAAAATTGCTTTGAAGCTAATAGTTTGTGTGAGGCAGCGATTCTCGTCTTCTAAGAATGTTTCAATGATTAAAATGGAGTTTAAAAAAAAAATAACCATTGATTGGATATAGCATAGTATGCGTACTTTTATGCTAACTGTTGCAAGTCACTTCAAGTCCGGGAACCATAGTATGCATACCCGTATGCGTACTGGTTTAACAGTTGAAGTCCGGGAACTTACTATACATACCAGTATGCGTACTGGCTTAATAATTCAAGTCCGGGAATTTAGTATGCGTATCCATTTGCATACTAATTCAACTGAGGTTGGTCGTGAACGATAGTATGCGTACCCGTTTGCATACTGGCGAACAGACCAGGTCCGGGAACTCTAGGTATGCGTACCCGTTTGCATACCTGAGTGGGTTAAGTTCTAAAATCGGTTTATTTCGTGAACAAATACATTTATATAATAAGGAATGCAATCTTTGCAAACCGTGGCTATAATTTTCATGTATTGATTCGAGTGAATCAAAATCGATTTTGTTTCAATTGTGTTTTGTATACTTCTATGAGAATATAAACAATTGAACAACTCTATAACTAGTTTCATTTGAGTCATTTGAACCAGTTGTGATTAAGATGAACAAGGTTGATATGAAAGTGTTCATATGGCTAAATTCGGTTTACTATTGTTGAGCCAACCAATTGTACACGTTTAGGTACGGTTACCCATATCTTAATGAAGGAACATTTCATTTGCATGTAACAATCTAATGGTTGAAAGATATTAGCTTGAATTTAATATTATTTTCATCTAACGGTGAATATTGAATGTTTTGTTACCAAGGTAACATTGATTGCAAACCCTCATTTGAAGACTATATAAGGGAGAACTCTAGCAACTGGGAAACCTAATCCCCACGCCTCCTGTGTGATACTAGTTGCGACTAAGAGTCGATTCACCTTTAACCTAGGTTTTTCTAAAACCATTATAGGTGAACGACTTAAAGACTTCATTGGGATTCTGAAGCCAGACCCAACTATTATATATGTAGTTGCGTGTTCTGATCTTACTTTGTTCTATCTTATTGAGTACTATCTTCTCTAAGATTTTTTCGAGATTCAATCTCCGATATGTAAGATAAAAAGTAGTCACAAACATCTTCGTCCCATCGTTTGTGATTCCACAATATCTTGTTCCGCTTCCATACGGTTAAGATCATTATGAGGTGATTGATATTACTAGGTTTTTTTCAGGAATATAAGTATGTTGTATCAATTGGTTCTTGTTCACCTTGATTTATCAAAAGACGAAACAAAAACTCGTAGGTATTTCTATGGGAGACAGATTTATCTATTCAATAGACTTTTCTGTGTGAGACAGATTTTTTTATCAAGTCTTCGACTTTGGGTCGTAGCAACTCTTACTTGTGGGTGAGATCATCTAAGGGAATCAAGTGCGTAGAGTCCTGCTGGGATTCAGAGGCGTAAGGAATGCGACTACACCTTAATCAATGTGACATTGGTTAGGGCTCAACTGCATTCCAGTCCGAAGTTAACTTGTAGTAGGCCAGAGTCTGTAACGGCTTAATACAGTGTGGTGTTCAAATCTGGACTAGGTCCCGGGGTTTTTCTGCATTTTCGGTTTCCTCGTTAACAAAATTTCTGGTGTCTGTGTTATTTCTTTTTTGCATTATATTTGTTTATATAATTGAAATATCACGGGTTGTGCATAGTTAAATCAATTAGATAATTCAACCTTTAGTTGTTGATATAAATTGATTGGCACTTGAACATTGGTATTTGGTACCGTTCAAGTTGTTTCTCATAATAATCAGGCTCGCGGATTTCTATCTGTTTGATTTGTTGATTACATTGAGAAACGGAGATATAACTCTTGGATATATTTTCCTTCATTGAGTCTGACTGTCTAGTTTATTCTCTTAAAAGTATATTGGAGTTAGTCCATACAGATTTCCAAAACGAAATATTGGGTATGGTTATTAGACCACCACTTTTTCAACTGGTATCAGAGCAGGAAAACACGTTTAAGACCTTATAAGTCTGTGTTTGTAGCAATCTGACTCTATGGACAGAAACGCTATCTCTGAAAAACGCATCACCAGAGACAAAAGTTTTGTTTCTGTGAAATCTATTAAAGAGAAAGACCGGTCTATCTCACATATAGATGAACATTTTGTTCCTATGAAACAGACAAGTATTGATATGTGTTACCCTGATTATCTTACTGACGAATTTGATTCTGAAGCAGAAAGGGAAGCAGCCGGAGAGAGTGCAGCGATTCTAAAACTTGTTAGAATCCAGTCAGTTGAAATCAATAGGCTGAAACACAAGGTCAATACAATGGTTGGTATGGTGAAAGATCGTGATTCTCAACTAAGAGTTCTTCGTGAAAAAAATGATGTAGTTTGTTCATCTCGAACCTTGCTCGAGGCTAAATTCAAGGAAGATGACCGTGAAATTGAACGACTATTGAGTAATCTCCCTATTCAAGATAAAGGTCGACCTGGGGAGTCTGTCGTACCAACTACTTTTGACTCTGCTGTGATATTAGAAAACCTCACTAATTCTAATCATGTTTCTCTAACGAAAACAGCTTCAGAAGCTAAACTGCAAACCCTTCCTATTACTAATTAAAGAAGTGCTTGGTTCTTCCACTGATCATGGATTTACCACGTCTCATGGATGGAAGAAACCTTCTAACGATGTTTCTAATGCTACATACTCTAATCACTCCAGTGATCAGAAAGTATGTCTTTTTTGTGATTCAAAAGGACATGTTCAACGGAAGGGCAAACTGAAGCTGAATGACAATTACTTTGGTCGACTTCAGCACACCTTAGATTTAATACTCAAAGGTGTAACTGACATTCGGATGTCTAAACCTATTGGTTTTTGTACTCTCCCTGTGAATTCTTCCAGGAAAGTCAGTTCAATATGCTCGTCGAACGTTCGAACCAATTGTAGCATTAATACAAATTGTTCAAGGAGATTTCAGAAAGGTTCTTCTCAACCCAAAGTGAAGAATGATGTTCAAGATGTGAAAAAGGTACCAGTAGGTGGAAGCAACAGCGGGGATATGAAGGACAACCTTAATCTGATAATTGAAGGATACAAGAATCTTATCAACAAGCTGTCAAAATCCTCCATACAAACTTCTTCTGGTAAGAATTCGAACTTAGTCTCATACTTTTATGATAGTAAGTTTTATGATACTTTTTCACATCACAAAGGGTTTCCTTCAAAAATTAAAAGGAAAAAGAGGATTAACCATGAAGAATATGCATTTGATGAGCATAAAGCTCATACTTGTGCTAATTAATCACAATGGTGGAATGCTTACTCATAAAAATCATGTTGAGTAAGATTTGCTAAAAACCAGGTATACTTATTGGTAAAATGTTTTCTGATTAGTCGAGCTATTTTCTTATCGTCCATAGCTAAACTATTGTCTACAAACAGCTTTTCCTAAGTAAGGTTTTGGTTGAAGTGTTTTTTTTTTAATATTTTTTCTTTTTGAGCTACTTTTATGCTCTAAATTTTTCTTCTTGTGAGAATATAAAATTTATTGAGCCAAAAAATTGTGAAAGAAAATCTTCACGTAGCAAAATTATACTGTTTTTGTTTTACCTTGTAAAAGGGTACGTTACGGTTTTAGTTTTGTTTTTCTCTTAGGTTCAGGTTGTGTTCGTACGGGTACCCATGGTTTACTTGTCATGCACTATCTTTAGAAACCCTAAAATTTATCGTCCCTAAGAAACCATTTAAATACCAAACCTATTGAGTCACGTACGCGTACTCTAGGTTGTTTTATGTTTGTCAAGAATGTCTTCACCTTTTCGCACTTGTTATTTTGCAAGAGGTTTTCTTGATAAAAGTATTGGTTTTGAGTCCAAAAGGAGAAAGAAAAGAACCCTAGTAGATGTTGATGGTCAAAATCCTGATGCATCATGCTACTATGCCTATACCCATCAAGATGTTGAGAATAATGAGATGTTTTCGACCGAAGTGGTTCATGATTTTCTTAAATACTTTGAGGAAGAAAAACTGCAGCTCATTGATATTATGAAGGGTCTCGATGTGTTAAGAACTGAGTTGAAAAAGGTTAACTCTGACCTTGTTCTCATGAAAACACAGGTTAAAGATCTTCTCAATGAGGATATCTTCTCTGAAGAAGCAGTGGATGTTGTCAATCACAAGCTCAAAGGTCTCAAGACTCGTGAGGGTTAAAAATCGACAATTCTACCTTCTTTAGGGTTATGAATTGGTCGTACGTGAATCCTACTTTGTATATAGGTTATGTAACCTAACATTCCTTTTTCCTTCTCCGAAAAACTCTTTTTATCACAAGATTACTTGTTGAGCTTTATTTGTGTATTTCTTTCACAATTCCATACTTGTATGGAGACTCCAAGCATCATGTCTTATGATGGAAAAGATGTTAATATGATTTTTAATCCATCAATTATGAAGGAAAAAGATAAGTCCCCTTCCTCTACAACCTTGTAAAGAAAAAGGAAGAATATGAAGAAACCAAGGGCTATCCCCTCTAATCGCCAGAAGTTTTCTGGTGTTCTTGAAGAGTTGAAGGAAACAAAGAAGGAGATTCAACAAATAAAGGATATTGTTCTAAGGACTCTTGAAATTCATAAGGCCCTGGTTCGGCATCAGTCAAGAAGGTTTGTTGGAATTCACTCCTTGCTTCATGAACCTTATGTTCCAGTGGTTGTTGACGACAAGGAGTTCGGGGACGATAAAGAATTTTTCATGGGTCTTAATATCTAGGAAACTTCTTATGAGAATTTATTCTTGTGTTTTAAGAAGGATAACTAGGGTTTGGAATAGCCTATTGAAAATACGAGGGTACCCAAATATACCTCAATCTAAAACTTCTCCACCTATAAGTCCTTTCTCCGAAAGTGATTGTATATAGACTAAGTCGAGACAATACAACTAATCAGTTCACACTTCATGTGGTCATCTATGGGTACGAGATCGAGACAATACGACAACAAGATAACTTGCGTGATTGACTATGGATACAAAATCGAGACAATACAACAACGAAGTATGTTTACTTGATAAAAGGTTCAGACTTAACCAAACAAAATAGGATTGCTATCAAGTAAATAGGAATTAATGTTTGTGTATTTTACTTCTAATTATAATAAACAATTATAATTGTGAAAATAGAAAAGTAAAAGATATAGCAAGATTGTGTTAACGAAGAAACCGCAAATGCAGAAAAACCCCGGGACCTTGTCTAGAATTGAATACTCTCAGGATTAAGCCGCTATACAAAATCTAAACCAACTTAGTATAATTGAGACCAAGCAACTAAACCTATAGTTCACCTAGTTCCGTCTGTATCCCTGCGCCTCCAACTTGCAGTAAGTCACACACTTGGGACAATTCCTTTGGTTCGTATTCCAAACAGTAAAGGAACAATAAATCTGTTCGGTAACAACTCTTTTCAATCAACGTGATATAAGTTTGACAAAAGGCTCTTCCGTTTATCCCAATAAACTCCTTTGTCAAGTCATTAGATCTATCTAATAACAACCACCAAAGTAATTGTCAAGATTTTGCAATCAATACTTTTAATCACAAAGAATTGTATTGATGCCGATATACTCAACTAATCAATCCAATCTATCACAAAGATAAACTGATTATAGTTGGATCCTTTTCCAGCCGAAACAAGTATTGTGCACACCAAATATTATGAACCCAAATCAGATTCTTCTTCATCTTCAAATCTTCTTAGATCTTCAATAAACACCTGCACACAATCAACTTGAATCTCTTGTGATCAATCACACACAGAACGGAGTCTGTTAACAATGGATTATCAGAAGACGTCTTTAGATCTACAAACAGTCTAAAGATCCCCGTCGAAACTTCGATCTAGTTTGAGTGAATCTTATATCAGAAGAAAAGATTCCCAAGCATAAATAAACTAGGTGCAATCAAAGTTCAACAACCGTTAGTCAATTAAATCAATCGAAAACTAATAATAAACTGCAATTATCTAGTTTCCCACCAACGGTACTAATAGAGCTTCCCAATCCTAAAGAAGTCTTTAAACCGAGCAGTCGTAAGAGATTTCGCCTAATTAGGTTACTTTCCTCTCCGAATAGGAGGCTCCACCAGTAACAACACAACTAGGTAGTTTTTCTGGCTTTGAGGATTAGTTTGCTTGAAATGCAAACTTCAGTATTTATAGACCAAGGAAGTTTGGACACCAAGGAATTTCCAAAGCTGAAAATTTTCTCAAGATATGCAATATATTTCCAAATTCGGTTTCCATAATTCCTAGAAATGATTAGTCCAAATAATGACCGAAATCTCATTAGAAAATCTCCAACTAGTAAATGCACATTACTAATTTTTATTTTCTAAAGATATGCAAAACCAAAAACCTTAATTAAAAGATTCTCAATTTATTTCGATCCGGGATTCTCCTTTAGCTATTAAGGAATATCTTTGAACAATAAAAGATAAGCGCTAATGCACATGTTCAAAGTATGTCGACATCTTTACTTGGTAAATCCTTTTTCATATTTACAATCTTGGAACCGATTTGCCACACTTACAAAACAAGTTTAGAATTGGTTCATCTGACTTCCAAGAACTATGTCATTGATTATCCTATCAAATCACCAAACATGGGTTTCACGGTTCTACCAAAACAAGTTTCGGTTCTACCTCCATCTAGGTATTAGAATTAGTCACGAAACTTGGTTGACTAGGTACTAGGATCGGTTCCCACATATATATGGTATCTAACTTGTATTTGTTGCACACGTTCATAGGATCGGTTCCCAATAACTAAAAACTTGTTGCACCTCTTACAAGGATCGATTCCCCTTTTGTGATCAGTTGCACCTCTTACTAGGATCGGTTCCCCAATGTCTAGAGTTGGTCATACCAATACAAATCGATCATACCATCTCAGGTGATTACTTAAGATCGTTTTCACTAATAAAAGTCATACAATACAAAACTCAGGCCTTGTGAGTAGTTTTACCAAGATACATAAACAAGTTATGAGCGGTTATAATAAACATACATATTGGTAATTCAAAAGATTTGCAATGAATAACAATACCAATAAGCCTAGCGATTTACCTTTCGATCCATAAAACAAGTTTATGAATTATACTTCCTTTAAACGAATGTAAAACACTGTTTCCTAGGACGAAATCTTCACCCATACCCACACATAATCACAGTAGCATTCATACGATTATGTTGATGTCTTATATACGAAGTTCAAAAGATAAGCGTTATACTTCGTATTGTATTCCTTAATACTATGTCTGACTAGAGTATAATCATTCACAGCTTCGCAGTTATGTTTCAATATGCACGACTTGAAATATACGTTAGGGAATGAAACAGTTCAAGTAAAATATTACTAACCTCAAGTGGAAGGATGATGTCGTCGTTGTAGCTCCTTGCTTCTTCACATTCTTCAAGTCTTCACGTAATACTTGTAATATCTCATATCCTAATACCTTCAAGCTAACCTATACGAAGTTGACTCTAGTAAATAATCAAGCGACTCTTTAAGTGAGTTTTGATTCACTAAAATATGACAACCAAACTTGACAACACTTGGTGGGTTCAACCGACCTATGCTCTAACAATCTCCCTCTTTGTAAATTTTAGTGACAAAACTCTTACATCATATGGATAAAAAAATTACAAGAATTCGTCTTTGTTATTTCCATCATCATATGATATGTTACTCCCCCTTAGTCTATGCTTTACTTTTTCTTTAGATGTAACATTTAAGCACCATTTTCCTTTCCTTAGTGATACCAAATCAATACAAATCAATATCAGTATCGATTGTTTACTCCATATATTTCTCCCCCTTTTTGTCACAAAGTGACAAAGTGATGGTATTTTTCAATGATGTTGTAGTAAGATGATTCGTTCACTCAGATTTGTTGAGAATTTGTTTTAAGACTTAATAAAGAAAATAAGGAAAAATATATATACAAAATTTTTCACAGGATGAAGAGAGACCGAGACTCGGGATTCCACTGCTTTTCATATTGTTGTGGTTCAGTCATTAACTCTAGACAATATAGCTCAAACAAAACAAGTTGTGACTCTAGTTCTTTGCCAAAAATAGATTTCGTAAAATATTATTTGTAAGTTAAAAGCATGACACATCTAAAGTAATTAAAACTAAGCATGCGACATCTAACAAAATAACAAGTAATTAATAGAAATCATAAAGCAATTAAATCTATGCAAAAAGTCAATAAAAGAATTAATTCATTTACCACAATCATGAAAAGTTGCTTCCTCTGTTGTCCCAGTGATAGGGTTTAACTCATCATGTTGGAAACACACTCAAAGGATTTTTTTCATTGCTCAAAAAGTGTTTACAATGGTGAAAATGAGGAAAAAAAATTAAAACCGGATTTGTAACAGTTATTTCTGTTACAAACCTAATTGTTACAGAGAACGATATGAGTAAGGTGTCGCTGCCACTGTAGCATATAAGACTGTCTTGCGACTGTTGTATTCACTGTAGCATAAACGACTGCTTGTGAGGGTCAGTGTTCTTCGTCTTCTAGGGTTTCTGCAGCAGCAGAACCAACTCTGCAACTCGATCAAACTCCTCTCTTTTCTTCCCCTAACTCTCCATAAACCTTCTTTGATACTCCAACACCCTATATATACTACTCAAGCCTTCGAATATCTCCTCATTACTCTGAATAATCTCTTCATACTTCAGGCAGTAAAGAATAAATTCTCGGAATATTTTCTTTCCCATCTTGCATTCCCATGCGTTAAAATGCTACAGACACGCTCTAAACTTTCTGGTGTACGCATACGATTGAGTCAAGACGCTGTAGAGACACGCAGCGCTTCAAAATATCACCACAGAATCCCGCGTATTGCTCTAACCTCTGTTTCATGGCATATCCACGTAACTTCCCCTTTTTTTATCGAAACCAAAAACATTACCACCCCTGTTTGGATAAAACATTCCCAAATCAAACAAAATCCGAGAGGCAGTCCAACAAAAACTCCCTCGAAATCATGCCAGGCATCTCCGTCGGTGAAAGCTTACTTCCCCTGTATCACTTCAAACTGATCATCCAGCCAAATATAATCGATTCTAAAGCACATGCAAACTCTGTTAGGCCAAAACAAATCGTTCCCAAAAGTTTCGGCCATTTAGTCTCTCAAGAACCCCTGGTTCTGGTTTTTTTTCAAACCAGATTTTCCCGCAAATTTTGAATTCAAATGGGAAGAAGAAGGTCGCCCCTTAACCAGCTACTTGGGTAAAAAAATCAGATGGGTACCCCTTATCATTTGAGGTGCCCCTTATCCAAAAGTGAGAGTCCAAATAACACGTGTCCTCCGGGTGCAAATAACAACTTTTCGAGCCGAATTCTCCACACAAGTGTGTTTCTCCATCAACGCCTACGCATACACAAAAACACCATAATAAGTACAAATCGAGCACCAACAATACAGAATATTGAGGACAACTTAGACACAAAAATGTGTCTATCAAATACCCCCAAACTTATTATTTGCTAGTCCTCGAGCAAAACTAAAAAAAAAAAAATAAAACCGAGTTAATCTCGGGAGGGTTTACCAGAGGTGTACCCACAAAACCATTACTCCAGACCCTAGCTATCTACGCAGAACCTTGGAAGGCACTAAAGAATCTCCTTGGTTGGCATACTTATTGACTACAGGAGGAAGTAACCTGATGCGAAATTCCAATTGTTGTACACGAGTTTGCACTCAAGCATAATAAAATTCATATTAAGTGACAGAGCTCTACTCAGATAGTTTCTGGACATCATAAACCGGAGTCAACCAATCACATGGATAGATTAAGAAGATGGATGTAGAGAAAAACGTGGATGATGTTGACTAAGGTGAACCTATCCTAATGGACTGAGATATTGGTCTGGACTAGTATCAACACACTGGAATATACAAGGGAACCAGTGGTTGATAAACCTAACTCTAGGTCAACACAACTGGCATATACAAGGGCACCAGTGGTCGACTTTATTGAATTTATTCCGGTTGGTCTGGTGGTCTGGTCTCAATTTTTTTTTATCTCAGTCACTCTATTTCACCCTAGAAATGGTAAAAATAAAATAAAAAGAAGTGATCAGGATTCTTTCGATGTTTCCATCACGAGGATATGGCGAAACTACCATGTTTTCTTTTTCTAACACCTGAGCTCTGTGCTTTTATTAATAGACTCTTTAGATGTTTCCATCTAATCAGATTGGTTCCTCAACTCCTACAACCAAAATGCTTCCATCCACTTAGATTAGTTAGTGCCAACCTTAATAAGCATAAATTTCTAGTCTCTGGAGCTTATTTATTGCAACTAAGAAGTTTCTCCCATACCCCCAACCTTAAATCTAACATTTTCCTCTATGTTCTAAAGCTGAAATTAAAAGCATGAACAAGGAGAAACTGTTACCAATGAAGCAAAAGAGATAAGGAAAGATATTACCGTGTCGCATGAATATTGGGTTACCTCCCAAGAAGTGTTAAGTTTAAAGTCTTCAGCCAGACTAAGCAAGGATTAGTCACCACGTAGAATCATAAAGTAGTAGCCGGAATAACTGTGGGTCATCTGGATCAAAAAGTGTTACCCACAAGAAGAGGAAACTGCAACAGACCAAGAAGATACCGAACATACCCTTGCTTAAGACAACTACATCTAGTTGTGGTTCAAGTTCAAGCTCTATAAAAGGGTCTAAATAAAAATATTTCATTGGTTAGATTTCCTCAAAGGTATTCTGAAGATCGGGCTGAAGAGTCTGGAAATACTAAAGTAAGAACTTAGAAGCGCATAACAAAAGCCTGAATAACTGGGGATCCTCTAAGTCAATCAGATTTGACTCACACAGCTGACCACAATGAAAGAGGTGGTCTTCCTTAAGAAAATGTGTCGACCCTATTCTCCTAAAGTAATTAGGTTCAGTATCAAAACTTAATAACCGACACATCTGAAAATTATATATTCCCACAATTGGAAGAAAAGTTTTTGGTGGGAAAACAAAGTCAATCTTGGTATCATAGCCTGGGTTAACCACATCAACCAGAGGATGGGTTTCTAACAACTGAGCTTCTTTTTGGACATTACTAGGTTCGGGAAAACGTGTATGGAGATAATCTTGTAAGATGGTTGAGGCACAAATGTCAAGTCTTACACGAGGGAACTTTCTAATAGTTAAAGCACACGAAGAATTACCCCCAAACTTAGAGTTTTCCGTGTCTCTAGAAAGACTAGTCACAACTTCCCTAATTTCTAGGTCATCAGATTCCTGAAAATGGTCAATTGATTCTTCTAAGTCTGGTTCATCCTCGCTCATCTCTACGAGTTTATGGTCTTCTAAGACTAGTGTTTCTAAATCTCTAGACTCTAAAACATTATTCTCAGGGTAAACTCTTTTCTCTAAACCATCATCACAATCATATAAAGGATTACCAGCGAAAGTTTCTAGTAAAGGCTCATTAACTAAGGTGTTAATCATAGTTACTTCCTCTGATTCACTGATAGGCACATCAAATAATAGATTATCCAATATACTGCAGGCTAAAGGATCATGAACTACATCGTCTAAAACGGTGGTATCTCTAGTCAAATCCTCATCCTTTTGAATAGGTGAATAATTATTAAAATTATTTGGATTTGTACTAGAAACAACACTATCATTATAAATCTCAATCGGAGTAACAAATTCCTGATTACTATGCCTACATATTTCATGTTCTTCATCAATACTATCCTCATCATAATCATCTTTATAATAACATGAAAAAGATCGAACCTCATCAAAACAAGTAGTGTTACCAATTCTAACCTCGTCATCTTGATTATGTGAATAAAAACTATCCTTATTTTCGAGGGTGGTATTGGGAAAACTACACTGGAAATTAAGACTATCCTGAGCAAGTTTTTCCACAATCCTATTTGTACTCTCAGTAAATTGCTTGAGGGTCTCTTCTAGATATATCTTAGTTGACCGCTCTACGGACTCTTCTGGGAGAAGAATATTATAAGTCTCTTTCATAAATAACTTCCGTGTTGACTCACTGAAACTCTTGAGAGACTCTTCTAGAGAAATAGAAGGATTGTTTTGCTCGTATGACCTGTGGGTATATGGATAGTAATTGGGCTCATAATGGTATGGACCATAACCTTCAAAAGTTTCGCGTTCCCAATCACTATTCACACTATGGTCATAAAAAGGATAATGTCCAAGCTTCTCAGTCGGATACTCATTGTATTGGATATTATAATACCAGTTCGACATCCTAACCGCAAGGGAATTCTAAACAAACACAAAGAAGGCTGACTCGACCACAACAAGCCTATTTTATCTAGCAAACAAAAAACATGATGGCTCCACTTAGATTGTTTCTAGACCGGCTTCTAATACTTCGAAAGTGAATTCGTTACAATTTAAGCAAACCCCTCTGGAATCAATCCGAGTCAAAGTAAGTTGAATAGAGGCGAGGGAAGCTGCGTGGAGCTTTGATACCCAAGGCCTCACCGCATTACAAGGCGGCGCAGTCACGCATTCAACTCACAGAAACCATCATGAACTTCAAAGTATGCTTAAAAGAGTAACCAATATTTTTCGAATGACTTTCCTATTAATCTCGTTACCCTATCGTTCTCATTCTAGTCAAAATTTTAGGCTTAGGTTCGCGTAGGTTACGTGTTCCTAAGGAGGGCAAGAAGGAAACGGTGATGAAATCCGAGTCCTTATCTTGATTTGGCCAGGCGTTGCCCTTTACTAGAAAATTAAATCCGATTTCAGGTCCTCAGCATATAGGCATACAAAATCATCCAGTAAACCCGCTGACAGGGGATTCGCGGGTGTTTAGAATTCTTACCTCCCGTTCCAGACGGGGGATGAACCGTTGAAGTCGACTCGGGCCACAACTCCAATGTCGTGTACGAACCCGAGGGGTCGAGACGATATCGTAATCGTCGTCCTTCTCTGCACACAGTTTATATTTAAAACTACCCTTCCGTAGGGTTTAAAAAAAATAAAGTCCCAAAGTTCAATGTCCGAAAATAAAAAAATGTCCAAAAATAAAAGATTACAAAAATAAAAACCTTAATTACAGTTTCTAAAAAAAAAAAAAGAATATATATATACAAAAATTTTCTTCTTCACTTCTTTTGGATTCCTCCTTTCTTTTCTTCTTCGACTTCGCTTTTGTTTTCAGCACTTTCTCCCCTTTTCTTTAGCTCAGTTCCGAATCTGAAAGCAAACAAGAAATACCAAAAGGCGTAAAAAGGAACAAATAAAAAAAAAACAAATTTATAAACAAATCCGCGTCGGCGGCGCCAAAAATTGATGGTATTTTTCAATGATGTTGTAGTAAGATGATTCGTTCACTCAGATTTGTTGAGATTTTGTTTTAAGACTTAATAAAGAAAATAAGGAAAAATATATATAAAAAATTTGTCACAGGATGAAGAGAGACCGGGACTCGGGATTCCACTGCTTTTCATATTGTTGTGGTTCAGTCATTAACTTTAGACAATATATCTCAAACAAAAGAAGTTGTGACTCTAGTTCTTTGCCAAAAATATATTTCGTAAAATATTATTTGTAAGTTAAAAGCATGACGCATCTAAAGTAATTAAAACTAAGCATGCGGCATCTAACAAAATAACAAGTAATTAATATAAATCATAAAGCAATTAAATCTATGCAAAAAGTCAATAAAAGAATTAATTCATTTACCACAATCATGAAAAGTTGCTTCCTCCGTTGTCCCAGTGATAGGGTTTAGCTCATCATGTTGGAAACACACTCAAAGGATTTTTTTCATTGCTCAAAAAGTGTTTACAATGGTGAAAATGAGGAAAAACAATTAAAAACGGATTTGTAACAGTTATTTCTGTTACAAACCAAATTCTTACAGAGAACGATATGAATAAGGTGTCACTGCCACTGTAGCATATAAGACTGTCTTGCGACTGTCGTATTCACTGTAGCATAAACGACTTCTTGTGTGGGTCAATGTTCTTCGTCTTCTAGGGTTTCTGCAGAAGCAGAACCAACTCTGCAACTCGATCAAACTCCTCTCTTTTCTTCCCCTAACTCTCCATAAACCTTCTTTGATACTCCAACACCCTGTATATACTACTCAAACCTTCGAATATCTCCTCATTACTCCGAATAATCTCTTCATACTTCAGGAAGTAAAGAATAAATTCTCAGAATATTTTCTTTCCCATCTTGCATTCCCATGCTATAAAATGCTACAGACATGCTCTAGACTTTCTGGTGCACGCATACGACTGAGTCAAGACGCTGTAGAGACACGCAGCGAAAATATCACCACAGAATCCCGTGTATTGCTCCAACCTCTGTTTCATGGGATATCCACGTAACTTCCCTTTTTTTATCGAAACCAAAAACATTACCACCCCTGTTTGGATAAAACATGCCCAAATCAAACAAAATCCGAGAGTCCAACAAAAACTCCCTCGAAATCATGTCAGGCATCTCCGCCGGTGAAAGCTAACTTCCCCTGTATCACTTCAAACTGATCATCCAGCCAAATATAATCGATTCTAAAGCACATTCCAACTCTGTTAGGCCAAAAAAAATCGTTCCCAAAAGTTTCAGCCATTTAGTCTCTCAAGAACCCCTGGTTCTGTTTTTTTTTCCAAACCAGATTTTCCCGCTAATTTTGAATTCAAATGGGAAGAAGAAGGTCGCCCCTTAACCAGCTGCTTAGGTGCGAAAATCAGATGGGTACCCCTTATCATTTGAGGTGCCCCTTATCCAAAAGTGAGAGTCCGAATAACATGTGTCCTCCGGGTGCAAATAACAACTTTTCGAGCCGAATTCTCCACGAAGAAGGTCTCCCCTTAACCAGCTGCTTGGGTGTGAAAATCATATGGGTACCCCTTATCATTTGAGGTGCCCCTTATCCAAAAGTGAGAGTCCGAATAACACGTGTCCTCTGGGTGCAAATAACAACTTTTCGAGCCCAATTCTCCACACAAGTGTATTTCTCCATAAACACCTACGCGTACACAAAAACACCATAATAAGTACAAATCGAGCACCAACAATACAGAAAATTGAGGACAACTTAGACACAGAAATGTGTCTATCACAAAGGTACGAGCAAATAAAGAACAAACCGAAAGGATCTTGCAAATCTTACAAAGAGACTTGCAACCTATAAGAGTTAAGCATGAGGGTTCCACACACCATTTTTGATAACCAATATCAAAACCGAAACTACAAAGTAATTTTGTTTTGATATGTTGCCAAGGAAACAATTACCCGAAGCAATTTTCCCTAATGTTTAGCAAACCAAAAATCGACTAAGAACCTTAGTTCCTTTGCTAAACCGATTGCACAAATACAACCGCTTGTTCGATAAGACCAGAATTAACTCTATTTTTCTCATCAGGTTCTAATTATCCATATAACTTAGACCTTTCACTTTTAAACAAGACAAGTACTAGGTTAGTTAACTAGCATTTCCTGTTAAGGCATTCGATTAGACTTGAATAACTGAAACCTCCACTTTGATAATTCTAACTAAGATCAAGCATTTCTTGTTAAGGAATTCAATTAGACTTTAATAACTGAAACCTCCACTTTGATAAGTCTAACTAAGATCATAATTAACTTAGTTTCTCTTATCCGGAATCGAATTGGACTAAACAATTAACTCATCCCGAAAACCTTTTTTTTTGTTAAGCCATAAACAATTCATACAAACCAAATAAATCAACTTGCATAATTATTTACCTCAACTGGAAGCAATTGAAACAACATAGACATTAAAGTACCGCAGTTGCACCGAAATTTTGTAAGCCTAAAAAATTGATACCAAATAATAAAGCAAGATAACAATAGTTTTTCTTAACTAGAAACAATTAAATCACACACACATCCATACACAAACAATGGAATAAACATCAATTGTACCGAAATTTTGTTAAGCAAAAGCAATAAATATATGCAATAAAATCAGGCTTTTCTTAAATAGGAAAACGATTAACTAACAAAGTCGTTACCTCAAATTCCGCACCCTTCACCCCAGAAAGATATACCATTAAGCGCCAGTTCAAATAGAACTCTCCCCCGTTGTGTTGTCATCCTCTCGCAAACAAAAGAACAACAACAAAGACCAACCTTTACCAGAGAAAGGTTGAAAACCGGTTTTAACTAATGCAATGCAAAAGTTGAAACCCCGAAACACATATGCTTTTATGCTAAACCAAAACGATTCAATATATTGTGACTTTTTCACATATTGTTTCAATCAGAACCCCTCATGATCCTTTGATAAAGCCTACCAACATGGGATAGAACTTAATCATGATAAACCAAAAAGTCACCCAAACCATAAGGATTCACACCATATGAGATAGAATATTAAGGTTATGAAAACCGAAATCAAACATCCCATAAACATACATAGCAATAAGATAAAGCATTCAAGCACCGACTATATAAACAAAAAACTATCACAAGAAAAATTATAAACTAATAATTTTAATCCTTCATATCAGTGCTAAAGGAAGGAAGATTATTACTTTCAGTCTTCAGCTTCTGAATTTCTTCAAGTAGATAACCTTGTTTCTTGACCAGAATTTCTTGCAGCTGAGAAATTTTCGTGAAGGATTCTGCAAGAGCATATAATTATGTCTTTGATTAAACACAGAAGTGTGTCAATGCTTAAATACACTGATCTTTCTTCAGCATATTCTCTCTTTCCTTCTTGCTAAGCCAATCTCTCTTTTTGAGTTTACTCTTAATATCAAGAGAAGATGCAGACTTATTCTTAAGTTGATCTTTCTGATCTAGCATCTTATCAAGAGAAGATGTTGGATCCAGACTCATGGTTCGGACAAGGAATGACCAAAGAAGGAGAATGATCTTTTTATAATTTTCATACTTCCGAAAATATAATATTCCTATAAATACGAATATCTCGAATATTTTCGATTACTAGATTTTATTCCCATAATCTACACATAAGTGCCTTGATTTTTCTTCTTCCTCACTCAAAGATTTGGCACACATGGTGAGGAAAGAATTGTAATACCGATCAGTTGGTATTAGTATGAGATTTACTCTCATTATGGAATTTTGAACAACCAGAGTGTTCTTGATCTAGTATAGTATGAAAGGATATCCTTTTGTTACCTCAAAATAACGAAGTATCTTGAGATTGACAGGAGTTGCATATGCAACTTTTAGCAATTCTGTTTTTGAGTCAGTTTTTGCATCTTGTCTTATTTTTCCCTTTACCATTAGATGATTTAATAACATCGGAAGACATGTACATTTTTAAAATGGGTAAATCACTAATGGAGGAGGAAGAAATAAGATTGACAACTAATGCAATATTAGCTGTTTCCTCTTCTTCAGAATCATATGAATCAGAGCTCTCATCTAGAGTTACAGCCAGAGCCTTGCTTCCAGTGTATTTCTTAAGATTGGGATAATCTTTACAATATGACCAAACCCTTTACACTTGAAGCACTGAGGCTGATATTCATCATCTTCTTCCTGATCCTTTTTGACAGGGACTCGATCATGTGGACGAGAAGAACGATGAGTATCCTTTATGAATATATTATTTATTTTCTTTAAGAGATCTCAAAACTGTCTAGTAATCAATGATAATGATTGTTCAATTTCATCATCAGAATTTTCTGCAATCTGTTCATCTGAATCATCCATCTGTCTATTCCTCTCCATTGGAGCTTTCAGAACTTTTGCAGCTTTAAAAGCGATTCCTTTTGTTTGAATAGACTGTGATTCATAATCAAAGATCTTTAAATTTCCAATGAGTGTGCTTCGTGAGAGTGTTGAAAGATCATTTGCTTCTATGATTGCATGCTTCTTAGAATCGTATCTAGATGGAAACGATCTGAGAATTTTGCACACTATATCCTTTTCAGAAATAGTCTTTCCAAGTGAGAAAGAAGCATTAATTATCTCATAAAGTTTAATATGAAACTATTCAAAAGTGTCGTTGTCATCCATTCGAAGATTTTCCCAATCGGAAGTAAGAGTTTGAAGTTTAGCTTCTTTCTCTGATGTGTTTCCTTCGAATACGATCTGAAGATTATCCCAAGCTTCTTTTGAAGTTTGACATGTTGATACATGATGTTGTAGATCACGGATTACAACATGTATTATAACATTCAAACCATCTGACTTCTGCTTTGCAAGAGCCTTTTCTTCGTTTAAAAAATCTATTAAGCGTTTAAACTCAGTTTTCGAATTTTTTATCTTTGGACGAATATAACCATCAACGACTAATAGCCATGTATTAAAGTCTCGTGATTGAAGAAAATATCTCATAGCAGATTTCCACCATAGATAGTTTGTTCCGTCAAATCTTGGCAGTACGTTAATTGAAGTCGATTCATGATAAGTCGAGTTCATTCTTATAGGTTGGATCGCACCAAACACATATTGTTAGATCTTTTCGTGTTTGCCTGCTCTGATACCAATTGAAAAAATGAGGGTACCCAAATATACCTCAATCTAAAACTTTTCCACCTATAAGTCTTTTCTCCGAAAGTGATTGTCTATGGACTAAGTCGAGACAATAAAACTAATCGGTTCACACTTCGTGTGATCGTCTATGGATACGAGATCGAGACAATACGACAACAAGATAACTTGCATGATTGACTATGGATACAAGATCGAGACAATACAACAACGAAGTATGTTTACTTGATAAAAGGTTCAGACTTAACCAAACATAATAGGATTGCGATCAAGTGAATAGGAATTAACGTTTGTGTATTTTACTTCTAATTATAATAAACAATTATAATTGTGGAAATAGAAAAGTAAAAGACATAGCAAGATTTTGTTAACAAGGAAACCGCAAATGGAGAAAAAACCCGGGACCTTGTCCAGAATTGAATACTCTTAGGATTAAGCCGCTATACAAAATCTAAACCAACTTCGTATAGTTGAGACCAAGCAACTAAACTTATAGTTCACCTAGTTCCGTCTTTATCCCTACGCCTCCAACTTGCAGTAAGTCACACACTTGGAACAATTCCGTTGGTTCGTATTCCAAACAGTAAAGGAACAACAAATATGTTCGGTAACAACTCTTTTCAATCAACGTGATATGAGTTTGACAAAAGGCTCTTCCGTTTATCCCAATAAACTCCTTTTTCAGGTCCTTAGATCTATCTAATGACAACTACCAAAGTAATTGTCAAGATTTTGCAATCAATACTTTTAATCACAAAGAATTGTATTGATGCAGATCTACTCAACTAATCAATCCAATCTATCACAAAGATAAACCGATTATACTTGGATCCTTTTCCAGACGGAACAAGTATTGTGCACACCAAAGATTATGAACCCAGATAAAAAATCTTGTTCGTCTTCAAATATTCTTAGATCTTCAATAAACACCTGCACACAATCAACTTGAATCTCTTGTGATCAATCACACACAAAACCGAGTTTGTTTACAATGGATTATCACAAGACCTTTTTAGATCTACAAACAGTCTAAAGATCCTCGTCGAAACTTCGATCTAGTTTGAGTGAATCTTATATCAGAAGAGAAGATTCTCAAGCATAAACAAACTAGGTGCAATCAAATTTCAACAACTGTTAGTCAATCAAATCAATCGAAAACTAATAATAAACTGCAATTATCTAGTTTCCCACCAACGGTACTAATAGAGCTTCCCAATCCCAAAGAAGTCTTTAAACCGAGCGGTCGTAAGAGACTTCGCCTAATTAGGTTACTTTCCTCTCCGAAGAGGCGGATCCACAAGTAACAACACAACTAGGTAGTTTTGCTGGCTCTGAGGATTAGTTTGCTTCAAAGGCAAACTTCAATATTTATAGACCAAGGAAGTTTGGACACCAAGGAATTTCCAAAACTGAAAATATTCTCAAGATATGCAATATGTTTCCAAATTCGGTTTCCATAATTCCTGGAAATGCTTTGTCCAAATAATGACCGAAATCTCGTTAGAAAATCTCCAACTAGTAAATGCACATTACTAATTTTTATTTTCTAAAGATATGCAAAACTAAAAACCTTCATTAAAATATTCTTAATTTATTTCGATCCGGGATTCTCATTTAGCTATTAAGGAATATCTTTGAACAATAAAAGATAAGCACTAATGCACATGTTCAAAGTATGTCGACATCTTAACTTGGTAAATCTTTTTTCATATTTACAATCTTGGAACTGATTTTCCACACTTCCAAAACAAGCTTAGAATTGGTTCATCTGACTTCGAAGAACTATCTAATTGATTATCCTATCAAATCACCAAACATGGGTTTCACGGTTCTACCAAAACAAGTTTCGGTTCTACCTCCATGTGGGTATTAGAATTAGTCACGCTAGTTACCAAAACTTGGTTGACTAGGTACTAGGATCGGTTCCCACATATATATGGTATCTAACTTGTATTTGTTGCACGTGTTCATAGGATCGGTTCCCAATAACTAAAAACGTGTTGCACATGTTCATAGGATTGGTTACCAATAACTAAAAACGTGTTGCACATGTTACAAGGATCGATTCCCCTTTTGTGATCGGTTGCACCTCTTACTAGGATCGGTTCCCCAATGTCTAGAGTTGATCATACCAATTACAACAAATCGATCATACCATCTCAGGTGATTACTTAAGATCGGTTTCACTAATAAAAGTCATACCAATACAAAAGTCAGGCCTTGTGAATAGTTTTACCAAGATACATAAACAAGTTATGAGCAGTTATACTAAACACACATATTGGTAATTCAAGATATTTGCAATGAATAACAATACCAATAAGCCTAGAGATTTCCCTTTCGATTCATAAAACAAGTTTATGAATTGTACTTCCTTTAAACGAATGTAAAATATTGTTTCCTAGGACGAAATATTCACCCATACCCATACATAATCACAATAGCATTCATACGATTATGTTGATGTCTTATATACGAAGTTCAAACGATAAGTGTTATACTTCGTATTTTATTCCTTAATACTATGTCTAACTAGAGTATAATCATTCACAGCTTCGCAGTTATGTTTTCAATATGCATGACTTGAAAGATACATTAGGGAATGAAACAGTTCAAGTCAAATATTACTAACCTCAAGTGGAAGGATGATGTCGTCGTTGTAGCTCCTTGCTTCTTCACATTCTTCAAGTCTTCATGTAATACTTGTAATGTCTCACATCCTAATACTTTCAAGCTAACCTATATGAAGTTGACTCTAGTAAATAATCAAGCGACTCTTTAAGTGAGTTCTGATTCATTAAAATATGACAACCAAACTTGACATACCAACGCTTGGTGGGTTCAACCGAGCTATGCTCTTACACCTATATTGTGATTACACATTGCTATTGCCAACGATTTTCATCTTGCAATGTTTTTAGATTTATTTATTTAAATTCTAAAGTTTATTTGGAAGATGATTTTGCAGTATTAATCTTTATTGGTTTTATATATTACAAAAATTGTTATGGGATATGTGTGTTTGCGTTCGTTAACTATGATTGTCCCATATATGTCAAAAGTTATAGTCTATTATGTTATGATGCAAACATTGATGGAAAATATAATGAACTTTTGATGACAAAGATTAAGTCCATGGTATCATTATGCAATTATTGATGAAAAATAGAATGAATCTTTGTATATCCCGCAATATTGATCTTTCCCTGATCCACTTCTATGTGAAAGTATTGTATGGCTCCGTAAGTTCTCTTATGTTGAGCATTTCCAATTAAATTAATTATGGGTTCTCTTGTGGTTAATTTAATTGAGTTTTATGGATATAAATTCATGTTTCATGTGATTTGTTAATGTCCAAAGAAATCCTTCTTTTCTTGTGAAAGTAAGGTCGCTCTTGTTGTTCCTTTTGAAATGACATTTTATGGGGGAGAGATCTAATTGAACTTGTGATTAATTTCCAAATATTTGTGGGGAGTGCGGCTGTGGAATATTGTAGGAGTTTTCTTGTATATTTATAAACTCCTTGATGAATACACTAAGTTTCGACTATGTGAAATCATCGAAACAAAGTTGATATATTCTCTTTTAGTCATGAAGTATCTCTATGAGAATTTCATTGTGATCCCGCTAGTTTCTTACCTTTGCCATTTTATATTGACAAAAAGGGGGGGAATTATTTGTAGTTCACACAACATATACATATGGTTTACAAAATCATTATGTAAGGGGGAGTGGTTTTCATGTGAGATGAAGTATTGACTAAGGGGGAGTGATACATATCATCGTAGTATTATTTCCAAAGTTGTGATACAATTGAACTTTGATGTTGTGTAATAATACTATGACACTGTATAACAATAATTGAGAACATCTGTTTTCTTATTGTTATGGCTACGGATCTTCAACAACTATGATGCTGAGTTGAACATGTTCAGAATCACTGGAGTACTTGGAAGTGACGAAGATTTCGAGTAATGTTGAAGAACCAAGGAAATCAAGCATTTGGATGAGAAACTACAAAGTTTATTTATTTTGTAATCCATGTGTATTGATAGTTTTGTCACTAAAATTCACAAAGGGGGAGATTTTTAGAGCACTGCTCGGTCGAACTCGCAAGCGTTGATATCTCAAGCTTGTTTGTCAAGTTTAGTTGTCAAAACTAAAAGTCTTGATTTCTAGTCTACTTATAGCAATGTCTCGGATTAGGATAGAAAGTGTAGTTGAGCTTTAGACTTCATGGCCTTCATCGATTGAAGACGAAGAACTACTAAGGGGATCTTGTGGAACTTCATCAACAAAAGGTATGTGGAGACTTGAACTCATCTATCACTTAGAAGTTTATTTCTATTCTATCTCATATTGAGACAAAAGTCGTATAGCTATATAGACTTTACTTTATACACATTTGATATTTCGAGCTGAGTTTGACTCGCTTACATATTTCTCGAAATATGTGTTGGTAAGATTTTGGTTTAACCAAGTTATCGAATTAGGATAGAAAGTGTAGTTGAGCTTTTAGACTTCACGGCATTCATCGACTGAAGACGAAGAACTATTAAGGGGAGCTTGTGGAACTTCTTCAACAAAAAGGTATGTGGAGACTTGAAATCATCTATCACTCAGAAGTTTATTTCTATTCTATCTCCTATTGAGTCAAAAGTCGTATTGTTATATAAACTTTACTTTATATACATATGATATTTCGAGCTGAGTTTAACTCGCTTACATATTTCTCGAAATATGTGTTGGTAAGATTTCGCTTTAACCAAGTTCATCTTTATTCTTGACGAAAGTCAAAAGATGATCATGTGAAAATCTCCTGGTAACATCTTACATGATTTGTATGAGACAGTCATTTGATGTAGACTCGGAATGTTTCGTATTGATCAATTGATCACTTGAAAATTACTTTGAAGCTAATAGTTTGTGTGAGACAGCTATTGTCGTCTTCTAAGAATGTTTCAATGATTAAAATGGAGTTTAGAACAATTAACCATTGATTGGATATAGCACAACATGCGTACTTGTATGCTAACTGTTGCAAGCTACTCCAAGTCCGGGAACCATAGTATCCATACCCGTATGCGTACTGGTTTAACATTTGAAGTCCGGGAACTTAGTATGCATACCCTTATGCATACTGGCTTAACAGTTCAAGTCCATAATTTAGTATGCGTACCGTTTGCATAATTCAACTGAGGTTGGTCGTGAACGACAGTATGCGTACCCTTTTGCATACCTGAGTGGGTTAAGTTCTAAAATCGGTTTATTCGTGAACAAATATATTTATATAATAAGGAATGCAATCTTTGCAATATAATGTTCATGAATTGATTCGAGTGAATCAAAATCGATTTTGCTTCAATTGTGTCTTGTATACTTCTATGAGAATATAAATAAATGAACAACTCTATAACAAGTTTCATTTGAGTCATTTGAACTAGTTGTGATTAAGATGAACAAAGTTGATATGAAAGTGTTCATATGGATAACTTCGGTTTACTATTGTTGAGCCAACCAAGTGTACACGTTTAAGTACGGTAACCCATATCTAAATGAAGGCACATTTCATTTGTGTGTAACAAGCTAAGTTCAATCAAACGGTTGAAAGATATTATCTTGAATCAAATCAGGTTTTCATATAACGTTGAATATTGGATGTTTTGTTACCAAGGTAACATTGATTGTAAAACCTGATTTGAAGACTATATAAGGGAGAACTCTAGCAACTGGGAAACCTAATCCCCACGCCTCATGTGTGATACTAGTTGCGACTAGAGTCGATTCTCCTTTAACCTAGGTTTTTCTAAAACCATTATAGGTTAACGACTTAAAGACTTCATTGGGATTTTGAAGCCAGACCCAACTATTTTCTCTATAGTTGCGTGTTTTGATCTTACTTTGTTTTATCTTATTGAGTATTATCTTCTCTAAGATTTGCTCGATCAATCTCCGATAGGTAAGATAAAAAGTAGTCACAAAAATCTTCGTCTCATCGTTTGTGATTCCGCAATATCTTGTTCCGCTTCCATACGATTAAGATCATTGTGAGGTGATTGATATTACTAGGTTGTTCTTCGGGAATATAAGTCCGGTGTATCAATATGTTCCTGTTCTCCTTGATTTATCAAAAGACGGAACAAAAACTCGTAGGTATATTTTTGGGAGACAGATTTATCTATTCAATAAACTTTTCTGTGTGAGACAAATTGTTTATCAAGTCTTCAACTTTGGGTCGAAGCAACTCTTAGTTATGGGTGAGATCAGCTAAGGGAATCAAGTGTGTAGAGTCCTTCTGGGATTCAGAGGCGTAAGGAACACGACTGTACCTTTATCAGTGTGATATTGGTTAGGGCTCAACTACATTTCAGTCCGAAGTTAACTTGTAGTATGCTAGAGTATGTAGCAAATTAATGCAGTGTGGTGTTCAAATATGGACTAGGTCCTGGGTTTTTTTTTACACTTGCGGTTTCCTCGTTAACAATTGAAATATCACAGGTTGTGCGTAGTTCAATCAATTAGATAATCCAACCTTTGGTTGTTGATATAAATTAATTGGCACTTGAACATTGGTCTTTGGTACCGTTCAAGTTGTTTCTCATAATAATCAGGCTCGCGGATTTCTATCTATTTGATTTGCTGATTATATTGAGAAACAGAGATAAAACTCTTGGATATATTTCCTTGATTGAGTCTACTGTCTAGTTGATTCTCTTGGAAGTATATTGGAGTTAGTCCATACAGATTGCCGAAACGAAATATTGGGTGTGGTTGTTAGACCCCCTCTTTTTCAATTGGTATCAGAACAGGCAAACACGTTTAAGACCTTATAAGTCTGTGTTTGTAGCAATCTGACTCTATGGACAGAAACGTTATCTTTGACAAACGCATCACCAGAGAAAAAAGTTATGTTTTTTTTGAAATCTATTAAAGAGAAAGACTTGTCTATCTCACATATAGATGAACATTCTGTTCTTATGAAACATACAATTATTGATATGTGTTACCATGATTATCTTACTGACGAATCTGATTCTGAAGTAGAAAGGGAAGCAGCCCGAGAGAGTGCAGCGATTCTAAAGGTCGTCCTGGGAGTCTGTCGTACCAACTACTTTTGACTCTGCTGTGATATTAGAAAACCTGACTAATTTTAATCATGTTTCTCTAATGAAACAGCTTCCTAAGATAAACTGCAAACCCTTCCTATTGCTAATTAAAGAAGTGCTTGGTTCTTCCACTGATTATGGATTTACCACGTCTCATGCAAGGAAGAAACCTTATAACGATGTTTCTAATGCTACACACTCTAATCACTCCGGTGATCAGAAAGTATGTCTTTTTTGTGATTCAAAAGGACATGTTCAACAGAAGAGCAAACTGAAGCTGAATGACAATTATTTTGGTCGACTTCAGCACACCTTAGATTTAATACTCAAAAGTGTAACTGACATTCAGATGTCTAAACCTATTGGTTTTTGTACTCTCCCTGTAAATTCTTCCAGTAAAGTCAGTTCAATATGCTCGTTGAACGTTCGAACCAATTGTAGCATTAATACAAATTGTTCAAGGAGATTTCAGAAAGGTTCTTCTCAACCCAATGAGAATAATGATGTTCAAGATGTGAAAAAGGTACCAGTAGGTGGAAGCAACAGTGGAGATATGGATGACAACCTTAATATGATAATTGAAGGATACAAGGATATTATCAACAGGCTGTCAAAATCCTCCATACAAACTTCTTCTGGTAAGAATTCGAACTTAGTATCATACTTTGATTATAGTAAGTTTTATGATACTTTTTCACATCACAAAGGGTTTCCTTCAAAAATTAGAAGGAAAAAGAGGATTAACCATGAAGAATATTCATTTGATGAGCATAATGCTCATACTTGTGCTAATTAATCACAAGGGTTGAATGCTTACTCATAAAAATCCTGTGAGTAAGATTTGCTAATAATCAGGTATACTTATTGGTAAAATGTTTTCTGATTAGTCGATTTATTTTCTTATAGTCCATAGCTAAACTATTGTCTACAGACAGCTTTTCCTAAGTAATGTTTTGGTTGAAGTGTTTTTTTTTTTAGTATTTTTGCTTTTTGATCTACTTTTGTGCTCTAAATTTTTCTTCTTGTGAGAATATAAAATTTATTGAGCCAAAAAATTGTGAAAGAAAATATTCACGTAGCAAAATTATACTGTTTTTTTTTTTACCTTGTAAAAGGGTACGTTACGGTTTTAGTTTTGTTTTTCTCTTAGATTCGGCTTGTGTTCGTACGGGTACCCATGGTTTACTTGTCATGAACTATCTTTAGAAAACCTAAAATTTACCGTCCCTAAGAAACCATTTAAATACCAAACCTATTGAGTCACGTACGCGTACTCTAGGTTGTTTTCTGTTTGTCAACAATGTCTTCACCTTCTCGCACTTGTGATTTTGCAAGGGGTTTTCTTGATAAATGTATTGGTTTCGAGTCCAAAGGGAGGAATAAAAGAACCCTAGTAGATGTTGATGGTCAAAATCCTAATGCCTCATGCTACTATGCCTATACCCATCAAGTCTTCGACTTTGGGTCGTAACAACTCTTGGTTGTGGGTGAGATCAGCTAAGAGAATCAAGTGCGTAGTATCCTGCTGGGATCAGAGACGTAAGGAGCACAACTGTACCTTGAATCAGTGTGAGATTGATTAGGGTTCAACTACAGGCCAGTCCGAAGTTAGTTGGTAGTAGGCTAGTGTCTGTGGCGGCTTAATACAGTGTGGTGTTCAATCTGGACTAGGTCCCGGGGTTTTTCTGCATTTGCGGTTTCCTCGTTAACAAAATTTTGGTGGTTGTATTATTTTTTTTTCCACATTATATTTTGTTATATAATTGAAATATCACAGGTTGTGCGTTAATATCAATCAATTAGAATATCCAACCTTGGGTTGTTGATTTACATTGATTGACACTTGAACATTGGTCTTTGGAACCGTTCAAGTAACTCCTCTTATATTCAATCGGGCTCGCAGATTTCTATTTGCTGATTGAATTAAGAGTTAGAGATATTAAACTCTTTGATATACTTTATTCTAGATTGAGTCTGATTGTCTAGTTGATTCTCTAGAAAGTGTATTGGAGTAAGTCCTCTCAGATTGCCAAACGAATTGTTGGGTGTGGTTGTTAGACCCTCGCATTTTTAATTGGCATGAGAGCAGGAAAACACATTAAAGACCTCATAAGTCTGTGTTTGTAGCGATCTGATATGGAAAAAAGTGTTATCTCTATAAACGTACCACCAGTCTTCGATGGCTCTAATTACTTGTGGTGGAAAATTGTTATGCGTGCCTTTCTTCAAGCACGTGATTTTCAATAATGGGTTTATGTAGTTAATGGCTATGATGCTCCCGTTGTGGCAGTAAGGAATGCAATCGTTCCAAAGAACATTGGTGAATACAATGCTGCCGAGATACTTGCTGTGAAAAAACGGGGGTCTAACAACACCACCCAATATTTTGCTTAGCAATCTGTATGGACAAACTCGAATATACTTTTAAGAGAATCAACAAGACTCAATCAATTAAAAGTATATCAACGAGTTTATATCTCTCTCTTGATTTGATTTCCTCAAACAGAAACTGCGAGTACTAATCAAATACAAGGAATAACTTGGATGGTACCAAAGACCAATATCCAAGTGTCAATCAATATCAATCAACAACCGTTAGGTCGGATTCTCCAATTGATTGATCTAACACAAAACCTGTATTATTTCAATTATAAAGATAAAAAAATATAATCCGGAAATTGAAATAACACAGATACCAGAAATTTTGTTAACGAGGAAACCACAAATGTATAAAAACCCCGGGACCTAGTCCAGATTGAACACCACACTGTATTAAGCCGCTACAGACACTATCCTACTACCAATTAACTTCGGACTGGCCTGTAGTTGAACCTTAATCAATCTCACACTGATTCAAGGTACAGTTGCGCTCCTTACGTCTCTGATCCCAGCAGGATACTACACACTTGATTCTCTTAGATGATCTCACCCACAACCAAGAGTTGCTACGACCCAAAGTCGAAGACTTGATAGAAAAATCTGTCTCGCACAAACAAGTCTATCAAAGGATCAATCTGTCTCCCACAGAAATCCCTAAAGTTTTTGTTCCGTCTTTTGATAATAATCATGGTGAACATGAACCAATTGATAATCCAGTCTTATATTTCCGAAGAACAACCTAGATTAATCAATCACCTCACAACAATCTTAATCGTATGGTAGCGAAACAAGATGTTGTGGAATCACAAATAATGAGACGAAGATGTTTGTGATTAATTTTTATATCTTTCCTATCGGAGATATCAAATCTCAAGCTAATAAATCTGATTGTACTCGTACGATAGAAGATGCGAGATCAGATCACACAACTACGATAAAAGTAGTATCGGTCTGGCTTCACAATCCCAATGAAGTCTTTAAGCCGTTAACCTGGTTTTAGAAGAAGAAAACTAAAGGTTAAAGGAGAACCGACTCTAGTACGCAAACTAGTATCACACGTAAGGTGTGGGGATTAGTTTTGCACAATACTAGATGTCTCTTTTTATATAGTCTTTCAAATCAGGGTTTTGCCTTGGTAACAAAGAAACCAATATTCACCGTTAGATGAATACCTGATTTAGATTCAAGCTAATATTTCTAAACCGTTAGATCGAAAACTTAGCTTGTTATACACAAATGAACTGCACGCTTCTAGGTTTGTTAACCGTACCCAAACGTGTACATTGTTGGTTCAACAATAGTTAATCAAAAGGTTAGCCATATGAGCATTTCATATCAACCATGTTCTTATTCACCATAACTAGTTCAAATGACTCAAATGAACTAGTTAGACAGTTTTTCAATTGCAAGGAAATCTTATGTAACTACACAAGACACAATTGAAGCAAAGATGATTTGATTCACTTGAATCGGTTCATGAACTTGTATAGACACGGTTTGCAAACTGCATTCCTTAGTCTTTTTAAAGTTTAAGTTCAGAAATCATCTTCAGATATATAACCTTCTTAAGTTCACACACTAGGTTCGCGGACTTAAGAAACCGGACAGAGTTTACAAACTCCAGCAGAAATTCTCGGGATGGGAACTTCGCCGGTTCGCGGATTGGGTTCGCAGACTTAGCTCACGCAAGTAGTTTGTCAACTCCAGCAGAAATTCTCGGGTTTGAGAACTTCGGCAGTTCTCGGACTGAGTTCGCGGACTTGGCAACAAGCCATTCTTCCGGTTCTCTTGATCAACAAAGTTCGAAAACTTTGGTTCAAGGAATAAGACTTATACATAAATGTGTTTCCACAGCAATGCTTATGTCCATCATTGGTTATGTAATCTAAACTCTCATTTCAATCATTGAAACATTCTTAGAGGACGTTATATAGTTATTACACCATTTCTCGTCAAAGCAATTTTCAAAACCATTGAAACACATCATGACTTTACTCACTAGGCAAAGATAAACTTGGTCGAGCGAAATGATTAAAAACACATATTTCGATTTATAGATAGGCGAGGTATACTCGGATCAAAATACCAAATGTGTATAATCTAAGTCTATATATATAGCATACGACTTTTTGTTTCAAGAAGTAGGAGATAGAGTAGATAGACTTTTGAGTGACAGATAAGTTCAAGTCTTCACATACCTTTTTGTCGAGAAGTTCCACCGGTTCCTTGAGTAGTTCTTCTACTTGTATGATGAATCGCCGTGAAGTCCTTGAGCTCAACTAAACTTTCTATCTTAGTCCGAGACTTAGTTATAATAGACTAGAAATCAAGACTTATAGTTTTGATCACTAACATTGACAAACATGCTTGAGATAGCAACGCATGCGAGTTCGACCGAGCAATGCTCTAACAATATCCTCCTTTGTAAATTTTAGTGACAAAACTATCAATACATATGGAATACAAAAAAGATAAAGAAACTTAAGTAGCTCATATTCCACATGTCTAATCTTCAACATTCCTCGAAATCTTCGTCACGTCCAAGTACTTCAATGATCCCAAAGGTTGTAAGTTTAGCATCACCGCTGTTGAAGATCCGTAGCTATAACAATGAGAAAGCATCGGTCTCGATCATTGTTATACAATGTCATAGTATTATTACACAGCGTCAAAGTTCAATTGTATCACAACTTCAACAATAATACTATGGTGATATGTATCACTCCCTCTTAGTCAATACTCCATCTCACATGGAAACCACTCCCCCTTACATAATGACCCGAAGACCATATGTATTTGTAATGTCAACTACATATTAATTCTCCCCATTTTTGTCAATAAAATTGGCAAATGTACAAGAACATGATCATAATGAAATTTCCGTAAGAGACATTTCATGACTAAAAAGAAAGAACACACATCATCTTATTTAGATGAAATCATATAGCCGAAGCTAATAGCATTCATCAAGGAGTTTAAAGATACAAGATAACCCCTCAAAAATTCCACAGCCGCGCACCCCTCAAGATATGACCATTAAGCACAAGTTCAAAAGAACTCTCCCCCATTTGATGTCATTCCCGAAAGAACAACAAGAGCGACCTTAATTTCAAAAGAAAAGAAGGATTTTATTGGCACCAAAAACCATAAGAATGATTTTTTATATCCAAAAACTCAATCAAATTAATCACAAGTAAAACCCGTGACTAATTTAATCGGTCTACGCAATCAAATCAAACACAAAAATTGATCAATTCAATTGTTTGTGCTCAACATAAGAAAACTCATGGAGACACAAAAATACTCAATTAGATTAATTACAAGAGAACCCATAATTAATCTAATTGGAATACACAACCAAACTAATTACGAAAGTAATCAATTTAATTGTCAATTGTTTTGCTCGACATAAGAAAACTTACGGAGCAATAACTAAATAACCAAACAAGATGATTAATTTAGTTCAAAATGCTCAACATAAAGTACCTTACGGAACAACCAACAAAGCTAATCAAAAATAATAAACTTGGTTGTATCGTGCTCAACATAAGACACATTACGGAGCCTCACAGTAATACATACGAATATGGATCAGGGATGATCAATACTGCGGAATACACAAGGATTCATTCTATCTTCAATCATTATTTGCATAAAAACAATAATACACATAATCCTTTAAAACAAAAGATTTTAACCTATCTTCCATCAACATAATTGACAATATAGGCTTAACTTTTGTATTTGTCAAAAGTCCATTCATCCTTTTACCAGTACGTGAATACCGAACACGAAAGACTTTACTTTTGACAAAGTATGGGACCTTCAAGTTCACGGACGCAAACATACATATCACATAACAAGTTGCAATATCACAAATCATAAAGATTAATACTGCAAAAACATCATCCTCCAAATATTTTTAGAATTTAAAACCAATAAACCTAAGAAATAATACAAGAAGATGAAAAATAATAGTTATGTGTAGTCACAATCATTGCTATTCAAAGCACTAGTTATTATTCCAACTAAACCAAGAAGAAGACATACTAGGCAACAATGTCTTTGAGAAATTCTTTATCATTCCCGAACTCTTTGTCGTCAACAACCATTGGAATATAAGGTTCGTGGAGGAAGGAGTCGATACCAACAAACCGTCTTGGTTGATGATGTCGAACCAGGGCTTTCTGAATTTCCAAAGATCTTAAAACACAAGCCTTTATTTCACTAATCTCCTTTCTTACTTCCTTCAACTCATCAAGAACGTCGGAAAACTTCTGAGAGTTAGAAGGGACAACCCTTGGATTTCTTGTATTTCTCCTTTTTCTTTTCAGGGAAGGAGTTACTGGAGATTTCTCTTTTTCCTTGATTGATGGCTTAACAATCATGTTGACATCTTTTCCATCCAAAGACATGATTCTTGGAAAACAGTTATAAACAACTAGTTTTTGTGAGTGGAATTCACAATCTCAACAAGCAGTCTTAAGATATAAAAGATATCAGAGAGGAAAAATCAATGTAGGGTTCGCAACCTTTTACACACAGGTTCGTGGAAGCCCAATTCTAAACCCTATAAAGAGTAGAATTGTAGATAATCACCCTTTACTTTATTTGATAGAAAAGAAACACAAACCTAAGAAAAAAAAATTCTGAAGCTTGAGCAGTACACAATCTCATCTCTTTTGATCAGGCACATGAGACAAGATTTACCAAACAACACAATTAATTTGTACTGTGGTGAACAACAATTTGTCCACCATTTTCCTCTTGAGAGGAATCCTATGACTTCTGTCTATCAAGACGATTTGACCATACCTTCCTCTCTAATGGTCTAATTTTGTCTTTGGAAACCAACTTCTTAGTCGAAGATAAAATCCTACATACCTCGGCAGTCTTCTGGGAAAGTTTACCAATCGATTTGCTCTTCATTGAAGCTTGTTGGCGTTCCTCACTTGATGCTTGTACTTGTAACATCTTGATAGTTCATGACCCTTCTGAGAACAAAAAGAGCACGTCAAACTTGGATAGTATTCAGGCATCTGTGGTGTGAACGCCGCTAGACACACAGCGGATCCTGAAACATTAAAACCAGCGTTTCCAAAGGATGGGTCAATTGATTCTTCCAGCTCGATTGGATTCTCCTCTTCACCGAAACCATCAAGGTTGATATATGTATTGCTACAATTATCAAAATCAATGTTTTCACATAGAAGACCGACACTTGATTTCCTGTCTTCATCAGAATCATAGATCTCATACATCTCATCAAGTGTTATAGAAAGACCTTTGTTCCCAGTGTATTTTCTACGATTTGGGCACTCGTTTGCAAAATGACCAAAACCTTTACACTTAAAGAACTGTGTCATATCCTCGTCACCAGCCTCGTCAGCGTCCCTGTTTTTAGGAGGGACGCGATTGTGAGGTTTATCTGACGACCTAGGTTTGTCTCTTGAAAACCGTTTACTTCTCTTCAATAGAAGATCCCTAAACTGTATTGTGATCAAGGAGACTGATTTGTCAAAATCTTCATCCGAAAAATCATCCTCAACTGATCATCCTCAGAGACATAAACACTTTTACTTTTATCAAGTAATTTAGTGTTCCTTTGTGCTTTAAAGGAAACATCCTTTCCGATTTTTGATGTATGCTCATGATCAAAGATCTTTAGCTTTCCAACCAATGTATTTTTGGAAAGATTATCAAGGTTATTTCCCTCAACGATGGCATGCTTCTTAGACTCGTATCTAGATGGCAGCGATCTGAGAATTTTCATCACAATGTCTTTTTCAAGAATAGTCTTACCAATGCAAACGATGCATTAACAATCTCAGACACTTTGTGATTAAACTCATCAAACTTATCTTCATCTGCCATAGGAACGTTTCCCCAATCGGAACTAAGATTTTGACGCCTAGCTTCCTTTTCACTGGAGTAACCTTCGAATACGGTTTCTAAGATATCCCAAGCAACTTTAGACCGAGTGCAATTAGACACATGGTGCTGAAGATTTGGGGTAATGGCATGTATGATAGCATTCAAATCGTCGGAATTTTGCTTTGCAGCATTTATCTCAGTAGGGGTGTATTCACCAATAGGTTTGGGAACATTTACATCTCCAACTGCCACAACGGGAGCATCATAGCCATTAACAACATATACCCATGATTGAAAATCACGTTCTTGAACAAAAGCTCGCATAGAAATTTTCCACCATAAGTAATTAGAGCCATCGAAGACTGGTGGTACGTTAATAGAGATAACACCTTTGTCCATGGAGTCAGATCGCTACAAACACAGACTTGTAAGGTCTTAAACGTGTTTGCCTGCTCTGATACCAATTGAAAAAGCGGGGGTCTAACAACACCACCCAATATTTCGCTTAGCAATCTGTATGGACAAAATCGAATATACTTTTAAGAGAATCAACAAGACTCAATCAATTAAAAGTATATCAACGAGTTTATATCTCTCTCTTGATTTGATTTCCCCAAACAGAAACTGCGAGTACCAATCAAATACAATGAATAACTTGGATGGTACCAAAGACTAATATCCAAGTGTCAATCAATATCAATCAACAACCATTAGGTCAGTTATCCAATTGATTGATGTAATGCACAACCTGTATTATTTCAATTATAAAGATAAAACAATATAATGCGAAAATTGAAATAATACAGACACCAGAAATTTTGTTAATGAGGAAACCCAAATGCAGAAAAACCCCGGGACCTAGTCCAGATTGAACACCACACTGTATTAAGCCACTACAGACACTAGCCTACTCCAAGCTAACTTCAGACTTGACTGTAGTTGAACCCCAATCAGTCTCCCACTGATCCAAGGTACAGTTGTACTCCCTACGCCTCTGATCCCAGCAGGATACTGCTGGTAGGCTTTGAAAGGGGACAGAAAATAAGAGAAAGAGGAAGCCTACATGTTATAACCGCAAGTGCACGGTGTCGGTTGTAGCTTGTGCAAATACGGGTCGAATCCACAGGGACCAGGGTGTGTAAGTTGAAGTTTCCTAAACTAGTTAATCGAAATGCAATGAGTGACAATGACACAATGAAGCAAAGAGAGCAAAACAGGGCCTACACAAGGTGAGTTAAGAGTGACAGTGGCATATACAATGGTATTTACAGGGCAGTGATAGTTGCAAAATAAACAAAACAGATGCAAACCAAAGCTACAAACCAAGGCTGCAAAATAAACAAAACAGATGCAAAGCAATATGGCAAAACAGTTAAGAACCAAGGCTGTAAGCCAAGGACAGGGAGGAGTTTGTGCACTGATTTCAATGCACAACAGCTACAATTTGCAAGAAAAACTGAACAAGATGGCTAAGAAATTTAACTGAGCAGGGAATCAAAACAGGCTTGAAATTATAAGTTACTGTAAAAAGATTTGTGGCTAAGCCAAGGCTTAGAATCCACCTTGTGACCTAATCAATCAATGCAATTCTAGGTTGAGTTGAAGACCTTGAGCATATATTAGAATGGGAGGAAAATCAGCTTGCTCACTGATATGCCCCTAGTATTGACTGTCTTTTGACAGCACAGTCAATCACAGGCATACCAGAGCACTGATTACTTCCCATTGCTCAAGCAAAACAGGCATCAAGATAACTATCCTAGCAATACATCATTCAACAGTGCACTAGAATGAGACTATCCTAAGAACAAATCATAAGAACATAACATAACATAAACATGAACAGGAGCTTGATATAAATTGTAACAATCACATACTCAAATTCAATACATGTTGGAGTTCAGAACAGCTAAAATTAACAATGCATTTGAATTGAGAATCATGGAATTGAAAAGATTGATAACCCTCAAAGCTACAGTTCATGGAAATAAACAAACTAAACTATTCTACTGATGCTCTGGCTAATCCAGGCATGCCTTCTAACACACACCCATCATCTCTATTTATACACAAACCAACTTTCCCCAAAACAGGACCACATCAGTCCAATTAGGGTTTGGTGAAAATACAAATTAAATCAAAAAAAAATCCTACCTAACTCTGATAACAACCCTAATAGACTATCCCATACTTCAATTTAACATTCAATTGATTTCCCCCAAAAATTTCCCAAATCAGAAAAATTAGGGTTTTAGAAATTAAAATTAGAAATTTACCTAATCTCTGACTCCAATCAAACTTCGACCCATGCTTAGAATTAGTCTTCTCTTGCTTCCCATACCTTCAATTTGCCTCTAGATCGACCTAATTTACCTATTTCACACTTTAGGGTCTCGGTTGAAAATGTGTGGAATAAGTAAAGTAGACGGACTAGGGAGAGGGGAACAATGATGGGTTATCATTGTTCGACGCTGTGGTAATTATGGTGGTGATGGCGGAGCAGTTGGGATAACAGGTGGAGGAGATGGTGGCGGACATGGAGGTTGCAGAGGAGGTGAGGGGAGAAAGAGAAGATGGAGTCGATGAAAAAGAGTGAGGGGGGTGTTTGGTTGGGTAGGAATAGGGTTAGGTATTAGGGTGTTGAGCGGATGTATCAGAATTCGATGTCTAGTGAGTTAAAGCGTTGGATCGACACATCTGGATCGAATCTATCGGCTGAGATGGCAATGCTTGCAGCGACCATAGGATTGTGAGACACAACAAAACTGATGGCTCCAGATGGAGTTAGGTGCTGTAGTGTTAGACAGGAGCTTCAGAGTTTTATGCACTGTGATGAAGCGACCGTTGGATGATGGAATGGATCCAATCTGACGGTTAAGAGGCGAAACGGGTTTGGGTATTGATTTTAGGCTTAGAAAATGGGTTTGGGTTTAGGAAATGTGTTTGGACTTAAACAATCTTGAGCCCACTTATTCTTTAAGAACAATTCTTCCTCTTCAAGCCCAGTTCTAGCCTTTTGGTCTTGCGCACAACATTCTTCGCGGCTTCCTTGTGTGATTCCTCTTGGCTTCCACCACTTTTCTGCTCTTTTTGCTCCGCTATTCATCCAAACTTTATTTATTACCTAAAAATGCAAAATTAGTTAATAAAAATATTTATTCTTGAAAACCAAGAACATACAGAATATGGGATAAAATGTAGAATTAATGCACAAAAGATGAGTTAAATGCCAACAAAAAGATATAGAAATATGCACTTTTTAGCACTCATCAAATACCCCCAAAACTGAATTTTACTTGTCCTCAAGTAAAACAAAACTAAGGAAATCCTACCTATACCACTGTCGCTGGTCTCTCGAATGCATTTAGCATATGCACTAAGCCTTTTAAACCACTAAGTGTCCCTAGTGGACGAGTGAAGTCTCGTGAAGGTTTTCTTAGAACGTACCTACAAAGTTCTAGGACAAAATATAAGCTCAGATTCCATCAAATGTGACATGTGCAAGACAGTAGAAGCTCACAGCAAAATGGAGATGTCAATCTAGCTATCTAAGGCACAATCCTAGCACTGATAACAACTAAAGACACGTGATAAGAGTGTAAAGTGTATCTACACATGTTTCTAGAATGACCTGAAGTTATGACTACTAATCACCAAGAGATAGTTTTTAGGCTAAGAACCGAATTCTAAGCCAAGCTAGCTGTCCGGCTTTACGAGAATTGTGAATGTTCACTCAATGAGTTGGTGATATTTCAGTTTACCCGCGTTATACATCGATGGCTGCACCCTCCTTGCTTATTACAAGACTATTTACAACAAAAAGATGACTCTTTACATGACTCTTATTTACATTGATTACTCTCTTTTATTTTTGGAACAAAAGAGAATATTGTCTTTAACATGACAAAACATGGAATAAATACTTGATTTTTTTTTATTTTTTTTTATTTTTTTTTATTTTTTTTTATTTTTTTTTATTTTTTTTTATTTTTTTTTGAAGAAATAACTTTGATCTTTACAACATAGTAACACTTTTGATACATGAACAAAAAGAAAAACATAATTACATGACTCTTAGCAAGAGGTGGCCCTTATCGAATGCATCCGACCAAATTCTATGGTTGATTTTCTTAACGTATCCTCCAACTTCTATCCCAGCCAACCAAAGAACAAGCTAGTCAAGTCTCATTCAGTATTCTAAAGTGATTGGCAATCTAACTTCCTATCAAACACCTTGAAGATCGAGGCTATACATGTATTGGTAGATCGTGCGCGTGCAAGTTTCTTATCACATATGAATTGTGCTAGAATCAGGGTGCCTAAATATCTAGACTAAGACTCCTAAAATTTACATATTTGCACAAGAGTCAACATTTCAAAGTAAATGAGCTCCATTTTTATGATTTTTTTTTTTTTTTTTTTTTTTTTGGAATTTTTAATTATTTCAAAAAGAAGGAGTTCTTGTTTTCAATTATGGCATATTATCAAAGTATCTACTTTTCACCCCCAAACCTAAACTAAACATTGTCCTCAATGTTTCAAAATATGAAAAGAATTATAACATACGAAGAGGATTATGCTGAGTAGAGAAAAAGGAAAGAGAATACCCGATTTGACGGCGAAAGCAAAATTAGAACTCCGTTATTCAACGCAAAAATCCAACATATTTCAGTTAAGAGTCACATTGGATTAGCAAAATATGTACAAAAAAAACAAAAGATTTAACTAAGAAACTATCTACTAGATTCTATACAAGAAAATTTGGTTTTTAATGGGATTGGACTTTTAGGGAAAAGTTTGGTTTTGGCGGGAGACATTTGGTTTTGGCGGGAGACATTTGGAAACTTTTGGTTTTTTAAAGGGAGCAAATAGCTTTGTGTTTCTTGGGAATTTTGGAAAAGAAATTTGGTTTTTTATGGGATGAGGAAAATTTTTGGTTTTTAAAGGGAGCAAAGCCTTTTGGTTTTTAATGGGTTAAAGAAAAAACTTTTGGTTTAAATGGGATGAAGAAACCTTGGTTTCTATTCGGGAAAAAGCCCAGATAATGGGTAGATCTTTTAGTGCTTTTGGAGAGGCCCAGCTGTGAGTTTTGAAGAAGAAGCCCAGATGACGTTTTTGAAAAATAGGCCCACTGCTCGCGTGTAAAGCCCAGCTGTGAGTTTTGAAGAAGAAGCCCACCGCTTGTGAGTAAGGCTCACTGTTGGTTTGTGGGAATTTGCACGGCCCAACTGAGAAATTTGGACGAAGCCCAGCTGGTTTTTTTGAAAAACAGGCCCAGCGTTTGAGGGTTTTAAGTTCGTTTTGGCCCAGTTAGTTAAGGTCCAGAGTTTGTTAGGAACTGAGCCCAGTATTTGTTCAATAGGGCCTAAGGTTCAGTTCTGTTAAAACTACAAGCCCATAAACAAGTTAGATAAGCCCACAGATGGTTACCAGTTCAGCTGGGTTTAATCCCAGATTTCAAAAACACAAACTTATTACAAACCCAACAAAATGGATAAGCCCAGTGTCTAAAAAAACACACAGTTGTTGGGTTTAGGCTTACACTCTTAGCAAAGCCCAGCTGCTCAGAAATTTCAGTTGCACAACCCAGTTGGGCTTGGTTCTCAGCAGCAACAAGCTTGGCCTGGCTCACAGCAGCGGCAACAGGACATCAAGGGAAGGAAAGACAGCAGCAGCAGTAGGGGACCAGCAACACAGGCTCAGCTCAACAACAGCAGCTGTAGCAGCTCAAGGCAAGTTGCAAAGCACAGCAGCCTTTGAACAGCAGCACAGCAAGGTACCTGGACAGCTCAAGGAGAAGATTAGTTTCTTGCTAGAAGTTGAGAAGTTCAGCTGCACTACACAGCAGCTACTAAAACAGCAAGTTACACTAAAATGCAAGAATGCAATGCATGATGAGTATGCTAGAATGAAACAATATGCAAAAGAGTATGCAATGATGCAAATGAACTAACATGCAAAAACAGCCAAGAAAAATTCAACACAACACAACCAAGTCCCCGGCAACGGCGCCAAAAACTTGGTAGGCTTTGAAAGGGGACAGAAAATAAGAGCAAGAGGAAGCCTACATGTTATAACCGCAAGTGCACGGTGTCGGTTGTAGCTTGTGCAAATACGGGTCGAATCTACAGGGACTAGGGTGTGTAAGTTGAAGTTTCCTAAACTAGTTAATCTAAATGCAATGAGTGACAATGACACAATGAAGCAAAGAGAGCAAAAAAGGGCCTACACAAGGTGAGTTAAAGGTGACAATGGCATATACAATGGTATTTACAGGGCAGTGATAGTTGCAAAATAAACAAAACAGATGCAAAGCAATATGGCAAAACAGTTAAGAACCAAGGCTGTAAGCCAAGGGCAGGGAGGAGTTTGTGCACTGATTTCAATGCACAACAGCTACAATTTGCAAGAAAAACTGAACAAGATGGCTAAAAAATTTAACTGAGCAGGGAATCAAAACAGGCTTGAAATTATAAGTGACTGTAAAAAGATTTGTGGCTAAGCCAAGGCTTAGAATCCACCTTGTGACCTAATCAAGCAATGCAATTCTAGGTTGAGTTGAAGACCTTGAGCATATATTAGAATGGGAGGAAAATCAGCTTGCTCACTGATATGCCCCTAGTATTGACTGTCTTTTGACAGCACAGTCAATCACAGGCATACCAGAGCACTGATTACTTCCCATTGCTCAAGCAAAACAGGCATCAAGATAACTATCCTAGCAATACATCATTCAAAAGTGCACTAGAATGAGACTATCCTAAGAACAAATCATAAGAACATAACATAACATAAACATGAACAGGAGCTTGATATAAATTGTAACAATCACATACTCAAATTCAATACATGTTGGAGTTCAGAACAGCTAAAATTAACAATGCATTTGAATTGAGAATCATGGAATTGAAAAGATTGATAACCCTCAAAGCTACAGTTCATGGAAATAAACAAACTAAACTATTCTACTGATGCTCTGGCTAATCCAGGCATGCCTTCTAACACACACCCATCATCTCTATTTATACACAAACCAACTTTCCCCAAAACAGGACCACATCAGTCCAATTAGGGTTTGGTGAAAATACAAATTAAATCAAAAAAAAATCCTACCTAACTCTGATAACAACCCTAATAGACTATCCCATACTTCAATTCAACATTCAATTGATTTCCCCCAAAAATTTCCCAAATCAGAAAAATTTGGGTTTTAGAAATTAAAATTAGAAATTTACCTAATCTCTGACTCCAATCAAACTTCGACCCATGCTTAGAATTAGTCTTCTCTTGCTTCCCATACCTTCAATTTGCCTCTAGATCGACCTAATTTACCTATTTCACACTTTAGGGTTTCGGTTGAAAATGTGTGGAATAAGTAAAGTAGACGGACTAGGGAGAGGGGAACAATGATGGGTTATCATTGTTCGACGCTGTGGTAATTATGGTGGTGATGGCGGAGCAGTTGGGATAACAGGTGGAGGAGATGGTGGCGGACATGGAGGTTGCAGAGGAGGTGAGGGGAGAAAGAGAAGATGGAGTCGATGAAAAAGAGTGAGGGGGGTGTTTGGTTGGGTAGGAATAGGGTTAGGTATTAGGGTGTTGAGAGGATGTATCAGAATTCGATGTCCAGTGAGTTAAAGCATTGGATCGACACATCTGGATCGAATCTATCGGCTGAGATGGCAATGCTTGCAGCGACCGTAGGATTGTGAGACACAACAAAACTGATGGCTCCAGATGGAGTTAGGTGCTGTAGTGTTAGACAGGAGCTTCAAAGTTTGATGCACTGTGATGAAGCGACCGTTGGATGATGGAATGGATCCAATCTGACGGTTAAGAGGCGAAACGGGTTTGGGTATTGATTTTAGGCTTAGAAAATGGGTTTGGGTTTAGGAAATGTGTTTGGGCTTAAACAATCTTGAGCCCACTTCTTCTTTAAGAACAATTCTTCCTCTTCAAGCCCAGTTCTAGCCTTTTGGTCTTGCGCACAACATTCTTCGCGGCTTGCTTGTGTGATTCCTCTTGGCTTCCACCACTTTTCTGCTCTTTTTGCTCCGCTATTCATCCAAACTTTATTTATTACTTAAAAATGCAAAATTAGTTAATAAAAATATTTATTCTTGAAAACCAAGAAAATACAGAATATGGGATAAAATGTAGAATTAATGCACAAAAGATGAGTTAAATGCCAACAAAAAGATATAGAAATATGCACTTTTTAGAACTCATCAACTGCGCACTTGGTTCTCTTAGCTGATCTCAGCCACAACTAACAGTTGCTACGACCCAAAATCGCAGGCTTTGACAATAAACAAATCTGTCTCACACAGACAAGTCTATCAAAGGATCAATCTGTCTCCCACAGAAAAATCCTAAAGTTTTTGTTCCGTCTTTTGATAATAATCAAGGTGAACAGGAACCAATTGATAATCCGGTCTTATATTCCCGAAGAACAACCTAGATTAATCAATCACCTCACAACAATCTTAATCGTATGGTAGCGAAACAAGATGTTGTGGAATCACAAACAATGAGACGAAGATGTTTGTGATTACTTTTTATATCTTGCCTATTGGAGATATCAAATCTCAAGCCAATCAATCTGATTGTACTCGTACGATAGAAGATGCAAGATCAGATCACACAACTACGATAAAAGTCGTATCGGTCTGGCTTCACAATCCCAATGAAGTCTTTAAGTCGTTAACCTGGTTTTAGAAGAAGAAAACCAAAGGTTAAAGGAGAACCGACTCTAGTACGCAAACTAGTATCACACGTAAGGTGTGGGGATTAATTTTGCACAATACTAGATGTCTCCTTTATATAGTCGTTCAAATCAGGGTTTTGCCTTGGTAACAAAGCAACCAATATTCACCGTTAGATGTAAACATGATTTAGATTCAAGCTAAAATTTCTCAACCGTTAGATCGAAAACATAGCTTGTTATACACAAATGAACTGCACGCTTCTAGGTTTGTTAACCGTACCCAAACGCGCACATTGTTGGTTCAACAATAGTTAACCAAGAGGTTAGCCATATGAGCATTTCATATCAACCATGTTCTTCTTCACCATAACTAGTTCAAATGACTCAAATGAACTAGTTAGAGAGTTGTTCAATTGCAAGGAAATCTAATGTAACTACACAAGACACAATTGAAGCAAAGATGATTTGATTCATTTCAATCGGTTCATGAACTTTTATATCCACGGTTTGCAAACTGCATTCCTTAGTCTTTTTAAAGTTTAAGTTCAGAAATCATCTTCAGATATATAACCTTCTCAAGTTCGCACACTAGGTTCGCGGACTTAAGAAACCGGACAGATTTTACAAACTCCAGCAGAAATTCTCGGGATGAGAACTTCGTCGGTTCGCGGACTAGGTTCGCGGACTTAGCTCACGCAAGTAGTTTGTCAACTCCAACAGAAATTCTCGGGTTTGAGAACTTTGGCAGTTCGCGGACTGAGTTCGCGGACTTGGCAACAAGCCATTCTTCCGGTTCTCTTGATCAACAAAGTTCGAAAACTTTGGTTCAAGGAATAAGACTTATACATAAATGTGTTTCCACAACAATGCTTATGTCCATCATTGGTTATGTAATATAAACTCTCATTTCAATCATTGAAACATTCTTAGAGGACGTTATACAGTTATTACACCATTTCTCGTCAAAGTAATTTTTTTAAGATGATTGAAACATATCATGACTTTCGTCACTAGGTAAAGATAAACTTGGTCGAAGCGAAAAGCTTGCCAACACATATTTCGAGATATAGATAGGAGAGGTATACTCGGCTTGAAATACCAAATGTGTATAATCTAAGTCTATATATATATATAGCATACGACTTTTTGTCTCAAGAAGTAGGAGATAGAGTAGATAGACTTTTGAGTGACAGATAAGTTCAAGTCTTCACATACCTTTTTGTCGAGAAGTTCCACTGGTCCTTGAGTAGTTCTTCTACTTGTATGATGAATCTCCATGAAGTCCTTGAGCTCAACTACACTTTTTATCCTAGTCCAAGACTTAGCTATAATAGACTAGAAATCAAGACTTATAGTTTTGATCACTAACATTGACAAACATGCTTGATATAGCAACGCATGCGAGTTCGACCGAGCAATGCTCTAACATGCTTCAAAGCAAAAATCCAACGGTTTGAATGCCATCATACATGCCATTACCCTAGATCTTCAGCACCATGTGACTACGTGCACTCGGTCTAAAGATGCTTGGGATATCTTAGAAACCATATCCGAATGAAATACCAGTGAAAAGGAAGCTAGGCTTCAAAACCTTAATTCTGAGTGGGAAAACCTTCGTATGGCAGATGAAGATTCATTTGATGAGTTTAATCACAAAGTGTCTGAAATTGTTAATGCATCTTTTGCATTGGGTAAGACCATTCCTGAAATGGACATTGTGATGAAAATTATCAGATCGCTGCCATCCAGATACGATTCTAAGAAGCATGCCATTGTTGATGGAAATAACCTCGATAATCTTTCCAGAAGTACTCTTGTGGGAGAGATTAAATTACTTGATCTTGATCAGAGTGCAGTCAGAACATCTGCATTCAATGTTGTAATCATTCCAAGCAAATCCTCTAATTTGTCATGGGCTGATGAATGTTGTTCTAGTCATGTTGATTTTAATAAATAACTGACAACACAAAAGATCAAGGATATGGTAATGAAAATCAAAAAATGCGAGAGATTGTCTTCTCTCTCTATTGCTTCTGATGATTCAAGTCAAGAAAAATCTCAGTGTCACAATGAGTTAAATACTACTGCAGTGTGTACGAAAAGTTCAGCCTTTTTGGAAGAAGCTTCTTGTGATTCAAACTCCAGTTTGGAATGCGAATTTGAGACTGAGATTCTACAATTTCTGGATAAGTTTGAAGAAATTCACCAGGAAAATATTCAACTAAAAGAATTGTTGAATAAACTTGAGTCATCACTACAGGTGAAATCTCTTGAGAATGACTGTCTTAATGATGAATTCACCAGAACCCTATTATATTACTAAAGGAAAAATAGATCAATTCTCTCAAGTGTGACCTGCAAAGGTTGTCAGGAAGCTCAGACAAAATTTCAGCAATGTTATTTGGTCAAAAGGCTTTCAGAAACACACAAGGTTTAGGGTTCAAAGGAAAGACTGTAAGCATAACAAACTCGGTTATTCCAACCAACGTTGGGTCAGTCAAACCTGAGCGTTGTGATAAACAGGTTTCAAATATACAAAGCAAATCCTCTTTGCTCCGCTATTTTTGTGGAAGTACAAGCCATGTCCAGAGTAAGTGTTGGAGATTCAAGAGGAACTGTAAAAGAATTACCAAACTTCAAAATGGCATGCAAACGATGAATCTGACTATAGAGAAACAGTCAGAGACGTCTAGGTACAAGAAGAAATACAAAGAATCATAAGCAGACGAGGTAAGTCCGTCTACTCAACAAACCTTGAAATGTCACCCAGTGACACAAGATGTGAACACTATGTTCACTCTATTACTATCTAAACCATAGTAATAAATCGTATCCTTATTTTGGACTTGAAAAATAAGGATTACTTCAAGGTTGATTCAAGTCTTGTAAATATTTTGTTGATTTTTCTGTTCCATATTGACCAAGTAAATATTTTGTTGTTAAGATTGATAATGGATCATGAAACGTGGAGACTTTTTCAAGGTCCTTTAGGGTTTTGCTATCCTGAAGTCTATTTATGTTCATTTGTGAACATTATTGTTCTTTACCTTCTTTTCTAAAGATACAGTCTCATGGCTCCTATAAATAGAGGTACCATGAAAAGAGATGTTGTAATAGCAGTTAATGTGTATATGTGTGAAGGAATTTCTTCTTCAAGAAAAAGGAAGGGGAAAAATACGACTGATGATCCAGGTTCTTCCTCTAACTGCCTATTATATGTTTTTCATTCCGATAATAACTTTAGGGATACGGTGGAGGATTTCATCAGGAAAAGAAATGGTTTAAAATCTCGAATCATTTCTTCTCGAAGAGATACCACTCACTATGAACAAAAGTTGTCTCTAACAAAGAACACTCTGCGTGAATTGAAAAGAGAACTTAGTGAGTTAACTGATATTTCTGAAGATCTTGAGGAGTTGAATGATCCCATTATCAATAGCTTTTTCAATAATGAGAAGGAATTCTCTGTAGATGCCCTGAGAAAGCTCTACAATGTCTAGTAAATCTTCTTTTAGAGAATTTATTTCTTGTTTTTAGAAGAATAACTAGGGTTTGTAATAGCCATTATTGTGAGTACACATAGCTATGTCCAACGATTTTCATCTTCATGTTTTTAGATTTATTTATTTAAATTCTAAGTTTTTTTGAAGATGATATTTGCAATTTTAATCTTTATGATTGGATATATTGCAAACTGTTATGGGATATGTTGTTTCCGTCTGTGAACCTGTGATTGTCTCATACTTGTTCAAAAATTATCTCTATTATGTCGATATGAATGTATTGATGGAAGATAGAATGAACTTTTGACTTTACAAAAGTTAAAGTCTTTTATTTCATATTTTGATAGAAGAAAGGATAAAGATTTTGTTTACAAGGATTAAGTCTATTATATTTCATTGTGCAAATAGTGATGGAAAATAGAATGAATCCTTGTCTATTCCGTAGTATTTGGTCGATCTCTGATCCACATTTTTTGTGCATATACTGTGTTGCTCCGTAAGGTTTCTTGTGTTTGAGCATAAACGATTGAATTGATAATTCTCTTATGATTAACTTAGTTGTTGCTCCGTAAGGTTCCTTATGTTTGAGCATGGCCAACTAAATTGATCATTCTCTTTTGGTTATTTTAGTTGTTGCTCCGTAAGTTCTCTTATGTCGAGCATGACCAATTGAATTGATCACTTACTTATGATTAGTTTAATTGTGAAAACCGATTAAATTAATTATAGGTTCTCTTATGATTAATTTAGTTGTACTGATTGGTTGGATTAATCATGGGTTCTCTTGTGGTTAATTCAATTGAATATTTTGGATACAAATTCATGTTTACATGTTATTTGGTTGTCCAAATAAATCCTTCTTTTCTTGTGAAAGTAAGGTCGCCTTTGTTTTTCCTTCGGGGATGGAATTTTATGGGGGAGAGTTCTTTTGAACTTGTTTTTAATTGCCAAATTTTTGTGGGGAGTGCGGATGTGGAATATTAGGGGTTATCTTGTATCTTTATTAACTCCTTGATGAATGCATTTAGCTTCGGCTTTATGATGGCATCTAAATAAGTTGGTATGGTATTCTCTTTTAGTCATGAAATATCTCCGTGAAAATTTCATGAGGATCTCACTAGTTTTTCGTACCTTTGCCAATTTATATTGACAAAAAGGGGGAGAATTAATGTGTAGTGTGATACTACAAATACATATGGTTTACGGATCATTATGTAAGGGGGAGTGGTTTTCATGTTGAGATAAAGTATTGACTAAGGGGGAGTGATTAATATCACCATAGTATTGTTGTCAAAGTTGTGATACAATTGAACTTTGATGTTGTGTAATAATACTATGACATTGTATAATAATGATTGAGAGCATCTTGTTTTCTCATTGTTATAGCTACGGATATTCAACAACTGTGATGCTAAACTTACAACCTTTAGGATCATGGAGTACTTGGAAGTGACGAAGATTTCGAGTCGCGTTGAAGATGCCAAGGAGATCAAGCATGTGGACTGAAGCTACAATTTTTATTTATTTTGTAATCCATATGTATTGATAGTTTTGTCAGTGAAATTGACAAAGGGGGAGATTGTTAGAGCATTGCTCGGTCAAACTCGCATGCGTTGCTATCTCAAGCATGTTTGTCAATGTTGGTGATCAAAACTATAAGTCTTGATTTCTAGCCTATTTATAGATGTCTCGGACTAGGACATATATAGTGTAGTTGAGCTTAGATCTCTCGACGTTCATCTATTGAAGACGAAGAACTACTAAGGGGAGCTTGTGGAACTTCTTCGACAAAAGGTATGTGGAGACTTAAACTCATCTATCACTTGGAAAGTCTATTTCTACTATCTCCTATATTGAGACATAAGTCGTGTTACGATATAGTTTTCTCTATACACATTTGAGATTTCGAGCTGAGTATATCTCACTTACATATTTCTCGAAATATGTGTTGGTAAGCTTTTGCTTCGACCAAGTTCATCTTATATTATGAGAAAATTTCCGAGTAACATATTACATGGTTTGTGTGATACAATCATTTGATATAGGCTTGGAATGTTTCGATAATGATTATTTCAATATCTTGAAAATTGCTTTGATGTTAATAGTTTGTGAAAACGGAAATTGCCATTATAGAATAATGTTTAAATGATTGAAATAAAGGGTTGATAATGTAACCATCTTTGTATATAAGCATATATAGTGTGTTCGCACATTGGTGTATAAATACATAAACCGGGAGCCAAGAGTATGCATATGTGTGTATACGAAATTGGTGAAGGAGACATGTTAAGTATGCGTACCTGGCGGAAGTTCTCGAACCGAGAATTTCTGCTGAGTTTGGTTTTTGCAAAACTCTTAACTAGTCACCTTAAGTATGCGTACCCGTATGCATATTGGCTGAAGTTTTTGAACCGAAAATTTCTGCTGAGTTTTGAAACTTAACAAACTCAAAATCCGGTTGCTTAAGTACACATACCTGTATGCATACTTAAGCTGGTTACATTGTTAAATCGGTCAGTTCACGAACTTAAACATTTAAATAATAAGGAATACAATCTTTTCAAACCGTGGATTTAATGTTCATGGTTGATTCAAGTGAATCGAACCGATTTGATTTCAATTGTGTTTTCTAAAAAATTGAACAACTCTTTAAATAGTTTCATTTGAGTCATTTGAACTAGTTATGGTTAAGATGAATAAGGTTGATATGAGAGTAACCATATGGCTAACCTCGGTTAAGTATTTGTGAACCAACATGGTGTACACCTTTGGGTACGGTTACATAAACCTAAATGAGGGTACATTTCATTTGTGTGTAACAAGCTAAGTTCGATCTAACGGTTGAAATATATTAGCTTGGTTGAATCAGGTTTTTCATCTAACAATGATTATTGAATGCTTTGTTACCAAGGTAACTTCGATTACAAACCCTGATTTGAAAAATATATAAGGGAGAACTCTAGCAACTGGGAAATCTAATCCCTACACCTCCTGTGTGTTACTAGTTGCATAACTAGAGTTGATTTTCCTTTAACCTTAGTTTTCTTCTCGAGACCCTGTAGGTTAACGACTTGAAGACTTCATTGGGATTGTGAAGCCATACCCAACTATTATCTTTGTAGTTGCATGATCTGATCTTGCTGTTTCTATCGTGTTGAGTGCAATTGAAATAATTGGCTCGAGATTTTATATCTCCGATAGGCAAGATAGAAAAGTAATCACAAACAAACTTCGTCTCATCGTTTGTGATTCCACAATAACTTGTTTCGCTAGTCGATTAATTTTATTGTGAGGTGATTGATAATACTAGGTTGTTCTTTGGGAATATAAGTCCGGTTTATCAATTGGTTCTTGTTCACCTTGATTTATCAAAAGACGAAACAAAAACTCTTGGGTATTTCTGTGGGAGACAGATTTATTCAATCCTATGGACTTTTCTGTGTGAGACAGATTTGTCTATCAAGTCTTCGACTTTGGGTCGTAACAACTCTTGGTTGTGGGTGAGATCAGCTAAGAGAATCAAGTGCGTAGTATCCTGTTGGGATCAGAGATGTAAGGAGCACAACTGTATCTTGAATCAGTGTGAGATTGATTAGGGATCAACTATAGTCCAGTCCGAAGTTAATTGGTAGTAGGATAGTGTCTGTAGCGGCTTAATACAGTGTGGTTTTCAATCTGGACTAGGTCCCGGGGTTTTTCTGCATTTGCGGTTTCCTCGTTAACAAAATTCTGGTGTCTGTATTATTTCTTTTCTGCATTATATTTTGTTATATAATTGAAATATTTTGTTATATACTTGAACATTGGTCTTTGGTACCGTTCAAGTAACTCCTCTTATATTCAATCGGGCTCGCAGATTTCTATTTGCTGATTGCGGATTAAATTAAGAGTTAGAGATATTGAACTCTTTGATATACTTTATTATAGATTGAGTCTGATTTTCTAGCTGATTCTCTAGAAAGTGTATTGGAGTAAGTCCTCTCAGATTACCAAACAAATTTTTGGGTGTGGTTGTTAGACCCCCGCATTTTCAGCTTTAGACTTCACGACGTTCATCGATTAAAGGCGAAGAACTACTAAGGGGAGCTTGTGGAACTTCATCAACAAAAGGTATGTGGAGACTTGAACTCATCTATCACTCAGAAGTCTATTTCTATTCTATCTTCTATTGAGACAAAAGTCGTATAGCTATATAGACTTTACTTTATACACATTTGATATTTCGAGCTGAGTTTAACTCGCTTACATATTTCTCGAAATATGTGTTGGTAAGATTTCACTTTAACCAAGTTCTCGGACTAGGATAAAACATGTAGTTGAGTTTTAGACTTCACGGCGTTCATCGATTGAAGACGAAGAACTACTAAGGGGAGATTGTGGAACTTCATTAACAAAAAGGTATCTGGAGACCTGAACTCATCTATCACTCAGAAATCTATTTTTGTTCTATCTCCTATTGAGACAAAATTCGCATAGCTATATAGACTCTACCTTATACACATTTGATATTTCGAGCTGAGTTTAACTCGCTTACATATTTCTCGAAATATGTGTTGGTAAGATTTCTCTTTAACCAAGTTAATCTTTATTCTTGACGGAATTCAAAAGATGATCATGTGAAAATCGTCTGGTAACATCTTAAATGATTTGTGTGAGACAGTCATTTGATGTAGACTCGGAATGTTTCGTATTGATCTATTGATCACTTGGTTAGGGCTCAACTACATTCCAGTCCGAAGTTAACTTGTAGTAGGCTAGAGTCTATATCGACTTAATACAGTGGGGTGGTCAAATCTGGACTAGGTCCCAGGGTTTTTCTGCATTTGCGGTTTTCCTCGTTAACTTAATTTCTGGTGTCTGTGTTATTTCTTTTCTGCATTATATTTGTTTATATAATTGAAATATCACAGGTTGTGCGTAGTTCAATCAATTAGATAATTCAACCTTTGGTTGTTGATATAAATAGATTGGCACTTGAACATTGGTCTTCGGTACCGTTCAAGTTTTTTCTCATAATAATCAGGCTCGCGGATTTCTATCTGTTTGATTTGCTGATTACATTGAGAAACAGAGATATACTCTTGGATGTATTTTCCTTGATTGAGTCTGACTGTCTAGTTGATTCTCTTGGAAGTATATTGGAGTTAGTTCATACAGATTTCCGAAACGAAATATTGGGTGTGGTTGTTAGACTCCCGTTTTTTCAAAAAACGTAATATGGAATATGTATATATATTGAAAAAGCGGGGGTCTAACAACACCACCCAATATTTCGCTTAGCAATCTGTATGGACTAACTCCGAAATACTTTGCTAGAGAATCAACTAGACAGTCAGACTCAATCTAGATAAAAGTATCTCAAGGAGTTAATATCTCTCTCTTGATTTGATTTTTACTCAAGCTAAAAACAATAGCGAGTCTTTATCAAATACAAGGAATACTTGGACGGTACCAAAAACCAATGTCCAAGGATCAATCAATATTAATCAACAACCAAAGGTTGGATTTCCAATTGATGATCACGAACGCACAACCTGTATTATTTCAATTATATAAAATATAATGCGGAAAAGAAATAACAGAGACACCAGCAATTTTGTTAACGAGGAAACCGCAAATACAGAAAACCCAGGGGACCTAGTCCAGATTGAATACACAATGTATTAAGCCGCTACAGACACTAGCCTACTGCAAACTAACTTCGGACTGGACTATAGTTGAACCCCAATCAGTCTCCCACCTATCCAAGGTACAGTATTACTCCTACGCCTCTGATCCCAGCAGGATACTGCACACTTGTTTCCCTTAGATGATATCACCCACAACCAAGAGTTGATGCAACCCAAAATCGCAGACTTGATAATAAACAAATCTGTCTCACACAGAAAAGTCTATCAGAGGATAAATCTGTCTCCCACAGATAAACCCTAGGTTTTGTTCCGTCTTTTGATATAAAATCAAGAAAATGAACCAATTGATAATCCGGTCTTATATTCCCGAAGAACAACCTAGATTAATCAATCACCTCTCTACAATCCTTCCTGACTACACAAGCGGATTATCGAGAAATCACAAACAGTGAGACGAAGATGTTTGTGACTTCTTTATCTTGCCTATCGGAAAACTCTCACGATCTCAAGCCAATCAATCGATTGTAATCGTACGATAGAAGATGCAAGATCAGACCACACAACTACGATAAAGTAGTATCGGTCTGGCTTCACAATCCCAATGAAGTCTTTAAGTCATTAACCTGATTTTAGAGAAGAAATCAAAGGTTAATGGAGATCGACTCTAGCGGGCGCACTAGTAGCACATAGACATGTGGGGATTATTTTTGCACAATGCTAGATGTTTCCTTTATATAGCCTTCAAATCAGGGTTTTGCCTTAGTTACAAAGCAATCCTTATTCACCGTTAGATGAAAACCTGATTTAGATTCAAGCTAATATTTCTCAACCGTTAGATAGAAAACTTAGTTTGTCACACACACTTGGGTAGACGTTTACTGGGTTCGTGAAAATCATGCCCAAACGTGTATGTGTATGTTGGTTCAACATAGTAACCCAAAAGGTTAACCATATGAGCATTTCATATTAACCTTGTTCTTCTTCACCATAAATAGTTCAATTGACTCAAATGAACTAGTTAAAGAGTTGTTCAATTGCTATGAGATCTTATGTAACTACACAAGACACAATTGAAACAAAGATGATTCGATTCGATTGAATCGGCTCATGAAAATTATAGCCACGGTTTGCATAAAGCATTCCTTAGTAATTTAATGTTTCATGTTCAGAGCACATCTTTAGATCATAACCTCTTAAGTTCACAAACAAGTTCGCGGACTTAAGTTAATCGGTTGAGTTTTCCAAACTCAACAGAAATTCTCGGAAAGAGAACTTCCGCCAGTTCACGGACTGGGTTCGCGGACTGAGTTCGCAGACTTAGCACACAAAAGAGTTTTGGAAAATCCAACAGAAATTCTCGGTCGAGAACTTCCGACAGTTCGCGGACTAAGTCCGCGGACTGGGTTCGTGGACTTGGCAAGCCAATTCCACAATCCTCCCGATTTCTCTTGATCAACAAAGTTTGAAAACTTCGGTTCAAGGAATACATGGTTATGTAATCTAAACTCTTATTTAAATCATTGAGACATTCTCAGAGGACGCTATGTAGCCGTTATTCACAGACCGATTCACGTCAGAGCAATTCTCAAAGTGATTGAAACTTTTCATGACTTTCGTCACCAGGTAAAGATAAACTTGATCAAAGCGAAACGCTTTACCAACACACGATTTCGAGATAAAAGATAAGCAGTGAATGCTCAGCTCGAAATTTCAAATGTGTATGATCTAGTCTATATAGCATACGGATTTTGTCTCATAAGAAGTAGGAGATAAAAGAGATAGACTTTTGAGTGATAGATAAGTTCAAGTCTCCACATACCTTTTTGTTGATGAAGTTCCACGGTTCCTTGCATAGATCTTCGTCGTTGTATGATGAATCACCATGAAGTCCTTGAGCTCAACTACAATTTCCTAATCCTGGTCCGAGACTTAGCTATGTAGGCTAGAAATCAAGACTTATAGTTTTGATCACTAACATTGACAAACATGCTTGAGATAGCAACGCATGCGAGGTTGACCGAGCTATGCTCTAACATATATAAGACATCCAAATGAGGAGGACATTGATAAAATAAATAGTTTACTTCTTGTTCTGGGAGACCCATTCTTAACTGGTTTATGAGGAAGACTCCACTGCTCCCTCCACTTCATCTCAAATATCATCAAACAAGGCTACGAAAGGTTGATTTCTCTGCAACTCAACGACTTTTGTCATGAATGCATTTGGTTCAAGTTTATTCCACCAAAATTTAAAGTGTTCTTGTGGTTTGTATATATGGCATAATGTTATACTTGTGGTGGACAACTTGACTGGAAGGGGTTGTGATATTGAAGTGCGTTGTGTAGCATGTGCCATTCGGTTTAAGAGGATGTAAACCATTTTTTGCTGCACAAGAGCTTCTCAAAAGAGATTCTGGGCTATTTTATATCTCGCTTTGGTATCCACTGAGCTACAAGCCCGCAATGAAGAAGTATATGAAAGATTAGTTCGTTAACAAAGGTAAAAATATTTGGCCACTCTTGCCGACAACAAATTTGTGGGCTCCATGGTTATAAAGGAACCGCGTAATGTCGAGAAAGAAGCATAAAGATAATCACGAAATGATCATGAATGAAGGGTCTCATATATATATATATATATATATATATATATATATATATATTACTAATGAGGTTTTATCCACAACTTGTTTCAATAATCACTGTTAGGGATCTCACTATAACATTTCCACTAAAAATAAGTGTTAGAGTGTAAATAAATTTTGGTATTTAGTTAGGGAGAGGCCTTGGGTCTTTGCTGGCTCTTTTACTATTATTTTCTTCAACAAGATTTAACCCATTTTCCTTCTATGAAGAGAAAAACATTCTGAAACTGCTGATAATACTTTGTACCATATATAAAATAAATCAATCGCCCATACAATTTAAAATTATATTGAGATGAATTAAATAATCATCTCAATATTCATAATTCTATTCAAAATTATGCCAACTCTTAAAACTTCCTACACATAAACTACACACAACAAAAATAGATAATAACACACTTAAAAAATATTTTGTAGTTAGAAGAAAAAAAGGTTACACCTCTTTAACATTGATAATTATACTAACAAACAAAACACTCAATATTTTTTTTAACATACATGTGTTAACTAAATAATAAAATAAAAGAGAGAAAACACACACTTAAAAGCTACCAAACATTGGTTTGCGTACTAAGCGACAATATTCATGCCTACACATGGATTCAATTATTTCGAACATAAGAACCCAAGATGCTACAGTTGGAATAATATTGATGCCACTCTGCAACACAAACTCTAGTTATCATTTCATCCATTCCATTATTCGTTAAAGACAACCAATGTATATAACTGGCATAAAATATGCCAACTAATCACTCATTCTAAAACTCGTAATCAATATGTTGGAGCTTTACTACAGTCCCCACTCCCAACTTGTACCCATAAACACTATTACTTAGTATTCTGACGAATGTGTCATCACCGAAACCAACAACAACTGTATTCATAAACCTTTCACTCTTCTCAAACTCCAAAGAAATATTGACATACTCCTTAACAGTAGGATTCCAAACATACACAAAATCATCTCTATGATCGAATTCCTCACTCACACAGAAACAAATAAGCCCTCTCGATGATCCAATGAACTCTACTTTGGAGTATGTAGATTTGTGTGGGTAGTTTATTTCAATCAGTTTTGGCTTATAAAACTTGATCATCAGAGACCAGGACCAAACAAACCACAAATATTCACATTCAACATATGCTAGAGCATCATGTTGTTGGTTTCAATCGAGTGCCAACTCTGAATTCACCTTCTTTCCGGTTACAAATATCAAGTTGTGTGTCTCTTTTCGAACGCGAGCTGCTGATGTTGTAACTAAAAGTTTCTTGAATCGATAGTATGTTTTAAACTCTTACTTATACATCAACATTTCAATATTTCCATGACTGGTAAACAAATGATAATGTCCACAACAAGCACTTCTAGTAGAATCACATTAAACTCGGATTCGAGTTTCTTGCTAGAATCCATCTTGCACATTCCCTGTTCAACAATCATATTTTGAGTCCCATTCTTACTTGGTTTTTGTGTTTGGTTAAAAATAAATTTACTTTTTACTTTTTCAAAGTTAAAGTTACAAAATTTATTCGACTTCGAAAATTTGGTACATATGCATACTCGAAAGGCTTGTTTAGTCCAACTCACACTAAAAAGATATATGCTCGTCGTACTTTTGATAAGAAAACGAAGAAAAAAAATGTATGAAACAAACTTACCCCTTATCTAGTTAAATTGAGATCATCTTGTTTTATTCTCATTTTTATGGTTTACAATATTGGATCTTGTCTGTGAAAACAGAGGACCAAAGTTTGAAAACACGAGAGTAAAAGTGTCTAACGCATATTAATTAGTTGTTGGAATGTTTCGATTTGGTGGAGGTTGGTGTTTTTTCTAATGATTTTTCAAACAAAATTCCAAAGCATGAACTTGACCACTCAGAGCCATTTTTTTTGAACACTCATTACCTTTTTTTTTGTAGGAAGAGGTAAATCTCCTGATGTTACTAATACATATACGTCAAATGTGAAAGCAATGGGAAACTAGCAGTATCTTATTTCAAAGATGAAATTGAGGATATTTGGAAAATGGCATGTAAATTTACTATCCACGATTCAAATTTTATTCTTTATTAAAACTTAGATGTCCCAAAGGGATGCATAATCCATCATCATCATCGCCATCACTTCTAGTAGACATTGATTATCATAGAATGACAGAATGAAAACTACTTCCTGTAATTTCCTTGAACGATGAATTTAAAATGATTGTGGCAATCAAAAAAATCACCATTATGTCTATAATAAATATATAACCGGGGTATAAAAACCATTAGAGATGAAATCAATTGAACGTAATGTATAATAATTATTAAGAAACTCTAAAATTGCTTAGAAATGATAGTTTTATCACATAGTATTTTTACTAATTACTGATTAGTATAACCAAATTTGTCAAAAAGATATGAAAATTTCACGTCATATCTGCCATATTTGGATTAAAATTGAAGAGAACATTTATAGTTCGGAGATAACACTTTTATTAGAGAGACATAAAAAAAAAAAAAAGTGTAATGGAAAATATTTAGAGTTTAGAAGAGGAAACCATTGGGGAACACTCTTTTCAAATAACGTCAATTATAACACCCATATATAAAAGGTAAGTTATTCAACTCAGTTGAAAATAAAAAGTGTTAAAAAATTTATTTCAAGTAATATGATGTTCACTGGATATTATGTGGACGCTCCTTAAAAATAACATCTCCAATGTTAAAGGTTAAGGTCTTAAAAAGGTTGCCAATTACGATTTAAGGTTTTTTCAACCCAAAATAAATCTTCTCGAGTACTAGGGTCCTAGTTACAGTTAAGGAACCATGACATAGTTGGCATCTTGCAAGTAGGTGTCAATTTATATTTAAACTTTTTTCATGACCCTGATTTTAAATCTCCAATCGTCAGTTTTAATTCTAATTAAAATATATAAATCAAATAGTATTTCTTATATTAGTTCCTAAAGATTGGAAATGGTTTTGAGCAACAGAAAAAAGAGTCAGATTCATAAATTTCGTGGATCAATGATCGGTATAGTACGATGTAGAATGTTTTTGACACATAATTAACCCAATAGTCCTGTTAGACATATCCAGGAAGTAGACAATATAAAAACCGCACAATCACAAAAAGTGACCTCCAAAGAGAAAACAAAAATCTATATAGTCCGTGCAAACAAACAGTGTAAAAACCGCACACTCACATAATTTTATTTCTGTTGGGTCTCATGGCATTCAGCATGGGATCCATTGCTAGTCTTTCCATCACCCGCTTCTTATAACATCGCTCAGTTTTTTTTCATCTAACGGTCAGGAATCCCCCCTCCTATAAATACTCAACTTCAAATTCATTTCAACTCACACCAAAATCTCTAAATATCTTTGTAATTTCTCAATCTCACACATCTTCCATATTTTTCATCACTGTTCCAATTAGTTAAAAGAGCATGGGTGAAAATATGAACATGGCTGAGTTCATAGAAACAACATGCTGTCGAAAATAAAAGAGTTGGTAATCGAGTCAATGTGCAAAGTCTAATAAAAAGGCGACTACCAAAATTTACTACTGCAGAAGATGATTGTATTTGTAGGAATTATGTTTTTTTTTACCGTGACTCATTGCAGATGCATTCCAAACCCAAACATTTTGGGAAAGGATATTTAAGAAATTTCAATAACAAACAATGAGATGCGAACGCGTTGAGTCATCATTTCAATGTGATCAATAAATATGTTGCTTTAGTAATGCAAGCGGGTCGAAAATTGAGGGATGGTGAAACCATGATGGACATTGAAAAAAGTGTCAGGTGGAGTGGCGCTGCGCTAACGGAAAAGACTTCCAATATGGAAGTTGCTTTGGGATTTTAAAAGAGTTTCCCAAATATAATCCAATGTTTATGTTTCAATTTCTTAATTGTCAACTTAAGTCTAAGTATTAAGTTTTAATATTTGTCGTACATTACTTAAAATTATAATGCAACTTTAATTAAAATGTAAGACTGAATAACGAATAAAATATAAGTTTAATTAGTTAAAATATGAGTCGGATTTTCAAAATCATTAAACTTCGATTTAATCATTAATAGTCATTTTAAAGAGATTAAACTAGACAATAATAATTTAAAATGCAGACTTTAAAAATAAAAATATGGGACCAGGTTCTTCATCTTGTTTATCATCTTCATTTCACATAACTTTCAATCAATGCGCTCATGAACGGTGTTTTCTTTGTTTATCTTCTTCTTTGGCTTCAAATTTGCTTTGCCTTGATTTTCCTCCTTAAACTCTTCTTTGCCTTTTCTAAACTGCAGGTTTCTTGAAGACTTCTTTGCTTTTTACCTAATTCTTTATAGCGATCACATATCTTCTTAACAACACCTCCAAGCACTATTCTAGAAAGATCAAGTTGTGTTGCCAAATCAAGTTGGGTATGAAATTCTGTCACTTGAGAAATTTTGAAATAATTTAAATTGAGAAAGAAAGAAATAGAAAACAAAATTATATAAAAATTTAGTTTGAAAATTTATTTATAGGCAAGAAAGAACTAGTCGTTGGCGCTAGTCATTAGAGCGAGAGATATTAACATTATATCCAGCGACAGTCTTTATCGCTGACGCTATTAACAATATCGCTCGCTAGGATTTCCGTCGCTTAACTCTTTTACTATATTAGCACAGTTCATTCGCCGCCATGCCATCTAGTATGTCAAATAGAATATTTTGACATGGTACGGTGCACTGGAATAGGCCGGAGTGAGTAGTTTTTATCTTGTTTGTTTGGTCGGTACACCTGGAATATCTGTTAACTAAGAGCAACTGCAGTGGTGCGATCATAACCAAAGAGCAAAAACTAAAAAAAAACTAAATTTTTTTGGTTTAGTCCGTGATGCTACGTTAGGATAAAACGAGCATATTTGGTCAAGCGCATGTACAATGTCCGTCCGTTGTGGGGCGGAGGTATAAACATCGTTTGTACCAGGCGCATATATAATGTCCGCCTGCTGTTGGGCATAGTATAATATAATAAGGCCATGGGGCGCACATTAAAAGTGAGCCTGAATCAAACGTAACTTCAAAGAGCGCCTGAATCAAACGTAACCTTAAACTTACACTCGACCAAAATCAAACTAAAGACCAAATATGATTTGAATTTTGATTTTAGTTTAGTTTTTTATCTTTATTCCGTTCCATTGGGGTTGATTTTTGGACCAAATATTTGGTTTTGGTCGTGGACTGTGGTTGCTCTAAACTCTCTTCTAACGGCATTTACCAAATTACACCCTCACTTTAGTGCGAGAAAATCGAACGTGACTACCAGACACATTTTTCCCCTCTTTCAGAATTCAAACTTTAAGATCTGAAAATTAGGGCTTCCAACCGTCAAATCTCTTTGCTCGTCTTAGGTATCAATCTTCACTCCCCGACAGATTCTAAATCAGGTTAGTCCTAGTTTGAATCTCAATTTTGGATCTCTTCGTTTACATAATCTGGTCACTAGCAATGTTCTTTCGCTGTTTTTTTCTTAAATTTTTGGTACATTTTCTGGCGTTTCTACTGAATTTTAGATTCTTGTTTACTGATTTCTCTCTAAATTGATAGATCTTTTCTGGGTTTCTTATGGTTTCTGTAATTACGTAGTTTGAATGAAAGAATTAACAAGGATGATGAAACCCTAACTGAATTTGAATCCTGTGACTGTGATTGATTAGTTCGTAGATGGTAATAGCGTTACAATTTTTTGAGAATTAGAATTCCTTTAATACAGATTTTTGAGTCACATTCTGTTATTTTTTTGGATTTTGTTTTTCCTTGTCTTTCACTTTTAGGGCTTCTTGTTTAGATATTCAAGTTGAGGGTTTTGCAGTTCTGAGGGATTTAGCTCTATTTTACTCATATATCTACATTTGAGAATCTTGGGAATTGTGTTTTTCTTCATCGTAAGATGCCTACACTTGTTCTAGGGTATGAGTGTCTTTGCTTCTTAGTTCAATCCTTTATGAGTTCTGTATTCATTGACATAGATGTGCGTCGTGTTTATAACCATTTGAAAGATGGGATAACATCTGTCTTGGTGTTGATTTCCTCGAAGAAATGAATAGTCTGAGATGGTAAACTGTTCTGTAACTTATGTATATAACTTCTTGATAGTACATTGGTTTTCTTTCACCGATTTGCTAATGTTTTTTTCAATATCTGATGTACCAGACGGAAAAACAATAATGCGGCGGACTAGAAGAATAAATTCCTCTATTAATGCTTCAAAACATAAAACTCATGCTGAGAAGCTGGTTGAAGAAATTACTGGGAAGGCATCGAAAGAATCTGTGGTTCAGTTAACCTCAGATAGTGATTGCAGAAACTGTAAAGTAAAGAAAGAGAAACCAACTAAGGCGAAAGTTGAAGAATCTGTACGTATTAATTCGGATGAAAAAAAGAGAACGTTGGATGCAGCATTAGGTAAATTGGGATCTGTGGAAGTTCACCCTTCGTTGAAAAAGTGCAACTCTGAGCAATATTTGAAACCAAAAGTAGTGGTTGGACCTGCTGTTACCCCTCTGACTGATGGAAGTAGAACTCCAGGGTCATTCTGTAGTAATGAAAGTACTTCTGAGAAGCAGGAACGTAGTGGAAGTTCTGGAAAGCGAGGCCGTAGTAGATGGGATTCACAGTCTGAAGGTGAAGGGGAAGGAAATGAAGGTGATAGGGGTGGCAAAAGGAGGAAAACTAAGTGGACTGACAATGGTTCCCTACTTAAAAAACTCGGTCCATTAAAATTGCCTGACTTCGTTAAAGTACCTGTTTCCATTGCTGATCCACAAAGGCACGAGCTGAATGAACGACTTTCAGTTATAAACAGTAAGCTGCAGAGAAAAGATCTCCATGATGATTGGCCAGAGGAAGAATGGTCTCCTTTTCCCCCACCACTGGATGATAACTTGGAGTTCGGAATGAACTCAAAGGATGTCAAATTACGTGAAAAACTTATTCAAGAACGACAAGCTATAATATCAAGGTTGATTCAGAAGAACCCCACCTTCAGAAGTCCCCCTCCTGAACCAAAGCCCTCGGTGTTTTTTAAGAAACTTTACTTACCAGTCAGGGAATATCCAGGGTATAACTTTTTTGGTCTTATAATTGGTCCAAGAGGAAATACACAAAAGCGAATGGAGAAAGAAACTGGAGCTAAGATCACGATTAAAGGAAAAGCTTCAGGAAATGATGGAGAAAAAATGGTTGTTCGTTCTGGCAATGAAGATTTGCATGTCTTGGTCCAGGCAGATAACCAGAAATCAGTGGATGAAGCTGTATCAAAAGTCGAGAAGCTACTCATTCCCATTGATGAAGGACTGAATGATCACAAACATGCCCAGTTACAGGAACTTTCCAAAATATGCAGAGTCTGTGGTGAGGAGGGCCACAAGAGTTATGATTGCCCTTGCAGGAGTTCATCTTTTAATAGCTCATGCAGCAGATGTGGTAGAAGCCATGTCTCTTTCACTTGCCCTTTTATGGCACCAAGTCTGAGTAACAGTGGTGGGAAGAATTCGTCGGGTAGTTCACCATCTTACTGGTCTTATTCTCAGTCCAGCATTAAGTCAACTCCACCAACTGTCGAGAGTAAAATCCGTATAGAAGTTGATGACAGAAATCTATTTGTGGGTCATCTACCCTTAACTGTGGATAAAAATCGGTTGATGGAGCTATTTTCTCCTTTTGGCACTCTCGTGGAAGCTAAGGTGATCAAGGACCGAAACGCAGGTTTCCATAAGGATTATGGTTTTGTTAGGTATGACAGTGCTGTAAATGCCGCTGCAGCTGTAGCAGCCATGAATGGGTACCTTATTGATGGGAAAACATTGGCAGTGAAGCTAGCTGGAAATGTGCATGTACCAGGATTATCCCCTAGGATATCTGTGCTTTCAAAATACCCTGCAACCATATTCAAAGATAGCCCGAGTCAGACAACTTGCCCATGCCCACCAGGACCGATGCTGTCGTCGCCTCGAACTCCCATTTATAAGTGTGATGCCTTAGGTTTACCACCTATATCTATCTTCCCTGGCCACTATGATTCTTCTTCAGGAAAAAAGTTACCTTCATCTCAGGGATCATCATCATACCGTTTCCCGAGTTCGTCACCCAGTTCAGTTGTGTGGTTCCCTGGTAGTCGGAGCCGAATCTCCCACGGTTACAGATCAAACTTTTTCAGCACACCAACAAGTAGTCAATCTCCACAACTTTATCTTACTCCACCAGTGGCCAGCAGACTGACACCTCTTTCTTACTAGCCAGCCCTGATAAAAAAAGGTATGAAGCTTGATAACCTGAGAATGGAAAATGTAGTGTGGAAGTGAAGTTGCTATTTTCTGCTTACTACATAAAGACATTGCAGAAAGTATCATGTTCCTGTAGACCCAAATCCATTTGCAGATCTTTCTTGCTCTTGCATGATTGAACGAAAAAGGGTGAAGCCAAATTTATAACTGCTATGGAGATGGTAGAGAATTATTGAAGGAAGAAAATTTGTTCTGCCTTTTCTCTTTGGCTTCCAATTTTATGTGCTCCAGGACTTGTTTCTGATTAGTGTAAATAACAGTTCGTGTCTGGGAACCTGAATCCCATGTATAGGAAAGATGTAAATATGTACTTTTGCTGAAAAATGTAACCAAAATTTTGGCTTCATAAAAAATGTTTCTCTGACAATCTAAGTCCGGTTAAGCGATTGGTATTGGTTCTGAAATTTTTCTCTGATGAACTTCAAATTTGTTTCCACATCCTGTTTTTATGTCACACACTTAGAAAGACTTGATGGGTAGTAATGAAGAGAATGCAAAACCTGAAAGATACACTTTTTACATCAATTCTGGTATTGAACAAAATCTGTCCCAGCCTCCCAGGGTTCCACATACAAAAAATCTGAAAGCTGATGGTTGCACATTGAGGATTGATTAAAAGAAGTATGAGATTTCATATTTAGGATTAATCAAAAGATACAATAAGATGAAACCGCAAGACTTTCCAATAACTTACACCGCAAAGTAAAAATGCCAGTCTTTGAAATAAAATACAGAAGAACACTTTCCATAAAGAAATTGCTCTTATGAATGAAAGCGAAAATACAAGGTAAAATTTTGAGAAATATGGTTGCCCAAACATGCATTCTCGCAAATGGCTTATTGCAGCAGTGTAGATTTCAGCCATATGACACTTTGCGCTCCTTTAGAGACCTCAAGCCTGCTTGGCAAGAAAGAGCGATGTGCACTGCTCTGCTGTTTCGTCAGGGCTGGTGACTGTATAGATAAAGAAATTACGATTCAGCTTGCATCAATTTTGAAAGTGAAGAAAGGCAAACAGGATTTTTAAGCAACTAAAAAGAGCAAACAAGAAGGAACATGAACAATTTCTTAAAAAATAACAAATAAGAATGCATTTCCACAATTTTTATTAAATAGCATAGAAGATTACCTGTGTGACCCACTGTTCGCTCTGACTCATAAATCTCGTGATCATTTCCTCCCTGTTCAAACATCAGCATAGCACAGGAATAAGAACTATTTTATAAACGTTACACATAATACTTAAAACTTAGAAGGCAATAAAACTTCTTTTGCAGTAGGCAAAAGTTAGTGGCAGTTGTAAGGTTTTGTCAGGTGAAAACCACCGTTCAGCTGTACAATACATTTAAGGGATTGAAACAAGAAAAGGTACCTTGTAAGTTTTGTCCCCGAAAAAGTGAATTTCTTGAAACTCCTCTAGGTATCTCAAACAGTATGTCTTGTCCCAACCTTGAGGGAAAACCTGTTTTTTTAAGCAATGAACCAAACACAAAGTTTAGTTCTTACCATGTTACAGTATAAACAATTCCAACATCTCAAAATTAGACTAAGGTTGCGACTCACATCAAAACTGATCTGTCCCCCGATGGAAAATGTTAGGTTGAGGTGAGCAAACTTCTCTCTAAGGACAGAGACCATTTTAGGTCGAACGTTGTGAATCTGAAATTTTTGGAAGTACGTATTACTATTGGAATGAAAAGAAATAGTAGAGTGAAAGCCTGACTTGATGCACATTTGTTAAAATAAACGGTTCACCATATATACCTTGTCATACTTCTCGAAGTCATCTCGTTCTTCTTGACTACAATTCCGCCCAATTGGTGATACATTAATCATCCCACTTCTGAATTCCATAAATGTTCCCCTATTGAAACAGTACCAAGAGAAGTAAACCCTTCCGTTTAGCTAATTTATTAAGTGCATACGGAAATCAAGCCCTTATTATTTACTCACCTTTTGATTGGGATATCCAAATCAGCAATATAATGCAGTGTAAAATTGATAAATTCCTGCAAAAAATAACCACAAACCATAAGAACTTAGTACATGTATGGAATCCACTAGACGGCAGTCAAACTTGTTTACAGGTGACCGTTCATTATACAGTAGAGCACAGCCATGTAGCAAAGAAAGACATACCTTGAGTTGATCGTTTGCAATGAACGATTTCAAGCTCTGGTGGTACAAATGCAAACAAACACCCATTTAGACGATGAATCTTTTAAAACAAAAGTGTTTCCAAATGGAATTTCCATCATGTTTAATAATCAAAAGAGTACCTCAGTGCCAATCAATTTCCCATCTTTGTGAGCAACAAGACCATTCTCAGAGAACACGTAATCGTAATCCGTTAGAACTGGCAAAAAACAAGATTTCTATCAGTCAATAAGCACATCTCTAATAGTCTCATAAATAGAAATCGTGTACCAAACAGATAAAAAATACAAACAAGCCAACTATCAATGTGCATAATTAACTACATAAACTCCCAGCCTGATTTCCAGCAACACCATAAAACAAAATTGTTAAAGCTACTTATATTTCTCATTCCAGCAACAGCTATTGTGTACGGGTCTTGTGGGTTTAGTGTTCAACTGATTATTCTCTAATGCTGATTCAGATACATTCAAATGCTGCAATAAAACTCACTCCATATTTCAAATTTCAAGTAGACAGGGCGTCCATAAATTACATATTCTTCACACACTCAATTTTCCATGTCTTAAATGGCGAACAACCCAAACTTGTAATGACACAGACAGCAGCTATCAAGACTGAAAAACATTAAGCATGACTGCAAATGACCAATATGGCTGTTGCTGCCATTGATGGTTTTATACACTTGTATGTTTTATGTTTTGCTCTCACTGACACCAAACTAGATACACTAGACAAACTCTTTACCTGATTTCCCAAGTTGTTCTGTAATCTTAACAAGATCAGATCCCCCAACAACACCAACAGTAATTTCCTGAGATCACATCCAAGGGGTTATAATCCAAACCAATACCTACATTGAATATAAATAGGAAAAAAATTCACTAATCTTCTCAAAATCAAATACCTTTCTTAGATTTCTCATGAACTCTAACATCTTTGGAGTCACTTCCTGCAAGACAAAAAAATCAGTAAAAAGAGGACAATGAGATTATACATTTATACTACTAGAAATTCCAAATCCATATACGTATAAGATAATGCATACCTTTCTTGGAGCTGTAAGTGTGCCATCAACATCAAACAAAGCAATCAAACCAGGTCTTCTTACAGCCATTGCAAAGCAAAATTTTCTGCGATTCAAAATTCAAAATTGGGTTCAATTCTATCAAATTCAGAGACTTATAAATTCTGGGTCAGTCTTAAAATCACCGATAACAACTGTTTTTCAATTGAAAACAGAATGAATCCATGAACTGTAAGAAAATTCAGTTTCAATAAGAAAGTTAAATTAAACAAACTTTTTTGGTACCTGAATTGGAATTTGATTACAATTGAATTGAATTTTCAAAATCCAATTCAAAGATGAAAACCCTTTTTGATCCTGATTAAGATTTTGGAAGTTGGTAGGAAGTTATAGAGAGGGAAACAGAGGAGTTCAGATCAGATCTCTTGTGGAAGTAGGAGTACCCTTTTTGTGTACTGTACTTCATGTATTTCCTAATCTATTAACCAATGATTAGACGACACGTGTACACCTTCGACAAAACTGAATTGACTCGAGTGAAAAAGAGTCAATTATAGTTCCAATTTCGTTCCCCTACTATGTGATGTAAGTGTAGTATACACTCCTCAGACAACGGTTCGATTAGTTATTTGATGATTGAGGCGAGACGTGTAATGTACACTTACCTTTACAGTGGGTGTTTTAAATAGTTAGCAAAGGTTTTTGAACCATTTAAGATTCTGTACCGTACAAGTGGGAAGAGTACATCCGTTTTTATTTACCTACTCGCTTGGTTTCGTTGCATCTTCATAAATTGGATTCTTTTGAGATTGTTAATTAGAGATTAGGTGGTGATTTGCTGGGTCTTTCAGAATGCACATGGTGCTAAAACTAAATCTATAATGCATGTCCCATGGCACTTGGCGGAAAACAAATTAGGCTGTTTTGGCCTTAAGTCGGATTCCATTATTATTCTCCGATTGTTACAGGAGATTACCAAATTCTAATTCAATTGATTTCAGCGATGAAAAGTTTGTGAGTTTGTAAAATTGTTTTTAATCCAGCTCAAACAAATATCTAGATACATGGTCCATCAGATAAAAGTAGTCATCATACAGCTCAACAATTTTAATACTAAGAAAGAATTGTACCATATTGCAAAATAAATGAGCTAAAAAGAAAAAACTTATTGCACAATTTTTTTTTTTTTTTTTTTTCTTCTCTTCACACCATCTATGCTAGTATCAATTTTCATTTCAAGCATTTTTTAATTCAAAATGTAGAAATCTCCATCTGGTTAAAGTAGCAACCAGAAGGGCCATCAGAAGGCAACAATGCCACCATAACAGGTGCTTTAGCACCTTCATCAGGTGTTAAATTTCCTTGATGGAGTGAAAGATCCGTTTTAACCAAACCAGGATGAACAGCATTAACACGAAAAGTTGGGAACTTCCTTGCAAGAATTCGAGTGTAGACATTGATAGCAGCTTTCGAGACTTTATACGCAGAAAGTAATACAGGCCATCCATTAGTCTCCAACATCCCATCCTTAAAATCCTTCAAGAACTTTTGCATAAGCTTGTCTAGCTTCTCTATCGTTAAGCAATCAACATTTCTTAGCTCCTCTTTAATCGTCTCACTCGAGATAAACTGACAAGTAACACAACTAAGTGATCAATGAACAATGTGCTGTGGATCTACAATAATACGTACACCAGAGAAACCACTACGAATTTTGATGTTAGCTGTTACCTTTAGTTGACCGTATACCGAGGAAACATTCACTATTCTTGCTGAATTAGAGAGTTGAAGAAGAGGAACAAGTGCTTTAGTTATTCTTTTGGTGCCATAGTAATTAGTTTCTATGGATTGTGTTGCCCTCTCGTAAGTGTCCTCAAGGGCTTCCTCCAACAACTTGGAAATCTCATCTTTCTCCTGTTCGACGATACTAATCATTATTAATCCTTATTTTACCGCAAAATGATAAGACATGTACTTCATCAAGACTTACATCACCAAAACGAAAGTTCAAGTCTTTCATAGCCTCCTCACTAATTTTTAGCCTTACTCCATTGTACCCTGCATTGTTTACCTGCTCGAAGTAATTAGGGGCACTGAATTGTTAAAGTTCTTACTTTCATTCATGAACTGAATTAATTAGAGGAGAAATAATGATATATTCTTGTTGGTTTTTTTGTTTTTTTCACTTACCAAGATGTCAAGTTTCCCGTATCGAGTTTTGATGAAACCAGCCAATGAAGTAACACTACTTGCATCATTTACATCAAGCTGATGAAAAATCACATCACTAAGTCCTGACATTTTAAGAGCTTCAACAGCTCTAGCTCCCTTGGTCTCATCTCTTGCAGTCAAAACGACGATGATTCCATTAGAAGCAAGTTGGCGACATATCTCTAGTCCTATTCCTTTATTAGCTCCTGTAACAACTGCACACCTGAGAAAACATTTAAACACATTAAGCAAGATTCAAGATTGTAGGTTGGGAAGTGGATATATATGTAGTCACTTCAGGCCAACAGAATAAAGAAGATAACACTTGCCTCTTTTCTGCTGTTGTAGAGATGGTTTCTTCCATGGTTTGCAAAATCAATGTGACAAATTGCTTTGAACAGCCGGAGAGAAATAGAGAGGTTCAAGTCTGGATTTGTCCAAATTTGCAGTCCAAAACCTGCACTTATCTTAAGCTGAAGGTAACAGGTCTGTCACAATTTCACATTAAAGCATTGTTGGGGTCACCTACAGTGATCATCCGACATCCATTGCCTTCTCGAAGTCTACGAGAGAAACCAGACTGAATATGTCTCATACAGTTCTCTCACTTTACATGTAAGGTAAACGTTAGCTTCTACCCCACTCACCTCTGCCACTAATGCATTGATTTAACGTGACAAGAGGAAAAGTAAAAAAAAAAAAAAGTACAGAGATTTTGATTAAAGAGGATAACAAAAGAAAACGAAACTCCTTGGTGAGATCGGCTCGCTTGACTTTCCCGTGTAATAGTCACGTGTTTGTTCCTAAGTCATAAGAATAAAGGTGCACTAGTCCGACAAATGAAGTTACTCAACAATGATGCCGATACGAGTATACGACAAATGCATCACTGTTCGTGAATTGTTGAGAGTTTGAGAATTCAAATATGCGCAGCAAGAAGAAAGTAAGGAAATTTGGTCATGGAATGACCAATATCCTTGCCCAAGGCATGACCAAGGCCTGGATGGTAAGTTGAAGGGCGAAGGCACGGGTGCAGCCAAATACTCATTCCAGTCAGTTTTACGGCAGAGAAAGTCCCATGACGCTTGGAGCATTTGCAAAAAATTGCTTCTAAAAATGACTCCAGGAGAAGTATGAGCACTTCTACTTTTAGTCATAAAACAGGCTTTTTATAAGATGCAACATTTCTTTTGTACTGGCATTCTCATCATACAGTGCTAAAACTCAAGAGTTTCTAAACTAAGAAAGAATTGTTCCATATTGCAAAATTAATGAGCTAAATAGGAAAAACAGCTATGGTACAGATTTCTTGTCAATTTTTATTTCAAACATTTTTAACTCAAAAGGTTGAAATCTCCATCTGGTCGAAGTAGAAACCGGAAGGGCCATCAGAAGGCAACAATGCCACCATAACAGGTGCTTTAGCACCTTCATCAGGGGTTAAGTTTCCTCTATTGAGTGAAAGATCCGTTTTAACCAAACCAGGATGAACAGCATTAACACGAAAATCTGGGAATTTTCTAGCTAGAATTCGAGTGTATGCATTAATAGCAGCTTTGGAGACTTTATATGCAGAAGCTATGACAGGCCATCCATTAGTCTCCAGCATACCCTCCTTAAAATCCTTCAAGAACTTTCGTATAAGCTCATCTAATTTCTCATTTGTTAAGCAATGAACGTTACTTAGCTCCTTTTTAATCGTTTCGCTCGAGATAAACTACAAGAATAATCTAGAGTTAGCTATTTGCAACAACACAATGTGTTTCTACAATAAACTAGAGAAAGGATTTTAAAGTTAGCAGTTACCTTTAGTTGACCATATACGGAGGAAACATTCACTACTCTTGCTGAATTGGAAAGTCGAAGAAGAGGAAGCAGTGCTTCAGTTACTCTTTTGGTTCCACAGTAATTTGTTTCAATGCATTGTTGTGCCCTCTCGTATGTCTCCTTAACAGCTTCCTTCCACAGATTGGCAGTCTCATCTTTCTCCTGTTCGGCGAGGCTAATAATCAATATTTCTTTTACAGCCAGGCCAAAATTACAGACTTACAAACTTAAAAATGATAATTCATCATTTCCAGAAAAATAGATTAATGATACTACTATGACTTACATCACTATCTCGAATCTTCAAGTCTTTAATAGTCTCACTAACTTGTACTGTTATTCCGTTGTCCCCTGCATTGTTTACCTGCTCAAAATTGAATTAGGGGTACTAAATTTGACAAAGTTCTTAGCTAGTTATTACTTTCATTCTCATTCATGAGCTGAGTTAGAATAGAAAATAATGACAGGATTCTTGTTTTTTTCTTTTTCATTTTTCCTTACCAAGATATCAACTTTTCCGTAATGGGTTTTCATGAAATCCGCAAATGAAGTGACACTAATTGCATCATTTACATCAAGTTGATGAAAAATGACATCAGTAAGTCCTGACAACAGCTCTAGTTCCCTTGGTCTCATTTCTTGCAGTCAATACGACAGTGATTCCTTTAGATGCAAGCTGGCGACATATGTCTAGTCCTATTCCTTTATTGGCTCCTGTAACAACTGCACACCTGAAAAAAAAAACATATAGATACATGAACCAAGATTTAAGGTTGGGAAGCAAATATGTAGTCATTTCAGTAAACCTCTAAAAGAAGAAGATAACACTTGCCTCTTTTCTGCCAGAGCCGAGATGGTTGTTTCCATGGATTGCAAAACAATTGCTCTGAACAGGAGAGGTATAGAGAGCAATTTATTTGGGAGAGGATAGGCTCATTGAAAAATGCATATTGATTCAAGTCCAAGCTTGCCATCCAAAATAAATCTTAAGGCTCAACCTAACAAATCTCATCACCATTTCATACTAAAACATTGTGGGGGTTCTCTTTCATAAATGCCGATAGGAACATGTGTGGTGCGGGAGAGAAGTTACGGTTTTTGGAGGTGTTATCCCAGGACCATTAGCTACTGGCAGAATGTAAAGTCACTAATAGCATAATCAGTTGCTCTAACGTGGAACATAATTAGCCCACAAGTAAAGTCAAATTTCAACTATATGGTCACTAATGACATCACTATTCAATTCTCCCGGCTTCATATATCTTATCATCAATCTAGCATTGAAAAACAAAAAGGAAAAGACAATCTAAGAAACAGTCGATCAGAACTGCAAAAATGGATTCTGGGGAAAAACACAGGTACAGTACTTATAATGGAGAAAAAATAAATTGTGATCTTTTACATCAGAATTAGCATGAAACTGCGTGTTCTTGTATATCTGCATTTTCAGGTGTGCAGTTGTTACCGGTGGAAATAAGGGAATTGGATTTGAGATTTGCAGACAACTAGCTTCTGATGGGATTTCAGTTGTGTTAACGGCTAGAGATGTAACCAAGGGTTTAGAAGCTGTTGAGAAGCTCAAGCATTCATTTGGACTCTCTAATGTTGTTTTTCATCAACTTGATGTCATGAATCCTATTACTATTTCTTCTCTAGCTGAATTCATCCGAAGCCACTTCGAAAGCTTGATATCTTGGTAAGAAGTATCCAAACACTATAAATCATTATGGTACTGAACTTTGCTTTGATCTGAATTTCTATATAGTATTTACCTAGTTTTGAATGCTACAAAGGTAAATAATGCTGGAATTTCTGGAATTATTACTGATGCTGATGGTATGATGGCACTTGGGGAAGCTCTTGGCTTGGTAAATATCTATCTAATGATGTATCTTATTATTGAGATTGCAATTTGTCTGGCTCCATAAGGTGATTTACTATCTCACTGTTGCAGAAGGATCAGAACAAAGAGAAACCAAATTTGAAACAAATGGGAAAAGAGACTTACGAATTAGCACAAGAATGTCTGCAAACAAATTACTATGGTGTCAAATCAGTGACTAAAGGACTTATTCCTTTACTTCAACTCTCCGATTCACCAAGAATTGTTAATGTTTCCTCCGGCGCTGGAAAGCTGAAGGTACTTAATTACTGCAACCCCATACTATTAAGACCCTAGAGCCAATATTTTTATACTACCATCTCAAAAATGTATTCACTGCTTGTTTTGATTATAGTATATCTCCAATGAAAAGGCTTTGGAAATGCTTAGTGACGGTGATGGCTTAACAGAGGAGAGAGTGGATGAGATTGTCAACATGTTTTTGATGGATTTCAAGGAAGATTTCTTAGAAACAAAAGGATGGCCTTTATATATGCCTGCGTATAAAATCTCAAAAGTATGTTTGAATGCTTATACAAGGATCTTAGCAAGGGAATTTCCTACTTTTCGTGTAAATTGTGCATGTCCTGGTTGGGTCAAGACAGATATTAACTGCAATACTGGATTACTCACAACAAAAGAAGGTGCGGAAAAAATTGTGAATTTGGCTCTTGTACCTGACGATGGACCTTCCGGCTTGTACTTTACCAATGGAGAAGTAACACCATTTTGATGCATAAGGCGTATTAGCAGCAAGAAAGATGTCATGTCTACATATCATATAGGGCTTTCAGTAAATCTGTTTTACACCATTTAGAACTCCACAAATGCATCTTTTAGAAGGATTGCACATTAAAGTTTTACACTATAATTCGGCTCTTATAAAAGCAATGGTAAATCTCTGATATAAGGCTGTTCTTCTGATATATATATATATATTTTTGTATTAATCATAAAATAAAATGTCATGTCTACCATCTCTACAAATTAGAGAATTAGCGGTGGTCTGGTAATAAAAGAGTCAAGTTCGTGCTCGTACAGCTTGTGAGATTGCAGTTAACCGTGAATGTTACTACGTCTACATAGCTTACCCGAAATACTATTGCAGATGTCTAAGTTCTGACAAAAAAAGAATTTAATCATAAACTAGGACTGGGCAACGAAGGAGCAAGGTTTCTGTCATCAGTAGATTGTCCCCCACCTGATCTACCAATGTATTACTTGGATTCAAGACATGAAAAAAGGGTTATTTGCAGAAACCATCAACAGAGAACTCAGAACAATGCTTAGACAGGGAATTTATATCATTCAAACACAATAACGCTTGTAGCCTATGGCACTAGCAAATGTTAAACTAGTAAAGCTGTTGTAAATTACAAATTCAAAATGAAGATACTTCTTCACGAACAAAGAAGAGCCCAGAAGTTACGTTATCTGGTAAAAGCGCTAATCTTACAGGACTTTTAGCACCTTCTTCAACAGTCAAGATCCCACTATTAAAGTTTATGTCGGTTTTGACAAAACCAGGACAAACACAGTTTATGCGAAAAGTAGGAAATTTTTTTGCCAAAATCCTAGTGTACGCATTAACTGAGGCTTTTGAGATTGTATATGCAGAAAGTAATGTTGGCCAACCTTTTGCTTCTAAGAAACCCTCTTTAAGATCATTCAAAAATGTTTTCACCACCTCATCTATTCTTTCTTCCGTTAAACAATCAACATCGCTAAGCACCTCAAAAGCTTTTTCATTGCAAATGTTCTGAAAACAAAGACAAAGTTCATCTATAAGCATATGATATTCTAGTCAGCACATTTATAATCGAAAAGATGGAAGTAAATTGCGTTAGGTACCTTCAGCATCCCCATGTCAGAAGAAACATTGACAATTATTCTTGAATCAGATAGCTCAAGTGAAGGAGCAAGGGCTTCAGTCACCGCCCTAACGCCATAGTAATTTGTTTTAAGACATTTTTCTGCCTCGTCGTATGGTTCCGTCCATATCTGTTTCAACTTTGGGTTCTCTAAATACTGAATTAAGAACAGCGCCATTCATAAATATCTACAAACTTGTATATGTTACACACAAAAGCGTCAAACTTAAAGATATTTATCAAGCTTAAGCTTTGTGTTGCATATCCGATAAATAGAAACTGACTTTTAATCCTGGGGATTGATAGTTAGGATGCTAATAAGAAAGCAAAAGGGTTCTGAGCATTTGCACTTCTATGACTAATGTGTCAACTCAACCCATTTTGCTTCTAATTTTAAACTTGTTCCGCAAACTATAATCAAAATTTAAACATTGATTTCAGGCATTCCAAAATTGTACACTTAGCAAATGAAGTTCGATCAGCAAAGTTACCTTTTCATCCTCAAGCATCAGAACCCTTAGTTGATCCTCATCTACTATTGTCACCCCACCAATGCCTGCGTTATTCACCTGCACAGAGTGATTTCCATTAGGTACATGATTATGTTCAACCATAATTTTGTGCAAGAACTCAAAGACACAAAATCAGATAGAAAGATGGAAATACACTAAGGTTTATAGAAATTCTTACCAAGATATCAAGCTTTCCGAAATGGGTTTTGATGAATTCAGCCAAGGATGAGACAGAAGTTAGATTCATAACATCTAATTGATGAAAAATCACATTTGGGAGTCCAGATTTTTTCAGATTTTCAACAGCTTCAAGACCCTTGTTTCTATCTCTAGATGTCAATACAACAAAGATTCCATTAAAAACTAATTGCCTACAAATCTCCAAACCAATCCCCTTGTTGGCACCTGTAACTACTGCACACCTAGAAAAAGAAAATGAAACAAAATGAGAAAATGGGTTCTTAATAGAATTATTTGGACTTCATGTTCACCCACTAAAAGTACGAAATTACCTCTTTACTTCAGAATTGAGGAGTGCTTCTGCCATGTTTATCTATGAGCTAGCTCTTGGAGGATGCTTTGTACTTAGCTTAATCTAGCATAATCATTATCAGGTAAATAAGATCTTATATCATTTGAGATACCAAAAATAAATCATTTTTATTTTCATCCAGTTGCTTTCGATCATTTTTAAACTAATTTTTGTTTTGTTCTTTTCATCCAGTTGCTTTCAATCATTTTTAAACTAATCGGACCAACCGTTCATTTGCAGATGGATGTCCGAACCGTTCGTTAATGGGTTGGATGCGGATGAACTTTTTGAAATCCAACGGACAACGGATCGGGCACGGATGCAACCTTGAAAATCCGTTGGACATCCATATCCGTTAAATTAAGGGAATTTATATAGTTCTACAGAATATTATGGATCAATTAGGAATTTTTAAGATATTTGCTTGGGATATCGTACATGACATATTTATATTTGTATACATATATAGGATATGTAGGTTTTATAAGGAGTCATTTATGTGAGCTTATTTTTTTTACTATAAATTTTAACTAAAACAAATCCATTGGATTATCCGCATCCAATCCGTCCATCCGTACATTCATTGAATGCAAAATCCGTTGGATATAGATTGGATGCGGATACCAAATTTAAAATCCGTAGTGCAACGGATTGGATGCGGATGAGGCGAAAACCGGTTCATACCGGCCCACGGTCACCCCTAGGTGTAAGTACTAGATTCCTTTGCATTACTAACTTTATTAATTAGCACCAAACCTGAGTGGGCCTCGTAGCCCATCCTTTGCCAGTTGTTCCCTGTAGATTTTTATTCTTTAGTAAAATGGATGGAGACCAAGGCCAAACACCATGGTGCCCCATTTCCCTTGCCTATTCCTTATTTGTAGGAAAAAATCAAAAGAGGGATTTACTGTTTAGTTCAGAAAACCCGACTCGGGTTACTGGCTAGTCCAGCACCAAAAAAATATTTACTCCCTAATCCAAAAAAGTTTTGAAAAGAGTAAAATTACTCTACTAACCCTAATATATAACATTACGTATAATAATACATATGTTACTACATATCACATATGTAGTATATACTAGTAGTAACTAGTATACTAGTAGTAATTAGTAGTTACTAGTATGTAGTATGTAGTAATAACATATGTAGTATGTAATATACTAGTAGGAACTAGTATGTAGTAATAACATATGTAGTATACTAGTCGTAATATGTTATGTATTGATACTACATATTGATATGTAGTATGTTATGTATTGATACTACATATTGACATGTAGTATGTTATATATTGATATGTAGTATGTTATGTATTGATACTACATATTGATATGTAGTATGTTTGATATGTAGTATGTTATATATTGATAATACATATTGATATGTAGTATGTTTGATATGTAGTGTGTTATATATTGATACAACATATTGATATGTAGTATGTTATGTATTGATACTACATATCAAAAAAAATTGTTATGTATTGATACTACATATTTTACTACTGGTACTAGTTACTACTAGTTTACTAGTTTATTAGTATACTAGTTTACTAGTATACTATACTATAGTAGTATACTAGTATAATAGTTTAGTATAGTAAAGTAGTTACATAATTTACTAGTAACAATAAGATATTTTTGTTACTACTAGTACAGTACATATTAATATGTAGTATCACCGTATTGATACTACTAGTATGTAGTAACATACTACTAGTAACATTTACATGTGTTGATACTAATTAGACCTGGAAGGGTGTTTTAGGAATTTATAAAATACACTTTATAGTCTCCACGAAGTTTTTGGACTAGATTGGACTAGAGAGTAAATCTTTTCCACGGGTGGACTAGCCATTAACTGGGTCTGCTAGAACTGGACTAGCCAGTAATTCCTACAAATCAAAATTGGCAACTATTATGGTCTCACATATCTCTACAAAAGTAGAGATATCCATGTATTTCCCTACTAGGTGGATCACATTTGATCCGGGTAGTAGGGAAGGGAAATGAGAGTTTCCGTCAAAATTAATGCTATACGGATACTCAGTTTCCATAGCATTTTACACTTTTTGGTATTTTTAGTTTTACCTAAAACTTTCTTTTTCACTTTTTTTTATTAAAACTCTTTTTTTACCTATAATATCTATTTTTTACCTATTATATCTCCTTTTTTTATTCTAAATTATCTTTCTTTATCTAACCAAATATATTCCAACGGAAAAAAAATTGGGAAAAAAACGGAAACTCAGTTTCCGTATAGCACTATTCACAGTTTCCGTATCATGTAGGGAAGGGATAAAAGGACACCATAGTGGAGCTGCCTTGTGGCATGTATCCTCTCCCTTTATTTGAGGGATAGGGAAGGGAAGTCCTGCACCATAGTGCTTGGCCTAAATAAGATTTAAATACCTTCTTTTAAAAAAAAAACACACAAATTTCATTAAAAACTAAGGAAAGTTATATACAGTAATGTCACAGCCATTTACAAGATCTTTTTAATATAAACTTTTAGGTTGTTATGAAGGGCGTTAGAAGAACCAAAAAAACCATTTTTGCATCTTTCCCATTTAGCTAGTTTATCAACTTCCTTAAGCAGATTTTTATTTACATACATTATCTTACTATTTACATAGCCCAAAAGAACCTTCAATTCTTTCAAAATATTTTTCGTTCTCCATTCACAGGTAGAAGGTTTGTTGTCCAAATTTTTTTTCACATTTTTACTATCAGTTTGCACCTGAACTTTATGCAGATTTAGATCTTTCGCCCACTCCAATGCTCTCTTTACTGCAAGAACTTCTCCACATTCTGCATTGGTGGTGTATCCTGTAAAAACCTTGATGTCAGAAATAAAACCATGTACCCATAGTATTAACCCAATTCCATATTCTCTTGTGTTTGAGTCAAAATAAACATCAACATGAATATAATTATAGGTGATTCTACCAGCTCCATTCTGCTGATTTCTAATTTGTGAATATGCAATGTTTCTATTACACTGATTCCTCCCAGATGATTTGTTTTTGAAAGCTGAACTCCAATCATTTATAGCATTCCTAATCATACTAATACATTCCAATGGATTAGGTTTAACCCCCTTAAATACCATCATATTTCTGTACTTCCAAGTTTGCCAACATATTATAGCAAAATTTTCTTTCCACTCCTTCAATGGCGTTGTAAACCATGATTTAACCCATTCAAAACAACTAATATCAAAATATGGGATTTGTATACCAAAACCAAACCAAACTGCTCTAGAAAAACTGCATTCCACAAACAAATGTTTATTGGTTTCCCTAATGTCAGAAGCACATAGCATACAATAAGGATCTGAGTGGCCCAACTTATCATGTAACTTCGATCTGAGGATCAATACTTCAGCTGACATTTTCCAAACAAACAAAATTGTTCTAGGTAACAATTTCACATGCCATATTTTCAACCAGGTTGTATCATTATTGTGGTTTTCCCCGGATACTAATTTATATGCAAATTTAGTAGTAAATTGTCCATTTCTATTACCCAGCCACATAAGCGTATCCTGAGAGTTTTCAGGGAGATAAATAGATTTAATTTTATTTGCTACTTCAGGATGGAAAATGGAATCAATTAAAACAGTATCCCAACCACCTTCCTCTCGAATAAGATCTGCCACAAACTTAACATCCTCATGGTACCAGTTGGTTAATCTACCCATCCCTGGAATCCAATTATCTAGTGACACATCAATATTTCTGCCATTTTCCCCTTGCAAAATGTTATTTTCTTTAATGATTTGTAGACCCAATCTAATACTATGCCAGATCCAAGAAATTTCATAGTCTCTGTTCTTATGAAAAGGATGTGTTCTAGGAAAATATTTCCCCCTAAGAATTTTAACCCCATAAATCATCCGGATTTTTCAATATTCTCCAAACTAATTTTACTAGAAGAGAAATATTGACCTAATATGGATCTCTAATCCCAATACCTCCATAAACTTTAGAAGTTCTAATATTATCCCAAGCTTTAGGGTAAAAATCTTTTTTTGGATTATCTTTATTCCACGAAAAATCTCTCTGTAGCTTATCAAACTCATCAAGATCAGATTTTGGAAACTCAAACCACTGCATCTGATAACTTGGATAAGCCGATAAAGTGGAATTGATAAGTACCGTTCTTCCCGCTTGAGACAATAGCTTGGATTTCCATCCATCTAAGGCTTTGTATGATCTATCCAATAATGGCTCAAATTTTAAAGCTTTCCTTCTACCAAAAAACAAGGGTGTTCCTAGATATTTTTCATCCTTAGAAATTATTTGTACTTTTAACATTTTAGCCAATATTTTTTCATGCTTTGGATGAACTTTCTTGCTAAAATAAACACTAGACTTATGAAAATTTATTGTCTGACCAGATGAGGAAGTAAAAATATCTAAGATATTCATAAGGCTTCTCACCTCAGCAATATCCGCTTTACAGAAAATAAAGCAGTCGTCTGCAAACAACAAATGTGAAATTATAAGACATTTTCTGTTAATTCTAATACCAGAAAATTTCCCCTGAGCCTCCGCATTTGTAAACAACCTAGATACACCTTCCAAAGCTGTTATAAAAAAATATGACGATAATGGATCTCCTTGACGAAGACCCCTAGTCGGGGAAAATTGAATACCAGGAACAGCATTAAGAAGAACCGTTGACTCAACAGTGGAAATGCATTCATATATCATGTCACACCATTTTTGAGAAAACCCAAACTTTTTAAACATATAAATCACAAAATTCCGCTCCATCTTATCAAAAGCTTTAGATAAATCTAGCCAAAGCTAGATATCATTTCTTTGTCTTACTAGTTTTCATCGTGTGAAGCATTTGATGAGCTATAACTACATTATCCACAATCTTCCTTTTTGGAATAAAAGCTGATTGATTTGGTGAGATAATTTTATCCGGTACCTTTTTAAGCTTAATTGCCAATAACTTAGAGATTAGCTTATATAAAGCATTACTCAGACTAATTGGTCTGAAATCTACAAGAGTTATTGGATTTGTAACCTTAGGTATTAAGGAGATAAAATTATCATTCAAGGACTCTTCTAATTTTCCTGATTCAAAAAACTTTGTAACCAAATTCACTACATCAGCTTCCACTAGACTCCAATGAGTTTGAAAGAACCCCGGTGGATAACCATCTGGATCTGGAGACCCCCAAGAGTTCATACTCTTATGATCTTAAGCCTACCTAGATAAATGATAAACAGTAGTGTCCGAGAAAACCTCAAACCATTTAACATTTACCAATCCCCTGTCAATACGTTCCCTGATTCGACTTAGTAAAGAGAACTTAAGTACATCAATAGTTCAAATATCGTGAAGAGATACCATCAAAAGAACCGAATGCACAACTCGAAGGGAAAAGGTAGATTCGCCTTATTCGAGAATCTAATACGGAATTCTAGCGACTCGGAGAAGAAAAACTGTTGTGTGATTATTAGAACTTGCAACAATGAAACAACCATCGTTAAATGAATAATTTCATACGAGGAGAGAGCCATTTGGTCAACAAATTGTCCTTAGATTAGTTCCTCCAAGAACAAAAATCATAAGTTAAAACCGCATTGAAAACTCATTTTCTCCAATATAAAATATGCAATGCTTATTGGATGAGTAGAGCTGAAATAAAGTATGTAATGCTTATTGGATAAGTAGAGCTAAAATATTGGACATGATGTCTTTCTTGTTACTTATGTGCATTCCGGTTCAGAATGGTGTCACTTCTTTGTTGGTAAAAAAGAGGCCAGAAGGTCCATCGTTAGGTAAAAGAGCCAACTCTATGACTCTCTCTGCACCTTCTGTAGTAGTGAGAACTCCTGAATTATAACAAATATCTGTCTTGACCCAACCAGGAGATACACAATTTATGCGAAAAGTTGGAAATTTCCTTGCTAATATCCTTGTATAAGCATTCAAACATACTTTTGAGATCGTATAAGCGGGTAGATATGGAGGCCATCCTTGAGTTTCCAAAATATCCATTTTGAAATCCTTAAGAAACATATTCACTATCTCATCTACACTTTCTTCCTTTAAGCCATCCCCATCATTAAGTATTTCCAAAGCCTTTTCATTTGAGATAAACTAAAATCAAAACAAGTGAATACATTCGGTAAGATTATAATAGAAAGAGAATATAAATCCCACAAAAATATTAGCACATAGGTTAACCATACGAGTCCACGAGATACTTGCATAATTTCTTTTTATTTATTTATTTATTTTTTGCTTGGTCCAAATAAATTTATCTAATAACTAAAAAAAAATTACTACAAATTGAAAAGTTAACGTCCGGAAACAAACCAATTAAGATAGTATACAATGTAAAAATATGGGGTTGCAGTAAATACCTTCAGTTTTCCTAAGGCGGAGGAAACATTAACAATTCTTGGTGAATCAGAGAGTTGAAGCAAAGGAATAAGTGATTTGGTGACTGATTTGACACCATAATAATTTGTTTGCATGCATTCAACTGTTGATTCATACGTCTCTGTTATCACTTGTTGCAAATTCGGCTTTTCTTTGTTCTTGTCCATCTGGAACAATGAGATAGTAATGATAACTTAATATGGAAAGAATAAGAAAGTTCTGGTCGTTCTTGCCTTATGTGGTTATTTGTGAGTCGTGGAAAGAGCGTAATAACAAGTTACATGAATGATGTAGGACATCTCTGCCTTAGTTTACAAGTTATCTTATTTTCTTTTTAATATTTCTTTTAATCTAGAACTCTAGTTATTCCAAGTAACGAATAGCCTATATAAATAGGCATACGATTGTCTTAGGATAATCAATCTTTTATCAATCATAATATTATCATTCTTAATATTCGTTTCATACTGATTTTCTTTTATCTTTTCTTAATTTCTTTATCAATTTCGTCTATTTCGCATCGCTTTCTTCCTTCGCATTTCCAGTAATCTCCGTATTTCGTTCTTCCGCCTATCGTTCTACACTAATGAAGCTAGGAAAAAAGAGTGCGGAAGATGTCATTATGCTTCTCAAGAATTCTTTGATTTTTTGGGGTTGCTTACATTGTTTGATCACATTCCGATGGCTAAGATTTTGCTCATTTGGAAGCGGGTGTTTTTCCACTTATAATAAGATGTAACTTGAGATCTTGCTGCTGATTCTAGAAGCTTTGTAAATATTTTTCTTTCGATATTATTCAAAAAATTTAAAAACAAAATTAGATAGACATTTACCTCAACAGCTTGCACCAGTGTTGTAAAACTAGCAGCATCCGTTATGGCTCCAAGGATTCCAGCATTATTCACCTTTCAAGTTTTCAGGACTATAGTTAAATGTAAATCCAGACTAAAGCACAAATTATGTTTATGACTTGTATGTTATAAAAATTAATGATGACCGAGACATCACTTTGACCTTGCAGTATAGTATGAAACAAGAAAGTAATTGATTGGATTAATTCCTCTTACCAGGATATCAAGCTTTCCAAAATGGATATTAATGAATTCAGCCAAAGATGAGACAGTAATTTGATTCATGACATCAACTTGATGAAAAACAACATTTGAGAGTCCAGATTTTTTCAGATTTTCAACAGCTTCAAGACCCTGGTTTCTATCTCTGGATGTCAATATTACAAAGATCCCACCAGAAGCTAATTGCCTACAAATCTCCAATCCAACCCCCTTATTGGCACCGGTAACTACTGCGCACCTGAAAAAGGAAAACAGAAATGAGAAATGGGTTATTACGATTTCATGTTTTCCCATGAAAGAGCTGATCACTTACTAAAAGTATGAAATTTTACCTCTTTACTTGAGAATTAAGGAGTGTTTCTGCCATGTTAATCTTTGAGCTCTTGGAGGATGCTTTGTGTTTGGCTTAATCTAACACTGCTATTAGGTTATGAAGGTCTACTTTATTTATCGTTTGAAAATTGAGAGACTAAAAACAATTCATTTTTTGATTTTCATTCTCATCCAGTTGCTTCAATGAACTTGATAATACTACTGAGACTAATTTAGTTTTGTTTTTTAGCGTTTGGTCTAAGAATCTAATGACTAGATTCTCACTTTATTAACTTGTCGATTACCACCAAAGTCTATGATTAAGAGCGTTATTTAATGTTAGTGTTGAGATTATTAGTCCCACATGGTTGGGTTATTTAAGATCTTGCGGTTTATAATCTCTTAGGGCCTCTCCACTCATTACCAATTGGTTTTGAGTTGGATGTCCGTATTTTAACATGGTATCAGAACAGGTTATTTGCGACGAGTCATTGATCGTGCCTTATTCCGCGTCACCCGATTTATTGTCCACGTGTTAGGCCTAACGAGGCTACACGTGAGGGGGCATGTGTAAACACCCTTAAATTATCATAGGGTAATGAGGAGACTAATCCCAGAACACAATACAATTGTCTAGAGAAATCTGACTCTTTCTGGGAGGAATTCCTCCTTTTATAGGCAAAAGCCTGACATGTAAGTACCGTACACGTGTACTTTGATACCTTTCTTAGTAAGTCTTTCATTATTAGCCGTACACATGTACTATCACACTAGGGGATACTTAGACACCCACTAGCTATCTCTTCCGGGCACCCCGTCATTGGGGCACCCCATCCACATAGCATCATTGCTCATGACGACCCCGATCCCACTGATGATGACCCCGGCTCGACTGATGATGACCCTGTTTCCACTGATGATGGCCACGGTTCCACTGATGGTGACCTCGGTTATTCCTCGATGCCCCTATTCTCGTTCCTGGCTTATGGTTAGATTTCCCCTGTTCACATTAGCCCCCTGACTGTCTTGTCGAGGGTTGCAGTCTCGGCAAGCAGTCATAGCTCGTATCGGGGGTATTCCTTTCCGTTATCACTTTCTTTCAGAAGTTCTTCGTTCGGTTGTGACTTTGAGTCATGTTTTTCTTTTTCTTGAAAGCCCCCTGTTGATCATGTGACCTTGAATTGTTGGGGTTCGCGTTAATTGGTCTTGTTTAAAAGTTGTATTGTTCTTTAGTAGAATCTTTTCCCTTCTCTCATGCTCTGATAAGGCATCTGTCACCTCCACGTGTCTCACACCTTTTTGCTTTCCTCTATGATAGTATAAATACTCATCTTCTTGGTATTTTCTCCATCTACCTTCCTTTACTCTTTCTTTGTCGTTCTTGTAATCGTGATGTCGCATCCTCGAAAGGGGCTTTCGGTGTTCTTGGGGTAAACCCCGGGCTTGGTGATCAAAGATGATTTAAAAGAGGTTCGCCGTCTATCCTTGGTTCGGGGGGAGGTGGAGTGTTTGGTGACTCATCGTCAGGCTGTGCATGCTCGCCTTTGGGCTGATTGGAAGGAACAATCAAGGATCCACGAAATAGCTCTTCAGGCAGGTGCTTCCCCAGAAGTATTAAGTCGTGCTTACCAGCTTTTATCGGACGTGGATGTTGATTGTGTAATGGAGCGTCGTTTACTGGAGGAAGCTCGTGCTTTCTTGGTGGAGGTGGATCAGGCAATAGCCTATGTAACTTAGTAAAGGGGTATTTCACCTCTTCAGGTTCCGCTGCCATTCTAGTATTTTTTTTTCCCAGTTTTTTTCGGTTTTTCAAGATAGGAATGTAGTTAATGTTATTCTAGAGATGTTTCGTTTGTTGCTTCTTTGTTTCAGATGCAATGAAAGTGGCTGGATTTATTTCCGACATTGTTATTTTGTATGTCTTTATTATTGGTATTGTGGGTGTGATTGCTTATCGTTGTGTTATTTCATATTATGTATTCCCCCCTCCCTTTTTATTCGAAATGCCGGGGTGGGAGTGTTACTTATGAGTTGGTGTTGGTTCTTATCGCTTGGTTTCTCTTTTGTGAGAGACGAAGTTGAGTCTTTTCGAGTTGGTCTGGTATGAACATTTGGTAACTTTTAGTGTTTCAAGTATAGGGTTTCTTAGGAGACACGATGTTGATTGGCCGATGCTGCTAAAGGTGGTCTCGTAGAAGTAGAGGAAAGAGACAGATATCTGTCATGTATATGAGTCTAGAGTATGTGAGACAAACTCGTAGTTGGCATGTCCGGGGTTTGATTCCGGTACCTTTTGTGCAGAGTTTGTCTGGGATCGTGGTTGCATCAATAATGATGAGTATTCAGAGTATGCGAAAGTCGGAGAGACTTAACTAAAGTGGGGATATCATTGTTTAATTCAGAAAACAAAGAGAGGAGTAAGGAAAGGGACTGTTCTCTTGTGACATCCAAAAGATGCTTAAGCATGAAATTTCTTTAGCCACATTTCGTTGATCTTGGAGTTGCGTTTGCCTTTGATTTTGGAACCATCAGCGTGTCCGAGCTTATAATAGCCAGACCCCCCAACTTTGCGAATTCTGAAAGGTCCTTTCCAGTTTGGTGTGAATTTGCCGGCACTGCCTTCTCTTTGGACATGCGGGGCTACAGCGAGTACAAGTTCCCCCTTTTCAAAGTGTCTTTCTTTGACATGTTGGTTGTAGGATCTTGCGCGACGATCTCGGTACTACTAATGTTTTCTTTCCGCGTTATCTCGGCGCTCATCTATCATGTCGAGCGATCGAATACGCTGGCTGTCGAGGTCGACACCGCTAGATGACAGTATTCTTGCTGAAGCTATAATGACTTCCGCTGGTATAATAACATCTTCACCATACACCAAGCTATATGGGGAGGATCCGGTTGAAGTACGCTTGGCAATCCTATAAGCCATTAATGCAAGTGGTAGTTCTTCATGCCATGTTCTCTTGTTGTCATAGAGGCTCCTTCTCAAGATGCGAAGTAGTGTTTTATTCGAAGATTCTGCTTGCTCTTTTCCCTGCGGGTAGTAGGGGGTTGATACCTTTTTTCGGATCCTGAAAGCCTCCAGAAGTTTTTTCACATCACCATTCACAAAAGGTGAACCATTGTCGGAAATGATATACATAGGGATTCCAAAACAAAAAATGATATGATCTTTGATAAAAGCCGAGATCACCTCCCCGGTGGTCCCTTTAAGAGGTATAGATTCTATCCACATAGTGAAACACTATGTTGCGGTGATGATGTACTCGTGTTGTTTAGATGATTTTGGGTTAATTGGTCCAATTATGTCCAGCCCCCAGCTATGAAAGGGCCATGGGGTGCTGGTGTCTTGTAGCATAGTGTGTGGCGCGTGGATTAGATTTCCATGGATTTGGCATTGCTCGCATTTTTGTACGTACGAAGTAATATCGTTTTCCATTGTCGGCCAATAGCGTGTTCTTTATCTACACATTTCAGTGTCTTTTAATTGAAGCTACGGCGGAAAAGTTCCCCGTCAATGACAAAGAATTTACGGGCTCTCTTTTCCAATTTTCTGGCTGTTTTTTTGTTATCAGGTAAAGTTCCCTTTGTCAAGTAGTCGACATAGGGGGTTCTCCAATCTTCCTCCTCGACCATGAATGCTTCCTCATGCTGCGGGGCAGCTTGGCAGATTGCACAATTATCTTGAAGAGTCTGTGCTTGTTGCACCATGTCCGGCCAATGAAATCCAGCTCGTTGGATTCGTCTTTGCAAAGGTATATCCAGTCCGAGACCACAAGTGCGTCCGTGGAGTCTGTGTAATAGTTTATTCGCCTCCTCGTTTCCCACACATCGACATAAGATCCCCTAGATGATTTTGTATTTGCAAAGTGTCTTCCATGGTAATTGACGATCCTCGGGTAAGCTTTTGAGGTCTTGCAGGATCGGTCGTCTCCAGTCGTCTTTGGTTTCAAAAATGACGTCCTCGAACCAAGTCGATGGTAATACGTTCTTGATCACTGTGATGGTTTCTTCAGCCACATTTAACATTTGTAGACTAGAGGCTAACGTGGCTAGAGCTTCAACATGTTTGTTAGTCGTTCAGCCCGTATGCGCCAAAGAGACACTGTCAAATTCGCCAATCAGTCTCTGAGCTTTGTCCCTATATGCGGCTAAGCTTGGTTCTTTGACGTTGAATTCTTCTAACATTTGTTGTATTAGTAGATGAGAATCGCCTTTAACTTCAATGTTCCTGGCTCCGAGTTCCTTGGCAATTTTTAGTCCTAAAAGAAAAGCCTCATACTCAGCGGAGTTGTTCGTGCAAGGGAAGTCCAGTTTGAATGCTTTAGATATTAATTCATCATTCGGGGTTATTAAGACTACCCCGGCCCCTCCATTGCTAGTTCGCCCGGTATGTCGTCGTGGAGTATGGTGGTGTCACACCCCGGAAAATCCGCTAGTAAGTCCGCAATGGCTTGGCCCCGGATTCCTTTTGGTTTCGCTGGTTGGAGGGAGAATTCAAAAAGCTATAATGACCACCGGGCCATTCGTCCACAAATGTTTGGTGCGCCAATAGGTAATGTCGTAATTTCTGTGCTGCCAGTACTAGCGGTAAGCATGCCTTTTCTGCTGGGGAGTACCGTAATTCCGCCTCTCTCAAAGCCCTACTGATGTAATATATCGGGGAAAAATTGTCATTTCCCATGTCTTGGACTAGTACTGCGCCTATTTCTTTGTTCGTGTTGGTGACATAGAGATATAGAGGTTCACCCGGGATGGGTGGTCGCATTACGTGTGGGTGAGTGAGGCATTCTTTGATTTTATCGAGTGTTGTCTGTTGTTCGTCACCCCACTGCCATTTAACTCCTTTCTTGAGTAGGGGAATAAGACTCGCCATGCTGGTCCCCAAAACTGGTATGAAGCGACGGACATATGACACCTTTTCTATCAACGCCTGGAGTTCGTCCTTGTCTTTCGGTGCTTCCATTGTCATGATGGCATTTGCTTTATCTTCGTCCATCTCGATCCCGGCTTTAGTGACTTTGAAACCCAAAACTTTCACCGACGTTACCCCAAAAGTACTGTGAACACACAAATCACGAAGGCATCCGAATGCTCACAACCAATCATCGTAATCTAGAGTGATTTGTGATGATGATATCCTAGTGTTGATTCCTTGGCTCAAAACCTTCGGGTTTATCATAGCCTCATCTAACAACTCCATGCGAGGCGTTTGCGCACGGGATATAGGTAAAAACAAAGAAAGCAAAACGTATAAGTAAAGATCCATGGGGTTAGACAAATATAAAGTGCTGAAATGTAAACAAGACCGAGGTTTACGTGGTTCAGCACTAAGGCCTACGTCCACGGGATTTGTTGTTTCACTATATTCTTCACGGTTACAAGAGTAGTCGAATGACTTTTGGGTTTACATGTTTTTCTCTTCTAAAGGATTAACTTACACTTGCAATCTCTCTCTCCTTCCCTTCCTGATTTTTCCGATCCCCTTTCCTCTTGGTGGAGAGGGGGTATTTATAGGGTTAGAGTGTGGGACCCCTCTCTGAAGGCCGTTGGAACCTTATCTTCTAGTGTCTTGTGTCCATCACGCAGAGGTCTGCGTTTGCCACTTGATCACGCAGAGACATCCTCGCTCGTTCCACGGGTTGATCGACACGTATACTGCTCAGAGTGTTTAATGAAGGTGGTTGAGATGCCTGCTCGTGTCAGACAAGTGTCTTCTGCCCCTGTCACGTTCGTGTCAGCTAACTTTCTCTCCACCGTTGATCTTAGCTTCTTTTGGGATGAGATAAAGTAACTCCTTGGGGTTTATTTGGTGTTCCGTAGTGCATCGTATTTTGATGTCCTGGCCTGCATGCTTTCCACGTATTTTTCTATATACACGTGTCTGATGGTGAGATATATGTATACACAATTTGCCCCTTTTCTTCGGGCTTGAATGTTTAATGGGTGCATTGAAGAAAACAGTTGTTGCATATTCTTCTATCTCTCCTAATAACTTTTCCTAGATACTTGGCCACGTCTTTTATTTGTGCATTAACTGCTCATGTAACGGGCATGTTTCCCATTCCTCCATTAATTTCCTTCTCTTTCTTTCGGGTATATTAAGGAGAGAAAGAAAATTAATTTCATTCTTCCTAAACATTCTCTCGATTTTAATTCTTCGTTCTTCAGCCCTTAAATTCTCTGTCAGTCTTCATTCTTCAGCCCTTAAATTCTCTGGCAGTCTTCATTCTTCCGCCCTTAAATTCTCTGTCAGTCTTCATTCTTCAGCCCTTTAATTCTTTCCACTGAGCATTAATCACGCTTGCCTCCTCTTTATTTCTGATTTGTTCTTTCTGCTGCTGTTTTTACTGGTAAGTTTTTCTTTTCTTTGTTTCCATGGTTTTACGCTTTGTTGATTTGTAAATTTTCTGTTACTGTTGTTCCTTGTTTGTGATGAAGAACTTCTTTCAATGCTTGCATGCTATTTTGCCCCTGTTCTTCGTCTTAAATCAAGGAAGCCATTGTTAGGGTAGGGATTTTATGGAATTTCGATCACGTATGCTAATTTTAGGGTTTCTGCATTGTCGTGTGTGGATTTCTATTTATGTGGTTTTTTGATCGTTGGTAATGTCCTCGAGTTTGTTTTTGACTTGTTTATGATTAATCTTTTCGCAGCCATGTCTGACCGTCCGCGGCTTCCTTATCAGACTCCTGGTTCTGGTCTATCGAGATCTCCTCCGCGTAGAGAGTCTCAAGATGATGTTCGTAGAAGTCGAGTTTCTTCCGGGGCGAAGGCATCATCTTCTAGGGAAGAAATTCCTTTGACAAATCTTTCTGGGGATCGAAAAGTCTTTGATCGCGCGGTGTCTCGTCCTCGTGATGATGTTAGGAGTACGCAGACACCTACTCGTTCTGTCGCTTTTGATGTTCCTCCTCTACGTTCTCTAGTGCCCGAGCATCCTCTGCCGCCCCCTCCTACAACTTATTTTAAAGGGAAGGGTACAAAAGGTGGTGTTCCGAGGGCTGAATCTTCAAAAAATCCTTCTTTGAAGAGAAAGGCTTCCGATGCGTTCATTGGTTTATCCAGTCCCGCCGAGGAGGATGAGGCTGCCCCATTGATACGCAGCGTTTCGGTCAGCAAGAAAAAAGTAACGTTCAAGCATATTGATCTCGAGATTTTCAAGGAAAAGCATGAGCTTCAAGCCTTCGAGGTTCGTTTCTATGCCCCTGAGGATGATATTACTTATGAGCTTATCTCAAAGTATGAGTTCGATGAATTTCATTTGTTGACCACGGTTGGTGCGTTCTAAGATGGTCTTATGCTGCCGTTGTACAAGTCAGGTGATTCCTTCTACTATGATGTTCTTGCTAGTCGTGAAGGCTCTTCCACCAATACTCACAGCCGTTCTGTATCGCAACTATCGGGGAATTATCTCCGCGCCCTGAAGGAATGCTATCTGCGGAGTAAGGGGGAGACGACAATGACTTGTTATGTTCCCAATCCCGCGGAGAAGGAATGGTATACTCCTGAGAATTTCAATAACTCCTTCGGTGATTATGTCAACAGTAGGAACCGTAAGCCGTGGAGTGTCAGCCTCCGGAATCTCGCTGCTCCTCGGGGCGAAATTCGTTTGTTAAATGAGGTCAGCGATGCCAAGCTGAAGTATGTTCCCGGCACGGAGGGGTCTAGTCAGCGGAAACTTTTCCCGGCCCGCGAGAGGATCAAGCGCGACCATGACTACGAGTGGCACGCTACCGTTATCGAAGTGGTTGGTCCATGAGCGTACGGTTGGATCCCTGGTCCCCGCGGTTGGCGTCCTACTGAAAGTATCAAGCCGCGTGAATCTCCTCCTTCTCGTTATGGAGATTTCTGTCCCTGGCGTTTAAACTTCGCAGGTATGAATTTTCCTTATGCCCTTGACGTTGTGGAGGGAGACGAGGAGGAAGGTTCTGGTTCTATACTTCCACCGAGGAGTACCTCGACTGCTCAGGTACGCGGATTCTAGCTGCGCTTCTTCTTCTTTAGAAATTCAACTGTTCGGGAAAAATAATTCTTTTTGTGGTGTGGGTTTTCAGGTGTCGAAGAAGAAAAACATTAAGCCGAAGCAGTCTTCTACCATTGTGATGGGTGAGGCTGAGGCCCATGAAGAAGTTACAAGTCCGGTGAACGAAGAGTTTGCTGAGGACGAGGAGATTACAGATGGGGAGGAACGTACTGGTACTTCCCCTATTAATGTCGAAGAAGAGGTCTGTGTGGGTCAAGATGGTGATGAAGGGAGAAAAAACGCCGTGGTAGCTGATGACGGTGTTATTGGTGATATTTCTGTCCCTGCTGGGGATGCCACGGATACTCTCCCCACCCTTTCTCAAGAGTTTTCTTTTGATCGGCTGTATTCTACAGGGGAGTTTATGGATGATGCCCTCGATTTTCCTGAGGACTTCTCTCTACTGTCCCCCAATGATGATTGGGATGTCCTCGGGGGTGCTAGTAACGGAGACGCTGCTGTTCAAGATGGTGGCGCGGAGGAGCATGGTGCGCATGTGGGTGTCGACATTTGTGCTGATGGGGACGTGTCAAAAAAGGGGAAGTCGGTGATTGATTCGCCTGCTGCGGATCTCCCTCATTCGCCGACATCTGAGGATGAGGACGCCATAATGGATTGGCTTAAGGAAAAGAATCTGCTATTTGTCCCTCATCCCGCCCTTGTTGTTGTTGGTGAAAAGGATTCTGATGCGTATACCCGTCGTATGATGGAAATGTCTTCCAAGGCGTGGGTGTCTGAGGCCTGGGGAAGAAATTTGAGTATTCCCGAAGCTACCCTTGTGTCGGAGCCTCCTACTTCCGTTGCAGATATGATGGCCATAGCCGACGGGTATCAATATGGCTTTCCTCAGCAGCGTGTCTTAGAGGTAAATTTTCGTACGTACTTCTACGTGACGATCCAATTCTTCGGTGAAATAATGTTTTTCGTCTTCATGTGTAGATGATGAGGAGTGAGCATTGTAACCACGTGCTGTATCAGTTCTTCAAAGCGAAATCTCTGAAGCTCGAGGCTAAGCTTCGTCACAGAGAAAAGGAATTATCTGCGGCTGAGGTGGAAATAGAAGAGCTGAAGAAAAGCTTCAAGGAGAAAGAAAAGCTGGGTGAAGCGGAGGCCAGTCTTCGTTCAGAGCTTGTTGCTGTTCGCGCTGAGTTATAGCAAACTCGCGTCCAAGTTTCAGCTTTCACAGGTTTGGTTCTTTTTTTCCCTCGCAGTGTGTCGTCATTCCTCTATTTCTTAGTTGTTCTGTCTGAGTCTCCCCACCCTATATCCAGTGGGTGGTGTCCCCGAGCTGATATGGCTTCGAAACGAAAGGGCACGGCAGAAATCTCGTATTAAAGAACTTGTTCAGAAAATTAAAAGTGAAGACAAGAAATGGGATGCTCGGGCTGAGGTATGGCGCGCAAGGCATGTTCAGATGGTCGACATGCAAAATCTGTATAACCATGACCGTGCTTTATTTAATGGTACGCTGTTGTGGACACGTGATAGTATGCTGGAATCTCGTGAGCGTACTTCTTTGTTGGAGTCTAGGATACAACTTCTGGAAGAGGAATTACAAAAGGCTCGATCCCTCCCTTTTCCAGGAGTTGAGGATAGTGCGCGGTGTCTTATCAGATAAAGGGACAATTCCCGTGCTGAAGCCAATGCTCTAAGCAAGGACCTTGCCGCGTCCCGCGTTGAAGTAGCTCGTCAGGATGAGTCTGAGAGGAATCTTGAAGTGTGTATGTACAGATTGAGCAAGGGAGTATCAGAGATAAACAAAGAAGTTGACCACCTTCGTCACATGGATTCGATGAAGCAGGTAGAATTAGATGCCAGTCAATTTACTCTCACAAACCTTCAGCTAGATTATAAGAAATTATCCGCGGAATATGATCATCTTGATGAAGCGCGAGATGCAGTTGTTAATGAGTATGAAGAGGCTTCGGCTTGTGTCGAAGGTATAACCATATTCCATCGAGTGTGATTGTGTCTTTTCTTTGCTAACTCCCTGGTGTTGTCTTTTTCAGAACTCGAGGGACAACTTCGCGTTGCTAATGAAAAACTTGAAAAGGCTCAATCTTCCTTAGCGCAGCAGGAAGAACAGACTAAGCATTTTAAGAGTTTGGCGACATCCCGCGAAGAGGCCGTCGGTGCTGCTTCTAAAGAAGTGAGTCTTCTGTCTTCATTGTTATCCCAAGCCCAACAACAGACAATAGTTATTAAGCACAAGGCTCGGTGTCAATTGGCTGAGGAGACGAACAAGATGCTAGAGAAGATAGAACTTGGCCTAAAGAACGAGCATGGTCTTGTGAAGAATTATCTGCGTCGTCCAGTTCCTTCTGCCTTGCCTGGATCCTCGGGACCCTCATCTGGTGGGAGCGTCCCTTCAAGTCTTCGGAACGATCCTGCTGATGGGGCGGCATCATCTAGGTAGAGACCGCTGCATTTTGTCGAGACCGCAGCGTCATTATCACCCACTTTTTGTAATTATGTAAAAAGAATATTTTTTTGCTAGTATCATATAAAAGGAATATTTTTTGACGTGTACTCTTCCTTGAATTGGCCCTTCACTTTTTGTAATCGTCCTTTATGAAATGGATCCTTTTCTTGATATACCTGCAATGTTGGTTTGTTTTAATTTTATGCATTGTGATGAAAGACTCTAAAAATAAAAAAGGATTTTAAGTGTTTGGGTGCGATCCCGAAGGGAGGTACCTTCGTGATCGGATTGAGACCTGTCTCCCCGCTGGCGAACCCTTGGCCAGAGTATTCCCAGATGGTGGGGGCCGAGGCAACGTTCTAGGATATGGGGTTAAAAAACTTACATACACCCATTCCGTCGACCCGTTGCCTTAAGATTGGTTGGGTATCTCTTTCTGCTGGGTGCCTTCCCCCTGGTCTTACACTTATGGACACTGACGGGGGAGCCCTGAGAGATTGTAGATTAACTACTTTCCCCAATATTGTCGATAGGTTTAGTGGATACATAGAAAGCTTGTTTGATTGATAGGTTGAGGCCTGCAATTCCTCGTCCATAGATAGAAACATGTAGAGTGTTCACACTCCCTTCTTCTTCTGGTACCCTTCATGCAGTTGCAAGGCTGCGTTGCACCTATGGGAAGTATGGTTTGAGCCACTTAGCATTCCAAGGATGTCGGAGGACTTCGCCTTTCAGATTACGAAGGTAGTAGGAACCACCTCCCGCAATATCATGTATTATAAAAGGTCCTCCCCACGTAGGTGCTAACTTTCCCCATCTCTTCTCTCGTTGATACTGTGGGATTGTTCTTAACACATACTGCCCTTATACAAAATTCCGAAGCTTTACCTTTTTGTTGTACTCCCTTGCAAGTCTTCGCTGGTAATTTTCCATCTTCTGTAATGCTGCTTCCCTTCTTTCTTCTAGGTCGTCCAATCTCTCTAACATCATGTATGTTGTGAGATTTTTCTCCCACGCTTCGGTCTTTGTGGTTGGCATGAGTATCTCTGTAGGGATGACTGCTTCAGCTCCATAAGTGAGAAGAAACGGGGATTCCCCAGTGGCGGATCTTCGCGTTGTCCTGTATGCCCATAACACATTGTGCATCTGTTCACACCATCTCCTTTTATGCTCGTCTAATTTTTTTTTGAGTATAAGGGCGAGGGTCTTATTGGTAGCTTCCGCTTGCCCGTTGCTTTGAGGGTATATGGGGGTGGACTTGTTCTTTCTTATCTTGAAAGTATCGAAGAGCATGTCTATATTTTTCCCCTGTAATTGTTTACCATTATCAGATACAATTTCGGCGGGTATACCGAATCTGCAAATGATGTTCTGGAATATGAAAGTAAATACATCCACGACTCTGATCCTGGCCAAGGCCTTAGCCTCCACCTATTTACTGAAGTAGTACGTGGCTACTATCAAAAATCGTCTTTTCCCTGATCCTTCGATGAAAGGTCCGACGATGTCTACGCCCCATTTCGAAAATGTCCACGGGCTATCAACGGAATTTAACATTGTTGCCGGCGCGTGGATCTTTTTGGCGAAGCGCTGACATTCTTCACACCGTCGGGACATCCTCGCGGCGTCCTGTATCATTGTCGGCCAGTAATATCCTTGCGTTTTTGCTTTGTCAGCTAGTGATCTCATGCCGCTATGATTCCCCGCGTCACCATAATGGATATTTTTAGAATTCGATGCCCCTCTTTCCGGGACAAGCAACGTAGTAATGGTCCAAGGAAGGATTTCTTGTACAGGACCCCATCCCGAAGATCATATCTTCCTACTTTGGAGAGTATCTTCCTAGCTTGTTTCTGATCCGCATGTAAGCTTCCCTTTTCGAGAAAGGCATGGATCATCACTCTCCAGTCATCTTCGTTGCTGAAGTCTTCGTCTTGATTTTCTCTTGACAGGATATCTTCTTCGTCCAAGTCGTTATGGATGTCTTCTCCTACCTGGTCTTCGATATTTTCTTCCACCGTATCTTGATTGGTAGCGAAGGAGAATTGAGATGCAATCGAAGGCTCGTATACCCTTGCTATTTTAATAGCTTCGACGTTTTTATCCCTCGGCATGGATGATATATATGCTAGGGCATCCGCGTGCCTGAGGTCCCTTCTGCATAAGTGCCGGAACTTAATGTTCGGGATTTGCGATGCCAATGTTTGGACCAAGGCCATGTAAGCTGAGAGGGTGTCATCGTACACATTATACTCGAGCCCTATTTGTCGTATGACAAGCTGTAAATCACTTGTCAGCCTTACATCGGTTACCCCCATCTCTATTATTATACGGAGGGCATGTACGACAGCTTCGTATTCAACGATGTTGTTGGTATGCTCTTTGAATTCTAACCTAAGTGCCTGTATAATCCTTTCTCCGGTTGGGGTGATAATGACAATGCCTATTCCTGCTCCTTCCTTATTTTTGGATCCGTCGACGAAGACTTCCCATTGTTTTTGACTCGCAGGTTCGAGGATATCCATTGGATCCTTGTTTTCTTCCTCGGCTTCTGGTATTCCCTTGATCTCTTCGTCGTTGTCAAGGGGGAGGTCTGCTAAGAAATCCGCCAGAACTTGGGACTTCCGAGAATGTTGAATTTCATGAATGATGTTGAATTGGTCCAGATGGGTGTTCCATTTGGCTATTCGGACCACTTTTCCCGTGCTTTTGAGGACTGCTTCCAATGGTGCTTTGCATGGGACCCTGACGAGGTGAGTTAGGAAGTCGGTTCTCAGTTTTTGAGTAGCCCACACCAATGCGAGGATGAGCTGTTCAATCTTAGTATAGTTCCTTTCCGCAGAATTGAGGGTCTTGCTGACGTAATAAATAGGTTGTTCTATCTTTGTATTGGTTTTGACCAATACTGCGCTGACTGCGTCTTCTGTTGCTGCTATTTACAGTGCCAAAACCTCGTCAGGATCTGGCTTCTGCAGGATCGGGATTGAGGCTAGGTGTTCTTTGATTTTTTGGAATGCTTACTCGCATTCAACGGTCCATTCGAACCTGCTCCATTTTTTGAGAATATTGAAGAAATGTTTGCATTTGTCCGAGGACCGGGCAATAAATCTGCCCAAAGCTGCTATGGATCCATTGAGTTTCTGTACTTCCTTTAAATTCTTTGGGGACGGCATCTCTACTATGGCTTGAATCTTTGCTGGGTCTACCTCGATGCCCCTTTTTGTTACCAGATACCCGAGGAATTTCCCCGAGGTGACACCGAAAGTACATTTCTCCGGATTCACTTTCATGTGATGTTTTCTCATTGCTTCGAAGATATTCCTCAGATCCTGGTGGTGATCTTTACGCAGCTTGCTTTTGACGATCATGTCGTCAACGTAGACTTCTAAGGTTCCTCCAATCCATGGCTTGAAGATAGCATCGACCATCATTTGGTATGTTTCCCCTGCGTTTCGAAGTCCGAAGGGCATTCTAGTGTAGCAATAAAGGCCATGTAGGGTGTAGAACGCTGTGTGTGGCTGATCTTCTTCTGCCAGGGCCACTTGGTTGTAGCCAGAATGTCCATCCATGAATGACAGTTCTTCATATCCTTCTACTGCTTCTACCAGCTGGTCTATGCTCGGCAGGGGATAGCTTTCCTTTGGACATGCCTTGTTGAGATTAGTAAAGTCGATGCATATTCTAACCCCTCCATTTTTCTTAGGAACAATGACCATGTTGGAGATCCAGGTAGGGTACTTGACTTCCTTTATAAATCCTGCGTCTAGTAGTTTCCGAAGTTCTGTTTCTACTGCCTCATGATACTCTGGAGCTACTTTTCGTATTTTCTGCCTGAACGGGGGCGTGCCCAGTTTGATGCGTAGCTCGTGTTGGATTAATTTTGGGTCAATCCCCGGTATATCTCCTAGCTTCCAGGCGAACACATCCGCGTATTCCTTAAGTAATTTGGTTAAAGAATCTTCCCTTCCTTCGTCCATTATGGTCCCTATTTTGATCATCTTCGGGTTTTCTTCCGTTCCTATGTTGATTTCTTTTACGGGCTCCAATGGTGTGAACACAGGCTTCGGATTTCCGATGACTGGGACGTTCTTTAATTGCTATTTAGCGTGTTTCTGTTCTTCGCTGGTTGTTGAAGTACTTGTCTCTGTGCTTAGGACATTATCATCTTTCGTCAAGCCCTTCCCTGTAGTTTCCTTGAAGAACAGGTCTATGGCCTTCTCTTTCGCGGTTTCTTTATTTTTTACTCTTCGGATTTTTCGATGCTCTTCTTGCTCGTTGTTGATATGATCCTGACTGGCCTGGCACTCTCTCGTAGTGACCCGATCTCCCTTGATTTCCATTACTCCCTCAGGTGTTGGGAATCTGAGATATTGGTGGTACGTTGCCGCAACTCCTTTGAGTTTATGTATCCATTTTCGTCCAATAATGGCGTTGTAGGGGGAAGGGGTGTCCACCACACTAAATCGGGTTTCTAGTTTCATGGGCCCTGCGTTAACCTGCAACACGATGTCTCCCAAGGGCTTCGTGGATGCTCCATTGAATCCGTAGATGGTGTAATAAGAGGTCATTAACTATTCACCATGGAGCTTCATCCGTTTGAATGCATCGTAAAATAGGACGTTTACGGAGCTTCCCCCGTCTATGAGGATCTTTTTGAGGTTACATCCAGCTACTGGTAGCGTTAGGACCAAGGGATCGTTATGGTCTTCCATATCTTCTTCGATATCCTCGGCATCGAAGATGATAGGAGATTCCATCCACTCTTCGTGCTCGTCCACCATTATCCCATCGACCTTATACAATTCGCAGCGGTCTTCGAATTGCTTCCGTAACCTCTTTCCTATCTGCGCTGTAAGTGAGGGCCCTGTGGCTTCGGAACACGAGATGGTGTTGATTGTTCGGTTTCCTTCCGGAAGTTGGACTGGTTTGGTTCGCTTGGATCTATCCTCGTTAACATCCTTTCGTACGTAATGTTTGAGCTCTCCCGCATCAATTAATTTTTGGATCATTATTTTAAGGTTCTTGCACTTTTCGGTCTGGTGTCCGTTGAAACAATGATATTCACAGTAATCTTTAGACTTCTCGGATCTCGGGGGATGCTTTCCCTTAGACCATGGCCACTCCAGGTTTTCCCTCCCTTTGATCTCTCGTAGGATACGAGCATAGCTAGCGTTGAGTTTCGTGTAAAATTGATCTTCGAGTTTTCGGTCACCTGTTCTTCGTTCATCCCTTCGTTCCTTCCTATCTTCGTGAGGTCTCTCCACTGAGCAACTCCTTTTGGCCCCATTGGTTTGTTCCGCTGAATTGGTGCGGAGAGATCTCTGCGGATATGCCCTCGGGTTTTCCCGTTGAATTTCTTCAAGTCGAGCGTGCTTTTAGATAATTATTCGAAGATATCCCTATGTCTTAGGCACGCTTCCATGAATTTCAACAAATAGGGGACTCATTCGGTCTAATCCCCATTTGTAGCAATTGATGCTTACCACTGGGTCCACGCTCCCTATGGCTTGGCAAATCTTGTGCCATCTGTTAGTGTACTCCCTCGTGGTTTCCTTGTAGCCAATCGCTAGTGAAAAGAGCTTATCCATTCCGGTGTTTACGGTCTTGTTGTACATGTATGTTCTTAAGAATTTCTCTGCGAGTTGGTCGTATGAGTGGATGGAGTTTGGTGGCAGATTATCAAACCATGATAATGCCGATCCCTTCAGGCTTGACGGGAAGTATCTGCAGAGTACGGCGTCGTTATGACCCCATCTAGCTGAGACACGGTTGTAGTACCGAATATGTGCAGCAGGGTCACTGGATCCATCATAGCATTCGAACGTTGGGACAGGGCATTTCAGTGGAATAGGGGTGTTGGCCAAGCGATGAGTTAAGGGAGTAGAGTTAGCTTCTCTCATGACCTCTTCTAACCTCCCCCCGCCTTGTCTATTTTTTAATTGCCTGATCTCGGCCATCATCTCATCTCGCAGCTCTTCCATCGTGCGGTGGTGCCCTAAGTTCTTCTGCTCGTGACCGTCTGACTCTCCGTCGTCATAATCCGGGTCGGATACGCTACTTCCCCTAGTCACGTCTCCATTAGCCGCTATGACGACTCTACAGTCTCGGTTTGGCTCTGGTGCTTTGGAATTTGCTTCATCAAGTTGTTGTCTGGTCTTCGTGCTTAGAGCAATCCGCTCCTTTAAATCTTGATTTTCTCTGGCCAACAGGGCTACAGCATCTGCGTAAACCTGCTGGCTCTTCTTCAGTTCCTCAAGCTCAGCCATTAGTCGATGTGATTGGTTGGACCCCTGATTGGGAGTCCCAGCGCGTGCCACTACGGCCATGGTGCCGCCTTCCTCTACGGTCTGCACTAAAGGTGGCAGAGGTTCAGCTTCGGTTGCTGGCATTTCCAAATCGGGGTGAGTGCCCCTCTGCGGTGCTAGAGCCGCCGGTATGGTTTGATTTTGATCATTTGTTGGTGGCATTCCAAAAGTTGGAAGGTGCATGGGTTGGAATGTTCTGGATTCATCCACCCTTTCTCTTGGTTGATGAAGTTGATTCATAGCGCAAGTTTTGCTAGCCTCTGCAGCCTTCGGGACTACCGCAGCCGCACCGTACTTTGTCGCCGCTGCTCGGAGAGTCGCTGCTGCAACTGAATTAGCATTCATAGGTGAAGTGATTTCCGCAGTATCTTGCCTTTGACTGGTCATTTTAGCTTTGTCTCCTTTCTGCTTGCTTCGGGTGATGACCGGGGTTGTCCTGGGTGTTTCCTTTGACAAAGCTTTGGATTTTCCTGCTTCCTGCGTCTTTTCCATCACGGGTCCTTTTGTCGATAATGAAATCTCGCAGAAACTCGCCTTCTTTACTCAAAATACATTCTTTCTGCACAAGGAATTTCAAACAACGAAAAACGGGAATATCCGTGTGAATCGGGTTAGTTGGCGAAATATCTTCTTCCAGGAGAGGATTAATACATACGAGTTACAATACACGGGTTAAAGTTTTATTAAAAGAGATCCTTTTAAAAATGCAAGTAGATCCTTTTTTTTAAAAACTACGAAAACCCCCCTGAGAGACGGGTTCGCACGAGATCTAAAAAAAAACGTAAATCCACGGATCAAAACAATAAATCTTATCGAAGATAATAGGTGGGTTTTTGAATACAATAAAGTTAACAAATGATCTATACGGTCCGAGCTGATAAATCAGAGCAATCATATGCCAATTTAAAATGAAATCACAGAACAAGATAAATCTTTTACCGGGACGATGTCCCTGTTTCTAGCGCCAAATTGTGAACACACAAATCACGAAGGCATCCGAATGCTCACAACCAATCATCGTAATCTAGAGTGATTTGTGATGATGATATCCTAGTGTTGATTCCTTGGCTCAAAACCTTCGGGTTTATCATAGCCTCATCTAACAACTCCATGCGAGGCGTTTGCGCACGGGATATAGGTAAAAACAAAGAAAGAAAAACGTATAAGTAAAGATCCATGGGGTTAGACAAATATAAAGTGCTGAAATGTAAACAAGACCGAGGTTTACGTGGTTCAGCACTAAGGCCTACGTCCACGGGGTTTGTTGTTTCACTATATTCTTCACGGTTACAAGAGTAGTCGAATGACTTTTGGGTTTACATGCTTTTCTCTTCTAAAGGATTAACTTACACTTGCAATCTCTCTCTCCTTACCTTCCTGATTTTTCCGATCCCCTTTCCTCTTGGTGGAGAGGGGGTATTTATAGGGTTAGAGTGTGGGACCCCTCTCTGAAGGCCGTTGGAACCTTATCTTCTAGTGTCTTGTGTCCATCACGCAGAGGTCTGCGTTTTCCACTTGATCACGCAGAGACATCCTCGCTCGTTCCACGGGTTGATCGACATGTATACTGCTCAGAGTGTTTAATGAAGGTGGTTGAGATGCCTGCTCGTGTCAGACAAGTGTCTTCTGCCCCTGTCACGTTCGTGTCAGCTAACTTTCTCTCCACCGTTGATCTTAGCTTCTTTTGGAATGAGATAAAGTAACTCCTTGGGGTTTATTTGGTGTTCCGTAGTGCATCGTATTTTGATGTCCTGGCCTGCATGCTTTCCACGTATTTTTCTATATACACGTGTCTGATGGTGAGATATATGTATACACAAGTACATTTAGCTGGTTTCATTTTGAGGCCGTAGCTTCGGCATCGGGACAAGACTCGTCTGACATTGGGTATAAGGTCAGCTATTTTCTTTGCTTTAATGATGATGTAATCCACATACACTTTCATCTCCTTATGGTTAAGGTCGTGAAAGATAAGAGTCATTGCTCGTTGATATGTGGTGCCGACATTTTCCAGACCAAATGGTATTACCATATAATAAAAGTTTCCCACTGGTGTCGAGAATACCGTTTTCGGTGCGTCAGACTCCTTCATCTTGACTTGGTTGTATCCGCTATAACCATCCATAAAATCTAGTAGCTCATTGTCATCTGTTGAGTCGACTACAAGGTCGATGAGAGAGAGCGGGAAATCATCCTTAGGAAAAGCTCGATTGAGGTCACGGAAACCAACGCAACATCGTATCTGACCATTCTTCTTTTCTACTGGAAAAATGTTTGCTAACCACGTCGGGTGGTGTATGGGTTTGATGTATCCCGCTTCTAGTAATTTTGACACCTCCTCCTTAATTTTCTTCTCAATTTCATGAGAGGATTTCCGCCGGGACTGTTTTACTGGTCTGAATGTTGGTGAGATTTTGAGTTCATGTGAAACAAGAGCTGGGTTTAGCCCTGGCATGTCTTCATATGTCCACGCGAATACATCTTGGAATTCCACCAGCAGGTTTTTTAGCTCCTCCCTTTCTTCCAAAGTTAGTCCACTGCCAATTCAGATTAGTTTCGGATTTTCCGAGATCCCTAAGTTGAGTGAGATAGTCGGTTCTAAACTTCCGTTCGATGTTGGGGCCGTGTGTTCCCAATCATGCTCGGCTTCTTTAACAGTCAGGTTTTCCATTACGTGCATAACTTGTTCCTATTCTGCTATGACATCTTCCTCAATAATATACCGATACACCTTCTTCCCATTGGGCAGGACACAACTTCGGAGATACCCTTTCCGTTTACTGGACTCCCCTTTGTGTTGTTCTTCTTTTCCAAGTTCTCTTCTGGCATCATCCGTATTCCTTATGTCGTAAAAGGCTTCCTCGGGGAAAAAGGTTTTTTCTTCGTTTGTAAACGGGTTCTTCGTGTCTGCCACACGCCACTCTTTACCCTTAAGCAAGAAATTAAGGCACTGATGGTCTGTGGATGACACTATCCCATGTTTTCGTAACCAAGGTTGCCCCAAGATGATATGACACGTTATATCTGCTTCAGTCACATGGAAAAGTTCGGTATTCTTGAGCGGTCCAACACTGATTTCTACTTGTATTGTTCCAATCGTTCTCTGCTGTGTACCACTGAAGTCTTGCACTTTGGTATTGAAACGTCGGATCGCTACTGGGGGTATGCGCAGACAACGGATGGTCTCTTGGGATATTAAGTTCAGAGAAGCGCCCGTATCCACGAAAGCCCTGTTAAGACGGTTATTTCCTACTTCGATTGTGATAAATAGAGGACGCAGGTGTTCAACCTGCACCATTCGATCTTCTTCCGAGAACGTGATTTGTTTCGGGAAATGTTTTTCCATGTACTCTTGAGGGTCTTCCCCGGAAAAAATGTTCAGAATGTGCATGCAAGCTAGCTCCCGCTGGTGCTCGGTGAATCTGATCTCTTCAAAGAAATTGGGAGAAAACCTTCCGACACTCCTCTCGCGCGGCCCCATCCTCCGAGTCTTCTCTAGGCGGGGACTTGATTTCCGCTTTTCCTTGGTTATCATCAGAATCTAGATTCTGCCCTCTTTGTTGACGCTCTAAGAATGCTATCTGATGAATTTGATCAAGTGATCAATGAGTAGGTTTGTTTTCGTCTTTCCTTCGTCCACCCTACGTCGCGACATTTCCGAGTTCATGTTTTAAGCTTGGGTTTCGATTCCGAGTTTGTGTTTCGAGTTTGGGTATTGGTTCCGAGGACTAGTCCCCAGTGAAGTCGCCAAATGTAAACACCCTTAAATTATCATAGGGTAATGAGGAGACTAATCCCAAAACACAATACAATTGTCTAGAGAAATCTGACTCTTTCTGGGAGGAATTCCTCCTTTTATAGGCAAAGCCTGACATGTAAATTCCGTACACGTGTACTTTGATACCTTCCTTAGTAAGTATTTCATTATTAGCCGTACACTTGTACTATCACACTTGGGGGTACTTATGCACCCACTAGTTATCTCTTTCGGGCACCCCGTCATTGGGGCACCCCATCCACATAGCATCATTGCTCATGACGACCCCAATCCCACTGATGATAACCCCGACTCGACTGATGATGACCCTGTTTCCATTAATGATGGTCCCGGTTCCACTGACGGTGACCTCGGTTATTTCTCGAAACCCCCATTCTCGTTCCTGGCTTATGGTTAGATTTCCCATGTTCACGGCGTATTGAGATTATTAGTCCCACATGGTTGGGTTATCTAAGATCCTGCGGTATATAATTTCTTAGGACCTCTCCACTCATTGCCAATTGGTTTTGAGTTGGATGTCCGTATTCTAACGGTTAGGGCATGGATAATTTGTCATTATTATTATGGCTGAATAAGAGACAAAATTCGGGCCAAAGAATTTTTTTGGACCACGATACAGAATTTGGACACTATGAGTCAATGACAAATTTTGGGCACGATAATTATTTTGAACCTTGTCGACCATTTTGGGTCATTATGGATTTTTGTGTTCACAAGACCGATTTTGAGCTTCATGGCAAACAATGAGTCTCGGTGGAAGATCTTGGTCGGGCCGTATCTTTTGAACAAATTTTTGACATTTTGTTCCCGATGGGCGTGGATAGAACCACCTTAAAGCGTGGGTATGCAGCTACACACGCAGCGTTGCTGGTTTCCAAGTCCAATTCTAAAACTGGACCCAATTCGTTCAGGAATGGTGTTTTTTTTTTGTGTGCCTTTTTTCTTTACTCGTCTACTTCTGCGAAGAACGTAACTGGAGCCAACTCCAAGTCGTCTAAATAAAAAGAATTCCAGATAGGTACGAAAACTTGTTTAGCATGAATTCCTGGGGTTCTCCGGATCCGGATGGGTATCCCCTGGATTTTTTCAAAAGCATTGGAGTGTAGTCGAGGAGGATGTGGTAAATTTTGTTGTGAAGTTTGTGTGTACATATTTCACCATCAGCCACGTGTTTATGAAGAAACACATGGAAGGCATGCGAATCAAGCCATCAAAACATGATGAGACACGCTTACAACCAAGAAGCATATCCCATCAACATCAGATCTTCGTCCAGATAATCCGGTGGCAGAAAATTAAGGTGTACCGAAGTATGATGTTACTGCGGAGCACCAAATAGCTCCCAAAGATCTACTTTATCTTATCCCCAGAAAGAGCCAAGATCAACGGCGAGGAGAAATCTGACTGACACGGATGTGACAGGGGCAGAAGACACTTATCTGACACGAGAAAACGTCTCAACTACCCGCATTAAACACTCTGAGCAACGTACATGTCAATCAACCCATGGAACGAACGAGGACAACCCTTCGTGATCAAGCATGGAACGCAGGGGGCATCGTAAAGGACGAAGACCTCTGCGTGATGGACACAAAGCATAAGAAGATAAGGTTGCAACGGCTCTCAGAAGTAGGCCCCACGGTCCAAGTTATTAAAGGATTTTTACTTCGAAAACAAGACCGTTGACTGTATCTTTTTTATTTTATTAAGGCCCTCGGGAAACTCTCTTCTTTCTAAGGCAAAAAAAGTTATTCCATACACGAACACGAATAACACTAACCCGATCCACGCGGATAGCTCTGGTTCTCTTTGTTTGAAATTCCTCTATGCAGAAGGACCCAAGATGGAAAAGATACAAGAGGAAGGAAAAACCAAAGCCTCATCAAAGGAAACACCGAGGACTACCCCGGTCATGACCCGAAGTAAGCAGAAAGGAGACAAAGCTAAGACATCTAATCAGAGGCAGGATACTGCTGAAATCACCTCACCTATGAACACCAACTCCATTGCAGACGCGACTCTCAAAGCAGCAGCAACAAAGAGCAGTGCGGCTGATGCGGCCCTCAAGGATGCAGAAGCTAACAAAACTTTGGCTACGAACAAGGTCCATCAACAAAGAGAAGGGGTGGCAGAATATATGACACATCATCCCGCACACCCGCCAGCCTTCGGAATGCCGTCAACGAACGATCAGAATCAAACTATACCAGCGGTTCTAGCACCGCGTGTGGAAACTAAACCGACGGGACCAAACGTGGAGATACCAGCAATCGAAGCTGACCCTTTACCACCATTAATACACACTGTAGATGAAGAGGGCACCATGGCCGTAGGGGTACAAGCAGGAACTCCCAATCAGGGGTCTAACCAGTCCCATCGACTGATGGATGAGCTCGAAGAATTGAAGAAGATCCAGCAGGTCTACGCAGATGCCGTAGCTCTGCTGGCCAGAGAAAATCAAGACTTAAAAGACCGGATTTCCCAAAGCACGAAGACCAGCCAACAACTTGATGAAGCAAATTCTAAGGCACCGAAACCTAATCGAGACCGAAGAATCATCCTAGCAAACGCCTCTAGGGGAAGCAGTGCATCTGATCCGGATTATGCCGTCGAGGACTCAGATTATTACGACAGTGGGGATCGAAGAAGAAAACGCTCAACTGAGTATGAGAACGTGGGACATCACCGCGCAATGGAAGAGCTGGGTGATGAGATGATGGCTGAGATCAGGCATCTAAAAACCAGACAAGGCGGAGGAAGGCTAGAAGAGGTGATGAGAGAGGCTAACTCCACGCCCCTAACTCATCGCCTGGCGAACACCCCTATTCCGCTGAAGTGCCCTGTCCCAACTTTCGAATGCTATGACGGGTCTAGTGATCCCGTGGCTCATATACGGTATTATAACAGTATCTTAGCCCGGTGGGGTCAAAACGACGCTGTCCTCTGTAGGTATTTCCTATCAAGTCTGAAGGGTTCGGCTTTGTCTAGGTTTGACAACTTTCCGCCTGACTCCATCAATTCCTACGATCAACTCGTAGAGAAATTCTTGAGAACTTACATGTACAACAAAGCTGGCAACACCGGAATGGATAAACTCTTTTCATTGGCAATCGGTTACAAGGAGAATACAAGGGACTACACCAACATATGGCACAAGATCTGCCAAGCTATAGGGAGTGTAGATCCCGTAGTGAGCATCAACTGCTACAAATGGGTATTAGATCGAATGAGTCCATGGTTTATTGAGATCCACGGAAGCGTACCTAAGACCGAAGGAGATCTTCGAATAATTATTGAGAAGCATGCTCGTATTGAAGAAATCCAGCGTGAGAACCCGAGGGCACAAACGCAAAGGTCTCACCGTACCGATTCCGCAGAACAAACTAGCGGGGCCAAAAGGAATAGTTCAGTGGAACGACCGCACGAAGATAGGAAGGGACGAAGAGATGATCGACAAAAATTCGAAGATCGGGTCTATACGAAGCTCAATGCTAGCTACGCTCGGATCTTGCGAGAGATCAAGGGACGGGAAAATTTGGAGTGGCCATGGTCTAAGGGAAAACAGCCCCCAAGGACCGAGAAGTCAAAATATTACTGCGAGTATCATTGCTTCAATGGTCACCAGACCGAGAAATGCAAAAACCTCAAAATAATGATCCAAAAATTGATTGATGCTGGCGAACTCAAGCAATACATACAAAAAGAAGTCACCGAGGATAGATCCAAACGAAGCAAGCAAGTCCAACTACCAGAGGGAAACCGCACAATCAACACCATTTCATGTTCCGAAGCCGTAGGACCCTCACTTACAGCGCAGATAGGAAAGAGGCTAAGAAAGCAATTCGAAGATTACTGCGAGTTATATAAGATTAATGGCGTAGAGGTGGACGAGCACGAAGAGTGGATGGACGCACCTATCACCTTCGATACTGAAGATATCGAAGAAGATATGGAAGAACATAATGACCCCTTGGTCCTCACACTACCGGTGGACGGATGTGACCTCAAAAAGATCCTCATCGACGGGGGAAGCTCAGTTAACGTTCTATTCTACGACACCTTCAAACGGATGAAGCTCAATGATGATCAGCTGATGTCCTCTTATTACACCATCTACGGGTTCAACGGAGCACCCACAAAGCCATTAGGAGACATCGTGTTACAGGTGAACGCTGGTCCCATGAAGGTAGAAACACTTTTCAACGTGGTAGACGCCCCATCCCCATATAACGCCATTATTGGCCGAAAATGGGTAGACAAACTCAAGGGAGTGGCAACAACTTACTACCAATATCTCAGGTTCCCTACACCCGATGGAGTAATGGAAATCAAGGGAGATCGAGTCTCTGCAAAGGAGTGCCAGGACACTCAAGATCGTATCAACAACGAACAGGAAGAGCACCGAAAAACCCGAAGGGCCAAAAACAAAGAAGCTGCGAAAGAAAAGGCCATAGACCTGTTCCTCAAGGAAACTGAGGGGAAGAGCTTGAAAAAGAATGATAATGTTCTTAACACAGAGGAAAGTACTTCAGCAGCCAGCGAAGAACAGGAACCTACCAAATATAAATTAAAGAATGTCCCTGTCCTTGGGGACCCAAAGCCGATGTTCACACCAGTGGAGCCCGTAAAAGTAATCAACATAGGAAAAAAATAAAATCCGAAGATGATCAAAATAGGGACCATAATGGACGAAGAAAGAGAAGCTTACTTAACTAAACTACTTAAGGAATACGCGGATGTATTCGCATGGAAGTTAGGAGACATGCCGGGGATTGATCCAAAAATAATCCAACACGAGCTACGCATCAAACCAGGCACGCCGCCTTTCAGGCAGAAAAAGTTGCACCGGAGTATCATAAGGCAGTAGAGAAAGAGCTCCGAAAATTGCTAGAAGCAGGCTTCATCAGGGAAGTCAAGTACCCAACATGGATCTCGAACATGGTCATCGTTCCCAAAAAGAACGGAGGGGTTAGAATATGCATCGACTTTACTAACCTCAACAAAGCATGTACAAAAGATATCTATCCACCACCGAGCATAGGTCAACTGGTTGAAGCAGTGGAAGGGTACAAAGAGCTATCATTCATGGATGGATATTCTGGTTACAACCAAGTAGCCCTGGCAGAAGAAGATCAACAACACACAGCATCCTACACCCCCCACGGCCTTTATTGCTACACAAGAATTCCTTTCGGACTTCGAAACGCAGGGGCAACTTACCAAAGAATGGTCGATGCTATCTTCAAGCCATGGATTGGTAGTACCCTGGTAGTCTACGTTGACGACATGCTCGTCAAAAGCAGGCTGCGCAAAGATCACCACCAAGATCTGAGAGATATTTTTGAAGCAATGAGAAAACATCACATGAAAGTAAATCCAGAAAAGTGCACCTTCGGTGTCACCTCAGGGAAATTTCTCGGATACCTGGTAACAAAAAGGGGCATTGAGGTAGACCCCGCAAAGATTCAGACCATAGTGGAAATTCCATCTCCGAAGAATTTGAAAGAAGTGCAAAAGATCAATGGATCCTTAGCAGCCTTGGGAAGATTTATTGCCCGATCCTCGGACAAATGCAAACATTTTTTCAATATTCTCAAAAAAGGGAGTAAGTTTGAATGGACCACAAAGTGTGAAGAAGCCTTCCAAAAACTCAAGGAATACCTGGCTTCAATTCCTATCCTACAAAAACCTGATCCCGATGAGGTTTTGGCGCTGTACATAGCAGCGAAAGAAGACGCAGTAAGCGCAGTGTTGGTCAAAACCAATACGAAGATAGAACAACCTATCTATTATGTCAGCAAGACCCTCAATTCTGCGGAAAGGAATTACACGAAGATCGAACAACTCATCCTGACACTAGTATGGGCTACTCAAAAGCTGAGAACCTATTTCCTAACTCATTTCATCCGCATCCCATGCAAAGCACCATTGGAAGCAGTCCTCAAAAGCGCGGGGAAAGTAGGAAGAATAGCCAAGTGGAACACCCACCTGGACCAATTCAACATCATCCATGAAATTCAACACTCCCAAAAATCCCAAGTATTGGAGGATTTCTTAGCAGACCTCCCCCTGGACAACGATGAAGAGATTAGGGGCATACCAAAAGCTGACGAGGAAAATAAGGACTCGGTTGACGTCCTCGAACCCGCGAGTCAAAGACGATGGGAAGTCTTCGTCAATGGTTCCAAAAATAAGGAAGGTGCGGGAATAGGCATTGTCATCACCACCCCGACCGTAGAAAGGATCGTACATGCACTCAGATTGGAATTCAAAGAGCATACTAACAACATCATCGAATACGAGGCAGTCGTACATGCCCTTCGCTTGATAATAGAGATGGGGGTAACTGATGTAAGACTGACAAGTGACTCGCAGCTTGTCATACGGTAGATAGGGTTCGAATACAATATATACGAAGATACCCTCTCAGCTTACATGGCCTTGGTCCAAACATTGGCATCGCAAATACCGAACATCAAGTTCAGGCACTTATGCAGGAGAGATCTCAGGCACGCGGATTCCCTAGCATATATATCATCCATGCTAAAGGACAAGAATATCGAAGCTATCAAAATAACAAGATTATACGAGCCTTCAATTGCATCACAATTTTCCTTTGCTACCAATCAAGATACAGTGGAAGAAAATATCGAGGATCAGGTGGGAGAAGACATCCATAACGATTTCGACGAAGAAGAAACCCTGTCAAGAGAAAATCAAGACGAAGATTTCAGCAACGAAGATGATCTGGAGAACGGTGATTCATGCGTTTTTCAAGGATGGGACCTTACCCGCGGATCATAAACAAGCCAGGAAAATACTCTCCAAAGTAGGAAGATATGATCTTCTGGATGGGGTCCTGTACAAGAAATCTTTCCTCGGACCGTTACTACGTTTCTTATCCACGAAAGAGGGGCATCGAATTCTGAACGACATTCATTACGGTGACGCAGGGAATCATAGCGGCATGAGATCACTAGCCGACAAAGCGAAAATGCAAGGATATTACTGGACCACAATGATACAAGATGTCGCAAGAATGTCCCGACGATGTGAAGAATGTCAGCGTTTCGCCAAAAAGATACACGCGCCAGCAACAACGCTAAATTTTGTGGATAGTCCGTGGCCATTCGCAAAATGGGGCATAGATATCGTTGGGCCTTTCATCGAAGGGTCAGGGAAAAGACGATTCTTGATAGTATCCACGGACTACTTCAGTAAATGGGTGGAAGCTAAAGCCTTATCCAGGATCAGAGACGTGGATGTGTTTACTTTCATATTCCAAAACATCATTTGCAGGTTCGGCATACCAGCAGAAATCGTGTCCGATAATGGTAAGCAATTACAAGGGAAAAATGTAGACATGCTCTTCGACACTTTCAAAATAAGGAAGAACAAATCCACGCCCACATACCCTCAGAGCAACGGAGAAGCGGAAGCTACTAATAAGACCCTCGCCCTTATCCTCAAAAAGAAATTAGACGAACATAAGGGGCGGTGGTGTGAGCAGCTACACAATGTATTATGGGCGTACAGGACAACACGAAGATCTGCCACCGGGGAATACCCATTTCTCCTCACTTATGGAGCTGAAGCAGTCATCCCAACGGAGATCCTCATGCCAACCACAAAGACCGAAGCATGGGAGAAAAATCTCACAACAGACATGATGTTAGAGAGACTGGACGACCTGGAAGAAAGGAGGGAAGCAGCATTGCAACAGATGGAAAATTATCAACGAAGATTAGCGAGAGAATACAACAAAAAGGTTAAGCTTCAAAATTTTGTAGAAGGGCAGTATGTGCTAAGAACAATCCTGCAGTATCAACGAGAGAAAAAATTGGGCAAGTTAGCACCTACATGGGGAGGACCTTTTATAATACATGACATTGCGGGAAACAGTTCCTACTATCTCCGCAATCTGAAAGGCGAGGTCCTCCGACACCCTTGGAATGCTAAATGGCTCAAGCCATACTACCCATAGGAGCAGCGCAGCTTTGCATCTGCGTGGAGAATACCAGAAGAAGAAGGCAGCGTAACCGCTCTACATGTTTCTATCTCTGGACGAGGAGTAGCAGGCCTCAATCTATCAATCAAACAAACGTTTTGCAAAATATTCGAGAAAACGAAATGGTCAAAAGGCTCGCTGGGTGAACGCATGTACATTACATAATAAATTATCAATATTGGGGAAAGTAGTTAATCTACAATCTCTCAGGGCTCCCCTATCAGTGTTTATGAGTGTAAGACCATGGGGAAGGCACCCATCAGAAAGAGATATCCAACCAATTTTAAGGCGGCGGGTCAACGGAATGGGTGCATGTAAATATTTCAAATAAGCATCCCATATCCTAGAACGCTGCCTCGGCCCCCACCGTTTGGGAATCCTCTGGCCCAGGATTCGCCAGCGGGGTGACAGGTCTCAAGACGATCACGAAAGTACCTACCTTCGGTGTCGCACCCAAACACTCGAACCTTTTTACAAAGCAAGTTATTTCTAATTTAACGCCTCACAATACTTAAAATAAAAATAAATTGATAACGCATGTATGCCAAAAGGATGATCCATTCCATAAAAAGTTGATTACAAGTTGAGCAAATAAGATAGAGCAAGAAACACATCAAAAAATGATCTGAAACTGTATAATCAACGAAGATCAACTTTCTATGACTAATAAGAAAAATCTATTTGTACGAGACAGCTCCATCAGCAAGGTTGTCTCTGCGAGATGAAGGTACGCTACCACCTGAAGAAGGCCCAGAAGAACCACGCAAGGGCGCGGGTGGGATACGACGCGGATAATTCTTGACAAGACCGTGTTCGGCTTTAAGATCAAGTTCAATCTTGTCTAGGACTTTGTTGGTCTCCTCAGCTAACTGACATCGAGCTTTATATGTGATAGCAGCGGTCCGCTGGTGGGCTTGAGACAACAATGAAGATAGGCGTTCCGCCTCTTTGGAGGCAATCTCTGCTGCTTCCTCGCGAGACGCGTCCAACCCTTTAAAATAGTTGGTTTGTCCCTCCTGCTGCACTAAGGCAGATTGAGCTTTTTCAAGCTCGTCATTTGCTGCGTGAAGCTGTCCCTCGAGCGCTGAAAACAAGAAATACCAAGGGGTTAAAACAAAGAAATGACAGAATCACACTCGATAAAACGAGGTTATACCTTCGACATTAGCCGAAGCCTCTTCATACTCATTAACAACTGCGTCTCGTGCCTCATCAAGAAAGTCATACTCGTCGGATAATTTCTTATAATCCATTTGAAGGTTTGTAAGAGAAAATTGACTCGCATCTAAGTCTATCTGCTTCATTGAATCCAAGTGACGAAGATGGTTGACTTCATTATTCATCTCCCCCATCCTTTTATGGAGTCGATACATGTTTACTTCGAGATCTCTCTCAGACTCCACTTGGCGGGCAACATCAGCTTGGGATGCTGCTAGGGATTTACTAAGAACGCTGACCTCGGCCCTAGCATTATCTATTTCTTCGGTAAGACGCAGCATACTGTCCCTAACCCAGGGGCCTAAGAAGGAATGAGCCTGCCGTAATTCTTCTTCCAAAAGGCGCACCCTAGACTCTAAGTCCGAAGCATTCCTCGAGCTTCCCGAAGGTTATCACGCGTCCATAGCAGCGTACCATTGAACAGACGACGGTCTTGGTTGTACTTATTTTGCATGTCAACCATTTGTGTTCACTTTTCGCGCCACTCAGCTGCTAAGGCGTTGTGCTCATCAGCACGAGCGTTCCACTTTTCGGCTTCGCTTTTCATCTTCTCCACCAACTCTACAATATGGGATTTCTGTCGTTCCCTTTCTTTCTGAAGCCATATCAGCTCGGGGACTCCACCCACTAAAGATAGGGTGGGGATACTCAGACAGAACACCAAAGTACAAGTAGGGAATCACGAGGAGTGAAAGATTGGTAAAATACGAACCTGTGAGGGACGAGACATTTCTGCGAGTATGCTTCAATTCGTTGTGGACTGCAGCAAACTCTAAACGAAGACTCTCCTCAGCGTTACCCAGCTGTTCTTTTTTCTGAAGGCGGCTCCTCAGTCCATTTATCTCCACCTCAACCGCAGACAGTTCCTCTTCTCTATGACGAAGCTTAGCCTCCAACTTTAAAGATTTTGCTTTGAAGAATTGATACAGAACATGGTTACAATGTTCGCTCCTCATCATCTATGTTTCAAACGACAAACATTATTACACCGAAGGGTTCGAATATCACGAAGAAAAAAGTACAAGGACTTACTTCCAAGACACGCTGCTGGGGAAAACCGTACTGGTACCCATCAGCTATGGCCATCATATCAGCAACAGAGGATGGAGGGTCAACCACGAGGTTAGCTTCCGAAGCTCTCAAATTCTTCTCCCACATCTCCGCAACACGGTCCTCAGAAGACAATTGCATCATCTGACGAGTATAGGCGTCGGAATTCTTCTCACCAGTAACCACTGGGGCAGGATTAGGTACGAACAACAGATTCTTCTTCTTAAGCCAAGCCAAAATGGCATCTTCAACCTCAGGCATCAGCGAGTGAAGGAAATCCTCCAAAGGAGACTCAACCGCAGACTTCTCCTTGGCTGTTGTTTCCTCGTCCGCGCAAGTTTCAACATCACAACCCACGGCGTGACCACCTGCGCTTTCAGCCTGCTGACCAGTGGCACCCTCTTTACCAAGATTCCCAAGAAATCCCAATCATCATTTGGGGAAAGCAATGAGAAGTCTTCGGCAAGACCCATGGCAACGTTTACATCAAAGGATTCCCCTGCGGAATATATCCTACCAAAGGAAAATTCTGGGGAAATAACAGGCAGAGTACCCACAACCTCATTCCCACCAGCAACAAATCTTTCACCACCCACACCACCAGTATTATCGCCAGCAGGGGCATATCCCTCCTCTCCGGTACCACCTGCGGTAATATTTCCCTCAGCTTCACCATCACCACCCGCGGCAACTTTTTCCTCACCTGTACCACCCTCGTCATCAGGGGGAGAAGTATCAGTGCGTTCTTCTCCATCGGGCATTTCTTCATCCTCAGCAAACCCTTCGTTCACAGGACTGGTAACCTCCTCATGGACCTCGGCCTCACCATTCACAACAGTAGAAGATTGCTTGGGCCCAATTTTATTCTTCTTCGACACCTACAAACCAGTACACGTTCCAACAAAGGCTCATTTTCTCCCTCACTTAAAAAATTTTTAACCAAGGAAAAAAAGGGGGAAAATAGAATAGAGAATATAAGAAGAAACCGTACCTTGGCAGTAGCAGCACTCTTCGGAGGAAGGGTAACACCAGAACCCTCCTCATCTCCATAAACGACATAAAGAGCGTAAGGAAAATTCATGCCCGCAAAATTCAGACGCCAAGGACAGAAATCTCCATAACGAGCAGGAGGAGTTTCACGAGGCTTGCTGTTTTCAGAAGGACGGCAACCGCGCGGACCAGGAATCCAATTGTAAGCCCAAGGGCCAACAACTTCAATGACAATGGCATGCCACTAATAATCATGATCACGCTTAATCCTTTCACGAGCAGGAAAGAGTTTCCGTTTAGAAGATCCCTCGGTGCCAGGAACATACTTCATCTTGGCATCGCTCACCTCACTTAAAAGACGAATTTCACCCCGAGGAGCAGCAATGTTTCGAAGACTAACACTCCACGGTTTATGGTTCCTACTGTTGACATAATCCCCAAAGGAGCTATTAAAATTTTGAGGAGTGTACCACTCTCTCTCAGCAGGATTTGGAACGTAGCAGGTCATCATCTTCTCCCCCTTGCTCCGCAGATAACATTCCTTCAGTGCACGAAGATAATTCCCAGACAATTGCGACACAGAACGATTATGAGTGTTTGTGGAAGAACCTTCACGACCAGCCATCACATCATAATAAAAAGAGTCACCCGACTTATACAAGGGCAACATGAGACCCGCCTCGAAGGCTCCAACCGTAGTCAACAGATGAAACTCATCAAACTGATACTTTGAGATGAGTTCGTAAGTGATATCATCATCAGGGGCATATAAGCGAACTTCAAAGGCTTGAAGCTCATGTTTTTCCTTGAACATGTCAAGGTCAATATGCTTGAATGTGACATTTTTCTTACCAACTGAAACGCTGCGTATCACTGGGGAAGCCTCTTCCTCGTCTGCGGAATATGACGTGGGACTCAATTCTGAAGCCTTCCTTTTGGAAGGAAGATTTTTAGGTGGATCAGCTTTCAACATAGTACCCTTGGAGTACTTCCCCTTGAAAGAAACTGTTGTAGGAGGCGTCAAAGGATTCTGTAGGGGCACTGAAGGAGGAGTCATGGAACGAAGGGGCGGAATATCCAATGTTTCACTACGAAGAGGAGGAGCCCGCATACTCCTAGAATCATCACGAGGGGAAGCCTGCGCATTCCTAGAATCTTAACGAGGACGAGAAGGAGCGCGGTTAACAGCGTTCCTAGACCCAGAAGGACCCTTCGGAAGATCCTCTTTCTTAGTAGGCAAAGCCTTCGTACCAGAAGAAGATGAAACCCTATGATCACGAGGATCCGTTTGCGAAGATTTAGAGGAACCTCCCCCAAGTGGAGATATATCAAAGTCTCTACGTGGAGGGGATCTTGGCGGACTAGACGGCGGGGTCTGGTAAGGAACCCGCGGACGATCATACATAGCCGAGGAAACACAAAAATAGGTTAGAGGTGAATACGAGGGGGCCACCAAAGATCAAAAAACCAATAAATTGACAGTTTATCTTAGCCTCTCCCCAAAACCCTAAAACTAGAGAACAATCAATCAATCGAAATACTAGCCTATTCGCTTTGTAAAGAAGAACAAGGGCAAGCATATATGCTTCGACATATGTGTTCTTCATCACAAATCAAACAAGTTACAACAGCAGAAGATAAACAAATCGATACAACAGCGGAAGATGGACAAACCAACAGAAGAAAAAGTGAAAAAAAAACCCATACCTATATAGAAGGAATCCACAGCACCACAAAGAAGAAGACAAACACCAACAAACGGGAAAGGGAAGAAGAATCAGAAAGAATCAGGAGCAGGGCGTGATTAATGCTAGGACATGAGCAGTTAATAGCTAGAGAACAAGGAGAAGGAACAAAAATCTCTAAAATTTTCTAAAAAAATGAAGACTGACAGAAAGAGAATGAAATTTATTTCTAAATTTTTTTCACATTCTCTCTCTTATTAATAAGCTTAGGAGAAAAACCATAACCGTCCCCTCCCTTTAAGAGAGCAGTTATAGCATGGGGGGAAGAAAACATGCCCAAATATTTAGGGGAAGTTATTAGGAGAGAGATGAGGAATATGTGACTTTATTTTTCTTCTAAACTCCCACTAACACCCGAGTCAGAAGAAAAGGGGCAAATTGTGTGTACATATTTCACCATCAGCCACGTGTTTATGAAGAAAAACGTGGAAGGCATGTGAATCAAGCCATCGAAACATGATGAGACACGCTTACAACCAAGAAGCATATCCCATCAACATCAGATCTTCGTCCAGATAATACGATGGCAGAAAATTAAAGTGTACCGAAGTATGATGTTACTGCGGAGCACCAAATAGCTCCCAAAGATCTACTTTATCTTATCCCCAGAAAGAGCCAAGATCAACGGCGAGGAGAAATCTGACTGACATGGATGTGACAGGGGCAAAAGACACTTGTCTGACACGAGCAAACGTCTCAACTACCCGCATTAAACACTCTGAGCAGTGTACGTGTCAATCAACCCATGTAACGAACGAGGACAACCCTTCGTGATCAAGCATGGAACACAGGGGGCATCGTAAAGGACGAAGACTTCTGCGTGATGGACACAAAGCACAAGAAGATAAGGTTGCAGCGACTCTCAGAAGTAGGCCCCACGGTCCAACCCTATAAATACCCCTCTCCACCAAGAGAGAAGGAGGTCGACCAAGTTAGAGAAATTATAGGAGAAGATAGGAGAGAGAGAAATAGGAAGAGTAAGTATATCCTTTATCTCCTCATACCTATGTACACTCAAAAGTCATTAGACTATCTTTGTAACCGTTCAATACATAGTGAAACACCAACCCCCGTGGATGTAGGCCTTAGTGCCGAACCACGTAAATCTCCATCTTATTTATATTTCAGCACTTTTATATTCATCGTATGTCCCTTATGTTTTGTATTTTGTTCGTGTTTGTATTCTTACTCCTTATACAATCAACTCCTGATATTACTCGACTAGGCAGTGATGAGCCCGAAGGCTTTGATTCGATGAATAGATAGTATCATCCATTCTATGCATCTATCACATTTAATTCAAGAGTTTTTTGTATGTGCGAAAATTATTTGTGAACACGTGGATTCCATCGTGATTTATGTGTTCACAAAGGTTTTTGTTTCAGGAAAGTTACAGGAGTCAGTAAATGAGTCATTCATAACTCTAATTCCCAAAACAGAAAACCCAATCACTCCTGTAGACTTTCGGCCCATCAGTTTGAGTAATGCCTTGTATAAGTTCATATCAAAGATTCTAGCATCTAGGCTCAAAACTGTTCTTGATAAAATCATTTCACCTAATCAGACTGCTTTTATCCCTAAGAGGCAGATTGTTGATAATATAGTGACTGCCATGAAATGTTGCGTAGCATGAAAAACACTAAATCAAAGAAGGGGTATTTTGCGCTAAAACTTGATCTTTCTAAAGCGTTTGACAAAGTGGAATGGAATTTTGCCATTCATCTATTTAGGAAGTTTGGCTTTAGTCAAAAGTGGTGTGATTTGATTTTTGAGTGCATATCTACAGTGAAATCCACTGTTCTACTGAATGGTGTTCTTGGAGTAAAATTTTGTCCTTCGAGAGGTCTCCGACAAGGAGATCCATTATCTCCATACTTGTTTATTACTGCTTTGGAAGGTCTTTTTAGATTATTCTTGCATAAACACTTTTCAGGTGTTAAAATCAATAAGAATTGTCCTGTAATTTCGCATCTGTTATTTGCGGATGATTGTTTCATTTTTGCTAAGGCCGATCATGGTGAGGTTAGGAAACTAATGCAGATTCTTGACATTTTTACCGGATCCTCTGGTCAGAACATCAATTATCATAAGTATGGTGTGTATTTTAGTAAGAAAGTGCATCATAAGCATGAAAAATCATTACAAGAATGCTGAGAGTCCAAAGAATTTCAAAAGATGAAAAATATCTAGGAACCCCCCTTTTCATTAATAGGAAAAAGACTTTAAATTTTGAACCTCTTCTAGATAGAGCATATAAATCTTGGAGTGGATGGAAGGAAAAAATTTTGTCGCAAGCTGGTAGAACGATGTTAATTAACTATATTCTTTCCGCTTATCCTTGCCATCAAATGCAATGCTTTGCATTTCCCAAATCTGTGTTAGATGGGATAGATAAGATGCAGAGAGATTTTTGGTGGGACAAGAACAACCCTAAAAAGGCATACTATCCTAAGGCTTGGAGTATAGTAATATTAGCACATCTAAGGCTAGTGGAGGTGTTGGTATTAGGAATCCTCATCGATTGAATATATCTTTACTTTCTAAACTGGCTTGGAGGCTTGTTAACAACCCTGATGATCTATGGGTCAGACTTCTTAAGGGAAAATATTTTCCTAGGTCAAATCCATTTCATAAAAGTAGAGATAAATGTGTGTCTTGGATTTGGACCAGTATTAGAAAAGGAATCGAAATCATTAAAAATAACAGTATTTGGGAAGTGGGAGATGGTAGGAGTATCCAAATAGCTTGTGATAACTGGGTTCCAAATGTGGGTATTATCAATAAATGGAATCATGAGGAAATCAAATATGGTTCTGCTCTTATTGATGAAAATGGTTGTTGGAATGTGGATTTGATAGATTCTGTTTTCTCAGATGAAATTTCAAATAGAATAAAGTCTATATATGTTAATGTGAATGGTAGAAAGGAAAGGAAGTACCTAAAATAGCCTGCAAGTGCACAGGGAAGTTGAAGCAAGAAAAAGTAAATAAGGGTTTTGTCCACAGGGACTTGGAGGATTTGCTAAAGTTCTCTAAGTTTCAAAAGTTAACTGAATTCAAAGGAGCTAGTGACAAAAGTTGATAAAAAGGATTGAGTTACTAGGGTTATTAAGTCCACCTCTAACTTACACCATGTATTCACTAGATTATGCTATTCTTGCCTTATAAGATGCAAGGATTAAGATTCCATTCTTGGTTCTCTACATCTAAGGAGTTTCTCCTATAGAAAGATCAAATCAACTAAAGTATGACTCCAAAGCACTAATTGTCTTGGCTAAGACACAACTAGTCTAAGGATTAAGAGTGGTCTGGTTGAACATGAGTTGTAGTTTTATCAACATGCTATAAGTCTAACTACAATGTATTCATAACATACAATGTGAGAGAAGAATGATGATTTACTAACTTTGATTCTTTCCTAAACTTGTTTATCAATCAAGAACAACATAATCATAGTGTAACACATAACAGTAAGTTAGGGCTTCCTCAAATCCCTAGCAGATGAAACTAGAACATATACATGACCATTAACATCATCTTCACAGGTGTAGACATACTCAAAAATATCATCATAACAGCATACACAATCAAGGTGAAAATATATCAAGTATCAAATTAATATTGCAATTTTTAAGAAGTAAAATTTATAACTCAAAGCATGTTGTTCACTGGCTAGCCCAGGATGATTCTATTACACACCCACACATCTATTTATACAAACAATAATTTTTAACCTAAAATCCCCAAAACAGTGAACTAGGGTTCTGAAAAAAAGTGAGATTAAATCACCTAATACATTGAAAACTACTCGAGAACTTTCACCCATGCCCCTAATTAGACGTACACTAACTTTCCCCAAAAATCCCCAATTTATGAAATTAGGGTTTTACAAAAAATCCTTACCTAATCTCTGAAAACGATTGATAGCTCTCACCCATGCTTCCTTGTCGTCTGCTGATGCTACCCATTCCTTCGATTTATCCTCTAACCTCACCTATTTCATCAACTCCTAACCTAGGGTTCCTGTGAGATGAAACGATTAGGAGGTGATGTTATAAGTGGCTAGAAAGGTAGGTCTTGGTTGTTAGAAGTGATGATGGCTCGAGTGGTGGTGGTTGAGTGATTTGTGGGTTATGGTGGTGGTGATGGAGACAGCGTCGCTGTTGCAGAAGAGGGGAAGAAGGAGATGGCTCGATGGGTTTTGGCTAGGGTGTGTTTGTTTTGGGTATAGGGTATTTGGTTGTTTGGGTGTTGAGCAGACCCATCAAATCTCGATGTTTTGTGAGGGGAATCCGTAGGATGATAGGATGAGGGAAAGATCCAACGATGTGATGTAAATGGATGTGGAGCGACCGTTGGATATGGAATACATCAAAACTGACGGTCCAAGATGGAGTTAGGTGTTGTAGTGTTTGACAGGAGATTCAGACTTCGATGCACGACGATGAAGCGACCGTAGGATGCTGAGATGATCCAATCTGACAGCTGAAGATGAATGCAGGTATGGATATTGGTAATGGGTTTGGGTGAGGGTTTTGGGCCTTGGGTATGCCAATCCCATATCTTCTTTAAGAACAATTCTTCCTCTTCAAGCCCACTTCTAGCCTTTTGGTCTTGTGCACAACATTCTTCGCGGCTTCCTTGTGTAATTCCTCCCGGCTTTTCACTACTTTTCTGCTCTTTTCGCTCCGCTATTCATCCAAACTTTATTTATTACCTAAAAATGCAAAATTAATTAATAAAAATATTTATTCTTGAAAACAATGAAAATACAGAATATGGGATAAAATGTAGAATTAATGCACAAAAGATGAGTTAAATGCCAAGAAAAATATATAGAAATATGCACTTTTTAGCACTCATCAAATACCCCCAAACCTCAATTTTACTTGTCCTCAAGTAAAACAAAACTAAGGAAATCCTAACTATACCACTGTCGCTGGTCTCTCGAATGCATTTAGCGAATGCAATAAGACTTTTGAACCACTAAGTGTCCCTAGTGGACGAGGGAAGTCTCGTGAGGGTTTTCTTAGAACATACCCACAAAGTTCTAGGCCAAAATATGAGCTCAGATTCCATCAAATGTGACATGTGCAAGACAGTTTAAGCTCACAGCAAAATGGAGATGTCAATCTAGCTATCTAAGGCACAATCCTAGCACTGATAACAAATAAAGACATGTGATGAGAGTGTAAATTGTATCTACACATGTGTAAAGAAAGATCGGATGTTATGACTACTAATCACCAAGAGATAGTTTCTCAGGCTAAGAACCGAGGTCGAAATCTAGCTAGCTGTCCGGACTTTACGAGAATTGTGAATGAGTTGGAGGTATTTCACAATTACTCGCGTTGTACATCAATGGCATGCACCCTTCCTTGCTTATAAAACAAAAACACAAAAGATGACTCTTTACATGACTCTTATTTACATTGACTACTCTCTTTTATTTTTGGAACAAGAGAGTATTATTTTCTTTACATGACACAAATGGAATTTGAATACTTGATTTTTTTTTTTATTTTTTTTTTTAACATAGTAACACTTTTGATACATATACAAAAGGAAACAAAAAAATTACATGACTCTTAGCAAGAGGTAGCCCTTTTTGATGCACCCAGTTAAATTCGATGGTTGTCTTTCTTAATGTAACCTCCACCTTCTATCCCAACCAACCAAAGAACAAGCTAGTCAAGTTTCGTTCAGTATTCTAAAGTGATTGGCAATCGTGACTTCCGATAGAACACCTCAAGGATGAGGCTATACATGTATTGGTAGATCGTGCGCGTGCAAATTTCTTATCACTATGTGAATTGTGCTAGAATCAGGGTGCCTAAATATCTAGACTAAGAATCCTTATGTATTACATATTTGCACAAGAGTCAACATTTCAAGGTAAATGAGCTCCATTTATTTTTTATTTTTTTCATTTTTTAATTTTTCATTTTTTCAAAAAGAGGGAGGAGTTTTGTTTTCAATTATAGCATGTTATAAGGGTATATACTGATTACCACCCCTAAACCTAAATTAAACAGTGTCCTCAATGTTTAAAAAGTGCAAAAGAAAGAACTGTACAGAAAAGGAAAAAATAAAATGGAATGTTCAACCTGGTTTATGTACAAGGGTGGACCAATCAGGCCGCATAGACGGGATCCTCCAGATCGGTTGCCTCAATGTCAGGCGGAAGTGGTTCAAGGAACGGTTTCAATCGCTGCCCATTCACTTTGAAAATGTTCTTGTTGGAGACATCTTCAAGTTCCACAGCTCCATGAGGGAATACCGTGCGTACTAGGAACGGGCCGGTCCATCGGGACCGCAATTTTCCTAGAAAAAGATGAAGCCGAGAGTCGTATAACAAAACTTTCTGACCCGGTGTGAATGACTTGCGCAGAATACGCTTATCATGAAACAACTTCATCTTTTGCTTATACAGCTTGGCACTGTCATAAGCCTCGTTCCTCAATTCTTCTAACTCATTGAGTTGAAGTTTCCGTTGTGCACCCGCCTTGTCGAGAGAAAAGTTAAGTTTCTTGATAGCCCAGTAAGCTCGATGTTCTAATTCCACAGGAAGATGACATGGCTTTCCATACACTAGACGATAAGGGGACATGCCAATTGGTGTCTTATAAGCTGTTCTATAGGCCCACAAAGCATCATTCAATCTCAATGACCAATCTTTCCTTGACGGGTTGACCGTCTTCTCCAGAATGTGCTTAATTTCCCTATTAGAAACTTCTACTTGTCCGCTTGTCTGAGGGTGGTACGGAGTTGCAACCTTGTGGGTTATGCCATACTTGCGTACTAAAGACTCAAAGTACTTGTTACAGAAATGTGAACCAACGTCACTGATTATAGCTCTAGGGGTACCAAAACGTGAAAATATGTTCTCCTTCAGAAATGAGAGTACCACCTTGTGGTCATTCGTCTTGGTTGCAACAGCTTCAACCCACTTCGAAACGTAATCAACAACAACTAGGATGTATAATTTGCCTTCAGAAATAGGAAATGGACCCATAAAGTCAATCCCCCACACATCAAATAGCTCAACGATCAAAATCGGATTCAACGGCATCATGTTTCTCCTCGAGATACTTCCTAGTTTCTGACAGCGCTCACAAGCAATACAATACTCATGGCAGTCTCTAAACAGCGATGGCCAGTAAAACCCACACTGCAGGATCTTTGCAGCGGTCTTCTTGGCACTGAATTGCCCTCCACATGCTTGGTCATGACAGAAAGATATCACATCTTTCTGTTCCATGTCGGGTACACATCTCCTAATGATTTGGTCTCGACAGTACTTAAACAAATATGGGTTGTCCCAAAGGAAATGTTTAACTTCAGCCAAGAACTTGGAGCGGTCTTGTCTCGACCAATGTGAGGGCATTCTACCTGTAGCAAGGTAGTTAACAATGTCGGCAAACCAAGGAAGGTTTGACACAGACATCAATTGTTAGAAAGAAGATACTTCAAAGACGCATGGTCAGTGTATATGATGATCTTAGATCCTATCAAATAAGATCTAAACTTGTCTAATGCAAATACCACGGCAAGTAACTCCTTCTCGGTAGTCGAATAGTTGAGTTGAGCATCATTAAGAGTTTTACTAGCATAGTATATCACATATGGTAGTCTATCAACATGCTGTCCTAAAACAACGCCAACGGCATAATCAGAGGCATCACACATGAGTTCGAACGGTAGTTCCCAGTTGGGTGGTTGGACAATAGGAGCTGAGGTGAGGAGAGTCTTTAGTTCTTCCCATGCCTTCACACAAGCAGCATCGAATTTAAAGACAACATCTTTGACAAGTAGATTACACAAAGGTCTTGAGATTTGGCTAAAGTTTTTAATGAATCGCCGGTAGAACCCAGCGTGACCTAAAAATGATCGAATCCCCTTCACAGAGTGGGGTTGTGGTAAATGTTGAATGAGGTCGACTTTAGCTTTATCTACTTCAATTCCTTTTTCCGAAACGATGTGTCCTAGAACTATGCCGGAGTTTACCATGAAGTGACATTTTTCCCAGTTTAAAATCAGATTCTTTTACATCTAGACAACACAAGGACCAGATGGTCCAAACATTCATCAAAAGAGGAACCAAACACATAGAAATCATCCATAAAGATCTCGAGAAAACTATCTATCATGTCTGAAAAAATGCTCATCATGCAACGCTGAAAAGTAGCAGGTGCATTACACAGCCCGAAGGGCATACGTCTAAAAGAAAATGTCCCAAATGGACACGTAAATGTAGTTTTTTCCTGATCTTCCGGTGCAATGTGAATTTGGTTATAACCGGAAAAGCCATCTAGAAAACAGTAGTGACTGTGTCCAGACACACGTTCTAGCATTTGGTCTATGAAGGGAAGGGGGAAGTGATCTTTTCTTGTTACTGTGTTCAACTTCCTGTAGTCGATACATACTCGCCATCCTGTGGTTGTACGTGAAGGGACTAACTCATTCTTTTCGTTCCGAACTACAGTAATGCCTGACTTCTTAGGCACAACTTGAATGGGACTAACCCATTTACTATCTGAAATCGGATATATGATACCCGCATCAAGTAGCTTCAAGATCTCACTCTTAACAACGTCTCTCATGTTAGGATTAAGTCTCCTTTGCATTTCCCTAGATGGTTTGGCATTCTCTTCAAGATTAATGTGGTGCATGCAAATGGTGGGACTTATCCCTTTGAGATCTGAGATGGTCCATCCTAAGGCTTCTTTCTGCTCCTCAAGTACTCCTAAAAGCTTGTTTTCCTGTTCTATGTTTAATCGTGAAGAAATGATAACAGGTAAAGTATCAGAAGGACCTAGAAATGCATACTTCAAAGTATCAGGTAATGGTTTCAATTCCTGTTTGGCCTTAGGAGACTCATCCGAAGATATAACAACTTCTCAGAAAGTGGGAGTTGTTCCACTGTATCTGCCATTTAGTGATGTCCATTTGAGGTACAGATTCGAGCAAAGATTGGACTTCACCAATGTATTCATCATCATACAACTCCAAGTTAACATCTTCCAAACATGCTTGCAAGGGATCTTTTGACATAATGCCAGTCAATGAATCTTGTATCAAACTCTCAATCATATTGACCTCATGTACATCCTCATCATCAAGATTCACATGCTGTTGACTAACATTAAACGCATTCAATTCTACAGTCATGTTTCCAAAAGATAGTTTCAACACTCCATTCCGACAGTTGATGATCGCATTGGACGTCGCCAAGAAAGGACGTCCTAAAATGACAGGAATGTGACAATTTGGGTTTTGTACAGGTTGAGTGTCTAAGACAATGAAGTCTACAGGAAAATAGAATTTTTCAACCTTAATCAAAACGTCTTCTACACACCTCCACGAGGACTTTGACGGATCGGTCCGCCAATTGGAGAGTTATGGGTGTAGGCTTCAACTTCCAAGACCTAACTGCACATAAACAGAATATGGCAGGAGGTTCACACTTGCACCTAGATCTAATAAAGCTCTATTGACCGTGTGTTTTCCGATAGTGCAAGAGATTGTTGGACAACCTGGGTCCTTAAACTTGGGTGGAGTTTTGTTTAGAATGATGGAACTCACCTGTTCAGCTAAGAAAGCACGTTTTTGCACATTAAGCTTGCGCTTTTGAGTACACAAGTCTTTGAGGAATTTGGCATATGCAGGGATTTGCTTGATTGCCTCAAGAAAAGGAATGTTGATGTTGACTCTTTTGAACAGTTCTAACATTCATTGTAATGGGTGCTTTTCTGTTGATAAACTAACCTCTGAGGATATGGAGCAACATGAGCATTAGGAGTAGAGGGATATTCACAACAGTGGGATTGTCGGCTTCACTAATGTGCTCAGGCTCTTTTCTAAGTTGGAGGTTTCTTTGGTGGTGCAGGCAATGATATGTTTGGCTCAGATTCATTTGATTGTGGTATGCCTACATTGTTCTCAACAATCTTACCACTTCGGAGAGTGGTGATGGAATGGACTTGATCGGGTGAGGTTTCATTGCAAGATGATGTGCCTGCTTGAAATATCCTCTTTGGATTTTGTTGGGGTGGCTAGGAAGTTTACCCTTTTCTCTTGTATTCAGTGCATCGCAAATTTGACCCATCTGTAGTTCTAGAGCGGAGACTCGTTGATCAGTTGCTTTCTCATTTTTCATCAGATGTTGGGTCAACTGATTGATACTCTCTTCGATGCTAGACAATTTCTTGTCAGCAGTGTATTGAGGGTACGACTGCTGTTGAGGATTTTTTTTGATAGCCTTGATTGTTTTGATAGCTTTGAGTGGGTTGAGATGGTCCTCCTTGAATGGGTCCTTTAGACCATGAAAAATTGGGTGGTTCCTCCATCCTGGGTTGTAGGTCTGTGAATAAGGGTTATGCTCTTGTTTTTGAAACATAGCATGTGCCTGTTCCAGCCTAGATTCTTGGAATGCATGCATTTCCGGACAATCACTGACCTGATGGTCAGAACCGTTACATATATCACAGATAGCCATTTCGACATGTTCACAGAAAGCAGTGGTAGAAGGTTTTACGTTTTTCTGAAGTTCTAACGCTTCTATTCTTCTTGCTAGTGCTGCCATTTTTGCATTTCCCTCAAAATCAGACTCAATTCTATGGACCTTATCTACAGTGTAGTCTTTCTAGGTTCACGAATGGACTCCCACTGTTGAGTTTTTTCAGCAACTTCAATTAGGAAAGCCCAAGAGTCATCAGCACTTTTATCTGTGAAGAGTCCATTACATAGACTCTACAATTGTTCGGGTGGAGACATCTAAACCTTCATACAAAATTTGCACAAGTCTCCATTTTTCAAAACCATGATGGGGACACTTAAGCAACAATTCATTGAATCTCTCAAGATATCTAGCTAAGGTTTCACCTTCTAATTGTACAAAGCTGTTCAGACTTTGACGAATTGTCGCAGTCTTGTGATTAGGGAAGAACTTTTTGAAAAACTCTTTTGTGAGGTTGTCCCATGTCCTAATTGACTGTGGATGTAAGGCATACAACCATGACTTGGCCTTTTCCTTCAAAGAGAAAGGAATAGTCTCAATTTTAGGGTTTCGTCAGACATCTGAGTGAAACGTATAGTTCCACAAATCTCCTCGAATTCTCTCACGTGATGGTAAGGGTTTTCGTTTTCAATTCCTCTAAACACGGGAAGCATTGTATTGTGCTCGATTTTAGCTCATAATGACCAGTAGCTTCTGGTAAAACAATGCACGAGGGTTGGCTTGTCCTTGTGGGGTACATGTAATCCTTGAGACTACGGGGTTCTTCCATTATCTCAGGTTGGTCCGGTGTGTTTTCCTCAGAAGATGTGGGTATGTCAATTGGGTCTATTGGATTGATTCTAATTAGTCGTTTGATTGGTCTCTAAAGGTCACAATCATATCCTAATAAGATCATTAATCAATGAAATAACAACTAACAAGCCCACAGTCAATGAAAAAAACACGACCTAAAATTTGGTTTTGTTGGGTTTTGGTTTCACAATGGGTTTTGGTTTATAAAATGTAGAGCCCAAATTTTTGGTTTGAAAGGGTTAGAAACTTTGGTTTAAAATGGGTTTAGAAAATTTTTGGATTAATTGGGACAAAGCCCAACCAACTAAAAGGCTTTTGGTTCTTGGGTTCTTTGAAGAATTTTGGTGAGAAAAATCTTAACTCACGGCCCAACAAAATTTTGTTGCCTCTAAGCCCAACCGAATTGTTTTTGTAAGGTTAGGAGCCCAATGGATGGGATATAAACCTATAGTCCAAATTAAAGTGCAAGCCCACAAAAGAAAAGAAAAAATAACAAACAAATAATTACAAGCCCATAAAAGAAAGAGAAAAAGAAAAAGAAAAATAAAAATTATTACAAGCCCAAATAGAAAATAAAGAAAAAGAAAAACTAAAATTATTACAAGCCCAAATATAAATACTTAAATACAATCCCAAAGAAATTTAATGAGGCCCAGTTGGGTTAGCTCATGGGTTAGGCTTACTTGATTTTTGGAGGGAAGCCCAAATTTGGGCTTTTTATCCCTTTTTGTTGCACTAGCCCAGTTGGGCTTTGATCTTCCTTAGCAACCTTAATCAACAGCTCTGCAGAATTGCACCAGCAGCAGCAAGCAGGAGGGAGCAGCAACAGCAGCTTCACAGCAACATCAACAGCAGCTTCACAGCAGCAGCAACAGTAGAAGCAAACAAGGAAGTTGCAGGTCAGGAACAAGCAAGATTAACAAGAAAGAAAACAGAAAACAAGCAAACCGCTACCGAGTCCCCGGCAGCGGCGCCAAAAACTTGGTAGAAAGGAAAAGAAGTACCTAAAATAGCCTGCAAGTGCACAGGGAAGTTGAAGCAAGAAAAAGTAAATAAGGGTTTTGTCCACAGGGACTTGGAGGATTTGTTAAAGTTCTCTAAGTTTCAAAAGTTAACTGAATTCAAAGGAGCTAGTGACAAAAGTTGATAAAAAGGATTGAGTTACTAGGGTTATTAAGTCCACCTCTAACTTACACCATGTATTCACTAGATTATGCTATTCTTGCCTTATAAGATGCAAGGATTAAGATTCCATTCTTGGTTCTCTACATCTAAGGAGTTTCTCCTATAGAAAGATCAAATCAACTAAAGTATGACTCCAAAGCACTAATTGTCTTGGTTAAGACACAACTAGTCTAAGGATTAAGAGTGGTCTGGTTGAACATGAGTTGTAGTTTTATCAACATGCTATAATTCTAACTACAATGTATTCATAACATACAATGTGAGAGTAGAATGATGATTTACTAACTTTGATTCTTTCCTAAACTTGTTTATCAATCAAGAACAACATAATCATAGTGTAATACATAACAGTAAGTTAAAGCTTCCTCAAATCCCTAGCAGATGAAACTAGAACATATACATGACCATTATCATCATCTTCACAGGTGTAGACATACTCAAAAATATCATCATAACAGCATACACAGTCAAGGTGAAAATATATCAAGTATCAAATTAATATTGCAATTTTTAAGAAGTAAAATTTATAACTCAAAGCATGTTGTTCACTGGCTAGCCCAGGATGATTCTATTACACACCCACACATCTATTTATACAAACAATAATTTTTAACCTAAAATCCCCAAAACAGTGAACTAGGGTTCTGACAAAAAGTGAGATTAAATCACCTAATACATTGAAAACTACTCGAGAACTTTCACCCATGCCCCTAATTAGACGTACACTAACTTTCCCCAAAAATCCCCAATTTATGAAATTAGGGTTTTACAAAAAATCCTTACCTAATCTCTGAAAACGATTGATAGCTCTCACCCATGCTTCCTTGTCTTCTGCTGATGCTACCCATGCCTTCGATTTATCCTCTAACCTCACTTATTTCATCAACTCCTAACCTAGGGTTCCTGTGAGATGAAACGATTAGGAGGTGATGTTATAAGTGGATAGAAAGGTAGGTCTTGGTTGTTAGAAGTGATGATGGCTCGAGTGGTGGTGGTTGAGTGATTTGTGGGTTATGGTGGTGGTGATGGAGACAGCGTCGCTGTTGCAGAAGATGGGAAGAAGGAGATGGCTCGATGGGTTTTGGCTAGGGTGTGTTTGTTTTGGGTATAGGGTATTTGGTTGTTTGGGTGTTGAGCAGACCCATCAAATCTCGATGTTTTGTGAGGGGAATCCGTAGGATGATAGGATGAGGGAAAGATCCAACGATGTGATGTAAATGGATGTGGAGCGACCGTTGGATATGGAATACATCAAAACTGACGGTCCAAGATGGAGTTAGGTGTTGTGGTGTTTGACAGGAGCTTCAGACTTCGATGCACGGCGATGAAGCGACCGTAGGATGCTGAGATGATCCAATCTGACAGCTGAAGATGAATGCGGGTGTGGATATTGGTAATGGGTTTGGGTGAGGGTTTTGGGCCTTGGGTATGCCAAGCCCATATCTTCTTTAAGAATAATTCTTCCTCTTCAAGCCCACTTCTAGCCTTTTGGTCTTGTGCACAACATTCTTCGCGGCTTCCTTGTGTAATTCCTCCCGGCTTTTCACTACTTTTCTGCTCTTTTCGCTCTGCTATTCATCCAAACTTTATTTATTACCTAAAAATGCAAAATTAATTAATAAAAATATTTATTCTTGAAAACAATGAAAATACAGAATATGGGATAAAATGTAGAATTAATGCACAAAAGATGAGTTAAATGCCAAGAAAAATATATATAAATATGCACTTTTTAGCACTCATCAGTGAACAACCATGATAGACTGAGATGGAAAGGAACCAAAAATGGGGAATTCACCACTAAGTCAGCCTATAAACTCATTTCAAATGAACAACATCCAAATCCAGATAAGTTCTAGCTTATAATATGGCATATGAATGTTTTACCTAGAACTGTTATGTTTGTTTGGAAATTGGCTGCTGATGTTCTTCCTTTGAAGGACAAAATGAATAATGTTTTGAATCATGTAGATCCATATTGTGTTATGTGCAGTGACTTCCATTTGGAAACTTCTCAACATCTGTTTCATTCATGTAATTTCACTAGGGCTGTGTGGTTTGGTTTGGGAATACAAATGCCTAGTTACAATAATAATCTTTTAAATTGGATCAGATCTTGGTTTGTTTCCCCTCTAAACGAGTGGAAGGAAATTTTCAGCATAATCTGTTGGCACATTTGGAAGTATAGAAACTCTGTTGTTTTTAACAAGGTTAAGCCAAATCCTGTTGAGTTTATTGCATTGGTTCAAAAATCTATTAAATATTGGGAAACCACTTATGGCAGAAAAGACGTGCAACACCATTTACAAAATAGTAAATTCCATTCCTGTACAGGCGGTCTAGAGGAACAGAAAGACAATGTTTTCTATATCGATGCTTCATTCGAAGAGTCTGATGGCTCATGTGGGATTGGTTTAACATATTGGTTAAATGGTTAAATAATAGATTAACTGACATAAGAGTTTTTTTCAGGATGGACTACAGGAGCAACTGCAGCAGAAGCCATAGCGATGCAAAAATATATGGAGTGGGATTTGGACATGAAGATACAAAACATAAAAATTCGAACTGACTGTGAGAATGTTGTTTCCTTTTTGAATGAAAGGCCGTCTACCTGCGAATGGAGAACAATGAGAATTCTAAAATATGTGCTATCATTTTTAGCTGATAATAACAACAATGTTGATATTGGATATATAAGTAGAGACTACACATGAGCGGCTGACAAATTGGCCAGATGGAGTAGAGTAAAAAAAATCTCTTTTGTGAGAAATGATTTGCTTCATAATGCTGTAAAAAGTAAGGTGCTACATGGGATTATAAATGGTGAAAACATAATAATGTTCGACCCTTGATATTAATATAATTTTCTTTTTTATTAAAAAAAAAATATAGGCAATTGTCCATCACAAAAGTTTATAAAAACAAATCTTTGTCCCTTTGCGTCACGCAAATTAGTAAAGAACTAAAAAGAGATATATTTTGTAAAAGGGTCGTAACTTTACTGTCTAATTATGGTCTGGGTCGTGAAACATGCAGTTAATGCGTTAGGGTCGTAGACTAACCAAAAACCGTTAAAAATTAGTTACTTGACTATTTTTGTTTTGCAAAGCACCCTGACCATCAGTTGACTAGCTTTGACGGTCTAATACTGTTAAAGTTATATAGTTCTGGTCCTTTTCCATCTTCTTTTAAGTAAAATTTCGATATTTACCGTGAAATCAGAAATCCCCAGATCGATCCAAAATATTGAATTGAATTTTGATTGAATCCGAAAGATAACAAGTTGAAGAAACTAAATTTGACAAAGATATTAAATAGAAATAAATTAAAGAAATAAAATTTCAAATTCATCAAGATAGTCCACAGAGAAAATGAAATAAAAATTGAAACCTAATTTTTCAAGACAAAGCCCTACCCCCAATTCTACAGAGTGTTCTTCGTCTTCATCAATTAAATACACTGATCCGTTAAGAGGTCAGTAATTATTAAGATCCCCCAATACTTCTTCCTCCTCCTTCACAATCGCTCCATTGAATATTCTCATATTGAACCTGTATGCTTAAGAACCGTTGACGAAGATGCACTAATTTCGACCACTAGCTATATAGACATTCGACTGATGATCTAATCAAAATCTAATCTAGGATTCTTAAACGGAGTTTCTGGAGAGAGAAAACGCAAAGAAGCTGCACATTAAGTTCTGTGAATTTTTATATAAATTTCAGTTAGCCCTTAATTTGCCCGGTTAAGTTTTTAACTGGGGTCGAGATATCATGTATTTAACTATTTTACAAGGGCATTTTTGTAAACAAGGTTGACGGTCAAGGTTAGTCTTCGATCCTAACACATCAACTGCACGTTTCACGACCCAGATCCTAATAAGTCAATAAAATTACGACCCTTCTAAGAAATAACTCAAATAAAAAACACCAACGCTTTTGAATCACTCTCAGCCAAATGATCAACCAAGGCAGAAGAATTATTTTTGCAAAACTCTAGTTTCTACTCGTTAATCAAAATGGGTCTGTTGTAAAAGAAAATTCTCGTAGTTTAACTTTACAATACCACCTAAAATCCGTATTGCGTGATTCAATATCAGCATTGTGGCAAAAATGTGTTCGACACCCATAACTGCACTATAATTCCAACTACAGACACTGAGCCAAAATAAGGATAAATCCCCCTCATCTCAACAAATTGGATTTGTTTACGACAGAATTCAGCAAGCTAGCGCAAGGTATATATCCTCGTAGAAATACCCCAAACAGCCATTGACACCTACGGAGTGGTCACAGATTGATGCAATCGATTTATGTGATTCAAAAACTGACGCGTACATGAACCAAAAGCATGTAATGTATTTCCTATCATTACATTTTGGGGTCACATCTAGAGATGTGACTAAGGGTTTAAAAGCTGTTGAGAATCTTAAGAATTCAATTGGACTTGTTTTTCACCAACTAGATGTGACGAATCCAATTACTATTTCTTCTCTTACTGATTTCATTGGAAGTCATTTTGGAAAACTGGATATCTTGGTAAGAAAAACTCAATCACTGGTTATTTCCTTGTCTAATATATCTAGGTGCAAGTGAAACCATTGTCCGGTTAACAAAATTAGTAATGTTGCTTTTGTTGATGACCACATAAACCATGGGTATGATTCTCGGGGTATTATAGTATATCCTTATAACCTAGAAGTCAGTAGTTAATCAATTGAAAACTAAACATAATTTATGCTTTAATCTGGATTTTATTTGAAACAATAGTTTTGAATATTTGATAGGTGAATAATGCTGGAGTTTCTGGATTTATAACTAATGTTGCTGGTTTTACGACGGTCGTACTAGCCCTTAATGAGGTAAATTGACATATCTTAATTATTAATAAAAAACAACCTTTCACTCATCTCCAGGTGGCATGTTTCAATTACTAGAGTATCTAGCTAAGATAATTGACTATTATTATATTACTATGCAAAACAAATGATAAAAGAGACTCATGAACTAGCAGAAGAACGCCTGCAAATAAATTATTATGGTGTCAAATCAGTGACTAAACCACTTATTCCTTTACTTCAACTCTCTGATTCACCAAGAATTGTTAATGTTTCCTCCCTCGCAGGGCAGCTGAAAGTACTTAGTTATGCAATCCCATGCTCTTGCATATTGTTTCCGGAAGAATTATGTTCTCACTCTTTTATGATTCTAATTTAAAAAAAAAAGTTACTTACTTTATTTTCAGAATGTCTCTAATGAAGAGGCTTTGCGGATACTTAGTGATGGGGATGGCTTAAAAGAAAAGAGTGTAGATAAGACAGTGAGTATGTTTCTTGAAGATTTCAAGGAGGATTTATTAGATATAAAAGAATGGCGGGCATATTTACGTGCGTATACAATTTCAAAAGCATGTTTGAATGCTTATACAAGGATATTAGATTGTTTATGTCCTGGTTATGTCAATTCAGATTTTAACTGCAATACTGGAGTTTTCACTGCTGCAGAAGGTGCACAAAGAGTTGTAAATTTAGCTCTTTTACCCGATGATGGACCTTCAGGCCTCTACTTTATCGATGGAGAAGTATCACCATATTGATGCATAATGTAAATTACACATGTTTATCTCATTGTCACCTGGTGCATGCAACAATAAAATTAGAATGAAATTAATCCCAAAACTTAATGAAACTATGAAGTCGCAAATGATATTAATTGCACTAATACCATGAATTGCAGTAATACTATGATGTCACTTATGATATCACATCAGTCAAGACAACTTTTAACTATAACTTTTCAATTTTTTACTAATATTTAACATAAACGGCCACATGTTCGAGCATTCGCCCCTTCAATCTTTTTCAACTATATATAAGTACTTGATTCAGTTGGAATGGACACATATCTTAACACTTTCATCTATCAAAATTCTAATACATATTTCATCAAGAACAACAAAAAAAACATTCGATTGTACAGGTTTACGCTCAGAAATGGATTCAAATACCCAAACAAAAATAAGGTACTTATATAATGGAAAAGAAGAGAAGTAATCTCAACATCTGAATTAAAAGGAAAGTCTATGTGTGTTTTCTTATTTATCTATGTTGTTATGATTTGTATTCTCAGGTGTGCAGTTATTACTGGTGGAAATAAGGGAATTGGATTTGAGATTTGCAGACAATTAGCTTCTAGTGGGATTTCGATTGCGTTAACATCTAGAGATGCAACTAAGGGTTTGGAAGCTATTGAAAAGATCAAAATTTCGTTTGGACTTTCTATTATTGTATTTCATCAACTTGATTACATCCACATAGGAGGGGCTATGAGTGCACTGGGATACGTAGTAGATCATAATATCGCAACAATATATTAGAGTATCTAAATAATGTGGTTGATTAATACTCCCTCCATCCCAAATTAGATGAGCTAGTTGGTTTTAAATTTTGTCACATAAATACATCACAAAATTGGTTAAAAAGACCGAAATCAATAATTCCTGGGTGAAATGGACAGTTAGATTTTGATACTGTTTAAATGGACAAAAATGTAAAAATAGGCAGGATGTAACCAGTTTCATCGTGCCCATTTTCAAATATTTTTTCTGATTTTTAATTTACACAGGATGTATCCAGTTTCATCCTTGCTATTTTTTAAATTTAAGCTAAGATGAAACCAGTTTCATCCTTATTATTTATTTTTTTGGCCATTTCACCCAAACTATTTTTTACTCGTCCATTTGAACCGTGATTTAAAAATATTTGGACAAATGACCCATTTTCCGTAAATACATGAGTTATCTCTCTAATCAAGGGATGTTTCTAAATCTACCATTTTAATTGATTACTGTTATTATAAGAAATATGTATAGGGGCCGTTTGGTAACCATTATTTTAATGTATTATCAGCCCATAATCCATTATGCAGATTATAATTGATTATATATGCGCTTGGTAACCATTATAATGATTGCTTATTTTAATCATAATTGAAAAAATCCATTATTTCCATAAACAGGAAAATGTTTGTTTTGAAAATTTATTATAATCAATTATTTTTTCTAAAAAACTCAAATTGAATTTTTTTCTACTTATTTTCTCTAAATTATTAAGAGAGAGACAAAAAAACAACATACGACTAAAAAAATATCCTAGATCATTGTTCTTTCCTCTCCTTTTTGAGATCATCATTCTAAGATAATCAATTATTTGAAATAAGTGTTTGGAAAAAATTATTTTGAAAATGATTATATCATAATCATTTATCAATTTATGATTATCTATAATCGTAAATAGATAATCATAAATTTTATCAAAAACTGCCATAATTTGATAGCCATGTTTATATTTTTTATGTAAGTGTTTTAATATGTTTTTCAACGGTATAGAATTTACAAAAACCCTTGGTATAGTTTAAGAGATAAATCATTCTAAGTTTTACTAATTATTATTCATAAGGGTATAATTGTAAAAAAAATACTTAAACATATTCCCTTTTCCTCCTTGCCTTAATTGTGCAAACTACAACTAGCTCATATAATTTGGGATGGAGGGAGTATTATACTGTTCCAGGGGGACCAAAATAAAGAGAAGCCAAATTTGAAACAAGTGGTAACAACAACTTATGAACTAGCATAGGAATGTCTGCAAACAAATTATTATGGTGTCAAATTAGTGACTGAAGCACTTATTCCTTTACTTCAACTCTATGATTCACCGAGAATTGTTAATGTTACTTCCACCATGGGAATGCTGAAGGTACTTATTGCAACCTCATGTTCCTATATCTTATTTACATCATGAGGTTTCACTCTTTTATAATTCTAATCAGGTATATTCATTTGTTTTCATTTTAGGTTGTTTTCAATGTAAATGCTTTGGAAATACTTAGTGATGGGGATGGCTTAAAAGAAGAGAGTGTAGATGAGATGGTGAATATGTTTCTTAAGTATTTCAAGGAGGATTTAATGGAATCAAAAGGATGGCCTTCATGTCTACCTGACCATATAATCTCAAAAGCATCTTTGGATGCTTATACCAGGATATTAACGAAGCAATTTCCTGATTTTCACATAAATTATGTCATGGTTGGTTCAAGACAGATATTTGCTTTATAGAAGAGTTTCCAGTACCACCGAAGCTGCAGAAAGAATCATTAATTTGGCTCTTGTACTTGATGATGGTCCTTGTGGCCTCTGCTTTAGCATGCTTACATTTAATTGATCCGGTATAACTCGAAATTCGCCGGTGAAAAGGACATGTGACCGAACTCTGGCTCTTATTCCAAGATTCGCCTTGCCATCCAAAAAAGACTAAAATGAATATCGATACCAACATTTATCTTATGACCTAAATTTTTTCGAGTGACATAAAATTTACCTTTTTTACCCAAAACTTGCTATCAAATATAATCTCATCCTTGAAAAAAAAACACGTTGTAACCAAACATTTCGACGTCATGAACAATATAATATGTGATTTGTTATCTGCTTGCGACTCTAAAAGTTGCATAGTGACCAAAAATGAGCCCGCAACTCAAAATATCCACCCTGATTTTTCACAAGATAAAATGTTGGACAAATATCTTCTCTACCGATTTCTCAATAATACGACTCGTGTATTATATCCATCGATTTGTTATAACTCTTTGCAACAACGGTTTCTTATGTATTACATCTTGTAATACACTTGGTTACCTAGAAGCAAAACAAGAAAACTTAGAAGAATATAAAGAAATGATCAATCCAAAAATACATTAAACAAAATTTATTTTGGCGTATTGAGGAGAATAATCTCTTTACTTAAGACATTTACTACCGAAAAAGCATGCTTACATTTAATTGATCTGGTATAACTCGAAATTCGCCGGTGAAAAGGACGTGTGGCCAAACTCTGCCTCTCATTCCAAGATTCGCCTTGCCATCCAAAAAAGAATAGAAAGGATATCGATACCAACATTTATCTTATGACTTAAATTTTTCCAGTGACATAAAATTTACCTTTTTTACCCAAAACTTTCTATCATGTAATCTCCTCCTTGAAACAAAAACACGTTGTAACCAAACATTTCGACGTCATGAACAATATACTATGTGATTTGTTATCTTCTTGCGACTCAAAAAGTCGCATAGTGACCAAAAATGAGCCCGCAACTCAGAACATCCACCCTGGTTTTTCACAAGATAAAATGTTGGACAAATATCTTCTCTACCGATTTCTCAATAATACGACTCGTGTATTATATCTATCAATTCGTTAGAACTCTTTGCAACAACGGTTTTCTTATGTATTACATCTTGTAATACACTTGGTTACCTAGAACCAAAACAAGAAAATTTAGAAGAGTATAAAGAAATGATCAATCCAAAAATAAATTAAACAAAATTTATTTTGGCGTATTGAGGCGAGTAATCTCTTTACTTAAGACATTTAATACCCTGTATGTTATGCTGTTACAGTATATGGAATATGTCTTCAGCATTCAACAATGCATTTGGTTGTTCTCGCAGCGCTCGAAGACCACCAAACATCGAACGCGAATGGATGTAACACAAACTCTTCTTTAACTCTTGAAGACAATATGCAAACTACAATTTTTTTCTAGTACTAGTTTTTTCTGACTCTAAAACTCATTCGTGCAATGGAGAATGTGTGGGGTTTATATAGGTTCAAGAAGACTCTTGGAGAAATCGGTACGGACTAACTACAATATATTTCCAAGAGAATCCACTAGACAGTCAAACTCAATCAAGGAAAATACATCCAAGAGTTATATCTCTGTTTCTCAATGTAATCATCAAACAAAACAGATAGAAATACGCGAGCCTGATTATTATGAGAAACAACTTAAACAGTACCAAAGACCAATGCTCAAGTGTCAATCAATTTATATCAACAACTTAAGGTTGGATTATCTAATTGATTGAACTACACACAACCTGTGATATTTCAATTATATAGAAAATATAATGCGTAAAACAAATAACACACACACCATAATTTTTGTTAACGAGGAAACCGCAAATGCAGAAAAAACCCGGGACCTAGTCCAGATTTGAACACCATAATGTATTAAGCCGCTACAAACTCTAGACTACTACAAGTTAACTTCGGAGTAGAATGTAGTCGAGCCTTAACCAGTCTCACACTGACTAAGGTACAGTCGTGTTCCTTACGCCTCTGAATCCCAGTAGGACTCTACTCACTTGATTCCCTTAGTTGATCTCACCCATAACTAAGAGTTGCTACGACCCAAAGTCGAAGACTTGATAAACAAATCTGTCTTGCACAGAAAAGTATATTGAATAGATAAATATGTCTCCCACATAAATACCTACGAGTTTTTGTTCCGTCTTTTGATAAATCAAGGTGAACAGGAACCAATTGATACACCAGACTTATATTCCCGAAGAACAGCCTAGTAATATCAATCATCTCACAATAATCTCAACCGTATGGTAGCGGAACAAGATATTGTGGAATCACAAAGAATAATACAAAGAGCTTTGTGATTACTTTTATCTTACCTATCGGATATTAAATTTCGAGAAAATCTTAGAGAAGATAATACTCAATACGATAGAACAAAGTAAGACCATAACACACAACTATAGAGAAAATAGTTGGGTCTGGCTTCAGAAATCCCAATGAAGTCTTTAAGTCGTTAACCTATAATGGTTTTAGGAAAAAAATAAGTTAAAGGAGAATCGACTCTAGTGGAAACTAGTATCACACAAGAGGTGTGGGGATTAGCTAGGTTTCCCAGTTGCTAGATTTCCCCCTTATATATTCTTCAAATCAGGCTTTGCAATCAATGCTACCTTGGTAACAAAGCATTCAATATTCATCGTTAGATGAAAACATGATTAGATTCAAGCTTATATCTTTCAACCGTTAGATTGTCTTAGTTTGTTACACACAAATGAAATGTACCTTCATTTAGATATAGGTAACCGTACCTAAACGTGTACACTTAGTTGGCTCAACAATAGTTAACCGAAGTTAGCAATATAAACACTTTCATATCAACCTTGTTCATCTTAATCACAACTAGTTCAAATGACTCAAATGAAACTAGTTATAGAGTTGTTCAATTGTTTATATCCTCATAGAAGTATACAAGACACAGTTGAAGCAAAATCGGTTTTGATTCGCTCGAATCAATTCATGAACATTATAGCCACCGTTTGCGAAGATTGCGTTCCTTATTATGTAAAATGTACTCGTTCATGAATATGTAAACATACATAACCAATTTTAGAACGTAACCCACTCAGGTATGCGTGGGTACGCATACCTAAATTCCCGGACTTGGTCTTGTTAGCCAGTATGCAAACTGGTACGCATACTATCGTTCATGACCGAACTCAGTTTAATCAGTATGTATACGGGTATGCATATTATAGTTCTCGGACTTCAATTGTTGAATCAATACGCATAGGGGTATACATACTAAATTCCCGTACTTGGAATACACGTGCAACAGTTAGCATACAAGTACGCATATTGTGCTATATCCAATCAAAGTTTAGTTGTTCTAAACTCCCATTTTAATCATTGAAACATTCTTATAAGAAGAGAATAGCTGTCTCACACAAACTATTAGCTTCAAAGAAATTTTCAAGTGATCAAATGATCAATACGAAACATTCCTAGTCTACATCAAATGACTGTGTCACACAAATCATGTAAGATGTTACCAGGCGATTTTCACATGATCATCTTTTGACTTTCGTCAAGAATAAAAGATGAACTTGGTTAAAGTGAAAGCTTACCAACACATATTTCGAGAAATATGTAAGCGAGTTAAACTCAAATCGAAATATCCAATCTGTATAAAGTAAAGTCTATATAGCCATACGACTTTTGTCTCAATAGGAGATAGAATAAAAATAAACTTCTGAGTGATAGATGAGTTCAAGTCTCCACATACCTTTTGTTGATAAAGTTCCACAAGCTCCCCTTAGTAGTTTTTCGTCTTCAATCGATGAACGCCGTGAAGTCTAAAGCTCAACTACACATTCTATCCTAATCCGAGACATAGCTATAAGTAGACTAGAAATCAAGACTTATAGTTTTGACAACTGAACTTGACAAACAAGCTTGAGATAGCAACACTTGCGAGTTCGATCGGTTAGTGCTCTAACACTTTCGCCAAGAGTCACATCCTTTCATGAGAGTTACATCCCTTAGGATAAGACACTATATGTTAAAAAGGCATAAGTGAGTGGGCACACTATATCATATTTTTATTAAAAAATTCCAACATAAAATCTACTCCACAACTCAAAATTTATCACTACGAGGCGGAAAAATTTATCAGTACGAGGCGAAGTTCACTTATATGTCATAACACAGAAGTTAGAATCTACCTCTCGTCGATCAAAATATCTTGTGAAACCCGTAATTTTCCCAGTGACCGAAACTACGGTAGTGATCGAAATATCTGTCGCAATTCAAAAATTTATCCATAAGCCAAATTTTCTTTAGGAGATTCCAAACCCAAAATCTAGAACCAATGTGATCTTGGATTTTCCCTTGTAGTCCAAGATCTACATATGCGACTCATGATAAACCCAAGATGGGTGTCTAAAGTAAACAAAGTTGCAAACAAAACAGTAAAACACAATGAACTTTAAAATGTGACAATCCAATTTTGTTTCTAGAAAATATTTTTTTCTCTCTATTCACTCTCCAAACCATTTTTTCCCCAAAACTTCTGAAACCCTAGCCGCTCATAGATTTCTCCTGCTCAGATTTACTCCTCGGAGTAAATCTGAGCAACAAAAATCTTACCCAATGAACTACTTCTTGTAATCGCTTCTTTGTTCTTGATTTTATCCTTTTTTTCTTCTTTGAGTGTTCTGAGTTGGTTGAGTTCCTGATTGAACAACAACTAATTTTGTTTCTCTATAATTAGATTTGGTCTGGTGTTTTAGTTTAAGTTCGGTATTTGTCCTTGTATTGATTCACATCTCTTATTTCTCTAACCTCATCTCATGTTCAAAAATTGTAGATCTTATTTTGTTTGTTGATTAAATTGATTTATAGTCAAGGGTTAGGATTTTAATCAAGCTCTTTTTTAAGTTCTTGGTGATATTTCGATCCAACTCACAACAGTACAAGAGATTCTCTTCCAAAGGAGGTTTTGTCATCTTCAACAGTTGAAGACTTCAACCAACTTTCAGGTATCATCAGCAACATAGATACTTTTAGTAGCATCATCGGAAAGATTATGATTCTGGTGCCGATTCTCACTCCAACATCAGAAACAGTTCTAAAGACCCAGACACAAGCAGTTACAAAGCAACCAAAGACACCAAGACCGATTTTGAAGAAGACCCAAACTCATCCATACCGATTCCAAATGATAACCCATTATACTCGTTACCTGTGTTACTGCTACTATGAAAAAGTCACTGACAAAATGATGAATCTATGGATTCTAGTGCACCTTTGTCACCTTTCTACTGTGACTTTGAAAAAACCCTTGAGAAATGGTTGGATCTTTGGATCCTAACATCTATATTGTTTATAGTTTTATTATATGGTTTGGATATGTTACTGTTGATCCAACCAAGACTATTTAAACTTGTTGCGATACCTTGGAATCGATTAGGAATGATAGGAATCTCTTTTCATATTAGATCTCGGAATTATGGTTTAAAATGTTGTGAATGTTCTTATTGTTTGTCTGAAAATTATGGATTTGTTGTAATAGTTGGAGATCGAGTCAGTCCTTTAATCACTCTTGACCGTGAATCGGAATTGATATGATTAATGCATTTGAGGCTTGCCTCCTTCATGGGAAAAAAAACTTTAAAATGTGATTTTATAGTATTCACGAACAATAATGTTACATCTACCGGGGCTGAAATCCCGTGGGATTTCCCGCTAGAGACAACTTCAGTGAGACCCATGGTGAGTAATGCCCACCTCTCTTCAGTTCTCCAATGGGACCCATGGAGCTGTCTCTCACCGAATGTTTTTTGGATACAACCCGGTCAACATAGCATCACTCCTTCACGAATCACAATTGATTTGATTGACGAAATTTTCGAAAGAAACAGATCTTTCTTTCGACCAGGAAGTACATTTTAGCCACAAACTACAAAGAGTCCGTAAGTGATGACCTCAACAGGACTAATCTAAATTCAAAACTATCTCCTGACCCCTCGAAAATTCCAACTTTTAGAGTTCCTGTCTCTCCTTTCTTTCTTATCCTCTGCGACACAAAATACACCCTTCCCTGTTCTCCCGTTTTCTACTTGATGGGGTTCTTTGGGACCAAATCAAGTATGAAACTTATGTATATCTTGTTTAATTAGCCTGTTTCTCTTCTTTTTCTTCCATGATTTCAATCGATGGTGGTTCCATCTCTTTGATCTATTCTGATTAGGTCAATTGATGATGTTTATTGGGGCTGTTTTTGGTGATCGATTATTTCATGTGATCTTCTGTGGGAAGGAATTTGGGTGTTGATTTGTTTCCATGTCTGCCCTTTATTGAATCTTCATCATCCCAGAGGTGTTGATGGTGTTGTTGTTTTTCAAAGTTGTGAATTGTGGTTACTTTGCACAAACAGGTGTTCTTCCTTCCCTCTTCTGGCTCCGATGGTGACCCTAACTTCTGGTGGTGGTCATAACTACTAGTGGTGCTGCTGTTGGATTTCCTTGATTTGGTGGTGGAAGACTTGCTTCTCTCGGCGATCGGGTGATGTTGTTGGTGTTGTTCCTTGAGATATTCCGGTGAAGCTGGTGTCAGGTTCGGGTTGTTGAGTGCCAGTTTCCGGGCGGGTCTATTTCTCTCGGGTTTGGGCTTTGGCCTGCCTTGTATAGGCCTTGTCTGTTTCAGTTTGTTTATAAGTTGGCCTTGTATAGGCGTGTTGTTAGTTTGTTCTGGTGTTTGTAAACTGTTTTGTTGTCTCCACTTCTTCAGTGGAATCTGTTATCAGAGTCGGTTTCTTGTATATCGGTTTGGCTTCTTTAGTAATCTCCAATATGGATGCTAGTTATCCCTTATGATTTGCTTTGGGGATTTCCAATAGTATGGATTTCCAATTAATATTTAGTAGAAGCTTGTCGGTTTATGGGTCGCCGTTACGGCAACTGGTTTACTTTTAGAGTCTTGTAACGTTGCTCTCCAGATCTTTCCTTTATTGAAATATCCCCTTTGTTCGAAAAAAAATAAATCGAAGTTCAAAACACTAATAATAGTATTAATATAGCATCAGTCAAGTCAAACTTTCGAACTTTAACTTGTCAACTTTCAATGTATTTTCTTGATAAAAACTTTCTTGGAACTTTCACTAATTATTTTACGCATTTTATCATCTAGTCTAGTCTAGCAATAAACAAGATACGATTCTTATCATATAGCAACACTCTAACAAACAGGATTGCAGAAATGAACTCAGTTACTGAAACAAAAATCAGGTAATATACTGGAAAAATGTAATCTCAACATCTGAATTAGTATGCAATTGTGTGTTGTTATATTTGTGTTGGCATGATCTTTATTTTCAGGTGTGCAGTTGTTACCGGTGGAAATAAGGGAATCGGATTTGAAATTTGTAAACAATTAGCTACTAAAGGGATTTCAGTTGTGTTGACTGCTAGAGATGTAACCAAAGGATTAGAAGCTGTTGAAAAGCTCAAGAATTCATATGGACTTTCTAATGTTATTTTTCATCAACTTGATGTGATGAATCCAGTTACTCTTCATTCATTAGTTGATTTCATTCGAAGCCATTTTGGGAAACTGGATATTTTGGTATGAATAATTCAATCACTTAATTTCTTCTTCATATATACTAGATGTCCAAGTGCAATGGGTTTGTTGATCTACTACAATGCTTATAATCTATAGAAGTCATTAACAAAGATTGGGCTTTAATCTGAATTTCAATTTAACTAGTATAGTTTTGAAAAGGTGAATAATGCTGGAATTCTTGGAGCAATAACTGATGCTGCTGGATTCACGGCAACTTTGCAAGCTCTTGAGGCAACGGTAGCTCTTGGGGTAATCATCTTATTAGTGAGAATCAAACAACATATGTTAGTTGGCAATCCGATGTGAATTGAGGGGTTAAAAGTTTGGATTGGGGTAACATATTTTCTTGTAGGGAAAATATACCGGGATACATAGTGATTCCTAATGCCTAGATTTATAAGATTTTGATTACTATTATACTGTTGCAGGAGGACCAGATCAAAGAGAAGCCAAATTTGAAACAAGTGATAAACGAGACTTATGAATTGGCAGAAGAATGCGTGCAAACAAATTATTACGGTGTGAAATCAGTGACCAAAGCACTTATTTCTTTACTTCAACTCTCTAGTTCACCGAGAATTGTTAATGTTACCTCCACCATTGGAATGCTACAGGTACTTACTATAACCATTATTTATATCTGGAGCCATATATGGTTAAGACATTACCTTAGTGCTAAACTGATAATATCCTTAGAAGCTGAGTTCCCAATCTTGACTGACCAACCCTTTGGCCGGACTAGGCAGTTACGGTCTAATTCTTGTATATACATATCTCACCAAATGCATTCCCTTGTTTTGATTTTAGTTTGTCTCCAATGAAAATGCTTTGGAAATACTTAGTGACGGGGATGGCTTAAAAGAAGAGAGTGTGGACGAGATGGTGAACATGTTTCTTAAGGATTTCAAGGGGGGTTTATTAGAATCAAAAGGATGGCCTTCATGTCTACCTGCATATACAGTTTCAAAAGCATCTTTGAATGCTTATACGAGGATACTAGCAAAACAATTTCCTAGTTTTCGCATAAATTGCGTATGTCCTGGTTGGGTCAAGACGGATATTTGCTACCATAGTGGAGTTTTAACTACCACAGAAGGTGCAGAAAGAGTTGTGAATTTGGCTTTTATACCTGATGATGGTCCTTCTGGTCTCTTTTTTAGCCATGGAAAAATAACTTCATTTTGATGCATCAGGCATACCACAGAGCAAGAAAGCTGTCATATTATCTTTTTACGGATCATGTAATTTTTGTTCTCATCAGTTTTTACTTTGTGTACTTGGTAATGGTAACCTATAACCGGTGTTAGATAATAATAAAGCCGCTCGTACTGTACATCTAAACAAGTTTAAGTGTACTTCAACTGTTGTAATGAGAAGAGTAAATTTCACCTTAACCATGCATGAGTAAAGTGGCCAGGAAAGAAAAAATAAGGTCCTTCAGGATTTGTACTTCACTGGTGTCAAACGTAGATTTGTTCTGCTTGGGACCATTTGAATGAACTGCCGTTACTGGGTTTGATATGTGAGAATTTATAGCAGCATCCTGATAATGAAAACTGCCACCATTTGTCAGATCGGTTCCATTCTGATGATGACTGTTTACAGAATCAACAAAAAGAATGAACCACTTTTTTTTTTTTTCTTAATTATAATCAGACCAAGCACAAGAGGCAACAATAGTACATGGCATGGTGCGACTAGCTTTCAATGTGTATAATGTGCATATTTGAGCACATAATCCTTTTGAAACTAGTAAACTGATAAGTACACTACTACGGTGATATTTGTTACAAGAGTACAAGAATCTTATATGACAACATGGCAGAATGTAATGTTTCTCATGTCGCCAATTATTTGATAAGAATCCTCAAACAAATCATCATTTCACCTCCTCGGCGTCATGAATATCCAAAAATAATAAATAAATTAATAATAATGGTAATTAAATTGACCATGTAATAGTTGCTTCTCAATGTCTCTCTTCCTGCGATAATCAAATTACTAGTCACCAAGTTTTTGTTGGGTATCTGTGGATGCAATCTCTCCATGGATTATCCATTTCGATTTCATCATCGTTGTTGGGAGAATCTCCAAGTGATTTAAACACAATACTACACACTTTGAAACCAGTTCCAAATGCCAACATCCACATTTTATCACCTCTTTTCACCCTTCCTTTGGCTTCAAAATAAGCCAACTCATAAAACACCAAACTACTTGAAGTATTCCCGAATCGGTGCAAACTCATTCTTGCCGGCTCAGTCACTTCCTCACCAAGTTTCAAAACCCTACTCACTTGCTCGATCACTGCTTTCCCTCCCGTATGTATACAGATATGATCAAAAGCTGTTGTAAAATCGGGAACAATGGGTTTCAACTCACCCTGAGATAAAACCGACTGAATAACCGAGTAAGCATACAAAGCGAGTTGAATCAATGGAAGAACCCGAGGTGCTAGTAGTCTTATATGGTCTCGTAAGTTCGCACCAGCTACGCGTATCAGATCTTTAGTAAGTGATATTCCAAGGTTACCGAACTCATCTTCCTTTTGAAAAGCTGCCTTATATGCAGAGTCATCAGCTCCATGGTGAGTTCTAAGCGAGTTAACGAGTTCCATTTTCGAAAACCGGCGTTGACTCGGATCATTTGTGATAATCGCAGCCGCACATCCAACGCGAAAAATACAATTCGTCACAAGCATGGAACGGTCATCACCAAAATACCAATTCAATGAGATACTCTCGGTGATCACAACTAATGCGTATTTAGATTTTGTACAACCTCGAAGCACGTTAGCAGCTGAATCAACACACAATACACCGGAACTACACCCCATACCGGAGAGATTAAACGTTTTTATATCCGGACGGAGATTATACCGGTTGACCAGCATCGACGAAAGCGAAGGGACGGATGTAAAAGTGCCAGATGTCACAATCAAGACATCAATCTGCTGTGGGTCCAGTTTAGTTTTGCTGAAAATTGAATCAACGGATGAGAACATACCTTCTTCAGCTTCTTGGACGGCGTAGTCTAGAGTGGATTCAACGTTACATTTAAAAATGAAAGGAGGTACGTAGGTCTCATCACCTAGCCCCGATTTTCTGTATATTCCACGCATGAAATTTTCACTTTCATTTGTGAAACGTGCACTGCGGCGTAAGAAGTATTCGCAGACTTCGAATGAACATTTCCGGTCGACGTCAGGTTTGTAACATGAAAAGTCGACGAGGAAAATGGGAGATGGACGGTTAGAGATGAAGAAATATAGAGATATGAGTGTGCAGCAGGCGCATGTTACAGAGAGGTGGATGTTTTGTAGGAAGATGGTGAGGATGTAGGTGAAGGGAGTGTTGGATAAGAGGAAGTGAAACACGAGAAGGGCTGTTAAGAGAGTTAGGAAGGAAAACTGAAGGATTTGGATTGATGTGAATGAGTAGGAGGAGGGTTTCATGATGAATTGAGAGGGTTGCAGTGGTACGTAGCTTAGAGAGAAAAAGAGCAATGGTGGGTTTTATATACATGTTCAGGGATGAGACCGTGAGAGAATACAAATGGGGGGTGGGTGTGGGGGACTAATAATCTCAACACGTCCCCTAGCCTCGTTGGATCTAACACGTGGACAATAAATCAGGTGACGCAGAGTAAAGGCGTGTTGAGATTATTAGTCCCACATTTTCTGGGTTTCTAAAATCCTACGGTTTATAACTCTATGGGCCACTCCACTCATTGCCAATTGGTTTTGAGTTGGATGCCGATATTCTAACATGGTATCAGAGCAGGCTATTTGCGACGAGTCATTAGACCGCGCCTTTACTCTGCGTCACCCAATTTAATTGTCCACTTGTTAGACCCACCGAGGCTACATGTGAGAGGGCGTGTTGAGACTATTAGTCCCACATTGTCTGGATTTCTAAGATCCTACGGTTTATAACTCTATGGGCCACTCCACTCATTGCCAATTGATTTTGAGTTGGATGCCCGTATTCTAACAGTTCGGTGTGGTAAACCGCACTATGGAAGGTGGTGTATAACTCTATGGGCCACTCCACTCATTGACAATTGATTTTGAGTTGGATGCCCGTATTCTAACAGTTCGGTGTGGTAAACCGCACTATGGAAGGTGGTGTAAATGGGAGCCATTGGAAATTGAGATTTTGAAATTGGGAAACCGAGTGAGATAGAGAGATCAGAGCAGGCAGTATAATCATCAAGTTTGGGACATCATTTACCCGTACAGGGAGGAATGCATACAGTGCATGTCGAGAGCATGTGACTTATTATGGAAGGGAAGGAATGCAGCTGCTAGCTAGGTCTGATATTGGTCAGTGAGTACCATGCATGCACTTAACTGTATGGATCACTGTCTAATACGCAAGGTTATTTATATGGCGACTTTCAAGAAAAGAGCTGCTGGAGGTGAAGAGCCAGCAATAAAGGCTATAGGTGATAGGGTCTCGTATTATTTATTACTCATGCATCTTTCAACACACAATTATTCTTATTTATATGGACCCATACCAGCTAGGTGTAATCAATATGTACCCGGGCAATGTTTAGAAAAGCTGCCATGTTTGCTGCGCGCTATGTTTTCCAGGGAAGCAATTTTCTTTTCTTCTTGTTACGATTTTGTGTTATTCCCTTCCTTCTGTTTTAAAGATGATTGAATAAGGTTATAGTTAAGTAACAAGAGTATTTAATTTTTCGCTGTGTATATGATCTGCACATAGTACTTTCTTGTTTCTGTGTATATAGTCTCTACACAATCTTTATTTATTTTTGTGGTTGTGATCTCCACACGGATGTGGCTACTGTTATTTTCTTATCAGAGTCTGTGTGTACTTATTACTTTGTACGGACTCTTGTTGTGTAATGAAGAATTCGGTTTCTCTCTTTTATCTGTGTTACTATGGTATCAGACACCAAAACGATCTAATCTTCCATTCTTCTGCTCGATTCTGATCTTCTTCTTCTCTTTCAATCTTCATCTTCATCCTTTTTCCTCCCTTATCTCAAATTCTAGTTTCTTTTCATCACAAACATTCAATTCTTTCTGATTTTTTCTAGATCTACTTTTTCTACATATTTCATCTTGATATTTTCTTGATTCTTTGTTGAAATTCTTTGATCTCTTTAATGGAAAATCCAACAGCTCATTCGATTTCTAAAGTTCCTTTTAATCAATTAACTAGTATTGTTCAGTTAAAACTGAAAGATGATAACTTTCTTATCTGGAAATCTTTGATGCTACCTGTGATTCGTAAATTCAAGCTAATGAAATACCTTGATGGTTCTTCTGAATGTCCACTGCAATATACAACTCGCACTAATGCAAATAATGGAGTGGAAAATCCTTTATACACAGATTGGATGGATGAGGATGCTACGATTATGATGTGGATTACATCTACAATTTCTGATACTGTTATCTCCTATTTTGCTACTGCTACATCATCCTACAAGCTTTGGAAAGGTATCTCTGATCGCTTTGCTCGAATTTCTCCTACTCATTCTATACAATTAAGAACAAAGCTTATGAATATCAAGAAAGGAAATTCTACTATTGCTGCCTACACTAGCGAGATTAAGACTATTACTGATCAATTAGTTGCTACGGGATCTGTAATATCTGATGATGAAATTGTAGTTGTTACTTTAGGTGGTTTGAATGCTAATTATCATTCTTTTGCTACATTTGTAAGAATGAGAACTCCACCTGTGTCTAGTCTTGAATTACACAATTTGTTTCTTAGTGAAGAGATGGTTATTAACAGTAAAATTGCAACGTTCCTCTCTTGAATCAACTAATAGAGCATTCTATGCTTCTGGTAATAACAATGGTAGATGGACTTCTAGAGGTTTTCATAGGGGGGGGGGGGGTCATAATTCATATTCTGGTAGAGGTTTTAGTAGAGGTGCTGGTATTCTACCTTCTCCAACAACAACAAATGCTTCTTACCCTACTTCTGTATCAAAACCTGTTTCTTTTGGATCTACAAATATTTCTTCTGGTGAAAGACCAACCTGTCAAATTTGTCATAAATATGGTCATGCTGCTGATGAATGTTGGAATATAATGAATTTCTCATATCAAGGGGGAAATCCTCCAAGAAACCTACAAGCTATGCTTGCTTCTGCAAATATTATGGGGCAAAATCCTTGGTATGTTGATTCAGGGGCAACAAACCATTTGACTGTTGATGCTTCTAACATTGCTTCTACTTCTTCTTATGGAGGCAGTGAATCAGTTACTACTGCAAATGTTGAAGGTATGAAAATTCTTAAAACTGGTTCTTCTTTAGTGCAAATACCTAATAACAGTTTTACTCTCAAAGAAATACTTCATGCTCCTTTAGCTTCACAAAATTTAATTTCAGTTCATAAATTTACTAGAGATAACAATTGTTCTCTGACTTTCACTTCAAATGACTTTATGTTAAGGATGTGAGGTCAGGACAGATTCTTTTCAAGGTCCTAGTAAGAATGAACTTTATCCTCTTCAAGGCAACATTACTTCTCCAGTCAATTCATCAACTTTCTCATGTACTAAAGCTTCTTCAACAATCTGGCATAGAAGATTAGCTCACCCATCTTTTCAATCTCTTAGTAGGTTAGCTAGGATACTTAACATTTAAGAAAAATGTCTTACTTGTACTGAGTGACAAGTATGTAGAAGTCATAAGCAACCCTTTAGTATGTCAATGTCTGTAACTACAGCTCCTTTACAATTACTTCACATGGATGTATGGGGACCTGCACCGGTACTTTCTGTAAATGGATTCAGATATTATGTCAATATAATTGATGATTTCACAAAATTTTGCTGGGTTTATCCTTTGACTCTTAAATCTGATTTCAAGACTACCTTTGATAACTTTAAAGTCTATATAGAAAATCAGTTGAACTTACACATCAAAGTTATAAGAACTGATGGAGGAGGAGAATTTGTCAATGCTACTCTCAAGAAGGTGTTAGTTAACAGTGGTATATCTCATGAAATTTCATGTCCACGCACATCTGAACAAAATGGTGTGGCAGAATCAAAACATAAGCATCTTTTAGAAATTACTAGAACTTTCTTATATCAAGTTGCTTTGCCTTTTGAGTTTTGGTTTGATGCTTTGTCTACTGCAAATTACATCATAAACAGATTACCAGCAAATTCATTATCTTTTTCAACTCCTTTTCAGTCTCTTTTTAACAAAGCACCAGATTACTTCTTTCTCAAGACTTTTGGATGTTTATGTTTTCCTTGGTTGAAACTTTACACTAACAACAAATTGCAACCTAGAAGTGTACAATGTGTGTTTCTTGGGTATAGTTCACAACACAAGGGTTACAGGTGTTAAGATCCTTCTACTGGTAAAGTGTTTATATCCAGGCATGTTGATTTTCATGAAGAAAATTTTCCTTATAAGACTCTTTCTACTCAAAGTACTTCTACTTCTTCAGTACTTTTAGATTTTCCAAGTACTTCTACTACTTTAGATACTTCTCTAGATATTACAGATATTTGTGCACTAAGTGATAATTGCATCACCTCTGATACTTCAGTACATACTTATGGTATATCAACTACAACATCAACATCTACTTCTGATAATTCAGCTACAACAACAATATCTACTTCTGGTACTTCTCATAGAAACACCATGAATACTCATCAAATGACTACAAGGGCAAAGGTTGGTACTTTCAAACTAAAGGTATTCTTTTCTACCAAATATGCATTATATGCCTCTCATATATCTCACTTTAATCACATTACTCCTACATGTTACACTCAAGCTGCTAAAATTCCAGTTTGGCTAAAGGCTATGTAGACAGAAAATACAGCTTTACAAGATGTTGGCACTTGGTCAAAAGTACCACCTGATCATACTCAAAATGTGGTAGGATGTAAATGGGTATTTAAGATAAAGTACAAACCAGATGGTACTATAGAGAGACATAAAGCTAGACTAGTAGCAAAAGGATATAACCAAGTTGAAGGTTTTGATTTTACTGAGACTTTTAGCCCTGTTATCAAACCTGCAACTATCAAACTTGTTCTTTCTCTAGCTGTTAATTTTAATTGGAATATCAAACAATTAGATGTGAGTAATGCTTTTCTACATGGAGATTTAAAAGAAGAATTCTACATGAAACAACCTCCTGGTTTTGAAGATAAAGAACATCCTGATTGTGTATGCAGATTACATAAATCTTTATATGGTATTAAACAATCTCCTAGAGCTTGGTATGAAAAGCTCATGGATGCTCTAGTTGCAATTGATTTTATACCTTCTCAAGCAGATTCTTCTTTGTTTGTTCAGAAACTTAGATCTAAGCTCACAATCATCTTAGTGTATGTGGATGACATAATCATAACAGGGAATAATACTCCACATTGTGATTCTATCATTGCTTATCTTTGCACCAAGTTTCCAGTAAAAGATCTAGGAGCTCTTCATTATTTTTTGGGACTTGAAGTTAAGAGAAACAACAAAGGTCTTTTCTAAGTCAGACCAAGTATGCTCTTGACTTACTAGGTAAGACAAATTTGGTAGGTATTAAACCATGCTTTACTCCTTATTCTAGCTCACAAAGGCTGAGTGCAACTGATGGTGAAATTCTTTCAAATCCTACAGAATAAAGATCCATAGTTGGTTCTCTTTAATACTTAACTTGGACAAGGCCTGAGCTGTGTTTTGCAGTTAATCAACTCTGTCAGTTTATGCAGACACCAACTTCTGTACATCTCACAACTGCTAAAAGAGTACTGAGATTTGTCAAAGGTACTTTAGATCATGGACTTCTATTTACAAAAGGTTTCACTGCTCTTCAAGGTTACTCTGATGGAGACTGGGCAGGTAATCCTGATGATAGAAAATCAACAAGTGGTTACTGTATATTCTTTGGAGATAACCAGTTAGTTGGTCAGCTAAAAAGCAGACCACTATTTCAAGATCCAGCACTGAAGCTGAATACAGATCTTTGGCTTCAACAGCAGCTGAAGTTTTTTGGTTATGTAATCTTCTTAAAGATTTAGATATATTTCTGCCAACTTCACCTACTATTGCTTGTGATAATAAAAGTTCAATATCTCTAGCTTCAAATCCTATTTTTCACAGCAGAATGAAACATTTGGCATTGGACTTTCATTTTGTTCGAGAGTTGGTTCCGTCTAAATCTCTGCAAGTTATATATCTGTCAACACTGGAGTAGACAGCTGACATATTCACCAAAGGTCTTGCAGCACCACGTTTTGAGTTTCTCAAATCAAAACTGAAGGTCTTAACACCCCTTTATTTTGCGGGGGTAGTAACAAGAGTATTTAGTTTTTCACTTCTGTGTATATGATTTGCACACAATACTTTCTTGTTTCTATGTATATAGGCTGCACACAATCTTTATTTGTTTCTGTGGTTGTGATCTCCACACGTGTGTGGCTACTGTTATTTTCTTGTTAGAGTCTGTGTATATTTATTACTTTGTACGGACTCTTGTTGTGTAATGAAGAATTATGTTTCTCTCTTTTATCTGTGTTACTAATAGTCAGTCATAACAATGACATTTTAGAGATATGTTGAGCTGTTGAGCCCCATTAAATTTGTTACCAGCAATTGTTGATAGTCACTCATCTCAACGACATTTTACATCGGGTTTGATTGATTTGAAAATGTCCGAGATACGAAGATTTAACACTACCTCCATTTTCAGAAAATGGATACATTTCTTTGTTCTTCCACTTTTGCCTAAACATAAACCAAACTGAAATATAAAAATATCATTTTTCTAGAAACAGAGGAGTGAGATTTAAGTAGATCAAATAATAAAAATTAAAAATACAAGTAAAAATTACTGAATGTATATCATGAATAGAAGTACTGAAATACTATAAAGAGTACCAAATACGAACAACTCGAAAGAAAAGGGAACAAAGAATGGAGGGAATGTATTTCAAAAGAGAAAAATTAATGGAGGGAATGATTCGAATCTGTATTCAAATTTACCATCTGCCTTAAAATCACATGTATGATAGAAAAGAATAAATATTTTCATAAATCTGTTTACATTGTAAACCAAAACTTTCTTCGTGACCATTGATGACAACAAAATCTAGATCATCATGACCCAAGGGCCAAGACTACACCGTTGGCGTAACCTAAAATTTGGCAAGTTGTTTTCTTATATATCTACGTTGCTATGATCTATATATTCAGGTGTGCAGTTGTTACCGGTGGAAATAAAGGATTTGGGTTTGAAATTTGCAGACAATTAGCATCTAGTGGGATTTCAGTTATGTTAACATCTAGAGATGTAACTAAGGGTTTGGAAGCTCTTGAGAAGCTCAAGACTTCATTTGGACTTTCTAATGTTGTTTTTCATCAACTTGATTTGACGAATCCAATTTCTCCTCCTTCTCTGGCTGAATTCATTAAAAGCCATTTTGGAAAACTAGATATCTTGGTAAGAAGAATATATTCAATCACTGTTCTTGTTTAATGTATACTATGCGGCTAGGTGCAGTCGCCAAACAAAATCAGTAGTGGTGTGTGTTATTTGTATTTAACTCTAGTTTTGAATACTTCAAAAGGTGAATAATGCGGGAATTCTTGGAGCAATAACTGATGAAGCTGGTTTTATGGTAATGTTGCAAGATCTTGAGGCAATGGTAGCCCCTGAGGTAAATAATGACATATCATATTAGTGAGAAGATTGCTAATATTACAAGTGGGTGAGCGTCGAACTCACGACCCATCTCATTCATCCTCAGGGAAGGGGATAGGAATCCACCAAGACACGTTGTAGATCCTAATATTACAAGTTCACAACTATATGATAGAGTATCTAAATAATATGGTTGAGTATTATTATGTTCCAGGAGGATCAGAATAAAAATAAGCCAAATTTGAAAGAAGTGATAACAGAGACTTATGAATTAGCAGAGCAATGCGTGCAAAAAAATTATTTCGGTGTCAAATCTGTGACTAGAGCACTTATTCCTTTACTTCAACTCTCTGGTTCACAGAAAATTGTTAATGTTACCTCCACCATGGGAATGTTGGAGGTACTTACTGTAACCACATATTCTTACATGTTATTTACATCTTGTGGATTCATTCTTTAATAAATCTCACCAAATGTATTCACTTGTTTTGATTTTAGTTTGTCTCCAATGAAAATGCTTTGGAAATACTTAGTGATGGGGATGGCTTAAAAGAAGAGAGTGTGGATATGTTTGTTAAGGATTTCAAGGGGGATATATTAGAATCAAAAGGATGGCCTTCATGTCTACCTGCGTATACAGTTTCAAAAGCTTCTTTGAATGCTTATACAAGGATACTAGCAAAGCAATTTCCTACTTTCCGTGTAAATTGTCCATGTCCTGGTTGGGTCAAGACAGATATTTGCTTCAACAGTGGAGTTTCAACTACCACAGAAGCTGCAGAAAGAATTGTGAATTTGGCTCTTGTACCTGATGATGGACCTACTGGCCTCTACTTTAGCAATGGAGAAGTAACACTATTTTGATGCATCACGCATATCAAAGAGCAAGAAAGTTGTCATTGACATGATCATTTCTACTGTTTTTATGCTACAAATTATGTAGTTCGTATTCTCATCACTTTTTATTTTGTATGCTTGGTAAAATGTTTTACTTTCCCACAAAATTCAAATAATCATGTAATTATATGAAGAATAATTTCATTAATTTACTTGATTTTACGACAGACTGAGTAAGCTTGAATTAAATTGACTTTGTGGATTTTGTACTGAAATCTAGTTCATCTCTACACTTTAAAAGAGACCTGGATGACGTTAATTGACATTCAATCACCATCATCACGGCTTGCTGAATGCTACTGACATTTATACGATTGTCACACTATTCGTGTTATACAAATAACACATTGTTTTACAAAAAGTCTATATGAACCGCCGAAATAGAGTACGGCAAAACAACTCCTCACAAAATTTTCAATGGGCTCCACCATAAATGGCCCCTTGCTGTCCTACGGCAGGGCCCACCAAGACCCACCAACGAAACAGTGAGAGCTTTTTAAAAAGTCGTTTTTGTGTGGTTTAGACCGTCGGTATGTTTAGAACCACTGATTATTTTATGGTCAAAATTTCGGCAGTTGGCCTATGCCAGAAGGAAAAAGACCACTTCAAGAAAAAATGATAAGTTGTACTCTGATACGGTTTTACAAGAACCAACCTGCAGCGAGAATTTTTTTTTTTTTTTGACTTAAAAGGTTGATTTCAGTAACTAAAAAGAGAAAAAGAATACAGGGGGGCGCCTAAACGAGTCTAAAAGTGATGTCAGAAACACACCAAAACAAAGAGAAGAAAACTAAAGGAGTGGAAAATCCAACTCCAAGACAAGGTAACAACAAAGATAACAGGCAACAAAAAAAAAAATACATCAACTTCAATACAAATTCTAGCATAGGATAATCTTGTTCTATTTAAAGTATAATCATCTGCAAGTACAGGCTTTCATAGGAAACTCGAGATTAAGCTAAGGCCTTCATTATCCCACATGTGCAGATGCACATTGTAAATCAATACCCAATTGGGTAGGGTTCTAATGCTAGCAATTGAACATTCAATCAAGTTAGACTAAGGTCTCACAGTGAATAGGCAACTAGAAATACAGAACGAACCTAATTCTAGCACTTTTTTACGATCCTCATCTTCCTTAAATTCAAAAGTGAAAGCATAATTACTGTGAAGTTTGATACTCACTTCATTCTTAAGCTTACAATGCTTAGTTGCAGCATCCTTGACTGCTGGAAAGGAGAGTCTTTTACCCACACAAAAACCAACTACATAATCCTCACATCTTTTGATTCCAGAAGAGAAATCACCAGCTGCATAATCCACCACCCTCTTCCCATTTAAATCAGTTGAAGGAAAGAATTTCATTGGAGGCTGTGGGGGTATAGGTTTTGCATAGGGAAACAGGGTTCTCCACTCTTTAACATTAGGGTTTAAATTACCCCCAATTGTTGCAGCAATTGTTCCGACTGAATCAAACCCCCCAACGTCTTTCCGTTGAAGAACCATCTCAAGCTTGTTGTTACTCATATCAATACCAGCACCTTCATTGCCAATAGAAGCAATCAAAGGAGAAAAATCAGTAAAACCCAAGTATTCTCTACCATGTTTTGAAAAAGATGAAGAGAACTTCCCAAAACTCTAATCAAAATCAAAATTTCTACCTCATGCTTGTAGATTACAGAAAAAGGAAGAAAAGACACAAAGAATCAAAGGATTTGGGTGAGAAAGTAGGGAGAAATCAAGGATCTTAGATTTGAAAAAATAATCGCATTTTTTCCTCTATCAACTATTTTCTCTCTCCTGAAATAATCTCAAACATTCCAAACCAAACCATTGTGCGAGAATCTTTTCATTAATATCTTAACTGGTGATTCAGAAAATGTACATGCAGACTAGATTCAAGAGTGAACAAAATGTGGAAGCTCTTATGTAGTTCAACACATTATTAGAGTAAGTCTTATGGTGGAAGAGTTTCATCTTCCATTTTCCACGCCACCTCAATATTTGGAATTGTAGATGGAAGCCCAAGTGTAGTGGTGGAACAACAAAAACGCTAATCTTAATAGCGTTGAGCGCTAATCAGAATAACACTAATTAAAATAGCACAAAACGCTATTCAGGATAGCACAAAACGCTATTAAGATTAGCGTTTTTTCTCAGCCATTAGATTTCCAATGGCTCGTTTTAAATCTACGGATAAAAAAAAGCGCTATTCTGAATAACGCTTTGTGTTATTCTGAATAGCGTTTTGTGATATTCTGATTAGCGTTGAGCGCTATTCTGATTAGCGTTTCTCGTCTTCTAGTGCGCTATTCCCAATAACGTTTTACGCTAATCTGATTAGCACTATCATGGATTTCACGGACCATTACACGAAACCATGGAACATTGCTTGGATTTTTCATGAAAAACACCAATTTGAAAGCCACTAGACTTGACATTCCATGATTTTTCCACACTTGGAATAGGATGGATTCCACCGTAGGACTTGCTCTTACCGGGAATTTCAGATAAGAGTAAAGAGAATTAACACTTAATTAAGGATTAAGTGGAACGGCCGGGGAAGTTACAAGTAATGATTTCATGGCGTGGGAAATGAACTCCAACGAAAAAATTTTAGCATGCCCATACCATGCATAGCAGTTGATTTTAGACTATATTGGGTCATATGATTGGCTGCTGCTCTATTCTGTGTGATGGGTTGGCTTTGGTGTCATTCTTTCACCTCTGCTGCACTAGTTGTGCTCAGTTTTCTTCTACGGAATATTTCTATTTGTGATTTCTTCTAACAGAATTTTAACCTTTTTCCTTCAAAACAATAAAAATGGAAAAAGTGTACAATATATATATATATACTCATCCTCTAACAGTTTGATTTGATGCTTGATGATTTTAGGAGTGATGTGTCATATGTATACTTTACCTTTAAAATGGATGTGTGCTGTAAGCTTCTTTGCAGCAAAACTTTCTGAGCCATTAGTCCGTACATCCACTTTCTTTTCTTTTATTCTTCTCATTTTCCTAGCGTCTTCTTCATCATTTGGATTCTTTCTCTAATTGTTAATTAGAATCAGGTAGGGCTTTGTTTGGAGTGGATTTATTAGCAAAGCATTTGGAACCAATTAGATTCCTTTACGTACAAATGGAAAGATTATATATCAGTTTTTTTTTTTCTCGGAAAATGGGTCATTTGTCCAAATATTTTTAAATCACGATTCAAATGGACGAGTAAAAAATAGTTTTGGTGAAATGGCCAGAAAAAATAGTTTGCTTAAATTTAAAAAATAGCAAGGATGAAACTGGATACATCTTGTGTAAATTAAAAATAAGAAAAAATATTTGAAAATGGGCACAATGAAACTGGTTATATCCTGTCTATTTTTACATTTTTGTCCATTTAAACAGTATCAAAATCTAACTGTCCATTTCACCTAGGAAATGTTGATTTTGGTCTTTTTAACTAATTTTGTGTTTTTTTTCTCAGTGGTGTCCTTTTATTTTTATAATTTGGATAGCTTTCGACAATTGGTAAGTAGAATCAATTGTCGGATCTTTCCGAATGCACATGCTAACATGGTACCCAAAGTTTTTGTGGAATACTAGCTATGATGCCACTAATGACATCAGTTGCAGTCTTGAACACTAATTATCGTATAGAATACTAATCTTTATTCTTGAACACTAAATACTGATTATTGTACGGAATACTAATCTTGAACATTAATATACCAGTCTAGAAATACCATGAAGTCACTAATGACATCACCTATATTCTCCAGGCTTTGTATATATATCTTATTGTCTAGCAGCATTCTAATAAACATAATTGCAGAAATGGATTCAAAAACTGAAACAAAACTCAGGTATTTTTATAAAGGGAAAAAAAATGTAATCTTAACTTCTGAATTAGTATGAAATTGTATGTTTTCTTATCTATGTTGCTATTTGTATTTTCAGGTGTGCAGTTGTTACCGGTGGAAATAAGGGAATTGGATTTGAGATTTGTAAACAATTAGCTTCTAATGGGATTTCAGTTGCGTTAACAGCTAGAGATGTAACTAGGGGATTAGAAGCCGTTGAAAAACTCAAAATTTCTTTTGGAATTACTAATGTTGTTTTTCATCAACTTGATGTGTTAAATCCAACCACTATTTCTTCTCTAGCGGAATTCATTCAAAGCAACTTTGGAAAATTAGATATCTTGGTAAGAAGAATCTGATCACTTCATTTCTTGTTCTTATAATTAGATGCGATTCCTACTAAAGTCGACAAGTCGTAGAACAATATCAGCAATGTTGCTTGTCGACGAACCCATAGACCATGGGTGTGATCCCCGGGGTTGTTGATGTACTTCGATAACTTCAATTGCCATATAGCATTATTAATCCTTGAGGCTAGAGATCATAAGATTATAGTAAAATAACAAAGTTTGTGCTTTCAACTGAATTTCTATTTAAACTCTGGTTTTAAAACGTGAAAGGTGAATAATGCTGGGGTTTCTGGAATTACAAGTGATGCTGATGGTTTTATGACAATGATGCAAGCTCTTGTTAAGGTAAATATCCATCTAATGACATTCTTGTGAGTGAGATTATGGCAATATATCTGGTTAATTAACCAAATTGATTATTATCTCACCCTTCCAGGAGGACCAAAACATAGAAAAACCAAATTTGAAACAAGTGATAATAGAGACGTATGAATCAGCGGTGGAATGCATACAAACAAATTATTATGGTGTCAAATCAGTGACTAAAGCACTTATTCCTTTGCTTCAACTCTCTGATTCACCAAGAATTGTTAATGTTACCTCCACGGGTGGAAGTCTCAAGGTACTTACTACAACCTCGTATTTTTACATCTTGTACACCCATATGGTTAAGAGCCTAGTGCTGATATATACTCCCTCCGTCTCAAATTGGATGAACTAGTTGGTTTTAAATTTTGTCCCAAAATAAATGAGCTATCTCTTTAATCAAGGGAATATTTCTAAAACTATCCTTTTAATTGATTATTGTTACTATAAGAAATATGTATAATTTGATAGTCATGTTTATATTCGTTGTGTAGCTGTTTTATAATGATTTTTAACGGTATAAAGTTTACGAAAAACTGTGGTATAGTTTATGAGATAAATCATTTTTAAGTTTTACTAGTTATTATCAATAAGGGTATAATTGTAAAAAAAAACTTAAACATGTTCCCATTTCCTCCAAGCCTTAAAAATTGTGCAAACTACAACTAGCTCATCTAATTTGGGACGGAGGTAGTATATCCTTACAAGAGTTTTAACCGTTGGCTGAGCTCCCAATGTTGACTAACCCTTTGGATGGAGTGGAGAATTATGTTTCCAATTCAGTCGTTCTTTTATAATTCTCACCAAATGCACTCATTTGTTTTGATTTTAGTATATCTCCAATGAAAAGGCTTTGGAACTTCTTAGTGACGGCAGTGGCTTAACAGAAGAAAACGTGGATGAGAGTGTGGACATGTTTTATAAGGATTTCAAGGAAGACTCCTTGGAAACAAGAGGATGGCCTACATATATACCTGCGTATACGATATCTAAAGTATGTTTGAATGCTTATACAAGAATATTAGCAAGAGAATTGCCTACTTTTCGCGTAAATTGTGTATGTCCTGGTTGGGTCAAGACAGAGTTGAACTACAATACTGGAGTTTACACTACTGCAGAAGGTGCAAAAAGAATTGTGAATTTGGCTCTTATACCCAATGACGGACCTTCCGGGCTCTACTTTACCCATGGAGAAATAACACCATTTTGATGCATAATGCATATTAGCATAAAGAAAGATGTCATTTCTATTGTGGGAGCTCTACAAATTTGGTAATTAGCGTTCTGATTATCTGCATAGTGTTTGTGAAATGTAAATTTATGAGAGTCTGTTAAGTTAGTTTTTTGTTATATGTGTGTGAGTTGTGGTTGTTTGTGTTTGCTGGTATTCTTCGCACTCGTGCACTGATGTTTAAATATGAAGATTTACGCACTGGTCTCTTTTAATGAGATTTTAGTTTCGATTTCATTACTCTTCTTTAATCTGCTTAACATTATCATAGCTATTAAAATGGTGTACTAGTAAATAATGGGTATTGAGACGGATCATCGAATACGTAAATAAAATTAAGACAAAAAATTAACTTGATTCGGTTTTTTTTCATCTGGAAAGCGGAGAGGGTTAAGGAGACCCCAACCAACAAGAAAAGGTAAAACAAAGAATCAAACACACATCAAACCCTCACCAAGAAGGAGATCAACATAACTCATGCTACAAAACTCCCTCACAGCTCAACTGCTACTAAAGCCCTTAACATCATCTACAACAATCCTCTTTAACTCCTCAGAGAGACTCTGGACCGATTTCTACAAACTCCCTTGTGGGATAGTAGCTATCAGTAAGTCGGAAGCTTTATTGGCCTCCCTATATGTGTGCACAGTAGAGCCACCTTGGAACTTTTCAGGAAGACTTAAAATCGATTCTCAGACATGATGGCAAGACCAAGGAGGTTTAGGACCAGCTTTAGTAAGGTACGATACAACAATCTGTGAGTCAGTAGGAAGTGATATTTTCGAGCAACCCTTCATATCAGCAAGCTTGAGTCCAGCCTCAACATCTTGAAGCTCGTGTAAAGTTATAGAACCAGGAGTAAAAATTCCTGTCACAGCACTAATAGGTTCTCCGTCCTCCGCTCTATTAATGGCACCAAACCCTACATTATCCCCTCTTGCAAAGCCATATGAGTTGATTGCAACTTCACCAGGAGATGGTTTGATCCAAGAGGTAGCAATATGAAAGCATGGTCTAGAGATCTTGTAGTTTGCAAGTTCTTATTCTCATTATTGTCTATCAACAGTTTCAACAGAGCTCGATTTGCACCTAACATGAGAAAATATATTTTAAAGGAGCAGATCAGGAAGGAGAGAACTATGAGTGAAATTTTTTTTATTCCTCTCTCCCCATACATGTAAATACAAGCATTGAAGGCCAGCTTTCTCAAAGTGCCAACTGACCTATTCCCACTGAACTAATCAAACAGTACGCCAATTATCTTGATCTTCCCAGTCAGAAAAAGTAACTATCATGAGACCCAATAGAGGAAACAACTTCTCCTATAAAAAAAACATCAAACTTCACTTAAAGAGAAAATGGAAATCATCCGCAAGCATCATATTACAAAGAACACACACTGGGTCAACTTTCATGCCCCAATAGAGTAATTGTGTCTTGTCTTCAAACCTCTGTGCTAGGGACATCCACACTATGAAGCAGTGTTTAGGGACATGTTGAGAAAACCACACTAGAGACTACCAATCTTTTTTTGTCCCATGAGGTCTGAGTGCATTATATGTATCCTCAAGAGAGCATTCACCTGACATACCAGCAGTCTACACAATCATATCCTCAATCAAAGGATCAATTTTCACCTTAGGTATCTCCAAGTAAGTATCTCCTAAAGCATGAACTAAGTTGGGGGATAATGACTATTCACAATTATCCTAACAACTAGCTACTCACTCTAGCCTCCATATGGTGGTCAGACTCATACAACATATGAGGAGGAAAAAAGTTAAGAAGGTTACCTTGAGGAAGCCACATATTTTTCCATAATTTAGTTATATCCCCATTGCCAATAAGATGGATGAAAAACTGACTAGCCATGGCTCTATGATCCAGAACATGATGCCAACACCATACAGAATTAGGAGGAAGCTTCAAGTGCCAAAATTCTTTGCCACTAATCAGATTTTGCTGCACCCATTGTACCCAAATGGTGTTCTTATTGCTCACTATGTCCCATATATGTCTAAGGTTAGAGACAATATTAGTTGTCATAATGCATCTTATACCCAACCGACATTCATTGTTGGGGAGGCAAGCAGTTGACAACTTGATTCAAGATTGCTTATTAATCAGATCAACACCAGACCATAAAAACTTTCTGAAGAAAGAGTTAATTAAGCATGTTGAAAGTTCTCTTGGAATTACACAACAAGAGATCTATAACACTAACGTGCTACTCAATATCACTTTGATGAGTAAGACCCTCCATGCAAAAGATAAGGTTCTAGCTTTCCAAGTTTTGATCCTAGCAACTACATGGTCCAGCAGAGGAGAGCAGTATTTATGGGAAAGTCTTGTAGAGAGAAGAGGTAGGCCTAGATACCTGACTGGAAGGATGGCAACTTCAAACCCTAATACATATTTAATGCTTGAAATATAAGTAGGATCAACAGCCGAGAGGAAGATATTACTTTTCCCGTTGATAACAATCAAAATGATTCTTTTAGAAAAAGAAGTGAGAATGGTGGATAGAGCTCTGGATGATTAAACACCCCCCTTCATAAATACCATAAGGTCATATGTGAAGCAAAGGTGAGTAAATACATGATCCTTACACCTTGGATGAAGCGACAAAAACCACAACCTGACCTTCTCAAGCATGAAAGAGTTGAACACATCCATAATGAGAACAAAAAGATAAGGGGAGAATGGTCATCCCTGTCTGATGCCTCTTTTACCTTCTATATACCCATAATCAGTTCCATTAACCATGATTGAGAACTTAGGTGAAGTAATGTACATACTAAACCAACGAATGAACTGATGTCCTACTTGATATGATCATGGGCCTTCCTCGAGTTTATCTTGAGAGTAAATTTACGGGCACCGGAATCCCTGTGATAGTTTCTAAGTAACTCATGGGCCAACATGATATTGTATTTTATAGATAGCTCCCTGATATGAAAGCAGGTTTGTAAGGTCTCACTAGCTTCTTCACACATGCTTCATCTGATAGTTAAAATCTTAGTGTTGCATTTACACATCACATTACAACATGCAATTGGATTAAAATCATTTAGAGGAGAACTATTAGAGTTCTTAGGAGCCAAAGAGATTAGGGTAGCATTTACCTCACCAAGTAACTTGACACTAGAGAAACAACTCTTACCTTCCTTAATAAAGTCTGAACCTATAATTCTCCAACTGCTTGTAAAAAATGTGCAGAGAACCCATCCGGCCCCGGGGCTTTATCAGAGTCAATGGTGGACAATGCATAGATGATTCCATTTGAATTGTGTCGGGTTTGGTAAATAATCTGGCTTCCTCCTGTGTAACATGATGATTCAGTTCAATCTTGTCTCAGGCACGTATCATCATCAAATATGACATCTGGATGGTGACCAAACAGATCGCTGTATAAAAGGATACACATTCCTGAGCAATCTCTTCATCAGTTGTAAGCTTTGTGCCATCAAAATTATAGAAAACCAAAATCATGTTCCTATATCTTATTTCCACAATAGACTTGTGAAAAAAAGAGTATTGTTATCCCCCAGCTTCAGCCACTAAACTCTGGATTGTTGCTTCTTTATTGATTCGTCATACCTGACTTTCTTGGTATAATCATGCACTACATCCCTCTCATTAGAAATGGTAACAGGACATAAAGGAGTCTCTTGTAGGGATTTTTGAATGTTGAGCATATGGGACTTGAAAGCTTCTACTTGAGCACTAAAATTAAAAAAAAAATCCCCCTACAAGTTATAGGAAAATGCTTCGCACTCTTCAATTTAGAGACAAACCTATACATAGGGGTAACTTGGACCTCCAACTTCCATGCTTCGTCCACTAATACAAGAAAATACACCTCCTCATCCCAAGTATTAAAGTACCTAAAAGACTTATGCCCAGTTCCTCTGCCAGCAAACACGCTAAACAACTTTGGTGAGTGATCAGAAACACCACTAATCAAGAACCCAGTGATAGAATCATGGTATAACTCAAGCTACTTCAAGTTAATAAATACCCTATCAAGCTTGCAAGTGATTCTTGCAGGAGCATCTTGCTTCTTGGACCTAGTAAAAAAAAAGCCCACATAACGGCAATCAAACAATTGAGAATTCTAAAGGAAATTCTAAACTCTAAGGAGATTAATTTACAACAGATACCGGAATCTCCCTTTCTTATTCATGAGCATACAAACAAGCATCGAAGTCTCCAAAATACACCAGCGAAGATGATTAACTTTAGCAAAATTATAGATCTTATTATACGAATCTTCTTCCAAGTCTTCAGAGTTGTGTTCCTACACAATGGAAGAAAAAAACCAGGGTCCATTATGAATGGAGACTCTATCAAACACATACCGATTAGATCTATAAAGAAAATTAACTTTGGCCCAATTGAGATCCCATATGAGCCAAATACGTCCCAAAGCATAAAAACTACATATAGTTATCTAAAACCGACCGAGAAGGTTGAATATTATTCTTAACTCTAACCTTATTCATACCTTGAAAACGAGTCTTTGCTAACCAACAAATCTTAATGTTATTCATCTTAATTAAATTCCTTGCCTATACCTTCTTAAGGGGGTGTCATTAATCCCCCTTGTATTCCAACAACCTATATTAATCATGAATGGCAAGTTTGGAGGGAGACTGCCGAATCCGACCTGATTTTTTCAGGTCAGCACATTTAACACCCTTAAAGAAGACCCACCTGGTTTGTTAGTACTACTCTTAGAACCACTCTTGACCATTTTACTGCAAGCACAACTACTAGGTAAGCTAGCAGCTGACAAACTTGCACCCTAAGTATTGGTAATTTCTAACATGGCATGATCGATCTCTAGAACTCTCTAATGTATCTTCTTCATCAATCTTAGCATCTTCAAACAAAGGTGAGAAACTGTTCTGAAAGGTTGAAACTGACTTGCTTGTATATGGATTCTTTCTGGATGAAAACTTGGTAGGTAAATAGGTGAAGCTTGAGCATCATATGTACCTTCACCAATATTCTCAGTACCTCCGAATTTCAAAATTTTCCTCTTGTGAGAGACACGAGACCATTCCTTAGCCAAGATGAAACTCATTTAAATTTCAGCAACCTAACTAGTCTGTGGTAACACACCAGAAGGGGTTGTGACCTTTTCACTCACCTTAGAAGCAGATGGCTGAATAGGAGGAGGAGTCACAACCTCAAAGGGAATTTACTCTCATTGTGGCAAAAAGGTCAAACACAAAGAGCATTGTGGAGGTTTCCACACATACCAAATATACATTACACATTCCTTACCATTCTCAAACACCACTGGGATAGACTTCTTTAACTCGTACTTTAGATTGATTTCAAACATATACACGAGCAAAAGCCATCCTGGTAGATGCAGTTGTCCAATCTAGCAATAATGGTTTTCCATCTCAACCATTCAGGATTACAGGCATGAACTGGTACATTCCTAATGATCATCCAGATTGGAATCGCCTGGATGTTTTCCAACTCATCTTCAATAAATGGTTCCCAAGCTCTGACAAAGAATAGAGTGTCAGAGATAAACACCATACCATGTTCAAGAGAAGTGATACGATCTTCTTCAAGAGAGAAATTCAGGATGAATTCCTTATCTCCGTGAATAGTCATACTGAGATGTCCCTTAATCTTCCAAGCCTCTCAGTGGAACTTTTCACTAAACTAAAAGGGAAACAACGCCCTACAAATCCACCAAATAATAATTTCTCATACCCATCCTTATGAGTAGCAATACCAGCATCCTTGATAGATGCAACAAAAACTCCATCTTTAACAGTACGAGGACGATACGTAAGATTTGCATAAGAACTAGGCAAATTTTTTCTAGAACTAGTTACAACACCACTCCATCTACAGACAAACCCATAAGAGTGAAACTATTATTGACCTCCATAGTTTGATGATTCTATAATGACTATATTTAGATTAAGCACTCTTATTTATGAGTGATAGAAATAAACTACTAAACCTACATTTTTGATCTAATAGTTATCTAGTAGAACTACATTAACATGATAAGTATATCTAAAAATCTAGTTAAATAAAGATCACACAACATCTTGGAATACTTTGTCTTGCTTTGCCTCCACAATTGTTACAGTTTTTCTCTTCATAATAACCTCAACTACTTGTTATACTTTAATAAGTTTACGGAGTGTCATGTCTCTTAGGATAAGTTTCCAATTTTTGTTGAAAGGTTTCACTAGTGAAAACAACTCTACACAATTTGGTGTAACTAACTAAATTTAATTTGTATTCAATTTTGAGGAAGGATCTCTTCACACTCTTATTTTCACAATATCTCACACTTTGAGAGACATTTTTTTCTTAATAAAATTTAAACGATTGTGTGTTTAGAGCTAATATTTTGAAGATATGCTCGTCTTACAAAACTTTTCATACCGAAATATCAGAACGTCACCAGCTAGCAATCTTAATTTGAACGGTTAAAAATTCGTTGATTTTCAAAGAGTGAAGTTATAAATTTCGGTATGTACTTATTTTTTGTGGGTATGTAGAGCTTTGTAACATTAACGTATACCCAAAATGTTGGCTTCAAATATTCTACAGTTTGGTCTCTGTAAAACAAATAGTGTTCAAAATGTGACATAATCTGTCAATTGTACGGAGATACATGGATCCACAACCAGAAGTCTCAAACCTAGATTTTGACAAGAGAAAATTCACACCAACACTCCAAATATTGTCATACGCAGCCAACTTCCACATTAGTTAAAATGTCTTATGAAACCCTTAATTTGTCTCGGCAACAATAGCTGTTAACACAAGACCCTGTTGGTGTAACCTAGGACTAGCCTGCTATGTATAGGATGTGTCTGTAATGGTTTATAATATTGCTTACTTGCCTAATGGGAAACCTATGTATTCTTGATTAATATAAATAGCTATCTCAAACCCAGTTTAGGGTTAAGAAAGTTCATACAACTTTATGGTATCAGAGCCTGAAATGAATGATTGAACCTGTTTGCACAAGTCAATGTCGTATGCGCTTTTGAGTCACAAATTTGAAAAGGTTGTTTACTTCCTGCAAGATGCGATGGAGGAGCACCAAGAATGGACTGATTCTGTTGTGGAGACTTGTTACCAAAGGAATGGGTTGGAGCAGAGAAGTAACCACCATGTCTACGACTTCCACCACGATAACCACGGCCATTGTTACCACCACCACAACCTCTGTAGGAGTTATTACCACCACGGCCTGAGTTATTATAAAACCGAGAAGGGGGAAAGTTTGAGGAAGAAGAGGAGGAAAAAGTAGAACCATAGAAGGTTGTGGTATGAGTAGAATATGACATGGTTTGATTGTATTGAGTAAGTCTGATTTCATGATTGAGAAGCAATGGTTTCAACTCAGAGAAGGAAGGGAGAGTAAAACGAGTTTCAATAGCAGCTGAGAAAGCTTGATAATCAGGCCCTAGACCTTGAAGGGTATTAAGAACAAGTTCAACATCACTTAATGGAGAAGATGAGGTTAAAAGAGAGTCTCTAATAGAGGTGATTTTGGAAGTATGCAGAGATGGAAAAGTTTGCATCTCTGAAGAATTTGCAGCTGATGACGAAGTTGAAGAGAACGAGAAACAGTTGGAGCAACATAGGTATTAGCTAGGTATTGCCAGAGTTCACGAGAAGAGGTGAAATCACGAATATCAGCAAAAACTGACTGAGTTAGGGTAGCTTGAAGCCATCTAAGAAGATGTGTATCAACTTGAAACCAGGTGATGTAATCAGGGTTTGGAAGAGGTGCTTCAGCAGATGAGCCATGAATAAAATGAGACGGAGATGCAATATCAGGATCCACATGACTATAGATGTCATGAGAGCAGAGGATTGGAAGAATCTGATGACACCATTGAATATAATTGGTTTCATCAAGTTTGAAAGAGATGTAGGAAGTTTTAAGTTTCAAAGAAGAAGGAGTTGTAGAAACAGGAGAAGAGATGATAGAGGACATGGTAAAGGAAATAGTTGATGATTCTGTAGACATGGCTACTAGGATTGCTAGAGAAGAGAAAAAAAAGGAGAAAGACAGCCCTAATGGCTCTATACCATAAATCTCCTTGATGTAACTAAGCATGCCCTTGCTTCATGTTTTTTTTTCTACATTGCAAGATATTATCCTTGAACCCAAATCCTTTACTGAAGCTTGCAAGATTCCTCAGTGGAAAAATTCTATGGTAGATGAATACCATGCTCTGCAAACTAATGACACTTGGTCATATGTTCCTCGACAACCTCATATGAATATTATAGGTTGTCAATGGGTCTATCGTGTTAAGCGAAAATCAGACGGCACCATCGATTGTTTGAAGTCTCATTTAGTTGCTAAGGGGTATACTCAACAATTTGGTATTGATTACGACGAAACCTTCAGTCCGGTTATCAAACCTGTTATTATTCGATTGGTTTTAAGTATTGTTGTTTCTTGTTCTTGGCCTATTCGTCTTAAGAATGCCTTTTTGCATGGTTTCTTAGATCAAGAAGTTTACATGTCTCAACCTCCGGGGTTTGTTGACAAAAGATATCCCAATCATGTTTGTAAACTGAATAAAGCCATATATGGGATAAAACAAGCTCCCAGGGCTTGATTCCAGCGGTTCACTTGTTATCTTTCAGAATTGGGTTTTATTGCTTCCAAGTCAGATGCTTCTCTGTTTGTTCACAAATCTTCTACTGGTGTTCTATTGCTTCTATTATATATGGACGATATTATCATCACAGGGTCTGACTATCGCTATTTCTCTCATCTGTTAGCGGCTCTCAAACAACAGTTTTCTATGACAGATTTGGGTGATTTACATTTTTCTTCTTGGAATTGAGGCACACAGGTCTTCTTCTGGTCTTCATTTATCTCAAACACGTTATACTCTTGATATTATTCAGCGTGTTGATTTATTAACTGTGAAACCAGTTTCTACTCCTATTGTTGTCGGTTCAAAGATGTCAGCTCATGAGGGTACTTTATTTCATGATGCTACTTTATACCGCAGTTTAGTAGGTGCCTTACAGTATTTAACAATGACTAGGCCGGATATTACTTATGCCGTCAATCAGGTTTGTCAATTTATGCATGCTCCTACTGACTTTGATTTTCTTGCGGTCAAGCGAATCCTTCGTTATCACAAAGCCACATTTGGAGGGGTTTATTTTTTAAGACATCATCATCTTTTCAGATACCTGGAGGTTCTTTTCATCACATATATGCATACAGTGATGCTGATTGGGCTGGTAACCCTGATGATCGTCATTCAACTGCTGGCACTTTTTTTTTTGTTGGTCCTAATTTAATCTCTTGGTCCTCCAAGAAACAATCTACAGTTTATCGTTCTAGTACGAAAGCTGAATATCGTGCCTTAGCTCTTGCTGCAGCTGAAGTTATTTGGATATTGTATCTCATGTATGACTTGGGTTTATACATCAAGCAACCACCTATTATATTTTATGATAATATCAGTGCTACCTACATGGCTTCTAATCCTATCATGCACTCTCGTGCCAAACATATTGATATTGATTATCATTTTGTTCGAGAGCATGTTGCTCGTGGTTCTCTACTTGTTCGATATTGAAAAAGCAGGGGTCTAACAACCACACCGAATATTTCGCTTAGCAATCTGTATGGACTAACTCCAATATACTTTTAAGAGAATCAACTAGACAGACAGACTCAATCTTAATAAAAGTATATCAAAGAGTTATATCTCTCTTTCTCGACTCAATACTTACTCAAGCAAATAGGAATCTGCGAGTCTAATTGAATACAAGAGAAATCACTTGAACGGTACCAAAGACCAATGTTCAAGGATCAATCAATTTCAATCAACAACCAAATGTTGGATTTCCCAATTGATCGATTCAATGCACAACCCGTGATATTTCAATTATATATAACAAAATATAATGCGGAAAAGAAATAACACAGATACCAGAAGTTTTGTTAACGAGGAAACCGCAAATGCAGAAAAACCCCGGGACTTAGTTCAGATTGAACACACACTGTATTAAGCCGCTACAAACACTAGCCTACTACAAACTAACTTCGGTCTGGACTGCAGTTGAACCCAAATCAATCTCACACTGATCCAAGGTACAGTTCCGCTCCTTACGTCTCTGATCACAACATGATACTACGCACTTGATTCCCTTAGCTGATCTCACCCGCAACTAAGAGTTGCTACGACGAAAAGTCGAAGACTTTAAAAAACAAATTTGTATAACACAGAAAAGTATACGGTAATAGATAAATATGTCTCCCATAGAAATACCTACGAGTTTTTGTTCCGTCTTTTGATAAATCAAGGTGAACAGGAACCAATTGATAACTCGGACTTATATTCCCGAAGAACAGCCTAGAATTATCAATCACCTCACAATAATCTTAATCGACTAGCGAAAGAAAATATTATGGAATCACAAACGATGAGACGAAGGTGTTTGTGACTACTTTTATATCTTTCCTATCGGAGATATCAATCTCAAGCCAATCTTACGATTGTACTCAAATACGATAGAAACAGCAAGATCAGATCACACAACTACAAGAAAGTAGTATCGGTATGGCTTCACAATCCCAATGAAGTCTTCAAGTCGTTAACCTATAGGGTCTCGAGAATAAACCTAAGGTTAAAGGAGAATCGACTCTAGCTAGCTAATACAACTAGTATCGCACAGGAGATGTGGGGATTAGGTTTCCCAGTTGCTAGAGTTCTCCCTTATATAGTCTTTCAAATCAGGGTTTGTAATCAATGTTAGCTTAGTAACAAAGCATTCAATATTCACCTTTAGATGAAAACCTGATTAGATTCAAGCTAATATCTTTCAACTATTAGATAGAAACTTAGCTTGTTACACACAAATGAAATGCACGTTTTTAGGTTTGTGTAACCGTACCCAAACATGTACATCTAGTTGGTGCAACAGTAGTTAACCAAATGGTTAGCCATATGAGCACTTTCATATCAACCATATTCTTCTTTACCACAACTAGTTCAAATGACTCAAATGAACTAGTTAGAGAGTTGTTCAATTGTTTATATCTTTATAATAGACACAATTGAAACAAAAACGATTTGATTCACTCAAATCGATTCATGAACTTTATATCCTCGGTTTGCAAACTTGCATTCCTTAGTTTATATAAGTTTAAGTTCACGAATAATCATTTTTAGAAAATAACCAACTTAAATATGCGGACTTAAGTACCCGGAATAAGTTTGTTTTCAATTCACAAACTCCAGCAGAAATTCTCGGTATGAGAACTTCCGACAGTACGCGGACATGGTACGCGGACTTGGTACACAGACTCTTGTTTCGGTTTTCCTGAGCAATAAAGTACACATACTTTGGTTCAAGGAATAAGGACTTATACACGTATGAGTTACCTCAAAATGTTTATATCCAACCATGGTTATATAATCTAAACTCTCATTTCAATCATTGAAACATTCTTAGAGGACGTTATATGATTGTTATTCACAAATCATTTTTCGTTAAAGCCATTTTCAAGTAATTGAAACATATCATGACTTTCGTCACTAGTAAAGATGAACTTGGCCAAATCGAAAGCTTACCAACACATATTTCGAGAAATAGATAAGCGAGATAAACTCGGCACGAAATAGCAAATGTGTATAATCAAAGTCTGTATAGCAAAACGACTTTTGTCTCAAGATATGAGATAGAGTAGATAGACTTTTGAGTGATAGATAAGTTCAAGTCTCCACATACCTTTTAGTCGATGAAGTTCCACCAGTTCCTTGAGTAGTTCTTCGTCTTTGTATGATGATCACCATGGAGTCTTGAGCTCAACTACACTTTCTATCCTAGTCCGAGACTTAGCTATAAGTAGACTAGAAATCAAGACTTATAGTTTTGATCACTAACATTGACAAACATGCTTGAGATAGCAATGCATGCGAGTTTGACCGAGCAGTGCTCTAACAATCTCCCCCTTTGTCAATTTTAGTGACAAAACTATCAATACATATGGAATACAAAATAAATAAATAAACTTTGTAGATTCTCTTCCACATGCATGATCTTCTTGGTTCTTCAACATTACTCGAAATCTTCGTCACTTCCAAGTATTCCAATGATTCCAAAGGTTGTAAGTTTAGTATCATGGTTGTTGAAAATCCGTAGCTATAACAATGAGAAAAAAAGAATTCTCGATCATTGTTACCAGTGTCATAATATTATTATTCAACATCAAAGTTCAATTGTATCACAACTTCGACAATGATACTATGGTGATATACTCCCCCTTAGTCAATACTCCATTTCACATGGAAACCACTCCCCCTTACATAATGATCCGAAAACCATATGTTTTTGTAGTTCACACTAATTCTCCTCCTATTTGTAGTGTGAACTACACATTAATTCTCCCCCTTTTTGTCAATAAAATTGGCAAAGGTACGAAAACTAGTGGGATCCTAATGAAATTTCCATAAAGACATTCATGACCAAAAGAAAGCACTTATCAACTTTTTAGATGCAATCATATTGCCGAAGCTAAATGCTTTCATCAAGGAGTTTATAAAGATACCAGATAACTCCTATAATATTCAACGGCCGCATTCCCCACAAAGATTTGGAAATTAAGCACAAGTTCAATTAATAACTCTCCCCCATAAAATTTCATTCCCGAAAGAACAACAAGAGAGACCTTACTTTCGCAAGAAAATAAGGATTTCTTTGGCCATAACAAATCACACACGAATATGAATTTGAATCCAAAAATACTCAATTAAATTAACCACAAGAAAACCCATGATTAATTTAATCGGAAATGCTCAACATAAGAGAACTCATGGAGCCACACAATATACACATAAAAAATATGGATCATGGAAGATCAATACTGCGGAATAGACAAGGATTCATTCTATTTTCCATCACTATTTGCACAATGACATACAATAGACATAATCCTCGTAAACAAAAGTTCATCCTATCTTCCATCAATATTCGCATAATGACATATAATATGCTTAAAACTTTTGTCATGTCAAAAGTTCATTAATTCATTCTTTTATCAATACTCGCATGTGGACATACGAAAGACTTAACTTTTGACAAGGTATGGGACAATCATAGTTCACAGACGCAAACACACATATCTCATAATAAATTTGTAATATATAAAACCATAAAGATTAATACTGCAAAAATCATCCTCCAAACAATTTTAGAATTTAATCAAATAAACCTAATAAATAAAGATGAAAACATTGGACATAGCTATGTGTAATCACAATAATGGATATTCCAAACTCTAGTTATTCTTCCTAAAAACACAAGAATAAAATTCTCATAAGAAGATTTACTAGACAAAATCAACTCATATGAAGCATTTTACTTACTTTCAATCCTCTTTTCATATTCCATGTATTCATCAATCTCATCTTCGATCAGATCAATCCTAGATTCAAGATTATCCATCTTCTCTTCAAGTCTCTTGGAGGAAGCTTCGAGTTCACTTTTCAGGGCACGTACTTGTTCCAAGACGATATTCATGTTTAAAGAGAGCTTATCAAAATGAGAGACAGAGGAGTCCCCATCAGGAGAGGAAACTCGTTTGTCAGAGTACATCTCATTATCGGAAGAATCAAAACAAATCTTCTTAGAGGAAAACAGAACAGTCCAAACATCACTTTCTTTGCTTGAAAGACTTGAAGAGGACATGATAGAGTGTGAAATATGAAATCTTCATATTAAGGAGGAAAAAATTCATCTTTAAAAGGTATGAAGATAGGGGATAAATTTCTAAAACGACCTTTTACCAAAACCCTAACAGAAATTGGTTATTGTTATAGTTTTGAAAGTGGTAGTAAAAGTTCGTTGCTCGGACTTGTAAGGATTTAAAAATAAAAATATATACACAATATTTGTCAAAATGGGCGAGAGGTACTGGGACTAATGATTCGGCCAATTTTCATAACATAGGGCTCAATGATTTATTCTCAACAATAATCGCTCAAAACATAAATTATATGGACTCTTATTTTGCCAAAATAGATTTTCAAAACATTGATTGTAAGTCCTAAGCATGATGTATCAAAACACCTAAGCCAAGCATACATCATCAAATTAAATAACAACCAATTAATTCAAATCATATTTCAATTTTAAATTAATGCAAAAGTCTTAAAAAGAATTAATGAAATTACCCCAAGTATGAAGTTTGGCCTCCTTCGTCGTCCCAGTGTTGGGTTTTAGCTCATCATAGTAAAAATGCTCTCAAAATAATTATTTATTGCTCAAAAAGTGGTTTACAAATGATGAAAAGGTGTAAAACAATTGAACAGAAAAATCGCAACAGAAATAACTGTTGCAAAGGCGCTGTTCAGCTGTTACAAGAAGAACGATAAATGATAACTGCTGTTGTACGACGAACTACGACCCACGAGTGTGTGTCTTAGACACTGTTGATAAACGACTACTGCTGCGAGTCCGTTCTTCGTGTTCTTTATCTTCATCAATGGCAGCAGCAGCAACAGAGAGAAATCATGGTTCTCGATTCTGCAACGTTCCTTCTCTCCTCCCAACTCTCGACAGCCTTCTACTCTACCCCAGAAGTCTTTTTATACTCAACGGGTAGACGAAATCCTTTGCAATAACTCCCAAAAATCTTCCATTACTCGGACAGTTCATAATATATTTTTTTTTCCTTTTTTATTTCGATTACGTATCTGCAGCTGTTAATTTCATGGAAACTCACCTTAATTGTCTTCTACACGGTCCAAAGGTGTGTTAGAGTCCTCCATGCATCATCAGAACACGTTCGAATTCCTCCAAAAATTCTCTCAAACCCGTGACAGACATGAACTTCCCTGTTCCCAACTCGTGAATTTCCTAGACGATTCTAGCCAAATTCGATCGGACCCGACACCCAAAATATCTTCCTTAGGCTTAATCACATCTTCCTGCCAAGTCTCAGCCATTTAATCTCCCTATAACACGTTAAAAAATTCGATCAAACTTCTGCCAGTTCTCATGCACGTTTTCCCGCCAAAATTCAGTTTTTGAAATGAAGAAGATGGTGTCCCCCTATCCAAACTGGGGGTGCGAATAGCAATTGGGGTGGAAATAGTAATTTTTCTGGATTCCTCCGGCACATTTCTGGGACGCTTCCGGTGCATTTCGAGGGTGCCTTTAGTACTCTATCCTCGGGTGTAAAACACCACTTTTTGAGCCAATATCGCCGCAAGAGCTTATTTCTCTAAGAATTCCTACAAAGACATAAAAGAACACAATAAATACAAAATTGAGCACTAACAATACATACAATAGAGACATATTAGACACATAAATGCGTCTATCAGTTATCCCCAGAAAAAGTCTTAAAGGAAGAAGCCGTTCTTGAACAAAAACGGTTCTAGGTTAAAACAAACAGTAACAAAAAATTCCTAGAGAATAAGCAGAAACATTTCATCACAACCCTCTTTGAAAACTATGATTCTTGTCTAAGAGGGATAAACATGAATCATCATAGACAACATTACAGAATGTAATTGTTCCAATCCAATATAAGACTGGGAGATTTCTTACAATGGGATGAAGTATTTGTTATTCCTTGTTTCTGTTTTTTCTTTAAGAAAGAAGAGTTATGCACATCATTCTTTTCCTTTTTAAGCACAGTTTTGAATACCTCGATTGTTGATTTTCGCAAACTATGCAGCGTTTTGGAAATCTCTTTTGAAAAGAAAGAGGGTTTCATGGGAGATTTCTTTTTCTTCATCTGCAAACATCGTTTAACAGAGGATACCTGCTGTTGATCATTAGTGCTACTGGTTTTAGAATGATCCTGATTTTCACACGAAGAGACCAAAGAATTTGGTACTTTCTTGTGGTTTTCCATATCATTCTTGTCGTCAGAATGACTTGAGAATGATATAAAGTCAGAGGAAATTTTCTGATAGACACAATCGAAGTGGTTCGACATGTCTTGTAGAGATCACACTTGCGATTGACAACCTCCAAGTTTAAGTTAAACAGTTAACATTCCAGATCTTCAATCTTTTTAATCATGACTTCCTTTTCCAGTTGAAATTCTTATGGAGAGGAATGATTGTTTATCATGGAATAATCAGGACTGTTAGGAGGACAAGTGTGATTATCAACAAAGAGATTGAGAGAACAATCATAGATATCATCCTCAAGACAATAGTCAAGAGTAGCCATCCATGCTTTAGTTATCTCGCTCAGCTCCGTATTCGTACCTTTAGAAGTATCATGAACACTTCTATAACACTTGGAACTAGTTTTTCTAACATAGTTTTTCTGAACTTTCTTATCCTTTTTATTGATTGACCGAAATCTTCTTTGAGACTTTCTTTTACTTTGTCTAAGAACTTTCTTAAGCTGTTGTACAAACAATGACAGAGTAGAATTAAAGCAATTCTCATCCCTTTTATCAATCAATTTAGGACAACAAGACTTTCTATCAGATGTAGCAACATGGTTGCTTATCAAATGACATTTATCTCTTTGTTTAAGTTCAAGATCGAAAATTTTAAGCTTTCCAACAAGAGAGTTTTTGGAAAGAGTGTCAATTTTATTTCCTTCAACAATGGCATGCTTCTTAGAATCGTATCTAGATGGCAACGATCTGAGAATTTTCACCACAATGTCCTTTTCAGGAATGGTCTTACTCAATGCAAAAGATGCATTAACAATTTCAGACACTTTGTGATTAAACTCATCAAATGTTTCTTCATCTGCCATACGAAGGTTTTCCCAATCAGAAATTAGGTTTTGAAGCCTAGCTTCTTTCTCAGGGTATTTTCTTAAAATACGGTTTCTAAGATATCGTAGGCTTCTTTAGACTTAGTGCACGTAGTCACATGGTGCTGAAGGTCTGGGGTAATGGCATGTATGATAACATTTAAGCCGTCATAATTTTGCTTTGCAGCAAGGATTTCTTCTGGACTATATCCACCAATATCCTTAGGTATAGATACATCGCCTTCTGTATTAACCGGAGGATCATAGCCATTAACAACACGTACCCATGTTTGAAAATCACGAGCTTGAAGAAAAGCACGCATAGAAATTTTCCACCATAGGTAGTTTGAGCCATCGAAGACTGGTGGTATGTTTATGGAGATAGAATTCCTGTACATAGTGTTAGAGCACTGCTCGGTCAAACTCGCATGCATTGCTATCTCAAGAATGTTTGTCAATGTTAGTGATCAAAACTATAAGTCTTGATTTCTAGTCTCTTATAGCTAAGTCTCGGACTAGGATAGTAAGTGTAGTTGAGCTCAAGGACTTCATGGCGATTCATCATACAAGTAGAAGATCTACTCAAGGAACCGGTGGAACTTCTCGACAAAAAGGTATGTGGAGACTTGAACTTATCTGTCACTCAAAAGTCTATCTATTTTATCTCCTACTCTTTGAGACAAAATTCGTATGCTATATATATATAAACTAGATCATACATATTTGGTATTTCGAGCCGAGTATACCTTGCCTATCTATATCTCGAAACATATGTTGGTAAGCTTCTCGCTTCGACCAAGTTTATCTTTACCTAGTGACGAAAGTCATGAATGTTTCAATCACTTTGAAAATTGCTTTGGAGAGAAATAGTGTAACAACTATATAACATCCTCTAAGAATGTTTCAATGATTGGAATGAGAGTTTAGATTACATAACCAATGGATTCCTTGAACCGAAGTTTTCGAACTTTGTTGATCAAGAGAACCGGAAGTATGGCAAGTGCCAAGTCCGCGAACTCAGCCGCGAACTTCCGAAGTTCTCAAACCCGAGAATTTCTGCTGGAGTTGACAAACTACTTGCGTGACCCAAGTCCGCGAACCCAGTCCGAGAACCGGCGTAGTTCTCGAACCCGAGAATTTCTGCTGGAGTTTGTAAACTCTATCCGGTGTCTTAAGTCCGCGAACCTAGTCTGCGAACTTGAGAAGGTTATATATCTAAAGATGATTTCTGACCTTAATCTTAAAAGACTAAGGAATGCATTTGCAAACCGTGGCTATTAAAGTTCATGAACCGATGCGAGTGAATCAAATCATCTTTGCTTCAATTGTGTATTGTATAGTTACATAAGATTTCCTTACAATTGAACAACTCTCTTAACTAGTTCATTTAAGTCAATTGAACTAGTTATGGTGAAGAAGAACATGGTTGGTATGAAACACTCGTATGGTTAACCTCTTTGGGTAGACTACTGTTGAACCAACAATGTACACGTTTGGGTGCGGTTAATAAACCTAGAAGCGTACAATCATTTGTATATGACAAGCTAAGTTTTCGATCTAACGGTTATGAAATATTAGCTTGAATCTAAATCAGGTTTTCATCTAACGGTGAATATTGATTGCTTTGTAACTAAGGCAAAACTCTGATTTGAAAGGCTATATAAAGGAGACATCTAGTATTGTGCAAAACTAATCCCCACACCTTACATGTGATACTAGTTTGCGTGCTAGCGTCGTTTCTCCTTTAACCTTTGGTTTTCTTCTTCTAAAACCAGGTTAACTGATAGACGCATTTATGTGTCTATTTTGTTCTCAATTTTCTGTATTGTTAGACTCGATTAAGTACTTATTGTGTTATTTTGTGTTTTTGTAGATGTTTTTAGAGAAATAAGCCTTTGCGGCGAAATGAGCTCGAAAAGTAGTGTTTTACACCCCAGGATAATGTACCGGAGGCACCTCAGAAATGCACCGGAAGCGTCCCAGAAATGTACCGGAGGAACCCAGAAAAATTACTATTTCCACCCCAAAATTACTATTTCCACCCAAATTGCTAAAGGGACACCCGTACAGGATTAGGGGAGGACACTTTTCTTCTCATAATTCAAATTTTGGAAAAAGGCGGGAAATTTCTAAACAGTTCTTGCAGAATTTCGATCGTCAAAATGAAGGGGTTATGGGTCGATTCAATGGCGAAAACTTGGCAGGAAGATGTGATTAAGCCTAAGGAAGATATTTTGGGTGTCGGGTCCGATCGAATTTGGCTAGAATTGGCTAGGGAAGCCACGAACTCAAAACAGAGACACACGTACAGGGAGGAGAAAAACACGAGTTTTGGAGAGTTATGGACGTGTTTCGATCGAGTTTGATGGCTCCAGCAACACTCTGGGTGATTACAACATGATTTGGAGCGTGAAGAAGTTATTTTTGGAAATTATTCTCCGAAATAAGAAAAAAAATATTCCGAGTAAAGAAGGATTTTCACGAGTTATTGCGGGGGATTTGATGATGCATGTGAGTATATAAAGGTTCTTTGGGTCGAGTAGAGGGGCTATCAAGAGTTTGGGGAAGGTTTGGGACGCAGAGGAGCGATGAAGAAGGATTAACAGCAATTCCCACCTGCTGCTGCCATTAGAGGACCTTGAAGAACACGAAGAACAGACTGCACAGAGCAGTCTTATTTTCCGCAGCGTTAACAGCAGCAGCTAAGTATCGTTGTTTTACAGCAGTCGTATTCTATCGTTGATTTCTGGACGCCTTTTGTGGGTCGTAGTTTTACTGTTTTATATTTATCACTCTTTTAATCATATTTTGAGCATCAAGTATGTATTTTGAGAACATGATTATTATGAGTAGCTAAACCCCAATACTGGGATGATGGAGGAAGCTGTTTTTCAGCCATGTGGTTATTTAAATAATTCTTAATTCACTTTTTGCACCGATTTTAATTGATTTATGATTTCAATTAATTACTTGTGATTTTGTTTGATGGAACATGCTTAGTCCTAGGGATTCTTGATGTGCCATGCTTATAATATACAAGTAATATTTTATGGAATCTAATTTGGCAAAAATAGAGTTAATATTTGTTTTATTTTGAGCTATAATCGCCTAAGATTAATTTCTGAGCCACTTGAATATGAAACACATTGGAATCCTGAGTCCTGGTTCCTCTTGATCTTTTGATATATTTTCTGTATATCTTTATTTTTAAATCTTTACAAGTCCGAGCAACGAATCCTTATTTACCTCGCACGAAAAATACTACAACAAAAATGGCGCCGCCGACGCGGACTTGTTTATAGATTTATTTTTTTAGGTTTATATTTTTTTTATTATTTTTTCCTTTTTACTTTGTCTTTTTTTTTCTTTGATTTACAGGTTTGAAGTGGAGCACTAAGGACTTGGAGAGGAAAAAGCTTAAAGCGAAAAGCGAAAAGAGCAGAAAAAAGGACAATTTTAGGATTTAATTTTTAATTTTTAATTTTTTTAGAGTGTGTGAGGAAAACTGTTATTTTTTTATTTATTTTGGACTTTGGACTTTAAACAATTGGACTTTATTTTTTTAACCCTTCGGAAGGGTATTATTAGAAAAAAAAATAAAAAAATAATATAAACTGTGTGCAGGGAAGGACGACGACTACTATATCGTCTCGGCCCCTCGGGTTCGTACACGACATAGGAGTCGTGGCCCGAGTCGACTTCAAAGGTTCATCCCCCGTCTTGTACGGGAGGTAAGTCCCATCGAAACACTCGCGAATCTCCTGTAAGCGAGTTACTGTATTCCTTAAGGTGATTCATTGATTGAGGACGAATTTGGACTGTTTTTTTAAATTCCTAGTAAAGGGCAAGGCCTGGCCAATACAAGATAAGGGTTCGGATTTCATCACCGCTCCCTTCTTGCCCGCCTTAGGAAAACGAAACCTAACGCGAACCCAAGCTTAAAACTTGACTAGAATGAGACCGATAGGGTAACGCGCTTATTAGGAAAAAATTTCGAAGGATATTGGTTACTTTCTTAAGCACACCTTGAAGTTCATAATGGTTTCTGTGAGTTGAATGCGTGACTGCGCCGCCTTGTGATAGCGGTGAGGCCTTGGGTATCAAAGCTCCACTGAGCTTCCCTCGCCTCAATTGAACTTACATTAGCTCGGATTGATTCCAGAGGGGTGTGCTCAAATTGTAACGAATTCCTTTTCGAAGGAATATAAGCTGGTCTAGAAAACAATCTAAGTGGAGCCATCATGCTTTTTGTTTGCTAGATTCTATAGGTTTGATTTGGTCGAGTCAGCCTTGTTTGTGATTGTGTAGAATTCCCTTGCAATTAAGAATGTCGAACTGGTATGATAGAAGCCAATACAATGATTATCGACCTGAATTTGAATATGGACATCATCCTTTTTATGACCATGTTGGGAATAGTGGTTGGGAACGCCATCCTTTAAAGGATATGGGTCATACCCTGGTGAGCCCAATTACTATCCACACATGCATCAGTCTTACGAGCAAGAAGATTATAGTACTAGTTCTTCAGAGGATACAATCAAACTATTGAAAAGTAGTCCTTTTTTTGATCCTTCTGATAATTCCTTTTTACTAGAGTCAACACGTAAGTTAGCTGAGTCGACGCGTAAGTTAGCTGATATGAATAGTATAATTATAGACGAAAGAACTACAATAATGAGTGAACCTTCTTTAGAAGACCACCTCAAGCGGATAGCTGAGACGAACGAAAGAATTGCTCGAAATTACTTGAATTGCCAATATAGTGTATCCAATAATACCCTTGAGAATGAAGATAGTTATTTAGATAATCAAGATAACAAGGTTAGAATTGGTAACACTACTTGTTTTGATGAGGTTCGATCTTTTTCATGTTATAATGATGATTATGATGAGGATAGTATTGATGAAGAACATGAAATATGTAGGAATAGTGATCAGGAATCTAGTAATCCAATTGAGCCTTATAATGATTATATTATTTCTGGTTCAGATCCTAATAATCTTAACAATTATTCATCTATTCAAAAGGACAAGGATTTGACTAGAGATACCCCAGTTTTAGACGATGTAGTATTTCCTTTTGATTACGAAGCCGATAATGGTTTAGAGGAACGAGTTTATTCTGAGAAAAATATTGTAAAGTCTAGCGATTTAGAAAAAATAGTCTTAGACGAAGAAGATGAACTCGTAGAGCATTTAAACATGTGTGAGGAGGCATCACTTGACTATAACCTAAAAGAAGCAATTGACCATTTTCATGATTCTCATGATCTAGAAATTAGGGAAATTGTAGCTAGTCTATCTAGAGACACCCAAAACTCCAAGTTTGGGGGTGATTATCATTCTCCATGTGATTTAACTCTTAGAAAGGTCCCTCACTTGGGTCTTGACATATCTGCCTCAACCATTTTACAAGATTATCTTCATACACGTTTTCCTGAACCTAGTGATGTCCATAACGAGTTCAGTTATTAGAAACCCATCCTCTGGTTGATGTGGTTTCCCAGGCTATGATACCCAGATTGACTTTGTTTTCCCGCCAAATAGTTTTCTTCCAATTGTGGGAACGTATAAATTTCAAATGTGTCACTTATAAAGTTCTGAGACTGAGCCTAAGTACTTTAGGAAATTAGAATCGACACATTTGCTTCAGAATGACCACTACTCTGACTGTGGTCAACTATGTAAGTCATACCTAATTGACTTAGAGGATCCTAAATTATTTAGGTTATTTTGTGATTCCATGTTCTTATCTGAGTTTTTCCAGACTCTAGGACCTAATAATTTGGATCCTACCTATGAGAAAATGCATCCGAGGAAAATAGTTTATTTAGACCCCTTCATAGAACCTGAACCTGAACCGCAATTAGCGATAGTTATCCAGAAACTAGGTAAGGGCATGCTAGTCTTGTACATTTTCTTGGTTCACTGCAGTTTCCTTTTGTCAGCTCTTTTTGGTTTTAAAGACCCACAGTTATTCCGGATACTGTTATATGGTTCGAGTTGACTAAACCTTTTTTATGTATGACTGAAGAATTTAAACTTAGCACTTCTTGGGAGGTAACCCAATCTCATGCAACACGGTAATATCTTTACTTATCTCTTTTGCTTCAAATGGTAACAGTTTCTCCTTATTCATGCTTTTAATTTCATCTTTAGAACATTGAGGACAATGTTAGATTTAAGTTTGGGGGTATGGGAGAAACTTTTTAGTTGCAGTATGAATAAATAAACTCCAGAGCCTAGAAATTTATGCGTATTTAGGATGGCACTAACCAATCTAAGTGGATGGAAGCATTTTGGTTGTAAGAGTTGACGAACCAATCTGAATAGATAGAAACATCTAAAGAGTCTATTCATAAAAGCACATATCTCAGGTGTTAGAAATAACATGATAGTTGCACCATATCTCGTTGAGTCCTTTTCATTTCTTTTTTTCATTTTATTTTTTCATTTTAAACTATGTTTCTCTAAGTGATTAGGTGGGGTACACAATTAAAGTTGTTACCACTGCTAGGGTGAATTAGAGTGACTGAGTTACTAAAAAAAAAAGACCGGACCAGTTAGACCAATAGGAATAAGTATTAACACTTAGATAGCAATATGCGTGTGTTCTCCCTGTTTCCGTCGCCTAAGAAAGCGTGGAATGCAGGACCCGTGGGAACTATCGTGTAATCTGCTGACAAGAAGCATGCACTTGGATCAAAAAGATCTATTCATGCCGTTAAGTTAAAAAAAAAAAGTTATTGTTCTGTGTAGTCAACTGCTGGTTCCCATGTATTTGCCAGTTTGTTGATCTAGATTTAAGTTATTGACCACTGGTTCCCTTGTATATGCCAGTTGTGTTGATATTAGTCAGACCGGTATCTCAGTCCATTAGGATAGGTTCATTTTGGCAGAGGCCTTCAGACAGATATGGGAAACGCCGTTCACTTAGTAAACATCAAAACCATCTATGTTTTTCTATACCCATCTTCTTGATCTATCCATATGATTAGTTTGACTCCGAATATGATGTCCATAGTGCAACTATCTGAGTAGAGCTCTGTCACTTATATATGAATTTTAGTATGCTTGAGTTGCAAACTCGTGTACAACAATTGGAATTTCGCATCAGGGTTCTTCCTCCTATAGTCAATGATTGTATGCCAACCAAGGAGATTCTTTAGTGCCTTCCAAGGTTCGTTGTAGATATCTAGGGTCTGGAGTAATGGTTTTGTGGGCACACCTCTGGTAAACCCTCCCGAGATTAACTCGGTTTTATTTATTTTTTATTAGTTTTGCTCGAGGACTAGCAAATAATAAGTTTGGGGGTATTTGATAGACGCATTTATGTGTCTATTTTGTTCTCAATATTCTATATTGTTAGACTCGATTAAGTACTTATTGTGTTATTTTGTGTTTTTGTATATGTTTTAGAGAAATAAGACTTTGCGGCGAAATGAGCTCGAAAAGTAGTGTTACACCCCAGGATAATGTACCGGAGGCACCTCAGAAATGCACCGGAAGCGTCCCAGAAATGTACCGGAGGAACCCAGAAAATTACTATTTCCACCCCAAAATTACTATTTCAACCCCAAATGCTAAATGGACACCCGTACAGGATTAGGGGAGGACACTTTTCTTCTCATAATTCAAATTTTGGAAAAAGGCGGGAAATTTCTAAACAGTTCTGGCAGAATTTCGATCGTCAAAATGAAGGGGTTATGGGTCGATTCAATGGCTGAAACTTGGCAGGAAGATATAATTAAGCCTAAGAAAGATATTTTGGGTGTCGGGTCCGATCGAATTTGGCTATAATTGGCTAGGGAAGCCACGAACTCAAAATAGAGACACACGTACAGGGAGGAGAAAAACACGAGTTTTGGAGAGTTATGGACGTGTTTCGATCGAGTTTGATGGCTCCAGCAACACTCTGGGTGATTACAACATGATTTGGAGCGTTTTGGAAGAGATTTGGAGCGTGAAGAAGTTATTTTTGGAAATTATTCTCCGAAATAAGAAAAAAAATATTCCGAGTAAAGAAGGATTTTCACGAGTTATTGCGGGGGATTTGATGATGAGGATAGTATTGATGAAGAACATGAAATATGTAGGAATAGTGATCAGGAATCTAGTAATCCAGTTGAGCCTTATAATGATTATATTATTTCTGGTTCAGATCCTAATAATTTTAACAATTATTCACCTATTCAAAAGGACAAGGATTTGACTAGAGATACCCCCGTTTTAGACGATGTAGTATTTCCTTTTGATTACGAAGCCGATAATGGTTTAGAGGAACGAGTTTATTCTGAGAAAAATATTGTAAAGTCTAGCGATTTAGAAACAATAGTCTTAGACGAAGAAGATGAACTCGTAGAGCATTTAAACATGTGTGAGGAGGCATCACCTGACTATAACCTAGAAGAAACAATTGACCATTTTCATGATTCTCATGATCTAGAAATTAGGGAAATTGTAGCAAGTCTATCTAGAGACACCCAAAACTCCAAGTTTGGGGGTGATTATCATTCTACATGTGATTTAACTCTTAGAAAGGTCCCTCACTTGGGTCTTGACATATCTGCCTCAACTATTTTACAAGATTATCTTCATACACGTTTTCCTGAACCTAGTGATATCCATAACGAAGTTCAGTTATTAGAAACCCATCCTCTGGTTGATGTGGTTTTCCCAGGCTATGATACCCAGATTGACTTTGTTTTCCCGCCAAATAGTTTTCTTCCAATTGTGGGAACGTATAAATTTCAAATGTGTCACTTATTAAGTTCTGAGACTAAGCCTAAGTACTTTAGGAAATTAGAATCGACACATTTGCTTCAGAATGACCACTACTCTGACTGTGGTCAACTATGTAAGTCATACCTAATTGACTTAGAGGATCCTAAATTATTTAGGTTATTTTGTGATTCCAGGTTCTTATCTGAGTTTTTCCAGACTCTAGGACCTAATAATTTGGATCCTACCTATGAGGAAATGCATCCGAGGAAAATAGTTTATTTAGACCCCTTCATAGAACCTGAACCTGAACCGCAATTAGCGATAGTTATCCAGAAACTAGGTAAGGGAATGCTAGTCTTGTACATTTTCTTGGTTCACTGCAGTTTCCTTTTGTCAGCTCTTTTTGATTTTAAAGACCCACAGTTATTCCGGCTACAGTTACACGGTTCGAGTTGACTAAACCTTTTATATGTCTGGCTGAAGACTTTAAACTTAGCACTTCTTTGGAGGTAACCCAATCTCATGCAACACGGTAATATCTTTCCTTATCTCTTTTGCTTCAAATGGTAACAGTTTCTCCTTATTAATGCTTTTAATTTCATCTTTAGAACATTGAGGACAATGTTAGATTTAAGTTTGGGGATATGGGAGAAACTTTTTAGTTGCAGTATGAATAAATAAACTCCAGAGCCTAGAAATTTATGCGTATTTAGGATGACACTAACCAATCTAAGTGGATGGAAGCATTTTGGTTGTAGGAGTTGAGGAACCAATCTGAATAGATGGAAACATCTAAAGAGTCTATTCATAAAAGCACAGAGCTCATGTGTTAGAAATAACATGATAGTTGCACCATATCTCGTTGAGTCCTTTTCATTTCTTTTTTTCATTTTATTTTTTCATTTTAAACTATGTTTCTCTAAGTGATTAGGTGGGGCACACAATTCAAGTTGTTACCACTGCTAGGGTGAATTAGAGTGACTGAGTTACTAAAAAAAAAAAAAAAAGACCGGACCAGTTAGACCAATCGGAATAAGTATTAACACTTGGATAGCAATATGTGTGTGTTCTCCCTGTTTCTGTCGTCTAAGCAAGCGTGGAATGCAGGACCCGTGGGAACTATCGTGTAATCTGCTGACAAGAAGCATGCGCTTGGATCAAAAAGATCTATTCATGCCGTTAAGTTAAAAAATAAAAAAGTTATTGTTCTGTGTAGTCAACTGCTGGGTCCCATGTATTTGCCAATTTCTTGATCTAGATTTAAGTTATTGACCACTGGTTCCCTTGTATATGCCAGTTGTGTTGATATTAGTCAGACCGGTATCTCAGTCCATTAGGATAGATTCATTTTGGCAGAGGCCTTCAGACAGATATGGGAAACGCCGTTCACTTAGGAAACATCAAAACCATCTATGTTTTTCTATATCCATCTTCTTGATCTATCCATATGATTAGTTTGACTCCGAATATGATGTCCATAGTGCAATTATCTGAGTAGAGCTCTGTCACTTATATATGAATTTTAGTATGCTTGAGTGCAAACTCGTGTACAACAATTGGAATTTCGCATCAGGGTTCTTCCTCCTATAGTCAATGATTGTATGCCAACCAAGGAGATTCTTTAGTGCCTTCCAAGGTTCGTTGTAGATAGCTAGGGTCTGGAGTAATGGTTTTGTGGGCACACCTCTGGTAAACCCTCCCGAGATTAACTCGGTTTTATTTATTTTTTATTATTTTTGCTCGAGGACTAGCAAATAATAAGTTTAAGGTGTATGTGGTGCCTGTCAAAAGGGTAAGCAAACGAAAGTTCACCACAAATCATCTCGAGATATTCTCACTAAATCTCCCCTTGATTTAATTCATATGGATCTCTTCGGACCAATTCAACAACCTGTATGGGCTGTCGTAGGCTCAACAAATTATTAAATATATTTGCCACAAATTAACTGGTAATATAGCGGTAGTAAGAGATCGTTCCCACATAGAGCTATGTAATTGATAGGTTATTTGATCAGCAAGATAAAGTAATTAACAAATGGGGGATTTGGTTTTAAGATTAATAAAAAGATAATAATAAAAGATAGATGATCAAGGAATCATTCACCGTTACCAAGAGATAACTGGATTAATATACTTATCTATTTTTCATAAGAACCATTCATCACCAACCGTGGAATAACAACTAGCTTAGTGTTATCCCCAAAACTCCTTTTACCATGGATATGGAAGCTCTCCAATATCAGATTCTATTAGGTTGATCCCAGTAGTTAAACTCTTAGCTCAAAGTTTACTTGCTGGTGTTATCTTCATACACGATTGCTACAAAGAACCCCTCTGTAAGGTCTCGCGATTTCTACTTGTGTAGAGAGTTAATCGACGATTACTTATCTCATAACTTCGAATAGCAATAGAACAATCAATATACTGATCTAGTAGACCTCCCAAATCAATATAAGAATCACTCATAAACCCTGGATATGGTAAAGACAAATGATGATGATAAGAACTCTCAATAGATTTGTATTATTAATAAAGCTTCATGCTTAGAACATTGAATTCATCCTTAATCAACAAAGGATTTAGCTACTCATATTACAAAGAAGATGAAGAATGGTGGTTTCCCCCTAAATGGGTAAACCATAGGTTTTTGATGTAAAAATTGTGATATGAGATTCGATATATTTTTACATAACCTAATTTCTTTTTATAGGTTTACATTGCTTGGTCTCCAAGAATTTAGTTAGGTTTAGGAAACCGACCCGAAAATATGACCTAACGACTTCAAACGTTCCCTTAGGCCTTCCAAGGTGTGAATACACGTTTCCCATTTGATAAGTTCGCGTACCCAGTCCAAAAACTTCAAATTCCAGCAGATATTTTCGGAAATAAGTCTGCGAACTCGGTTCGCATACTCAATGCGCGGACGTTACTGTCTTCGGTATTCAATGAAAATTGTTTTGGCCACAACTTCTTCGTCCGTACTCGGAATGACCTCATTCTTTTTGAATTATTTTTATCTTTAAATTATCTTAAATATGATGATGAGAAATACTTAATTTGAATGAGTTAATATCGGTCTTTGGCCTGTGTCTAGATTATGAGCGTTTTGCTCCTTTTCATCGCACTTCTTCCACTTCTCTTGGACTTGGGCGCTTGGATACTTGGAATACTTCTCTTCTTAGCTCTTTTCAGCACTTTATATCTCCTTTTTGTATGATTCACCTAATATAGGCAAACAAGAGAAAACAAAAGTAATAATATGAAAATATGCAAGAATAATAGCTAAAACAAGTATGGAATGGATACTAAAATCATATGAATTATGCACTTATCAAATTCCCCCACACTTAGCTTTTTATAGTCCTCGAGCAAACTAAATAAAACTAATCCTAAATACAACAACTCCATGTCGTGAGGATACGATTACTCTTAGCATGAATAAAAGGCCTTTAAACACCTAGGTGTCCCTAGTGGACGAGCTATAGTCTCGTGAGGGATTAAAAGAGGTATTCCCACAAACCTACTCCAATTTCTCGCCTTGCAAGAACTACTAAGGATAGACACAAAGTAGAAAGCCAAATAATTAGCTTGCATATGTTCTTTAGATGCAAACATCCCACGTACATTCCAATCATCAAACATTAACAATTACTTATATGTGACATTAAACATGTTTGCAAAACTCCACTAAGATAGTCATTGTACTTGTTGCAACATTTGTCACAACACTCGCATACTGGAATCACATGGATATATAAGAGAATGGAAATAAAAAACTGAAGTGTGCAAATGTTGACTTAAGTGAAAGATGTTACCCACAATACTTGTATGAATGTCGTCAAAGGATATATATTTATAGCGCACTAGTTGAGAGAATCACCCATTTAACTCGACCACATGATTATATACTCTAAGCGCATGTTCCTTTTCAGCAAGTACATGATAGTTTCCTTGGATCCTGCACTCCACGCTTGCTTAGGCGACAGAGACAAGGACAATGTTTCACACATACTTCTATCAAAGTGTCAAAAACCTCATTAATAGTCTTTTTGACTTGCTATATAATGATGATATGGTTTTTGTTTTCGTCGACTATGATTAGTCCGAAATTCCGGACCTATCATTTATTAGTAATGTCGATAAAAGAAGAGGAGCCTTATTTATATATAACTTTGTTTTTCTTTTTCGGCTCACTCTTTACTCTTTACGAGTGTAAGACAATTGTCTTATGGGGCTTTTATATAAACTCAACCAATTATTACCTTGCTACAACATCCACGGAAGTATCTGGATCCCACCAAATCACTTTAGAGAAACATAAAACTGCAAAAATAAAAAGAAAGTGATTCAATAATGATTAATTGTGAGGATGACTCTTTCAAACTACTATCATATCTTAGTTTCGCATTCAGTTATGAACATATATATTTAAGGATTGAAATACATAGAACTTAATCTATAGATTGAAGAACTGTTTCAACCTTAAAAGGTGTAGTGTGTCATCCAAAATAGCTCATAAGTAACTCCAAAATATGAAGTCTCAAGAATGCAATAAATCAAAGAGTATGATTATTTTTTTTGTATGCAAACCAAACATGCTTAACTACTCCCCCACACTTAAACTCAACATTGTCCTCAATGTTTAAAACCTAAAATTATGATTTCCAACATAACAACCCTGAAAAACTCGAAAAATATACAAATGGGTAGGGAACTAGGAAAAACATCCTAAATAAAGTTGTTCACCTATGTCTTTTCTATAACGTGTCAAAATTTCACAGTGTTTCGATAAACGGTCTGACTTTTATGGCCTCCGTACTGACTGACATGCAATCTGAAAAAGTTCTGGAAAAATTCTGAAACTCAAATGTCCAGGCCTATCGCTCCAACTTAACAGACTCCAAATTCAAATTTTCTTTTTGAAACGAAATATTTGTCTGTCCTCTTTAAAAGTTGGGGTCAACCACTCAAATCGGACTCCGTAAGAAGTCTCGAGAGCTATTTTTGTAACAACTGCGTAGTCAGAATTTTTTGACGAGAATTCATCAAAACTTTCATTATAGATATTGGACTTTGTAAAATCTAAGATGGGAATGCAAGATATGATATGAAAAACTAAGAAAATTAAAAACAAAAGGGATAAAGATACAAAACCTATGGGTTGCCTCCCACGCATCGCTTGGTTTAACGTCGTCAAAGCCCGATGTTATTGTTATCGTCCGTACACCAACAATCTGAAAATTTGGTAATCCTTCCAAATAACAATCTGCATTTCAAATAATAGCTTCACAAAAATATTAGGACAACATATAAATATTGAAGCTATCACTTTATTTAAGTTTCCCCTCACCTAGTCCTTTCTACACTCGGAAGTGGATAGAGAACATAGAATTCAGGAAATTCAATAGGTTCCTCAGCTTGGTGAACCTGCACAATACTCGAATCAAACACATCAAGTGGTGGATACTTGGAATCAAAATAATCCGTTAAAACTTTGGAAGCACACAACTCCAATCCTAAGTGAGGTATTTTCTTAAAATTTGGGTTAACAACTCTTTGAGAAGTTACTTCGATTACAGGAAAATGATCAATAGATATAGAATTATGCAAAGGATTAGACAAACCTTGTTTCGGATCCTCATTCGTAATTAACAGTGAATTATTTACCTCAAGTATATCATGGTCCTCTATCGAACTATTATTATTTAACTCAATTGGGTCTTCCACGACTTCAATCAATTTGGTTTCGTTCTCAATCTCAATCTCTTCAACAACCTCGTCATCAGAATCAGAATCCTCTCCTAAAATATTTAGTTCATTGATGCAACTCCTAATTTCTTCGTTTGAATACATTACATCATTTATAACAATAGATATGTCATACCCAATCTCCTCCTTTTGAATAGGCGAGTGATCGTTATTATGATCAGAAGTTGGAATAATCGTATCATTGTTGCTAGAACTTTCCAAAGGTTGCTCAACTTCATCAGAATCTTCGTCAACCTCATCATCTTCCATATCCCAACGTCGTTGAATTTCGGTTCGTATGGCTCTATCAATTTCTTTAAAAGTCTCTACTGATGCTCCAGATTTTTCTAGCTGCTCGTATTGCGTAAAAAGTTTTCTGATATTAACACGCCTAGTTCGTATCTTTTCTTTTGGAAAGAGTGAAGGAAAATCACGATAAAGAGGAGTGGGTGTTGATTCAATATCATAACTCCCTTTCGTCTGCACATTACTACAAAACAATTTATCAGAAGCATAAGTATCCTTCCATCCTCGTGATTGTTCACTTACATGCCCGTCAAAAGGTTGTTGACATGTATGAGAATATCCATAAGGTTTCGTGGGATAATTATCATGGACAAAAGATTGGTTTTGATTATACCCATAGGATGGTTGGTAGTTGTCATATGAATTCGATAGAAAACCATATATGATTACCACTGTTGTATTTGTAATCTTGTGCTCCGTACATGTTATTTCCGTAAGGAAACATGACGACTCACAAGAAAAAGAAAATCAAAATAAAAATCTAAAAAAATAAAAACAAGCTAAACAAATAACAAATCAATTAGCAACTGCTCCCCGGCAGCGGCGCCAAAATTTGTATGGGCTGTCGTAGGCTCAACAAATTATTAAATATATTTTCCACTAATTAACTGGTAATATAGCGGCAGTAAGAGATCGTTGCCACAGAGAGCTGTGTAATTGATAGGTTATTTGATCAGCAAGATAAAGTAAATAACAAAGGGGGGATTTGGTTTTAAGATTAATAAAAAGATAATAATAAAAGAAAGATGATCAAGGAATCCTTCGCCGTTACCAAGCGATAACTGGATTAGTATACTTATCTATTGTTCATAAGAACCATTCATCACCAACCGTGGAATAACAACTAGCTCAGTGCTATACCCAAAACTCCTTTTACCACAGATACATAAGCTCTCCAATATCAGGTTTTATTCAACTGAACCACCAAGTAGTATCTCACTCAAGGTGTAATCTAATCGAACGCTTTAAGCTTTGTGAATTAGGTTGATCCCAGTAGTTAAACTCTTAGCTCAAGGTTTACTTGTTGGTGTTATCTTCACACACGATTGCTACACAAGATCCCTCTGTAAGGTCTCGCGATTTCTACTTGTGTTGATATTTAATCGACGATTACTATTCTCATAACTTCCACTAGCAATAGAACAATCAATATACTGATCTAGTAGCCTCCCAAATCAATATAAGAATAACTCATAAACCCTGGATACGGTAAAGACAAAATATGATGATAAGAACTCTCAATAGATTTGTATTATTAATAAAGCTTCATGCTTAGAACATTGAATTCATCCTTAATCAACAAAGGATTTAGCTACTCATATTACAAAGAAAATGAAGAATGGTGGTTTCCCCCTAAAGGGGTAAACCCTAGGTTTTTGATGTAAAACTTGTGATATGAGATTCGATATATTTTTACATAACTTAATATCTTATTATAGATTCACATTGCTTGGTCTCCAAGTATTTAGTTAGGTTTAGGAAACCGACCCGAAAATATGACCTAACGACTTCAAATGTGCCCTTAGGCCTTCCAAGGTGTGAATACACGTTTACCATTTGATAAGTTCGCGTACCCAGTCCGCAAACTTCAAATTCCAGCAGATATTTTCGGAAATAAGTCTGCGAACTCGGTTCGCAAACTCAGTTCGCGGACGTTACTGTCTTCGGTATTCAATGAAAATTGTTTTGGCCACAACTTCTTCATCCGAACTCGGAATGACCTCATTCTTTTGCATTATTTGTATCTTTCAATTATCTTCAATATGATGATGAGAAATACTTAATTTGAATGAGTTAAGATCGGTCTTTGGCCTGTGTCTTGATTATGGGCGTTTTGCTTCTTTTCATCACACTTCTTCAACTTCTCTTGGACTTGGGCGCTTGGATACTTGGAATACTTCTCTTCTTAGCTCTTTTCAGCACTTTATAGCTCCTTTTTGGATGATTCACCTAATATAGGCAAACAAGAGAAAACAAAAGTAATAATATGAAAATATGCAAGAATAATAGCTAAAACAAGTATGGAATGGATACTAAAATCATATGAATTATGCACTTATCAAATTCCCCCACACTTAGCTTTTTCTAGTCCTCGAGCAAACTAAATAAAACTAATCCTAAATACAACAACTCCATGTCGTGAGGATACGATTACTCTTAGCATGAATAAAAGGCCTTTAAACACCTAGGTGTCCCTAGTGGACGAGCTATAGTCTCGTGAGGGATTAAAAGAGGTATTCCCACAAACCTACTCCAATTTCTCGCCTTGCAAGAACTACTAAGGATAGACACAAAGTAGAAAGCCAAATAATTAGCTTGCATATGTTCTTTAGATGCAAACATCCCACGTACATTCCAATCATCAAACATTAACAATTACTTATATGTGACATTAAACATGTTTGCAAAACTCCACTAAGATAGTCATTGTACTTGTTGCAACATTTGTCACAACACTCGCATACTGGAATCACATGGATATATAAGAGAATGGAAATAAAAAACTGAAGTGTGCAAATGTTGACTTAAGTGAAAGATGTTACCCACAATACTTGTATGAATGTCGTCAAAGGATATATATTTATAGCGCACTAGTTGAGAGAATCACCCATTTAACTCGACCACATGATTATATACTCTAAGCGCATGTTCCTTTTCAGCAAGTACATGATAGTTTCCTTGGATCCTGCACTCCACGCTTGCTTAGGCGACAGAGACAAGGACAATGTTTCACACATACTTCTATCAAAGTGTCAAAAACCTCATTAATAGTCTTTTTGACTTGCTATATAATGATGATATGGTTTTTGTTTTCGTCGACTATGATTAGTCCGAAATTCCGGACCTATCATTTATTAGTAATGTCGATAAAAGAAGAGGAGCCTTATTTATATATAACTTTGTTTTTCTTTTTCGGCTCACTCTTTACTCTTTACGAGTGTAAGACAATTGTCTTATGGGGCTTTTATATAAACTCAACCAATTATTACCTTGCTACAACATCCACGGAAGTATCTGGATCCCACCAAATCACTTTAGAGAAACATAAAACTGCAAAAATAAAAAGAAAGTGATTCAATAATGATTAATTGTGAGGATGACTCTTTCAAACTACTATCATATCTTAGTTTCGCATTCAGTTATGAACATATATATTTAAGGATTGAAATACATAGAACTTAATCTATAGATTGAAGAACTGTTTCAACCTTAAAAGGTGTAGTGTGTCATCCAAAATAGCTCATAAGTAACTCCAAAATATGAAGTCTCAAGAATGCAATAAATCAAAGAGTATGATTATTTTTTTTGTATGCAAACCAAACATGCTTAACTACTCCCCCACACTTAAACTCAACATTGTCCTCAATGTTTAAAACCTAAAATTATGATTTCCAACATAACAACCCTGAAAAACTCGAAAAATATACAAATGGGTAGGGAACTAGGAAAAACATCCTAAATAAAGTTGTTCACCTATGTCTTTTCTATAACGTGTCAAAATTTCACAGTGTTTCGATAAACGGTCTGACTTTTATGGCCTCCGTACTGACTGACATGCAATCTGAAAAAGTTCTGGAAAAATTCTGAAACTCAAATGTCCAGGCCTATCGCTCCAACTTAACAGACTCCAAATTCAAATTTTCTTTTTGAAACGAAATATTTGTCTGTCCTCTTTAAAAGTTGGGGTCAACCACTCAAATCGGACTCCGTAAGAAGTCTCGAGAGCTATTTTTGTAACAACTGCGTAGTCAGAATTTTTTGACGAGAATTCATCAAAACTTTCATTATAGATATTGGACTTTGTAAAATCTAAGATGGGAATGCAAGATATGATATGAAAAACTAAGAAAATTAAAAACAAAAGGGATAAAGATACAAAACCTATGGGTTGCCTCCCACGCATCGCTTGGTTTAACGTCGTCAAAGCCCGATGTTATTGTTATCGTCCGTACACCAACAATCTGAAAATTTGGTAATCCTTCCAAATAACAATCTGCATTTCAAATAATAGCTTCACAAAAATATTAGGACAACATATAAATATTGAAGCTATCACTTTATTTAAGTTTCCCCTCACCTAGTCCTTTCTACACTCGGAAGTGGATAGAGAACATAGAATTCAGGAAATTCAATAGGTTCCTCAGCTTGGTGAACCTGCACAATACTCGAATCAAACACATCAAGTGGTGGATACTTGGAATCAAAATAATCCGTTAAAACTTTGGAAGCACACAACTCCAATCCTAAGTGAGGTATTTTCTTAAAATTTGGGTTAACAACTCTTTGAGAAGCTACTTCGATTACAGGAAAATGATCAATAGATATAGAATTATGCAAAGGATTAGACAAACCTTGTTTCGGATCCTCATTCGTAATTAACAGTGAATTATTTACCTCAAGTATATCATGGTCCTCTATCGAACTATTATTATTTAACTCAATTGGGTCTTCCACGACTTCAATAAATTTGGTTTCGTTCTCAATCTCAATCTCTTCAACAACCTCGTCATCAGAATCAGAATCCTCTCCTAAAATATTTAGTTCATTGATGCAACTCCTAATTTCTTCGTTTGAATACATTACATCATTTATAACAATAGATATGTCATACCCAATCTCCTCCTTTTGAATAGGCGAGTGATCGTTATTATGATCAGAAGTTGGAATAATCGTATCATTGTTGCTAGAACTTTCCAAAGGTTGCTCAACTTCATCAGAATCTTCGTCAACCTCATCATCTTCCATATCCCAACGTCGTTGAATTTCGGTTCGTATGGCTCTATCAATTTCTTTAAAAGTCTCTACTGATGCTCCAGATTTTTCTAGCTGCTCGTATTGCGTAAAAAGTTTTCTGATATTAACACGCCTAGTTCGTATCTTTTCTTTTGGAAAGAGTGAAGGAAAATCACGATAAAGAGGAGTGGGTGTTGATTCAATATCATAACTCCCTTTCGTCTGCACATTACTACAAAACAATTTATCAGAAGCATAACTATCCTTCCATCCTCGTGATTGTTCACTTACATGCCCGTCAAAAGGTTGTTGACATGTATGAGAATATCCATAAGGTTTCGTGGGATAATTATCATGGACAAAAGATTGGTTTTGATTATACCCATAGGATGGTTGGTAGTTGTCATATGAATTCGATAGAAAACCATATATGATTACCACTGTTGTATTTGTAATCTTGTGCTCCGTACATGTTATTTCCGTAAGGAAACATGACGACTCACAAGAAAAAGAAAATCAAAATAAAAATCTAAAAAAATAAAAACAAGCTAAACAAATAACAAATCAATTAGCAACTGCTCCCCGGCAGCGGCGCCAAAATTTGTATGGGCTGTCGTAGGCTCAACAAATTATTAAATATATTTTCCACTAATTAACTGGTAATATAGCGGCAGTAAGAGATCGTTGCCACAGAGAGCTGTGTAATTGATAGGTTATTTGATCAGCAAGATAAAGTAAATAACAAAGGGGGGATTTGGTTTTAAGATTAATAAAAAGATAATAATAAAAGAAAGATGATCAAGGAATCCTTCGCCGTTACCAAGCGATAACTGGATTAGTATACTTATCTATTGTTCATAAGAACCATTCATCACCAACCGTGGAATAACAACTAGCTCAGTGCTATACCCAAAACTCCTTTTACCACAGATACATAAGCTCTCCAATATCAGGTTTTATTCAACTGAACCACCAAGTAGTATCTCACTCAAGGTGTAATCTAATCGAACGCTTTAAGCTTTGTGAATTAGGTTGATCCCAGTAGTTAAACTCTTAGCTCAAGGTTTACTTGTTGGTGTTATCTTCACACACGATTGCTACACAAGATCCCTCTGTAAGGTCTCGCGATTTCTACTTGTGTTGATATTTAATCGACGATTACTATTCTCATAACTTCCACTAGCAATAGAACAATCAATATACTGATCTAGTAGCCTCCCAAATCAATATAAGAATAACTCATAAACCCTGGATACGGTAAAGACAAAATATGATGATAAGAACTCTCAATAGATTTGTATTATTAATAAAGCTTCATGCTTAGAACATTGAATTCATCCTTAATCAACAAAGGATTTAGCTACTCATATTACAAAGAAAATGAAGAATGGTGGTTTCCCCCTAAAGGGGTAAACCCTAGGTTTTTGATGTAAAACTTGTGATATGAGATTCGATATATTTTTACATAACTTAATATCTTATTATAGATTCACATTGCTTGGTCTCCAAGTATTTAGTTAGGTTTAGGAAACCGACCCGAAAATATGACCTAACGACTTCAAATGTGCCCTTAGGCCTTCCAAGGTGTGAATACACGTTTACCATTTGATAAGTTCGCGTACCCAGTCCGCAAACTTCAAATTCCAGCAGATATTTTCGGAAATAAGTCTGCGAACTCGGTTCGCAAACTCAGTTCGCGGACGTTACTGTCTTCGGTATTCAATGAAAATTGTTTTGGCCACAACTTCTTCATCCGAACTCGGAATGACCTCATTCTTTTGCATTATTTGTATCTTTCAATTATCTTCAATATGATGATGAGAAATACTTAATTTGAATGAGTTAAGATCGGTCTTTGGCCTGTGTCTTGATTATGGGCGTTTTGCTTCTTTTCATCACACTTCTTCAACTTCTCTTGGACTTGGGCGCTTGGATACTTGGAATACTTCTCTTCTTAGCTCTTTTCAGCACTTTATAGCTCCTTTTTGGATGATTCACCTAATATAGGCAAACAAGAGAAAACAAAAGTAATAATATGAAAATATGCAAGAATAATAGCTAAAACAAGTATGGAATGGATACTAAAATCATATGAATTATGCACTTATCAAATTCCCCCACACTTAGCTTTTTCTAGTCCTCGAGCAAACTAAATAAAACTAATCCTAAATACAACAACTCCATGTCGTGAGGATACGATTACTCTTAGCATGAATAAAAGGCCTTTAAACACCTAGGTGTCCCTAGTGGACGAGCTATAGTCTCGTGAGGGATTAAAAGAGGTATTCCCACAAACCTACTCCAATTTCTCGCCTTGCAAGAACTACTAAGGATAGACACAAAGTAGAAAGCCAAATAATTAGCTTGCATATGTTCTTTAGATGCAAACATCCCACGTACATTCCAATCATCAAACATTAACAATTACTTATATGTGACATTAAACATGTTTGCAAAACTCCACTAAGATAGTCATTGTACTTGTTGCAACATTTGTCACAACACTCGCATACTGGAATCACATGGATATATAAGAGAATGGAAATAAAAAACTGAAGTGTGCAAATGTTGACTTAAGTGAAAGATGTTACCCACAATACTTGTATGAATGTCGTCAAAGGATATATATTTATAGCGCACTAGTTGAGAGAATCACCCATTTAACTCGACCACATGATTATATACTCTAAGCGCATGTTCCTTTTCAGCAAGTACATGATAGTTTCCTTGGATCCTGCACTCCACGCTTGCTTAGGCGACAGAGACAAGGACAATGTTTCACACATACTTCTATCAAAGTGTCAAAAACCTCATTAATAGTCTTTTTGACTTGCTATATAATGATGATATGGTTTTTGTTTTCGTCGACTATGATTAGTCCGAAATTCCGGACCTATCATTTATTAGTAATGTCGATAAAAGAAGAGGAGCCTTATTTATATATAACTTTGTTTTTCTTTTTCGGCTCACTCTTTACTCTTTACGAGTGTAAGACAATTGTCTTATGGGGCTTTTATATAAACTCAACCAATTATTACCTTGCTACAACATCCACGGAAGTATCTGGATCCCACCAAATCACTTTAGAGAAACATAAAACTGCAAAAATAAAAAGAAAGTGATTCAATAATGATTAATTGTGAGGATGACTCTTTCAAACTACTATCATATCTTAGTTTCGCATTCAGTTATGAACATATATATTTAAGGATTGAAATACATAGAACTTAATCTATAGATTGAAGAACTGTTTCAACCTTAAAAGGTGTAGTGTGTCATCCAAAATAGCTCATAAGTAACTCCAAAATATGAAGTCTCAAGAATGCAATAAATCAAAGAGTATGATTATTTTTTTTGTATGCAAACCAAACATGCTTAACTACTCCCCCACACTTAAACTCAACATTGTCCTCAATGTTTAAAACCTAAAATTATGATTTCCAACATAACAACCCTGAAAAACTCGAAAAATATACAAATGGGTAGGGAACTAGGAAAAACATCCTAAATAAAGTTGTTCACCTATGTCTTTTCTATAACGTGTCAAAATTTCACAGTGTTTCGATAAACGGTCTGACTTTTATGGCCTCCGTACTGACTGACATGCAATCTGAAAAAGTTCTGGAAAAATTCTGAAACTCAAATGTCCAGGCCTATCGCTCCAACTTAACAGACTCCAAATTCAAATTTTCTTTTTGAAACGAAATATTTGTCTGTCCTCTTTAAAAGTTGGGGTCAACCACTCAAATCGGACTCCGTAAGAAGTCTCGAGAGCTATTTTTGTAACAACTGCGTAGTCAGAATTTTTTGACGAGAATTCATCAAAACTTTCATTATAGATATTGGACTTTGTAAAATCTAAGATGGGAATGCAAGATATGATATGAAAAACTAAGAAAATTAAAAACAAAAGGGATAAAGATACAAAACCTATGGGTTGCCTCCCACGCATCGCTTGGTTTAACGTCGTCAAAGCCCGATGTTATTGTTATCGTCCGTACACCAACAATCTGAAAATTTGGTAATCCTTCCAAATAACAATCTGCATTTCAAATAATAGCTTCACAAAAATATTAGGACAACATATAAATATTGAAGCTATCACTTTATTTAAGTTTCCCCTCACCTAGTCCTTTCTACACTCGGAAGTGGATAGAGAACATAGAATTCAGGAAATTCAATAGGTTCCTCAGCTTGGTGAACCTGCACAATACTCGAATCAAACACATCAAGTGGTGGATACTTGGAATCAAAATAATCCGTTAAAACTTTGGAAGCACACAACTCCAATCCTAAGTGAGGTATTTTCTTAAAATTTGGGTTAACAACTCTTTGAGAAGCTACTTCGATTACAGGAAAATGATCAATAGATATAGAATTATGCAAAGGATTAGACAAACCTTGTTTCGGATCCTCATTCGTAATTAACAGTGAATTATTTACCTCAAGTATATCATGGTCCTCTATCGAACTATTATTATTTAACTCAATTGGGTCTTCCACGACTTCAATAAATTTGGTTTCGTTCTCAATCTCAATCTCTTCAACAACCTCGTCATCAGAATCAGAATCCTCTCCTAAAATATTTAGTTCATTGATGCAACTCCTAATTTCTTCGTTTGAATACATTACATCATTTATAACAATAGATATGTCATACCCAATCTCCTCCTTTTGAATAGGCGAGTGATCGTTATTATGATCAGAAGTTGGAATAATCGTATCATTGTTGCTAGAACTTTCCAAAGGTTGCTCAACTTCATCAGAATCTTCGTCAACCTCATCATCTTCCATATCCCAACGTCGTTGAATTTCGGTTCGTATGGCTCTATCAATTTCTTTAAAAGTCTCTACTGATGCTCCAGATTTTTCTAGCTGCTCGTATTGCGTAAAAAGTTTTCTGATATTAACACGCCTAGTTCGTATCTTTTCTTTTGGAAAGAGTGAAGGAAAATCACGATAAAGAGGAGTGGGTGTTGATTCAATATCATAACTCCCTTTCGTCTGCACATTACTACAAAACAATTTATCAGAAGCATAACTATCCTTCCATCCTCGTGATTGTTCACTTACATGCCCGTCAAAAGGTTGTTGACATGTATGAGAATATCCATAAGGTTTCGTGGGATAATTATCATGGACAAAAGATTGGTTTTGATTATACCCATAGGATGGTTGGTAGTTGTCATATGAATTCGATAGAAAACCATATATGATTACCACTGTTGTATTTGTAATCTTGTGCTCCGTACATGTTATTTCCGTAAGGAAACATGACGACTCACAAGAAAAAGAAAATCAAAATAAAAATCTAAAAAAATAAAAACAAGCTAAACAAATAACAAATCAATTAGCAACTGCTCCCCGGCAGCGGCGCCAAAATTTGTATGGGCTGTCGTAGGCTCAACAAATTATTAAATATATTTTCCACTAATTAACTGGTAATATAGCGGCAGTAAGAGATCGTTGCCACAGAGAGCTGTGTAATTGATAGGTTATTTGATCAGCAAGATAAAGTAAATAACAAAGGGGGGATTTGGTTTTAAGATTAATAAAAAGATAATAATAAAAGAAAGATGATCAAGGAATCCTTCGCCGTTACCAAGCGATAACTGGATTAGTATACTTATCTATTGTTCATAAGAACCATTCATCACCAACCGTGGAATAACAACTAGCTCAGTGCTATACCCAAAACTCCTTTTACCACAGATACATAAGCTCTCCAATATCAGGTTTTATTCAACTGAACCACCAAGTAGTATCTCACTCAAGGTGTAATCTAATCGAACGCTTTAAGCTTTGTGAATTAGGTTGATCCCAGTAGTTAAACTCTTAGCTCAAGGTTTACTTGTTGGTGTTATCTTCACACACGATTGCTACACAAGATCCCTCTGTAAGGTCTCGCGATTTCTACTTGTGTTGATATTTAATCGACGATTACTATTCTCATAACTTCCACTAGCAATAGAACAATCAATATACTGATCTAGTAGCCTCCCAAATCAATATAAGAATAACTCATAAACCCTGGATACGGTAAAGACAAAATATGATGATAAGAACTCTCAATAGATTTGTATTATTAATAAAGCTTCATGCTTAGAACATTGAATTCATCCTTAATCAACAAAGGATTTAGCTACTCATATTACAAAGAAAATGAAGAATGGTGGTTTCCCCCTAAAGGGGTAAACCCTAGGTTTTTGATGTAAAACTTGTGATATGAGATTCGATATATTTTTACATAACTTAATATCTTATTATAGATTCACATTGCTTGGTCTCCAAGTATTTAGTTAGGTTTAGGAAACCGACCCGAAAATATGACCTAACGACTTCAAATGTGCCCTTAGGCCTTCCAAGGTGTGAATACACGTTTACCATTTGATAAGTTCGCGTACCCAGTCCGCAAACTTCAAATTCCAGCAGATATTTTCGGAAATAAGTCTGCGAACTCGGTTCGCAAACTCAGTTCGCGGACGTTACTGTCTTCGGTATTCAATGAAAATTGTTTTGGCCACAACTTCTTCATCCGAACTCGGAATGACCTCATTCTTTTGCATTATTTGTATCTTTCAATTATCTTCAATATGATGATGAGAAATACTTAATTTGAATGAGTTAAGATCGGTCTTTGGCCTGTGTCTTGATTATGGCGTTTTGCTTCTTTTCATCACACTTCTTCAACTTCTCTTGGACTTGGGCGCTTGGATACTTGGAATACTTCTCTTCTTAGCTCTTTTCAGCACTTTATAGCTCCTTTTTGGATGATTCACCTAATATAGGCAAACAAGAGAAAACAAAAGTAATAATATGAAAATATGCAAGAATAATAGCTAAAACAAGTATGGAATGGATACTAAAATCATATGAATTATGCACTTATCAAATTCCCCCACACTTAGCTTTTTCTAGTCCTCGAGCAAACTAAATAAAACTAATCCTAAATACAACAACTCCATGTCGTGAGGATACGATTACTCTTAGCATGAATAAAAGGCCTTTAAACACCTAGGTGTCCCTAGTGGACGAGCTATAGTCTCGTGAGGGATTAAAAGAGGTATTCCCACAAACCTACTCCAATTTCTCGCCTTGCAAGAACTACTAAGGATAGACACAAAGTAGAAAGCCAAATAATTAGCTTGCATATGTTCTTTAGATGCAAACATCCCACGTACATTCCAATCATCAAACATTAACAATTACTTATATGTGACATTAAACATGTTTGCAAAACTCCACTAAGATAGTCATTGTACTTGTTGCAACATTTGTCACAACACTCGCATACTGGAATCACATGGATATATAAGAGAATGGAAATAAAAAACTGAAGTGTGCAAATGTTGACTTAAGTGAAAGATGTTACCCACAATACTTGTATGAATGTCGTCAAAGGATATATATTTATAGCGCACTAGTTGAGAGAATCACCCATTTAACTCGACCACATGATTATATACTCTAAGCGCATGTTCCTTTTCAGCAAGTACATGATAGTTTCCTTGGATCCTGCACTCCACGCTTGCTTAGGCGACAGAGACAAGGACAATGTTTCACACATACTTCTATCAAAGTGTCAAAAACCTCATTAATAGTCTTTTTGACTTGCTATATAATGATGATATGGTTTTTGTTTTCGTCGACTATGATTAGTCCGAAATTCCGGACCTATCATTTATTAGTAATGTCGATAAAAGAAGAGGAGCCTTATTTATATATAACTTTGTTTTTCTTTTTCGGCTCACTCTTTACTCTTTACGAGTGTAAGACAATTGTCTTATGGGGCTTTTATATAAACTCAACCAATTATTACCTTGCTACAACATCCACGGAAGTATCTGGATCCCACCAAATCACTTTAGAGAAACATAAAACTGCAAAAATAAAAAGAAAGTGATTCAATAATGATTAATTGTGAGGATGACTCTTTCAAACTACTATCATATCTTAGTTTCGCATTCAGTTATGAACATATATATTTAAGGATTGAAATACATAGAACTTAATCTATAGATTGAAGAACTGTTTCAACCTTAAAAGGTGTAGTGTGTCATCCAAAATAGCTCATAAGTAACTCCAAAATATGAAGTCTCAAGAATGCAATAAATCAAAGAGTATGATTATTTTTTTTGTATGCAAACCAAACATGCTTAACTACTCCCCCACACTTAAACTCAACATTGTCCTCAATGTTTAAAACCTAAAATTATGATTTCCAACATAACAACCCTGAAAAACTCGAAAAATATACAAATGGGTAGGGAACTAGGAAAAACATCCTAAATAAAGTTGTTCACCTATGTCTTTTCTATAACGTGTCAAAATTTCACAGTGTTTCGATAAACGGTCTGACTTTTATGGCCTCCGTACTGACTGACATGCAATCTGAAAAAGTTCTGGAAAAATTCTGAAACTCAAATGTCCAGGCCTATCGCTCCAACTTAACAGACTCCAAATTCAAATTTTCTTTTTGAAACGAAATATTTGTCTGTCCTCTTTAAAAGTTGGGGTCAACCACTCAAATCGGACTCCGTAAGAAGTCTCGAGAGCTATTTTTGTAACAACTGCGTAGTCAGAATTTTTTGACGAGAATTCATCAAAACTTTCATTATAGATATTGGACTTTGTAAAATCTAAGATGGGAATGCAAGATATGATATGAAAAACTAAGAAAATTAAAAACAAAAGGGATAAAGATACAAAACCTATGGGTTGCCTCCCACGCATCGCTTGGTTTAACGTCGTCAAAGCCCGATGTTATTGTTATCGTCCGTACACCAACAATCTGAAAATTTGGTAATCCTTCCAAATAACAATCTGCATTTCAAATAATAGCTTCACAAAAATATTAGGACAACATATAAATATTGAAGCTATCACTTTATTAAGTTTCCCCTCACCTAGTCCTTTCTACACTCGGAAGTGGATAGAGAACATAGAATTCAGGAAATTCAATAGGTTCCTCAGCTTGGTGAACCTGCACAATACTCGAATCAAACACATCAAGTGGTGGATACTTGGAATCAAAATAATCCGTTAAAACTTTGGAAGCACACAACTCCAATCCTAAGTGAGGTATTTTCTTTAAATTTGGGTTAACAACTCTTTGAGAAGCTACTTCGATTACAGGAAAATGATCAATAGATATAGAATTATGCAAAGGATTAGACAAACCTTGTTTCGGATCCTCATTCGTAATTAACAGTGAATTATTTACCTCAAGTATATCATGGTCCTCTATCGAACTATTATTATTTAACTCAATTGGGTCTTCCACGACTTCAATAAATTTGGTTTCGTTCTCAATCTCAATCTCTTCAACAACCTCGTCATCAGAATCAGAATCCTCTCCTAAAATATTTAGTTCATTGATGCAACTCCTAATTTCTTCGTTTGAATACATTACATCATTTATAACAATAGATATGTCATACCCAATCTCCTCCTTTTGAATAGGCGAGTGATCGTTATTATGATCAGAAGTTGGAATAATCGTATCATTGTTGCTAGAACTTTCCAAAGGTTGCTCAACTTCATCAGAATCTTCGTCAACCTCATCATCTTCCATATCCCAACGTCGTTGAATTTCGGTTCGTATGGCTCTATCAATTTCTTTAAAAGTCTCTACTGATGCTCCAGATTTTTCTAGCTGCTCGTATTGCGTAAAAAGTTTTCTGATATTAACACGCCTAGTCGTATCTTTTCTTTTGGAAAGAGTGAAGGAAAATCACGATAAAGAGGAGTGGGTGTTGATTCAATATCATAACTCCCTTTCGTCTGCACATTACTACAAAACAATTTATCAGAAGCATAACTATCCTTCCATCCTCGTGATTGTTCACTTACATGCCCGTCAAAGGTTGTTGACATGTATGAGAATATCCATAAGGTTTCGTGGGATAATATCATGGACAAAAGATTGGTTTTGATTATACCCATAGGATGGTTGGTAGTTGTCATATGAATTCGATAGAAAACCATATATGATTACCACTGTTGTATTTGTAATCTTGTGCTCCGTACATGTTATTTCCGTAAGGAAACATGACGACTCACAAGAAAAAGAAAATCAAAATAAAAATCAAAAAAATAAAAACAAGCTAAACAAATAACAAATCAATTAGCAACTGCTCCCCGGCAGCGGCGCCAAAATTTGTATGGGCTGTCGTAGGCTCAACAAATTATTAAATATTTTCCACTAATTAACTGGTAATATAGCGGCAGTAAGAGATCGTTGCCACAGAGAGCTGTGTAATTGATAGGTTATTTGATCAGCAAGATAAAGTAAATAACAAAGGGGGATTTGGTTTTAAGATTAATAAAAAGATAATAATAAAAGAAAGATGATCAAGGAATCCTTCGCCGTTACCAAGCGATAACTGGATTAGTATACTTATCTATTGTTCATAAGAACCATTCATCACCAACCGTGGAATAACAACTAGCTCAGTGCTATACCCAAAACTCCTTTTACCACAGATACATAAGCTCTCCAATATCAGGTTTATTCAACTGAACCACCAAGTAGTATCTCACTCAAGGTGTAATCTAATCGAACGCTTTAAGCTTTGTGAATTAGGTTGATCCCAGTAGTTAAACTCTTAGCTCAAGGTTTACTTGTTGGTGTTATCTTCACACACGATTGCTACACAGATCCCTCTGTAAGGTCTCGCGATTTCTACTTGTTGATATTTAATCGACGATTACTATCTCATAACTTCCACTAGCAATAGAACAATCAATATACTGATCTAGTAGCCTCCCAAATCAATATAAGAATAACTCATAAACCCTGGATACGGTAAAGACAAAATATGATGATAAGAACTCTCAATAGATTTGTATTATTAATAAAGCTTCATGCTTAGAACATTGAATTCATCCTTAATCAACAAAGGATTTAGCTACTCATATTACAAAGAAATGAAGAATGGTGGTTTCCCCCTAAAGGGGTAAACCCTAGGTTTTTGATGTAAAACTTGTGATATGAGATTCGATATATTTTTACATAACTTAATATTTATAGATTCACATTGCTTGGTCTCCAAGTATTTAGTTAGGTTTAGGAAACCGACCCGAAAATATGACCTAACGACTTCAAACGTGCCCTTAGGCCTTCCAAGGTGTGAATACACGTTTACCATTTGATAAGTTCGCGTACCCAGTCCGCAAACTTCAAATTCCAGCAGATATTTTCGGAAATAAGTCTGCGAACTCGGTTCGCAAACTCAGTTCGCGGACGTTACTGTCTTCGGTATTCAATGAAAATTGTTTTGGCCACAACTTCTTCATCCGAACTCGGAATGACCTCATTCTTTTGCATTATTTGTATCTTTCAATTATCTTCAATATGATGATGAGAAATACTTAATTTGAATGAGTTAAGATCGGTCTTTGGCCTGTGTCTTGATTATGAGCGTTTTGCTTCTTTTCATCACACTTCTTCAACTTCTCTTGGACTTGGGCGCTTGGATACTTGGAATACTTCTCTTCTTAGCTCTTTTCAGCACTTTATAGCTCCTTTTTGGATGATTCACCTAATTAGGCAAACAAGAGAAAACAAAAGTAATAATATGAAAATATGCAAGAATAATAGCTAAAAAAGTATGGAATGGATCCTAATAATCATATGAATTATGCACTTATCAAATTCCCCCACACTTAGCTTTTTCTAGTCCTCGAGCAAACTAAATAAAACTAATCCTAAATACAACAACTCCATGTCGTGAGGATACGATTACTCTTAGCATGAATAAAAGGCCTTTAAACACCTAGGTGTCCCTAGTGGACGAGCTATAGTCTCGTGAGGGATTAAAAGAGGTATTCCCACAAACCTACTCCAATTTCTCGCCTTGCAAGAACTACTAAGGATAGACACAAAGTAGAAAGCCAAATAATTAGCTTGCATATGTTCTTTAGATGCAAACATCCCACGTACATTCCAATCATCAAACATTAACAATTACTTATATGTGACATTAAACATGTTTGCAAAACTCCACTAAGATAGTCATTGTACTTGTTGCAACATTTGTCACAACACTCGCATACTGGAATCACATGGATATATAAGAGAATGGAAATAAAAAACTGAAGTGTGCAAATGTTGACTTAAGTGAAAGATGTTACCCACAATACTTGTATGAATGTCGTCAAAGGATATATATTTATAGCGCACTAGTTGAGAGAATCACCCATTTAACTCGACCACATGATTATATACTCTAAGCGCATGTTCCTTTTCAGCAAGTACATGATAGTTTCCTTGGATCCTGCACTCCACGCTTGCTTAGGCGACAGAGACAAGGACAATGTTTCACACATACTTCTATCAAAGTGTCAAAAACCTCATTAATAGTCTTTTTGACTTGCTATATAATGATGATATGGTTTTTGTTTTCGTCGACTATGATTAGTCCGAAATTCCGGACCTATCATTTATTAGTAATGTCGATAAAAGAAGAGGAGCCTTATTTATATATAACTTTGTTTTTCTTTTTCGGCTCACTCTTTACTCTTTACGAGTGTAAGACAATTGTCTTATGGGGATTTTATATAAACTCAACCAATTATTACCTTGTTACAACATCCACTGCAGTATCTGGATCCCACCAAATCACTTTAGAGAAACATAAAACTGTAAAAATAAAAAGAAAGTGATTCAGTAATGATTAATTTCTAGGATGACTCTTTCAAATGACTACCATAGCTTAGTTTCGCATTCAATTATGAACGTATATATTTAAGGATTGAAATACATGGAACTTAATCTATAGCTTGAAGAACTGTTTCAACCTTAAAAGGTGTAGTGTGTCATCCAAAATAGCTCATAAGTAACTCCAAAATATGAAGTCTCAAGAATTCAAGAAATCAAAGAGTATGATTATTTGTTTTGTATGAAAACCAAACATGCTTAACTACTCCCCCACACTTAATTTCAATATTGTCCTCAATGTTTAAAACCGAAAATTCTGATTTCTGACATAACAACCCTGCAAAACTCGAACACTATACAAATGGGTAGGGAACTAGGAAAAACATTCTCAACAAAAGTTTTTCACCTACGTCTTTTCTATAACGTGTCAAAATTTCACAGTGTTTCGATAAATGGTATGACTTTTATGGCCTTCGTACTGACTGACATGCAATCTGAAAAAGTTCTGGAAAACTTCTGAAACTCAAATGTCCAGGCCTATAGCTCCAACTTAACAGACTTCGAATCCAAATTTTCTTTTTGGAAAAGAAATGTATGTTTGTCCTGTTTAAAAGTTTGGGTCAATCACTAAAATAGGACTCCGTATGAAGTCTCGAGAGCTATTTTGGTAACAACTGCGCAGTCAGAATTTTCTGACGAGAATTCATCAAAACTTTCATTATAGATATTGGACTTTGTAAAATCTAAGATGGGAATGCAAGATATGATATGAAAAACTAAGAAAATTAAAAACAAAAGGGATAAAGATACAAAACCGATGGGTTGCCTCCCACGCAGCGCTTGGTTTAACGTCGTTAAAGCCCGGCGTTATTGTTATCGTCCGTACACCTACAATCTGAAAATTTGGTAATCCTTCCAAATAACAATATGCAATTCAAATAATAGCTTCACAAAAACATTATCACAACATATAAATATTGAAGCTATCACTTTATTGAAGTTTCCCCCACACTTAGTCCTTTCTACACTCGGAAGTGGATAGAGAACATAGAATTCAGGAACTTCAACAGGTTAAAACTTTGGAAGCACACAACTCCAATCCTAAGTGAGGTATTTTCTTAAAAGTTGGGTTAACAACTCTTTGAGAAGCTACTTCGATTACAGGAAAATGATCAATAGATATAGAATTATGCAAAGGATTAGACAAACCTTGTTTCGGATCCTCATTCGTAATTAACAGTGAATTATTTACCTCAAGTATATCATGGTCCTCTATCAAACTATTATTATTTAGCTCAATTGTGTCTTCCACGACTTCAATCAATTTGGTTTCATTCTCAATCTCAATCTCTTCAACAACATCGTCATCAGAATCCTCTCCTAAAACATTTAGTTCATTGATGCAACTCCTAATTTCTTCGTTTGAATACGTTACTTCATTTATAACAATAGATATGTCATACCCAATCTCCTCCTTTTGAATAGGCGAGTGATCGTTATTATGATCAGTAGTTGGAATAATCGTATCATTGTTGCTAGAACTTTCCAAAGGTTGCTCAACTTCATCAGAATCTTCTTCAACCTCATCATCTTCCATATCCCAACGACATTGAATTTCGGTTCGTATGGCTCTATCAATTTCTTGAAGAGCCTCTACTGATGCTCCAAATTTTTCTAGCTGCTCGTATTGCGTAAAAAGTTTTCTGAGATTAACACGCCTAGTACGTATCTTTTCTTTTGGAAAGAGTGAAGGAAAACCACGATAAAGAGGAGTGGGTGTTGATTCAATATCATAACTTCCTTTCGTCTACACATTACTAGAAAACAATTTATCAGAAGCATAACTATCCTTCCATCCTCGTGATTGTTCACTTACATGCCCGTCATAAGGTTGTTGACATGTATGAGAATATCCATAAGGTTTCGTGGGATAATGATCATGGCCAAAAGATTGGTTTTGATTATACCCATAGGATGGTTGGTAGTTTTCATATGAATTCGATAGAAAACCATATATGATTACCACTATTGTATTTGTAATCTTGTGCTCCGTACATGTTATTTCCGTAAGGAAACATGACGACTCACAAGAAAAAGAAAATCAAAATAAAAATATAAAAAAATAAAAACAAGCTAAACAAATAACAAATCAATTAGCAACTGCTCCCCGGCAGCGACGCCAAAATTTTTATGGGCTGTCGTAGGCTCAACAAATTATTAAATATATTTTCCACTAATTAACTGGTAATATAGCGGCAGTAAGAGATCGTTCCCACAGAGAGCTGTGTAATTGATAGGTTATTTGATCAGCAAGATAAAGTAAATAACAAAGGGGGGATTTGGTTTTAAGATTAATAAAAAGATAATAATAAAAGAAAGATGATCAAGGAATCCTTCGTCGTTACCCAGCGATAACTGGATTAATATACTTATCTATTGTTCATAAGAACCATTCATCACCAACCGTGGAATAACAGCTAGCTCAGTGCTATCCCCAAAACTCCTTTTACCACGGATACATAAGCTCTCCAATATCAGATTCTATTCAACTAAACCACCAAGTAGTAGCTCACTCAAGGTGTAATACAATCGAACGCTTTAAGCTTTGTGAATTAGGTTGATCCCATTAGTTAAACTCTTAGCTAAAGGTTTACTTGCTGGTGTTATCTTCACACACGATTGCTACACAGAATTCCTCTATAAGGTCTCGCGATTTCTACTTGTGTAGAGAGTTAATCGACGATTACTTATCTCATAACTTCCACTAGCAATATAACAATCAATATACTGATCTAGTAGGCCCCCCAAATCAATATAAGAATCACTCATAAACCCTGGATATGGTAAAGACAAACGATGATGATAAGAACTCTCAATAGATTTGTATTATTAATAAAGCTTCATGCTTAGAACATTGAATTCATCCTTAATCAACAAAGGATTTAGCTACTCATATTACAAAGAAGATGAAGAATGGTGGTTTCCCCCTAAAGGGGTAAACCCTAGGTTTTTGATGTAAAACTTGTGATATCAGATTCGATATATTTTTACATAACTTAATATCTTTTTATAGGTTTACATTGCTTGGTCTCCAAGTATTTAGTTAGGTTTAGGAACCCGACCCGAAAATATGATCTAACGACTTCAAACGTGCCCTTAGGCCTTCCAAGGTGTGAATACACGTTTTCCATTTGATAAGTTCGCGTAACCAGTCCGCAAACTTCAAATTGCAGCAGATATTTTCGGAAATAAGTCTGCGAACTCGGTTCGCAAACTCAGTTCGCGGACTTCACTGTCTTCGGTATTCAATGAAAACTGTTTTGGCCACAACTTCTTCATCCAAACTCGGAATTACCTCATTCTTTTTGAATTATTTTTATATTTCAATTATATTCAAGATGATGTTGAGAAATACTTAATTTGAATGAGTTAAGATCGGTCTTTGGCCTGTGTCATGATTATGAGCGTTTTGCTCCTTTTCATCGCACTTCTTCCACTTCTCTTGGACTTGGGCGCTTGGATACTTGGGATACTTCTCTTCTTAGATCTTTTCAGCACTTTATAGGTCCTTTTTGGATGATTCACCTAATAGAGGCAAACAAGAGGAAACAAGAGTAACAATACGAAAATATGCAAGAATAATAGCTAAAACAAGTATGGAATGGATACTAAAATCATATGAATTATGCACTTATCACAACCCACTGTTGCTGGTAAGAAGTATGCTTTAGTTATGGTAGATGATTACACCAGATTCATTTGGGTTGCATTCTTATCTCATAAGAATGAAACTTTTGGAGAATTCAAGATTATTGTTAAAAGGATCCAGAACGAACAAGGTCGCCAACTAAACAAAATTAGAAGCGACCGTGGTACGGAATTCAAAGATACAAAGATATTTGAATTCTGTGATAAACTGGGGATCATTCAACAATACTCGCCACCTATCACTCCTCAAGCTAATGGAGTTGCTGAAAGAAAGAATAGAAATATTCAGGAAATGGCCAGGGTAATGCTCCATAACAAAAACTTACCTTTAAGATTTTGGGGAGAAGCTGTTTTCACAGCATGCTATTTGATAAACTGTGTGTATTTACGGTCTAGAACCCTTAACACTCCTTATGATTTGTGGTATGGAAGGAAACCCAACCTACACTATCTCAAGGTGTTTGGAAGTAAATGCTATATTCTGAAAGATCGAGAACAGAAAGGTAAATTCGACACCAAAAGCGATGAAGGTATCTTTCTTGGCTATGCTTCTGATAGCCGTGGTTTTCGAGTATTTAATCTCAGAACTCAAGTCATGATGGAATCTGCTAATGTTATCATCGACGACATTAGTAAATTTCGTCAGGATAATCCTCCTGCTGAATTGCCTCCAACCGAGACAATTGAGAATGTAGGATCAGAGTCTCGCAACAATTATGTCTCAGCGAAATTATCAATGGTATTGCACAATAGCGTCGCAGAACAATTTCAGAAATGACGTCAGCAAGCATCATGAGAAAAATGTGATAGTCTTGCGAAAATTAGAGAGCTTGCGAAATTAACATTTGTAAGGTTGCGAGAATGTCGCAAACCACATCGGAAAATAAAGGACAGATTAGCTGTCATCCCCTATGTATTTCCTTATAAATAGTCATTCGAGTTGTAAAGAGGGAGAGAGATCGTTTTGAGTAAGAATCAAGTAAATAGGAGAGACAAAGTCCAAAGCAGAGATCATTCTTGACTTCTTTATCTTTCTTGTAAGGACATTCAAAAATTAATCAATAAAATTAAGAGTGTAAACCTAAAAATGAGTTGATCAACAATGAAATCATATGAGGGGTGTAGTGTAGGATTTCCTGCAACTACATAATGGCGCTAGAAACAGGGACGAGTTGAAGATTATTCTAGAAAAAGCTAAAGATTGATATTGAGATTTATGAAAATTTAAAGTAATTGATTAAGAATTTTTCATAATTTCTTGGAATACTGTTAGAATTGAAGAAATGGATAGAAGAAGAAATACATCCGAACAACCGACTACTATTAGAAGAAACAAAAGAATTGTTGGAAGAGAAAGAAGTGAAATGGGAGAATCTACTAGAATGAGAAATAATAGAGAAAATATAATTCAATCGCTAATTCAACAAACACTAGTTCAAGAGAGGAATACAGATTATGACAGAGTGAGCGTACACACTTGGCAATCAAATTCAGCAGAAGAAATAGGAGAAGAGCAACAAAATAGAAATTACAGACAGGAAGAGAGAAATCAAGAAGCAGATGAAGGAATAATTCATGGAGGTGAGGAAATTGGAGCGTTAGAAACATTGAGACGAAGAATACATGAAGAAAGAAGAGCTGAGGCAGAAGAACGTGCGAATTTAACAAGACAAAATCACGAATTAAGGATGGAGAATATCATATTACAGAATAGAAGATCGAGAAGTGTTACAAAATCATATTCCAGATCGACTAGAAGAGAAATGAGGCAAAATTCACCCGCGATCAATGCTGGAAACAATATTCAAGAAGAAATGTCAAATCCTAATGAAGAATATCGCGAAAATAGAGAAAGAAATGATGATCGTTACATTCCACAAAATGAAACTTTTGATGATGGGCAAATTGGAGGAAATCAAGAGAACGGGGAAAATCAGAGACAAAATAACCAAGATGGCGAAGGAAATCAAGAGGAAGGAAGAATAATTTTACATGTGAGAAAAACTAAAAGAAATCAACAGACGATTGAAGAAGAAATTGAAAGACATAATGCTGAACAAGCACGTTTAATCTGCGAACGTGAAAGATTGAGAGCGGAAATGGAAGAACAAGAGTTTCATGAGACAATTCGCCAAAACAATCATGACAATCAGGAAAGAAGGCATATATAAAACCGGAATAACGATAATCTCAATCAAGAGTATGGTAGAATAAAGAGAACGGATGAAAGACAGAGAATTAAATTGATAATAAATGAACAAAATTATGGAGGGGAAAATGAACGACATCATCATTTGCGAATTCAAGATAGGGATGAGGAAGAGAATCGCAGAAGAAGACGAGATGAGGATAATGAAGAAGAGATACAAAATTTCGCAAGAGAAGATAGACGTGAACGCAGAAGAAGAGAAGCAAAATTAAAGAGACCAATGGGTCAAGATTCAGGTGTAAACAAATCTTGAAAGAATTAGAAGAAATGAGAGGAATGCTAAATAACAGAGGAGAAGTAGGTAGAAGACAATTGGATGAAGCAATAGAAGAAGCTGCGAAAACTCCATTTACAAGGGAAGTACAATTAGGAGGAATACCACCGAAATGCAATTTGCCCGCATTAACCATTTTCGATGGAACAACTTGTGCAATTCAACACATTAAAGCTTATGTGAGGTGCATGTTACAATGGGAAAATCATGATGCGGTATTGTGCAAATATTTCGCATCCAGCTTAACAGGAGAAGCGTTAAAATGGTTTGAAGGTTTACCAAAGAATACAATAACCTCCTTCAATCATTTGCAGACCACATTCTTGGGGCATATATAAGTAATAATTCCTCACGACCTGGTATAGAAGATGTGTTTGGATTAAAACAAAGGATTGGCGAAAGTTTGAAACACTTGACTAAAAGATGGAGAACTATGTGTAGCGAAATGGCTGGCCGTGTAGATGAGAGATATCTCATATTATCATTTATCAATGCTATGTTTGCAACAAACCTGTTGTATGTCCAAATTTTCAGAGTCAAGAATACGATTACAATGACTGAATTGCGAGAACTTCAAGAAGAATACATTGCTTTAGAGGAAAGACAAAATGAAATGGAATCATATCCAGTTGCGAACACCAGCTCACAAACAGCGAATGCAAGCTTATTACCCAAGCTAATAAACACAGTGGCGAATACTTCGCAAGTACAACAAGAAAAGGTGACAGTAAAATCAGCAGAAGTTGGTAGCTATGGGAGTCGAGATCAAGAAGAGTATGAAAGAGAAAGAAATTTCTACAGTCGTGGAGGAAATAACAAGATTCAAAGACTCGATCAACCGCAAGAAACTTATGGAGGTCAAAGACCAAACTTTAATAGAGGACAAGGAGGTCACAAGGTAGTATGGGAAGAAATCAAGATGCCACCTCTAAATGCAAGTGTGGAGAAGATATGGGAAGCTATAATCTTGATGGAGAATATACCAACACCATGGAACATGGGAACGGAACCACCTCCAAATCACAGAAGTCATGAATTTTGTTCTTATCATCATTTTCATGGACATACCACAAACGATTGCAGAAATGTAAAGAGAATTATTTTGAGAATGATAGATCAAGGAAAACTAAACGACTTTCTGGTAGGGCATCCGCAACTCAACCATTACCACCACCGCCAGAACATCACAAAGTGAATACGATGAAAAAAAAGAAACATTCTTCATAGAAGTTGGTGCAAAAGCAAAAAATCTATTCTGTCACTCTATCGTACATTCATATAAGACAATTGAAGATTTTCATGATAATGTTTTGAGTAGAGTGTTCGCAAGAGATAATAATGGAAGAGAAATTATGAATATGTGAAAATCTCTATTAGATGAATGGCAGAAACAGATCATTTCTTTTACCGCAGAAGAAATTCCCGAAGGAGAAGAGGTGCATGACAATCCATTGGTAATAAAATTAGAAATTAATCCAAAACCGAAAAGATGAGGATGATGAAGCTGAAGATTCATGGGCAATCAATAGAATTCTAGTCGATACTGGAAGCTCTGTGAACATCTTATTTTATCATACTTATAAAACCATGGGTGGAAGAGATGATGATCTTATACCATCAACATATAAGATATATGGTTTTAATGGTACTGCTAACAAGCCTAAAGGGGAGGTTACTATGCAAATTCCATTGAAGGGAATATCTTCTGAAATCTCATTCTGTGTCGTTGATGTAGAATCACCCTACAATGCATTAATTGGTCGACCTTGGCTACATGGGATTCTAGGTGTAGCTTCAACTTTCCATCAATGCATCAAATTCCCTCACCCCAATGGTGTAGGAATCATAAAGGGAGATTGGGTTGAAGGAAAGAAATGTTACGAAACTGAGATAGAATCTTGCGAAGGAAGAGCAAACAAGAAGGAAAACTGGCGACACAAAATCAAGGATGTACAAAGAAGTGAGAAGTTGATGGTGGATACAATCGAAAAGAAAGGAAAGAGATGTTCAAAAATGCTAGCTCAGGATAAAAAGGATGAACATACCATTACCAAGGAAGCAGTAGCAGAAAATCATAAAGAAGCAGAGGAGGCAAAAGTAATAAAACAAGAAATGTATGAATGATTAAGTTGTTGCGATAATCTCGCAATAAGTAAAATTCTCAAAAATACATTTGATTGAACAACAAAATTGAGATTGCGAAATTCAGATACAATATTATGAATTGCGAGACTCTCGCAGAGATAATGAATTTTACAGAAAATAATCAGAAAAGAATGACAAAAGAGAAAGAGGCGAACCTTTATGGCGTACACCCTAGTTCGCGAATAAATTTCGCAAGAGGCAAATGTAAGACCTAAAGTACGTCATATTAGGGGGTACCTGTTACATGGCTCAGGGAAAGGCTACACCGCCACCGGAACCTGAGTCATGGAGATTTGGGGTCAATAAGCCCATCCGGGAGAGGCACCTTGGATTCTCAACTTAAGCATATGACTTAGGTTGGGCGACTAAGGTAATAAGGACTCTCCCAAGGAGTGCAGAATCTGATCAAGGCGCCGAGGTACACGGTTGAGTCAAGGTGCCGGGGCGTTTGAAGCGTCCTTGCCATTCTTGACAAGTCTTGGCTTATACTGCACTCGGCCTGAAGAAAACCCCACTTAGGGTGCAGTCTCGTAACCATAAGCCCTATAGGTAAAAGGGATAAGAGGCTGCGAAAAAACTGGTTGTTGTTAAGACTGGATGGGAGGAGCTAACCTTGTATGGTAGAAGTACGCCTCCTTGAAGGGGCAACCAGGGGGAGATAAGGGCGGCACCCTCCATTAGGGAGCTGATAAGTGTCTTAAGACGCAAATGTCATGAGGCTTTTTATTCGCAAGGATATTAAGGCTTGTCATATTTGTGCAACAATCCTGAAGAGGCAATAATACAAAAGAAAAATATAAGACGAGATCAATGGGTTTTCGCATGAAAGTGCGAAGACGTCCTGCGATTTCGTCGCAAGACGGCAATGTCATGGGGCTTTATTTTCGCAAGAATATTTAGGCCTGTCATATTGTCGCAACATTCCTGAAGAGGCCATAATACAAAAGAAAAAGTTAAGGCAAGATCAATGGGTTTTTGCATGAAAATGCAAGGACGTCCTGCGATTTTGTCGCAATGACAAGAGGTGGCATAATAAGACCTTTAATTAGGAAGGAAAATAAGACCACACAGGAATGAGATTTTGAAAAGAAACAAAATCACTTCGCAAAAGGCTGAAATTATACAATAAGAAAATTTTATGAATCTCTCATTTGGATTCAAATAACAGAGGCAAGTATGGGAATGTATGAAATTAGAAAATGTTATTTATCTCCATATGAGAGATTTACTCAAAAATTCAAGAATTAATAATTATATTGATTAATTGTATTGCAAAGAAGAATTGTTTTATTCATGCAGGTTAAAATGAAGAAACCAAATATACAGAAAGAAGAAATAAGTGTACAAGTATTACAAAGAATCAAAGAAAGAAGTAAAGACTATTTCTTGGTTAATCCTCATTATCTTCACCAGACTTGTTTCCTTCTTCATCTGCGTCAGAATCTTTATCACCATCAGAACTTCCATCACTATCAGATTCTTCATCGTCAGCTTCGCTATCAGAGATAATCAAACTGGGAGTATTTGTGGGATTTCTTCTAAAAGACAAGGATAATCAGAATGTGGGATATTATGATCATCACAAACCATCTGGATGGTTTGATTGCGAAAATGCATAGCGTCATTCTTAAAATTCTCAATGGATTTGATTTGATTCTTCAATCTAGAATACTTGTCGTTGCGAGAAGAAAGATTCTTTGCGAGTTCCTCTTTTCAGCTTCAAGTTCTTCAATCTTTTCACGATATTTATTTTCAGAATCTGCGAACAAAAGGCAACCAATTATTAACTTGATGAAAATTCATAAGAAGCAAAAGATTAGTAAAGAAGAGCAATTAGCAACCTTCTCTGTCAGAAATCATGTCTCTAATCAAGGCTGTATGTTCAACTTGGAGACTAACATTTACGCCTAAATCTTTTCTAGCATCATCTAAAATTTTCGCAGCCCAGACAAATTCATCCTCACTACTTATGAGAAGACGAGAACGAATTTGATTTTCCCTTTCGCAGAGTTCAATATTCTTGCGGTTAGCTTCATCTCGCTCAAGTTGAACTTCAAGGAGAGCCTCTTGGAATTTCGCTAAAGCCTTGGCACCTTGATCAGAGATACGATCCTTATCATCTATGAGACCGCTAATTTTGGTTCTTAATTCATTGGTTTTCTCTTTGGAATCAATAAGGAGACGCTTAAATCTGTTGGCTAAGCCTAAACTGGATCTATGTTCAATCTCTAAGACGAAATTTCGATCTAAGTTCATTTAGAGAAAGAGATGAAATTCTATCATTTGAGAAGCTATTTAAAGAATTGTTAAGGCGTTCAAGAAGGGTATCATTATCCAAGGCATTAGGAAATGAGCGAAGAAGGGTAGCTTCATCAGAAAGACCATAAATGTCTGCAAAAAGGATCATTTAAATAAGATAAAACAACAGAATGAATGAATAAAGAGAAAAGAAGAGCAACATACCGTAAAGCTTATTATTGGCTTGTTGAAGACTAGAAATTTTATTCTTATATGAGGAAGAATAAATTTCTAATTGCCTATTTTTCTCGCGAAGACTTTTAACTTCAGCTTCCAAGTCCTCATTCTTTCTGCGAAATTGAAGATTTTTTTTTTCAAGATTTTCGGGTCTTCTCTCTAGATCTGAGGCAACAACAAAAGAAGCTTTTCCAGCCTGCAAAAATAAATAAATAAAATATTAATATAGAAAGAGATTTTGAGTTATAATAATGAAAAAGTAAAAAGATAAAAGTATACCAGACTATTGAGAGAATGCAAGAAGTCGGGAGTCACTAATCTAGAAACTCCGCGAAGAGAGTTATCACCATCCAGTAAAGGGACATCACAAAGGGTAGCGAGATCTTTGCAGGTATTTGCGAATTGGTTATCTCCCATCCCTTATAGAGAATCAGAAAAGAGGCCAGAAAGCTTAGCCATAGAAGATTCAGGTGGAGAATCTTCAGTTGCAGCAAGATCATCGTTATCTTCATCATCCTTATCATTTTCAGAATTTTCGTTAGGAAGAACATTTGAAGGAGAAGGAGAACGAAATTTTCTTTTCTTTGGAGGAGGACCAGTTGATTTTTACCTGCGAAGAGTACCTTTACCTTTATCAACAATCTTCGCAGCATCAACAGATTCTTCTACTTCAGCAATAACCTTCACACACACATAGAAATAAGAAATGGAAGCATAGAAGTAACAGTACTATTTAAAGTCATAAAAGAAAATTTCTTACCTCATCTGTGGAAGCGAAGAGCTAACAGAGTACTAGATTTCCCAGTCCTGTTATAACTATCTTTTAGTTTTTGGATCTGCGGAATATCGCAAGAGTTAGCGAACATAATAGTAAAAATCAATAAATAAGTATAAAATGAGTTAAAGGGAAGAAGTATACCTCTTTCTCCTTCTCGGTTCAGGAGAAAACCCAAGGTTGATATGCAGCGAGATTCGCAGGAAGAACGTTTGATACAGCAATGTAAGGACCCTTTAGCATTAAAGGAAACACACACCATTTGTCATCTTTGGATTTGCGAAGAGTTGTGTTTTTACCAGAATGCCAGTCAATATCTTGCATAAGAATTTTGGCTTCATCAATGTTATCTTTTCTTCTTAATCGAATACCCCAGCGAGTATTCTCTTTCTTCATGGAGATAAGTTCGTAGTTTTCAAAAAAATTCTCCACTGTATATTTCTCAGCAACTATCTCTAGGTCTGCGAATTTTGGATGCCTAAGTTCTTTGGAGTAAATATATCCTCTACCAGCACCACGATTAGCAAACTCTAGCATCAGACGGATGCAGTCCCCACTTAGTTGGAAAATGGCTCGCGAAAACCCCGGATGAGCGAGAATTTCATAAAATAAAGGATTGTCTGGGTTATAAAGAGGAATAGGGAGACCTGCGAGAATTTGACCTAGCGAAATTATGATTGATTCATCATCACAATTTTGATTGGAGAAAAGCTTGGCAGAAAGAATTGATTTGGCATTCACACCAGGAATGGGGGAGAGTGTAAGACCTTTATTAGCAAGATATTTTTGGACATCTTGTAGATTCTTCTCATATCTATGACCACTTGGAGCCATGATTGAATATAGAGTATGGGAATGTATAGAAAGTAAAAGAATTGAAGGAAGAAAAAATTACAGCAGTAGAATTTGCAGAAGAATGATAGAGTTGCAGAGATGAGAGAATAAAAATAGAAGAGAAAGTAAAAAGAAAAGTGGAAAGAGGGAGGGAGAAGAGTATATAAAGAAAATTTACTTCTCGAAGAAATAAACACCATTAAGACGAAGAGATGTGAGCGGTTGAAAGGTGGTGGTTACAAAAGACGTGTCAAGAAATAAATGGAAGAGAGAGTACGTGTGATAAATGTGGAATATAAAAAGATAAGCAGTTGCAGCATTTCTCACATCATTCTCTACTTTGCAGAGAAGATATGAGAAGAGGAAAGATGTAGGATTAGAATCTAGCAACAATTATGTCTCAGCGAAATTATCAATGGTATTGTACAATAGCGTCGCAGAACAATTTCAGAAATGACGTCAGCAAGGATCATGAGAAAAATGTGATAGTATTGCGAAAATTAGAGAGCTTGCAAAATTAACATTTGTAAGGTTGCGAGAATGTCGCAAACCACATCCGAAAATAAAGGACAGATTAGCTGTCATCCACGATGCATTTCCTTATAAATAGTCATTCGAGTTGTAAAGAGGGAGAGAGATCTTTTTGAGTAAGAATCAAGTAAATAGGAGAGAGAAATTCCAAAGCAGAGATCATTCTTGACTTCTTTATCTTTCTTGTAAGAACATTCAAAAATTAATCAATAAAATTAAGAGTGTAAACCTAAAAATGAGTTGATCAAAAATGAAATCATATGAGGGGTGTAGTGTAGGATTTCCTGCAACTACATAAAAAGTCAAAGAAATTACAGAATCAGTTGAAGTTATCCCAACTGTTACTGATCCTGACATTTCTAGTGACGAGGAGAAGATCAATGATCAAGGCATCCCTGATGAACAAGAACGTGTTCCTCCACGACATCTCTGGGTTCAAAGGAATCATGATCCAAACAGTATTATTGGAGGAAGAGATTCTACAGCTAAAACTAGAGGACAACTTCAAAATATTTGCAATTTTGGTTGTTATCTTTCGCAAGTAGAACCAATAAATATTGATGAAGCTCTGAACGATCCCTTTTGGGTGAATGCTATGCATGAAGAGTTAAATCAATTTCAAAGGCAAGATGTGTGGGAACTTGTACCTTGTCCCTCCAATATCAATATTGCTGGTACCAAATGGATATTCAAGAATAAGTCTGACGAATTTGGAACGATTGTCAGAAACAAAGCTAGACTTGTCGCTCAAGGATATTCACATATTGAAGGGATTGACTTTGACGAGACCTTTGCTCCCGTGGCACGCCTTGAGTCCATTCGTCTCTTGTTAGATCATGCTTGTTTTCTTAAGGTTAAGCTGTTTTAAATGGATATAAAATCCGCGTTCCTTAACGAAATCTTAAAGGAAGAAGTCTATGTTGTTCAACCAAAGGGGTTTGAAAACCCTGATTTCCCAGATCATGTGCAAAAGCTCAAAATGGCATTGTATGGGTTGAAACAAGCACCTAGAGCCTGGTTTGAAAAACTTACTACTTCTCTCATTAGAAAAGGTTTTTCAAGAGGCGGAGCTGACAAAACGTTGTTTACCAAATGGATTGGGAAAGATGTTGTTATTTCTCAAATCTATGTAGATGATATCATCTATGGATCAACTTCTGAAATTTTTGCAAAGGACTTCCAAGCCTCTCTTGCTAAGGAATTTGAAATGAGCAATGTTGGTGAATTAAAATTCTTCTTAGGATTACAAATTCAACAACATAAGAATGAAACTTACTTATCCCAAGAGAAGTATGCTCGTGATCTTGTGACAAGATTTGGCCTGGATAAGTGTTCTCCAAAATTAACACCTATGCCCACCACTGGTAAACTACATAGAGATGAGAAAGGAGCAAAAGTGGATCAAAAGCTGTATCGATCTATTATTGATAGCCTTTTGTATCTTACAGCTACTAGACTTGATATTTGTTTTAGTGTTGGTTGTTGTGCCAGGTTTCAGACAAATCCAAAGGAATCTCATCTTGCAGCTGCAAAAAGGATCATTCGATATATTAATCACACTGTCGGGTATGGTTTATCTTACACTTTTGATACTAACACTGATTTATCTGCATATTCAGATGCTGATTGGGCAGGATGTGTCGAGGACAGAAAGTACATCAGGGGGTTTCTGCTGCGTAGGACTGAATATTGTTGCTTGGCAGTAAAAAAAACAAAATTCTCAATCCCTGTCTACATGTGAAGCAGAATATATTGCTGCTGGTTCATGATGTACTCAACTCCTATGGATGAAATAAATGATATCTTATTATGGAGTTGATACTGGAATAATGAAGATCTTATGTGATAACTCTAGTGTGATTGGAATCACTGAGAATCCCGTTGAGCACTCAAGAACAAAGCACATTGACATAAGGTACCATTTTATTCGTGATATTTATGAAAACGTTATCATAAGTATGGAATTTGTGCCTTCCGAACAACAATTGGCTGATATTCTTACCAAACATTCCAACACTTGCGGCAGTCTATTGGTGTTGTTTTGGTTCATTAAGCGTTTCTATAACTCTTGCCCTTGTGCTTATCTCTATCTTTTGGGAAATTGAGTTTGAAACTCCAGTAGGTTACTTCAGTTCAGTAGGGTTGTTTTCTGTCTTGTTAGTGTCATCTTTTGTGTGTGTCAAAATCCTTCGTTTCTCTTGAAATTAAGGTCGCTCGTTGTTGTTCCCTTGGGAATGACATCTAATGGGGGAGAGTTCTTTTGAACTTTTTCTTAATGGTCATATCTTGAGGGGTGTGCAGCTGTGGAATTTTAGAAGGGTTATCTTGTATCTTTAAACTCCTTGATGAATGTTGTTAGCTTCGGCTATATGATTGCATCTAAATAAGATGATGTGTGTTTCTTTCTCTCAGTCATGAAATATCTCTTACGGAAATTTCATTATGATCCCGTTCTTGTACCTTTGCCAATCTTATTGACAAAAAGGAGAAGAATTAATATGTAGTTCACACTACAAATATATATGGTTTTCGGATCATTGTGTAAGGGGGAGTGGTTTTCATGTGAGATGGAGTATTGACTAAGGGGGAGTGATACATATCACCATAGTATTATTGTTGAAGTTGTGATACAATTGGACTTTGACACTGTGTAATAATACTATGACACTGTATAACAATGATCGAGACCGATGCTTTCTCATTGTTATAGCTACGGATCTTCAACAATGGTGATGCTAAACTTACAACCTTTGGGATCATTGGAGTACTTGGAAGTGCTGAAGATTTCGAGGAATGTTGAAGATTAGACATGTGGAATAGGAGCTACTAAAGTTTCATTATCTTTTTTGTCTTCCATATGTATTAATAGTTTTGTCGCTAAAATTGACAAAGGGGGAGATTGTTAGAGCATTGCTCGGTCAAACTTGCATGCATTGCTATCTCAAGCATGTTTGTCAATGTTAGTGATCAAAACTATAAGTCTTGATTTCTAGTCTCTTATAGCTAAGTCTCGGACTAGGATAGTAAGTGTAGTTCAGCTCAAGGACTTCATCGCGATTCATCATACAAGTAGAAGATCTACTCAAGGAACCGATGGAACTACTCGAAAAATAGATATGTGGAGACTTGAACTTATCTGTCACTCAAAAGTCTATCTATTCTATCTCCTACTCTTTGAGACAAAAGTCGTAATCTATATATATAGACTAGATCATACACATTTGGTATTTAGAGCTGAGTATACCTCATCTATCTATATCTCGAAATACGTGTTGGTAAGCTTTTTGCTTCGACCAAGTTTATCTTTACCTAGTGACGAAAGTCATGAATGTTTCAATCACTTTGAAAATTGCTTTGACGAGAAATAGTGTAACAACTATATAACGTCCTCTAAGAATGTTTCAATGATTGGAATGAGAGTTTAGATTACATAACTAATGGATTCCTTGAACCGAAGTTTTCGAACTTTGTTGATCAAGAGAACCGGAAGTATGGAAAGTGCCAAGTCCGCGAACCCAGTCCGCGAACCGGCGTAGTTCTCGAACCCGAGAATTTCTTCTGGAGTTTGTAAACTCTATCCAGTGTCTTAAGTCCGCGAACCTAGTCTGCGAACTTGAGAAGCTTATATATCTAAAGATGATTTCTGAAATTAATCTTAAAATACTAAGGAATGCATTTGCAAACCGTGGCTATTAAAGTTCATGAACCGATTCGAGTGAATCAAATCACCTTTGCTTCAATTGTGTCTTGTGTAGTTACATAAGGTTTCCTTGCAATTGAACAACTCTCTTAACTAGTTCATTTGAGTCAATTGAACTAGTTATGGTGAAGAAGAACATGGTTGGTAGGAAACGCTCATATGGTTTACCTCTTTGGGTAGACTATTGTTGAACCAAAAATGTACACGTTTGGGTGCGGTTAACAAACCTAGAAGCGTACAGTCATTTGTGTATGACAAGCTAAGTTTTCGATCTAATAGGCAATATATAAAAAGTAATCACAAACACCTTCATCTCATTGTTTGTGATTCCACGACATCTTGTTTCGCTACCATACGATTAAGATTGTTGTGAGGTGATTGATTAATCTAGGTTGTTCTTCGGGAATATAAGACCGGATTATCAATTGGTTCCTATTCACCTTGATTATTATCAAAAGACGGAACAAAAACTTTTAGGGTTCTCTGTGGGAGATAAAATGATCATTTGATAGACTTGTCTGTGTGAGACAGATTTGTTTATTGTTAAAGCCTGCGATTTTGGGTCGTAGTAACTCTTAGTTGTGGGTGAGATCAGCTAAGGGAATCAAGTGCGCAGTATCCTGCTGGGATCAGAGGCGTAGGGAGTACCACTGTACCTTGGATCAGTGGGAGACTGATTGGGGTTCAACTATAGTCCAGTCCGAAGTTAGCTTGGAGTAGGCTAGTGTCTGTAGCGTCTTAATACAGTGTGTATTCAATCTGGACTAGGTCCCGGGGTTTTTCTGCATTTGGGTTTTCCTCGTTAACAAAATTCTGGTGTTTGTGTTATTTCTATTTCCGTATTATATTTGTTTATATAATTGAAATAATACAGGTTGTGCGTTTGAGTCAATCAATTGAAAATCCGACCTTTGGTTGTTGATTGATATTGATTGATCCTTGGACATTGGTCTTTGGTACCGTCCACGTTATTCCTTGTGTTTGATTATAGACTCGCTGATTTCTATTAGCTTGAGTGAATCAAAACAAGAGAGAGATATTAACTCCTTGAGATACTTTTATCTAGATTGAGTCTGACTGTCTAGTTGATTCTCTAGTAAGTGTTTCGGATTTAGTCCATACAGATTGCTAACCGAAATATTGGGTGGTGTTGTTAGACCCCCTCTTTTTCACATAGAGTCAGGTCGCTACAAACACAGACTGATAAGGTCTTTAAACGTGTTTGCCTGCTCTGATAACCAATTGAAAAAGCGGGGGTCTAACAACCACCCCCAATATTTCGCTTAGCAATATGTATGGACTAAATCCAATATACTTTTAAGAGAATCAACTAGACAGTCAGACTCAATCTTAATAAAAGTATATCAAAGAGTTATATCTCTCTTTCTCGATTCAATACTTACTCAAGCAAATAGGAATCTGCGAGTCTAATTGAATAAAAGATAAATCACTTGAACATCAACAACCAAAGGTTGGGTTTCCCAATTGATCGATTCAACGCACAACCTATGATATTTCAATTATATAACAAAATATAATGCGGAAAAGAAATAACACAGACACCAAAAGTTTTGTTAACGAGGAAACCGCAAATGCAGAAAACCCCGGGACCTAGTCCAGATTGAACACACACTGTATTAAGCCGCTACAGACACTAGCCTACTACAAACTAACTTCGGTCTGGACTGTAGTTGAACCCCAATCAATCTCACACTGATCCAAGGTACGATTGCGCTCCTTACGTCTCTGATCCCAGCATGATACTACGCACTTGATTCCCTTAGCTGATCTCACCCACAACTAAGAGTTGTTACGACCCAAAGTCGAAGGCTTTAATAAACAAATCTGTATCACACAGAAAAGTCTACGGTATAGATAAATCTGTCTCCCACAGAAATACCCATGCGTTTTTGTTCCGTCTTTTGATAAATCAAGGTGAACATGAACCAATTGATAACCCAGACTTATATTCCCGAAGAACAGCCTATAATTATCAATCACCTCACAATAATCTTAATCGACTAGCGAAAGAAGATATTGTGGAATCACAAATGATGAGACGAAGGTGTTTGTGACTACTTTTATATCTTGCCTATCGAAGATATCAATATCAAGACAATATTACGATTGTACTCAAATATGATAGAAACAGCAAGATCAGATCACACAGCTACAAGAAAGTAGTATCTGTCTGGCTTCACAATCCCAATGAAGTCTTCAAGTCGTTAACCTACAAGGTCTCGAGAAGAATCCTAAGGTTAAAGGAGAATCGACTCTAGCTAATACAACTAGTATCACACAAGAGGTGTGGGGATTAAGTTTCCCAGTTGCTAGAGTTCTCCCTTATATAATCTTTCAAATCAAGGTTTGCAATCAATGATAGCTTAGTAACAAAGCATTAAATATTCACCATTAGATGAAAACCTGATTAGATTCAAGCTAATATCTTTCAACCGTTACATCGAAACTTAGCTTGTTGCAGACAAATAAAATGCACGTTTTTAGGTTTGTGTAACCGTACCCAAACATGTAATCAGGTTTTCATCTAATCAGGTTTTCATCTAGTTGGTTCAACAGTAGTTAACCAAATGGTTAGCCATATGAGCACTTTCATATCAACCATATTCTTCTTTACCACAACTAGTTCAAAAGACTCAAATGAACTAGTTAGAGAGTTTTTCAATTGCTTAGATCTTTATAATAGACACAATTGAAACAAAAACGATTTGATTCACTCGAATCGATTCATGAACTTTATAGCCATGGTTTGCAAACTTGCATTTCTTAGTTTATATAAGTTTAAGTTCACGAATAATTGTTTTTAGAAAATAACCAACTTAAATACGCGGACTGGTACGCGGACTTAAGTACCCGGAATAAGTTTGTTTTCAATTCACAAACTCCAGCAGAAATTCTCGGTATGAGAACTTCCGACAGTACGCGGACTTGGTTCGCGGACTTGGTACGCAGACTCTTGTTCCTGTTTTCCTGAGCAACAAAGTACGCATACTTTGGTTCAAGGAATAAGGACTTATACACGTATGAGTTACCTCACAATGTTTATATCCAACCATGGTTATATAATCTAAACTCTCATTTCAATCATTGAAACATTCTTAGAGGACGTTATATGATTGTTATTCACAAACCATTTTTCGTCAAAGCCATTTTCAAATAATTGAAACGTATCATGACTTTCGTCACTAGTAAAGATGAACTTGGCCAAAGCGAAAGCTTACCAACACATATTTTGAGAAATAGATAAGCGAGATAAACTCGGCTCGAAATAGCAAATGTGTATAATCAAAGTCTATACAGCAAAACGACTTTTGTCTTAAGATAGGAGATATAGTAGATACTTTTGAGTGATAGATAAGTTCAAGTCTCCACATACCTTTTAGTCGATGAAGTTCCACCAGTTCCTTGAGTAGTTCTTCGTCTTTGTATGATGATCTCCATGGAGTCTTGATCTCAACTACACTTTCTATCCTAGTCCGAGACTTAGCTATAAGTAGACTAGAAATCAAGACTTATAGTTTTGATCACTAACATTGACAAACATGCTTGAGATAGCAACACATGCGAGTTTGACCGAGCAGTGCTCTAACATCTATATGCCCACTCAACATCAACTTGCAGACCTATTTATCAAAGGACTTCTCAGGCCTCGGTTTCAATTTCTTTCGTCCAAGCTTTCACTTCGGGATGCTCCACGTTCAGCTTGTGTGTGTGTGGGGGGGTGGGGGGGAGGGTTAACGCAAGACCTTGTTGGTGTGACCTAGGACTAACCTGCTATGTATAGGATGTGTCTGTAATGCTGTATAATATTGCTTACTTGCCTAATGAGCAACCTATGTATTCTTGATTAATATAAATAGCTATCTCAAACCCAGTTTAGGGTTAAGAGAGTTCATACAACTTTAATAGCATGCCTTGTGATCAAATAACCAATGCAATTCAAACACTTGCTCCTAATCAGAAAATTTCTGTGACTCGAAATCTCCAATGTGATGCAAGATCTACATGACTACATACGTTACCCAAAATTTACCTTTTGATAAAATCTGTCACATAGTCCAAATTGGTGCTAAAGAAACCCTAATGGGTGTTTATATAAACGGCAATGAACTTCGAAATACTTCATTACATTTTTTTTGTTTACTTTTATTTAAACGCAAAGATGTACCGCAATAATCTACCATCCCATTCACATTACAAGTTAAGAAATTGGAAACAAAATTTTATGAGGAACAAATTATCAGTACGAGTTAGTCTAAAATAAAGTGAAGGCAGATTGGGTCCCGCAGCCTGCCACAAAAGGCAGTGGGGCATCGGACATCCCCACCTTACTGAACCACCGGGTTGATGGGGCTCACCACACTGCCTCTTACGGGACACACCGCCAGGGTGAGTGTATCACCACAAAAGAGTTCATCAAACTTGTTTTACCGCGTGCGATTGTTTGATAGCATTGGAAGTTGATTTAATTATTTGTCGCTAAGTGCAAGCTTCTTATATTGATCATCAAAGGCCAATTTGATGCTACCAAGTTCCAAGCCACTTTGAGTGAATCTCAATCTGGCGCTTTCGTGTTGGGGAATTGGGCGTGAAACGAAAGTAGAACCGCATTATGCAGTACGAACTTTGACAATTGATATATTGTGACTAGCGTATTTGTGATCAAGGGATACCTAGCTACATCTGAGAAAATAGTCTAGTTAGAATGAAAAGTGGTTACCTCTTTTAATCCTATTAGTTTATTAGATGACTTCTTATGGTATAAGAGCTAGCACTATGGTGCTCGCTATCCCTTCACTATCCCTCTATATCCCTCAAATGTAGGGAAGGGATGGCACAAGGAATACAGGCTTGCTATGGTGCCCTCTCATCCCTTCTCTACACGAAACGAGTACTCAGTACGCGTATGAATAGTGCCAAACGGGTACTCAGTACGCGTATTAGTCAACTTGTTGACTTGATCAAAATCGAGTACTCAATACGCGTTTCATAGATTTAAGTTCACAGTACGCAGAACCAGTCGACCATTCTTCTTTTCCTTCCTCCTTCTTCTCTATTTCTCTCCTCCTCTTTCGATTTGAATACCCTCTCGTGCAATTTTGGAGCTCAAATTCACGAACGCTTTTTGAAATACGGTCGTTCCGATTCCCACCACAAGCTTCCACAAATTTATTAAAAATCACATCCCAAAACTCTTCCTTATCTTCATAACTGCTATAACCAACAACAAGGTACTGAGTAATAATGTGATGATCTTCCAAAGAAGTAAATCTCGTTCTGTGTTTCCTTTTTGGCTTTTGAGTCTCCGACATTGATGAGCAAAACAAAAATTAAAATTCTGACTTAAACAAGAATTAAATTGGAAAGATTTTAGTGAAGAAATCAATTGATGTAGGAAGAAGAAATTGATTTGGTGTGGTTTGAGTAGAGAATTAGAGTGGTATTTATAGGGGATTTTGAAAAAATGGTTGTTGGGATCCGACGGTGTGGAAATAGAGCCGTTATTAATGATGGATGGTTAGGATCCGGTGTGAGAGAGGTGTCCAAAAAAAAAGGTCAAACAAATATAATTCTCGAAACGGGTATTCAGTAGCCGTGTAAAAAGCTATGCGTACTGAGTAGCCGTACCAACGGTTATACGAGTACTCAGTACGCGTAAAGCGTAAAAAAATACGGGTACTGAGTACCCGTGTGATTTCCCTTCCCTATAGGCGTGATCAGATTTGATCAACGGAGTAGGGAAATGTGTTGATATCCCCACACGAGTAGGGATATGAGAGACCATAGCACTTGCGTTTTTTTGATTTTGAGAAGGGATAACTAGCACTATATTGCTAGCTCTAAGAGCTTCAATATGTAGACGTGAGCTTTTTCTTGCTTCTAATTTGGATCAACATGGTGATGCTTCTCCACTGGTAAGGTAGAGGGGGAAGATCCGTCGTCAGGGGCTACGTTTACAACTCCGTTCGGCACCTTATGCAGTGGTCATAGCTCCGGTATTATAGTTAAAATCTGATTTGACACAATATGTTTTCTCGCCACGAGCCCATTTTGAACAACATGACAAAGAGAAAATTGTCTTGATAGTAAACAAGTACTAATTAATGTGATTATTTTTTCATTTAATAATAAGATAATTGGCACTTGTAGGAAAGTAATAAGTGATGGTAACACTTAGAGCTAGCACTATGGTGGGGTTCATCCCCTCCCCATCTCTCATTATCCCTTAAAAACACAAAAAAAAAAACAAGTGTTATGGTCTCTCAAATCCCTATTCATGTAGGGATATTCACAGGGATCTCTACATGGAGGATCACATCTGATCCCGTTTGTAGGGAAGGGAAACCATACGGCTACTCAGTTGTCGTATTTTTTTACACAGTAGTCGTAACATTTTATTTGGTTTTTAAAGTTTTACGTTAAAACTTTTCATTTTCACTCTTTTTTATTACATAAACTCTTTTACCTATTATATCTTCTTTTTTATTTATTATATATCTTTTTGTTACCCTAAAATATCTTTTTTTACCTATATAAATAAATTCTCATAAAAAAGATTGAAAAAAAAATACGGCTACTGAGTAGCCGTTTGGCACTATTCATACGGCTATTGAGTAGCCGTTGCATGTAGAGAAGGGAAACGAGGACACCATAATGAGGATGGCTTCCTTGTGCTATCCCTTTCCACGTATGAGGGATAGGGAAGGGATGAGAGCCACCGTAATGTTGGCTCTAATTACATAATTCGTAGAGCTAAAACAGTAATCATGATATCTTTTTTGCTGTTGTATTGCATTATACATCAAAATGGTGTTACTTCTCCATTGGTAAAGTAGAGGCCAGAAGGTCCATCATCAGGTACAATAACCAAACTCAAAACTTTTTCCGCACCTTCTGCAGTAGTGAAAACTCCACTATTGTAGCAAATATCTGTTTTAACCCAACCAGGACATACACAATTTACACGAAATGTAGGAAATTCTCTTGCCAATATCCTTGTATAAGCATTCAAACATACTTTTGAGATTGTATATGCAGGTAGACATGAAGGCCATCCTTTTGTTTCTAAACGATCTTCTTTGAAATCCTTAAAAAATATGTTCACTATCTCATCCACTCTCTCTTCTGTTAAGCCATCGCTGTCATCCAATATTTCCAAAGCCTTTTTATTGCAGAGATACTAAAATCAACATACGTGAATACATTTGGTGAGAATTATAGAAAAATGGAAAACATTATTCCTCAATCCGGCCAAAGGGTTGGTCAAGATTGGCAACTTAGCCCGTAGTGACTCAAAACCGTTTCTAAGGACATATACAGATAATATTAGAACTGGGGTTATAACCATATGGATTCGTAAGATGTAAGAACATGAGGTTGGAGTAACTACCTTCAGCTTTCCTATGAGGGAGGAAACATTAACAATTCTTGGTGAATCAGAGAGCTGAAGTAAAGGAATAAATGCTTTAGTCACTGATTTGACACCATAGTAATTTGTTTGCATGCATTCTTCTGCTAATTCATAAGTCTCTGTTATCACTTGTTTCAAATTTGGTCGTTTCTCTTTGTTCTGGTCTATCTGTAACAGTGAGATAGTAATCATTTTATCTAACCAAATATGTTGCGATCATCTCACTAATAAGATATGTCAATGGATTGATATCTACCTGAACAAGAGCTTGCACCATTGCCGTGAAACCAACAGCATCAGTTGTTGCTCCAAGAATTCCAGCATTATTCACCTTTCAAGAATTCAAAAGCGGAGTTCAAATATAAATTCAGATTAAAGAACAACTTATACACATTAATCATGCCATATGGAATTTATAGTTATCAAAGTATATCAACAAACCACCTCCTTGGATCATACCCCATGGTCTATGGATCCGTCAACAAGCAACAACATCGATTTTGTTCGCCGACTTTGGTAGCGTTTGCACCTAGTACATATATATGAATAAAAAACTAAGTTATTGGATTCTTCTTACCAAGATATCTAGTTTTCCAAAGTGACTTCGGATGAATTCAGCTAGAGAAGAAATGGTAACTGGATTCATCACATCTAGTTGATGAAAAACAACATTAGAAAGTTCAAAAGAATTTTTGAGCTTCTCAACTACTTCTAAACCCTTGGTTACATCTCTAGCCGTCAACAAAACTGAAATTCCTTTAGAAGCTAGTTGTCTACAAATCTCAAACCCAATCCCCTTATTTCCACCGGTAACAACTGCACACCTGAAAATACAGATAGCAACATGGATAAGAACACATAGTTTCGTTACTAATTCAGCAGATACTTGAGATTACACTTATTTTTCCATTTTACGTACCTGATTTTTGCTTGCATTTCTGTCATTCTGTTTCTTAAAATGTTGCTGGATGATAAGATACTTTTGAGGAAGGAGAATATGTGGTTTGTTGTCGAGGTTGAAAAGTACTGGTTAGTAATTGGATAGAGTTTGTGTTAGACTTTACTTTGTAATACTTGTTCCTGAAGTCTAACCTTTAGAGTTGGTTTCAGAATTTGTGTCGAACTCTAATCCGTAATGTGCATGCATGTATTCATTCCACTGACTTGGATGGCTGTATATGGCCCCAAGGAAAAACAAAAGAGAAAATGCGTTTTATTTGGATTTTTGTTTGAGGGACCCGATCAATATTTTTGTCCGACTGCAACGGACTCAACCAAATGTGATAACATGAATTCCCAAATGCTCTACAACCATAAAATCCTAGGTACGCTCAAGAGTCAAGAGTCAAGTCGCAAAAGAACAAAAAGGGTTGTCAGTAGAGATATGGGGTTGTATGCAACTTTATGTTAATGTTCATTGCTTTCTTTGTGTGGCATTGAGTTGAAGGCCGTGATAATCTAACACTTTTTTTTTTGTTGTTTTTTTTTTGCAAGGCAAAGGTTACGATGTTTTATTGATAAATATAAAAGAGTATTACAAAGATTAAAGTACCCCGATACCGTTTATATTCTGTTACACTTTTCCTTCTAGGATTACCTTCCAGTGGGTAATAAGTTGACTGAATTGGATAAATCTAAACCAATTTGAGGTTGAAACCCATAAAAAGATTGTGCTTTTGATCTCATCAGTGGTCACTTATGCATCTCGTCCCCTTTTTCTTGCCATCACCCTTTGATTTCTTTCTTTCCAGATCACCCATATAATGGCAAAAATTATGAGTTGCCATATCTTTCTCCCTCTGTTTCTTCCTCTTCTTTGTTTCCATGCCAACAATTGTTGTTCCATATCTTTGCCTTGTACCCAATTCTGATTGTAGCCTTTTATGAAATAATTCCATATTTCCGTTGCATAAGAACAATATAAAAAGATATGTTTTGTAGACTCCTCTTCTGTGTTACAAAAGCTGCATCTGGTGTTAGAAATCGTACTTCCCCGTTTGTTTAGATTGTCAATAGTGGCAATTGCATTTTGAAGAACCATCCACATAAAAAGTTGTACCTTAGGAGGCACAAATTTTATCCAAATACTTTTATAAGAGACTTGAGATACCTGCAACATTTGTTCTGAATTTTCTTGAGAGCTTAGGGTTTCATAGCAATCTTTGGTAGAGAATTTCACTCCAAATCTGCAGACAACTTCATCTGGGATGTTGGATAATGTTTTTGGTGATCCTATGTGCATAATCATATTCATGATATTTTGCATTTGCTCCATACTTGCATTCCTTTTGAATTCAATGTCCCATCTTACATTTTGTATCATGTTCTGAATGAATCCATCTTTGTGCGTGGCCTTTTTGTAAGCATCAGGGAATAAAGTCTTAAAATTGTGTGACCCCCTCCATATGTCATGCCAGAATCTAACTGAGGTTCTTTTGTTTATAATAAGAGTTGAATTTTGTTCCATAATTTGTCTTGATTGTTGGATTCCTTTCCAAAAACCTCTTCCATGAGGTGTATTCAGAGTTTTTGCCCACATATCCTCTTCTTCACCTTTTTCTTTTTCTTTAATCACCTTCCTCCATAGTGCTCGTTTCTCCATTCTGAATTTCCAAGACCATTTCGCAAGCAATGATTTATTAGTTAGTCTAAGATTTCTAACTCCTAATCCGCCGTTCTTTTTCGATCTACTTACTCTGGACCAGGCGATCCAATTGATTTTCTTTTTCTCCGATGTAGATCCCCAAAGAAAGTTTCTCATAATTTGAGTGAGCTTCTTTTCTACACAAGCCTGTATATGAATGATGGACATAAAATAAATAGGTAATGCAGCTAAAGTGCTTTTGATTAGTACCAATCTGCCAGCTTTGTTTAGGAATTTCCTCCTCCAGGGTGCAATCTTTTTCTGGAATTTCTCTATGATAACATCCCAAATTATTCTTGTATTACATGTAGCCCCCACTGGCATTCCTAGATACGTGAGAGGAAGCTTCTCAATTTTGCAACTTAGAATCTCTGCACAATCTTTAATTTTATTGTCAGCTCCAATGCTCACCATTGAGCTTTTCTGCAAATTGACGGGCAGTCCTGTGATGGCTTCATAAATGTGCAAGACTAACAATAAACTTTCTACTTCTTCTTTTCTTGCATCTATGAAGACCAATGTGTCATCAGCAAATTGTAGATGGGATATCATCTCCTGGTTGTTGATGTTGAAACCCTTGAACATATTTATTTCCATTGCCTTCTTCATTAATTTGGTAAAAGTTTTAGCTACTAATATGAACAAAAAAGGAGACAAAGGGTCTCCTTGTCTCAACCCTTTTTGTGGACTGAGTCTTTCAGTGGATTGTTCCATTTATAAGTAGAGAGTGTTGAGCTGTAGTAATGCACCACCATATCCATTTTCTCCATTTAGCTCCAAACCCAGAAGCTTGTAATACATGATCTACTGTATGCCATCTTATGTTATCAAACGCTTTTTGAATATCCAGCTTGCATAAGAGTCCTGGTTTTTTGCTTTCAATCTCGAATCAATCAACTCCCCTACTATTAGAATACCATCTAAAATTTGTCTGTCCTTGATGAAAGCACCTTGACTATCTGAGATCAAATTTGGCAAAACAGTCTTGAATCTTTCAGCTAATATCTTTGACACTATCTTGTACAAACTCCCCACCAAACTGATTGGTCTGAAGTCTTTGGGGGTATTGGATTCTTCTTTCTTTGGTATTAAGGATATGAACGAACAGTTAGTTCTCCATGTCGTTTTTTCCTCATAGTAGAACTCATGAATTGCTGCCATCAGATCTGATTTTATTATTTCCCAAGCTTCCTTGAAAAATTCCATAGGATACCCATATGGTTATGGAGATTTATTGTTCTTGAAATGCATAATTGTGGTCTTGACCTCATATTCTTCAATTAATCTTTCAAGACATATTTGATCTTCTGTGGATATTTTTGTGAATTGATTGTTATCCAGCTGAGGTCGTATAGGATGTTCTTCTTGAAAAAGCTTGGTGAAATGATCTGTGAATTCTTTTCTGATGTCTTGCTGACAAAAATTGTCATGTCCATCAATTACAAGCTTGTGGACAGTGTTTTTTCTTCTCCTTCCATTTTCCAAGCAGTGAAAATATTTGGTGTTGTTATCTCCCTCTTGGAAATGGTTGGCCTTAGCTCTAGACATTAACTTTCTTTGATTGTCTGCGCTTATTTGCTTCAGTTTCAGTTTGCATTCCACTCTAGCTATAAAATCTTTTTGTTGAAGAGGGCCATGTTCTTCCAGCAGGTTAAGAACATCTAACTTCTCATTTAAATCCTTCTTCAATGTTTGAGTGCTCCATAAGTTTCTTTGCTCCATCTCTTCAGAATGAATTTCAAATTTTGTAGCTTTTTCGACATAACATAGCTTGGAGTGCCAGTAAAACTCATTGCAGACCACCATAATTGTAAATTTGTCAGAAAATCTTTGTTAAGTAACCAAAAAGCTTCAAAATTATAAGGTGGTTTTTGCCTAATAATGTCAGCAGTTGTGAGCATGATTGGATTATGATCTGACAGTGATCTTCATAATAAATGTTGAGTTAAATGAGGGAATTTACCTGCCAATGAATTGGATACCAGTATTCTGTCAAGTCTGCATAAGAGAGGTTGAGGTTGCATATTTGTCCAAGTATACTTCCCTCAATGCAGTAGCAAATCAATTAGTTCATGTTGTTCCATGAACTCATTAAAAAATCTGATACTTCTCGTTCTACCTCCAGCTTTATTTCTTTCAGCAGCTCTTCTAGTTGCATTCCAATCTCCAGCTAAACACCAAGAATCATGTAGGATCAGAATCTCGCAACAATTATGTCTCAGCGAAGTTATCAATGGTATTGCACAATAGCGTCGCAGAACAATTTCAGAAACCACGTCAGCAAGGATCATGAGGAAGCTGTGATAGTCTTGCGAAAATTAGAGAGCTCGCGAAGTTAATATTTGTAAGGTTGCGAGAATGTCATAAACCATATCCGAAAATAAAGGACAGATTAGCTGTCATCCACTATGTATTTCCTTGTAAATAGTCATTCGAGTTGTAAAGGAAAGAGATATCTTTTTTAGTAAGAAACAAGTAAATAGGAGAGAGAAAATCCAGAGAAAAGTTCATTCTTGATTTCTTTATCTTTCTTTTAAGAACATTCAAAAATTAATCAATAAAATTAAGAGTGTAAACCTAAAAATGAGTTGATCAATAATGAAATCATATGAGGGGTGTAGTGTAGGATTTCCTGCAACTACATAATGGCGCTAGAAACAGGGAGATTGAAGATCGAAAGTTGAATATTGTTGATTGAGAATATTCAAATCAAGAAAGTGATTAAACAAATCAGTGAATCAGTTAGAGAAAAGGTGAATAGAATTAATGAAAATGGAAAAAAATTGGAGTGTAATATGATAACAAAAAGCTTGGTTAATGAATTCCATGAAAACATCAAAGGAAGAATACATAAACGAAATTTTGAAGGAAAGAAAATTATGGCGGTAGAAAAACTTCACCCTTGAAAGATTGGGTAAAGCAAAGAATTGCGTTCATGGCGGAAGAAATACCAAAAGAAAATTTGAACCATACATCTCCGTTGGTTATCACAGTGCCTATTACACGAAAAGAGAAGGAGACAGCAATAAAATCCACAGGAGAATGGATGTTGAACAGAACTTTCATTGATACAGGAAGTTCAGTTGATATAATATTTTATCATGCATTCCGGGGAATGGGATTTAAAGACGAAGAAATGTCCAGTTCAACATATTTTGTTCATGGCTTTGGAAAATCCACAACAAAACCTAAAGGAGAAATAGTGGTACGAATTCCACTTGGAGAAATCGAAACACATGTGACATTGTGCGTGGTGGATATGGAATCACCCTATAATATGTTATTAGGAAGATCATGAATACATGCGATAAAAGATGTGGTATCAACGTTGCATCAATGTATTAAATTCCCCACTCCAAGTGGAATAGGTGAAATCAGAGGAGATGTTGACAATGCGAAATTATGTCATCAAATTGAAGTAAGGCATCATGAAGGACAAGCAAAAAAGAAACAATTTCGCAGAAAATTGGTAAAGGAAGCAAAGAAGGAAGAAGAATTTAGAATATATATGATAAGGGCAAAAGAAGGCAAAGGAATACCCAGCGAAATTTCGGAAGAAGGGGAAGGACCCATAAAAGCAATTAAAGAACCCACACCAGTGGGAGAACCTAAACCCAGTTACACTGCCGCAGAACCAACAAAAGAAATAAATGTTGGGACTGTAGAGGAGCCTCTAATGTTGAGAATTGGAACCAAAATGGATATAGAATAAGAAGAAAGAACTGTCAACTTACTGCGAGAATATAAAGATATTTTCGCAGGAAACATGGATGAGATACCATGAATAGATCCAACAATTGCTTTCCACAAATTGGAGATTAACAAAAATGTGAGACCATTTAAACAGAGAATAAGAAAAATCGAAACAACTTACCATTCCCAAATAGAAGAAGAATTAAAGAAAATGCTGGAAGCAGAAATTATAAGAGAAGCTAAATACACAGAATGGATAGCGAATATGGTCATTGTCCCAAAGAAAAACAAAGGAATCAGGATTTGCATAGATTTCACTGATTTAAACAAAGCTTTCCCCAAAGATAGTTTTCCATTACCAGATATTCCTCAAATGGTGGAATCCGCAGCGGGAAATGATAGGGTATCATCTTTAGATGGGTACAAAGGTTATAACCAAATCCCTCTCGCTGAAGAAGATCAAGAACATCCTGCTTTCTTTGCCCCTAGAGGTTTATACTGTTACACGAAAATGCCATTTGGTTTGCGAAATGCGGGAGCAACATATCAAAGAATGGTAGAGAAGGTGTTCGCAAAATGGATACACAAAACATTAGAAGTATACGTGGACGACATGTTAGTAAAGAGTAAAGAAGCTAAAGACCATGTACAAGACTTGAGGGAGATTTTTGAACAAATGCGGCAGTATAACATTAAATTGAATCCGAGAAGTGTACTATTGGAGTTGCATCGGGAAAATTTTTAGGCTACATTGTATCAAAGGAAGGAATACAGGTTGATCCAGAAAAAGTGCAAGCAGTTCGTGACATGCCAACACCAAAAAATAAATGTACAGAAGTTGAATGGGCTTCTAGCTTCGCTGGGGAGATTCATTTCGCGATCATCAGACAAATGCAAATATTTTTTCGATATACTCAAGAAGGGTGCAAATTTAAATGGAGTGATGAATGTGAAAAGGCTTTTCAAGGAATCAAAGAACATCTTATGAATACAACTATTTTCAAAAGGCAGAACCAGGAGAAGAATTATTGATTTACCTTGCGACAACGTCGCATGCATTAAGTGTGTGTTATTGCGAGTAGACGCAGGAGTGGAGAAACCCATTTATTACATTAGCAAAACTTTTAATACCGCAGAGAAGAATTACTCAAAGATTGAAAAGTTAATCTTAGCATTAGTTTATGCATCATTTAAGCTCCGCATATACTTTCAAGCACACAAGATAAAGGTATTAACAAAAGTACCAATTGAATCAGTGATGAAGAATTCTAAAAGATCAGGAAGGGTGGAGAGATGGAATGCACAAGTAGGCCATTTGATATTAAATATGAAGTTTTGTCTTCACCAAAATCACAAGTTGTTGCGGATTTCTTGGCAGAATTTCCTTTAGAAGAAGATGAAGCAGTAGAAGAAATGATGGATGTAGAAGAAGAACATGGAGATCCAAAAGATTTATTAACAGAACCAAATAGATGGGAAATACTGGTAGATGGATCATCAAATGGAGAAGGAAATGGAGTTGGAATTGTTTTAATTTCGCCAGAAGGAATAAAGATGGCTTTTTCATTCAGATTGGAATTTGCATCCACTAATAATGAAACAGAATATGAAGCTGTGATACATGCATTAAAATTCGCAATAGAAATGAAACTAGAAAACGCCAGGATCACTAGTGATTCGCAGCTAGTTATTCGCCAAATAAAAGGAGAGTATACTACAAATGAACCATCCCTGAAGAAATACAAGAAGCTGGTTGAAGAATTGTCAGCGAAAATCCCAAAAATAAAATGGCACATTTCAAGAAAGGATAATAGACTCGCAGACGCTTTTGCTTTCATCTCAAGTATGATGACAGATCCAACTGCGAGATGCATAAAAATACAAACACTTCTGTCACCATCAATCAAAGAAGAGGAAGATGTGGATGTGATGGTCATAGATAATGAAAAAGAAGAACAAATAAATAATGTCGCAGACTGGAGAATGGAACTTCATGCATATTTGGCGAAAGGAGAAACACCAAGAAATAGATTGGAAACACACAAGTTAAAAAGCCGAGCAACGAATTATGAATTAAGAGATGGGTTGCTATACCGAAAATCCTTTAGTGGACCATCACTCAGATGTTTGACACGAGAGGAAGGAGAAAAGGTGCTGAAAATGTTACATAGTGGAGATGCTGGCAATCATAGTGGAGGAAGATCTTTGGCACATAGAGCAAAAATGCAAGGTTATTACTCCATACATGCATGAAGATGCAAAACAAATATCAAGACGTTGCGAAGATTCAGCGACATGGAAAGAGATACATGCACCAGGAGCACCATTGTCATCTTCAACCAGTGTGGCCCTTTGGAAAATGGGGCTTAGATATTGTGGGGCCATTTTTACCAGGAACTGGACAAAGAAGATACTTAATAGTCGCAACAGATTATTTCACAAAATGGACAGAAGTGAAGGCAGTACAACATATTCGCGACAAAGATATCTTTACATTCATATTCGAAAATATCATTTGCAGATTTGGAATTCCTGCACAGTTGGTATCTGATAATGGGAAACAGTTTGAGGGAGAACATAGAAATGTTACTTAATGCATTCAAGATAAAATGTGGAAAGTCACTCCTTTGTATCCACAAGCTAATGGGCAAGTAGAAGCAACAAATAAAACAATTGCAGATATATTAAAGAAGAAATTGGAAGGACATCACAGATCATGGTGCGAACAAGTACATAATGCAGTATGGGCTTATAATACAACTAGAAGAGAAGCTACTGGAATGTCACCTTTTTGTTTAACATACGGAGTTGAAGCGGTGTTACCAACAGAAGTTGTTATTCCGACAACAAAAAGAGAAGCTTGGGAGAAAAATCTTAGTGCGGGTTTAATTTTAAACAAACTTGATGAATTAGAAGAAAAAGAGAAAAAGCTTTACAACATATGGAGAATTATCAGCGAAGATTAGCTCGAGAATATAATAAACGTGTCAAAATACGTGAATTTCAACCAGGAGATTTAGTTCTGCGAGAAACACCAATATATCAGCGAGAAAATGGTGGAAAATTAGCGAAAAAATGGGATGGACCTTACATCATTAAGGAGATAGTTGGAACAGGAGCTTATAGATTAATGGACCAGAAGGAAGAGATGTTGGTCATAGATTAGACAGACCATGGAACAGATTGTACTTAAAAATATTATCCGTAAGAAGCTTTGAGAAGTTATGAATTCTGAAAGAATAATTGCAATTATCATGACAAAACAAGATCATGATGTGCGAAATTTTCGCAGAGAACAATGACATAAAAGAAAGGGGGAACCTTTATGGCGTACACCCTAGTTCGCGAATAAAATTTCGCAAGAGGCAAATGTAAGACCTAAAGTACGTCATATTAGGGGTACCTGTTACATGGCTCAGGGAAAGGCTATACCGCCACCGGAACCTGAGTCATGGAGATTTGGGGTCAATAAAACCCATCCGGGAGAGGCACCTTGGATTCTCAACTTGAGCATATGACTTGGGTTGGGCGACTAAGGTAATAAGGACTCTCCCAAGGAGTGCATATCTGATCAAGGCGCCGAGGTACACGGTTGAGTCAAGAGTGTCGAGGGAGTTTGAAGCGTCCTTGCCATTCTTGACAAGTCTTGGCATATACTGCACTCGGCCTGAAGAAAACCCCACTTAGGGTGCAGTCTCGTAACCATAAGCCTTATAGGTAAAAGGGATAAGAGGCTGCGAAAACAACTGGTTATTGTTAAGACTTGATGGGAGGAGCTAACCTTGTATGGTAGAAGTACGCCTCCTTGAAGGGGCAACCAGGGGGAAGATAAGGGTGGCACCCTCCATTAGAGAGCTGATAAATGTCTTAAGACGCAAATGTCATGAGGCTTATTATTCGCAAGGATAATTAAGGCTTGTCATATTTGTGCAACAATCCTGAAGAGGAAATAATACAAAATAAAAAGATAAGATGAGATCAATGGGTTTTCGCATGAAAGTGCGAAGACGTTCTGCGATTTCATCGCAAGACGGCAATGTCATGGGGCTTTATTTTCGCAAGAATATTTAGGCCTGTCATATTGTCGCAACATTCCTGAAGAGGCCATAATACAAAAGAAAAAGTTAAGACAAGATCAATGGGTTTTTGTATGAAAGTGCAAGGACGTCCTGCGATTTTGTCGCAATGACAAGAGATGGCGTAATAAGACCTTTAATTAGGAAGGCAAAATAAGACCATATAATAAAACAAACTAATTATAAGCATTCATAACAGATTATTTTTTGTAAGAAAGATAATGAGGGGCAAGTATGGGAATCGATGTACAAGAAGCATTATCTTTCTTATCAACAAAATATTAAAAGAAAAAGTTGACTCCAAAGTCGATTGAAAAATGTATCTCTCAAAAGTGATAAAAATAAGACCGCTCAAGAAAACAAAGCTAGAAAAGAAGCTCAAGCTTCAATATCAATATCAGTAGCAGGATATGACAGAAATTATTTGCCAACATTCTCGCAAGCTTCTCCTTCATTTCGGCTTTGATCTTCGCCATGACTAGCATTTTGATTATCGGTAGCAATTACTTGACTAGCATCTTGATTATCGCCAGCAACTACTTCTTCAGGAGAAATTTCTTTCTCAATATGATTAACACCAGCAGATACTTCTTTAGAAGGAACTTCTTCTTCATCTTCCGGGAAATTATCCTCTGCACCGCTTTCATAATCATAATCACTATCAACAGGACGAGGAACTTCATCATAATCTACTTCTAAAGGATCAATTGATGTAGGAGGAAGAGAGTTGGACAATAAAATGTCATTTACAAGGACTTCAGCTCGGAGATGAACTTGCCGAAGAAGTCCTCTTTGATGATTCCTATCTTGAATATCCTTAAAATAAGCAAGATAATCAAGTCTTCTTTCTGCCCGGTCGCGAGAACCAGTAAGGGTAGAGATGAGTAATGCATTCTCTTTGCGAATTTTAGCATATTTAGCCTCCAAATCAGAAATAGAAGAATGAAGATTCTTCTCAGACTCTGCGAAAAATAGAATACAAAATTTTATTAAGATAAGGAATTCAGAGAAATATGACAAAGGAAAGATAATTAAGGCAGTCAAACTATTATGACTACCTTCCTTTTGCGAAATAAGGTGTTGAATTAAGGATAGACAACTATTCTCCCAATGATCCATTGCGTCATAAAATTTATCTCCAACTAAACCTTTAAGTCGAGACTGGAGATTTTTCTCTTTAGAAACAAGGAAGGCATTTTTCTTCGCAAGAGAAGAATAAGATTCTTCTAATTTGGAATATTGTTCTTTAAGCTGATTTTCCTTCACACTTAAAGCTATTCTACCTTGAATGAGTGTATCTCTTTCAGCGATAGATGATTTTGTTACTTCTTTAAGTTCATTTCTTAAAGAGTGAAGAGATTTCTCTTTGTCAGCACATACTTTTTGAAGAATATTAAGTTGTTGCGAAGATATCGCCATCTTGTTTAAATAAACTCGCTTCTCTTGAGATAAGGTTTTATTCTCATCTGATAAAGTTTCCATCCCTAAATTAGCTTTGGTTAAAAAATAAGAAAGACTTCTTTATCAACACGGGCTTCTTCAACAGCAGATTCAAATTGATATCTCTCCATTACTCGTTTCTGATTTAATGCTTAACATGCGAAAGAGGGATTTAAAGGATAATTAAACATGGGAAGGATAAAACCATCGAAAAGGCAAATTAAAGACATAGATGGGGAAATAATACCTCTTAATTCATCATTCTTCTTGCGAATATTGTCACGATCCAGAAAAACATTCTGAAGTTTCTGATTTTCAAGACGAAGAGCATTACATTCTTTTTCTAAAGCTGTCTGCGAAGCAGCTTTGTCAGAACCCAAATGCTTGCTCAGAATTTCGCAAACATTAGACTTGATGGGATTAGTAGAAGACTTCTTGCCATCATCCAGAATCTCAGATAAAACCTTGAAAGCAATATCTATCCCTTCCACGGTCTCTTTCGACAAAGGAAGAGAACTAGTAGAGATAGAAGGTTGAGAAACATTCTCAATGGGAAGAGAAGAGGTTTCATTCGCAGAAGGAAACATAAGGGGAATTTCAGTCATAGAAAGATCAACTGGAGAAATGAATCAGAGGAAGCATTTTCGCGAGTTGGAGATAAAGGTTTATCTTGCGAATATGTCGCAGGAGATTTGGAAGAAATGAAGTCAGAGGCAGCGTCTTCACGAATTGGAGATAAAGGTTTATCTTGCGAAGATGTCGCAGAAGATTTGGAAAAAATGAGTAGGTGGAAGGGAACATAAGTTGGAACAGCCTTGAGATGGCGAGATTTCTTGTGAGGTTTATGAAGATCTTTATCACCCTGCGAATTACAATCTAGATAAGAAACAGAGGCAACAATAGTATTATTAGAAAAAGATAGTGTTTCTTACTACCTTCTCATTCGCAGACTTTCTTTTGTGTGCGACAACTTTGTGCTGTGATTTGGGATTGTTAGGGTTTTGAACTGTAAATTTAGTGTTGGAGCCGCTTTTGCTGAAATAACAAGAGTATGGGAATCACATAAATAACATCACAAAAATCAATAAACAAGATTAATTTCAAATATATCAATTTCAGCAAAACTTATAAGGAAGAAAAGAGAAGACTAACCTTGATGAATTCATGAAAAATGATAGAAGGGAGATTGTATTGAGGAAGATCACGAACTATGAAGATCTAGTTTGAAGATGAAGAAGAACTTAAAAATATTGAAGAGGAAAGAAGAAAAATTGCAATAATAGAATTTGCAGAAGAATGATGAAGTTGCAGAGAGAATAAAAGGAAAGAAGAAGAGAATGAAAAGAAATATATATAGAGGGAATTTTTCCTCTAGAAAATAAACACGGTCAATACGGAAAGATTTAAGCGGTTAAAAAGTAATGGTTACAAAAGACGTGTCGAGAAATAAATGGAAGAAAGAATACGTGTGATAAATGCATAATATGAGAAGGTAAGCAGTTGCGGCATTTCTCACATCATTCTCTACTTTGCAGAGAAGATATGAGAAGAGGCAAGATGTAGGATCAGAATCTCGCAACAATTATGTCTCAGCGAAGTTATCAATGGTATTGCACAATAGCGTCGCAGAACAATTTCAGAAATGACGTCAGCAAGGATCATGAGGAAGATGTGATAGTCTTGCGAAAATTAGAGATCTCGCGAAGTTAATTTTTGTAAGGTTGCGAGAATGTCGCAAACCATATCCGAAAATAAAGGACAGATTAGCTGTCATCCACTATGTATTTCCTTATAAATAGTCATTCGAGTTGTAAAGGAAAGAGAGATCTTTTTTGAGTAAGAAACAAGTAAATAGGAGAGAGAAAATCCAGAGCAAAGTTCATTCTTGATTTCTTTATCTTTCTTGTAAGAACATTCAAAAATTAATCAATAAAATTAAGAGTGTAAACCTAAAAATGAGTTCATCAACAATGAAATCATATGAGGGATGTAGTGTAGGATTTCCTGCAACTACAAATCAGCTGCCCAACCAGTTAAATCTTCCATCTCTATCCAGAATTCAAGCCTTTCATCATAGTAACAGGGTGAGTACACATTTGATAAGGTCCATTCAAAGTTGTCACTTTTACATGTAAAATTTTGAGATAGAGAGTTAGGCCCTGTCAATTCATCTGTACATATCAATTGCGAATCATCCCATATGGTTATTAATCCTCCTGACAAGCCTCTTGATGGAATTTCCCTCCATTTGTTGTTGTTGTTTCCCCAGATATGATTAATCAACCAATCATTCACTTTCATCGTTTTTGTTTCATGAATTAATACACAAGTTGGTTTGAATCTATGAATTTGGTCTTTGATTGTATCAATTTTTTCTATGGCATTCAGACCCCTTATGTTCCAATCGAAAATTTTAAGATCCATTCAAATTCTTTACTCCCAGTGATATTCCATGTTGTGTTGCCATTTCTCCATTTCCCTGACTATTTTTTTCTTTTTCCATTTTCTTTTGGTATTCAATTGCAATTTTCCTGTGCTTGTTTACAATGCCTATAATCCACCGTTCTAACTTGTTCTTCATTCCCTCCAAATTTAGCTCCCACATTTTCTCTTGCTTCAATCAATAATTCAACAGTGTTATATACATCGATAGGTATATTATCTTCCTCAAGTAGTCTATCATAATTAAAACCGCCGATTGGGGTAGCCGGACTAGCACAACTTGGACGATTAAGAGCCAAAACCAAATTCCTTTCTCTAGTAGCTTGAAAAGTGTAAATGGGTGCAGAATTCGTAGGAGATGGTTCTGTGTTGTTGTTTTCCAATGTAGATTCACCTTCAACCTCCATATGAGTGTTACGTTGTGCTGATGTTTCTTTTCTTTTCTTCTATTTCTTCTCAAAGTTTAGAAACAGACTTTTGATAGAATGAGAATCAGATTTAGTCGTCACAATAGTCTTCTCAATGGTTTCATTTTTGTTTTTCTCAAATTTGAGGAATAAGCTTTTATTTGGGTTATCCGTTGATGTTGTTTCTTTGGGAATAGATTGTTTTGATCCATAGATCCATTTTCTTTTTTTGAATTCTATCTTGATCAATTTCTCCTTCCTCCAGCTCACCGCCACATGTTATTATAAGATTTATTTTATAGATACTTAAATAGGATCGTTGAACTCCATGATAATCACACGATAATTATATACAAGAATAGTTTATACGGAATACCTGGTAGCGTTAATCCATCGTACGTCGATCATCTTTGGGGTAGCGATAATACCTTATGGAGGTCATGGTTTCTCTCTCTTGATCTTAGCTGTAATGAGTTAATCCTTAGATACAATAGTGATGGTTATTGTTTCCCTTTCATAGGTAGAGAGAGGACCAAGTTCCTAGGATTTTATATTAGACATTAGATCTCGATCGTCCATCAAAGAAGAGATATTAGGAAATAATCCCAGAAATGGTAACCGATATAATTTAGCAATAATATTCTCTAATTAACCAATATTATTACATGGCCCAAAGGAATATTTCTATATACAGAAATATTCTTACATTCTCCCGCTAGTCCATGTGATAATCTATTGAACAGTTAATCGTAGAAGAAACATAAGCGCGCATAATATTGGTAAACAAAATCTAATGGTTAAACTTAATACCTTGACCAAGTAAATCACTTATGCGAGTCATGGCCGTGGCACATTGTCATGTTATCAACATGTTCCCTTCCATGTACCACAACACAAATGACTTACTTAACTAGGCCTTAAATTGGGATATCATAATGGTCCAGTGATGTCTTTTAGAAAGATAATTTTTGTTAACATTCATCCATTCTCATAAGCGTACACCAAATATGGATACAGAAATAAATTTTGAAGTAGATTATTAAGAGCTCAATCAATGTTCAAAGTAAGCACATAAATTAGCTGAATTCAATAATCAATTACTCCCACAAACCTAAGATTTTAATCTTTTCTTAAGAGATCTTAAAAGGTAATTGTTCATTAAGTGCAACTGCAGACATAATTGTGCTTAAGCGATAAATGAACAACTATTGTTTCTGAATTGCTTGATTCACGCATATATACTCAAGGTTCATGTGTTTTGTTCCTTTTGTATCATAACGTACTTTAATGCTGCGAAACTAAGACGATAAATTTCAGCAATGTAGAGACAAACCTTAAGTCTCTAAGTATCGCAGTCATAAATATTCAAACTCAATTGTGGGACTAGTATTAATGGATTGTTCCTTTATAGAATCCATACATCCACAAAAATTGAAGTCTGAAAACCCAATCAACTCTTGTTGGGTTTGCTAACGAATTATAAGACATAAGTTAAAATAGTATCTCAAAATTCTTGATAACTTTCCTGTAATTTGTTCTTCGATTCTTCAGGAATTTAGTTAACATATCAACAACTTGTTATAAGTTTCATATCAGAATTAAGACGTAATGAAGATTAAATTTATATCTTCTATCCAACATGAAATAAAATCTGTTAAATATGTTATTATCTCAAAATTCCTCGAATATTCGATATATGCCTTATATGAGAGCTTTAGTAATCCACATGATATGTACATATCACATGGTAAGCTTCATTGACATACTTTATTTCGAAAAATATGGAGACATGCATAAATTCAAGATCACTACTCGTAGGTACTAAGTCTTAATAACATAAAATACCAAGAGTATGAACTTCTCCCACCGGTCTTGAGGCATATGCATGGATTTATAGTAATTTCACTAAAACCAAATAACATTAATGGTCTTGTTGAATTTTAGATATGCGATATTCAGGAGGCTTGCTTAATTTCATACTTTGATTTCTTAAGCTTGTAGACTACATGTTCCTGTCTTTATAAGGAAAAACCTTCTTATTGGTACACGTAAATTTTCTTAAAATTTATCATTAGTAAAGGATATTTTCACATTTGAATAATACAACTCTTAATTCATACCGAGCTATTAATAATACTATAATAATTCTGAATAAGTCTTTCTTTGACACGAGAGAAAAACTTATTTATAATCAATGCATCGTTTCAGAGTAAAATCTTTGACAATAAGTCTTGCTTTATACCGTTTAACATTGCTATTACAGTCGTGTTAAGTCAGAAAGACCCACTTTCATACAACTGATTTGTGTCTTTCAAGCAATTAAACAATATCCGAGACTTGACTTTCAACCAATGATTTTTTCTCACATAGCATCAATCCATTAATCAAAATTGTTACACGTAATATTTGTGAACAGAAAACCGAGTCTTTGCCATTCCATATCAAAATGCAATAAATTCTTGTAAGAAAATCACTGAAACCACATGAATAACTCTCTTTCAATCTCTTTTGAGAACTTCTTAATGCTGGTTCATGTTGTTATGAAAAATATTCTTTATTGGAAGTAGTTATATAATGGAGTATTGGATCAGTAATTTGTGGTATTTCATTATCTAACATTCGGATAATGAGAAGATTCACAATATCTTTAGAAATATTAAATAAAGGTATCATTATCATGATTTCTTGAGCAGATATATCCACTTACTCCCACTGATTATGCCATCATTAACGAATTTATATTTTCGGTTTCAATAAGTCTCATACTACGGTTAGAACGTTAAAGAATATCATTTGGATTATTTAGGAAAACCAATGAACCAATAATAGTTTCCAAATCCAATTTTCATTCTTTGGAATGTAAGCCCTCACCTCCAACTGAAAGGTGATTTAAACTAGGTTTCCAGCCATTCTGGAACAAAGTGTGTCTTTGAAACTTCTTTGCTCGGAAATCTATTTAAATTACACAGTTGTTGAAAGAACATACATTATTCACTGATATGTGGTCATTATGCATAACTCATCATGCTTCTAACCATTTTCATAAAAGTATGATTTTGCCTTTTGTTATACACCATTATGCCAAGGATAAGTTTCCCTTGTGTATTGAGCAACAAATCCAAACTTTTGGAGATACTACATAAAAGATTTAGGATATTATCCTGTTTTGTCATACCTTTCACAGTATTCACCACCTTTATCAGACTTTATGATTTTCACTTTCTCTATAATTGCCTCTCAATTTCAATAATGAATGTTCGAGAAAACATCCACGGATTGTGATTCATAATGCAATTGATAGATGTACACAATAACACGAAAAATCATCAGGTGATAAACAATTTTATCTTCCAAAACATGGACCATTAAAAGTCTACAAAATAATCATAATCAACAATTAATAAGAACAAAAGCTGAAATTTATAATAGAGATAAATGACAATTAAGCTTACAATAGTTTCATACCTTCAATAAGATTCTCCTGTGGGTAAAACCTTATCAAGGAACAATGTGAGACATGAAAAACTTCAGTACATATTTTACCTTCTCATACACACAACATTATGTTTGTTTAATACCACAACTAGAATCACCTGTGGGAGAATCTCGTCCTATCATGTATTAACAAACTCAAATAATTCTAATGTTCAACCTAATACATTGGAATAATAGTCACATGTGGGTAGCTATTATTTTACATGTATATGAAACATTTAGATAAACTTAATGCTTGTTTAAACGTGTGAACTAAAACTACTTGTGAGCAGCATTGTTCTAATCGTTAAGTCAAATTAAAAGGACTCAGAATATACAATACTTACAAGATAAGAGTTTAGTATCACTGTGGTGATAACTAAACAATCCATCAAATATGTACAATTGCAAATATCACACTAACCTTTCTTGTGATATTGCGCAGTCCCACTCAATGATATGGACATACTTGATCTGATCATAAATTTAGTTTATTATAAACAATTATGAGTAACCCTAAAACATCAATCACAAATTCAAAAGCATGCCATACATATATTGTGAAAAAAAAATCAACACCCTATAATCGAAAAAATATCCAAACATAATGAACTTTTTCTTAAACCAAAATCGAGCATGAAGCAAGTCTATAAGTATAGTTCAATAATGAAATTTCGTTGAAGAAAATTCTTTGATGCATCGCTAGTTTAAATTGATACAAGTTTGAAAAATCGTGATGAATAAGGGATATTGTGGATTAAAATGGAGGGTATTAGAATAGGCAATGAACAATAACATCATAAATTTTCACAAATATGGAAGAATTTATCCAAAAATTACCTCAATTTTTTATAGAAGATGCAATAAGTTTTGGATAAAACAACATAATAAAATATTCGTGAAAATCTGAAACATCCATAATGGGTTACTCAAATCGATAATGAGTTAATTTAAGTAAATTTTATATACATTTTCATAAATATAATGATAAACTGTGTGATATTTACTTAATCATGATCATTATTTTTTTTTGTTTAGTAAACACAGTAAAAATTTGCACTCAAATTAGAAAAATAAAGAGAAATAACACTAAACACTTATTAAGACGTAAAGTGATTCATATCCATAATGTATGAAAAGATCATATCCTTCAATATTTTCTTAAACATGTGAACTCAAATCACCTGTGGGTAATTGTTGTTCTAATAGATTTAAGCAAAATAATTTTATAAGCACTTGACAGTGTAACAATTATGACTGGAAATCATTTGACATCACTGTGGTGATTTCCAAACGACTCAAAAATAATGTCATTATTATAATAACTCAATAACTGCTGAACCTTGCTTTATGGTTTCGCATATTCGTGCTTAAAATAAACCTTTTATTATTGTTAAGATAAAACACTCTAGTATCACTGTGGTGATAATAAAGAGTCTCGACATAATAATCTTAGGGACAATAATCTCATGTGATAAGAAAAAAAAAATCAATATTGGGAGAGAAAAATAAATTATAATGAACATACACATAAACCATATCGTAACGCACACTCAAATTTAATAGTGTCAAAAATGGCTTCTATTACAAAATCATTCGATAAAAGATCGAGTTAAATGTTTCGATAATGCGGAAGCAGAATAATAAGTTCAATTCTCTCTATGGTCGTTCGCATATTAAAATCCAAAATTCTTATCTTAAATGGTTTTAAGTACGAAAAGTACTCATAAAACAAAAACGACTAAAAGAAATGGATAGCATGGGAGAATTAGAAGAAGAGCGAGAACCAGAACTAATCAAGAGAGGATACAGAACCGGATATAACGGGACCGGTTGGAAAAGTGAGCCAGGACCGAGTCGGAATATAAGTACTGGATAGGGTCAGTTAACGGTTGAAACACTTTTGTTTTTAATTTTCATAAAGAAGGAAAAACAAAAAACAAGAAACCTGTTTTGAGGCATACTGAATTTTTTTGAGGCATACTATATAGTGCCAAAATAGGGTCACTAAATAAAAAACAACATCACCCCTTATCCACCCTTTTTGATAATGGCATAACTACCCTTACATAATTAGTGTTAATGATTATGATTAGATTTGATTAGCTAGGAATTTTAAGATTGATTAAAAATAAAATTATTAGTGGTGAATTAGTAGATAAATCAAATTTATGTGAGAGAGTTGGGATTTTTGAGAGGAAGAAGAAGAAGTGAAAAAAACTTGGGTTTTGAATTTTGAGATTTTAGTGATTAGGAGTGACCAAAATGGGTGATTCAAATCAGAGGTAGACTTCTATACGAGGTTTAATTTCTTTTTATAAGTTGAATCTTTCAAAAAAAATGAATTTTTAAAACCTAGATCTACTGACCAGATGAATAGTTCGGCTGATAACTTTTCAGCCGAACCTCCGTTTTTTGAAAATATACCTAGGTTTGGCTGACAAGTTATCATCCGAACCTAGGTATATTTTTAAAAAATTGAGGTTCGGCTGAAAAGTTGTCAGCCGAACTTCACTCTGAAACTGACAAAATTAGGTTCGGCTGATTCGAACAAAATTTAGCAAAGTCGCGTGAGCCGAACATAGTGTTTCTCTAAATCATACACTAGGTTCGGCTCAAAATTGATACTCCAAGATCAGCCGAACTGATCTTCTGAAAACCCTAATTTCATCTTTGAAATCATATTCTATCGATCAAACAAAATAAATCAATCAAAAACAAGATGGGTTTGTTACACATACATTCTAAAATACATCTAAGAGCAATTGAGGTTTGGATTTCGCACTTCAACATCGCTCACTTTGATTCGTGTTTGCTTTGCTTGATCAATTTCTTGATTGAATTGGAGTCCAAGATGTTTAAGTTTAAAATTTATTTTGATTTTTGATTTTAGGTTTTTGAGGATAAGGGCGTTCTAGTAATTTAAATTGTTTAAGGATATATAGGTAATTGAACTACCTTTAGACACTCCTTATAAACCCACCCTAGATGGTGTAATGAATGAGTATGCCTCAAAACAGGTTTCAAAAACAAAAAGTAAAAGAAAAAACGCACCATAGGCCCATTAATTAAAGAAAAACTTTTATGGTCACCCACTACTAAAGCACTAATGAAGAAACCTCTATTGTTCAGTTTCGGACCCATTAATTCTTTAGGATAACCCTAATATATCATATTAGGATCTCTGCTGTTAAGTTTTTCTACCCATTACTCCTTTAGGGTAACCCTAATATAACCATATTAGGATCATCTTCATCTTAAGCTTAAAAGATTAACAGCAGAATTAAATCCTCTCATGCGATGATTAGAGTTGATGTCAAACTACCCGTACATGACATCATAACAATTATCAACCACGGCTTAACATAATACATCCGGTCAAAATTAAGAACCGATGTCAATCAACATAATTGGATTGGCATATTTATGCAATTGACATGATGCACAAAATGATATTACCGCAATCAAAAGCGACTATTGCATACTATCAACGGACAATTATGAGTTCTAAACTCAAGCTCTAGATGACAACTATAAGATTTATTTTATAGATACTTAAATATAATCGTTGAATTCCATGATAATCACACGATAATTATATACAAGAATAGTTTATACGGAATACCTGGTAGCGCTAATCCATCGTACGTCGATCATCTTTGGGGTAGCTGTATGTACACCTTTCATCATCCACCACGTGTACAGAAAGAGACACGTGGAAGGCATTCAAAACAAGATATCAAAACATGATAGCAAGCATCTCATCAGAAGATACCACCGGTCAGCAGATCCGACGGTCAGGGACAGAGGATCACAGAGGTATGATGGCTCAGAGGAGCACCAGATAATACCCCTTGGGTGTTAATACACCCAATCCTGAGGAAGATCCCAGATCAATGGCTGAGAGGAAGTTTGACTGACACAGATGTGACCAGACAAAGACACACTTGCCTGACACGAGCAGACATCCATCTACCCGCATCAAATACCAAAGAGATATACACGTGTCAATCAGCTCGTGGAAGAGGCGAGGATAACTCTTCGTATTCAAGCTCAGGCCGCAGCATATGCCGAAGACCTCTGCGTAATGTGCACAAATCACAAGAAGATAAGATTACAACGGCACCTCAGAAGTAGGACCCACGTTCCAACCCTATAAATAACCCTCTCCACTAAGAGAGAAGAGGTCGACCAATCCAGAGCAATTATAGGAGAATATAGGAGAGAGAAATAAGAAGAGTAAGGAATCCCCCTATTTCCGCAGACCTATGTACACTCTAAAGTCATTCGACTATCTTTGTAATCATTCAATACATAGTGAAACACCATCCCCGTGGATGTAGGCCTTAGTGCTGAACCACGTAAATCTTTGTCTTATTTACATTTAGCACTTTACATTCAGCGTTGAACTTCATGTGCTTTACATTTATACTCGATTCTCTGTTTATTCCTTTATACGAACATTATTTATGATAATATTCGACTAGACAATGACAAGCTCGAAGGCTTCGAGTCGATGAATCGATATAGTCATCCCCTTTACACATACATCATACAATTCTAGAATTAGACTGAATGCGAGTATCGTTTGTGAACACGTGGATGGCTTCGTGATTTATGTGTTCACAATCTGGCGCTAGAAACAGGGACTTTGTCCCGGTAAAAGATTTATCTTATCCTGTGATTTCACCTTAAACGCGCATTATGGTTGTGCCCTATTCTGGGTTCAACGTGCTTTCAAAACCTTTTTTATTCTGGGTTCATGGTCTTCATATTCACAAACACCATTTCAAAGCAGACACATCCACGGCTATCTATCACAGATTTGCACGTGAGGCGTTTTTCTTTTAAAACTAAGACTTAATAATCTAGATTCATGAGTTCTCGCGACGGATCTGCCTTTCCAAGAGTTTTCCTTTTCAAAAGTAGTATGAAAACAAGGTCCATGATTGTTTATTAGAGGATTTGTACTGCGAAAACTAGACCGATGGAGTCTTTATGTTTCTCTTTTATTAAGGCCCTTGGGCATCTCATTTCCTTCTATTCCAATAATTTTGCGGATACGAATGACACTAACCCGATCCTCGTGGATATCTTTAGTTATCTTTATTTATTCCCCTATGCAGAAAAAGACTAAAATGGAAAAGATACTAGAGGCAGGAAAAACCAAAGCCTCATCAAAAGAGACACCGAGGATTACCCCGGTCATGACCCTAAGCAAGCAGAAAGGAGACAAAGCTAAAACAGCTACTCAGACACAGGATGCTGCGGAAATCACCTCGTCTATGAAAACTAAATCCATTGCAGCCGCGTCTCTCAAAGCAGCGGCCACAAAGAACAACGCAACTGTTGCGGCCCTCCAGGCTACAGAAGCTAACAAGACTTTGGTTTCAAACCAAATCCATCAACAAAGAGAAGGGGTGGCAGAATCTATGACACATCGGCCCGCACATCCACCAGTCTTCGGAATGCCGTCAACCAACGGTCAGAATCAAACAATACCAGCGGTTTTAGCACCCTGGGTGGAAGCTCAACCAAGGGGACCAAACTTGGAGATACCAACAATTGAAGATGATCCTCTGCCACCCTTAATACACACAGTAGACGAAGGGGGAACTATGGCCGTAGGGGCACAAGACGGAACTCCCAATCAGGGATCAAACCAGTCCCACCGACTGATGGTAGAGCTCGAAGAATTGAAAAAGAGCCAGCAGGTCTACGCAGATGCCGTAGCTCTTCTGGCCAGGGAGAACCAAGACTTGAAAGATAGGATTGCCCAAAGCACGAAGACTAGCCAACAACTGGACGAAGCAAATTCTAAAGCACCAGAGCCTAATCGAGACCGAAGAATCATCCTAGCAAACGCCGCTAGGGGAAGCAGTGCATCCGATCCGGAATATGCCGAAGACTTAGACTATTATGACAGTGAAGTTCGAAGAAAGAAACGCTCAACTGAGCATGAGAACGTGGGATATTACCGCGCAATGGAGGAGCTGCGTGATGAGATGATGGCTGAGATCAGGCAGTTAAAAGCCAGACAAGGCGGAGGAAGGCTTGAAGAGGTGATGAAAGAAGCTAACTCCACGCCCCTAACTCATCGCCTGGCAAATACCCCCATTCCGTTAAAGTGCCTGTCCCAACTTTTGAATGCTATGACGGATCCAGTGATCCCGCGGCACATATCCGGTATTATAATCGTATCTTAGCCCGATGGAGTCAAAACGACGCCGTCCTCTGTAGTATTTCCCATCAAGTCTGAAGGGATCGGCTTTGTCTTGGTTTGACAACCTGCCACCTGATTCCATCAACTCCTACGATCAACTCGCAGAGAAATTCTTGAGAACCTACATGTACAACAAAGCTGTCAACACCGGAATGGATAAACTTTTTTCTCTGGCAATTGGTTACAAGGAGAACACGAGGGAATACACCAACAGATGGCACAAGATCTGCCAAGCCATAGGGAGTGTGGATCCCGTAGTAAGCATCAACTGCTACAAGTGGGGATTAGACCGAATGAGTCCACTATTTGTTGAGATCCACGGAAGCGTACCTAAGACAGAAGGAGATCTTCGAATAATTATTGAGAAGTATGCTCGTCTTGAAGAAATCCAGCGTGAGAACCCGAGGGCACAAACGCAGAGGTCTCACCGTACCAATTCCGCAGAACAAACCAGCGGGGCCAAAAGAAATAGCTCAGTGGAACGACCGCACGAAGATAGGAAGGAACGAAGAGATGAACGACGAAAAGACGATCGAAAATTCGAAGATCAGGTTTACACGAAGCTCAATGCTAGCTACGCTCGGATCTTGCGAGAGATCAAAGGAAGGGAAAATTTGGAGTGGCCGTGGTCTAAGGGAAAACACCCCCAAGAACCGAGAAGTCTAAAGATTACTGTGAGTATCATTGCTTCAATGGACACCAGACCGAGAAATGCAAAAACCTCAAAATAATGATCCAAAAATTGAATGATGCTGGCGAACTCAAGCAATACATACGAAAGGAGTCACCGAGGACAGATCCAAACGAACCAAGCAAGTCCAACTTCCAGAGGGAAACCGCACAATCAACACCATCTCGTGTTCCGAAGCCGCAGGGCCCTCACTTACAGCGCAGATAGGAAAGAGGCTACGAAAGCAATTCGAAGACCACTGCGAATTATATAAGATTGATGGCGTAGAGGTGGACGAGCACGAAGAGTGGATGGACGCACCTATCATCTTCGATACTGAAGATATCGAAGAAGATATGGAAGACCATAACGATCCCTTGGTCCTCACACTACCAGTGGCCGGATGTAACCTCAAAAAGATCCTCATCGACGGGGGAAGCTCAGTGAACGTTCTATTCTACGACGCCTTCAAACGGATGAAGCTCCATGATGAACCTGATGACCTCTTATTACACCATCTACGGGTTCAACGGAGCGCCCACAAAGCCATTGGGAGACATCGTGTTGCAGGTGAACGCCGGGCCCATGAAAGTAGAAACACGATTCAGCGTGGTGACCCCATCCCCCTATAACGCCATTATTGGACGAAAGTGGGTACATAAACTCAAGGGAGTGGCAGCAACTTACTACCAATATCTCAGGTTCCCTACCCCGAGGGAGTGATGGAAATCAAGGGAGATCGGGTCTCTGCAAAAGAGTGCCAGGCCACTCAGGATCGTATCAACAACGAACAGAGAAGAGCAGCGAAAAACCCGAAGGATCAAAAATAAAGAAGCTGCGAAAGAAAAGGCCATAGACCTGTTCCTCAAGGAAACCGCAGGAAGGGCTTGACAAAGATGATAATGTCCTTAACACAGAGGCAAGTACTTCAGCAGCCAACGAAGGACAGAAACATACCAAATAGCAATTAAAGAACGTCCCAGTCCTTGGGGACCCGAAGCCGGTGTTCACACCAGTGGAGCCCGTAAAAGAAATCAACATAGGAACGGAAGAAAACCCGAAGATGATCAAAGTAGGGACCATAATGGACGAAAAAAGAGAAGATTCCTTAACCAAATTACTTAAAGAATACGCGGATGTATTCGCCTGGAAGTTAGGAGACATGCCGGGGATTGATCCGAAAATAATCCAACACGAGCTGCGCATCAAACCAGGCACGCCACCTTTCAGGCAGAAAATAAGAAAAGTTGCACCAGAGTATCATAAGGCAGTAGAAAAAGAACTTCGGAAACTACTAGAAGCAGGCTTCATCAAGGAAGTCAAATACCCTACATGGATCTCCAACATGGTCGTCGTTCCTAAGAAAATGGAGGGGTTAGGATATGCATCGACTTTACTAACCTCAACAAGGCATGTCCAAAAGACAGCTATCCCTACCGAGCATAGATCAACTGGTTGAAGCAGTGGAAGGGTACGAAGAGCTGTCATTCATGGACGGATATTCTGGTTACAACCAAGTAGCCCTGGCAGAAGAAGATCAACTACACACACATTCTACACCCCGCATGGCCTTTATTGCTACACTAGAATGCCCTTTGGACTTCGAAACGCAGGGGCAACTTACCAGAATGGTCGATGCTATCTTCAGGCCATGGATTGGTAGTACCCTAGAAGTCTACGTTGATGACATGCTCGTCAAAAGTAGGCTGCGCAAAGATCACCACCAGGACCTGAGAGATATTTTCGAAGCAATGAGGAAACATCACATGAAAGTAAATCCAGAAAAATGCACTTCGGTGTCACCTCAGGGAAATTCCTCGGATATCTGGTAACAAAAAGGGGTATTGAGGTAGACCCCGCGAAGATTCAGGCCATAGTGGAAATGCCATCTCCGAAGAATTTAAAAGAAGTGCAAAAGCTCAATGGGTCCTTAGCAGCCTTGGGCAGATTTATTGCCCGATCCTCGGACAAATGCAAACATTTTTTCAATATTCTCAAAAAAGGGAGTAAGTTTGAATGGACCGCAGAATGCGAAGAAGCCTTCCAAAGAATCAAGGAACACCTGGCTTCAATTCCAATCCTGCAGAAGCCTGATCCTGATGAGGTTTTGGCATTGTACATAGCAGCGACAGAAGACGCAGTTAGCGCAGTGTTGGTCAAAACCAATACGAAGATAGAACAACCTATCTATTATGTCAGCAAGACCCTCAATTCTGCGGAAAGGAATTACACGAAGATCGAACAACTCATCCTGGCATTAGTATGGGCTACTCAAAAGCTGAGAACCTATTTCCTAACTCACTTCATCCGCGTCCCATGCAAAGCACCACTGGAAGCAGTCCTCAAAAGCGCGGGAAAAGTAGTAGGTAGAATAGCCAAGTGGAACACCCACCTGGACCAATTCAACATCATTCATGAAATTCAACATTCCCAAAAATCCCAAGTTTTGGCGGATTTCTTAGCAGACCTCCCCCTGGACAACGATGAAGAGATTAGGGGAATACCAGAAGCCGACGAGGAAAGCAAGGATCCAGTTGATGTCCTCGAACCCGCGAGTCAAAGACAATGGGAAGTCTTCGTTGATGGTTCCAAAAATAAGGAAGGGGCAGGAATAGGCATTGTCATCACCACCCCAACTGGAGAAAGGATCGTACAGGCACTCAGGTTAGAATTCAAAGAGCATACTAAAACATCGTCGAATACGAGGCAGTCGTACATGCCCTCCGCTTAATAATAGAGATGGGGGTAACTGATGTAAGACTGACAAGTGATTCGCAGCTTGTCACACAAATAGGGCTCGAATACAATGTGTACGACGACACCCTCTCAGCTTACATGGCCTTGGTCCAAACATTGGCATCACAAATTCCGAACATCAAGTTCCGGCACTTATGCAGAAGGGATCTCAGGCACGCGGATGCCCTAGCATATATATCATCCATGCTGAAGGACAAGAGTATCGAAGCTATCAAAATAACAAGGGTATACGAGCCTTCGATTGCATCACAATTTTCCTTTGCTACAAATCAAGATACAGTGGAAGAAAATATCGAAGATCAGGTGGGAGAAGACATCCGTGACGATTTTGACGAAGAAGATATCCTGTCAAGAGCAAATCAAGACGAAGATTTCAACAACGAAGATGATTGGAGAATGATGATCCATGCGTTTCTCAAGGATGGAACCTTACCCGCGGATCACAAACAAACCAGGAAAATACTCTCCAAAGTAGGAAGATATGATCTTCGGGATGGGATCATGTACAAGAAATCTTTCCTCGGACCGTTACTACGTTGCTTATCCAGGAAAGAGGGTCATCGAATTCTAAACGACATCCATTATGGTGACGCAGGGAATCATAGCGGCATGAGATCACTAGCCGACAAAGCAAAAACGCAAGGATATTACTGGCCCACAATGATACAAGATGCTGCAAGAATGTCCCGACGATGTGAAGAATGTCAGCGTTTCGCCAAAAAGATACACGCACCAGAAACAACGTTGAATTTTGTGGATAGCCCATGTCCATTTGCAAAATGGGGCATAGATATCGTTGGGCCTTTCATCGAAGGATCAGGGAAAATACGATTTTTGATAGTAGCCACGGACTATTTCAGTAAATGGGTGGAAGCCAAAGCCTTAGCCGGAGCGGTGGTGGTCGGTTGCGGAGCGGTGGTGGTCGGTGGCGGCGGTGGTCAATGGTGGTGGCGGCGGGCGGTGGTGGTGGTCGGTGGTGGTGGTCGGTGGTGGCGGCGGTGGGTCGGTGGCGGCGGCGGTGGTGGTCGTGGTGGCGGCGGCGGCGGCAGAGCGGTGGCAGCGGCGGCGGTAGTGGTCAGAGGTGGCGGCGGTGGTCAGTGGCGGTGGTCGGTGGCGGCGGTGGTGGAAGGTGGCGTTGGCGGTGGTTATCGGTGGCGGCGGTGATTATTGGTGGTTGTTTATTTCTTGTTGGGGGTGACAATATAATAAGAATTAAAGTGTGGTTGATTTTTGTTTTTGTTGGGGTGATTTAAACTAGAAGGATAATATAGACAGTTTATATTAAATGGGGTTTTTGTGAACAATTTGTTTTGTTGGAGTTTTTGTATATGGATAGTGACACCTTTGGGGTTATAACTCGCGGACCATTTATATTATGAAATTCAAAATTTGAATTTTGAATTTTCCGGAAACCCAGTAACCGGATTGTGTCCTTGAATTTTGATAATCTAACACTTTTTCAAAACTAAAAACTAAAAACTTAAGAATAAAAAAGTCACTTATTATTCATGTACGTATTGTTCAATCTACAAATGCAAGATTATCATAGTGAACTTGTCTATATAAATTCCAATCAAATTTGGACAAACTTAACGGAACACATCTTAAATAATGTATTAAATTGTACGTGTTTCTGCATCTTTAAGACGGGAAATAAAGTGGAAACAATTAACAAATACAGCTACGTGAAGAAATAGATTGGAAACTACTATGTACAAAAGTCCTTTGTAGGATGCTCTGTGCTTAACTACTAGCTTAATCTTGCATTGCCATTAGGTAAAGAAAATATATTCCATATATCATTTGAGAGACTAAAAATAAAAGCTTTTGTTTTTTGTGTTAGGGACTGGATTCCTTTGCTTTATTAACTTGCTAATCAGCACCAAAGTCTATGATTAAGAGAATTGATTAAAGTGATATTAGCAGGTTTGATTGACGGTTAAATGATGTGGAAATTGAGTAAATACCCCTCATTTGTAGGGGTCTTCACAAATACCTTTAAGAAGTATATTTTAAATTTTTAGGGTTTAGTTTTTGACACATTTAAAATTATACTAAATCAACTCAACCAACCTCCATAGGATGTTGGGTTGACGTTTTCACGCATCAAAAACATACTAATTCATTTTCATTATCCAAAGAAATACTAGTTCATTTTCATTATCCATTTAAAATATACCTTTTCGGGGTATTTTTACAAAAAAGAAAAAGAAAAAGGAGGGGTATGTAGATAATTCTCCCTAAAATGATGGTATCATTCTACATGGGATTTAATGCAAGGGTGCCTAATACGAATAATTCAGAAGGAAAAACGAAGAATCAAGAGTCCGATGGTGATGATTTTTGGATCCACAATCCATCTTGTGGATTGAAATGTATCATATGACTAATTAACATGACATGTATCAAGGAAAACTATTTTCTGGCATTAAATTTTTTCATTTAATAGTATGATAATTTTTTCATTTCATAGCATTAAATTTTTTTCATTTATGGAAAATAGTAGGCATGACACTTTTTTCTAATTGTTAATTCGCATGATGCATCAACATACTTCTCCATTGGTAAAGTAGAGGCCGGAAGGTCCATCGTCAGGTACAAGCATCTAAGTTTACAACTTTTTCTGCACCTTCTATTTACTTTTAGCAATCTTCTTTGAAATCCTTAAGAATTGTATATTTCCTGCATATACAATCTCTAATTGTTTTTCATTCATCCCCATATTGCATATGTTGCAATGTTCTCATTAGTAAGACGTGTTATTAGGTAGACATTTACCTCAACAAGGTCCTGTCCCAGCGCTGTAAATCCAGCAGCATCAGTTATAGCTCCAGAAATTCCAGCACTATTTATGGTATCCAACAGTAGAGTTTAAATAGAAATTCAGATGAAAACATAAATTTTGTTATCCTTTTTTATACGAAATCGGAGAAGGTCGGCGACATTGCAAGATCATATAAAACAAGACACTAATAGATTGGAGACTTCTTACCAAGATATCAAGCTTTCCAAAATGGCTTCGGACGATTTGAGCTAGAGAAGAAATACTAACTGGATTAAATACATCAAGTTGATGAAAAATAACATTAGAAGTCCGAGAGAATTTTTGAGCTTTTCAACGGCTTCTAAACCCTTAGTTACATCTCTATTTGTTAACACAACTGGAACCCCACTAGAAGCTAATTGTCTACAAATCTCAAATCCAGTTCCCTTATTTCCACCTGTAACAACTGCACACCTAAACATAAAGAGAGCAACATAAATAAATTAGAACACACAGTTTCATGCTAATTCAGATTCATGATCACATTATTTCCCATTATAAATACCCGACTTTTGTTTGAGCTTCTGAATCCATTTTCACAATTTTGTTTATTAGAACGTCCTAGATGATAAAATATGGGTGGTGCTATTCAGCTCCCTATTTTCCATCTCTTTATTCTGCTTCCTCAAATCTAAATCCCACATTTGGAAAATGGTGAACCCTACCTGTACCGGAATGTGATTCAAATTCTAAATGTGTGGTATAGATTGGAGGAAGCCGAGTAGGGAGGTGGAAATAGGGAGATGAATAGCATTTCTCATAAAATATATATATAAAGCCTGACAAGGGAGAACATGTAGCTGTTAACATTGAAAGTTGAAAAGTTATAGTTGAATGTAGACTTGACTGATGCTATATATTGTGCTTCAAGGAAGGAAGGAAAAAAAAAAACGATGCTTTATTGGTTGTCTAGATTAGCTCAATTAGGGTCATTAGTGACCACACAAAAACTTGGGGTTAAAGGCAATCTAGTTCTGAAACTTTTGGTGGCGGATGACCTTTGGTTCGCAGCTAAACATTTAGAGTGCCGTGCAGATTTTTCTTGGGAAATTTTGAGTCACGTACCCATTCAAGTCAACAAGCTACTTCTGAAGTCACAAGGTAGATTTTAATTATATAATCGCAGAGCATATTTTGATAAAGTCCTACATGAATCACAGTAGAAGGGTTCAAGATTAGTTTAATCGATGTACGTACAAGTGACACAACTACACAAAAACTTGGTGCCAAGTTTCAATGCTTTTGCGTGATGATTAAGACACCCCATAACGGGGTAATACGGTTTGCAATATCCCAAAGTTTTTTCCCCAGCGAATCAAAACAAGTGTACCAAAAATAGAATGTTTCCTGATTTGATTCTAGACGCGTTTGGTGTCTTGCATTACAAGTTTAAGGATTCTCTCAAAGTCTATATATATCTGCAATGGTTTCTCACATTCAATTATTTATTTTTAGAGTTATTATTTTGTAAAAGGGTCTTATGTTTAGGGTCTGGGTCGAAGAAGTTGCCTTTGATGACAAAGGGCCGTAGACTGAGTTTGACCGTCAAAATAATTTGTCAAAACGTCCTTAAGAAGTTAAGTTACATTCTTAAAAACTTAACTGGCTTTACGGTGACATTTCGTCGAACACCTTCATTGCATCTGATGATACTGAAAAGTTTTACCAATATTTCATCACACCCAACAGAAGTTCTTCAATCTAAACATAACAAACCCAACGGCAATAACTATTTTCCGTCAAAAAAGCATCAGGGCCCGAAGATTCAGCAGCTTGGATAAAAGCCTTCCACTTGTTATCACTTCAACATGTCTCCTAATTTCATTTCTTTCTCTGAATCTCGAAGAAAATAAGAATTGCAGTCAGGCTAATCAGCCAAAAGATCCACACTATGGTCACTATATCTAATATGGAACCCCTTTATTCAATTTTCAATTTGACACAGATTGAGACAGTATCTCATACAAGCTTCGCATACAAACTCAATTTAAAACACTCCCTAAACTTTGAAGAACCCAGATCGCAGAGAAGTTTTGGCTTTTCATTTCGGTTTTAAAAAAATCTGAATTCCTAATCAGTTACTATATCCTAACAAATCTCGCATATTATAATCTTTCCTGCAAGCATAATTGATAGACAATACTAAGTTGCACGAGGAGAAGAACCAAACATGATTTCAGTAATAGTAGGGGAAGAAGACGGAAGGGGACTAAAGAGTTACAGGTTTGACGAGACTCAAAACAGTCAACACAGGTCAATTGACAGTCCGTAGCTTTAGCAAACTTAAAAAGTCAGCTAACAGTTCACTCACGGTCAACAGTCAGTCTACGACCCATACCCTGATTAGACCTAAAAGTTGAGACCCTTTTACAAAATAACTTATTTTTATCAAAATAAAAAAAGAAACATCCAATTGGTTTCCTGTCTGCTTTTCCTTCTCTGAAGATTATTCTGCCATCGGAGCTGCAAAATGGAAGATGTGAACGACCAGGAGACGACAATTGGTGGTGTGTTAAGAAGGATTCAAGGGGTTGAGATCCTCTGCGCCCAACTCATGGTGTGCCCTATGTGCCCACCAATCAACTCGTGACATCTGTCTTGTTAAAACGACCTTAACTGACTCCATATATGTTTCCATATTTGCTCTTCTTTATTACGGAAACAAAATGAATCCTAATCGTTTTGCTCTCTGTAATAAAAGACACGTTTTAATTCTTCATCAATATTAAAATCTTAATAAAATGTTATGCAATTAATCGTCATTGGGTTTTATGACTTAGAACATGATATTTGGTAGAATACTTCCACACAGAATTGGTGGAGCAGTAGATGTTATTTATACTGAGAGAATAGATCTCATTCTGTTACATGTTGTTACACGGAAATATATTGTTGAACACAACAACTTTAAAACTAGAAAATAGCTAACTTAAAAGACCTAGTTAAACGCCTACTTTGATGTTCCGTTATGTTCTTCATCTGACTGAGAGTCTTTAGGCAGCCTACTCGTTGAATGCTTAACACCTCCCCTCAAGTTGTACTTGAGTTGACGAATGTGCAATTTGCTTCTAACCTCCTGGAATCGTGGTGAAGATATCCCTTTCATAAATATATCAGCTAGTTGTTCTTGAGAAAATTGGTGTTTCTCTTCAATTTTATAGTGTGAGATAGTCAAAATACCTCTTCAAAATTTTAGTTCTGTGTTGATTAACAGACACAAGTGTTATTGATCTGTTTTGGTTAACAGATATAAGTGGTATTGGTAGTGATAATGTTGTTTAGCTGATTTTGAATGAGGGTGGTGATGGGAATAGGGATATGGGTGAAAAACAAACACTTGGTGTAGTGTTCAAATCTCTTTCAGCTGTTTTCACAAGTAGGTTAGGGGTATATTATACCTTTTTCAACATTGGATTGTATTGTATGGACTTCAAGTCTCTGCTCCAAATCCAAATCCAACACAAATCAGAAGATAAAGTGGTTACTTCAGACCGGAAAAAGCAATTGAAAGTGGTTTTGGTACGAAGAGATAGGGTTTTGAGTATTTATATGCTGATATGAAAGTGGTTGTGGTGGTGGCGATCTACTGTTGGTTTTGGTGGCGGCGGCTGTTACAGCGGAAAAGCGAGGGGATCGAACCCTCGTGATACCAACTTAGAACATGATATTTGGTAGAATACTTCCACACAGAACTGGTGGAGTAGTAGATGTTATTTATACTGAGAGAATAGATCTCATTCTGTTACATGTTGTTACACGAAAATATATTATTGAACACAACAACTTGAAAACTAGAAAATAGCTAACTTAGAAGACCTAGTTAAACGCCTACTTTGATGTTCCGTTATGTTCTTCATCTGACTGAGAGTCTTTAGGCAGACTACTCGTTGAATGCTTAACATTATGCATTTCTCGAGACGAAATTATAAATAAAATAAAGATAATCAATGATCTTTCATTTTATGGGTCGAAATAAGATGAACAGATTATCAGCACATTTGAAGTAAACCATTTGGTAAACCATGTTTGATAGCATACTGATATATAACCACTGTTTCAATTAGCATTCATTTCTTATGAGACCCATCTGTATACCCATTTGTGTTCAATCTTGTGATTAATCTACACTTTTATCTCATTTTAAGAATCACTAGTGCTCCCAATAATCTCATCCTTGTTAACCTTCCCATCTTGTGATTAATCTACACTTTTATCTCACTCTAAGAATCACTAGTGCTCCCAATAATCTCATCCTTGTTAACCTTCCCATTTTTTAAGATCCTTATAGATTATGAACAATTGTCCTGATTTAATATCCTTACTAATTAGGAATAACATCCTTCATCTAATTAAAACGTAAAATAAACAAAACTAATTCCAATCAGGAACAAAGATGAGATCTTGATTAATTTTTTGAACGAAGGGTAAGAACCAAAGTTTCTGTGTCAAAACCCAAAGAAAAAGGAAGGAAAGTTTCGTTATGTTATGTTTCCGTATTTAACAAATACAGAATATGGATAAATATATAGAGTTAGTTAGGATCTATCTGGGAGTTTGGAAACGGGATAACATATCCCGGAAAGGTTTACCTTAATTTGATTTATGATAACCTTGTTAATAGTTAGTTTTAATGGTGTTTGTCTAAATTTTATTATATTTTGTGTTTGTTTGACTACAGAAATAGGTTAATATAAATAATTATTTCTTAAACAATTACTTATTTAAAGGAAAATAAATGTCTAACCCAGGTGAGGTTACAGGTATCCCAGATGTTTGGAAGAATACCTTAACCTCACTCTTTTAGCTTCCTAAAATCAAGGAAGGATTAGTAATCCTTATCCAGGATTGGAATTGCAGTGAGACAAACACATTTTAACAGTTTCTTACTGGATAACCCAACCTAGGATGGGATATTTAAGATACCAAATACGACCTTAACGTTGTTTAGGAAAGACAAATGTCACGAGCTGATTGGTGGGCACAGAGGATCCGGACCCGGATTCAAGACGAGAATGTTTTGGCTATTTTAAAAAGGGAAAATTATGTTCAGGCCCCACCCATGGGTAACCCATAATATGAGGCCCTTAATTAAAACAAGTTTAAATCTAGGCCCCGAATTATTAAAATACCTTGATACCCTTATGCATATTGTCAAGCCCATAATTCAATAAAATTTAAATCTATGCCCAAATTTATTAAATCTAGGCCCGAAATTATTGAAGTACATTGCGAATGTGTAAATAGAAGTTACACATGCATATGGCATGTGTAACCAAAAGTTACACATCCTTATGACATGTGTAATGCAAAGTTACGCTTGTATATATATGCAGAAAATAGACATCAAAAAGAAAACACAAAAAAAATACATGTATTACTTTAATATTCATTTACAACAATTTTTTAACATGTGTAACTAGAATTTACACACATCTGTCTAGTGTAATTGAGAGTTACATATGTGTCTATCTAGTGTAATTGAGAGTTACACATGCATCGACTTGTGTATCCAGCGTCAACTCCAGTTCCAGCGAGACCATTACCACGTTTAAGAAATTAGCTATTATGAAGGTTATCTGAAACCTGAAATATAACAACAAGCAATCAGTATTTATAAGATTAAAATAAACAGTACATACAACAATGTATATTCAGTTTCACAAGCATCTGACTAGAGTAACTACTAGTTACACATGCATCTGAATTGTGTAACTGAGAGTTACATATACATATAACATGTGTAACTAGGAGATACACATGCATCTGGCTTGTGTAATTAGGGGTTACACCTGCATATGGGATATGCCATTTATCATGAACTTGCAAGCCTAAGTTACCTAAAGCAAAGTATGTGTAAGTAAAGGTTACACATCTAATTAGCATGTGCAACTAGAAATTACACATGTATCTAGCTCGTGTAACTGGAAGTTACATATCTAATTAGCATGTGTAACTAAAAATTACACATCTATTTAGCTTGTGTAACTAAAAATTACACATCCATACCAAAGCACCACCACTAAGACAAGCAGAATGTAAAGTAGATCCAATTTACAGTGTCTAACACAGCTCTAACATCCATACCAAATCTCTCAGCTTCTTACCAAAACACCACCACTAACTCCAAATAAAAATTATTCTCCAAATCTGATCCAATACCACCACCACCACCACTTCCTCCTCATCCTCCTCCAAAACCCTCACCTCCACCATCAACACCACCACAAGTGTTGATTTTCTTGTAAAAGAAACATGAAAATATCAGCCAAACTAATCATTGTATACAAAAACTAATCTAGATGCAAAAGCAATACTGTCAGCCTCCAAAAGTCATAAAACAAGCATGTATAATCAGCTAACTAAACAAGCATGTGTAACTCCCAACATCTACAGATTTTTTAACAATCAGATTTCGTCTTATCATCTACAGATATAAATCAATAACTGAATCCATTGTAATCATGAGAGTTCATCGTTTTTAGATGATTGAATTCAACTAGTATTACGAACAAATTGAACCCAAAACAACAACATCAACAGTAATAACAGCTATCTAAACGTACCTAGATTCAAAATTCATTGATTCTAGAAAAATTATATTGTTATGCTCTGACCTGAATAGAACAACCAAAACAAGAATCCAAACCTAATCAAACTAAATAAGAAAATAGAACTACTAAATGAGTCAATCATATTGAATCAAAACGAAAATGTTACCTGAAGTAGCTTCAAAAGAACAAATTGGAATAAATTGATTGATTCAAATTGGAGTCGCCACAATATCACCAACTGTAACCCGAATCATCCAAATTGGAGTTCTTATACAAGATGACAAGTACTACCTAGGTTTAATCATGAATAAGTTGTTTCCAAGCATTAACAACCTTCAGCTGTTGTATTCAATCAGTATGTATAAGTAAAAGTTACACATCTAATTAGCATGAATACCTAGAAGTTACACATATATTTAGATTGTGTAACTAGAAGTTACACATCCACTTAGCTTGTGTAAGTGAGAGTTACACATCCATAATAAAGTACAAATGGGAGCTAATACCAGCAGATTAATGAGGATAATCGGACATACCTGTCTGAATTAAACATATCAACACCACCTTGGAGATCAAAAACCCATGTTTCATGGTACCCATATTTCTTAAGGTTACTGCCAACCCACTGGGAAAGTGATTTGAAGAACCCAAGCTCCATCATGGAATCTACAAGCCACCTGAGTTTTAGAAACACAATATGACATGTCAGATAGTTGATCTACTAACGTCAATTCTCTTACGAAGGTATGATTTTCCATGAGAGAAGAAAACACTTCCAAATGTGTTGTTCACTGTCAGTTCATGAACTCCAAAAGTCGTCCACCTTTACACTGGATCCATATATATGGTAGCGTAGTTGAATGTATATATCAACTTCCAAATTCCGCAGATGAAAACTGTACTATACATACGTACAACAAAATGAAGGAGAATAACTCTTACTTACTTGGTGGGATTTCTGAGGGTAAACTTTGCAAGGTCTGTAAAACCTTCTCAACTTCTCCATCACTCTCTTCAGGATTGACATCTCCAAGTACAGAGTCCAGTACCCAAAGTTGTTCTGCATCAAGGAAGTGTAGAAAACTTCATTACATGGAAGGATGAACATACTGGGTTTATTAGCAATTGAAAGAAGTAAAGATCTCAAAAAAGGTTTTTTGTGTCCTTCTTCACATTTTGTAACAATTTTGTTTAGTAAAAACTGATAATACGTAAATAAACATACTAAATGCCAGATCCAAATACTTCATCTACATTTCGTATCCTTAAATTACAAAAATTGAACAACATCAATAAGACCAAACAACAGAAGCAATTCATCAAACATTTAGAACTCAAAAACAGAATTATCATATCTTGGTGATACCGAATCTCCAGATGAAAATTATTACTATTAACAACTTCTTCATTAGTTGTTTCCAAAGCAAAAGAAGAATCATATTTTGAATCACCTGTGAATGACGATTAGTTGTTATCTTCTTTATATCATATTCCCCAATTTCCAGTATCCCAAAAAAGTACTTGATAACTTATTTTAGCATGTGTAACTGCGAGTTACACACGCATCTGTCTAGTGTAACCGGAAATTACACATGCATCTGTCTAGGGTAACTGTGAGTTACATATGCATATAAAAAACACAAAAATATGCACATTACTCTATAATTTAACTTACCGCACGAGTCAAGCAAAATAAGCTTACAATTTCTCCAAGCTAAGCACTTATCAAGTACGACTCCATAGCCTTGAATAAATCTACAAGCAATCATCAGAATAATGAAATTTTGGCATAATACTCATGTGACTCACCAGCTCCATCTACGCAAAGCAAACAATATAATAAGCGTCTAGTAAAAAAAACTCGTCCAAACAAATAATCAACTAGAATTAGCAGCAACTGCTATAGGAGTTCCAATTTGAAAAGAAAGAGTGAGAACTAAACTGGGGACACACTTCGACAACTAATAATAAACAATCAGTATGGTACTAGGTGACCCATTGGCTTTCTTACCATAAGGCCTGCAGATACTAACTTTGTTCAGACCAGAAACCTCTACCTGGTCAGATACTAGGGAACGAGATACTTTTTCAGTATCCAGATCGAAACAATGGTGTTGTTCACAAAACACACAAGCATAAATAAAAATAATAATGAAACATATGCCATGATGATGCATATAAATGATTGCATATCAGCAAAACAAACTGCTAGCATTACATCTTAAAGAACATTATTTACCTCATGTTTTCCTTGTACGCCGATGTCATTAACCCTCCCAATAAACTGAAAAAAGAAAATATTTTTTGTTGAGTTGGTGAGGTAACAAACAAAAATCACTAGCATTGTGATATGATAAGCTATTTGCAGGCACATAATAGGTTCAACATTTTTACCTCATCAAGATAGGATTTCTGTGAGATGTCAGAAAGGAATGTTGCAAGAGAAACCATTTATGTACCGATCTTCTCGAACTTTCTCCATACCTGTGAAACATTCAACATGATCATTCCACTCCAAACAAACTGACCTTCAAGGTATTCAGATACTTTTATGGAATGATGAAAAAACACCATCATCACAAATGCAGAATAAGAACAGGATATATAAATTGATTGCATGTTACTAGAGTCTCCAGTAAACTGATTTCCTGTGATGTCCAAGGTCATTTAAGAACCTACAGTCTGGAAATTTCCAGTTTGACTATTTTCTAAAAAGTGTGGACATGGAAGATAACTGATATAACAAAATTCATATAAAGTGATGCACAACACCATCTGTAACCGCTCCAGACTCCTAGATGCTTAATTTAACTTGACAGACCTACTAACAAATAGGTAACGCACCATAAATTTCTTCATAGCAATTACAGGAACAACAAGATTCAATAATTCCATTAAATCTATAACAATCATTTTGGAAATGATGGAAGTTCCAGATTAGAGCGAAACATGAAAGTAACTGAAACTCGAAAAATTTAGAGGGGTAATAAAGATTAAGATGCATCGATTACTAATCTGAATTTAGATTTACAACCAGGAAAACGGATTGACAGGTCAATCAAATCTCAATCAAGAACTCTACAAATTAATTGTGATTTTTTTTATCTCAAATCTCAAATTGAAGATAAAGATGAGATGATTACAAATCCAGACTCCAATTACAAATCGAATTAGAAACTTGATCAGAAATAAACGTTCTTATAGGTTTTTGAAACCATAAATTGATTTTTCAAAACAAAATTAAAACTGAATCAAAAGACAAATATAGTTTAGAAGGAAAACTTACTGATTTGTTTAGATTTGTTGATGAAATTGATTTGAAACTTTTGAGATTCGATATTAATCTTCCAATTTTCTTCTCTGATTTGATTTTTTTCGCTTTGTCTTCGATTCATATTTCTTCTTCATTTCGGCAGAGCTGCAGGGAGAAACGAAACTGAATGAAAATTAAAAGAACCGTAAAGAAGATGAAAGAAGAAATTGATGGGATGAAACAATAACTAGTTATAGAAGATTTCTGTGTCGATGAGAGACAGAGAGGATCTGACGAGGCTTTAATTTCAGATTCAGAACTCTAGAACTAAAAAGTTTTTAGATCCAGAAGGAGAAACCTAAATGTTCAAAAAAGAAAGTGAAATTACCAGATTCAAGACAAATAAAAAACGATTCTCTCTGCTCAAAACCAAATCGGAAACCCTAGAAAATGTTTTCGTAAGAACTGGAGAGAGAAAATGAAATTAGAAATGAAAACACCTAATGAGTTTTCTATGATATATATAGTAAAGGATAGTTTTGTCATTATCAAAATTCATAATAATTAATTATGGGCCAGATCTGAAGAAAACTTGATATTTTGGACATAGCAATATCATTTTCCTAAAGTATGGAGTTGACAATGAATGATCCATTTAATGGGGCTTATATATGTTGAACCCATATAAAAGGGGGTTATAGTATTTTTCACTTTTAAAAAATTATGAAACTAAATACGTCCCATTCCACAACTGCAGGACTCTTGATACTAGTCTATCCAAACAGGACAGCCTCTTTTTTGTCACGTGCAACCAGTGTGGTTCCGCGCGTTCCGTTGCTCCTTCCCAACCTCGTTTTGTGGTTCGTCGTGGTACTTTCGGATTATATTTTCTGGTTCCACGCTAATATGTTCATTTTTTTGTGTAATGCAACTTACAAGTAGCACTCGAACATGTGACACAATTCTAGCCAGTATTACAAGATAGCACTCGAACATGTGACACAATTTTTGCTAGGAGTTATTAAAACGAATATATTTAGAAGACACGAAAGTGGCAAACCTCATGTAGCATAATTCTTTTCAATTGTGTGCATTATTTGAGCAATAAAGCTGAAGTAGACAAAAGCTGACATCTTTCTTGCTGCTAATTTACAACAAGTATCAAAATGGTGTTACTTCTTCATTGGTGAAGTAAAGGCCGGAAGGTCCATCGTCCAGTGCAAGAGCCAAATTCACAACTCTTTTTGCACCTTCTGCAGTAGTAAAAACTCCAGTATTGCAGGTAATATCTGTCTTGACCCAACCAGGACATACGCAATTTATGCGAAAAGTAGGAAATTCTCTTGCTAAGATCCTTGTATAAGCATTCAAACATACTTTTGAGATTGAATATGCAGGTACACATGAAGGCCATCCTTTTGTTTCTAAGGAACCTTCCTTGAAATCCTTTAAAAACATGTTGACACTCTCATCCACTCTCTCTTCTGTTAAGATATCGCCATCACTAAGAATTTCCAGAGCCTTTTCATTGGAGATAAACTAAAATCAAAACAAGTTAATACATTCGGTGAGGATTATACAAGAATAAGAACACAGTTCTCTAGTCATGCATGCCAAAAAGTTGGTCAAGATTGGGAAATCAGATGGCAGTGAGAACTTTTTCTAAGGATATAATGCAGACTGGAATGGTCTACATCAGAATATTTAACTCTAGGGTGTAAACATTCACGCATCAGGCGTCTAGGCACGCCTAAAGCGACCAGATATAAAAATAAAGTAGAGGTAACGGCTCGTGTATTAGGCGCATTATTGGCAAAGCGTCCGAACCATGCACCTTGGGCGCCTTTGCGGACATCTCCCTCACCTTTAACGACGCAGCTTATGGGTCTAACAAGATGTGAAAACATGGGGTTGCAGTACCTTTAGCTTTCCGGTGCCAGAGGAAACATTAACAATTCTTGGTGAATCAGAGAGTTGAAGTAAAGGAATGAGTGCTTTAGTCACTGATTTGACACCGTAATAATTTGTTTGCACGCATTACTCTGCTAATTCATAAGTCTCTGTCATCACTTGTTTCAAATTTGTTTTCTCTTTGTTCTGGTCTATCTGAAACAGTGAGATAGTAATAATTTCATCTAGCGATATGTTGCAATAATCTCACTAATAAGGTATGTCATTAAATAGTTACCTACCTTAACAAGAGATTGCATCATTATCACAATACCAGCAGCATCAGTTATAACTCCAGATATTCCAGCATTATTCACCTTTTAAGTATTCAAAACTGGAGTTTATCATATTAAAGCACAAATTTTGTTTTCTATTTTTGTTTTCTATTTTATATGGGATCGACTCTGGTAAAATTCTCTACTATAGTGCTTTATCACTTCGCTTCTAGGTTGTAAGCATTTATCATGTCATATGGCAATGAAGTTCAAAAAGTAGGTCAACAAGCAACAGCATTGATTTTGTTCATCGGCTTAGGAAGGAGTTGCACCTAGTACATGTAAAACAAAAAACTAGATGACATAATTCTTCTTACCAAGATATCAAGCTTTCCAAATTGGCTCCGGACGAATTCAGCTAGAGAAGAAATAGTAATTGGATTCATCACATCTAGTTCATGAAAAACAACATTAGAAAGTCCTAATGAATTCCTGAGATTCTCAACAGCTTCTAAACCCTTAGTTACATCTCTAGACGTTAACACAACTGAAATCCCATTAGAAGCTAATTGTCGACAAATCTCAAGTCCAATTCCCTTATTTCCACCCGTAACAACTGCACACCTGAAAATATAAAGCAACGTAAATAAGAACACACAGTTTCATACTAATATAAATGTTGAGATTACATTTTTCTTTTCCCATTGTAAGTACCTGATTTTTGGTGCTGTATCAGAATGCATTTCCGTCATTTTGTTTCTTAGAATGTTGCTAGATGATAAGATTCCGGAAGGCGTAATAAAGGAGAATATGTGGTTTGCTGTCGAAGTTGATAAGTATTGGTTGGTTGGCTAATAGAGTTTGAGTTTGTGTTACTTTACTTTGTAGTACTTGTTCGTAAAGTCTAGCCTTTAGAGTTGGTTTCAGAGTTTCGTGTCAAATGCGTAATGTGCATGTATTCCACTGTGACAAGGAAGGCCGTACATGACCCTAAGGAGAGAGACAAAAGAGAACACGTCTTATATGGATTTTTGCTTGAGGGAGAACAAAAGTGTGATAACTATCCGTTCAATATTTTTGTCTGACTCGGACTTAAATATCCAAACGAAGTTACTAACCAGTAACCACCGCATATGAAAACAGGCTCATGTGGAAGTGACAATAATAAGCATATGAAAACCAGAAATATTTGGTGTACCGCGGCCTTGTACCGTGATGTGCACCGTGATGTTTGTGTGAGAGGAAAAAAAAAGTGGTGGACCCCACCATTAGCCCCACCCGCTGCAAATCTCCCCAAGGGCTGTCCTAATAGCGCTTGGATCTGATCACGGTAGTGTGGTTCGGTATGTGTATCATTTCTGTATGAAAACAAACAAGATTTAATGATAGCCGATGAATTATATAAGCATTTGACTATACATGTCAGTTTAATCACATAAATGGATTACATCAATCTGTGAACCAAATGTTGGTTGATACTTTGAAACTTGGCGAACATGGATTTCTTGTACAAGTACAACATTCCACTGCTTAACTGGTAGTCTTGTACATACCACAGTGGAAACAGTTCTGTTTTTTGCTTCTATGTCAAGCGACAAAGCTTGGAGCTTGAAATTAACTTCTGGTACGGCATTTCTCTCCTCAACTGGATGGCCTTCTACTAAACGCAGTGGAAATAGCTTTCTGCTTCTATATCAAGCGACAACTTGGAGCTTCAACTTATTTAACATTTCGCCATATGCTGTTCTTATGTATTTTTGGCAATTCAAATTACTTTTATTAGTTTTATTATTGATTATGGAAAAGATGTAATGGATCATTTGTATCCCATCCATCCACGTACCGTAGATCCCTTGGATTCTGATTTGGACGCGGATGTTAAACTTAAAATCCGTCATGTATTGGGATGGATACGGATAAAACTAAAATCGGTTAATCCAGACCATTTGGGTCACTCTAGTTCTTTACTTTCATTAAAGTAAAGAGAGAATTCAATCTTTGTCAACACTTTTTGGGTTTTTTTTATGTTCTTAGATTAGCAAACAATGTTGTCGATATACTGGCTAAAGAGGCTAAACATTATTGTACTTTTGTCGACCGGAGAAATGTCCCTCCGCCTTACATTGTGCAGGCCTTAGAAGTAGAAAAATCTAATATTAGAGTTGAACCCCTTGGCTCAATATTAGATGGCTCTACTATTATCGATATAAGGGTTACTAACTCCCTAAATTAGTCTGTTGGAATGCATTTTAACTTGCAAAAAAAAATGCATGTGGACGGATCTAAAATATTTCCAACCGGCAGATTCCCGCTTGGGATTTTCTGCCGCATAATACTCGGCCAACCTAGAATTATTGAGGTAGATATTTAGATCCTGTGGTAAATTTTAAATCACGGTAATCAATTTCGGATTACACAATATTGCGATTATTAATGTATCACAACCTTTTTTTTTGTCAACAAAGATTTTGGCCTACAAAACTCACCACCTAATTTTTGGGGCTACTGCCTACCGTAGCCTGGCTACGAGATGTTTTCTGGCCATGTGCATGCCCATTTTGATCACATGACAAAAAAATTAAGTCAACAAGATAGATTGTGGATGTTGTTTTGAGTCATACAAATTGATTATCTGGGGTGATAAGGGGTGGCTCATGAGTAGTTAACTGCTTAAATATCCTTGGATACTTTAAATCACAAAAATATTTTTTATGAATTAGAAATCTAGTTTAGAAATTTAAATCATAAATTTAATTACCAAAAAATCAATTTTATTTTCCTTTTTTCGTCTTAACAAAATCTATTGGTGAAAACCCGATATTAAATATTATTCTCGTCTTAACAATTAAATTGAAGAAGAGGAAGCTGAAGATGCTCATGTCTTATTTTCTTATTGTTAGATTGACATATTAGTTTTAAATCCAAAAAACTAGGGTTTCACTTTCACGGCAGTTACAGGGTGAAGTTCGGCTAAAAACTGAAATGAATTATCATCCGAACTGCTCGTTGTTCTTCATTATGAAAGTGCCGATGACAAGATCGGCGGATAATTAAACATGAAAATGATAGCCGAACTTCACTTTACGAACACATTAAGTTCGGTTGTTCAAGTTTTTGTTCGAATTAGCCGTACCTAAATTCGCCAATTACAGAGTGAAGTTCGGCTGATAACTTGTTAGCCGAACCTATGATTTTTGAAAATATACTTAGGTTCGGCTTATAAGTTATCAGCCGAACATATGTTTTTGAAAATATACCTAGCTATGGCTGATAAATTATTAGCCGAACAATTCATCTGATCATCCGATCTAGGTCGTAAAAATTCAATTTTTTGACGAAATCAACTTACAAAGAGGACATTAAACCTCGTTTAGAAGTCTACATGTGCATTAATAAACCTTAATTATCTCTTAGTTCACCCGATCTCGAAAGCCTAATTTCTTCTTATTATTCTTATTTAACAAATTTAACTATCTCTTAAAAAAATCTCTTTAAAACTAACATTATAATCATTAACTACTAATCATTAATATTATATTTCAATTATTATCATTAACACTAATGAAGTAAGGACATTACTGTCACTATAAAGATATGATGGATAAGGGGTTATTAATTTTACTACCTAGTGATTCGGTTTTATCATTACCTTATATGCCTCGGTAGCTTTAAGTATGCCGCAATACATGATTCTAAATCATGGCTTACGCACATGAGATGATCCACAAGGTCGAGTTAAGTTGTCTCGTCAAATAGAAGGAAATTATAGTGGGAAAGCAAAGTTTCAGCAAAGTATATAAAGGAAAAAGGCTTTAGAAGACTAATTCCCTAATTTAAAGAAGTACGCAACTAATCACAGCCCATATGGCTGCTAATTGGAGATCTCAATTTTATTCTGAATCAAACAAAGAAGCAAAGAGGAAATATAATTACTTCAAGTAGCAAATCATTTCATAAACTCTTAACTCCCTGGGACTACAAGATGTGGGATATGAATGCACTCCTTTTACATGGTCCAACAATGGATAGATAGTATCAATGGATTAAACAATTTCCAGATACAAAGATACGTCATCTACACAGCTGCGTCGGTCCAGGCCATACACCTTTGTCACTTGATTCAAACCCAGAGTTAAAAAAAACCTGTAAAAGCCATTCAGATGTCTAAGATCCTGTCTTACTCATCGTACTTCATCCACAATCATCTTAGCCTCTTGGAAATATCACGATAGTAATACCCTATCTTTGAAACTATAAACTTTCGTTCTAGCCCATTAGAACTCTGATGTTTTTGGAAACATCCGTAAAAATATCAAATCGTTAAAACTAAACAAATCCGGTAACTTCCCCTCGTAATTAGATAAGCTTAAGAGTTTGCAAGCGGAATTAGGACAATGGTACAAAGTCATAAATTATTACTAGCGCCTAGTATCCAACAATAAATTTTTAATGGAATATGATCTGAATAGTGAATGTTTTTATGCTTCAACTTCCTCTTGAAAAAGAATAAATGACATTCACTCACTCCGTGAACCTTTTAAAACTTCGGATTTCGAGTAGAGACCATATTAATTTGCTTTTAGTCTATCTTTTCTCTCAGATAGGTTCCTCACAATTAACGAAGTATAATACTTTTTTGGTTTGATATAATTGAACCTTGCGATTATGATACAAAGAACATTTTCCTTATTGAGGTTTCATCCAGAGAAGAGATATGGAAAAATTTCTCCAAGTAGTTTTAAAATCCAACTAGGATATTTTAGGTCCGGATGTCATCTCGAATATTCGGGAGTATTTCAAAACGGGTTTCCTATCTGTGAATTTCAAAACAACTTTCTTATCCCTAATTCCATAAATATATACACCTCAAAACCAATCAGATTTCCATCCTATTAGCCTAAGTAACACGATTTGTAAACTCATTTAAAAATTCTTGCAAATCATCTTAAGCCTCTCCTTAATAGATTGATCTTTCCTAACTAATCTGCTTTCTTTATCGGTCATCGGATCACTGATAATATAATTATCGCTCATGAGATCCCTCACTCTACGAAAATCTCTAAGCAAACAAAAAAAAATCTAGTTAGATCTTTCCAATGCTTTTGATCGAGTCGAATAGCCTTTTGTACAAAGAGCTCTCATTTCTTTCGGTATGGATAAATTTTTGGTCCAACTCATCATGCAATGTATTTTAACAATTTCCTTCTCTATCCTTCTAATCTCCAGGACCCAATTTCAAAAAATTTAGAGGAATTACACATGTCACTTATCTTTTCCTTATCTGCATGGAAATCCTTTTCAGACTCGTTAACAAAGAAGTGGAAGAAAAATGGATATCCGGTATCAAGATTAACAAGAACACGCCCAATATAACTCATCATTTTTTCGCGGATGACTGGTTTGTCTTCTATCGAGTTGACATGGGTGAAGCGAAAAATATTTTGGATATTATCTCTAAATTTGGAGAAATAATGGGATATTTCCTGAATAAATTTCAGTCTGAAAATTCACCATAAACATTGTGAAATAATATCTAGTGAAATGACGAGGGTACACAAGTACATTGTAATCTTTTCGTTTGATCACAACATATTCAAGACCTATCATGTATAAACCTCTCTAAGCAACAATCACTAAAGGAATATTTCAACACGGTGGCCACTTGGAAGAGGGTTAGTCCGGACTGGCCTAACAATGTGAGAAATCAAATCCAAGTGGTGAATCACAATACACCTTGTGTGATCGTCTATGGATACAAGATCGAGACAATACAATAAAAAGATGTTCACTTGATAATAGTTGCAGTACAAGACCGAAATACTATAGGATCAATATCAAGTGCCCAGTTAAGGTATGAGTGCAAATAGTTTAATTATAATATAAAAAAAATTATAATGCAGAAATAAAGTAGAGCACACACCATAATTTTGTTAGCGAGGAAAGCTACGATCTTGTAGAAAAACCCAGAGACCTAGTTCAGTTTTGAATACTCAATGAATTAAGACGCTACAAAAAAATAAACCTGCAACTTTGTGTAGACGAGATGATTAAAGATTTTTTCGTGGTTGTAATAATGAGGTTCAAACTCTCGAACTTGTGAAGGTGGAGGATTTTTAGATTTATAAAAATTATATAAAAAAATATTGAAAAATTGGTAGAGAGGTACTGGGACTAATGATTCGGCCAATCTTCATAACATAGGGCTCAATGATTTATTCTCAACAATAATCGTTCAAAACATATATGGACTTTTATTTTGCCAAAGTAGATTCTCAAAACATTGATTGTAAATGTTAAGCATGGAACATCAAATCACCTAAGCTAAGCATGACCCATCTAATCAAATAACACCCAATTTAATCAAATCATATTTCAATTAATTTTTAATGCAAAAGTCTTAAAAAGAATTAATAAAATTACCCATGTATGAAGCTCGGCCTCCTCCGTCGTCCCAGTGTTGGGGTTTAACTCATCATAGTAAAAATGCTCTCAAAATAATTTATTATGGCTCAAAAATGGTTTACAAATGATGAGAAGAAGAGAAAATGGTGTAAAACTGTAATCTGCGACGCACAAAAAGCGTCACAGAATAAACGCTAAAAGACAAGTGCTGATGTTGTTTAGACTGCGCTGCGACCCACGGCTGTGCGTCTTAGACACTGTTCATAAACGATTGTCCTTGCGAGTCCGTTCTTCGTGTTCTTGGTGTTCTTCATCAGCAGCAGCAGCAGCAACAGAGTTTCATCAACTCTTGATTTCTGCTTCTCTGGACCTCCTCTCGACCCCAAACTCTCGACAACCCTTCTAGGACTCATGTATCTCCTATTTATACATTCCAGGCGCATCGAATCTCGCCATTAATTCCTCAAAATTTTCACAGTAAAGGAAAATTATTCTTGGGAATAATTTCTTATTTTCTTTCTCTGCATGCGTTAATTGTCTTGATAATTTCCAAAATCTGTTGATATGCAACCTAGGAGAATATCTGCACTTAACTTCCACAACCCATGCAGCATCTTTACGTAATTTTCTTTCTAATTTTAACCGATATCACTTCTTTCCTGCTTTAATCGAGAATCGATTATCTGGCAAAATTTGATCGATCCCAACCACCACAATATCTTCTTATATCCATATCACATATACCCATTAAGTTTCAGCGATTTAATCTCCTTATAACACCTTCAAAAATCGATTGGAAAATCTATCAGTGTATAAAGAAAATTTCCCGCCAAATTTTTTTTGAATTTGAGAAGAAGGGTGCCCCTTAACCAGAGCTGGGGTGCGAATATCAATTGGGGTAGAAATAGTAATTTTTCTGGGTTCCTCAAGCACATTTCTGGGGCGTTTCCGGTGCATTTCTGGGGTGCCTTTAGTAATTTTCTCCGGGGTGTAAAACACCACTTTTTGAGCTCATTTCGCCGCAAGGGCTTATTTCTCTAAAAACATCTACAAAAACATAAAATAACACAATAAGTACTTAATCGAGTCTAACAATACAGAATATTGAGAACAAATATAGACACATAAATGCGTCTATCAAATACCCCCAAACTTATTATTTGCTAGTCCTCGAGCAAAACAAAAAAATAAAACCGAGTTAATCTCGGGTGGGTTTAACAGAGGTGTACCCACAAAAACCATGACTTCTAATTGGTCACAAGTATCCAAAGAGCTATGAGGACATACATATTCTCAACCTATCACCAAGTAACTAGAATGCCAGAGAAATTAAAGGTGTCGGCACTAAAGTTGACTGAAGAAAAGGGGAGACACATCCGCAGGACTGCTAGATAAAGAGATATCCGCTACACATCTAGATAAACATTGTAAGATGCGTCCGCTGCTTTACAGCTGGATAAGATTAGGAGAGAGATAAAGATGAGAGGGACATCTGCTACACAGCTGGACTAATTACGTGTGATGAGTTAAACCAGTGCTAGAAAGATCTTGTGCCAGATTGAAAGCAGACTAACAAAGCAACCAAAATGCATCTTTCTTCGACTCTCTCACAGTGCTCAGTAGAAATAACGTCTTATTCGGTCTTCAAATGTTGATGATAAACTCTTGAACCTCATAGAACCTTGACAATTAACTCTTCTCTTCGATTTCTTGCTTGACTTATAAACTTCTTCTTCCCTATGGCCTTATTGAACAAAAAGAACGTAATGATGTTTCTTTTTTTTTTTCATTTCATTTTTCATTTTTTTTTTTACAAGACAAAAATTTACATGGCCATGAGAGAAGGACTTTAGAACTTGGATCTTCACAACTTGTGATGTCTTGATATCATGAACTTCAACAACTTATATCATTTGCTCTTGTACTTCTTGTAACTAAGTCTTCAACTTTGATTTTTGAATTATTCTTTTCTATTGTTGCTTCTAAACCTTAAACGTCTTCAACTTTTTCATAAATTTTGATGTCACTCCGCTTGTTGATGATGATAAGTTTCTACTGAGAGAGAGAGTCGTAATCCAGTAACTAAGACTACATTGTGAGGTTGCTCTGTCTTTCTGGCATTTCCTTCTGACCTACTTGCCTTTCCATCATGGATGGTTAGGTCCATTACGGTTACCCTCTAAAAGGAACAAGTTCTCTCCTGAATTTCAAGGATCTCAATGTCTTTTTATCTAATGTCTCAATAGGTTGTTATCTCTAGCATTCCAATTTCTATCTTGTCGGTGAGAAACAGTATGTAAACTTAGCTAAACGGGTACTATGTGACGCTAGAAGTTTCAAAGATGCGACTAAAATGTTTCTCCCATACCTCCAAACTTAAATCTAACATTGTCCTCAATGTTCTAAAGATGAAAATAAAAGCATGAACAAGGAGAAACTGTTACCATTTGAAGCAAAAAGAGTTAAGGAAGGATATTACCGTGTCGCATGAATATTGGGTTACCTCCCAAGAAGTGCTAAGTTTGAAGTCTTCAGCCAGACGTAGGAAAGGTTTAGTCACCACGTAGAATCATATAGTAGTAGACGAAATAACTGTGGGTCATCTGGATCAAAAAGTGTTACCCACAAGAAGAGGAAACTGCAACAGACCAAGAAGATACCGAACATACCCTTGCTTAAGACAACTACATCTAGTTGTGGTTCAGGTTCAGGCTCTATAAAAGGGTCTAAATAAAAGGTTTTCATCGGTTGGATTTCCTCAAAGCTAAGATCCGGTTCAGGTATTAGAGTCTGGAAAAACTCAACTAAGAACTTATAAGCACATAACAACAACCTGAATAACTGGGGATCCTCTAAGTCAATCAGATTTGTCTCACACAGCTGACCACAATGAAAGAGGTGGTCTTCCTTAAGAAAATGTGTCGAACCTAATATCCTAAAGTGATTAGGTTTAGTCTCAAAACTTAATAACCGACACATCTTAAAATCAAAAGTTCCCACAATTGGTAGAAACTTTTTTGGTGGGAAAACAAAGTCAATCTTGGGATTATTGCCTGAGCTAACCTCATCAACCAGAGGATGCGTTTCTAACAGTTGAGACTCGTGTTGAATATTATTAAGTTCGGGAAAACGAGTACGAAGATAGTCTCGTAAGATGGGTGAGGCATTGATGTCAAGTCCCAAGTGAGGGATATTTTTAAGAGTTAAAGAACATGGATAATGATAATCACCCCCAAACTTAGAGTTTTCGGCGTCTCTAGGTAGACTGGTCATAATCTTCCTAATTTCTAGGTTATCAGATTCCTGAAAGTGGGCGATTGATTTTTCTAAGTCAGGTTCATCCCCGCTAATCTCTACGAGTTCTTCTAAGACTATTGTTTCTAAATCGTTTGACTCGAAAACAGTACCCTCAAGATAAACTGGTTCCTCTAAACCATCATCGGTTTCGTAATCATCGTCTAAAACGGGGGTATTTCTAGTCAAATCCTCGTCCTTTTGAATAGGTAAATAATTATTAAAATTATTTGGATTTGAACTAGAAATATCATTATAATCATCATCACCATCCTCCTCCTCATCATCATCACAATATAATTTTTGATATTCACGAATTCTCAAGCTTTGTTCCCAACTACATGGTCTATGTTTATAATATTTCTCATAGATCGTTAGAGGTTATTCCTCAATAAAAGTTGGAGTATCCATATATCGCTGCCCACGCATATATTTACCAAGAGTCATTTCCGAAGACGTCTCTTGATAACGAGAATTTCTAGACATATATTCTCGCAACGTCATCGCAGGTGGCGTCTCCTCAAAAGGATTCATCACCGAAGAAATATAAACTACAGAGGGATTCTATACAATCACAAACAAGGACGACTCCACTCCACCAAAGCAAACCTAAAGATTTCTAGCAAACAAATAGCATGATGGCTCCACTTAGATTGTTTCTAGACCAGCTTCTATCTCTCGAAGGGGAATTCGTTACAGTTTGAGCAACCCCTCTGGATCAATCCGAGCTAATGTGAGATGAAACTGAGGCGAGGGAAGCTCAATGGATCTTTGATACCCAAGGCCTCACCGGCGTTACAAGGCGTTTTGTTTCAACTCCCAGAAGTCACCATGAACTTTGAAGTTGCTTAAAAGGTAACCAATATCCTTCGAAACATTTTCCTAACAAGCTCGATACCCTATAGGTCTCTTTTTAATCAGATTTTAAAGCTTGGGTTCGCGTTAGGTTTTGTTTTCCTAAAACGGGCAAGAAGGGAACGGTGATGAAATCCGAACCCTTATCTTGTTTAGGCCAGGCCTTGCCCTTTACTAGGAAAATAAAGACAGTCTGGTTCGTCCTCAAACAATTATCACCTTAAGGCATACAGTAACTCGCTTGCAGGGGATTCGCGAGTGTTTCTATTGGACTTACCTCCCGTACCAGACGGGGGATGAACCGTTGTCGTCGACTCGGGCCACGACTCATAAACCGTGTACGAACCCGAGGGGCCGAGACGATATAGTAATCGTCGTCCTTCCCTGCACACAGTTTATATAATTTATTTATTTTTTTAATAATACCCTTCCGTAGGGTTAAAAAAAGAATAAAGTCTGATTGTCCAGAATAAAGTCCAAATAAAAAGTCCAAAAATTACAAAAATTATGAAAAATAAAGCCTATTTACAAATCCTAAAAAAAAAAATTATGTCTTTTTTTCTTCTCTTTTAGCTTTAAGCTTTAAGCTTTTTTTTAGGATTTGTAAATAGGCTTTATTTTTCATAATTTTTGTAATTTTTGGACTTTTTATTTGGACTTTATTCTGGACAATCGGACTTTATTCTTTTTTTAACCCTAAGGAAGGGTATTATTAAAAAAAAAAAAAATTATATAAACTGTGTGCAGGGAAGGACGACGATTACTATATCTTCTCGGCCCCTCGGGTTCGTACACGGCATAGGAGTCGTGGCCCGAGTCGACGACAACGGTTCATCCCCCGTCTGGTACGGGAGGTAAGTCCAATCGAAACACTCGCGAATCCCGTGCAAGCGAGTTACTGTATGCCTTAAGGTGATAATTGTTTGAGGACGAACCAAACTGTCTTTATTTTCCTAGTAAAGGGCAAGGCCTGGCCTAAACAAGATAAGGGTTCGGATTTCATCACCGTTCCCTTCTTGCCCGTTTTAGGAAAACAAAACCTAACGCGAACCCAAGCTTAAAATCTGATTAGAGAGAGACCTATAGGGTATCGAGCTTGTTAGGAAAATTTTTCGAAGGATATTGGTTACCTTTTAAGCAACTTCAAAGTTCATGGTGACTTCTGGGAGTTGAAAAAAAAACGCCTTGTAACGCCGGTGAGTCCTTGGGTATCAAAGCTCAATTGAGCTTCCCTCGCCTCAGTTTCATCTCACATTAGCTCGGATTGATCCAGAGGGGTTGCTCAAACTGTAACGAATTCCCCTTCGAGAGATAGAAGCTGGTCTAGAAACAATCTAAGTGGAGCCATCATGCTTTTTGTTTGCTAGAAATCTTTAGGTTTGCTTTGGTGGAGTGGAGTCGGCTTTGTTTGTGATTGTATAGAATCCCTCTGTAGTTTATATTTCTTCGTTGATGAATCCTTTTGAGGAGACGTCACCTGCGATGACGTTGCGAGAATATATGTCTAGAAATTCTCGTTATCAAGAGACGTCTTCGGAAATGACTCTTGGTAAATATATGCGTGGGCAGCGATATATGGATACTCCAACTTTTATTGAGGAATCACCTCTAACGATCTATGAGAAATATTATAAACATAGACCATGTAGTTGGGAACAAAGCTTGAGAATTCGTGAATATCAAAAATTATATTGTGATGATGATGAGGAGGAGGATGGTGATGATGATTATAATGATATTTCTAGTTCAAATCCAAATAATTTTAATAATTATTTACCTATTCAAAAGGACGAGGATTTGACTAGAAATACCCCCGTTTTAAATGATGATTACGAAACCGATGATGGTTTAGAGGAACCAGTTTATCTTGAGAGTACTGTTTTCGAGTCAAACAATTTAGAAACAATAGTCTTAGAAGAACTCGTAGAGATTAGCGGGGACGAACCTGACTTAGAAAAATCAATCGCCCACTTTCAGGAATCTGATAACCTAGAAATTAGGGAGATTATGACCAGTCTACCTAGAGACGCCGAAAACTCTAAGTTTGGGGGTGATTATCATACTCCATGTTCTTTAACTCTTAAAAATATCCCTCACTTGGGACTTGACATCAATGCCTCACCCATCTTACGAGACTATCTTCGTACTCGTTTTCCCGAACTTAATAATATTCAACACGAGTCTCAACTGTTAGAAACGCATCCTCTGGTTGATGAGGTTAGCTCATGCAATAATCCCAAGATTGACTTTGTTTTCCCACCAAAAACGTTTCTACCAATTGTGGGAACTTTTGATTTTAAGATGTGTCGGTTATTAAGTTTTGAGACTAAACCTAATCACTTTAGGATATTAGGGTCGACACATTTTCTTAAGGAAGACCACCTCTTTCATTGTGGTCAGCTGTGTGAGTCAAATCTGATTGACTTAGAGGATCCCCAGTTATTCAGGTTGTTGTTATGTGCTTATAAGTTCTTAGTTGAGTTTTTCCAGACTCTAATACCTGAACCGGATCTTATCTTTGAGGAAATACAACCGATGAAAACCTTTTATTTAGACCCTTTTATAGAGCCTGAACCTGAACCACAACTAGATGTAGTTTTCTTAAGCAAGGGTATGTTCGGTATCTTCTTGGTCTGTTGCAGTTTCCTCTTCTTGTGGGTAACACTTTTTGATCCAGATGACCCACAGTTATTCTGGCTACTACTATATGATTCTACGTGGTGACTAATCCTTGCTTAGCCTTGCTGAAGACTTTAAACTTAGCACTTCTTGGGAGGTAACCCAATATTCATGCGACATGGTAATATCTTTCCTTATCTCTTTTGCTTCATTGGTAACAGTTTCTTCTTGTTCATGCTTTTAATTTTATCTTTAGAACATAGAGGACAATGTTATATTTAAGTTTGGGGGTATGGGAGAAACATTTTAATTGCAATAAATAAACTCCAGAGCCTAGAAATTTACGCGTATTGAGGTAGGCACTAACCAATCTAAGTGGATGGAAACATTTTTGTTTTAGGAGTTGAGGAACCAATCTGACTATATGGAAACATCTATAGAGTCTATTCATAAAAGCACAGAGCTCAGGTGTTAGAAATAACATGATAGTTTCGCCATATCTCGTCGAGTCCTTTTCACTTTCTATTTTCAGTTTTCTTTTATTTCAAGTGATTTGGTGGGGCACACTATTCAAGTTGTTACCACTGCTACGGTGAATTAGAGTGACTGAGTTACCAAAAAAAAAACGGACCAGTTAGACCAATCGGAATAAGTATTAACACTTGGATAGCAATATGCGTGTGTTCTCCCTGTTTCTGTTGCCTAAGCAAGCGTGGAATGCAGGACCCGTGGGAACTATCGTGTAATCTGCTGACGAGAAGCATTCTCTTGGATCAAAAGGATCTATTCATGCCGTTAAGTTAAAAAATAAATAAAAAAAATGGTTATTGTTATGTGTAGTCAACTGCTGGTTCCCTTGTATTTACCAGTTTGTTGATCTAGATTTAAGTTATTGACCACTGGTTCCCTTGTATATGCCAGTGTGTTAATATTAGTCAGACCGGTATCTCAGTCATTTAGGTTAGGTTCATCTTGGAAGAGGCCTTCAGACAGATATGGGAAACACCGTTCGCTTTTCAACCATCTACATTTTTTTTTCCATCTTCTTAATCTTTTCATGTGATTAGTCTGACTCTGAGTATGATGTCCATCGTGAAACTATCTTAGTAGAGCTCTGTCACTTATATGAATTTTAGTATGCTTGAGTGAAAACTCGTGTACAGCAATTGGAATTTCGCATCAGGGTTCTTCCTCTTAGAGTCAATAATTGTATGCCAACCAAGGAGGTTCTTTAGTGCTTTCCAAGGTTCTGCGTTGATAGCTAGGGTATGGAGTATTGGTTTTGTGGGTACACCTCTGGTAAACCCTCCGGAGACAACACTCCGCCACTAGGGCCATCTAGGGGTTCAAATGATTTTCCTTTCTAGAATAAATTTTCTCGAGGACTAGCAAATAATAAGTTTGGGGGTATTTGATAGACACATTTTTGTGTCTAATTTGTCCTCAATGTCCGTATTGTTGGAACTCTATTTTTGTACTAATATTGTGTTTTTATGTATTTTTAGGAAATAAACATTTTTGGAAAAATCAGCTCGAAAAGTTGCCCGGGGCACCCTTGAAGGACATTTGTTATTCGGACTCTTATTTTGGTTAAGGGGCAACCAAATTACTAAGGGGCACCTCAGTTGGGCATTTGCTATTTGCACCTCCATTCTGGATAGGGGGACACCATCTTCTTCCTTTGAATTCTGTTTTTGGGCGGGAAAATGGAACACTAAACTGGCAGCGTTTAGATTCACGAATTGGACGTGATTTCATGAGATTTAATGGCTGATTTTTGGTAGGAAGTTGTGATATGGCCTATCAAACATGTTGGGGGCTTTTGGTTCGATCGAAATTGGCTAGAATCGTCTAGGAAATTCACGAGTTGGGAACAGGGCAGTTCATGTCTGTCACGGGTTTGAGAGAATTTTTGGAGGAATTCGAACGTGTTCTGATGATGCATGGAGGACTCTAACACACTTTTGGACCGTGTAGAAGACAATTAAGGTGATTTTACATGAAATTAACAGCTGCAGATACGTAATCGAAATAAAAAAGGAAAAAAACTATATATTATGAACTGTCCGAGTAATGGAAGATTTTTGAGAGTTATTGCAAAGGATTTCGTCTACCTGTTGAGTATAAAAAGACTTCTGGGGTAGAGTATAGGAGTTTAGCAAGTCAATGGGAGAGAGTTAGAGCCGAGAGAATCAAAAGAAGAGGTCGACAGGCGAAGAAGTTCTGCTGCTGCTCAGCCAAGAACACGAAGAACATTGTACAGTCCAGGAGAGTCGTTGACTAGTGTCGCATATTTGCGACAATTCTCAGTTCCTTTCCCGCGACTTCGTTGTTGTGCTTACAGCACTTCTAAAGTGCCATTGTTTCCTGACGCTTTCTGTGGGTCGCAAAGAACGGTCTTAAAACGATTTTCTTCTTATTTCATCATTTGTAATCAACTTTTGAGCATTAATAAAATGTTTTGAGTATTTTTCCAACACGATGAGAGTCTAAATTCTTGGTGATTGAGGCAATGTAGGATCTATTCATTCATGTTTGATTGGTAATATTTTTATTTATAATTTCTTTAATTATTTACTTTATTTAATTCACTTGGATAAATATAAAAAAAAAAAAGATAAAATGGTTTTCTTAATTAGTTGTGAATCAGTTTGATGTTTTATGCTTAGAATAATTCCTTGATAAATCATGCTTAAGGATTACAACTTAATATTTAGACACCTTTTAAATTAAAAAGTGATTTAATAAGAAAAAGAGCTTAATAATAATTTCTGAAATATTATTTATAACCAATCAACTTGAAGTGGTAGTGAATCATAAGCCTTAATCCTTCTAAAATCTTGACATTGCTATTAATTTCCTTCATTTATTTATTTTCTTAAATTTTTTTTAAAAAAAAGAGTTACCTTCACAAGTTCGAAAAGAACCCCCTTTTACCCTATTTACAACAACATTTGAAAATACATCAAGTTTTTGGCGCCTTTGCCTGGGAAGTGGTCCTTTTTATGATCCCTCTGTTCCTATTCCTCCTTTAGAAGAGTCCCTCATGAAGTTAGCTGAGTCGACGCGTAAGTTAGCTGAGATGAATAGTATAATTATAGACGAAAGAACTACAATAATGAGTGTACCTTCTTTAGAAGACCACCTCAAGCGGATAGCTGAGACGAACGAAAGAATTGCTCGAAATTACTTGAATTGCCAATATAGTGTATCCAATAATACCCTTGATGTAAATAGTGAATATTTGCCTAATTTAGAGAACGAGGTTAGAATAAAAGACACTACTTATTTAGATAAGGTTCAATCATCTTCGTACTATGATGATGAGGATAGCAGTAATGAAGAATCTGAAATATGTAGGCATAGTGATCAGGAGTCTAGTAATCCAATTGAGTTGTATAGTGATTGTATTATTTCTAGTTCAAATCCAAATAATTTTTATGATTATTCACCTATTCAAAAGGACGAGGATTTGATTAGAGATACCACCGTTTTAGACGATGTAGATTTTCCTTTTGATTACGAAGCTGATAGTGGTTTAGAGGAACGGGTTCATTTCGAAAATATTGTTTTAGAGTCTAGCGACTTAGAAACAATAGTCTTGGAATAAGAAGATATACCCGTAGAGATGAGTAAAGATGCACTACCTGATAATAACTTAGAAGAATCTCTTGAATATTTTAAGGACTCTGAATATACTTAAATTCAAGAAATAATTAGAGGTCTATCTAGAGACACTGAAAACTCTAAGTTTGGGGGTGATTATCACTTCCCTAGTGCCTTACCTTTAACTCTCAGAAAGTCCTCACACTTAGGACTTGATATTTGTGCCTCGACCATTTTACAAGATTACCTTCATACTCGTTTTCCCGAGCCTAATGATGTCCATGAAGGAGTTCAGTTATTAAAAACCCATCCTCTGGTTGATGTGGTTTTCCCAGGCTATGATACCCAGATTGACTTTGTTTTCCCACCAAATAGTTTTTTTCCAACTATGGGAACGTTTCAAATGAGTCGAATATTAAGTTCTGAGACTAAGCCTAAGTACTTTAGGTTAATAGAATCGACACATTTTCCTAAGAATGACCACTACTCTCACTGTGGTCAACTATGTAAGTCATATCTGATTGACTTAGAGGATCCGCAATTATTTAGGTTATTACTTCGTGATTCTAAGTTCGTATTTGAGTTTTTACAGACTCTAAGACCTAGTGATTCGGATCCCATCTATGAAGAAACGCAGCCAATGAAAATATTCTATTTAGACCCTTTCATAGAACCTGAACCTGAACCGCAATTAGCAATAGTTTTCAGGAAACTAGGTAAGGGCATGCTATTCTTGTCCACATTCTTGGTTCATTGCAGTTTCCTTTGGTCAGCTCTATTTAGTTTTGAGGACCCACAGTTATTTCCACTGTTACTTTATGGTTCGAGTTGACTAATCCTTTCCTAAGTCTGGCTGAAGACTTTAAACTTAGCACTTCTTGGGAGGTATCCCATGCTCATGCAACACGGTAATATCTTTCCTTAACTCTTTCGCTCCAAATGGTAACAGTTTCTCCTTATTCATGCTTTTAGTTTCATCTTTAGAACATTGAGGACAATGTTAGATTTAAGTTTGGGGGTATGGGAGAAACTTTTTAGTGGCAATAAATAAACTCCAGAGCCTAGAAATTTATGCGTATTTAGGATGGCACTAACCAATCTAAGTGGATGGAAGCATTTTGGTTGTAGGAGTTGAGGAACCAATCTGAATAGATGGAAACATCTAAAGAGTCTATTCATAAAAGCACAGAGCTCAGGTGTTAGAAATAACATGATAGTTTCACCATATTTCGTTGAGTCCTTTTCACTTCTATTTTTATTTTATTTTCATTTTAAACTATGTTTCTCTAAGTGATTAGGTGGGGCACACGATTCAAGTTGTTACCACCGCTAGGGTGAATTAGAGTGATTGAGTTACTATTAAAAAAAAAAAAAAGTTGAGACCGGACCAGTTAGACCAATCGGAATAAGTATTAACACTTGGATAGCAATATGCGTGTGTTCTCCCTGTTTCCGTCGCCTAAACAAGCGTGGAATGCAGGACCCGTGGGAACTAACGTGTAATCTGCTGACAAGAAGCATGCGCTTGGATCAAAAAGATCTATTCATGTCGTTAAGTTAAAAAAAATGGTTATTGTTCTGTGTAGTCAACTGCTGGTTCCCTTTTATTTGCCAGTTTGTTGATCTAGATTTAAGTTATTGACCGTTGGTTCCCTTGTATATGCCAGTGTGTTAATATTAGTCAGACTGGTATCTCAGTCATTTAGGTTAGGTTCACCTTGGCAGAGGCCTTCAGACAGATATGGGAAACACCGTTCACTTTTCAACCATCTACATTTTTCTTTTTTCATCTTCTTAATCTTTTCATGTGATTAGTCTGACTCCGAGTATGATGTCCATCGTGAAACTATCTTAGTAGAGCTCTGTCACTTATATATGAATTTTAGTATGCTTGAGTTCAAACTCGTGTACATCAATTGGAGTTTCGCATCAGGGTACTTCCTCTTGTTGTCAATAAGTATGCCAACCAAGGAGATTCTTTAGTGCCTTCCAAGGTTCGTTGTAGATAGCTAGGGTCTGGAGTATAAAGGTTTTGTGGGAACACCTCTGGTAAACCCTCCGGAGACAACACTCCGCCACTAGGTCCACCTAGTGGTTTAACGGCTTGCTGCACGTGCTAAGTGTAGTCATTTTATTTTTTAGATTAGATTTGCTCGAGGACTAGCAAATAATAGGTTTGGGGGTATTTGATAGACGCATTTTTGTGTCTAATTTGTCCTCAATGTCCGTATTGTTGGAACTCTATTTTTGTACTAATATTGTGTGTTTTATGTATTTTTAGGAAACAAACATTTTTGGAAAATTCGGCTCGAAAAGTTGATTTTGGCACCCGGAGGACAAGTGTTATTCGGACTCTCGCTTTTGGATAAGGGGTAACCTAATTACTAAGGGACACACCCAGGTCACCCCCAAGGCATCTGCTATTCGCACCCCAGTTCAGGATAGGGGGCATATCATCTTCAACATTCAAATTCGTTTTTGGGCGGGAAATTAAATTCTCAACCGGCAGAAGTTTGATCACAAAAATGAAGGGGTTACGGGTCGATTCAATGGCTGAAATTTGATAGAGAGATGTGATATAGGTTAAGGAACACATTTTGGGAAGTGGGTTCGATCGAAATTGGTTGGAAACGCGTGATGATTCACACACCCAAAACAGAGCACGTGTACTGTAACACGAGCAAAATTGAAGTTCTTGTGTGCGTGGAGGAGTTCTAATAGCGTTGGAAGAGTGTTGAGACGTGGATAAGGCTAACTAGAGCGTGCAGGATCAAATCTAACGCGTGCATGGGCTTAAAAATGGAAATTATCGTTATTTTTGGCAGCAAGGAATAATCGAATTAAAGAGAGTATATACGCAATCAATGGTCGGATTTTTGGCCTCAATTCACTATAAATACACGTACAATTGAAGCTAGCAAATTGGGAGAGTCTTGGGGAAAGTTTAGGAGTCGAGAATTGGAGGTCGAGAGGATAGCTCAGGAGCAAGAAATCACGAGTTGATCAAACTCTGTTTCTGCTGTTGCTGATGATGAAGAACACCAAGAACACGAAGAACAGACTGGCGTAAGCAGTCTTTAATAAACAGTGTGTGAGACGCACACTGGGGGGTCGCATTGCAGTCTCAACATCAGCAGCACTTTTCTCATATCGTTCCTTTTGTGACGCCTTGTGTGGGTCGTACATTCACTATTTTACTCATTTTTATCATCTTAATTAACTTTTGAGCAACAATTATGTATTTTGAGAACATGATTAATATGACGAGTTAAACCCCAACACTGGGGCGATGGAGGAAGCCTTATTTCACACTTTGATAATTATGAATTTTGCATTAATTTTAATTGAGATTATGATTTAAATTAATTAGTTGTGATTTGATTTGATGGGTCATGCTTAGCTTAGATGATTTGATGTCCCATGCTTAACATTTACACCTAATATTTTGAGAATCTATCTTGGCAATAAATTAGAGTTGATATATTTAATATATTTTTCGAGCTATTATTGATAAAAGAATTATTATTTGAACCTTAAGAAATGAATTTGGCGGAATCCTAGTCCCAGTACCTCTCTACCAATTTGTCAATATTTTTGTATATAATTTTTATAAATCTAAAAATCCTTCACCTTCACAAGTCCGAGAGTTTGAACCTCATTACTACAACCCCCATTAAATCTATAATCATTTTGAAGAGTCCCTCAGGAAGGTTCAAACTACTCAGCTAACAAAATGGCGCCGCCGACGCGGACTTGTATATAGATTTATTTTTATTTTTTTTAGGTTTATTTTTTTTATTATTTACTTTGTCTTTTTTTCTTTGATTTACAGGTTCGAAGTGGAGCACTAAGGACTTGGAGAGGAAAAAGCTTAAAGCGAAAAGCGAAAAGAGAAGAAAAAAGGACAATTTTAGGATTTATTTTTTAATTTTTAATTTTTTTAGAGTGTGTGAGGAAAACTGTAATTTTAATTTTTTTTATTTATTTTGGACTTTGGACTTTAAACAATTGGACATTTTTTTTAACCCTACGGAAGGGTATTATTAAAAAAAAAATTATATAAACTGTGTGCAGGGAAGGAAGACGATTACTATATCGTCTCGGCCCCTCGGGTTCGTACATGACATAGGAGTCGTGGCCCGAGTCGACTTCAACGGTTCATCCCCCGTCTGGTACGGGAGGTAAGTCCATCGAAATACTCGCGAATCTCCTGTAAGCGAGTTACTGTATTCCTTAAGGTGATTCATTGATTGAGGACGAATTTGGACTGTTTTTAAATTCCTAGTAAAGGGCAAGGCCTGGCCAATACAACATAAGGGTTTGGATTTCTTCACCGCTCCCTTCTTGCCCGCCTTAGGAAAACGAAACCTAACGCGAACCCAAGCTTAAAATTTGGAATAGAACGAGACCGATAGGGTAACGAGCTTAATGGGAAACTCATTCGAAAAATATTGGTTGCTCTTTAAGCACACTCCAAAGTTCATGATGGTTTTTGTGAGTTGAATGCGTGACTGCGCCGCCTTGTGATAGCGGTGAAGCCTTGGGTATCAAAGCTCCACTGAGCTTCCCTCGCCCCAATTCAACTTACTTTGACTTGGATTGATTCCAGAGGGGTTTGCTCAAATTGCAACGAATTCCCTTTCGAAAGATAGAAGCTGGTCTAGAAACAATCTAAGTGGAGCCATCATGCTTTTTGTTTGCTATAAATCTTTAGGTTTGTTTTGGTGGAGTCGAGTCGGCCTTGTTTCTGGTTGTGTAGAATTCCCTTGCAATTAAGAATGTCGAACTGGTATGATAGAAGCCAATACAATGAGTGTCGATCTGAATTTGAATATGGACATCATCAGTTTTATGACCATGGTGGGAATAGTAGTTGGGAACGCCAACCTTTTCAAGGTTATGGTTCATGCCATGGTGAGCCCAATTACTATCCACGCGCGAATTGGTCTTACGAGCAAGAAAATCAGGAACACTGTAGTACTGGTTACTCGTTTTTGGAAACTAGTCCTGATTATGATATTTCTGAACCTGTTCCATCTCTAGAAGAGACCCAACAACGGATTGAAAGGACGTATAAACGTTTAGTTGCAATGAATAGTTCAAAAGAAGAGTGTACACGATATTCTGAGATGATAAACGAGAGTGGTGAACGTATAAGTGTTATGCTCAGTGAAATTCAGGCACGTCTAGAGGCAGAAAATGAACAGTTGGCTAATGCTTCTCGAAATAATCTAAATTTCCAAAATAGGGTTTCTAATTCTACCCTTGATATCAATAGTGAATATTTGCCTAATTTAGAGGACGAGGCTAGAATAAAAGACACTACTTATTTAGATAAGGTTCAATCATCTTTGTACTATTATGATGATGAGGATAGTAGTAATGAAGAATCTGAAATATGTAGGCATAGTGATCAGGAATCTATTAATCCAATTGATCTTTATAATGATTATATTATTTCTAGTTCAAATCCAAATAATTTTTATGATTATTCACCTATTCAAAAGGACGAGGATTTGATTAGGGATACCACCGTTTTAGACGATGTAGTTTTTCCTTTTGATTACGAAGCCGATAGTGGTTTAGAGGAACGGGTTTATTCCGAAAGTGCTGTTTTAGAGTCTAGCGACTTAGAAACAATAGTATTAGATGAAGAAGATATACCCGTAGAGATGAGTAAAGATGCACTACCTGATAATAAATTAGAAGAATCAATTGACCATTTTCAAGAATCTAATGATCCAGAAATTAGGGAGATTGTAACTAGTCTATCTAGAGACACTAAAAACTCTAAGTTTGGGGGTGATTATCACCTTCATAGTGCCTTACCTTTAACTCTCAGAAAGTCCCTTCACTTAGGACTTGATATCTCTGCCTCGACAATTTTACAAGATTACCTTCATACTCGTTTTCCCGAACCTAATGATGTCCAGGAAGAAGTTCAGTCGTTAGAAACCCATCCTCTGGTTGATGTGGTTTGCCCAGGCTATGATCCCCAGATTGACTTTGTTTTCCCACCAAATAGTTTTCTTCCAACTGTGGGAACGTTTATATTCCAAATGTGTCGAATATTAAGTTGTGAGACTAAACCTAAATGCCTTAGGAAATTAGAATCGACACATTTGCTTAAGAATGACCACTATTCTCACTGTGGTCAATTATGTAAGTCATATCTGATTGACTTAGAGGATCCGCAATTATTTAGGTTATTACTTTGTGCTTCTAAGATCATATTTGAGTTTTTCCAGACTCTAGGACCTAATAATTTGGATCCAACCTATGAAGAAACGCAGCCAATGAAAATATTCTATTTAGACCCTTTCATAGAACCTGAACCTGAACCACTTAGCAATAGTTTCTCATCTGTTCATTTCGTTGGTTCACTGCAGTTTCCTTTTGTCAGCTCTTTTTGGTTTTAAAGACCCACAGTTATTCCGGCTACTGTTATACGGTTCGAGTTGACTAAACCTTTCCTACGTCTGGCTGAAGACTTTAAACTTAGCACTTCTTGGGAGGTAACCCAATCTCATGCAACACGGTAATATCCTTCCTTAACTCTTTTTGCTTCAAATGGTAACAGTTTCTCCTTGTTCATGCTTTTAGTTTCATCTTTAGAACATTGAGGACAATGTTAGATTTAAGTTTGGGGGTATGGGAGAAACATTTTAGTCGCATCTTTGAAACTTCTAGCGTCACATAGTACCCGGTTAGCTAAGTTTACATACTGTTTCTCACCGAAAAGATAGAAATTGGAATGCTAGAGATAACAACCTATTGAGACATTAGAGAAAACATTGAGATCCTTGAAATTCAGGAGAGAACTTGTTCCTTTTAGAGGGTAACCGTGATGGACCTAACCATCCATGATGGAAAGGCAAGTAGGTCAGAAGGAAATGCCAGAAAGACAGAGCAACCTCACAATGTAGTCTTAGTTACTGGATTACGACTCTCTCTCAGTAGAAACTTATCATCATCAACAAGCGGAGTGACATCAAAATTTATGAAAAAGTTGAAGACGTTTAAGGTTTAGAAGCAACAATAGAAAAGAATAATTCAAAAATCAAAGTTGAAGACTTAGTTACAAGAAGTACAAGAGAAAATGATATAAGTTGTTGAAGTTCATGATATCAAGACATCACAAGTTGTGAAGATCCAAGTTCTAAAGTCCTTCTCTCATGGCCATGTAAATTTTTGTCTTGTAAAAAAAAATGAAAAATGAAATGAAAAAAAAAAAAAAAAAAAAACATCATTACGTTCTTTTTGTTCAATAAGGCCATAGGGAAGAAGAAGTTTATAAGTCAAGCCAGAAATCGAAGAGAAGAGTTAATTGTCAAGGTTCTATGAGGTTCGAGAGTTTATCATCAACAGTTGAAGACCGAAGAAGACGTTATTTCTACTGATCACTATGAGAGAGTCGAAGAAAGATGCATTTTGGTTTCTTTGTTAGTCTTCTTTCAATCTGGCACAAGATCTTTCTAGCACTGGTTTAACTCATCACACGTAATTAGTCCAGCTGTGTAGCAGATGTCCCTCTCATATTTATCTCTCTCCTAATCTTATCCATCTGTAAAGCAGCGGACGCATCTTACAATGTTTATCTAGATGTGTAGCGGATATCTCTTTATCTAGCAGTCGTGCGGATGTGTCTCTCCTTTTCTTCAGTCAGCTTTAGAGCTGACACCTTTAATTTCTCTGGCATTCTAGTTACTTGGAGATAGGTTGAGAATATGTATGTCCTCATAGCTCTTTGGATACTTGTGACCAATTAGAAGTCATGGTTTTTGTGGGTACACCTCTGTTAAACCCACCCGAGATTAACTCGGTTTTATTTTTTAGTTTTGCTCGAGGACTAGCAAATAATAAGTTTGGGGGTATTTGATAGACACATTTTTGTGTCTAATTTGTCCTCAATGTCCGTATTGTTGGAACTCTATTTTTGTACTAATATTGTGTTTTTATGTATTTTTAGGAAATAAACATTTTTGGAAAATTCGGCTCAAAAAGTTGATTTTGGCACCCGGAGGACAAGTGTTATTCGGACTCTCGCTTTGGGATAAGTGGTAACCTAATTACTAAGGGGACACCACTGTTTGCTAAGGGGACACCTTCTTCACGATTTGAAAAAATAAAATTGGCGGGAAAATTGGTTCATCAACTGGCAGAATTTCAATCGACAAAATGAAGGTGTTGTGGTGCGATTCAATGGCTCAAACTTGGTAGGAAGATGTGTTATAGCTTAAGGAACACAGTATGGGTTTCAGAATCGATCAATTTAGGCTGGAATTCTCGGTTCGATTCACCAAACTCAAAACAGAGCAACACACACTGAACACGAGCTCAAGTGTGTTTGTGCTGTGCATGGAGTGATGTGGAGGTGCGGGAAAGCTTCTGAGGAATGAAGAAACTAATTTGGAGCGTTTTGGGAGCGAGTTAACGTGTGGAAATTCTATAAATGGTAAATATTCTCATTTTTGGGCAGCAAAGAATAATCGAATTAAAGAGAAAATATACGCAATCAATGGTCGGATTTCTTGCTCCAAAACACTATAAATACAAGTATCGGTCATTGGGAAGGGTGGTCGAGAGTTTGGGGAAGGCTAGGAAGCAAAGAGAAGCGAAAGAAAATCACACAGTGCAAGTTTCTGCTGCTGCTGGCGAGAGGAAGAAGATGAAGAATTGACGCTACAGAAGCGTCGTTCTTCAACAGTTCTCGCAGCAGTTCTATTGTGTCGTTGTTTACAGCACTGTGTATGTATCGTTCTTTCCTACACTTAAGTTTATGCAGCGCAACAGTTAACAGCGCAATTGTAACGCTTATAACTGTTGTGAAATCTCTGTTTATCATTTTCTCATCAATTTATCAACTTGTTGGGCTATAAAATTGTATTTTGAGAACATGATTAATATGAGAGGCTAAACCCCAACACTGGGATGATGGAGGAAGCCGTACTTTATACATATAAAAATTATATTTAATTCTTTTATGACTTCTTGAACTTTTATTAAATGTTTTATGATTTTTCTTAATTGATTGTCATTTCTTTTGATGGTTTATGCTTGGTCTTAGTACTTTTGATATGCCATTCTTTCGATTTACAGTTAATCTTCTAAAAATCTACCTTGGCAAGAATGAGAGTCTTTTTATTTAAACTATAACTGTTTGGAAAAAAATATAATAATTATATGAATAATTATGGTGGAATCCTGAATCCTAGTAACTCTTGATCCTGTGACAATTTTGTATATATTTATGTTTTAAAAATCTATTCAAGTCCGAGCAACGAACTTTTACTACCACTTTCAACACTATAACAAAATGGCGCAGTTGCCGGGGACTAGCAAATAATAAGTTTGGGGGTATTTGATAGACGCATTTATGTGTCTATTTTGTTCTCAATATTATGTATTGTTAGACTCGATTAAGTACTTATTGTGTTATTTTGTGTTCTTGTAGGAAATTTTAGAGAAATAAGCCCTTGCAGCGAAATGGGCTCAAAAAGTGGTGTTTTACACCCCCAAGATAAAGTATTAAAGGAACCCCACAAATGCACTGGAAACGTCACAGAAATGTCCCGGAGGAACCAAGAAAAAATACTATTTCCACCCAAAAATTACTATTTCAGCCCCAATTGCTAAAGGGACACCAGAACTGGATTAGGGGGAGGCCAGTTTTCTTCCCAAATTCAAATTCCAAAATTGGCGGGAAAATTTGGTTATTTACTGGCATATTTGCCAATCGATTTTTGAAGGAGTTTCAGGCCGATTCAATGGCTGAAACTCATTGGGTATCTTCTGCTGGGCTAGACAAGAAGGATATGGGTGTTGGATGCGATCAAATTTGGATGGAAAATCCATCAGATGAAATCAGAGCAGACGCGTGCATGGAAAATATTTCACGGGGTTTTGATGAGTTGGAAGTGTGCTTCTCGTGTTTGGATGGGGCTTGGCTATATTCTGAAGTGTGTTTGAGATAAACAAAGAAAATATACTCACCATTTACAGCTCCAGACGCGTATAGAGATAATTCAGGGAAGAAAATATTCCGAAATATTTTTCTTCAATGGCCGAGTAAATGAAGATTATTTGGAGTTAATGGAGGAGATTCAATGGTTCAATTACGTATAAATAAGTTCATAATGTGCTACAGAGAGGTTGTCGAGAGTTTGGGGTCGAGAGGAGGTCCAGAGAAGCAGAAATCAAGAGTTGATGAAACTCTGTTGCTGCTGCTGCTGATGATGAAGAACACCAAGAACACGAAGAACGGACCTGCAAGGACATTCGTTTATGAACAGTGTCTAAGACGCACAGCCGTGGGTCGCACCGCAGTCTTAACAGAAGCAGCACTTGTCTTTTATCGTTCATTCTGTGACGCTTTTTGTGCGTCGCAGATTACAGTTTTACACCATTTTCTCTTCTTCTCATCATTTGTAAACCATTTTTGAGCCATAATAAATTATTTTGAGAGCATTTTTACTATGATGAGTTAAACCCCAACACTGGGACGACGGAGGAGGCCGAGCTTCATACATGGGTAATTTTATTAATTCTTTTTAAGACTTTTGAATTAAAAATTAATTAAAATATGATTTGATTAAATTGGGTGTTATTTGATTAGATGGGTCATGCTTAGCTTAGGTGATTTGATGTTCCATGCTTAACATTTACTATCAATGTTTTGAGAATCTACTTTGGCAAAATAAGAGTCCATATATGTTTTGAACGATTATTGTTGAGAATAAATCATTGAGCCCTATGTTATGAAGATTGGACGAATCATTAGTCCCAGTACCTCTCTACCAATTTGTCAATATTTTTGTATATAATTTTTATAAATCTAAAAATCCTCCACCTTCCTTTAAAGGACAGTCGTTTACCAATTTGTCCTTTTTAAAGATTTTTTCGTGGTTGTAATAATGAGGTTCAAACTCTCGGACTTGTGAAGGTGGAGGATTTTTAGATTTATAAAAATTATATACAAAAATATTGACAAATTGGTAGAGAGGTACTGGGACTAATAATTCGGCCAATCTGCATAACATAGGGCTCAATGATTTATTCTCAACAATAATCGTTCAAAACATATAGGGACTCTTATTTTGCCAAAGTAGATTCTCAAAACATTGATTGTAAATGTTAAGCATGGAACATCAAATCACCTAAGCTAAGCATGACCCATCTAATCAAATAACACCCAATTTAATCAAATCATATTTCAATTAATTTTTAATGCAAAAGTCTTAAAAAGAATTAATAAAATTACCCATGTGTGAAGCTCGGCCTCCTCCGTCGTCCCAGTGTTGGGGTTTAACTCATCATAGTAAAAATGCTCTCAAAATAATTTATTATGACTCAAAAATGGTTTACAAATGATGAGAAGAAGAGAAAATGGCGTAAAACTGTAATCTGCGACCCACAAAAAGCGTCACAGAATGAACGCTAAAAGACTAGTGCTGCTGCTGTTTAGACTGCGCTGCGACCCACGGTTGTGCGTCTTAGACACTGTTCATAAACGAATGTCCTTGCGGGTCCGTTCTTCGTGTTCTTGGTGTTCTTCATCATCAGCAGCAGCAGCAACAGAGTTTCATCAACTCTTGATTTCTGCTTCTCTGGACCTCCTCTCGACCCCAAACTCTCGACAAACCTTCTAGGACTCATGTATCTCCTATTTATACATTCCAGGCGCATCAAATCTCGCCATTAATTCCTCAAAATTTTCACAGTAAAGGAAAATTATTCTAGGGAATAATTTCTTATTTTCTTTCTCTGCATGCGTTAATTGTCTTGATAATTTCCAAAATCTGTTGATATGCAACCTAGGAGAATATCTGCACTTAACTTCCACAACCCATGCAGCATCTTTACGTAATTTTCATTCCAAGTTTAACTGATATCTCTTCTTTCCTGCTTTAATCAAGAATCGATTATCTGGCAAAATTTGATCGATCCCAACCACCACAATATCTTCTTATATCCATATCACATATACCCATTAAGTTTCAGCGATTTAATCTCCTTATAACACCTTCAAAAATCGATTGGAAAATCTATCAGTGTATAAAGAAAATTTCCCGCCAAAATTTATTTTTGAATTTGAGAAGAAGGGTGCCCCTTAATCAGAGCTGGGGTGCGAATATCAATTGGGGTGGAAATAGTAATTTTTTGGGTTCCTCAAGCACATTTTTGGGGGGGTTTCCGGTGCATTTATGGGGTGCCTTTAGTAATTTTCTCCGGGGTGTAAAACACCAGTTTTTGAGCCCATTTCGCCGCAAGGGATTATTTCTCTAAAAACATCTACAAAAACACAAAATAACATAATAAGTACTTAATCGAGTCTAACAATACAGAATATTGAGAACAAAATAGACACATAAATGCGTCTATCACGAGACCAAGCAATCTAAAATCCTAGTTACTTAGCTTCAGCAGTATTCCAATTTTTATAACATATCGAAGAACCTAAGTTCTCAATAGACGTTATAATACTAGATATCCTACCAGAACAGTTGTTCTCTTTAGGACAAGATCTAGTAGATCTTCTTGATGTATTACAAACTGTAAAGGATCGAAACCATTTGGTAACAAACTCACTTTCTAATCACAATACCGAAATATATATGATAAAAGTATAGTTGCGGATCATCCATTTGTAAGATATATCTGTTACCAGATCCGAAGCTCCTAGGTTACGAGATCTAACAAGACAATGACTACCGAAATAATCAATCTTGATTACAAGGTGTATGATAAAATCACTAACAACTTGTAGATCTCCAAAGGCTTATATCTATCGAAATAAACAACCTTTTTGTAAAGACCCTCAAGCTCGTCAACGCTATTAGACTAGTCAAGAGAGGTTTTAGCCGCTAATAACTCGATTAGTTTAACACGAACATTAATTAATATAAATTAATCTAACAATGATCTAGATACGAAACTAGTATCGTTAGCTAGAGCTCGAAAAGTTACGCAAAATGGACTACTCGAACGTGTCATTCGGACATCGGACAAAGAAGATATCTGTTATTTTAAGTGAAGGGTAAAATGATCATTTCGCATTGAAGGGTTATCAAGGCAACCGACTTTCTTCTCAGGGAACCCTCTGTGGATAACTCAAAAGCAAATTGATAAGGTCGAGAAATTATATTTCTCTTTCATTTTCTTTTCTTTCTTCTTCTTCTTTCTTCTTTCTTCTTCTCGTTTCTTTCTTCTTCTCTCCTTCATGTTCTTCGCCTACGAGAGAGTTGAGAGTGGTGAGTGAGAATTAATTGATGAAAATCAGGTAATGATGTTGTGAGACGATGCGGGGGATGTTGGAGATGTGAATCATGATGAAGAACAATTAGGGTTCGAATCTGCGAGTATCTAAATTAGGGTTATAGAATTGAGTTAGGTTTTGAAGATTTAAGAGATGAAATTAGATCTATGGTTGGATGAAGAAACAAGGGTTAAGGTTTAATTGAAATTTTGAGTCTGTCTTGGAGATGAACTGAGAAATTAGGGTTTATGTTCTTCCCTAAAATTGAGATTAAGAAGAATTAGAAGATGAATTGGGACTTCTGAGGAATGATTAGTGATGGGTTTGACACGGATTAGGATATAAGGTATAAAATTAGCCTAAAATCGATGTTTTGAAGTTGTTATCAAATTAGGGTTCGGTTCTATGGTTAAGAAGATGATGGGGGTTGTTTCAGTTAATCGATGATGGTAACTATAGAAGTTTAAATTGGGTACTTGTTGTTGATTGAAGTTGAGTGATAAGCACGTAAATGCTACATTTTATACAAATTCTGATCATCCCGAAAATAAACGGCTAAGTTGGAAATTAAATAGCATTTGCGACAAAAGCACGTCAACTCCACTCGGGCCTTGCTAATGATGAGACGTGGCAAGTTACTCAATGTCAGGGACAGCACACAAACTGAATTGTGTTTGTTCATTCGAGCAGACACGTGAAACTCTACTAGGTAGAGACTAATCAACAGTATGGGAATGAAGGCAAGATCGATTCAATAGAGGGAGAGGATTATGAGTTTTTATCGTATTAGAGTGAAGCAAACAAAGAAAGAAGACAAGAGGATCATTTGGTTTTGAGCTCAAGTTAGTGGTGATGGAGTTTTAACGTTATTGTGGTCGAAATTGTGAACTGTTGCCACTGGTGGTTAACGCCAGAGAAGTTGAGGTTATGACGGCCGCTGCATGGACAGGTGGACGTGACTGAGATGACAAGAATATGGAGGAATTAGTGGCTTGAAGTGATTGGTATGGGGTCATACTGGCCTGAATTGTATGATAAATGGCAGCAACCAAGTTAGAGCTCTGTTGTTGGAGTTGGATCGTACATTGAACTGTGTTACTGGTGCATGAAAGAACAGAATGGAAAGTCATTGAGCTGCGGGTATGGATTGAACTGTAACTGGTGGAGATGCTTAGAGGTTCAGGTTGATCGGATCTATGAACTGAAATACAGTGAGGAGAAATGGACAGTCGATACTCCTTGAGATTTGTTCTCGGTGCTACCAAAAGAAGACTCGATTGACAAGTTTGAGAAGCTGGTTCCATAGTTGAGATGCTGGTGTTGGCTGCATCCATTTTGTGTGCTGCTGGGAAACTGGTGCTGGTTTGTCGATCGAAAGAGATTAAGGTCGCATTCAATTGTTACTGGTGGTGGAACAACAGTGATAACCATGGAAGAAGATGAGCATTAATCGGCTGGAAAAGCAATACTTGAAATGTGATGTTTGATCGAATTGAGGATGGTACTATGCTTGGAGGGTCAGGGTTTGGATTCGGAGGAGTGGCCTGAGCTTGACGAGTTAGTTTTGCCGGTGATGATGGATTGTATCTACGGTATCCAACTGCAGGCATGGAGATACTATTCACGGAAACTATAGATATAGATGGTTGTTGTTCGAGTTAGTCTGCTGACAGTCGATGGAAGTGATGGAAGTGATGATGTGGTCGACTAATGGAGTTGTTAAGCTCGAGTAAGAGCTTTTGTTGGTGGATTGGAGATGATTGTTGCGGATGGAAGAAGGTGCATATGTCCTGGCAATAGTAGCTGACTGAGAAGGTTGCAATCACCGCAGGCAATGGGTGTTGTCTGTAGTAGAGAAGGAGCTGAACGTGGAGGTTACGGTCAGAAAGTGGAAACTGGTGTTGGTGTTGCAGTCGGATCCAGGGAGTACTCAGATTTTGAAGGGCCTGGATATGGAAATCAGCATGTGGCTGTTTGATGGACTGGGCCTAAGCAGCTGCTAGGTCTTATTCGAGGAGTATATATTATACACGAACAGAAACTCAAGGAGGAGGCCGGTTTTTGGAGTTCCAGTTTGAGGAGCCGCGGCTACAAGCAGAAGGAGAGCCGTCGAGGAGCTTAGGGTTTGAAGCTTATTTTCTCCATTTTTGATTAGCTAGGATTATACACCCATATTTTTTATGGTATTTAAGAAAGTCATGATTAGCTAATTCCATGTTAGGGTGAAAGGATGAACTTGTAGTATTTATTTATTTTCATGAATAATGGTTCTTATCAATCGAACTTAAAATTTAATAATTTTGTCTCTCTATCAATGTTTAGTTTCTAGCTAGATTTTTCATGTGCTATGCCATGTATAGTTCATTGTTGGATTAGTAGAAAAACTCATTGAACCTAAGTAATAATTGAATTATGAATATTCCTCGACTCTTCATGCCATGTATGATTAGTGCTTAGAAATTCTACTTTTAGGTGAGAACAAATACTTCATTTTTGATGATTCTTGTCAATGATTCGTAAATGCAATATCTTCCGTGTATGAGTAGTTAGGTTGCCGCTCTACATGAGTTTACTTGAGACCCTTTGTGGTTGAACACGAGTAATTTGCCTGCAACGAATTCCTGGAACCCTAACATCTTCATATTCCTGGTTACCGACCCTTCCTTTGAATTCATTTTGTAACTTTAGTTTATTTTTCTGTTATTATTCTTTCAAAAACCCAAAAACATTATTGTTGGTTAGTTAATTAAGAATACTGATTATTGATATTTCCACCGCTCCTTGTGGGAACGATCCGTACTTACCTCTGTCTACTAGTTAGACACCGTGCGATTGCGGTTTATTACTAAATTGAGGTAATTGCTTGAGTATTACTAAATTGAGGTAATTATTCTTATCAGTAAAATTAGTTCAAATTCATTATTCGGTTTATAAGTTTATTAATGGATTAAGGATTCTAAATGATATATGGGTATGAAAGGGAGTGCAGTTGTAGTTAGATTGTGTTGAAATACAGAGAGTTGGTTTGAGTTGAAGTTTTAGATGTATGTCAGGTTATTGTAGTTGAGTGTTTTAACCAATTGTCTATGGAGGTAGCTGTGGTGAAGGTGGTACTGTTTTAAGGAAATAGATGATGATGTTGTGGCAGGATATGTGTTGGTGGAATAATCTGAGTTGGTGGTAGTAGTGTTGCAGGTGTTATGGTGTAGTTGTAGATTGTAGTGTTGTTGTTATAGTTGAAGTTGTAAGTGGAGTGACAAAGTATAACATGGCTGATTTTAGCTGAGGTCAGATGGTGTTGGTGTTTTTCTGGTGATAACAGAATTGGAAATAGAAATGGTGGAGGTTTGTTGTATCAGTAATGTTGCAAGGAGTGGTACTTTTGAATTCCAGATGCAGATACATCAGTTTGTAGAATTGGAACTGGATTCTGGAAATGGAATGGGGGTAGAAATGATGGTGCAGGTTATGTAGGAATGAATGAAGGTTTTGCCTGAGTTGAGTTTATTGAATGTATGTTCTGGTGGTGCGAATTACTGGGAAGAAGTTTTAAAGAATATATGTGTTGTTGTGTGTTTGTGGTTGTTTGGATATGTAACTGAGGTTACTTTGTGTTGCAGATGAGATTATAGGGTGTAGTTAGTGATTGCTGTGAAAACTTGCGGCTACTACAATTGCAGGTAAGCTTGTTATAAGTAAAATTACGAAGTTTTCATGAATTGAATCTATAGTTAAATTGTTACAGATGAAATAGAAGTTCATGTATAATCTAGTAGAATGGGAATCCATTATTGAATCAATGATTTAGACCTATTAGTCATCCTAGTTAGTTTAGCTGACTCAGTGTATCTGACTGAGTTGCCTGTCTTGACCTGAGTTAGACTATTGACCGATTCTAGTTTGACTCAGTTGACCGAGTTAACCCTTTGACTATGGACCTGACCTGACCTTGGACTTTGATTGTTAGTTGACCTCTCTGACCGTTAGTTGACTTTAGTGGACTTGGGCTTAGAGTTAGCTAAGAGACTATAGAACCGACCTAATTGAATTACTAGACCTTAGATGTGCTAAAGATGGATAATGAAAATGGGCTTAGAACCATTAAAGTAGCTCACTTAGCCTATAAATTAGAGAATTGTATGAAATTATGTTATGAGCCTTGTGTGAGCCTTTTGGCTAAACTCTTAGAGTGCTTGTATGATTAACAGTTAGTTATTAACAACAATCGATTCAAAGGATGAACCAGTGGATCGTGGATCTCGAGGTAGGCGTGACTTGTCATCAAAATAGGTGGAAATACTGTTAACTCTTTTGAAACCATTGTTGTCTCTTTTACAAAAGTTTATGTTTAACAAACTCATGCATTGTCTGTTCGTGCATTTCATGCATTGTTTAGTTTATGTTATGATTGTTCTGTTGATTCTTTGAATCTTTCCATGAATTGGAAAGGACTTTTAATGTATGTCATTATGAATTATTATGGGAAATAAGAATTTCCACTTGTGGTATATAAGATACGCTCCTTCACATTTATACCTATTTACTTTTAGCTTTTATGCATATTAGGTGTGGAACAACTCGGCATCAATATATTATTAGGTGTGGAACAACCCGGCATCATTATTATACATTGTTTGACGAATGAGTTTGTCCATATACATGTTTGTGTATTTCCAGTGACTTAGTCACTTTGATGTTTGGGAAAACATGTATTGTTTTCCAAATCTTGCTCATGATTTCTTTAAAGTTAAATGTTATTCCTGCTGGGCACCCCTTCTAGGGATGATGTGCTCACCCTTTCCCACTTTCAGTTTCAGAGAAAAATCAGAGTTGCGCAGCGAAATCTTCGAGGAGTTGAGTCTGTTTGTTAGATTACTTTCGCTATGTTTATTATGTTGTATATTTTATTTGCAAACCAAATGACTATTGTATATGTATCATTTGAAAGGAGTTCTTGTATATATATTTCTGAGCGGAGCTAGGGTTAAGTTTTGTAGTAGATTTCTTAATTTAATGTTTAAGTAAATGATTTAGATTCTTAGTGCCTCTTTATTTAGTTAATCTCTTGACTAATCAGCTTCTAGCTTAGGGGGCGCTACAGTGTTGGTATAAGAGCTCACTATTAGATCTTACATGGGAAATAATATAAATAACCAGTGCTAGTTAGTGAACTAAACTAGATTAGTACATAGCTGGGTTGGGTTGTGAAATAAATCTTAATCACTAAAAGCTATCAATAACTAAAACATTTATTTGATTGATTGATTTTGTTTGATTGTTTGTGTATGTAGGGAAGTAAAAATTGTAGGGTACGCCAATAACTTTAGGTAATCAAGATTAGAGAATGATTAGTCTAAAAAGTGTGAACACGTAAACAATTCAATACTCAAAAATAGTGAAATTAGTATTATTGATAAATCTTGAAAGTCACATCGAAATTTATTAAACACCTTGACTTATACGTAGAGTCAAAAATTTATAATCACATAAATGTTACTCCCTCCGTCCTAAATTAACAGTCCGCTTTGACTTTGTCAAGATATTAAGGAAATCCTATAAAATGTCGTGACTAGCCTTTGACTAGCCTATTTAATGTTAGGTTATTACCAAAACTAAAATTATTAGTGTTAAAAATTCTAAATTGGATAGTATTATTGTTTTAGGAAATATTTTAAGAAATGAAAGCAAACTTATACTGCTTTTATTATGAAATCCAGAATTTAAGAATTTTTTTTCCTCCATTTGATTTTGGTTTCCTGCACTAAAACTTTGGAGCCTTTGGAATTTTTATTTGAGAGGGAAAAAAAATTGAAATTGTAGATTATTTCCTCTTTAGATATACTCGACCATGAATTTGGAATTTTGTCATAAATGTTTTTGTTTAAAAAAGGAATGACAATTAATACAAAGATATGGAGTAAGGCTGTCCGTATCTTCTGTGCCAAAGGCAATATGAGCCACCTGTGCCAAGCCAATGAAATCGCCCCACGTATTCCTCTTTATTTTTAATATCAAAACCGGATATAATTTCCTTAATCCACTCTTCTCGGTTTGGAAACAGTATCAAAACGGATTCCGTTAATGAATTTGGGAGAGAGAATATAAATAAATTATTTTCTGTTATTTTTATATAAATAGAAAATATAAAAAATATTTGACCGTATATATACACTATATATCTACTTTTATATACTTCGTTCATGATGCTAAGAAAAAAAAAACACAAACAGTTGAGTTTTATGGAGCCTGATGATCTGGAGGTACTACTTATATGAATACTAATCATATTGTATATTTCACCCAGTCAAAATATGTATGTTGTTTCTAGATTTCATATGCTAATTTATGTTTTGTATTTTGATGTTGTAGAACGCATGCCCTGCGGATAAGTTTATAGAAGGAAGTCAAACTAATCGAAGATTGGATTTTGATCAAGGTATAGATTTAAACACTTCTTTAACTGATGAACTTATTGAAGAGCCAGAAAATACTAGAAATGTTGATGAAAGTATTGAAGAGCCAACGAATACTAGAAACGTCGATTTAATGCATTTTAGAATACGAAAAGAAGAAATTCCTGTCGTTGGAATGGAGTTCGGAACCGAAGATGATGCATTCAAATTTTATAATGCATGCTTTTATGATGGGTTTTAGTGTTAGGAAAAGTAGAACACATTTATTCCAAGATGGCAAATTGAGAGACAGACTTTACGTTTGTTCAGCCCAAGGTACCCGCGAAGAAGATAAACGCGATGATACTGTACAAAATCACCGAGCAGAAACGAGGTTTGGGTGCCTAGCAGAAATGAAAATTAATCGCACACCCGATTGTAAGTATCGTGTTAGTAAATTTTTTCCGTATCATACACATGTGACTACAACTCCTAGTAAGTCTCATCTTTTTAGGTCACACAGAAAGCTAAATATCGCAAATGCAGCTCAAGCTGATATGGCTGATAGTTCAGGAATTGCTCCTAAAGAGGCTTTTGAGTTTATGAGTAGACAAGCTGGTGGTCGTGAGAATCTTGGGTTTATACCTATTGATCATAAAAATTATTTACGTACTAAGCGAACAAGAAAAATAAAATATGGAGAGACAGGTGGTGTATTAGAATATCTACAAAAAATGCAAGTAAATGATCCTAATTTCTATTCTGCTATACAAGTTGATGAAGATGATTTGATAACTAACATTTTCTGGGCTGATGCAAGGATGATGTTAGATTATGATCTGTTCGGCGACGTAGTATGTTTTGATACTACTTTCAGGAAAAACAAAGAAGGACGACCCTTTGCCATGTTCGTCGGAGTGAATCATCATAAACAATCAATTATTTTTGGTGCTGCATTATTATATGAATCTGCAGAAACTTTTATCTGGTTGTTTGATACTTTTTCCAAAGCTATGTCTGGAAAAAAGCCAAAAAGTATTTTCACTGACCAAGACGCAGCAATGGCTAAAGCATTAGCTTCACAGTGGCCAGAATCATGTCATCGGTTGTGTATTTGGCATATTTATCAAAATGCTGCAAAGCATCTTAGCCACGTGTTTCATAAATTTACCAACTTCGCAACTGATTTCACAAATTGTGTCTATGATTACGAGGATGAAGAAGAATTTACAAATGCTTGGTTTAAGATGCTTGAAAAATACAATCTCAATGGAAATGATTGGCTAAGAAGATTATATGATCTAAAGGAAAAATGGGCACTAGTTTATGGGCGAGACACCTTTTGTGCTGAAATAACCACCACTCAACGCAGCGAAAGCTTAAATAGTCTTGTAAAAAGATATGTCAGCTACAAGTATGATCTATTGCGTTTTTTCGAGAATTTTGAAAGACTAGTGGATGATCGTCGTTACGAAGAAAAAAGGATGGATTTTAGAGCGAGCCAAAGTACTCCTACATTATCATTTCCAGTAAAAATTTTGAAGCATGCAGCAAGTGTTTATACACCAGCAGTATTCAAGTTGTTCCAGATACAACTATGTAGAGCTCATGATTGTTCCTTTAGCTGCTTTAACGATGGTGAAAGTGAAACATTAAGTAAATATAAAGTTATTCCACATGGGAAAAAATACCACCGCACAGTCATTTATGACTCGAAAAATAATAATGTTTCATGCAGCTGCAGGAAATTTGAATTTGCTGGTTACTTGTGCTCACATGCTTTAAAAATCCTTTGTGTAAAGGATATTAAGAGCATTCCTGATCAGTATATTTTGAAGAGATGGACAAAAGATATTAAGTGCGTTAGCACGAAAATCGGTTCAAATCTTCATGAAAAAAGAGAGTCAAGGGAAAATGTCGTAAGGAGATATAGAGAGTTGTGTAGATCATATATTCAACTAGCAACAAGGGCAGCTGAGTCTGAAGAGGTATATGAAATTGCCAAACTAGGACTGGATACCACGTTGAAGGAAGTTGATGCAAGTTTGAGGGGACTTACAATTCAGGAAGACCCAATAAACAAAGACATCACATCGGAAACTAGCGATGACCCAAAGCTAGTTGTCACTGCTATTCATAATAGCTATCAAGCAGTAAAGGGGATTAAAACAAAAGAGAAGGCAACTGGTACTACTTCCGTTAGGCCAAAAACCGCTTTAGAAAGAGCTACACAACCAAAAAAACCTCGACAGACAGTTTTAGATCCTCATGAACACCCATCTGCACTTCCACATCAAATCCAACAGGTAAAATTATATTTTCTTGATTTTTGATTGGATACAAAGTTCATTTCTTAATCAATCATCCATTATCAAGGCTAAATAATTTAGTTCATTCTTGTTAGTTATTAAACATTTTTATTCATGTCTCAGGAACCAAATTCATTTACTGGAACCATGGGAATATATAGCAGTCAAATGTTGCCGATGCCGTCATCGACATTGATACCTCAACGTAGTAGCCATGAGCTACCGATGCACCTACCCATGTCTCTGCCTTCGCATGATTTCTATATGGGAACCATGCCTACATTGACGTCTGTACCTATCTATAGTAATCCTATGTTACAGACAAATCTACCTTCAAACAATGTGCCGGTAATATACTTTTCACGACTGTTTTCATTTTTGTACGCATGCTGATTGTGAACTCAATTGTACATCTCATGTTTCGATGATACATGGTCATTTAACTAATTTTAATTATTAATATAATAGCAGTGGTATACGGGAGGTAGTGGAGGCTACAATACTACAAGCAATTATCAACAACATTCCAATGGCATGGTTAACTTCTTACAGGTACAGTTGATGAATTTGTTTGTCTTCCCTGTTCCCCTCAAACATTTGTTCATTGGACCTTGCTACTGAAAGAGAACCTTGTTACGTCAAGGATTTGGGTCATTGAAGCTTGTGCGCTTCATAGAAGCTGTTTTATATAAGTTAATTAGCAAGTTAGTTCAAATTGATATTTGTATATCTAATTATGTGTACATTTTTATAATGATTTGCAGGAACAAGTGCAACTACAAACAAGACAAGGCAACGAGCAGTTGAATAACCTACATCCCCGCAGCTACCAATTAGTGAAGGAGCAGGATATTGATGCAATTATATTCTGTCTTTCAATTAATAAGATAATTTAGAAATTTTTAAATTGTTATATTTATGCTTTTAATACAAAAATTTTGATTTCAAATTGTTATATTTATAATTTAAAAATTTTGATATATTGTGCATTATCACTTCCTAGCGGTAGGTAGATCAGATTTCTAAGTGAAACTGAAAGACGGCCACACTAACAAACGCCTGAACTCTTTTTTTTTTTTGAAGCAAATGTAGTCTATATAGCAATGAAAATAAATTAATCTGATAAATTTAACTATAAAAAATAATTTATTTATATTCTCTCTCCCAAATTCATTAACGGAATCCGTTTTGATACTGTTTCCAAACCGAGAAGAGTGGATTAAGGAAATTATATCCGGTTTTGATATTAAAAATAAAGAGGAATACGTGGCGCGATTTCATTGGCTTGGCACAGGTGGCTCATATTGCCTTTGGCACAGAAGATACGGACCCTTTTTCCTTATATATGATGATTTTGAATTAAGTTTATATTAAAAATGATTTTATGATTATTAAAAATAAAGGGTATACTTGATAGTTTAAGGGAAAAGTATGTCTATAAACAGAGCGGACAGATAAAAATGGACAGACCAAAGTAGAAATTAGGACAGATAAAAACGGACAGAGGGAGTAATAATTTTGTTGGAATTTAGTAATATTTGCAGATAATACTTCGACCATCAATGTTAATAATAATAATATTATAATAGTAATTGTAGATGAAAATATATAGTAATAATAATTTTAATAAGTAATGTTAGCATTTATCCATTAGAGACACTAATTTGGCTGAAGGGTTGGTTAAGATTATGAATTCAAGTGGCAGTGAACCATTCTAAGGATGTCTACAGAACAAAAATATTAGCAATATGGTCTTAATCATATGGGTCCACAAGATGCAAACAAAATGAAAAACATGGAGTTACAGTAAGTCCCTTCAGTTGTCCCATGCCAGAGGAAACATTAACAATTCTCGGTGAATCAGAGAGATGAAGTAACGAAATAAGTGCTTTAGTCACTGATTTAACACCACAATAATTTATTTGTATTCATAAATTTCTGTTATCACTTGTTTTAATTTTGGTTTCACTTTGTTCTGGTCTACCTGGAAAAGTGAGATAGTAATGAACTATCTTATCTTATTTTGATAGTTTAGTAGTTGCAATATGTCACATGGAGATGATTCAAAAGCCAATTTTTAGTAGTTGTGTAGTGTTAAATTAAGAAAATATATATTATAACTAAGAAAGGAGTCCAGCCAGCACCCCAAAACTTCTTAACTCCTCAATTTAGCAATCAGGTAGGTTATCACATATTTCCCAATGAGATACTCTCACTAACAAGATATATCATTGGATAGATATTTACCTCAACACGAGCTTGCGCCATTACCATGAAACCAGCGGCATCAGTTATAGCTCCAAGAATTCTAGCATTATTCAACTTTCAAATTTTCAAACTAGAGTTTAAATATAAATTCATATCAAAGCACAAACTTTTTTATCTTTACAAACTTATGACTTCTTTTAGGTTATAACCGTTAATCATGCCATCTGGCAGTTGAAATTATCTAAATAGATAAACAAACATCGGGATCATACACATGGTGTATGGGGTCGTCGAAAAGAAACAATTATTTTATTCCCCGACTTTGGTAGTAGTGGCACCTAATATATGATCCCTTCATCGGAAGAAACGGTGTTTCATTTTATATCTTGGTCTTACAAAAAGTGATGCGACTTTCTTGTTTGATATGATATATTTCCAAAACAACTATTTATAATGATGTATTGTTAAATTTTAGGGATAATGGGTGTTTGATACTCAGGTTTTGACCAACATTAGATTTTGGTCTAACATTTATCCAACGTTAGGGCTTGGTACTTGGACTGGACGTTGACCTGCGTTGACCAGGTTAAGTCCTAAATTATGTTTATTAATTATCAATGAATTTTTTATAAATATAATTATTTAGCGAGATTACAATTATACCCTTCATTCTACTAATATTTTACACAACAACCATTGAACACTAACCTTAATTCTTTCACCTTCTCCTCTTTCTCCTAATCCTTGCCGTCGACTCTCGATTCAATCTTTTACAAATTTAATTCATCAAAATTAAAAAATCCAAATTCACAGAAAACCTGTTGAAAAGCTTGAAAAAAATCCACCTCAAGTCTTTTGGATCATCTTCCATCAGTCATAGCCATCAACAGAATCAATGACAGCGGATTCATCTTCTTCATCTCATGACCACAGACACAGCTACAGAAAATCATCTTCTCTGTCTTAATTTCTCAATCAGATTGAACCACGGAAAAATCCTAAGTTCATCTCAAATGGCAACACAAATTCGAACCCATTATTCAAAACAAAGAATCATCAGAACCCATAATCACCTTCTTGTTTTTCAATTGCAGCTGCAAATCGAAACCCTAATTTCATTTACCTATTCAATCACCACCATCACAACACAGAAAACTTGATTCAAAGTGAACCCGTGTCTTGATTCATCCTCTGCAACGACTTTATCTCATATTCGTTTAGAAAAGGAAAGTGAATCTTAATCAATCAACACGAGATCAACCCACAAGCCATTAAAGAAAGTTATACTCGATCTGACCAATCTGACTCTACAAGGAAATAATCAAGACGAGATCAACCCCACAAGTCGTAACGATACTATACTCGAAGTTGAATCTAATTTCTTCTGAAACTTTTAACTTGAGGAATCTAATAATGAACCATTCAAATTGTTATACGAAACATCTGGTGATTTCAGAGAATGAATACGAGAAGTTGATTTTTTCGGGTTATCAGAGAAAACACGGTGAAGAAAGAGGTGGCTGAGTTTTAAGGTTTCTCTTTGGGGAAGAATACTTACCTAAACACAGTGAAGCAATGATAGTCCTTCAATGATCTTAACCGACTAAATGTTTTTAGTCTTTTCTTTTTTCAACCGTTGGATGATAGACCCTGTTCAAGGCTAGATTTGTAAACTCGGTATATTTACCTTTTCTTATTTTACAAAATTAATTAAAGTTTGGTCATAGACAGTCAACGTGAGTCAACGTCCAGTCCAGGTACCAAGCCCTAATGCTGGACAAATGTTAGACCAAAGCCTAGTGTTGGTCCAAACCTGAGTACCAAACGCCAATTATCCCTAAACTTTATCATAGTCATGTTTATACTTGTTATGCAAGTCTTTTAAAAAAAAAATCTAGCGATAATTATAATTGTTTGAGAGAGATAATTTCCGGTCTACAGTTTGAGAGAGATGTCAATCCTAAAAAAAATCTTCTAAAAAAGTAATCTTTTATTCTTTTATTTAACACAAAAAAACAAAAAAAAAATAATCTTTTAATAAAAAAAATCTGGTCTATAATTTGAGAGATGTCAATTTTAAAGATAATTTATAATCTTTTAAAAAAAAATTAAAATTTCCGGTCTATAGTTTGAGAGAGATGTCAATTATAAAATTTTCTTAAATTGTTTGACGTAAAGGATAGATGGAAAAAATGAAAAGAAAAAAACTTTCCTTTTTTTTTTTGTTTTTTTAAAAGAAGTGTGCAAACAGGAAAAAACACACCTGTTTGTTTAAGAATTGTATAAAACATAAGTGATTGAATTATTCTTATCATGAATCAAGCTTCCAAAGCCGCTTCGAATGAAATCGTCAAGAGAAGAAATAGTAATTGGATTCATCAAATCAAGTTAATGAGAAACAACATTAGAAAGTCCAAATGAAGTTTTGATCTTTTCATCAGCTTCTGAACCTTTAATTAATTATTTATATAGATGTCAACACCACTAAAATCCCATTAGAAAATAATTGTCTACAAATCTCAAATCCAATTGCCTTATTTCCATCGGTAACAACTGCACACCTGAAATTACAGATCATATATAGCAACATAGATACAAGAACACAAAGTTTAAAACTAATACAAATACTTTGAAATACTCTTTTTTTCTATGACTAGTACCTGGTTTTTGTTTCAGTGTCCGAATGCATTCCTGCCGTTATGTTTCTTAGTGTCTTACTAGATGGTTATATACTATAAGGCTTAATAAAGGAGAGTGTGGCTCACAATATAAGTTGAAAAGCCCTAAATGAACTATAGTTGAAGTGTTCTCGATAAGTGTAATTAATGCACAAGTGACACAACTACACAAAAACTTAAGGTTAAGTTTTAATCTGGTCATTGAAAGTTATACTTAGGGTTAAGTTTCTAGATTAGTGTAATTTTTTCATTTGAAAATAACAATAAGCATGATTTTTCAATCTTCATCTCTAGTGTGTTATGTTAATTCTTTAACAAACTAGTTTTCTTTATCTTTTGTTTAGTTCAAAACTTTATCAGTAATCATGATTTTCAGTTATCTTTTCTTCATAGTTTTGTTGATACTCTCGGAACTTTTTACTATGTTTATTATTTTTTAAATATCACTTCTTTTCTATCTAGGATCTCATACTAATGGTTTGCTAGTTTTGTGCAAGGCCTCTTGAGTTCATCAAATCATGGGATACATTCAGTTTTGTACCTTTACTAGTCTATCTCAACCAATTCCAGAAATATCATCGACGTATTTAGCAGTATTTCAACCCATCAGTTTTATGATGAATTCAAACAGTGTGTTTCAGTATTATCTTCTTTATCATGTATATGACTAAATGGTACCACCAAGTCACCTATGTGTTATCTCAAACTATCCCCCTTCAGTCTTTCGATTTTCCAGTCACTTTAATTCTCAGCCGAGATTTAAGCAATTGACTCTAAACACATTCAAGATCAAATATTTCCTCCTTAATGAATGGATTATTCTCTATCCTTTTATAAAAGATAACTCTTATTCTCATGCAACTAATTTTAGTTATTTTAGATGTCATATTTACTCTTATGAACAAAAATATTTCAATCCACAAAGTATCACAACCATTTTCCTCATCAACAAAATAATTTTGCATCCTTCAATGGCATCTTCCCAAAACTCGCAAGTTTCAGATATCACTAGTAAGATGCAGAATACTAAGATAAGAGATCTATGTGCCAGGAAGATACGTAGAGTTTTAGCTGCTAAGAAAGCTATTGTTGAAGCCTCTGACGAATGGAGTACCACTCTGATATGAAATCTCTTCTCCAAAGATCATGTGGAGAGACATGTTGTTAGGAAAGAATTTAAAGTTTTATGGGATAAATATATAAGAAAGGATATGAGAGCCTTAGACAGGAATATCTTTCTCTTCAAGTTCCACAGAAAGGAAGTCATAAATGTTGTTCTGACCAACGGCCCATGGAATGTCAAAAAATATCATCTTAACCTACAAAAATATGATGTTTCCATTTCTGTAAAAGACTAGGTTTTTTCATCTCAGGAGTGGGGTTCAGTTCCAAAAAATCTTACTGGAACATTACTTGCATACAGTTATTAATGAAGCCATTAAGAAACTGAGCACTAAAATATGGATTGATCCTGAAGATTGCAAATTAAAATTTTGGAGCACTACTACAGATAGAATCAAAATAAATCTTATTTCAAAACCACTTCACATAGGTGGTTTGTGGAATACAGCAGCATGAGATGTTACTTGGATTCATTTTCACTGGGAAAGACAACCTAATAGTCTTTTTCCTAAGTGTTACACTATAGATCACAATGAGGAGGAATGCCGAAATGTTGCATATGATTTAATGATTAAAAGATTTATTATTGAACAATACATTAATTATCTTCATGAATTAGCCATGGCCTATGGAGTAGAGATTGTAGATGATCTTAATCTTTTGATTCAGAGAATTTGTGAAGCTAGTAAGAAACAATTTAATGAAGTCATTGAGGAAGAGTTAGAAGAAGATCCCAGGAATCACAATAGAACTAGAATGGCATCTGAAGCTACTAACTCACAGGATTTGGATACCATGGAAAATAATACTGAAAAACTGAATTTATATACTGATGCTGATTATATGGAACATGATCTGGTTGAAGAAGGGGTCTCCGAGGCAAAGGAGACTTCTCATGAGATGAATGAGGTCTCAGTTAATATGGTAATAAACATCCATCCCCTTTACAAATTTGTTTCGAACTCTCTCAAAGTTTTGCATTATTTATCTTTATTTCTACGTAAACTTACATGTTATTTAATTCCTAGTTGTTTTTCCCACTTTAAAATCCCTAATAGTAACTTGAGTATCAAGTTAACCATTCACATTCCATATCTTAAAATGAAAATTTTGATATTGAATTGCCATGGCTTAGTTTCTAGATAAACATACTAGGGATCATTTAATGCATTTGAATAATCTTCATTCGCCTAATATCATCTTCTTGTCAGAGACCAAGCTTAATGATGACAGAATTCTAAACCTTACAAATGGTCTAAGGATGCCAAATAGGACCTATGTCCCTTCTGTTGGTCAAGCAGGTGGTATAATCCTCCTATCCTATGGAAGGATAGCTTCTTTTTAGATGTAGTGAACTCTTCTAGTAATATGTTTCATGCAATAGTTAATAATGACCCTAGTGAAGTTGAATGGTTTCTTTCCTGTGTTTATGACACTTCTTATAGAAATGTCTAACCTAGTCAGTGGGAATACATTAAAAACCTGAGTTCCTCAGTACACATTCCTTGAGTATTTTTAGGAAATCTCAATATTACGATGCATGAATCAGAGAGAAACACTTATACTAATCATACTCCCACTAAAGTGCTTGATTATATTAGAGAATCTGACCTACATGATATGGGTTTTGGTGGTAACTCTTATACTTGGATAAGTAATAGTCATGGCACAGGTAGCATAAAATCCAGACTAGATAGGGCACTTGTTAATAGTGAATGGACTCTTGGCTACCCTGATGCTAAACTTTTACATCTTCCTTAAAAAAGATCATACCACTGTCCAATCCTATTGTCCATGTATAACAATAGTAATCACACAAGAAGAAATTGGAATTTTTTTGAGCAATGGCTTCAAAACAATTCTTATAAGGATGAAATTATAAAGGGTTATTTTGTTTTTGGTACTCAAATTTTGACCAACTTTGTTGTTTGGTCTAACATTTGTCCAGCTTGGTGTTTGGTACTTGGAAATGACGTTGATCCGCGTGGACTCGGTTTGACCTAACACCAAGCTGGACAAATGTTAGACCAAACAGCAAAGTCAAACCGAGTCCACGTGGGTCAACGTCATTTCCAAGTACCAAACACCAAGCTGGACAAATGTTAGACCAAACAGCAAAGTTGGTCAAAACTTGAGTACTAAAAACAAAATAACCCAATTATAAATGCTTGGAAAACTAATAAAACGGGGTCTGCAGCTTTCATATTTTCTTATAAGTTGTCAAATACTAGACACTTATTATCACAATGGAATAGAAGCACTTTTGGTCATATTTAATCAAGAATCACAAGTCTTCAACATGATTTGTCTCAACTGCAAGCATCTGATATCCAAGAAAGTAACATAATTGAAGTCTTAAAGTTGGAAGAAGAGATTGATTCACAAGCTAGTTCTGACAGACAAAAATCTAGAGATCATTTCTATAATGATATGGATAGAAATTATAAGTACTTTCATATAAGAGATAATCAAAGAAGGGTCAGAAATTGAATTGACTCTCTTCAAGCTTCAGATGGTTCTCGGTTCCAAGATATAAATTCTATAGAAGACCTGTTGGTTTCCCATTTCAAGAAGATTAGTACAACATTTAATCCAACAGATAGTTACTACTTCCTTCGGCATATCACATCATGTATCACAGATCAAGACAATGAGGAGATGGTAGCTATTCCATCTGACCAAGAGATTCTTCAGGCCTTAATGACAATGGATCCATGGACTTCACCAGTACCAGATGGCTTCCCACCATGATTTTATCAATCACAGTGGCAAGTTTCAAAATATGATGTCTGCAAAACAGTACAAGCTTTCTTTAATTCTGGTTATCTTCTTATGAAAACAAATTACACTAGAATAACGTTAATTCCCAAGACAACCTCAGCTCACAAGCCAGAAAATTTTAGTCCAATATCTCTTTGTAACACAATTTATAAATTAATATCCAAAATAATTGCATTGAGACTCAAGAAGCATATGACTAACACTATATCACCTATGCAGTCTGCATATGTCCCAGGTAGAGTAATATCACAGAACATTTGCTTAGTACAAGAACTAGTTAAAGCCATGAAGAAGGAAGGTGGTAGAACATGTCATTTAGATCTAAAGATGGACGTGTCAAAGGCATTTGACAGGCTAGAATGGGTGTTTTTCATTGAGGTTTTGGGGAAGTTTGGTTTCTGTGAAAATTTTTATCATCTAATACTTCAATGTATCATCACTACACAGTTTAAAGTAATGATTAATGGTTTTCCTACATCATCTTTCAAACCATCAAGAGGAATAAGGCAAAGGGACCCTCTTTCCCCCTACTTTTCATTCTTGCGATGGAAGCCTTCTCAAGGTAATTACATCATCAAGAGAAATGAACCAGTTAACATGTATAAAAATTTCTAGGTCTACTTCAAAGATAAATTATTTATTATTCGCGGATGATTGTATCATATTTTGTAAGGAAAATCTTGTCCAGCTAATAAGCTTCTTCTAGTTCTAGAGGAATTTAGTGCATGCTCGGGCCAATTAATTAACTTCCACAAGTCTGCTGTCTACTTTAGTAACAATATGACTCCATCAAACTGTCAAGTTATTTTTTCCATTCTTCAAGTCAGACAACTAGACATCTTTGAAGAAAAATACCTAGGATTACCATTTTTATGGGTAGCAACAAGAAAGTCACATTTTATTCTCTCATTCAAAAGATGGAAACTAGACTTTCAAGATGGTCATGCATTAATATATCTGAAGCTGGGAGATCAGTGATGATATGAAATGTCAGCAATACCATTCCTGTGTGGGATTTAGGCGGTGGTTATAGTTTGACCAAAAGTCAAACTCTATCCTATCCAAACTTGTGCCTAAAGTTTAGTTACTTCTAAACCAAGTTAGGAAACCTTGTTCCTAAACTAATGATTTCTTAAGGGCCAATTTTGTATCTTTATATATAGGACTAGAATTGTAGGTTTGTAGATAATCCAACCTAGAAGAGTGGTAAATCCTTGTGCTTAGGATTTTGGTCTCTTTGTTAGGGAGGATCGTGTGCTACCGTGAAGGTCAATATCAATGTGAGAGAAAAACTTGTAGAGAGAGGATTTTGGTGTTATGGTGTTTAGGGTTTGGGGCTTTGCCCTAAACCTAGTTTCTAGTGTTTCCATGTTTTTCCTCTATTATTAGCAACTGCAAAGACGGTGTAAAAGAGAATACATGAGGCTGGTTCGAGGAATGGTTAGAGAATTGGTTCATATGATTTCTTCGATGGTGTTCTCGGGTATGTCTTGTTAACTCTTTGGGTCTTATCTTGGGTTGCGGAAAGAGCATGTAATGGTCTTTGATTTAATGGAAGTTTTTCTGGTGGTGTTGACCGTGGATGTAGCCTGTAAAGGTGAACCACATATATCTTGTGTTGTGGTTGTGTGTTCTTGTTTATTTTCTGTCTTTGTCTCTTATTATTTATCCCATGTTTGGTTCAAATCACCAATTGCTCTTTGTGATCCTGTGATCCCATTGCGCTCGGGTGCCAATTTTCCCAACAATTGGTATCAGAGCAAGGACGGGCTGGTGTGATTGAACCTGGAATTGAACGATGGTTTATTGTTCTGGTGGAGAAATTTGTTTTGAAGATAATGTTTCAACCGGTGTTTACACAAAGATGAGTTTGTGCTGTGATTTACAAATCGGAGGTTCAACTTGGTAGAAGTTTATGTTCTTCGTTTGGTTTTATGATGTAGTATGGGATGCAGAATAAGGCCGAATGTGGTGGAATACATATATACTTCTTGAAGAGTGTTAGTAATCATACACTATAAAGAATGGGTTACAAAGTTTGAAGAAAGGATGAGGCTGTGAAGTTTCATGTAGAAGCAAGTCCAGCAACGCTTCGAAGTTATGCACGAGAGGTTATAGATTTATGTTCTTAAGTCTATGTTAAAGTATTCTTGATGGCTTGCACGTAATTTCAAGAATGTGCCCGATCTCGAAAGCATGTACCACAATACTATGGGCATTCACACGGTATATATTCTAAACGAGTATGTTGGGTGTGATGGTGGTAAAAGTATGTCAGATTGGTGATGGTTTTGAGAATCGCTTAAAGGATTAAGCCTGTTAATCGCAATGGAGATATCTAATGGTTTGTTTCAGATACACAGTAATCATGACATGTTCTGGAGTATGATATTGAAGCTAATTCTTTCTTTCTGTGTTAGAATTTACTATGTTGTTAGCTTACTGGTTAGGTGGAGCTAGCGGTGATTCTTCTAGATGGTTCTCAAGGTGATCAATGGTGGAATCTGTGCAAGGATTCATTGATGGTGGTAGAAGATTTTCATGGTGTTTGTGAAGCGTGGCTAGTTTCAAAAGTGTTCTTCATAAAGAATATGGTTTGAAGACTTATATCAATGTCATGGTGTTTTGGTCGGAGAGATGGTTCTATGAAGATGGAAGTTCGGGTTTGAGCTTCAAAAGTGATTCTATAAGTATATAGAGATGGTGAACAACTCTGGTGGAGATGGGCGTGATTTCCTATGATCGTCTCATGCTTGAAAGCATGATCCGAGGTGGAGAATTGTGGGATTTAGGCGGTGGTTATAGTTTGACCAAAAGTCAAACTCTATCATACCCAAACTTGTGCCTAAAGTTTAGTTACTTCTAAAGTTAGGAAACCTTGTTCCTAAAGTAATGATTTCTTAAGGGCCAAGTTTGTATCTCTATATATAAGACTAGAATTGTAGGTTTGTAAACAATCCAACCTAGAAGAGTGGTAAATCCTTGTGCTTAGGATTTTGGTCTCTTTAATAAGGAGGATCGTGTGCTACCGTGAAGGTCAATATCAGTGTGAGAGAAAAACTTGTAGAGAGGGGATTTTGGTGTTATAGTGTTTAGGGTTTGGGGCTTTTCCCTAAACCTAGTTTCTAGTGTTTCCATGTTTCTCCTCTGTTACTAGCAGCTGTGAAGACGGTGTAGAAGAGAAGACATGAGGCTGGATCGAGGAATGGTTAGAGAATTGGTTCCTATGATTTCTTCGATGGTGTTCTCGGGTATATCTTGTTAACTCTTTGGATCTTGTATTGGGTTGCGGAAAGAGCATCTAATGGTCTTTGATTTAATGGAAGTTTTTCAGGTAGTGCTGACCGTGGATGTAGCCTGTAAAGGTGAACCACGTATATCTTATGTTGTGGTTGTGTGTTCTTGTTTATCCTTTGTCTCTCTTATTATTTCTCCCATGTTTGGTTCAAATCACCAATTGCCCTTTGTGATCCCGTGATTCCGCTGCACTCGGAGTGCTAATTTTCCCAACATCCTGTGCATCGTATGACTAGTTTTAAACTCCCATATAGCACTATAACAAAGATGAACACCACTGAACAAAAATCCTGGAGAAATAAGAAGTCCAATAAAGGTAAACATTCCATTGCTTGGAGAAATATTAGTAAACCCAAAGAAGAAGAGGGTCTGGGGTTCAGGGATCTTGAAGTCTTCAATAGAGCTCTGCTGAATCTGCTTGGAAGTTCTGCACTGATGAGTCTTCTATATGTGCTAGATCGCTTAGAGAAAAATACTTTCCCGATGGTCAGTTTTCTAATATCCAAGAAAATGATAATTCCACATAGTCCTAGATAAGCATAAGTTGAGAATTACACTTCATTAAAAGGTTTTGGATGATGGTCAATTGGAGATGGACAAAAAATCATGATTTGGAAGTATAGATGGATTGAAGAACTAGATGCACCACCTACACCTAAAATGGAGCAGGTCATTACCAAAGCTACACTTATCTCCATCAACTCTTTGATGCAGATACTGTAGGATGGAATATCGATCTAATTTTCTCTCTATTTAAAGCCTCAACAGCAAGACTTATTCAAAAGATCTTAATTCATCATAGTTATGAGGATAGACTGATCTCGATGCTGGAGAAAAATGGTTGTTTCTCTGTTAAATCAACTTACAGGAAAATGATTGAGGAGGAGAATGCTAATAATTCTGTTGGTCAAGGAATGCAAGGTATTTTCAAGAAACTCTGGAAACTCCCTCTGTTTCATCGTATAAATCAGTTCGTATGGAAATGTTCAAAGACATTCTTCCTACAAGAGATAAGATGCAACACTTTAATCAAAACGGAAGTCCAAACCGTCCTTTCTGTCATCAGGTTATTGAAACTCCTGCTCATTGCATCCTGGAGTGCTCGCCATCTAAACTCTTGTGGTTTGCTACATTGGGTTCACATGCTGACAATAGTGGCAACTTGATGGATTGGTTTTGTAACTAGTTTGACAAACTAATAGCACACCAGTTACATGAAAAGAAAATCTGTAAGATTGCAATAGTAGCATGGTGTATCTGGACAGCCAGATTTGACAAGGCTTTTAATAGCAGCAACAACTCAACACCAAAAGTTATTATTCAAAAGTGCAGGAAAGAGATAGCAGAATTTGAAGCTAAGCCATCACCTTCAAATTCAATCAGTTTACCAAGTCATCAGTCTAGAGAAAATCTTCGCTGGTCTCCTCCTACAAGAGGAACATTTAAAATTAATGCCGATGGTTCTTTTATCAATTCTAATAATACAGGTGGAATCCGCCTTATAATACATGATTTTGCAGGTGTTCACCAGGGATCAAAATGTATCTACCTAACACATCTGTCGAGTCCGGAGAAAGCTAAATGTAGAGGATTATGGGAGGCAACACAGTGGGAAAAAGAGAGGTATATGGAGAAAGTAGAGTTTGAGCTGGATTCAAAGACAGTGGTGGACGCAGTGAAGAATGATAGCTTCAACATAGATTGGAGAATTCGTAATTTAATTTTAGAAATAAAATCTATATTCAGATTGGTCAGCTCTTGGCAATGCTATTATGTGCCTAAAGAGAAAAATAAGATACCGAATGTTTTATCCAAACTTGCTAGAGTAGATGGATTGAGCAGTGTATGGCTGTTAGAACCTCCTAGTGATATTTCTGCCTAAGTGCGGGAGGAGGCAAACTATGTTCTCTCTCAAGTCTGAGCAATTCAATCTTCTAGTTTCAAAAGAAAAATGACAATAAGCATATGAAAACAAACTAAGAAACAAGATTTAATGGCAGCCGATGAATTACACAAGCTTTTGGTTCAACTGCACTTTACATGTCAGTTTCTGAATCACATAAATCAATTACATCAATCTGTGAACCAAATGTCTGTTTATACTTTGAAACTTGGCGAACACGGACTGCTGGGGAAGGGGTCAAGAGATCTATGACCTCTGGTACAACATTCCTCTGCTTAACTGGTAGTCTTCTACAAACCACAGTGGAAACAGGTCTGTTTTCTGCTTCTATGTCAAGCCGCGAAGCTTGGAGCTTGAAATCAACTTCTGGTACAGCATTTCTCTCCTCAACTGGTGGCCTTCTACTAAACACAGTGGAAATAGGTCTTCTTTCTGCTTCTATGTCAAGCGACGAAGCTTGGAGGTTCAAATCAACGTCTGGTACAGTATTCCCCTCCTCAGTTGGTGGTCTTTTACTAAACACAGAGGAAACAGGTCTGCTTTCCACTTCTATGTCAAGCAACAAAGCTTGGAGTTTTGAGTCTACTTCTGGTACATTATTTTTCTGCTCAATTGGGGGTCCATTAGGAGACAGTGCGGAAACAGGTCTGCTATCTGCTTCTATGTCAAGCACCAACGCTTGTAACTTTAAATCAAGTTCTGTCATGGCAGCTTTCTTATCTGATTTCTTCGTCCTTGGTTTACGTTTCTGATTCTTTCGAAGAGTTTCTCTCTCCTGGAACTCAGTAATCCTCTCAGGGCAAGCGCTGCAATATCAGAGAATAAGCTCTCATTTATTTAAGTGTGAAGAAAGTTTATATCAAGCTGGAGAATGTCACAAAACCTGAAATTCTTACCTCTCTATAAGGGCGGCTGGGACTACAGAGGTTTTGAGGCCATCTAGATGCTCCCAAGCCACTTCAAAACAATCACTTCCTTGCACTTTCCTATGCTTGATTATTGAAGATATGGGACAGGGGACAGGCATCTGTGGATTGGACAGAAACAAAGTGGATCCACATCATTAGAACGCAAACAAAACTTTGAAGCTTTGTGACTCGGGTATTCATAAATTAAGGCATTATAAGGACAATTGAGAATCTAGAAACAAAGGCAAAGTTACTACCTCGTTTAATGGAACCTGAACTCCTACTGCTGATAATGTGGAGCGCAGGTTGGAAAATCGCCTGAGGTCTCTTTCCCCGATCTTAGGAAGGATGTACTCATCTGATTTACAGGGGGAAATAAAAGGAATCAGATCAGGTGTCTGAAAGAAAGAAACCCGTAAATCGCCTTACAAGTTTTTGCGCTACAAGAAAGAATCTATAATTTTTGAAAAAATTCCACTGGAACATTGCGTGTGCAGGCATTCAAGATTACAAAATGACTTGGTCTGAAACACTGCAAGGACAACATCACTATTTTTGGGGATAACAGGAATGTAATAAAGACGCTTGCAGGCACTGATAGTAGTGTCTTATGGAGTAACTGGAGTATTATTTTGGATTGTAAATATTTACTCCAGACTTTTGATATGTATCTATGTAAACAGAAAACTAAACAAGATGGCTGATTCCCTCGCTAAGAATGCCATCTCAGTTCCTCACTCTCAAATGTGGATTATCCATCCACCACGAGGTATGTGTAAATATCTTACAGGGGGTAACTCTATGTTCATATAAGCTAATATATTTTCTGATTATTAAAAAAAAACACTGCGAGGAAGAAAAGCACCTGTTTTCTCAGGAGTCCAACCAAAAAACCCATCACACGCTTGTTGAAGTTTGCTGCGCTGAAATGGGTACTGGACAATTGCTCTGCAGAGATGCAAGGTAAACAGAATTAGGATTAACGGTCCTTTTCCATCAAGTTACTCACTAACTAGTAAACAAGGCTGGATTTGATCATGTAAGTCTAGTATTCTTAGATAAGGATGACACATAGTTCATTTTTTCTTCATGAGAACTTTTAAATCAGAGAGAAGAATACTTTTAATCAGTTAATGTCAGAAGTATGAGAGATCGGACTTGTTTAGTTGATAAATGTCTAGAGGAAAATGTAACTAAGAAGTATATTGATTAGTAGTATAACAAGAAAATTGCAAAAACTCTACCTACGCACTTCCTCTGAGTTAGGGGAGAGACATTTCGGCTTCAAATATGCATCACTCACTTTCACGAACTGATCACGTTGTAATACATTTTGCTCATTGCCTGGAAGATTAACAAATCATGATATTGTGTAGATTCACAATCCTTCCAGAGGACAAGGGCCATTTGGTTATACTTTTACACTATAATGTGCTATATTCTAGCTAAAGGTCTTAACTCAATTACCAGCGATGTTCTGTTGATGAACCAAGTTATTTTCTTTGTTGGTAATTAGGGATTTTTCACGTTTCTTTCCTTTTGTTTTCTTCACAAGTTCCAATCCCTCTGATCTGATTTGTTGAAGGATAATATCATCCCCGACTGCTTTAACAATCTTGCACGCTGTTTCCTGCATCGTTTGAAGAAACAACACTAAGAACAATGAAATCATCCAGTTCAACGCATCTATCACATATCTTATGCATAAACAACTTCCTAAATCATTTTCTAAAGAATAGAGATAAAACTCTAGGCATTAAAACAATGGTTTGTAACCCAAAAAAGTAGAAAAGGAGGAAAGGAAATATCCATATATCCAGTGGTATCTTACGCACAAACATGTTTTACTGTTTAGTAAAATCAAATTAACAATCGCAAGTAACGACATTTTAACTCACCGGGCCAAATCCACGAACACCATGAGAGTAGTCACTGCCAAGAAGAATCGCAAGTGTAATCTGAGAATACAAGTCACAGTGTTCGCAGACACGTAATTAGCAAAGGTTAGAAAGCCAAAAGAATATATCAAAAATAAAATAGCCATTCAACACTCGCATACCAGTGAATTTCTTCCATATCCAAGTTTCTGTTGTATATCCAACATTTCATAACAGACTATATGACCACCATCGCCTATTGCATCACCAAAAAGTTTCAATTGATAAGTCTATAATCCAAAATAAGGGATTACAACAAACGACATTGAAGTATATTTTGAACAAGCAACTAAAGGATTGTATAGTTCCACTCATTATCCACTCACTTAGGCACATGTCTCTATACACTGTTTTGGCACCAAAAAGAAAGATATCTGAATCTGAAGAGAAACATCCATCCTGTAGAAAACAGTAACAGTTATGAACAATTTGGTAACTCCAGGAACCAAAGCATAGCAATAACATTTTTTTCCAACTTACACACAATGATTCTAAATTCAACAAGGCACACTGCGCTTCCGCTTCCTCGAGACTGAAATAAAAAACATCATTTCTCAATAAAGAGAAACAAAAAAAAACACAAAACACAAAACAGCTCCAACCACGACTACCTGTCCAAGCATGGTATCCCAAGAGCCATTCCAAGAACTTTAGCTTCTTTGATCATACACGAAAACTCCGAACCCATGTTTCTTGCAAGTGGCAACACCTTTTTCGCCTTCGCCCCAGCCTATCTCCACCGCAATCATACCCAACATCATCAGTACTACAACCAAACCTATCTTCAACTTAATACTTCAAAAAAGATCAAGTTTTTCAATTCATACCTCATTTACTAACCCCAAACGCTTTCTATATGTATCTAACTTGATAGCAGGAATCGACCCATCTACACGAAAACAAAACCCACAATTTTCATTTCCAAAATTTACCAAAAAATTATAAAAAGAAAAAAAATTAAGGAAGAGTGGGGAACTGACCAGCAACAAAAACAATGGTACAATTCAAGGCAAGGAGAGCTCTAAGACGATGAAAGATGCCTCTTAAGTACATTTTGTCCTTTACAGAAGCAGTGTTTTTACTTGAATTTTGTAGTTGAACTATCCAACATGACAGATCTATGCAAACCCTTTTGTTCCTAATCACACAAAACAATTACAAATTTAAAAGAAGTTCAAAAGAAATTCAAAAAAGGAGCAATTTTTATCAATCATAAAGGGTAAAATGAATCAACTTACTGAAGATGATGAAGAGGGAGAACTTTCTTGCATGATTCTAAGATATCCCACAAATTTTTCACCCCCATTTTCCGATGAAGAGAAAAACAAACCCCAAGAAATTTCTGCAGCGAGTGACTGAGTGAGGAAACGGGGGAGGTGGAATTTTAAAACTGAGAAAAATAATACAAAGATATTTCTTAAAAACCCCTTTACTTTTGTATAATTTCACTTTGCCCAATAATTTGTCTCGTGCCCAAGATTTGCTATCAGGGTTAGGGCAATTCCTATGGGAATGAATAAACCCATCTTTTTGGTGAGCCAGGGGATGGCCAAACTGGCTTTTTCACTATGATAAAGAACTCGGCGTTTGATAACCAAACGCGCGCGCGTAATACAAACTCTAGCGTTCGTAGGTAAAACGCGAGCGTTGGAAGGACAAGCGCTGGAGCTCAAAGCTTTAACGCGACGCTTGAACCTAGGATGCTGGCGTTTGTAGAAAAAACACCAACAGATAGTTTTTTTAAAATTCAAAATTCGCTTTTTACCTCTATAAATTACCATCAATTTCAAACAATTCACTCACACCAAAATTCACTTTTATCTTGAATTTTCTCTTCTAAAATCTATTTCTCAATGGCTGAAAAGGCGATCACACTTTTTTGCTATACAAAACTTGAAGCTGATGTTTCTAAGATATGTGGGAGTTTTAAAAAGATTGAAAATTGTAATAGGAAAATGCAAGTTTTTGAAGTTGCTCCAATAAAATGTTCCGCTAAAAGGCAAAGAAGAGCTACAGTTTTGAAAGTTAACAACAAAAAATTCGAAAACAAAGGCGAAACTGTCAAAGAGCGCGTTGAATGTGTTGTAGTATTTCGATTGCGGTAAATAAGGATTCGTTGCTCGGACTTGAAAAGATTTTTAAAACAAAAATATATACAAAATTTGTCACAGGATCAAGAGATACTAGGACTCAGGATTCCACCAATTCTTATACTCATGCGAATCAACTATTAATTCTAGACAATTATAGCTTATAATGATAACAAATATCGACTCTTTTCTTTGTGAAAAATAGATTTTGTAAAGTATTAGATGTAAATCATAAGCATGATGCATCAAGAGTTCCTAGACTAAGCATACATCATCAGATAAAATCACAAATAATCAAGAAAAATCATAAATCAACTCATAATAGTTCAAACAGTCATAAAAGAATTAAATAGAATTACTCATGCATAAAGAATGGTTTCCTCCATCATCCCAGTAATGGGGTTTAGCTATTCATAATAATCATACACTCAAAATATTAATTCAAAGATCAAAGTGTGATCAAAAGAGTCAAAAGTTATAAAACAGTGGTTCTGTGACCCACAAAATACGTCCAGATAGAAACGATGCCAGGGAACTGCAGTAAAACAACGACACTCCGCTGCTGCTGTTGACGCTGCGGAAAATAAGACTGCTCTGTGCAGTCTGTTCTTCGTGTTCTTCAAGGTCTTCTAATGGCAGCAACAGCATGTGGAATTGTTTTTAATCCTTCTTCTTCGCTCCTCTGCATCCCAAACCTTCCCCAAACTCTTGATAACTTTTCTAAGATTCGAACCAGCCTTTTTATACCCAGCAAAACCCACAAATCTGAGTTTATCTATGAATATTTTTTTTATTCTCTTCGGTCAACAGTTGAGAGAAAATCTCACTTCAATCCTCTCTGTACGCCTCTTCTGGCCTATTCTAACTCTCCAAACTTCTCCTCTGATTTGAAAAAGACTAGGTACATATTTATCAAGCGTAAAACTTTCCCAAAATTCTTCACAAAATCTTTGAAAATAAACAGAAAGAATACGTATCCCTGTTGAACTTTGATTCACTTCTCCCGGCCATTCTAGCCCAATATGTTCGACCCAAACGCACACACAAACCCTGTTTTGCTCTAGTAAGTCCATCCCAATTGAATTCCACAATTGAATCTCTTTAAAGCTGCCCAAAGATTCTCACACAAAAATTGCTCCTCGTTGCTGCCAGTTTCCCGCCAAAACGAATGTTTGAAAACGTGAAGAAATGTGACCTTCCCCTATCCAGTCCCGGTCTCCCTTTAGCAGATGCCTGGAAATGGGTCACCCCTTAGTAATTAGGTTACCCCTTATCCAAAGTGAGAGTCCGTATAGTAATTTTCTCCCACGAGCGCAAAAACCACTTTTTTAGCCAATTTCGCCGCAAAAGCTTATTTCTCCAAAAATACCTACAGGGACATAAAAAGCCATAATAAATATAAAATCGAGCACGAATAATATATACAATTGAGATTATATAAGACTCAAAAATGTGCCTATCAAATACCCCCAAACTTATTATTTGCTAGTCCTCGAGCAAATCAAATAGAAAATAAAATCCTAACTCATTGTCGCAGGCATCGTCGATTGCATTTAGCGTATGCAATAAGCCTTTAAACCCCTAGGTGTCCCTAGTGGCCGAGTTATAGTCTCGGGAGGGCTTACTAGAGATATACCCACAAAACGTTAATACTCCAGACCCTAGCTATCTACAACGAACCTTGGAAGGCACTAAAGAATCTCCTTGGTTGGCATACTTATTGACTACAAGAGGAAGTACCCTGATGCGAAATTCCAATTGATGTACACGAGTTTGCACTCAAGCATACTAAAATTCATATAAAGTGACAGAGCTCTACTCAAATAGTTGCACTATGGACATCAATATCCGGAGTCAAAACTAATCACATGGATAGATCAAGAAGATGGATATAGAAAAACATAGATGGTTTTGATGTTTACTAAGTGAACGGCGTTTCCCATATCTGTCTGAAGGCCTCCGCCAAAATGAACCTATCCTAATGGATTGAGGTACTAGTCTGACTAATATCAACACACTGGCATATACAAGGGAACCAGTGGTCGATAACCTAACTCTAGGTCAACACAACTGGCATATACAAGGGTACCAATAGTCGACTTTATTGAATTTATTCCTTTTGGTCAAATGGTCTGGTCTCTTTTTTTTTCTTTTTTTATTTACATTTTTTTTTTCCTTTTTTTTTTCATTTTTTTCCATTCATTTTTTTTTTCCTTTTTTTTTGTAACTCAATCACTCTAATTCATCCTAGCGTTGGTAACAACTTGAATCGTGGGCCCCACCTATCACTTAGAGAAACATGGTTTAAAAACAAAATAAAATAAAATAAAAATAGAAGTGAAAAGGACTCAACGAGATATGGTGAAACTATCATGTTATTTCTAACACCTGAGCTCTGTGCTTTTATGAATAGACTCTTTAGATGTTTCCATCTATTCAGATTGGTTCCTCAACTCCTACAACCAAAATGCTTCCATCCACTTAGATTGGTTAGTGCCATCCTGAATACGCATAAATTTCTAGGCTCTGGAGTTTATTTATTCATACTGCAACTAAAAAGTTTCTCCCATACCCCCAAACTTAAATCTAACATTTTCCTCAATGTTCTAAAGATGAAATTAAAAGCATGAACAAGAAGAAACTGTTACCAATGAAGCAAAAGAGATAAGGAAAGATATTACCGTGTCGCTTGAGCATGGGATACCTCCCAAGAAGTGCTAAGTTTAAAGTCTTCAGCCAGACTTAGAAAAAGATTAGTCAACTCGAACCATAAAGTAACAGTCGAAATAACTGTGGGTCTTTAAAACTAAAAAGAGCTTACTAAAGGAAACTGCAGTGAACCAACGAAATTAACAATACTAGCATGCCCTTACCTAGTTTCCTGATAACTATCGCTATTTGCGGTTCAGGTTCAGGTTCTATGAAAAGGTCTAAATAGAATATTTTCCTCGGATGCATTTCTTCATAGGTTGGATCCAAATTATTAGGTCCTAGAGTCTGGAAAAACTCAAATAAGAACTTAGAATCACAAAATAATAACCTAAATAACTGAGGATCCTCTAAGTCAATCAGGTTTGACTTACATAATTGACCACAGTGAGAGTAGTGGTCATTCTTAGGAAAATGTGTCGATTCTATTAACCTAAAGTACTTAGGCTTAGTCTCAGAACTTAATATTCGGCTCATTTTAAATACAAACGTTCCCACATTTGGAAGAAAACTATTTGGTGGGAAAATAAATTCAAACTTGGTGTTATTGCCTGGGCTAACCACATCTACCAGAGGATGGGTTTCTAACGACTGAACTTCTTCTTGGACATTATGAGGTTCAGGAGAGCGAGTATGAAGATAATCTTGTAAGATGGTTGAGGCATTGATGTCAAGTCCCAAGTGAGGGACCTTTCTAAGAGTTAAAGCATATGGAGAATGATAATCACCCCAAACTTAGAGTTTTCAGTGTCTCTAGTTAGACTAGTCACAATCTCCCTAATTCCTAGGTCATCAGATTCCTGAAAATGGGCAATTGATTCTTCTAAGTCAGGTTCATCCTCATTAATTTCTACGAGTTCATCTAAGACTATTGTTTCTAAATCGTACGACTCTGAAACAGTATTCTCAGGGTAAAACCGTTCCTCGAAACCTTTATCGGATTCGTAAACAGGACATACTACATCGTCTAAAACGGGGATATTTCTAGTCAAATCCTTGTCCTTTTGAATAGGTGAATAATTGTTAAAATTATTAGGTTCTGAACCAGAAATAATATAATCATTATAAGGCTCAATTGGGGTAAGAAATTCCTGATCACTATTCCCACATGTTTTCGATTCTTCATCAACACTATCCTCATCACAATCGTTATTATAATAGCATGAAAATGGTTGAACCTCATCTAAAGTAGTGTTATCAATTCTAACCTCGTCATCCTGATTATGGAAATAACTATTCTCAAGGGTATTATCGGAAACACTATATCGAGCATTCTGCGCCTCTAACAAACGCTTCTCAATCCACTCACAAGATTTCCTGATGGTATCATGTATCGAAGGTTCACTATTAGTTGCGATTCTTTCGTCCATAACTAAGTCATTTATCTCAGTTGACTCATATGTTGACTCAAGTAACCTACGACGTGATGACTCAATTAGCCTACGCGCCTCATCTAGAGGAGAGGAATTATAAGATTTTTTCTCGTAAAACAAATTCGTGTGTGGATAGTAATTGGGCTCACCATGGTATGAACCATAACCTTGAAAAGGTTGGCGTTCCCAACTACTATTCCCACCATGGTCATAAAAATGATGATGTCCATATTCAAATTCAGATCGATACTCATTGTATTGGCTTCTATCATACCAATTCGACATTCTCAATTGCAAGGGAATTCTACACAATCACAAACAAGGCTGACTCGACCAAATCAAACCTATAAAATCTAGCAAACAACAAGCATGATGGCTCCACTTAGATTGTTTCTAGACCAGCTTCTATTCCTTCGAAAAGGAATTCGTTACAATTTGAGCACACCCCTATGGAATCAATCCGAGTCAGAGTAAGTTGAATTGAGGCGAGGGAAGCTCAGTGGAGCTTTGATACCCAAGGCCTCACCGCTATCACAAGGCGGCGCAGTCACGCATTCAACTCACAGAAACCATCATGAACTTTGAAGTGTGCTTAAAGAGCAACCAATATTTTTCGAACGAGTTTCCTATTAAGCTCGTTACCCTATCGGTCTCGTTCTATTACAAATTTTAAAGCTTAGGTTCACGTTCGGTTTTGTTTTCCTAAGACGGGCAAGAAGGAAACAATGATGAAATCCTAGTCCTTATCTTGATTTGGCCAGGCCTTGCCCTTTACTAGGAAATTAAAAACAGTCCAAATTCTTCCTCAATCAATGAATCACCTTAAGGAATACAGTAACTCGCTTACAGGAGATTCGCGAGTGTTTCGATGGACTTACCTCCGGTACCAGACGGGGGATGAACCGTTGAAGTCGACTCGGGCCACGACTCCTATGTCATGTACGAACCCGAGGGGCCGAGACGATATTGTAATCGTCGTCCTTCCCTGCAAACAGTTTATATTTAAATTTTTTTTTATATAACCCTTCTGTAGGGTTAAAAAATAAAAAAATAAAAAAATGTCCAAAAGTCCAGAATAAAGTCCAAATAAAAAGTCCAAAAATTACAAAAATTATGAAAAATAAATCCTATTTACAAATTCTAAAAAAATAAAAATAAAAGCTATAGACAAAAAAATAATAATAATAAAAATTAAATCCTAAAAAAAAAATTATGTCTTTTTTTTCTTCTCTTTTAGCTTTTATCTTTTAGCTTTAAGCTTTTTGTTCCCAAGTCTTTAGTATTCCACTTCGAACCTGTAAATCAAAGACACAAAAAGAAACGTAAAAAGAAACAAATAATAATAAATAAATAAAAATTAAACCTAAAAACAAATCTATATACAAGTTCCCGGCAGCGGCGCCATTTTGTTGTAGTATTTCGATTGCTTTAAATAAGGATTCGTTGCTCGTACTTGAAAAGATTTTAAAAAAATATATATATACAAAATTTGTCACAGGATCAAGAGATACTAGGACTCAGGATTCCACCAATTCTTATACTCATGCGAATCAACTATTAATTCTAGACAATTATAGCTTATAATGATAACAAATATCGACTCTTTTCTTTGCGAAAAATAGATTTTGTAAAGTATTAGATGTAAAGCATAAGCATGATGCATCAAGAGTTCCTAGACTAAGCATACATCATCAGATAAAATCACAAATAATCAAGAAAAATAATAAATCAACTCATAATAGTGCAAAAAGTCATAAAAGAATTAAATAGAATTACTCATGCATAAAGAATGGTTTCCTCCATCATCCCAGTAATGGGGTTTAGCTATTCATAATAATCATACACTCAAAATATTAATTCAAAGATCAAAGTGTGATCGAAAGAGTCAAAAGTTATAAAACAGTGGTTCTGTGACCCACAAAATACGTCCAGATAGAAACGATACCAGGGAACTGCAGTAAAACAACGACACTCCGCTGCTGCTGTTGACGCTGCGGAAAATAAGACTACTCTGTGCAGTCTGTTCTTCGTGTTCTTCAAGGTCCTCTAATGGCAGCAGCAGCAGGTGGGAATTGTTGTTAATCCTTCTTCTTCGCTCCTCTGCGTCCCAAACCTTCCCCAAACTCTTGATAACTTTTCTAAGATTCGAACCAGCCTTTTTATACCCAGCAAAACCCACAAATCCGAGTTTATCTATGAATATTCTTTTTATTCTCTTCGGTCAACAGTTGAGAGAAAATCTCACTTCAATCCTCTCTGTACGCCTCTTCTGGCCTATTCTAACTCTCCAAACTTCTCCTCTGATTTGAAAAAGACTAGGTACATCTTTATCCAGCGTAAAACTCTCCCAAAATTCTTCACAAAATATTTGAAAATAAACAGAAAGAATACGTATCCATGTTGAACTTTGATTCACTTCTCCCGGCCATTCTAGCCCAATATGTTCGACCCAAACGCACACACAAACCCTGTTTTGCTCTAGTAAGTCCAGCCCAATTGAATTCCACAATTGAATCTCTTTAAAACTGCCCAAACATTCACACACAAAAATTTCTCCTCGCTGCTGCCAGTTTCCCGCCAAAACGAATGTTTGAAAACGTGAAGAAATGTGACCTTCCCCTATCCAGTCCCGGTCTCCCTTTAGCAGATGCCTGGAAATGGGTCACCCCTTAGTAATTAGGTTACCCCTTATCCAAAGTGAGAGTCTGTATAGTAATTTTCTCCCACGAGCGCAAAAACCACTTTTTTAGCCAATTTCGCCGCAAAAGCTTATTTCTCCAAAAATACCTACAGGGACATAAAAAGCCTTAATAAATATAAAATCGAGCACTAATAATATATACAATTGAGATTATATAAGACTCAAAAATGTGCCTATCAGAATGGAAGATACGTCAAATGAAGATAACCAGGAGGACAAAATAATTGAATGGAAATCTAAATCTAAATATTTTTATTGAAGTTGTTTAGTACGTTTTATTATTGCCTAAGTTTATATCTTGTAAAAGAATTGGCATCAATGAATGAAAATATTTAGATTTTAAAATAGAGATTTCCACTTCAGATTAAGCGAAATTTATTAAAATTTAAACTTGCAAATAATATCAAACTACATTCTAATAAACCACAATAAAAACATCAAACTACATCAAATCCAGCGACATTCTCTTTGTAGAGTTCATAACATTCAAAATGCTTAAACTCTCTGCTTTCTTCAGTAAACTTGGTCTGAGTGATGGTTTTCTGTAAAACATATAAACAACAAGTTCAGATATTTATGATGCAGTTGACCAGTGAGGACAAAGGTAAGATACTCACCAGTTCTTCGTTGGATAATCCAGAAGAGCTACGGTGAACCATCCACAAAACTTCTGTATAATGTTTGACTTCCTTAGTGATGAATGCAATTCTTAGTCTAGGTTCTTACTGTTTCTTATGGTTTCGTTCTGCGATGCTACAAAATGTCCCAGTACTCTTTCCCAGAAATAGTCATTGTTCATTGGTATCATCAAACGATGTAACCAACATCGAACAAGAGTAACATCTTCTTTCATTGTAAAGACCGGTATAGGCATTCGAGTGCAGTACAAATGTGCTTGAGATGGACCATCTTTTAGAATTCTAAAACACGCTTCGTAACGAAAAGGTTCTTCGTGAGCTTCCTCCAAATTATCAAGAGTTGTTTGGATCACTTCATCTTCAGTTACATCAATGAAATTTTCTCGATCAATTTCCATTACCAGAGCAACAAATGGTTGGACTGCAAGCCTAATAGATTGAAAATGAGCACGCAATCGACGAGCATCTCGGTTTCCTGGGTTTCCCGTCAGTGAGACGAACATTGAAAAAACGTTCTCCCAAAAATAAGTGTCTTGAAAGCCCATACCAGTGATTACCCTATGAAAAAAAATATTCTTTGCATATAGTTATATCCTCTTCTTCATTAAACTTGGGACCACGATTTCTAACAGACCTTTATGGAGGGTGAGAGAGATTAAGAAGAAGAAGAAGAAGAAGAAGAAGAAGAAGAAGAAGAAGAAGTGATTTTGGAGATGGGAAGAATGGAATTTATAGGTCGAGAAAGAAAATCGATCCGTTGGTGTTTGTAGTATAACTGTGTGGCTTTCCTTTAACCGCATGTTTGAATTACCATATGAGTTGGAGTTTGTAGTAAAACCGTGCGATTTTACTATAACCTCCCATGTGAATTACCGACGGGTATTTTTTTGTTATAAATACAACACTAGGGGTGGCCTCTCAACCAAACCAACAGATTTATTTCTCAACATCCACCATGTTTTCTAAAAGCAAAGTGAAGCAAATATTATGTGTCGAAGCAAAAGAGGTTTGTCCATTATGTTTCATGGATAACCACAGTCTTATGCAATGCCCTTGGATGTATTCAAAGTGTCCGCGGGAAGGTTATTCACGCATCAGAATGGTGATTGAATCACAACTGAAAAAGCTCAGGTATTTGCAATGTCAAGATCTCAACTGTCCAGAGGAACCACATATGCCAGATGATGCTATGAAGATTAAAAAGGAAGATGAAGAAAAGATTGCAACACTCTGCAAAAACTTCAAACTTAAAGCCAAATTGAAGAAGGAGTTATTAGACTGCAAGCATTGTGGATATGGAGATCACGAATACAAACATTGTCCACAGAGAATCAACGGATGCTGAAAGCCCGATTGCAAAACTTTTATGCATTTGCGGACTTCTTATGAAGAAGACACATATGGAAGGCATTTCTGGGAATGTCCTAAGTGTTTTTTGGTGGAGTGGGTTGATTGAAGTTGAAGGAAAAATCGATTCACTATGGTATTATGTTATTTAATTTGTTGTTTATTTTGTGTTATTACGATTATCTAAAACCATCAATATCATAAGTAATTTTAATTTTTCCTCGATTAAACATTGCACCATCAATCTCATAAATAAAAACATACTGCATTGAACAACCACATCATACATTAGAATAAAAGAAATACATTAGATTAAAACAACTACTACATAGGCGTTAATTCTCGGCGGGTGGTGGAATTCCTAGGGTGATCTAGGGATCGTATCTGTTGAGCACCCTAAGAATGTTGAAACAAGCATGGAAGTTGAAAGGACGACTGTCGTGAGATGCTGGCCACATCGCTAGAGTTCTGGGCAAACACTTCATGTTCGGCTTCACAGTTGAGCTTATTTTTGTGATTCTCAATTAGTAAAGCGGCGAACTCCGATATATTCATACTAATTGAACTAAAACGATGCGACAATCCGTGAGAATCACGCCCATGGAAACGGGGAACATCCTGTAAACTTTCTCTCAGAAAGTCAACGTTGAAACGACTACATTACTCATGACAACATCTTGAGTGTGAAAAACAAAGGCTCTACAAATAGTTAAATCCTCTTGTTGAGTGAATCTAACACCACGAACTCTGGGAGGCATTTTTGTAGATGATTTGAGAGTGAAGAATGTGTAGAATGTGTGAATTTGGAGTTGGCATGAGGAGTATTTATAGAACTCAAAAATTATAGCCGTTAGATCACAAGAGTTTTTAGTCGTCCAGATTCAGCCGTTGGCGCTTCTATGAAAAACGCGGCGTTGTAAGGACAAGCTTGGTGCTTTATTCAATAGCGCGCGCTGGAAAGAAAAGCGCCAGCAATTTTGGCTCAAACGCCAGCGCTGGAGAGAAGCTCGCCCGACCTTTCATCAAACGCGCACTACATCTTCCAACTCAATGAACAAGCCAACAAACTTGTTGGTTTGAATATCCATTTTTCATGTTTGTTGAGTCCATAGTGGGAGCAAAATGAACAAACTTTGAGTTTGTTCATTCCATAGGAAATGCTCTTACCATTTCATTTTGCTTAAAGGGGTGCGGGACTCCATATAACACGAAACATCAGTTACTTGTATCTTGAACAAGCACGATCAAACCACATTAGTTTTAAATAATACTCGGAAATACTCGGTCTATTTGTAGCCACCTGAGCTTGCATGTACTTGTAGCAACCCAAAACATATTATAGCTCGCCATGGGCTGCGTCGGATGGCTTTCATGGGCTGCGTCGCCTGGCTTGGTTATATTAAATGCTCGGGTTCAGATTTTTCTTAAAATTTAATATCCTAACCTGGGATTTTTCCAAATAACTCGGTCTGGTATCGTTTGAATTTTCTTAAGAGGTTTAGTTTTACGTTGGAATAAATCGTTGTGTGTTTCGATTATTTTGGATCAATATTCTCACTTTCATTTTTTACACTTAGAAGATTAATTTATTTAAGATTGTTTTAAACTTTAGTTCATTCAGTCTCCAAATTCCAAACAGGACCTAAATCAGCTATTACAGAACTTTAAAAATACAAAAAAAAACACGGCTTGTTTTTCCTACCTGGTCTGACCTGGTTAATAGAATGGATATTGGGAAGACTTGAGGCCTCAAAATAAGTGTCTTTACCTGGCCTGCCCCGCCTGATACTTTTTGGGTTGCTGAATATGAGGCATGTCTGGCCAGACAGACCTGGATAGGAAAGGGGCCAAGCTGTCCGACCTGGCCCGATTTACACTACACATACCAAAGTCCTAAATTTAGGGTTTCACGAGTAAATATATATAGGAGTTTTGATGAATGGATTGTGAGACTCATTATATCAATATCGAAGGAAAATCAATGTCGAGCATTCTAGAGGAGATATGTCACGAAATCCTTGTAGAGGTACAAGTAAAATCCTTATTATCAGCTTGTAAGTTTGTTTGCGGGTTTTCTCTAATCTCTAACCCGGATTTTGTTAAGATGCAACTTAATTATAATATCCAGAGAAACAAACCTAATTTCTTGCTTAAAGGGTCCGACGCTAGGCTGAAAGAGAATCGCACTGTATTCTACTCCATAGATCATGATTCATCAGAGCTATTATTGTTGAGGAAAAGGTTTCTTGAATATGCAGTGGAAATCGATTATCCGTTCAAATCCTTAAGTTGTTCGGTTGAACTTATGGGTAGTTGTCATGGTATTGTTTGCCTATGGTTTTATGGTAAACGTTTTTGTCTTTGGAATACAACCACTAGGGAGTATAAGGAGTTGCCCAAATCAAATCTAGATTGATATGGTTGCATTTGGTTATAATATAAATATTAATGATTACAAGGTACTAACTGGATGTCTAGGTTCATTCGAAGTCTTTTCACTAGGATCAAATTCTTGGAATACCATTGAAAACGAAACATTTGAGTTTCATCGTTCTAGCAAACAATCCAGGGTGCGTGTAAATGGAGATTTTCATTGGTTAGCACAAAGGAAAGGCTCTTTCAATGATTTCTTAGTCTCTCTAGATATCAGCAATGTGACATTCAAAGAACTGGATGTACCAAAAGAACCTTCGGAGGAGAAGGGTTCTGAGTTTCGTAATTTGGGGGTGTTGGAGGGTGCCTTTTTTTATTAGTTGTAGCTCGGAAAGTTGATGTTGAAATATGGGTAATGCGGAATTATGGAGTAGGAGAATCTTGGACTAAACGTTATACTACTATTTACAATGATATAATTGTTACGGACGATGATTCTTTGAGGCTTATGTGGTCTTTTAAGGGTGGTGATATTTCTTCTGCTGGTCTACTGTTATACTTCCCGGAAGATGATAACAATGTTATAAAGGCAAACATAACCAGTTTGACCCACTTATACCATCAAGAATGTTACTTTGAAAGCTTAGTTTCGCTCAACTCTAACACTTATGTGATGGGAGAAAAACAGATAAAGGCAAAAAGGACTGGGCTGGAGAGGAAGTTGAAGAAGAAAGCATGAGAATTTGTTATCAATCTTTATAGTTGTTGTTTTTTTGTTGATGCATTTTCATTGTTTTAATGCTAAGCTTCTGTAACACTGCCTCACTTTCAGTTTTCTGTACAAGTTTTAGTTTTAAATTCTCTTATTTTCTTAGGTCGGGGATCTTTATGGATTGCAAGATTTTTTATTTTTTGTTTGATCAGACAGCAGCGGGAATTGAACCCCTAACCTTTCACTTGGGAGTTCAACTCCTAGCCAACTGGGTTATTCCCAGTTGGTTTTGACTGCAAGATCTTAGGGAAATTCCTATGGCAAGAATCAAATCCATTTTTTTGTTGAGCCAGGTGGATGGCCAAACTGGCTTTTCCACTATGGTAAAGCACTGGGCGTTGGATGACTAAGCGCGCGAGCTTGATACAAACTCGGGTGACGGACAGACAAACTCGGGCGTTGGACAGACAAACTCGGGTGCTGGACCTATAAACGCGCGTTTGTGCTATTAACGCGGGTGTGAGATACAAAATCTCCAACGTTCATATCTCCAACGGCCATAATTCCAACGGCTATATTTTCAAAACCTATAAATTGGATTAAACTCACTTCATTTCTATCACACCACCACTATTTCCTTCTTTTAAAACTGTTCTAAATCAAAAAAATTTGATACAATATGAGCGGTTTGGTCAAAGAAGAAAAGAGATCGAAGAGATGAACCGGCACCGCTACCTGCCACAGGTGTAGATTTTTCTCAAGATCGTGAAGCAGAGTTTGCTGCGCCGAGTGTCGTTGTTGGTCCATCAATAGTCCAAGATCATGTATCGGGGCATCAAGATCGGTCTGATGATTATGTTTATGTGAGATGTGGATTTTCAGAGGTAAAGGCTATTTATGAAGTTTTACCCCCTGAAGTCCGACAAAGGGTTGACAGATATCCCTGGCGTGCGCTTTATAGTGTTAAGGCTAGAAGACACAACAAAAAAATTCTGAAAACAATAGTAGAAAGGTGGTGGGCGATGCACACATTCCATTCATTGATTTTGAATTTGGTAAGCTTGTTTAACTTAACTTACATTATATTTTTTAAATAATTATTAAATAATCAAAAGAATTAATCATAGTTGATATTATACTTGTAATAGGAATTACGCCCCTTGATTTGTATTTCATTTGTGGGATCCCAAGTGGAATAGGAGAGCCGCCACCATTCAACACTGACGAATGGATATCAAATAGTAAATGAGAGACGCTTTTTCCCTTGTTTTTGGATTCAGAAATACCTGAAACTAAAAAACAATTGAAAGGAGGTGGGATTAGATGTTCAACATTGAAGCTTTTCTTAATCCAACCCAGAAACCCAGAGCATGTAGATGACTATGTTACACCACCATCACAACAACAACAAACATCAACATCTTATATGTTTGGAGAACCGAGTGCACCGAGTGCTTTCCAGCAATCACCTAATGCTTTCCAATCGCCTAATGTTGGTCAACCAGGTCCATCGCCAGGTTTATCAACATATGCGCATTTATTTAATATGTTGGAAAGTGGGAATGTCCCAGGTCTATCCCCACGTCTTGCAAAATTCTGGACTCCATAAAATAACAATGGGGGAGCCCGATGAGCGACGTTAGAGAGATTGTAATTTTTAATTCTCCTACATTTGTAATTTTAGTTTTAAAAGTACGACGGTCATAATTAAATAAAATTACATATGTTTAAAATTAAGCGTTTTACATTAGCTTCACTGAATTACGGCGGACTACATTAGATTTAAAATTAAGTGTTTTACATTAGCTTCACTGAATTACGGCGGACTACATTAGCTTCAAAGAAGGGGTTGAAACTGTTCAACACCTTAAGGATTTCGAAACATTTTTCGAAAGGAAAAGCCACATTTTTCCATCTTCGCCATTCAGCCAAAGATCTTATTACCATCTCAGCATCAGTTTCACCTCTCAGTCTATATCGATTGGCTTGTATGGTTAAAGCTACAAAATCACTTACTTCTTTCTTAATTGTACGAAAACGATTTTCTATGTCGCATATAGCACGACGACTCGGATTACGGGTGTCACTGCAGAACCCGTCGTGAATAACCGCCCAGAAATTCACCCATGGATAGTTTGCTGAAGCAAGCTGAGTAAATAAAAAAACATAGTTTCTGCAAATAGATTCATCTTCTTCTTTAGTATACGGAGCGCGCCGAACTAACAAGGGACGAGACATGTTCAAGAAGTTGAAAATTTTGTTGAAGTTGAAGAATTTTTTTAAGCTCAGAAGTAAAGAAGACTAGATGTGTAAATGTGAATTTGGAGTTGAAATGAGGAGTATTTATAGAACTCAAAAATTATAGTTGTTAGATCACAAGAGTTTTCAGCCGTCCAGATCCAGCCGTTGGCGCTTCTATGAAAAACGCGGCGTTGGAAGGATAAGTTCTGGTGAACGCGCGCAGCGCGCCCGGCCTATCATTAATCGCCCGCTACATCAATGAACAAACCAAACAAATTTGTTGGTTTGAACATCTATTTTTCATGTTTGTTGAGTCCATAGTGGGAGCAAAATGAACAAACTATGAAGTTTGTTCGTTCCATAGAAACTGCTCTTAAGTTGCCCATGCAGTGTGAAACTATACACAGACATGATATGGTAAAGTAATTTCGACGGTGGATCATCTGAAATTCCCCAGTTTTCCCAGATTTCTCAAATACCATAGAACTGTTATCTAGAACTCCCTAGCAGTAGGGAATCACTGCAAAGCAATGGATGTTTCCTTCAAATTGACAACCATGGAAATATAAGAAAAGTTTCAAAAGAGATGATTTCGTTGGTAGTTTGCTGGAACAAAAAAAATTGTCTGGACCAAGTGACGAAATGTTTATGATCAACAATCAACTGATAGTATCCTTTTCTTTTTTGCTTTGTAACTTGTAGTAGTTTCTCAGTAGAGTTCAGATTAAAATGGTACAAGAGTGAAGTTCAGCAGTCAAAACTGCGATGATTTGAATCTGTGTCAGAGTATTTCAATATTATACGAACAAAAATATCAAAAAAATATATACCTAGTCTAACTAGAAACCCTTTTCATGAACAAGAGGGTTGTATACAGGAAACCACATGTTACGAGCTACATATTCCACCGTTTCATCCTGTACCACAGTGAGATTAAACCAAATAAGCAAACGCAGAAAGTTTATATGAAAAGGAAAATCTTCAAATTGGTTTGTCGCAAGTAAATCTGAATTCTAAACCTAATCATACCTTTGACATGTGCATGAGCTCTTTGGCTGCAACCTCACAATACCCTTCAGCAAGTTCTTCAGCAACAGCCTCTTGTACTACAGCTGCCGCTACTTCAGTTGTAATATGTCGAATACTACATGATAGCCAAATTTGTAAAAGTCAGTTACAGACCAAAAAACTTGAAGCGCAGTTTCAGTTTGTTCTTAGTCACTAAATTACTAAACTCGCAATATCTCATTTTCACTGATAAAAGATTGTGCCCACCAACCCAAGCCACTTGAAAATATTATACATACATGTAGTAACAAATGCAATATAAATAACTTTAGACCAGGTTACCTTGAAATCGAAGGATATAAGATGCCGTTCTTGATCTGCTCATCCGTCATATATGATGCAAGGCTGTTAAGCATTATCATTTCGTTAGGGTCGAATAATCGAAAAAGTAGAAACCTTGAAATTAACTAATCTTCAACATCAAATTTCTACACGATAATACATTAGCTTAAGGTAAGTGCTTCTAAGTAACTGCTATTACCATTCAGCAGCAGCTTGGAGCATTCCATCAGTAATAAAATGAGAACCTGAGAGTAGAGTCCCCAAACCGATCCTGCAGCAAACACAGCACCAGATATGAGACTACAAGTAAGTGTTTCTTAATTTTTGAAAGCAAAATAAATGCAAGGATCTCATTACATACCCAGGAAACAGATACATGTTATTTGCTTGATTAACATGGCCTACTTTCCCATTTCCTGCAAGTAACGAATGCTTTGTTAAAATCAAATGAGATATTACAGCTAATGAACCTTTTGGCAGGTTTAACGATTTGATGACCCTACTTTGCTAAACTTACAGTTCAGCTTGCAACCACCACAAGAAAGAGGTCTTAATAGTACTACAGTATTATAATAGTAGATATTGAAAAAAGAAAAAAAAAAAAAAAACTCATGCCAAATAAGAATACAAGACAAACAAACACTACTAACCAAGATTGACATTTTCAAAGGGGCTCCCACTAGCAAAAACTATGTTCTCTCCTGCATACTTGAACGCGTCAGCTGCTGTGCACTCAGCTGTTGTACATGAAATGCGAAAAGGTTAGAATGATTAAATAGGTTGCCGATTAAAAGTCAGTATCGGAGAAGATAACGAACCATTCATTGTAGGATTTGACATAGCAAATATTGCAGGACGAGAAGAATCTGAATCTCGCATAGCTTCTAGGACCTGATATATGCCACATAAATGATGCCAAATAATATTATGAATGAAGATCCTTAAAAAGAAAATGCAATAAGAAGTCAATTATAACATCTATTCACAAATAGACGAGGTACAGAGTCTATGTAAACTTCAGAAATCAGCAGGTCAGAGTGTTGCGGAAAGAAATTCACTTGTCATCATTTCGATCAGACAGTGAAAAGAACAGATATAGAGGTTTAAACCAATTGAAAATTTGCAAGAAAGTGCATCCTTTTCGAATTGAACAAATAAAATAGGTATCGAGTCTAACCTCCTTAGTGAAGATACCTCCTACTCCTGATAGACCAAGAAGGACATGGGGCTTCACCTTTTTAACCTGATGAAAATTAAGGTGTTTTATGATGTGATCTTTTTTAGCAACTATCAGAAATTTAGAGTAAACAAAATCAACGAAGCCATTTTTGTAATCTACAAAGACCCTAATAATTTGAGTAAGGATGTAACTCTTGCATAACGTACCACTTCAAGAAGACTAGCCCCTTCACCGAGTCCCTCGATCTCCCCTACACCAAAGCCTCGTGCAAAAGGTGCAGCTGTTGAATCAAGATTCTTTCTATCTTTAGTAACAAGACCCTGTGAAAATCAATCATCATCAATCACGGTCCATGGACAAAAACAAAAGGATAGCCACACTTGGATAATGAAATCATACAGCATTTGAATTGTTAATGTAGGATTTCTGAAACAGTAATGAATGTAAATGGAGAAGTATTAAAATCCATAGCGTTACATTTTCTTGTAGGAAAAATGGCAAGTAATCAAAAAGGATTTGTCTAGAGATCATTTCATGAAAATCTCCGTAAACAAACAAATAATGGGAGCGACATTATCCGGAGCAAGTATCTAGGATAGCGATTCAGAAAATGCCACAGAATATGATGGATACAGAAATAGATCTCAAAGCAGTCTAAGCTGGAGTAGGATAAGAATTAAACCGCACATCTTTGTCGAGTAGCCAGAATGGATTGTGCGCTGCCGTCTCATTGTCCCCTGTCATCCTAGCAACAGCTTGCTTAGCCGTGCTTAGAACACCTATCCCTGCACTGGATATTGGATGAAAGCATTAGAAGATTTGGACTAAGGTCCAGATGCACATGTAAATAATCCATATTGCAGAGATCATTTTGGTTAAGTTTTCTACTACCTTCCAGCCCCAACCACAACTATCTTTTGTTTTACGAAGTCACTCAAAGGTCGATTTTGTGCCCTTACAGCCCCCAGTAATCCAGCAAGTGCAACACCAGCAGTTCCCTATTTGACATGAAATGTAGGCAGAAAGATGTTTAGATTAGTGAAGACCCTAAAACAGATGTCAAGTTTAACTAGCACAGCACTCGAGAAACACCAACCTGTATGTCATCATTGAACATGCAAAACTTGTTACGATATCGGTGTAGCGTTTCAAAAGCCCACTTCATTTGAAAATCTTCAAACTGATGAAATCGTCGAAAATTCTTGTTAGTAAACAATATCTTTCCCAGTTGTATTTGTATAAAGTCAGATGTTAAGGATTAAACCTGCACAATAGCCCTAGGCCAACGTGTGTAAACAGCTTCAATGAATTCATCAACTATGGCTCTGTATTCATCTCCTTCTAGCCTTTGTTGTCGTACTCCTAAATCTGCAAAGCTATTATGATGTGAAAAAAGACCCTTATAATTTTCACATAACGAAATTTAAGAAAAAATTAAATGAGGTTTATTCTGGAAAACAGAACATAGCATGACTGTCATCATATAGGAAGATTTGCTTTTCCATTAGAATGTTCCCCATTTATGAAAGCTAAAGATTTCGACCACTTGATGAAAAGTTGCACAAATAACATTTTTTATACAGCAATACATGTCAATTTAATAAAAGGCTCACGCAGTTCTGATCCTAGTAACTCAACAGGGCGAAATCTGGTAAGATACTTGATTTGTTATAATTTTAAGAAGGCTGAAAATTAATTTTTTTCATTGTTAAGAACGCCGAAACATGTTCAGATAAACATAACTTGTAACTAATAAGATGGCACGGAGAAGAAGTAAAGTTCAAGTTTCAACTTACATAAAGGATTATCAAGAAGCTTTTTGTTGTTGGTTCCAACATCAAGCATAATGGGAAGTATCTGCCAGAGATGAAGTGGTGGTATATCAATTTATTAGGAAAAAAAATCATGTGTGTTGTTCATGGATCTCAATGTATTATCGACATATAGAGTGAGAGAGGATGAAAGGACATACTCTCTGTGGGTTGATTCCAGCAGCAGCAACATACATATCGAGTTTCCCAATTGGTATTCCTATCCCTTGTACTCCGAGGTCACCGAGGCCAAGGATACGACTTCCATCTGTCACCACTATCATGTCTACCTACAGTAAAGAAGATCCTATGATATGTCAAATGTCTCAAATGTACTCATATGGTTTCCCTTTGAGTAAAATATACTACTGATTTTAAAGCCATTTTCATAGCACTTACGACACTTGGCTAGATTTACATCATACCTTATTAGATGGCCAATTATAAATCATGGACATCATCTCTCCTTTGTCCTTAGCACTAAAATACATCCCACGAGGACGTCTGAACAGACCCGCATAGTTCTGACATACCAATCCTACAGTAGGAGTGTAAATAATTGGAGCGAAGGCTTCGATGTTGTCAATAAGAACCTATACAAAAAACAGCTACAACATTAAATTAGAATCCTATTTAATAAACAGTTTAAGTAACATTGGTAACCAAGATTACTTTGTAGTATAATGTCTCATTCCTGTCGTGCAATCTGTTCAGGAGCCTCCATTTCGCTAAAGCTACAACTTTTTCTGGTTCGTTCTTGGTGTTCTTCTCCAGTGAACGAAATGACTCCACTGCAATTTGAGCAAAAGTCTTAGATCAAATTTACTACTCTAATAAACAAGTATGACATACAATACAAATCTTACGTCTAAGTTACAGTGGTCACAGAAAGGCTCAGCTGAACTTACTGAAACGCTCATATTGCTCGTCAAATGATATAATCCGAGGTGGAAGGAGTCCTCGAAGCCCGAGTCGATCTCTTTCTGTTAACGGGAAACCAGTATCCTACTCAACAAAATCAAAGATAGAAAGTCTCACATAATCTGAATACACAAATTACAAACAACACTTCCGCTCCAAAAAATGAATCCGCAGTGCGCAACTCTACATATATTTCTTCATCAATAACAGCTATAAAATTTCTAAAAACCTCTATTCATCCAAGAAGACACCATTGTTTACAGTTACCACCTAATTTATCAAATGATTAAACAACAATTGAGAAAAAGTAAACACAAAGACATCAGTCAAAATGTGAGGTCAACTTCATCATTCTTCATTTTTAAAAGTCTTAACTAATCAAAATTCTAACATTAAGCAAATCAACAAACACATATTTCTCTCCACTCTAATCCAAAATTCAGCAAAAATAAAATAAAAATAAAAATCTGAACACAAGTATCTTGAATCACTGTTACAGATACTTATATTACTGAAATCAGCTAAACACGCACACTCCAAATTATCAGAATCCAACACCAAAAATACCATTTCAATCAGATCTTTACAATGAGATTAAAAACGGAAACTCAAAATCTGACCTTATTGAACCAAGGATCGTGAAGAATATCAGCACCACGTTTATGAACAATACAAGGACCTGGAATCGCTAATGAGAATCTACGAACCTGTTGTAAGGTTCGTAGATTCATCATTGCTGCTCTACTAACTTTCCACATCCTCCTCAAACCTCTGATTTTCACTTCAAAACCAATAGAGAAATTTCTGGATTCTTATTCAGATTTTTTCTTTATATTTGTTAAATCTGAACATAAAAATGTAAAGAGAATCCAATTTCTATTGATAGAGATTTTTGTTGTTTTTAAGTCTTGAGTGTTTGGGGAAAGTAGTAATTTAAACAGTCCGAGTTTCCAATAGTGAAGGACTACTGCTATTATTAGGGAGAGGTCTAGGTGCCCGTAAAACTTTACGGGCAGGGCACAGAACTGGAAACGGAGAGTTGAAATTGGTAGTTGAAACTGCCCGGATTTTAGTTCGGGTAGAAGGGTGTTTTTGACATTGACTTTTTTATTTAACTCTACACGTGGAAATATTTTAGTTAAAAAACGGATTAATAATTGGTTGAAACTCGTTTTCTTTTGGGTCGGAGAGGAATGAAAAACGTCAATGTTCTGGGTTCTGATTCGGTGTGTAAGAAGTATTTTAATAAGTTACTGATAGAAAAATGTATAAATCTTGACGGTTGAAATAATAAGGGTGAGTTGATGTACCACGTGTCTTAATGATGGGAACACAGATTCTGGAGATAGATAGTATTGATAGTAACAAATCAAATTGGAAATACAGATATTTGGGAGCATCCTGGTAACAGCTGAGGCTGCTCTAGAATGGTATTGGTGGTGTGGTGGTACAAAATTAGGAATCCAAGGTAGTAATAATTACGAGGAGAAAATAATATTTACTTCTGCTCCGAGGTAAAAATAAAATAAAATACTCTACCCAAAAAATGTATGAAAAAAGTACCACCACTTGTGAGAGACCAATGTGAAATGCATACTGATTTCGTTTCTGGAAAAAAAATTACTTTCATTTTTTCAATTTAGCGTGGTAACTGTAACCAGAAATAGAGTAATTAACTCTTCTCCAGGAATGGATAGAGTAATTTTTTACAGTACTATAAATACCGGGTAAAAATAATTTACCCCATGTAGTGTGATTTCTAGTCTTAACCCATGTTTGGTGTAACTTAGTACGCCAAAATGCACCTAGTAGTATGCCAAACTAGAACAAGTTATGCTAAAAAAAGCAAACGCCAAGCAAATATAAAGACAAACTTTCTTCATCCCGTCTTTTAGCATCATTTTCAACAAAGTGTCATTATATGGCAGACATGAAATCAATGTATCTTGTCTAGAGTTTACTACTTATGGGGTCAAGAGTGACTGCCAACAGATTTTTAAAGATGACAGTGTATTACCACAATTTAGGTATTGATTCTGTACCTAAGTTTACCCAATTTGCAAAAACTTTTACTGATGAAAAAACTTCAGGGAGAAGAATTACTGTATTTGTTATGGATGGTTGTTAATGACTGACAGCAATAAAATCTCTAAAAAAAAGAGGAATGGCAAATGTCTCTGATCATTCATTTAATGCTGGAATAACTTGAGATATTTAAGATGGAACTAGAGAATATATCACTTCCCTTGACAGAAAAGAATGTGAGTAAAGCGTTGGATGCTGCTGAAGAACAAACCAGGTTACCTTGTTACAAGGGTGTCTAAATATTCTGTCAGGTTTCAACTTGACATAGCACTGATACCACTAGTATGGAAGTTCCAAGTTGATATCAAAATACCTTATCAAGAGAAATATAATACAGACATAGTCACCAATGAAACAGAATGGCTGACTTACTCTAGCAAAGAAAGTTGCCAGAAATAGACCAGAGTTTGAGGACTTGGTCAACACATGGGAACATTACTCTGGTACATTCATTCAAGTCAGAGAGAGGTAATACTTGTTCTTCTTAATAAAATCTCTGGTCTTTTGAAAAAGAAAAAAGAAATAAGACATAGTCAATCCTTATGTTATCAAACTAAAAAATAAAATCTCTTGAATGACACCGACAGGTGTTGCTACAAACCCTCTTCACCAATTGCCACTGCCTCACTTATGCTAACATAATACAAGACTGCGTCATAAATAGTTGGTTTATACAGTTGAAAATATCTAGATGAACATTTTAAAGTATAAAAAGCATATTCCATAATACTCTTGTATGGACTACAGAGAACAAAAAGTTGGTATAAGAGTTAACTTACGAAGATTTGATAATTCAAAATTAAAGAAGTCGTAAATGTTTCATACAATCGATTGAGACAAGTAAACTGATTCAGCTTTGCACAGCTATTATTCAGCATATCCATGGAAAGATACTTTTTTCTAGTAACCAATACAAAACACACAGGTTGATATGGCAAACAAAAAGGGACATGAGTTCCAACAATTTCAGACTTACTATCAACACAACATTATATCAGTAGTCCTTCTTTGAGTTCTCTCCGAAATTCTTGCACCACATTTGTGAAGGAATTGGCCTAACAGGCATATGAGGCCGTTGCTGTCAAGAAAAAGCAAAAGATCTGGTTAGCTTTCAAATGACAATATGTTGAGAATGATCTTGTTGAGAGGGAGAAAAAGAGTTTCACTAGATAACCACCAAATTAGTTCTAGAAATGAAACTAACCATAAGACACACTGACACCATCAATGTTAAAATGTTTTGGCGAATGAAATTAAACATGAGGCACATGCACAACTCATTAACGCCTACTATTTCGGCTTAAACAATTTGGTGAATGGCGCATAAAAAATATAAAAACAATCAGTAGTTACTATCAATATTGAGTTGCCTTGAGGCAAGTATCAACATAAGATTATGCCAGCCAAATAATATCTCTAGGATATATCGACCAATATACCTGCGGGGAATATGACGGCAAAATTCCAATAAAAAAATTCAGGCAACATACTGGGAATACTCTAGCGAAGCAGAACGAGAATATTTATAGCAAAATGCATCTCAATGATCAGAGACCAAGTTGATTTCGTGCACAAGTGGCTACACATTTGACTAATAAATGCTGATTTATATCCACCTATTTTAAAAGAGCAGTCTCAAAAAAACATTCATTTCCGAGGAAAAAAAACACAGTATTTTCGTTTACCAAAACATGAAAGCATGTGCATCCTTCTGGCCTAGCAATTTTCAAATAAACCTAAAGTTTGATATGCAAATTCAACTCTGGCTCGAATTGAACTACGCGGGGAGAGAAAGAAAGGAGAAACAACCACACAAGAAATACTCGATTTTACGAATATACCAACTTTCTTTACTCACTGGTTTTGATGGCAAACACCTGAACCAAAGATGCTAAGGAATTAAAACAAGATAGCATAGACCATGAGCTGTTCACAGGTTGGCATTGTTTCCCTTAGAATGGTTAACTCAAACCTTAGCAACCATACTACAGCACTCAATATCAGATTTCCTCAAAGGAGGGCCCTTATAAGAGATAAAGCTCCTGAGAGTCCCACGGACTATGTTGTACCCAAGGGTGCACTTCCCAATCTTCCTCACAAGAGCAAGTCTGTTGTTAATGCTGACAAAAGAATTACGATAAGCTACTTGTCGAGTTTCTTAGAGATTTTTAATGCTCTTAACTTTTAAGGAACTCTTAAGAGAACAGATTAAACAACAAACCAGAGAGGTAAGCTAAAGAAAGATGAACAGGGTCTTTAATTACAAAGTGATATCAAGTTGTTGTCAAATGGTTGCCTACATCCAGTGTTATTCGCTTTGTTTAGTTGTATTGGCTAATAGTTGTTCTAATTTTGAAATAGAAAACGTCTTTGTATTGATTCTACAGCTACCAGCATCCATTTAGTTTGGACACTAAAGTACCAACACCAGTGTGCATATTTACATAGAGGTTCCATTAGCATGCTTACAATGACATTCTTCACTCACATGGTGAAGCCCAAGGGTGGATTTCGAGTGATGATAATGTACATATAAAGAATATCACAACAACATGCAGTACATTCTAAAACTTCTAAACCTACCATCCATCAACCACAACAATTGAGTGGCACAATCAATGTTAATGATTTAAAAACATAGATGACAGTTACAACTTTCAATATAAACTGCTTTCTGATGCCATTTCATTCACGGTCTAGATAACTGTAAACGAGCGTCCGAGTCTTCACCATATGTTCCCAACAAAGAATGTCAATTTAAAAATGTGGGAGTAAGTATTCATTTCCAAGGAGCAAAAGCAGAGTATTTTCGTTTTACCAAAACATGAAAGCATATACGTGTACTCCCCACAGTTTGATATGCAAATTCTACTATGGGTCAACTGAAACTAAGTGGGAGAGAGAAGAGAAACAACCAAACAAGAAAAACTCGACTTTATGATTGAAGATACCAACTTTCTTCACTAGCTGTTTGATGACAAACACCATCCAAAGATGCTAAGGATTGAAACCAGATAGCATCGACCACAAGCTGTTCCCAGGTTGGCATTGTTTCCGTTAGAACGGAGAACTCCAACCTTGGCAAGCATAACACGGTACTAAATCTCACATTTCCTCGAAGGAGGGCTATTATTTGAGAGAGAGCTTTGATGTAGAGCTCCTGGGAGTCCTAAGGACTATGTTGTAAGCAAGGGTGCACTTCCCACTCTTCCTCACAAGAGCAAGTCTGTTGCTAATGCTGATAAAAAGATTACTATAAGCTACTTAGTCGGGTTTCTTTGAGATTTTTGATGCCCTTAACTTTTGAGGAAAATTTCCACCATGGAACTCTTTTGAGGACAGATTAAACAACAAAGCAGAAAGGAAGCTAAGGAAAGCCGTACAAGGTCTTTACATGCAAGATTATATAAAATTGTTGCCGCATGGTTGCCTACATCCAGTGTTATTCACTTTGTTTACTTGTATCGCCTAATGGTTGTACTAATTTTATAATAGAAAACTACTTTGTATTGATTATACAGACTACAGATACCAGCATATATTTAGTTTGGATACCAAAGTACCAAACCGATGTTCATATTTATATAGAGGTTGGATCCGCTAACATGCTTATTCTCACATGCTTAAAATGACATTCTTCACCCCACATGGTGATCCAAGGGTGGATTTGAAGTGATGATAATGTAATGTCATTAAGAATATCACAACAAAGCCCAGTCCATTCTAAAACTTCTAACCCTATCATCCATCAGTTACAGTAATTGAGTGGCACAATCGATGTCAATGATTTAAGAACATAGATGATAGAGTTACAACTATTAAAATGAACTGCACGGTCTAGATAACCTTAAATGAGTGTCTGAGTCTTTACCCATATGCTAAAGAATGTTAATTTAAGCATGTGAGAAATAGGCATGTCAGCGGAACTTACCGGATATACATCGGGAAAAAAAGCAAAGAAAAAAGGGAACTGCCTATTATCTTACTGATAAAGTGGCTGATTCTTTCCACACGTTGGTTCAGTTTGAAGTCCTATTTCAACTAAAACAGCTAATTTATAAACCCTGAGTCAAAAAATACAATACAACATCTAATCTCATACCTAGACCAGCATTCCAGAGAGAGTTGTGCTCCCATCATTTCAACCACCACAGCTACGATTTACAACTGAGCTCCTAATCTTATCTTAATCTCATAATAGTTGCTATAAAAACAAAATGAAGTAATCTCTATCCATTAAGTTCATCCAAAAATTCACCAATTCGGAGATTCAAAAAGTCTTATTTCCCCAGTTTCTATAACTTTACTCAATAAAACTCCTCTCCTACTTCTAATCTAACATACCAATACTATCTCCTACCTATTCAAGAATATACGAAGAAACAATGTCGCAGATGATTTGCCTAGGGAACTCTGCCAGATAATCGACAACACAAATCATAACCAATCAAAACCCCAAAATAACAACCCAAAATTCAGATCTTTCAGTATAAACACAAAATATATAGAGAGAGATAAAAACCTCGAGTTCAGCAGACTTCATAGCGATTGGGATACAAACAAGGAAGATACCAAACATGGCAACAGCAGTGTTTCGTTTCCAATGTACTGGTCTACAATATGGACCTCCAGGCATAGACCATACTTTTGTTCTAAAATCAACATGGCTAGCAGCTTCTCCGTGATGAGCACCACCTCCACCCATTATTATTACTTCAGATGCAAAAACAAAAACAAAATCAGATCGAAATATTTTTAAACCCTAATTCAAATTGACTAATGAAAAATGCATAGAAATGAATCTCCAAATTGAAAATTAGGGTTTCAAATAGTGAGAAACAAATCTAAGTAATGAAATCACGAATCCCTGAGAGACTCTTACCAGAATGCTGGAAATGACTTCTGCCCTTTCTTTCACTCGAGAGAGACAATCAGTTCGATGAATTCAAGCAGAGAAAATGGTTTTCTTTACTTTAAAGTTCACTGGCTATATAATGGAGCTATCGAGGTCCGGTCCAGTACAATGGTTCACAAAAAATGGATTTTTTCGCCTCTAGAAATCAAAAATTATGTATCCAAACAAACTTGTGACATTTTTTATTTTTGGAAGTTATTTTTCGACTTTTTTTAAAATGGAAAAACAGGAAACTAGTACGGGTATCTTATTCAGCCGACTTCTAGAACTAAAAAAACATCTTCAAAATGAAGCAAAAAAATCTTGAAATCTTACTTTTCTCAGAAGCACCTTCTTGCTTTAGTGTTTGTTTAATAAAACAATCTGAATATGACAGTACCGAGTACAGCACAATCTTGTCGATATCAGCTTATGCCTGCATACCTTGTATAACCTTACTGAAACAATGACAGTTAAAATATTATTTCAGGAAGGAACACTTGGAAAATAATCAGTTCAAAACAAACTAACTATATGATCGTTAGTAAAAGCGATCACTTAGCTACAACTGTAACAATAATTATAATGCAGAAAGTAAAGTAATGGTACAACACACAAGATTTTGTTAACGAGAAAAACTACGTGGCGGAAAAATCTCGAACCTGGTCCAGTTTTGAAATATTCTCATAATTAAAGTTGTTGTATATTTTGACTACCGCAACTTCGTAGAGTCGAGACCAAGTAAACATTCCTTCGCTACTCATTTCCTTCAGTATCTTTGAGCCTACAACCAATCCGATCTATGCACGTGAATCCTAAGACAGAGTCCATTATCTTGAGTTGCTTCACTGCTGTAAAGACCTGCGCGCTTAACTCCTTTGGATCATAACCCGAAACAGCGAAGGATTAAATTTGTTTCAGTAACCAACTCTCTTATCGATCTCCCAAATCAATCTTTAGATTAGATCAAATATAAAGTATAATAAAGGATCTTCCATTTAATAAATATATAATCCTTTGGTGAATGATCAAACCAAAAACAATGATTACCGAAATAACCAATCTTAGTGTACAAGCTCTATCCAAGCAATTTAATGCAACTAAACAAATTTTTCGATCTTTATCCAACTCTTATTTTTATCAAGATAAACGGCTTGTTGGATCCCATAAGTATCACAAATATCAGGAGCCAAAAAGAAAAGTCTCAAAGTCTTCAATCAAATTTCAAAGTAACTGCTGCAAACAACTTTATAATGCAGAAAGTAAAGTAATGGTACCACACACAAGATTTTGTTAACGAGAAAAACTACACGGCAGAAAATAAAGGAGTCTGTCAACATTGATTTATCAACAGATCTATCTGCAGATCCTGAACCACTAGATCTTTAATAGGCAAATTCTCAAACAAACTTGAGTGCTTTATATCATAAGAGAAGGATCATAGAATAAACAAGTTTGATCCATCAAGGATAACTCGTTAGTTGTTAATCAATTATTGATCGTAAAATAAAATAACAATATGTTTTAGTTCCCATCAACGGTACTAGTAAAATCTTCTTGATCCCAAACAGGACTTCAAATGAAGGAAACGCAAGATGTTTCACCTAATTAGATTACGAGTGATTTACTGATGCGACCTCAATTTAGTGTACACTTAACGTTTTTGTCCCGTTTTTTTCAGAAATTGCAAACATGTCCCTCACGAATTTTTCTATATTGTTTTCTTCCAAACGACTAATAGTCAAAAAAAAAAAAAAAAAAAAGGTGCCACGTTTCCATAAAGGAGTTCGACTCTAAAACTTAACCATTTGAATTAAAAAAAAAAAGTCAACTACCCTGATTAACTTGTAACAACCGACAAACACATGTCAAAATCTTATCGAATAAGAAAATAGACGTCATATATTAAATACTTTTTTTTATCTTTGTTTTCTTTTCTCTTATTTTCTTACTTCGTTTTCCCTCTAGGTGATTCTTTTAACAAAAAATGTGTATATTTTTTAATTTTAATCCTATAATGGAAAAATCAAGGGTGAAAACTAATACATATGTGAAAAAAATAATTAAAAAGAAGTTTTCAGAGGTGAAAAGATAAGATTTGTCTTTGCAACGTTTCACACATTTGTAAGCTTTATTGCATGAACCATGGTGAACTGTCACTGTGTCATGAACGAATTTGTACTTATCATATCGTTATGTTGATCATCTTGGCAAATGAATCCTAGTTCTGGAAACACGAAATAAACAATTAGTTATCATCATAGATTTGTTGTCTCATAATATGTTGGTTGGGTTAAGTTATCAGTGCTAAAGACAATTGCATATGTGTCTCGATGAACCTGTAATAAATCCTTAACAAGATCAATTGTTGTGAATCCAGCACTACAGCTCATCCCTCCCAAACTAAATCTCTTAATATTACTTCTCAGTTAATATTTGTTAATGATTACGACAGAAAGCAATGGGACATGATTAAACAAACTGCAATTCACCACAAGAATACCAATGTCCCAAGGTTTAACACTATTATTTGAGAAGAGACTATCCAGAGCTCCAAACATAACTTGCTCTGTCTCTTTCCTTGCCATCACTATAGATCGATTTAGTGGTATGCAAAGAAAGCCTTTAGGTATACGGGTATCTTCACTTAGTCCAGATCGCTCGAGAACCTTGCATTCGAATTCAACAGGAGAGACAATGTGGTTACTATAATGTTGACCATATTCCGTGAGTAACTCAAATGGAACAAGTATTTCAGTGAAAAGAAGTAATCTTTTGGAAAGATCCACTGCAATAACTCCTACACTCCAACTCATGCTTTCCAAATCAAAGTTTTTAACATCACTTATCATTTTATCTTGGTGAATGATCACGTACATAAGAGAGCGACTAAAACTAAATAACCTAGAATTCGTGAAAGGAATACTAATCCTCGTTAATTAAGGTTAGTATTTGAGAAGATGTCATTATCCAAAGCATTAAACATAACTTGCTATGACTATTTACTATCAAACACTAAGGTTTGATAATCGTATAGGTGTCATGTGTATTCTTTTAGAAAGACAAGTCTCTTCGCCTAATCTAGATTGGTCGAGAATCTTATGTTGAAATTTAACAAAATAGTTATTCATATTATCACAATGTGTGAAACATTCAAAAAAATATTAAGATGGGACTTGAAGATGAATAACTGGGCAATAACATACGAAATCAACTAGGAACACATATCAAGGACATCTCCCCATTCTATTGAACTAAAAGCAATGACACCTGCCAAAGTTACAATTGCACCTAAATTGTACGTGATGACTTGATGATGCCGTATGTTTTTTATCTGAATAGCTTCATCCAGGGTAAGATAAAAAATTTAGTAAACTAACATGGATAAAATGAGTCAAGTAATAGTATGCTAACTAAACTTTTAGATTCGTATTCTTCATGAAATATGATTTATTTCATGAATATTATACACAAAAATGACTTTATTTCTACTATGTGTGCAGGGAGAAAATGTTATCTCTACTTCGTAGTTAATGGTAGTCAAAGATAGATAGATATTATGTTATTACTTATTGTAATGTCACGGTGGTCCAGTCTCATATGTCTATCTTAAACAACTGTCCAAACTTGAAATATTATACATCGAACACACGTGTAACACCATATTGTACCAAACTTGTAATTCAAAAATTTTACTTGTGAAATTATCTTATCAATTGCAAACTTCACAACGAGTTGTGATAGTCATTGCCTATGTTAGATATTTATAACTCTTAATCATGTATCCCATTCGGTGTTCACAAAAGAGTGAGAATGTGATTGATAACCATACAACTCCTAAGACATCACATATGCTTAGGAACCTGTTCTTGTTTCATCAAAAGTGATAACTCTAATTCAAAGAATTTGTTGTCAAATTCAAATTTAAGAGATCTAAATCCACAACCTTTGTTGTTTGTAAACATTTGGTGTTATAGTATTACTTTTGCATCCTTGCTTGACTTTTGAGACTGAATCTTCATGATATTTACATCGGTTACTTGTATGTTGGATTTTTTTCCTAACTAAATATCTGAATTGTTCATTTAATAAGGAATCAAGGAAGAAAAACATACGACTGCTAGAAAGGAAGTAAAATCTATCTTTAGTCCATTCATATAAAAAGATATTCATCTGGTTCATATTGAAAAAATAATGCCTTTGACAAATAATGTTCTTATGTCAAATTTGGATTATCATCATCCATAAATCATGATTTGCAATAATCTTTAACCGAATGATAATATATCATTTTCAATAAAAAAATCGTAATTTTTTGTATCATGGTTTAAATTCAGGCGTGTTGATAGATCGATGTGAAGAAACTATAAGGTTAAACAATATTATATTTTATATCTTCTATTTAAATTGTGAGTATGATCTTTATACCCGACTTTCATGGTTTCAAAAACTAAGTGGCGTGTTTAAAGTTCTTAAGTAGAAAAGTTATATGATACAAACAAGATAATCATTTAACAAATTACAATTCTAAGGAAATAATCAATCACTAGAATTGTATTTGATGAATTTATTGCAACAGTTTCAAGGTTTTTTTTTTTTTTTTTTTTTGCACAACAACTTTTTCAAATTCTCTTAAAAAGATTTGCTTAATTATTGCAAGGAATACTAGTTAATGTAGTCTAGCTTATCGAGAAGTCAAGAACCAAAATACATGATATGAAATGATGTCATAACATTATGCACTTGTTTTTGTCTTTGAGAAAAACAAACTCGGATAACTAACTAGCTATAAAGCACACAGTTTTTTAGTTTAAGCATGCACATATAATCTTAGATGATTGAAGAACAAGAATAACCAAAACATTTACCACTTAAAACCAAAAAACAAGATTGGATCCTAGAGTTGTGATTGTTGGAAGTTGTTCTGGAGGCTTGTTAATCCCCATCTGTGATGCTGACTTAACTAGAGGCTTTTCCACAACTACCCTAAAGTTACAAAATCTGTATTTGTTAGTATCGCAAAGAGAAATCATAAGTGGCTTAGGAATCGGTAGCAAAGCAGCATGTAAAAAATGAATAAAAGAAAGAAAGGCTAATTATGACCCACTTGGATACATTTGGTTTACAAAATTTCTGCATGGGACAGCTAGAAGAGAGGGGGAAAGGGTGGGCCTTTCTTTCAACTCTTTTAATATTTCTTCCTTGAAGTAACATAATATTGATTTGTTAGTATCACAAAGGGAAATCATAAGGGGTCTAAAAATCAATGACAAAGTGGCAAACAAAAAATGATTGAAATCCGACACATGGTAAAATAAGGCATAGTTATGTATGATACTTGACCAAAAAAAAAGAACAGAAATTGACAAAAGAAAACAAAGCCAATTGTGCAGTATTCTCTGGAGGTTATATCTACAAATCGAAACCCATTCAAACTCGTAACTATTCAAAACTTGAAACTAAAAAGGACATTTGAAACTCTCAATTTAGTCACGGTTATTAAATAGGTGAATAGATCAAGTTAGAATCTCGCTATAGGTACCGTAATTGGGTCAATTTCTACAAATCCCACTACAAAATTGCAAAATGAGGATATTTTCCTGATGACAAAAAGAAATAAAAATAAAAACTCATGATAACACATAAAACATAGAACAATATAAGTATAACTTCATATTCAATTTTATATTGGACTTTGGTTGCTGCTAAGTTAGAATATTAAGAGTGATTTACTGATAAACAAAATCGAACTACCTTAATTTCACAACACTATGTTATTTGAAGGAAACTTAAAAGAAACATGATTTGCTAAGAGAAAATATCAATAACGAGTATTATTACAAAATACTTACATTAATTTTTCATCAGGGCAATACTTTGCATACTTGACTTCAAGTTTTCTATTATAATAAAGCGGCCTCTTGTTTAGCAGATCTTCACAAGCCTTCATCGCATGAAAAATCTTGGTGAATCGCATATGAGCAAATGGTTGGGGATATTTATCTGGTACATAAACTTCCTTAAAACTTTCATATCCATCTTTTGTAAAAACTGAAAAGGAGAGGGTACCAAGTACACCACCAACATTTTCGTTTGAACCTATTAGACAAAACCTAATACAATTTTAAGTAGACCAACTTAATTAATGATCCTTGAATAATATGTATAGACGGCTTATCTTTATTGTACAATCACTAGTTTTAGATTAAAGATCCATGAACTCGATTGTGTACAAGAGCTTTTGTAAGATCTCCAAAATAAATATCGAACAGTGCACGAACCGAATTCCAACAAGAACAAGTCTTGTAATCTATATTTCAAGATACGAATTCTCAAGAAAAAGTCTTGTAGGTTCTATACAGTTTTAGTTAAAAACAGTCTAGGTTTTTTATCGGATCATTTGCTTTTACTTTAATTATATCAAACACAAATATAATGCAAAATTCTAAAGTAAAGCAAGACACGGAGAAATTTAGTTAACGAGGAAATCACAATAGCATAAAAGCCCCGGAATCTCGTCCAGATTTGAACACCGAGCCGTATTAAGCCACTAAAAATACTAGCCTATTATCAGACTTCGGACTAGAACATAGTTAGGACCGAATCTACCCTCCAAGCACTTCAGTTACATCGGCGTCCTTACGTCTCTTGAACCTCGCAAGGTTCTGCGCACTTGATTCCCTTAGATGACGTCCTTTACAGCCTAAGAGTTGCTTCAACCTAAGTGAAGACTTTTTGATATTCTTCTTTCACAAAACACAGGTTTGATTTCCCTTTAGATATGAATCAAGGTTTTGGAAATGTTGTTTTTGTTTTTAAAAATTACTAGGTAAAAGTAATATGAAAACAAACGTGTTGAATTAGGGTTTATACTTTTCAAAACTTATAGAGATACCTAATTATTCTACAACAAGAACAACTAGAATAAATCTATAGATATCTTACTAAAACTTCTTAAGGAATTAATGAGACACCTTATATGAACCTTTTTTTTATATAATCCAGATTTCGACCAACTAGTGTCGGTATACGATCTTAAGTTGAAATTTATCAAATCTAGGGGTTATGATAAACAATTCTTGAGTGGCCTTATATAAGAAGAGAAAGACCTTAGAATAGACAAGAATTATTGAATTAACCTTGATTATAAGTTGCCTAACTATCAAAGAAGATTATTACCAACTCATGCTTCGTGATCCCCATAACAAATCACGAAAAATAGAAGTAGTGGAAAACAACACTAGTCCAAAACGCGGAATTTAGGACAGGCTGAAACTGTCGAAAATAGAGTTATAAGACTATTATGGTCCGTCCTAAAGTTTGTCATATTTTCGGTGTACTATTTTTTATCGGACGGTTCGTTCTTGTCCAAAATCAACAACGCATTCTTTCAGTCCAAATATAACGACTAATAACGATTGTTGAAATTCTATTATAAGAGAGTCAGTCGAATCTGTTTCAGCCTTTCAGGTGAGTCAGCCGAATCTGATTGAGTTCTTATTTTTCTCCCTACTTTTTCTTCTTTTTTGTTAATGTGTTTAGATTAAGAATACCCAGACAAGCCAACATATGAATTCTGTAAGCAAATGCAACCCATTCTATAAAAATTAACTTTGATTGCAATTAACAATTTTACAACCCAATCGTCTAAGAACTCAACAACAAAAGCTACATCATTACAACAAATTAGAAACAAATAAATAAGAAAAACAGTACGATCTTAACTTTATGGTGTATAAGTCATACATTGTTGTGGCCGTTCAATCTATCCCAGGGAAAAATGCCTCAAAGTATTCCATCTCCAACACAACTCCACGTTGTTTTTGATAATTTCACCGTAATATTCTGTAATTTCCATCATTTGGTGGTGCACTAAAATTAACACACCCAGGTGCAACTGTTTTCCTTTTCTTCTTTAGATTCCTCAAGGCGCATTCAATCACTAGTTCCTGCCCACAATTAAATAAAACACTTAACTTCACATGCCTTGGTCGACCGACATACTAGTAAAATCCATGATAATTCGGATTCACATTAAACAGAAACGAGTTATTAATATCTGTAAACTGATATCTAAATAACAAATCTTAAAGACTGGTGCCTACAAGGAATACGTTTGAGCAGCAACTAGAGAACCCACATCTAGTATGTAGTTTTAGGTGTGTTTTCTATCGATGAACATAGTAAACGATCCTTACCACCCATCTATATTGACAAGACCAGGATTCTTCCTGTACCACCTTAGAAGGCATTGTGCAGCTTTCATTCTAACAAGTGGTCTATCATTACTGGAAATCTGATATAGGTAATGGAACTCTGATTACTTGTGAGTATATTGAATCTTAACTCAGTTCAGAAAAACAACTCAGTCATATATCTTACAAGTAACTTTTGGACATTAGGTGCCAAAGATTCACCAGACTCTCTTTCATCTATATTCCCAACCTGCAAAGCCAAATTGAAACATCCAGCCTGTGTGGTTTGGTAAGAAAGAGAACGCAGAGAGTAATCCAGTGTACAAATATGAAGCAATATCAGAGCATGAAAGAGAAAATATAAACTGAGTTAACGGTTGTACACTAAACTTGAGCATGATTAGTATACAAGCATATAAATTAACAAAAATCAAAAAGATACCCAGGTGGCGAACCTACTTTCATTCATAAATTAACCCTAAGCTTAAATGTTGCAACAGCTCATACCATTGTCAACCCCAAGCACTGGATTGTTAAACTGCAGCCAATAACTGCGTTCAGAATTATTAACCAATCTCAGAGAGTCGTGGTCCTCGTTTAGTAGACATGCTGTTACTATGTACCCAACCTGCAGCAAGTAAAACATCTTACTCCAAGCCATCTTCTGAAACTTCAAACCCATGTTTTCAAAACTGTCCAGATAGATAAATAAGAAGAATCTCTAATTGGGGATTTGATATACAGTAAGAAAAAAAAAATCAATCAAACAATATCGATGTATTTTATTAAAATCAGAAGAATTTTTACTTACTCTCTGGGTTTCTTCGCATCAACATTTTTGGATCGAGATGTGACAAAAAAAATCGTAAGAATCGAGGAGAGAACTTTTGAGATAGAAGATATATGTTTCTTTGATAAACACGCAGAGGAAAATACGGGAGCCTAGTGTTTCAGTTTTGAGAAGCTTCTGGTTACTGATTGTACTGGGAGGAATAAATCTGATAACTCGCCTGAAGCATCCATGGAGCCAATCAAAACCTCCTTCTTGGGGATTCTTCCAATGTGAATCTTGATGTCTGTTAAAGAGAGCCTCTTGAAGCTCATTTGGCTTCCCACCATATCAGCAGCATCAACAAGTCCCTGTTCCATTCACAAAAATAGTAATAACCAAAATAAAAAGCAGATAACACAGTGCAAACTAGAAAGTACTAGGTATCCAGTGTTCTTAGATCCATGGGGGGAAAACTAGTTAAGCCAACAGGAAACTAGCAGACTGGAATATCTGAATCTTATCAGATAGCATAACCCAATATCATTTGTATACCCTAACAGCTATTCTGCAAGTTAGAGGGCGTACCATTTTAAAGAGAACTAGCTAAATACCGAAGGTATGTTGTCGAAGCATTACATAAAGGAAGGAGTGGTATATGTAAAATATTATGCAATATCACGCAGGACCAAGAAATGTACAATATTATGTGCAGGACCAAGAAATGGAATTAAGTGAAACAAATCTCTAAAATGAACATGCAAAGATTCACGTCTGGAGCTACCTGAGAAGATGCAAGCAAGTGGCTCTCTGCTCTTCACTTGGCGCTCCATTCACCCTAAAATATGACCCTCTTATTTAGAGCAAGGAACAAACAGTAAGAGCATAGACTAATCCTCATTGATCAATTTCAGAATATTTGACCACACGGCGTAAGTTCATTGCTAAATTGACTAAAATCTCATATCCGAGTATAGATGATTGTACTACTATTTTCCTGGCAATAATCAGTTGTGGAGTCATTACTAGTAACAATTTATCCAGGGCAAATTTCCTTGATATCAAGCATCTTAACACTACCTTCCAAAACTGGATTCATGAGTTCATTAAATTAACAAGATGCATTAAACCCAACACAAACCCTTCCTTAGGAAAGCATAAAACACCTTAAGCGATATCCAAGAAGAAGAAAAATTGTACAGCTCAGAAATCCTCTGAATGTTACATGCATTACAAATTCATTCAGAGATGAAAACAGCAATTCGATCTGAAAAAAAAACTTACCCTGTTTTGGTCGGGAGAAACTCTCCCAATCTCGATATGACTCTTGAAAGACTAAGAAATCAGAAATGATAACACCACAAATACTGTTAAACCCTAGTTTTGAAAATTGAACCAGGAAATCAGAGAAATCAAACACCATCAATGTGATTTTAAGTGTATCTGCTGATATCCGATTTGGGTGGAATTTGAAGGGAGTGGGGCTAAACAGAACCGAAAATCTGGACAGTTTCATACTGTATAAACTATTTTGACGAATCGTAATTGTAAAATATATATCCACGAGTGGAATCCGTCATTTTTCTCCCTCTCCAAGTGTCCTAAAAACTAAGTTTTGGACTAGTGCAACCTTATGAAGCACACAAAATTTTCCCTTAGGGATGAATTGTTTAGCTTACATGAACTTTATTTATAGTAAATGGATGAATTGTTTAGTTTACATGAACTTTATTTATAGTAAATTGCTGCTTGAATTCTAAACCAGTGCATGAGCTACTTCCTTGCACAAAGACGTACTCTCGACCAACACTAGACTTTAATCTAACATTTGTCAAATGTTAGGACTTGGTACCTGGACTGGACGTTGACTATTAATCTAACGTTGAGGTTAAATATAAACTTCTGTTTAGTAATTATTATAAAATTTATATAAAATGTAATTATTAAAACATTTACTATCACACCCTTCAATTTTCTTAGTATTTACAACACAATTCCCTGCAAAAATTTACACCATGACCAAAAACTAATGGCAGCAAAAGAATTTCTTGATTGGTTTTGCGGCAATGTGAATCCAACAAAAACTCATTCAAATCCCTGTATCAAACCGAAACAGACCTATCTCATATCACCAGACTACCTCCACGTTTCTTGTCTAGAACAACAAACTCTAACATACATGATTCAAATCCACATAGATTCTCATACTTGATTCTTGTCCTGCACCAAAAACAACACCACCACCTGAATTGCAGCTTCAATCACCTCAAGTATCCGTCACAACACTTCTCTATTAGCTCCTAACATACATGTACACAGCTTAATCAATCAGTTCCTGCATCATTTCCATCTTAGAAAAACACAATCATTCACAGAATACCCATTGCAGTACTTCTTATCCTCTGCAAATTCAATTCAATATCAGCTCTATCTCTTCTCAGCACGAACACTATTGCTTCTACCTCTAAATCACCTGCAACACCACCATCTCTTCATACCTAAATTACATATTCATTCCTGCAACACAACCCACCAGCACCAGTTGCATTTCAACCACCACCAGTTCAAACAAACAAATCACTACCAAGTTCGAACAAACAACAATTGGGGTTTTAAATTAGTGAAGTTTTGGTTTCGATTCAATGATATTAAGGTTTCAAATTGATTCAGTAAATTGGAGGTTTGATTTGATTCGAAAAGGGGTTTTGTTTGATTCAAAATTGGGGGTTTGTTTGATTCAGATTTAGTGAAATTGTGGGTTTGATTTGATTGATAAATCGGGATTTTGTTTGATTCGGTAGTTCGGGTTTTGTTTGATTCGGAAAATTAGGCTTTTGTGAGAGAAATAGATGATGATAGGTCTGGAGAAACAGATGTGAAACAAGTGATCAGAAGTGGTTGGATTTTCATGGCTAGAAATGGATTTGGGTGAATCTATAAAGATGTTTTCGTTGATGATATTGAAATAAAGAGATTTGGAAGATGAAGTTACTGCTATGGTTTTCTCTTCAATGGAGGTGGTCCGGTGGGAAGAATGAGTATTCTACAGAGGCGGGCGGAAAAATTAAGTGTGAAGAAGAGAAAGAGTTAGGGTTAGGGTAATGGATTAGATCTAAACCGTAGAGTATATGAGTCTATTAAAGCCGTTGGATGGCTTATAAGTTAGGAAAGTGAAGGGGTAAGATAGTAAACTCCCCTAACAATTTCATTTTTTTTTGTTTTTTTTCTTAAATTAATTTATTAACAGAAGTTAATATTTAACCTAGTCAGCTCTGGTCAACGTTCAATCCAGATACCAAGCCCTAACGTTGGACAAATGTTAGACCAAAGCCTAGTGTTGGTCGAAATCTGAGTATCAAACACCAATTATCCCAATAATTAAATAGATAATTACTTTAGCATAAATTGTATTTTCGTAATAGGAAGGAGTTTAAAACATCACATACGCTTTTATATAGCAATCAATTGTGTGTGAAAGAATAGACATCTTGCATAGAAGAGGAAACATAAAAAATGACAAAAAAGGCAACTAGTCATGTTAATTTTTGCGCTCAAATATGTGAATCTGTACAAACAGTTTCTGGACTGTTTCCTATTCACGAACTGTAGCAGCAACAACAACAACACTAATAAGTGTTGCTTCAATAAATTACTCATAACTTCTTCGTTATAACTCGGAATTGAGTGATTTTTGGATCGTTGAATTCGTATGCTCATTCACTACAACACAAGGACCTTTCCAAGGATAAATTTCATTCTCACTAAATCTACGGGCCCAAATATCCTTGAGTTATACATAAATGTATATATATATATACCGTCATAGGAATTGTTCCATAGAGAGAGCACTTGATTCGATAGATTAGAAAGGTAGAATCGATCAATAGTTCCAAATGAAATTAATAACCACAGACTGTTGTTTATGAAGTCTTCATTGATGTCTTTGTTTGATCTTCAATCTTCAATGGTTATTCAGTGATGTCTGATACTCAAATACCAATTTCTAATCCTAGTCCGAGACTTGATTTTAGTAGATTAGAACATAAGATATAAATTTTTTCAACTAACATTGACAACAAGCTTGAGATAGAAAAACTTGTGGGTTCAACCGAGCAATGCTCTTGATTCGTCGATTTCATCATTTTTGAATTCTAGCACAAGAGTATTAGAGCATTGCCCAGTCGAACCCACCAAGTTTTAGTATGTCAAATCTGGTTGTCATATTTTAGTTGATTTAATTACTAAAGTCAACTTCGTTAGGTTAGACTAGGAAAATAGAAATGTTGAGACTTTTTGTTACTCATGAAAAACCTTAAGACGTAGAAGCATCAAAGAAGATATCATCCTTCAGTAGTAACTACATACTTGACTTGTTCCATTTTTATCATAAATATTTCAAGTTGGTATTTATTGAAAACATAACATATGAAGTATAGTTTGTTTAATTGTCTCTAATATCATTTACTTGGTCATTATACTATAATCAAAGTATCAAGGAAAGATATACTAGTTGTTTTGTATAATTTAGGTATATAAGGTTATGAAGTATAGTTTATTTATAGGCTTCGTAAGTCAACGTTATACTAATTGGTATCTTTTTATTATTTAATGTGTTTGAACTTCGAGAATGAATTCAACCTTTGGGACTATGTATGAGAGAATTTTACAATCATAATTTAAGGAAATAGACTTGCGAAATCATATTTTGTAGTCGACAAAAAGTTCAGGACCGATCCCTGGTAAGGACCGACCCAAGATCGATCCCTTGTGGCAAGGACCGATCCCTGTCTGATCATGTGTGGAGTTTAATTTTTATTTGCATTTTTGACATGTTGGTGATCTTCGGGTTTTTATAAACATTGAGATGTATATGAATTGAACTTGGAATTTTCATATGATGTCGACATATTAATTTGAACATGTGATAAACTCTTTTTACTTAATGTTCAAGTGTTTTCCTTGATTCTCAAGGCGAGATCCTCGAAACCGAAATAATCTGATATCTTTTAGATATTTTGATTTGTATATTTTACATATCCTAGAGGATTACATATCTATTTTAGCTATATTAGTAAAGTATATGTATGTATCCTAGCTAATATTAGTTGTCAGCTAAGAGTGATTTCGGTATATTAGTTGGATTACATTTGGAATTTGTCAAAACCAAAAATATACATTCATTGCATATCTTAAGGATTTTCGGTTTTGGTAATTCCTTATTATCTAAACAAGCCTTGGTCATAACATTACAAATAAGGGAGCTTGTATTCTTACAAAATCATCCCTTGACAAACTGCATAACTGTTTATGTAGGAAGCCAACTCGTTGATAGAGGAGATAATCTAATTAGATGAAATCTTTTGCGGTTCCTTCATTTAAAGTCTTATTTTGGATCAAGAAGCTTTTAAAAGTACAGTTGGTGGGAATCTAAATCATATTTTTATTTTAGTTTCCGACTGTTGATTTCGACTAACAATATATTTATGGTTATCCTTAATAGATCAAACTTGTTTATTCAGTGATCCTTCTCTTCTGATATAATGCCGCTCAAGTTTTTCCGGGGATTCAAAACTTCAGATCTACTTGCTTCTAGATCTGAAGATAGAATTAGTGATCATCCAACATTACCAGACTCTGTTTTGTGTGTGATCGATCTTTAGTAGGGATCCAGTTATTTGTGCAGGTGATACTTGAAAATTGAAGACTATAAGACTTTTTCTTTTTTTTTGGTATTCTGATCTTTGTGATACTTCGTGCACACTTGATGCTTTGGGATCTAATAAGAAGTTTATTTCGATAAATATGAGACTTGTGAAAAGATCAGGCAAACTGGTTAGTTTTTTTTGTTCGTAGAATTGTTTGACTAGAGCGACTGAGATATATTATTCTTATAATCTTTTTCTTGGTATTGATCTTTAACCAAAGAAGTTTATATTGAATAAATAGAAGACCCTTTATACTTAACTTATCTCTGACCATTGCCGGGTTTGGGAGGTACATAATAAGGTGGTTACTGAAACTACTTATTCCTTTTAGTGTTTCGGGTTAAGATCTAAAGGAGTTGAGATAGCATAAGTCTTTATAGCATGTGAAAAAACTTGATATGGTGGAGTCTTTCTTGGGATTCACATGCGTAGACTAGATTGGTTGTAGGCGTATGGATACTGGAGGAACTGAGTAACTAGGTGCAGTTTACTTGGTCTCAATTGTACGAAGTTGCGGTAGTAAATTTATATAACGACTTAATCCTGAGAGTATCCAAAACTGGACAAAGTCTCGAGGTTTTTCTGCCTACAGTATTCCTCGATAACAAAACTGTTATGTTTGTGTGATTTTACTATTTCCATTTTAAAGTTATTTTAACTTTATATATCCTTTGAGAATATTATTGCATTTCTTAAGTAAAAAAATGACACTCTTGAAGAGTTCAAGATTATTGTGAATAGAATCTGAAATGAACAAGGTCACAATCTTAAGAAAATAATAGGTGATCGTGGAACAAAATTTAAAGATGCAAAAATCTATGAATACTATAATAAACAGAGAATCTCTAATCAATTTTTACTCCTCAAGATAATGGTATTGCCGAGAGAAAGAACATAAATATTCAAAAAATAGCTAAAGTAATGTTTCACGACAAAAAATTACCATTTACCTTCAGGAAAAACTGTTTTCACCGCCTGTTATCTCATAAATCCAGTATATTTGAGATTGAAAACAACAAATACTCCTTATGAACTGTGGTACAGAAGAAAACCTAATCTAGGTTATCTTAGAGTTTTTGGAAGCAAATGTTGCATTCTTAAAGACAGAGAACATATAGGAAAATTTGAATCCAAAAGCGATGAAGGTTTTTTGATATGCTTCTGATAATCGTACTTTCAAAGTGTACAATCTTCCAACCAAAGTCATAAGGGAGTCTATCAATTTGGTTATTGATGATATTAGCGACTTTCGATAAGATAAACATATTACAACAGAACTACCGCCTTCCGAAACAATTGCTAAAACCAACAATGTATCTGTTGGAGCATTGATCGGTTGAACCCACCAAGCGTTGGTATGTCAAGTTTGGGTGTCATATTTTAGTATTGATTCAAAACTCAATTAGAGTAGGTTGATTAAGGTTACTAGAATCAGCTTCATTTAGGTTAGACTAGAAAGTCTAGGAATGTTGAGACATACAAGTATTACTCCGAAGACCTGAAAAACATGAAGACATATCGACTACAACGAAGACAACATTCTTTCACTTGAGATTAGTAATACTAACTTGACTTGTTTCCATTCTTATCGTTTCTTTCAAGTCGTTTAAGATCGAAAATATAACATGCGAAGTTATATACTACACTCTAGTATTAGACTTGGTCATATTACTATGATCAAACTGTCAAGGAATTATATACTATTTGTTGAATGCTTTAATATGGTATATTGAATTACGAAGTATAACGTTTATCTTTTGAACTTCGTAAATGCGACATCGACATAATCTATGTAACTTGTTACTTGATTGTGTATTGAATATATGTATGATTTCATCCTCGGAAACTATGTTTTATTACATTGGTTTAAGGAAGTATATAGACGAACTTGTTTCGTAATCGAAAGGAAATCAATAGATGTTTTGGAAATAAATAGGTATATATACGAACTTGTTCCTTTACTGTTTGCAAGACGATCAAAAGAAGTTGGGTGTTGAATACTTTGCATCAGAAAAACAACTCAAGATAGTGGCTTCTGTCTTGGGATTCACGTGCGTTGGACAAGAGGTTGTAGGCGCAGGGATATTGAAGGAACTAAGTAACTAGGGGTAGATTACTTGGTCTCGACTATACGAAGTTGGCTTTGTTCTTTGTATAGAGGATTTTCTAAGAGTATTCAAAACTGTACTAAGTCCCGAGGCTTTTTTACATTTGTGGTTTCCTCGTTAACAAAATTTTTGTGTTTGTGTTCTTTTTAATTCTTATGTATGAAAAGTTATTTAATTGTAAAAGCATCTTATTACTCGTATATGAAAAGATTGTGGTGTACTTGGGTACCCTCGTCATTTTAGTATCCTTTGAGGAAGAACGTAATGTTGTTCCAACAATCAATGATTCAGATGAAAAAGATGTTGTTGACAATGTTTCTAAAAGTCCAAACAATATTGAAAGTGAAGATCATGAACCCCCTAAGTGGGTACATCTTAAGCATTCATAAGACCAAATTATTGGTGATGAAAATGCAAGGGTTATGAATCGAGGATAACTTCGAAATATATGAGGAACTCAATCAATTTTAACGACAAGTAGTATATATGAGAATGTGTTCCTAAACAAAGAGGAATTAATATCGTTGGTACAAAGTGGATTTTCAAGAACAAGCCCGATGAGTATGGAATTGTTGTTCTAATAAGGCCAGACTTGTAGATCAAGGATATTCACAAATAGAAGGTATAGATTTTGATGAAATATTTGCTCATATAACTCGTCTAGAATATACTCAACTCTTGCTAGATATGCATGCAATCTCAAAATAAAGCTCTTTCAAATGGATATCGAATCTTTTTTTTTCAAGGAGATATAAAGGCAGAAGTTTATGTTGCTTAATGACTTCCAATCATTATAAGTCTATATATGATTGGAAGTCTATTGTTGCTCTCTGAATACTTTAAGCACTCAACCCTTTCGATCGTCCTCCAAACAGTAAATGATTAATCCGTCTGGTAACCATTCTTCTTATCTCAAGAAGTTAATTGGAGATATTATAATTGAGTTTCACGAAGGTTTTTATGTTTAAATCAAAAAACTCCTTTGTCATGTGAGATCTTCCAAGATCTGGATTAACAAGTTAACCAGATTAAGTCAAACAGAACTATCAGATTCGGATACTGAAGAGTACCACCAAATGATAGCTTGTCGATCTAAATACGACTAGCAATAACAAGTCTATCAAAAGATAAACCAGAGCTAGTCGTATCCCAACCGATCAAGTTTGTGCATGAAGCAAGTCACAAAGATGAAAAAGCGGGGGTCTAACAACCACACCTAATATTTTGTTCGGCAATCTGAATAGGAAAACTCCAATATACTTTCAAGAGAATCAACTAGACAATCAGACTCTTCTATAGAAAAGTATATCAAAGAGTTTATATCTCAATTCCTCAATTCAATCTTCAATCAGCAAATAGGAATTTGCGATCCCTATTGAATAAGAAAAATAACTTGGACGGCATCACAAACCAATATCCAAGTGTCAATCAATTCAATCAACAACCCAAATGTCGGATTCAATAATTGATTGCTCTTAATGCACAACATGTGATATTTCTATTATATAACAAAATATGATGCGGAAAAGAAATAACACAGACACCAGAATTTTGTTAACGAGGAAAACCGCAAATGCAAAAAAAAACCCCGGGACCTAGTCCATATTTGAACACTCACTGTATTAAGCCGCTATAGACACTAGACTACTACCAATGAACTTCAGACTAGAATGTATTTGAGCCCTAATCAATCTCACACTGATCACGGTACAGTTGCGATCCTTACGTCTCTGAACCCCAGCAGGGTTCTACGCACTTGATTACCTTAGATGATCTCACCCACAACCAATATTTACTACGACCCAAAGTCGAAGACTTGATAAACAAATCTGTCTCACACAGTAAAGTCTAATGGAATAGATAAACCTGTCTCCCACCAAAATACCTATGAGTTTTGTTCCGTCTTTTGATAAATCAAGGTGCACAGGAACCAATTGACTAACCGGACTTATATTCCCGAAGAACATCCTAGTATTATCAATCACCTCACAATAATCTTAATCGTATGGAAGGGAAACAAGATATTGTGGAATCACAAACAATGAGACGAAGATGTTTGTGACTGTTAGAGCATTGCTCGGTCGAACTCTCATGTGTTGCTATCTCAAGCATGTTTGTCAATGTTAGTGATCAAACTATAAGTCTTGATTTCTAGTCTATTATAGCTAAGTCTTGGACTAGGATTAAAAGTGTAGTTGAGCTCAAGAACTCGATGGCAATCATCATACAAGACGAAGGACTACTCAAGGAACTAGTGGATTTTCATTGACTAAAAGGTATGTGGAGACTTGAACTTATCTTTCACTCAAAAGTCTATCTACTCTATCTCCTATTCTGCGACAAAAGTCGTTTTGCTATATAGACTTTGATTATACACATTTGCTATTTCGACCCGAGTTTATCTCGCCTATCTATTTCTCTAAATATGTGTTGGTAAGCTTTTGCTTTGGACAAGTTCATCTTTACCTAGTGACGAAAGTCATGTTATGTTTCAATCACTTTTAAAATTGCTCTGTCGAGAAGTGGTTTGTGAATAACAACTATATAATGTCCTCTGAGAATGTTTCAATGATTGAAATGAGAGTTTAGATTATATAACCAATGATGGATATAAGCATTGTGTGATAACACATATATGTATAAGTTCTTTGTCCTTGAACCGAAGTTTGCGAACTTTGTTGATCAAGAGAACCGGAATAGTGGCGTGAGCTAAATCCGAGAACTCAGTCCGCGAACCCAGTCTGTGAACTGGCAGAAGTTCTCGACCCGATAATATCTGCCGGAGTTTGTGAACTCCTTCATATTAACTAAGGAATGCTAAATGCAAACGGTGGCTATATAGTTCATGAACCAATTCGAGTGAATCAAATCGTTTTTGCTTTGATTGTGTCTTGTGTAGTTAGATAAGATTTGTTTGCAATTGAACAACTATCTAACTAGTTCATTTGAGTCAATTGAACTAGTTATGGTGAAGAAGAACATAATTGATATGAAAGTGCTCATATGGCTAACCATTTGGTTAATTACTGTTGAACCAACAAATGTTCATGTTTGGGTACGGTTACATAAACCCAAAATAGTACATTTCATTTGTGTGAAACCCGATAAGTTTTCGATCTAACGGTTGAAATATATTAACTTGAATCTAATCAGGTTTTCATCTAACGGTGAATATTGAATGCTTTGTTACCAAGCTAACATTGATTGCAAACCCTGATTTGAAAAACTATATAACGGAGAACTCTAGCAACTGGGAAACGTAATCCCCACACCTTCCGTGTGATACTAGTTGTATTAGCTAGAGTCGATCTCCTTTAACCTTAGGTTTTCTTCTTAAACCAGGTTAACGACTTAAATACTTCATTGGGATTGTGAAGCCAGACAGATACTACTTTCTCGTAGTTGTGTGATCTGATCTTGATGATTCTATCGTGTTGAGTACAATCTAACGATTGGCTTGAGATCTTTATCTCCGATAGGCAAGATAGAAAATTAGTCACAAACATCTCCGTCTCATCGTTTGTGATTCCACAATATCTTCTTTCGCCTTGTCGATTAAGATTATTGTGAGGTGATTGATAATACTAGGTTGTTCTTCGGGAATATAAGTCCGGGTTATTAATTGGTTCCTGTTCACCTTGATTTATCAGAAGACGGAACAAAAACTTATAGGTTTATCTGTGGCAGACATATTTATCTATTCTGTAGACTTTTCTGTGTGATATAGATTTGTTTATTAAAGTCTTAGATTTTGGGTCGTAGAAACTCTTAGTTGTGGGTGAGATCAACTAAGGGAATCAAGTGAGTAGTATCCTGCTGAGATCAGAGACGTAAGGAGCGCAACTGTACCTTGAGTCAGTGTGAGATTGATTGGGATTCAACTACAGTCCAGACCGAAGTTAGTTTGTAGTAGGCTAGTGTCTGTAGCGGCTTAATACAGTGTGGTGTTCAATATGGACTAGGTCCCGGTGTTTTTCTGCATTTGCGGTTTCGTCGTTAACAAAATTCTGGTGTCTGTGTTATTTATATTCCACATTATATTTTGTTATATAATTTAAATATCACAGGTTGTGTGTTTGAATCAATCAATTGGAAATCATACCTTTGGTCGTTGATTGAAATTGATTGATCCTTGAACATTGGTCTTTGGTACCGTTCAAGTGATTTCTCTTGTATTCAATTAGACTCGCAGATTTCTATTTTCCTGAGTAAGAATAGAATCGAGAAAGAGAGATATAACTCTTTGATATACTTTACTAAGATTGAGTCTTATTGATTCTCTTGAAAGTATATTGGAGTTTGTACATATAGATTGCTAAGCGAAATATTGGGTGTGGTTGTTGTACCCCCGCGTTTTCAATTGGTATCGGAGCAGGCAAACACCTTAAACCTGATAAGTTTGTGTTTGTTCGCTCCTTGAAATTTTCTCATGGCAAATTTCTTTGGAAAACTTGCTCTTGGCATCTGTAACGCATGCCAGGATTCCTCGAAGATGGTTCAAAGATTATTGTGGGTAAAACCTCCGGTTTCGCATAATAATCTCGATTCATCTAAAAAGGATAAATTAGATGATGAAATTCAGTCTGAAGTAAAAATTAAAAATAAGGGAAGATTGAGGAAACATTCGTCGCGCTCAAAGATATGGACTCTCACTAGATTAACTCTTAATCTTTTTGAGGAATACTATCATAATGGATCAATTGACAAAGATCTATTCAGAGCATTCGAAAATGTTTTTAAATTCTTAGAAAAACTTAATTCTGTTAAGTCTAAGAATTATCCCGATAAAGGTCTTGTACATACAAATAATATTGTACAGACTAAAAATCGGAAGAATCTTCCTTCAAGTCATCCAAAGAGAAAAATAGAAAGCTCAGTCAACCCTGATTATCATCATTACTATGATTATATCACTGGTACCTTTCACAAATATCAACCGGAAATGGTGCATGAGAATCTCTCTGCACATCTCGCCACCTGGTAACTTGATTGGCACTACCCCATTTGTATATATTCTTGAAATGGGGAAAGAACGGTTTGTTTTGTGTGTAATTGGGTTAATGTTGTTAGAGCATTGCTTGGTTGAACCCACTAGAGTTGGTATGTCAAGCTAGTTGTCAAATTTAGTTGCCAAAACGCATTCTTGATTTAGTATACTAAAGATAGTTTCAGACTAGGTTAGGTCTAAGAAGAGCTATTCTTGAAGGATGAAGACTGAAGATTGCAAGAAGACATCAACAAGGACTTCATCAACTAAGTTATGTGGTGATTGATTTCATTTAATTTCTTGTTCAATTCTACCTTTCTAATATATCGAAACAAATGCTCACTCTATGGAACAATTCATATGAAGGTTAATATACATTTATGTATATATACTTGAGGTTATTTGAGCCACGACTTTTGTGACAATAACCTTTATCCTTGGAAAGGTTCTCATTTTGTAGTGAATGAGCTTACGAATTCAACGAGCCAAGAATCACTCAATTCCGAGTTATAACGACGAAGTTATGAGTGATTTATTAAAGTAACAATTATAAATGTTGTTGTAATTGTTACAGTTCGTTAGCAGGAAACAACCCGTGGACTGTTTGTAACAGTTCACGGACTTGGGCCCAATTACGTGACTAGAAGTCTTTTTTAGTCAAATTGATGTTTCCTTATCTAGGCAATTTGGCTTATTTGATTTCCATATTAAAGTGTTTGTGATTCCTTCCTAAGTTAAAACGTGATTTATTCACATAAATACAATATTTGCTAATTAATTATTTATTTAATTATTTTGGCAAGAGTCGTAACTTAGGAAAGACTCCCATAATTAAGAGAGTCATGAAAAAGGAAAATAGTCAAAACTCTAGCTTAGCTTTTAAGCTACCTTGTTCACTATAAATAAAGGGTTCATGAGTGCTACACGTTTTTATCCCCTTTGGAAAATTGGTGTAAGCTTCATAAGGTTGTTTTCCATGTCTTCAGTTCTTCGTGAACAAGAGTGAGATAAAAGTCTTTGTATTGGGGATCACAAATCCGAGTTGGATTTAATCTTCGTGATTGATCATACAACTTGTAATTTAGGTTTTTCACCTCTTGTCTATTCTAAGGTTTTCTCTTCTGATATAAAACCATTCAAGAGTTGTTGATCATAAACCCTAGGTTTTGATAGATTTCAGTTTCCGATTGTATAACAACACTTGTTAGTCGAAATCGGAAGCTAGAAAGAAAACTTCGATTAAGGTATCTCGTAAAAATCCTTAAGAAGTTTTAAACAAGATATCTCTAGATTTATTCTAGTTGTTCTTGTTGTAGAATTATTAGGGTTTTCTTAACTTGGAAATTGATCTTTGGAATCGCCCAAGTTCACTTACGAAAATCAGGTTCACGGACTCCTTGTGTGTACTATAGTGATTGTAAGTTAAAACCCTAATCTACAAGTTTGTTTTGATATTACTTTTACCTAGTAATTGTTTTTATCAAAATAAACACAAGATTTCCAAAACCTCGATTTACATCTAAAGGGAAATCAAAACGGTATTTTGTGCAAACAAAAATCGAATCGTATCAATCGTGTTGTTGTATCTTCTAAAGAGAGCCTTGGGTTCTGCTAGAATATTTACGAGAAGAATTCCTAAAGACAATTGGTGTTGTGCTAGGAGTTTTTGCTGAAGCAGGTATTACATCTAGTCTGAATAGGTAGTAGGAAATTGGTGTAACAACTTATAATCAGTGTGTGTTTATTCTGGACTAGGTCCCGGAATTTTTCTGCATTTGCGGTTTCCTCGTTAACAAAATTTCTGGTGTCTGTGTTATTTCTTTTCCGCATTATATTTTTTTATATAATTGAAATATCACAGGTTGTACGTAAGTTCAATCAATTGTGAATCCGACCTTTGGGTTGTTGATTAAATTGATTGATACTTGGATATTGGTTTTTGATACCGTCCAAGTTATTTCTTATATTCAATCGGGCTCGCAAATTCCTATTTGTTTGATTGCAGGATTGAATTGAGAAATTGAGATATAACTCTTTGATATACTTTTTTTAAGATTGAGTCCTGCTGTCTAGTTGATTCTCTTGAAAGTATATTGGAGTTGGTCCATACAGATTGCCAAACGAATTATTGGGTGTGGTTGTTGTACCCCCGCTTTTTCAATTGGTATTAGAGCAGGCAAACACGCCAAGACCTCATAAGTCTGTGTTTGTAGCAATTTGATTCTATGGACAGAAGTGCTATCTCTATAAACGTACCACCAGTCTTCGATGGCACGACCTATTTATGGTGGAAAATTACTACGCATTCGTTTATTCAAGCGCGAGATTTTCGATCATGGGTTCGTATAGTTAATGGCTATAATTATCCATTAGTTACAGTAGACGGCGTAACTGTTGAAAAGGATATTGGTGATTATGATGATCTTGAGATTCTTGCTGCAAAGCAAAATTCTGAAGGATTAAATGCTATCATGCATGCCATTACCCCAGATCTTCAGCACCATGTTACTACATGTAATAAGTCTAAAGATGCTTGGGATATCTTAGAAACCGTATTCGAAGGGAATGTCGCAGAGAAAGAAGAAAGGCTTCAAAATCTAGCTTCTGATTCGGAAAACCTTCGCAATGTCTGATGATGAAACCTTTGATGAGTTTAACCAAACACTTTCTCGAATAGTTAACTCCTCGTATTCATTAGGAATAACTATTCCGGAGAAAGATATTGTGTGCAAAACTCTCAGGTCTCTACCATCAAGATACGAGTCTAAGAAACATGACATTGAAGAAGCAAACGATCTTTCTACACTCTCCAGAAATACCCTTGTTGGAAAGTTAAAGATCTTTGATAATGAACACACATCTAGAAAAGAGGTGATTTCTCTTAAAGCTGCAAACAATTCTGAATCCTCTAAGGATAAATCTGGTTCGCCAGATACTAAGGATGTTACTCCACGACAATTTACAAAACTCTTGAGAGACAGGAAAAAGAGTTTTTCTAAAGTTACAACGTCTCCTAATGATTATGTACAATGTTATAACTGTCGTGGTTTCGGGCACCTGTCTTCAGTATGTCCTAGATGGAGCCGTAGACAATCGACATGTGCAGCAGCTTCGCATAGTCTTGATGATGGACCTGAATATTATAATCCCCAAGAGCTCGCAGGCAAGGTTGCATTAGCTTCTGGAAAAATTCTTTCGGATATTGATTCTGATTGACGAAGAAGTATTCCATGTGGATCCAGTCGCTAATAATCTTCTTAAGGAATGTCATAAAAAACTCTCGAAAGCTGAAGACACCATTTTCAGTGAAAAAGTAAAATATGACAGACTTCGTAGTTGGAATAAAGACTTGAAATACCAACTTGATTCTAGTGGTGCAAACGATTATCTCAACAAAATACGAAAGCTTCAAGAAGAAATTGCCGAACGTCGAGATCGAGAAATTACTCTTCAAGCAAAGATAGATAACTTGGAGAAAGATGAACTTGTTATTTGATTCGGAACGATAAGATCTCAAAGTTCAATGTGAATCATCCAAGAATGATCTAGTTATTGCACTTGAAAAGGTAAAAAGGTTGGAAGAAGAAATCTCGAGCTTAAAAGAGAGTTTTTCTAGAAATAACAGCTCAGATAAATTAACCTCGATATTGGGAGCATGTAGAATTCATCGTGATACACGAGGATTGGGATATGAAGGAATAGACGCTCCTAGTATTTGCAAAGAGGTAAAAATTTTCAAAGCTAAAGATTCTTCTAAACCAAAACCTTCCACGGTGGACAAAAGTGAAGTATCTCTACCAACTGCCGATGACGAAAATAGGAAATTTTGTCAAGCTCCAAAGAAAGCATATACACATTCAGGTAACACTAAACATAACTTTTTCCATTCTTCTAAACATTTTTTTTATTGTGGAAAACCAGGTCACTTGCAAAGGAATTGTCGATATCTTAAACGAGATAAAACCAGATTTGATTCTGTTAAGATGACAAGATCTGATGTTCCGAACTGGAGAAAAACCGAGTCTCATAATATCAGTTCTTCGAGTATTCCCTCCAGGAATCTTCATAATTTTAGTAGGGAGAAAAATAAATTTGTTGCTCCAAAAGCTACTCAGAAATGGGTACCAAAGAAGATCAATAAAGCAACAAGTACTGTTAAGAAGGATCTCCCAGACAAGAGTTTGACAAGGGATAACATCTTAAAAAGGTATGGAATAGTTATTTAAAGTTTCAAGGAAGTTTTTTAATTCCTAGAGTCCGTGTATGGTTTTGTTTCGAATACCTTTGGTGAGCAAGATTTTGTTCACCTCAACACAACCTGATTGTGTTGAAAGTGCACCCTCACCAAGAAGCCCTAGTAAATGCGGTGAGGATTGCAAAAGAATCGGGGCACACATATTGTGTTTGGTAATTTTTGAATATGTGGAACAATTTATTGTTTCAATATGAGTCTAACTCGCTTACATATCTCTCGAAATATGTGTTGGTAAGATTTTTCTTTGGCCAAGTTCATCTTTACCTAGTGACGAAAGTCATGACAAGTTTCAATCACTTTGAAAATTGCTTACTTTGACGAAAAATAGTTTGTGAATAATACACTATAGAATATCAACGGCCTCTAAGAATGTTTCAATGATTGAAATGAGAGTTTAGATTATATAACCATTGGAGGATATAAACATTGTTGTGGAAACACACACATAATATATAAGTCCTTATTCCTTGAACCGAAGTTTGCGAACTTTGTTGATCAAGAGAACCGGAATAGTGGCGTGAGCTAAGTCCGCGAACTCAGTCCGCGAACTAGCGAAAGTTCTAAACCCGAGAAATTCTGCTGGAGTTTTTGAACTCCGTCCGGGAACTTAAGTCCGCGAACCCAGTCCGCGAACTTGAGTAGGTTATATCTAAAAACGATGTTTGTGAACTTATGCTTATATAAACTAAGGAATGAAAATTGCAAACCGTGGCTATAAAGTTCATGAACCGATTCGAGTGAATCAAATCGTTTTTGCTTCGACTGTGTCTTGTGTAGTTACATAAGATTTCCTTGCAATTGAACAACTCTCTAACTAGTTCATTTGAGTCATATGAACTAGTTATGGTAAAGAAGAATATGGTTAAATACCACGCGTATGATTCTTAATTACCTAACTTGATTTGTGATTAAGAAAAAAAATCTTAAGTATAACATGTGTTTGAGGGTGAAAACGGTTTCTGCTGATTTTGGTAATTTCGGGTGTGTGGGTGAGAAACGAATTTAAACCCTAGACAATGTACTGCAAGGGAGTACTTTAGATTCGAGAGATCAATCTGTACAAATCCGGCCTAAACCAAGAAATGGTCGTTCCAGACTTGCTTCGGTCACAAAGTGAAGGAGAAGGGTTGGTTTGGGGAGGGAAGCGAAGAAAGTGTTGAGACCAGAATAGTTGATTCTGGAAGAGTAGTTGTTTTCTATGACTTGTATCAGAAAGTGGGAAGCTAACAGATGGAAAGCTAGCAAATATTTTATGAGTGTTGTATTCTCTTGACCCGAACTTGTTGTTCGGTGGAAATAGGTAATGCCTATTTATACAAGTCGAAGTGAAACGTACTCTGGTCTCATTAAGAAATGGAAAACGGGTGAGAAAATGGGAGGAGGTGGTAACCGGTAACGCCTGGAATTGATGTTCCATAAAAGAAAGCGTTTCACCATTACTCCCTGTATTTACTAACCGCCTCATCCTTATGATACTTTCTTATAATGGGCGTAGTGTACGCCGCACGCTGTAAACCGCCAAACCAATACCCAATGAGCATCCCCCAGTTTGTGACATGCGTTGATGTCTCGAGTGTTTTCATGGAAAACATGTAGCATGTTGTTGTCGTCTGGCAAGTAGAGCTTGGGAGACTTGCCGGATTGGTGACCTTCGACGGTCGAGATTTTGCATCCTAAGAGGAAAGGTAGCCGTTGATTATTGCAACCCTTCGTTTGGTAGCCAGTGGCATGAAAGCATGCTCGGTATGGCTTTAATATGGCCTGGTTTAGGCGCGGCCAAAAGTTAGGATTTAGGCTTTGTTTAGGCGCGACCAAACTAGGGCCAAAAGTTGTCATGCGTTAGCTGGAAACCTTGGACGGCTAAGATCTGCATCTTAGATGAAGATACGGTCGTTGATCGTTGCAGGCTTTCGTTTTGGTAGCCACATAGGGAAGGCTGGCATGGTATGGCGCGGAAGGTGGTTGGCATGCCATTGGCACGGTTTGGCGTGGCCAAAACTAGGGTTTTGGGACAAAGGTTACCATACGTTGTCTGACGACCTTGGACGGCTAGGATTTGCATCTAGGATTAAAGGGTGGTCGTTGATCGTCGCACGCCTTCGTTTTAGTAGCCGCATAGGGAAGGCCGGCATGGTATGGCGCGGCAAGGTGATTGGCATGCCATTGGCACATGTGGCATGGCATGCCTTGGAACGGTTTGGCGTGGCCAAAACTATGGTTTTGGGCCAAAGGTTACCATGCGTTGTCTGGCGACCTTGGACGGCTAGGATTTGCGTCTAGGATTGAAGGGTGGCCGTTGATCGTTGCACGCCTTCGTTTTGGTAGCCGCATAGGGAAGGACGGCATGGTAGGGCCAAGGCAAATGGAGCGGACGGCTTGGCATAGTGGGGCCAAGGGTTTGGACGGCTTGGCATGGTGGGGACAAGGCAGAATGGTGCGAACGACTTGGCATAGTGGGGCCAAGGCAGAATGGTGCGAACGACTTGACATAGTGGGGCCAAGGAAGAATGGTGCGGACGGCTTGGCATAGTGGGGCCAAGGCAGAATAGTGTGGATGGCTTGGCATAGTGGGGCCAAGGCAGAATGGTGCGGATGTCTTGGCATAGTGGGGCCAAGGGTTTGGACGGCTTGGCATGGTAGGGCCAAGGGTTTGGCATGCCATTGGCACATGGTGCAGCCAGCATGGCTAGGGCCAAGGGTTTGGCATGCCGTTGGTGCATGGTGCGTCCAGCATGGCTAGGGCCAAGGGTTTGGCATGCCATTGGCGCATGGTGCGGCCAGCATGGATGGGATGGTTTGCCATTGGCACAGTGGTGCGGCTGGCATGGTTGGGATGCCTTGGCGCGAAGATGTGGATGGCATGGTTTTCCATTGGCACAGTGGTGCGGCTGGCTTGGCATAGTGGGGCCAAGGGTTTAGACGACTTGGCATGGTAGGGCCAAGGGTTTGGCATGCCATTGGCGCATGGTGCGGCCAGCATGGCTAGGGCCAAGGGTTTGGCATGTCATTGGCGCATGGTGCGGCCAGCATGGATGACATGGTTTTCCATTGGCACAGTGGTGCGACTGGCATGGTTGGCATGCCTTGGCGCGAAGATGTGGCTGGCATGGTTTGCCATCGGCACAGTAGTGCGGCTGGCATGGTTGGCATGCCTTGGCGCGGAGATGTGGTTGGCATGGTTTGCAATTGGCACAGTGGTGCGGCTGGCATGGTTGGCATGCCTTGGCATGGAGATGTGGATGGCATGGTTTGTCATTGGCACAGTGGTGCGGCTGGCATGGTTGGCATGCCTTGGCGCGAAGATGTGGCTGGCGTGGTTTTCCATTGGCATAGTGGTATGGCTGGCATGGTTGGCATGCCTTGGCGCGGTAGCATGAGAATTAGGGTTTGGCATGGATGATGCTAGTCAATATTAAGGGTTTTGCCGTGGAACATGACCCATGTAAAAAAAGGTACCCCAGTAATTCTTACGTAGGCATACTGATTGATTCAATAAATGTGCTAATGGTCATAGTGACATCATGTCGGATGTACAGTTTTACGATTTTAACCCTAAGTTAAAAACACCATCAACATTAAGCTAATGGTCATAGTGACGTCATGTCGGATGTACAGTTTTAGCCTAGGCATGCTGATTGATTCAATTGTTTGTGCTAATGGCCATAGTGACGTCATGCCGGATGTACAGTTTTACGATTTTAACCCTAAGCTAAAAACCACCATCAACAACAGGTTAGGATCAATAATCAAAACTATTGGATGTTGGTTTTTATTGTCAAAAGATCTTTTTCATACTCTTATGGTAACCATTCTTGGTGTAAATCCTTATGGAAAAGATTATTCTTCCTTCTAAGCATATCAATTCTTGTTTATACAAGGTTGTATCTTAGAAAAGATGATCACAATACTTGATCTTCATGATTACATATTGTGTATTATTACCATGAGATAGTTCTATTGTTTAGTAACATGATCTCATGAGAGACTTTCAATGATTGGTTCTTAGTTCGTATCTCCTTGTGGGGTTTCTAAAATCCAATATATAAATCCTTATCTCTGGAGTAAGGTTATTCTTGTTTTTCTTCCGGGAATGACATCTTATTGGGGGGGGGGGGGGGGTTCTTAATTGGACTTGTGCTTAATTGCCATATCTTTGAGGGGAGAAGCGGTTGTGTAACATGTAGGGGTTAACTTGTATCTTAATAAACTCCTTGATGAAGTCACCAAGTTTCGCCTTTGTGATATCATCTAAAGTAAAGTTGATATGTTTTCCTTTGGTCAAGAAGTTCCTCTATGAAAATTTCATTAGGATCCCACCAGTTTTCGTACCTTTGCCAATTTATATTGACAAAAAGGGGGAGAATTATTTTGTAGTTCACAATACATATACATATGGTTTACGGATCATTATGTAAGGGGGAGTGTTTTCATTGTGAGATGAAATATTGACTAAGGGGGAGTGATACATATCACCGTAGTATTATTGTCAAAGTTGTGATGCAATTGAACTTTGATGTTATGTAATAATACTATGATGGATCTTCAACAAGTACAGGATGAACACACACATAGTTGAAGAACCAAGGAAATCAAGCATGTTGGGTTTTGGAGTTGTGTAATGCTTTTATTTGTTTAAATCCATATGTAAAATGGTTTTGTCACTAAAATTGACAAAGGGGGAGATTATTAAAGCATTGCTTGGTTGAACCCACTAGATTTGGTATGTCAAGCTAGTTGTCAAATTTAGTTTCCAAAACGCATTCTTGATTTAGTATACTAAAGATAGTTTCGGACTAGATTAGGTCTAAGAAGAGCTATTCTTGAAGGATGAAGACTGAAGATTGCAAGAAGACATCAACAAGGACTTAATCAACAAAGGTATGTGGTGATTGATTTCATTGGAATTCTTGTTCAATTCTACCTTTCTAATCTATCGAAACAAATGCTCACTCTATGGAACAATTCCTATGACGGTTAATATACATTTATGTATATATACTTGAGGTTATTTGAGCCACGAATTTTGTGACAATAACCTTTATCCTTGGAAAGGTTCTCATGTTATAGTGAATGAGCTTACGAAATCAACAAGCCAAGAATCACTCAATTCTGAGTTATAACGATGAAGTTATGAGTGATTTATTAAAGTAACAATTATAAGTGTTGATGTAATTGTTACAGTTCGTTAGTAGGAAACAATCCATGGACTGTTTGTAACGGTTCACGGACTTGGGCCCAATTACGTGACTAGAAGTCTTTTTTAGTCAAATTGGTGATGTTTCCTTATCTAGGCAAGTTGGCTATTAATCCAAACATATTTGATTTCCATATTAAAGTATTTGTGATTCCTTCCTAAGTTAAAATGTGCTTTATTCACATAAATAAAATATTTTCCAATTCATTATTTATTTAATTATTTTGGCAAGAGTTGTAACTTAGGAAAAACTCCCATAATTAAGAGAGTCTTGAAAAAGGAAAATAGTCAAAACCCTAGCTTAGCTTTTAAGCTATCTTGTTCACTATAAATAAAGGGTTCATGAGTGCTACATGTTTTTATCCCCTTTGGAAAATTGGTGTAAGCTTCATAAGGTTGTTTTCCATGTCTTCTGTTCTTCGTGAACAAGAGTGAGATAAAAGTCTTTGTATTGGGGATCACAAATCCGAGTTGGATTTAATCTTCGTGATTGATCATACAACTTGTAATCTAGGTTTTTCACCTCTTATCTATTCTAAGGTTTTCTCTTCTGATATAAAACCATTCAAGAGTTGTTGATCATAAACCCTAGGTTTTGATAGATTTCAGTTTCCGATTGTATAACAACACTTGTTAGTCGAAATCGGAAGCTAGAAAGAAAACTTCGATTAAGGTATCTCGTAAAAATCCTTAAGAAGTTTTAAACAAGATATCTCTAGATTTATTCTAGTTGTTCTTGTTGTAGAATTATTAGGGTTTTCTTAACTTGGAAATTGATCTTTGGAATCGCCCAAGTTCACTTACGAAAATCAGGTTCACGGACTCCTTGTGTGTACTATAGTGATTGTAAGTTAAAACCCTAATCTACAAGTTTGTTTTGATATTACTTTTACCTAGTAATTGTTTTTATCAAAATAAACACAAGATTTCCAAAACCTCGATTTACATCTAAAGGGAAATCAAAACGGTATTTTGTGCAAACAAAAATCGAATCGTATCAATCGTGTTGTTGTATCTTCTAAAGAGAGCCTTGGGTTCTGCTAGAAGATTTACGAGAAGAATTCCTAAAGACAATCGGTGTTGTGCTAGGAGTTTTTGCTGAAGAAGGTATTACATCTAGTCCGAATAGGTAGTAGGAAATTGGTGTGACAACTTATAATCAGTGTGTGTTTATTCTGGACTAGGTCCCGGGGTTTTCTGCATTTGCAGTTTCCTCGTTAACAAAATTTCTGGTGTCTATGTTATTTCTTTTCCAAATTATATTTTTTTATATAATTGAAATATCACAGGTTGTACGTAAGTTCAATCAATTGTGAATACGACCTTTGGGTTGTTGATTAAATTCATTGATACTTGGATATTAGTTTTTGATACCGTCCAAGTTATTTCTTATATTCAATCGGGCTCGCAAATTCCTATTTGTTTGATTGCGGATTGGATTGAGAAATTGAGATATAACTCTTTGATATACTTTTCTTAAGATTGAGTCTGGCTGTCTAGTTGATTCTCTTGAAAGTACATTGGAGTTAGTCCATACAGATTTCCAAACGAATTATTGGGTGTGGTTGTTGTACCCCCTCTTTTTCAAATATTTTCTTTTCTCATAAGCTTGTTTGCTTATCTTGGTTTTTGAACGCCTAAGAAATCCTACAATTCCTTTTGTGGGTCGCGGTCTCCTAAAACGGGTCCAAGCCCATTAGCTGGGCATATAAAAGAAGGAAGTTCACGTACCTTCTCCTTCATCCCAACAGTCCGCGTACGTGAACACCTAGGGTTTTTTTGGTTCCTCCATTAAATCTTCTTTGAAGAAATCAAAAGAAGGGTGTTCAAGGTTCATTCCAAGTAAGTGTTTTCCTCTCGGTCCTTATTGATTTTAGAACCTATGATGAATTCTAAGAACTCAAAAAGAAGTTCTAAAAGCTCAAATACCTCTAGCATGGATTTTTCTTGTGACCAAAATTCTCTTAGGATTAGGTTTGTGAATGATTCTTGTGCTAGAGTTTTTGAAAAGACTTCATCTAAAGATGTTATCCTAGAAAAGACATTGGATATTTCTAGTGGGCATGAGGAGGATTTAGCTTGCTTTAAAAAAATTCAATCTTGGAAACATCTTTGATGGTCTTGGTCAAGGATTTGATTATCTCACAAGAATTTTCTATGCCAACATTCATGATGTTGATCTTAATAAGATGGAATTCAAATCCATGATAAATAGAGAAAGATTTCTTATTGATAGAGAATTAATTTCGAAGATTACCAAAATTCTATTGGGAAATTTTCGTCTACCTAGACCAAGTGATGAACAACCATCACGTGATGATATCTCTCTTGGGCTTTGCGGTAAGAAGATGATTTGGAATCAAGGAAAGTTTCCTACTAATGATCTTTGTATTGCTTTAATGGCTTTTGGAAAACTTGGTATCTCCAATTTGTGTCCCTCCACAATTGAGAATTCTTGGCGGAGTCATGAGTTTGCGGAATTGGTCTATTTCCTTGAATTAGGTGTTCCAAGTCTTGATATTTGTAGATTCATCATCTCTCAAATGATTTCGATGACTTCACCCATCAAGATGTTAGGTTACCCATACTTGATTGGTCAAATTTGCCGTGATCGTGGGTTTGTTTCAATTGGCAACTCTCTCGGGATTCCCAAACTTGTTCATCCCTGTACCTTTAGACGCATAAGGGAAAATGTGTACAAAAGACAAAGAGATGCTTCCCTTGATGGTTGTGACCCTACCACCTTGAGTCTTCTTCAAAAAATTCACAAGGGTGTGTGTAAGGTCAATTCAAGGGTGAAGTGCGTATAGGAACAATTGTTAGTGGTTGCAACTAAGTTTCCCGAGCTCAAGGAAGAATTGCACATGATTCAAGCATCTTGGAGTGTCTCCGATGATGAAGATGATGAGTAATTTGTGTTTATTCATCTAGTAAATCTTCTATTTTCTTGTTTTGGTTAGAATAATAACTAGAGTTTGGAATATCCATTACTGTGATTACACATAACTATGTCCAACGTTTTCATCTTCATGTTTTTAGATTTATTGGTTTAAATTCTAAAATTGTTTGGAAGATGATTTTTGCAGTATTAATCTTTATGGTTTTATATATTGCAAATTATTATGGGATATGTGTGTTTGCGTCCGTGAACCGTGATTGTCCCATACCTTGTCAAAAGTTAAGTCCTCTATATGTCGATATGCATGTGTTGATAAAAGAAGGAATGAACTTTTGACAATTACAAAAGTTAAGCCTATTATGTCAATTATTGATGGAAGATAAGTTAAAATCTTTTGTTTACAAGGATTATGTCTATTGTATGTCATTGTGCAAATGGTGATGAAAAATAAAATGAATCCTTACTTATTCCACGGTATAAGGTCGAACTCCGATCCACAATGTTTTGTGTACATACCGTGTTGTTCCATAAGGTGTCTTATGTTGAGCATTATCGACTGAATTATTTTTAGCTTAGTTGTTGCTCCGTGAGGTACTTTATGTTGAGCATGTTCAACTAAATTAATCATTCTCGTTTGGTTATTTAATTGTTGCTCCGTAAGTTCTCTTATGTCGAGCATGACCAATTAAATTGATTAAATTTTGTGGTTAATTTGGTTGTGTATTCTGATTAGATTAATTATGGGTTCTCTTGTGATTAATCTAATTGTGTACTTTTGAGTCTCCATAAGTTCACTTATGTTGAGCATTTCCGATTAAATTAATCACGGGATCTCTTGTGGTTAATTTAATTGAGTATTTTGGATTAAAATTCATACTTGTATGTGATTTTTTATGTCCAAAGAAATCCTTCTTTTCTTTTGAAATTAAGGTCGCTCTTGTTGTTGTTTCGGGAATGACATATTATGGCGGAGAGTTCTTAATTGAACTTGTGCTTAATTGCCAAATCTTTGTGAGGAGTGCGGCTGTGGAATATTATAGGGGTTATCTTGTATTTTTATAAACTCCTTGGTGAATGAATTTAGCTTCGGCTATATGATTGCATCTAAATAAGATGACATGTGCTTTCTTTTGGTCATGAAATGTCTCCTTCGGAAATTTCATTAGGATCCCGTTTTCGTACCTTTGTCAATTTTATTGACAAAAAGGGGGAGAATTAATATGTAGTTCACACTACAAATACATATGGTTTTCGGATCATTATGTAAGGAGGAGTGGTTTCCATGTGAGATGGAGTATTGACTAAGGGGGAGTGATACATGTCACCATAGTTTTGTTGTCGAAGTTGTGATGCAATTGAATTTTGATACTTTATAATGATACTATGACACTGTATAACAATGATTGAGAACTCTTGTTTTCTCTTTGTTATAGCTACGGATTTTCAACAACGATGATGCTGAACTTACAACCTTTGGGATCATCGGAGTACTTGGAAGTGACGAAGATTTCGAGTAATGTTGAAGATTAGGCATGTGGAATAGGAGCTACAAAAGTTATTTCATTTATTTTTGTATTCCATATGTATTGATAGTTTTGACACTAAAATTGACAAAGGGGGAGATTTTTAGAGCATTGCTCGGTCGAACTCGCATGCATTGCTATCTCAAGCATGTTTTTCAATGTTAGTGATCAAAATTATAAGTCTTGATTTCTAGTCTACTATAGCTAAGTCTTGGACTAGGATAGAAAGTGTAGTTGAGCTCAAGAACTCCATGGAAATCATCATACAAGATGAAGGACTACTCAAAGAACTGGTGGATCTTCATCGACTAAAAGGTATGTGGAGACTTAAACTTATCTTCCACTCAAAAGTCTATCTACTCTATCTCCTATTCTGAGACAAAAGTCGTTTTGCTATATATACTTTGATTATACACATTTGCTATTTCGAGCCGAGTTTATCTCGCCTATCTATTTCTCGAAATATGTGTTGGTAAGCTTTTGCTTTGGTCAAGTTCATCTTTACCTAGTGACGAAAGTCATGTTATGTTTCAATCACTTTGAAAATTGCCCTGACGAAAAATGGTTTGTGAATAACAACTATATAACGTCCTCTGAGAATGTTTCAATGATTGAAATGAGAGTTTAGATTATATAACCAATGATGGATATAAGCATTGTGTGGTAACACATATATGTATAAGTCCTTTTTCCTTGAACCGAAGTTTGCGAACTTTGTTGATCAAGAGAACCGGAATAGTGGCGTGAGCTAAGTCCGCGAACCCAGTCCGCGAACTGGCGGAAGTTCTCGACCCGAGAATATCTGCTGGATTTTGTGAACTCCTTCCGGGAACTTAAGTCCGCGAACTAAGTTTGCGAACTTGAGTTGGTTATATCTAACAACGATTGTTTGTGAACTTATTCATATTAACTAAGAATGCTAAATGCAAACCGTGGCTATATAGTTTGTAGGATCAGAATCTCGCAACAACTATGTTTCAGCGAAATTATCAATGACACAGCACTTAAGCTCGCAAAACAATTCCAGAAATGATAAAATAAACGACGTCAACTAAGAACACGAGAAAGGTATGATAGTCCTGCGAAAATTAGAGAGTTTGCGAAAATGAATATTTGTAAAGTTGCGAGAATGTCGCAAACCATATCCGAAAATAAAGGACAGATTAGCTGTCATCCACTATGTATTTCCTTATAAATAGTCATTCGAGTTGTAAAGAAAAGGGAGAGATCTTTTTGAGTAAGAATCAAGTAAATAGGAGAGAGAAAGTCCAAAGCAGAGATCATTCTTGACTTCTTTATCTTTCTTGTAAGAACATTCAAAAATTAATCAATAAAATTAAGAATGTAAACCTAAAAATGAGTTGATCAACAATGAAATCATATGAGGGGTGTAGTGTAGGATTTCCTGCAACTACATAATGGCGCTAGAAACAGGGACTGAAGATCGAAAGTTGAAGATTGTTGATTGAGAATATTCAAATCAAGAAAGTGATTAAATAAATCAGTGAATCAGTTGGAAGAAAGATGAATAAAATTAATGGAAATGGCAAAAGATTGGAGTGTAACATGATAACAAAAAGCTTGATTAATGAACTCCATGAAAACATCAAAGGAAGAATACATAAACGAATTTTTGAAGGAAAGAAAGTTATGGGGGTAGAAAAAACATCACCCTTGCAAGATTTGGAAAAGCAAAAAATTACATTCATGGCGGAAGAAATACCAAAAGAAAATTTGAACCACACATCTCTGTTGGTCATTACAGTGCCTGTTACACGAAAAGAGAAAGACACAACAATAAAATCCACAGGAGAATGGATGTTGAACATAAATTTAATTGATACAGGAAGTTCAGTTGATATAATATTTTATCACGCATTCCGAGGAATGGGATTTAAAGATGAAGAAATGTCCAGTTCAACATATTTTGTTCACGGCTTCGGAAAATCCACAACAAAACCTAAAGGAGAAATAGTGGTACGAATTCCACTTGGAGAAATCGAAACACATGTAACATTGTGCGTGGTGGATATTGAATCGCCATATAATATGTTATTAGGAAGATCATGGATACATGCGATAAAAGCTGTGGTATCAACGTTGCATCAATGTATTAAATTCCCCACTCCAAATGGAATAGGTGAAATCAGAGGAGATGTTGACAATGCGAAATTGTGTCATCAAATTGAGGTAAAAAATTATGAAGAACAAGCAAAAAAGAAACAATTTCGCAGAAAATTGGAAAAAGAAGCAAAGAAGGAAGAAGAATTTAGAGTATATATGATAAGGGAAAAAGAAGGCAAAGGAATACCCAGCGAAATCTCGGAAGAAGAGGAAGAACCCATAAAAGCAATAAAAGAACCAACGCCAATGGGAGAACCTAAACCCAGTTACACTGCCGCAGAACCAACAAAAGAAATAAATGTTGGGACTGTGGAGGAGCCTCTAATATTGAGAATTGGAACTAAAATGGATATAAAAGAAGAAGAAAGAACTGTCAACTTGTTGTGAGAATATAAAGATATTTTCGCAAGAAACATGGATGAGATACCAGGAATAGATCCATTAATTTCTTGCCACATATTGGAGATTAACAAAAATGTGAGACCATTTAAGCAGAGGATAACAAAAATCGCAACAACTTACCATTCCCAAATAGAAGAAGAATTACAGAAAATGCTGGAGGCAGGAATTATAAGAGAAGCTAAATACCCAGAATGGATAGCAAATATGGTCATTGTCCCAAAGAAAAACAAGGGAATCAGGATTTGCATATATTTCACTGATTTGAACAAAGCTTGCCCCAAAGATAGTTTTCCGTTACCCGATATTCCTCAAATGGTGGAATCTGCAGCGGGAAATGATAGGGTATCATCTTTAGATCGGTACAAAGGGTATAACCAAATTCCTCTCGCTGAAGAAGATCAAGAACATACTGCTTTCTTTGCCCCAAGAGGTTTATATTGTTACACGAAAATTCCATTTGGTTTGCGAAATGCGGGAGCGACATATCAAAGAATGGTAGAGAAGGTGTTCGCAAAATGGCTACATAAAACATTAGAAGTATACGTGGACGACATGTTAGTAAAGAGTAAAGAATCTAAAGACCATGTACAAGACTTGAGGGAGATTTTTTAACAAATGCGGCAGTATAACATTAAATTGAATCCTGAGAAGTGTACTATTGGAGTTGCATCGGGAAAATTTTTAGGGTACATTGTATCAAAGGAAGGAATACAAGTTGATCCAGAAAAAGTGCAAGCAGTTCGTGACATGCCAACACCAGCAACAACAAAAGATGTACAGAAGTTGAATGGGCTTCTAGCTTCGCTGGGGAGATTCATTTCGCGATCATCAGACAAATGCAAATATTTTTTCGATATACTCAAGAAGGGTGCGAAATTTAAATGGAGTTATGAATGTGAAAAGGATTTTCAAGGAATCAAAGAACATCTTATGAATACAACTATTTTACAAAAGGCAGAACCAGGAGAAGAATTATTGATTTATCTTGCGACAACGTCGCATGCATTAAGTGATGTGTTATTGCGAGTAGACGCAGGAGTGGAGAAACCCATTTATTACATTAGCAAAACTTTTAATACTAATGAGAAGAATTACTCAAAGATTGAAAAATTAATCTTAGCATTGGTCTATGCATCATTCAAGCTCCGCATATACTTTCAAGCACACAAGATAAAGGTATTAACAAAAGTGCCAATTGAATCAGTGATGAAGAATTCTAAAAGATCAGGAAGGGTAGAGAGATGGAATGCACAAGTAGGCCACTTTGATATTAAATATGAAATTTTGTCTTCACCAAAATCACAAGTTGTTGCGGATTTCTTGGCAGAATTTCCTTTAGAAGAAGATGAAGCAGTAGAAGAAATGGTGGATGTAGAAGAAGAACATGGAGATCCAAAAGATTTATTAACAGAACCAAATAGATGGGAAATATTGGTAGATGAGATCATCAAATGGAGAAGGAAATGGAGTTGGAATTGTTTTAATTTCGCCATAAGGAATAAAGATGGCTTTTTTCATTCAGATTGGAATTTGCATCCACTAATAATGAAACAGAATATGAAGCTGTGATACATGCCTTAAAATTCGCAATGGAAATGAAATTAGAAAATGCCAGGATCACTAGTGATTCGCAGCTAGTTATTCGCCAAATAAAAGGAGAGTATACTACAAATGAACCATCCTTGAAGAAATACAAGAAGCTGGTTGAAGAATTATCAGCGAAAATCCCAAAGATAAAATGGAGGCACATTTCAAGAAAGGATAATAGACTCGCAGACGCTTTTTCTTTTATCTCAAGCATGATGACAGATCCAACTGCGAGATGCATAAAAATACAAACACTTCTGTCACCATCAATAAATAAAGAAGAGGAAGATGTAGATGTGATGATAATAGATAATCAAAAAGAAGAACAAATAAACAATGTCCCAGACTGGAGAATGGAACTTCATGCATATCTGGCGAAAGGAGAAACACCAAGAAATAGATTGGAAACACACAAGTTAAAAATCCGAGCAACGAATTATGAATTAAGAGATGGGTTGCTATACCGAAAATCCTTTAGTGGACCATCACTCAGATGTTTGACACGAGAGGAAGGAGAAAAGGTGCTGAAAATGTTACATAGTGGAGATGCTGGCAATCATAGTGGAGGAAGATCTTTGTCACATAGAGCGAAAATGCAAGGTTATTATTGGCTGTACATGCATGAATATGCAAAACAAATATCAAGGCGTTGCGAAGATTTTCAGCGACATGGAAAGAAAATACATGCACCAGGAGCACCATTGTCATCTTCAACCAGTGTGTGGCCCTTTGGAAAATGGGGCTTAGACATTGTGGGGCCATTTTTACCAGGAACTGGACAAAGAAGATACTTAATAGTCGCAACAGATTATTTCACAAAGTGGACAGAAGTGAAGGCAGTACAACATATTCGCGACAAAGATATCTTTACATTCATATTCGAAAATATCATTTGCAGATTTGGAATTCCTGCACAGTTGGTATCTGATAATGGGAAACAATTTGATGGACAAAATATAGAAATGTTACTTAATGCATTCAATATAAAATGTGGAAAGTCCACTCCTTTGTATCCACAAGCTAATGGACAAGTAGAAGCAACAAATAAAAAAATTGCATATATAGTAAAGAAAAAATTGGAAGGACATCACAGATCATGGTGCGAACAAGTACATAATGCAGTATGGGATTATAATACAACTAGAAGAGAAGCTACTGGAATGTCACCTTTTTGTTTAACATACGGAGTTGAAGCGGTGTTACCAACATAAGTTGTTATTCCGACAACAAAAAGAGAAGCTTGGGAGAAAAATCTTAGTGCGGGCTTAATTCTAAACAAACTTGATGAATTAGAAGAAAGAAGAGAAAAAGCTTTACAACATATGGAGAATTATCAGCGAAGATTAGCTCGAGAATATAATAAACATGTCAAAGTACGCGAATTTCAACTAGGAGATTTAGTTCTGCGAGAAACACCAATATATCAGCGAGAAAATGGTGGAAAATTAGCGAAAAAATGGGATGGACCTTACATCATTAAGGAGATAGTTGGAACAGGAGCTTATAGATTAATGGATCCAGAGGAAGAGAAGTTGGTCATAGATTAGACAGACCATGGAACAAGTTGTATTTAAAAATATATTATTAGTAAGAAGCTTTCAGAAGTTATGAATTCTGAAAGAATAATTGCAGAATTACTCATATCAAAAGAAGATCATGATGTGCGAAATTGTCGCAGAGATAATCACAGAACAATGACATAAAAGAAAGGGGCGAACCTTTATGGCGTACACCCTAGTTAGCGAATACAATTTCGCAAGAGGCAAATGTAAGACCTAAAGTACGTCATATTAGGGGGTACATGTTGCATGGCTCAGGGAAAGGATACACCGCCACCGGAACCTGAGTCATGGAGATTTGGGGTCAATAAAGCCCATCCGGGAGAGGCACCTTGGATTCTCAACTTAAGCATATGACTTAGGTTGGGAGACTAAGGTAATAAGGACTCTCTCAAGGAGTGCAGAATCTGATCAAGGCGCCGAGGTACACGGTTGAGTCAAGGGTGCCGAGGGCGTTTGAAGCGTCCTTGCCATTCTTGACAAGTCTTGGATTATACTGCACTCGGCCTGAAGAAAACCCCACTTAGAGTGCAGTCTCGTAACCATAAACCCTATAGGTAAAAGGGATAAGAGGATGCGAAAAAAACTGGTTGTTGTTAAGACTGGATGGGAGGAGCTAAACTTGTATGGTAGAAGTACGCCTCCTTGAAGGAGAAACCAGGGGGGGAGATAAAGGCGGCACCCTCCATTAGGGAGCTGATAAGTGTCTTAAGACGAAAATGTCATGAGGCTTTTTATTCGCAAGGATATTAAGGCTTGTCATATTTTTGCAACAATCCTGAAGAGGCAATAATACAAAAGAAAAAGATAAGACGAGATCAATGGGTTTTCGCATGAAAGTGCGAAGACGTCCTGCGAATTCGTCGCAAGACGGCAATGTCATGGGGCTTTATTTTCGCAAGAATATTTGGGCCTGTCATATTTTCGCAACATTCCTGAAGAGACCATAATACAAAAGAAAAGGTTAAGACAAAATCAATGGGTTTTTGAATGAAAATGCAATGACGTCCTGCAATTTTGTCGCAATGACAAGAGATGGCATAATAAGACCTTTAATTAGGAAGGAAAAATAAGACCATATGATAAAACAAATTAATGATAAGCATTCACAACAAATTATTTTGTGCAAGAAAGATAATGAGAGGCAAGTATGGGAATCTATATACAAGAAACATTATCTTTCTTATCAACAAAATATTAAAAGGAAAAATTAACTTCAAAGTATTAAAAATGTAGCTCTCAAAAGTGATAAAAATAAGACAGCTCAAGAAAACAAAGCTAGAAAAGAAGCTCAAGCTTCAATATTAATATCAGTAGCAGGAGATGACAGAAATTCTTCGCCAACATTCTCGCAAGCTTCTCCTTCGTTTCGGCTTTGATCTTCGCCATGACTAGCATTTTGATTATCGCCAGCAATTACTTCTTCAGGAGAAATTTATTTCTCATTCTGATTAACACCCCTAGATACTTCTTTAGAAGGAACCTCTTCTTGATCTTCCAGGAAATTATCCTCCGCACCGCTTTCGTAATCATAATCACTATCAGCAGGACGAGGAACTTCATCATCGTCTACTTCTAGAGGATCAATTGAGTAGGTGGAAGGGAACAGAAGATGGAACAACTTTAAGGTGGCGAGATTTCTTGAGAGGTTTATTAATGTCTTTATCACCCTGCGAATTATAATCCAGATAAGAAACAGAGGCAACAATATTGTTATTAGAAAAAGATAGTGTTTCTTACTACCTTCTCATTCACAGACTTTATTTTATGTGCGGCAACCTTATGTTGTGATTTGGGAATGTTAGGGTTCTGAACTGTAAATCTAGTGTTGGAGCCGCTTTTGCTGAAACAACAAGAGTATGGGAATCATATCAATAACATAAACAACATCAAATAAGGCAATAAACAAGATCAATTTCAGATATGTTAATTTCAGCAAAACTCATAAAGAAGAAAAAAGAAGACTAACTTTGATGAATCCATGAAAAATAATAGCAGGAAGATTATCTTGAAGAAAATTATGAACTATGAAGATCTAGTATGAAGATGAAGAAGAACTTAAAAAGGTTGAAGAAGAAAGAAGAAAAGTTGCAATAAGGGAATTTGCAGAAGAACGATGAAGTTGCAGAGAGAATAAAAGGAAAGAAGAAAAGAGTGAAAAGGAATATATATAGAGGGAATTTTTCCTCGAAAAAATAAACACGGTTAATAGGGAAGATATAAGCGGTTAAAAGTAACAGTTACAAAAGACGTGTCGAGAAATATATGGAAGAAAGAATACATGTGATAAATGCAGAATATGAAAAGATAAGTAGTTGCGGCATTTCTCACATCATTCTCTACTTCGCAGAAAAGATATGAGAAGAGGCAAGATGTAGGATCATAATCTCGCAACAACTACGTTTCAGCGAAATTATCAATGACACAACACTTAAGCGTCGCAAAACAATTCCAGAAATGATAAAATAAACGACGTCAACTAAGAACACGAGAAAGGTATGATAGTCCTGCGAAAATTAGAGAGTTTGCAAAAATGAATATTTGTAAAGTTGCGAGAATGTCGCAAACCATATCCAAAAATAAAGGACAGATTAGCTGTCATTAGGGCTGCACAAAAACCGGTTGAGAGGACCTGGACCGGAGTGGAACCGGAATTACCGGACCGGCACCGGACCGGAACCGGTCTAGCCGGTACAGACACCGGTACTGGAAGTTGAGAACCGGTCTAGACCGGTACAGACACCGGTTCTTGGAGAGGACCGGACTTGAACCGGACCATATGTACCGGTGATTATTAGCCGTTAAGATTAAGCTAGGTTTTTAATCGTAGTCGTCCATACTAAGTATAGACTACCGACTATCGAGAGAAGAATCAGTTCACTCTCATTTTTCTTCTTCTTTTTTTCTCTCTGAAAAAGCAGCGGCAACCCTCTTCTCTTCTGTGTTCTTCAGGGTATCATCGATTCACCATCTCTATCAGGTAATTCAACAATAGACGATAAGAATCAGTTCGATTTGTTCTTCTTTTTCTTCACCATCTCTGGTTTGTTCTTCTTCTTCACCATCATTTCGATTTAGGGTTTGTTAGTTTGAGTTAGTGTTTGATTGTAGATTGATTTAGGGTTTTTTCGATTTGGTGGAGAAATTGAATATAAAGATTTGATTTGGTGTTTTACAAGATTTGGAACCTTGGGTTGCAGTCGGATTTGGAGATAGGGGGTTATCTAATTAAGAAAGGAGATCTGGTGGTGGTTAGAGATTAAAGAGGATAAACCTTCTTCTTCACTTCTTTTTCTTCTTCTTTTGTTTTTTTTAAGAAACTAATTGCATGTGTGATTTAAGATTTTACGAATTGGGTTTTTTGTTGAAATCAAACAACAAGATTTTGTAATTAAATCTTTGTAATGAAATAATAGATGGGTTTTGTAATTAGAGTATGAGAATAGGTTTGGCTACAACTCAATTTGGTTTGGGCGATTTGTGGGGTTTTATGATCTGAGAATGAATATATCTGATGCTTAGATTGAAATCGATTGATGGTGAATGGGTTCTGCTTGAAGTTCTGATGCTGGTGGTGTAGATGGATTATGATGTAAATTCTTATTCTATTGTATGAATTGTTTCAGATTAACAATGGTAGTGCATTGCTAGGTGTTGTATTGTATGATTTGAGATGATATTTACAATGAATATTGAATAAACAGAGCTAGATGCATGCTAGGTTGGGTACATGATGTAATTGTGGTACAGTTGAGCTTTGCTCATCCTACAGTGATGATGATTTTGCAGGTAAAAACCCGGTACCGGACTTGTACCGGACCGGTACCGGAGGACCGATACAACACCTGGTACATGTACCGGTCCTCAAAAGGAGGTACCGGTCAACACCAGGTACAGACACCGGTTCCATAAGAAAACCGGGCCGTACCGGAGTATGTGCATCCCTAGCTGTCATCCACTATGTATTTCCTTATAAATAGTCATTCGAGTTGTAAAGAAAAGGGAGAGATATTTTTGAGTAAGAATCAAGTAAATAGGAGAGACAGTCCAAAGCAGAGATCATTCTTGACTTCTTTATCTTTCTTGTAAGAACATTCAAAAATTAATCAATAAAATTAAGAGTGTAAACCTAAAAATGAGTTGATCAACAATGAAATCATATGTGGGGTGTACTGTAGGATTTTTCCTACAACTACATAGTTCATGAACCGATTCGAGTGAATCAAATCGTTTTTGCTTCGATTGTGTCTTGTGTAGTTACATAAGATTTCCTTGAAATTGAACAACTCTCTAACTAGTTCATTTGAGTCATTTGAACTAGTTATGGTGAAGAAGAACATGGTTGATATGAAAGTGCTCATATGGCTAACCATTTGGTTAACTACTGTTGAACCAACAAATGTTCATGTTTGGGTACGGTTACATAAACCCAAAATAGTACATTTCATTTGTGTGTAACAAGCTAAGTTTTCGATCTAACGGTTGAAAGATAATAGCTTGAATCTAATCAGGTTTTCATCTAAAGATTAATATTGAATGCTTTGTTACCAAGTTAACATTGATTACAAACCATGATTTGAAAGACTATATAAGGGAGAACTCTAGCAACTGGGAAACCTAATCCCCACACCTTCCGTGTGATACTAGTTGTATTAGCTAGAGTCGATTCTCCTTTAACCTTAGGTTTTCTTCTTAACCAGGTTAACGACTTAAAGACTTCATTGGGATTGTGAAGCCAGACCGATACTACTTTCTCGTAGTTGTGTGATCTGATCTTGATGATTCTATCGTGTTGAGTACAATCGTAACGATTGGATTGAGATCTTTATCTCCGATAGGCAAGATAGAAAAGTAGTCACAAACATCTTCGTCTCATCGTTTGTGATTCCACAATATCTTCTTTCGCCGCGTCGATTAAGATTATTGTGAGGTGATTGATAATACTAGGCTGTTCTTCGGGAATATAAGTCCGGGTTATCAATTGGTTCCTGTTCACCTTGATTTATGAAAAGACGGGACAAAAACTTGTAGGTTTATCTGTGGGAGACAGATTTATCTATTCTGTAGAATTTTCCGTATGATACAGATTTGTTTATTAAAGTCTTCGACTTTGGGTCGTAGCAACTCTTAGTTGTGGGTGAGATCAACTAAGGGAATCAAGTGCGTTGTATCCTGCTGGCATCAGAGACGTAAGGAGCTCAACTGTACCTTGAATCAGTGTGAGATTGATTGGGGTTCAACTACAGTCCAGACCGAAGTTAGTTTGTAGTAGGCTAGTGTCTGTAGCTGCTTAATACAGTATGGTGTTCAATCTAGACTAGGTCCCGGGGTTTTTTCTGCATTTGCGGTTTCCTCATTAACAAAATTCTGGTGTCTATGTTATTTGTATTCCGCATTATATTTTGTTATATAATTGAAATATCATAGGTTGTGCGTTTGAATCAATCAATTGGAAATCCGACCTTTGGTTGTTGATTGAAATTGATTGATCCTTGAACATTGGTATTTGGTACCGTTCAAGTGATTTTTCTCTTGTATTCAATTAGACTTGCAGATTTCTATTTGCTTGAGTAAGAATTGAATCGAGAAAGAGAGATATAACTCTTTGATATACTTTATTAAGATAGAGTCTTATTAATTCTCTTGAAAGTATATTGGAGTTTGTCCATACAGATAGCTAAGCGAAATATTGGGTTTGTTAGTTGTACCCCCACTTTTTCAGTGACTACTTTTAATCTTACCTATCGGAGATAAATCTCAAGCAAATCTTAGCAAAGATAATACTCAATCACGATAGTAAAAGTAAGGTCAGAAAATGCAACTACATAGAAAATAGCTTGGTCCGGCTTCACAATCCCAATGAAGTCTTTAAGTCATTAACCTACAAGGTTTCGTGAAAAACCTATGGTTAAAGGAGATCGACTCTAGTCGCAACTAGTATCACACAGGAGGTGTGGGGATTAGGTTTCCCAGTTGCTAGAGTTTTCCCTTATATAGTTTTCAAATATGGGTTTGCAATCTTAGTTACTTTGGTAACAAAGCATTTAATATTCACCGTTAGATGAAAACCTGATTAGATTCAAGCTAATATATTTCAACCGTTAGATCGAACTTAGCTTGTTATACACGCATAAAATGTACCTTCATTTAGGTTTGAGTAACCGTACCTAAACGTGTACACTAGGTTGTCTCAATAGTAGTTAACCGAAGTTAGCTATATGAACACTCTCATGCCAACCTTATTCATCTTAACCACAACTAGTTCAAATGACTCAAATGAAACTAGTTAAAGAGTTGTTCAATTGTTATATTCTCATAGAAGTATACAAGAACACAATTAAAGAAAAATCGGTTTGATTCACTCGAATCAATTCATGAACATTATAACCACGATTTTCAAAGAATGCATTCCTTATTATATAAATGTATTAGTTCATGAACAAACCGATTTTAGAACTTTAACCACTCAAGTATGCAAACGGGTACGCATACTTAAATTAAAGTAGCCGGTCTGAGTTTGGGTTCGCCAGTATGTAAACGGGTACGCATACTTCCAAATACAACAGAAATTTCCGGACGCGTACGAGTATGTGTACATAGGTACTCGGAATTTCACAACTAACAGGTACACATATGGGTATGCATACTATAGTTCCGGTCATGGATTGCATACTATGTTTATAATCCAGTGATGGTTAAGTGTTCTAAACTCTATTTCAATCATTGAAACTTTCTTTGAGGTTGACAATAACTGTTTTCACGAACTATTAGCATCAAAACAATTTTCATGTTATCGAAATAATCATAATGAAACATTCCAAGTCTACACCATTGTATCACACAAACCATGTAAGATGTTACTCGGCGATTTTCACATGATCATCTTTAGACTTTCGTCAATAATATAAGATGAACTTGGTTAAAGAGAAAGCTTACCAACACATATTTCGAGAAATATGTAAGCGAGTTAAACTCAGTTGGAAATCTCAAATGTGCATAATCGAATACTATATAGGAATAAAAAATTTGTCTTAATATAAAAGATAGAGTAGAAATAGAATTTTCAAGTGATAGATGAGTTTTAGTCTCCACATACCTTTTGTTGATGAAGTTCCACAAGCTCTCCTTAGTAGTTTTTCGTCTTCAATTGATGAACGCCGTGAAGTCTAATGCTCAACTACACAATCTATCCTAGTCTGAGACATCACTATAAGTAGACTAGAAATCAAGAATTATAGTTTTGACCACTAACATTGACAAAGAAGCTTGAGATAGCAATGCTTGCGAGATCGACCGAGCAGTACTCTAACAAAAGATATGAAACCAATAAGAAAATTTTCTTGTCTTCAATCTTCAATAGTCTTCTTCTATACCCGCACAATGAAACTTGATTTCAACTTATGATCGATCATGCATAAAATAAAGTCTGTAAAAAATGGATGATCACAAGTCAACATCAAATTTAAAGATAAATCTAAGCTACCACTAATCTCTTGATCTAGTTTGAGTGACCTTATGTCAGAAGAGAAGGATCTCAAGAATACTCAAACTAGGTTCAATCAAGAGTTAACAACCGTTAGTCAATCAAATCAATAATCGAAAAATTAAAATAACAACGCAATTCTAGTTTCCGACCAATGGTACTAGTAGACGCTTCTTCATCTCAATAAGTATTTAAACTAGTAGACGTAAGATATCTCGCTTAATTAGGTTACTCTCCTCTCCAAGATAGTATTACAAGTAATACTATTAGTCGGCTACAAAATTGACTACAAAATGAAGTGCCTTCCTCAAGATAAGTTTGTAAAAAGAACAAACTTCACTATTTATAGATCAAAGTAGTTTGGAAACCAAGGAATTTCCATAAACGAAAATATTCTCAAGATATGCAATAAACAACTAGATTCGATTTGTTTAATTCCAACCAATACCCAACTATACAACAAAAATCTTTATTGGACAACTCAATATTAGCTAGCACTGAACAATATATTTTTTCAGAGATATGTTTTGCGTGCTGGTAAAACAACATATATATTAGAAAATCTCAAAAAGATTCTCAAACATTTCGGTTTGGTATCTCACCTTGAGTATCAAGGAATATCTTTGAACAATAAAAGATAATATTTATGCTCATCTTCAAATTACTCATTAGGTCGACATCTTGAACTTTTTTATTTTGCAGACCCAATTTCCAATATCACATAAACCCTAAAGTGTATGTGACTAAAGAAATCGATTTTGCATATTAATACCGGTTCTACCATGACTCTCAATGAAGGTAGGGATAAGTTTTACCTTTACTGCCAACATAAGTTAGGATTGGTTTTACCTTGATTCCCTATATAGGTTAAGATCGGTTCTACCTTGACTTCCAAAGAAAGTTAGGATCGATTCTACTTTGATTCCCAACATAGGTTAGGATCGGTCCAACAGTAGATCTTCATGGAAAACCAGACCTTCAATCCTATTGAGTTCTTTTGACTACGAGACAAGTTTTTAAGTTTACTTCCTTAAACTCATGTAGCTAAACATAGTTTTGTAGGAAGGAAATCAACCCTGAGTTCATTACACAATCTAGTAACACGTTACAAAGATTATGTTGATGTCGCAATTATGAAGTTCAAAAGATAATCATTAGTACTTTGTAATATAATATACCAATACAAAGCATTCACTACTATTGATTCCTTGACACTTTGGTCATAATAAGATGACCAAGTCTCTAACACTAGAGTTTCATGTATATAACTTTGCATGTTATATTTTAAATCAAAATGACTTGAAAGCAACGATTTAGGAATGAAAATAAGTCAATTCATGTATTATTAACCTCAAGTGGAAGGATGGTGTCTTCATTGATGTCGATACGTCTTCCGATTCTTTAGGTCTTCAGAGTAATACTTTTATTTCTTAACATTTCTATGCTTCCTAGTCTAACCTAGGGAAGTTGACTCTAGTAATCTAATCAAGCGACTTATGAGTTTTGATACTAAAAATATGATCACCAACCTTGACATACCAATGCTTGGTGGGTCCATCCGGGTTGTGCTAATAATATTCTTTATGATAATTTCAGTGCTATTCGACTAAAATCATGTGGAACACTCTCGTACCAAACATATTGATATTCAGTACTATCACTTTATTCGGGAGTTATATGAAAATGGGATCATAAAACTCAAACATGTTCCTTCTAAATGCGCAGTTGGCTGATATTCTTACCAAACCACTAGACAGAGCGACTTTTAAAAATCTTAGAAAGTTTACTAGATTCAACAAAGTTCATTGATTAAACTGGTTAGTTGATTTTCCTTGTAGAATTTTTTGACTAGAGCTTGCTGACTGAGATAAATTACTTCTATAAATCTTTGTCTTGGTATTGATCTTTGACCAAATGAATTAATATTGAATAAATGGAAGATCCTTTATACTCAACTTATCTCTGACCATTTCCGGGTTTGGGAGGTGCAAGTTAGTCCTTTTGTTGTTTCGATTTACGATTCAAAGGAGTTGAGACAACATAAGTCTTCATAAAAGGTGAAGAAACTTGAGATTATGGACTCTATCTTGGGATTCACGTGCATAAACTAGATTGGTTTTGGGTGCAAATATACGGAAGGAATTGAGTAACTAGGATTAATTTACTTGGTGTAAACTATACAAAGTCGCGGTAGTTATTTTGTATAGCGTCTTAATTCTGAGAGTATCCAAAACTAGACTACACGTCAGGGTTTCTATGCCTTGCAGTTTTCCCCGTTAATAAAATTGTTGTGTTTGTGTGATTTTACTACTTCTGTATTAAAGTTATTTTAATTTTAAAAGCATCATATATTCCAACACTCGTATGCTTGAAGGCCATAGGATTCGAAAGATTTGTGTTATACTCGGTACCCTTGTCTTTTCAAAGAGTATACATAGACTATTTATTCGGACTCATAAAAGTAAAGCGGAGGACTGCAAAATATCCCAAATATTATTTCATCGAACATCAAGAAAAACCTTCAAAACTCTAAACTAAACAGAGACGTACATAAAAAAAAACTAAATGTATATGTACAATGTTTGATCTATTGATTCTTTCATGATTTTGGCATATGTTTTGAGATGCTTTAAAACTACTGGTGTGCCAAGGAATACAAGCCGCATCAAATACAAACATTCTTACATGATCATCTACATTAAAACCTAAACCATCTTAAAGCAAGGCAAACTCATATCATACAAACAAGCAAAAGTAAAAACTACAAATAAGAAACAAAATCAAAATTCTTCGTCAAACCCAAGACAGATTGTCCATTAATCCACACCAATTAAAGATCAAATCAAGAATAAAGTACTAATTTAACAATGTGATTTCTGCAAGCATCAAACTATATATGAGATATGGATTAACATACTATGATGAATAATAAACTGGAAAACCCATATCAGATTAAACACTAAAAACATAAAAGAACACATAGATCAAGCAATATCTCTCTATATACTAAAAAAATTAAAGAGACAATTTCCTAAAGGTTATTCTTATTATCTCACTGGACTGTGGACTGGAACGCATGCATCACTAACAAACCATACAAGATCCCAGAAAGGAAAAAAAATACATACATCAACACAACAATAAACCTTATTAAATGAAAAATAAAATAGTATATAACACATCAAAAGAAAAAGAAAAGAAAACACAAAAGATATAAATAGTTTTGGTATCATACAATTGCAAAAAATTGCAAAACTTAACCGTATCACTCTAATTAGGAGATACAAGATCGTTATATGCATGTAATTTCTTGAGATTGCGTATTCTTAATCCTGAGCAACCAATTAAAACTTATTTCACACATGAATGCAATCTTCTCAAGGATTACACTTGTTACTACTATTAGGATATGATTTCACATTTTTAAGTGCAACCCAGACTTAACTATTACACTTAAACCAACTTTCTAATACAGACTATCAGACACGGTTGTTCTTACACATCTTTCCTTTAATTATCCTTGACATAAGCCAACTCATAGCAGTGTGAGCTCAACTACGTTTTTTTAAATTGATGAAGAGTCATTCGGAAAGGTTCAACATGAGCAGTAAACTCCTTGAGTTCTTTTGCACTTCATCGAACACTGCTTCTTAAGCACCATAATAGTGCATCGAAATAATATTATCTCATTTTATTAGTATGCATGTTTTTTTAAGGCGAGTGAGAACTCAAAACTTTAAAATAAATAAATTATGTTGTTTTACTTATATATTGTAAATTCACGTCATGACAACAATACCTACCAGATATTAATTGTCATATTTGAAGCTATAAAAAATAGTTGAACTCAAGTAGTGAATTCAATCGAAAACTAATTAATTTGACTTACCAAAGGAATGAGAATCGTTCATGATTAACTATACAACACATGGTGGGAGCATGCTAACAAAAGTACAAATAGTCTATGAGTTAGGAATATATTATATTGATGCCCAACTGGCTCTTACTCTAAGCCTTAAAATTAGTATTCTTCAAGTATAAGGATTTCGTGTAGATATGCTAAATAAAACATATTCACAATTAGAATTCTATTTGTAGCTTAAAAAGATTTAAATAATTTAATCTACAACCTCACCTATAAGACCTTCTATATGAAAAGCTAATTAATATTTTTTTTAAGAAAAAGTTTTTATAAATGCACAAGGTCAATCCATTTCAACCTTTAGGTGATTTTATGAAACAAAAGATTCATTCAAGGGTGAAAACATAATGTTTGAGATATGATATTATTAATAAAAAAATAAATAAATAAATAAATAACTAGCTAGATTCCCATAGTACAATATGATACAATATAGATCTTAAACCTAATTTATTTTGTCAGTATTTCATTTCCAAATTACATATACAAAAAGGAACCAAAAGAATTCAAAGCCAAACTAAAGAACATAAACCTACACCCGAAACATGTTTAGGGTTTAAAATGCGTTGTTTGTTTTCTTTTTTTCTTTTGCTTTTGGTCTCAATTGATAACGATTAACATAAATTTTCAAAATCATAAAAATACTCAATCTAGAATTGCAATCGAGGATAAAAAACAATAAAAATCAGTTAGTTGATTTTGTTGATTGATTTAAATTGGTTATCCATAATTAAAATAATATATACATAATGTTTAACTATATATTTTATCAAATCTATAACTTGAAAAATGTATTATGGATCCTATATATTATCATCCACTTTTTCTTTTGAGATGTTGTTGAAGAAAGTTCAATTCCACATATCTGAAAACGGGTTTCATCTATGTGAAATTACCACTTGATTCATGCAACTTCTTAAATTCCCTAAACAACCATTTAAAACCCTTGTTGATATTTTGGTGAAAATTATTTAGCTATATATTGTCTCATTGTCTTATTTATTTTTTTTGATCGACAAAAGTAATAATATTGGAAAACATACAAGCCGTGTGCGCCCGAGTACAATTTAAAGAAAACATATAGTCCAGAAAAGAAATAAGATATAAATTTAAAGATAAGATAAAGAGAAGTTCTAGGTTGCACAAGAGCAACAACTAGAGAAGAAATAACTTATGATGCCACTGACTTATCTCAAAAGACAAGGTGCAACCATTTTACATTTTCACAATACTAAGATCCATACGATGATCCACAAGACCTTTAAGCATTGTTTGACAATATTTCTGCGAAGAAGGAAACCACAATTACATCATAAAACCTAAGTTAATGAGGTCTGCTGCAAAAATCGTCTTAGGAACATCAAATGACTTAAGAGAGACTTTTGACTTTCGAATTCAAAGCACCGATAGGAAAAATACCAGTAGCTTTAGTTTTATAGCTTATATTTTTCTTGGATCCTAGAATAGGTTTATAAGAAGATGGCTTATAGAGATACTCAACTCGGGAATTATAAGCAACAACATGAGATGCGATTGCATTGTTTTTTGTCTCGAAGTTCTTTACTGGCTTCTTGAATCTCTGCATCGGACAGATTTTTCTTGTTTTTCTTTAACTTTCTTCTCTTTTTGATGATAACTTAATTATAATTATTCAAGTCACCACTTAATACTAATATATCCAATCTTTTTGATCTACAATCGGATACCAAGTGTTTCAAAATTTTGTTATGGGAGTGAAACTTTGTGACCTCGGGATTTCATTTTTTTTTGTAGAAATCCTTCTTTACTATTTTCTCGTCATCTTCCACCCAAACACGATCCAGGATATTCGTTGCAAAATCTACTTCTACAAACACACTAGCAAATAAACCAAAGTCCATAAAAAAAGTGTCGCCAGCAGATTTTCCTCCGTCAAATATTCCAAGCTTAAACCTAGAAATTTAATCCACATATTGGCTACATAAGTTCGCTTATATGGATTAAATATTGTCTATTAATCTTTAACTTGAATATATTGATCAGACGCCTTACAAGATCCTAATGAACTTATCATAACTTTATCCTTTTGTTGATGGTGGATTTTTGAGGAAGGCTAAAATTGTAAAATTATAGTTTTTTTATATTTCTCACCTAGCCTCAGACAAATATATGAAATTCATATTTGATGATTTAGGTATGAAAGGTCATGTAGCCTCTTCATAGCATGAGCACGTGATTATTGAAGTCTCTCAGCTGAACTTTCAATATTCCGAGTATACTGAACAATTTAGTATATACAGTGCAATTGCAGTTTCCACTTCTATATAGAATCAAGAATGATTGGACGACTCCTTGACAGATTGCCTTCTAGCTAGTATAGAGCGATAACGTCTTCAATATATTGCAAATGTTCCCTAACTATATATAATACATATATATAGAATCTTAATGATTGGACGACTTTTAGATGGATAATCACTAATATATAGCAATAATGTATTCAGGATGTCCCAATTGTCCCCTGACTATACATAATAAATGTTCAGAACAAGTATGATGCCTCTACTATCTCATAACTCGATTCTCGAATAGATATACTGCTCCTAGACAGATTGCTTGCTAGTATAGATTCCTTGATTAATTAATTATAGTGAAGTATTCATCAATTGAATTCCTAAAAAATATTTTATTTTCACCATAATGTTTTATCACTTCAACCCACGACTTTTCTCAACTGAATTCCATGGAATATGCACCTTTCGAGCATATGGGCCACTACCGAGTAAACTCCGAGAAAATGGTGCAGGTGTACTTAGTAATAATGCACGAACGAACACTCAAAATATGGACAAATGAGGATACAGAGAGCTAAGCAAAAAAGGAAAAGTAAAAAAAAAAAGGCATAGGACCGGGCCCACCGACCGTGGCCGATCCCACACCTCTCCACTTATTTTATATTATTATTATTACAAGGTCCTTTATGCACGTGAAAATGCACGGGCTAGGGGTCTGAATTTGTGAAATTACTACAGCACTTGCTTCACAGACTGTTTACTTCTACAAATACCATCTCGTCTCAAAATAATGTCCAGGATCTTTAGTGGAGAACGTTTCATTTTCATCTTTGCAAAATGCTTTTAGAGTGAACACTTTACTTTCATTTTTATAGTGGATGATTCTGCAATGGAAAATGTATTTCCGAAGTTGAACTTGATCAAAGGAAACTTGAATATAAAGTTATTACATCTCTATTAATTTACTAATTAAAATCTTCGTGTTTAAGAGTATCACCGCTTCAAAATAGCCGGTGCATGTCGAAGTGTCAATTTTTGAGGAATTGTCACTTTGCGTGTCTGCGAAAGTTCTTCCCTGATCATCATAGAAATACATTTAAGAACGTAACAATTTAATACAACAATATATGATTTAACTAAATGATTATTCAACAATATAATCTAATTTATGATTTCAACGTTTCTATGTTATGCTGAAGGGTCAGATTGGATAATTTTCATTGATGCGTCCTTTAAAAAAGAAAATCTATCCATGGGATATGCTTTCATTCTATATTCGGTAGACCAAGAATTTTTTCTACATATTTCAGCTGGTTCTGATTGGGCTTCTTCGACGTTACATGCTGAAGCAAAAACATTGTTAAATGCTTTAAAGTGGCTAAAAAGTAATATTCTTTCTAGCGTCTGCATAGTCACAGACTGTAAACTCCTTCGGGATTCTATCACCAAACAAGATACAAAAGCTTCATGGGTTGCGGAGAATACTATCAAAGAAGCAATTTACTTGTTGGATAAACTTCCTCAAATACAGGTTAAATTTATTAACAGGGACTACAATGCTGCAGCGGACTCAGTTGCAAAAGAAACAAGGATCCGAAGACTTTATCATATGTCATCACACTTGTGTCAACGAGTGTGAAAAGAGAATATTACTTCTAATATTTTTGATGAAAATGAAATTGTAAATCTTTTATATTACATTGCTTAAGTTAATATATTAACCTTTTCCATCGAAAAAAAAATGTTATGCTGAAGGCGTTCATGAATTTTTCTTCTTTATAGGATTATATACCAACCCTGTAGCTCAACGGAGTCACGAATTCCTTCAGAGATCAGCAAATCACCATGAAAGTGGCTTTCTCTTTGATAGTATGCAGGAGATATGTTGGCTTCAATTGTATCCTGTAAAGAATATCTCTTATAATTTGTATCTGAAAAGCAAGTTAATAAATGATACCGTTGTGGGCACACGAACCACGTGGGGGTCCGAATGCTCACAATCAATCATTAACATCTAAAGAGATTATGATGATGGTACCCTGGTGTTGATTCATTGGCTCAAAACCTTCGGGTTTATCATGGCCTCCTCCAACAACTCCATGCGTGGCGTTTGTGCATGGGATATAAGTATTAAGGAAAACAAAACATATAAGCAAACACGTGCGGAGCTAAATGAATGTAAAGTGCTGAAATGTAAATAAGACCAAGGTTTACGTGGTTCAGCACTAAGGCCTACATCCACGGGATTTGTTGTTCTACTATGTTCTTCACGGTTACACGAATAGTTGAATGATTTTTGGGGTTTACATGTTTCTCTCCTCTAAGGGATTAACTTACCCTTACTATTTCTCTCTCTCTCTCTCTCCTTCCCTTCCTGATATTTTCCATCCCCCTCCTCTTGGTGGAGATTGGGTATTTATAAGGTTAGAACGTGGGACCCATCTCTGAAGACCGTTGGAACCTTATCTTCTTGTGTCCTTGCGTCCATCACGCGGAGGTCTGCGTTTCCCCCTTGATCCCGCAGAGGCATCCTCGCTCGTTCCACAGGTTGGTCGACACGTACACTGCTCAGAGTGTTTAATGTGGGTAGTTGAGGGGTCTGCTCGTGTCAGACAAGTGTCTTCTGCCCCTGTCAGTCCGTGTCAGCTAACTTTCTCTCCACCGTTGATCTTAGCTCCTCTTTGGGGATGAGATAAAGTAACTCCTCGGGGTTTATTTGGTGTTTCGTGACCCATCATGTTTTGATGTTTTTGGCCTGCATGCTTTCCACGTACCTCTTTATATACACGTGTCTGATAGTGAGATATATGTGTACACAACCGTATTAATTCGATTTATCTCTTTTTTTGGAACATTTGATAATAGCTAGCTAGTCCACATACTGTATTAGTTTTCCAAATACATACAAAACAGAATCACCATGCATATTTTTTAAAACAATTGACTACCGTGACTCAAAAGAATACAAATATAAAGTAAAATTGGAAATAAAAAAATTTACAAAAAACATAGATGGACATTGGACTAAAGGTCACGTACCTTGAAACTGTTTCCTGTAACGCCTGTCCCTGATGATGTCGTCAATGCATGATGACCACCGTCAAGCGGTCATTTCATGCATAAATGTTTAATGAGAAAATTAACTCACAAACAGAAAGCCAGATGAAATTACACATTGACGATTAAAGTTTTATGTTTATCGGTGATATTTATACCGCATCAAAAGATGGCTTACAAAAAACTGAAAAGTGAAACCTATAATGGGTACGATACATGTTAAAGTTCGACTCATAGAGAGATACTTACCATGGATTCAACAATCCTCCATTAGAATCAAAACTCTCCGTGTGATACTGTGAACAAAAATTCTTCTTGTCGTCAAATCCTGTAGCTACAATATCCGATTACGAAATTTCGATCTTAATGACGTTCTTGATTCTGAAAAGATCATTTAGTGTGTGTATGATAATGGTTTTTATCAGTGCCTGCCTCCACCAATGGTTCAAATATAATACACGTTTTCGGCTATGAGTTTAGATCGGCAAACTTCTGCATGATACAGAGTTAAATCTGAAACATGAATAGAATATATCCAATTAGGACTTGAGAATATATAGCCGCACTTCCCAAAGGACTTGAGAATATATAGCCGCACTTCCCAACAGTCGTGTCTTTACGAATAGAGGTTATTTTTTCCAAATGACATATCGGTTGGTATGTTGTTGAACAGAAGGTGTCCGTCAAAATGCATTGGATATAAACGTACTTCTAAACAGTTGCGTCTTTAAGGCTAATCTTGAACATACATTTATCTCTTCAAAAGACATACTGGTTGGTATGTTGGTCAACAGAAGGTGTCTGTTGAATTGAAAAGGATGCTTTTGTGGCGCTCTAACTTTTCAGGTTTTTAAAAAATGAACGTGGAATTGACGCATAAGCCTAAAGGTTTCTCCTTTCGACACGTCAGCATAAGTATTCCCCTTTATATAAAGAAGTATTGATTCCATGGTTTCCATAATTCATGACTTCCTCGTTCGAGCAAACTCTTGGTTCTCCGTATTTTGTCAAATATTGATTAATTCTCCAGAAAGCCTACGAATCAAATATTCCGACGATCATTAGGTCTTTGTTACCAATAAATATTAAAATATCATTATTTTAATATTCTACAATGTTGGACACTTGAGCAAAAATCTTACTTGCTCATTCAAGCGAAAAATTGAGAGTTTCAATCAAGATCAAACTTTTCTGAAAATACAAAATACTGCACAAACGTCCAACGAAAAATACCTAAATTCTCAGGAATGGACGGAGGTCGACATGGTAGCCCGTGCACCAACATGGATGGTCAGTCCACTTGGAAACCATGTCCGTCTGGTCCACTTGGCCACCATGGTCGTCCAACCCACATTTCTTACTTCATATTTTATTTGGATAATTCTTCATATTTTGGTGAATCCTCTTTCCACCAGATGGACAATCCTTTATGCACCGCCTAGCCGTTATCTCCATCACCAATGGATGGTCCTCATATATTGGTTGGTCGGTCTCTCTTCTCATGTTGGTCAATCCTCCATCTCCTAGATCTAGGGATTCCTAAAATTAGGGTTTCTGACTTGATGATAATTCTAATCGAGTCTGAGCATCAATAATTTTATTGATCCAGCTATTAATATTTTAATTAATTTTTATTGTTCGATACTGCTACCAACATTTTTGTTGATCGATTGTCTAAGATGCAATATTTCATTGGACGGCCATCCACTTGATCGATCATCCAATATTTCACTGGACGACCATCGATCACCCAATATTTAACAATACTCTAATTCATACTTTGTCATTCGAAGAACTCATGACATGGTGGATCAAGTACCGGTATTCTATAATAACTCTGAAATATCTGATCTCATGTCAAATACTTGACATATCAGGATACATGTTGGTCCATGATCGAGCAATTTCATTAGACCAACGTTTGCTGATCCAAATAATTCGAGCATCATTGCTACCTCAGCTAGTACAACGATATGTCACAATTCATCAGAATCGACGTCTATGCATTATTGCTTTCTTAGTAGGCACCTTATTCTCAATTCATCATGACGATGAGTCACAGAGCATATTACACTCGACAATTATGCTCGAATCATCAAATCTAAGACTCATGGTCTAGCCAAATCAATAATTGACCAATTAAATATACGTCTGCCTTGCACTTGCAGAATTCATGAGACTTCAATCATGTCACTTGAGGGATGTTCGTTAAGGTTTTGGTCCGTCGGCCTACGACACTTGCGATGCACGATGAGAAATGTGAGTAAGTCGTGCTGGCAGTTGAATGAGTAAGTGAACTAGTGGACGAAAATCGACCAAGTCTCCCGCACAACGTTGAACTGGTTCAACCACGATTTTCCACTTCCTCATTCTTCCACTCCTCTCCAACTGTCACACTTACTAAAGATCAATGTTTTAATTGCTTTTGTAATAAATACGTTCATCAATATAAGATTTGATAACTTAATAGAACTCAGTCGAATTTAACTGAACAGAACTCAATCAATATGATCAGGATTTCCCGATAGTCCATCAAATTTGAAGAAGTCTCCAACACGGAAAATTCAACACATCCACAATCCATCAATCACCATTGATCTCACATAATTCTCAGCTTCCCTCCTACAGATCGACCCTCATCCTTCTTTGTGACCGAATTGACTCTGGAACGACCATTATCTTGGTTTAGGCCGGAGTCATACGGATAGATCTCTCGAACTCAAAGTACTCCCGTGCAGTGCATCTGTTAAAGGTTTAGGAAATTTGCTTAATTGAGGATCCTCTTTACGCAAAATTCTCCACTTTTCCTCAAAAATCTGCAAATCGTTTTCGCTCATTAACACCTTTTAATTATCAACTTTATAGCAAAGAAACCCTTTCTCTTCATGCTTAGCTAAAGATATCTAAGGTTGTATTTTTCTCTATACCGTTTGAGGATAACATCAGTGATAGTTGCGCTCACTGATCCACATCCCATGTTTCACATGAAGGAAGACATGTTCATGTGCAATGATTGTTTGGACTATGAAACGCTTTGGTTACCAACATGTATATATATATATATATATATATATACTTCACTGACACGCAAATACTAAATATCCATTAATTAATTTATTACCTGGATTAATAAAAATATCATACATGCTATCAGAAATTGATTCGAAAAAAGACTTTATTATAGTGGAAACTAATCATGTTTTGTTATGAAAAATAAAACTTGGTGTAGTTCCTGAAAACGCGGGGGGTACAACAACCACACCCAACTACTTCGTTCGGAAAACTGTATGGACTAAACTCCAATGTAATTCCGAGATTATAAGCTTAAAGAAACTCAATCAAGAAATATTTCAAAGAGCTTTATCTCTTTCTCAGCACAATCAGTAAATCAAACAGATAGAAATCCGTGAACCTAATTGTTATGAGAATAACCCGGATGGTACCAAAGACCAATGTCCGAGTGTCAATCAAGTTATATCCAACAAACAAGGTCGTATTTATCAACTGTGATTGAACAACGCACAACCTGTGATATTTCAATTATATAAAGAAAATATAATGCGAAAAAGAAATAACATAGACACCAGAAATTTTGTTAATGAGGAAACCGCAAATGCAGAAAAACCCTGGGACCTATTCCAGACTTGAACACCACACTGTATTAAGTCGCTACAGACTCTAGCCTACTACAAGTTAACTTCGGACTGGTATGTAGTTGATCTCTAACCAAGTCTCACACCGATTAAGGTACAATCGTGTTCCTTACGCTTCTTGAATCTCGTAAGACTCTACGCACTTGATTCCGCTAGCTAACGTCCTTTACATCATAGAAGTTCCTACGACCCAAAGTCGAAGACTTATAAACAAACCTGTCTCCCACAGATAAGTCTATTTTATTTGTTGTTTTTGTCTTAAGAATCCGGTCTTATACTCTCGAAGAGCAGCCTAGAATATTAGTCACCTCACAGTAACCCAACTGATTAACAGAAGAAGTTATTGCGGAATCACAAGAGTCTGAGACGAAAAAACTGTTGTGATTACTTTTTATAAATTACCTATCGGAGATAAATCTCGAGAAAATCTTAGAGAAGATTAAACTCAATACGATAGAAAAAATAAAATCAAGATACACAACTACAAAGAAAATAGTTGGACCTGGCTTCACGAATCCCAAGCGAAGTCTTTAAGTCGTTAAACCTAATAATGGTTTTCAGAAGAACTGGAAACCTAGGTTAAGAGAGAATTGACTCTAGTTTGCAACTAGGACACATGAAAGTGTCGGTATTAGGTTTCCCAGATGCTAGAGCTTCTCCTTATATAGTCTTTCAAATCAGGGTTGCTACAATCTAAGATAAGATAGCTTATTAACAAAGCAATTAATATTTACCATTAGATGAACACCTGACTTAAGATTCAAGCTAAGTTTGCTTAGAAATTAAGCAATCAATCTCCACCGTTAGATGGTTTAGCTTGATACACACAAATGAAATATACATATTTTAGATATGGATGAACCGTACCTAACCATATATAACAAGTTGGATCAATAACAGTTAACCGAAGTTAGCCATATGAACATTTTTATCTTAGATATATTCATCTAACACTTCTAGACTCAATCTTATAATCAACCAATCATGATAGATAATCAAATGTATCTAAATATGTTTTAATTGTTCAAATGTTCACTATCTCATAGAAATATCCATGAAGCATTTGAAACATATTCGGCTTGGTTCGTAAGTGTACAACGTACTTATACAAGAACCAATTCATGAACATAATGCCACGGTTTGCAAACCGAGCTCACATACCTTAAAGCATTAAGAATACAGGGATGTCAGTTCGCAAACAGAGTTCGCAAACGAACCTGAGTTCATGAGTATAGATAATAGTTAGTATGCAGAGTATGTGAATAAGTTGTCATACTTACAGATTTTATAACCTAACCTCTAAATTCGCAAACCGAGTTCGCGAACTACCGTTCCATACCTTGCCTAGTTTTGTCGTTCGCAAACACTGTTCGAAAACCACAGTTTCGGACCCATCACAGATAAACTCATTCGCAAACACAGTTTGCAAGAGTTCCGGACATGAACTAGTACTTCACAGTTCGCATACCGGGTACCTATACTGTGTTGTATCCAGACATTGGTAGTAGTTCTAAAACTCTCGTTAGTCGATTTGAAACATCCTTAGAAGACGAAAATGGTAATCTTACACATATCAATAGCTTCAAGTAATTTTCAAATGATTATTTGATCAATACAAAACATCCCGAGTTAACATCAAATGATTGTATTACACAGATCATGTAAGATGTTCAAGGTAATTTTCACATGATCAATCTTGACCTAATATTTAGTCTCCAACAAATGAATTATTTACAACTAAAGTTGTCAAGTAGATGATGAAGCATTCTAAGCTTTAAACTCATATTTCGAGAATTATATAAACGAGATAAACTCGACTCGAAATTTCAAATGTGTATACACAAAGTCTATATAGTTATACTACTTGGTCTCATTAGAAGATAAAATTTAATAGAATTCTGAGTAATAAATAAATTTTAGTCTCCACGTACCTTTTGTCGTCGAAGTTCCTCCAATATCTTCAGTATATCTTCTTCATCAATTGATGAACGCCATGAAGTCTAATGCTCAACTACACACTTCTATCCTAATCCGAGACACAGTTATAAATAGACTAGAAATCAAGATATAGTTATAAAAATCTACACTTGATAAAAAAGCATGAGATAGCAACGCTTGAGAGTTCGACCGAGTAGTGCTCTAACAACTCCAAATCCAACTAAAAGAGAAGCAGTATTGGTTCATTTAATACATACTATGTACATATGACATTTTTATCTACACGCGTAACAAAAGGAACAAATCTATATTTCTTAGAGCATTGCTCGGTTGAACCCACCAACCATTGGTATGTCAAGGTTGGTTGTCATATTCTATTATTGAAAATCATAAGTCGCTTGATTAGATTACTAGTCAACTTCGCTAGGATAGGCTACGAAGTCTAGAAATGCTGAGACATACAAGTATATTACTCTGAAGACCTGAAGAATCCGAAGACGTATCGACATCGACGAAGTCATCATCCTTCCCCTTGAGGTTAGTAATACATGACTCGACTTGTTTCCATCTTTATATCGTTGCTTTCAAGTCACTTTGATTGAAAACATAACATGTGAAGTTATAAACATAAAACTCTAGTATTAGAGACTTGGCCATCTTATTATGATCAAGGTGTCAAGGAAGAATATATTAATACTCCCTCCGTTACTTTTTAATAGGCCAGTTTCTTTTTTTGAGAAAATTAAGAAAATTAAGAGAACTAATTATTGAAAGTGGTCCTCTAGACACTTGTCAATAAAAGAAGTGAAGTGAAATGGTCCCCATGACACTTGTCAGCCAAAGAAATAAGTGAAATGGTCCATATAACACTTGTCATCAAAAGAAGTTAAAAGAAAAGTGGTCCCAGAAAATTAAAGTAACATTTGACTTTCCCAAATAGGAAACTGGCCCTATTTTTTTGAAATATTTATTTATAGAAATTGGCCTATTAAAAAGTAACGGAGGGAGTAGTTGTGAATGCTTTATATTGGTATATTACATTACGAATTATAATGCTTATTTTTTGAACTTCGTAATTGCAACATCGACATATTAATCTTTGTAACTTGTTACTAGATTGTGTAGTGAACTTAAGATTGATTTCATGCCTAGAAAACTATGTTTAATCACATGAGTTTAAGGAAGTATATTTATGAACTTGTTTCGTAGTTGAAATAAATCAATAGGATTGAAGGTCCGGTTCTTATAATGGGATTCAAGGTAACCTATATTGGGAATCAAGGTAAAAACGATCCTAACTTATATTGGGAGTCAAGGTATAACCGATCCTAACTTATGTTGGGAGTCAAGGTAGAACCAATCCCTACCTATATTGAGAGTCAAGGTAAAACCGATCCCTACGTTCATTTGGAGTCATGGTAGAACCGGTCTCAATATGCAAAACCGATTTCTTTAATCATGCACACTTTAGGGTTTGTGTGATTTTGGAAATTGGGTACGCAAAATAGAAAAGTTCAAGATGTCGAAATATTGAGCAATATGAACATGAGAACAAATATTATCTTTTATTTTTCAAAGATATTCCTTGATACTCAAGGTGAGATCCCAAACCGAAAGGTTTGAGAATCTTTTTGAGATTTCAAATATGTATGTTTTGTTTTACCAGCAAGTAAAACATGTCTCTGAAAAGATATATTAGTTAAGTGCTAGCTAATATTAAGTTATCCAAGAGGGATTTTGGTTGTACAGTTGGATATTGGTTGGAATTAGACAAAACCGAATCTAGGTGCTTATTGCATTGATGTAGTTTTTCAAAGTGGTAAGTAAAGTTCGTTTTTCAGACTTGTGAAGATTCGTTTTAGACTTAAATTAAAATATAAACTCAAATAAAGTCGATTTCAAGATTGTAGAGAGAACTGAGACTAAGGATTCCACTATTTTCCAATTTTTATGTGATTCAATATTAATAATTATCATGCAATTTATACATTCAATTGATTCTTAAATATTGCCAATAGTAGATTTGAAAACACTAGTTGTTAATCTCAAGCATGGAACATCAAGAGCCCTAAGCTAAGCATGCACCATCAAGTGAAAACACAACGAGTTAATAAAAATCATTATTTTAATTTTGATTCAATGAAAATAATCATAAAAAGAATTGAAGAAATTAATTAAATAGATATTACCACATATTTGCTGGAAAAATAACTTCCTCCGTCTCCTCAGCAATGGGGTTTAGCTCCTCATATCAATTACTTGCTCAAAAGTTGATTAAAAGAGAGAAAATATAAAGCATCGATTTTGTAATGGATATAATTGTTACAGAACCCACTGTTACAGAACCTACTGTTACAGAAAAAGCATAACAAATATACTTGTCGGAAAATTTTTACAGATTTGAAAGAAGACGGTATTTCTGGTCGTCTTCTTCCTCATTCTGCAGCGATGAAAAACTTCTCTGCAACCCTATTATATGCCTCTGTTCTACCCCAAAGTCTCGATTACCATTCTCTGAACCTCACCAGCCATATATATACATCACAGGACTCAAAAACACCGAGGAAATCTCTTATTTTCTCCCACGGTAAGTTACTGGAATATTTCCTTTTTATCTTCATACGCGGCTACTATTTTTAGGAAACTCTTTCCTAAGATAGAGTAGAGTCTCATTGATAACCAATCCTACCAAATTTACCACGCGACTTCCATAAAATTCATTCACAAAATCCGAAGAATATTTTCCACCTCTGTTTTCTTAAAACCGAAGATATATCATCATCTTTTCGAATCTGGACCACAATGCTTCCCGGTTTATCCCCTGTACGCGTGTTCCGAGTTATCAAAGCCTCCTAATAATCCCATAGAACATCTTCCCTTTACGGCCCCTAACTTCCCAAATTAACACCAACAGGAATACCGATAATAATTTCATCCCTGTTTATCTCCAATCAGTTAATCTAGCCAAATTTAGTCGAGGTAAAGGCGTATACTATTCCTATTTAACATTACCAAACCCATCCCAACCTACTTCAGTGATTGGGTCTCTCTAGAACTCAACTAAAATAAATACCAAAAATTTGCCAGACCTGCAACAAATTCCCGCCAATTTCTGAATTCAAAAGTTGGAAGAAGGTGCCCCTTATACAGATCACGGGTGCAAATGATACATGTGTATCCCTACCCCTATTAGGAACTTAGTAAATCTCAAACTAAGTTGAGGGAAGAATTCTATATTAGGAAGGAAACCTAATTTGGGCAGAATTCCTTGTTAGGAAGAGTTTTGTTTTAGGCAACACTCTTAGTTTAGGAAATAGATTCCTAATAGAAGACCTTGTCGGTTGAGTACAATGAAGTCTATAAATAGGGAAGTATGATTGTTGACTAAACACACAGAGACCTAGAGAAATCTTGTAGACAAATACCTGTGTTATTGACAAAGACAAGCTTTAGCAAATAGTTTAGGGTTAACTACTGTTTAGAGAGATTGTGAGCGTAACAAAGTGAGAATTGTAAATCGTTTTCTTGTTCATAATGTATAAAAGATATGTTTCTTCGAATTACTACTTTGTTTTCTGTTTTCTAAGTTTCTGTCTATTATTATTCTGAATTCCGCCTCTATAATAGTAATTACCAATCTATAGAATCATACGTACCAGAAAATAGCCATGGGGTGTCTCTTATCAATTGGGTGCCTTTATCAACTTTTCGAGCCGATTTCTCCAAAAACGTTTATTGCCCAAAAATACCTACAAACACATAAAACACCAAAATTAGTACAAAAATGGGTACTAACAATATATAAAATTGAGATCAAAATAGACACATATATGCGTCGGATATACCGGTCTGACTAATATCAACTCAGCTGGCATATACAAAGGAAACCGTGGTCGATAATCCTAACTCTAGAACAACTCAACTGGCATATACAAGGGAACCAGTGGTCGATTTCTCTCATACTCCCAAACTTAAATTTAACATTGTCCTCAATATTCTAAATTAAGATAAAATTAAAAGCATGAACAAGGAGAAACTGTTACCACTTGAAGAAAAGGAGTCAAGGAATGATATTTCCGTGTAGCATGAGCATGGGTTACCTCCCAATAAGTGCTAAGTTTACGGTCTTCATCCAGAGATAAGTACCACAAAATGGATAATTACCTTTCACATCGTATATCAATATTCGAAACAACTGTGGGTCATCAAAACCATAGATAACTGCCACTAATATGAGACAACTGCACATGATCAAAAAAATAAACAAACGGAGCACAACCTTATCGAAAGTTTCTTGCAAGATAACTGGATCTATCTTGGGTTCCCACTTGGGCTTCATATGAGTGTCTTGAAAAACAGATTCATCCGAACAACGAGTTTTTAATATATGGATTTCTTCCTGGACAATACGTATCATGGGGATCAGGTTGTGGAGTCTGAAGAGATTCAATTAATACCTCATATGCATTAGGGACTTATAATGGGGATACTTGACGATCACTACCCCCAAACTTAGGTTAATCATTACTCTCTGTAAGACTGAAAAAGTGGGGGTACAACAACCACACCCAATATTTCGCTTAGAAACTAATCTGTATGGACAAACTCCAATATACTTTCTAGAGAATCAACTAGACAGTCCGACTCAATCTAGATAAAAAGTATATCAAAGAGTTTATATCTCAATATCTCAATTTGATATATACTAAAGCAAATATAAATCTGCGAGTCTTTATCAAATACTAGAGAGATAACTTGGATGGTACCAAAGACCAATATCCAAGTGTCAATCAATTTAAATCAACAACCAAAAGGTCGATATTCTAATTGATTGAACAACACACAACCTGTGACATTTCAATTATATAACAAAATATAATGCGGAAAAGAAATAACACAGACACCGGAATTTTGTTAACGAGGAAACCGCAAATGCAGAAAAACCACGGGACCTAGTCCAGATTGAACACACACTGTATTAAGCCACTACAGACAGTAGCCTACTCCAAATTAACTTCGGTCTGGACTGTAGTTGAACCCCAATCAATCTCACACTGATCCAAGGTACAGTTATGCTCCTTCGTCTCTGATCCCATCAGGATACTACGTGCTTGATTCCCTTAGCTGATCTCACTCACAACTAAGAGTTGCTACGACCCAAAGTCGAATACTTTAATAAACAAATTTGTATCACACAGAAAAGTCTACGGTAATAGATAAATCCGTCTCCCACGAATATACCTACTAGTTTTGTTCCGTATTTTAATAAATAAAGGTGAACAGGAACCAATTGATAAACCAGAATTATATTCCCGAAGAACAACCTAGTATTATCAATCACCTCAAAATAATCTTAATCGACGCAGCGAAAAAAGATATTGTGGAATCACAAACGATGAGATGAAGTGTTTGTGATTTCTTTTATATCTTGCCTATCAGAGATATCAATCTCAATCCAATTATTACAATTGTACCCGTACGATAGAAACAACAAGATCAGATCACACAACTACGAGAAAGTAGTATCGGTCTGGATTCACAATCCCAATGAAGTATTTAAGTCGTTAACCTGGTTTAAAAGAAGAAACCAAAGGTTAAAGGAGAATCGACTCTAGCTTAGCACAACTAGTATCACACAGAAGGTGTGGGTATTAGGTTTCCCAGTTGCTAGAGTTCTCCCTTATATAATCTTTCAAATCAGAGTTTGCAATCAATGTTAGCTTGGTAACAAAGCATTCAATATTCACCGTTAGATGAAAAACTGATTTAGATTCAACCTAATATCTTTCAACCGTTAGATCGAAAACTAGCTTGTTACACACAAATGAAATGCACGTTTCTAGGCTTGTGTAACCGTACCCAAACTTGTACATTTGTTGGTTCAACAATAGTCAACCAAATGGTTAGCCATATGATCACTTTCATATCAACCATATTCTTCTTCACTATAACTAGTTCAAATGACTCAAATGAACTAGTTAGAGAGTTGTTCAATTGTTTAGATCTTATGTAACTACATAAGACACAATCGAAGCAAAAACGATTTGATTCACTCGAATCGGTTCATGAACTTTATAGCCACGGTTTGCAAAATCATTCCTTAGTTTATATAAACATGAGTTCAAGAATAACCGATTTTAGATATAACCTACTCAAGTTCGCGGACTTAAGTTCACGGAAGGAGTTCACAAACTCCAGCAGAAATTCTCGGGTCGAGAATTTCCGCCAGTTCGCGGACTTGGCTCACACCACATTCCGTTTCTCTTGATCAACAAAGTTCGCAAACTTTGGTTCAAGGAATAAGGACTTATACATATATGTGTTTCCACAACAATGCTTATATCCTACCAATGGTTATGTAATCTAAACTCTCATTTCAATCATTGAAACATTCTCAGAGAATGTTATATAGTCGTTATTCACAGACCATTTTTTGTCGGAGAAATTTTCAAAGTGATTGAAACATAACATGGCATTCGTCACTAGGTAAAGATGAATTTGGCTAAAGTGAAATCTTACCAACGCATATTTCAAGAAATAGATAGGCGAGATAAACTCGGCTCGAAATAGCAAATGTGTATAATCTAAGTCTATATAGAAAAACGACTTTTGTCTCAAGATAGGAGATAAATAGACTTTTGAATGATGGATAAGTTCAAGTCTCCACATAACTTTTAGTCGATGAAGATCCACCGGTTCCTTGAGTAGTCCTTCGTTTTGTATGATGATTGCCACCGGTTCCTTGAGTAGTCCGAGACCTTAGCTATAGTAGACTAGAAATCAAGACTTATAGGTTTGATCACTAACATTGACAAACACGCTTGAGATAGCAACGCATGCGAGTTCGACCGAGCAATGCTCTAACAATCTCTCCCTTTGTCAATTTTAGTGACAAAACTATCAATACATATGGAATACAAAAAATAAATAAATTAACTTTTGTTGCTCCTATTCCATACGCCTAACATTACTCGAAATCTCCATCACTTCCAAGTACTCCAATGATCCCAAGGGTTGTAAGTTCAGCATCATCGTTGTTGAACATCCATAGCTATAACAATGAGAAAACAAGAGTTCTCAATCATTGTTATATAGTGTCATAGTATCATTACATAGCGTCAAAGTTCATTTGTATCACAACTTCAACAACAATACTATGGTGATATGTATCACCCCCCCCCCCCCAGTCAATACTCCATCTCACATGGAAACCACTCCCCCTTACATAATGATCCGAAAACCATATGTATTTGTAGTGTGAACTACATATTAATTCTCCCCCTTTTTGTCAAAAAAATTGGCAAAGGTACAAGAATGAGATCCTAATGAAATTTCCAAAAGAGACATTTCTTGCCCAAAAGAAAGCAAAAATATATCATCTTATTTAGATGCAATCATAAAGCCGAAGCTAAATGCGATCAAGGAGTTTTTAAAGATACAAGATAACCCCTATAATATTCCACAACTGCACTCCCCACAAAGATTTGGCAATTAAGCACAAGTTCAATTAAGAACTCTCCCCCATAAAATGTCATTCCTGAAAGAACAACAAGAGCGACCTTAATTTCGAAAGAAAAGATTGATTTCATTGGAAATAACAAATCACATACAAGTATGAATTTGAATCAAAAAATATTCAATTAAACTAACCATAAGAGAACCCATGATTAATTTAATCGACAAATGCTCAACATAAGTGAACTTATGGAGACTTAAAAATATACAATTATATTAATCACAAAAGAGCCCATAATTAATCTAATCGAAATACACAACCAAGCTAATCACAAAAATAATCAATTTAATTGGTCATGCTCGACATAAGAAAACTTACGGAGCAACAACTAAATAACCAAACAAGATGATTAATTTAGTTGAATATGCTCGACATAAAGTACCTCACGGAACAACAACATAGCTAATCATAAAAATAATCAACTTGGTCGTTCTATGCTCAACATAAGACACTTTACGGATCCTCACAGTAATACATAAAATATGGATCAGGGAAGATCAATACTGCGGAATACACAAGGATTCATTCTATTTTCCATCACTATTCGCATAATGACATTCAACAGACATAATCCTTGCAAACAAAAGATTTTAACCTAGCTTCCCTCAATAATTGACATAATAGGCTTAACTTTTGTATATGTCAAAGTCTATTAATTCTTTTATCAATACATGCATATCGACATACGAAAGACTTTACTTTTGACAAGGTATGGGACAATCATAGTTCACGGACGTAAACACACATATCCGATAACAATATTGCAATATATAAAATCATAAAGATTAATACTGCAAAAATCATCTTCCAAACAAGTTTAGAATTTAAACCAAGAAATCTAAAAACAAGAAGATGAAAACGTTGGACATAGCTTTGTGTAATCACAATAATGGCTATTCCAAACTCTAGTTATCTTCTAACAAAAACAAGAAAATAGAAGATTTACTAGCTAGGAAAATAAAGGAGAAAATCAAAGTTCGTTGAGAACCTCATATCTTTCAATGAATCCATCAAAGAAGGTATCACTGATTTCCTTTATTCTCTTGACTGTAGACACACCATGTTCATGAGTTAGAACACAACTTTGCGATCAACAACCCGAGCAAGCTGTCTAGCCTTGGTGCAGTCCATGATGAGCTTCGTTTGATTCCGTATCAGAATATTCTGATTAGCAAGGATTCTGGCCTGACCATCCAAGAGTTGGTTTATTTGCAGTTGAAGATTTGCAAACTCGACCTTTGAATCGTTCTGAACACGAATCAAATCCTTGACAGAATCATCAATCCAGGAGTTGTGATCCTTTCTTTTACGCATCTTCTTTAGAACCAGCTCTTGAATTGACTCACGTTCTTGAGCGTCTTCCTCCATATCAAGATGCACAATCTCTTAAGATTTTGCAGAGTTCTCCACATAATTTTTGTTAGGGATGGAGAGACACAATGTAGAGTAATATATATGTGTACGTAAATAGGAGAAGGAAACTCTTGTTTTTGGAAACCCTAAAAACTCTCAAGAGGAGGATGCGGACGTTTGTGAACTGTTAGCACAAAAACTCGCACAAAAACCAAACTGAAATAATATACAACATACTTGAGAATTTCTCAATAAATTTCCTTGCACCTCTCAAGTTAGAAACAAGGAAAATAATACCTGGAATCAGGTGATAGAGTGGAAATTAATCCCACTGTGATCATCTAGAAAGGAGTTGTATATATCGTCTGACAGTTTGATCTTCGTGTTCTTCGCCTTTTTTCGGTTGTCTTTCATCCCAGAAGAGTAAGACACGGTGTGTTTATCATATCCGTCAGAAGGCTTTCTCTGAGGAGTAAATCTAGGACCTCTTACAACTGGTTCAAGAGGATAGGAATAGATAGGAATCCATTTTCTAGAATTAGATTTACCAGAAACAGTCTTACAAACACAGGGAATGCTTTTATCGGCAACACAAGAATTTATACCACTAGAAAGCATTTGAACCTTGTGATGATTTCTAGGAAAGAGATCATATTTATAAGGCTTCTGGTTTTCCGTGGGCATGCGATTAACTGCAGTAGTCAACTGACTTTTTGTTCCATTGACAGTGGAAAAAAAATTATGAAGTTTAGAAATTTATTTCCTCCTGGAAAAACAATGGATAACATAGTGATTCTTTTTCCCACAGAATCTACAGGTTCGTGGAGAAGCAATAGACGGCACCTGTTTTAACTTCATAGCCATATGAGAAGATTGCAAGTTATGTAAACCTTTCTTGACACAACCTTCTTCTAGAAGATCCTTCATGTACTGCAATCCATGAGAATTAGTTTGTACAGAAGAATTTCTCCTTAAGATAGAGTTTTCCTTTTCCAAGGATCTGCACTGTTCATTGGCTAGAGTAAGGGATGCTTCTAGTTTCTCTTTTTCGACACGATGACTTTAAATCTCTGAGGAATGCGTCTCGATCAAACGTTTCTCTCTAATTGAGTCTTCCTTAACAATATCCTCAAGAACACTAATCTTTTCACGTTGTAGAGTAGTCTCTTGGAGAAGTTTATTAATATTCTTAGAGAAGGACTCAATGATGCTATAGAGTTCATGTGTCTCGATCATGATATTTTTCAAATTCATAAATAAGTTGATCATGATCCTGAAAATCAATAATCTCAGCAGAGTTTTTTGAGATTCTGGTGAGCTTCATCTCAGCTTTTGCCATAGTGCCAATTGTCTTATCAGAGAGAGATATGTCATCACGAGATGAACCAATCTTCTTACCTCGGGATTCGGAAGAATCGGCTAAGGAGTAATCCTTTGAGGTATTCCCAAGACATTTGGCATAGTTAAAATCTTTAGAAGACATCTTGGTATGCGTATATGTCAGAGATTCTGTCCTCAGACTCAGATTTCCACAAACACGGACTTTTAAGATCTTTTAAACGTGTTTGCCTACTCTGATACCAATTGAAAAAGTGGGGGTACAACAACCACACCCAATATTTCGCTTAGAAACTAATCTGTATGGACAAACTCCAATATACTTTCTGGAGAATCAACTAGACAGTCAGACTCAATCTAGATAAAAAGTATATCAAAGAGTTTATATCTCAATCTCTCAATTTGATATATACTCAAGCAAATAGAAATCTGCGAGTCTTTATCAAATACTAGAGAGATAACTTGGATGGTACCAAAGACCAATATCCAAGTGTCAATCAACTTAAATCAACAACCAAAAGGTCGGATATTCTAATTGATTAAACAACGCACAACCTGTGATATTTCAATTATATTACAAAATATAATGCGGAAAAGAAATAACACAGACACCAGAATTTTGTTAACGAGGAAACCGCAAATGCAGAAAAACCCTGGTACCTAGTCCATATTGAACACACACTTTATTAAGCCTCTACAGACACTAGCCTACTCCAAATTAACTTCGGTCTGGATTGTAGTTGAACCCCAATCAATCTCACACTGATCCAAGGTACAGTTATGCTCCTACGTCTCTGATCCCAGCAGGATACTACGTGCTTGATTCCCTTAGATGATCTCACCCACAACTAAGAGTTGCTATGACCCAAAGTCGAAGACTTTAATAAACAAATTTGTATCACACAGAAAAGTCTACGGTAATTGATAAATCCGTCTCCCACGAATATACCTGCGAGTTTTGTTCCGTCTTTGATAAATCAAGGTGAACAGGAACCAATTGATAAACCAGACTTATATTTCCGAAGAACAACCTAGTATTATCAATCACCTCAAAATAATCTTAATCGACGCAGCGAAAAAAGATATTGTGGAATCAAAAACGATGAGATGAAGTGTTTGTGATTTCTTTTATATCTTGCCTATCGGAGATATCAATCTCAAGCCAATTATTACAATTGTACCCGTACGATAGAAACAGCAAGATCAGATTACACAACTACGAGAAAGTAGTATCGGTCTGGTTTCACAATCCCAATGAAGTCTTTAAGTCGTTAACCTGGTTTAGAAGAAGAAACCAAAGGTTAAAGGAGAATCGACTCTAGATTAGCACAACTAGTATCACACAGAAGGTGTGGGGATTAGGTTTCCCGGTTGCTAGAGTCTCCCTTATATAGTCTTTCAATTCAGGGTTTGTAATCAATGTTAGCTTGGTAACAAAGCATTAAATATTCACCGTTAGATGAAAACTTGATTTAGATTCAAGCTAATATATTTCAACCGTTATATAGAAAACTAGATTGTTACATACAAATGAAATGCACGTTTCTAGGCTTGTGTAACCGTACCTAAACTTGTTCATTTGTTGGTTCAACAATAGTCAACCAAATGGTTAGCCATACGATCACTTTCATATCAACCATATTCTTCTTCACCATAACTAGTTCAAATGACTCAAATGAACTAGTTAGAGAGATGTTCAATTGCTTAGATCTTATGTAACTACACAAGACGCAATCGAAGCAAAGACGGTTTGATTCATTCGAATCGGTTCATGAACTTTATAGCCACGGTTTGCAAAAGCACTCCTTAGTTTATATAAACATGAGTTCAAGAAAAACCGATTTTAGATATAACCTACTCAAGTTTGCGGACTGGGTTCGCGGACTTAAGCTCACGGAAGGAGTTCAGAAAGTCCAGCCGAAATTCTCGGGTCGAGAATTTCCGCCAGTTCGCGGACTTGGCTCATGCCACATTCCGTTTCTCTTGATAAAAAAAAGTTTGCATACTTTGGTTCAAGGAATAAGGACTTATAGATATATGTGTTTCCACAACAATGCTTATATCCTACCAATGGTTATGTAATCTAAACTCTCATTTCAATTATTGAAACATTCTCAGAGAACATGATATAGTTGTTATCCACATACCATTTTTCGTCAGAGCAATTTTCAAAGTGATTGAAACATAACATGACATTCGTCACTAGGTAAAGATGAGTTTGGATAAAGCGAAAGCTTACCAACACATATTTCGAGAAATAAATAGGCGAGATAAACTCGGCTCGAAATAGCAAATGTGTATAATCTAAGTATATATAGCAAAGCGACTTTTGTCTCAAGATAGGAGATAAATAGACTTTTGAGTGATAGATAAGTTCAAGTCTCCACATACCTTTTAGTCGATGAAGATCCGTCGGTTCCTTGAGTAGTCCTTCGTCTTGTATGATGATTGTCATGGAGTTCTTGAGCTCAATTACACTTTTTATCCTAGTCCGAGACCTTAGATATAGTAGACTGGAAATCAAGACTTATAGTTTTGATCACTAATATTGACAAACATGCTTGAGATAGAAACACATGCGAGTTCGACCGAGCAATGCTCTAACAAAGACCTTTAACTATGGCATGAATTTCCGGATCCTCAGAGTATTTAAAATACTCAAGAGATTCTTCTAGTTCTCTATCCCTAACTTAGGGTCATCATTACTCTCAGAAAGACCTAGCACTATTTCCTGAATTTCTAGGTCTGTAGAGTCCTTAAAATATTCGATAGATTTCTCTAGTTCTAAAGTTTGGTCATCTATCTGACCTAAGAGAATTGTCTCATCAAATTCATCTAAAGAATCAAAAAATAAAGTGTCGTCCCAATCATCCTGAACTAGATCCTGAACTAAAGTGCTGATCATATTCACTTCCTCTAAATCATCAGAAGGTTGTCTAGTAACATTAAAGACATTTAGTTCAGTGATCATATTATCAAAGGATATGTTCATAAGTCCGGTCCTACAGTTGATGACGGCGTTAGCTGTGGCTAAAAATGGGCGACCTAAAATCACCAGTATTTGAGTACAAGGATCCTGAACTGGTTGAGTATCTATAACAACGAAATCCACTAGATAAATAAACTTGTGAACCTCAATCAGAACATCCTCTACGACACCACGAGTTACTTTGATAGATCTATCAGCTAACTGTAGGGTCATTTGAGTCGGTTTCAACTTACCAAGACCTAGCTGGTTGTATACATGATATGGAAGTAAGTTAACACTAGCTCATATGATGTGACATAAAAAAAATTCTAAATTGGGAGTTTCTAAGCAATCACAAACAAGGCTGACTCAACCAAATCAAACATATTGATTTCTAGCAAACAAAAAGTGTGATGGCTCCAGTTAGATTGTCGCTAGATGATTGTAGATTTTTCGTGGTTGTAGTAATGAGGTTCAAACTCTCGGACTTGTGAAGGATAATTTTTTTTAGACTTAATAAATAATTATACAAAATATTAACAATTTGGGCGAGAGGTAACCAAGACACTAGATTCCACTACTACGCAAAATTATGATAAATATTCCAAAACTCTATTCAATTCTTAAGTCCTCTTTTATCTTTAATTCACTATCAATCATACAAATTCTCAAACATTATTTGTAAACCTTAAGCATAGATTATCAAGAGATTAAACCAAGCATAACCTATCAAACTGAATAACAAATAATTAAGACAATCATTCAAACAATTTAAAACTCCGCAAAAGCAGCGCTTAGGTGAATTATATAATTAAATGAAATAGTTACCCATTTATGTTGCGTGAATAGCTTCCTCCATTGCCTTGGTTACGAGGGAATCAACTCATCATAGTATAAATGCTCTCAAAATAATTATTTATTGCTCAAAAAGTGGTTTACAAATGATGAGAAGAAGAGAAAATGGTGTAAACTGTAATATGCGACGCACAAAAAGCGTCTCAGAATGAACGATAAATAACAAGTGTTGCTACTGTTTAGACTGAGCTGCGACCCACGATTGCGAGTCGTTTCACTGTTAATAAACGACTGCTTATGCTAGTCCGTTCTTCATGTTCTTCATCTTCATCAATGGCAGCAACAGCAGCAGAGAGAAATCATGGTTCTCTATTCTGCAGCGTTCCTTATCTCCTCCCAACTCTCGACCCCCTATCAGTGATGCCCCAAGACCTTATATATATATTCGTAATCATCCAAAATCTCATCAATCAATCAAATATATTCGGTTTTACTCTCCATGCAGATACGGGGAATAATCACACCACAAGAGTATTTTCTCGAATTTAAACCTCTTACCATATCTGTTTCGGTTAAACATGATGGTATAAACTAATTGGAGCGAGAAAAATGTCCCAAATCTTCTCGAGTTTAATGGAGAATATTCTCCCATGCAATACGCCCCTGTTTTCAACTCGTGGGATCAAACAAGTTTTCCAGACAAATTCGATCAGATTCGATACCCACAATATCTTATTTAGGCTAAATCACAATGTCCTACCAAATTTCAGCCATTGAATCTCCCTAGAACACCATCAAAAATCAATCGAAAATTCTGCCAGAGAGTAAAAACATTTCCCGCCAAAACAAATTTTGAATTTTGGAAGAAGGTCGCCCCTTATCCAGTGGTCGCCCCTTATCCAAAGTGTTGGGGTGCGAATAGTAATTTGGGTGGAAATAGTAATTTTTCTGGATTCCTCCGACACATTTCTGGGACGCTTCCGGTGCATTTCTGGGGTGCCTACGGTGCATTTCTCCGGGGTGTAAAACACTACTTTTTGAGCCTATTTCGCCGCAAGGGCTTATTTCTCTAAAATTTCCTACAAAGAAATAAAATAACGAAATTAGTACAAAATCGAGTGCCAACAATATAGTATTGAGATCAAATTAGACACAAAAATGTGTCTATCACACCCCCAAACTTATTATTTTCTAGTCCTCGAGCAAATTTATTCTAGAGAAGTGACCGAGTGAATCTCGGATGGGTTTATCAGAGGTGTACCCACAAAAACCAATACTCCAGACCCTAGCTATCTACGCAGAACCTTGGAAAGCACTAAAGAACCTCCTTGGTTGGCATACAATTATTGACTCTAAGAGGAAGAACCCTGATGCGAAATTCCAATTGTTGTACACGAGTTTGCACTCAAGCATACTAAAATTCATATAAGTGACAGAGCTCTACTAAGATAGTTTCACGATGGGCATCATACTCGGACTCAGACTAATCACATGAAAAGATTAAGAAGATGGAAAGAAAAATGTAGATGGTTGAAAAGCGAACGGTGTTTCCCATATCTGTCTGAAGGCCTCTGCCAAGGTGAACCTAACCTAAATGACTGAGATACCGGTCTGACTGATATTAACACACTGGCATATACAAGGGAACCAGTGGTCAATAATCCTAACTCTAGGTCAACACAACTGGCATATACAAGGGTACCAGTGGTCGACTTTATTGAATTTTATTCCGTTTGGTCAAATGGTCTGGTCTAAAACTTCTTTTTTTTTTCATTCATTTTTTTTTCTTTTTTTTTTCATTCATTTTTTTTCAATACTCAGTCACTCTATTTTACCCTAGCACTGGTAACAACTTGAATCGTGTGCCCCACCAAATCACTTGAAATAAAAGAAAACTAAAAATAGAAAGTGAAAAGGACTCGACGAGATATGGCGAAACTATCATGTTAATTCTAACACCTGAGCTCTGTGCTTTTACGAATAGACTCTATAGATGTTTCCACCTAGTCAGATTGGTTCCTCAACTCCTAAAACAAAAATGTTTCCATCCACTTAGATTGGTTAGTGCTATCCTAAATACGCATAAATTTCTAGGCTCTGGAGTTTATTTATTGCAACTAAAAAGTTTCTCCCATACCCACAAACTTAAATCTAACATTGTCCTCAATGTTCTAAAGATGAAATTAAAAGCATGAACAAGGAGAGACAGTTACTATTTGAAGCAAAAGAGTGAAGGAAGGATATTACCGGGTTGCATGAGATTGGGTTACCTCCCAAGAAGTGCTAAGTTTAAAGTCTTCAGCCAGACTTAGGAAAGGTTTAGTCAACTCGAACCGTATAATAGTAGCCGGAATAACTGTGGGTCTTTAAAACCAAAAAGAGCTGACAAAAGGAAACTACAGTGAACCAACGAAATGAACAACACTAGCATGCCCTTACCTAGTTTCCTGATAACTATCGCTAATTGTGGTTCAGGTTCAGGTTCTATGAAAGGGTCTAAATAGAATATTTTCATTGGTTGCGTTTCTTCATAGGTTGGATCCAAATTATTAGGTCCTAGAGTCTGGAAAAACTCAAATAAGAACTTGGAATCACAAAGTAATAACCTAAATAATTGCGGATCCTCTAAGTCAATCAGATATGACTTACAAAATTGACCAAAGTGAGAATAGTGGTCATTCTTAAGCAAATGTGTCGATTCTAATTTTCTAAGGCATTTAGGTTTAGTCTCACAACTTAATAAGTGACACATTTGAAATCTATACATTCCCACAATTGGAAGAAAACTATTTGGTGGGAAAACAAAATCAATCTTGGTATTATTTCCTGGGTTAACCACATCAACCAGAGGATGGGTTTCTAACATTTGAGACTCTTGTTGGATATCATTAGGTTCTGGAAAACGATTATGAAGATAATCTTGTAAGATGGTTGAGGCATTGATGTCAAGTCCCAAGTGAGGGACCTTACTAAGAGTTAAAGCACATGGAGAATGATACTCACCCCCAAACTTAGAGTTTTCGGCGTCTCTAGATAGACTGGTCATAACCTCCCTAATTTCTAGGTCGGCAATTGATTTTTCTAAGTCAGGTTCGTCCTCGCTAATCTCTACGAGTTCATCTAAGACTATTGTTTCTAAATCGTTTGACTCGATCTCAAGATAAACTGGTTCCTCTAAACCATCATCGGTTTCGTAAACAGGATATACTACATCGTCTGAAACGGGGGTATCTCTAGTCAAATCCTCGTCCTTTTGAATAGGTGAATAATTTTTAAAATTATTAGGATCTGAACCAGAAATAATATAATCATTATAAGGCTCAACTGGGGTAACAAATTCCTGATCACTATTCCCACATATTTCAGATTCTTCATCATCACTATCCTCATCATCATGATACAATTTTTGAAATTCAAGAATTCTCAATCTTTGTTCCAAACTTCATGGTCTATGTTTATAATATTTCTCATAGATCGTTAGAGGTGATTCCTCAATAAAAGTTGGAGTATCCATATATCGCTGCCCACGCATATATTCACCAAGAGTCATTTCCGAAGACGTCTCTTGATAACGAGAATTTCTAGACATATATTCTCGCAACGTCATCGCATGTGGCGTCTCCTCAAAAGGATTCATCACCGAAGAAATATAAACTACAGAGGGATTCTATACAATCACAAACAAGACCGACTCGACTCCACCAAAGCAAACCTAAAGATTTCTAGCAAACAAAAAGCATGATGGCTCCACTTAGATTGTTTCTAGACCAGCTTCTATCTTTAGAAAGGGAATTCGTTGCAATTTGAGCAAACCCATCTGGAATCAATCCGAGTCAAAGTAAGTTGAATTGAGGCGAGGGAAGCTCAGTGGAGCTTTGATACCCAAGGCCTCACCGCTATCACAAGGCGGCGCAGTCACGCATTCAACTCACAGAAACCATCATGAACTTTGGAGTGTGCTTAAAGAGCAACCAATATGTTTCGAACGAGTTTCCTATTAAGCTCGTTACCCTATCGGTCTCGTTCTATTCCAAATTTTAAGCTTGGGTTCGCGTTAGGTTTCGTTTTCCTAAGGCGGGCAAGAAGGGAACGGTGATGAAATCCGAACCCTTATCTTGTTTAGGACAGGCCTTGCCCTTTACTAGGAAAATAAAGACAGTCCGGTTCGTCCTCAACCAATTATCACCTTAAGGCAGACAGTAACCCGCTTGCAGGAGATTCGCGGGTGTTTCGATTGGACTTACCTCCCGTACCAGACGGGCGATGAACCGTTATCGTCGACTCGGGCCACGACTCCTATGCCGTGTGCGAACCCGAGGGGCCGAGACAATATAGTAATCGTCGTCCTTCCATGCACACAGTTTATATAATAATTTTTTTTTTTTAATAATAATACCCTTCCGTAGGGTTAAAAAAAATAAAGTCCAATTGTTTAAAGTCCAAAGTCCAAAATAAATAAATAAATAAAAAATTACAGTTTTCCTCACACACTCTAAAAAAATTAAAAATTAAATCCTAAAATTGTCCTTTTTTTCTTGTCTTTTCGCTTTAAGCTTTTTCCTCTCCAAGTCCTTAGTGCTCCACTTCGAACCTGTAAATCAAAGACAAAAAGACAAAGTAAAAAGGAACAAATAATAAAAAAAAATAATAATAAACCTAAAAAAAAAAAAAAATCTACCTAAGCACAAATCCGCGTCGGCGGCGCCAAAATGATTATAAATTTTTTTCTAGGTTGTAATAATGAGGTTCAAACTCTCGGACTTGTGAAGGATAATTTTTTTTAGACTTAATAAATAATTATACAAAATATTAACAATTTGGGCGAGAGGTAACCAAGACACTAGATTCCACTACTACCCAAAATTATGATAAATATTTCAAAACTCTATTCAATTCTTAAGTCCTCTTTTATCTTTAATTCACTATCAATCATACAAATTCTCAAACATTATTTGTAAACCTTAAGCATAGATTATCAAGAGATTAAACCAAGCATAACCTATCAAACTGAATAACAAATAATTAAGACAATCATTCAAACAATTTAAAACTCCGCAAAAGCAGCGCTTAGGTGAATTATATAATTAAATGAAATAGTTACCCATTTATGTTGCGTGAATAGCTTCCTCCATTGCCTTGGTTACGAGGGAATCAGCTCATCATAGTATAAATTCTCTCAAAATAATTATATATTGCTCAAAAAGTGGTTTACAAATGATGAGAAGAAGAGAAAATGGTGTAAACTGTAATCTGGGACGCACAGAAAGCGTCTCAGAATGAACGATAAATGACAAGTGCTGCTACTGTTTAGACTGTGCTGCGACCCACGCTTGCGAGTCGTTTCACTATTAATAAACGACTGCTTATGCTTGTCCGTTCTTCATGTACTTCATCTTCATCAATGGCAGCAACAGCAGCAGAGAGAAATCATGGTTCTCGATTCTGCAGGGTTCCTTCTCTCCTCCCAACTCTCGACCCCCTCTCAGTGATTCCCCAAGACCTTATATATACTCGCAATCATCCAAAATCTCATCAATCAATCAAATATATTCGGTTTTACTCTCCATGTAGATACGGGGAATAATCACACCACAAGAGTATTTTCTCGAATTTAAACCTCTTACCATATCTGTTTCGGTTAAACAGGATGGTATAAACTAATTGGAGCGAGAAAAATGTCCCAAATCTTCTCGAGTTTAATGGAGAATATTCTCCCATGCAATACGCCCCTGTTTTCAACTCGTGGGATCAAACAGGTTTTCCAGACAAATTCGATCAGATTCGATACCCACAATATCTTCCTTAGGCTAAATCACAACGTCCTACCAAATTTCATCCATTGAATCTCCCTAGAACACCATCAAAAATCAATCGAAAATTCTGCCAGAGAGTAAAAACATTTCCCGCCAAAACAAATTTTGAATTTTGGAAGAAGGTCGCCCCTTATCCAGTGGTCGCCCCTTATCCAACGTGTGTTGGGGTGCGAATAGTAATTTGGGTGGAAATAGTAATTTTTCTGGGGTGCCTACGGTGCATTTCTGGGGTGCCTACGGTGCATTTCTCCGGGGTGTAAAACACTACTTTTTGAGCCTATTTCGCCGCAAGGGCTTATTTCTCTAAAATTTCCTACAAAGAAATAAAATAACGAAATTAGTACAAAATCGAGTGCCAACAATATAGTATTGAGATCAAATTAGACACAAAAATGTGTCTATCACTAGACCAGCTTCTAATATTCCCAAAGGCAATTTGTTATAATTTCAGCAAACCTCTCTGGAATCGATCTGAATTAAAGTAAGTTACATAGAGACAAGGGAAGCTCAATGGAGCTCTGATACCCAGGCCTCACCAGAAAAAATTTCCTTGGGTTACAAGGCATCTCGCTGAACTTACAGTAATCATCATGAACTTCGAGTTAAGCTTAATATAACAACCAATATGACTTTTGAACGACTTTCCTATTAAGCTTGTTACCCTATCGGTCTCGTTCTAGTCAAAATTTTAAGGCTTAGGTTCGCGTAGGTTACGTGTTCCTAAGGAGGGCAAGAAGGAAACAGTGATGAAATCCGAGTCCTTATCTTAATTTGGCCAGGCCTTGCCCTTTACTAGAAATTAAAAACCGTATTAAATTCCTCAACATATATGCATACGAAGGAAGACAGTAAACCCGCTGACAAGAGATTTACGGGTGTTTAGAAAAACTTACCTCCCATTCCAGACGGGGGTTGAATCGGTTGTAGTTGACTCAAGCCACCGACTCCTATGTCAGTGTACGAACCCGAGGGGCCGTAACAGTATCATAACTGTCTTCATTCTCTGCAAACATTTTATATTTAAGACTACCCTTCTGTAGGGTTTAAAAATAAAAATAATCTCCAAGAATGTCCAAAGTGTCTAAAAAGTCCAAAAAGAAAAGAAAAATTACAAAACTAAAAATAAACCCTAACACAGTTTTTAAAAAGATAAATAGATAAAACCCTAAAAAATAAAACAAAAATAAAATATATAAAAAAGTATAATTCTTTGTCTTTTTCTCGTTTCTTTTTGATTTGTATTTAACTCAAAGGCTTTAGTTAATCACCAATATCTTGGTCTCAGCTTTCTTTTCGATCCAATATTCAGAACCTGTAATCAAAAGACAAACACCCAAGAAAACGTAAAATAGAACAAAAGAATAAAAACCTAAAAAATATAAATAAATCTAAAGTCTAACTTAAAAACAAGTCCGCATCGGCGACACCAAAAATTGATGTAGTTTTTCAAAGTGGTAAGTAAAGTTCGTTTCTCTGACCTGTGAAGAATCGTTTTAGACTTAAATTAAAATGGAAACTCAAATAAAGTCGATTTCAAGATTGTAGAGACAAATAAGACTATGGAATAATTTTTATGTGATTCAATATTAACAATTACGATGCAATTCATACATTCAATTGATTCTTAAATATTGCCAATAGTATATTTTCAAAAAACTAGTTGTTAATCTCAAGCATGGAACATCAAGAGCTCTAAGCAAAGCATGCACCATCAAGTGAAAACACAACGAGTTAGTAAAAAATCATTATTTCAATTTTGATTCAATGAAAATAATCATAAAAAGAATTGCAGAAATTAATTAAATAGATATTACCACATATTTACTGGAAAAATAGTTTCCTCCGAATGTTATTACTAGCCTGTAAACTCTACTCAACCGGATGTTGAAACTTTGTTGTATGCTGGGTTAACAAGGCGAGAGACTCCTCTAAACTGATAATCTTCTTATCTGAAGGGTTCTGAAACTGTGTTTGACCTGAAGGATTCTTAGTATATCCAAAACCTGAAGAAGCATTAGAATTACTAAACTGACCTTGACTATGGCCTTTAGACCATGAAAGGTTCGGATGGTTTCTCCAACCAGGATCATAGGTTTCCGAATATGGGTCAATTTTCTAATAGTTATCGAATCTAGTGTTATTGTAAAGAGCATTGGCTTGTTCTTCCATTGCCCGACCTTCCCAAAAGGCTATATTCTACCAATAGTGTGACCCAATTCTAAGGCTTCTAACCTTTTTGCTACCGCTGCAATTTTGGCATCTGAGTCAAAAGATCCTTCTATCCTATTAACGTTTCCTCTACCTAGAAGAATTGTTTTATGGGGTTCCCTACTATTTTCCCATTGTTGGGTCTTTTCGGCGATGTCATTCAAAAACGTCATCACCTGGTCAACAGTCTTATTTTCAAACCCTCATGTAAGCAAAGAATCAACCATAGTTTATGTTGGATAATTTAAACCCTCATAAAAGATCTGAACTAGCCTTACCTTTTCTAAACCGTGATGAGGTAAATCATTGAACCTTTCCAAATACCTATACAAGGATTCTCCCTCTTGTTGAGCAAATGTGCAAATATGCTTCCTAATAGATGATGGTTTGTGCCTAGGGAATAACGTATTGAAAAAAGGAAGATGTAAGTTGTTCATATTTTCAATTGACTCGAAAATCAATCCATATAGCCAAGATTTGGGTTTATCTTTCAGGGAGAAAGGAAATAACCTAAGTTTCATTTATTCACCATCTAGGTTTTTAATCCTTATAGTACTATAAATTTCCTCAAAAATCTCTAACATGGAAATAGGGGTTTTCATTTTCCTTCCCTCAAAAGACTAGGAGAATTTGTATGGTTCCAGGTTTCATTTCATATGTTGCATCAGTTTCATCTAACTTAATGCACGAGGGACGAGTGGTCCTAGTAGGATTCAACAAAGCTTTCAAAGTTTCCATTTCTGGCGCTATCGGAGTACTAGAGATACTCTTCTCAGTAAAAGAGGTTCAAAACTGTTTTTTTCAAGAACATGACTCTCTAAATTAAGGTATTCGAGGTCCTTGTTTCCTAAAATAGAACTACTAGGTTTCGTACTAAGAAAATGACCTAGAGCGTTTCTTTTATGATGTGACATAAAAAATTTCTAAATCGGAAGGAGTTTCTAAGCAATCACAAACAAGGCTGACTCAACCAAATCAAACCTATTGATTTCTAGCAAACAAAAAGTGTGATGGCTCCACTTAGATAGTCGCTAGACCAGCTTCTAATATTCACAAAAGCAATTTGTTACAATTTCAGCAAACCTCTCTGGAATCAATCTGAATTAAAGTAAGTTACATAGAGACAAGGGGATCTCAATGGAGCTCTGATACCCAGGCCTCACCGGAAAAAATTTCCTTGGGTTACAAGGCGGCTCGCTCAACTTAGAGTAATCATCATGAACTTCGAGTTAAGCTTAATATAGAAACCAATATGTCTTTTGAACGACTTTCCTATTAAGCTCGTAACCCTATCGGTCTCGTTCTAGTCAAAATTTGAAGGCTTAGGTTCGCGTAGGTTACGTGTTCCTAAGGCGGGCAAGAAGGAAACAGTGATGAAATCCGAGTCCTTATCTTAATTTGGCCAGGCCTTGCCCTTTACTAGAAATTAAAAACCGTATTCAATTCCTCAACATATATGCATAAGAAGGAAGCCAGTAAACCCGCTGACAAGAGATTCGCGGGTGATTAGAAAAACTTACCTCCCATTCCAGACGGGGGATGAATCGGTTGTAGTCGACTCAGACCACCGACTCCTATGTCAGTGTACGAACCCGAGGGGTCGTAACAGTATCATAACTGTCGTCCTTTTCTGCAAACATTTTATATTTAAGACCACCCTTCTGTAGGGTTTAAAAATAAAATAATGTCCAAGAATGTCCAAAGTGTCTAAGAAGTTCAAAAAGAAAAGAAAAATTACAAAACTAAAAATAAACCCTAATACAGTTTTTAAAAAGATAAATAGACAAAACCCTAAAAAATAAAACAAAAATATGGTGTTGCACGAAAACGTACCAAATACTTGGATAAGTGTGTTTCACTTGGTTATGGGCTTGGCATTTTAGCTTTCTCTACTTTGGGGGAATTAGGTGAGGATACTTTATGTTTTTTTAAGCGTCTGAAGAACTGCTTAGTTTATAATGATGCTAGTAGTGGTGTTGGTAGCTTTATTTTTTATATATTAGGTATTGTTATTCAAAAAGGTGTTGGAGCCCAGCTTGTGACAAGGTTACCAACCAAAAGTATGTAAATTGAATTATCAAAAAAAATAAGAGTTTGTTTAAAAAAAAAAAAAAAAAAAAAAACTCCGGTGATTGGAAACTCATTCCAATCACGGATTCAACATGAGTTCGTATGTTAGATTCTTTGTTTTGCTTTCTCTTTTGATTTCCTTACCATACTTTCTACTTTTTTTCGTTGATTTTTCTACCTTCTTTCGTTGCGTTTTTGTTTTTCTTAAGGTTCAGAAAGTTTTCTCTACATTTATTTTTTTTTTCTTTTTCCCTATCCCGAGAATCACACGGTCTTCCTCTTCTGCTCATGTTTCCTTGTGCACTTCTGCACCCCAACTTCCTTCCACCTGAACCATGATCATCACATACTTTCCTTCTTCAGTAGAAGCTGCCTCCGACAGCGTTTGCCACTGCCCGTGCAATTTCCTTCATGGTTGCCCTGATGGTGTTCATGGAAGGGGTTACGTCAAAGGGTCTTTGGTGAAACACATCCATGACAAACACCTCTCCTCGGAAGCCAGCAAAACAACAGTCCGTGAGCTGATTGCAAGGGATTTGAAGGTTTACTTTGATCTGGAGAAGGCTTTACATTTCCTTCGAATGTGGTTTTGCGGCAAATGCATGTACTTTCATGATTGGTCGAAATCCTGCAAGGGACGAGGAAGAATTGTGCATGACTTTATTCAAGGTCCCTGTAATGGGGAATTTCTGATTCATGGTTTGGATAAGCTTGGGGAGATGATAGAGGTTGTACATGACGTGAGTTTGGAAGAGTCGCAAGCTGTAGTTGTTGTTATCTCGCAGGCTGTTGCTATTGCAGACCCAGGGAGACCCGACAGTGATGTTGTGGAGGTGTTGTCAAGGGAGTTACGCAATGTTGTGATCCAACGACAAATACCTACAGTCACTTGTATGCCCCACAAATGCAGACTTGCATTTTCCAGGGCTCTCAAGGTATGTCTCGATCGGATTATATAAAATCCAGGCAGTCTTTCAACTTGGCTTCGTTTGATTTTCCTTCCCATCTGTACTATGTCTCTTTACCAACCAAAGAGCTCCGCTGAACGGAAGTCCGACAATCGCAAACGACTGCAAGTGGCTGCTATTACACAGGCGCTTAATGACTGGAAGGAGCCGAATGGGTGTTCTGTTTTGGTAAATAAGCTGCTGCAAAAGCCGGTGCAGTGGGGTTCTAAGAAACCTGACGAGAAGAAGATGGATGAGAAAAATCTTGGAGCTGCTATTGTGGCTTGTCAGAGGAAGATCAATGCGGGGCATTTCGCAGCGGCTATACGGTTTTTGTCTTCATCTGGTGTTGCACCCTACGACGAGAAGACTTATCTCGACTTGTTAGACAAACATCCCATGGCAGCCTCCCTTGAGGTTCCAACATATGATATCAATGCAGATCCCATCTTTGTGGATTCCAAGGCAGTTTTGGGATCTATTAAAAGTTTCCCGAAAGGTACATCGTGTGGTCGGGATGGTCTACGGGCGCAACACCTAGTTGATGTTCTTAGTGGAGCGGCTGCAGCAGTAGCAGATGATTTTCTTTTATCTATCTCTGGGGTTGTCAACCTTTGGTTGGATGGAAAATGCCCTAGTGTTTTTGGCGAATACATTTCTAGTGCTCCTTTGAGTCCTTTGCTTAAGCCGGGTGGAGGTCTTAGGCCTATTGCAGTTGGTACAGTCTGGCGTAGATTAGTTTCTAAGGTGGATGCCTTTGCTGTCGGGAAGGACATGACTTCTTATTTAGGAGATTACCAATTCGGGGTTGGTGTTCCTGTAGGAGGTGAAGGTATTTTACATGATGTAAATCGCCTTTTAGAGATGAAGGGTCACTCGGATAATATGTCAATGTTGCTAATTGACTTTTCTAATGCTTTCAACATGGTGAGAAGATCTCAGCTCATCAAAGAAGTACGCCTTCACTGTCCAGGTATTTCTCGCTGGGTAGAATTTTGCTACTTACGTCCGGCTAAGCTTTATTATGCCCAATATATTTTGTCCTCATCCCTTGGTGTATAACAAGGTGACCCTCTCGGGCCCTTGTTATTTTCATTGACACTTCACCCCTTAGTGAAGACCATTGCGTCTCAATGCAAACTTGACTTGCACGCTTGGTACCTTGATGATGGTACCATAGTTGGCGATACTTTAGAGGTGGCCAAGGCTTTGCTTATAATTTAAACTGAAGGACCATGCAGGGGGTTGCATCTCAATATAAAGAAGACGGAGGTCTTTTGGCCTTCTCTTGATCCTAGGAGTACAATGGATGGTGTTTTCCCTTCGGATATTGGTAGGCCTTCTAAGGGTGTTAAACTTTTGGGGTGGTCCAGTGAGTTTAGACATGGACTTCATTAGCGACATGATGTTGAATAGGGTGCACAAAACTGTTCAACTAATGAATGCGATCAAGAAACTCAAGGACCCTCAAAGTGAGATGCTTTTGCTTCGCAACTGCACGGGCGTGTCTAGACTTTATTTTGCTATGCGAACTACCAATCCTGCTGCTTTACAACCTGCTACTGATCTCTTTGATGACCAGCTTTTTCAGTATTTGAGGCTTCTGATTACTGGGGATGGTGCGGGTTTTGGTCCTTTACAGAAGAGATTGGCTACCTTACCTATTAAGGATGGCGGACTTGGAATTTATACCATGGATGATACTCGTGCTTACTGTTATCTTGCTTCTCGTAGTCAGACTACTTCAGTACAGAAAACGATCCTTGGTAATTTATTCTCAACGGACAAAGGTTTAGCTTATCAGCTGGCTCTTCAGACCTTCACCCAGGTATGTGGATTACCGTGTACTTACTGTGTCGATGATACTGCCCCCCCCCCTTCCATGCATTCCCTGGCAGTGGTTTATTTTGATGCAGTTAAGAAGCAAATCCCAGACCAATTTCATATGTCTGAAAGAGATTCCATCTTATGACAATGTAACCGTGTCAAGCATGCTCAGGACGATATTTTGGCGTTACCCATTAGTGGGCTTAATCAATGTCTTGGACCTAGAAAATTTAGAGCTGTGCTTTGTTATCGATTGGGTATTCCTCTGTTTGTTGAGAATAGTCTGTGCCCAAGTTGTAACAAGTCTATGGATATTTTTGGAGATCACGCGCTTCATTGTGCTAAATATATTGGATATAAATTTCGTCATGATGTCGTTCGTGATGTTGTCGTAGACATTTGTTACAAGGCTAATGTACCTGCACGTAAGGAGGTTTCCCTGGGTCTTCAGTCAGATGATGGCAAAGATCTAAAACCTGCTGATATCCTTGTTCTCAACTGGGACAATGGGAAAGATGTTTGTATGGATGTTACAGGTGTCTCCCCTTTTACTGGTGATGGTATCTGCTCCTTCGCTCCTGGTAAGGCTATTTCTGGTGCGGTTTCACGAAAACGTGCCAAATACTTGGACAAGTGAGCTGCACATGGCTATGGTTTAGGGGTGCTAGCCTTCTCTACCTTAGGGGAGCTCGGCGAGGACACTTTGATTTTTTTTAAGCGTCTTAGGAACTGTTTGGTTAGCAATGACGCTAGTAGTGGCTTTGGCAGTTTCATTTTTTATCGTTTGGGTGTTACGATTCAAAGAGGAGTTGGAGCCCAGCTTGTTGCTAGGTTGCCAACCAAAAGCTCTGTGTAAATTGTTCTCTATTTTGATAAATATAACTTATAATAAATATAAATATAATATTAAATAATAGTCAATTTTGGTATTTTCAAAATAAATAAATAAATAAAATATATAAAAAAGTATAATTCTTTGTCTTTTCCTCGTTTCTTTTCGCTTTGTGTTTAACTCCAAGGCTTTAGTTAATCACCAATATCTTGGGCTTAGCTTTCTTTTCGATCCAATATAAAAAACCTGTAACCAAAAGACAAACACCCAAGAAAACGTAAAATAGAACAAAAGAATAAAAACCTAAAAAAATAAAAATAAATCTAAAACCTAACCTAAAAACAAGTCTGCATCGGCGGCACCAAAAATTGATGTATTTTTTCAAAGTGGTAAGTAAAGTTCGTTTCTCTGACCTGTGAAGATTTGTTTTAGACTTAAATTAAAATAGAAACTCAAATAAAGTCGATTTCAAGATTGTAGAGAGAACTGAGACTATGGAATAATTTTTATGTGATTCAATATTAACAATTATGATGCAATTCATACATTCAATTGATTCTTAAATATTTCCAATAGTAGATTTTCAAAACACTAGTTTTTAATCTCAAGCATGGAACATCAAGAGCCCTAAGCTAAGCATGCACAATCAAGTGAAAACATAACGAGTTAATAAAAATCATTATTTCAATTTTGATTCAATGCAAATAATTATAAAAAGAATTGCAGAAATTATTTAAATAGATATTACCACATATTTGCTGGAAAAATAGCTTCCTCCGTCTCCTCAGCAATGGGGTTTAGCTCCTCATATCAATTACTTGCTCAAAAGTTGATTAAAAGAGAGAACAAATATAAAGCATCGAGTTTGTAACAGATATAATTGTTACAGAACCCACTGTTACAGAAAAACCATAACAGATATATTTGTCGGAAAATTGTTACAGATTTGAAAGAAGACGGTATTTCTGGTCGTCTTCTTCCTCATTTTGCAGCGATGAAAAACTTTTCTGCAACCCTATTATATGCCTCTGTTCTACCCCAAAGTCTCGATTCCCATTCTCTGAACCTCACCAGCCATATATATACATCACAGGACTCAAAAACACCGAGGAAATCTCTTCTTTTCTCCCACGGTAAGTTACTGGAATATTTCCTTTTTATCTTCATACGCGGATACTATTTATAGGAAACTCTTTGCTAAGATAGTGTAGAGTCTCACAGATAACCAATCCTACCAAATTTACCACGCGACTTCCATAAAATTCATTCACAAAATCCCAAGAATATTTGCCACCTCTGTTTTCTTAAAACCGAAGATATATCACAATTTTTTCGAATCTGGACCTAATGCTTCCCGATTTATCCCTTGTACGCATGTTCCGAGTTATCAAAGCCTCCCTAATAATACCATAGAACATCTTCCCTTTATGGCCCCTAACTTCCCAAATTAACACCAACATGAATACCGATAATAAGTTCATCCATGTTTATCTTCAATCAGTTAATATAACCAAATTTAGTCGAAGTAAAGGCTTATACTATCCCTATTTAGTATTAACAAACCCATCCCAACCTAATTCAGTGATTGAGCTTCTCTAGAACTCGACTAAAATCAATACCAAAAATCTGCCAGACCTGCAACAAATTGCCGCCAATTTGTGAATTCAAAAGGTGGAAGAAGGTGCCCCTTATACAGACCGCGGGTGCAAATGACATGTGTATCCCTACCCCTATTAGGAACTTAGTAAACCTCAAACTAATTTGAGGAAAGAATTCTATATTAGGAAGAAAACCTAATTTGGGCAGAATTCCTTGTTAGGAAGAGTTTTGTTTTAGGTAACACTCTTAGTTTAGGAAATAGATTCCTAATAGAAGACCTTGTCGGCTGAGTACGATGAAGTCTGTAAATAGGGAAGTCTGGTTTTTAACTAAACATACACATACCTAGAGAAAGCTTGTAGACAAATACCTGTGTTATTGACAAAGACAAGCTTTAGCAAACAATTTAGGGTTAACTACTGTTTAGAGAGACTGTGAGTGTAACAAAGTGAGTATTGTAAATCGTTTTCTTGTTCATAATGTAGAGAAGATATGTTTCTTCGAATTACTACTTTGTGTTCTGTTTTCTAAGTTTCTGTCTATTATTATTCTGAATTTCGCCTTTATAATAGTAATTACCAAACTATAGAGATCATACGTACCAGCAAATAGCCATGGGGCGTCTCTTATCAATTGGGTGCCTTTATCAATTTTTCGAGCCGATTTCTCCAAAAACGTTTATTGCCCAAAAATACCTACAAACACATAAAACGCCAAAATAAGTACAAAAATGGGTACTAACAATATAGAAAATCGAGAACAAAATAGACACATATATGCGTCTGATATACCGGTCTGACTAATATAAACTCAGCTGGCATATACAAGGGAACCAGTGGTCGGTAATCCTAACTGTAGAACAACTCAGCTGGCATATACAAGGGAACCAGTGGTCGATTTTATTGAAAAGGCCTCAATGAGATATGGCGAAACTACTATGTTATTTCCAAAACCTGAGCTCTATGCTTTTATGAATGGACTCTACAACCAAGATGCTTCCATCCAAGATACTTTTATGGGTTCCTCAACTCCTACAACCAAGATGCTTTCATCCAATTAGACGGTTAGTGTTATCTTTAATTGGCACAAGTTTCTAGGCTCTGGAGTGCAATAATGCAACTAAAAAGTTTCTCCCATACTCTCAAACTTAAATCTAACATTGTACTCAATGTTTTAAATTAAGATAAAATTAAAAGCATGAACAAAGAGAAACTGTTACCACTTGAAGAAAAAGAGTCAAGGAATGATATTACCGTGTAGCATGAGCATGGGTTACCTCCCAAGAAGTGCTAAGTTTACAGTCTTCAGCCAGACATAAGTACCACAAAATGGCTAATTACCTTTCACATCGTATATCAAGATTCGAAACAACTGTGGGTCATCAAAACCAAACAAAACTTCCATTAATATGAGACAATTGCACATGATCAGAAAAATGAACAAACGGAGCACAACCTTATCGAAAGTTTCTTGCAAGATAACTAGATCTTTCTGGGCTTCATATGAGTGTCTTGAAAAACAGATTCATCCGAACAACGAGTTTTTAATATATGGATTTCCTCCTGGATAGTACCTATTAGGGGGATCAGGTTGTGGAGTCTGAAGAGACCCAAGTAATACCTCATATGCATGAATTTCCGGATCCTGTAAGACCTTTAACTATGGCATGAATTTCCGGATCCTCAGAGTATTTAAAATAATCAAGAGATTCTTCTAGTTCTCTATCCCTAACTTAGGGTCATCATTACTCTCAGAAAGACCTAGCACTATTTCCTGAATTTCTAGGTCTGTAGAGTCCTTAAAATATTCGATAGATTCCTCTAGTTCTAAAGTTTGGTCATCTATCTGACCTAAGAGAATTGTCTCATCAAATTCATCTAAAGAATCAAAAAATAAAGTGTCGTCCCAATCATCCTGAACTAGATCCTGAACTAAAGTGCTAATCATATTCACTTCCTATAAATCATCAGAAGGTTGTCTAGTAACATTAAAGACATTTAGTTCAGTGATCATATTACCAAAGGATATGTTCATAAGTCCGGTCCTACAGTTGATGACGGCGTTAGCTGTGGCTAAAAATGGGCGACCTAAAATCACCAGTATTTGAGTACAAGGATCCTGAACGGGTTGAGTATCTATAACAACGAAATCCACTAGATAAATAAACTTGTGAACCTCAATCAGAACATCCTCTACGACACCACGAGTTACTTTGATAGACCTATCAGCTAACTGTAGGGTCATTTGAGTCGGTTTCAACTTACCAAGACCTAGCTGGTTGTATACATGATATGGAAGTAAGTTAACACTAGCTCATATTATGTGACATAAAAAAAAATTCTAAATTGGGAGTTTCTAAGCAATCACAAACAAGGCTGACTTAACCAAATCAAACATATTGATTTCTAGCAAAAAAAAAGTATGATGGCTCCAGTTAGATTGTCGCTAGACCAGCTTCTAATATTCCCAAAGGCAATTTGTTATAATTTCAGCAAACCTCTCTGGAATCGATCTGAATTAAAGTAAGTTACATAGAGACAAGGGAAGCTCAATGGAGCTCTGATACCCAGGCCTCACCAGAAAAAATTTCCTTGGGTTACAAGGAAGCTCGCTGAACTTACAGTAATCATCATGAACTTCGAGTTAAGCTTAATATAACAACCAATATGTCTTTTGAACGACTTTCCTATTAAGCTTGTTACCCTATCGGTCTCGTTCTAGTCAAAAATTTAAAGCATAGGTTCGCGTAGGTTACGTGTTCCTAAGGAGGGAAAGAAGGAAACGGCGATGAAATCCGAGTCCTTATCTTAATTTGGCCAGGCCTTGCCCTTTACTAGAAATTAAAAACCGTATTCAATTCCTCAACATATATGCATACGAAGGAAGACAGTAAACCCGCTGACAAGAGATTTACGGGTGTTTAGAAAAACTTACCTCCCGTTTCAGACGGGGGATGAATCGGTTGTAGTCGACTCAGGCCACCGACTCCTATGTCAGTGTACGAACCCGAGGGGCCGTAACAGTATCATAACTATCTTCATTCTCTGCAAACATTTTATATTTAAGACTACCCTTCTGTAGGGTTTAAAAATAAAAATAATCTCCAAGAATGTCCAAAGTGTCTAAAAAGTCCAAAAAGAAAAGAAAAATTATAAAACTAAAAATAAACCCTAACACAGTTTTTAAAAAGATAAATAGATAAAACCCTAAAAAAACAAAAAAAAATATATAAAAAAGTATAATTCTTTGTCTTTTTCTCGTTTCTTTTCGCTTTGTATTTAACTCAAAGGCTTTAGTTAATCACCAATATCTTGGTCTCAGCTTTCTTTTCGATCCAATATTCAAAACCTGTAATCAAAAGACAAACACCCAAGAAAATGTAAAATAGAACAAAAGAATAAAAACCTAAGAAATAAAAATAAATCTAAAATCTAACTTAGAAACAAGTCCGCATCGGCGACACCAAAAATTGATGTAGTTTTTCAAAGTGGTAAGTAAAGTTCGTTTCTCTGACCTGTGAAGAATCGTTTTAGACTTAAATTAAAATGGAAACTCAAATAAAGTCGATTTCAAGATTGTAGAGAGAAATAAGATTATGGAATAATTTTTATGTGATTCAATATTAACAATTATGATGCAATTCATACATTCAATTGATTCTTAAATATTGCCAATAATAGATTTTCAAAAAACTAGTTGTTAATCTCAAGCATGGAACATCAAGAGGTCTAAGCTAAGCATGCACCATCAAGTGAAAACACAACGAGTTAATAAAAAATCATTATTTCAATTTTGATTCAATGCAAATAATCATAAAAAGAATTGTAGAAATTAATTAAATAGATATTACCACATATTTACTGGAAAAATAGTTTCCTCCGTCGCCTTCAGCAATGGGGTTAATCTCCTCATATTAATTACTTGCTCAAAATATTGGTTCATAGCTCAAAACTTGATTAAAAGAGAGAAAAAATATAAAGCAACGAGTTTGTAAGATATATAATTGTTACAGAACCCACTTTTAAAGAACCTGTTGTTAGAGAGAAACCATAACAGATATACTTGTTGGAAAATTGTTACAGATTTGGAAAAAGACGGTTTTTCTGGTCGTCTTCTTCCTCATTCTGCAGCGATGAAGAACTTCTTTGCAACCCTATTCCATGGCTCCGTTCTACCCCAAAGTATCGATTCCCTTTTTCTGAACCTCACCAGACATATATATACATCACATGACTCAAAAACACCGAGGAAATCTCTTATTTTCTCCCACGGTAAGTTACTGGAATATTTCATTTTTATCTTCATACGCGGCTACTGTTTATAGGAAACTCTTTCCTAAGATAGAGTAGAGTCTCGCAGATAATCAATCCTACCAAATTCATCATGCAATTTCCGTAAAATTCATCCACAAAATCCCAAGAATATCTGCCACCTCTGTTTTCTTAAAACCGAAGATATATCACCATTTTTTTCGAATCTGGACCACAAAGCTTCCCAGTTTATCCGTTGTACGCGTGTTCAGAGTTGTCAAAGCCTCCCTAATAATCCCATAGAATATCTTCCCTTTACGTCCCCTAACTTCCCAAATTAGAACCAACATGAATACCGATAATTAATAACTCCATCCCTGTTTATCTCCAATCAGTTAATCTAGCCAAATTTAGTCGAGGTACCAAAAATCTGCCAGACGCTGCAACAAATTTCCACCAATTTCTGAATTCAAAAGGTGGAAGAAGGTGCCCCTTATCCAGACCAGGGGTGCAAATAACCATGGGCGTCTCTTATCAATTCAGTGCCTTTATCAACTTTTCAAGTCGATTTCTCCAAAAACGTTTATTGCCCAAAAATACCTACACACACATAAAACACCAAAACAAGTACAAAAATGGGTACAAATCGAGATCAAAATAGACACATAAATGCGTCTATCATGCATATCTTGAGGATATTTTCGGTTATGGAAATTTCTTGGTGTCCAAACTACCTTGGTCTATAAATAGTGAAGTTTGTTCTTCTTACAAACTTATCCTGAGGCAGGCACTTCCTTTTGTAGTCACCGCTATAGCCGACTAATAGTATTACTTACAATACTATCTTGGAGAGGAGAGTAACCTAATTAGGCGAAATCTCTTACGTCCACTAGGTTAAAGACTTCTTTGGTATCAAGAAGCGTCTACTAGTACCGTTGGTGGGAAACTAGAATTGCATTGTCGTTCTAGTTTTCGGTTATTGATTTGATTGTCTAACATTTGTTAACTCCTGACTACACCTTCTTTGATTATTCTTGAGAGCCTTCTCTTCTGACATAAGGTCACTGTAGGATCAGAATCTCGCAACAATAATATCTTAGCGAAATTATCAACAACATAACACAACAGCGTCGCAGAACAATTTCAGAAATGATATAATAAACGACGTCAGCTAAAATCATGAGAAAGATGTAAGGATCCTGCAAAAATTAGAGAATTTGCGAGATTAAGATTTGTAAGGTTGCGAGAATGTTGCAAGTCTTATCCGAAAATGAAAGACAGATTAGCTGTCATCCATTATGCATTTCCCTATAAATAGTCGTTCAGTTGTAAAGGAAAGAGAGAGATCTTTTTTGAGTACGAAACAAGTAAATAGGAGAGAGAAAGTCTAGAGTAGAAGTCATTCTTGATTCTTTTATCTTTTCTTGTAAGAATATTCAAAGATTGATCAATAAAATTAAGATTGTAAATCTAAAAATGGGTTGAGTAATAATGAAATCATACGAGGGGTGTAGTGTAGGATTTCCTGCAACTACATAATGGCGCTAGAAACAGGGACATTGAAGATCGAAAGTTGAAGATTGTTGTTGAGATTGTTCAAATCAAGAAAGTGATTAAGTAAATCAGTGAATCAGTTAAAAGAAGAATGATTAGAATTAATGAAGATGACAAAAGATTGGAGTGTAATATGATAACAAAAACGATGGTTAATAAATTCCATGAAAACATCAATGGAAGAATACATAAACGAAATTTTGAAGGAAAGAAGGTTATGGCGGTAGAAAAGACATCACCCTTGAAAGATTGGGAAAAGAAAAAAATTACATTCATGGTGGCAGAAATACCAAAAGAAAATTTGAACCACACATTTCCATTGGTTGTTACAGTGCCTATCACGCGAAAAGAGAAGGAGACGACAACAAAATCCAAGGGAGAATGGATATTGAACAGAACTTTAATCGATACAGGAAGTTCAGTGGATACAATATTTTATCATGCATTCCGGGGAATGGGATTTAAAGATGAAGAAATGTCCAGTTCAACATATTTTGTTCACGGCTTTGGAAAATCCACAACAAAACCTAAAGGAGAAATAGTGGTACGAATTCCACTTGGAGAGATCGAGACATGTGTAACACTATGCGTGGTAAATATGGAATCACCGTATAATATGTTGTTAGGAAGACCACGGATACATGCGATAAAAGATGTAGTATCAACATTACATCAATGCATTAAATTCCCCACACCAAATGGAATAGGAGAAATCAGAGGAGATGTTGATAATGCGAAATTATGTCATCAAATCGAAGTAAAGCATTATGAAGAACAAGCAAAAAAGAAACAATTTCGCAGAAAGTTGGCAAAGGAAGCAAAGAAAGAAGAAGAATTTAGAGTATATATGATAAAGGCAAAAGAAGGCAAAGGAATACCCAGCGAAATTTCGGAGGAAGGAGAAGGACCAGTGAAAAAAATAAAATAACCAACAGCAATGGGAGAACCTAAACCCAGTTACACTGCCGCAGAACCAACAAAAGAAATAAATGTTGGGACTATAGAAGAACCTCTAATATTGAGAATTGGAACCAAAATGGATGTGGAAGAAGAAGAAAGAACTGTTAACCTGTTGCGAGAATATAAATATATTTTCTCAGGAAGGATGGATGAGATACCGGGAATATATCCATCAATTGCATGCCACAAGTTGGAGATTAAAAAAAATGTGAGACCATTTAAACAGAGAATAAGAAAAATTGCAACAAATTACCATTCCCAAATAGAAGAAGAACTACAGAAAATGCTTGATGCGAGAATCATAAGAAAAGATAAATACCCAGAATGGATAGCGAATATGGTCATTGTCCCAAAGAAAAACAAAGGAATCAGGATTTCCATAGATTTCACTGATTTAAATAAAGCTTGCCCCAAAGATAGTTTTCCGTTACCAGATATTCCTCAAATGGTGGAATCAGCAGCGGGAAATGATAGAGTATCGTCATTAGATGGGTACAAAGGGTATAACCAAATCCCTCTCGTTGAAGAAGATCAAGAACATACTTCTTTCTTTGCCCATAGAGTTTTATATTGTTACACGAAAATGCCATTTGGTTTGCGAAATGCGGGAGCGACATACCAAAGAATGGTAGAGAAGGTATTCACAAAATGGATACACAAAACATTAGAAGTATACGTGGATGACATGTTAGTAAAGAGTAAAGAAGCTAAAGACCATGTACAAAACCTGAGGGATATTTTCGAACAAATGCGGCAGTATAACATTAAATTGAATCCTGAGAAGTGTACTATTGGAGTTGCATCGGGAAAAATTTTAGGCTACATTGTATCAAAGGAAGGAATACAGGTTGATCCAGAAAAAGTGCAAACAGTTCGTGACATGCCAACACCAGCAACAATAAAAGATGTACAAAGTTGAATGGGCTTCTAGCTTCGCTGGGGAGATTCATTTCGCGATCATCAGACAAATGCAAATATTTTTTCGATATACTCAAGAAGGGTGCGAAATTTAAATGGACTGATGAATGTGAAAAAGCTTTTCAAGGGATCAAAGAACATCTTATGAATACAACTATTTTACAAAAAGCAGAATCAGGAGAAGAATTATTGATCTATCTTGCGACGACGTCGCATGCATTAAGTGTTGTGTTATTGCGAGTAGACGCAGGAGTGGAGAAACCCATTTATTACATTAGCAAAACTTTTAATACTGCCGAGAAGAATTACTCAAAGATTGAGAAGTTAATCTTAGCATTAGTTTATGCATCATTTAAGCTCCGCATATATTTTCAAGCGCACAAGATAAAGGTATTAACAAAAGTACCAATTGAATCAGTGATGAAGAATTCTAAAAGATCAGGAAGAGTGGAGAGATGGAATGCACAAGTAGGCCACTTTGATATTAAATATGAAATTTTTCTTCACCAAAATCACAAGTTGTTGCAGATTTCTTGGCAGAATTTCCTTTAGAAGAAGATGAAGCAGTAGAAGAAATGATGGATATAGAAGAAGAACACGGAGATCCAAAAGATTTATTAACAGAACCAAATAGATGGGAGATATTGGTAGATGGATCATCAAATGGAGAAGGAAATGGAGTTGGAATTGTTTTAATTTCGCTTTTCATTCAGATTGGAATTCACACCAATAATGAAACGAATATGAAGCTGTGATACATGCCTTAAAATTCGCAATAGAAATGAAACTAGAAAATGCCAGGATCACTAGTGATTCGCAGCTAGTTATTCGCCAAATAAAGGGAGAGTATACTACAAATGAACCATCCTTGAAGAAATACAAGAAGCTCGTTGAAGAATTGTCAGCGAAAATCCCAAAAATAAAATGGAGGCACATTTCAAGAAAGGATAACAGACTCGCAGACGCTTTTGCTTTCATCTCAAGCATGATGACAGATCCAACTGCGAGATGCATAAAAATACAAACACTTCTGTCACCATCAATCAATAAAAGAAGAAGAAGTGGATGATGATAATAGACAATGAAAGAAGAACAAACGAACAATATCGCAGACTGGAGAATGGAACTTCATGCATATTTGGCGAAAGGAGAAACACCAAGAAATAGATTGGAAACACACAAGTTAAAAAGCCGCCAACGAATTATGAATTAAGAGATGGGTGCTATACCGAAAATCCTTTAACGGACCTCACTCAGATGTTTGACACGAGAGGAAGGAGAAAAAGTGCTAAAAATGTTACATAGTGGGGATGCTGGCAATCATAGCGGGGGAAGATCTTTGGCACATAGAGCAAAAATGCAAGGCTATTACTGGCCATACATGCACGAAGATGCAAAACAAATATCAAGACGTTGCGAAGATTGTCAGCGGCATGGAAAGAAAATACATGCACCTGGAGCACCATATCATCTTCAACCAGTGTGTGGCCTTTTGGAAAGTGGGGCTTAGATATTGTGGGGCCATTTTTACCAGGTTCTGGACAAAGAAGATATTTAATAGTCGCAACAGATTATTTCACAAAATGGACAGAAGTGAAGGCAGTACAACATATTCGCGACAAAGATATCTTTACATTCATATTCGAAAATATCATTTGCAGATTCGGAATTCCTGCGCAGTTGGTATCTGATAATGGGAAACAATTTGAAGGACAGAATATAGAAATGCTACTTAATGCATTCAAGATAAAATGTGGAAAGTCTACTCCTTTGTATCCACAAGCTAATGGGCAGGTAGAAGCAACAAACAAAAAATTGCAGATATATTAAAGAAGAAATTGGAAGGACATCACAGAGCATGGTGCGAACAAGTACATAATGCAGTATGGGCTTATAATACAACTAGAAGAGAAGCTACTGGAATGTCACCTTTTTGTTTAACATACGGAGTTGAAGCGGTGTTACCAAACAACAAAAGAGAAGCTTGGGAGAAAAATCTTAGTGCGGGTTTGATCTTAAATAAACTTGATGAATTAGAAGAAGAAGAGAAAAAGCTTTACAACATATGGAGAATTATCAGCGAAGATTAGCCCGAGAATATAATAAACGTGTCAAAGTACGCGAATTCCAACCAGGAGATTTAGTTCTGAGAGACACCAATATATCAGCGAGAAAATGGTGGAAAATTAGCGAAAAAATGGGATGGACCTTACATCATTAAGGAGATAGTTGGAACAGGAGCTTATAGATTAATGGATCCAGAAGGAAGATGTTGGTCATAGACTTGAGAGACCATGGAACAGGTTGTACTTAAAAAGATATTATCCGTAAGAAGCTTTGAGAAGTTATGGATTCTGAAAGAATAATTGCAAGATTATTCATATCAAAACAAGATCATGATGTGCGAAATTTTCGCAGAGATAATCACAGAACAATGACATAAAAGAAAGGGGAACCTTTATGGCGTACACCCTAGTTCGCGAATAAAATTTCGCAAGAGGCAAATGTAAGACCTAAAGTACGTCATATTAGGGGGTACCTGTTGCATGGCTCAGGGAAAGGCTACACCGCCACCGGAACCTGAGTCATGGAGATTTGGGGTCAATAAAGCCCATCCGGGAGAGGCACCTTGGATTCTCAGCTTAAGCATATGACTTGGTTGGGCGACTAAGGTAATAAGGACTCTCCCAAGGAGTGCAGATCTGATCAAGGCGCCGAGGTACACGGTTGAGTCAAGAGTGCCAGGGACGTTTGAAGCGTACCTTGCCATTCTTGACAAGTCTTGGCTTATACTGCACTCGGCCTGAAGAAAACCCCACTTAGGGTGCAGTCTCGTAACCATAAGCCCTATAGGTAAAAGGGATAAGAGGCTGCGAAAACAACTGGTTGTTGTTAAGACTGGATGGGAGGAGCTAACCTTGTATGGTAGAAGTACGCCTCCTTGAAGGGGCAACCAGGGGGAATAAGGGCGGCACCCTCCATTAGGGAGCTGATAAGTGTCTTAAGACGCAAATGTCATGAGGCTTTTTTCGCAAGGATTAAGGCTTGTCATATTTGTGCAACAATCCTGAAGAATAATACAAAAGAAAAAGATAAGACGAGATCAATGGGTTTTCGCATGAAAGTGCGAAGACGTCCTGCGATTTCGTCGCAAGACGGCAATGTCATGGGGCTTTATTTTCGCAAGAATATTTAGGCCTGTCATATTGTCGCAACATTCCTGAAGAGGCCATAATACAAAAGAAAAAGTTAAGGCAAGATCAATGGGTTTTTGCATGAAAGTGCAAGGACGTCCTGCGATTTTGTCGCAATGACAAGAGGTGGCATAATAAGACCTTTAATTAGGAAGGCAAAATAAGACCACATGATAAAACAAAATATTTATAAGTATTCGTAACAGATTATTTTTTGCAAGAAAGATAATGAGAGGCAAGTATGGGAATCAATAAACAAGAAGCATTATCTTTCTCATCAACAAAATACTAAAAGGAAAATTGATTCCAAAGTTGGTTGATTCGCAAAAGTGATAAAATAAGACAATTCAAGAAGATAAAACTAGATAAGAAGCTCAAGCTTCAGTATTAATTCCAGTAGCAGGAGATAACAGACGTTCTTCGCCAATGTTCTCATTATCGCAAGCCTCTCCTTCATTTCGGTTCTGATCTTCGCCTTGACTAGCACCTTGATTATCGCCAGCAATTACTTCTTCAGGAGATTTCTTTCTCATTTTGATTAACACCAGCAGATGCTTCTTAGAAGGAATTTCTTCTTCACTTCCAAGAATTCCTCTGCACCACTTTCATAATCATAATCACTATCAGCAGGACGAGAACTTCATCATCATCTACTTCTAAAGGTTCAATTGATGTAGGAGGAAGAGATTTGGACAATAATATCATTTACAAGGACTTCAGCCCGGAGATGAACTTGACGAAGAAGAGCTCTCTGATGATTCCTATCTTGAATATCCTTAAAATAAGCAAGATAATCAAGTCTTCTTTCTGCTCGGTCGCGAGAACCAGTAAGGGCAGAGACAGCAATGCATTTTCTTTGCGAATTTTGGCATATTTAGCCTCCAAAAATGGAGGAATGAAGATTCTTCTCAGACTCTGCGAAAGATAGAATACAAAATTTCATTATAAGATGAAGAATCAGAAAGATATGACAAAGAAAAGATAGTTAAGGCAGTCAAACTATTATGACTACCTTCCTTTTGCGAAATAAGGTGTTGAATCAAGGACAGACAACTATTCTCCCAACGGTCCATTGCGTCATCAAATTTATCTCCAACTAAACCTTTAAGTCGAGACTGAAGATTTTTCTCTTTAGAAATAAGAAAGGCATTTTTCTTCGCAAGAGAAGAATAAGATTCTTCTAATTTGGAATATTGTTCTTTAAGTTGATTCGCCTTTACACTTAAAGCTATCTACCTTGAATGAGTGTATCTCTTTCAGCGATAGATGACTCTGTTACTTCTTTAAGTTCATTTCTCAAAGAGCGAAGAGATTGCTCTTGGTCATCACATACTTTCTGAAGAATGCTAAGTTGTTGCGAAGATATCGCCATCTTGTTTAAATAAGTTCGCTTCTCTTGAGATAAGGTTTTATTCTCATCTGATAAAGTTTCCATCCCTAAATTAGCTTTAGTTAAAGAATAAGAAAGGCGAGATACTTCATTACTTAATAAATCTTGTCTGAACTAATTGGGTATTTTCATTGGTAAGATTATTTATATGATCAAGAGAATATGAATAGAGGTTATCTAATTGGTTATATTGATCCATCAAAATTTCTTTATCAACACGGGCTTCTTCAACAGCAGATTCAAATTGATATCTCTCCATTATTCGTTTCTGGTTTAAGCTTAACATGCGAAAGAGGGATTTCAAGGATAATTAAATATGGGAAGGATAAAACCATTAAAAAGGCAAATTGAAGACAGATAAGAAAATCATACCTCTCAATTCATCATTCTTCTTGCGAAGATTGTCACGATCCAACAAAACATTCTGAAGCTTTTGATTTTCGAGACGAAGAGCATTACACTCTTTTTCCAAAGCTGTCTGCGAAGCAGCTCTGTCAGAACCTAAATGCTTGCTCAGAATTTCGCAAACATTAGACTTGATAGGATCAATAGAAGACTTCTTCCATCATCCAGGACTTCAGATAAAACTTTGAAAGCAATATCTATTCCTTCCACGGTTTCTTTCGAAAGAGGAAGAGACTCAGGTAGAGAACTGGCAGATAGAAGGTTGAGAAACATTCTCAATAGGAAGAGAAGAAGTTTCATTCATAGAAGGATCAACAAGGGGGTTTCAATCATTGAAAGGTCAGCTGAAGAAATGAAGTCTGAGGCAGCTTTTTCGCGAATTGGAGATAAAGGTTTATCTTGCGAAGATGTCGCAGGAGATTTAGAAGAGATGAGTAAGTGGAATGGAACGAAGTTGGAACAGTTTTAAGGTGGCGAGATTTCTTGAGAGGTTTATTGACATCCTTATCACCCTGCGAATTACAATCCAGATAAGAAACAGAGGCAACAATATTGTTATTAGAAAAGGATAGTGTTTCTTACTACCTTCTCATTCGCAGACTTTCTTTTATGCGCAACAACCTTATGCTGCGATTTGGGAATATTAGGGTTCTGAACTGTAAATTTAGTATTTGAGGCGCTTTTGCTGAAATAACAAGAGTATGGGAATCACATAAACAACATCAAATAAGGCAATAAACAAGATCAATTTTAGATATATTAAAGAAGAAAAAAGAAAAGTAACCTTAATGAATCCATGGAAAACATTAGCAGGAAGATTATCTCGAAGAAAATTAGGAACGATGAAGATCTGCAGAAGAAATAGTATGAAGATGAAAAAGAACTTAAAAAGATTGAAGAAGAAAGAAGAAAAGTTGCAATAACGGAATTTGCAGAAGAACGATGAAGTTGCTTATATTGCAACAATAATATCTTAGCGAAATTATCAACAACATAACACAACAGCGTCGCAGAACAATTTCAGAAATGATATAATAAACGACGTCAGCTAAAATCATGAGAAAGATGTAAGGATCCTGCGTAAATTAGAGAATTTGCGAGATTAAGATTTGTAAGGTTGCGAGAATGTCGCAAGTCTTTTCCGAAAATGAAAGACAGATTAGATGTCATCCATTATGTATTTCCCTATAAATAGTCGTTCGGTTGTAAAAGAAAGAGAGAGATCTTTTTTTAGTAAGAAACAAGTAAACAGGAGAGAAAAAGTCTATAGCAGAAGTCATTCTTGATTCTTTTATCTTTTCTTGTAAGAATATTCAAAGATTGATCAATAAAATTAAGAGTGTAAATCTAAAAATGGGTTGAGTAATAATGAAATCATATGAGGGGTGTAGTATAGGATTTCCTGCAACTACAGTCACTCAAACTAGATCAACGGATCAGCGGTAGTTCAGATATGATTTTAGCTATGATGTTGACTTGTGATCATCCATTGTTAACAAACTCCGTCCTGTGAGTGATCGATCATAAGTTGGAATCAAGTTTTATTGTGCAGGTATAGAAGAAGACTATTGAAAATGGAAAACAATAATATTTTCTTATTGTTTTTGTATCTTTGTGATTTGCTTCGTGCAAAGAATTGATCGGCTGGGATCCGACTACATCTCGTTTATCTTTGATAGACGATTGATTAGCTAGTCGTTTTAAATCGACAAGCTATTATTTGGTGGTACTCTTTAGTATCTGAATCTGATAGTTTTGTTTGACTTGATATGGTTAATTTGTTAATCCAGATCTTCAAAAATCTAATCCAACAAAAAAGTTAATTTTATTGATTTAAATATAAGAGCATTTGTCAGGACTCAACTAGAATATTTCTGATTAACTTCTTGATATAAGAAGAGTGGTTACCAAACAGATTAGTCATTTACTGTTTGGAAGACGATCAAAAGGTTTGAGTGCTTGAAGTCTTCACATCATCTGGAACAACTTAAGATAATGGACTCTATCTTAGTATTAACGTGTGTTGGCCAGATTAGTTGTAGGCGCGGGGATACTGAAGAAACTAGGTAACTATGGATAGTTTACTTGATCAAAACTATACGAAGTTGGGAGTGGTATTTGTATGACGTCTTAATTCTGAGAGTATTCAAAATTGTACTAGGTCCCGGGGTTTTTCTGCATTTGCGGTTTCCTCGTTAACAAAATCTTGTTGTGTGCTTTTACTTTCCGCAATTATAATTATTGTTTTAGTTATAATTAAAAGTAAATACACTATATGTTATTCCAACACTTGGGTTGATCCCTATAGTTGTGTTCGGTGTCGAATTAAAATTATACGCCAAGTGTATACCTTGTGATTTGCTATCTTCTTACCAGTCTCTGTCTATATTAGATCATGCAAAGTATCAAATTGATATGTTGATATCTAAATATTGTGGTGTACTTGGTACCCTCGTCATTTCAATATTAATATTTATAATCCTATAAATTAAATTTCAATTACTTTCGAAATATTAAAAAACAACAACATGGATGTCTTATAAAAAGATCGTCCATGCACTACAAGGGGCAGAACTAGTAAATATATAAGTCTAATGCTACTAAGGTCACTATTGTGCCACTTGGAAAAATAAATAGGTAAACTGTAAATAAGTTATGTGATTAATTTAATATCAACAATATATGTGTTATGCAATAGCAAACATTCGGGATGGTGGTTATACTATTTGCTTTAGAGATTGTATATTCGGGGAAATCTAGAGAGCAAAGAATAAGCTTCACTTTGAGCATATGCCATAATAAGTGGTGCATCTTAGTTGGTTCAATCTTTATTTTCAGTTGGATGACTCTACTGACTTGCATATTGCTCAAGCTTCTAGCAGTATTGCAGTTCAAAATGACATTAAAAATTGGAATCCTCCTCCTCCAGAAACTACTGTCAAGGTTAATGTTGATGCAATAATTCACATAGGTAAATTTGTTGTTGCTACCTTCATAAGATATCCCAATGGTAGTCCAGTTTTTGTTTCAACGTCTATCTTCAACTGTGATCTTCCTCAAGTGGAAGAGGCGGACGATTTCTACTTGACTATTACGTTGGTGATGTGTGGAGTGACCCTTTCATGTTATATTTATCATAGAGGCTAGTGGTTTCTTCTTCAAATGGAAGAGGGTGATGGTTTCTCCCTGACTACTACATTGTGAAATGACGAGGGTACCAAGTACACCATAATCTTTTCGATATAAACCTATTGAAGACACGCCTTGCGTAATCTAATCGGGTATATTAATTAAATATCCTTAGTTTTGACACCCAACAAGTATACCTTTATACAACAATAAATATACCCCTATCATTTGAAAACCTTATCCATTAAAAACTAGAATACTTTAATACCCTCACTTGTAATATTATTTTTCATTTAGAAACATTATCCCTTAATAAATTTCTTTCTCTAATACTTGACAGCCACCACCACCAACACTGCCACCCCACCACTCCTCCACCACCACTTTACTAACTACAACCACCATAAATATTCCACCATCACCACTGATATTCCACCACCACCATCATTGAAGATGTTGTCACCGCTGTTGTCGCCGCCATCGTCGTCGCCGCCACCACCACCACCACCGTCATCAAAATTAGGTGTCAACAACTGAAGTTGATCCAAAAATCAAACGTTCAAAAATAACTTTACTAACTAATATTCAATTTTTTCTTTTTTTGCGTCAACAATCGAAGTTGATCCCAGTGAATGGAGTCAACAACCAAAGTTGGTACAAAAAGGTGGAACCCAGGAACAATGTTTCCAGAATATAGTGTCAAATACGAGTCTGTTTACTGTAAAAACCAATAAACCTGCAAACTGACATATCCTTAAGAAACACAAGAGTAACAAAAATTTATGCAACAACCATCTATGATACAAAAAAACGAAATGATCGACATATAAGAATGAGTGAACTTGGCGTGAGTCGAACACGCATCATCCGACTTGAAGTCAGTCATGCTACCATTGCACCACAAATTCAACATTCGAAGAACTTTACATCTATAAGATCCAAAGACACAACCAGTACCATTAGTCAAACAACAATAAACAAACACAAACCAACAAGAAATTAAGCTAATTTTTTTAACAAACATGATTTAAACTACAAACATGACTATATTAATCCAAGGAAATGCTGTCAACAATAGGAGTCAAGTAGTTGATCCCATAGAAAATGTTGTCAACAACAAGAGTTGATCCCATAAATGGGATCAATAACAGTAGTTGATCCATAAAAATGGCGTCAACAACAATAGTTGATCCCATAAAAACTGAAGTCCAGAGATCTTTCGACCTTGGAAGTTAATACTGAAGAGCCATACCTGTAAAATGGATCCAGGACAGTATTGGCAGCATTTTCATGTATCACAACAACAATAACAACTTGAGATATTTTGGGGTTACAAGCCTGGTTTAAATGATCAAAGGTATAATGAATAAATCAAACCTAAAAAAACAAAAAATAAAACTATAACAAGACAACACCACCACCACAATCTCCACCACCAAAGTACCACCAACCCCAGTAGCATCGCCAACACCACTGTATTTATTACCACAAAGACAACTATCCACACAACGCCACCGCTATCGTCGCCGCCACCATTACCACCACAGGATTTTTCATACAATGATACATACAACTACTACTGAAATGCAATAATTTTCAAATTTAGTAAATTTATGTATTACGACCGTTCAATCTTTACTAACTCAGTTACATCATAAGAATACATCCAAGACTCAAATACATCTCGAGATTCCTAAGGTTTTTGATACAAACCTGATCCATTGCGCTCTCTCTGGAATCGTTTTTGTTTGATCTTGAAATTACCAGAGATCGAAACCTAAAATCACATCTCTCGATCGCCTAAATCTTTAGCTGATATCCAAATCACCAATAACATGAGAAGAAGAAGGGGAAAGGAAGAAAAATAAGATGAACTTCTTTTGCTGATAATGCTTCAAATGATCGATGTTTCTCTCTCTCAATCGAAAATCGATTCTCTCAAATCCCTTCTGTTGGTGGTGCTGGTGGTGACGGAGATGGTGGTGGAGGGTTTCGGTTTTCTCTAAATGTTTAGATCTGTAGATGGATAAGGAGTACAAGAATAAGAACGAAGAATAAAAACGCAAGGGTAAATGTGGAAAGAATAAAAAATGTTAACGGATCCAAAGAGGCCTATAGATGGAGAGGGGTATATTTGTTGTGTCATAAGGGTATTTGTGAAGCCCATGAAAAGGATGGAAAATTATATAATTACCACAATATAATATAGACAAATACTGACAAGAAGATAGCAACCACAAGATGTCCACTTGGTTATAATATAAGTTCCAGACGAACCAACTATGGGATCAAACCAAGTGTTTCATTAACCTACAAGTGTATTTACTTTAATTATAACTAAAACAATAATTATAATTGCGGAAAGAAAAGTAAATCGTACGACACAAGATTTTGTTAAAGAGGAAACCGCAAATGCAGAAAACCACGGGGACCTAGTCCAGTTCTGAATACTATCAGAATTAAGCCGCTAGACAAAGAATACTACCAACTTCGTATAGTTGAGACCAAATAAATTAACTCCAAGTTACCTAGTTCCTTCAGTACCCATGCACTTACTACCAATCTGGTCAACACACGTGAATCTTAAGATAAAGTCCACTATCTTAAGTTGCTTCAGCCGCTATAGTGAAGATTTCTAGCACTCAACTTCTTTAGATTGTATTCCGAAAAAGTAAAGCACTAATCTATATTTGGTAACCGCTCAATCAATCTGAAGAACTAAATCAGAGATATTTTTGAGTTATAAAAATATAAACTCTTTTTTATCGGTTTAGATCAATCAAAATCTAAACGAGATAATCAAATCTTAGTTTACAATCTATCAGATTCGGATCCTGAAGAGAACCACCAAATGATAAATCATCGATCTACACAATAAGTTATGCAAGTATATCAAAGAGAAACTAACGTTGATCCCAGTCAATAAAATGTGCACGAAGTATAATCATAAAGATTGGAATACCAATAAGAAAATCTTATTGTCTTCAAATCTTCGGTATTCAATGTATCTGCACAAATAATTTGATTACCTTATGATTAATCATGAACAAATCAAAGTATGTTAACAATCAATGATCACAAGCCTATCTTCAGATTTAAGAAACAAATCTGAACTTTGTCGATCCTTGATCTAGTTCGAGTGATCTTATATCAGAATACAAAGATCACAGAATAAACAAACTAGGTGCAATCAAGGTTCAACTACTGTTAGTCAATCAAATCAATAGTCGAACACTAAAAGAAAAATACGATTCAACGATACTTCTAGACGCTTGTTGATCCCACAAAAGTCTTTAAATGAACCGGACGCAAGAGATCTCGCTAATTAGGTTACTCTCTTCTCAAGTGAGTATTATGAATAATACTACTAGTCAGCTTCCCACACTGACTACAAAATGAAGTGCGTGTGTTTAGGATGAGTTTGTATGAAGAAAAACTTCATTATTTATAGACCATGTAATTTCCAAATCCGAAAATATCAAAAGATATGTATAAATACGAATTTTAGGTTTTGTCTAATTCCAACTAATATACCGAAATCTCTCATGGATAACAACTCAATATTAGCTAGCACACAAGTACACTTTACTGATTATCCATAGATATTATTTAATGATTGGGAAATTAAAGACATATCAATTCGGAAATCAAATACAAGATTTTCAAATATTCTGGTTTGTGATCTCACCTTGAGTATCAAGGAATATAATAACACATGTTCAAATACACACAATGTCGATATTGTGAACTTTCCTAAATAGAAACTCATATTCCAAAATCTATGTAAACCCTAAATTATATATACAGAAACCAGAAATACAATTTCTATTAGGGATTGGTCCTACAAGAGATCCCCCAAGGTACAGATCGGTCTTGCTAAAGACCCCCAAGTAGGGATTAATCCAGCAAAATATCTGTGAGATTCCTTTCAACTACGAAACAAGTTTCGCAAGTCTACTTCCTTAAACTCATGTAGTTAAACATAGTTTTCTAGGCATGCAATCAACCCAAAACTCAACAAACAATCTAGTAACAGATTATAAATATAGTGTTATGTTGTATATATGAAGCTCAAAAAGTAATGTTATACTTCATATTCCAATATAGCAAAGTCGTAGTCAAAACTTGCATAGTTGCATACTCTTACTTGACTTTTTGATCATACTATAATGATCAAGTCATCACTACTAGACATGCATATATACATATAACCTTGTATGTTGTGTTTTCAATATAAACGACTTGAAAGCTAACGTAAATAGAAATGGAAACAAGTCAAGTCTATATTACTAATCTCGAACAGAAGGATAATGTGTTCGTTGATGTTGATACATCTTCAACTTCTCCAGAGTAACACGACTTTGTCTCAACATTTCTAGCAGACTTCATAGTGTAACCTAATGAAGTTGACTCTAGTAATCTAATCAAGCAGCCCCGAGTTTTGGAGCTAAAATATGACAACCAAACTTAACATACAAACGCTTGGCGGGGTCAATCGAGTAATTCTCTTACACATTGGAAATAAGTGGAGAGTATTTTTCAGCCTCTCAGCACGTAGATTATATACGAGTGGAAATCTAACCATCATGTAGCCGCCAAGCTTTGATGCCATGCAAGATGTTTGCGCTTACAACTCAAAACCAATTGACAATATGAGTGGAGTGGCCTTTTCATGTTATATTGTTGATTTGTGTCATTTGTGCACAAATTAATTCAGGTATTTCCCATTAATGCTAACTAGTAATATAGCAGTAGTAAGGATCTTTCCCACAAGGAACTACGGAATTGTTATTTGTTCTCAACTTCTTATATAACCAAAGTGGGGATTGTGATGAATTAAACTAAACAATACTAATGAAATAAAACCAAGTAAATAAAGTGTGTGATCAAAGGGAATAAAATAATGGATGGAGGTTTCATCCACCATCACTAAACATGCTCGTCAATCGATTCGAGTTAACGTTCAATCCTTCTCGTAACAATAAACCTTAAGCATCCTATCGCAGGTTTACTCCGTTCAAAATTCCTTGTATCATCAAATACGCAACAATCACTATTTGAATCCTTCTCAATAAATAAATTCCGCAAGGTCCACTCAATTTTAACCTAATGAAAGCAATAGTCTTTGTGACTGTAGTTGCAGGAAATCCTACACTACACTCTTCATGTGATTTCATTATTAATCAACTCATTTTAGGTTTATATTCTTAATTTTATTGATTAATCTTTGGATGTTCTTACAAGAGAAGATAAAGGACTCAAGAATAATCTCTACTCTAAACTTTCTCTCTCCTATTTACTTGTTTCTCAAAAAAGATCTCCCTTCTCTTTACCACTCGAACGACTATTTATAAGGAAATACGTAGTGGATGACAGCTAATTTATCCCTTATTTTCGGGTATGGTTTGCGACATTCTCGCAACCTTACAGATGTTAATTTCGCAAACTCTCTAATTTTCGTAGGATTATCATATCTTTCTCGTGATTTTAGCTGACGTCATTTATTTTATCATTTCTGAAATTGTTCTGCGACGCTGTTGTATTGTGTCACTGATAATTTCGCTGAAACATTGTCATTGCGAGATTCTGATCCTACATCTTGCCTCTTCTCATATCTTCTTTGCAAAGTAGAGAATGACGTGAGAAATGCCGCAGCTGTTCATCTTTTCATATTCTACATTTATCACACGTACTCTCTTTTCCATTTATTTCTTGACACGTCTTCTGTAACCGCTACTTTTCAACCGTTCACGTCTTTTCGTCTTAATGGTGTTTATTTCTTCGAGTAAAAAATCTCCTTTATATACTCTTCTTACCCCCTTTTTCCACTTTTATTTTTTACTTTCTCTTCTATTTTTATTCTCTGCAACTCTGTTATCCTTCTGTAAATTCTGCTTTTGTAATTTTTTCTCCCTTCAATCCTTTTACTTTACATACATTCCCATACTCTATATTCAAACATGGATCCAAGTGGTCATAGATATGAGAAGAATTTACAAGATGTCCAAAAAGATCTTGCTGATAAAAGTTTCACACTCTCCACCATTCCTGGTGAGAATGCCAAATCAATTCTTTCTGTCAAGCTTTTTTCTGATCAATATTGTGATGATCAATCAATCATAATTTTGCAAGGTCAGATTCTCGCAGGTCTCCCTATTCCTCTTTATAACCCAGATCTTCCTTTATTTTATGAAATTCTCGCTCATTCGGGATTTTCGCGAGCCATCTTCCAACTGAATGGGGATTGCATCCATCTGATACTAGAGTTCGCTAATCGTGGTGCTGGTAGAGGATCTATGTACTCCAAAGAACTTAGGGATCCTAAATTCGCAAACCTAGAGATAGTTGCTGAGAAATATACAGTCGAATTTCTTTGAGAACTATGAACTTATCTCCATGAAGAAAGAGAATACTCGTTGGGGTATTCGCTTAAAAAGGAAAGATAACATTGATGAAGCCAAAATTCTTATACAAGATATTGATTGGAATTCTGGTAAAAACACAACTCCTCGCCAATCCAAAGATGATAAATGGTGTGTTTTTCCTTTAATGCTAAAAGGACCCTACATTGCTGGGTCAAATATTCTTCCTGCGAATCTCGTTGCTTATCAACCTTGGGTTTTCTCTTGGCCTGAGAAGGAGAAAGAGGTATGTTTTCCCCTTTAACTCATTTTATATTTCTTTATTGATTTTTTCTATTCTGTTCGCTAACTCTTGCGACATTCCGCAGATCCAAAAACTGAAAGATAGTTATAACAGGACTGGGAAATCTAGTACTCTGTTAGCTCTTCGCTCATACACAGATGAGGTAAGAAATTTTCTCTTATGATTTTAAATAGTACTGTTACTTCCATGCTTCCATTTCTTATTTCTATCTGTGTGTGAAGATTATTGCTGAAGTAGAAGAATCTGCTGATGTTGCGAAGATTGGTGATAAAGGTAAAGGTGCTCTTCGCAGGAAAAATCAACTGGTCCTCCTCCAAAGAAAAGGAAAGTTCGTTCTTCTTCCCTTCAAATATTCCTCCTCACGAAAATTTGAAAGTGATAAGGGTGATGAGGACAACGATGATATTGCTGCAAGTGAAGATTCTCCACCTGAATCTTCTATGGCTAAGTTTCTGGCCTCTTTTCTGATTCTCTACAAGGAATGGGAGATAGCCAATTCGCAATACCTGCAAAGCTCTCGCTACCCTTTGCGATGTCCTTTACTGGATGGTGATAGCTCTCTTCGTGGAGTTTCTAGATCAGTGACTCCCGACTTTTGCATTCTCTCAATAGTCTGGTATATTTTATCCTTTTACTTCTTCATTGTTATAATTCAAAATTCTTTCTATATTAATATTTTTATATTTTTTCGCAGGCTGGAAAAGCTTCTTTTGCTGTTGCCTCAGATCTAGAGAGAGAGACGTGAAAATCTTGAAAAGAAGAATCTTCAATTTCGCAAAAAGAATGAAGAATTGGAAGCTGAAGTTAAAGGTCTTCGCGAGAAAAATAGACAATTAGAAATTGATTCTTCCTCGTATAAGAACAAAATTTCTAGTCTTCAGCAAGCTAATAATCAGCTTTACGGTATGTTACTTTTCTCTTTTCTCTTTATTCATTCATCCTGTTGTTTTTATCTTATTTAAATGATCCTTTTTGCAGACATTTATGGTCTTTCTGATGAAGCTACCCTTCTTCGTTCATTTCCTAATGCCTTGGATAATGATACCCTTCTTGACGTCTTAACAATTCCTTAAATAGCTTCTCAAATGATAGAATTTCATCTCTTTCTCTAAATGACTTAGATCTAAATTTCGCCTCTTAGAAATTGATCATAGATCAGTTTAGGCTTAGCCAACGATTTAAGCGTCTCCTTCTTGATTCTAAAGAGAAAACCAATGAGTTAAGAACCAAAATTAGCGGTCTCATAGATGATAAGGATCGCATCTCTGATCAAGGTGCCAAGGCTTCGAAATTCCAAGAGGCTTCTTGAAGTTCAACTTGAACGAGATGAAGCTAACCGCAAGAATTCGAACTCTGCGAAAGGGAAAATCAAATTCGTTCTCGTCTTCTTATAAGTAGTGAGGATGAATTTGTTTGGGCTGCGAAAATTAGATGACTAGAAAAGATTTAGGTGTAAATGTTAGTCTCCAAGTTGAGCATACAACTTGATTAGAGATATGATTTCTGACAGAGAAGGTTACTAACTGCTCTTCTTTACTAATTTTTGCTTCTTATGAATTCTATCAAGTTAATAATTGATTGTCTTTTGCTCGCAGATTCTGAAAATAGATATCGTGAAAAGATTGAGAACTGAAGCTGAAAAGGAGGAACTCGCAAAGAATCTTTCTTCTCGCAACGACAAGTATTCTAGATTAAAGAATCAAATCAAGATCACTGTTGCGAATTTTAAGAATGATGCTATGCATTTTCGCAATCAAACTATCCAAATGGTTTGTGATGATCATAATATCCCACATTCTGATTATCCTTGTCTTTTGGAAGAAATCCCACAGAATACTCCCAGTTTGATTATCTCTGATAGCGAAGCTGACGATGAAGAATCTGATAGTGATGGAAGTTCTGATGGTGATGAAGATTCTGACGCAGACGAAGAAGGAATAAGTCTAATGAAGATAATGAAGGATTAACCAAGAAGTAGTCTTTTTCTTTCTTTGATTCTTTGTAATACTTGTACATTTATTTCTTCTTTCTGTATATTTGTGTTTCTTTCATTTTGACCTGCATTAAAACAATTCTTCTTTGCAATACAGTTAATCAATATAATCATTAATTCTTGAATCTTTGAGTAAATCTATCATATGGAGCAAATAACATTTTCTAATTTCATACATTCCCATACTTGCCTCTGTTATTTGAATCCAAATGAGAGATTTCATAAAAAATTCTTATTGTATAACTTCGCAATCTTGTGCGAAGTGAATTTTGTTTCTTTTCAAAATCTCATTCCTGTGTGGTCTTATTTTGCCTTCCTAATTAAAGGTCTTATTATGCCACCTCTTGTCATTGCGACAAAATCGCAGGACGTCCTTGCACTTTCATGCAAAAACCCATTGATCTTGCCTTAACTTTTTCTTTTGTATTATGGCCTCTTCAGGAATGTTGCGACAATATGACAGGCCTAAATATTCTTGCGAAAATAACCCCATGACATTGCCGTCTTGCGACGAAATCGCAGGACGTCTTCGCACTTTCATGCGAAAACCCATTGATCTCGTCTTATCTTTTTCTTTTGTATTATTGCCTCTTCAGGATTGTTGCACAAATATGACAAGCCTTAATATCCTTGCGAATAAAAAGCCTCATGACATTTGCGTCTTAAGACACTTATCAGCTCCCTAATGGAGGGTGCCGCCCTTATCTCCCCCTGGTTGCCCCTTCAAGGAGGCGTACTTCTACCATACAAGGTTAGCTCCTCCCATCCAGTCTTAACAACAACCAGTTGTTTTCGCAGCCTCTTATCCCTTTTACCTATAGGGCTTATGGTTACGAGACTGCACCCTAAGTGGGGTTTTCTTCAGGCCGAGTGCAGTATAAGCCAAGACTTGTCAAGAATGGCAAGGTACGCTTCAAACGTCCCTGGCACTCTTGACTCAACCGTGTACCTCGGCGCCTTGATCAGATCTGCACTCCTTGGGAGAGTCCTTATTACCTTAGTCGCCCAACCTAAGTCATATGCTTAAGCTGAGAATCCAAGGTGCCTCTCCCGGATGGGCTTCATTGACCCCAAATCTCCATGACTCAGGTTCCGGGGTGGTGTAGCCTTTCCCTGAGCCATGCAACAGGTACCCCCTTATATGACGTACTTTAGGTCTTACATTTGCCTCTTGCGAAATTGTATTCGCGAACTAGGGTGTACGCCATAAAGGTTCGCCTCTTTCTCTTTTGTCATTCTTCTCTGATTATTTTCTGTAAAATTCATTATCTCTGCGAGAGTCTCGCAAATCATTATATTATCTGAATTTCGCAATCTCAATTTTGTTGTTCAATCAAATGTATTTTTGAGAATTTTACTTATTGCGAGATATCGCAACAACTTAATCATTCATACATTTCTTGTTTTTATTACCTTTGCCATCCTCTGCTTCTTTATTATTTTCTGCTACTGCTTCCTTGGTAGTGGTATGTTCATCATTTTTATTCTGAGCTAGCATTAATTTCGCAACATCTCTTCTCCTTTCCTTTCGATTGTATCCACCATCAACCTCTCACTTCTTTGTACATCTTTGATTTTGTGTCGCCAGTTTTCCTTCTTGTTTGCTCTTCCTTCGCAAGATTCTATCTCAGTTTCGTAACATCTCTTTCCTTCGACCCAATCTCCCTTTATGATTCCTACACCATTGGGGTGAGGGAATTTGATGCACTGGTGGAAAGTTGAAGCTACACCTAGAATCCCATGTAGCCAAGGTCGACCAATTAACGCATTGTAGGGTGATTCTACATCAACGACAGAATGAGATTTCAGAAGATATTCCCTTCAATGGAATTCGCATAGTAACCTCCCCTTTAGGCTTGTTAGCAGTACCATTAAAACCATATATCTTATATGTTGATGGTATAAGATCATCATCTCTTCCACCCATGGTTTTATAAGTATGATAAAATAAGATGTTCACAGAGCTTCCAGTATCGACTAGAATTCTATTGATTGCCCATGAATCTTCAGCTTCATCATCCTCATCTTCTTTCGGTTTTGGATTAATTTCTAATTTTATTACCAATGGATTGTCATGCACCTCTTCTCCTTCGGGAATTTCTTCTGCAGTAAAAGAAATGATCTGTTTCTGCCATTCCTCTAGTGGCGAGATTTTCGCAATATTCATAATTTCTCTTCCATCATTATCTCTTGCGAACACTCTACTCAAAACATTATCATGAAAATCTTCAATTGTCTTATATGAATGTACGATAGAGTGACAGAATAGATTTTTTGCTTTTGCACCAACTTCTATGAAGAATGTTTCTTTCTTTTTCATCGTATTCACTTTGTGATGTTCTGGTGGTGGTGGTAATGGTTGAGATTGCGGATGCCCTACCAAGAAAGTCGTTTAGTTTTCCTTGATCTATCATTCTCAAAATAATTCTTTTTACATTTCTGCAATCATTTGTGGTATGTCCATGAAAATGATGATAAGAACAAAATTCATGACTTCTGTGGTTTGGAGGTGGTTCCGTTCCCATGTTCCACGTGTTGGTATATTTCCATCAATTATAGCTTTCCCATATCTTCTCCACACTTGCATTTAGAGGTGGCATCTTGATTTCTTCCCATATTACCTTGTGACTCCTTGTCCTTATTATAGTTTTGTCTTTGACCTCCATAAGTTTCTTGCGGTTGATCGAGCTTTGAATCTTGTTATTTCCTCCACGATTGTAGAAATTTCTTTCTCTTTCATACTCTTCTTGATCTCGGCTCCCCATAGCTACCAATTTCTGTTGATTGTTACTTGTCACCTTCTCTTGTTGTACTTGCGAAGTATTCGCCACTGTGTTTATTAGCTTGGGTAATAAGCTTGCATTCGTTGTTTGTGAGCTGGTGTTCGCAACTGGATATGATTCCATTTCATTTTGCCTTTCCTCTAGAGCAATGTATTCTTCTTGAAGTTCTCGCAATTCAGTCATTGTAATCGTATTCTTGACTCTGAAAATTTGGACATACAATAGGTTTGTTGCAAACATAGCATTGATAAATGATAATATGAGATATCTCATCTACACGGCCAGCCATTTCGCTACACATAGTTCTCCATTTTAGTCAAGTGTTTCAAACTTTCGCCAATCCTTTGTTTTAATCCAAACACATCTTCTATACCAGGTCGTGAGGAATTATTACTTATATATGCTCCCAAGAATGTAGTCTGCAAATGATTGAAGGAGGTTATTGTATTCTTTGGTAAACCTTCAAACCATTTTAACGCTTCTCCTGTTAAGCTGGATGCGAAATATTTGCACAATACCGCATCATGATTTTCCCATTGTAACATGCACCTCACATAGGCTTTAATGTGCTGAATTGCACAAGTTGTTCCATCAAAAATGCTGGTTAATGCGGGCAAATTGCATTTCGGTGGTATTCCTCCTAATTGTACTTCCCTTGTAAATGGAGTTTTCGCAGCTTCTTCTATTGCTTCATCCAATTGTCTTCTACCTACTTCTCCTCTGTTATTTAGCATTCCTCTCATTTCTTCTAATTCTTTCAAGATTTGTTTATTTACACCTGAATCTTGATCCATTGGTCTCTTTAATTTTGCTTCTCTTCTTCTGCGTTCACGTCTATCTTCTCTTGCGAAATTTTGCATTCTTCTTCATTATCCTCATCTCGTTCTTCTGCGATTCTCTTCCTCATCTCTATCTTGAATTCGCAAATGATGATGTCTTTCATTTTCCCCTCCATAATTTTGTTCATTTCTTATCAATTCAATTCGCTGTCTTTCAGCCATTCTTTTTACTCTATCATACTCCTCATTGAGATTATCGTTATTCCGGTTTTGTGTACGCCTTCTTTCTCGATTGTCATGATTGTTCTGGCGAATTGTCTCCTGAAGCTCTTGTTCTTCCATTTCCGCTCTCAATCTTTCACGTTCGCAGATTAAACGTGCTTGTTCAGCATAATGTCTTTCAATTTCTTCTTCAATTGTCTGTTGATTTCTTTGAGTTTCTCTTACATGTAAAATTCTTCTTCCTTCCTCTTGATTTCCTTCGCCATCTTGGTTATTTTGTCCCTGATTTTGCCCGTTCTCTTGATTTCCTCCAATTTGTCCCTCATCAAAAGTTTCATTTTGTGGAACGTAACGATCATCAATTATTTCTCTATTTTCGCGATATTCTTCATTATGATTTGATATTTCTTCTTGAATGTTGTTTCCAGCATTGATTGTGGGTGAATTTGCCTCATTTCTCTTCTAGTCGATCTTGAATATGATTTTGTAACACTTCTCGATCTTCTATTCCGTAGTCTTATATTCTCCATCCTTAATTCGTGATTTTGCCTTGTTAAATTTGCACGCCCTTCTGCTTCAGCTCTTCTTTCTTCATGTATTCTTCGTCTCAATGTTTCTAACGCCCCAATTTCCTCACCTCCATGAATTATTCGTTCATCTGCTTCTTGATTTCTCTCTACCTGTCTATAATTTCTGTTTTGTTGATCTTCTTCTATTTCTTCTGCTGAATTTGATCGCCAAGTGTGTATGCTAACCCTGTCATAATCTGTATTCCTCTCTTGAACTAGTGTTTGTTGAATTGGCAAATGAATTTGATTTTCTCTATTATTTCTCATTCTAGTAGATTCTCCCATTTCACTTGTTTCTCTTCCAGCAATTCTTTTGCTTCTTCTAATAGTAGCCGGTTGTTCGGATGTATTTCTTCTTCTATCCATTTCTTCAATGTTAACAGTATTGCAAGAAATTCTTAATCAATCACTTTAAATTTTCACAAATCTCAATATCAATCTTTAGCTTTTTCTAGAATAATCTTCAACTCCTCCCTGTTTCTAGCGCCATTATGTAGTTGCAGGAAATCCTACACTACATTATTCATGTGATTTCATTATTAATCAACTCATTTTAGGTTTATATTCTTAATTTTATTGATTAATCTTTGGATGTTCTTAAAAGAAAAGATAAAGGACTCAAGAATGATCTATACTCTAAACTTTCTCTCTCATATTTACTTGTTTCTTACTCAAAAAAGATCTACATTCTCTTTACCACTCGAACGACTATTTATAAGGAAATACATAGTGGATGACAGTTAATCTATCCCTTATTTTCGGGTATGGTTTGCGACATTCTCGCAACCTTACAGATGTTAATTTCGCAAACTCTCTAATTTTCGCAGGATTATCATATCTTTCTCGTGATTTTAGCTGACGTCATTTATTTTATCATTTCTAAAATTGTTCTGCGACGTTGTTGTATTATGTCACTGATAATTTCGCTGAAACATTGTCATTGCGAGATTCTGATCCTACAGTGACTTGAGGTTATTCTAGGCAATCTGGTGCAAGAGCCACATGGATTTAACCTAGGTTAAGCTTCTACAGATAATCGTATGATAATATCCCGTTGTTAACAACTATGTTGTTCTTCCTATAGTTAGAGTTCTTCGACAATTACGAATCTCAAATTCTAGCCTAACTTTAGATACGTACACATGATCATTCACTTCTCAGCTTAAAAAAACACGTCTTCAATTATACATGGCGAGATAAACAATAAAACATAAACGATAAAAGAAATCATTAACATTAAAACTAATAAGCCAGACTGATTCACATTGTTTAGATTTTCGAACTACATACCCCAACGAATAGAAGTATTAACTAGCATCGGTTTACTAAAATCCAAGAAAAATATACAAAAAAGAAGAAGATTGGTTTCTCCTTAAAGGGGAAACCTTAGGTTTCTATTTCAAAGGTGTGATAAAAAACGATAAAAAATTATATATATTTTTTCCCAATGTCTTGGGTGTCTTCTTGTATAGAACTTATGAAGTCTAGGGTTTAGAATCCTCCCGGGACCATATTTCCTCAATAAATAAGTAAAAGTACGTCAACCTCATAAGTTTTCCACAGTTGGCATGGTCGATTCCCAATGAACCGTGCCAACTTTTGGACCATCATAGCTCCAAATCTTTGTCCCAAATCTCGCTACAGTCGGCATGGTCAAAATCTATTGAACCCTGCCGACTTAGGAACTTATATGTATAGAAAATCTGTCTGAAATAGTGCTATATATGGTCGGCATCGTTCCAACAATACCAATTTTTGCAATGTGGACGACTGTTTCTTGCTTCAGCTGTTTTGTCCATAATTTCTTCGTTCGACCTCGGAATAATCTCATTATTTTTGTGTTGGCTTCATATTTTCATTCTCTACAAGATAGTGAGAAGAAATCCTGGATTTGAATGAGTTATTCTTGGTATTTGGTTCTTCTCCATTAGTAGACTTTACTTCCTTGCTCATTTAAAGCCATTTTCACTTCTTTTGATTGATTCATCCTAATAAAACCACAAAATAGAAAATACACATAATAACAACAAGAATGTGCCTATGAATTGTGTATAAAGGTTAGTAATTATGTCAACGTGGGATTATTAATCCCAGCACAGTCTTAAAGTATCAATCTAGGTGGTGATTGTCAAAACGCGAGGAATATGCCAAATGGAGATATGTTTTGCACACCTTAAAGAGTTCAGAGAAAAACCAACTCTAAAGCTCATAATCTCGCATAATATGCTGTGATGCATGACTAATGCTCATAATCTCGCATAATATGATGTGATGCATAATAATGTCCCAATTGCCGGACATCTGGCCTTTTATTCTTGCTAGTTTCTCAATCTGCTGATATTTATTGATTTTTTTTTATCAGTTGGTTGTTTACTTTTACAGAAAAATAAATAAAAAGAACTAAAACAATTTAACATCAAAAAATGTATGATTAATATACGTTCGTATTATGGATAATTGGTCAAATTTCTAAAACCACGTGTTTTTTTTATCTACTATGTATACTCGTCGTTAAAATTTGTTTATCAATCTTGTATTAAACAATCTCTAGCTTTCTAAGAAATAAATATAAATGCTAGTACACTAATTTAATATGAGATGCGAGAGAAAACTAAAAATTTAGGTGTTTGGGTACACCTTTAAAAATTAAGAAAAGATCGAAAATGAGTTGGAGAGCAAAATTTTATTATTATTTCTGGAAATCCATTCACGGGAATGGTATCGGAACACCATATTAATAATGATTTATTATAAAGAGAGATACCAAAAGTTTAGGGAGATACCGATCCATATAAAATAAAATAACTCTAGGCGCTGATTCTTTGATTGATATGGCCAGCTAATATTGGTATCCTTTTTTTTATCAATTTTAGTATGATATTAAATTATTTATATTAAGTAACCTGTTATAGGGGCTGATATAATAGGACAAAAAGGGTCACCATGTTGTAATTTCAAAAACCCCTTATCTATATAATTTTCATAATGGTTAAAAAGCTCTTATTTAGTTAATGTTGTTAATTTAATTATCTAATCATTAGGTTAATGATTTTTTTTATACCTAATGAAAAATAAATCAGATTAAGAGTTAGGTTTGGGGAGAGATAAAATAGAGATTTTTTTTTTAGAAATTTATTTTAAAAACCTAGATTTTTATTTAATCAAACAAAATGAATGATTTCAGCGGCAAATTGGAGGTGAGTGAATCTCTATATGGTAGAGAAACCATATTTTACAGATAACCCAGGATGGAGATCCTGTTATGGCTGACCTATTAGCTCCAATGTCAATTTCAGGGAAATTTACGATTGAAATTAACCAAAGGAACCAACCGTAGGAGACATTTACGGTTGGAATTAACCATAAAAGCCGACCGTAGGTGCCATTTACGGTTAGTATTTGATGAACATCCAACCGTAACTGGTTAAAATTGGGAAAACCCAATCATAAACCAGTTACGGTTGGATTGTTCTCTTACGAGACGAACCGTAAATAGGTTACGTTTCGTTTGTCGGTGGCTAGTATCCAACCGTAACTACTTACGACTGATAACATTCAAGTCAAAGCCAATCGTAATCAAACTAAAAAACTTAACTTTTTTTTTACTTAGGAATTTTTACGGTTGGTACTGTTAATATCGAAACCAACCGTAATTAATTTTACGGTTACAAAAATGAACTGTAATTGGATATTCAAATAGTTTTTAGGATTTACGGTTGGTAGTTCTTCAGTAACCAACCGTAACACCTTCAGAAATCGAGTTTACGGTTGGTAATTGAAGAATAAGGGATAATTAGACTTTGGTACTCAGGTTTTGTCAAACATTAGGCTTTGGTCTAACGTTTTTCCAACGTTAGGGCTTGGTACCTGGACCAGACGTTGACCTGTGTTGACTGTTTATACCAGGCTTCACTTAATTTTATACTCCCTCCGTTCCTAATTAATAGGCTGGTTTTGTTTTTGGAGAAAATTAAAGAAATTAAGAGAACTAATCATTGAAAGTGGTCCTCCTGACACTTGTCAATAAAAGAAGTGAAGTGAAATGGTCCCCATGACACTTGTCAGCAAAAGAAGTAAAGTGAAATGGTCCACATGACACTTGTCATCATAAGAAGTTAAGAGAAAAGTGTCCCAGAAAACTAAAGTAACATTTGACTTTCCTAATTAGGAAACCAACCTATTTTTTGAAACATCTATTTATAGAAACCAGTCTATTATTTAGGAACGGAGGAAGTAAAATAAAAAATATTATCAAATTCTTAGTTTACAAATGTACCCCTGAATTGGATCTAGGATCCAACGGTTATAATCTAAACAAAAATTCTGGGTGCCTTTTGTCTTGGATTATACCAAAACCAGATCGAGGAGAAACCATTTCTCTTCTATTTATTTCTTCCTCTTCTTTCTTCTCTTCTGCTGCTGAGTTGAGCGATGATTTCTGAGTTTTGATCGAGATTTGATTTGGGGGAAATAAATTGATGTAAGTGTACAGACGTTGAAGGTGGTGGGGTTGCTGTAAATTGTAGAAGAGATTGGTATTAAGGATTGCGAAAATATATCTGAGAATATCATATTAGGGTTTTTAGATTGATTTTTGAGATTGAATAGAATTGATAGGATAATCGAGTTATAGATAGCTAAAGAACGAAATGGTTTCGTTCAGTTGAATATGTTATGATGTTGATTGTTTATGAATCAAAGAAATTAGGGTTTCTTTAAGTCTGAAGAACAAGAATCTAATTGAGGAATTAGGGGTTAGGAATTCGATTGAAGGTTCAATCAGTGACGGACAAGAAGAAATTAGAGTATGGGTATTGTGACTGAAGATGAAATTCATAATTAGGGTTTGAGTGATATAATCAAATATTGGGAGTTGAGACAAAAAATCAGGGGGATTAAGTAAGGAAGATGAAATTGTTGATATAGATACAACTAGGGTTTTGAGAGATTGAGTTTACTTGTGAATTATAGTTTGATGAAGTATGCAGTTGTGGTGAACTTTTGCAGTTGAGAGAGTGGAAATGATGCTGGTGGTGGTGGTTCTTTCAGTATAACTAGAGATGTCAATGGAAGCTTACAGAAACTGGTTATAGGTAAGCCAAACTTTTAAAGGCGAATGGATTATAGAAACTGTTAGCAATGAATGAATGAATTGTTAAGATGAATTTGTTTATGTCTAGTGTATCTGATCATGGTATAAATTACAATACTGTGAGTAGTTGGTTTTGGATATGGAATTATAATGATGGGAAGGTGAAATGGCAGTTGTGGCCGTGGTTGTAGTGGTAGTGAGAAAGTAACAGAGAAAGTGATTGATAGTAGTGCGACGACGGTTTGGAGGTAGAGGAGGTGAAAGGATTTGGGTTATATTGAAGGATATTCTATAAACTTAAATGGAGTGAAGGTTATAATTGTAATCTTATTTAATAATTTAATATAATTTTTTTATTTATTTACTAAACATAAGTCAAGACTTAATTGGTCAATTGAGGTCAACGTCTGGTCCAAGTACCAAGCCTTAACATTGGACAAATGTTAGAACAAAGTCTAGTGTTGGACAAAACCTGAATACCAAAGTCCAATCATCCCGAAGAATAACCAACCGTAATTCCAGAAATCATAATATCTTTTAAGATTTAAATATACTTGATAATGATTATCAAAGAAACACTCATTTTGATTTTGTTTTTTTTTTAATGATTAGGTTTCAATAGATAGGACGGTAATTTAGTCCTTTTAAAAATGGAAGGTAATCTAGACTTTTAACACGACACTAGCAAACCGCCTAACCAATTTACTAGACATTATTATCATATGGTTCAGCCGAATCATCAACCCCTATAACAGGTTAAACTATATTAAATCCCATAAAAGAAAGTGGGTATCGATAGTTCTAACCGAACCTAATCATCCCCAACTACACAGCCTTCAGAAACCTAACCAGAGATGGACATGAAGAAGAAAATTTTGGTGTTAGGAGGAACTGGTTATTTGGGGCAACATCTCTTGGTTCGGTTCTCAGAAGAAATCAAACATCAACAACAAAAATATGAATTAGCATTTACTCATTACTCAACTCCTCCTCAGTCACTGCTCAACGAAATCTCTCCATCAATTGCTTTTCATGTTGATTTACAAACTGGACAAGGTCTTGATTCCATCGCCACTACATTTGGGCAGGTTTGCAAACTCATAATTATTTCAATTTTTGATGTGGGCAATCATAAACTGATTTCAAAATCTTATAATGAGTTTAATTTCTGTATTGCCAGCCAGATGTGATCGTAAATTGTGCTGCGTTGTCTGTACCTCGTGTATGCGAAACGGATCCAACAGCAGCCATGGCTATAAATGTACCATCTTCTGTGGTGAAATGGTTATCAAACTTTGGTGACAGTGTTCTTTTGATTCATTTATCAACTGATCAAGGTAAACCTCTAAAATTAGCTTACTTACTGTAAACGAGGAAAATGGAGTTTTGTATTTTTATTTTGGATGGAGGAACGCCTAATTAGGCTAGTTATGTGTGAAAAATTGGATTTCAGGGTGCTGCAATTCATGTAAGCTAAGCAAATGTGTAAAGTTGGAATCCAATGTTCGAACTTAGAAGTGGATCTTAGTTTGAATCCATGTATTACTGCCACAGATCGTATTGTTTGCTTAACATTTTCTTATGGGTCTTATTACAGAAAGTAGCAGATGTCACTCTTTGTTTGAAACTTCATGTAATCTAGCACGATTATCAAAACTGCAGCTCTAGTTTAACACGGAGGTTTACAATTTTGTTCATCATTTGGTTATTAGGTGTTTGTGTTGCTAGGCTAATCAGTCAAACCCAATGCCAGCCTACTTAGTGTTCAATTATGGAATGGACTCGAAAAGTATTTTTGTTTGTTACTCAACTCTAGTCATTTCCATTTGCAAAGAAGAACAAAACGATTGTTGTTATTTTCTTTCTCTCAGAAGTCGCAATTCATACGTTTCTTGGTGGAGTTAAGTCTTGTCGTCCTGCTTTTGTGTCAGTTTATGAAGGAGCCAAATCGTTCTACAAGGAAGAAGATGAAGCATTCCCAGTGAATGTATATGGAAAGTCAAAAGTGGCAGCGGAGCAGTTTATTTCTGCAAACTGTTCAAATTATGCAATTTTGAGGAGCAGTATCATCTATGGGCCACAAACTATTTCACCAATTGTGAAATCTCTTCCAATTCAGGTCCTTGGGAAATCATTTCCCCATTTGTTTTTACATGGATAGAGTTGAGTGTTGTATCTTGATACTCATCTAAGTTGCTTAGTTATGCAGTGGATTGACAGCGTCCTTTTAAAAGGTGCCGAAGTGGAGTTCTTTCATGATGAGTTTCGATGCCCAGTTTTCGTCAAGGATGTTGTGGATGTAATTCTAACTTTGTCAAAGAAGTGGATCTCAGGTATAAGCTTTATGTGTATTGCTCGGTTGCACCTTGAGGAAGTCCTTATTTACTAGTAAACCTTCGCTTGGGTTTCCAAAGCTTTCTGATTCTTTTGTTGATATCTCAATGTGCATATGTGCTTAAGCTTAACTAGTTTGTCTTTCATGTATTGATTTGCATATCATCAGATAAAGAACAGATGAAATTACTATTAAACGTTGGAGGACCAGATCGGTTATCCCGTTTGCAAATGGCTGAAGCTGTTGCAACTGTTAAAGGATACGACACATCATTACTGAAACCCGTCTCTGCATCATCAGTATGTATTTGATATCTTGAAATATTTTTCAAATCGATTATCATTTTTGCGAAATCTGCATTCCATTCTTCCACTTTCAAGTTTCAAGTTCATTTTCTGTATGTAGATGGATTATATCGTTTGTCATTATTTTCTCGTAGTGATAATGTAGGCTCAATACTTGTTTTATCCCCTACTCTCCCTCTATACAGACCAGCTATAGACATCAATCCATGATCACCCATGTATTGACGATCAAACAAACATTTTTTCTTCTTTCCTTTCCTTGTACTCGTACATCTTACTTATAGGAAAAGATCTGAAGCTCGGTGAAGCATGTATTGTCAATATGTCTTGTATATCTTCTTATCCACATTACACATTCTTAACGAAGCATTACAATTGTCAAAAACAAAGATAAACTTACAGTATCTCTACAATTTTCAGGTGAATCGCGGTGTGAATTCCCCTGCCGACATTTCCATGGACATCAGTAAACTATCTCAAACGCTTGGTATTAAACCGACTCCATACCTGGATGGTGTTAGATTAACTCTTGATGCAACGGCTCATTCCTAAACAAATAAGGACTTGATGTAAATCTGTATTCTTCTCTCTTTCATCTAACATTGTATGGTCATGTCAGGTTTGAATTGAATTCTCTGTTATATCTGTAATCCATTTATTGAAACTAAATATATTGCAACTTACTCTCAGTTGGATCTGGATCACATAAAAGTACAGGAAACATACTACAAATGACTGAATTAGTTACTTTGCTCAAATAATTTACGGGTTGGTGTTCTGGGACACCAAAAGCAGAAATGCTTTCACTTCTCCACTAGAAGTCCAACGTAAAAAAAAAAAAATTAACTTTGGATACCAAAACATAACTCAAAGCAAAAACATTTTGCTTCACGTAAAAGTTAATTTTTTTTATTTATAAAAATCATTCTGTCTACTCAAACTAACTTTTGATTTTTTGACAAATGAAAAAACAATTTCTAGAGTGGTTTCATAATTTAACATCTTTTTGTTTCTCATTCTCAAATTTTGATTTGTTTTTTCTTTTCTCCAAAGTCAGGAAAGTATACCACCATGACAACATCCATAGTCCAACCCTTGAATGACCGCCGGCAGCATATACATGATAACTCCTTCCCACGCACTGCACGTGTACTCAGCCAAATATTAACGGTAAAGATTCCGCCTATCACGTCGTCTACAGGGGTATTTTAGTAATTTGGGCGGTCCAATCAAAGTTTTAGGTGAAAAAGATACTTTATAGGAACAGGAAAGGTGTGAGACTGAAGAAAATCCCCAATCCAATCCACTAATCCAGAGAGGAGTGAGTAGAGATTTGGTATTTGAGCTCCCTTCCTGCAGATAGTCTGACTAGCAAGTAGAATCATGGCGAATTTAGAGTTGTGGGAAACGTTTAAACAATCAATTACAGCATATACAGGATTAAGTCCTGCAACTTTCTTCACAGTGGTAGCATTGGCTTTAGCTTTTTACTATGTTGTTTCTGGTTTATTTGGTTCAAATCCAGCACCACCACAGAGGCATAGAGAAATTGAAGAAGAAAGGGAACCTTTACCACCACCTGTTCAATTAGGTGAGATTAGTGAAGATGAACTCAAAGCTTATGATGGTTCTGATCCTAAAAAACCATTGCTTATGGCTATTAAAGGACAGATCTATGATGTTTCTCAGAGCAGGTATATCTTATCCGACTTCCCTTGGATTGTTTTTACATAGTATGTTGATTTTGTTGATTCTTTGAGTTTTCTGATTTGGGGATTTATTTAGGGTTTTAATTGGTAATTGTTTTAGGATTACTTGATTGTTTGGGTCTTTATGTGAACTGGGCTCTTTTATGGACTGAATTTGGATGATATAAAGTTTTCAGATGCAGTAGATTACTGATTAGTAAATTATTCTAGATGTTTGTTTGTGATTTTACTGAAGTTTAAAGTGATTTTATTTGATGATTGCTTTTGGTAAGTGTAAGAAAAGCCTTGGAAAATCAAGAGAAGAAAAACATACATGAGGAATGGGTTATTTGCTCTTCCGATTTAGATAGTTTGTTGAACCAAGGATTGACCAGACACTTTTTGCTGATTTTATACATGGTGGATTGTAGTTATATCAGATGGCTCAATTTTGAAGCTATTATAAAGTTTTTTCAGATTGTGTAGATGACTGAGTTGTAAATGATTCTTAGATGTTTGTTTGTGATGTTACTGAAGTCGTAAAATCCTTATATTTTGATGGGTTCTTTTGGAAAGTTTAAGAAAAGCCTTGGACAATCAAGAAAAGAAGACCTTATATGAAGGATGAGTTACTTACTCATTGGATTAGTTAGTTTGCTGAACCAGGAGGTGTACCTGGATTGACCAAACACTATTTGTTAATATATATACTTGATGGATTCTACACACAAGGATAGTTCAATTTTGAAACTACTTATTTCATTTGGATGTTTTGAAAATTTATCAGAGTTGGGGAAAGATGATTTTGTATGTCGATATCTTTGCGCGGTTTAACGGTTGTCTTTGTTTACAGTTCACTTTCTTTTGGCAAATGTTGTTGTTTATGTTTAGTTGTAGACGAAGCTCCATTAGATTAGAAAATTTGTGTTCATAAATTTATGTATAATGTAATTTAGAATAGAGATCCAAATAACTAGGATATCGAAGCATGTCATGCCCTGAAGTTACTGGGGTTATTGATTTTTTTTTTTTTTTTTTTTATTTTCCTGTTGTTCAAATTACTCGATATTTGTCTGTGTAGACAGCTTATGTAAAACAATGTTGTTTCTATTCGTAATTTAGTCCTGAATTTCTTCTGTTGCCATGAGATTTACTCATATCATTATTTTCTTGCAGGATGTTTTATGGACCTGGTGGCCCATATGCTTTGTTCACCGGTAAAGATGCTAGTAGAGCTCTTGCAAAGATGTCCTTTGAAGATAAGGATCTAACTGGCGACACCACCGGTCTTGGCCCCTTTGAACTTGAGGCTTTACAAGATTGGGAGTACAAATTCATGAGCAAGTATGTCAAGGTTGGTACTGTCAAAAAAACCATGCCAGTTGTTGATGGATCTTCAACCTCTGAAGCTGCAGCAGAGAATGCGCCACCTGCAGAGAATGCTGCACCAGCAGAAACCTCCGAGGAGCACCATACTACAGAAGAAGTAAAAGCTGAATAGGGTGGAAAGGAGTAGCTTCTTGCTTAGTCTTCTTTCTTGGTGTTTACAGTTAAACTTGGTACATTCAGATTGTTGTAATAAAGATATATAAAGGGAATAGAGGACATGTTAAAAACTTCAAAGCTGCAGTTTAGTCTTTCCAAGTGACACTAGTGACGCTTTTATTAAGTACGTGAATTTTCTACGATAGTTGAATTTTGGTGTTGCTTTTTAATGCATTAATAGGTTACATTGTTGTTTCGGCATCCATGTCAATTAGCCCAAAAATGACTTGCCTTCAAGGCATGATCGACAGTACTTTCAAAGTGTGTTCGTCGACAGTTTCAAAGTTCTAACTAGCAGCCAATTGTGATGAATCTAAATATAGAAAAAACAGTAAACCATTTCGTCATGAAAACACAAATGCACATAAATCTGACTTGTGCACAGTAGTTCATCCTTATCTTCCATTATTCTTGGGAAAAGATTAGTTTATGAAGCTGGCTTTACATTCTTGAGCGCTACCCAGACTGCACTGTTACACTTAAAACCGCTTCCGAATGCAATCTGCCATACGCGATCATTTTTATGCATTCTTCCTTTGGACTCGATGTAAGCCAACTCGTACCAAATTGAGCTAGATGATGTATTGCCAAATCGTTGAAGAGTCATTCGAGAAGCTTCAACATGAACTGAAGACAATTGCAAACTCTTTTCTAGTTCATCAATCACTCCTCTTCCCCCAGCATGTATACAAAAATGATCAAATGCAAGCTCAAAATCTGGGATGTAAGTCTTCATTTTTGATTTCCTGAACAGTTTCTTCACCACAATGGTAATGAAAAAATGAAGTTGTTCTTTGATGGGTAGGACGAGCGGACCTAGGGTGGTGATATTGATCTTAAGGGCCTCTCCGGCTATACTTGTAAGATTTTTGGACAGTGAAACACCCACAATACCAGTTTCATCCTGCTCTTGGTAAATACATTTGAATGAATTCTCATCCAACCCACGATGGGTTCTAACGACATGAACCAGTTTGTACTTAGCTCGCTGTCTGTCTGCATATTTGTTTGAAAGAAGAATGGCGGCACCACCAACACGAAACAGACAATTAGTTATCATCATAGATTTGTTGTCACCAGAATACGTACTCAGGGTAACATTCTCCGTGCTCATAACAATCGCGCAAGTATTGCGATGGACTTGAAGCAAGTTCTTTGCCAGGTCAACTGCAATTACTCCAGAACTACAGCCCATCCCTCCTAGATTGAAACTTTTAATGTTACTTCTCAGTTTATACTTATGAACTATCATGGCTGAAAGCGAAGGAGTTGGATCAAATAGACTACAGTTCACAACAAGAATACCAATATCTTGGGGATTAACATTTGTACTATTAAACAAATTATCCAGAGCACCAAACATGACCTGCTCCGTTTCTTCCCTAGCAGTGACCATTGAAGCTTTTGAAGGTATGCAGTGCAATGCTTTAGGAAGATGAGTCTCTTCACCTAGTCCAGACCGCTCAAGAATCTTGCGCTGGAACTCAAACGAAGATTGATCGAGATTACCAAGAGCTTTAGCACGTTCTAGGTAATATTCCGTCGGAGCTTGAAGGTCTGCAGGTGGTTGATAACAAGCGTAATCGACGAGGTAGACAGGTTTATGCCGTGTCATTACATAAAGTATCAAACAAAGAACAATGAGAACAAAACAGGTAATCATGCTAACCAGATGGTACTGAAAACATTGAAGCCAAAGCTGATATACATTTTTGGATTCTACTCGGCTAATTGTTTCAATGAGCATTACAGCAACATAAGGAACAAGAAAGAGAGTTAAAAGCTGGGTAATCAAGTACTTGGAACCAAACTTAAGATTCATATTGATTTGTCAATAGGGTTTTTAGTTCTACTCTGAACTCTAAGAACAACAATAATATTTTCTTTCGTTTTGCTTGCATTTTCAGCTGAAACAAAACAAAGGTTCTTATAAGTGTGATGTTGTGAGTTTTGGACCACAAGAACTCAAATTGATGATTCTTGTTGAGACCATTTTGTCTAGCTAGGCAAGTAGTACATGTGACAAGATTCATCTTCCCGTACCATATTTACCATTGCCACTACCACATTTGGGTCGTGCGATTTAATGATAAAAAAAAGTAATCAGAGGGCAACCAAACTGTTGTGTTCTTCTGTTTGGGTGATCCAATCTTTGTACCCCTCCTTTTTAAACACTGATCATAGTGAGAATGAGGCACCCAACTAGAAGAATGTGGATTCTATGTTGTGTTAGGCGCTGGGCGAGCCTATGGAGCCTAGAAAAAACTTCCTCTCTTCTGAATAAATGCACGCTGTTCTATCGGGCAATTGATACTATCCACATGGTTGAAATACTGATAACCAATATGATGACCCTTTAGCACATGTGCTCTTGAATATCTTTCTTCTTGTTGTACAAGTACAAACTACTAAGCGAGATTAATGTTTTGTTTAATATGTGCTACTCATATTTATGAGCTTGTTGCCATCAATCTATGTTTGACGTACTTGTCTAAGCTTACAAGTTATATGGTGCCTAGTTCTAGCTAGCTAGGGACACACATGCAGTTGCAGTAAAATTATGTTCACACAGATTCCATTCCATATTCATAAAAGGACGAGTAAATGCAATTATAAGCTTTTCATTACTGCCATTTCATAGCTCATAAGACAAAGCAAACATTTTTTTTTCAGAAATGGTACAAAGTGTATGAAGACTGTAATTAAACCAAAGAGAAGTCAATACTTACAAGTTACGTGTTTGCTTTACGAAAACCACCAGTTTCATCAAAAGCCATAATAATAATAATACCTGATTTAACAATTCTTCAATGAAGCTTTTAGCAATGAAACTCATCAACCTGGTTTTATGGAGGCAAATACATTAGGAGAAGCGCTTTCAGAAAGTTACACAACACATGGTGGGAGCATGCTCGTACCTCTAAGCCTAAAAATCTGCACTAGGCATGTTTCTTTCTTGATTTGTTTCCACCATATTATCATATCTCTAGTACAGCAGAGACCACTTGGGCATGTGATTGTAGAAGTTGAGAAATCTGGCCACGCATGCAATTTGGCCGTTGTTTAGACAAGTTTAGAAGCATCTCCACGCAATTGTGGCATGTGAAGTTGTAGAAGTTGAGAAATCCCGTCACGCATGCAATTTGGCGGTTGTTTAGACAAGTTGAGAAGCATCTCCACGCAATTGTGGCATGTGCCTGCATGAGTGATGTCGTCCTGCTCTGGTGCTAAGTATGAGTGATGTCGTCCTGCTCTGGTGCTAAGTATGATTTTGCTCCATGGTAAGTACTTATTTCATTTAAATCCGGAACTTCAATTTTGACATTTGATCAGTTTTAAGCTTTTTAGAAAAACCAAATCACCAGCCAAATTTTTTGTATCAAAAGCTGTATATATCATGGGTTAAGCGGCAAAATGCCTCAAAATGGACCCCATAGTTGTGAAAATGCCCCGGACGTTAGGCGAAAGATTAAAATACCCCAAAATAGAATCAAAATGCCCCAGACGTTAATTTTGCCGTTAATAGTCAAAATGAGGCATTTTAATTTTTTTGACCGGTCAACTGTTACATGAATGCCGCAAAATGCCCTTCGACAGAAATAACACTGGACTGATGACACGTGAACTTAACTGAAACCTGTACCACATGTGTGAATCGTTCGAGTACCATCAAAGCTTATCTTGTCTATGAGACACAGAAAAATCAAAACACAGAACGAGACAGACAGACAGAGATCTCGAGAGACAGACAGAGAGAGATCGAGAGACAGTCAGAGAGAGATCGAGAGACGGAGAAGAACTGTGAAGTTTCAGATCGAGAAGAGGAGATAGATGAGTCGGAGAAGATAAGATCGAGGAAGAACTGTGAAGTTGCAGATCGAGAAGAGGAGATAGATGAGACGGAGAAGATAAGATCGAGGAAGAACTGTGAAGTTGCAGATCGAGAAGAGGAGATAGATGAGACGGAGAAGATAAGATCGAGGAAGAACTGTGAAGTTGCAGGAAGAACATGTAACTTATAACCCTAATTTTGTTTTACAATTTGGGGTTTTCGAAACCCAACCTTGGTCTGCTGGTATCTGCGATTAGGGTTTCAGGGAGTATAAATGAAATTAGGGTTTCATTAGCTGTAGAATAGGTTTCACCACAGTTGTAACTAGGGTTTCAGGGAAACAAAATTGGGTTTCATGGAAACAAAATTAGGGTTTCAATAACTCTAATTAGGGTTTGAATAAAACGAAATTAGGGATTAAAATGTTGCGTTTTTGAATTTTTAGCAGATGAAAAATGTTTATATGATTTAGGTTTAATATCTTTCAATGCAGATATGATTTATGCATGGAATGTATCTCCCATGTATACTCAAGAGGGATATTTCTCTGTGGTGTATTGTTTAATTGAATTAATTCTCATACAAGGTGGAGCTAGAGCTCATTTTGTAATGTTAGTGTGTTCCCACAAATAATCCTTGTTTAGGCAATTGCCCCTTATGGATGCTGGACTACCAGCTGAGGGAAAAGATAGTTTGTATTTGGTTAGCTGAGATAGAAAATTTATTGCATTTAGATGTTTGTTTCGGGTTTGTATAGTGTTTTTACTAAATTGTCGAGCATCAAGGAAACCATTACAACCAAAAGTGAGGATTGGAGATCTTTGTATGTTTGGCAGAAATGTAGCATCATATATGTAAAGAACACAAGCTTATACACCAGACGTTGTGTTTCACTAACCACGTGACAGATATTAAGTTTCAATAGTGATTACAGTTGTTGTCTTTTAGTGTACTTCCAGGTCTATAGACTACAATCACAGGCTGACCCTAGACTTCTTGAGATCCTAGTGCAAACTTACCTGATCAAAATGCTTTAAGTTCTGCTGTTTTCCTTATGTGAAAACAGCAGAACTTAAAATCTCCATTGTTTCTTATTAATTATTCTTAGTCCTGCTGTTTTCTTATTTAGTACTTTTATGCAAAATTGTGTTAGGGTTCAGTATATCCTTGATTGATGTAGAACCTGGCTGATTTTACAGTGGGCAGCATTATTTGGATTTGGGTTTGGTGACTAATGTGCTCATATATGTATACACACTTGGTGATGGTGTTGTTTTCAAATAGAAGAAAGCTTGCTGACACGTGGCAATCTGGTGATCTTGTTCCTGCTGCGAATGATCTCATTAAGGTGATGTGCAATATTAGAGGAAACTTCCGTTGTGATCCTTCTGAAGAGTGCAAAGTGTATCAGGTTACAAACAAAGTTAGCGACAAAGTATTTGTTGTTCGAATAGAAGAACGATCTTGTACATGTAGACAGTGGCAGTTGAGACAGTTCCCATGCTTACATGCTGTGGTTGCATTGTTTAAATTGAATCCTGATTGGTCCAAGTGAGTAAATTTATTACACCTAATAAGTTGAATTTGGTTAGTAAATAAATGAATGATGGCTGATTGAACCAATAATGTGTGCAGGTACTGCAGTAAATATTACACTGTGGATAGCTACAGGACCACCTACAAATGGTCAATAACCCCATTGGGAGACATTGATGACTATCAGAATAAGGTTTGTCTAGCATTGAGCGGTTTCAGATGCTTTAACTTTTTCATTGTCTGCTTTCGTTTATTTTTGTTTTGAAAATCTTTTTCATTGAATTTAATTATCTACTTTTGTTTTGTGAATCTTTTTGTTGAATAATATTATCTACTTTGTACTTTTACTTTATTATATGTATTTTTTTTTACATTATTCTCTAGATCTGTGAATTTCCAATAATCGTTTTTTTGTTTGCAGACAAATATCAGCATTATGTATCCACACAGACTAAGAGATAAGGGAAGACCTTGTGTCAAAAGAAAGAAGTCTTGGATGGAGAAGAACAAGCCGCGTAAAAGAGTAACAAAATGCAGTGTGTGTAAAGATCTTGATCATAATATCCGTACTTGTCAAGGTCCTCCAGTTGGATCTAACCCAAAGAAGAAAGGAGTAAGAATGGAGTGTTCTGTTAATGGGGATGAATTCTGTGTTACTGTTGCACCAACAAAGAATATGAGGAAGGCCTTGTCTGCACCAACTATTGGAACAACATCTGCATCAAAGAAATCTACTAATATACCTCCATTGTCAAAGGGCAAAGCAGCTGCTGCCACACCATGTTCTTCTTCAGCTGGTTCCCAGAAAAAGGATAAGACAACGACACAATCCTCTACTGCAGGTGATGCTGGTGCTAAAAGGAAGGTGCCACATCCAACTACTTCTTCTACACCTTCTATTGCCTGTTTTAACCAGACTTATAATGGTCCTGTTAAGATATCTAGCCAAACAATCAACATTACTCAACCATCATCAAAAAGGGTTAGAAAGCCTAACTCTAAATATGAGTAGCCAGAAATGTTGGGCTCCTGTTCAATTATGTTTTTTAGCATTTCTAGATCTATGAAATTTTATTGGCAAACTTATTAGTAGACCGTTTATGTTTAAGAGTTTTAACAGTCTTTTGTTTATGAATCTATGGTTTTAAAAAGTATGGAGACAATTATGGTTTTATTTCTTAATTCATGAGTTAACAGTCTTTTGTTGATGAATCTATGGTTTGAATTGATGCCCACTTAATCTGTAACCGTTAATCTGAATTGATGTCACTGATGACACACGTGTCACATGTTTAGTACACGATGGCAAAATGCCCCACGTGTCATCTTATTTGTCAAAAGGGTATAAATGTCATATTTTCACATGTACGGATCACATGCTTTTGAATTTGACCACTTAACTGTGTCTAACGGCAAAATTAACGTCTGGGGCATTTTGATTCTATTTTGGGGCATTTTAATCTTTCGCCTAACGTCCGGGGCATTTTCATAACTATGGGGTCCATTTTGGGGCATTTTGCCGCTTAACCCATATATCATCGAGCCATTATTAGAGTTCAAAGCATTCAGACATTCAGGATAATTAATTGTCATCTGTACGTGCATTTCTTATTTTCTTCTGCGCATAATTACATAGTCAGAATGAGCGTAAATCCTTAATAATTAAAAATCCGGCGTCATGCTACAGTTCCTTTGATTAAATGCAAATTTATAGCAGTAAGTTTGGTTGTCAGCCAAATTTATCATATTTCTAGGTATACAGTTTATAAAATTATCTAAAAAGAAAGTACGGTATAAATTTACAGTCATTGATTATATACACTGTCCTTGATTTTCTTCACTGAAAGGGGGCTAGTAAATGTCATTCATAAGATTCAGTTTTACTCTCCGATTTGATAGCTCCTGCCAAAGACCGACAACTTTCTCCAAGGAATATCCAATAAATGTCATGGGGTTTTGTTATCTTGTGCATCCATGCACAAGATAAGATCCAATCATTGATATTGGAAATGATAAAAAACAATAAAAAAATATGAAAGATAATGTTTTTTTTGCATTGGAGAAGGTAAATGTTTATGGGTTTTTTTAATTTTTCTCCATACAAGTGCAAACTTTACCTTCTCCAAATCAAGAAACATTATTTCTCATATTTTTTTATTATTTTTTTATCGTTTCCAATGCCAATAATTGATTCTTATCTTGTGCATGGATGCACAAGATAACAAAACCCAAATGGTATTAATGATTGAAAGAGTTGCTGCAGCAGTAATATCTACTTGCTGGTACAAATAACTGTAACAGTGTAAGAAGAGTGTAATTAAACAAAAAAAAACATTACATGTTTGCTTTAGGGAATGTACCCGTTGTTCTTCACCTGTTAAAGCACGTTCCATTGGAGGGGCGGCAAGGGTGATAGCAATGTCCCTCTTATTGGTTAGGGGATGTCCTATAGGGGTGTAAATTGACCAGATTACCCTGCTCCTATTTTTAACCTAATGGAATCAGAAAAATCAAAACAGTTTTTATTGATTTTTTTTCATCTTCTCTTCTCTTCTCCTCCTCCATTAAAATTGAAATTTCCATCGTCCTCGATTAATCAGCGATTTGAAAAATTGATAATCGTTGATTGAAAACTATATTTCCAAAAGACCCAGTTAGGGTTTTGTTTATTGTGTTTGATTTAAGTTAGTTTTGTATCAAAAATTAGGGTTTTGGATCAAAATTGAAATTGAAATTTCTGTGTTGCATGTGAGTTACGGTTGGTAATAACTTCAATTGGAACAGCAACTATAGATTTGGTTGATGTTACGGTTCATTTAACTCAAATACCAACCGTAAGTTCTTGATTTTGAGATAAAATATTCAGTTACGAATTTTTTTTCCAACCGTAAATTACTTACGGTTGGTCTCATTACTTAAGTTACGAACCGTAAGTTGTCCTGGATGTTTCATTTTCTTTTTACGTACGGTTTGTAATTGCATCATTGTTACCAACCGTATTTGAGTTACGACTTGTAACTCAAATAACCTTACCAGCCGTAGGTTAATTACGGTTGATCTCGATTCATTAGTTACCAACCGTAATTTGTTACGATTGCTATATGTTGTCATTCTACCAACCGTAACTGGTATTACGATTGGGTTTTACCCCAAATTGAACCAGTTACGGTTGGTATTCGATACTTTTGGAGCCGTAACTGAGAGTTACGGTTGGTAACGAGCTAAATTCCAACCGTAAGTTCTTCTGAAATTTTAAAAGTTTCGATTTTTTTACGTACTTTAGATAATTTTGAGCGACAAGAAGCTAATGGGAACTAATTTAGAGATTCACCCATCTCAAATTTGTCACTGGAATCACTCATTTTGGTTGAGTGAATCAAAATCTAGGGTTTCACAAAAATATCTTTTTTCTTCTCCTCACAACTTTTTTTTTCAACTCTAAAAATCTGATTTTAGAGTTATTATAAGTGAAAATTAATTATCAACACTAATTTTGATTATCAACACTAATTTTGATTATCATCACTAATCTTGGTTATTAATAATAAGGCTTAATTGGTCATTTCCATATTTTTTCGATAAAAAGGTGGCATGAATTAATATTAGATTGCCGCCGGTCTAATGGATCATGCCGTCCCTTTAACATGATTGATTCAAAACCACATGACAATTCCAAGTCTTTAACATTTTTATCAAGACTTAAGCTATTAAGAAAACCAAATTACCAGCAACAATAAATACTCTTGCTTGACTCGTGAAACCCACGCATGTGTTTTTGGTATTCTTTGTGTGACGGTGACCTTTAATATCATCACATGTGTCAATGCGGAAGTACCGCATGCTCTGGTGCCATGCATATATGATATAGCGCTCTCATGGCTTGCATTTAGAAGTACAAGTTTTCTGGTAACCATGAAGGCATCCAAATACGATAGTCATACAAACAAGCAAAGATAGATAGAGAAGTCTTCGACATCATGTTTGGTGTTTGGACATGAGTTGCATGTGGCCATTCATGTGCTGTAGATAATATTCATTTCAAGGGATTGATTTTTCTAAAGACAGTGACAACTATCTAAAACCATTACTGGCAGAAGCCGATCAAACTTTAAGTTATAGTCATCAACAAATTAAAACTTGAGGTAAGATTCGATATAACAAAAGGCTCACATGATCCTGTATCATGCTGTCAAAACTACAAAGCTTAGTTTAACAAATCAAAGCTCTGACGCTTATTATTGACTTATTCGGGCACAATCAACATAGCGAAGGTGCATATATGCAATCCAAGAACTACTAATTAAACACCAATTTTCATGGGATACTTGTGAATGCAATCTTCCCAAGGGTTTCCCTTGTTACTGTCACGAAGAGATGATGGTTTTACATTTTTGAGAGCAACCCAGACTGCACTATTACGCTTAAACCCACTTCCTAATGCAATCTGCCAGACACGGTCGTTCTTATGCATCCTTCCTTTAGCCTCAATGTAGGCCAACTCATACCAAATTGAGCTCGATGACGTGTTTCCAAATCGATGAAGAGTCATTCGTGAAGCCTCAACATGAGTAGGAGAAAGTTTAAGGTTCTTTTCCATTTCATTGATTATCCCTCTTCCACCGGCATGTATACAAAAATGCTCAAATGCAAGTTTGAAATCAGGAACATAACTCTTGGTTTTCAGGTTCTTGAAAATTTTCTTGGTCACCATAGTAATGAGAAATCTAAGTTGTTCGCGGAGTGGAAGCACGAGAGGACCTAAAGTGGTGATATTGGTCTTTAGTGCCAACCCTGCAACGGGCATAAGAGTTTTGGACAGGGAAACACCAAGCTTACCAGCATCGTCTTCGAACTGGTGCACACAATTATAAGCTTCATCGTCTGAACCATGGTGAGTTCTGATAATATGAACTAATTTGTACTTAGCTTGCCGTTTATATTGATTTCTGTTGGAGAGGAGAATTGCAGCTCCGCCAACACGAAATAGACAATTAGTTACCATCATAGATTTGTTGTCTCCAAAGTACGCCCGTAAAGTCAAGTTCTCAGTGCTCAAGACAATAGCACAAGTGTTTTGGTGCACGTGAAGTAATCCCTTGGCAAGATCCACTGCAATGACTCCAGCACTACATCCCATCCCTCCCAAATTATAGCTCTTAATATCACTTTGCAATTTATATTTGTTAATGATAACGTCGGAAAGTGAGGGAGTAGGATTGAACAAACTACAATTCACCACAAGAATACCAATGTCTTGGGGTTTGACATTAGTACCGGAGAAGAGATCATCCAAAGCTCCAAACATAACTTGCTCTGTCTCTTTCCTAGTGAACTCTAAGCTTCGGTTTGGGGGTGTGGCATGCAATCCTTCAGGAAGACAAGTCTCTTCACCTAGTCCAGACCGCTCCAGAATCTTACGTTGAAATTCAACAGAAGATTCATTCGAACTATATACAAGTTTAATACCTTTGTAGTATATTTCAGATGAGGCTTGAAGATGAGAAGGTGGGCGATAACATGCAAAATCAACTAGGTAGATAGTTTGAGAGCGTTTCCTCGTGTAAACCATTGAACCTAAAACAATGACACCCACAAAACTTATAGTTGCAACTAGATGGTGCTTGATGATGTGATGATGCCAAAGCTCATACGCATCCTCATGTTTTGTCTGACTAGCTTCAACCAGGAGAGGAGGGATGAGAAATAGACCAACAGAGATGGCAGGAATCAAGTAATGGTATGCTAACTTGGAGATTTTAAGATTCATACTCTTTATGAAGTTTTGATTTATTGTGTGAATGCTAAACATGAGAAAAGAGTTAATGTCTTCTCTACTTGGTGCGTATTTGCGATCTCAGATATATATAGAAGATAGTGTTATTTGTACTGTCATAGTGCTCCAGTCTCACATATGGCTATCTTAAATGGTTGTCAATAATTTCTAATACCATACACGCCGAATGTATAAATCATATATACTTTAATTAATTGTCTATAACTATCTTATGTTGGTGAAAATCATTTCTATGACAGTGATTCTGGGACTTATCAATTGCAAACTTAGCCAAGTTTGTTAATTAAGAAAATTTAACTCCCCAAAACTAAGGCTTATTCGCTCAAATTCCTTGACCACACGTCTCTAGTGGTGTGCTCATGGCATGTGATCAGGGCTTGCAACAACTTAGACCTCACGCTCATCCGCCAAGAAAATGGCAACTATGGTCACTCATTACCAAGAAAATCATGAGCAGTTGCAGGGCATTTGGTGGTATGGCAACTGGCATTCTAATACCGTGGGAACAACGGTTAAAAAGACTCTCGACTTGGATAGACAAATTTTCAGTCTCTCTTTTTAATTATGAATTCAAGATGAAAACTACCCCATCAATTGGGAGTAGTACTACTGCTACTACATGTGAGGGTCTTTGGTAGGTAGGTCCTCAGACTAGTGTACATTCTTTAAACATAGTACTGTAGTAGTCCCAACTACCTTGAATTCAAAATATCTAGAAAATGAATTCCATCCTTGTAAATTTTGGTGTTTGACATCTTTACGAGTAAAATTGATTACCCCACATTTCTATTCTTAAATATTTGTTTGTTTAAAGGGGTGGGATCCGTTGACATGATTATATTGACATAATCATCACATTTCAGCGCCATTTTTTTACTGAGTCCAACCGACAATGAATTTGAAGTTAATTATTTAATGACATGTTCTTCTTATAAGTATCTACATTCCAACCAAAAATGAGAGCATTCCGAGATGTATAAAGCCATTATCTACAATTTTGAATATCAGTCGTTGAAGATCAACGGTTGAAATTAAAATTTATGGATGGTGAAGTTTCGTATTTCGGAATACTTTCATTTTTGGTAGGAACGTAGAGTTTTATATGAGGAACATGTCACCAAAAAATTAGCTTCAAATTCATTACCGGTTGGGCTCAGTAGAAAAAATGACGCTAAAATGTGAAGATTATGTCAGTATAACCATGTCAACGGATCCTACTCCTTGTTTAAATTCGATTTCATAATAAATTTATTTCGAAAATCGCTGAGATTTTTTAATAATTATCTTTAATTAATTTTTGGTAATTAATAAAATAAATTTTAATTAGTAAAAATTATTTTTTTCTGAGAATAACAACAACAATAGCAACCGAAACATTGGGTCTCCTTTTAGCAACAAGAGTAGGAAAACAACAACTCCAGCCTAGGGTGTGATTCGAAGTGGACTCACAAGCACTTGCACAAATGCTGCACAATCCACAGGACACCAACCCTTGGTACCTGAAAGAAATGTTACAAGAAATATGGACACTAATGAAGAGTACACCACACACGACAGTTACACATGCTTATAGGGAAGCAAACCATGCAGCTGACAAGTTAGAAAATGAGGCGATGAACCATAAACAACACACCCAACCACGGCATCAAGAAGAATATGGGACGATATATGCCTGTACATTGTTTCAAACATTGTATTAAATGATACAAACGGGTCACTTTAACCTGTACTATTAGAACTGTAATTTCCTAAGCTTAAATAAAAGTTTTAGTCCAAAAAAACAAAAGAAAAAACATAGGGTGCCGCCAAAACTCCTCCAAAACCGCTTAGACCTAGAAAAGAAAATAGTAAATCCTTTTTCGAAAATGATGGGTCACATCTAATTTCACGGGCCCATCAAAAAAGCATTTTATGTGTCTAAAGGATGTCGAGGCGGTTCCGGAGAGGTTTACTTTTTCAGGGTCAGTATATAATCTTTATTTGAAAAATCCTACACCAATATTAATAATATAAAATTTTTTGTTGAATACGCACATCAAGCGTCTTAGATTAGCCCAGTTGGTCAGGAGAATGTCTTTCAAAAGTTTGGATATTTCATGGAATACTCCTCTTATATGTAAATGCTTATATGGGTTATGGTGGGTTGGTTATGATAGTGATCCTGTCTGACTAGCTGGGTTCGGATAGAGGCATGGTCCCGGGTTTCGTGTACGGGTAGAGGCATGGGCCCGGGTTTCGTGTATAAAATAAATTAATTAATAAACAAAGGTTTGATGCGATTCATGATGTCTCAAGTTGATACGTAATCGATCAAGGTTACCTAGAATCAGTGCTGATGTGAAGATAGGTTATGATAATTATAGAGAAAAGAACAAAAACACAATGTAAATAACACAATTGTTGTTGTTAACTACTTCTTCTTCTATTGCTTTAAAAGCAAAACTCTATTACAAACCAAAACTATGACTGCTCTCTCTCTCTCGTTTTTCTCTACCTCTCTAGGTTTTATAGGAGTGAAATTTGCTGGAAAAGGAAAATAAAGCTATGAGTTTTTATAAATCATCTAAAGTAGGAAACCTCAAACTTGTAGGATAAGTTAACAAACTTACACCTCTTCTAGTATCTTCTAGATACTCTCTAGTCGTAATATGGCTCAATTAAACCTAGGCTAATGATTAGCCTCATCTGGCAGCTTTAGATGTCCCTCTGCTTGTGTTATTTGCTTGTGTGAATATAATCTTCACACTACTTAAGTTCTGTGCATATAATCTGCACATCAAACTATCTAGCCGTTGATACATCTCTGTGAAGATAATCTTCGTCACTCTTCTAACCTTAATATGGCTCAACTTCTGCTACGATACTCCTGTATCACAGGTTCGAGTCCCCGATGGCGCAATGTTGAATAATTTGAAATGGAAGATAGAGTTAGCTTGCCCCCCTTACGACATAATCAACCCCTTAGCTATCCGCTTTGGCTCCCTTAGCTGGTTCCTCAAGAGTCTCGCTGGTAGACTAGCAAGACAACTTCTTGCAGTAGTGCGTTGTTGGAGCTTAGCTTGTTAGGCTTCCAACTAGTTTCTTGTAATAATAGTTTTTATCCAATAATAAAATATTTTATAAAAATATAAAAAATGGAATACGCGCATCATATTCATCGTATCATTGGTGACAGAAACTAGGGGTGAGCATTCTTTTCCTAATTTGCGCATTTAATCAGTATCAACCGTATTTTTTCAGATAGATGCCCGGAAAGTTTTCCAATAGGATTGGATGCGAATGGAATTTTTGAAATCCATCGTATTACGGATTGGGCCCGGATGAAACCTTCAAAATCCGTTGGACATCCAAACCCGTTAGCATTTTTCTTATTAAACTTCTTCGGTGCAAATATGAAATTAGTACATTTATGTTTTTTTCAAATTAGGTAGTACTTTCCTGTCTTACTTTGATGAGCTTACAAGATACAAGACCAATATGTATAGGTGGGAATACTTGATCCCAAGTACAACAAAACATCTTATTTTAAAGGGGCCGGATTTTTTTTCCTCTTCAAATTTTGAGTAACTTCAAAGCATAACATTTAAATCCCATTTTATACCCTTAAATAATGTAGTCTTATTTCTAAAATCATCCATAAACTTGTTGCCTCTATTTCTCTATTATAAATTTTAATTGTAAAACAAATTCCATTGGATTATCTGCATCTAATTCGTCTATCCGTGGATGCAAATCTGTTGGATGTTAGATTGGATGCGGATGCCAAATTTGAAATCGTAATGAATTGGATTGGGTGCAGATGAGATGAAACCGGTCCATAGCGGCCCATGCTCACCCCTAGCAGAAACTCTGTTTCTAAATGGCTGGGTTAAAGCCCAAGTCTTTTTTTGCTTTCTTTGACTCCCCAGCCAGGGGTGAGCATGGGCCGGTATGAACCGGTTTTACCTTATCCGCTTCCAATCCAATTCACTACGGATGAAATCTGGCATCCGCGTCTAATCCAACATCCAATAGATGAACGGATTGGGTGCGGATAATCCAATAGATTTGTGTTAATTAAAATTTATAATAAAAAATAAAGCAAATATAGATGATTTCTTATAGAACCTACACATTTTATATATGTATATAAATATAGAAGGTCCATGGATAACACTCCAAGCAAATATCTTAAAAATTCCAAAACTATTTATGTATTTTCTATAAAATGCATAAATGCCCTTAAACTAACGGGTTTGGATGTCCAATGGATTTTCAAGGTTGCATCTGGGCACAATTTGTAATCCGATGGATTTCAAAAATCTCATCTGCATCCAACCCATTAGCAAACGGTCCAGATATCCATTCGCAAAAAATGCGGTTGGTCCCGATAAAATCCGTGGATTACGGGAAAGATGCTCACCCCTAGTTCCTGTCACCAATAATACGATGAATGTGATGCGCGTATTCCATTTTTTTATTATTATTATTTTTTAAAAGAGCCATCAAGGGCAAAATAATTATTTAAATAAATTATTTTTTATCCCATCGGGGATGTTTGTGCAAGACCAACAAAAATAAAGAGTATTAATAACATTTTCACTTTTTCCTTTTCTAGAAAAATGAACCTTTTATAAAGCAAATTGTTTCTCCTTTTCACTTCTGGGACTAAATTCTACTTCCTGTATTTTAATGTCAAAAATGAGAAGTGAGAAGAGAAGGGAAGAGAAGCGCTTTCACATGATCACACAACATATGGTAAGATGCATGCTGTGTAGTACAAGTAGTCTATCAGTTAGGAATGTATTAGGTTGCTCGTACCTTTAGCCTAAAATCTGTATTAGGCATGTTTATTTCCAAGGTGCTAGGCAAGATTACCATTTCTATTACGGAGACAACTGGGGAATGTGAAGTCGTACAAGTTGGGAACTCTGGCCACGCAGTTGAGGCCGCCCTTTACACATGCATTTGAGTGACATTACACTGTACACAAGTTGAGAAGCATCTCCACGCAATTGTGGCGTATGCATATATAAGTTTTGGTATACTTAATGCGAACTTTAAGATCATCAAATGTGCCAATGTGGAACTGCTATAATTCCATGCATATAGCTAGCCTATCTTCCATTTAGGAGTACATATTTTCTAGTTTACGTCAAGGCACCTAATTAGGTACCAAAAGTCTTCGACATCATGTTAGGAGTTTGGACATGAATTGCATTGGCCATGTGGGCATGCATGGGTTATGACCAAGGATATCATGGGTTCGATCATAAAAGATTCCTAGTGTTTATTCAATCTGCATATGCCAGGGAAAGAAGGAAAACATGTTGATTATAATTACAATCAGGAAGATCACTGTTGATTGTCTCCAACTCAACGTATTTATTTTCACTCTAAATCATCCGATAGAAGTATGAATAAGGAAACCAAAATATTGCCATTTACTGTATCAACGCCAGAACAGATATGTTCTGTCCAACTAGTCAAACACATACCAGTGCCTTGAAGATAGCGAAAGTTGGTGCATTTATTCTGAACCTACGTCAATCTGTGTAGCTCTTATTTTCAAAGTAAATATGGAACCGCAAGGGGTTAAAGCTATTATTTCAACCAAAAAGATAAAATTACTCAAGTGCTTAGCGGTGTCCAGAAAATTGTAAAAGTTACAAAACACCCAGACCCAGTACACAGAAATTACACAGTACTTAAATCTGATACACCATTACCCCAGTCCCAAAGTTGATAATATGTAAGATTCACAGCCAGTTAACAAATAATATCTTTAGCTCGAATGACATAAGCAAAAAAAAAGGAACATAAGCTTAAGATACTCCTCAAAGCCACATATACTCAAAACTCTCCTCAACACATTCGTCTAGGACAAACTTGCCAGCAGCCTACAAGAAAGAAAAAGAAAAGCCTGATCAAGTTGTGAAAAGTAGCAAAAGAATCAATGTGAGCGATCCTTACGCAATAATTCAGATTCAGGGTAAAACGCACTCACTTCTTTGGACGCGTTACAGGTTCTCAACATCTTCTGCAAATTCTTTGGGAATTTTGTAGTTCTTGATGCTCTGCAGTTCAAGATGTGTTGATCAGTTACCAATTTGTGCATTTACCAAAAATTAAAAGAGCATGATAGTACACTGCATACTTTAGAAGTCTCAAAGCCTAACTAACAACACCGAAAATACAGATAATACTGATGATGGCATGATGACATGCATGGAGAAAAATGGTTAATCCAGACCTATTTGTACCTTAGCGTACGAAGCTTGACTTGACCCAATAGTAAATGACCAAGTGAATCAATCAGGACTGTCGTAAATTTCCCAAGTCTTCAACCAGCTGCTTACTTCCAAGAAATCTGGGGGCTGTGATGGATATTTATCTGAGCATATCACTAAATGGGAGGAGAGAAAACCTATGTTGTTAGGGGCGAGGGGCTGGGTAGTAATCTAGGGTAACAGTGATGCCTTACTCACAAAACGGAAACAAGATAAGATATCTTCTCTTCTATCTAGCCAATTGACTAAAGAAGTGAAATAGTTAATGTCGATAAAAGTGCATATAGTTTCAGGGCACCTATATACAAGTTTATGTTTGTTTTCCAAGTACTTGAATCCGATGCACCTTAGACAGGGGCGATGATAGTATGGTGAGGCACCCGAAGTAGAAATACTACCACTTAGCCACCTCGTCTGTGCTTCTAAATATCATAAGATTAAACTAACTAACAAAGTATTTTTCCTTGGTATTTGCAAGTCCACTATGTATTTTTGTCTGCCTTGCACAGGTTGGGTTCAAATGGGATCCTGGAGAAAAAATGCAGCATATATACTGCCCATCCAGAGTCGGCCAGATGAATTCAACCAAACCCTGTGACAGAAACAAAAACTAGTGGCTATGAAGTTCAGTCTCCTTACACAATCAAAATAACAGGCGTGAACTACCTCCAACAGTTCTGCGTTCCTAGGATCATTAACATCCCGTTCAGGGCCGTCACTGACAGTGAAAATTGTTCCCTCAAGTTTAATCACGTGCTCATAATATGCAGCGTTACCAACAGAACAACCACTGCAATGATAATAACAACAAAATCAAATCCAGTTAAATTCACAATACAAAAGCAAAACCAAAGTGAAAGATATCATACTCCAATTTGGTACCCTTTCTCCTGGCGGTGAAACCTATAGACCCCCATCCTAAACTTGAAAAATCGATTGGTTCAAACTTTTGTGATGGAGTTGGATTTTTAGAAACAGATAATTCGGAAAAATCGCGAGTGGTAGATTCCACAGACTCCATTAGTTACAAAAGCATCTGAAATCAAAAACCCTAGCTAGGTTTATGTTATATTTTTCCTTTTTGATTTCTATTGGCTACGATAAATTTAGAAGTTTAGAATTTTGCTGAAGAGCGTAAACGTAAGGATAATTTTGTCCAATCTTGTTAAAATTATGAACCGGTCCTAAATTAGCGAGTTATTTTTGAAACTCCCAACTTTGGCTACGTATTCGGCAGGCAAAGCACTGGTTGATGTTTTACCATGGAGGGGCCGACAGAAAAATATGACCCACGGAGTCATGGTGTTTGGATGGCAAGAAGGGAATCTAATTCGGAATTATATTTCCTGTAGACGGAAAATCTTAAACCCAGCCCATGGATTCTGAATTTCTTTTCTTTTTGAAAATCATTTGCTATTTCTCCTCTATTCCTGTCTAACAAACACAAGAATGAATTATTTTCCTGGAAAACTAATTCCATTCTCTCAAACCACAAACACTGTCAATAGTACCTAAATGCGGGACTTAACGGTCCAATCAACCACCTTCTTATTTTGACGAAATCTGGGGAGCTGTAATGGATAATTATCTAAGTATATGTTGTGCCGAGAGGTTATGTTTTTCCTCAAGGCATTCCAGGATCCGGCATCAGAAACGAAAACTAAACATTCAACGGAAGCTAATGCACATAGAACACACAAGACAAAGAGATTTATGTGGTTCGGCAATGGCCTACGTCCAAGGGCAGCAGAAATTCACTTTATTCATATATCAGAGAATACACAATGCACATGACACTCAGCACCCGTTCTTCTTCTTCAATTCTCAACTCACCTTCAAATCTCCTCAAACTCTCCCAGCCCCAAAGCCATGAGAGGATCTACATCTTGCTAATGGAGAGATTACTTCTCTTCTTTTTGAGGAGATGTCCACAACCTAAGGGTTTAGACAAGATTTGTGTAGATGATGTAGATACCTATAACCTAAAGGTTATGCCTTTATTTATAGGCTTACAATACTTCGATTAAGAAACCAAACTTTACTCTAATTTAGGAAATCTAAACTAGCTAAGATAGGAAACCCTTATTTAATAGAAGTCTAAACATAATTCTAAAAATCAGTCAAAACTGATTTAGGAATCACACTGACGTTTCCTAAAATCGAGTCAATATATGCCAAAAATTTCACACTCAACACATTCAAACAAACCCTTCTTCAATCATATGCCAAAAATTGTGTCAACTTCATCTTCAATCGCTTCTCTTCAAAACAGAACAAGAAATTACAGCTCCACCACACACAATATCTCCATATAGGAAATCCGATTATCACGTCTTCAATCGATCATTAACAATGCAATATGCTGGCACCATCTTCAAGCACTTCTTCGTGTCAAACTCTTCAACCAGAATTTATCAACCTCCCGCTAGTGCTCTCATAACACTAAGATATTCAAATGGTCGATAATTCTCATAAGGAACCTACTAATAGGTTTCTGCAATCCTCACTATACCATGCAACTGACGCAAACTTGAGTTTAACTTCTTCAATTCCTTCGACTACGTCAAGGACAACATGATAGAACTAATGACAACCGGTAACATTCACAATCGTTCCGTACTTAGTACGACTCTAAGGATCATGACGAAATTCAATTTTGCATCTTTACCTCTTCCAACGTACAAACCATTCAACTTTGTAATTCAAACACAATACTCTTGTTTCCTTGCAACTTGGCTTGCAAAACAAACACATTTAAACTGAAAACCAACAAGGTATTCCCAAATAGTCCACAAAAGACTCAAACAAGCAAGGTAAATACCAAAAACAACCAAGAAGCTATGCAAAGTACATAGGGATAAGGTCTCAAGAAGTATACCAACGTCAAATCCTTCCTTCAAGTAGAGCTTCAACTTCAAAAATGTATCAATCAATGGATGTGAAACACTTCAAATACATTCGTTTATGCGTAATTGATACTTCAAACGGTGCTTGTCAAATCAGAAAATCCACCTCTTCAACTTGATGCAATTCAAACGACCTTGTCTCCAAGATTCTTCACATGAGGCTACACAACGATTTTCCGAATTCCAAAGTACCTCTGATTTCAAACCAGATATAACTTGATTTTGAAACATGCCTATTGATGCATCTTATTCTAGGCTTTTACTTCAATCTATAAATATGTCTTCTTCCACAAATCCACTGCTAATTCAATACACCACGTTTTCTGACGGAACTATTATAACCTTGCACCATAGTTCTAAAACTGTCACCAACCTTCACCAAAAGTTTTCAGAACTATCACGATTCTTCACCACAAATTTCAGTCAAAAAACGTCACCTTGTCTTTGTGTTCTTTTTCAAATTTGACATCTTCTTTGATATCTTCACATATTGTTTCTGTCTCAATTCAAACGAGCAAACCCTAGATTTCAAGAACCTAGACCTAAGCTCTGATACCAGTTTGTTGTGCCGAGAGGTTAAGTTGTTCCTCAAGGCATTCCAGGATCCGGCATCAGAAACGAAAACTAAACATTCAACGGAAGGTAATGCACATAGAACACACAAGACACAGAGATTTACGTGGTTCGGCAATGGCCTACGTCCACGGGCAGCAGAAATTCACTTTATTCATATATCAGAAAATGCACAATGCACATGACACTCAGCACCCGTTCTTCTTCTTCAATTTTCAACTCACCTTCAAATCTACCCCAACTCTCCCAGCCCCAAAGCCATGAGAGGATTTACATCTTACTAATGGAGAGATTACTTCTCTTCTTTGTGAGGAGATGTCCACAACCTAAGGGTTTAGACAAGATTTATGTAGATGATGTAGATACCTATAACCTAAAGGTTATGCCTTTATTTATAGGCTTACAATACTTCGATTAGGAAACCAAATTTTACTCTAATTTAGGAAATTTAAACTAGCTAAGATAGGAAACCCATGTTTAATAGAAGTCTAACCATAATTCTAAAAATCAGTCAAAACTGATTTAGGAATCACACTGATGTTTCCTAAAATCGAGTCAATATCCAACAGTATATCATTAAGTGGGATGGAGAAAACTCTATGCCATTTGGGGCAAGGGGGCTGGCCCGGCTGGTTACAAATATAGGGGGCAGTAATGCCTCAAAAAGTAAAGAGAAGATAGCCGACCGATTAAAGAAGTGAAATGGCTGTAAAAGTACATACAACTTCAGGGTACCTATAAACAATTCTAGTTTATGTTTACTTTCAAGTGCCCTATAAACAATCACTGTAACAATTCTTGTTTATGTTTACTTTCAAGTGCTTAAATCCGATGACACCTTAGACAGTGGCGATGATTCTAGGGTGAGGAACCCGAAGAGAAAACACTCTAATCCGGCACCTCAGCTGTGCTTCTGAATATCATAAGAGTAAACTAAGTAGCAACACATTTTCCTTGGTATGTGCTAGTCTACTGCCTTTGCGCAGGTTGGGCTTAAATCTTGTGGCATCCTGTAAAAAAAAATGCTGCATATATCTTGCCCACCAAAAGTCGGCCAGATAAGATTCCACCAAACCCAGTTACACAATCAAGAAACTAGTAGCGATGGAGTTCATTCTTCTACTAATTTTTACACAATGAAAATAACAGTCGCGATTACCTCCAGAAATTCAGCGTTTCTAGGATCATTAGCATCCCGTTCAGGACCGTCATTGACAGTGAAAATGCTACCCAGCCTACCCTTAAATTTAGTCACGTGCTCATAACGAGCGACATTACCAACAGAACAACCACTGCGATGATAGTAATATCAAATCCAAACCAAGTGAGTTCAATTTTGGTAAGAACCAGAGTTAATGATTGGTTGAGGGTTGGTAATGGTAGTTCGTCTACACCAGAAATAGCACTGAATCTCCTGAACTGTTTCCTAGTGCAGAAAGCAAGGTGCCTAAAATGTGAACTCAAAAATCATATCCTTCATCAACCATAGCTCTAATCAAAACCCAAATGTCATCCCTGAATAAACTACACAGTATTGACACCCTCATTAGAAACCCTACTCTACATCAGAGATGGTTTTCAACTGAAATGTTATCGGCAGTTAATAACTATCCAGTGTTAAATAATTTGTAACAGGTCTTTGAAGAAGGCAGGAACAGGTGATCCAAGGGGTGTTACAGGTTTCAGAGGTGACACAGATAGCTATCATGACGGAGTAGCAATTGGGTTCTTAGCAGCAATATCTAAGGCGCAACATAAAGGCATTAGATTTTCCAGTGTGGAGGTGCAAGGCAGAAGTCAAGGGTACAAATCCAAAAGAAAATTCATAACTTAGAGCCATTTTGAGAACAATTTACTTAACTCTTCAAATAACTTATTATCTTAATTCCGTGGTTGAAATTGTAATTTCCTAAAGCAGCCTATAATGCCAGAAATAGTAGACACTGCAATGATCAACCTATATCCTCCATATGAAAGGGTGGTACGGGCAAATTACTTGCATGAAAACTCTAAGTTTGCTTTTTCTGATGGGTTACCCAACTCTCTAGCTAGTTTTTTTTTAACGAATGCAGTTCCAAGAGAAAAAGAATCAATGAAACAATTGAAAGCAGATTAGGAAAGAGGTTTACCTTGAGTGAGAGAGAGCATTTCTTGGTGCGGCATCAAATACTGTAATGTAAGCTTAATTCCATACATCAAATCCCTTCAGACACAAATGCTTTATAGGATTATGGTTTGCAGATTTAGAAAATGTAAATCTAGTATTTGATTTCTAAAATTAGATAATACAACTTTTTTACAATCAACTTGTATTGAACAATTCATCAGTTCTATCTGTGAAATTTAGGTTCAATGGAAAAGATGATGGTTTAGGGTGTGCCATTGTAGATGAAATTGCACTAGAGAGATTGATGATTATATGCAAATGGTGATGCGAAAATTAAATCCTAAGAAAATTTCTAGGGTTTTGAAGTTAAGGAACCTCTATTTTCTCTAAAAGCTTAGACAGAAATGTGAACCAGCGGGAATCTACAAGAAAAGAAAAGCCCCATCAAGTTGTAGCAAAGAATCAATGTGTGAAATCGTTATGCTACACAATCATTCAGATTCAGAGCGCAAACGACTCACTTTTCTACATCCCCGCAAGTGAAAGTATCACTTTTCCTGAAACCGGGGAGTATTTTATTTGAATTCTGGTGGGGAGACTCTTTGTACAAAATACATATGTTCTGTGGTTTAGAAGGAATACTAGATTGAGTAGCCAAAATTGGTGCATCATTCTGAACCTACGTCAATCTGTGTAGAACTCATTTTCAAAGTAAAAATTGGTATTGCCGGTAGTTTAAGCTATTTTCAACCCAAAAAAAAAAAAAAACGATAAAAGTTGCTCCAAGTAGATAAGTGCTTAATGGTGTCCAGAAAACTGTAAAAGTTACAACCAACACCCAGTAGACAGAAATTACACAGTACTTAAATACTACAGCATGACCCCAGTCCCAAACTAGATATAACAGTAAAGCTAGATATCGCACCTGATAATATGTAAGATTCGCAGCCAGTTAACAAGTCATATCTTTAGCTCGAATGACATAAGCTTAAGATACTCCTCAAAACCACATATACTTAATAGACTCCTCGCAATGTTTTTTCGGGACAAACTTACCAGCAGCCTACAAGTAAGGAAAAGTAAAGCCACATCAGGTTGTGAAAAGTATTAAAGGGAAAAATCAATGAGGGCAATCATTGTGCAGTATTTCAGATTCAGGGTAAAACAGACTCACTTCTTCGAACGCTTTACAGGTTCTTTGCACCAGAAAAGTATGCAATCCAACTTCCTCAAATTCTTCAGGAATTCTGAAATTCTTAATGCTCTGCGGTTAAGATGTGTCGATCAGTTACAAATTTGCATTTACTAAAACTAAAAAGAGCATGTTAGTATATGGCGTACTTTAGAAGTCTCGAAGCCTAACTAACAGCAGAGGAAATATAAATAATACTGATGATGGCATGATGACATGCATAGGGAAAAGTGGACGACCCGTCCCTATTTGAATCTTAATGTATGAAGCTTATGGTCATCGAGGTAACTTGACCCAATAGTAAATGACCACGTGAATCAATCAGGACAGTCCAATCAACCACCTCCTTATTTTCACGAAATCTGGGGGGCAGTAATATTATTAACTAAGTATATCACAAAGTGGGAGAAGAGAAAACCTATGCCATTTGGGGCAAGGGGCTGGCCCGGCTGGTTACAAATCCAGGAGGCAGTAATGCCTCACAAAGTAAAGAGAAGATACCCGACTGATTAAAGAAGTGAAATAGCTATAGAAGTACTTAAAACTTCAGGGTACCTATAAGCAATTCTAGTTTATGTTTACTTTCAAGTGCATAAATCCGGTGACACCTTAGACAGGGGCGATGATTCTAGGGTGAGGCACCCAAAGAAGAAACGCTACCAATTCGGCACCTCTGCTGTGCTTCTAAATATCATTAGTCTTCTAAATATCATTAGGGTATGTTGGGTTCAATTGGGATCCTGTAGGAAAAATGCTGCATATAAAGTCGCCAGATAAGATTCCACCAAACCCAGTGACAGAATCAAGAAACTAGCGCCTATGGAAGTTCAGTCTTCTACTAATTGGCCGACCTTAAGGGAGGCCTTCTATGTGATGAGAAATCTGCAATCTGTCGGTCACAGAAAATGTCCCAAGTTTTTTAAATTGAAACTTCAAATTTACAATTTCACAAAATTCAGGTTGAATATAAGGTAATCAATCGAATTGAAGACAAATTTCTGTCAAATTTAATCAAACAAGAAAACTAACAGTTCAAAGATCATTAAAATAGACATTATATAGATCAGAATCGATCGATTTTAGTTTCGTTTTCATAAAAAAAAAAAAATCTATTTCACCATTTTAAAATTCCATTTGAAGGACCAATAAGAGTATAATCTACTTCAATTCAATGCAAATAGAGAATGGAAGTACCCATTTTCAGTGATTTCACCTTTTATTTCAGTAAATTCGAACAAATTTGAGATTTAGAAAACATATTTTCCTGTAGAAAAACAGAGTCCAGAAAGAACTTCCGTGGAGAAGATGACGGGTTATTGGCCCTGTCTTATTAACCCGTTACTGATAAACGACCCGACCCGAAGAGTTTAAATTTCTACTACTGTTGTAATGGATCAACTCTAATTTCTTCTCATCACCCTAGCTACATGCATAATCACTCAAATTGATAACCCATCATCACTTGAGAATTAATTTATTAGCCAAAATTGAAATATCCAAGAACACACACTTATAAACACCATGACTAGAGCTAACAACAACTAATTACACATATCATCTTAATTCATACCTCCAAAAATACCAATTAAAAACAAAAAGTTGGATTTCTTTTTCAAAATTGTGTTTAGGCGTTGAACAAAGCAAAAGTCTCGCTCACCACCACGCAGCAACTGGGTGAAGCTTCTGACAGAGAATTTAAGAGAAAGAACTGGAAGTTCAAACAAAAAAAAAATCGGTTTAGTAGAAGAGGGGAGTGGAAAGAAAGAACAAACCTACCTCGTTTGTTTTGGTTAAATTTAGTTACCACTTACCAACGTATCGCGTCCAGCTAGAAATATCCTGAACACGTATTGACATTGCATTTAGTGTGTGACAAGACGTGGTGTCTGATTTAAACTAACTCGCTGAAATAAGTTTGTAGTTTTGATTCTTTCAAACCCATTACCAAGACGCCGACTCACATGCCAGGTACGTGGATCTCTAAGATGTGTTATGTGATGCTGTATTCAGTATACTCATCTACACGTCAAGTCATTTTATATTCTTTGGCCGAGTTTAGGCCATGTTGTAGTACGTGTGTTTTTTTTTTCCTTGAAAAGTGATACATTAATGTTTCAAGCATACTGTGAAATGCTAAAACTTACTTTCGTACATTTAGTTTGCTTTGGGAGTTTGGGGGAGCGAAATGCATATTAGTACATGAAATTCTGTGATCCGTGACATAAATAGATAGAATTCACACTTGTAAATCCTGTTTGCACATATTATTTGTGGGTCTCTAGTCATGTCTGTTTTTCTGGTGGTCGGCCTCCCCCACCGCAAGCGGTCATCTAGTTTTTACACAATTAAAATAACAGTCGCGATTACCTCCAGAAATTCAGCGTTTATAGGATCATTAGCATCTCGTTCAGGGCCGTCATCGACAGTGAAAGTGCTACCCAGCCTACCCTCAAATAGAATCACGTGCTCATAACGTGCAGCGTTACCATCAACACAACCACTGTAATAATAATGATAACAATATCAAATTCAGTCCAAGTGAGTCCAATTTTGATAAATTTAGGGTTCATCAAATTCACGATACAAAAATAAAATCAAGAATTGAAAGATATCTTACTCAAAGTTGGGATCCTTTCTCCGGAGGGTGAAACCTATTGAACCCCATCTTAATCTAGAAAAATCGATCGGTTCCAACCTTCGTGATGGAGGTGGGTTTATAGAAACAGATAATTCAGAAAAATCGCGAGTGGTAGATGCCACAGACTCCTCCATCACCTACAGAAGAAATCTGGAATCAAAAACCCTAGCTAGGTTTATGTCGTGGTTTTCGTATTTTTGCCCTTCTAGAAAAAAAGAAGGTGAAGTCGAAAAGAAAATAGATCGGAAATTTGTTCAAGAGTGCGTAATATAGGGGAAAGGTTGTTTTGACCGAAATTATGAATTCGTCACTCCTCCAACAGTCCAACTACCTGCTTGACTAGTTTGTTTTTTTTTTTTAAGCATGCATTTTATTGATATGAGATTAGGTTACAATTTGTCGTGGTATGTGGTACCACCGAATCATGAAATAAAATATGGCTAATAAAAAGCGGGATTGCATGGTCCCATATTTTCGTTGATAAGTTTCCTAATTGGCTTTCATCTGCTGCATGATTGGCCAAACCATCTGCGGCTTGGTTTCCTTCCCTGTAGTTGTGTTGAATGGCAGCATGTGGGATCTGTCTGAATCTCTTCTTTATTTCCTCAATCATACCTGAGATGTGCCAAGGAGGGGGGGTAGAGGGTGTGATGAAGCGCAAAAGATTTTCTGAGTCAGTTTCAAAGAGAACTTTTGGCCAATGTCTTTCCGTTGTCGTTCTTGCAGCTAAAAGGAGAGCCCAAGTTTCTGCAGTTAAGGCAGTCGTAATTCCTAAAGGTTGATATAAAGTCATTAAAGTTCGTGCATCGGAATCTCTGCAAATGAATCCTGCCCCCGGAAAACCTGGGTGACCTCTGGATGCCCCATCTGTGTTGATCTTAATCCAGTTGATGATTGGAATTGACCATCCTACCGATATTGTAGATAATCTTTTGTCTCCTCTTGGATGGTTATATATTGGTGCATCTCCTGGTAGGATCAGTGGTAAAGAATCTTGTGCCGCAATGAATTCTTGTTGTAGCTTTTGAGCCCATATTAAGATTTCGGCTGAAGTTGTTTGCTTCTGGCGGTATATTAGGTCATTTTTAGATAACCATAGGGTCCAAAAGAGGAAGCAAAAAGAGGAGATTACAGCTGTTGGTGCAGATTGTTGTAGGATTTGGGAGATGGTTGTCTGAGGTGTTAAGGTGAGACTGAGGGGGTAGTTGGAGTTTGGTGTGTTTCTAAGTTGATTGATCAGGGTGTTCCAGGATGTACTCGTCGTTGGACAATGAATTAGAAGGTGACTCAATGATTCCGGATCAGCATTGCATCTGGGGAATGTGTCATAGTTGGTCAAGTGTATATGATGTAGGAGAGAGAAGGTTGGTAATCCTTCATTGATTGCTTTCCACAAGAAAAGTCGAATTTTTGGTGGACATGGTAAAGTACACAGGAATTTGGTGGATGGAAGAGGGGTATGAGTTGGTTGACCATGGGTTAGACATTTGTATCCCGAAGATGTGGTGTAATTTCCAGATTTTGAGTGTGGCCAGATAATTTTATCTTGTGAGTTGTTTTGGGGAAGGTGGATGTTTATGATTTTTTGGTCTATAGGATTTGGAAGGGTGCTTAATTTTTCTTGATTCAGTTATGAGAGATTGGGTCGATGATATCTGCTACCATTCGGATAGGGTAGCATTATGCTAGGTCTAGAGGTGGTGAGTGTGGAATCCAATTGGTTTCTACTGGAGTTGATAACCCATTTCCAATACAATGGAAAATCAGTTGTTGCATGGCAGGGACAATTGATGCCAGTTGTCTCCATTGAGGACTGGAAGAGGAAGGTATGGTATGAATGCCTTGTAGAATAGGTTGTTGATCAAGATATTTTGCACTGAATAGTCTTCCGAAAATGGAGTTAGGTTGTTCATCCAAATTCCAAATTCTTTTCATGAGGAGAGCCTTATTCTGATCACTGCTTTTCCTTATGCCAAGCCCCCCTTCGGATAATGGTTTTGTTACTTTATCCCAGCCTATAGGGTGAATCTTTTTGATTGTTGAGTCATATCCCCATAAAAAATTCCTAGTGATACAATCTATTTGTTTGTGAACAGTACTGGGTAGGTTTTGTGTTTGCGTAATGTAGTTTGAGGTGGGGGTAAGAGAGGTTTTGATGAGAGTGAGTCTGCCAGCTGGAGTTAGGCATTTTTTCATCCATCCTTTAGCTTTCCGGCTATGCGAAGGTTTGATTGGATGCTCTTCCTTGTTTGAATTGGATGCCTAGATAGGTCAGAGGTCTTGATGTTGTTGACATATCGAAAAAATGTTGTAGTTCAGTTACCTTGTTCGGGTGTAGTCTTGAGTGGTGAATTATTACTGATTTGGAGGTCTTAATTACCTGTCCTGCAGAATTGCCATAGGATTGGAGAAGGGTCTTAAGGTGATGGTTGCTCTGATTCGAGGCTTTATATGTAATTAGTAAATCACCCGCATACATTAGATGAGAAATGGATGGTGCTTTTTTTGAAATGTTTAGTCCTTGAACTAACTTTTGGTTTTCAAGGTTTCCCAGATTAGTAGATAGGATTTCAGCACATATGATGAAAATATAAGAAGATAATGGGTCGCCTTGTCTGATACCTTTAGTTGGGTTGATGTAGCCATGTGGTGTACCATTTATGTTGACAGAATAAGTAACTGATGTGACACATAGCATAATGTAATCTATAAAGGATGAAGGAAATCCAAGTTTTGTAAAGGAGGTTTTGATGAAACCCCAATCTAAACTATCGTAGGATTTTTGGATACCTAGTTTGATATCTATTTTTGGATCCTTGGTGAGGTTTGAGGTTCTGATATGGTGGAAGAGTTCTCCGGCAACTACTACGTTATCGTGGATTGATGTTTGTGGTACAAAAGCACTTTGGTATGGGCTTATTAAGAAAGTAAGAAGAGGTCTAACTTGGTTGACTAGGATTTTTGAAATGATTTTATACGTGACGTTACAGAGTGTTATGGGTCTAAACTGTGAAGGTTTTGAAAGATGGTCTACTTTAAGTATTAGTGTTATGTTTGTGTGATTCATGAGAGGATGCATGTTTAAATTATTAAAGAAACTTCGAACCATTGCTATCAATTGAGAATGAGTTGTTTCCCAGAATACTTTGAAAAACTTACTTGTGTAGCCATCTGGACCAGGAGCACTTTCGGAGTTTATGGAAAAAATAGCTTGTTTGATTTCTGCTATAGTTACTTCCTTCGTGAGCATGTCTGATTGTTTGGGAGTTAATCTTTGTTAGAGCATATCTCGGTCGACCTCGCATGCGTTTTTATCTAAATCATGTTTGTCAATGTTAGTGATCAAAACTATGAATCTTGATTTCTAGCCTACATAGCTAAGTTTCGGACTAGGATAGAAAAGTGTAGTTGAGCTCAAGGACTTCATGGAGATTCATCATACAACGACGAAGATCTACACAAGGAACCGCGGAACTTCATCAACAAAAAGGTATGTGGAGACTTGAACTTATCTATCACTCAAAAGTTTATCTCTTCTATATCCTACTTCTTATGAGACAAAAGTCGTATGATATATACACTAGATCATACACATTTGATATTTGGAGACGAGTATATCTCGCCTATCTATATCTCGAAATCATGTGTTGGTAAAGCGTTTCGCTTTGATCAAGTTTATCTTCACCTAGTGACGAAAGTCATGAAAAGTTTCAATTACTTTGAGAATTGCTCTGACGCGAAACGGTCTGTGAATAACGGCTGTATAACGTCCTCAGAGAATGTCTCAATGATTGGAATGAGAGTTTATATTACATAACCATGTATTCCTTAATCCAAAGTTTTCGAACTTTGTTGATTTAGAGAAATCGAAAGAATTGGCTTTGCCAAGTCAGCGAACCCAGTCCACGAACTGACGGAAGTTCTCGACCGAGAATTTCTGCTGGGATTTTACAAAAACTCGTTTGCATGTAAGTCCGCAAACTCAGTCCGCGAACTGGCGAAAGTCTCTTTGCCAAGATTTTCTGCTGAGTTTGGAAAACTCCGCCGGTTGTCTTAAGTCCGCGAACTTGTCTGTGAGCTTAAGTGGTTATGATCTAAAGATGCGCTCTGAACATGAAACTTAAATTACTACGGAATGCTTTATGCAAATCGTGGCTATAAAGTTCATGATCCGATTCAATCGAATCAAATCATTTTTGTTTCAATTGTGTCTTGTGTAGTTACATAAGATATCATAGCAATTGAACAACTCTTTAACTAGTTCACTTGAGTCAATTGAACTAGTTATGGTGAAGAAGAACAAGGTTAATATGAAATGCTCATATGGTTAACATTTTGGGTTACTATGTTGAACCAACATACACGTACACGTTTGGGCATGGTTTTCGCATACCCAGTAAACGTCTACCCAAGTGTTGTGACAAACTAAGTTTTCGATCTAACGGTTGAGAAATATTAACTTGAATTTAAATCAGGTTTTCATCTAACGGTTAATATGGATTGCTTTGTAACTAAGGAAAAACCCTGATTTGAAGGCTATATAAAGGAGACATCTAGCATTGTGCAAAACTAATCCCCACACGTCTATGTGATACTAGTGCGCTCGCTAGAGTCGATTCTCCTTTAACCTTTGGTTTTCTTCTCTAAAACCAGGTTAACGACTTAAATACTTCATTGGGATTGTGAAGCCAGACCGATACTACTTTTATCGTAGTTGTGTGATCTGATCTTGCATCTTCTATCGTACGAGTACAATCGATTGATTGGCTTGAGATCGTGAGAGTTCTCCGATAGGCAAGATAAAGAAGTCACAAACATCTTCGTCTCACTGTTTGTGATTCCTCGACAAACCGCCTGTGTAGTCAGGAAGGATTGTAGAGAGGTGATTGATTAATCTAGGCTGTTCTTCGGGAATATAAGACCGGATTATCAATTGGTTCTTGTTCACCTTGGTTTTATATCTTAAGACAGAACAAAACCTAGGGTTTATATGTGGGAGACAGATTTATCCTTTGATAGACTTTTCTGTGTGAGACAAAAAAAATTATTATCAAATCTGCGATTTTGGGTTGCAGCAACTCTTGGTTGTGGGTGAGATCAACTAAGGGAATCAAGTGCGCAGTATCCTGCTGGGATCAGAGGCGTAGGATTACAACTGTACCTTAGATCGGTGGGAGACTGATTTGGGTTCAACTATAGTCCAGTCCGAAGTTATCTTGGACTAGGCTAGTGTCTGTAGCGGCTTAATACAGTGTGTATTCAATCTGGACTGAGTCCCAGGGTTTTTTTGCATTTTCGGTTTCCTCGTTAACAAAATTTCTGGTGTCTGTGTTATTTCTTTTCCGCATTATATTTTATATAATTGAAATAATACAGGTTGTGCGTTCGTGATCATCAATTGGAAATCCAACCTTTGGTTGTAGATTGATATTGATTCATCCTTGGACATTGGTCTTTGGTACCGTCCAAGTTATTCCTTGTATTTGATAAAGACTCGCTATTGTTTTTAGCTTGAGTAAAAATCAAATCAAGAGAGAGATATTAACTCGTTGATATACTTTTATCTTGATTGAGTATGACTATCTAGTTTATTTTCTAGCAAAGTATTTCGGAGTTAGTCCATATAGATTGCTAATCGAAATATTGGATGGTGTTGTTAGACCCCCGATTTTTTAATTGGTATCAGAGCAGGCAAACACGGTAAACCTAATAAGTTTGTGTTTGTGCGTTCCATATAAATTGCCCTATGGGAAATTTCTTTGGAAAACTTGCTCCTGGCATCTGTAATGCACGCCAGAATTTCTTAAAGATTGTTCAGAGATTGTTATGGTTAAAACCTCTGGGTTCTCATGATAATCTTACTTCATCTACAAGGGAAGAATTAGATGTTAAGAAGCAATCTGAAGGAAAAAATAAAAAGAAGGAAAAATTGGGAAAACGTTCAATACGCTCAAGGATATGGAACCTCACTAGATTAACTCTCGATCTCTGTGAGGAATACTACTATCATGATGGATCAATTGATAAATATCTGTTTAAAGCGTTCGAAGGCGTTTTTAAATTCTTAGAAAAACTTAATTCTGTCAAGTCTAAGAATCTTTCCGGAAAGGGTGTTGGTCGTGTTAAAACTGTTAATATTGAACAACCCAGAAATGGGAAATATCCTTCTTCTAGCCCAAACCAACGAAGGATAGAAAGCTCCATCTGCCCTGACTATCATCATTATTTCGATTATACTACAGGGACTGTTCACACTTATCAACCGATGTCTCGCATGAGAACTCCTCTGCGCATTATGCCTCTTGGTAATAAGACTGGCTTTTCCCCATTTGTACATATCTTGAAGTGGGGCAAGAAATGGCTTGTGTTGTGTACAGTTGTGTTGTTGATTGGTTAAATTTTTATTGCTTCTGTTATCTTCCACACATATGTCTATTGTTTACCTCTAATGTGGAAAGGGCTAAGATTTTTCCTTAAGTCTTGTGGGTCACGGTTCGTGTACAGCCCAAGCCCATGAATGAGGGATATATATATGTTGGCGGTCCACGAACTTTCTTTTTTTTCATCTTCCATCCGCGTACGTGAACTAGGGTTTGTGCTTCTCCACCATTAAAGCTTCTTTGAAGAAATCAAAAGGAAGTGTGTTTGAGGTTCTCTTCAAGTAAGTAATTTCCTCTTGTATATCTCTTTATGATGATTTCTAGAAGCATGAAAAGGAGTTCTAAAAGCTCAAAATCCTCTAGCTTGAATCCTCCTTGTGATCAAAATTCTCTTAGAATTAGGTTTGTGAATGATTCTTGTGCTAAAACTTTTGATAGAATTGCTTCCAAAGGTTTTATTCTAAAAAAGAAATTGGAAACCTTTAGTGGACATGAAGAGGATTTAGTTTGCTTCAAAAAGTTCAATCTTGGGAATATCTTTAATGGCCTTGGTGAAGGTTTTGATTCTCTAACAAGGATTTTCTATGCCAACATTCATGATGTTGATTTTAAGAAGATGGAATGCAAATCCATGATAAATAGAGAAAGGTTCCTTGTTAATAGAGAGTTAATTTCTAGGGTCACCGAAATACCGTTGGGCAACGTACGGTTACCTAGACCAAGTGATGAACGTCCTTCATATGATGATATCTCTATTGGACTTTGTGGAAAGAAGGTTGTTTGGAGTCAAGGAAACTTTCCTACTAATGATCTTAGTATTGCTTTAATGGCATTTGGAAAACTCGGTATCTCTAACCTTTGTCCCTCCACAATTGAGAATTCTTGGTGGAGTTATGAGTTTGAGGAATTGGTCTTCTTCCTAGCATCCGGCAATAAAAATCTTGATATTTATGGTTTTATCATCTTTCAAATGATGACGATGACTTCTCACATCAAGATGTTAGGATATCCTTGTTTGATTAGCCAAATTTTCCGTGATCGTGGACTTGATTTTATTGGAAATTCTCTTGGGGTTCCTAAACTTGTTCGTCCATGTACCTTTCAGCGTATAAGGGAAAATGTTCGCAAACGACAAATAGGTACTCCTCTTGATGTTGAAGACCCTACCACCTTGAGGCTTATTCAAAAAGTTTACAAGGGTGTATGCAAGGTAAATGCAAGAGTAAAGTGCTTAAAAGATCAAGTGTCGTTAATTGGAACCAAGTGTCCCGAGCTCAAGGAAGAGTTGGATTCATTTCAAGCTACTTGGAAATTGTCCAATGATCAAGGTGATGAGTAATGCATCTTCTTGTTTTCCTAGTATGTCATCTTTTTGGATTAGTTGGAAGAATAACTAGTGCTCTGAATAACGAAGATTGTGACTACACATAGCTATTTTTGTTTTCATATTCTTGTTATTTTTTAGGTTTATTGTTTTTAAATTCTAAAAATATTTGGAGAATGATGTTATTGCAGTATTGATCTTTATGATTTTGTGACATTGCAATTTGATTATGGGATATGTATTGTTTGCGTCCGTGAACTTGAATGTCCCATATGTGTCAAAAGTAAAGTCGTTCATGAATTGGTATTCGTATTGATGAAAGGACGAATGGACTTTTGACAATTACAAAAGTTATGCCTATGCAGCCATGTATTTGATGGAAAATAGGATAAAATCTTTTGTTTGACAAGGATAAAGTCTATTATGTCATTATGCATATAGTGATGGAAAATAGAATAGATCCTTGTATGTTATCCACGGTATTGATCTTCATTGATCCATTTTGTTATGTTTTACCGTGAAGGCTCCATTGTGTGTCTTATGTTGAGCACGATACAACCAAGTCGATTATTCTTATTGGCTTTGTTGGTTATTCCATAAGATGCTATATGTTGAGCATTATGAACTAAATTAATCATCTTGGTTGGTTATTTAGTTATTTGCTCCGAAAGTCTTTTTTTGTCGAGCAAAATCTTTTGACAATTAAATTGATTATTTTTGTGATTAGTTTGGTTGTTTGTTTTCCATTTAGATTAATTATAAGTTCTCTTGTAATTAGTCTAGTTGAGTTTTCATATATTCCACAAATTCTTGTGTTGAGTATATGAACGGCTATACAAATCATGTTCTATTGGTTAATGTAGTCGTATATTCCGTAAGGTTTTCCTTATGGTGAGTATGTGAACGATTAAGTTAGTCATCTCCGTATGATTACCTTAGTCGTAGCTCCGTAATTTTACTTATGTTGAGCACTTTCAATTAAATTTATCACTTTTGTGGTTTGATTTAGTTGTGTATTCCAATTAAATTAATCATGAATTTACTTGTGATTAATTTGGTTGAGTTTTGGATATAGAAAATTATTTCTATGGTTTTTGGTGTCCAAATTAAAAAATCCTTCTTTTCTTTCGAAATTAAAGTCGTTCTTTTTGTTCTTTCGGGAATGACATCAAATGGGGGAGAGTTCTTTTGAACTTGTGCTTAATGGTAATATCTTGCGGGGTGTGCGGCTGTGGAATTTTATAGGGGTTGTCTTGTATCTTAAAACTTCTTGATGAATGCATTTAGCTTCGGCTTTATGATTGCATCTAAATTAAGTTGGTATGTATTTTTATTTTAGTCTATGAAATGTCTCTTGTGGAAATTTCATTATGATCCCGTTCTTGTACCTTTGCCAATTTTATTGACAAAAAGGGGGGAAAATATTGTAGTTCACACTACAAATACATATGGTTTTCGGATCATTGTGTAAGGGGGAGTGGTTTCCATAATTGAGATGGAGTATTGACTAAGGGGGAGTGATACATATCACTGTAGTATTATTGTTAAAGTCGTGATACAATTGGACTTTGATGTTACATAATAATACTATGTCACTGTATAATGATAATCGAGAATCTCAATTTCTCTCATTTTTATAGCTACGGATCTTCAACAACGGTGATGCTAAACTTACAACCTTTGGGATCATTGAAGTACTTGGAAGGACGAAGATTTCAGGGAACGTTGAAGATTAGACTATGGAATAGGAGTCACTAAAGTTTATCTTTTTTGTATTCCATATGTATTAATAGTTTTGACACTAAGATTGACAAAGGGGAAGATTGTTAAAGCATAGCTCGGTCGACCTCGCATGCGTTGCTATCTCAAGCATGTTTGTCAATGTTAGTGATCAAAACTATGAGTCTTGATTTCTAGCCTACATAGCTAAGTCTCGGACTAGGATAGAAAAGTGTAGTTGAGCTCAAGGACTTCATGGCGATTCATCATACAACGACGAAGATCTATACAAGGAACCGTGAAACTTTATCAACAAAAAGGTATGTGGAGACTTGAACTTATCTATCACTCAAAAGTCTATCTCTTCTATCTCCTACTTCTTATGAGACAAAAGTCGTATGCTATATAAACTAGATCATACACATTTGATATTTCGAGCCGAATATATCTCGCCTATCTATATCTAGAAATCATTTGTTTGTAAAGCGTTTCGCTTTGATCAAGTTTATCTTCACCTAGTGACGAAAGTCATGAAAAGTTTCAATTACTTTGAGAATTGCTCTGACGCGAAACAGTCTGTGAATAACGTCTATATAACGTACTATGAGAATGTCTCAATGATTGGAATGAGAGTTCAGATTACATAACCATGTATTCCTTAATCCGAAGTTTTCGAACTTTGTTGATTGAGAGAAACCGGAGGAATTGGCTTTGCCAAGTCCGCGAACTGACGGAAGTTCTCGACCGAGAATTTCTGTTGGGATTTTCCAAAAACTCGTTTGCGTGTAAGTCCGCAAATTCAGTCCGCGAACCTAGTCCTCGAACTGGCGAAAGTCTCTTTGCCGAGATTTTCTGCTGAGTTTGGAAAACTCCGCCGGTTGTCTTAAGTCCGCGAACTTGCTTGTGAGCGTAAGTGGTTATGATCTAAAGATGTGCTCTGAACATGAAACTTAAATTACTAAGGAATGATTTATGCAAACCGTGGCTATAAAGTTAATGAGCCGATTCAATCGAATCGAATCATCTTTGTTTCAATCATGTCTTGTGTAGTTACATAAGATCTCATAGCAATTGAACAACTCTTTAACTAGTTCATTTGAGTCAATTGAACTAGTTATGGTGAAGAAGAACAAGGTTAATATGAAATTCTCATATGGTTAACCTTTTGGGTTACTATGTTGAACCAACATACACGTACACGTTTGGGCATGATTTTCGCAAACCCAGTAAACGTCTACCCAAGTGTGTGTGACAAGCTAAGTTTTCGATCTAACGGTTGAGAAATATTAGCTTGAATCTAAATCAGGTTTTCATCTAACGGTGAATATGGTTTGCTTTGTAAGTAAGGCAAAACCCTGATTTGAAGGCTATATAAAGGAGACATCTATAATTGTGCAGAAATAATCCCCACACGTCTATGTGATACTAGTGCGCTCGCTAGAGTCGATTCTCCTTTAACCTTTGGTTTTCTTCTCTAAAACCAGGTTAATGACTTAAAGACTTCATTGGGATTGTGAAGCCAGACCGATACTACTTTTATCGTAGTTGTGTGATCTGATCTTGCATCTTCTATCGTACGAGTACAATCAATTGATTGGCTTGAGACCGTGAGAGTTCTCCGATAGACAAGATAAAGAAGTCACAAACATCTTCGTCTCACTATTTGTGATTCCTCGACAAACCTCCTGTGTAGTCAGGAAGGATTGTAGAGAGGTGATTGATTAATCTAGGCTGTTCTTCGGGAATATAAGACCGGATTATCAATTGGTTCCTGTTCACCTTGATTATATATCTTAAGACGGAACAAAACCTAGGGTTTATTTGTGGGAGACAAATTTATCCTTTGATAGACTTTTATGTGTGAGACAAATTTGTTTATGATCAAGTCTGCGATTTTGGGTTGCAGCAACTCTTGGTTGTGGGTGAGATCAGCTAAGGGAATCAAGTGTGCAGTATCCTGCTGGGATCAGATGCGTAGGAGTACAACTGTACCTTGGATCGATGGGAGACTGATTGGGGTTCAACTATAGTCCAGTCTGAAGTTAGCTTGGAGTAGGCTAGTGTCTGTAGCAGCTTAATACAGTGTGTATTCAATATGGACTAGGTCCCAGGGTTTTTTTGCATTTGCGGTTTCCTCGTTAACAAAATTTCTGGTTTCTATATTATTTCTTTTCCGCATTATATTTTATATAATTGAAATAATACAGGTGTGCGTTCGTGATCATCAATTGGAAATCCAACCTTTGGTTGTTGATTGATATTGAATGATCCTTGGACATTGGTCTTTAGTACCGTCCAAGTTATTCCTTGTATTTGATAAAGACTCGCTATTTTTTTTAGCTTGAGTAAAAATCAAATCAAGAGAGAGATATTAACTCCTTGAGATACTTTTATCTAGATTGAGTTTGACTGTCTAGTTGATTCTCTAGCAAAGTATTTCGGAGTTAATCCATACAGATTGCTAAGCGAAATATTGGGTGGTGTTGTTAGACCCCCGCTTTTTAAATCTTGGCATGATATTTGTAAAAATATCTCCATTTATCACCGTAGGTGGGGCCGTATATTGTTCTGAATAATGATCCAGAATGAGTTGAACAATGTCTTCTTTCTTGTCAACCCAGTTGTTTTGTGGGTCATGTAATTGTTGTATATTGTTGCAGGCTCTGTGAATGGTGGCTTTAGCATGGAAAAATGTTGTATTGAGATCTCCCGATTGCAACCATTGGATTCTGGATCTTTGCTGCCAGTATATCGCATGACACTGTAGTAGCTCATCATGATCAATTCTTAGTCGTTTTTCTTGGATCAACCAAAATTCCAGGTCGCCTCCCGATTGTGTAGAACATTGATGTTGAGCATGTTTTATCTTGGCTGTCGATTTCTTGATCATGGTTGGTAGGTGGCCAAAAGTTTCTTTGTTCCATTCCAATAGAGTTTGTCCGGTTGTTATGAGTTTTAGTTGAAGATCAAGGGTAGGTTCAGTATCTTGTTGTTGTTCCCAAGATGTTTCAACCACTTGTTTGAGCTTAGGATGAGAAGCCATGGGTGTTCAAAGTTGTAGTTTTTTGTTCCCTGCTAGTCCATTGCTTTCTCTTGTAGAAGAATTGGGCCGTGATCAGATGTTATTCTTGGAAGATGAGTAACTGCTGCATGCAGATTTGCAGTCCGCCAATGTTGGGTTGTCATTGCTCTATCTAGTCTTTCTAGAATGTTATCCTGACCCATTTGGTTGTTTGTCCAGGTGGTGGGGTCTCCTCGGAACCCCAGATGGATAAATCCCATCTGGTCCATTAGAGAGAGAAGAGGTTGAGATTGGGAATAGGCTACTTGCCTTCCTCCTTTTTTTCTGATTGATCTAAGACGTCGTTAAAGTCTCCTAATAAAAGCCATGGTGTGGACGGGTTGATGTTGTTGAATATTGTTGGAAATTCTTGCCAAAGTTTTTTCCTGATATCCGGGTGTGGCGGGCCATAAATACTCGTGCAGAGCCATGGTTGTCCAGGGGGTGGTGTGTAACTATTGTATGAATGTAATTTTGTGAGTGAAATAAAATATGGATATTTAGGGAATCTTTCCACATTAAACAGAGACCGCCTCTCCTTTCAATTTTTGGGACTGAGAAGTGATTATGGAACTGAAGGGATTGAGATAAGCTTCTCATATGCTGATTGTTAACTAAAGTTTCAGATAAAAACAAAATGTTGGGTTTGTGAAGAGAGACCAATCCTTTTAAGTGTTGAATTTGGGATAGAAGGTTTATGCCTTGGCAATTCCAAGCTAGGATAGTCATTATGATGATAAGAAGAAAAGTGAGGAGGGGTTTGCTGGATCCGCAATTGGTTGAAAGGTTCAGATTGAGACAGAAATAGTAATGAGCAAATTGATAGGTTAGTGGGAGGTGGGGGAGGGGGTGAAATTTGTATTACGACACTTGAAAGAAATAACTTTTGAATGCAACTGAATCCTATAAGGAGTGTTGTAGCACCATAGTACATAAGTATAAAAGGTGTGCTTTATATAACAACATTTACAAAAGTTGAATAACTTTAACTAAGACTGTGTGCTTTATAATAGAGCACTTACAAAGAAAAGTACAGAGATAGAAGGTGGAGAAACGTTAAATAATTTCGACTATTACATAATTGACAGACCTAGTGCGCACCTGTAAATGCTATTGTGCACCGATGGAAAGCAAAAAAACAACCCAAGATAGCAGGGGAATTAGATGAGTGAAAGAACAACTTGGAGAGGAGGATATAATAACAGTAATTTAAGTGGACTTACCTGGGGGCTTAGATTGATCAGAGGAACTTAGGGTTGGAACTTAAGATGAATTCCTCATTTGTGACACATACGTTCGGTAAGAAGAATCAAACTCAAAGCAAACCAAATGATTATAAGAGGTTCAAACTAATAAAACAACATGAAAACACAGGCTCTAAATTATCAAAAGGACTCGCGAAAGAGAAAATAATTGAACTTATGATTTATAAATATTAGAACCAGATAGATAGAAAAGAATATATGCAGACAGAAACGAGAGATTAAGAAGTTAAAACTAGATAACATAGTCAGCTTCCATACCGCACGAAACATATAACTGAGATTAAATTTAAAATCCCCCATGAAATCTACAGACTTTCTACTGCAAACAAGGATAAAAACAACTAAAATCAGATAGGAAGACAGCTTAGCACTCTACAAAACGGACTGCGAGGATTACCGAAAAACATGGATCCAATCATATATGAAACAACTATCCATGTAGTTAATACATTCTTCGAACATAGACACAGAGAAGAATAAGAACTATTACATATACTAAAATCAGTAGATTAGGCAACTACTACACAAGCAAAGGAAACAAAAAGAACTGGCCTTAAGACCACCAAAACCAACAGACACAAAAAGAAGAGGAACTCAGATTATTAGGAAGGTTTTCAATATCCTATAAATCTAAGAATCTCTAAGAACTCTTTTAAGAGACTGAAATTTAAAATACCTTTTAATTATTTTTAATTCCAAATTAAATTGCACATTCAAACATAGCTACAGAGAAGCACAAGAACTAATACATTTACTAAAACCAATAGAATACTTCCTCAAACAAACTGAAGTAACTACTACACAAGCAAAAGATAAAAAAAACACTGGCCTTAAGACCACCAATAACTACAGACACATTAAGAAGAAGAACACAGAATATTAGAAAGGTTTTCAAATTCCTAAAATCTAAGAATCCCTAAGAACTCATTTTAAGAGACTCCATTTTAAAACACCTTTTAATTCTTTTTAATTCCAAATTAAATCACAAACTCAATGAAATCAGAAAACAGAGATTTCAATTTTTTTTCCCCTAAGATAGCTAAAACTATTTTGGAGACCCCAAATTAAATCATCATAAACCAAAAGAATGAAAGCACTCATATAATCCAGAAGCCTTAACTGAGAAGAATTCATGATAACCAATCTTATTACAGATTAACTAAGGTATCAACAACAAGAACTTTATCAAGCAGAAAAGCAAATAATAAACTTAAAATACTAACCTAAGAAGAGGCATAACAAATAGGAAGATAACAAACAATAGGAATCAAGACATACTATGAAGTAATTAGCACATGAAAAACACTAATACATATACTCTTTTCTAAACATCAAAGCATTGAGGCTTACCCTTATCTAAAACAGATCAAATCAAAGCTAAAAAGGAATAAAATTACAAAATACCTTACAAAAATGTGTCTTTCTTCAGTTCCTCAATTCCATAACCCCCAGTTCTTAATCTATCATCCGCCCCCAGGATCCTAGGGTTTACTCTTGTCTGAAATTACTCCCCATGGAAATCATCTATTGGATTTGATTTTGAAATTGAAACTAGGGTTTTGGTATAGAAAGAGATTTGAGGTCAATTAAGTGCTATTAACGTTGGGTTTCTGAAGGAATTAAGGGTTTGGTTCAAGATCTAATTATATATGATTGATTCTCAAGAAAAATTCAGGAAATCATGATAAGAGAATGAGAATCGGTGAGATCTGGGTGACTCAGTTATCGCCCGATTTACGGAGCGTTTACTTCTCTCTCTCCTCAAAACTCCTGCTTGGCTAGGTATTTGTAGGAAAAAACAAGAATCCTATTATTGAGGCTTTAAACGGCTGAGTTTTTTTTCTTCTTTTTATGGGGCTTTACAGGGTTATGAAATAGTAATCCATAGAACCCCTTATCCTGGTTTTTATGTAATATCTAATCTACCCTTAATTTGATTAGTGCTAATTAAATTAAGCTAACTAATTCCGACCATTTTCTTCTCTTTATCCTTGTGTTCGGTCCCTCCAAAGGGGTATCTTCCTCATGTAGGTTTTTCTAGAGCCCAATTTGTCCCGAGAAGGCCTCAAGCATTTAAAATGGTCGTAAGCCCATGGCTACGGAAGAAAAAAAAAGAGTTATAAATACGATATTACACACAAACCAATATATAAAAGTAAAATAAATAAACATTTGTTATATTAAAACAAAAATATACCTGGATAAGAGCAACATATCTCATAATTTGTGTTTCGTTCCACCTAGAAGCTTTGCAAAGCCTGTCCATCACACTAGCAAGGAGGGTGGTGCCCCACAAGTACCTAGGTACCTCGTTTATTTCAGGATCGAGACTGAGAGTCTTCAACCACTGCAAATAACAAGTATTTACCTTATTTCCTGAGAAATTGGGAAAAAAGACGGTCCCAAGAGCGTGCAACAAGTAAGCTATAGTTGTATGTCTATCTCTTTCTGCGTCCATCACCACCTCTCTACTAGCAGTCTTGCCGTCAGAATCCTCAAACTTCACCTTCATACAAACCATGTTAATCTTCCTTGACATATTAATTGTTTCACGACGTTCACCCGGTAGACTAAATTCCCTTTTAGCTTTAGGAGCGGCTCCATACCCTATCTCAAACTCTTCTTCCGCTTCATCTTTGCCCCACCCAAGACAGTCTTTCACCAAGACACAAAGCTGATAGAAAGGAATAGAATTGTTGAAACCCTCAAACACAGCCTTTCCTTCCAAAGCAAGACCGATGATTTTCTTTGCATTATCCGGAGTCATAGTCATCTCGCCGAATGGGAGTAGAAAAGTCATGATTTCGGGCCAGAATCTTTCTCCCAAACCACAAAATGTCACAACATCATAGGTCTTGTGCAAAGCCTCGATTCCAGACCATAACCCCCAAGCTTTTACCAAAGCTACCACATCTGGATGCTCTTTGTCCAACGGCCAAATCTTTCCTTGTTGGTGCTTTAGTTTAGGGACCGCTTTATCGGGAAACTACAAATAATATAAAATTTTGGTTGTTACAATTAAATATCCATAATAAAATGAAAATAACATATATTAAGTTTGATTTATTACCTTTGCAGCACGGACCCTAGAGTCCCATGATGACTGGTAACCAAACAAGAAGGATCTATCTTTTGTCTCACCCCAATGTCTCCCATTCTTCTTGGGAGGTAAAAACACCGTAGCATCAATGATTTGTCTTGCATTTTCTTTTGGTGGATACTTCATTTTTTTCCTCCTTCTTGTCCTCCTCAACTACGGATTTACCTTTATCAATAGCAGCACCACTAGAAGTGCCAACTTCAGTTCCTCTAGTAACAATACACCTTCACTTCCTCCAGCAACTCCAACTTCAGTTCCTCCAGTAACAACAAGTAGAAACTAACCTTTGCGGCTTGGTTACTCATATTACAGATATGAAAACCTAATTTGCGGCTTGGTTACTCATATTACAGATAGGAAAACCTACACATGAAAGATACAGCTAGTTTAATATTCAGCATAGTAACACATACGGCTAAGAAAAACCTAGCCGCTATATAAAATCAGCTAAGAAACTAACCTTTACGGTTGGGAAACCAAATTACCGATAGAAAATACCTAGACGTAAACACTACCGCTGAAAATTTTTTCGAACACATGATAACATACGGCTAGGAATAACCTATCCGTAAAGAACTTGTTGCGGATAGGATTTCTCAATATCGTACCATCGACTATTTTACGGCTGGGAGTTCTTATATATCCCAACCGTAACACTTACATACGGCTGGGAGTTCTTAGATATCTTAACCGTAAGACATATACACGGCTGGGGAAAAAATAGATCCCAACCGTGACACCTATTTACGGATGGGAATACAAGAAATCCCAACCGTAAGCATTTTCAGAAACTGTGTTTTTCAGGCCTAAATTTTTCTAAACCAACTAAATAATCAATAAAACGCTTAAATAAAGAGTGGGTTTTTCAATTTATACCTTATTGCTATCATATCAGGAGTCTCGACGGCTGGTGCATCTCCTTCATTCACTTCTTCCTGATCTTCAGTTTCATCTTCATTTGATGAAGTTGGTTTATCTGCTTCAGAAGGAGGTGCATTCGATGACAATTGACCTAGATATTCCTTAGGTTTCATGGTTTTATACAAGGAATTTAATCGACGACCAATTTTTTTTTTTGAGTCGACGGTTAATCGTTTCAAACGAAGAATGAAAAAAGAAGAAGAAGGAAAACAGAAAGAATGAAAATATGAGAAGAAGAAGGGGTGACGGTTTTTTTTCTTTTAATGATTTTTCCTTTTTTTTTATTAGATTAGTTAGTTAATAGAAGGGTAGAAGGGTAATAAGTTAAAATGATTGAGGGTATTTTTAAACTTTTACATAAATCTAATCTCCCCTGTAACGTTTTGGTTCCAATTAGTAATTTAATCCCCCAAAATCCCAACCCCCTACAACCCCAATAATATGATTCAAAAACAAATGGGAGGTTCGCATGGTTAAATATCCTTAATTCCGAATAAACTCCAACTTGAAGAAAATTTGGATATAGTTTAGGAACCATTGTTCTACTCTTACGAATAAAATAAAATGGAGAGACCTTTAGACAAGCACTATTGTAGTGCATTTTGTTTAGCTTTTGCCATATTATAGCTAACGCCAACCATTATGGGTCATCGCTTAGCTATAATGTGGCGAAATCTCTTAATTTGGCTTAAGAGGGACCGTATCTGTTTTTCCTCTTAAGTTAAGAAATTCTTGTGAAAACTTATTGAGTTTTTAATATGCTGGCTAAATTCTGGGTGTTTCCCTATTTAGGCCAAGCAGTATGGTTGGCGTGTCGCTTGGTTATAGCTTAAACGAAGCCAATTAAAATGAGAGTGAAAGTGCACTTCACTGTAGAAGAGGGGGATTGCTTACCTTATACGTATATTTTTATATTTTATTCGTTGGATTTAATATTTGATTTAGATTAAAAAAATATTTAAGAAAAAAAATGGAGACATAATAGGTAAAAAAATGAACTTTAGTAAACAAAAGGGTAAAAAAGAAATATTAAGAGTAAAAGAGTGAAAGAGTGAAAACTGGAAATGAATACTCAGTATCCATTGTAAAACTTAGTTTCCGCTAAGGAGTTTTTCAAACAAAAACTCAGTTTCTAAGTTTCATTGCTTAGCTTAAGGGGTGATCAGATGTGATGTAGTCTTTAGCTAAGCGAAGGGAATTTGCCATATTAAAGCCAAGCGAAGCCCCATAGTACTTGGATATCTCTATAAATAAGCTATAAATAAGCGAAATAATATACCATAGTGCTTGGACTTATACATTAAAAACACGAAATTGGTGATCTAAAAATCAACTTAACGTTAGTTTCCGTTGCTAGAGCTATCGCTTGGTCAAACTCCCGAGTTTTGGTATGTCAAGCTTGTTGTTAATGTTAGTTGATCAAAACTACGTCTTGATTTATAGTCTACTAAAGTCAGTTTTGGACTAGGATTATAGCATGACAGTTGAATATCGGATGAAGATAGAAAACTGGAGACGGCATCAATGGAAACTTCATCAACAAATGTGTGTGAAGACTGAGTATCCTATTTACTCATATTATCTACCATTCTATCTACTGAAATTTGTCGTATGACTTTAGTATAATGATGAACTTTGCAAAGAAGATTGGAAGTAAGGAGCTGTTAGTTCTTAAAGTTCACAAACTGTTTTACCGGTTCACGAACTTGAACTTATAACTATAAAACTTGGTTTTTAATATCTCAATTAACTGGCATACACGAACTGATTTGCTCGGTTCTCGAACTAGTCGATTTTGAGATAGTACTGGATACTATTTAATTCAGCGTACACGAACTGATTTGCTCAGTTCGCCAACTAGTTATTTTTTTTGTATCTCATGTACACTTTTTATTTTCAAATAGTCAAATTATTCTGCACAGTTTGCGAACTTGTCAATAATAAAAATCTAAAATTTATGAGATGACTTTTTAGTTCACAAACTATTTTGACAATTCACAAACTGATTTGGTCGTGTAACAAATTAAGCTTTTTGGTTTTAGATTTATTTAACTATTGCTCTCTGGAAACCATATGTGGCACTCTGTTTGTGTAGATCTTCTTTCTGATTCAAATCAAACTTCTCACATGCTTCATCCATAATCAATATATAAAAGTTTTGCTTACTTGGAAATCCTATGCAAGGGAACAATTCACGAACTTAGCATTGTTTGTAAGCTACCAAGGTTGTTCATCAACATAAATAAAGGATTCCATGCATACTAAAAACTTAATCCTAGCACTTTTTTGTCATATTTGTGGATTATTTTCGTCCTCTAAAAACCTAGGTTTCCTATGAAAATTGTATTGTAGGTTACGACTTTAAAAGACTTCACTAAGGGTTCGTAAAGCTCGGTCAGACTATCTTTTACCTAATAGTTCAGGTTATACGAATCTTGTTCTTATTGGTATTCTAAGTTCTCGAAATTTGTATCAGGAAGTTGATAAATAGAAGTCACAAAGTTCTCGTCATATCAGACTTTGTAACACCGCAAGATAGATATCTAAACCACTTATGGTTTGATTGGTTAAGATTGTTTTTGTGAGGCAGAATTGATTGGATATCTCTATAAATTTTGAAGAAAATAAGTTCAACCTAATCTTGAGTTTGCTTGATATCTTCTTTTCATGAAGATCTCTCATAGCATATAGATTTGCATATCTTGGTTAAATATCTTTCTAAAGGAAATCAAATAGTCTTTCTTAGAGGCGGAATAGTCATAAAAGTCTGCACTTAGATTGAAGCAACTCCTAGCCCGTAAAGGACTTCAGCTAGGGGAATCGTGTCGCTTAGGATCTTTCAAGTTCCAAGAGACGTAAAGGAGCGCGAATAAAGAATTGCTCGTAGGGTTGATTCGGTCTCAACTACATTCCATTCAGAAGTCTGATAGTAGGATAGTGTTTTTAGCGACTTAATGAAGTGTGGTCTTCAAATTCTGGACAAGATCCGGGATTTTTCTGCTTTGAAGTTGTGACGGACCGGAAAATTACGCCTAGCGCGCCAGGGCGCGCAGACCATAACTCCCCCGATGTGCCACTCTAATGCTAATAACCGGGTCTTAAGACTAGGGAAATGCATGTTCATTTTCCTTTGCAAGCATGCTCATCGAGCATGATGCGGCTAAGTTAGATTCCACACCGTTTCAAACTTACCCTTATACTGCAAAGGGTTTAAATCCATTGAGACTATGGCTGATGCATCGTTCATACATCACTGGCTTTTGAGTTCTTTCTAGGCAAATAACATGCCATGAACTTTTGCATAAGCTATTCGAGGCCTATTTCCAACTCTTTAGTTAGATTAGGCATTGTTGAAGCATGCATTTATCTTGGTCGTTCCAAGGGTGCATCAATCAGGCTCATGCAATACTTTTCTTAGGATTATGCAAGCATCCGCTAACTTGCATCTTGTTGTAGCTTAATTTCCTAGCCATGCACAATGCTTCGTTGGTGTATGCCTACTTTGAAAGCATTGATAGGAATAATGAGCATCCAAGGAATGAAATGCAACTCAACTCATCAAGTATGTAGAAAATCATCTCTTGCATCGCAATACCGAGCCTGATGATATGAGAGGCCAATATGTTACAATCATCTCTCAATTAGATGATATGAGCGACAATGTGTTGGACCGACAATGCTGCAACTCATTGCAGCTGCCTACGTGCCCTTCCCTACTCCAAAGGGATCAAACACAGACTTTAGTTCATCCTCGAAGTGGCGGGAACTTAGGTCAGCTCGTTTGTAAAGTCTTGGCAAAGCAATAATAGTTATGGCCTAGTCCATATAAGCCATTTTGTCAAAATGCACAAAGGTTGCGCATTACTGAGTCCGCGTCAGGGCATAGTCATGCCTTCGCATCATATGCCCCATTGGCAAGGCTACGCATCTATAAATGAGGCCTAAGCATCATTTATACTCTTTCGGCTAAGCTATGAAGCTTATTTGGCTCATAGTCCGCATATGCACCTTCAACCAACTCCCTCTCCCTATATATGTCTTAAGAACTTAGATTAGAGGAGGAAATTGACATTCACCAAGTACCACTTTTGAGGTGCTTGCTTCACTATTCATGGTCGTTGCCATGTATTTTTGAATAATTGTCCATGATGGATTCCAGTATCCGGCCATGATGGCTGAACATTTTCTAAGTTATCCTTTTATGGCCTAACACAACACAGTAAAGCGATATTGGCCCTAGGCCAATGATAAAGGTAATGTGTTATGTTATCACTAGCTTTTATTAAGGCCGTCTACCCAACTGGCCTAATACACTATTTGATGCGAGAATTTCCCTTGGCCAATATGCCTTCGCAATGCGCCATACTTGGCGCTATATTATCCCTAGGCCAATGTACCTCTTACGTAACACAAGATTTGGATGAATCTTCATCTCAGGCCATGACGCATCATTTAGCATGCGTCATGCTAAAAACACTGGGTGTTACATCATTCACCCCTTTAAAGAATTTCTTCCAAAACAAAAACTATTTGGACAACTCTTCGGTTTGGATTCCTGAGCAAAAGTTTCATACCATATGCTCAGAAATCATGCAAGGTTTCTTCGATTTGTCATGTAACATCAATTAGGACCTCCTGCGCAAATGTCTCATACCTCATACTCAGGAATCTAAAAAGAGTCCACAATGTTACCAAGAATCTCAATTGGCCAGTTGCTAAAAACATATCTCGACCAAGTATTCTAGATGGCGTCTCATACCACCGCCCAAGAATCTGTAAGATTCACAAGGTTGAAAATGTCATCGAAATGACAAGATATTAGCGCAGTACTGTGTGGAACAGAATACATTTTTTCACCGTCTCTGACGATTATCCAGGTTGCCACTCGTAAGTGGGATGCCACCCGGCCTGACAACGCGCACCGTTGGCCAGTTTCTAACGTGTGGGGATGATCAGCCCCCTTGTCTGCCTACCTTTCTGAACAATCTTCCCGATATCCACTCGTAAGTGAGGTGCCACTTAGGCCACGAAAACTCACAGTACTTAAAACAAGCTCAACTCGATTCGCAAAGTAACTGGGATAGAAATTACAAACTCTTTTCGCGCAAAAGTTAGCGTACTCTCTAACTTTAAGTTTTCCATTTAAGGAAGATACTCGTTAATGAGTCAACTTCGCACAGTCCCTAGAGTTATCTCAGAACATGCTCTGATACCAACCGTGACATACCGGAATATTACGCCTAGCGCGCCTGGGTGCGCATGCCATAACTGCCCCGATGTGCCACTTTGATGCTACTAACCAGGCCTTAAGGCTAGGAAAATGCACGTTCATTTACCCTTACAAGCATGCTCGTGGAACATGATGCGGCTAACTTAGCTTCCACATCGTTACAAACTTACCCTTGTTATGTGAATGGTTAAAAGCTATTAAGTCTATGAATGATGCATCGTTCATGAATCACTGGCGTTTGAATTCTTTATAGGGTTAGAACATGCCATGAACTTGCACATAATCCATTGCAGGCCTATTTCCAACTCTTTACTTAGCTTAGGCATTGCTGAAAGCATGAACTTGTCTTGTCGTGCTAAGGGTGCATCAATCAGGCTCATGCCGTACTTTCCTTAGGCTTACGCAAGCTCCGCTAACTTGCATCTTGCTTTAGCTTACTTTCCTGGCCATGTCTAATGCGTCATTAGTGCATGCCTATGTCTAAAGCATTGATAGGAAGCATGAGCATCCAAGGAATAGAATGCAACTCACCTTATCAAGTATGCCACAATCATCTCTTGCATCACAATACCAACCAGCTGATATGAGAGATTAATATGTCGCAATCATCTCTCAATTAGATGATATGAGCAGCAGTGTGCTGGACCGGCAATGCTGCAACTCATTGCGGCTACCTACGTACCTTCCCTACTCTAAGGCTAACCCCTATGGACTAGATATCTAGCAGCTAGATTGGCCATCCACGTCAGCTAGGGAAACCTCCTAAGTCCTATGGTATTGCTAATCTAGCAGCGAAACGCTGAATAGAACAGCGTTGCTGAATGGTTCAGCATCACATGAATTTATTTTCCAAACAACTAATTATTACCATTTCTCTCTCCTTCTTTTCCCTCTCTCTCTCCCTCTTTTTCCTCTCGTTCTCCCTTTTTTTTCCTCTCTCCATCACGTTCTCCCTCTATTTCCCCTCTCTCTCTACCTCTTTTCCCTCTCTCTCCATCACATTCTATCTAAAAATTTAATAAAAAAATATGGAGCGCTGAATGGTTCAGTGTTTGTGTCACTTTTTAAACGCTGAATGATTCCGCGTTTCAATCTCGCTGATAGTTGGAGTGCGAGCAGTTGCTAGGAGAGAAAAGCATCAAGAAGTAGTGTTAACTTTTTTCCCACACTTTTTTCTTGATTTGCAACACTTTTTGGCCAATCTAGCAGTTCAATCTAGCCCATAGGGGTTAGCCTAAAGGGATCAAGCACAGAACGTAGTTCACCCTCAAAGGGACGGAAACTTAAGTCAACTCGTTAGCAAGGCCTCAACAAAGTAATAATAATAATGGTCTAGTTCGTACCGGCCATTTCGTCAAAATGCATAAAGGTTGCGCATTACCGAGTATGCGGCATGGCATAGTGATACCTTCGCATCATATGCCCCACTGGAAAGGCTGTGCAGCTATAAATGAGGCCTAAGCATCATTTATACTCTTTCGGTTAAGCTATAAATCTTATTTAGCGCATAGTCTACATATGCACCTTCAACCAACTACCCCTCCCTATATATGTCTTAAGGAAATTTTTACAACTTAGATTAGGGAAGGAAAATGACATTCACCAGGTACCATTTTTGAGGTGCTTGCTTCATTATTCATGGTCGTTGCCATGTATTTCTGAATAACCGTCCATGATGGTTGCACATTAAGTTCTGGCCCATATGCCAATTCCAGTGTCCGACCATGATGGATGAACATTTCCTAAGCCAGCTTGTTCTGTCCTAATGCAACACTGTGTAACGATATTGGCCCTAGGCCAATGACATGGTAATGTGCTATGTTAGCACTAGCTTTGCTCAAGGCCATCTACCCAACTGGCCTAATGCACCATTTGATGCGAGATTGGCCCTTGGCCAATATGCCTTCGCAATGCACCATACTTGGCGCTATATTGGCACTAGGACAACGTACCTCTTACTTTCAACAAAATCTTTGGATGAAGCTTCATCTCAGGGCATGGCACATCTTTTAGCATGATCCATGCTAAAACCACGGGGAGTTATAAAAGTTTTCCTCATTAACAAAATTCTTGTTGTCTTATGTTTTTTCTTTTCCTCATTATTTTAGTTATCCGTATAGTATAAATATCATAAGAAGTACGTCATCTAACCTAGACAGTTTTAAGCCTCTAAGACTGTATAAATCTGCAAGATTTGTTCTTGAGAATTCATATCTTGAAAGAAAGATTACAAAACATGTTCTTGTTGGAATTAGGTTCAACAGTTCGGATACATACTAGGTTATTGCTTGGATATTGATTTGAGATCGTCCAAATTATGTTTATCTTGATATCAGGTATCGGATCCTTAGTGTTGATCTGCACTACTGATTATAAAAAGTTTTTCAATACAGGTTTCTGAATTAAAAATTTGGTGGTGTAATTGGTACCCCCTGTTTTTCAATTGGTAACAGAGCAAGCAAACATCGGAAAGGCGTAACAGTCCGTGTTTGGAGTGATTTGAAATATATGGAAATGAGTTCGATCCCCATTAACGTACCGCCAACCTTTGACTGCATAAATTACTTATGGCGGGAAATAACTATCTGTTCCATATTACAAGCATGTGATTTTGCTACGTGGGTGAAGGTTTTCAAAGGACACGACCGTCCAACAGTTTTTGTAAACAGCATAACAGGTCAAATTTGATATTGGTGATTATGAACCTAATCAAATCCTTGTTGCAAAGATTTTTTTTGACGGATTGAATGTTATTATCCATGCCATAATCACAGATATCGACATCACGTGTCTATATGTGAAACGTCAAAGCAAGCCCGAGACATCGTAGAAACCATATTCGAAGGGAATACCTCATATAAAGAAGCACAAATTCAAAACCTAACATCTGACTGGGAAAAACCTTTGCATGAATGATGAAGATTTGTTTGAGGAGGTTGATCACAAACTCTACGAAATATTAAATACCTCACATTCGTTAGGAAAATCTATTTCACAAAAGGATGTTGTGTTAAAAACTACGAAATCTTTACCAGCTCGATATGAGTCTAAAAACATGTCATCATAAAAGGAAACGATCTTTCAAATTTTTGAATAAGTGATCATTTTGGAAAATTAAAGATCTTTGATCATGAACTTCGTACTAAGCCAACAAAAGGCATTGCCTTTAATTTCACCAAAAACAATGATAATCCCTAAAAAAAGGTAAAAGTATTCGCATGCCGGAGAACTATCATAAAAGTGATAATGAAGGTTCTTTACACATTTGTGTCGTCAATCATTATACAGTTTCAAGATCTTCTAAGGAAGAGAAATAAACGATTCTCTAAAGACATTCTATCTTTATAAAATCGTCCCCACAAATGTGTTGCTCCTAGAAATAGAAGTGATGATGAAGATATGCCTCAGTGCTACAAGTGTAGAGGTTTTGGCCACTTGGCCAATGAATGTCCTAACCTTAGGAAATACACTGGTAGAAAAATTAAATCTTGTATTTAACTTCTATTTTTTTTATTATTGGATAAATATTATTTTACAAGAAACTAGTAGAAAGCATATCAATAAACTGACTCCAACAGCGTACTACACTAGTTGAACAGGCTGTCGTGCTAGCCTACCAGTGAGCCTCGTGAGGAACCAGCCAAGGGAGCCGAATTAGATATGTATGTCGCAAGGGGGGCAAGCTAACTCTACCTTCCATGTCAAATTCTGTAATATTGCGTGGACTCGAACTTGACACCTCTTGGAGCGCATCTAACCTCTGAAAACGGGGATGACCAACTGAGCTTTTTTTTTATAATTAACTTGTATTGAAAAACTCTTCAGTTTTATTAGTGAAATTTGGGTTCAATGAAAAGTGATAACGATGATGGTTTAGGGTGTGAGATTGTAGATGAATTTGCACTAGAGAGATTGATGATTATATGAAAAACGAAGATCCGATAATTAAACCCTGCAAAAATATCTAAGGTTTTTGGAGTTAAAGAATCTCCATTTTTTCAAAAAACTTAGACAGAAATGTGAATCAGCGGCAACCTACAACAAAATAAAAACCCCACCAAGTTGTTGCAAATAATTGTTATCGTTCAAACTCAGAGTATAAACGACTCACTTTTCTGAACCCTTTACATCCTCGCAAGTGAAAGTATCACTTTTTCTGAAATGGAGGGAGTATTTTATTTGAATTCTCTTTGTCAAAAATACATGTGATTTATACCATCTAGTCAAACACCTATCAGTATATGTTACATAAAAAGTCATTTTCTTGATTTCCGTAGAAGCTAACCAAAATGGGTGCATTATTCTGAACCTACGTCAATCTGTGTAGCACTCGTTTTCAAAGTAAAGATAGAAATGTAAAGGGAAATTCCTATAGAAATCAACAAAAAAATTCTTTTGTTGAGCCACGTGGATGAACAAACACGCTTTTGCATTATGGGAAAGCAATGGGCGGTTGATCATCAAATGCGCAGACGAAAGAAAACGCCAGCGGTCTTAGAAGAAACGCCGACGAGTTTGTTGAAACCGCTGGCGTGTTAACTAAGACCGCGAACAACTACTTTTAAACGGTCACTGTAACGACTAGTTTCTACCCCTATAAGTACTTCTCGAGTTTCATCTCACAAATTCACAACAATATTTCATCTGATCAATCTTTTCTCAATTTCAATCACTTTCGATTTTCAACCATCAATCCTGATTTTGGTTCTTCTGAGGAAGATACGGAGATGGATGAAATCTTGTATGAAGAATATGAAGAAATGTATATGGAGATTTTGTGTCAAATGGATGAAGATGCAATTCAAGATAGAAGGAGGCGAAATTCTATGTTGCAATTACAAACCGGGATCATACCAAAGCTTTTAGAGCCACATAAAGTTATGACTAGAAGATGGACGTGACGAGGTCGACATTTTTACCACGACAAGATGATGCATGATTATTTTAATCATGATTGTGTCTATTCTGATAAGGATTTTCTGCGACGATTCTGCATGAGCTGCAACTTGACGCAAAGGATTATTGCCGAGCTTTGTCAGATACAACCTTTATTTAATTATCAGTATGATGCATGACATGTAAGAGGCTTTAGTCCCGCACAAATGTCATTGCGGCCCTTCGTATACTGTGTTACGGGGTACCAGCGGATTCCATGGATGATTACATTCATATTGGGAAAACAACCTCCTTTAGATATCTCAAATTGTTTTGTGAAACAATAGTCGAGCATTTTGGTCCAACCTTTTTAAGAAAGCCCTTTCAGGAAGATGTTCAAAATATTACTGCAGAAAACACCGCGAGGGGTTTTCCAGGAATGCTATGTAGTCTTGTCTGCATGCACTGGACGTGGCATGTGTGTCCGGTTGAATGAGATGGCCAATATAAGTCATTATCCGAAACCAACTGTAATTTTGGAAGCTTCGGCTACTTATGATTGTTGGTTTTGGTATGATTTTTTTTGGACTCCCGGTTTCAAATAACGATTTCAACGTTTTGTATAAGTCATCATTTTTTTAAGATCTTCAGCATGAGATTGCGCCACACTATAATTTCACCATCAAGGGTTATTATAAATCATGACTACACTAAGTGTTATTATCTAGCAGACGGAATCTATCCAGATTGGTCAACTATGGTTCAAGATTATAGTCAGACAGGTTTTGGACCGACGACTTCGAAGATAAGAAGTACCTTAACACCCAACAAATAAAATCCAAAAAGGACGTTGAACGCGTTTTTGACATACTGAAAAGAAAGTTCGCCATCATAGCTGAACCGACCCGCTTTTTTTATTTTCAAGAAATACACAAGATTATGCTGACTTGCATCATTACGCATAACATGGTCATTATGCATAACATAGTCCGTACAACAAGTTGTCGTGCATTCATTGTTGAAGTTTCGAAGGGCGGTAGCTTGTTTATCTTAAAATCCATGTAGTGTTGTTCTCGAGAAAGACGGCATTTTCGAAGTTGCTTTATAGCAATGCCAAATCCCTGGTTCTATCTGCTTCTATATTCATCTCGAATTCCTTGTTCTCAACATAGTTGAACCCATTTGAACCCCCTTCTAATAATGCTCGTTGGGATGCGTCTCTCGCTGCTTTTCCATCTTTTTGACCCGCTCCTCTTCTTTTTTTGACATTGGTGTTAACGTCTAGATAGGAGTTGTATTGTTCCTGACTACTTGGAGATCCGATATATGCAAATCCAGTTCCTTCAGGTGAGGAAGCAGGCCCACCATTCTGAAAATCCTACGAGATTGGACCATGTGGTGATCTTACAGGCACTTGATTACCTTCCAGCAAGTATGGATTGGACTTGTTAAGCACCCTTAGAATGGTGAAACAAGTTTCATGTTGGAAACTAGTTTTGTAGGATCTTTGCCACTCTTTCCGACATCTTCGTTCCACACAAGTTCACCTTCACCAGTTTTTTTTGTCATGCCACATTTGCATGATCAAAGATACGAATTCAGTAACGGCTGCTGAAATTGTGAGAAAGCGATGAGACAACCCTTCGGCATCATAACCATTGATGTTACCGGTTTCTTCACAATTTTTTTATAAATTCTTTCCGTAAAAAGTATTATTTTCTTGACAACAACCGTTGATTTGATTCAATTTAAATAATGCATAATTCCTGTAATTCTAGTGTTTCTTCGTTGTGATTGTTGTGTTTGTTGTTGTGAGGATGCCATATTTGTTAGAAATGGAATATAGTAGAGATTTTTTCTGGTAGAGTGAGTTGATATGAGTAGTTGTGTTTGAAATGAAGGAAAAGTGAGTATTTAGATGGTATGAAATTGTGAAATTTTTAGGTAGAGATGAAGAAGGTGTGAGTTTTAAGTTTGAAGATGAGATGAATTTATAGGAAAAGGAAAGGAGTAACAGCCGTTGGATGACGAGATTGGAAGTAGCCGTTGGCGGTTTTGGATAACAGTCGTTGGATGGCGAGATTGGAAAATTGTCGTTGACGGTTTTGGATCACATGCCGGCGGACTCGCTTCAAACGCTGGCGTGCGTAGCAAAAACTGGCGGTTTTGGATCACACACCAGCGTGTTTGGTGACGCCGCGCGGTTGTTCATCAAGCGCGCATTTAGTCTACTGCCGCAGTGAACAAAAACTCAAATTTTTTAATTTGTCCATCTGTTTTTCAAGTTTGTTGAGTCCATAGTGGGATCAAAATGAACAAACCAAAGTGGTTAAAGATTTGTTCATTCCATAGGAACTGTTCTAAGTGGTAAAACTTTTCCACCAGAAAAAACACGATTAAATTACTTTACATCGATACATAAGTCCTTAATGGTTTCCAGAAAACTGTAAAAGTTACAACCAACTCCCAGTACATAGAAAATACACAGTACCAGGGACGGTACTGGGGGTGGCTTAGGGGTGTTCCAGCCACCCCCAAATCTCAAAAACTCATCCAAAAACCATTTTTCATGTGTAATTTTTTGGGGAAACCCTTAGGAATTTAATGTTTAGCTCATAGTGTTATTTTAGCCCACCCAAGCTTAGAATCCTGCTTCCGCCGCTGATACACCCCATTGCCAAGCTAGATGCACCAGTAAAGCTAGATATCAGCCCTGATAATATGTAAGATTCACAGGTAGTTTGTATCATATTTTTAGCTCAAATGACGTAAGCTTAAGATCCTCCTCAAAACTACAAATACACTAGTGTCTCGCCCGTGCTTTGCACGGGCTTAAGCATATCACAGAAAGGGTTGCCGTTTTTATTCTATCATCATTAAATATGCAACCTATTTAAAAAAGAACATGGTAAATTTAGCATGAGGAACATGGTAATAAGTTCAAGAGAAGAGACTAAAGAAAATAATTTAATAATTGATAATAATCTATGCCACCTGAATTATTCAAAATGCTGATATCCAGATCACTGAGATTTGAAAAAATGAACTACAAATCACCATCAATTTAACCACTTTAGTTTCAACCTTTTAATCCAGGGGACAGATTGTGCCACATTTTTCAACAGAAAAGAAGGCACCATTTGAAACATTAACCATGCTCATGTAATTATCAGAAGACGTTTGTTTCTTTATTCTCTTGAGGATTGTGTCCAATCTCCGCCTCTTGATCCTTATTCATCGTCATCACGCTTGTCACATTCGCTTTCACCATCACTATTTTCAATCAAAACGGGAAAAAAAAATGTTACAACTGCAAGTAGTAATCTGTAATCTGAAAATGAAAGATTAGCATTTTCAAGGGTTGGCGGGTTGGCACTTACTATGTCTCTCACTATTGTTCACCACGTTAACCATTTGGTTCAGAGAAATTAATCCTCGCCTACAAAGTTCCACCACGGTGAGATAAATTAAAAATCTAGAACTGCATTACCAAAAATCCAAAAATCAGAACATATAAGTACGCAGACAAATGCGTCAATGTTTTCATTTAAGGAAAAATACAATGAACATAGAAAGCAGACCATGTATATACTCAGATTAGAGGAGAACCCTGCAGAGGCGATGTTACACACAATTCAAGTTTCTTGTATATTTCCATTTTCATGATGGTAACGTTCCACACAATTCAAGTTTACTGTATATTTTCATTTTCATGATGGTAATGTTCCACACAATTCAAGGTACTTGTATATTTCCATTTTCATGATAAAATATTATTAAATGGTTAAAGACCTCGCAATAGTATCGAATCTAAGTTGTTAATTAATGACAATGAAGTCGAACTAAGTTCATATTGTCAAAACAGGTGGGTTATGTTTACAATATAAGGACCACATTTCATTATGTGCATATATCTACTTAATTAATTGCTACGTGGTCTATACTCCCATCTCGTGCTATTTTATTCTAAGATGGCAAGAATAGCTACGACCAATATGTTATCGTCACTCATATATCCTTGATCTCCAGCAACTCTTTAAATGGGCCTTTTATCAAATTGTGCATCCTGCTTGTTAGTACTAAAATCTTGAAAATTAAATGCTTGGCCTTGCATTTTAATCACACCTATTGTATTTTATTATGTTGAAGGCCGTGCTCAGTCTCGTCACACTCACACCTGTGACACCATAAAATATACTTTAGATGGTGATTCATAATTGTGAAAGTCGCATTTAATCATCGTTGCAGAAACTATGTTTTACAAAATCAAATCAAAATTTGTTACCATCAAAGTACAACAAACCTTGTTTCGTATAATTTCCTAGCACAACCAACAAATGCTTGCTCGCAGAACTGTTCTTCTGTTAGCCCACAAATTTTCAATTCCCCTGCCATAAATCCAAACCATGCAATATACACATATACTGTAACATTAAAAGAAAAAAAAAAGAGAGAGAAAAACATTACCATGATTGTATTATGATGGACAACACCAGTTACCCCGTGCATAAGTTTCTTAAGAGCCACATCCACATGATCTAAACCCTACCAACTAAAGAACAATTTAATTGCATCCAAGACAATTGATGATTGCATATCAAGTAATATGTAAAGGAAGCACCATCAATACACCAGTCAAATAAGGCAGACTACCATCACCTTCCTGCAGTCCTAAAAGTATATAAAAATTAACAATCAACATCTCGCTCGGACATCAAAAGTATCTTTCTCCACGATATTAGGCATCAACATACACAATTCTGCAAAGAGAGAGACAAAAATGAATAAATGAGAGTACTAAGATCTAACGAATATACCAATCAACCCCTTCATGACATCCACGATAGCATCTTTCTCCATGGTATTAGGCATGAAGATAGACATTTAGTTCTGGAAAGAGAGAAAAGAAGATGAAGTAGAGTAGAAGCTGAGTTTTAAGTATCTAATCCTATGACTTATCAGAAGGAATCCAGGTTTCCGAACAGGTTCACATTTAGGATTAGGGTGTTTAACTGTTTATATTTGATGCAAAAAAGGTTATTCAACTTTCAGGAAAAATTTAAGTCTTTAAATCTGAGAGTACCAATTTTTGGTAAAATGGTACTTTGTACCTGCTCATCAGTCACGATATGATAGGTTAGGATATTTAACCATGAAATCATATAAACGGGAAGCAAAAAAGAGATATTAAGTTATTAACATGAAATCATACAACCCTAAGAATACTTATCAGTGTTGATTCTATTCCACGAATTTTATGAGATGTGTTTCAGAAAAAACCTAGAACAATGAATTAATTGGCTTACCACTTTTTCATCCTCACCGACTTCACGCCCATTGATCTGCTCATTTTTTTCATAGCATGTTCCTGAAAATAAAACAAAGAAGAAGCTAAGGTAAATACAAAAACAGGTTAATAATCTTTGGATGTTGTTGCAAAAGCGAAAGAAGAAGAATAGGGAGAAGGGAGAAGAAAATAAGCAGCAGACGTTTCTTTGTGCTGTTAAAACGAAGGGGATTAGGGTTTTACTTTTATGATATATGCCTTGATGAGTGCTAAAAAGTGCATATTTGTATATATTTTTCTTGACATTTAACTCATCTTTTGTGCATTAATTCTATATTTTATCCCATATTCTGTGTTTTCGTTGTTTTCAAGAATAAATACTTTTCTTAATTAATTTTGCATTTTTAGGTACTAAATAAAGCCTGGTTATCTCACGGAGCGAAAAGAGCAAAGGAACGGCAAAGACTCCCGCTAGGAGGAAGCGAAGAATGATGTTTGCAAGAGCCGGATCAACTAGAAGTGGGCTTGAAGAGGAAGAATTGTTCTTAAAGAAGATATGGGCTTGGCATACCCAAGGCCCAAAACCCTTACCCAAATCCATTTCCATTATCCATACCCATTTGCATGAGAGCCGTCAGATTGGATCCATCTCATCATCCAACGGTCGCCTCATCATTGTGCATCAAACTCCGAAGCTCCCGTCAAACACTATAGTACCTAACTCCATCTGAAGCCGTCAGTTTTGTTGTATCTCATCATCCAACGGTCGCTTCTATCGCGTCGTTCCATCACCTTTTCATCCTACACTTTCACTTTGATGAGCATCAATCTTTGATACACCCTCCTCACACCCTAGCATCAGAACCCTACACCCCTAACCAAACGGACCCTTCTTCTCCATCGAGTTCTTCTTCTCATCTTCCCCAAACTGCAGAGAGCTGCTCCACAGTTCTGCAACTCCATCACCTCCACCAGCTACACCTTCTTCTCGAACCACACAACCACCGACAACACCAGGACATCTCTCCCTAGCCTAGACTTCTTTCCAAATTCACATCTCTGAACCCTAGGTGTGGGTTTGACAAGAAAGCTCGAGCTAGGGTTTCACCAACAGCGAGGAGAAGACAAAATTGAGAACAGGAAGAGCATCAGAGGGACATCAAGAAGCATGGGTCGAAGCCAGTTTACACATGGGTATGTCGAATTTGATTTTCCCCAAAAGTTAGGGTTTGCAAATTTTAGGGTTTTGTGAAATTAGGGATTTTGTTGTAAGCTATAAATAGGAAACGATGTAGAATGTTAAAACGGTTCTTGGGTCATCCGAGATACCCCCTAATTGGGTTAATTTCATTGCATATCTTCTTCTTGTCCACTGTTAATGTGTGTTGTGTGAATGTTCAATTGTTTGTTGTCTTGTGAATCTTCTACTGTTAGTCCTGTAATTCCCTTGTTTACTTATATGTTCTTGTTTTGAGTCTTAATGCTTGACAAACATGAAAACTCCTAACTTCAGCATGTTCTAAATCCACCACTAGGGTGAGAAGACCCTTAAGCCTTGTTGGTTAGCCTTTAGGTTGATTCTTGTAGAACTCAAAATAGTCTAGGCTAGCTAAATTCCTAAAAGCCTCACTGACTTGTGATTAGTGGTGCTGTAAAAAGACCACTAATGCTAGGGGTTAGTGGTAGTTCTAAGGGATTAACCAGCCATATTAGTTAGAGACCTAGAAACCTAAATGACCTGTGATTGTTTATGCTTTAATCAGATAGGCAATGCTAGGGGTTAATCTAAGGATTTTAGGTTAGATAACTTGCCACATGAATTGCCCTGGCCAAGAGACTAGCTTGAACTAGACCCTCTTGTCCATTAGGGACAAGGATTTATCTCAGGATAACTAGCTAGGTGAAAGAGAATTCTCATCCATCTCCATACACTTCCATTCCCACTGTTTTCATTTTCTTCACTACTTTTCCACTTTGTTTCCCTGTCACTGCCTTTGGCCCTTGGCCATTGTCTTTGTTTTGTTACATTGTTACTATATCACTACCTCACTGTAAATATATCACCTTCACTGTCATTGTAGATATGCATCCTGGATTTCTTGTTGCCTTGTACATACCTTTGCTACCTTTGTATATACCATTGCCACTGTCGTTGTACATATGCATTGTAGCCTTGTTTCCCTGCCTTGGCCTATCCCTCATTGTCACTTCCTTGCATATAGAATTAGCTTAGCTAGGAAAACTTCATAACACCCCAAGTCCTTGTGGATTCGACCCGTACTTGTGCACTCACTGCAACAACACTGTGCACTTGCGGTATCACTGTAGGCATCCATTTATTCATCTTATTTACACATCTATATTCGCCTACCATGACTCCGCTCTCGTTTATGGGATTGAAAAGGAGAATATAATTAGGGCGAAGAGAATCGCGAAAAGAATAGAAGAGAATAAAATTAATATATCTGGAAACCGGAGAAACACTTATCTAAATTTAGGTATCGTTCACCTACCCCATTTCGTGTGCGGAAAAAAACACCGAAAAGATCTCAAAACCCAAGATTATCATTGGTCTATATTCTCTCAAGTGGAGCCAAAAGCTCTAGAATTCGAGCTTTGTTCAGCTTTTAACCACAACTCTCTAATTTGGACTCAAATTATATATACAATACGAGACTCCTCAAAATTTTCGTCCGGGACAAAATAACCAGCAGCCTACAAGAATGTGAAAAGTATCAAAAGAAAGAATCAATGATGAATATTTCAGATTCAGGGTAAAACAGACTCACTTTACGGGTTCTTAACACCCGAACAGTATGCGCTCCTTCTTCGGCAAATTCTCCCGGAATTCTGTAATTCTTGATGCTCTGCAGTTCATGATGTTTTAATCAGTTACAAATTTGCATTTACAAAAAAATTAAAAGTGCATCGTAATACATGCATACTTTACAAGTCTCAAAGCCTAACTAACAACACGGGAAATACAAATAATACCGATGATGGCATATAAAGTCGGCCAGATAAGATTCAACCAAACCCAGTGGCAGAATCAAGAAACTAGTGGCTATGGAAAATAACAGTCGCCATTACCTCCAGAAATTCAGCGTTTTTAGGATCATTAGCATCCCGTTCAGGGCCGTCATTGACAGTGAAAATGCTACCCTCCCTACCCTCAAATTTAATCACATGTTCATAACGTCGGCGGTACCATCAACACAATCACTGCAGTAATGATGAAATCAAATCCTCTTTTGATAAATTTAGGGTTTTAACTAATCAAATTCACAATACAAAAAAACAAAATTAAAGTTGAAAGATTTCTTACTCAGAGTTGGTACCCTTTCTCATGGCGGTGAACCCTATTGACCCCCATCCTAAACTTGAAAAATCGATTGGTTCAAACTTTCGTGATGGGGTTGGATTTTCAGAAAAATCGCGAGAGGTAGATGCCACAGACTCCTCCATTAGCTACAAAAGAAATCTGAAATAAAAATCCCAGCTACAGAACTTTTCTTTTGATCCCTGATTTTGGGCATACTGAAATCTTTCTAGGCATACTGAATAAGACAAAAAAGTTGTGAAATAACAAAATCAGATATCCCCTTAACCCAATTTTTTTTAATGGAAAATCTACCCTTTACGTATTAGTATTAGTAATCTGAATTAGTGATTAAATATTTTGTTTAGTGATTAAGATAATTTTCAGAATTATAAAGGTTGTTTAGATGAAAAATTTTGGGAAAAAAAAATCAAAGTTTTGGTTAAGAAGGAGAGAAAGAGAAGGAGAAAGTGAGAAAATTTTAAGTCTTGATTCAATGGAGGATGAAGAGGGTCATAATTCATATAAAAAACCTAGGAAAATACATATCAACTACAACAATGATTCCCAAATGGCTGATTTCTTAGATTGTGAGAATGATTTTACACGAACTCAAACTCAAGTTCAAACTCAAACACAAACTCAAGATGATAATTTTTATGAGCCAAATCCAGATGATGAGTACATACATGAGGAACCCAATACTTCTAATACACAGGTACACTTCTATCTTATTCTCAATATCACTTATATAGCTCGAAATTATCAAAAGTTTGGATTTTTGCTTCATGGTTCGCCGAACCAGGTTGAGGTTCGGCTCACATCTATGAGCCGAATCAACCAAATGATGAAAGGTTCGTCTCACTGAATCTGTTTACATCATGCGCCGAACCTATAATTTTCAATTCCAACCCTTTTGCTAGACACTAGTTCAGCTTATATGAAAGTTTCATAGTAAGCCGAACAACATCCTGTATAGCCCGGAATAAAAATAATTACTGTTTCGGCTTATATATTCAAAATCGTATGAGCCTAACATAAATTTGTTAATTTTTGGGTTAAAATATTGTTATTGGTTCGGCATATATTGAGAATATCGTATAATCCGAAACTTCTCAATGTTTAACGTTCGACACATAATATGATTATCGTATGAGACGAACATTTCTATTATATTCCTTTTCTAGTATTTAACCTTGTGATATTCTTTGTAGATCGTGCTTGGCGGACCTGTACCCATGGAAAATCAACCTGATCCAGTAGACATAATTCACGAGGATACCAAGGATCACTTCCAAAATGATTTGGTATGTAAGAACTTTTTGTTTACCTTAATGTTGTTGGAATATTCCAAAGTTTTTCTTACAAATTATTTGTTTTGGAATGAACGTAGAGATGGAAAACTAAACCCGAAGTTCTTGATTGGGTTGAGGAACACGCGATGAAGGTAAATTGTATACCAGTTAAAGGACAACAAAGCCGTGGGGATCGGTTTGAAATGATTTGTGAGCATAGTGGAACCGGCGCTAGCAAGGTTAAAAAGGGTACCGTATATGTTTGGAAGACCGGGAGAAAGAATAGGACGAAGGCGAAGAAAAAAAATTTCCCTTTCAAGATCGTTTTCAACCTCAAGAATAAGTCCTTGAACAAAGAAGATCAATATTGGATAATGAATAAAGATATGGATTGTCGTCATAACCACCCACGTCCCAAAGACCTTCATGGACATGCGAAACTAGCGCGACTCAAACCCGAAGAGATGCTAGAAGTGGATAAATTGTCACGAGCACGTTTGCCACCGTCTAGGATTCTTAGAAAATTGAAGGCGGACAACAAGAATAACAAGTCGACTATGCAAACTATCTAAAATGCAAGACAAAAGATTAGAAGACTCAATTTGCAAGGTAGGATGGTGATGCAACAAGTAATGTGGTTAGGGGGTGAAGAATAACTACGCTTGCCAAAAGAAGTTGGATGAATTCGGTCAAGTCACACACCTTTTCCTTGCCCACCCGGAATGCGTCCAATTGGCTCTATGTTTCCCACAAGTTATTATATTGGATTGCATGTACAAGACTAATAAATATGAGATGCCGTTGATGAACATTGTGGGTAATACTTCGACAAAGGCACCGTTCACCATGGCTTTTTGTTTCTTGAAAAACGAGAAGAAAGAGAGTTATGTTTGGGGGTTAGAACAATTGAAGTTAATCTTCCAGGAGGGTGCTCTTTTCCTAAAGTGTTCGTTTCCGATCAAGATTCATCGTTGATGTATGCTATTAAGAAGGTATTTCCAGATGCATTCAATTTTCATTGTACGTTTCACATACGGTGCAATGTGAGGAAAAATTGCCAATCGAAAATTCAACCACTTAAGTTAAAAGAATGAGAATATTGCTAAACTACCGTTGCAGACACGAGTAAAGAAAAAGAAGGAATTCTTGAAATCATATGAACATAATGAGATGTTGTGGGCTTCTTTCCAAGGTGAATGTGAAGCTTTGGTATGGTCAATCACCGAGGATGTCTATGAAGAAAATTTTAAAATGCTTATTGAGCATTGGAAGACCGACTACCCCGATGTCATCACTTACTTGGTCAAAGATGTGTTGGAACCTAATAAATAAAGGTTTGTGTGTTGTTTCACAAATCGGAACAAACACTTCGACAACCAAGCCACAAGTATGGTAGAGTCGGCTCATTATCAGTTGAAGAAGAACCTTTTTGGATGTGTTGACACTTTTGTCGCGGTTTTTGATGCAATTGATGAATATTTCAAAAGTGATGTTGTGAGAATTAAAGCCGCGTTCGAGCATAACCTTATGTTTATACACAAGCATTATGGTAGTAAATGGCTACGTGAATTAACTAATAGAGTCTCCCATCTATGCATCGACTTGTTGATGCAAGAAGTAGATTTGATTAAGACATTAGGCGCCAACTTGTAGGAAGAGTGTGTTTGTAAAATGAAGACATATATGGGACTTCCATGTCGCCACGACCTACTTCGGTACAAGGATGGTATCATACCGTTTGAGGATATTGATCATTTTTGGAGACAATTCAGCTTCGATCCTCTCCCAACCGAAGACGACGAGGATGATCTAGAGATATGGGACACGACAAATGAGAAAAAGTTGGCGGAGATGTATATGAATATGTTACGAGCTCAAAAGAAAATCCTATGGGACAACATGATGCCGGTCATGTATCCTTTCACTCAATAAAATATTTTGGAACCGGAGAAGAGTGAGCCTAAAGGTAGGAAGAGTAAGAAAATGAATAATTTTCAAACTAGACAAGCCAACAAGGAACTTTTGGCTACTAAAAGGGATCCATCCGGCGTTGACTACTATGATGCAAGGTATGAAAATGCAAACAAGGAAATTGAGAAGTTGATGAAGGAGGAAGAAGTCAAAGTTTCAAGAAAACGAGGTCGTCCGAGTATTCAAAAAGCCGAAACAAGTAACAAAGAGGTTAATGAGAATGATTGTCCGTCTCAAGCAAAGGATAGTAAAGAGGATGTCAAGGGGAAGGGGAAGATGTATCCTTCACAAACTAAGATAAAGTATAAAAGGACCGTACATAAAATTAGTAGGATGAGAGAACCCAAAAGAGATAAGTCCGGTAACTATTTGAGGCCTATCAATTTTATATACAATAACTACTTGGAAGATCTATCGCCAATAATTCATGAGCATATTGTAGCAATGGACAACGTAGAAGGTGATGGAAATTGTGGATATTACGTCACGGCGGAATAACTTGGTCATTTTAAGGATGGGAAAAATCCGGTGCCCCATGAAGATGAAGTCAACTATATTAGGCAACGATTGTTACAAACCCTACGCCGGAATAAATTATTCTACAAGACAATGATGAGAGGAGGTCCAAAAGGAGATACCGGGGTGGCAGCGGATTACATTGCATTCGAACGTCGTTTACACGGGGATTTTAAGATCACCCAAGACCATTGGATGTCAATGCCCATTTGTAGGTTTTTAAAAGCGGAGACATTCGATTGCGTCGTACATTGTTTCGGGTGGACGGGTAGTAGTTTTATGTACGCGCCCCCAACAAGACCTTGCCATGATGGTGTAAAAGATAGAAGACTTGTTATTGGATTTGTTCAAAATTGTCATTTCATCGGTCTCAAACTTAGACCCGGTTTCCCATTGCCACCCTTGATGGGGGCAGCCTGTTGGCTTAAATTTGAAAATAATTACGCAATGGATTGGTGTGAAAATTATGAAACGGAAATGAATCTTTGGCAAGATTTACATGTGTCGATACCAAGTGGAGAAGTAATCGAATTTACAAGTGATGAGGATGATAAAGAGTTCAGTGAAGAGGATGAGAAAGAGGTCAGTGAAGAGGATGAGATTCGTTTACGATCTCCATAAAAATGTTTCATGGATTTATCCGCGTATTTTGTGTCTTTTGATTTTCGTGTATGATGATGATGATATTTTGACTAGAATTGCAGTTACATGTATCCATCAAAACGAAATACTTGAATGATTTACTTTTTGGTTATGGAACGTGTCGTTTTCTGGAAATTGGAACCATGAACACAAGAGATGGTTCGGCTTGTACCATTAGTTCAAGGAAAGCCGAACCCGACAGAGTGATGAAAATCCAGAGTTTTTCTGTCAGGTTCGGCTTGTAGTATTATTTTGATGAAAGCCGAACCTAACAGAAAAAAACAGAGTTTTTTTTGCCAGGTTCGGCTTCTAACATTTTTTCACTGCAAGCCGAACCTGACCAAAAAAAAAACCAGAGTTACTCTACTAGGTTCGGCACATAACTGAAATTACAGGATAAGCCGAACCTTGCATGATTCATGAACACAAAAATTATTATATCATTCCAAATAGACTTTTCAAATTCATAGAAAATGTGGATTACACACCCGTTACATAATATCCTTACAATAAATTTCTAGTCGAATTCTTCTAATATCCAAAACGGGTAATGAGAAACCTTCTAAGAATGTAGTAGTGATCTTTGTATTCGGAATTCTTTCCTTTCCATCTTCGCCATTGCTCTAGAGCTCGATCTACAATCTCATAGTTTGTTTCACCCTTGAGACGATATAGACTCACAATCCGAACTAAAGCTATAAAGTCTTTGACCGTTTTCTTAATAGTTTAAATTCGGCAAAACAAGGCCGCACTATCCCCGTTGTGAGGATTCCCCGTTTCGGTGCTGAAGGCTTCATGAATTCTAACCAAGTAATACATATTCATCAAACCCTCCACTCGTCGTTATTTACCCTTCTTTGGATAGTATGCTACGTAATTAATGCAAAGAGACAAATCTTCTTCTAAAGTAAACTCATGAGTTGTGGGTGACATTTATTTTTAGTATATGCTCTGAAGATTATGAAAAACCATGTATGTTTATATATAATACAGGTTACAACGTCTATATATTTCAAAAAAGAGTCGTTCATAGATTTTAGTGCAAAAAGAGAATGTTCGGCTCATAAGAAGGTTATAAAATAAGCCGAATCTGTTTAAGCAACGGCTAGAATTTCAAATTTTGAAACTTCTTACAGGTTCGGCTTATACGAGTTTGCAGATCTAAGCCGAACCATACACTGATTTACATAATAGTTCAATCTTAAACTATAAAATAAACCGAACCCAAAGGACAAATGATTCGGCGTGTAACTAACATTACAGGATAAGCCGAACCAGAGTTTTTCAGATTCGGCGCATAACTCAAATTACATGATAAGCCGAACTTCATAAATTCCAGGTAATAAGTAACTAATTAACTGGTACGCTATTGATTAAAACATGAAATTCAAGGTGTCCATAACACAATCCATCACCATTAAAAACAAAGTTCAACACCTAAAATCCATGGTGTTTGCAACACCATAAAAGTGTACTTAAACTTAAGAAAACATTAAAAGGAACTTGGAAACATAAAGGGGAACTTAACCACGACCCCTCTTCTTAGTTCCATGACCACCTCTTCTTCCACCTTGGTCTTCATCTTCCGACGCATCATTACCGGGTTGGCCGGTAGCACCACCTCCACTTGTACCTTCACCAACTTGTCGAGACCTCTTAGTGCTAGGCCTTTGTGCAGATTCCTCGGGTCTTTGTCCTTTGTTGATGATTGCATCCCACTTGTTGTAGAGGTATTTTTGTTCTTCCACGGTCATTGTTGTTTTGCAACCAAGTTTGGCCTTAATTTTTTTCAACATCTCCCTACCCGCGGCAACCTAATTTTTCATTTGTGAACAACTTATAACCGTGAGGTTGAAGACATTTTTTCCATAACTAATATATGAAAATAATATAAAGTGAAGTCATTCTTACCATTATCTTGAAAGCGTTGACTACATCTTCGGAGGTAGACTTGTTGGTGATCTTGATTGCCTTTGCCTTCCCCTTATCAGCTACCTTTTGACTTTTCTTATTGATAATGAAGGGATGAGAAATTTGATTATACCAATCCATATAGCCCGGATCCTCTTCACATGGATTATCAAGTAAAGGTGTTAACTTGGAAGCATCTAATGTGTGATCGTCTAAGTTATTCCAAAACTCAAGGGTGGGATCAGGATCATACTTTGGTTCCCAAGATGAAGTGGTGCTTTTAGTTCCAGTACCACTCTTTGGTAACGACCTGAATATCTCATCAAACAAAGGAACCTTTTGGATGCATCCTAATTGATGGAGTACTCGCCGAGGATCGTATATAACATTACCACCAGGATAAAAAAATGGCCCATGATACATACGGTTGAAAAACGACATCATCTTCAACAACTTCATATTCTTCATCTTCCTCCTCATATGGTTGAAAAACGACATCATCAACACCCATTAGGTCTAACGTCTCTCTCAAACTTGCCACCAAATTTTTTTTGTTCCTTTTCTTTGAGTCCTCGTACGCGTACCGTACTACAGTTGGATTTGTATCAACATAATCGACATCCTTCTCAAATACTTTGGCCAAGTTCAAAATTGGGAAATGGTCATATATTCACACCTACATCCAAAGAACCACATTCAAAAATCAAAGGAATTGAAGTGATAGAAACAATTTTTACTTGGAAAAATCAAAGTAAGAACAAAGTTTGCAAACTCAGAGAACTGTTCGGCTTATATGGATCAATTCAAGTATTATAAGCTGAACCAAATAAATAACAAATTCGGATTATACGATTTTATGGTTATAAGCCGAACCATACTCTGAACTCCTAAAAGTTACCTGGAGAAAAGTGAAGTTTCCTCCGATGTTTGTACTTGTCAACCTAGACTCGATGGCAAGTTGGTCCAGCAGGTAAGCGAGCGTAGCCGTTCCCTAAGCATACTTGTTACAAGTTTCAAGATTTTTTACCAATTGGAGATAATTAGCATTTACCTTGTTTCCGGTAAGGTCGGGAAAGATGTCTCTACCAAGAGTATAAAGCAAGTAGGAATTTCCGGTTTTCTTCACTTTGACGGGATCCGTTACCAGCAAACCTTTCTTTACTCTCTCATTTGTGTTCTCAAATTCCTTTTTCAAGTTAGTCAGCTTGATCTTCTTATTCTTTTTATTTCTGCCATTGGGAGTGCATGCGGAATCGACATCTTTAACGGATCGACAAAACTCCAACTCAGTTTTGTAATTACCCCAACCAAGACTTTCCCGGTACAAATTGTAGAGCTCATCCCAACTCATGTCATAAAAATCAGCATCCACACTTCTACCCCTTGCTTTAAGGCCTGTAATATTACTAGCCTCATCAGGAGTGATTTCCATCTCTCCAAAAGGTAATTGAAATGTGTAAGTTTCTGGACAGAATCTCTCGGTAAAGGCAGAGGCCGACACACTATCATATTCCTTATGTCCATAATTGATGGCAGGCCATAAAGCACTGGCTTGTACGTAAGCAGTCACCTCAGGAACCTCATCATCAAGACTTCATTCCGCTGCCCTCTGGTGTCTCAATACTCGGACTGCATGGTTGTGATCAGGAGTCTCATAAATTCTCTTCGCCCAAGATTCGGCATAACCAATCAACACATTTCCTCCATCTTCCGAAAGACCATGAGGAAAACCATTTGATCGAGGTGTAATTACGTCATCTTCATCAGGAATGTGTAAACCAGTGATCCGTCGATCATCATCGTCCTTCTCTGCCACCTTCTTACCTTTCTTGTCTTTCTTGGGTTTTCCTTGGGGTTGTGTTTCTTGATGAACTTCTTGATGTTCTTCTTGATTATCATCAACTTCTTCATCCTCAACTATTCCTTCTTCTTGTCTTTCAACTCTTACTTGTTCAACTTCTTCTTCTAAAATGTCTCCTTTACCTCCCGCTCCCAATTTTTTGATACCTCCTCCTCGAGGATCGGGAGCTTAGAAGTAGATGGTGATACCTCCATCTTCTTCCTCTTTTTAGCTGCATTGGTCCTGACACAAGTATGAAAGTTATATGTATGCTTCGAACAACAAAGGGATACAAACTATACGAAATATGGATTTGAAATGGTCAACAAATAAAAAGGCTCGGCTTACCCGAAATAACACATATGAGCCGAACCATGTCTTGAAATTTTCATTAGCTTACACAGAGAGTGGATCGGCTCATACTACAAAATAATTGTAAGCCGATCTTTTATATTCGGTTCACAACCGATACTGTCGAATAAGTCGAACCTATGATTATGAACTCAAACATGTATTCGGCGCAACATGATATCATATAAATAATACGATCCTATACACTTTTTAAATTTATGGAATTTTAACAATCATATTCGGCGCAACCCTAGTACTATCGAATAAGCCGAATCTAGACTTATGAATTGAAACATTTATTCGGCGCAAAATGGTGTCATACAAATAAGCCGATCCTACAAATGCAGAATTCATGAAATTCAAACAACAATAATCGGCGCAAAACAAATACAACCATACAAGTCGATCCTAAGCACATGCAAAATTTCTGAAATTCACAAAACATTTATTCGGCACAAAACTAATACTACCATATAAGTCGATCCTAAGCACATGCAAAATTTCTGAAATTCACAAAACATTTATTCGGCACAAAACTAACACCATCGAATAAGCCGATCCTAAATTTAAGGCTCCGTGTCATTAAGTTCGGATCAAAACGGATTTGCATTTTAAGCCGAGCCGTTCATATGCACTTTCAGGGTTCAATTTCAAGAACAGCTCAACGCACATATAAGGTTTTTTTTACGCCGAACCATACCCTGTAACCGCCGCACAAACATGTTTTTGACGAATTAAATCTATTATACCAATCAAAAACATCAAATACGAGATGGGTTTGTAGAACTAACCTTCTTATTCTCATTTTTGGAGTTGGTTCTTCTTCAATCTCTTCTTCCGGTTGATTTTGTGGTTGATTTTGAGTTTGTTCTTCACTATCTAAATATTCTTATTCTTCAATAGGTTGTTCAATCGATCGATTAGAACGAGATACTGGCTTACGACGACCCACTATATAGATGAGTTTAATCGTCAACTAAATTTTCACGAATCGATGATTAAATTTCAGCGAGGATACGATGAAAAAAAAAGAGAATAGTGGGTTCGGCTGTGGAGGAGGAAGAAAAAGAAGGGGTTGAATGAAACTGATTTTAGGTTTACTGATTATAGGTTTTTGTATTAGGGTTAGGGATAGATTAGTAATATGAAAATATTTAAGGGCATATAGGTAATTGAACTACCCATAGGATACCCCTTATAAGGTCACCCAAGTTAGGACTATTGCTTTGTATGCCTAGAAAGATTCAGGTATGCCCAAAATCAGGGTTCTTTCTTTTAGGTTAGGTAATGCTTGGTGGAAACTTGTTGAGTTTTTAATATAACCCCTAAAATTTAGGCGAAGCATTATAGTTGGGCTTTTCGATTGGTTATAGCTTAAATGTACCCAAGCGAAAGAAGAGTAAAAGCGCATCTCACTATAGGAGAAGAGCATCACTTAGCCTATATTTTTTTCTCCCAAAATTTTATTCGTTGGATTAGATAGATATTTGGTATAGATTAAAAAATGTTTAAGAGAAAAAAATAGAGATATATAACAGTAAAAAAAAAAAAGGAATTTTAGTGAATTAAAGAGGTAAAAGAGAAATAGTAGGAGCAAAAGAGTGAAAACTGAAAACGGATACTGAATCGGTATTCGTAAAAATGTCATGGATACTTAGTTTCCATATTGACCCAAAACGGAAACTTAGTTTCCGCAAAGCAGTTTTTTAAATGGAAACTTAGTTTCTACATGTCTAATCGTTTAGCTTTAGAGGATCAGATGTGATCACTTTTTAGCTAAGCGAAGGGATTTCACCACATTAAAGCCAAGCTAAGCCCCATAGCACATGGATTTTGCTAATTAAGCTACATCCAAGCGAACTAGTATACCATAATGCTTGGCCTTATACAGTAGAAATATGAAATTTCAGTTCTGAAAAACAACTTAACATTAGTTCCCGTTGTTAGAGCATCGCTCGGCCAAACTCACAAGTTTTCGTATGTCAAGCTTGTTGTCAACGTTAGTGGATCAAAATTATGTTTTGATTTATAGCATATTGAGGTCAGTCTCGGACTAGGATTATAGCATGGCAGTTGAGTATTAGAATTCACCAATCGACTTTGAAGATTGAATACTGGAGACGACGTCAATGAAAACTTAATCAACAAAGGTATATGAAGACTGACTATCGTATTTACTTACATCATCTACCATTCTATCTACTGAGACATGTCATAAGACTTTTGTATAATGATGAACTTTGCAAAGAAGATTGCAAGCTATAAGGAGTAGTCAAGTTAGTTCTTAAAGTTCACAAACTGTTTTACCATTTCACGAACTTGAACTTATAAATATAAAGACATTAATTTTAATATCTCAATTAACTCGTGTACATGAACTGATTTGCTCGGTTCGCGGACTAGTCGATTTTGAGATAGTAATGGATACTATTTAATTCAACATACACGAACTGATTTGCTCAGTTCGCGAACTAGTTTTTTTTTTATATCTTCCGTACACCTATTATTTTCAAGTAATAAACGGTTTTTCGCAGTTTTTGAAGTTGTCAATCATAAAGTTATAAAAGTTACGAGACAATTTTTAGTTCGCGAACTGTTTTTCGATTTCAGAATTATTTAACTATAGCTATCTGGCAAACCATATGGTGCACTATAGTTGCAGACATCTTCTTTGTAATTCAAAGAAAACTTCTAACATGCTTCATGCATAATCTATGTAAATAATTTCGCTTACTTGGCAGTTTCATACAAGGCAATAATTCACGAACTTTGATTTATTTGTAAGCTACCAAGTTTGTTCATCAATATAAATAGAGGACTCTTTGCACCCTAAAAACTTAATCCTAGCACTTCTGTGTCCTAGTTACAGACTAGAGTCGTCCTCTAAAAACCTAGGTTTCCTCTGAAAACTGTATTCTAGGTTACGAATTTGAAAGACTTCACTAAGGGATTTATGAAGCCAGGTCAGACTATCTTTTACCTGATAATTCTTGTTATTCGGATCTTGTTCTTATTGGTTTTCTATGTTCTCGAAACTTTATACTAGGAACTTGATAGATAAAAATCACAAAGTTCTTTTCGTCTCAGACTTTGCTATTCTGCAAGATAGATATCTAAGTCGCTTCTGGTTTAATTGGTTTAGATTGTATTAATGAGGTAAAATTGATTATTATGCATCTTTAAAACTTTTGAAGAGAATAAGTTCAAACTAATCTTGAGTTTGTTTGATATCTTCTTTTCTTGAAGATCTCTCATAGCATATAATTCTCTATACCTTGGTTAAATATTTTTATGAAGGAAATCACAAAGGATTTCTGTTAGAGGCGGATTAGTCATAAAAGTCTTCACTTAGGTTGAATCAACTCCTACTTGTGTAAAAGACGTCATCTAGGGGAATTCTGTTGCATAAGGTCTTGCGTGATCCAAGAGACGCAAAGGAGCGCGACTGAAGCTGAATTGCTGGTAGGGTCGATTCGGTCTCAACTGCATTCCAGTCCGAAGTCTGATAGTAGGCTAGTGTTTGTGGTGGATTAATACAGTGTGGTGCTCAAGTTTTGGTTTGGGTCCTCTGATTTTTCTGCTTTGCAGTTTTCCTCGTTAACAAAATTCCGCTGACTTGTGTTATTTCTTACCTGCATTATATTGTTTATCTGTATAATAGAAATATCAGAAGAAGTACGTTGTAATAGCCTAGATAATTTTAAGCCTCTAAGACTGTATAGAACCTGCAAGATTTATTCTTTGGAATTTGTATTTTGAAAGAAAAATTACAGAACCTTTTCTTGTCGGAATTTGGTTCTGTAACAGTTTAGGTACATACTAGGTTATTGCTTGGTTATTGATTTGTGAGATCATCCAAGTAAAACTTCTCTTCATTTCCGTTATCCGATACTTAGTGTTGATATGTGCTTCTGATTATAACAAGTTTGTCCATACAAGTTTTCGAATTAAAATTTGGTGCTAAACTTGGTATCCCCTCTTTTTCAATTGGTATTAAAGCAGACACAAATTAATGTACCACCAGCCTTTGATGGCACAAAGTACTTATGGTGGAAACTAACTATGCATTTCTTATTACAAGCCTGTGATTTTGCTATGAAGAGAAGTTTTCAGAGGACACGACAGTCCCGCAGTTTCTGTAAACAGCGTAACCGGTGCAAAGGATATTGGTGATTATGAACCTAATGAAATCCTTGCTGCAAAGCAAAGTTTTGACGGATTAAATGCTATTATCCATGTCATAATCCTAAACTTCGACATCATGTATCTACATGTGAAACGTCAAAGGAAGCCCGAGACATCTTAGAAACCGTATTTGAAGTGAATACCTCATAGAAAGAACCACAACTTCAAAACCTAACTTCTGACTAGGAAAACCTTCGTATATCTGATGAAGATTAGTTTGAGAAATTTAATCACAAACTCCCTGAAACAATGAATGCCGCATATGCGTTAAAACTATTTCAGAAAAGAATAGTGTTGAAAATTCTGAGATATTCATCCGCTCGATGTGAGTCTAAAAACATGCCATCATAGAAACGATCTTTCAACTCTTTGAAAAGTAATTTTGTTGGAAAATTAAAGATTTTTTTTTATCATGAACTTTGCACTAAGCCATCAAAAGGTATTGCTTTTGTAGCTCTGCTTTACTGATGCAAATAAGTCTTCATAATATCCAAGCAATAGGCTGCATGTATATGTCGTACATTTTCCAAACTATTTTTCGTTTCCTATACTTTTGAGCAAAATATTGTCATAACACTTTGTCAAATTGTAAACAAAGACAAACCAAGGGACATAAAAAACGAGATGACGTTAAACATTGCAACCTTAAACCATACTACTCTAATTAGGAGGAGATATAGGATCGTTACACGAGATCCTTCCCGTGATTGTGAAAGCTAATTCCCGAGCTACTAGTTGAGCCCCATTTTACACAGGATACTTATGAATGCAATCCTCCCAAGGATTACCCTTGGGACATGATTTCACATTTTTAAGTGCAACCCAGACTGCACTATTACACTTAAACCCACTTCCTAATGCAATCTGCCAGACACGGTCGTTCTTGCACATCCTTCCTTTAGCTTCCATGTAGGCCAACTCATACCAAATTGAGCTCGATGACGTGTTTCCAAATCGATGAAGAGTCATTCGTGAAGGTTCAACATGAGAAGGCGAAAGATTTAGGTTCTTTTCCATTTCATCAATTATTGCTCTTCCACCAGCATGTATACAGAAATGCTCAAATGCAAGTTTGAAATCAGGGATGTAAGTCTTCATTTTCCGGTTCTTGCACAACTTCTTAATCACCAGAGCAGTGATAAAACGAAGTTGTTCGCTGATTGGAAGGACGAGAGGACCTAGAGTGGTGATGTTGGTCTTTAGTGCCAGTCCTGCAACTTCCATGAGAGTTTTGCACAGGGAGACACCAACTTTACCAACTTCGTCATCATCCTGCCTCACACATTTAAATGCTTCGTCATTTGAACCAAAATGGGTTCTCACAATATGAACTAATTTGTACTTGGCTTGTCGCATGTCTTGAAATTTGTTGGAGAGAAGAATCGCAGCTCCGCCTACACGAAATAGACAATTAGTTACCATCATGGATTTGTTGTTTCCATCGTATGCCGGTAGAGTAATGTTCTCTGTGCTCAAGACAATTGCATACGTGTCTCGATGAGCCTGTAGTAAATCCTTGGCAAGATCAATTGCTATAACTCCAGCACTGCAGCCCATCCCTCCCAAACTAAAGCTCTTAATATTACTTCTCAGTTTATATTTGTTAATAATCATGGAGGAAAGCGATGGGACATGATTAAACAAACTGCAATTCACCACAAGAATACCAATGTCCCCAGGTTTAACATTAGTAATTGAGAAAAGATTATCAAGAGCTCCGAACATAACTTGCTCTGTTTCTTTCCTTCCCGTCCCAAAAGATCGATCTGGTGGATGGCAATGCAAGCCTTCAGGAAGACACGTCTCTTCACCTAGTCCAGATCGCTCGAGAATCTTTCGTTGGAATACAATAGATGAGGCACTCTGGTTGCTATAACGCTGAACACGGTCAATGAGTGTTTCAAATGAAACTTGAAGATGACTAGGTGGGAGATAACAGGAAAAATCAACTAGGTAGACAGTTCGAGGCCGTTTCATCATGTAAACTGATAAACCGGAAACAATACCCACACAAATGGTAACACTGACAAGATTGAACTTGGCTATGTGATAATACCAAAGCTTATACACATATCCACGGTTCTCTGAACTGACTTCAACGAGAAATACAGCAATAACAGGAATAAGAAACAGAATAATTAGCAGATGACTAATCAAGTAATGGTAAACATATTTGAAATTCATACTTTTCATGGAATATGATGATGGCGACCTCTGATTTCCGCTAGCGGTAACATTGCCATTATCATTTGCTGTCATGTTGTTTCGACTTTTTAAGAAATGAGAATGCGCACTAAATAGATGCTAGAAGGAAGAAAATGCCCGTAATGTATGTAGTATGAAGGCTGAGGATATGTATGTCTCCGTAATGACTATCAAGGGGATTTTATAGTACCACCTTGGCAGTTCAGTATAACATCTAGTCCTTGCAGCCATTAAATTTCTGTACGAATTTTTCTTAAATTTCTTTATTAACGTTTTTCTTTAATGGCTGTCTGGAAATCCATGTATTAACTAGTAAACTAGATGAAATCTCTGTACGTCTTCATTACTTTTCTTTAACTTAGTCCATTTTTGCCGCTTGAATTAGCTTAATTTTTCCATGTTCTAATCCGGACCATGATGAACTCATTAGTGGTAGGACTGAATGGTAATGGCCCCCATGACCTCGTCATTAATGGTAGGACTGAATTGTAACATGGAGTTTTTAAATATAACAAAATGGATGCTGTCAGGGAAATTAAACACAAGGTTTCAGCACCAGCCAACTACTAACAGTCACAGTGGTAAGCAGTGAATGGATATTTGGCATAATGTACATTAAATAGCACATCTAGCGCCAAGGCTGATAATTCTTACATGTCGGCTTCAGTAACTATTCCACTGTAATAAAAGGGTGTGTTCAGCTGTGCAACCAATGTCCTACTTTCCTTTTTTTCTTTCAATCAAAGGAATGTTTCGAGGGAATGTGGGTTTTGGTTGTTTGCAAAGAAAGAAAGAAGACAGTTTCAGTGTACGTATCTTCTTCTTCTTTGCCACTAGTAGTAATTTTGAGTTGGTTTTTTGTCAGTTGATTGTAACAAACAGGTGCTACGTGCACAGAGTGGATTGGCCTTCTTCAATAGGAATTTTCATCATATAAATGCACTCGACCCTCATTCATTCAATATCCCAGTAGTGTACTGCTGTTTTATTGGACCAGTAGTGGGATAAATACATATTGGGGGGCATGAAAGACAGAGTTGGACATACGTAGTCTTTCATTCCTTTAAAGGGTTTGTTTAAATCATCATCAATAATGATTCAGTTGATTACAGAACCCTCATTTCAGATTTTTTGATCGTATTTTTGAGGTTGTGATCTTCGTTTTAGTGTAAGCAAATTCCAAATTTAGCTTACAAAAACACTCGGACTCTATAATAGTTAGGTCTATCCAGTCGCATTTACATTTGTCTAATGGCAACACCCAACCGATAGGGGCACCTAACACTGACAATTCTCTCTTTCTGTATTCAGCAGGGTTGTAAATATGTGGATAGGATGAGTAGATATGATGGTATGATGGTTACAGTAACACTCGACTTCAAGTTTGGGAGACGGAAAGTAGCAAGATGATCAACTTAATATTACAAAGACTTTACTACATACATTGCATTTCATGCAGTATTATTAGCCGCATATAGAAGAAAAAAGAAGATACTGTTAGCTCAAAGAGAAAGGGTAAATGCAAAAGAGAGACGGGGACACCGTGTTCATATTTCAGCTCTGTTCTGGCAAAATTTGTTTCTTCTCCATAAGGGTTTCAATCCTCTGATGAAGAAAACACAAAAACACCATAAACCACCGAGGCATTGGTGGAAAAATAAATAAATGAATACATGAGATGAGAAGTAATGCGAAACCCAAATGATAGCAGCCATTTGAGATGATTAAGATAATAAGACAAAAGTTTCGGGTAATAATTATGGACTATACATTAATCCGAACAGTCGGTATTTGGTAAAGACAGAAGAAAAGATTACCTTAATGGACTGTATAACATCGTCGAGCTTAAATAGTACCAAATCAGATAATGTGCCTCCGAAATCCTTCAACAAATACCATAAGAACGAGTTACATAGTCATATATGGTTAGAGAAAAAGATAAACTAAATACACAGATACATGTGAAGGTTAACTACGTGGAAAAAAGGGTAAAGGACTTGTAACTGTAATCCAATTATATATCGTACTGTCCACATAGATGCTTAACAAGAATACAACATTATACTATGTGTGAAGAACTAATAACACCTTCAGACTTGAAAACGGCGATGTAACAAGACCACCACGCGTTGAGGTACTTTCTCTCTCCCACGGGTCAGTTGAAAATTTCCGACCTCTACCAACTAGTATGAGCTTTGAAGCTTCTGCCACGATAACCTGCATGCGACATAAACAACTTAAAACAAATTTTTCAATCTTAACAAATCGCAAGTTATCATATTGGACGAGGATACATTTTCTTGGCGCCTTTAAACATATTGAAATCTGTAAGAAAAGTAGTTTCGAGTTACCTTCCTCAAATACCCTGGATTAGAGATGCCTTGAACCTGTAATTCATCTACAGGTGTTGCTCTTCCATGGGAAATGCTTTCAATTCTAAATGTATGGAGTCCATATGCTGATTGCAAGCAACCTAGCTAGAAGGAATCATTTATATGAGATCTCAATAAATCGATGTAGAGCATATCTTTTCTTGCTTTGTTATTTGGTATACAAGTATCTAGTCATACTGAGTTCAAAGCACCACAAACCAAGTAGAAAACTTTTGAAAAATACCTTGTTCAATAATAATGCCAATCACTAGAGTAAGAGGAATGCGCTTCTCGACTTTTGCAACTCCCAAAAATGGAAGAAAGAATGGTCTCGTAACCTTTGCAAAATATAATTCCTTAGCATGGAGATGACACTAGGAATTCTCTAACAGCAATAGAATGAAGAAGCCAGAAAAACTAGTACCTTGTAAACTATTTCATTAGGTGTAATATATAACCGTCGTGAGGAGAAATCCTTATGCAGCACATATCTTCTGATAGGTATATAGAGAAGCATGATAAGACCAACTCCCCACGCTAAAACCAACAGCAATGATATTAGTACCCATATAACTGAGTCATACTGTATATAATTTCTTGCAAGGTCTTCAAAGGAGGCTTCATAAAGAACCTGCCCTGAAATTTCTGCTTCATCATCTTCTAACTCTGATGCAGGACCTTCTAGTAAAAGTTCATTTGGTCGAGCATAGCCACGTATATCAATTGCATGACCCGACAACATCACTTCAGTCTTTAACAAAACAATTTAGCCTTCTGCCCAACAAAGCAAATTAGATTCATCACTATAAGTGCAACGCCTCTAAAGTGATTCAAGTCTGCAGAGAATTAGTTTAACATGAAGCCGTCCACGATTAAGAAAAGGGGTTTTGATCATCTTACCAATGCTTATAAACCTAGTTCATCACAATGATGGAGCGGTCAATGATGGAGCGGTTTCCATAAGCTACTTTACTACTATGTACATCATTTAAATTAAATTAGACTACCGAATACATCGATCTAATCGATTCCAAAATCAACCAACTAAACGAACACTCTTAGGCGTTAAATCAAATGTCAGTACCCCATGTAACCTATTTTCCACAAGTAAATTTCAATGGATCAAACTGGGGCTAAAACCAAAACATGCTTCTGATTGTGTTGCCACCCACGTTATATACATTAGTCTCTAAACCTCATGCGTGTGTGTATTTCTTGTTAGCTCATTGTTAAACCTTAGAAACAAACAGAACCCATTACATCCATATGAATTTCTCTATACACATAAGCATTAACTAGCAGAAGATAATCAAAACCAACAATTTTAATTCCCGACAGAACATGTGATTTCTTAAAAGAAGACATTTTTCATAGATTAAACCATCACGAGAAATGAAATTTTATGAAATATGAATAAGGAATGATGAGATATTTACCTCAGAGATCTTTGATTCCTTTAAAGGGTTTGTTTAAATCATTATGAGGAATGATTTAGTGGATGACAAAACCCTAATTTCAGATTTGTGGTTGTAATTTACGTTTTACTGTAAGCAAATTCTAAACTTAGGTAACAACAACCAGTCTATTCATTTCTGATGACATACCGTATACGAAATCAGGGTGTCTAATAGACTTTAAGTATGGTCTATCATCTTTGTATTAGCATTTTTCTTTTGGCAACACCTAGCTGATAAGGGCTATTACTGTTTGTTTTTTTTTTGTTTTTTTTTTCCGCATTTTGACCATGGTTTTTAAAACCGTACGCTCTAGATTCTGTTTTGAGCGAGAATCGAAAAACCCAACTCCAACTCGCCTGTAGTAGGCTGAACCAGTGTGTCACACACTTTGTTTTTTTTTTTTCTTTTTGTAATAATTAGATTTATACTATATAATTTATATAGATATTATTTTCCTAATTTTATAATCACTAGTTACGAATAATTTATGGGTTATTTTGTTTTTGGTACTTAAGTTTTGACCAACTTTGCTGTTTGGTCTAACATTTGTCCAGCTTGGTGTTTGGTACTTGAAAATGACGTTGACCCGCGTGGACTCGGTTTGACTTTGCTGTTTGGTCTAACATTTATCCAGCTTGGTGTTAGGTCAAACCGAGTCCACGCGGGTCAACGTCATTTCCAAGTACCAAACACCAAGCAGGACAAATGTTAGACCAAACAACAAAGTTGGTCAAAACTTGAGTACCAAAAACAAAATAACCCATAATTTATTTATAAGAAAACATTCGTTTTAAACATCAACCATGAATTGACGCTTCACACTTCAACATACGCATCGTTTCCTAAAAACGAAAAACGATTCACGCTTCGCTTCACACTTTCAATAGAAAGCGTTACACTAACCGCGAATTAAATTTGAAAATACAAACGAGAAACAATAAACAGGTAAACTACGCGATACACCTTATGAATGAGATATGATGTGATGTTGGACACGCATGTGTTGCCTCATTAAAATCTTAACAAGAAAAATCTGGAAAGATAAAACCTCGACAAAGGAAAAAGAATATAACGCGATAAATCAAGAACTGCAACATAGGCATAAGAGTCTCGGCATAAACTAACCCCACGTAGATCTACATGAACCTAGAAATATTTTGTTCTCCTTTGATATCCAATGAGAAGTCTTGTAATACTAGAATTATATAAGAGTCCATAAACAAGTTGCGGAAAAAGAGCACCTCAGCTCGTGATAGAATTATCGAGATTGGTTCTTGCACCCTTCTAGTCACCTCAAGAATGGTAAAAGTGTCACATCAGTGTATCAGAATAAGGGGTACTTCTACTGATTGCAGATGGCATTTGGAGCATTTCCATACTTATATTCTTCGAACAAACGTGATTTTTGCAAGATATTGATGTCGTTGTTGCAACCCGAAAGGCCGAAACAAGCATGTCATATCCCACAATCATAAGAAGCTGGCGCTTCCAAAACCACGGTTGGTTTTGTATAGTGGCCGTTATCCTGACCTTTCCAAGCATACGAACATCCATGGCACACCCAACGCATGCAATCAAGGCTACCTAACATTCCAGGAAAGCCTCTCTCCTTATTCTCAGCTAGTAGTCGATTGACATCATCTTGCGTGGGTTGCCGTAAAAAACGTGAACCAAAATGGTTGACTATAGTTTCGCAAAACATTTTGAGATTATCAAATGTAGTTGTTTTAGCCATACGAATGTACTCATCATAAGCATCCGCGGGCACACCATAACCTAGAATCCTAAGGGCTGCGGTGGCCTTTTGTTCAGGATTATGCCCTCGTATATTTCGTGCATCAAAGTGATAGTTAAATTTACGGTTTACCTGACGAAGCTCTCCAATAACCCGCCTGACCAAGTGTTGTGGCATTCAGTAGAGACGACGAAAATCCTGATCAGAGTAGAGTCAGTAGACACTTCTATTAACAAAATCCTCTCGAAATCTCCATATGTATCTTTTTCTCAATATAGCTCATGGTTCTGGATCTCGCGGAATTTTCCCGGTGTATAACTGTAGCATTGCATTGGTTCTGGAACTCCATCTTTTGAATCTGCATCCATTTATTCCAGCTGCTGCATAAACGCTTCTTATTGACGGAAAAATGTTTTCACTAATAATTGAGCTTCCTCATTTCCCATACCAGAATCCATAACGAATGAAAACAAAAGATATTTAATAAATTGGATTTTTTTTCTTCTGTACAACAGAAAATGGAATGTCTTTGAGTGTGTTTAAAATTGGTGGATTGAGTGTGTTTACATTGGTATAGAACGAAATATAGCCAGTGACGGAGCCAACCCATGGCAAGAGTAGAAAGTTTCCTACCCTACCGGGTTGGCTCCCAAGCCTAACTTTGATCGTCTTAATAAGCCATTTTTTTCATGTCCCCAGCCTATTTTTTCCTTTTGCCTACCGTTAACCATTTTTTCCCTCCCATAAGCAGATTTCTAGCTTCGCTTGGGGTTGGTTTAAGCAGCCGTTGGCCTACTGTCCGACCTGGAACGACCGATCCTGTATGGTACACTTGGCTTATTCTGTTTCAATAAACCATCTTTTGACTGCACAAAACTCAGTTTGGCCATCTATCTGACACCACAAACAAGTTTATTTGCATAGTCCCATTTGAATTGCTCTAATATGTCAATCGAAACCACAAAATCAGATATTCCGAAAACTAAGCTAAAATTTTCTGATGAAATAAAAAGAAAAAAATTTATAAATTGACGGTATATCTTCCATTTTTCTTGTTGGTATCAAAAATGCTGGTGGCGATGAGTATTAAAATCCTTGTACACGGTACACCAATAATTTAAGTTTGAATTTAGTTGTGGTGTGGGTTTTTGACAATAGTGGTTTAGTGCATGATTTTCTGCTCGATCAACACAAGAATATACCTATGAAGAGATACAACATACGTGTTACTGTTAACTTAACAATGTTTGTTAGTTTCTAGAGTACTAGTATTAGTTTTGTGTTTATACGGCTAAGGGTAGTCGCATATTCATACACAATGAATTTGGTAGTTAAAAACTCTTTATCTAAATGGGTTGTAGACTTGTAGTAGTGCATTGTGGTTGGTGATGCATTAGGTGGCATGCCCCATTCAGCCATTGCTACCGCCGCTAAAGTTATATGCTTCAATAAAATATGGAAACTGTCGAGTCGAACTGTCGAAGAGACATTTTTCAGATTAAAAAATAAAAAAAACACTAGAAGGAATTCAAAGTTTGAATATGTGTATTCCTAAACAAAGGTCGGTAATAGTAACGTGAAAGAGTTCTGAGTTCATGGCGCATATGAACTTTAACCTAACTATTGCAAGAGCCATTGCGCATTAGCAGAATCAACACCCTTGCCAAGTTCCCTTTGAAGTCTTGCAGAACAACATCTATTATTGTTTTTGCGGTTTGTTTTTGGATTTAGACCAAATTAAACTGATGAAGTTTTGGAGAAAATAATTACTCCTAACCAAGCAAAATCCAAAGTATTTTTCTATTCGAGCTCTAGTACTCGTCTTCTAAGTTAGTACTCATCTGCGGCGGACCCGGCCGCAGACTGCATGTCCAGAACTACTGTAAATACTTTCAGAGAGCTCCGAATTCATTGCAAACTGTCATTGACTCATTGAGGTGTAGTCTTTCGCCTCATAACCTAAACTTCCATCCGACTTGATGATCTCATCTCATTGACTATTTTTACCAGTTTTATATTGAACTGAATTAATAATTCAAAAGGAAAAAAAATCTTGTTTTAAAATGGGTTACGTGTGTGGTTCCACCATAAATGCACGTTCACATTATCAAATCCAGTTGTATATAACCAATGAACCGGTTAATTAAGTCAGCTACCGGCCACCATCTTATAATATAATCCCAACATTTGAATTTTTGATTGTCTGCTGTCCCGCGCACCTGCGCGGGAAAGCCGGATAAGCAAGCGGCTTAGTAGCCGTCGGATAGATTCGCTAACCATTGGATTAACATTAGAAAAGCTTTTTTCTATTAAAAATAGTCGGCAAATTTTTGTTTATTAGAAGTAAATCCTCTAAAAAAAAATCAATTTGTATTATGCTCTTCATCTCTATTAAATTGTCTATCTAAGGCAAATTTTCTGCGAATAAAAATTAGATAGATACAGAGATAAAACACACATCAAATGTCGATTTTACTAAAAATAGGACAACAACCCCTTCTTTCCTTTCTTTTCCTTTTTTTTTCTTTTAGAAGCAACACTGTTATTTCTTATAAAACCATTCGATGGATTCAAAAATAATAGATTTTCTCTTTAGTTTTCGATCTTGCATTTAGTCATACAGGTTTGAAAAGTTCAATCCAGAAGTTCTAGAAAACTTGTTCATAAAAACCCGGGCTTGTTCTTTAACAAAACCTTGATTTTTCTTTCAAAATCTTAAACGACATCCGATATCAGTTTGGGTTATATATTCTGTAATTGCAGGAAATCCTATAACACACCCCTTGTATTATCATGACTATAATTTCTAGATCTAAACTTATTTGATATGAAAATAAAGATAAAGATAAAGATAATGAAAATAGAAAATAAGACGCAAGATTTACGTGGTTCGATCAATTTGATCTACATCCACGGTGTTAGGTTTCATTATGATCATTGAATTACATATGGATTACATTGAGACTCCATTAAAGAGTATTTGGAGCTCTCTCCCTCTCTCTGGTTTTTGGGTAAGAATAAGAAGATAATAATAATACAAGTTATTTTTCTCTCTCATACCTTTCTCTTTATATAGGATGCTACCTAGCGGATGACAGCTCATATACAACTAAGATTTCCCCCAATTTCGGATCTGACTTGCGATGATATCGCAAGCTTACAAATGTTAATTTCACAGATCTTCTAATCTTCGCAAATTTATTACATTTTTCTTATGTTTAAGATAATATCACCTATTGTGTCGTTTCTCAAAGTGCTCTGCGACATTTTTGTAATGCGTTGTTAAGAATTTCGCGAGCGTATCATTGTCGCGAAATTCTGATCTTACATCTTGCCTCTTTTTTCTTGAATATTGCTTGAAGAGCGATCTTCAGGAAAAAATCCATTGTTGTAGTTGTTGGAGAGAGATACGTGTTGTGGGAGTAGTCTTTGATCTTTGTTGATGAAGGAACGAGCGAAAGAATACTGGACTTGAAAAGTACGTACTTGCCTCTATTCTTTTGTGAAGTTCCGGAGCGTTGCGAAGTAAATAAGAAGTATCATCTCTTGAAGTATGCGAAGTATGAGGTATCCTTGAAGAAGTATAAGAAGTACTCAATCCTCGAAATATATAAGAAGTATGAAGTATCCTTTTAGAAATATAAGAAGTATTTAATCCTCGAAATATATAAGAAGTATGAAGTATCCTTTGAGAAATATTATAAGTATTCAATCCTCGAAATATAAGAAGTATCCGTCCTTGAATGAGAATAATAAGTATTGTCTCTATTCATGTGAGATTATTACTCCATTTTTGGTGATTCTTGCCGAGAAGATAAAGAACATAAAATGTTTTCTTGGTAATCCATAGTTGCCTCTGTTCTTTATCTACGAGGGTAAAATCCTAGAGAAAATGTTGAATGTGTGAATTATTTCTTCATTCTTATCTTGCCTCTGTCTCATGTTTTGTGCTCATGCGATAGTATAATCTCTTCAAGTTGCTTATAATTGTGCGAAATAATTGGGCGAGATAATCACATCATTCGAAATAATCACATTCTGCGAAATTCTGACACATTCTACGAAATTTCGAATCATTCTACGAAGTTCTGAATAATCTTGCGAAATTCTGAATAATCCTGTGAAATTCTGAGTAATCCTGAATAATTCTGCAAAATTCTGCGATATTATTGCGAAGTTCTGCAATATTATTCCGTACAGTTTTGTAAAGTACTTGTGCGAATATAATGCTTATGTGATGATTATGTTATGAAATGTGTATGCTATGTTTATGCTATGAAATGCTTATGCAATGATTTTATGATGCGAGTATGATGCTTGTATGATGAGAATGCTTATCTATTGAAATGTATAGCCAATGTTTGTGTTATTTAGCTCATTTTGCACGCTAAAATTGATGTAGCTTTAAATTGCCTCCATTCTCCATTTCTCTGGCTTTTTCTTTAGTGTATGCATTCCTCTTCGTGTAGTTATTGTTCCTCACAAGTTCTTACTTGTGTTTCATCTTTCCTTTTTCCTGCACTATTAGTATCTCATAACAGTATGATCATAGTATCAAGTCTGTGGCATTTTCACTGCCTCAGTTTCATTTCCATATACATATTCGCAAGCTTATTTTCTTACATATAATCATCTTCGCAAGTTTATTTGGGTACCCTCTTTTGTGGTCTTATTTTTCCTTCCTAGTTAAAGGTCTTATTTTGCCACCTCTTGTCATTGCGACAAAATTGCAGGACGTCTTTGCACTTTCATGCAAAAACCCATTGATCTTGCCTTAACTTTTTCTTTTGTATTATTGCCTCTTCAGGATTGTTGCGGAAATATGATAGGCCTAAATATTCTTGCGAAAATAAAGACCCATGACATTGCCGTCTTGCGACGAAATCGCAGGACGTCCTTACACTTTCATGTACTGACCCACTGATCTCGTCTTATCTTTTTTTTCTAGTATTATTGCCTCTTCAGGATTGTCGCACAAATATGACAAGCCTTAATATCATTGCGAGTAAAAATCCTCATGACATTTGCGTCTTAAGACACTTATCCGCTCCCTAATGGAGGGTGCCGCCCTTATCTCCCCCATGGTTACCCCTTCAAGGAGGCGTACTTCTACCATATAAGGTTAGCTCCTCCCATCCGGTCTTAACAACAACCAGTTGTTTTCGCAGCCTCTTGTCCCTTTTACCTATATGACTTATGGTTACGAGACTGCACCCTAAGTGGGGTTTTCTTCGGGACGAGTGCAACATAAGCCAAGACTTGTCAAGAATGGCAAGGTACGCTCCAGACGCCCCTGGCACTCTTGACTCAACCGTTTACCTCGGCGCCTTGATCATATTCTGCACTCCTTGGGAGAGTCCTTATTACCTTAGTCGCCCAACCTAAGTCATAAGCTTAAGCTGATAATCCAGGGTGCCTCTCCCGGATGGGCTTTATTGACCCCAAATCTCCATGACTCAGGTTCCGGTGGCGGTGTAGCCTTTCTCTGAGCCATGCAACAGGTACCCCCTTATATGACGTACTTTAGGTCTTACATTTGCCTCTTGCGAAATTGTATTCGCGAACTAGGGTGTACGCCATAAAGGTTCGCCTCTTTCTCTTTTTGTTTTTGCGAAATTTTCACGTCTCTTTGTTTCTGCGAAATGTTCGCGTTTCTTTATTCTCTCATTCATCTTTTCATTTCTGTCATATCTTTCATTCATTATTTCATTTCTGTCATCTCTTTCATTCATTCTTTCATTCTCATAATATCATATCATTTGAATCAAAGTAAATATTCAAGAGAAATTCTAATACATGGTAACTCTGAAATCTTTGTAGTTGTGAAATCTTTGTAATTCTGCGATTCTATCGCGTTTTGTAAATCAAATCAAAAATATTTTTATTCTCTGCAAAAGAAATATTCTAGAGAAACATATAAATTGAATTTTCTCAATTTTCTGTAATTTTGAAATCTCGAAATCTCTGTAATTTTGAAGTCTTTGTAATCTTGAAATCTTAGTAATCTTTATAATCTTTGAAATCTTGAAATCTTTGTAATCGTGCGATTGAATCGCTTTTTGTAAATTAAATCAAAAATCTTTTATTTTCTGTAAAAGTAAAATGTTCAAGGAAAGTGGTACTTATCTTTTATGTGATTCGCTGTTGCTGGCAATCTCGCGCGAAAAATACGTTGCATGAAGTATAAATGTCTCTTAGCAAAAATAGATGCAAGAGGCAAGAATTGAACCCGCAACCTGCTACTTGCATATTCTCACACCATACCAACTGTAAGCCTCTCTTGCGAAATATTCAAAGTTCATGTGAAGTAATCAAATTACAACTGTGTGAGAGACAATTATGTATAAATTTCGCTTAACAAAAATAAACATGCGAGAAGCAAGAATTCATCCCGGGACCTGCTGCTTGCATTCATGCCTCCTGACCAACTGTGCAAGCTTCTTCTTTGCGAAATATCTCTGCGAAATTATCATCAACTATCTTATGTGCGAAATAATCAAAGAAATATATGTGCGAAAAAATACGCATGTGTTGGGACTTGATCACACAACCATGAACTCATTAACTTCGCAGATGACTAATTGTGCTGCTTCTTTTTTGCGAAATAATGAAACAATATTGCGAAATTATTCATTTCTTCGCTCTCTGTAAAAAAGAAGAAAGCTATGTTCGCAGGTGAATTCGAACTTGCGACCACGGACACACATACTGCTCTCTGGACCAATTGTGCAAGAACCTCTCCGCGTAACTTGTTTCCTTATTCTTTTATTCTCCCATGCAAATGAGAAGAAAATGAAAAATATGTGTCTCTGCGAATTCGAACCCGTGACCTATTTGTTGTTCTCTCAACCTTAAACCATCTGTGCAAATTTCTATTTGTGACAGAAATTACAGCGCCTGCCTCTTATCTTATCTTCGTCTTTCCCTTGTTCCTTCTCCTGAACATGAAAATCTCTCACTTTTTTCATGTCTTTGAATTGTTGATGATGTTTACTCCCTGAAAGTGTGATTACTTCCATAAAATCTCCATTTTTGAATCTAAACTTTGTAGATCTAGAAAAATATGAACAATAGCTAATCTTCATGAAAATTTCTTGATCCAACAAGTTACAGGAAGGATAAATCCTTTACTCTTCCCTGTTTCTAGCGCCAAAAATGTAGTTGCAGGAAATCCTACAACACACCCCTTGTATTATCATGACTATAATTTCTAGATCTAAACTTATTTGATATGAAAAATAAAGATAAAGATAATGAAAATAGAAAATAAGACACAAGATTTACGTGGTTCGATCAATTTGATCTACATCCACAGGGTTAGGTTTCACTATGATCATTGAATTACATATGAATTACATTGAGACTCCGTTAATGAGTATTTGGAGCTCTCTCCCTCTCTCTGGTTTTTGGGTAAGAATAAGAAGATAATAATAATAATACAAGTTCATTTTCTCTCTCCTACTTTTCTCTTTATATAGGATGCTACCTAGTGGATGACAGCTCATATACAACTAAGATTTCCCCTAATTTTGGATCTGACTTGCGATGATACCGCAAGCTTACAAATGTTAATTTCGCAGATCTTCTAATCTTCGCAAAGTTATTACATTTTTCTTATGTTTAAGCTAATATCACCTATTGTGTCGTTTTCTCAAAGTGCTCTGCGACATTTTTATAATGCGTTGTTAAGAATTTCGCGAGCGTATCGTTATCGCGAAATTCTGATCCTACATATTCAATATCAGCAAATTGTGTTTTACAAACCCGTTTGAGCTCTTAAGAAACCATCAAATATCAAAATTTTGACCTGATTTAGATATTTCTCCATTAGCTCAAATTTTTTCATAGTTTAAGTAATATTCATGTAATTTTTCTCCAATTTTTTCTCTCGATTAATTGAACTGATTTGTTCTTGCAGTACACACTCATAACTCATTGAAATCTACTGTTAGTTCTTTGTCAACAAAATCTAAGTAGATAGAGGAATGAGTTAAAAACACTGATCGGGAACTAACTAGAATCTAGATTGATAAAGAAAAAGGACACTGACCCAATTATCAAATGAGTTTTCTTAAAAGGACCAATTTTGAATAAAGTAAATTTGTCAGTTGTATCTAATTTTTAATAACTTTAATCCAACGGTTAGTGGAATGATCGTGCGGCTACTAAGCCGCTTGCTTATTTAACTTTGCACAGCTACGCGGGATAGCACTGCTCTTACTCTAAATCAAAAAATACCGTTGTAAAGTAAATTTGGTCTAAAAACAAGGTAACGCGAAATGTGTCACTGCGACCTTAGGTCCTGTTTGGTATAGTTTTCAAAAACAGTTTTCTGTTTTTAAAAACAGAAAAAACAGAAAACAGGAGAAAACGCGTTTGGTAAGGAGATTTTTAGAAAATGTTTTCTATCTGTTTTCTGTTTTTAAAAACAAAAAAATGAAAACAACAAATTATTGTTTTCTGTGTTTTCTCTTTTTTTCTTTTCTTTATTCTTTTCTTCTTTTCAGAACAAAGTAAGAGATGGGGAATGACTGCAAGTGAGTCATGGCTAATATCACTATCTCTTAGACGAATCTTTACATTTGATCCGATTTAGTTGGTTTTCCTTGTTTTCAAAAACAGTTTACCAAACAATTTTTAGAAAATGAAAACAAGGAAAAAAGGGTATGTTTTTAAAACAGTGGAAAACTATTTTTGAAAACTATTTTTGAAAACTGTTTTTCAAAACTGTACCAAACATGCCCTTATATGTCCCACAAATTTCAAAATCCACCGCATGGCATAACCCACATACGGCCATACGGGGACCCCAAGGTCCCCAGCCAATCCCGGAAAATGTGCATGGGAATTGGGATAGAAGAAGAGGATAATTTGGGAGATGTGACCGAAAAAAACATTACACAACTTCATTAAATATTTCCATCCAATGAAGCCTTGCTAGCTTTTGCTGGACTCGTATATTAACAGACTTCGCACTGTTTAGAATCATGAAATAATTCCAAGTTTTCTTTCTGCTACAATTCTCCTCTCTTTTTCATGGTTTTCAGATCATGATAATTCAAAATTCTCCCACCTTATCATTTGTTCTCTTACTGCTGGTTCTTGTCTTAATCGAGCTTCCTTCTTTCAGTTATAGCTATAGAACGCAAAACAGAAAAGAACCAACCATACAAATAGAAGAGTCGAATACATATTTATGGCGCTTATCAACGGAAGTTTCTCCTACGAGAAGGTACAAAAGGAACGACAGCATCCGTCTATTATATGGAACTTATAGACGAATGGAACCCTCTCGACCAAATCCACTTCAAAATTGATCGGAGCTTTTCTGTCATTAAAGCTCCAGAGTTCAACTTATATGGCATGGCTCTTCAACTTCATAATTGGCCCTTCAACTTATATAATAGAGTTTTCCCATGGTTTTATTCTTCTTCATAGATGTGTGTAGCGTGAATATTAACGTGTGTTCTATTTATTGCCGTCGAATAAATAAGTTTTCTGTTGCACAGCAGCACAGGGCAGTTTATCCGAAAGGGAACAAAGCTAGGTCTCTCTTACGAGTAAGGTTCAACAAAAATGCTAGGTTTACCGAAGTTTTCAAGTTCGATTTGTCCCGGACTCAAATAGCAGTGCCCCTCCCGCTAAACACCAGTGGTGTCGGGGCACACCTTCTCTATTACACCTTCGCCAAAAAACGGAAGTACAAACTTCCGTGAATCTAGTACTGCTCAAGGTTCAAAGTCATGACCTCAAAAGTCGTTACATGTTTTATTTTATTTTTGAAGAGTAGCCGTTACATTGTTAGACCGTGAACATGGTTGTCAGAACTAAAAGACCCCACATATGTGAATATAAATTAAAAATCAGAAGATCGAGCAAGAAAATAAATAAAAATTAGAGGCAATCGAAAGGTAAAAAAGGAAACTTAAACACAACAAGTCAACAACAAAAAAAAAAGCAAACTAGATTTGTGCCCGTGGTACGCACCGGACATTCTTTTCTTTTTAATTTGTTATGCACGGGGATTCGTCCTGTCCCGTGACAATGTATTTTTGATTTGGTGTGTGTTGGGCTTTGTCCCGCTCCATGGTGATGCATTTTTGATTTGGCTTCGTCCCGCCCTAGGCGATGTATTTTTGATTTAATGTGACGGGGCAAAACATTAAATAGGTGGATAATACGTGCAGATTATATTTATTATTTCTTTTAACTTGGTGTATGTGGGACTTCGTGCCGTCCAGTGACAATGTTTTTGATTTGGTGTGCGTGAGGCTTCGCCACGCCCCGTGCCATGCATTTTTGATTTGGTGTGCGTTGGCTTCGTCCCGCCTCGTGGCAATGCATTTTTGATGTGCGTGGGCCTTTCCCCGCCCCGTGGCGTTGTATTTTTGATTTGTTGTGCCGAGGAAAATACATTAAATAGGTGGAGAGTATGTGCAAATTTTAATTATTTTTTTCTTTTAACTTGGTGTGCGCGGGGATTCACAATGTATTTTTGATTTGGTGTGCGCACGGCTTCCCCTGCCCCGTCCCGTGGGGATGAAATTTTGATTTGGTGTGGCCGGACAAATACATTGAATAGGTCGAGAATATGTGCAAGTTTTATTTATTTTTTCCTTTTATTTTTACGGAAATCCCCTAAAGAAATAAAAACAATACTCTAAGTGTAATTGCTCTGTCCCTAAGTGTAATTGCTCTGTCCCTAAGATGAGATGGTTTCCCTAATACACATTTACCTTATCAAAACCAAAGATCCCAACCCCGCGTATACCAAGTTAAAAATACACATTTACCCAAAAAAAACTTATTTCAGTCAATAGGAAGCAAGAGTTTCCTCATCGTTAAACGTGAGAGCTTTGTTTATCTAGCCTTTTAAGTCTTTAGATAATCAAATTGATAGTTTCCGCGTCTTTTTGTTACTCTTTTTCTTCTTAATAAAATGGTGATGAGAATTAATAGTCGCCCCAGCCTTTTTGTTATTTATTTTCTTTTCTAACCGATGCTGAAAATTGATAGTTTTCCGTGCCTTTTTTGTTATTCCTTTTTAGCAAAAAAAAAAGGAAAAAAAATGAAAAAAATTAATAGTTGCCTGTGCCTTTTTTGTTATAATCTCCAGCGAAGATCTTTATATTTTTAAGAATTTGTCGAAACTTTTACTTTTTTTAGCGCATCTCCGGACCCTAGTTAGCAATTCGGGATTCGGCAAACGTACGGAACGGCAAACGTACGAGTATTATACGGTTTTGTAAAATCCAGATTCGGTCCAAAATTCGGTCAACGGGACGTGATTCGTCAGTAATTCGGAACGGCATACGTACGTGTATAATTCGATTTATAAATGTGAGTTCGGCTCTGAAAATTCGGTATCTATATATAACAAATAATTTGTATTTATAAGGTCATAGACCAATTTTTATGCATATGTGTGAGTTATTTAAAGAAAAAATAAACTTAATATGATGATATTAATAATATATACAACATTAGTTATCCAAGAGGACGTCGTATGGTGGTTTAGATGCTTGGTTAGTGAGTTTGAGATCTCTCTCACCTTCACCTTCAAATCTCTTCAGTCGTTTTTGTTTCATAAAAATTACAACACTTTTAATATTCGGTCGTGTATGTTCGGGAGGCAGTAAAGCCCAAAAAGTGGAGTCTTTGAAAAGTAAAAGCTAAAGAATTTATGGCGAATTAAGCGGACGTATCATTCGGGATACGTAAAATTCGTGAACGGTTCGCGAATAATCCGGGAATGCCACATAATACGTGACTTGGGTTCGGAGTTGCAAACGTACACGAATAAGACGGTAAAATTCGTGATACGGAAAAATTCGCGAATGATTCGCGAACTTACTAACTAGGCTCCGGACTAAAATGGGGTTGCAAAGTTACTGGGGCTTCATGAAATTCCCTCTTAGTAATTAAGTAAAAAGATGTGCATCTAGCTGATCTACTTACGTGCAGATACCTTCGAGAAAATTAGTCCAACATATATAATCCATTAAATTAGTCAAGAATCGTATCCCCATGGCAAGGTTCATGGTTTAGGCACACCGAGCTCAATAATGGCCGAATGGGAGAAATCTTTGCTGGGTCCAAAAATCAGAATCATGCATGCTCTATTCGATGTTGTTTAGTTCCGTGTATATAGATTATCAAAGGATTGTTTAGTTCCATAAATATAGATTATCAAAGGATAGTTGATTAACATAGAATATCCTTGTTCTGTAATGAGAGGCACAATAGTTTTGGTGTTTGTATCGCAGAACATGATGACACGGAGCAATTCCACACTCCTCTCTTGTCATCGCCCCAGACAAAAATAAGTCTTTGTTTATTGATAATAAATATATGCACCAAGTGATTTTAACCGATTTCATATTTTTGGCGTGTCAATGATTTCCTTTTTTACATGAATTCCTTTTTGAGAGTTTCACTTTTTTATGTTTATTATTTATTTATTTATTTAACAGTTTGGACGTGAGTTTTGTCCACCCTTACTAAAGTACAGTTAAGCATAGGTGTAAACACGGTGTAACTAAATATTTCAAACTTAAATTCTAACATAAGTATTGTTTACCTACTTTTTTTAACGCCGTTACTAACGGACAGTTAAGTATTTGATGTATCCAAATTGTAACCAAATTTTAATTCTTATAACCAATAGAGTTATGCCAAGTGTCCTCACCATAACTTCTGCATTAGAAAAGGCCTTTCTAGTCCAATAGGAAGCGAGGATTTCATCACCGTTTAATGCGAGAGCTTTATTTGTCAAGGCCTTTAAGGGGAACATGTTACCATGGACGAGTGTCATTATCTATAATTTCAGAATATCCAATCCGAGAACCTTGTCTTGGGGTTAAGAAGCAACCGCCACCGCCGACTAGCAAGCAATGCCTCATCAAATAACCCTCATACGCTAAATATACGTATAAAGTATTTTTAAAAGAATTACAAAAATTGATTTGGCCGATGTCACTGTAATATAATGGTGAAGTTATTAATTATATGATGTTACCAATGATCTAAGTAGGAAACTATCAACCAGTGTAGTAAAATTTCGGGTATCGATCCCGGACGAAACACCTTGACGGATTTGTCTCGGTAAAATTTCAAGGTCTTTATTTCCAATTTTTTACCTCTCATTAAACAATATACGAAGTCATTAGAGGTTTCAATTCAAACTTACTTGAGTCCTCCCTTCCTACTATGACTGAAAATTTCGCACAACAGATGGAAAATCAAATCTTTTGTGGCTATTTTTGATTATATTTTTTTAATGAAATTTCCATATTGCACCTAAACTCTCTAACTTGTTTTAGTGGAATCTCGGTGGTCTTAGCGAGTTTCTCGACCTGCAATCTCATCTCGTTGAGGTTAAGAAATTCGTCTCAGCCAAGGGTTGATACCGTGAATGTTGGTCGATATTGATTTCATATATAACTGCCAACACTAAATCTTTTATCGATCTAAACAAAAAAGTTAATATTTACCATTGTGGACATGGTTAGCTTAGCATATAAAACTTTTTTACGAATACCATTGTGGACATGGTTGAACATTAAAAGGGAAGAATAATGAAGAATCTTGAGGAGAGATGGGATTCACAAATCGGCGCCTCCCTGAGTTGACTTAGTTTCCATAAGTCTTTCAAATTTGGGGATTATGATGAGATGAGTACTGTAAGATTGATAAATCCGAAAAACGGAAAGAACAAGTAGAGAACATTTTCAGTAAGAAGGAAGATGATGACTGGAACCAGTTTCAGTAAGAAAGTTGGTGCAGTTTGAGAGAAAATATTTCAAGATTGAAGTTGATTGTTTTGAATCGTTGAATGTGATAAAGATGACTGAAAGGCCACTGGGTAGTTTAGATCGTGGTTAGCGAAAACGCGGGGGGTACCAAAATACACCACCACTTTTTTCTTCGGTAATCTATATGTACAAACTCAATACAACTCCCAGAGTTAAACTCAATCAAGAAATGGTATCTTAGAGTTATATCTCTATCTAAAATAGACCGTGTACAAAGACTATGTTCATCATGGTTAGCTGAAACCAAAAGGTTTGAACTTAAAAGCTTAATCTGCATTTTCACGAACACATAAGACATTAACTCTGAGACACAAACATGTGATCAATTAAGTCTAGTGTTTATAGAGAATTAGTAAAATGTTAATTATCTCGAAGAAATAATTTAAACACACTTGAACATATAATCGACATGATTAGTAGATGTACGAGTACAAATACATAGTATTTCACGAGTCGGTTCAGTCACACTTCGCATACTTGTTTGGAAACTTTAAACCAAACCCGAGTTCCGGAGTTCACAGAACATTTTAGGTTTGCCTACCAGTTTGCAGAATTTCCACCAAACCTAAGGTCCAAAGTTCACAGAACTTTTAAGGTTTGCGTAACGGTTTGGAAACTCATAGACAGTCGCCGGTTGCGGAGCTCACAGAACCGAATCGGTTTGCGTACCGGTTTGGAAACGCTACCAAGTTCAATAATACAGAACTGTCTAAGCTTGCGTACCGGTTTGGATATTCACCCCCGGTTAATCACAGTTCAAGAATGGTTTGCATATGAGTATACATACCGATCCGGTTCACGAGTCACACATATTTTCATATGATATATATAAAAATATTTTTTCCACTAATCTGTAAGTCGATATGTATAAAGCTACTCCGCTACTTGTACGAATACATGTAATACGGGTTCAGACTTATAACAGTTTTCCCAATAAAACTGATATCACTGTCTTGTATCCAAATCAATAGTAGTTTTATATTCCTCTAAATCGATTCAGAACATTCCTGAATAACATAAATGACACATATCACTGTTCCAGGCTATTTCCGAATTCCGAAGGATAAATTATCCTTCACCGAAATTCATCAAGTATGAACAAATGTTCATTAAGCTTAGCAATTATATTTCGAGAAATTATCAAGATAAACTTGACTCGAAATTCCTGCCTATGCATACTAGTCTAATTAGCTATGCGACATCGTCTCAAATGATAGAAAGTGAGTATAACTTGAGATATAGGTGGTTCAGTCTTCACTTAACTTTTGTTGATGAAGTTCTCCAAAAGCTTCGGTTGATCTTCGCCTTCAAACAGTAGAACGCAATGATGACTGTCGTGATCTTATGTTTCTCAACTACATTTTTATCCTAGTCCGAGACTTAACTGCTTGTAGACTAGAAATCAAGATATAGTTTTGACAAATGATTCAATCAGATCAAATAATGAATCAAGCTTCGTAATACTGAAGTAGATCATCAGATTCAATGATTTGAATATGCAAAAACTTCTGATTTTAGTTGAACGATTTCGAAACAACTACTTAGTTGAAGAACAATTACTATGAAACAACTGTTTTCCGATTTCGATGAAGAATAAACAAATCTTACTAGAACCGCTTCAACGATTTTGATGTCAATGAAAGAAGAACGAGCAATCTTCAACGAGATTCAAAATTGCATGTTTAAAAAAAACAGAATTAATCGAGAGAAATCGATGATTCTGATCTCTTAACTCTCTGGTCCTGTTTTCAGCTCTGGGATTTCTCTCTCTATCTCTCTCAAAATTTCTCCCGAGAAAACAGAATAAAACTAACCCTATAACATTCAGAAATATCACATTTAATTGAGGTTAAAAACGAAAATCAACTTCTTGATGGATATTCAGCCCATTTAACAAATGCCCTTGAAGGGTAATAGTGCAAAACCCATTCATACAGGGGATAAATAACATTCCCACTTTTTTTTTTCTTATGTGAACGCTGCTAGTACACATGATTACTAAAAAAAAGGTTACCAAATCTTACGAAAAGTCATCGGTGGAGCGTGGGCTGTTCTGTTTTATATAAATTTGATAACTCGCATGGCAGCCTTGATGATATAGCTCACAACTCTCAATTCTTAACAGAAGTTAGATCAGGGACGGGCCTATGAAGAGGCTAACTGGGGCTCCAACCCGTCCCTTGATTTTGCAAGAATTTTTTTTACCATAGATATTTGCTTGATTTTTGTAGTTATTCCAGTAGGTAGATGGATTCTAGTCCACAATTGCAATGGCCTATGGAATCCTAACAAATACCAAGTGACCAAGCCCTCTGGCAAGTAGGAACTGATAGTCATAGACTCATGGGTCTTAATTTAACCGTACCAACAATTGCGATGAAGAATTAGAACTAGAACAGAATGGTCTTCCAAGTTTACTTGTTAGTGCAAAATAGAATTAAAAATAAATTATAGCCCTTAATTTGGTTATGCATTTTACTTAAAGTTTCATACCGAGGATTATGGGTTGGAATGAAATATCCTCCAATTATGTAGTACTCCCTCCGTCCCAAATTAGTTGAGTCATTTGTAGTTTACACAATTATTAAGACACGGAGAAAAGGGGAGTATGTTTAAGTATTTTTTACAAGTATGCTCTTATGAATAATAACTTGTAAAACTTAGAAATGATTTATCTCTTAAACTATACCACGGTTTTTCGTAAACTTTATACCGTTGAAAAGCATTTTAAAACACCTACATAACGAATATAAACATGGCTATCAAATTATATATGTTTCTTATAGTAACAATAATCAATTAAAAGGATAGTTTTAGAAATATCCCTTTGATTAGTGAAATAGCTCATCTATTTGTGGGACAAAATTTAAAACCAATTGGCTCAACTAATTTGGGACGGAGGGAGTATTTTTTTTAGGTGGTTCCCTACTAGTTATGTGAACTGTTCAGAAAAAAATTCCACGACCTTCGGCCGCTTGATACTCCGCCCCCTAGTTAGTAAGTCAGTCTGTATCAACCGAATCCGTACGTATCAGCCGTATAACTGGATCCCTACTTAGATTCGCGAATTTCCAGCTCAAAACGAATTATACGCGTATTTACAAATTACCGAATCATACGGCCCGTATAATACTTTGCTCACATCATCACTAAATTATCATTCTTTATTATATTTTTAACTTTTAAAATTTTACATACACGAATCTGATTCCAATACCACCAACATACATATTATTTGTTGATTGTAATTCATCTGTCATATATATAGTTCATGTCATTATTAAATTATTGTATCTAAGAAGGAATTATATTAAAAATGACTTTTTAACAGGTTAATATATGCCGAATTTTGTACGCCGAATTCATATGTCTAAAACGAATTATACACGTACGTATGCCGTTTCGTATTACTGCCGAATCACGAACCATTGACCGGATTTTTGACCGAATTTGAATTTTATAAATCCGTATAATACTCGTACGTATTCCGTTCCGAACGTTTCCCGTACCCCAATTGCTAACCAGGCTCCGCCCTAGCCAAGAAGAATTCTTGGGTCCGTCCGTGAGTTAGATCTAGGCCCAATGAGAAACAAGTTCAGTTTCGGTTTTCAGGCAGCCCCTCGATCGACTCGTTTTCATAGGATTCTTATTGACTTCTACATGCTTGACCATTAACCAAAGAAAAGTCTAAATCAGTGATGATTCGTAATTTGGATTAAGTGATGTTTGTCAATGGGCGGTATTCTTATGAGAACTGATTATATGTCTGCTAAACCATAAAGTCAGACCCTCTGAAAACTATTTTAAATTTTTCTGACCCTCTGAAAACTATTTTAAATTTTTCTGAATTGATTATATGTTGATGAGTATTAAAATACTTGTACATGGTAGTACACCAATAATTTACGTTTTATATAATTTTCTTGCGTGGTTTTGTCAAATCAATAGTGGTTCAGTGCATGATTATGTGCGTAAAACTTGTGTCCTCTGCACGCAAGCTATGCTATATATTTCAATAACTTCACTGCTCGATTATCCAACAGAGGAAAATTCTATTAAGAGTTAAAATACACGTATAAATTTAAACACAGTTAGGTAGTATTTTGACGTGTAAGCACTATTCTATTATTAGTGTTGTGTTTTATAGCTACGTATACGCATACACAGTCGGGTCCTAAAAACTTTATCTAATCTTGTTGGTATTGCACTGTGGTTGGTAATGCCGTAATGTGCATACTATGGTGGATGACAACAAGGGTTAGTAAGGCCACAAGGGATTGCCTCAATTAGCAATATTGCTGCAAATGAAATGAAAAGGATGATCTTCTTATTCTGCATGAGGTTGCTTATGAACTCAAAAGACTGAAAAAGTCACCAACAAAAACATGCTTGTCATCACCGGTGTAATTGTATTGATTACCTCTAAACAAAAGTCTCCAACAAGTTTCAAGAAAGTACGCAGACTGGTGAATGGAAGGCGAAGACTTATTGTTGATATAAAAAGAGGAGAAATAAAAACGAAAAATGGATCATTTGTCCAAATATTTTTAAACCACGGTTCAAATGGACGAGTAAAAAATACTTTGAGTGAAATGGTCAAAAAAAAATAGCAAGGATGAAACTGGATTCATCTTAGCTTAAATTTAAAAAATAGCAAGGATGAAACTGGATACATCCTGTGTAAATTAAAAATAAGAAAAAATATTTGAAAATTGGCACGATGAAACTGGTTACATCCTGCATATTTTTACATTTTTGTCCATTTAAACAGTATCAAAATCTAACTGTCCATTTCATCCAGAAATTATTGATTTTGATCTTTTTAACCAATTTTGTGAAATAAAAACAGGAGAAATAATTTCAAAGTTTCAGACGTAAGATGTATGCCGGCAACGCGAAAGAGCGTTTCATGCATGGCACATGAAAATGACTTAAACTAATATTTCGTCGGTTGATTAATGTTTCAGTAAATAGTTTTTAAGTCCTAACTCCTGACTGTTTGACCCTACTTAAGAACTCAACCTAACATCCACTTTGATTCCATTTTTATGTCAAACTGAAAATTCATACTATTTAAGAAGAAAAATAAATGCAAAAATTCAAGAAATGAGTTACGTGTGTGGTTCCACCATAAATACACGCTCGATCACAGTATGAAATCCGGTTGTAAAAGGCCAACTAATGAGAAGTCAACTACTACTCCATAATCTAACTTATACTTATAATCATAGCCTAATTTGAACTTTGTATCGCCAAACTTACCCATAGTTTCTGTCCATAAACGCACTTTCATTCGATGACAAGCAGAGTGGAGGTTCATAACTCCCCAAATCTTCTTGATTCTAAAGAAAAGTTATATTTAGGCCATATAAGCAACAAGTTCGGTTTAGGTCTTCTCGAAGATTAGTCAGCTCTTGGACGCTTCGACTCGTTTTCGTAGGTTTCTTAATGACTTGTACAAGCTTGACCATTAACCAATGAAAAGTCTAAATCAGTGATGGTTCCTAATTAAGATGTACGTGATGTTTGTCAATGGCGGTATATATTGTTATGAGAATTGTTTATATATATATGTCTGCTGAAACCATAAAGTCAGACATTCTGAAAACTATTCTAAAATTTTCTGAATATTTTTCTTGTTGGGTTCGTAAATGTTGTAGGTGAGTATTAAAATACATGTACACGTAACACAACACACCAATAATTTAAGTTTGATTTTATTTTGGAGTCATGGTATGTTGCTACAGCTTTTCTGCTCGATCAACACAAGAAAATTCCATTAAGAAGATAGAATATACGAATAAATTTATACATCGGTAGGTTACAGATACGTATACGCATACACGAACGGTTCATAAAAACTCCATCTAATCCCGGTTGGTATTGCATGGTGGTTGGTAACGTGGGTAATGCATGTTGTGGATGACAAAGCTAAGTGCGGTATGCCTCATTTAACAATTGTTGCAGATGACAAGGATCACGGTACCTTAACCAGTACTTCAAAGACTTGCTTGTTGTCACCAGTACAATTATACTTACCTAGAAAAGGTTTTAAGAAAGCACGCAGACTGTTGAACCGAAGACTCATTTGACAGGAGAAATAATTTCAAAGTTCCATACCTAAGATTGCTAAGATAAATGCCGGCAACGTGAAAGAGTACTCTTTCATGGCACAGCAAAATTAAATGACTTGAACCAATATTTCGTCGGTTACTTAAGATCCTAACCTAACATCTGGTTTCAAACTGAATTCATATCAATTTTAATCAAAATGAGTTTACGTGTGGTGCTAAATCCAGTTGTATAAGGATTTAACCAATTAATGAGAAGTCAACTATAATCAAACTTATGGCCTTTGAATTTTCAAATTGCCAAATTTACCCTTAATATCTGTCCTTTGTGAGTGGGTATTTTGGACATTTTGGACATATAATGAAACCAGTGGTCTCGGCCTTGTCTACATTGCAATAGTATTTGCTGGACCCATATATTAATAGACTCTTCACTTGTTTAGAATCAAGAAACAATTCCAAAGTTTTCCTTCTGCTACAATTCTCCTCTCTCTTTCATGGTTTTATAATCATGAGAACTCGAAATTCTCCAATCTTGTTATTCGCTTTCTTATTCGTTCTCGTCGTAATACAGCTACCATCATTCAGTTATAGCTATAGACCACTGAGCAGAAAAGAACCAACCATACAAATAGAAGACTTGAACAGATATTCATGGCGCTTATCGGAAAGTTCTCCTGCAAAAAGGTATACAAGGAACGACAACAACCATCCACTATATGTAGTTTCAAGACGAATGGTACCCGGAGGACCAAATCCACTTCATAATTGATGAGCTTTTCCTTCTCTCCAAAATTCAAGCCATGGCATGGCTCTTCTTCAATGCAAGCTTTCATACTGTAAAGTTCTGTAATAGAGTTTTATAGTTTACTTCTTCGCCGTAGATGTGTGTTCAGTGTGTATATAGAGATACTGATATGTGATTTATTTATTAGTCTTTTTAATATACAGAAGTTATAGCTGTAGTTGTTCTTGTTTGGTCTGGGTTATAATGAAATTTTGTGTACTAATCAGAAACAGTCTTAATGAATACATACAATTCTTATGAAACAATCATTTCTGCAAGATTTACAACTTACAAGAAGATATGCATCAAGAAAGGCAGAATAAGATACGACAAACGAAAACTTGGGGCAGAGAAGTTTTTCCAGCAAAAAGCCAGCAAGTTCAAGTAGATAGTTAGAAGTCAATGATTAGAATAAACATAGAGAAATGGTTGAGTAGGTTGAATATGTTTTTCAATTGAATTTGCTGCTGTTCTAATATTATATTTCAAGAGTTTGTGTAATTGGGTTGTTCATATTTGTTTACTCTCTCACCCGAACTACAGCTTCGTCTGTTTTCCTCTTTTGTAAGAACTAGAGCTTCCTGTACGAAACAGACAGTACCAATCGATGCTAGCTGGCATGACCCAAATGAGAGGACTCAAAGGAGTCTGATGGGGGATGCCGAATCAATCACTCTATATCATGAGCCTAAGAATATAACCAATCAAGCTTGACAGCATTTAGGAAGGGGCAAGCCTAGGAGTTGACGCTCCTGCATCAGGACTGCAACTTAGGAAGTATTGATGTCATAAATGATCTCCCTGTAATAGAATCTATCCTAAAGCCAAAAAATCTAAGTTATTATGAAAACGTATAAATCAAAATTTCATGTTGTTGAACCTAGCAATCTGATTGAATAGGGTTGAAGCCTCTAAATATGGTTGATTTTTAGATATTGGAAACACCTGCAGAAAAGATTGTCTAATAGAATAATCAAGGATAGATGCATCTTATGTGGAACCGACAAATCTCATGTACAGAATTATGTATTATTTATTTTAGAAATGTATACAGCTTGATTTACAAACATTTATAAGTAAGGCACTATACAAGAGAAACTATAAATGGACCACGATTTGACATGAATTTTGCTGTATTTAAAACAAATGATAATCCAGGTAATACATTTGCCAGCAAGAACACACTGTTATTGACATTCTCAGTGCATATAAAGATCGAATTCTATAAATTTGTGAGATAGAAATCACCAACCTCTTGGTGGATCTCCTTGCAAGAAACTGCACGTACATATTCCTTTGCTATCTAATTTTTTTTTTTTTTTTTTGGAATATTCCACGAGTAGGTCAGCAAGGAAAGAGACCCACTAACCGTCCAGCTACGCAGATCCAGCTACATAAGTTCAGTTCCGACGGGATCGATAGTAAAATCTATTGCCAGTGTTTTCTGTACAATTGGTGCAAATTTTGAGGTCCACATCTGCATCAGAAATTGAAAGAGATTAGGAAAATTCAATTGTTTCGTTTTCAACTTTGCAGACTCTGTAATACCAATAATTTATTGCATTCATAACATAACGCAAGTGTTTTATCTCATAATTGAACAACAGTGTCATGAAAGGGGGGAGTCCAGAAAAGGTCAAATAATGGAGCAGAATTCATGGTACCGACAAACTCATGGTAGGTTTAGAACAGATGTTGAAATCAGAAACATAAATCGGATAACAACCCAAAGTGGTACACTACCACAGCTCATATGTTATCAACAGATGAGCCCATTCCCATCTAATCCAAAAATAATATGGCAAACAATAAATTATCATTCGACACCCATGCGCGAAGCGGATATATGTGAATGCACAATCAGGAATGCAGAAATATTCCTACAAACATCAGTTCACACAGTACACACGATACTGCAGTGCAATTAACCAGAACCACCAATACTTGAGAGTCTGAGACAGAAAAAACATTAATTTAAAATTTTGAAGTTTTCAAGGGAGAAAGTTTCTACCTCTCTGTATTCCGAGTTGCCCACAAACATCTCAAAGGCCTCAGCTGCAAGAGCATTAGAAATGTTAGCGTGAACAGAACACCACATATGTAGAGGTCAGGAGTTAAGTCGTGAAGAAACCTTACATGATCGAAAGCGTATAACTACAGCATGTGAGTATTCTTTACTGCTGAGGTTGAAATTGGAACCTGAAAATAAAAAATGTAAGGATGCAAGTATGGCATCACACGGACGAATCAAGAAATACATCACTGCCTTTTAGTTTTATACTCTCTACATAAGGATGTGCATCAGAAGTAACAATTGTATCCTAGGAGACAACTGTAGGCAGAAAGCGATATACTGTGGAAAATTTCAGTTTTCTAATCTGAACACACCTTGAGTAAACTGTACAATCAAGGACGGAAAATCCCTGGCCAAATTTGCATGCGCAAGCAAAGCATCTTCTATGGGCTCACCACGTTCGTTCTCCACAACTGAAATTAGAAGCATGAACTCCAGACCGTAATTGAACTCCTGTCCTAATTCAATGCATTATTGTTATAAGACTTATAGTGATAATTGTTACTTCTTATTGACTACAATAAAATAAAATTCATGATAAGCATGCATCAGAAAATCAACCTGTCCTTTCCGAAATATGGGCAGAATGTCATCTTCTACTTCAGCTTCGTAATCCACATAACGCAGTTCCTAAAAGAGAGCTATCGATGGTAAGTGCAAACAACGGCTCCAAATAAGACTACGACCGCTAACTTATACTGGTGCCTCAATTCAATTCTGAAATAAGATATAAACAAGAGAATAAGTGAGTGTTTACATGGAAGGGCGTACATGGGAGTAAGGCATGACATGGTCCTTAAGAACCCCCAAGTAGAACGCATTCTCATAAAACATCGCAAGATCTTCCTTTCCTTGGAAACGCATGTACACCGCGTGAGTATAACCATCAAGGTTCTGATTCCGCACACGGCCTAAAGAATTGAATAAGACATCTAATAAATAAATTTCCTCCAAAACATACATATGCACAATTACTTTATGTGTCATTCACAGAAGTTCAAATCTTAAAACACTCCGAAAACTAGCCAAATATACACACATAAAACAATCTTTCATGAAGCAAAAGGCAGAATCTCATTATAAAGGTAACTTAAGACCTCACCTAATGATATTGCAATAATTCCACCCATCTGATACTGAGATGTGTAAAGATGATCTAACATATCTTTCTCATCTTCGTCCGATAAACCCTCTTTTGCTTTCAGCAATGTAATGTGATCCACAACTTTCCTGTACAATTACCATAACAAAATGTAATTCCACTCTAATCCACGTATCCATACTAAACTAACAGAATACCCCAATAACAATTGAATCGAATTCAATTCAGAAAAGGGCAGAAAATTAGATACCTTTTCTTAATAAAATCAGAATCATCTGAAGAATCTAAACTCAATCCATCAGAAGCTGAGAAACCCACTCTAAAACAAAGCTCATTAGAAGAACCCCATTTCTTAGAATCTTTGAAAATCAATTTCTTCTGCCCTCCATTTCTATTAGACACTGAAAAAAACCCATTTCCAAATCAAACAAAACACAAATAAAATTCACTAACTGAAAATAATGGGTCTGTTAAAAAAGAACAAAAAATTACCATTAAAGTATCTGTCTGAAGTGTATTTTTGTGACTGAGAAAGATTGGAGCTTCTGGAAGTAATAAACTGAGAAGAAGAAACAAGGGTTTTAGGAATGGAAATGTGGGTGTAAATGATCATATTGTTTCACTCACTGTATGTAATTCTTTGCCGCTGCTGCTGTTTAATGTTCATTTTGACTTTGTAATTAAAAAGGGGGGTGTTTTAGGTGAGCAAGGAATGAGTGAGATCCACAGGAATGAGTGGACACAGAAAAGCAGAATACTTGATACAAGGACCTCCAGTCCAGGGCCCAATTCATTGACGTTTAAAATCAAGTTCTAGCGAGAGAGGCTCAAAAAAAAAAAAAAAAAAAGGTATTGGGGCGAGAGAGGCTCGAACTCTCGACCTCAGGATCACTCTATATATAGCTATGAGACCTACGCGCTAGCCAACTGCGCCACCGCCCCAATTTGGTTTCATCGCCACTTGGACAAAATATGTCGATATTCTTGCTGGATTGTCTCGTACATGCAACCTATTAAACGCATCAGGGTTGAGCGCTAGCCACACCATCCAACTTGGTATAGCGGCGGGTTCTTCATGAAAAAGAGTAATTTTTGCCAACCACTACACACATATATATATGCGAGGACGGTCTGCTTGGAAAACCTAATTCCATACGCAAAAAAGAGGAGCAACGCGGAGTTATGTCAACCCTAGCAGAAGAGGAGAAGCAGCACGTAGCTATGTCAAACTTACCAGAAGAGGTTCTAAGTGATATCTTTCTGAAGTAACCAGTGGAATCCATCTTAAGTAGTAAGTGTGTCTGCAAGTTCTGGCGTTATATAATATCCAGCCCTATCTTCATCAAATATCATCTTAATAATGCTGTAGGTAAGCTAATCTTTGTTGACGCAACGAAGACAATGTGCTTTATAGATCATGCTTCAATATTGTTATCAAAATCAAGTAACTATGAAGTTGTTGAAATGGCTTACCCGTTTAGATATAAATTTGATTCTGTTCAGATTTGGGGTTCTAGTAATGGTTTGATTTGTTTATGTGTTTATCTTAGTCATACACTTCTTCATAAAAAAATTTTGCATTTGGAACCCGTTAATTAGAAAATATCACTACAACATTGTAAATTTTGTGTCAATTCTCCCATGTGGTTTGATGTTAGATATGGATTTGGTTATGATCGTGTTAATGATGATTACAAGTTGGTGATTATTGGGGATTATGAAGGATGTTGGAGGGTTCAAGTTTATACATTAAGATCAAAATCTTGGAAAGATACTCGACCGATTTTTACTCGTTTCCTCGTAAAAATAGATGCCGTGGTGTGCATTTGAATGGAGTTCTTCATTGGTTGGGTACCTCCCACCGAAAACCTTCTGCTGAAGTCATTGTGTGTTTTGATGTTGCTGGCGAGACATTTGCAGATTTACCGTTCCCAGAAGAAGCTATGTCACACCCAAATGGAGTTGTTGGAGTATTGGGAGAATGTCTATGTTTAGTTGTTGATGAGAGTTGTAGTTTTCCGAGCAACACTGATTTATGGGTGATGCAGAACTACGGAAAGGGAGAATCCTGGACTAAACAATTTACCATGTGCAAGCGCTTCAGCTTGAGCGATCGCCCCATATGGAAATTTAAAAACGGTGAGATTTTGACGGAGAATACAAGGGATTTTGTTTTACGTGACACAAAAACCGGAGCGTCAAAAGAGTTGGATGTAGATTGGGCTCTTACAAGTGAAGCAGAGAATTACGTAGGGAGCCTAGGTTCACTTAGCTTGGGCACTCCTATACGAAGAAAGACGAAAAGAAACGGTGGAGTATAATTCTAAGAACAAAGACATGATATTTAATTAGCTTTTTGAAATTCAGTTACTTATTACCTAATTACTTTTCTTAGTGTGACTTAGCTTTGAGTCTCATTGTTCTTCCCAATTCAGATAAATCCGAACAAATTTCTTGTCAATATCATTTAATTGTGCACACATTAGTTGTTTGTTGTATCGGAGTCTATTGAGATGCACTGTGAAACTGTTGCTAGCAGTCATGGAGTTGGGCGAAACGGCACATTGATCGTTTCTTTTCTCAGGAACACTATATACAGACCTATGCGCTGGCCGAATGCACCACTCTCCAAAATTCATTTTAATTACAGCCCATTGGTTGGGAGAATTAGAATTCTAGGAATTCAATTATGGGGTAATTTAATTCTTAGAATTGGATTCCAAGAAATTTGATTCAAATCCAAAAAAATTATGTTCTGTTGAGGTAATTCAATTATCTTTATTTTTACTCCTGAATCCAATTCCATTGCATCATTGGACCAATAGAATGGAAATCTATCATTTTGGAGGGAATTGGATTCCTAAGAATTAAAATTCTCAATTCCATAGAGTTCATTTGTCCCGTTCGTTTCAAGGAATTGGACTCTTGAAACGAACGGGTTGTTAGTGCTAAAACAGCAGAATTTTTCGTACTGTCTAGTCAGGGCAATGTCTTTACTTATTAATGTTACTAGAAATAACCCGTGTCGTAATGGCATGGCATGAGACAATTTTGTGGTTAGAATGATTTTAATAATTACCACACACTATGAGGCTTAATTCAACCCATGAGAACTTATAGCCATGAAATCTTAATCCAAATAATTATAACTTCCGTTACACTTAAATAATAGTTTAATAATTCCTCACGATATTCTTTAGACTTCAAATAATATTTTTTGATAAAAATTCCTCGTTGATCATTCTTTGAAGGACGAAATCGGGATTCTCCGTTGTGGTATTGAACTTAGAGAGTGAAAAGAGTCCTCCCTAATGGAACAAGTTCCGAACTTCCAATATCAAATTCTGAGGGACGACGGCGTGCATGGTTTCTTCCTGTGTTGGATGTCAAGATTGATTAGAATGCATGACAAATATTTTTATTAAAAAAAAAAGAACATTAGTTTGATTTGGACCAAAATAAAAAAAATACTCCCGTTTTGATCGATCATTAGTAAATCCAAAGCAATGACTTAATTGGTCGTCATGAAATAGACATCTTCCAATTTTCTGGCAACACGAAACTTGAGTACTGTAGGTTTATTTTCATCACAATTACGTAAAAAATGATTAAAAGGCGTCACTAATATTTTATTCTCAAGTTTTCACCGATCATTAGTAAATCCGAAGTAGTGACTTCGTTGGTCGTCATGAAATCGATCTCTTCTCATTTTCTTGCAACACGAAACCTGAGTACTGCATGTTTGTTTTCATCGCAATCATGCATTCTCGAAAAGAAAGTAAACACGTTTTTGGCAACGATTTTTATGGGCTGCGGCTAATCATATTTGACATGTTGATACTCTTAAGCTAAAAAATTTACAAAAAATTAAGTTGGAATGAGTTGGAAATGAGTGAATGTGTGTGGTTGAAGAAATACACTCCTTTATTTATACACTGCTCATTGATAATTATAATTAGGGACACATTCAATTTCTTGGACGTTTTTCTTTGGAATGGGTTATTACGTGCTAGTCATAAAGGAGCAGTCGTTTTGTTGCATGCAGACCTTAGAGCATGGACGATTTTAACTTGTTTATTGATAAGCAACTCTCCTAACCGTGGGAGGATAATGGGGGAGTAAATAGAGATCCAAAGCAATTGAAAAAATTGGAATTAAAAGAGGAGGAGATTTGTTTCTGGTCTAATAAAAAACATTTCCTTTTTGAGATTCTTTCATCTTTGTTTGTGTTGTGGATTACCAAAAAAGAACAAAATTATTGATTCCATCAGAAGACATTAAACGTTTCAAAAAAAAAAAACTTTGATTCCAGAAAAACGCATGCCATCAAAATTCACGTTCATGAGTTTGGAGATTCATTCATCTGTAAGTTTTACTCTAGTAAGTGTGTAAATGGCAATGAAAGCTCATAAGTTTCGTTTTTCTTTTTCTTGGAATCAATTGATATGGTGATAGTTCATTTCACCATTTAGTTTCCATAGTGTTATCTCTATTTTTCAATTTCTTGGAAGAGGCTAATCATGATTAATTGATATTTTTCTTTTTTTCTTTTTTGAGTTTAGCTTCTTTTTGTTTGTGTTGCAGATTTTGATCAAATTATTCATGGCATTAAAATCTGATGCAAAGATAGCTGTGATCATGATCAAGAATATAGGCTTCATCTATCGATTGGTTAAATGTTGCATTCAAAAATAAATTTATTACGGATGCTAGAAAATGATTCTAAAGTTCTTTGTGGTTTGGGTTTTACATGGTAAATCTTTTTTTTTTTGCAGGATGATGAAAATAAGCTTATTCGATTGCTAAAATTAAAATTAGGCCCACGACATAAGGTTAAATCTTTTGTGGGTCATTTTTCTGATATATATATTCGTTACTGATTGTTCCATTTGTACAATGAGTATAATGAAAGTCATTAGTTGTATTTTTTTTTATTCTTCCCTTTATATAATGAGTGCAATGAAAATTAATTTTATTATTTTTAAAAATAATAATTGTTGTATTTTGCAGTTTGTTAAAATATGGCTAATTTGTTTTTCTGTAAAGATATGGGTTAACGGTTTTTTTGAAAAAAATTTCAATGGTTGAAACATGGTTGTAACATTTATTTTTTCAGTTTATTTTCTTAATGGTGCATTTATTTTCATTAAGAGGGTTATTGATATTCCCATAATGGAAGAAGGTTACAAACACCACAGCCGTTAGATGTCTTTTTCTGGGATGAGACTGGGATGGTCGAATCACTTGTTTTTCTCTCAAAATGTTATTCGTCCGTCCAAAACTCAAAAACCTATGATGTTTTGTATTATAGACTAGGTCTCTACCCGTGCCGTAATGGCACGGGCAAGGATATGTGTTTCAAATGTATCCATCAAATATACATGTCATATTTGTTTGAGAAGAATCGAATTGATTGATCCAAGTCTAAATGTTTTGAGGAGTTGGTTAATAAACATGTCCTTATCCTCGAATCTTTTAATATCGTGTATGTAAGTCATACAACCCTTTGGGACAAACATAGTTAATCGTTAGAGCAAATCCTATGGGCAGTTGAACATTACTTCGTTCACTACTTCAAAAAAATATCATCAAAGGTCATTCACCAAACTTGTAACAAAACCAAAAACACCTAAAATTACTTTAAAATCAATTATATTAATTTTGATGTTAGCATTAGAATTTAATTTTTTTTCTTTGATATAAATTGTTGGGTTCCCAATTTACACAGCTTTGTGTTTATTCATTTTCCTAAAATTTATAATAATATTTAATTCTTGATCCATTTCTTTTCTTATCTCTTTACATATTATCATGAACTATTTGTCAAGCATGCATCATTACACGAAGTTGGGGAGAAATGACAAAAACATAAATCATGACAAAAAAAGGGGAATAAAGAGATATGTGAGAAACTGAATCGATTACAATTAATTCACGCGTGGCCTTGCATAATCCCATGAAGTAGGGGAGAAATAATGGCAGAAACAGAAACCATAACAAAAAAGAGTAATAAAGAGAGATGTGAGAAACTGAACCGATTACAATTACTTCGCGTGTAGCCTTGTGTTTGGTCAATTTTTTTTATAGGTTTCATTTTTTTTCCTTCCCCCTACCCGGCAAATCTTAAAATCACAACATCTTTTTTTTTCGAAAAAATATGGCCTTTAAAAATCGTTTTAATTTTAAAAAATAATAAAAAAAGTAATTTGAAAACTTAAATCAAAACAAAGAAAAATTCCAATAGTGACTAAATAATTTATCTATTTTAGGACACCTTTTCTCACCCTCCGACCACTACTTCTTCCACAACCACATTATCGTCACCACTCTACCAGTTTCACCAATACCCACCACCATTGTCCCCACAGTCGATCCACCACCACCATCCACCATCAAAACCACCATTATTGCTTAATTTACCTATCTTAGGACCCCTTTTCTCACCCTACCTACTTCTTCCACCACCACATTATCGTCACCACTCTACCAGTCTCACCAATACCCACCACCATTATCCCTACCACTGTCCACCATCACAACCACCATTAATGCTTACTGATATGGTTAATTTCAAATAAATTTATAATGTATCAACAAAAATATATTCATTTGATTAATTAAAGAAACATTTATTATGAAATATCAATTGAACATTTATCATTAAATTTTAATTAAACGTGATTATTTATAGCGGTAGATTTATGTTCTGCAAGTATAAATTTGATCGCTCTTTATCTAGCCTAACTTGTCCAGACTTTGTTTTGTATTCTGTAAATGTAATCAATTTTATTTAAATACTAAAAACCGTGATTTGTTCGATCGGGTACTATAAATAGCTGGGATTCCATTTGGGTGATCCAACGGTCATGATCATATTTGTCTTATATGATTTAGTATCCTCCTCAAAATATTTGTGTTTTGTCCTTCCCAGTTGTGTTAAAAACAACGAACTACATCTATCACAATAAAAATGTTGCCCACTTTGTAACAAAACTATTATTGTCCACTATTATTCACCAACATCCACCACCGTACGTAAAAACCAACCATATCCACTATTTTTTCCACCACCAGTTATATTACCACCTCCACCACTCACAAATACCCGTCACTGTTTCCACCACCCACTGCTTCCTTCACTACCACCATTAAAAATTATTTATATAATTTTTAACCAGGATCACTGTAGTACAGTGGTAAAGTCATTGGGTGATGATACCAGTTACCTGAGTTCGAAACTCGCCAACACCAAATTATTTACCGATCAATATACATATAGTCTTTAATAAACTTATTTATTAATAAAAATACGTATTTGTTAGATACATTAAATGAACATTTATCATGAAAAATTAATTAATCATTCATCATGAGAAATTAATAGGATACTAATAAATAAAGCATTTATAATGGTTAGTTGAAAAAACCACGGCCGTAGATTTATACCTGCTAGACAGATCTCGGACGCTCTTTATATAGCCTAACTTAGCCAAACTTTGTTTTGTATTCTAGATAGATTAGGTCGCAACCCGTGCCATAACGACACGGGAAAGAATATGTGTTTCAAATGTATCTATCGATTCATATATGTCGTAATTGTCTGAGAAGAATCGAACCAATCAATCCTGATCTAAATGTTTCGAGGAGTTGGTTAATAAGTCCTTATCCTCAAATCTTTTAATATTGTGTATGTAAGTCATACAACCCTTTAGGACAAACATAGTTAATCGTTAGAGCAAATCCTATGGGCAGTAGAACATTACTTCGTTCACTACTTCAAAAAAAATATCATCACAGGTCATTCACCAAACTTGTAACAAAACTAAAAACATCTAAAATTACTTTAAAATCAATTAGATTAATCTTGCAAAATCTGTTAGCATTAAAATTTAATTTTTCTCTTTGATATAAATTGTTGGGTTCCCACTTTACATAGATTTGTGTTTATTCATTTTTCTAAAATTTGTAATAATATATAATTTTTGATCCATTTCTTTTCTTGTCTCTTTACCTATTATCATGAACTATCTCAAGCATGCATAATTACACAAAGTTGAGGAGAAATGACAAAAACAGAAATCATGACAAAAAAGGGGAATAAAGAGAGATGTGAGAAACTGAATCGATTACAATTAATTCACGTGTAGCCTTGCATAATCCCATGAAGTAGGGGAGAAACAATGACAAAAACAAAAACCATGACAAAAAAGGGGAATAAAGAGAGATGTGAGAAACTGAACCGATTACAATTAATTCGCGTGTAGCCTTGTGTTTGGTCAATTTTTTTATAGGTTTCATTTTTCTTCCTGCCCCTACCCGGCAAATCTTAAAATCAGAACATCTTCTTTTTTGGAAAAATATGGCCTTTAAAAATTGTTTTAATTTTAAAATATAATAAAAAAAAGGAATATGAAAACTAAAATCAAATTAAAACAAAACAAAGAAAAATTAACCAAGGGTGACTAAATAATTTACCTATCTTAGGACACATTTTTTCACCCTACTACCACTAGTTCTTCCACCACCACATTATCGTTACCACTCCACTAGTCTCACCAATACCCACCACCATTATCCCCACCGCCAATCTACCACCACCACCCACCATCACAACCACCATTAGTGTTTAATTTACATATCTTAAGACCCTTTTCTCACCCTACTACCACTACTTGTTCCATCACCACATTATCGTCACCACTCCACCAGTCTTACCAATATCCATCACCAGTGCCCACCATCCCAACCACCATTAATGCTTACTGATATGGTTAATATCAAATAAATTTATTATGTATCAATAAAAATATATTGATTTGATTAATTGAAGAAACATTTATTATGAAATATCAATTGAACATTTATTATTAAATTTTAATTAAACGTGTTCATTTATAGCGGTATATTTATGTTCTGCAAGTATATATTTAATCGTTCTTTATTTAGCCCAACTTGCCCATACTTTGTTTCGTATTCTGGAAATGTAATCAATTTTATTTTAATATTGAAACCCGTGATTTATTCGATCGGGTACTATAAATAGTTGGATCTCATTTGGGTGATCCAGCGGTCATGATTATATTGTCTTATATGATTTAGTATCCTCCTCAAAATATTTGTGTTTTGTCCTTACGAGTTGTGCTAAAAACAACCAACTACATCTATCACAATAAAATGTTGCCCATTTTGTAAAGACACAAAGCTATTATTGTCCACTATTATTCACTAACATCCACCACCGTACGTAAAAACCAACCACGCCCATTATTTTTTCCACGACCAGCAATGTTACCACCTCCACCACTGACAAATACCCGCCACTGTTTCCACCACCCAATACTTCTTTCACTACCACCATTAATTATTAATATAATTTTTAATCGGGGTCACTGTAGTACAGTGGTAAAGTCATTGGGTGATGATACCAGTTACCTGAGTTCGAAACTCATCAGCACCAAATTCTTTACCGATCAATATATATATAGTTTTTAATAAACTTATTTATTAATAAAAATATGCATTTATTAGATTCATTGAATGAACATTTATCATGAAAAATTAATTAATCATTCATCATGATCAATTAATAGGACACTAATTAATAAAATATTTATAATGGTTAGTTGAAAAGCCACGGCCGTAGATTTTCCCTCCTAGACAAATCTCGGCCGTTCTTTATCTAGCCTAAGTTACCCAAGCTTTGTTTTGTATTCCAGATTATCATATAACAACTTTAATCATTAATTAATATATTTTATTATTAGAGGGACCATGTATCATTAATTAATATATATTATTAGAAGGCGTAATTGGGGATATCTCTACAAATTGGGGGATACTCAAAGTTAAATGGGGTTGTATTTTAGTTAAGGGGTACTTTTTTTTAGGTGTGAAATAACCATATTATCTTTACCCTAATAAAAAGAAAAAAGAAAAACCGAAAAACTGAAAAACCTTTTTTTTTTAGTATCCCCCCTTCACTTTTCTTCTCCATCAAAAAACTCACACAAATCATGATGAATGATTTTTGATTTTGGTTATCAAGAAAATCGTTTTGAGTAGCGACGAGCGACGCAAATTATGATAATAAAAATGATTGAATCAGAACCATCTAAATTATCAAAAAAAAAACGTCTAAACTGTATTTATATAAAAAAAATCGAATTTGAATTTCAGTACCAGGTTAACTTTCGGTATTGTTTTGTCGGATGAATACAATACTGAAAGTACTTTCGGTATTGTTTTTTCGGATGAATAGGTATTGTTTTTCGGATGAATACAATACCGAAAGTGGCTCTGTAAATGCAAAATTTGATTGACTTATGTTTTGAGTTGGGCTTTGGTTAAAGGTTTTTTCATAGATGAAAGTTTGATTGTCTAAGAAAGGTTGCAATTAGGAGTCATCAAAATCAATTTAAGCAATTTCTCATATCACATAAATCTTCCAAAATCCTTCTTTTTTTTCATCTAACCAAAATATATTATTTGAAGTATCCCCCAAACACACTTGGACAAGGGATACTTCAATTACTTCATAATTTTATTTTATTTTTGAGTATCCCCCAGTTGTACCTTCTTTTATTTTTGGAGGGACCATGTCTTTATTTATATTAATATTAAAAAATTATTGGTGGGAAAAAATATCAAGTTTGTTCATTTAGCTCTAGTTTTACATAGTGGAAAAAATCAAGTTTCCCCGTCCATATGGCTGGGCAGATTTCTAACTGCCCTTAAGCTCCGAAAACTTTGTACATAAATATTTTTGTAGTGGATCAAACGGTTATCATGTGGTGTATACCGAATCCAGAAAATTTCATTATTATCATCGGTTGGCACGTGCAATTTTGGATTGGTGGATATACATCCCTATCTGAAATTTGATAGTCTTTTCCGATAATCCGGAATCCCATAGGATATTTTTCGTCTTAACGGCTATTGGGGTGCCGAAAACGAAAATTTACGAAAATTATTGGGTTCTCATAACGGAAACTGGCGGATAAGTTCCAATACCTATAGGATATAAGGTTATTAATATGTTATACCCTTTAGCCATTCATATGTTCTTCTGAATCGAATTGACACAAACTAAGAAAGAAAAAACTTACTTCTCCTGCTCTTATTTTGTATCTTTTTCTTCTTCTTCTTCTAATTTATCTCGGAGGCTCCTCGTCTCTTCTCTTCACTAGTCTACTCTCTATCACTGAATTTATCAATCAGATATTACATAACTAGGGTTTTTATAATTCAGTTCAATTTAAGGTTTTCGTTCAAATTAATCAGGGGCATCTTAATATGTATGATTGGAAATTTTTGTTTTCTATTAAAAGCCAATATTGGGTTCAATTTTGATTTTGAAACTCAATTTAAGGTTCATTTTCAGAATTGATTTGTGAAATTAAGGCGTGTCACAAAGTCAAAGAGCATCAAATCATGTTGGTACCTTAAACAATACATCAAGTTTAGTGGCCCCACACTTACAAGAACAAAAAAAAAGTGTTCAAGGTTCTGAAATTAAATCAACATCTGTGAGTCGTCCCAGAGAAAAAGGAGAAGAAGAGGAATAACCACTTATAGCTAAAATAAAGAAGAAAATACGTACAACAAGGTCATACGTATAAAATAAATTTGAAAAAATTGTTATTACAAAAGTTAGAGCAGATGGGACGAAGGTGGTTGAAATATAGGTGAATGGAGTCATTATAGCAAGAGAACTAAAGCAGCAAGTGCACAAGGAACCAGAAGCTTGGAATCTCATCTAAATACCTGCAAAAAAGAAGCCGGAGAATCATCTTGGACAAAGTGTAGATCAAAACGTCGATTTTTTTTGTATGTCAGCCGATCGAATGCCTGGGTAGTATGTAACCATTGTATTTGTATGTCGGCCGACATGATGCCTGAGTAATCTGTAACCGTATTTATATGTATCCGACCAGATGCCTGGGCAGTCTATAGCCCTTTTTTTGTATTTGTATTTGTTCAACGGCTTTTGGGGACCCTTGCTAGCATGATGCTCGGAGCACGTTACTATAATTCTTTGTTGTATAGCGGATCGTGAAATTCAAGACAAGATATTGATGTTTTGTGGTGACAACCTACGCATGCGACTAGATGCCATGCATATTTCATAAAGGGCAAATATCAATAATTAAATAATATTTAATTTAGATGCTTCATGCTTCGAATTGACTAAACATATGCATAAGCAGAATAAGTATTTATACAAAAGTGTAAAACATTTGTGAAGGAAAAATCATGAAGGAAAATTTTATAAGAACACACTAGAAATTTTAAGTACAATCTACTGTAAGTGCATGAATATTCATCAATGCTACCATGCTTACCAAATTAATCATCAAATAAAATACAATAATCCCATAGCGGAAAGGCGGCACAAAATATGTACTAGTTCTTCATCTTAGTAAACTCTAAGCTATAGCATATGAAATTTCATACATATAGATTAGTGGGTACATGCCTTTATACCGAGAATAGAATCAAAACATAAAATTCAAATTAATATTTTGACACGCGTGTTTGGTTTCAACATGCTTGCAAACATACATTTCGTATCGATCTAATATACACCATTATGAAGGAAACACAAATTCTAGGGGTTGTGGTTAGACAGGTGATAGGATTATTCAGGTGGTGTTAGAACATAGCTCGGTTGAACCCACCAAGCGTTTGTATGTCAGTTTGGGTGTTATATTTTAGTATCAAAACTCATCTAGAGTCGCTTGATTAAATACTAAAGACAACTTCATTTAGTTAGACTAGAAAGTCTAGGAATATTGAGACATACAAGTATTACTGTGACGGATCAGAAAAATCTTTGCTCCCAACGGGTCGGGCTACAGCCCGCTTGGAAAGTTCCAACTCCCTGAAACACCACTCCAGTTAAAAGAAAAAAAGTTACGTTCGTTGATAAAAGTCCCATCTCAGTAGGTAACAATCGCTTCTTACCGAACAACAAACTTGATATCCTGCTAACAGACATCTCATCGGTCTCAAGGTTAGAATTCTATGAGCATATGTCCCAAACCATAATACTCATAAAATTCCACAAGAGTTCCAATTTCCAAAAATAAGATTCGGCCAGTGGCCGAAAATAACAGGCGGCCAATTGCCCAAAATAAGAATCAGCCAATTGCCTAAATAATAGATGGCCAATTGCCTCAAATAACGTACGGCCAATTTCCCAAAATTAACAGACGGCTAATTGCCAAAAACTACAGATGGCCAGTTGCCAAAATTCACAGACGGTCAATACCAAAAATTAACAGATGACCAATTGCCAAAAACTACAGACGACCAGTTGCCAAAATTCACAGATGGCCAATTGCCAAAAATAACAGATGACCAGTTGCAAACGTCAAAATAATACTGGTTACCAGCCATCATTGGCCAGTTGCCAATGATATATACTTTCCAAGATTACAATCATCTCTGAATAGACGGTATGAACTGCAAAGCAGTAACCAAGACTTTCAAATGATATGAACAACCATGTACAGTTGTGCTGAACCGCATAGCGGCTTCCTACGTACCCTCTCCGTTGCTCGAAGGGATCAAGCACGATCGTAGTTCGTCACTGGATAGTATGAACTACCCATAATGGTAGTAACTATCTATTACCAACAGATGATATGAATTATCCAGTTCAGATAACAAACTTTTATTTTTGAAAGGTTCGTGTAGACATACAGAGCTAAAATAAATTTATTAAGATGTCAAAATACGGATGTCAGTAAAAACTCAAGTTGTGAATAAACTCAGTTTGAAGTACCATAGTACTACTAACTTCATGCACTATATTTATTAAAAGAGAGTAATATAAATACTCAATCGAAGCCAAGATGTAAGTCTTATAAAAATCCAAATCAAAATGTGACAAAAATATATTGAAATATTGCTCACCGTCCTTAATGAAGGAATAAGTCAGCAGGTACTATTAGTGTTTAAATCACACGATCAGAATTAGAAAATGCACGGCTAGACTCCTTGTTTCTTTTTGACTTCCATTTTGTTTTACCATTCAATGGAGTGAAATCTATCATTTTCTAAACAATTAACAAAATTTACGAGGAGCATTACCTGATATTGATTAAAGCATGGAAGCATGCGACTAGTACATCAATATATAGCTCCATTCCTTTCTCAACGGTGCAGCTAACGGAGACAACAACACACCGTTAGTTACGTTTTTTATATAGTCCAGTTCTTTCAAATATGTCGCTTACCATTAGTACGGAGTGGAAGCATTTCCCCCGACGGGCAATCATTTGATGTTAACTAGGGAAATTTCGTATTGATCAATTAATCACTTGAAAATTATTTGAATCTAGTGGTATGTATAAGATTACCATTGTTGTCATCTAACGACGTTTCAATGATTAAATGAGAGTTTTAGAACTAATACCAATGTCTGGATATAACACAGTATGCGTACCTTGTATGCGAACTGTGAAGTTCTAGTACAGGTTCGAAACTCTTGTTTGCGAACTGCGTTTGCGAACGGGTTTACCTGTGAAAGGTCCGGAACTGTGGTTTGCGAATAGTGTTTGTGAACGGCTAGACAAGGCCAGGTTCGAAAGTGTGGTTCGCGTACTCAGGTTTCGAACATAATGTTTAGGTTCTAAAATCGATAAGTATGACAATTTATACTCATGAACTCAGGTTCATTTGCGAAATAAATTCCTTGGAACTTTAATGACATAAGTTATGCGAACTTGTTTTGAAAACCGTAGCATTATTCATGAATTGGTTCTTGTATAAGTACTTTGTACAACTACAAACCAAAACGTATACTTTTCAAATTGTTCATGGATATTCTATAAGATAGTGAACATTTGAATAACTCTCTTAAAGCACATTTAGATTCATTTGATTATCTATCATGATTGATTAATTATCATATTTGATCTAGAAGTGTTACATGAATATGGCTAAACTAAAAGTGTTCATATGGATAACTTCGGATAACTGTTATTGAGCCAACTGGTTATACACGTTTACGTACGATTCATCCATATCTAAATATAGGAATATCATTTGTGTGTATCAAGATAATATCATCTAACTGCGGAGATTGATTGCTTATTTTCAAAGCAGATTTAGCTTGAATCTTAAATCAGGAGTTCATATAACGGTGAATATCAATTGCTTTGTTACTAAGCTATCTTAGGTTTCATTGTAAGCAACCCTGATTTGAAGAATATATAAGAGAGCACTCTAGCATCTGGGAAACCTAATCCCGGCACAATCGTGTGTCGTAGTTGCAAACTAAAGTCGATTCTCCGTTAACCTAGCTTTTCCAAAACCATTATTAGGTTAACAACTTGAAGACTTCATTTGGGACTCGTGAAGCCAGATCCAACTATTTTTTTTTTAGTTTCGTATTCTGATCTTACTTTTTCTATCGTATTGAGTTTAATCTTCTCTAATGTTTTCTCGAGATTTATCTCCGATAGGTAATATAAAAAGTAATCACAACAGTTCTTCGTCTGAGACTCTTGTGATTCCGCAATAACTTCTTTTGTTAATCAGTTAGGTTATTGTGAGGTGACTAATATTTCTAGGATGCTCTTCCGGAGTATAAGACTGGATTATTAGTTGAATTTCATGTACACCTTGATCTTTATCTTAAGACGAAAACAACTACCAGAATAGACTTATCTGTGGGAGACAGATTTGTGTATAAATCTTCGCCTTTGGGTCATAGCAACTCTTAGTTGTGTATAAATCAAGTGCGCAGAGTCCTGTTGGGATTCAAGAGGCGTAAGGAACGCGACTGTACCTTAATCGGAGTGAGACTTGGTCAGGGTTCAACTACATTACAGTCTGAAGTTAACTTGTAGTAGACTAGAGTCTGTAGAGTCTTAATACAGTAAGGTATTCAAATATGGACTAGGTCCCGGGGGTTTTTTGCATTTGCGGTTTCCTCGTTAACAAAAATTTTGGTGTCTGTGTTATTTCTTTTCCACATTATATTTTTTTATATATAATTGAAATATCACAGGTTGTGCGTAGTTCAATCATAGTTGATAAATCCGACCTTGTTTGTTGGATATAACTTGATTGACACTCGAGCATTGGTCTTTGGTACCGTCCGAGTTATTCTCATAATAATCACTCTCACGGATTAGTATCTAGTTGATTTACTAATTGCATTGAGAAAGAGATAAAGTTATTTGATATATTTCTTGATTGAGTCTCACTTTTTAGTTGGTGCTCTCGGAATTATAGTGACGTTTGGTCCATACAGATTGTCGAACGAATTAGTTGGGTGTGGATGGATGTATGCACAACTCATTATAAACACTGGAAAATTCAAAGTCATACAAATCTCTGGATTAGGAAAGTGCTTAGGCACCCCCATTTTTTATTTGTTGAACTGTAAGGACGCTTCCCGTCGTGAACTGGTGAGGAAGGACTAGGTTCCATCAAAACATGGCGAGGACAAGAAGATTACCGGCGTGAGCAAGAAAGAGGCGTCATCGTCTGTCGCAAAGGGGAAGGCCAGATGGGTTAAGGAGAAAAAGACTCCTTCGGCGTGTCCAGTGGGTGAGCGACTGCTTGCTAGCTCTTTCCGTACACATGAGGTGATTCATGGTTCGTCAGCTCCTTCAGTAGAGGTCGGTCCTGAGTGGGTTACCAAGACCAACCCCCGCGCTTATTTCCCTCTCCGGATCAAGTATTGGGCTCCGCGGTTAGTATATGGGAGAGTTCTTCCCCCCCGAACGGAAAGAGAAAAACCCCGCGCGGAATTGGCCGCTTTCATCTTATTTTGGATCTGTCATGATGTGTTTGAGTACAGTCCCCAAGATACCATCAAGAGTGAACTTGTGCCAATAGCGGTGTTGCTATCTCGCGGCGTTTCTTTTACGCTTGTGCCGATGTTCTTAGGCATTTTATATCGTCATCTAGATTTGTTCTGTCACCACCTTCAGACAGTGGGTTCATCTCATAAGATCGAGACTTACATCCTAGCTTCTTTTATGCAAGCCTGGTCTTGGGAGCATGTTTCCCCATACGCGCCTGATCCTAATGAACTACCGATTCACCGCGAAGAAGATGTTAGGAAGGATGATGGCTCGTTTAATAGGGTTCCAGTTGTTTACGGTTACCCGCGGATGGCTCTTTGTCATCTCAAGGGAAAGTCCCCAAGGGCGATATTGACAAGAACTGGACGTGGCTAAAGACTTTGTATCAATTCCTTATCAAGACAGTCGGTCGGGTCCAGCGCATTATGACTTTACTGCGCCTTTTGACACAGAGCTGGACTCGACAAAGATTTTGGCGGCGACAGATTTTGATTCGGTAATGGACGTGTTGCCGGGCTATCTCCCCGATTTCCATGCTGGCAAGTTGATCGCCATGTCTTACAACCCCGATCGTGCGGCTCGGCAAGTTTGGTTTGACCAAGGAATTCCTCATAGGTTTCCTCCTTGGGGAAGCTCTGATATTGGGGATATCGTCGCCAGTTTCGATCGTTTTGTCTTCAAGGGATCGACACGTCTTTCCGATCGAGGGATCAACTTTTCGTTCAGGCAGCCTGTCCCTGAGCGCCATTTGGCAGTTACTGATGGAACCCACGAGTACCATGATTTCATGCGTTGTCGGGCCTTGAATTTTCTTTTGCGTGAACCGTCTCATCCCCATGACCTGTATGATCAAGACCTTCGAGTGCTTCATGGGTCTGGTCGGATTAAACTTGATGATGTCGCAGCTGTTGCACATCGTCTCGTTCCATCCACTAAAGGTCGCCCTTTGGAGCCCCTAGTAACTTCTTGGGCTCCTCCTGAGGGTTATGATCCCATACATCCAAAGAAGGGGTCGAAGTCGTTTTCCGATCGTAAGCCCCCACGGATAGAGGTGTCAAGGCCACCTGTTAATCCTCTAACAACACAGGTACTTGTTGTTCCCTTCGTTCTACATTCGTATATTATTTACCGTCGCCCCTTTTCTCTTTGATAAAATGAGTAGCGGGGGATGCTTTCTCAGGAAGCTCCTCATTCCAATCGGGTGGGGCGGAAGCCCCCTTCTTATGTAATGGAAGAGTACTTGAACATGCCTGAAAGTGATTGGACTGAGAATATCCTTGCAAAGAAGGCTAGCCGAGAGGCAGTTAAGTTGTCTGTTCCGCGCCCTTGTTCTTCTGCTAACATCTCATCCTTACAACCCCAGCAGGGTCGTCGGAGGAGCGCGTCGCAACCTCATAGGAGCATGAGTAACAGTCTCACTTCCTCGTTTGTAGATCAATTGAGGGACTTTGGGGTTAGTCTTCCCAAGGGTTCTGGTTGGGTATCTCCGTGCCTTCACATATTGTCAGTTCATCCTCTTCGGGCTAACACATTCTGGTGTCCCCTAGTGCCGTGCTGCAATCAATGAGCTCGTCTGGGTCCAGCCGGCTAGTTTTCGGTGGATCCTCATCCCACGTGGCACCAACTCTTAATGATCCTGCGAGTAACCTCCTATTTAATACGTGTCTTCGTTTTTATCATTATTTTTTCCTCTCACTTTCCCTCTCCCCTCTCTCCTTTTTTTTTTAATAATCTAAGTTGTTTATCACAATGGCGGTCATCTCTCATTTTTCAGGTTCTACTAGTGACTCTGAGTCGTCTTCTAGTTCTTCCACGTCTCGTCCTAAACCCGCTGATATCTCGCCCGATTCGTTGATTCCGGAGGTTAGTTCCCTGCCTCTTTTATGTGCTTTCGTTCGTTTGTTTGTTAAAGTTTCACCATTTGCGCTAGGATATGGGTAAGAAGCGTAAGGAGATTGTTAAGCCTGACAAGGACGGCACGCGGCGCGTAGTCCCCAGCGGCGATGGGTCTGGTAAACCTGCTCGAACGGATGGTAGTGGTTCCTCTGCTCCTTTGGAGAAGCAGACTGATGTTCCTGTTTCTGACATACCAGTTATCCCCGTTGTGCCAGAAAACTCCGAGGACGTGCAGCTTCGTTTCCCTTTGGTGGTGAGTGTTTCCGAGGCTGGAGTAGACCCTGCCACTCACACCCTCATTCACGGCTATTGGGTTATAACCGTTTTTGCCGCCGCTTATAGAGATATTGTGGAGTGTGGTGGTGGTCACATGGCGAATGCGGGTCTTCTGGACGTTCGCGTTTTGTGCTATATGACTAAGAATCTCTTGGAAATCGCTGACCAACTCACGCGTGTAGGAGATGATCATGTTGACGCGGCGACAATGCGTGGCTGGGAGACTGCCATGCGGTCCGAAATCAACGTTCAGTTTCCAATAATGTTGTTGGAAGAGTTGTTGGCAAAGGTGAAGAGTCAGAATGACCCTCGTGGTCGGCTTACGAGTCTGATTTCTAAGCTAGAGGGGAAGTTGGAGAAGGGTTCTGAGGCGACTGCTAGTAAGAAAGTGGTGTTGAATCTGTTGTTTGCTGATGTTGGGGTATCTAACAATGAAGTGATACGAGCCGAGACCGCGGAGGCAACGGTTCACGCAGAGCTTGAGGAAAAGCGACAGGAATTGGCCAAGCTTCAGCCTGCTTAAAGCGCTTCCTCTTTGTGTTGTCTTTCCCTTTGTCTTCATTTGGTTATGTTGGACCCCTGTTTTTCGGATGATGTGTTTGTTGTGTTGTTTTTTTTTTATTAATTGTGGGATATTTGTATGGTGTTTGATTAATTATTAGTTTGTTATTGGTGTTTTTCGTTATTCTTGGTTTCATGAAGAAGCGACTATTCATAATTCTATTTTTTTTTTGAGAAGTATAAATGGGCTTGTGGGAGCGTTTTGTGACGCGCTTACCCACCCCCCCTTTTTTTAAGGTATGCAGTGGGATGTTGGGTGTTGATATAACACGCATATTCTCCCTTTATTTTTATCATAAGAATGTGGTGCGATGGGGTGAGCGTTGATGGAATGCGCCTACTCCCATCTTTCTTTTTATTAGAAAGATGCGGTGGGATGGGTAGGCGTTGATGGAATGTGCCTACTCCCCCCTTTTTTTTATCAGAAGGATGTGGTGGGTTGATGGGACGCGCACACTCCCCCTTTCTTCTACCAGAAGGATGCAGTGAGATAGATGGAACGCGCCTACTCCCCTTTTTCTTTTATCAGAAGGATGTGGTGGGATGGGTGGACGTTGATGGAACGTGCCTAGTCCCCCTTTCTTTTTATCAGCCTATTGGGCGCCTTTGGCATTCCCCTAGCCTTTTTTAGATTTGGCGCGCCTTCGTCATACCCGTAGCCTTTTGTAGATTTGTCAGTCGAACAGGCGCCTTTCGCATTCCTGTGACCTTTTGTAGATTTGTCAGTCGACCAGGCGTCTTTGGCATTCCTGTGACCTTTTGTAGAATTTGTCAGCCTACCGGGCGCCTTTGTCATACCCGTGGAGTTTTGTAGATTTGTCAGTCGATCAGGCGCCTTTGGCATTCCTGTGACCTTTTTCATCACATTGCATACAAATTCCAGAAAAAGAATTTATTCTTATCGTAAAAAGGGAAAGATTGTTTACAATTTGTAGTTTATCTTTCATACTCTCTACTCCTCCTCCTCCTTTGCTTTAGTGACGAGGAAAGGGGTCACGCTCAATCGCTTTCCTAGATGCCTCGAGCTCTCCAGAAGCGTACTTTCGTTCAAATATGCTCCTTATGGTGAAACATTCTTCCGTTGGATGTCCCAACCTCCGATGATAGTGACAATACTTGGTCGCGTTTTTGTCCATTTTGTTGACGTCTACCACCGTTGGGGGCAGCTGGATTTCCTTTCCGATAACCCACTGGTTCAGTAGTTCGATTGCGCTCCCTTCTGCAGGGCAGGGGTGGTGGTGGGTTTGAGTCTCGCCTAGTCCATCCGTTTCTTCCCTGGCTCCCGCTGACGGTTTGGAATTGGTCTCTCTTCTCCCTGTTAGTGTTGGGTCTTACGTTGCGTGGTGCCTCAGTTACGGTACTGACTGTGTGGCGCCAAGCAGGGTCTATGGGCATCTCTTCTACACAGCCGGGGATTCTCTCAGCTTCTTCTTCTAGCTCAATGAAGGTATGGAATCTGAAATTGATCAAGCTCCCCTTGAAAGCTGGGATCATTCCTCGCACACAAACTTTGACGAGGGTTCCCTCATTGATGTCTTCGTGACAGTCTAGTGCCAAGCGCCGGAACCGTAAGATGTACTTTCCTATTTCTTCTCCCATCCGATGTCCTCTCTTGCTCAAGTATATTGTTGTGATTTTCCTCTTGGATGAATAGAATTTCCTGAGAAAGAGTGTGGACATGGTTGGCCAGGAATCCACACTTTCCACTTTTAAGTTATCATACCATGTGAATGCCGTGCCTGTGAGCGATTTGGGGAATTCCTTCAGGCACAATTTTCCATCGGAGGCTCTATTAATCATTGCTGATAGGAATCGGCTGAGATGCTCTCGCGCGTTCCCCTGTCCATCATCATATATCTTGAATTTTGGAGAAGTGTAGTCTCCGGGGTATTGGTATTCTCGGATGTTCGTCGGGTATGGACTACTTACATGGTAGAGGTTGTGTTGTTTTACCACATTATAATTCTGCTCCAAGTATTTTGCCATTTCTTCCTGTGATATCGTTGTTTCCTTGTCGCTTTGGTGCTCTTCGCCTTTTGTCGTTTCTTTGGGAGTGTTTTGTCATGCTATTACTGCTTGTGCTATCCAGTCTTCCATCTCATGCCTTCTTCATCAGCGCTCGTCTAGTTCCTTTTGCATGTCTTGCAGGGCTGGTGACATGGGTTTTGGTAACTGGGTCACTCGTGCGTTCTTCCCTTGTGTTGCTACTACCTCTCTGTTTTGGGATCCATGTCCCGCCAATTGTTCGATAGCGTCATGTGTCGGCGTTTCTTCTTCGTTGTCATCGTCCTCCATTGTCACCTCGTCGAGGTTGATAGGTTGCTCGGTCGTTTGGTTTCCTATCGCGCCTGAGTTGGCGCCTTCCAGATGTGTCATGGTGAGTTAGGTACGAGCCTCTGGGTGTGATCGCCAAATGTTGAGGGGTGATTTTAGTTTTGGTTCTACCCATCCTAGTCTCACCAAGTGACCTCACTAAACTAGGAATGGTAAGGGAGAGAGTTGCACTTCCATTGTACCTTGTCCTTTCTTATATAGACTTTCCCAAAAGTCTCTCCTTTTATGACATCATGACACATGTCTTAAACCTCGTTAATTACTTCTAATGTCATTCTTTAATATAACCTCCTCTTTATCTTTTAATTCCTTCTTTGTCCCTCCTATTCCATGGGTATTTCCTTGTGGGACTTGGGCCTCGTCTCCAAGTTCTCACATCTCTTACTAGGCTTATCTCCCCTCTTAAGGGCATTCTAAGCCCGTTAAGGGAGTTTATTTTTCATGTGAATATTGCAAAACTTAATGCTTGTTTTGACACTCAGATTGTGAACCTAATAAAACAAATCCACGTCCCAACGAAAAACACAGAAGATAAGGCTATTTGGACTCTGATTAGTTACGTGAAATTTTCTTAAGTCTCTTCATAATAAACTCAATACCAGCAACAACATAGATACAGACTGGGCCCAATTTTGAACTTGAAGGTCTCGCCTCTCATAAAAATGTTCATATGTAAAGTTGGACAATCCATAACAAAAGACCGTTGCACTGGATGGGGGACGATCCCCGTTTGGCAGTTTTTTAGATTCAGTCCTCCGTATGGATTATTTTTTTTGGACGGGGGACAGTCCCCCATCTGGTTTCGAATTTTCAATTTTTTTTTAATACACGGGAGACTGTCTCTTATATGGTGCTTCTTTTTAAATTTTTTCCCATAATAAGTTCACTCGTTCATTTGAACGAGCCCATCCATAATATGAAAGAGTTAGTCTCCATTTGGGGACTACTAATAGCCTTGCTCTTATATTTCTAATTGGAATGCATGTTAACGCAATAAAAAAGATTCACGAATAGTTCTTATTCAGGAGACCACGACTCAAAACTTGTTAGCTTAGTCTAGTGGAGACCAAAATTCAACATTCACGGATGAAGATTGTGGCCAAAAATGGTGGTTATAGATTGCATTCATCAGTTGTGTTAATTGTAATGTGGAATCGACACCGGGACGCCAAAACGTTTGGCGTCTCAAAAAGGTCAAAAACGCCAAATGGTTAGAGGCGTATAGGAAATGTTTTATGGAAATTTAAATGTCAGGATAATATAACCGCAGGATTTATAATTTCGTTGGTGATTTAACGGTTGATAGATAAGACGCCAAATGGTTTGGCGTCTGGTCTTGCATCATTTGGCGTTTTTAACTTGAATTTTGAATTTGCATAAGATTTGGATGTTGAACTTTGGTGACGTAGCGCGGCTGTGAATGTTGAATTTCGGGCGACAATAAGACTAAGCAAATTGTGTCTTTCGATTTGGTTAGCACACTTACCAATTTTATATCTTCTAGTTTCTCAGAACTTTGTAACCAGAATGTCACCAACACAGGACGGACAAATGAAGACCTAATTTTATATGATGTTTTTAAGTAAAGGAAGTGATCTCTTTTTCTTATAAAATAAAAAAAATAAAAAAGAATTTCACAGAATGGGTCGCTAATAAAGCTCCCATCAAAGTTAATGAAGGAGGAGACCACCTCTCAGAGTGGTGGGGTCTGGGGATTTACTTTGAGTTGATGTACAAACTGTAATTGCTACTTTGGTCCGCAAAAAACTATTTTTTATAATAAGTATGGAGAATGTCTCAGAAACAATTTTCTCATAAAATCCTAAGCAATCCAGAAACGATGATGATCTTCATTTGATACTATTACCTAACAGAAGAAGCTGAAGAATTATTCAGAGGTAAGCAAACATTTTTATATTTTGCACTCCTATTTCTCCCATTATCACTATGTTTTCTTACTACTTTTATTTGCATATAGATCTCTGAATTTGAAACCTGGTGTTAATGTCCTCTTTCATGTTAGGTTTCAAATTTCTTTTCCTAGAGACCCATTTCAAGAGATTTACGTCTAACACAGCTAACCATTAGCTGAACTGGTAATAAGGTTTGAATTTTTCATTAGACTTAACCTGATTTTCCACTAACAATACTGAAGTCTTAATTTCTGAGGATTTGTAACTTATTTAGAAAAGTGGAAAATTTTGATTCTCATGAGCTATTTAAATTGTTACTACAGTACTGCAATTCTGATGAATTCTTATTGTGTTTCTATCATGGTGGGTGGGGTGAACTCAATTATAGTTAGTTGGCCAAATTTGTTTAGTTATGCACCGTCCGCGACATATAGTTGTCGTTTGCTTGATTCGCTTTTTATGCTTTTGCAATCTACTGTTTGATTGTTTGAAGCTGGCTATTATAGTGACATTAACACAATTTTAAGTGCCCCTTTAAATAGTTTTTCCATATGAGAAATGGATGATTGAATGTTTATGGGTTCAACGAGCTTATTGATCGATTGTACTCTAGCTTCAAATAGTATATATTCATTTATAGACAAGCCTGACACTCTCATCGTTCTACTTTCCACTCCATTCTACAACATGAACATGGATTTTGTTATTCAGTTTATTATTGTTACTAATGCATATAACTTGTATGACTTGAGCACCAGCAACTAGTAGTCTATTTAAGTTCGGAGACAGTTAATGACAGTATAAATTGAATGATCAATGATATACAGTTCCATAATGTTTGTTTTCCAGGTACTTGTCAACCGAAACTCCTTACTTGAACTCATCTAATGGCTCATGTTGATGCAACAAACACTGTAACTGCTGTGTTAGAACCTTCTTCCCAACCCGAAAAAGTAGGTTCTGCCAATAGAAGGATTCGGCGGTGTGTAAGTGCCCCTACTGATTTCATTCCTCAAGAAAAGGATGATAGCTCAGTTCCTCGTAACCAATCGGTTTTCTCTAATCTACTACACCCTAGTTTTAGACAGGCATCATTGATTCTTGCTCTGTATCTTGGCGTAGGAGCCATTTGCTTCTCCCTAGTCAAAGATCAGATCAAAGGTCAGAAAACAAATAGGATCCTTGACGCCATATATTTTTGCATTGTAACAATGACCACAGTTGGATACGGAGATCTTGTTCCAAATAGCGTTGCCACAAAATTACTGGCCTGCGCCTTTGTCTTCACCGGAATGGCTCTTGTCGGGTTTTTTCTTAGCAAGTCAGCAGACTACCTTGTAGAGAAGCAGGAAGCATTGCTGGTTAAATGCTTACACATCAATAAAAAAGTAGGTGCACTTGAGCTTTTGAAGGAACTAAAAACTAACAGAGTAAAATACAAGTTCTTTATAAATTTAGGATTACTTTTGTTGCTTATTGCTGTCGGTATGATTTTCTTGACAAGAGTTGAGAAATTAAGCTTGGTTGATGCCTTCTATTGTGTCTGTTCCACCATAACAACTCTAGGTTATGGTGACAAGAGCTTCTCAACCAAAGCAGGGCGCATTTTTGCTGTCTTCTGGATATTGACTAGTACCATCTGTCTGGGTTTGTTTTTCCTCCACCTTGCCGAACTGAGTACTGAGCGTAAGCAACGGTCAATAGTTAAATTGGTCCTTACACGAAAAATGACTCACGTCGATCTCGAGGCAGCAGACTTTGATCGTGATAGGGTCGTGAGGTAAGTTTCTTATGCTATTCAATGTTTACAAATCCCTAATGCAAAGAAATTGATTCAAAGAACTTCCATCAATGTGTTTTCTTTGAAATAAGTTATATCTGTTTTAATTGTGGATTAATGGTTACTTTCTATATTTTCTTCTGGACAGTGTTACGGAATTTATTCTATATAAGCTCAAGGAGATGGGGAAAATACAGCAGGAAGATATTGTACCTTTGATGAAGGAATTTGAGGAACTTGATGTTGATCAATCTGGAATGATTTCAACATCTGATATAACACGTAAATATATAGAGAGCAACTGACAAATGCCATCTGATTTTGGTTTCGTACGTGGATAGTTTCTGAACTGAGTTTGTGTATGCACTAGTGACATTGATGATGGATCCTTCTTTACTCTGGTGAGGTTGCTATTCTGCACTGGTGCCTGCCCTTTGCCCTTTCGAAGGTGTTTTGCAAATTTTTTGGGTTAACACTACCTCATTAAATGAAATGAAAATAATAAACCTTCCTTCAAATTTTCCTTCAAAGTTTAGAATTGGATTTATTTTATTGTTGTTTGAAGAATTTGCTGGGGTGTTTCTTCTACCGGGAGAATGAGAAGAACCGATTTTTCATCAGCTAATTCCTTCGTAAGTCGGTTTGGTTGGAATCGGACGATTCAGTAGTGTTACAGTGACTCACTCAACCGTCTTTATGTTGTTTTGGAAAAATGTGCGTAAAAAAATTTATTACAGGATACATGTGGTGTGAGAGTTCTTATCGTGTAGGTTCCTATGCCAAAAGTTTGAAGCAACTACCCGAGTTTTGAAAACTACTTCAAAAACATTTTACTACGTACTGTAAAAAGAATTCACCTTTTCATTTTTGGCTACTAAAATTGATTTTGTCGATATAGATTGGTAACTCCTCCTGTAATTCCTTTATGATGCGGGATTTCGTTTTGTACCATTGTATTCTACGTGTATCAAAATCAAAATTCATATAATATGCATCTGTTAGATTTAGTATAACATGGCCTATATAACTGACACAAACATGAGCCAGAACTTGGAAATTGATCTGCTTTGTAGTAGAAAAGTTTTAAATTCGGAAAATGGATCATTTGTCCAAATATTTTTAAAACATGGTTCAAATGGACGAGTAAAAATTATTATGGGTGGAATGGACACCATAAAAATAACAAGGATAAAACTGGATTCATCCTGACTTAAACTTAAAAAATAGCAAGGATGAAACTGGATGCATCCCGATATAAATTAAAAATAAGAAAAAGTATTTGAAAATGGGTAGGATGAAACTGTTTACATCCTGCCTATTTTTACATTTTTGTCCATTTAAACAGTATCAAAATCTAAATGTCCTTTTCACCCAGGAATTGTTGATTTTGGTCTTTTTAACCAATTTTGTGTTTTAAATTCGCAATCTAAAACTAAATCGATCAATTAGCACAAAAAACATAAAAATAACAAGAGATGGAGTAGAAGTTTTCATCTTTAATGATCGTGTTCTCTGCACTGAATCCATTTTTCAGTCTACGCCAACATCTCAATAAATTTTGGGGTCTTTATATATTTTTTCTTTCATCCGCATTAACTTTACAAGAAATGATTTGTGATGCATGTATATATAGTTTGGTGTGTGCAAAAAGCATGAAACAAAACTAACATAAACGTATGTATGTTCAGACTTATGATTGCAAATCGAATGACTGTGATAATACTTGTTGTAGAAATTTGCATAGTTCAACATAAATTTATTAACCACAAACCACATGGTCCGCAAGGGATTTAGTGTTCGTTTGTTAGCTTCTTCACTAACCAGTTCGGACAACAGAGTCGCTCTTAGGTCATTCCCAATGCACCTAGCAAATGATAGAATTTGCTACTTTTGCACTCAATTTTATTGAGATAATTTAATAAAATATATGTTTTTACAGCCCAAAATTCCTATAAAAAAAGAAGAAGAAAAAAAAAAACTAAAGAGTAACCGAGATTGTAAACATGTCAACCCTTGACTTTAGTTCATGTCAAGACTTTATCAACCCGTATTTTAAAGCTGATACAGTTTTTTTTTACATTCTTTCAAAGATAGAAGAAACCTTTTCAATCCTAGATTGAAAATGAGTCCGTTTCTCACTGTCTTTTTCATAGAACCTTTCTAAACCTAGAATGGAAACCGAAAAGGTGAGAGGGCGAGTTTTTCTAATCGGCACCAGCACAAAAAATACTAATCAACCAGCATGAAGAAAAAAAATAAGAGAAGAGATAAAAGTTTACATCGTTAGTGATCTTATCTATCATACTTCGATGAACCCATATTTCAATTTCCACCAACATCTCATTAAATTTTGGGTTCTTATAAAATTTTATTTTTGTAATCTGCATTGAACTTACAAAAAATTGTTTATGATGCATGTATATATATTGTGGTATGCGCAAAAAGCATGAAACAAAACTGGCATACATGTGTGTCTGTTTAAACTTATGATTGCAAATGGAATGACTTTGTTCATACTTTTTGCAGAAATTTTTAAAGTTCAACGTAAATTTTCTCTGTGAACTGACTGAGCAATCTAAATTTCAAGCAATCTAAGCTATGAAATCAACTCGCTGGAAATATCTAGCTCGAGTATCTCAATCTGAAGGTCAAAATATAAGACAACGAGTAGAGCTCGACCTACGAAATTATCTAGGTCGATAAAATATTTTATTGCCAAAGACAAGGAATAAAATAAAACCAAGTCAAACAATATAGACCGAAAGGATCCAACTTTAGTATGTCGAAATACTAAGGTAAATAACCCAGGTTGAGAGACTCAAAAGAAAAACAACATAGACTGAAAGATTAAAAATACTAAAGGTCGGAAGAGACCAAAGTCTGACTTAAAAAAGTGAAGTGGCTAACTTATAACTCGACAAACAAAAGCTATTATAGATCGATATCACTCAAGTTATCCCAGGTCGAGCATTTAAGCTAAAAAGGGAAACGCTAAAGAGCCTGACATATTTAACTAAGACATTCAAATTTTCTAAGGAAAATTGCCAAAAAATTAATTGATGAAAAATTTCATCTAAAATCTTTAAACTGATAATCAAGAGCTGAAACTCTGAATCTTCCATAAATCAAAAAGGGTGAATAGCATAAAGAGTGCAAATGTCAATACAAAATAAACACCAAAATCTCTAGTGAACTTTAAAAGATACAAAACTGAAATCTTAAAAGGGATAACAACATATTACAACAAGCTTAGTGCTTGGAGCAATATCAGGAAGAGCCTGAAATGTTGGAATTGAAGCTGAAGCGATTCAGGCATTAGAAGCTCGAACCCGAGATGACGCCAAAGACTCATTAGCGGGTAAGAATGAGTTTGTCTAAATCCTCATTTTCAGAATTAATTTTATTTAACTCAGCCTTCAGAGACTTCATCTCTCCTTCCAATGCTACCTCACTTGAACTGAAGGAGCGAGGACCAGATATTAATTCTCTTTGGATGTCCGCTAGGATACTAGTCAAGTATTTACTGTTAGTCTCCAAAAAGAGGATCTGAGAATCTTTAGCCGCAATTGCTTTGTCATGATCAATCTTTCAACGCTCAACACCATTCTTAGCTTTCAATAGCTTAGCTTTAGGATATATTTACTCCTGATTTTCAAAAGTCATGGATCTTAAACTTAGAAGCTTAGCAATACTTTCTTGTATCATACCAAGCTTAGCGTTTGTCACCTGACTACGAAGCATCACGATGGAAAGAGAATCGATTATCGCAAACATCAAAATTGTTATCTACTGAAAATAAACAAAAAATGTTTTAACTGAAACATATAAAAATCTCAACTTACCTTGACATGAACCTTTCTAACAAGTTTTATGGACTCTTGAAGAATAAAATCCTTGACATTGAGAATGCCATTAATTCAAGGAAAGTTGACCAAAGCTTTGAAATGAAAATCTTCCTCAAATAATGAATATGCTAAGTTGAACTCGGAGAAAAAAAATCTCCCTGTAAATTTTTTAAATCAACCTTATTAAGAGAAGTGAAAAATCAGGGGTCTAACAACCACACCCAATATTTCGCTTAGCAATCTGTATGGACTAACTCCAATATACTTTCAAGAGAATAAACTAGACAGTCAGACTCAATCTTAAGAAAAGTACATCCAAGAGTTATATCTCTATTTCTCAATTCAATATGCAATCAAAAAAATAGGAATTTGCGAGCCCGATTGAATATAAGAAATAACTTGGCCGATATCAAAAACCAATATCCGAGTGTCAATCAATTTAATTAACAACCAAAGGTTGGATTCACAATTGATTGAACTTGCGCACAACCTGTGCTATTTCAATTATATAATGCGGAAAAGAAATAACACAAACTCCAGAAATTTTGCTAACGAGGAAACCGCAAATGCAGAAAAACCCCGGGACCTAGTCCAGATATGAACACCACACTGTATTAAGCGGCTACAGACACTAGCCTACTCCAAGTTAACTTCGGACTGGAATGTAGTTGAGCCCTAACCAATTTCACACTGATCAAGGTACAACCACGTTCTTTACGCCTCTGAATCCCAGCAGGACTCTGCTCACTTGATTCCATTAGCTGATCTCACCCACAACTAAGATTTGCTACGACCCAAAGTCGGAGACTTGATAAACCAATCTGTCTCACACAGAAAAGTTTATTGAATAGATAAATATGTCTCCCACAGATATACCTATGAGTTTTGTTCCGTTTTTTGATAAATCAAGGTGAACATAAACCAATTGATATACCGGACTTATATTCCCGAAGAACAACTTAGAAATATCAATCACCTCATGATAGACGCATTTATGTGTCTAATATAGCTCATTTGTATATATTGTTAGTACTCGATATTGTACTTATTTGGTTATTTTATGTATTTGTAGGTGTTTTTGGAAAATAATCTCTTGCGGTGAATTTGGCTAAAAATGTGGTATCTGGACCTCCGTTGATAACGTACCGGAAGCGCCTCAGAAGTGTACCGGAAGTATCCCAGAAATACCCCGGAGGAACCCCGAAAAAAGTGCGGAAAATGCCTCAGAGGACACTTGCTATACGGACCCTTGATTTTGGATAAGGGGTAACCTAATTACTAAGGGGTGACCTATTTCCAGGCAGCTGCTAAAGGGAGAACAGCACAGGATAAGGGCACCCACCTTCTTCACGTTTTGAATTAAAAAAATGGCGGGAAAATGCATGCAGCGTCTGGCAGATTTGAAGATCGAATTTTGGACGTGATTTTAGGAGATTCAATTGCTGTATTTGGTACGTATGGACTATGCATGACTAATCAGGCCTGATACAATCAATTGGACCCAACCAATTGGGCTGGAATGGCCGGGAGAAGTAATCAAAGTTCAAACAGGACACGTACTTTCTGTTCAAGTTTCAAAGATTTGTGAGAGATATTTGGGAGAGTTTGACGCTGGAAATTAATGTATTTAGTCTTGTTCACGTCTTAAGAAGAGTTTGGTACCTATTTTATAGCTAACAGACGCGTACAAACACTGAAGAGGTGATTATTCTCTCAACAGCGCCGAGAAGAAAAAGAAAAGAAAAAGTCGGATTCAGTAGAGATTTTTGGGGATTAAAAGACTATATAAGAGTTGGTTCAAGTCATAGAAAAGTTTAGAAACCTTTAGGAGAGAGTTTAGAGTCGATGAGAGCCTAGGAGAAGCAATTATAGAGGAGACAACGCTGCTGCTGCTGCTGCTGCCATTAAAGCTTCTGAAGAACACGAAGAACAGACTCGCAGAGTCAGTCGTTCTTCAGCAGACTTATTTTCATACCACTGTCGTTGTTTCACAGCAGTAGATAGTTATCGTTTACAGCAGTCTTAAATTACCATACTCTTTTGTAACAGTGGCGCTGTAACACCACTACAGCGTTGCAAATTCCTTTTTCATCTTATATTCATCAATAAGAACACCTATTTTAGCCATGAATTTATCTTGTGAGTGTGTTTTTGGGATGAGGAGCTAAACCCATTAGCCAAGGCGACGGAGGAAGCCATTGGTCCTTATTTATGGTATAATTCTAACTTTATTATTTATTTGCAATATTATTACATGATTATTTGCATGGAATTTTAATTGAAAAATTGATTTTTATTGAATAATTGTGATTCATTTTGATGGAGCATGCTTAGTTTAAGACTCTTGATGTTTCATGCTTGGTGTTTACATTTATTACTTCAAAAATCTACAAAAGGCATAATATTAGAATCACTCTAAAAGAAAAATTGCATGAATATTAATTATTAGAATTTATCAAATAATGGGTCAATGGTGGAATCCAAGTCTTGGTGTTTTTCTCTAAAGGTTTGAACTATTTTATTTATTTGTGTGTTTAATTTAAATCTAAAAAAAATTGTTTTCTTCACAAGTCTGAAAAGACCCCTTTTTACCACTACTACTACAATCACTATTTGAAAAACCATCAAATTTTTGGCGCCGCCGACGGGGACCTGTGTTTAGTTAGCATTTTTTTAGATTTTTTTTTTTTTAGATTTTTATTATTCTTGTTCTTCTTTACGTTTTTGGTTTTTTTTGTTTTCTTGCAGATTTTTGAAGTTGGAGCGAGAGATAAATTTGCCAAAGCTTGTGGTGATTTACTTAAAGTTTGGGAGTGAAAACCAAAGCTAAAGGAGCGAAAAGAAGAAGATTTTCTTTATTTTGTTAAAAAGAGAGACATTTTTATTTTTGTAATTTTTTTTAGACTTTCTTTTCTTTTGTTTTTTTTTTATGGACTTTGGACATTAATTTTGGGACATTTTTATTTTTATTTTTAAACCCTACGGAAGGGTACCCTTAAATATAAACTGTTTGCAGGGAAGGACGACGATTACAATATCGTCTCGGCCCCTCGGGTTCGCACACGACATAGGAGTCGTGGCCCGAGTCGACTTCAGCGGTTCTTCGCCCGTCTGGTACGGGAGGTAAAATTCTAAACACCCGCGAATCTCCTGCAAGCGGGTTACTGGACTCCTTAAGGTGAATATATGCTGAGGACTTGAATATGGACTGTTTTTAAATTCCTAGTAAAGGGCAAGGACTGGACCATATAAGATAGGGGTTCGGATTTCATCACCGCTCCCTTCTTGCCCGTCTTAGGAAAACGAAACCTAAAGCGAACCTAAGCCTAAAATTTGGACTAGAAAGAGACCTATAGGGTATCGAGCTTAACAGGACAATCATTCGAAAAATATTGGTTACTCTTTTAAGCACACCTTGAAGTTCTTGACGGTTACTGCGAGTTGAATGCGTGACTGCGCCGCATTGGATCGGTGAGGTTTTGGGTATCAAAGCTCCACTGAGCTTCCCTCGCCTCGATTCAACTTGCTTTAACTCGGATTGATTCCAGAGGGGTTTGCTTAAATTGTAACGAATTCCCTTTCGAAGGATTAGAAGCTGGTCTAGAAACAATCTAAGTGGAGCCATCATGCTTGTTGTTTGCTAGAAATCTTTAGGTTTGCTGTGGTAAAGTCGAGTCAGCCTGCTGTGTGTTTGCTAGAACCTTCCTGTTAGGATTTTTATTTCTTTTTGAATTCTTTTTAGTGTATGCCCGATTTTGTTAGGGCTTGGAAAAGAGATACTCTAGGTCGATTGATTAGCGAAAAACCTAGTAGTTCTTCTGATTTAAGCAGGGAGCTCGAAGATTCTTCTTTTGAGAGCCCTGTTTTTGGAAACTTCTGTTTTGAGAATCTGTCTCTTTGTGAGGATAGTACCCCTAGTACTTCTGTTGTGCCAGCGATGGCAACCTTGAAAGATTACATGTTCCCAACTAGGACCAACCGAGCTTCATGCATTAAATTGCCAGCCACTACGGCTAATTTCGAGATAAAACCTAGTATTCTTCAAATGATCCCTATATTCTTAGGAAAAGATGATGAGAACCCTTATTTTCATATTAGGGACTTTGAGGAAATCTGTGGGACAATTAGGATAAAGGACCTTACTGATGAAGTCTTGAAACTTAAAATGTTTCCCTTTTCCTTGAGAGATAAAGCCAAGACCTGGCTTAATAACCTACCGTCTGAATCCATAGAAACATGGCAGGAACTTATCGCTGCCTTCTATATGAAATTCTACCCTAAGCATAAAACTGCAGCTGTTAGGCAGAAAATTAGTGCTAGTGTGCAACAAGAGGGAGAGTCTCTGTATAGGTTTTTAGAGCGATTCAATGATCTCCTATCTCAGTGTCCTCACCATGGATTTGATAATATGAAACTTGTACAGATTATTTATGATGGTTTAGACTATTCGACCAAAGCCATGGTTGAGTCTATGTGCGCTGGTGAGTTCACTAGTAAAAATGCTGATGATGCTTTTACCTTCTTAGGAGCTATCGCTGAAAAATCCCAACAGTGGGAATCTTGTGTTGAACCCCCTAAAAGACTCTTGGTCAATAGAAGTAGCACCAATATGGTAGATACGAGTTTTGCGTCAGATGCTAAGTTTGCTGCTTTATCCAGAAGGTTAGAAGCTTTAGAAATGGGTCAGTCTAAAAATAGGTCCCTTGTTGAACCTAATAGAGCCTCTCAAGTCTCTAGTTGTGGAATAGAGCCCGATAATTCATTTTGGGAAGGTCAAGTTAGTGAAGAACAAGCCCATGCTGTCTATAACAACTCTAGGTTTGAGAACAGTCAGAAGTTTGACCCATACTCAGAAACCTACAACCCTGGTTGGAGAAACCATCCTAATTTCTCTTGGTCTAAGGGCCAGAGTCAAGGCCAGTCTAGCAACTCTCAGCCTCCCCCAGGTTTTGGTTTTAAGAATTCTTCAGGTCAAACCCAGTTTCAGAACACTTCTGAGAAAAAGATCTCTACCTTAGAAGAACTCTCACTATGTTAGCAAATAACCATGAAATGCTATCAAAGAACCACCTTAGCTTTCAACAAGAAACTAGGAAAGAGTTGAAGAATAATTCCCAGAGTCTTCCAAATTAGAACTTCAAGTAGGACAAATAGCTAAGTTTATAAGTGAGAGAGAAAATGGAAGGTTCCCTAGTCATACTGATCCTAACCCTAGAGGAGAGAAATCGTACAATCATGTGAATGCTGTCACAACCCTAAGAAGTGGAAAGAAAGTTGACAACAAGGTCGCCATACCTGATAGTGAACATGCTGTAGTTCACCCTGCTGAGCCAGAAAATGAGGAGACTGATAGAGTCTCCAAAGAGACCAATGAGGGTCCTGTTGAGCCTCACTTTGTTCCCAGAGCCCCGTTTCCCCAGCTGCTAGTTCCGACTAAGAGGGAGTCCAACTTTAATGATATATTGGAGGTTTTTAAGCAGGTTAATATCAACCTTCCATTATTAGATGCAATTAGACAGATTCCCTCTTATGCCAAGTTCCTTAAGGACTTGTGTACGCGAAAGCGTAAGCTCAGTGTCCATAAGAAAGCCTTCATAGCTAGTCATGTGAGTTCTATTATTCAGAATACCACTACTCCTAAGTATAAAGACCCAGGGTCCCCTACCATTTCTTGTACAATAGGTAAGTATCGTGTTGAGAAAGCGTTGCTTGACTTAGGAGCCAGTGTGAACTTACTGCCATACCATGTGTACCTCAAGCTAGGACTTGGTGAGATGAAACCTACCCAGATAACACTCCAGTTAGCTGATAGTCCGTTAAAATCCCTCGTGGTTGATCGAGGATGTTCTTATTGAGGTCGACAAGTTTATTTATCCAGTGGATTTCGTGTCCTAGATACCCAACCTGTCCCCGACCCAGAGAACCAAATACCTGTGATTTTAGGTCGCCCATTCTTAGCTACGTCTAATGCGATCATAAACTGTCGAAATGGTATCATGAATCTATCTTTTGGTAATATGACTATTGAGCTGAATATTTTTAATGTAACAAGCTACATTCTGAGCTAGATAGCACATGTATTGAAGAGGTGAACATGATAGGAACCTTAGTTCAGGAGTCATTACCAAACATCGTATCGGAAAATACATTGGAGAGTTGTTTATCCCATTTTAGCCTGGATTTCGACGATAATAGTAACATTGAACAAGTTAATGCTTTGTTGGATTCTGTTCCTATGTTAGATATTGATATATGGAAAAATAGGTTCGAACCATTACTAGCTTCCGAGTCTATATTAATACCTTATTTAAAAGAGCCTCATGAGTTGGAGTCTAATTATACATTTTTAGGCCCACCCGAGTCTTTCCCTGTGATTATAGCTTCCGATTTGGATAGTGATCAGGAAAGTAGGCCAGAGACCGTGCTTCAAGAAAATAAGGAAGCCTTAGAGTGGACCATAGAAGATATGAAGCAAGCTGAGGATGAACCACCTGATTATGACTTAGAGAAATCAATTGACCTTTTTCAAGAACCCGATGGTCTAGAAATTAGGAACATTGTGACTAGTCATTGTAGAGGCACCCAAAATTCTAAGTTTGGGGGTAGAGAACTAGAAGAATCTCTTGAGTATTTTAAGGACTGGGAAGATCCGGAAATTCAAGCAATAATGAGAGGTTTGTGTGAGAGTAGTGAAAACCCTAAGTTTGGGGCTATTAATGATTCTTGTGATCGTCAATTATCCCCATTAGAAGTCCCTAACTTGGGACTCGAGCCTAGTGAGGTATTCCATGAGTCTATTCAGACTCCACAACCCGATTCTCTTGATAATGTCCAGGAAAAAATCCATATATTAGAGACCCGTTTTTCGGATGAAGCTGTTTGACGAGACACTCATATGAAGCCCAAGTGGGCACTCCAGATAAATCCAGTTGTCTTGCGAGAAACTTTAGATCAGGTTGTGCTCTTTCTGCTCATTTTTCTGATCTTGACCATTTGTCTCCTATTAGTGGCAGTTCTATTTGGTCTTATGGACCCACAATTGTTTCGACTATTGGTATACGACTTTGGAAGGTGAAAATTCTTTTTGAGGTATTTGATGTCTAGCTAATGACTATAAATTTAGAATTTACTGGAGGCTCCGCGTTCATGTGATACGGTAATATCCTTCCTTATTTCTTTTCCCTCCAGTGGTAATAGTTTCTTGTTCATGCTTTTAATTTCATCTTTAGAACATTGAGGACAATGTAAGATTTAAGTTTGGGGGTGGGGAAGAAACACTTTTTGTAACCTTTTTGCAATAAATAAACTCAGAGCCTAGAAATTTATGCCTATTGAGGATTGCACTAACTAATCTAAGTGGATGGAAGCATTTTGATTGTAGGAGTTTGAGGAACCAATCTGATTAGATGGCAACATCTAAAGAGTCTATTCATAAAAGCACAGAGCTCAGGTGTTAGAAATAACATGATAGTTTCACCATATCTCGTTGAGTCCTTTTCACTTCTATTTTTTTTTTGTTTTAAACTATGTTTCTCTAAGTGATAGGTGGGGCCCACGATTCAAGTTGTTACCAATGTTAGGGTGAATTAGAGTGATTGAGATACCATGAAAAAAAAATAGAGTTGAAAAAGAAAAAGAGATGAAAAAAAAAGGATGAAAAAAAATGGTAGTTACCAAAAGAAAAAAAAGAAAAAAAAAGAAAAAAAAAAAAAAGAAAAAAAATTGAGACCAGACCATTTGACCAAAAGGAATAAATTCAATAAAGTCGACCACTGGTACCCTTGTATATGCCAGTTGTGTTGACCTAGAGTTAGGTTATCGACCACTGGTACCCTTGTATATGCCAGTGTGTTGATATTAGTCAGACTAGTATCTCAATCCATTAGGATAGGTTCATTTTGGCGGAGGCCTTCAGACAGATATGGGAAACGCCGTTCACTTAGTAAACATCAAAACCATCTATGTTTTCTATATCCATCTTCTTGATCTATCCATGTGATTAGTTTTGACTCCGAATATGATGTCCATAGTGCAACTATCTGAGTAGAGCTCTATCACTTTATATGAATTTTAGTATGCTTGAGTGCAAACTCGTGTACAAGCAATTGGAATTTCGCATCAGGGTACTTCTTCCTGTAGTCAATAAGTATGTCAACCAAGGAGATTCTTTAGTGCCTTCCAAGGTTCTGCGTAGATAGCTAAGGTCTGGAGTACAGGTTTTGTGGGTACACCTCTGGTAAACCCACCCGAGACTATAACTCGGCCACTAGGGCCACCTAGGGGTTTAAAGGCTTATTGCATACGCTAAATGCAATCGACGATGCCTGCGACAGTGAGTTAGGATTTTATTTTGTAGTTTTGATTTGCTCGAGGACTAGCAAATAATAAGTTTGGGGTATTTGATAGACGCATTTATGTGTCTAATATAGCTCATTTGTATATATTGTTAGTACTCGATATTGTACTTATTTGGTTATTTTATGTATTTGTAGGTGTTTTTGGAAAATAATCTCTTGCGGCGAATTTGGCTAAAAATGTGGTATCTGGACCTCCGTTGATAACGTACCGGAAGCGCCTCAGAAGTGTACCGGAAGTATCCCAGAAATACCCCGGAGGAACCCCGAAAAAAGTGCGGAAAATGCCTCAGAGGACACTTGCTATACGGACCCTTGATTTTGGATAAGGGGTAACCTAATTACTAAGGGGTGACCTATTTCCAGGCAGCTGCTAAAGGGAGAACAGCACAGGATAAGGGCACCCACCTTCTTCACGTTTTGAATTAAAAAAATGGCGGGAAAATGCATGCAGCGTCTGGCAGATTTGAAGATCGAATTTTGGACGTGATTTTAGGAGATTCAATTGCTGTATTTGGTACGTATGGACTCTGCATGACTAATCAGGCCTGATACAATCAATTGGACCCAACCAATTGGGCTGGAATGGCCGGGAGAAGTAATCAAAGTTCAAACAGGACACGTACTTTCTGTTCAAGTTTCAAAGATTTGTGAGAGATATTTGGGAGAGTTTGACGCTGGAAATTAATGTATTTAGTCTTGTTCACGTCTTAAGAAGAGTTTGGTACCTATTTTATAGCTAACAGACGCGTACAAACACTGAAGAGGTGATTATTCTCTCAACAGCGCCGAGAAGAAAAAGAAAAGAAAAAGTCGGATTCAGTAGAGATTTTTGGGGATTAAAAGACTATATAAGAGTTGGTTCAAGTCATAGAAAAGTTTAGAAACCTTTAGGAGAGAGTTTAGAGTCGATGAGAGCCTAGGAGAAGCAATTATAGAGGAGACAACGCTGCTGCTGCTGCTGCCATTAAAGCTTCTGAAGAACACGAAGAACAGACTCGCAGAGTCAGTCGTTCTTCAGCAGACTTATTTTCATACCACTGTCGTTGTTTCACAGCAGTAGATAGTTATCGTTTACAGCAGTCTTAAATTACCATACTCTTTTGTAACAGTGGCGCTGTAACACCACTACAGCGTTGCAAATTCCTTTTTCATCTTATATTCATCAATAAGAACACCTATTTTAGCCATGAATTTATCTTGTGAGTGTGTTTTTGGGATGAGGAGCTAAACCCATTAGCCAAGGCGACGGAGGAAGCCATTGGTCCTTATTTATGGTATAATTCTAACTTTATTATTTATTTGCAATATTATTACATGATTATTTGCATGGAATTTTAATTGAAAAATTGATTTTTATTGAATAATTGTGATTCATTTTGATGGAGCATGCTTAGTTTAAGACTCTTGATGTTTCATGCTTGGTGTTTACATTTATTACTTCAAAAATCTACAAAAGGCATAATATTAGAATACTCTAAAAGAAAAATTGCATGAATATTAATTATTAGAATTTATCAAATAATGGGTCAATGGTGGAATCCAAGTCTTGGTGTTTTTCTCTAAAGGTTTGAACTATTTTATTTATTTGTGTGTTTAATTTAAATCTAAAAAAAATTGTTTTCTTCACAAGTCTGAAAAGACCCCTTTTTACCACTACTACTACAATCACTATTTGATAAACCATCAAATTTTTGGCGCCGCCGACGCGGACCTGTGTTTAGTTAGCATTTTTTTTAGATTTTTTTTTTTTAGATTTTTATTATTCTTGTTCTTCTTTTTTTGGTTTTTTTGTTTCCTTGCAGATTTTTGAAGTTGGAGCGAGAGATAAATTTGCCAAAGCTTGTGGTGATTTACTTAAAGTTTGGGAGTGAAAACCAAAGCTAAAGGAGCGAAAGAAGAAGATTTTCTTTATTTTGTTAAAAGAGAGAGAGACATTTTTATTTTTGTAATTTTTTTTTAGACTTTCTTTTCTTTTGTTTTTTTTTATGGACTTTGGACATTAATTTTGGGACATTTTTATTTTTATTTTTAAACCCTACGGAAGGGTACCCTTAAATATAAACTGTTTGCAGGGAAGGACGACGATTAATATCGTCTCGGCCCCTCGGGTTCGCACACGCATAGGAGTCGTGGCCCGAGTCGACTTCAGCGGTTCTTCGCCCGTCTGGTACGGGAGGTAAAATTCTAAACACCCGCGAATCTCCTGCAAGCGGGTTACTGGACTCCTTAAGGTGAATATATGCTGAGGACTTGAATATGGACTGTTTTTAAATTCCTAGTAAAGGGCAAGGACTGGACCATATAAGATAGGGTTCGGATTTCATCACCGCTCCCTTCTTGCCCGTCTTAGGAAAACGAAACCTAAAGCGAACCTAAGCCTAAAATTTGGACTAGAAAGAGACCTATAGGGTATCGAGCTTAACAGGACAATCATTCGAAAAATATTGGTTACTCTTTTAAGCACACCTTGAAGTTCTTGACGGTTACTGCGAGTTGAATGCGTGACTGCGCCGCATTGGATCGGTGAGGTTTTGGGTATCAAAGCTCCACTGAGCTTCCCTCGCCTCGATTCAACTTGCTTTAACTCGGATTGATTCCAGAGGGGTTTGCTTAAATTGTAACGAATTCCCTTTCGAAGGATTAGAAGCTGGTCTAGAAACAATCTAAGTGGAGCCATCATGCTTGTTGTTTGCTAGAAATCTTTAGGTTTGCTGTGGTAAAGTCGAGTCAGCCTGCTGTGTGTTTGCTAGAACCTTCCTGTTAGGATTTTTATTTCTTTTTGAATTCTTTTTAGTGTATGCCCGATTTTGTTAGGGCTTGGAAAAGAGATACTCTAGGTCGATTGATTAGCGAAAAACCTAGTAGTTCTTCTGATTTAAGCAGGGAGCTCGAAGATTCTTCTTTGAGAGCCCTGTTTTTGGAAACTTCTGTTTTGAGAATCTGTCTCTTTGTGAGGATAGTACCCCTAGTACTTCTGTTGTGCCAGCGATGGCAACCTTGAAAGATTACATGTTCCCAACTAGGACCAACCGAGCTTCATGCATTAAATTGCCAGCCACTACGGCTAATTTCGAGATAAAACCTAGTATTCTTCAAATGATCCCTATATTCTTAGGAAAAGATGATGAGAACCCTTATTTTCATATTAGGGACTTTGAGGAAATCTGTGGGACAATTAGGATAAAGGACCTTACTGATGAAGTCTTGAAACTTAAATGTTTCCCTTTTCCTTGAGAGATAAAGCCAAGACCTGGCTTAAAACCTACCGTCTGAATCCATAGAAACATGGCAGGAACTTATCGCTGCCTTCTATATGAAATTCTACCCTAAGCATAAAACTGCAGCTGTTAGGCAGAAAATTAGTGCTAGTGTGCAACAAGAGGGAGAGTCTCTTATAGGTTTTTAGAGCGATTCAATGATCTCCTATCTCAGTGTCCTCACCATGGATTTGATAATATGAAACTTGTACAGATTATTTATGATGGTTTAGACTATTCGACCAAAGCCATGGTTGAGTCTATGTGCGCTGGTGAGTTCACTAGTAAAAATGCTGATGATGCTTTTACCTTCTTAGGAGCTATCGCTGAAAAATCCCAACAGTGGGAATCTTGTGTTGAACCCCCTAAAAGACTCTTGGTCAATAGAAGTAGCACCAATATGGTAGATACGAGTTTTGCGTCAGATGCTAAGTTTGCTGCTTTATCCAGAAGGTTAGAAGCTTTAGAAATGGGTCAGTCTAAAAATAGGTCCCTTGTTGAACCTAATAGAGCCTCTCAAGTCTCTAGTTGTGGAATAGAGCCCGATAATTCATTTTGGGAAGGTCAGTTAGTGAAGAACAAGCCCATGCTGTCTATAACAACTCTAGGTTTGAGAACAGTCAGAAGTTTGACCCATACTCAGAAACCTACAACCCTGGTTGGAGAAACCATCCTAATTTCTCTTGGTCTAAGGGCCAGAGTCAAGGCCAGTCTAGCAACTCTCAGCCTCCCCCAGGTTTTGGTTTTAAGAATTCTTCAGGTCAAACCCAGTTTCAGAACACTTGAGAAAAAGATCTCTACCTTAGAGAACTCTCACTATGTTAGCAAATAACCATGAAATGCTATCAAAGAACCACTTAGCTTTCAACAAGAAACTAGGAAAGAGTTGAAGAATAATTCCCAGAGTCTTCCAAATTAGAACTTCAAGTAGGACAAATAGCTAAGTTTATAAGTGAGAGAGAAATGGAAGGTTCCCTAGTCATACTGATCCTAACCCTAGAGGAGAGAAATCGTACAATCATGTGAATGCTGTCACAACCCTAAGAAGTGGAAAGAAAGTTGACAACAAGGTCGCCATACCTGATAGTGAACATGCTGTAGTTCACCCTGCTGAGCCAGAAAATGAGGAGACTGATAGAGTCTCCAAAGAGACCAATGAGGGTCCTGTTGAGCCTCACTTTGTTCCCAGAGCCCCGTTTCCCCAGCTGCTAGTTCCGACTAAGAGGGAGTCCAACTTTAATGATATATTGGAGGTTTTTAAGCAGGTTAATATCAACCTTCCATTATTAGATGCAATTAGACAGATTCCCTCTTATGCCAAGTTCCTTAAGGACTTGTGTACGCGAAAGCGTAAGCTCAGTGTCCATAAGAAAGCCTTCATAGCTAGTCATGTGAGTTCTATTATTCAGAATACCACTACTCCTAAGTATAAAGACCCAGGGTCCCCTACCATTTCTTGTACAATAGGTAAGTATCGTGTTGAGAAAGCGTTGCTTGACTTAGGAGCCAGTGTGAACTTACTGCCATACCATGTGTACCTCAAGCTAGGACTTGGTGAGATGAAACCTACCCAGATAACACTCCAGTTAGCTGATAGGTCCGTTAAAATCCCTCGTGGTGTGATCGAGGATGTTCTTATTGAGGTCGACAAGTTTATTTATCCAGTGGATTTCGAGCAAATCTTAGAGAAGATAATACTCAATACGATAGAAAACAACAAGATCAGAACACGCAACTACAGAGAAATAGTTGGGTCTGGCTTCACAATCCCAATGAAGTCTTCAAGTCGTTAACCTACTGGGTTTTGTAAAAACCTAAAGTTAAAGAAGAATCGACTCTATTCGCAACTAGTATCACAGGGTAGGTGTGGGGATTAGGTTTCCCAGTTGCTAGAGTTCTCCCTTATATAGTCTTCAAATCATGGTTTGCAATCAATGTTACCTTGGTAACAAAGTATTCAATATTCACTGTTATATGAAAACCTGATTAGACTCAAGCTAATATATCTTTCTACCATTAGATCGAACTTAGCTTGTTACACACATATGAAAAGTGACTTCATCTAGACATGAGTAACCGTACCTAAACGTGTGCACCTTGTTGGCTCAACACTAGTTAACCGAAGTTAGCCATATGAACACTTTCATATCAACCTTATTCATCTTAACCATAACTAGTTCAAATGACTCAAATGAAACTAGTTTTAAAGTTGTTCAATTGTTTATTCACATATAAGTATACAAGATACAATTGAAGCAAAATCGATTTTGATTCACTCGAATCAATTGATGAACATTATATCCATTGTTTGCGAAAGATTGCATTCCTTATTATATAAATGTATTAGTTCATGAACAAATCGACTTTAGAACATAACCTACTCAAGTATGCAAACGGTTACGCATACCTAAGTGGTCGGACTAAGTTTGGGTTCGCCAGTATGAGAACGGATACGCATACCTTCCAAACTCAGTTGAATTTCGGAACTTGAAACTCACGCCAGTACGTATATCGGTATGCATACTAAGCTCCCGGACTTTCATTAACCAACCAGTACGCATACGGGTATGCATATTATGGTTCCCGGACTTGGAATAACTTGCAACAGTTAGCATACAAGTAAGCATACTGTGCTATATCCAATTATGGTTATTTGTTTTAAACTCCCATTTAAATCATTGAAACATTCTTGGAAGACAACAATAGACGTCTCACACAAACTATTAGCTTCAAAGCAATTTTCAAGTGATCGAATGATCAATACGAAACATTAGTCTACATTAAATGACTGTCTCACACAAATCAAGTAAGATGTTACCAGGCGATTTTCTTATGATCATCTTTTGATTTTCGTCAAGAATATAAGATGAACTTTGTTAAAGAGAACGCTTACCAACACATTTCGAGAAATATGTAAGCGAGTTAAACTCAGCTCGAAATATCAAATGTGTATAATCGAAGTCTATATTGTTATACGACTTTTGTCTGAAATAGGAGATAGAGTAGATAGACTTTTGAGTGATAGATGAGTTCAAGTCTCCACATACATTTTGTTGATGAAGTTCCACAAGCTCCCATTAGTAGTTCTTCGCCTTCAATCGATGAACGCCGTGAAGTCTAACAATCTCCCCCTTTGTTGATTTTAGTGACAAAGCTATCAATACATATGGTATACAAAATAAATAAACTTTGTAGCTTCTCATCCAAATGCTTGATTTCCTTGGTTCTTCAACATTACTCGAAATCTTCGTCACTTCCAAGTACTCCAGTGATTCTGAACGTGTTCAACTCAGCATCATAGTTGTTGAAAATCCGTAGCTATAACAATGAGAAAACAGTAGCTCTCAATCATTGTTATACAGTGTCATAGTATTATTACACAACATCAAATCTCAATTGTATCACAACTTTGACAACAGTAGCTCTCAATCCATTGTTATACAGTATCATAGTATTATTACACAACATCAAAGTCCGATTGTATCACAACTTTGAGAACAATACTATGGTGATATGTACCACTCCCCCTAAGTCAATACTTAATCTCACATGAAAACCACTCCCCTTTACATAATGATCTGTAAACCATATGTATTTTTAGTGTGAACTACACATTAATTCTCCCTCTTTTTGTCAATATAAATTGGCAAAGGTACAAAAACTAGTGGGATCATAATGAAATTCTCATAGAGATACTTCATGACTAAAAGAGAACATATCAACTTTTTTTCGATGATTTCGCATAGTCGAAACTTAGTGTATTCATCAAGGAGTTTTTAAGATACAAGAGAACTCCTACAATATTCCACAGCCGCACTCCCCACAAAGATTTGACAATGAAGCACATAAGAACTCTCCCCCATAAAATGTCATTCCCGAAAGAACAACAAGAGCAACCTTACTTTTACAAGAAAAGAAGGATTTTTTTAGACGTTAACAAATTACATGAAACATGAATTTGTATTCAGAAAACTCAATTAAATTAACCACAAGAGTACCCATGATTAATTTAATCGGAAATGCTCAAAATAAGAAAAATTACGGAGCCGCACAGTATTTTCACAAAAAAGTGGATCAGGGAAAGATCAATACTGCGGAATATTCAATGATTCATTCTATTTTTCATCAATATTTGCATAAAGACATATAATAGACTTAATATTTGCGATCAAAAGTTCATCTTATCTGTATAATGATATAATAGGATTAACTTTTGATGTATATGGGATAATCATAGTTCACAGACGCAAACAAACATATCCCATAATAATTTTTGCAATATATGAAACCAATAAAGATTAATACTGCAAAATCATCTTCCAAATAAACTTTAGAATTTAAATAAATAAATCTAAAAACATTGTAAGATGAAAATCGTTGGAAATAGATATGTGTACTCACAATAATTGCTATTCCAAACCCTAGTTATCCTTCTTAAAACACAAGAATAAATTCTCATAAGAAGTTTCGTAGACATCAAGACAAACTCATAATGCACATACAAGATGATTTGTCCTTAGAGGGTGGAATCAATCTTTTTCGCATGGATTTACACCAAGAATAGCTACCAAAAGCGTATAAAAAGATTTTCTTAACAAAGAATGAACATACAAAGTCATTAACGACCATGCACCATAGTTCACATAAGATGATTGTGAATATTCAAGAATCACATACCAATGCATACTACTGCCCATTCTTGAACTTCCTTCTTTGAGATTTACCAACAACATTCTTGTAAAATCTACAAATGATCTTAGAAGAGTATTGCTCCAAGAATCCAAGTGCCCAAGTCCAAGAGAAGTGAAACAAGTGCGACGAAACGGAGCAAAACATTCAAAAACAAGAGACGGGACAAAAACCAATCTTACCTCATCCAAATTCAAAAATTCTCATCTCCATTTTGAAGATAATTCAAAGAGGAAGAGAATGCAAAAACAATGAGGTCATTTCGAGTTCGGACGAAGAAGTTACGGCCAAAAAAAGTTTACCGAATATCGACGTCTACAGGCCAGTATGCATACGGTTTGCAAGCGAATTTTCGTGGCCTGGAGCAGTATGCAAACGGGTTTGCGAACTAAAATCCCTGGATTTTGATTTTAAATGATGGTATGCATACCTGGTATATGTGTACCATGAAGTCCAAACATCCCGAACTACTATTCTAAACATTTAAGAACCTTAAACACAAATCAAGTTAGGTAGAAATGAATGATAAGCGAGGTACATGGATCATTATAAGTACTCTAAGCAAATGATAAAAACACAAATGTTTCTCAAGGTTATAGACATACCTTTTAGAAGGATCATGTCGTGAATCCTATGGCTTTACCAAATATTCAATATCATACCTAACACAATATGTGCGCCCCAATTCTCGTGCTTTCCTTACCGTATACTTAACATAGAATTCCATGGTGAGGATGCACTTAGAACACAATGAATTTGTGTTGAGGTGAACAATTTCTTTCTCATCACAAGTGATTGAAACAAAATTTTTCGTAACTATGGATTTTTCACTATCTATAATTTTTGGCTTATTCTGTTTCACTTTTGGATTATCATGGAAGAGGTCACTTTTAGAACCATTTTTCCAAAGAACCTTTTAAGTTACAACATCATGGATACTTCCTTCTCTATAGTCATGGAATTTTCTGGTAGATCATTCCTTTTCACACTCAAAGCATCATTGGCTTTCTTTGGTACCCACTTCTGAGTGCATTTTGGAACAATATGAACCTTCTTCCCACTACTCTCTTCTAGATTTCTCGGAAGAGAATTGGATTGAATATTCTTTTGCAAGTTATTATTTCTCCAATTGGGAGCATCGGATCTTGTCTTCGTCTTTACGAAGTTATCCTTTTGATAACCATTATGATTGTGAAAAGGATTCGTATGACGTTTATAGGAAAATCTAGGTTTATCACAGCACTGATTCCTTTGCCTAAAGGTTGGACAGTTACAACCTATAACGTTAAGGAGATCAGTCTTAACATATAATCTTGTTTTCAAAACTTCTTGTGATGCCCAAACAAGAACATCATGAAGTTTCTCATTCCTTATACGGAAACGATATCTCCTTTCCAGGTGACCTTTATTTCCACAATAGTGGCAAACATAAGGAATGTTCTTACCTCGATCTGTGTGTGCTTACTTTGGAGGTTGATATACTTTGCTCTTTCGAACCTTAACTGCCGATGAAGGTATTTCACTTTTTCCATCAGTGGAAACCTTTTGTTGAGAATAATCACCAGCCTTCACAAATTTTACCTCTTTGCTAATACTTGGAGCATTTATTCCCTTATAGCCCGATCCTCGTGTATCACGATGAGTTTTGCTTGCTCCTAGCATAGTGGTTAATTTGCTTGAACTAGTGTTGAACTTTTTCAAGTCATCTTCCAACATCTTGATTTTATCAATAACAACAGCTAAATCAGCCTCAAGGCGTTTTTATCGAGCGAGATAAGCGTTTTCTTTGTCATCAATACTTTCTTCTTGAGAGTTAATCCTTGCTTCAGTTTCTGCAAGTTTCTCTTCCAACAAGAAGTATTTTTAATAAACATAAACACATTCAAGTGACTTTCTACTCAGGTTTTCCTCAAATTCTTTGAGGATCGATTTGCAAGAGCGAAACATAAAGACCTCCGTAAATCCTTTTCAATTTCTTATTCCTTCGACATATAGGAGTCAGAAGAGGTGTGACATGAGAAGTTGGCATCTTCTTATTTTCCAATAAATTCAAAACCTTTACATACTCTGAGACTTCCTCATCAACATCTCCATCAATATCTGAATCACCTTCATCAGAAAGTTCATCCAACTGTTCTTCTATGCGTGTTTCCCAGTTATCAACAGTTTATACATAAATAGAATGTTTATATATTGACTTAGATGTGACAGTTCTCTCAGGTGAATCCAAGCTTTGAAAATCATCTGGTAATTTCTGAACTAGTACGTTTTTAGAGATAAACTCATCCATATTGTCAGATTGCTACAAACACAGACTTATGAGGTCTTAAACGTGTTTGCTTACTCTGATACCAATTAAAAAAGCGGGGGTCTAACAACTACACCCCATATTTCGCTTAGCAGTCTGTATGGACTAACTCCAATATAATTTCAAGAGAATCAACTAGACAGTCAGACTCAATCTTAAGAAAAGTACATCCAAGAGTTTCTCTATTTCTCAATTCAATCTGTAATCAAACAAATAGGAATTTGCGAGCCCGATTGAACATAAGAAAGAACTTGGACGGTATTAAAAACCAATATCCAAGTGGTAATCAATTTAATCAACAACCAAAGTTTGGATTCACAATTGATTGAACTTACGCATAACCTATGATATTTCAATTATATAAACAAATATAATGCGGAAAAGAAATAACACAGACACTGATAGACGCATTTATGTGTCTAATTTGTCCTCAGTGTAGTACTTGTTTTCGTCCTTATTATGGTGTTTTGTGTGTTTGTAGGTATTTTTGGAAAATAATTATTGTTGGAAAATTCGGCTCGAAAAGTTGCACGGAGCACCCCCAGGTCACCCCCAAGGCAGCTTCTATTCGCACCCCAGTTCTGGTTAGGGGGGAGGACATCTTCTTCCCAAATTCGAAACCACAAATTGGCAGGAAAAAAAATACTATCAACTGGCAGATGTTTTGTTGGAATTTTTGAACATGTTCTAGGAAGATTCAATGGCTGATTTTTGGTAGGAAGTTGTGATATGTCCTAGCAAACACGTTTTGGGCTTTTGGTTTGATCAAATTTGGCCAGAATTAGGTGGATAATTCAAGGAATGCAAAACAGGGAAACACGGGTTGGACACGGGATTTGAGAAGATTTGAGCGTGTTCTGCTCATGCATGAGGGCTCTAGCAACATTGTGGGTCGTGTGTAAACATTTCTAGAGCGACCAGGATGGAAATATACGCGTGAGAAGCTAAATCAAGGAAGAAAATATTCCCAGAATATATTTTTCATCAAACCGAGTTAAGAGAGAATTATCTCGAGTTATAGCGAGACTTCTTGATCCTGTGGAGTATATATAGAGTGCTGGTGACTCATAGAAGAATGGAGAGAGAATTGGGAGAGGTTTAGAGCACTACAGAGCAAGAAAATTGAAGTTGCAGAGATTCTGGTTCTGCTGCTGCTGCTGCTCGAGGAGGAAGAAGAAGAGGAAGAACAAACTACCACAGGCAGTCGTTTACCAACAAAGACAACGACTGTCGTTTGTGGGTCATAGTTTTCCAACGACAACAACACTTCATCTCTATCGTTGATTCTGGACGCCTTCTGTGGGTCGCAAAATCCTGTTTTATATCATTTTCTTGTCTTTCTCTTCATTGTAAAACACTTTTGAGCATCAATGAAATATTTTGAGAGGTTTTTCATCATGAGTAGCTAAACTCAATCCCAGGGGTGACAGAGGAAGCCATTCTCACAATAATTATGTGGTAATCTCTATTTTTTTATGCAATATTTTTATGTGATTAATTGCATTAATAAAAATGAATTAAATGATTTTTATTAATCAACTGTGTTTTCCCTTGATAATGCATGCTTAGTTTTAGACTCTTGATGCATTATACTTGTGATTAACATTTGATATTTTGGAAATCTGCTTTTGGCAATATTTTGAATCAAACCAATTATTTAAATTGCATAGTAAAAAAAATATTAGATCATATAAGTATTGTTGAATGGTGGAATCTTAAACCCCTATTTGTCCATAAAATTTCACATCACTTTGCTATTTAATTTTGCTACATTCTTAAGTTTAAAAAAAAATCTAAAAATTTTATTCCCTTCAAAAATCTGAAAAGAACCCATTTTTACCACTATCACTACAACCATTTGAAAATACATCAAATTTTTGGCGCCACCGACGCGGATTTGTGCTTAGGTAGAATTTTTAGGTTTTTATTATTTTTTATTATTTTCATTTGTTCCTCTTTACGTTTCTTTGTTTGTGTCTTCGATTTGCAGGTTTGAAGATTGGACACTTAGGACTTGGAACAAAGCTCAAAGCTAAAATAAAAGAAAAAAAGAAGACAAATAATTTTTTTAGGATTTAGTTTTATTATTATTTTTTTTAATTTTTAATTTTTTTTTAGAATTGTATTAGGAAATTTTTGTAATATTTTTGCACTTTACTTTGGACTTTGGACAATTTTTTTTTTAAACCCTACGGAAGGGTACCCTTAAATACAAACTGTTTGCAGGGAAGGACGACGATTACAATATCGTCTCGGCCCCTCGGGTTCGTACACGACATAGGAGTCGTGGACCGAGTCGACTTCAACGGTTCTTCGCCCGTCTGGTACGGAAGGTAAGTCTTTCGAAACACCCGCGAATCTCCTGCAAGCAGGTTTACTGTATGCCTTAAGGTGATTATATGTTGAGGACTGAACCAGTTGCTTTAAATTCCTAGTAAAGGGCATGGACTGGCCATACAAGATAAGGGTTCGGATTTCATCACCGTTCTCTTCTTGCCCGCCTTAGGAAAACGAAACCAAACGCGAACCTAAGCCTAAAATTTTGAATAGAACGAGACTTATAGGGTAACGAGCTTAATAGGACAGTCATTCGAAAAATATTGGTTATTGTTTTGAGCATACTTCGAAGTTCATGATGGTTTCTGTGAGTTGAATGCGTGACTGCGCCGCCTTGAATACCGGTGAGGCCTTGGGTATCAAATCTCCACTGAGCTTCCCTCGCCTCTATTCAACTCACTTTGACTCGTACTGATTCCAGAGAATTTGCTCAGATTGTAACGAATTCCTTTTCGAAGGATTAGAAGCTGGTCTAGAAATAATCTAAGTGGAGCCATCATGCTTTTTGTTTGTTAGAAATTTTTTGGTTTGATTTGGTGGAGTCGGCCTGCTGTGTGTTTGCTTAGAACCTCCCTTCCTTAGGATTTTTGTTTGTGTATGCCAAGAGCGCTCGATTCCTTTACAGAGCGTGCTTGGAAAAGAGATAATTTTGGCTGTTTGACTAGTGACGAGCCTAAAAGATCTTCTTGTGGAAGCGGGGAGCTCAAAGACTCTTCTTTTGAGAGCCCCGTTTTTGGAAACTTCAGTTTTGAGAACCTATCTCTTCGTGAGGAAAGTACCCCTAGAACTTCTGTTGTGCCACTGATGGAAACTTTGAAAGATTACATGTTCCCAACTAGGTCCAACCGAGCTTCGTGCATTAAATTTCCAGCCACTACGTCTAATTTCGAGATAAAACCTAGTATTCTTCAGATGATCCCTATATACTTAGGAAAGGATGATGAGAACCCTTATTTTCATATTAGAGACTTTGAGGAAATTTGTGGGACAATTAGAATAAAAGACCTTACTGATGAGGTCTTGAAACTTAAGATGTTTCCCTTTTCCTTGAGAGATAAAGCCAAGACCTGGCTAAACAACCTACCATCTGAATCCATTGAAACATGGCAGGAACTTATTGCTGCTTTCTATATGAAATTCTACCCTAAGCATAAAACTGCAATTGTTAGGCAGAAAATTAGTGCTAGTATGCAACAAGAGGGAGAATCTCTTTATAGGTTTTTAGAGAGATTCAATAATCTCTTATCCCAGTGTCCTCACCATGGATTTGATAAGATGAAACTTGTAAAGATTATTTATAATGGTTTAGACTATTCGACCAAATCCATGGTCGAGTCTATGTACGCTGGTGAGTTCACTAGTAAAAATGATGATGATGCTTTTACCTTCTTAGGAGCTATCGCTGAAAAATCCCAACAGTGGGAGTCTTGTGTTGAACCCCCTAAAAGACTCTTGGTCAATAGAAGTAGCACCAATATGGTAGATACGAGTTTTGCGTCAGATGCTAAGTTTGCTGCTTTATCTAGAAGGTTAGAAGCATTGGAAATGGGTCAATCTAAAAATAAGTCCCTTGTTGAACCTAATAGAGCCTCTCAAGTCTCTAGTTGTGGAATAGAGCCCGATAACTCACTCTGGGAAGGTCAGTTTAGTGAAGAGCAAGCTCATGCTGTCTATAACAATGCTAGGTTTGAAAACCGTCAGAAGTTTGACCCCTACTCAGAGACCTACAACCCTGGTTGGAGAAACCATTCTAATTTCTCTTGGTTTAAGGGCAAAAATCAAGGCCAGTCTAGTAATTCTCAGCCTCCCCCAGGTTTTGGTTATACTAAGAACTCTTCAGGTCAGACCCAGAACCCATCTGAGAATAGAATAACTAGCTTAGAGGAAACCCTTAGTATATTAAGGAAGAGCCAGGAGATGCTATCACAAAGCCAGGAAATGTTAGTAAAAAGCCAGGGTAATTTTCAAGAGGAAACCAAACAGAATTTTAAGAATGGTGCCTATTCTTTTGCTAAATTAGAGCTTCAAGTCGGCCAAATAGCTAAGTTTATCAATGAGAGAGAAGAAGGAAGGTTCCCTAGTCATACTGATCCTAACCCTAGAGGAGAGAAATCGTACAATCATGTGAACTCTGTTACAACCCTTAGGAGTGGAAAGAAAGTTGATAATAAGGTCGACATACCTGAAAGTGAACATGTTGTAGTTCACCCTTATGAGCCAGAAAATGAGGAGACTGATAGAGTCTCCAAAAAGACCAATGAGGGTCCTGATGAGCCCGGATTTGTTCCCAGAGCCCCGTTCCCCCAGCTGCTAGTTCCGACTAAGAGGGAGTCCAACTTTAATGATATATTGGAGGTTTTTAAGCAGGTTAATATCAACCTTCCATTATTAGATGCAATTAGGAAGATTCCCTCTTATGCCAAGTTCCTTAAGGACTTGCGTACGGGAAAGCGTAAGCTCAGTATCCAGAAGAAAGCCTTCATAGCTAGTCATGTGAGTTCTATTATTCAGAATACCACTACTCCTAAGTATAAAGACCCAGGGTCCCCTACCATTGCTTGTACAATAGGTAAGTACTGTGTTGAGAAAGCGTTGCTTGACTTAGGAGCCAGTGTGAACTTACTGCCATAACATGTGTACCTTAAGCTAGGACTTAGTAAGATGAAACCTACACAGATGCCACTTCAGTTAGCTGATAGGTCCGTCAAAATTCCTCGTGGTGTGATCGAGGATGTTCTCATAGAGGTCGACAAGTTTATATATCCGGTGGATTTTGTTATCCTAGATACCCAACTTGTCCCTGACCCAGAGAACCAAATACCAGTGATTTTAGGTCGCCCGTTTTTAGCTACATCCAATGCGATCATTAACTGTCGAAATGGTATTATGAATTTGTCTTTTGGTAATATGACTTTGAACTGAACATTTTTAATATTAGTAAGCTACCCTCTGAACTAGATGACTCGAATATAGAAGAGGTGAACATGATATGAACATTAGTCGAGGAGTCATTACCAAACACTTTGTTAGAAGATCCATTAGAGAAATGCCTAGCTCACTTTGGGATTGATTTTGATGATGATAAGGTGATTAATGAGGTGAATGCTTTGTTAGATTCAACCCCTTTGTTAGATACTAGTAATGGATGGAAACCTAAGTTCGAACCACTACCAGTTTCTAAGTCTACCCTAGTTCCTTCTTTAGAAGAGCTTCCTAAGTTGGACCTAAAACCATTTCCAGATACCCTGAAGTATGTGTTTTTAGGCCCGTCTGAGACTTTACTTGTGATTGTTTCTTCCAACTTGGATAGAGATCAGGAAAGTAGGCTAGTAACCGTCCTTCAAAACAACAAGGAAGCTTTAGGGTGGACCATAGCAGACATTAAGGGTATAAGTCCTACTGTTTGTATGCATCAGATATATTTAGAGGAAGACACCAAACCTTCTAGGGAGATGCAACGTCGACTAAACCCCAATATGAAAGAAGTAGTTCGAACTGAGGTTCTTAAGCTATTAAATGCAGGCATTATCTACCATATTTCAGACAGTAAGTGGGTCAGCCCCGTTCAGATTGTTCCCAAGAAATCTGGTATTACTGTAGTCCAGAATGATAACAATGAGTTAATCCCGACCCGAGTGACCACGGGTTGGCGTGTTTGTATTGACTATAGGAAATTGAACAAGGTCACTAGGAAGGACCACTTTCCCCTTCCCTTCATCGACCAGATGCTAGAGAGATTAGATGGACATAGCCACTACTGCTTTTTAGATGGATACTTTGGATATAATCAGATCGTTATGGCCCCAGAAGACCAGGAGAAAACCACTTTTACCTGTCCCTTTGGTACCTTTGCGTATAGACGCATGCCTTTCGGGCTATGTAATTCCCCTGCGACTTTTCAGTGTTGCATGATGAGCATATTTTCTGACATGGTAGAACGGTTCTTAGAGGTCTTTATGGATGGTTTTTCAGTGTTTGGTTCGTCTTTCGATGAGTGCTTGCATCATTTGTCATTAGTTTTGACTGGGTGTAAGGAAAAGAATTTAATTGGGAGAAATGTCACTTTATGGTTCGTTCAGGAATTGTTCTAGGGCATATTGTATCTTCAAAGGGTATAGAGGTAGATAGAGCCAAAGTTGACCTTATTAAAACTTTACCGGTCCCAAAAACCGTAAGAGATATTAGGTCATTCTTATGGCATGCTGGTTTTTATCGTCGTTTCATTAAGGATTTTAGCTTGATGTCTAGACCTCTTTGCAATTTGCTTGCAAAAGATGTTAAGTTTGTCTTTGATGATGCTTGTTTAGAGGCTTTTGAGAAACTTAAGTCATTACTCACTACCGCCCCCATAGTCCAGGCACCCAACTGGAACCTACCCTTTGAGATCATGTGTGATGCTTCAGATTATGCTATTGGTGTTGTGCTAGGTCAGCGAGAAAATAAGTTACTTCATGTGATTTACTATGCTAGAAAAACTCTGAATGATGCCCAGTTGAACTATACCACTACCGAGAAGGAACTATTAGCCATTGTGTTTGCCTTAGACAAGTTTAGACCCTATCTCTTAGGTTCAAAGATCATCATATATACTGATCATGCTGCTTTAAAATATCTTTTGTCTAAGAAGGATACTAAACCTAGATTGATTAGGTGGATTCTGTTGTTGCAAGAGTTTTCTCCAGACATTAGAGACAAAAAGGGTGCCGAAAATGTTGTAGAAGATCACTTTTCTAGGCTAGTTGTTAGTTCCCCAGTTGATTACCTTCCTATAAGGGATAGCTTTCCTGATGAACAATTGTTCTTTTTTACCCAATTACCTTGGTATGCGAATATAGTGAACTATCTTGTTACTGGTCGAATGCCCCAACATTGGGGTAAACAAGATCGTTCTAGATTTTTACCTGAGGTTAAGCACTTTTTTTGGGATGATCCTTATTTGTTTAAGTATTGTCCAGACCAGATTATTAGGAGATGTATACCTGAGAGTGACCAGTCCAGTATTATTTCCTTTTGTCATGATCATGCTTGTGGGGGTCACTTTAGTGCTAAGAAAACTGCTGCTAAAATATTGCAGTGTGGATTCTGTTGGCCTTCGTTGTTTAAAGACTCCCACAGTTACTGCGTTACTTGTGAACGATGCCAGAAATTAGGAACCATTTCCCGTAGGAACATGATGCCCTTGAACCCTATTTTAATTGTTGAGGTCTTTGATGTGTGGGGTATTGACTTTATGGGTCCGTTTCCTAATTATTTTGGTAAACTATACATCCTTGTCGCCGTAGACCATGTCTCTAAGTGGATTGAGGCGGTTGCGTGTAAAACCAATGACCATAGGGTTGTGATTGAGTTCTTGAAAAATAATATACTTACACGTTTTGGTACACCACGACCTATAATTAGTGATGGAGGGTCGCACTTTTGTAATGGGCCTTTTAAGCTTCTGATGAAGAAATATGGTATTACACATAAGATAGCTACCCCGTATCATCCACAGAATAGTGGTCAGGTAGAGGTTTCCAATAGGGAGATAAAACGTACATTAGAGAAAACAGTTAATCCTAATCGGAAAGACTGGTCGTCTAGGCTTACTGGTGCGTTATGGGCTTATCGTACTGCGTTTAAGATCCCCATTGGAATGTCGCCTTATCGGATTGTTTATGGCAAGGCATGTCACTTACCTGTTGAGTTAGAAAATAGAGCTTATTGGGATGTTAAGCAGCTAAATTTTTCACTTGACGAGGCAGGAGCCCATAGGAAACTCCAGATCAATGAGTTGGACGAGATTCGTATAGATGCTTACGATAGTGCGAAGGAGTATAAGAACAAAATGAAACTTGTGCATGATAGAAACATTTTACGGAAGTCATTTTCTACAGGTCAAAAAGTTCTTCTGTATGATACCCGCTTGCATCTTTTCCCTGGGAAGTTACGTTCTCGGTGGACGGGTCCTTTTTATTGTTTGCACTGTTTTTCCTCATGGAGCTGTTGAGATCGAGACACCGGATGGTAGTAGTTCTTCGAAGGTTAACGGTCTGAGATTGAAACCCTTTTTAGAGCCCTTTCCTACAGGTGATGTTGAGGAGGTCCCTCTGGAGGATCCTGTTTACCTTTGATTGACCATCGAGGCAGTTGTATGTTGTATATTAGTTTTTGATTTTCTTCACCCAGGTACTATCTTTCCTAAGGGTGCACAGGAACCGACCTGGACCGAGGAACCGTCCCGGAACCGGCGGAACCGAGCCGATATTTGTCCCGAACCGAGGAACGGGGTACAGGTACCAGTCCATAAAATAGGAACCGAGGCTGATAAGGTACAGGTACACGGTCCTGTATAAGTCCCGTACCGTCCGGACCGAAAGAACCGACCATTCGTAGCCATTATATTTAGGGGTACTGAACAAATACAGCCGTTAGATTAAGGAGGGGGGGTATATATACTACCTTAACGATAGGGTTTCTCATTTCCGTTTTTCTTTCCCTTCTTCGTCTTCGACTCTTCCGGTCTTCCCTCTGAGAGACTGATATAGTTCTTGAGTCTCTGATTCTCTGAAGTCTGAAAGTGAACTCCATTAATCAGTGAACACGGAACACCGAACAAGAACAACACCTCTCGATCCATAAGAAAAAGTCAGTGATTTCAATGATTTGATTAATTTTGTTGTTTGATGAAGAACAAAAGAGTTAGAGTTCTGAAGTTGTTTTGGTGAAGAATCAGAGAAAGGTAATTTTTGGGTTCCCGTAGTTTGAATTTATTTTGAGTAAAACTGAATAAAAACTGACGAATCTTATATGGGTTTGTTGTATTGAAGTTGAATCGGTTATATGGAGATTTAATTTGTGCTTAATTGTGAGATTGAGAAATAGGGTTCATCATGTTCTTCCGTAATTTAGAAATTAGGGTTCGTGGATTTTAATTGAGTTATCTGTGATTTGAATTCAAGGAGGAATTAGGGTTTAGATGAGAACTGATGCTAGTTAGAATTGGAAGACATGAAGATGGAGTTTCTGAAATAGTTATGTTGATCTTTGGTAGTTTATTGCAATGATTTGATTAATTTTTTTAATTAATTTTGTTGTTTCTGAATTTGATAATGGAAAATTGGAGATAATCAAGTATTATTTATGCTAAGAGAATTTATTTATGCTTTATTCTTTATGAGGAACTGTCATGATTAATTTACCTGTATCTGGTTTTTGAAAGTTTTGAATAGGGTGTATCTTCTAACCTTTTGAACTTTTTGATTGGTTCATTTGATTTTAGGCGAAGGGATCGAAGAAACATTTGAAGAGGCTTAACGCCCCTAAGCATTGGAGGCTTGATAAATTGGGTGGTGCTTTTGTAAGTATAGAAATTTCATTTTACTTGAATTTATCATATGTTTACATGATGCTCCAGGTGACTGATAGAGTAGTTTGTTGTTTAATACTAGATTTTAATGGGTATTTTGGAGAGGCGTTGCTCTGCTCTAGCTAAACTTGCTTGCCATAAATTCAGTAGGCAAGCTGCTAATGTACACTTTTTTCATGATCATTAGATAAGCCATCTTAAGCAATATGGAGGTTATCATTGGTTGTGGCATCGACTGCTCAGTTTACACTAGCAATATGGAGTTCCTGCCTTAAGTCATACTTGTAATTTGGCTTGTGATAAATATTTGCCTTCCATGAAATCTGAGTCATGCTTTTCTCCTGCTCCTGCCTTGGCTATACTTTCATCTCCATGTTGGTTCTTCATTCTCCTGTACTGATTCCTATTGATTTCTTTGTCTTCTTTGTTGTATTGCAGGGGCTAATATATGGATGCAACACAAAGGTTTCAGCATAGATATTTCTCGTAGTTTTTTCTTTGTTCACCTGTTCTGTCTGGGTATTGATTTTGTTGGTCTTAGGTTTTTTCAGGTGAGGGCTTATCCCTGCTGTTTGGTTGGGTACTGAACTGAGGGTTCAAATCCTTTTGTGTTTGGTAAATCCTAGCCCGTTATCTACTTTTTATCATTCATCTATAATGGTTAAAAGTTGAAAATAATTTAAATAAATAATGTTTTTTGTTTAAAACAATGTCCAGTTCTGCTTATAACTTATGCAGTTATGCTTAGAACAATGTCCAGTTCTTATTTTTTATAACAGAGCTCAATGCTTAGCCATATGTCCAAGTAGCTAATATGTTTTTTATAACAGTACATATTTTTTTATAACAATTCTTATTTTTTCAGTTTCATTTCAGTTCTTATTTCATTTCAGTTTCATTTCAGTTCTTATTTAATTTTTCAGCACTTAAATTTGTTTTCTCAGTGATAAGCTGGCATGGATGAATCAAGTCAAGCTCATGGAACAGATACCCCTACACCTACAACTGTTACACATACCACTGCCACAGATGCAATTGTTGGATCCTCAATCCAACCAACAAATGAAGCAGCACAGCCAGAGACAGCAACAGTAGATGTAGAAGCTACTTCTACATCTATGGGTGGTAAGATAACTTCTGACATTTGGAATCATTTCAAGAGGTTGAATGTTCAAGATGCTGGATGCAATTACTGCAAGAAGGTGATAAAGGCTCATACTGGAAAGAATGGTACAAGTGGAATGTGGAAGCACTTCAACAGATGCAAGCAGAATCCTAACAAGCCAAAGCCAAAAGGACAACAAACTCTGACATTAAATCCTGCACAACTGGGTGAGAATGAAGGTCAGTTAGTCTCTACTATTTTCAGTCAAGAGAAATGTAAAAGGGAAGTTGTTGAATTTATTATAATTGATGAGATGTCATTTAGAGCAGTTGAGGGTGAAGGTTTTAGGAGAATGATGCATGTCTTAGAGCCTAAATTTGTTGTGCCAAGTAGAATGACTATTTATAGATGTTTATTAGACATGTATGTATTAGAGAAAGAAAAGTTGAAAAATTACTTCAAGTCAACCAAGCAGAGGGTTAGTTTGACAACAGACACATGGACTATTTGAAGATGTGTTTACTGTCACTTTGGATAATGTGAGTTCCAACAAGGTAGCAGTGGATTATTTGAAGACTAGTATTGTTTCAAAGACAAGGGCAGAAGAGAGAGCTAAGTACTTGCATGTATGTATATGTATATGAATATGACTTATTATTTTTTTTTACTTTCTAACTTAGGATTATGTTTATTAGTTTTGTTAAAATATCTAATACTTGTTTGAATTCACCTTTTCAGGTAAGGTGTGCAGCTCATGTACTTGCACTTGTGGTAAAAGATGCTGTGAGGGTCAACAACAAATCAATTGCAAGAATCAGGTCAGTTGTCAAGTATATAAAGGGTTCTCCATCTAGGTTGGCTAAGCTTAAGCGTTGTGCAAAATTAGTTGGAATAGAGTCTAAGGTAACATTGATATTAGATGTTAAGACTAGGTGGAACAGCACATTCTTGATGCTACAGGCTGCAGAAGTGTTAGAAAAAGCTTATTAGGTTAGAAAGGTATGACAAGGAATATCGGCAGTTGTTTTATTACCCAAAACAGAGTGAAAAAAAACTACCTGATGCTAATGATTTTGATATTGATGTTAATGTTGGTGAAGAAGAAGAAGAATTTAGTGAAGAAGAACAAGAAGAAGTTGAGGTGACAGGGAAGAAGAATAAGGCACAAAAGAAGAAGAAGGTAGTAGTGAGGAAACCTGCTCCATGTGAAGAGGACTGGATCTTTGCCAGAGGCCTTGTCAAATGTTTGAAAGTATTCTTTGATGCCACTGTTGCATTTTCAGCCTTAACTAAGGTAACAACAAACACTTTCTTATGGCAATTAGTTATCATATATGAGCAACTAGTTGAGTTTAGAGATAATGTAGATGAAGATCCTTTTATTGCTACTATGGCTGGAAAAATGTTTAAGAAGTATAAAAAATATTGGGGTGATTATGCAAAGATGAACCCTACAACCTTTTTTGCCATGTTGTTGGATCCTAGAGAGAAAGAAAAAGGACTACAATTTGCTCTTGAGCTCTTGTATGGGAAGAATTCTTCTAAGGTTGAATCTGTTATGAAGCTTGTTAAGTTGGATTTTAAGATTCTATTTGAGGAATATAAGGATGCCTATTCAGTTCATGAGGAGGAGTCAAGCAGTTCTATGGGACAAGCCAAAGCAGTGGTAAGTAAACCAGTGGCAGGGCCAAGTCGTATGAAAGAGTTGATGTCAAGGAGTAAGAGGTTCAAGAAAAGCCCAAATGATGATGAGGGAAAAACAGAGTTGGATAAATATTTCATTGACGAGTATGAAGAAGGTGTAGGAGAAGATGATGATGAGGAGTTTGACTTATTGGGTTGGTGGAAGACCAACAGTACAAATTATAAGATACTTGGACATATGGCTAAGGACATATTAGCCATTCCTGTGTCTTCTGTTGCCTCTGAGTCTGCTTTTAGCACAGGAAAGCGAGTCTTAAGTCCTTGTAGAAGCTCTTTATCTACAAGGACAGTTGAGGCATTGCTTTGCACACAAAGCTGGATAAGGAAGCCAATACAACTTGATCTTCTATCTGATTACATACCAGATGATGATGTTGAAGTTGAAGAAGGTAACATATTACATTATTACTTGTGTTTGGCAGTAATAGATATAGTCTAATAGTTACTAACTGCTATTATTTGTTTTTGCAGCGTTACTTGGTCCTATCAACACTGATGACACCACAAGTGCTGCTGACGTGGATTAGAAGATCAAGATTCAAGACTACTGCAGCACTAGCTGCATTGCTAGTTGTTTTTTTTTCCAGATTTTCTCATTTTCAAGACTTAGTGTGGCTACTGCTACTTTTTTTCCATATTTTCAAGACATTGTTTGTTTTGTTTGTTAGTAATATTGCTACTTATTAGTTGCTGCTTTGAATGAGAATTTGTTATATAGAAAAAACAGGTAAAAAACAGGTAAAAGAAAAGGCAGAGTGGCAGATAGTTTTTTGCTGAAAAGGTATCGACTGGTACCGGTCCCGTACTGGAACCGAGGTACACGGTACCGGTACCGGTCCCAAAAGTTCAGTACCGACCTCTGGGGGTACAGGTACTCGGCCTCGGCAAGAACCGAGCCGAACCGTACCGTGTGCACCCTTAATCTTTCCAACTTCTCCTCGTGTTATTTTACTTTTGGTACTGCTCTTTAATTAGAAACATTGAGGACAATGTTAGATTTAAGTTTGGGGGTGGGGAAGAAACTTTTTTGTTAGCTTTTAGTTGCAATAAATAAACTCCAAATCCTAGAAATTTATGCGTATTCAGGATGGCACTAACTAATCTAAGTGGATGGAAGCACCTTGGTTGTAGGAGTTGAGGAACCAATCTGATTAGATGGAAACATCTATAGAGTCTATTCATAAAAGAACAGAGCTTAGGTGTTAGAAATAACATGATAGTTGCACCATATCTCGTTGAGTCCTTTTCATTTTATTTTTTTTCATTTTAAACTATGTTTCTCTAAGTGATTAAGTGGGGCACACGATTCAAGTTTTTACCACTGCTAGGGTGAATTAGAGTGACTGAGTTACTAAAAAAAAAAAAGACCGGACCAGTTAGACCAATCGGAATAAGTATTAACACTTGGATAACAATATGCGTGTGTTCTCCCTGTTTCCGTCTCCTAAGCAAGCGTCGAATGCAGGACCCGTGGGAACTATCGTGTAATCTGCTGACAAGAAGCATGCGCTTGGATCAAAAAGATCTATTCATGCCGTTAAGTTATAAAAAATGGTTATTGTTATGTGTAGTCAACTGCTGGTTCCCTTGTATTTTCCAGTTTGTTGATCTAGATTTAAGTTATTGACCACTGGTTCCCTTGTATATGCCAGTTGTGTTGATATTAGTCAGACCGGTATCTCAGTCCATTAGGATAGGTTCATTCTGGCAGTGACCTTCAGACAGATATGTGAAACATCGATCATTTGGTTAACATCAAAACCATCTACATTTTTCTATTTCCATCTCCTTTTTCTATCCATATGATTAGTTTGACTCCGAATATGATGTCCATAGTGCAACTATCTGAGTAGAGCTCTGCCACTTTATATGAATTTTAGTATGCTTGAGTGTAAACTCGTGTACAACAATTGGAATTTCGCATCAGGGTACTTCCTCCTGTAGTCAGTGATTGTAAGCCAACCAAGGAGATTCTTTAGTGCCTTCCAAGGTTCGACATAGATAGATAGGGTCTGGAGTAATGGTTTTGTGGGTACACCTCTGGTAAACCCCCCGAGATTAACTCGGTTTTACCTTTTCATTTTTGCTCGAGGACTAGCAAATAATAAGTTTGGGGGTATTTGATAGACGCATTTATGTGTCTAATTTGTCCTCAATGTTTCGTATTGTTAGTACTTGTTTTCGTCCTTATTATGGTGTTTTGTGTGTTTGTAGGTATTTTTGGAAAATAATTATTGTTGGAAAATTCGGATCGAAAAGTTGCACGGAGCACCCCCAAGTCACCCCCAAGGCAGCTTCTATTCGCACCCCAGTTCTGGTTAGGGGGGAGGACATCTTATTCCCAAATTCAAAAACCAAAAATTGGCGGGAAAAAAATACTATCAACTGGTAGATGTTTTGTTGGAATTTTTGAACGTGTTCTAGGGCGATTAAATGGATGATTTTTGGTAGGAAGTTGTGATATGTCCTAGCAAACACGTTTTGGGCTTTTGGTTCGATCAAATTTTGCCAGAATTAGCTGGATAATTCACGGAATGCAAAACAGGGAAACACGGGTTGGACACGGGATTGGAGAAGATTTGAGCTTGTTCTGCTCATGCATGATGGCTCTAGCAACATGGTGGGTCGTGTGTAAACATTTATAGAGTGACCAGGATGGAAATATACGCGTGAGAAGCTAAATCAGGGAAGAAAATATTCCCAGAATATTTTTTCATCAAACCGAGTTAAGAGAGAATTATATCGAGTTATAACGAGACTTCTTGATCATGTGGAGTATATATAGAGTGTTGGGGACTCATAGAAGAATGGAGAGAGAATTGGGAGAGGTTTAGAGCACTACAGAGCAAGAAAATTGAAGTTGCAGAGATTCTGGTTCTGCTGCTGCTGCTGCTCGAGGAGGAAGAAGAAGAGGAAGAACAGACTACCACAGGCAGTCGTTTACCAACAAAGACAGCGACTATCGTTTGTGGGTCATAGTTTTCCAACGACAACAACACTTCATCTCTATCGTTGATTCTGGACGCCTTCTGTGGGTCGCAGAATCCTGTTTTATATCATTTTCTTGTCTTTCTATTCATTGTAAAACACTTTTGAGCATCAATGAAATATTTTGAGAGGTTTTTCATCATGAGTAGCTAAACCCAATCCCAGGGGTGACAGAGGAAGCCATTCTCACAATAATTATGTGGTAATCTCTATTTTGTTTTTTATGCAATATTTTTATGTGATTAATTGCATTGATAAAAATGAATTAAATGATTTTTATTAATCAAATGTGTTTTCCCTTGATAATGCATGCTTAGTTTTAGACTCTTGGTGCATTATACTTGTGATTAACATTTGATATTTTGGAAATCTGCTTTTGGCAATATTTTGAATCAAACCAATTATTTAAATTGCATAGTAAAAAAAATATTAGATCATATAAGTATTGTTGAATGGTGGAATCTTAAACCCCTATTTGTCCATAAAATTTCACATCACTTTGTTATTTAATTTTGCTACATTCTTAAGTCTTAAAAAAAAATCTAAAATTTTTATTCCCTTCACAAATCTGAAAAGAACCCATTTTTACACTATCACTACAACCATTTGAAAATACATCAGAGACCAGAAATTTTGTTGACGAAGAAACCGCAAATGCAGAAAAAACCTCGGGACCTAGTCCAGATTTGAACACCACACTGTATTAATCCGCTACAGACACTAGCCTACTCCAAGTTAACTTCGGACTAGAATGTAGTTGAGACCTAACGAATCTCGCACTGATCAAGATACAATCGCGTTCCTTATGCCTCTGAATCCTAGCAGGACTCTGCTCACTTGATTCCATTAGCTGATCTCACCCACAACTAAGAGTTGCTACGACCCAAAGTCGGAGACTTGATAAACCAATCTGTCTCACACAAAAAAGTCTATTGAATAGATAAATATGTCTCCCACAGATATACCTATGAGTTTTGTTCCGTTTTTTGATAAATCAAGGTGAACTGGAACCAATTGATATACCGGACTTATATTCCCAAAGAAAAGCATATAAATATCAATCACCTCACAATAATATTAATTGTATGATAGCGAAACAAGATATTGTGGAATCACAAACGATGAAACAAATATGTTTGTGACTACTTTTTATCTTCCCTATCGGAGATTAAATCTCGAGCAAATCTTAGAGAAGATAATACTCAATACGATAGAAAACAACAAGGTCAGAACACGCAACTACAGAGAAATAGTTGGGTCTGGCTTCACAATCCCAATGAAGTCTTCAAGTCGTTAACCTACTGGGTTTTGGAAAAACCTAAAGTTAAAGAAGAATCGACTCTAGTCGCAACTAGTATCACTGGGGAGGTGTGGGGATTAGGTTTCCCAGTTGCTAGAGTTCTCCCTTATATAGTCTTCAAATCATGGTTTGCAATCAATGTTACCTTGGTAACAAAGTATTCAATATTCACTGTTATATGAAAACCTGATTAGACTCAAGCTAATATATCTTTATACCGTTAGATCGAACTTAGCTTGTTACACACATATGAAAGGTGACTTTATCTAGACATGAGTAACCGTACCTAAACGTGTGCACCTTGTTGGCTCAACATTAGTTAACCGAAGTTAGCCATATGAACACTTTCATATCAACCTTATTCATCTTAACCATAACTAGTTCAAATGACTCAAATGAAACTAGTTTTAAAGTTGTTCAATTGTTTATTCTCATAGAAGTATACAAGACACAATTGAAACAAAATCGATTTTGATTCACTCGAATCAAATCATGAACATTATAGCCACGGTTTGCAAAATATTGCATTCCTTATTATATAAATGTATTAGTTCATGAACAAATCGATTTTAGAACATAACCTACTCAAGTATGCAAAAGGGTACGCATACCGAAGTGGCCATACTAAGTTTGGGTTCGCCAGTATGCGAACGGGTATGCATACCTTCCAAAGTCGGTCGAATTTCCGGAACTTGAAACTCACTCCAATACGCAATACCGGTATGCATACTAAGTTCCCGTACTTTCATTAACCAACCAGTACGCATACGGGTATGCATACTATGGTTCCCGGACTTGAAATAACTTGTAACAGTTAGCATACAAGTACGCATACTGTGCTATATCCAATCATGGTTATTTTTTCTAAACTCCCATTTAAATGATTGAAACATTCTTGGAAGACAACAATAGCTATCTCACACAAACTATTAGCTTCAAAGCAATTTTCAAGTGATCGAATGATCAATACGAAACATTCCGAGTCTACATCAAATGATTGTCTTACACAAATCATTTAAGATGTTACACATGAAGATGAAAACGATGGACATAGCTATGTGTACTCACAATAATGTCTATTCCAAACTCTAGTTATTCTTCTAAACAAAACACGTAAATAGAAGATTTACTAGACAAATAAATCAGTTTTCTTTGATTATTTCATACCTTCGAAAAGGTCCATCAAAATAGGAGTCACTGATATCCTTGATTTTCTTGACTGTAGAGACGCCATGTTCATGAGTTAGAACATTAGTTTTTTGGTCAACGATGCGAGCAAGATGCCTGGATTTGACGCAATCAAGGATGACCTTCTTCAAGTTCCTGATCAAGATGTTTTGATTTTCAAGGATTTTCGCTTGTGCATCAATGAGTTGGTTTATCTGCAATTGAAGGTTAGCTAGATCGTTCTTAACCTCAGTATGGGAGAAGATTAAAAATCCTTGACAGATTCTCCTATCCAAGAGTTATACTCTTTTCTTTCAAGCATCTTTTTCAGAATCAGATCTTGAGCAGAATCACATCCTTTGAAGTCTTCTTCCATCTCAATGTTTACTTCTTTTTGAGGTTCAACAAAGGTTCCCATAGACAATTCTTTATGGGAACAGGGTAAACACATACAAGGTATATATATGTTGTCAATCAAGGGAGACACTCTTGATAGAAACCCTAGATTTCCTTAGAGAAGACTTGGACGTTCGTGGACCTGGAGAATATATTAGAAACAAGAAGGACTCAGAAGGAAATACAAGTTGTTTCTCAAAATGTCTCTTTTAAACAGGGCTCAATATCTGAAAAGTTAGATAGAGCAAAAGAGATACATTAGATACAGAGAAAGTAGCAGAAAAACTCAACTTGCAAAACATACATCAACAGAATGGATGATAATCGTCCTTAAGACTTGAGCATCTCATAAACAGACATCCTTGTGACTCTCAAGTTAGACACAAGTATGTGAATACCTATAGTTAGGTAACAGGATGAGACATAAACTCAGCATGAGTGTTTAGAGATATAGGGATATCATCAGTCAGTCTATTTTTTGTATTCGTTTTTCTCTCTTTGACTATTTTTAACTCTATAGGAGTTTCTTACAGTCCTTTGAGAGAATCCATTAAATGGAACATTTTGATGACTAAGTCTAGGACCTATAGAAATTGGTTCTAGAGGATTAACTGAGATAGGTCTCCACCTTATAGACTTAGATCTACCAGTTTTATTCGCATAGACATTGGGAAGCTGTGTTTTTGTGATGTGGTTTGCACCATGAGTAAAAACACGATTCCTGTAAAGATTTTGAAAAGAGTGATCTTTAAAAATCTTTTTATGAGAATTCTGGTTTTCTGTAGGAGTGAGATCCATTGTTGATGCCTCCAGATGATTAACTCGGTTGACGGTAAATAAAAGAAGATTTTGAAGACCGGAGATCTGTTTCTTCCTAGCAAAAAACAATGTTTAGCAATATGATTCCTTTTCCCACTGAAGGAACAACTTCGTGGAAGAGAATTGTTGAAAGATATCTGATTCAAACCCATGTCCCGTTTGGAAGTTTGCCATTTATATTTTGCAGGGACTTCCTTTGGTGAGTTTTTCTTCATGTCAAGTAACTCAGCATGTGACACAGAAGAATTTCTCATTATAGTGTTTTCCTTAGTTAAAGAGACAGACTGTTTTTGGGCTATGTGAAGGGATGCCGCAATATTCTCTGTTTCAACACGAAGTTTGTTCAGATCATAGAAGTGTGTCTCAATCAAACATTTTTCTCTAATTGTTCTCTCTCTAACAATATTCTCAAGGATACTAATGTTTCTTGTTGTAGCATATTCTCCTGAGTGAGTTTTTTTTAATATTTTCAGAAAAGGACTCAATAATCTTATAGAGTTCACGTTATCGAGTAAGAGACTTCTCAAATTCATCCAAGAGTTTAGAATGATTAAGAAAATCAATTGTCTTAGTTGGATTTTCTTTAGTTCTGGTGATATTCCTTTCTTCCTCTGACACCTTGTCAATTGTCTTGTTTCTTTCTCTAGATTCGGAAGAATCAACTAAGGAATTATCCTTTGAGGAAAAACCAAGACACTTGACATAGTCAAAAGTATGGGAAGACATAGATTATGCGTATATAGGAGATACTACTTTGTCCACAGAATCATATAGCTACAAACACAGACTCTTAAGGCCTTTAAACGTGTTTGCCTGCTCTGATACCAATTGAAAAAGCGGGGGTCTAACAACCACACCCAATATGTTCGATTAACAATCTGTATGAACTAACTCCAATATACTTTCTAGAGAATCAACTAGACAGTCAGACTCAATCTAGAGAAAAGTATATCGAGGAGTTAATATCTCTCTCTTGATTTGATTTTACTCAAGCAAATAGAAATCTGCGAGTCATTATCAAATACAAGGATAGTAAACTTGGGTGGTACCAAAGACCAATATCCAAGGATCAATCAATTTCCAATCAACAACCAAAGGTTGGATTTCACAATTGATCGATACAAAAGCACAACCTGTGATATTTCAATTATATAACAAAATATAATGCAGAATAGAAAAAACACAGACACCAGAAATTTTGTTAACGAGGAAACCGCAAATATAGAAAAACCCCAGGACCTAGTCCAGTGAACACCACACTGTATTAAGACGCTACAGACTCTATCTTACTACTAATTAACTTCGGACTGTATTGTAGTTGAACCGTAATCAATCTCACACTGATTCAAGGTCCAGTTGTGTTCCTTACGTCTCTGATCCCAGCAGGATATTATGCACTTGATTCCCTTAGATGATCTCACCCACAACTAAGAGTTGCTACGACTCAAAGTCGAAGACTTGATAAACAAATCTGTCTCACACAGAAAAGTCTATGATAATAGATAAATCTGTCTCCCACAGATAAACCTACAAGTTTTGTTCTGTCTTTTGATAAAATCAAGGTGAACATGAACCAATCGATAACCTGGACTTATATCCCCGAAGAACAACCTAGAATTTTCAATCACCTCACAATAATCTAAATCGTATGGTATCGAAACTAGATATTGGGAATCACAAACGATGAGACGAAGATGTTTGTGATTTGTTTTTATCTTGCCCTATCGGAGATACAATCTCAAGCCAATCTTACAGTTGAACTCGTACGATAGAAAATGGCAAGATCAGATCGCTCAACTACAAGAGAAGTAGTTTCGCCTGGCTTCACAATCCCAATGAAGTCTTTAAGTTGTTAACCGACAGGGTCTCGAGAAGAAACCTACAGTTAAAGGAGAATCGACTCTAGCAAACCAACTAGTATGACACAAGAGGTATGGAGATTAGTTTTTCCAGTTGCTAGACGTCTCCCTTATATAGTTTTCAAATCAGGGTTTGCAATCCAAGTTACCTTGGTAACAAAGCATTCAATATTCACCGTTAGATGAAAAACCTGATTTTACCAAGATAATATCTTTCAACTGTTAGATCGAAACTTAGCTTGTCATACACACAAATGAAATGTATTCATTTAGGTTTGAGTAACCGTACCTAAACATGTACACTTAGTTGGTTCACAAATAGTTAACCTATGGTTAGCCATATGAGCACTTTCATATTAACCGTATTCATCTTTCTCATAACTAGTTCAAATGACTCATAAGAACTAGTTCAAGAGTCGTTCAATTGCTTAGATCTTTATACATAGACACAATTGAAACAAAATCAGTTTGATTCACTTGAATCAATTCATGAACAATATAGCCATGGTTTGCAAAGATTGCATTCCTTATTGATTTATTGTTTAAGTTCATGAAACTACCGATTTGAGAAATATAACCAGCTTAGGTACGCGTACGGGTACGTGTACCATAGTAACCGGACTTTGAGTTTGAAAACTCAGCAGAAATTTTCGATTTGAAAACTTTCGTGGGTACGTGTAGGGTACGCATACCTAGGTGTCTGGTTTTCAGTTTTCAAACTTTACAAACTACAACAGAAATTTTCGGTATGAAAACTTTCGCAAGTACGCGTACGGGTACGCGTACCTAACCTGTCTCCTTCACCAATACCGCATGCACACATATGCACGCACTTGGTTTCCGGTACATGGATTTATACACTAATGTGCGAACACACTATATATGCTTATATCCATAGTTGGTTACGTAATCTCAACTCTACATTTCAATCATTGAAATATTCTTCTATAATGTTATAATAGTCGTTAGACATAAACAATCGACTATCGTCATCAAAGCTATTTTCAAGATTGAAACGTCATCATGACTTTCGTCACGGGTAAAGATGAAAATGGTTAAAGTAAAAGCTTACCAACACATATTTCGAGAAGAAAATAGGCGAGTAAACTCAGCTCGAAATAGCAAATGTGTATGTATGAAAACTATTATACTTATGCGACTTTTGTCTCAAGAGTAGGAGATAGAGTAGATAGACTTTTGAGTGACAGATGAGTTCAAGTCTCCACATACCTTTTGGTCGGATGAAGTTCCACTGGTTCCTTGAGTAGTTCTTCGTCTTCGTAAGATAATCGCCATGGAGTCTGAAGCTGAACTATTCCTAACTATCCTAGACCGAGACTTAGTCATAAGTATACTAGAAATCAAGACATATAGTTTTGATCACTAACATTGACAAACATGCTTGAGATAGCAACGCATGCGAGTTCGACTGAGCAATGCTCTAACAGCTATCTCCCACACCTCGTGAAAAACTAGTTCCAAACCCCAAAGGGGAATTGGAAGAACAAGCTCCAGCATCATAGGGTGCTTAATTTTAAACACCAAATTCTCGATAAGCTCGAGATGACTCAGAGCCTCCAGATGGCTAAGATGAATTGACAATATTTAGAAATACAGGTGTTGTTTTTGGTTTTTAGTTCAGGGTCGAAATTGTAAACCTTGCGTTTAGTATGCCGTCACTCTGCAAAGAAACCGAGCCATGTAAAAGTGATGAGTGTTCAACCTCTTCACTGGCGCATTTATTGAGCAACTCAATATTTTCTTATGAAATTTACCCAGAATGGTGCATGTAGCAACAATCCCAGATATTCTGTAAATTTTGGCACATTGCCTGTATTATTCAGTTAATATAAGTTTCTTTGAATGCTTTTTGTTCTATGTTCCCCGGCTGAACCCTTAATATTGATATGGCAAGACAATTTGTGCTCACTCGCAGCAGTGTAGCATGAATTTCCAAGTGTCCAGGTTAAGGTCCTTGCATACAAGTACTCAATCGGAAAGCATACTGCTCTCTGGCAATAAACTTAAAGAACTCTGTGAATTCAATCAATTTTGTGATAATTCACAAGATTCAGATATTATCCTAACTAATTTGAAAAATTAGGGTTTTGCGCCCTGCGCAATGTATTAGACCTCGCCTGTCGAAATTAAGCCTAGGCGAACTAGGAAATTAATACGCCATGGATTAGTAGGTGCAAAATCCTACCCAAAATCAGAAAACAAGGAATAAAAGGAGTCGCGGAATAGGAGCAGCAACAAAGGGAGGTGTGGCTATCCCATAGTCCAGCCGGCGCCACTTTCAAGTGGCCACACCCCATGCTGCTCGAACCGGCCCCTATTTCCTGTCGACCAATCAGGTCGCCTTAAACCCGCCACACACACATGAGTTGTGGCTGAGCCCATACTTTCCGACCCTATTTCCCATCGACCAATCAGGTCGTTTTAAATCCGCCACACGCACACCAGAAGTGTGGCCACGCCCATGCTTGGACGGCCACTCTTTTTTCGACCAATCAGGTCGCTCTAAACCTGCCACAGTATCAAAAAAGGCAAAGTTGCGCCAGAAGCTCACATTGCTAAATTGGATTTCCAAAAGCCGCGCCAACACGCTAATTGGCATGCCAAACGTGCAGGCCAAACGTGTCATTCCGCTCCGGTATGCTAGTGACATGCCGAACATGCCATGCCGCGCCAATACGCTAATTGGCATGCCAAACATGCCAAACGTGCCATTTTGCCGCAGTAGCATGCCGAACATTCCAAACATGCCAAAAGTGCCACTTTGCCGCAGTAGCATGCCAATCGTGTCAACATGCCATAAATAGCGCGCCAACGTTCTAACCCACTTCTTGTTCGTGGCCAAACGCCATAATATGTTCCAATTAGGGTATTCCAAACACGGCTCTGCATTAGTGGCATTAGTCGAAACCCTAATTTCCAGTCGTGACCCAATTACGCCACTTTGGCCCTACAACATGCCACGAGCCATGTGGGACCTAAATCCTAAAAATGACGCCATTCTATAATCACATGTGGCCATCCTTGCGCCTGTGGTTATTCCCATATTATGGCCTGCCATAATTCCTTTAATGTGGACATGGCACCGATTGCATAAAGCACCACCGTGCCGCGGCCATGCCGTACGCGCTAATTAGGGTTTTGATATGCCAAACCCTAATTTAGCTAAAGTTTCCACGCCAACTAATTCAAGTAATTCTCCTAAGGCCTTAAGTTTGATATATCAACGGGGCCAATATTGCTAGAGCCATATTTGGGTCTAACACCAATATGCCAAAATAGCTGCCATGGCTACGCCAGGCGCCATTATGCCACTGGCATGTCGCTATATGCCACCACACCATTGACATGTGCCAATGACGCCATTGTGCTACCACCAGGCGCTAATATAATGTGGCCATAATCAATGGCCACCCTTTCTCATGAGTTACGATCTCAGCCGTCCAAATTCGCCACAGAATTGACAGGCTTGTGGCAAGTTTTGGGCGATCAACTAAGACAAGCAAAATAACATCACGTGCTATTCTCTTGTGGAAAGTCTCCTGATTTTGACTTGCCACACATAGCAGCCTGCTACATGTTTTCCATGAAAACATTCGAGACATCAAACATGTCACAAACTGGGGGATGCTCATCAGGGTATTGGTCTTGCGGTTTACAGCGTGCGGCATGCAACACGCCCGTTATAAGAAAGTGTCAGAAAGCAGGGCAGTTAGTGGCGGCAAGAAGTAGTGGGTGTAAACGAACCAGTTACTTCCATAGTGGGAACATAGTTTCTGACAGTTACACATAACCCCACTTCTCCATCACTCAATCACTCCCACTTTCTACGAGATCAGGGTGCGTTCAATATGACTTGTATAAATAGGTTTTACCTACTTTCGACCAGACAACAAGTTTTGGTGAGAACAACAACACAGTATCCAGAAAAATACCAAAGAACTGATAGCTTTCATTCCGCAAGCCAGTTCCAAATTCTGATAAAAGTCATAAAATAGCCACACCTTCAGGATTAACCATTCTGGTCTCAACACCTTCTTCGCTTCCCTCTCTAAGACCAACCCTTATCCTTCACTTTGTGACCGAAGCAAGACTGGAACAACCATTTCTTGGTTTAGGCCAGGATTGTACAGATTGATCTCTCGAATCTAAAGCACTCCCGTGCAGTGCATTTATTTTAGGTTTAGATTTGTTTCTCATCCACACACCCAAATTTATCAAAACCAGCGGAAACAGTTTTTACCCACAAACAACAGGAAAGGAAATGACAGCTACTGCAAAATAAGATAAAACATCACCAACTAAACCAGGGATATTAGGTTCACGACCTCTGGAGATGGACGTCTGAATCATCTTTTTCAAAACAACTTCATTCTTTGGACCAGTATGGTTCAGAGTATTATAAAATTTTTGACACAACCAATGATCATCGTTAGAGACCGAAAATGATATGGACCTATTAAGATTATAATTACGATGATATAGAGCAATTTCTTTTTAAAAAAATATGAACTCACAAAAGCGAGGAGACTTATTGAAATATGTTCCCAACGTTGGCTCGTTCGGATTTGGTTCTCGATTGAACTCCCAATTGCCAGAAAATATAAGTAGAAATAACTCATTACCACTGCTAAAATCAGAAGCATAGCCTGGCTCATTAACATCAAAAAACTCAATCCTAAGTGAAACATCAACATTTTTACTATGGATAAACTTCATGCAAGATGTACTGTTGCAATTAGGAGCAGGAATAAAGTCATATCGATGAAAAAGCATTAAAGATGTGATCTTATCATGATCATCTCTTATAGATTCATTGTGGATAACAACTTTGTACATTGATACATAGAATTTATTGCACATTTTCCCAGTAAAGCAATCCATCATGAGAAGATAGTCTTGAATTAATGGATGAAGTGAAAAAGTTATATGATATAGATGAGAATCTTAGATCAACAATTCTCCAGGAATATAACTGGTATTGTCAACAAATCTCTTCACAGGAGGAACTTGACGTCTAATTTTGATATCACCAGATCGAAGAAATGGGTATTTTGAATACAAACCATGAACTTGTATAAACGTAGTCTCCGCCATTTGAAAAAATTAAAAAAAAGAGAGAGAAAGCAAACTTTTAAAAAAGAACGAAGAAAAACAAAATCTTGAACTGCGGAGGAAGCTTAAAACTTTCATAACTCTCGAAGAAAGAAGAAAAAGAGATTGTGAATATCTGAAATCCTTATAAACAAGGAAAAAAAAGTGAACAGACTTGTCCGACTAAGCCATTCCATGATCTATGCAACTTAACTCTATAACTTAATGACAATTGTTATGATAACCGGTAAACACACATAAAATGCACGATGTATTAAAAAACTATAAACTTTTAGATTTCGAAAGAGCGGTGAAGAAAACCGACCAAAAACTCTTCGATTTCCAAGAAGGGTGAAGAATACAACCTATGTGAAAACTGTGCTAATAATTAATGACGATATCTTTATTTTCTCTCTTAACATTAGCAGCTAATATTCCTACAAAGAATATTATTCATTGTTAAAACTCTATAAGTGTCTCATTATCAGAAAAGGTGGAGAAGATATCACTTAAATCACTAGCTGACAATCCAATATCTTCATTAAAAGATACTTCTCTTTTTATGGTAGAAAGAAAGGAATACTCAATTAGAGATATCCTCGGTCAGAGCAAAAACCTAAGATTCAATACCTAGGTCATATCATTTATATATTTTAAATTATAATATTATGTAAATGAGTTGTTAAATCATATCTTTGATCCAAATCGACAAAGCATATGTTTAGATGAACTGATAAAGTCTATAAAATACAAAAAAAAAACCAATGTTTAAATAAAATACAATCTACTACATTTTAAATAAATTGGGGGAAAATATGTAACTGGAAAAATATAACATATACCAGCAACTGACTGCTGGAAGGTCATTCAGCTCAGAGCGAATAAATAGATCAGATCGCGTCAAGGATAATAAGTTCTCTGCTCGAGTATGAACTGAAGATGATGAGTCAACAAAGAATGTGGACGAAACAACTAATATCGTGACACGTGCAAGGCATGAGTTCTTGAGTAGGAAGCGAAGACAAGTGCAACACCCCGTATCATGGAGCATGCTCAAAGGTGCATCATGACCTGAGATGAAGCTTCATCTCAAGTTTCGTTGCGTGTTAAGAGGAACATTTACCTAGAGCCAATATGGACCCAAGTAAGGCGCATTGCGAAGATATGTTGTCCAAGGGTCAATATCACACCAAAAGGGTGCAAGTTGTAAGCTATATGGCCAAGAGCCAATCTCGCATCAATAGTGTGTCCGGACAGTTGGGTGGATGGCCTTGAACAAAGTAGCACCACAATGGTGCAACAAGCCAGAGAAGGTTGTCCTTGGTAATATACAACCATCATGATTGGACATTGGAGTGGCCTATGGGACAAATCCGTAAGTACACCCATGATGTCCCTTCACTGGACCTGGCTTAGGAAATGTTCAGATATCATGGCCGGACATTGAAATTGGCCTGTGGGCCAGAACTGAATGTACAACCATTATGGCCAGTTATTCAGGGAGCATGGCAATGACCATGAATAGTGAAACAAGCACCTCAAAACGTGGACTTGGTGGATGTCGTTTTCCTCCACAACTTTAAGTTGTAAAAATGTCTTTAAAACATATATAGGGAAGAGTAGTTGGTTGAAGGTGCATATGCGAACTATACACCAAGTAAGCTTCATAACTTAGCCGGAAGAGCATAAATGATGCTTAGGCCACATTTATAGATGCATAGCCTTTCTAATGAGGAATATGATGTGAGGCATCACTATGCCATGCCACAGACTAATATGCATCACCTTGATGCATTTTGGCGGAACGACCTACACGGATTGGGCCATTACCATTATTGCTTGGTCACGGCCTTGTAAACGTTTAAGTTGTCGTCCTTTCGGGGATGAACTACGGTCAGTACTTGATACCTTTATAGTATGAAAGGGTACGTAGGCAGCCGCAATGAGTTACAGCATTTGCGGTCCCGCATGTTGTCACTGATATCATCTAATTGCGAGATGGTTGTGGCATATTGACCTCTCATATCATCTGGCTCAGTATTGCATGCAGGAGATAATTGTGGCCAAACTAGATGAACCGAGTTGCATTTCATTTCTTGGATGCTCATACTTCCTATCAAGGCTTTCGACATAGGCATGTACCAATAGCGCATTGGGCATGGCCAAGAAGGTAAGTTGCATCAATATGCAACTTAGCGGAGCTTGCATAATCCTAGAAAAGTACAACATGAGCCTGATTTATGCACCCTTGGCACGAGAAAGACAAGTGCATGCTTTCAGCAATGCCTAAGCTAAGCAAAGAGGTGAAATTAGGCCGTTATGGCCTATGCGTAAGTTCAAGGTTATATGCCTACAAAGGAATCGAAAGCCAGTGATGCATGCACTGGCATTAGCCTCTATGGCTATAAACCCTTCGCTAAACAAGGGCTAAGTTGGAACGGTGTGGAAGCTGAGTTAGCAGCATCATGCGTAACGAGCATGCTTGCAAAGGAAAATGAACGTGCAGTTGCCTAGTTTTAAGTCCCGATTAGTAGCATTAGAGTGGTGCATTAGGGAAGTTATGGCATGCGCGCAACCGACGCACTGAGCATAATTTTCCGGTCCGAAACAACAAGGCCAAGACTGTCAGAATCGAGACCTGGAGATCGAGATAATGAAGAACACATGTTGTTAACTTACTAACGAAGTACAAGTCCGAGTGGATTATGGCGTCACCTCCAGGTATACACGAGTGTTCCCCATTAGACATATCTTTAGTGTGATTCGTACACATTGTAAAATAACTTTATACAAGCCCAAGAAAGATCATTTTGTAATCCAAGACATATTATTTAGTCTAATTTGATCAATAAGAATTATCTTTCTCTGTTTATCTCTCATACTTTCCTTTAGAACTCAACCGTGATTACCGACCTAGAGATAACCGGTAATCACCAATTGGACCAAGAACCAAGTAATCTACAGACGAAGTTCGATAATCATATCAAGTCCGGAGATAGATTCATATCAACAACCTTATCATAATCATGTGTAGGTACGTATTTAGAACATTGAGGAGTTACATATGGAAATCATGTTTCGAGCATTATGCTTACATAACATGCTTGGTAATGCAAATCGACGTGCATTTTCCTATAAGGAATGAAGCTTTACGGTCCGGCTAGTGCGTTACGAGTGGCACATCGGTGAGTTTTGTTCTGCGCGGTTTGGCGTTGGAGGCGGAATTCTCCGGTCCATCACAATTTTATAATTTAAAAGTAGGGCATTTTTGGTGAACGATTAGACCCACAGGGATGAGTAGACAAAGAACAACAAAACAGTTCATATAGATATGGAGGTTTAGATTTCACAAGAAATGTAAACGAGCCGTGAAAATAAACTCCTCCAAAATCGTGTTGTCGACACTTAAAAATATTTTTGGACGAGTCCCATGGTATTTAGGTAAGACACATCAATCCCCTTAAAGGATACATCGTTCCCCTTTATGGGCCTACGAGGTTGTTTTGGAGGAGTTTTTTCTCCACGATTTGTCTAGAAACACTAAAAAAATATTAAAAATTAAACTTTTTAAGTCTAGGCGATTTTTGAGGAGTGTTTCCTCGACGATTTTTCTAGAACTACTTGAAAAATATTAAAAGAATATTCTCTTCCATTGATAGTTCCCAAGTCGGATTTGTTGTTGAGATGACAAGTCAGAATACTAGTATCACCAGTCTAGCTAGTTGGGCAGGAGTTAGATTGAGTGGTATTAAAAGGTACAAACTTGGTTACTTGAGATCAAAATTTATAGGGAGGTAGTCAAACAAGATTTTTATGGACTTTCATATATTTTTAATTTGAGTGACTTCGAGAGATTTTCTGAAAATTTAGAGATTTCTAGTGATTCTCTAAGAGTATTTTAGAGAGTCTTTGTGACTTGTAGAGACATTATAGAGATAAAAAAATGAGACTTGTAGAAAGTTTATGTGATTTGTAGAGACAAAATTGTATAATATCCCCTGATTAATTCCAAACATTACGGATTTTTTTATTATTCACGTTACAACAATAATAAAAGTACCATGACTACCTAATAAAATATGTGTCCATTGTCAAAATAAATCTCACTGCTGTTCTATGCCAAATTTTCATTCACCTTATTCCACTCGTCCCACATTTTATTTTCTATGTTATCTCACCACTGATTTTCTATGTGGAGTTTTCCAACAACTTAAAATTGGGAAAAAAAATCATAACTTCTAAAATATATACTTTAAAATCGATATATATATCACAAAGACTCACATAGCCGAATTTAAAATATATATTCTCTAGGTGGCCCTTAAGTGTATTACTGCACAAGGAGAGAGAAAAATGGTTCACTCCCAAAACAAAAAAATCTCCACATTTCCAAGTCTACCGAAATATCACCTCTTGAAGAGAGATTTCTACCATGACTATTTTCAAGAAAAAGTCTTTCCAAATCTCTCAAAACAACAAATCAATGACTTTCAATTCTCATTCGAATAACGGGAATGTTGGAGTGACTCTTATGAAATCCTAATCCAATAACATGGAGTTTCAGAGAATTTAAATGGCTCGAAAAAAGTCTCTAACCAATAATAAGAGGCATTAAGAGACTCTCCAAAAGTCTTTATGGACTAACAGTAGATTTGCGAGTTCCCCAGAAGTCATTCAAAATCTCATTTGACTACCTTGTTAAGTCACGACCAATTTGAAAAATGAATAAAAGGACATATATTTAGAAATGTTTCGATAAAATCTTCACTTGCTTATACTTCATTTTTTCCATTGCCCTAATATAGGTAGAGTTGAAAACAATCTCACATAATTTAACAAACTCCCAGTGTAATTCTCCATATGTAGACCCAAATGGCTAGTTTAGTTCCATATTTGAATCTAAGAAAATACATGAGAAGTCCAAAGATTAATTCCATATTTGAATCTAAGAAAATATATGAGAAGTCCAAAGATTAATTCCATATTTGAGTCGAAAGAAACTCGAAAATATGATATTTTTGTTAGAGAAGAGAAAAAATTCACCGGAAAAAACAAAAAAAAGACAAAAAAAAAAAAAATTAAAAGGGTGAAGGTCAACACATATCTGACCTCTACGCCAACCGACTGAAACAGACGACGACATCTCTCCTCCTCTTCTCCGAGGATCGGGTGTGAATGTGTCAACTCACCTAGTTGTTTTCAAATGGTCGATTAATGGATTATGGCTAGGGTTGAGGAATCTCTAAATACTTCATATCTACACTACCTGTGTTCTTGTATCTGATGTATCTTCCACCATATGTTGAATTGAGGGACCCTAATCAGTTGCAATACTCATAGGGAAACTCGAAAGAAGATTTCTCTTTCAAGACCAGTTAGTGGCAGATTTTCTGGGTTTTTTATTCCTCTCCTCACCTACCATAATCGCCAATGAATCAACAGCCACCTCCTCCCGTCTCCAATCAGGGCTCGCACTCACATGCAGCTCAACTACCTGATACATTACTTCACGCAGTTAGCTCTGAAAAGCACCATAGATTCCCGCAATACTCCCCATGCGTGTCTCACTTCAAAGAATCACTCTCTTTTAAAGAGAAATAAAAGAAGAATAACAGAAGCCTTTCTGAGGATTCAAAGCAAAGCTTCTTCTCCTTTACTGCATCTTCTTCTTCTCCTTTCTGAGGATTCAAAGCAAAGCTTCTTCTCCTTTCTGAGGATTCAAGGCGGAATTCTCCGGTCCATCACAATTTTATAATTTAAAAGTAGGGCATTTTTGGTGAACGAGGAATAAGTTAGACCCACAGGGATGAGTATACAAAGAACAACAAAACAGTTCATATAGATATGGAGGTTTAGATTTCACAAGAAATGTAAACGAGCCGTGAAAATAAACTCCTCCAAAATCGTGTTGTCGACACTTAAAAATATTTTTGTACGAGTCCCATGGTATTTAGGTAAGACACATCAATCCCCTTAAAGGATACATCGTTCCCCTTTATGGGCCTACGAGGTTGTTTTGGAGGAGTTTTTTCTCCACGATTTGTCTAGAAACACTAAAAAAATATTAAAAATTAAACTTTTTAAGTCTAGGCGATTTTTGAGGAGTGTTTCCTCGACGATTTTTCTAGAACTACTTGAAAAATATTAAAAGAATATTCTCTTCCATTGATAGTTCCCAAGTCGGATTTGTTGTTGAGATGACAAGTCAGAATACTAGTATCACCAGTCTAGCTAGTTGGGCAGGAGTTAGATTGAGTGGTATTAAAAGGTACAAACTTGGTTACTTGAGATCAAAATTTATAGGGAGGTAGTCAAACAAGATTTTATGGACTTTCATATATTTTTAATTTGAGTGACTTCGAGAGATTTTCTGAAAATTTAGAGATTTCTAGTGATTCTCTAAGAGTATTTTAGAGAGTCTTTGTGACTTGTAGAGACATTATAGAGATAAAAAAATGAGACTTGTAGAAAGTTTATGTGATTTGTAGAGACAAAATTGTATAATATCCCCTGATTAATTCCAAACATTACGGATTTTTTTATTATTCACGTTACACAGCAATAATAAAAGTACCATGACTACCTAATAAAATATGTGTCCATTGTCAAAATAAATCTCACTGCTGTTCTATGCCAAATTTTCATTCACCTTATTCCACTCGTCCCACATTTTATTTTCTATGTTATCTCACCACTGATTTTCTATGTGGAGTTTTCCAACAACTTAAAATTGGGAAAAAAAATCATAACTTCTAAAATATATACTTTAAAATCGATATATATATCACAAAGACTCACATAGCCGAATTTAAAATATATATTCTCTAAGTGGCCCTTAAGTGTATTACTGCACAAGGAGAGAGAAAAATGGTTCACTCCCAAAACAAAAAAATCTCCACATTTCCAAGTCTACCGAAATATCACCTCTTGAAGAGAGATTTCTACCATGACTATTTTCAAGAAAAAGTCTTTCCAAATCTCTCAAAACAACAAATCAATGACTTTCAATTCTCATTCGAATAACGGGAATGTTAGAGTGACTCTTATGAAATCCTAATCCAATAACATGGAGTTTCAGAGAATTTAAATGGCTCGAAAAAAGTCTCTAACCAATAATAAGAGGCATTAAGAGACTCTCCAAAAGTCTTTATGGACTAACAGTAGATTTGCGAGTTCCCCAGAAGTCATTCAAAATCTCATTTGACTACCTTGTTAAGTCACGACCAATTTGAAAAATGAATAAAAGGACATATATTTAGAAATGTTTCGATAAAATCTTCACTTGCTTATACTTCATTTTTTCCATTGCCCTAATATAGGTAGAGCTGAAAACAATTTCACATAATTTAACAAACTCCCAGTGTAATTCTCCATATGTAGACCCAAATGGCTAGTTTAGTTCCATATTTGAATCTAAGAAAATACATGAGAAGTCCAAAGATTAATTCCATATTTGAATCTAAGAAAATATATGAGAAGTCCAAAGATTAATTCCATATTTGAGTCGAAAGAAACTCGAAAATATGATATTTTTGTTAGAGAAGAGAAAAAATTCACCGGAAAAAACAACAAAAAAGACAAAAAAAAAAAATTAAAAGGGTGAAGGTCAACACATATCTGACCTCTACGCCAACCGACTGAAACAGACGACGACATCTCTCCTCTCTCTTCTCCGAGGATCGGGTGTGAATGTGTCAACTCACCTAGTTGTTTTCAAATGGTCGATTAATGGATTATGGCTAGGGTTGAGGAATCTCTAAATACTTCATATCTACACTACCTGTGTTCTTGTATCTGATGTATCTTCCACCATATGTTGAATTGATGGACCCTAATCAGTTGCAATACTCATAGGGAAACTCGAAAGAAGATTTCTCTTTCAAGACCAGTTAGTGGCAGATTTTCTGGGTTTTTTATTCCTCTCCTCACCTACCATAATCTCCAATGAATCAACAGCCACCTCCTGCCGTCTCCAATCAGGGCTCGCACTCACATGCAGCTCAACTACCTGATACATTACTTCACGCAGTTAGCTCTGAAAAGCACCATAGATTCCCGCAATACTCCCCATGCGTGTCTCACTTCAAAGAATCACTCTCTTTTAAAGAGAAATAAAAGAAGAATAACAGAAGCCTTTCTGAGGATTCAAAGCAAAGCTTCTTCTCCTTTACTGCATCTTCTACCTCGAGTAATACTGAAAAGCTCTCCAACAAAGACAAAGAAACAAACCTCAACTTTTCATACAAAATCCCCTTAAACCATCAGTTTAGAAAAGATACCAATAAAAAAAAGCATCAAACCCATCAATTAGATTCGGAAACAAAGCCAACTTTACCTAAAAAGTTGAAAAACATCAGTATTCTTATCTTGCAGTTAACTGATAAAATGCAGAACCTGATGCAGACTCATAACGAACATAGTTTGGCGCTAAAAGTGGTTGGAGGGTTTCAAGATTTTTCTCAAATCAAAAGATCTTTTGGTAACAGGATATTCCCCATTCAGATTCATCTAATGGAAACTAACGCTACTTTCCAGGTAATTCAACTGTCCCTCAAGCACAAATCTGATAAAGAATTCATTCTGGCCAACCAACCTTGGATTGCAGGTCCGCATGTTATTCTCTGTGAGGATTGGAATTTCTTTGTTCAACACCCACTTAATTGTTTTAAGTTTTCTCCGTTCTGGTTGCAAGTGCTTAACCTACCTAGACTTTTTCTGGATGAAGAGGCAATTAGGATATCATAGAACGTTCAGGCACATGAACTGTTGTACAAACTGACCTAGAAAACTCACCACCTAGATTCTTAGTAATGATGGACCTAAATAAACCGTTCATGCCAGGATTGATGCTAAGTTTAGGAAATGGAACTTGGGTTCAGTTTACCTATGAAGGAATCCCGATGTTATGTTTTGTCTATGGTTTCCCGGGACATGTTTTCCGAGAGTGCCATAACTCCAATGGTTTGAACCAAGTTTTGCAACAGAGAAAATTCACAGACTTTCCCTATTCAAGGCTTAATGCAAAAATGAAGGAAACAAATTCAAGAGGCACACGAGTCAACTGCATGCAGGATTTTCGTTCTTCTCAGACCCTTTTAGGAGAATCTTCTGCATCTAGAGTAGATATGATGAAGGATCTCATCTCCCATATCCACCATGATGCTACAAAGGTGCAGAAAGATTTCTCTGAGTCAGGCCAAGAAGCTCAGAAGGGAGTATCTAATGAACCGGAGAAGACTGAGTCGACAAATCCTAACAACACGGCTTCATTCCCAGCTCAGTTATCAGAGGAAATGATTCGACGAGGACTTGCATGGAGCACGGTAAACCAGCAAAAGAAGACCGACAAAACTACTGCAACAAGCAAAACATCTCAGCCGCCACAAAACAGGAATAAAGAGTGTGCCAATGCAGTTTCTGCGGATAAAGAGTCTGAGAAGATAAAGAATGTCAGAACAAGTACCAAGGATAAGAGCCAGTTGCATGCCACGTCAACACTGCCTGACAGGTCATCCACACATGCCACGTCAGGCCTACATGACACGCCATCGGTGAATTCTACACAATTGTTTGGCCAGCCAGCTCAGTATAACAAGTCATCCAACCCGGATGAGTTGGATATCCGTGCCAAGTCATCAGTATATCCCATGGGGGAAATACCGTCCATGCTAGCTCTGCCTGTCCAACGGACCAATGGATCCAGCTCTAAAGGTGGAACTACCCAAAACCATCCTCAGGGCACAACAAGTTCAGAGCCCATTAGCAAAGGTAAAGGAAAAGTAGACTCAGAAGATATGGAGCCCAATGAATCTGCATCATTGGATCAGTTAGTGCAGCCGGTTCAGGACCCGAATCCACAACCAAAATCCAAACCCGGTATCAGTCGTATGTTAACTTTCTTTACCCCTGAATATACTAAAGTTCTGCTGAATGAGGTGCAAAATAGGGGCATGCATGTAAACTTGCTAGTTCACATGGAGAAAAGCAAACCGGAGGTAACAGTTACAACCACCGCTGCACCAGTCTTGAGAACTTACAAGAGAAGAAAAATTCGAACTCCGACAAGACTACCAGAACATTTGATGCTCCCTAACACTCCAGAATTTGCAGCTCAACCACCGCCACCCAAAATCCGCAAATTTTCCTCTATAGCACAGCTGGAACAGCACCAGAATGCTACATCTAGAACCCCAACTTTTGAAATCCCGACTGTGAGACATCGAAAGCCAAGGAGTGCAAGAAACATTTTTCAACAAGCAAGAAATGTCAAGGCCACTAATCAAAACATTCATGTAGAGGAAACCAAGGTGGTGGAGAGGAAGGGAGGGCATAACACTAATCTACTGCAACTTCATCCTCGGCCAATCCAGCTTGGAGAATGTCCTTTGAGGCAAGGACTATCGCTGAAGCGGCAGAAAAAATTGCGCGTGGTGTTGGCTTGAACCAACACACGCAGAAGCCATGAGTTACTTAGCTTGAAACTGTCAAGGCATCCACAACGTCTTGACAGTTTCTAAATTACGTGGTTACACACGTAAATTTAGACCTTCTCTATTGTTTTTGTCTGAAACTTTAGCGACTGTGTCGCACATGACTTTTTGAGTACTTCTTTAGGTTTTTTTGGTTCTTTTGCTATCCCTTGTGAGGGACATAAAGGTGGCCTCTACTTGATGTGGAATCCCACCTTTATGTCTCAGTTCTAGTAGCTAATCGAATGTTATTCATGCCTACATCACCCCAACTCAACCTCAGCTCACACCTCCTTGGATGTTTACTGGAGTATATGGGCCTCCACAACCTGCACCAAGACATGTTTTTTGGAAAAGATTTGATGACCTGATCTCGCCACCAACCATTCCTTGGATCCTTATGGGAGACTTCAAAGAAATTATTGACCAACTAGAAAAGAAATGAGGCAGACCTGTCACCAATGGACAGGTTAGATTTTTCAATAATTTCATAAACTCTCATGGCCTTATTGATTTGGGATTTTAGGGAGACGCTTTCACTTGGACAAACAATCAAATGGATGGTAACTTCATCATGGAAAGGCTTGACAGAGGCCTTGCAACACAACTTTGGCTAGATAATCACCCTCAATCACTTCTCAGACATCTCCCAAGAATTGGATCCGACCATGCTCCACTTCTGCTCAATGAAAAAGCAATTGCAAAAAATTACACAAAACATTTCCGAGTTGAACACTTGTGGTTTCTTCATCCACAAATGAAAGACGTGGTGCTTACAACCTGGCAACAACATTTTTCTCAAGAGGAGGCAGCCTCTGCAGAACAGAAGCTTCTTACAAGAATGTAAGAAACTGCATTGGCTTTGCAAAAATGGCACAAACAAACTTTTGGGCATCTTCCAGATCTCCTAAAAGAAGCGGAATTTCAAATACAACTGGCTCAGTCCAAATGTGCAATAGCAACAGGCACGGAACTACTTTTTTTGCTGCAACAGGAAAGAGAAACTAGGAATTCGCACCTCATGCTACTGCACTGCCATGACCAATACTGGAAACAAATAGCTAGAATTGATTGGCTGAACAATGGCGACCTCAACACCAGATTTTTCCATACCAAAGCCACAATCAACAACAGAATCAACCACATTCACCACCTACAGGATGCAAACCAAAGATGGGTGTACAACCAAAGACAAATAGTTATACTAATGATACAACACTACAAACAGCAATACGTGGCTGCACCAGCTACGATCGACTTGGAACTGTTCGCCAAGGTTACACCGAGAATCTCACAATTTCACTGCAACCAGTTAATAAAGCCACCAACCTTTGAGGAAATTCACAAAGCATTGCAAAGTATTGGTTCTAAGAAAGCTCCAGGGCCAGATGGTTTTACAAGTAAGTTTTTCAAGACATTTTGGGATACAACTCAACCTCAAATTTGTGACCTTGTAACCAATTTTTTTGAAAATGTGGAACTTGAAAACCCGTTCAACCACACAAATATTACCCTCATACCAAAATCAGATAACCCAATTTCGGTTAATGATTATAGGCCCATTGGCTTGTGCAACGTGGTCTATAAGATCATTTCCAAGCTGCTGGTAGATAGGTTGAGACCAATTCTACAATTCCTTGTCAGTCCGTACCAGAGTGCTTTCGTGCTTAATCGAGCAATTCATGATAACATAGTGATAGCCACTGAGATTTTCCACCACATCCGATCTACACCTCCTACAAAAAACCCAAAAATTGCCATGAAACAAGACATCAGGAAAGCCCATGACAGCCTAGATTGGGGTTTTATTAAGCAAACACTAAACTCACTAGGTTTTCCAGCCAAGTTTGTGGAATACATCATGTTGTGTATAAATTCAGTGACGTATGCTATCAACATCAATGGTAATCCACAGGGACACATTAACCCAACAAGGGGACTCAGACAGGGTAACCCACTGTCACCGTACATCTTCATCTTGTGCGCTGAGATCCTATCCACCAATTTGGCCATTCTGGAAAATGAGGGCAAGCTAAAAGGGTTATGTATTTCGTCCAACAACACGCTAATTCTTCATTTGATGTATGCATATGACTTGCTTATTTCTTGTTCAGCGAATCAGGAAACATGCGACAACTTGAACAAAGTGCTACACAGCTACTCAGCCTCAGCAGGACAGGCAATAAACTTACAGAAATCGGTCATCATACACCATCCAAACACCACTCCAAATGTTCAACATTGGCTGAATCAGATGTTCAACATTCCAACAACGGCAAATCCTCCTAAATACTTGGGAGTGGATTTTAAGATTGGACGAAACTCGTCACCAATTTTTGCTCAACTGCTTCAAAGATTGGAAAGGAAAGCGAAAGGGTGGATGGAAAAATGTCTTAACCGGGCGGGAAGATTGTTACTCATAAACTCAAGCCTAATTCCTACAGCAAATCACATTATGCAAACGCAGTTGCTGCCGGCCCATGTTCACCAAAAAATAGACAAGATTGCAAGGAATTTTTTCGGGGGTCATGATAAGGCGACAAAGAAGTTGCATATGGTAGGAAAACAGAAGCTTCACCTTCCAATAAAACAAGGAGGTTTGAGAATCAGAAATGCCAGGAAACAAAATTTTTCTCTTTTGGGAAAGCGAGTCTGGCAAATTCATGAAAAACCATACATAATCTACAACAAGCTCTATCGAAGCAAATACTTGGGCATGGAATCGATCTTGAGAAGACTGCAACCTCCACAAGAAAATGCTAACCCGACATGGAAAAATATTACAAAAATATCCCATTTTGTGCAGGAAAATGTTGCGGTCCAGATTGGGGATGGAAAGTCTACTACTATTAGAGAAAAGTGGATACCACTGCATGACAGTATACCAAACTTGGGACATATGAGCGACAACCTAGTAAGTTCTTTGATGGTACCACACTCTTTCAATTGGAATACTGAATTGTTGGATAATATTTCCCCCACTAGCATCAGTAGTGCAATACGAGCCATTCATATCCCAAATCCACCTTCTCCCGATAAACCAATTTGGCCTCATGCCAAAAAGGGGCAGTTGATGAGTGCTAAAAAGTGCATATTTCTATATATTTTTCTTGGCATTTAACTCATCTTTTGTGCATTAATTCTACATTTTATCCCATATTCTGTATTTTCATTGTTTTCAAGAATAAATATTTTTATTGATTAATTTTGTATTTTTAGGTACTAAATAAAGCTTGGATGAATTGGTGAGCGAAAAGAGCAAAGAAACGGTCAAGACTCCCGCAGGAAGGCAGCGAAGAATGATGTTTGCAAGAGCCGGATAAACTAGAAGTGGGCTTGAAGAGGAAGAATTATTCTTAAAGAAGATATGGGCTTGGCATACCCAAGGCCCAAAACCCTTACCCAAATCCATTTCCAATATCCATACCCATTTCCATGAGAACCGTCAGATAGGATCCATCACATCATCCTACGGTCGCCTCATCATCGTGCATCAAAGTATGAAGCTCCTGTCTAACATTACAGCACCTAACTCCATCTTGAGCCGTCAGTTTCGTTGTATCAGGCATCCGACGGTCGATACCATCCTCTTCACTTGTAGCCGTTAGATCAATCTATGATTTCCGCATCCCACGGCTCAGCTTTGCGAATCATCGAGACTTGATGCGTCCGCTCAACACCCAAACACCTAACACATATACCCTTCAGCCAAACGCACCTTACCCAAATTCTCATCTTCCTCCTTCGAGCAGTCGAGCTCTTCTCCTGCCAACTCCACCCTCTCCGTCGCCTCAACCACCACCACTCCCCTCCACGAGCCGTCAAATCCCCAAACACTAGAACCCATCACTACCACCTAATCCCCCATCATTCTAGCCTACTATTATATCACTTTCTCCTCTTCACAGTTCCTGAAACCCTAGGAGAGAAAATGATGGAATAGCTCGAGCTAGGGAAATTGTACCAGAAGAGTGAGCAGAAGAGGAAGAGGAAGCGTGGGTCAAGCTAATTGAGTGGATATCAGAAGTAGTTGGTAAGAATTTTTGATTTAATTTGTAAACCCTAATTTTAGAAATTAGGTATTTTGGGGGAATTGAAATTGGGTATAAATAGAAGGCTTGGGTGTTGTAGAAGGTATGCCTGGATTAGCCAGAGCACCACCAAGAGGACTGGACTAGCCAGTTCCTCAATTATCCATGTTCTGTGAATTTCAATTATAGTTCTTAATTCAGTTAATTTCAATTTCAAATTTTAATTATGTTCAGCATGTTCTAATTTGGTTTGCTGGGGTGGAGATGAAACCCTTAATCTTCTGCTAATTTGATTCATGTTCATGGAAGTGTTCTTGTTGTGCTTAATTGCTTAAGGGTAGATTTAATCTTTGTACTACAACATATTACTTTCACCTTGTTTGTTATATGCAACCTAGGTAGTTGGAATACTTCTATGTTGTTGTGCTGCAATTCAAGCTTAAATGAATAGATTTATTATTTGATTAGTTGTGCTTTAATCAGACAATTAATGCTTAGGATAAACACTTCAATTGTGATTGTTTATCCATCTTCAGATCACCCTGTATAAATGGCAGACTTGTATCTTGTCCAACATCCATTACAAGGGACAAGAACATCACCGTAACTGAATTACTTAGCTAAGATTAGGTGGTGGATTCAAAAACCCTAGTAGTGTTCCCACAACTGTTTACTTTCATCTTCTTTTATTCACTACACTAGTTCACTGCCTTTGGCTCAATGCCATTGTTTCACAGTTATTCCTTGGTTCACTATCTCACTGCCACTTAGTTACTTGTTTAGATAACTTTAGCTTAGGAAGATTTCAACACACACCCTAGTCCCTGTGGAATGACCCGTATTTGCACACACATACTAGAATCGACACCGTGCACTTGCGGTATAACCGCAGGCCTTGCCATCTTTATCTTTGCTCTTCATTTTATACACCAATCTGGGCCTGCCAAGTTTTTGGCGCCGCTGCCGGGGACTTGGCTGCTGTTTTGTTGAAGTTTTTCTTGTATCTTAGTTTGCTGTTTTTGCATAACTTGCTGTGCATCTTACTGTTTTGCATTGCATCTTAGGTTAACTGCATCTTAGTGTAACTTGCATTAGCATCTTGCATATTGCATATTAGTTTGCATCTTAGTTTGCATATCACTGCTGTATTGATCCCTCATTGCTTCTTTTTCAAGAGAAACTTACTTCTCTTTTTGAGCCAACAGGTGTTGCTGCTGCTTCCTGTTGCTGCTGCTGCTGAGCTTGCCACTTGCTGGTGCTTTTGTGCTGCTGTGGTGCTCCTGTTGGTGCCAGGCCAAGACTCCTGTGAGCTGCTGGGCTTGTTACTGTGCTGCTAAGGCTGAAACTTGCTGAACCAAAGCTGCAGCTAGAAAGAACCCAAGCCCTGAACTGGTGAAGCTGCTGAGCCTTGATTGCTGCTGGTCTGCTCCTGCTGCTGAGCCTTGATTGCTGCTGTTGGTGCCAGAACTGCTGCCTGAAGCCTTCTCCAAGCTGCCTGGTGCTGTTGGGTTGACCCAACTGGGCTTCTGTTGTAAAGCCAAAGGAAAGCCAAAGCCCAACTGGGCCTCTCCAACAAAAGTTTAGGAAGATCCAAAGCGCAACTAGGCTTTTGCAACCAAACTGAACAGCTGGGCTGTGCTTCAAAGGTAAGCCTAAACCCATTAAGAGAACCCAACCTGTGGGCTTCCATTTTTAATTTGTGGGCTTGTAATAATTTTTTCCATTTTTTTGTTGGGCTTGTAATTTAAGTTAACTTTTGGGTTTGCATTTGAGCTTAACTGTGGATTGTCCCTATCAAAATTTTGGGTTTCAAAAACCCAACAAACAACCTAAACAAGTTTAACTGAACCTGCCAAGACAAAAATGGGCCAAAACTAAATTTCAAAAACAAGGCTGTGCTTAGTTTTAAAAACAAATTTTGGGCTTCACCAACAGTGGGCCTACAAAATTCAAAGTTTTAAAACAACTCCCAAACCCAGCAGTTAGGGCCTCGATCTTTCGCTAACTGAGATCCCAACAATCAAAAAACTCGCAGCTGGGCCTCGTCTCACTGATTTCAACTCGTTAGTTGGGCTTCGTCCAAACTTCTCAGCTGGGCCGTGCATCCTCCATCAATATGGGCTTTGCCCCTTGCCTTTAAAAACCAAATTTTCATCAACCAAATAGTGGGCTTTGTGTCACACTAGTTTCCTTTTTTTCAAATATGGGCCAACCTCATGCTCTCCATGAATACATGTTTCCCACAATAAAAACTCCATTATCATGTATTGTTTTACCTCAAACCGATAACTTTTTTAAAATAAATGCAAGCATGATACAAATACTTCCAAAATTTCGAGGGTTCGATTCTGAGAACCCCTACACTCATGTAAGAGAGTTTGAACACATTTGTCGGATTATGCAACCTGAACATATGTCCGAAGACTCTCTGAAATTGCGTTTGTTTACTTTTTCTTTAAAGGAAAAGGCCAAAACATGGTTTTACGATTTGAGACCACAATCAATCACCACTTGGGAACAACTCACTAATCAATTTTTCCAAAGATTTTTTCCACATCATAGGACCATCGCTATTCGTCAAAATATCAATTGTTTTGTCCAGTTGGATGAGGAAACTGTTTTTGACTATTTTGAACGTTTTAATGATTTGTTGAGCGAATGTCCACACCATGGATTTGAGAAGTGGAGACTTGTCGCTATCCTCTATGAGGGACTAGACTTTAAATCTCGAGTCATGGTTGAGTGTATGTGTAATGGTGAATTTCTTGATAAAACTGTGGACGATGCATGGAAATTTTTAGCTGAGATTGCGGAGAAAACCCGTCAATGGGAATCCATTAGGGAAACTGAGACACTATCACATGATATAGGTGGTAATGAATTGAACTTTGAAAATAGCATGTCTAGTCCTTCTCATGTGTATGATATTGAATATGAACCTAATCTAGAGGAACATGAGTTGACTAATGACACCACAACTGCTAATAGGGACAAGTATGCATATTACTATGATGATGATAATGATAATGTTATGTTAGAAGAACATGTCTATGCTGAAAATGTTGTGGAACCTTTGGTTTCAAATACAATAGGCTTTTCTGCCCTGACCTTCATGAATGATATTTCTTCCAATATTCCATATGCATGTGATGTTGATACTGATTTTGATATTGTGCAATTATCCTGTGAAGAGCATGACTTAGGTAAATCTTCTGTTGACACTAATGATCCTATGCAGGAAAACATAGTTGATGTGTCTGATTCCATACTTAAGCCACAATATATTGCTTCTGTTGATGATAATTTGAATATATCGGATAACCACGATTCTGAATTAGGACTTGTGCAAATTTTTTGTGATGATGAGCATGTTACACATCTTGAATGTGACTTAGATAATGCTGATGTGACTGATAATACTGATACTCTTGATCTCATGCATGTGAGACACTTAGATGTCACTTTCTTGCCTAAGTCACAATCTGATAGCCTTCCACCCAACCTAGAGTTGGTTTGTACCCATATTGTCAAACCAATTTTTCTGAGAGTCCCTAATCTAGGTTTGGAACTGTGTGCTTCCCAAGTCCTTTTGGACTATTTTGCATCTAAGTATAATATCTTTGAGGAACCACAGTTGGAATTAGCATGTGTACCCGTCCCTAGCAAAGTTCATTTCGAATTAGACCTTGTGCATGATGAACCCCAAAAACTGCGAGATTTTGTATCCAAAATTTTATCTGTTGAAAAATCCAGGTTTGGGGGTAGCTCATTTTGTTTCACAGCTTCACTTGCATGCCTATCATATTATTATTGTGTGAAGCTGTTGAAACCTCTACACTTTGTCTTTTGGGTTGATCCTCAACTCTTTAGATTGTTAGTGTATGGTGAATTTTGTATATAATCCAGTAGATAAAAATTTTAAAAATCCTTTTGTTCCTTTGTGTATTTTGTATATTTTGCTAATCCAATATGATCTCGGCTGACATATGTTGGATTCTTGCCTTGAATAACGGAGTTCTAATCTTGCTTTCGCCGAAATCGGGTATTCTCTTTCCTTTTTCTCTACTCAACATGATCCTCTTCATGTTGTATTATAATTTTGTTCATATTTTGAAACATTGAGGACAATGTTTAGTTTAGGTTTGGGGTGAAAGTATTTGATAATATATATGTAATTGAAAACAAGAACTCCTTTTTTTGAAAAAAATTAAAAATTGAAAAAAAAAAAAAAAAAAAAAAAAAATAAAAAATCATAAAAATGGAGCTCATTTACCTTGAAATGTTGACTCTTGTGCAAATATGTAATTATTAGGAGTCTTAGTCTAGATATTTAGGCACCCTGATTCTAGCACAATTCACATAGTGATAAGAAACTTGCACGCGCACGATCTACCAATACATGTATAGCCTCGACCTTCAAGGTGTTTGATAGGAAGTTAGATTGCCAATCACTTTAGAATACTGAATGAGACTTGACTAGCTTGTTCTTTGGTTGGCTGGGGTAGAAGTTGGAGGATACGTTAAGAAAAGCAACCATAGAATTTGACCGGATGCATTCGATAAGGGCCACCTCTTGCTAAGAGTCATGTAATTATGTTTTTCTTTTTGTTCATGTATCAAAAGTGTCATTATGTTGTAAAGATCAAAGTTATTTCTTCAAAAAAAAAAAAAAAATTCAAATCAATCAAGTATTTATTTATTCCATGTTTTGTCATGTTAAAGACAATAGTTCTCTCTTGTTCCAAAAATAAAAGAGAGTAATCAATGTAAATAAGAGTCATGTAAAGAGTCATCTTTTTGTTGTAAATAGTCTTGTAATAAGCAAGGAGGGTGCAGCCATCGATGTATAACGCGGGTAAACTGAAATATCACCAACTCATTGGGTGAACATTCACAATTCTCGTAAAGCCGAACAGCTAGCTTGGCTTAGAATTCGGTTCTTAGCCTAAAAACTATCTCTTGGTGATTAGTAGTCATAACTTCAGGTCATTCTAGAAACATGTGTAGATACACTTTACACTCTTATCACGTGTCTTTAGTTGTTATCAGTGCTAGGATTGTGCCTTTGATAGCTAGATTGACATCTCCATTTTGCTGTGAGCTTCTACTGTCTTGCACATGTCACATTTCATGGAATCTGAGCTTATATTTTGGCCTAGAACTTTGTAGGTACGTTCTAAGCAAACCTTCACGAGACTTCACTCGTCCACTAGGGACACTTAGTGGTTTAAAAGGCTTAGTGCATACGCTAAATGCATTCGAGAGACCAGCGACAGTGGTATAGGTAGGATTTCCTTAGTTTTGTTTTACTTGAGGACAAGTAAAATTCAGGTTTGGGGGTATTTGATGAGTGCTAAAAAGTGCATATTTCTATATATTTTTCTTGGCATTTAACTCATCTTTTGTGCATTAATTCTACATTTTATCCCATATTCTGTATTTTCATTGTTTTCAAGAATAAATATTTTTATTGATTAATTTTGTATTTTTAGGTACTAAATAAAGCTTGGATGAATTGTTGAGCGAAAAGAGCAAAGAAACGGTCAAGACTCCCGCAGGAAGGCAACGAAGAATGATGTTTGCAAGAGCCGGATAAACTAGAAGTGGGCTTGAAGAGGAAGAATTATTCTTAAAGAAGATATGTGCTTGGCATACCCAAGGCCCAAAACCCTTACCCAAATCCATTTCCAATATCCATACCCATTTCCATGAGAACCGTCATATAGGATCCATCACATCATCCTACGGTCGCCTCATCATCGTGCATCAAAGTCTGAAGCTCCTGTCTAACATTACAGCACCTAACTCCATCTTGAGCCGTCAGTTTCGTTGTATCAGGCATCCGACGGTCGATACCATCCTCTTCACTTGTAGCCGTTAGATCAATCTATGATTTCCGCATCCCACGGCTCAGCTTTGCGAATCATCGAGACTTGATGCATCCGCTCAACACCCAAACATCTAACACATATACCCTTCATCCAAACGCACCTTACCCAAATTCTCATCTTCCTCCTTTGAGCAGTCAAGCTCTGCTCCTGGCAACTCCACCCTCTCTGTCGCCTCAACCACCACCACTCCCCTCCACGAGCTGTCAAATCCCCAAACACTAGAACCCATCACTACCACCTAATCCCCCATCATTCTAGCCTACTATTCTATCACTTTCTCCTCTTCACAGTTCCTGAAACCCTAGGAGAGAAAATGATGGAATAGCTCGAGCTAGGGAAATTGTACCAGAAGAGTGAGCAGAAGAGGAAGAGGAAGCGTGGGTCAAGCTAATTGAGTGGATATCAGAAGTAGTTGGTAAGAATTTTTGATTTAATTTGTAAACCCTAATTTTAGAAATTAGGTATTTTGGGGGAATTGAAATTGGGTATAAATAGAAGGCTTGGGTGTTGTAGAAGGTATGCCTGGATTAGCCAGAGTACCACCAAGAGGACTGGACTAGCCAGTTCCCCAATTATTCATGTTCTGTGAATTTCAATTATAGTTCTTAATTCAGTTAATTTCAATTTCAAATGTTAATTATGTTCAGCATGTTCTAATTTGGTTTGCTGGGGTGGAGATGAAACCCTTAATCTTCTGCTAATTTGATTCATGTTCATGGAAGTGTTCTTGCTGTGCTTAATTGCTTAAGGGTAGATTTAATCTTTGTACTACAACATATTACTTTCACCTTGTTTGTTATATGCAACCTAGGTAGTTGGAATACTTCTATGTTGCTGTGCTGCAATTCAAGCTTAAATGAATAGATTTATTATTTGATTAGTTGTGCTTTAATCAGACAATTAATGCTTAGGATAAACACTTCAATTGTGATTGTTTATCCATCTTCAGATCACCCTGGATAAATGGCAGACTTGTATCTTGTCCAACATCCATTACAAGGGACAAGAACATCACCGTAACTGAATTACTTAGCTAAGATTAGGTGGTGGATTCAAAAACCCTAGTAGTGTTCCCACAACTGTTTACTTTCATCTTCTTTTATTCACTACACTAGTTCACTGCCTTTGGCTCAATGCCATTGTTTCACAGTTATTCCTTGGTTCACTATCTCACTGCCACTTAGTTACTTGTTTAGATAACTTTAGCTTAGGAAGATTTCAACACACACCCTAGTCCCTGTGGAATGACCCGTATTTGCACACACATACTACAATCGACACCGTGCACTTGCGGTATAACCGCAGGCCCTGCCATCTTTTATCTTTGCTCTTCATTTTATACACCAATCTGGGCCTGCCAGCAGTACATGGTTAAAAGCGGTTATGAGAGGCTGCTCAAAATTACAACCGCTACAACCAACCAACCTCCACAGATGAGTGCAACCAACATGGAGAAAAGGTACAACACTCTTTGGAAAGAAGATTGCCCCCAAAAAATCGAACTTTTCCTCTGAAAAGTCAGCCACAATGGTCTACCAACATTTGATGCGCTACATTATAGACACATAACTACCTCCAACATGTGTCCTATCTGCAACCAGCATCCAAAAACGGTGCAACACTGCCTATTTGACTGCCCACGAGCGAAGGAGACTTGGGAAATTATGTGTAGGCACGTAAACAGCTTGGCCATCCAATACAATGTTTACAACAACATTGCACTACCACCTCACCCGTGGCCCACAATCATTGTTCAGCAACAAATTTGCGCTACAAGCCAATCTGGGGACCTAAGGTCAGGTAGAAGAACAACAACACCAACTCTGATACAACAACCTATCAACTTTGAGTCTTTTTTGGAAATGCACACAAGGACAGAGGATTTCACGTTGGCTTGTTATACAATGTGGAATATTTGGTTAGCAAGAAATGCTAAGGTCTACAACAGCCTAGTGCAAACATCGAAACAAATATTTCATATAGCTCTACTACTCAGCCAGGAATACAAAATGGGCAGTCCAACACAATTTTTGCAGCCAACACGCTACACAACAACAACATCGGCATAGGTCGACTACGATTTGGGTTCAATGGAAGGCCCCCCAAAACCAATGGCTAAAAATCAACACTGATGGAGCGTCCAAAATGAACAATCAAGGCGAACCAGAGATGGCTGGAGCGGGTTGGATCTGCAAAAATGAACATGGCAGAGTGATTATGGCTATGGCAACACCGATTGGCAAAACGACAACAATCGTGGCCGAGACATGGGCATTACTCCTAGCTGTGAGGATGGCAGCCCTCAAAGAATGGAACACCATCCAATTCGAAACGGACTCAACGGCGCTGTTAACACTTGTCTCGAAGGACCCCTCTGAGGCACCTTGGATAATACGAACTTTGTTACAAGAAATACAACAACATCTCCGTTTAATACAGCCTTATGTGATAACACACTCGTATAGGGAAGCGAATCAAGCGGCGGATGGACTTGCAGACTTTACAGCGAAAAACAATTACAACACGGGATTGGAATCATCGACAGAACATCAACCCACATATGAGAGCACACTACCCCTGATTTCCTTAATGTAATTGTTATGAATGACTCGGTGGGAACTCGTTACCCAAAAGAAGTTCCAGTTTATTAATAATGAAACTTCTTCTTTTCAAAAAAAATAAAATAATAAATATCTGACCTCTATATATAGCTATGGGACCTTCGCGCTAGCCAACTGCGCCACCGCCCCAATTTGACGATGTCTCATTTCCTACATTTAAGTTCAACTTCTTGGGTTACATAATTTCATTTTGGCGGAGTAAGTTTTCCCCAAAGACCACAATGCTTCGGCTCCGTCGACTCTGCCCAAAGCACTGCCTGCAGCCTCATAAATTCATTTCTGCAAATGTATATAGAAACTCAATGCGCCCTTGCCGACTTAAGAAGTACATTAGGACCGCCATCACAATAAATTTTCTCAAAAATTACCTATCACAACTAATTAAGGTGGAGACCAAATGTCAAGTTGGACGTTGATACTTGTTAGTGGTGGTGATTAACAATGAATGGATGTCCAACTGTAATTGACCAAAAGGTTACTTTGGTCCGAAAATAACTATTTTTATAATAACCATGTAGAATGTTTCAGAAACAAAATTTCTCATAAAATTCTAAACAATCCAGAAACAAATATGATCTTCATTCATACTATTATCTAACAGAAGAAGAAGCTGAAGAATAATTGCATTCAGAGGTAACTTCCCATATTTTAACAAACATTTTTACATTTTGCATTCCTATTTCTTCCATTATCGCTATGTTTTTCTTTTACTACTTTCATTTGCATATAGATCTCTGAATCTGGAACCTGGTGTTAATGTCCTCTTTCATGTAAATGGATGCATCTTAGGGTTCAAATTTCTTTTCCTAGAGACCCATTTCAGGAAATTTATGTCTAACACAGCTAACCATTAGCTGAACTGGTAATAAAGTTTGAATTTTTCATTAGACTAATTCAGATGATAACCTGACCACTAACAACAATACTGGAATTGAAATTCTGAGAATTTGTAACTTCTTTAGTAGTCTACATTGAGAAAAGGGGAAATTTTGATCTTCTTGAGCTATTTTTATTGTTGCGTAACTGAGTAATACTCATTTCAGCAATTGTTATTTCTGAATTTCTGATGAATTCTTATTGCGTTTCTGTCATGATGGTTGGGTGAACTCAATTATCTTGCTGTTTTCATGTTATATAGAATCATAGATAGTTGCAGCTTTCCAAGTTTCTGAGAATTTGCAACTTCTTTAGTAGTCTAGGTTGCGAAAAGTGGAAAGTTGGATTTTCATGAGCTATTTTTATTGTTAGGTCTTTGACTAATGCTCATTTTAGCAATTGTTACTACTGTATTCTGATGAATTCTTATTTTGTTTCTATCATGGTAGGTGTGGGCCGAACTCAATTATCTTGCTGTTTTTCATGTTATTTAATCGCAGATAGTTATGAATTGCCAAGTTTAGTTAGTTATGCTGCACCATGGTCATATACTTTTGTTTGCTTGATTCACATTATTTTCTTTTGCAATCTATCGGTTGATTGTTTGATGCTGGATACTAGTACGATTTTTACATTAACACGAAAGTAATTTAGGCCAATTTTTGCTGAGTCCCTGGAAATATAGTGACATAAAGTGCCCCTTTTTAACAAGTTTTAGAAATTTAGAAATGGATGATTAAATGTTAATTTTCTTTTCCATTCTTGAGTTCAACAAGCTTATTCACAATTGTACGCTAACTTCAAATAGTATGTTCATTTATGGATAACTAATATTTCCTATACTCTCATCCTTGTACATTCCACCCCATTCTATGACATGAACATGAGTTATTCAGTTTATTATTGTTACTAATGCGTATAACTTAGGAGTAAGACTTAAGCACCAGCAACTAGTATTCTATTTAAGTTCAGATACATTAATGACAGTATAAGTTGAATAACATACAGTTCCGTATTGTATGTTTTTCAGGTACTTTTTAACTGAGTCTCCCCTGCTTGTAACACATCTAATGGCTCATGATGATTCAACAAATACAGTGTCCACTGCTTTGTTAGAACCTTCTTCCCAACCAAATAAAGTAGGTTCGGTCAAGAGAAGGATACGGCGGTGCGCAAGTGCCCCTATTGACTTCATTCCTCAAGAAAAGGATGATTGCGCAGTTCCTCGTAACCAATATATTTTCTTTAATGTACACCCTAGTTTTAGACAGGTATCATTGATTCTTGCTCTGTATCTTGGCGTAGGAGCCATTTGCTTCTGCCTAGTCAAAGATCAAATCAAAGGTCAGAAAACAAATGAGATCCTTGACGCCATATATTTTTGCATTGTAACAATGACCACAGTTGGATATGGAGATCTTGTTCCAGATAGCATTGCCTCAAAATTACTGGCCTGTGCCTTTGTATTCATAGGAATGGCAATTATTGGGTTTTTTCTTAGCAAGTCAGCGGACTTCCTTGTAGAGAAGCAGGAGGCATTGTTGGTTAAATGCTTACACTTGAATAAAAAAGTTGGTGCACTTGAGCTTATGAAGGAACTAGAAACTAACAGAGTAAAATACAAGTTCTTTATAAATTTAGGACTACTTTTGTTGCTTATTGCCGTTGGTACGGTTTTCTTGATAAGAGTTGAGAAATTAAGCTTTGTTGATGCCTTCTATTGTGTCTGTGCCACCATAACAACTTTAGGTTACGGTGACAAGAGCTTCTCAACCAAAGCAGGGCGTATTTTTGCTGTCTTCTGGATATTGACTAGTACCATCTGTTTGGGTTTGTTTTTCCTACACCTTGCCGAACTGACTAGTGAGCGTAAGCAACGGTCAATGGTCAAATGGGTCCTTACACGAAAGATGACTCATGTTGATCTCGAGGCAGCAGACTTTGATGATGATGGGGTCGTAAGGTATTTTCTTATGCTGCTCACTGCATACAAATCCTTAATTCAAAGAAATTGATCTAAAAAACTTCCATCAATGCATTTCATTTGAAACATGTGCATCTGTCTAACTGTGGATTAATGGTTACTTTCTATCTTTCCTTCTGAACAGTGCTACGGAATTCATTCTGTATAAGCTTAAAGAGATGGGTAAAGTAAAGCAGGAAGATATTGTACTTCTGATGAAGCAATTTGAGGATCTTGATGTTGATCAATCTGGAACAATTTCAACATCTGATGTAACACTTGCATATATGGAGGGCAACTGACAAATGCCATCCGATTTTGATTTTCAAAGTTGATAATTTCTGAAGTGAGTTTGGGTGTACATTAGTGACATTGGCGAGGTAACCTTCTTTACTCTGGAACAGAAAAAAATTGTGTTGTATTCATCTGATTCAAGAAGGTGACTTCATTCAAAGAAAAAAAGGAAGGAGACTTGTAAACTGCTTGTAAATTGTTGCATGGAATAAATGCAAGTTTGTCTGGAAACGCTAAATGCGGGTTTATCAAATACATATGTGTGTAAGATGTACATTTTATTTAACTAGAAATGACACATGCTGTAACGGCACGGCATGAGACGGAATAACTTTTAGTTATAATGATTTTAATAATTACCACACACTATAAGGCTTAATTCATGAGAACTTGTACATATGATAATCTTAACCCAAATAAAAATACTCTCTCTGTTCCAAATTAATTGAGCTATTTGTAGTTTGCAATAACTAGTAAAACTTAAAAAGGACTTATACCACGGGTTTTCGTAAATTTTATACCATTGAAACGCATTTTAAAACACATGCGTAACGAATGTAAACATGACTATCAAATTATACATATTTCTTATAGTGACAATAATCAATTAAAATGGTAATTTTTGAAATATCCCTTGATTAGTGAGATAACTCGTTTATTTGTGGGACAAAATTTAAAACCAATTAGCTCAATCAATTTGGGACGAAGGGAGTAGTTTAATAATTCCTCACGATATTCTTTAGACTTAAAATAATAGTTTTTGATATTACTCACGATATTCCTCGGATATTCTTTAGACTCAAAGTAGTGACTTCTTTGGTCGCCATGAAACCGATCTCTTCCCATTTTCTTGCAACACGAAACTTGAGTACTGCAGGTTTGTTTTCATTGCAATCATGCATTCTTGAAAAGGAAACAAACACGTTTTGGGCAACATATTTTGTGGGACTACAGCTACCAAGAAAATAAGTTGGAAATGTGTGAATGAGTTTGAAGGTGTGGGATTGAAGAAATACACTCCTCTATTTATACACGTTCATTGAATAATTGTAATTAGTGACATTTTTAATTTTTTTGACGGTTTTTTTTTTTTTTTTGGAATGGGATATTATGTGTTAATCTCAAAGAAACCACTTCTTTGCATGCAGACTTTATTATATTGACGTTTTTATCTTATTTCTCGTGATTGTGGTAGGATAATTAGGGGAGTAAACATATGAGGGAAATTAAGTGAAAGAAATTAGAGTTAGACCTAATTTCGGTCATAAATAGAGGCGGATATTTATTTCTGGTCTAATCAAAATAGGAAAAAAACAATTTGTATATCTTAATTACCCGGCATGTCCTAAATTTTTGCCCCAATTATGATGACCCTTTTTCGTAACGTTTGTTGGTGTAGAAACAAACCACCACGAGGAAACAAAATGTAAAGCAACCTTGGACTTGGAGAGCTTGGTAAATGTACCTTAGCAGAAAGATACCTGAGCAAGATTTTCTTCTTTTCGTAACGTTTCCTTTTTGAGTTTCTCTTCTTTTTGTTTGTGTTGTCGATCAAAAAATACCTGATCAAGATTTTGTGTTCTTCATTTGGTTTAAGTTTTTTTTTTTTGGTTCCAGATTTTGATTAAACTATTCATGGCGTTAAGATCTGATGAAAAGATAGTCATGATCTTGATCAAGAACGATCAAATGTTCCCAAGAATGCTAATTTTATCATGGATGAAAACATGGTTCATTTTTTGAATGGTTAAATGTCTCAGTCGAAAATAAATTTGTTATGGATGCTAGAAAAATATTTTAAAGTTCTTTGTTTTTTAGGTTTTACATACTGTAACTGTAATGTTATTTGTGTTTTGCAGGTTGATGAAGGTTGGCTTATTCGATTGCTAAAATTAAAATCAGACCTATGACGGAAGAGTAAAGTTTTGGTGAGTCATTTTTGGATATGCATTTGTTTTCGATTGCTCCCTTTATATAATTAGTATAACAAAAATTATTCTTGGTACTTTTCGATTTTCCCCTTTATACAATAAGTATAATGAAAATTATTCTTTATATTTTGAAAAAGAATATGTTATTTGTGTTTTAAAATTGGTCAAGGCTGACTAATTTGAATTTTTCAAGATATCGTTCAAAGAATTTTCTTTATTTTTCTATGGTTGTAGCATTTAATTCTTCACTTAATATTTTTAATGACACATTTATTTTATTTTTTTAGCTGACACATTTATTTTTTTAATTGATGATTAACTAATTAGGAGGGTTATCAGTATCTCCACAGTGGAAGGAGGTTACAAGCACCACGATTGCTAGATGTCTTTCGCTAGGATGAGATAGGGATGGTCGGATCACCTGTTTGTCTATCAAAATGCGTTCAAACTCAAAAACTCATTCTGTTTTGTATTATAGATTGATAAGCTGTTGATAATTATGACGTGTACAATATGCATAGGTAAATTATCATTGCATTTATGCAAAGTTTGGACTTTAGGCGAAGCACTATTATGTATCGGTGCCTTCCCTTTGCCTTTTTCAAAGGTGTTTTGCTTAATTCTATTTTCTGCCCTTTGCTCTTCCAACGAGTTTTGCTTAAACCTTTATGCTTTTCAAGATCTCATTTATTAATTCACTTCAGGCTACTGAAAACTAGAGGTAATCATAATGGCTAGTATTGGGCTAACAAAAGAAATGTCGCAGTAACGTTTCTTCGAATCAATAAATACGCACCTTTTATCTTGTGTGTACTTTGGAACTCATCCGTTACATTACAGACATGCAACACGTGCACTCCACTTCTTATATATAATGCAAGTACGGTTCCAATGATGATGCAAATCCTAACCTTAATTTCTTAGCAGCAGCATCGCGCAGATATGGCAAGCGTACCAGATGAAGTTATATCTGATATCGTTCTGAAGTTACCAGGGGAATCCATCTTGAGTTGTAAGTGTGTCTGCAAGTTCTGGTGCTACATAATTTCTAGCCCTAACTTCATCAAGTATCCTCTAAATAACGCTATTAACCTGCTACTCTTTGTTGACGTAAGGATGACAATATGCTCTATAGATTATGCTTCAATATTACTATCAAAATCAAGCGACTATAAAGTTGTTGAAATGGCTTACACGTTTGAATATAATTTTGATTTTGTTCGAATTTTGGGTTCTTGTAATGGTTTGATTTGTTTATTTAATAGCCTCAAGAGTGATAAAAAAAACTTTGTATTTGGAATCCATTAATTGGGGAATATAAAAAGGGTACATTAATTATATACCCCTAGTTTTCATACCCTACAAATATGCCCTTACTACATAATAAATATACCCCTCACCTTATCCATTTAAAGATAGATTACATTAATATCTTCTATTATATAATTTTTTTCTTATTTTATTACACAAACATGTTTCTTCATTTTAAGAAAAAGCAAAATTCTCTCATTCCACCACCTGTATACCACCGCCACCTCCAACTCCACCACCGCCACCAGTCCACCACCGTCAATCCACCATCATCGCCACCAACAATCCACCACAACCACCGCCGACACCACCACCGCCGACACCGCCACCAGCCCACCACCAGTCCACCACCAATCCACCGCCACCAGTTCACCACCAATCCACCACAACCACCGCCGCCACCACCACCACCATCCCACCACCAGTTCACCACAACCACCTCTACCATTTTAACACAGACACATTCAACTCCACCGCCACCACGAGCAGCACCACAATCGCCTCCGCCAGTCCACCACCTTCGGCGGCGGTGTCAACAACCAAAGTTGATCGAAAAATCAGTGGTCAGAAAAATAATATGGTGTCAACAATTAAAGTAGATCCCCAAAATTAAAAATTCACAAAATGTTCTGATTACGTATGGTGTCAACAACCTAAGTTGACCCAAAAAAATGGTATCAACAACCAAAGTTCCCCATAAATCTAGTATCAACAACCCAAGTTGATACAAAAATTATAAATTTAAAGAATATTCAAAGTTGATCGCTAGGTTGTTGACAACCAAAAATTATAAATTCAAAATGGTATCAACAACCAAAGTTGACCCCATAAATCTAGTATCAACAACCCAAGTTGATACAAAAATTATAAATTTAAAGAATATTCAAAGTTGATCCCTAGGTTGTTGACAACCAAAAATTATAAATTCAAAAATGGTATCAACAACCAAAGTTGACCCCATAAATCTAGTATCAACAACCAAAGTTGATCCGTAGATATGGCATCAACAACCAAAGTTGATCCGTAGATATGATGTCAACAACCAATGTTGATCCCAAATTTGAAATATAATCTAATGAGTGAACCCGGCGTGAATCGAACACGCGTATCCTAACGTTGAGTCAGGGTGCTACCATTGCACCACAAGTTCATCTAATATAGATACTTCTAGAAAATGAAACCAGTACAATAATTCTACAACTTTTATTACCTATGCAGAGTCAATAAATTGCACCAAGCTCCAACAATGCATAATACCCACGATCCAGGAACCTCCTATTAAGAAACACAAAACTTAGTAAATCTGCAAGATGATAAACAACGATTATAAACTGAACTACGACAATTATGATCTAAATTTCTATATTACACTAAAAATAAATTACAATCTTCATGAGTGTGCCAAATCAAATCATCACATTTTGGTTCCAAATTAAAACTATCCACATAAAAAAGTTCACATATTCGTTTTGGTTCAAACTGCAACTTTTCAAATACAGTAAATTATTGAGATCAATATATCAATACACCAAGTGAATTTTGCATACAAAGTTCATATCACCTGAACAAACAAAATTGTTAAAACACGAATTAACTATTCTGTTAAGTGGGCCACACATGCACAATGCAGTTCATTGTTGTTCAGTAAGAAGATGTCATAATCATTAAGTAGAGATATAAATAAACTGAACCTAATCCAAAAATCCAACTAAAGCTACAACGCTACTATGGTCTGCAAAATACACCAATTAAGAGTTAGCCTAGCATTAGTGTCCATCAATAAACTCCATAGACACAACTTAGTACAGATGATATTGGTAACGAACATATATGAAAAGCAACAAAACTATAAACAATTATGTATTTTACATAGGATAGCAGTAGGTTTATTGATGGGGGAGTAGTTAGCAATGGTTACAGTTCATTGTAGTAAGATTATGTAAATCAATTTGCATGTTATAATGAAAACATTACCACATCATTTCTCTGAGATGCAATAACAAGACAACCATCGATGCAATAACACTAGGAACATTCACATAGTTTTGAGAAAATTAATTTCTAAACAATGAACATTTGAATTTAAGAAATGAATTCTTCCATTTCAATCAAGTCAAATTTTGATTATCAACGTTTCAATTAGGAATTATAAAGAATTGAGAAAATGAACAGATAGTTAACATTACAACAAAGCTAGGAGTTATTATAATGAGAGAGAGCAAAGAGAGGTTTCAATGGAGCTTTTTGATATACCATACCTAGAAAATCGCCTCCACCACCATTATTTTAAATTATTCTTTACCGGAAGATATCACTACCACCACCATCTCCAAAGCAGATTTACAGGTACTGCATATTAAGATGGACTTAGTTCAATAAATATGCGGTTAGAATAATTAATCGAGTTGCAAATTAAAAATTAAATCAAATTCACCTAAAAACCCTAGAAAATTTTTGGTTAATTTCTTTTTCAAAATTTTTATCTCTGAAGAGAGATTGAGACGAGATACTTATAGATCTATGCTTTAATCATGAATAAAGTTAGGAAAATCGATATGAAATCGACGAAATTAGGTTTCCAAAACCTTACAAATGTTCTCTGGAATCGATTTTCAAACCGACAGATTGATAATCACGTAGATCTGATAGTGATGGCGGAGATGACGGAGATGGTGGTACTGATTCTAGTAGATACAATCGAGACGGATAGTGGTGGTGGGAGCGACAGAGATGATGGTGGTAGGAGTGATTAAAGTTTCCTGAGTACCAAGAAGAAAACGGAAGGAAAGTTAGATGGAAGGTCAAATGAGGAATCGTACAAATAATACTCTTGATAAAAATTTTGATTCTGCCATTAGGGGTATTTATAAATTTCTTCAAGGCTATTTTTGAAGGCCCATCAGAAGGGAGGGTATTTATTTAATTTCTACATATAACAAAATATGTGTGTTCTCTGAAGCTATATGGAGAGGCATATCTTCTTCGAAGGTTTTCTATGATGCTGCTGGTTTAAATTTTAAAGATTGGTGTGTCTCTTGGTTGAAAGATGGCAGTAATCGAGACTTTGTTGCATATGTTCTCTGGTATATTTGGAAATATCGGTGTAGGGTTGTCTTTGATAATGTCAGTGTTAATCCTATTGATTTGGTTGAGTTCACCAGGAAAGATTTGCCAAATTACACTAAAAACAAGAATTACTCTGAGGCTGTCAATGTTGGTGCCAGTTCTTGTGAAAAATCTCATCCAAATTGTTACCTTGAGAGCCATGAGTTGGAGCAGGAAATATCTTATGTTTACTTTGATGCTGCTTTCCAGATTGCTACAAATTTTTTTGCTTATGGTATTGTTAAAACTGATAATTCTGGTTGTATTCTTGACTTTTTCAGGAGGCACAGAGAGGTGTTCAAGCTCTGAAGAAGAAGAGTCAAGAGCCTGTAGAGAAGCTATCAAGTGGATGCAAGGTTTCAGAGATGAAAGAATAGTCTTCCTCAATGACAACAAGAATGTTATTAACAGTATGAGAAAGAAGAACAATTTTCTGGTTGATTGGAGGTCCAAAGCAGTTCTCCAGCAAGCCTTAGATTATAACTAATTTGTTGCTAGTTCTTCTTTCGTTTTCGTGAAAAGAAAATGTAATTTTATTGCGGATAAGTTAGCCAGAATCCTTAATAGACACAAGGATTTGTATATTAATTCTAGGTACTGGGATAAATCCAGAAAAGATGCGTGGATCATTAAGCTTTGTACGAAAAACAATGTCATTTCTGCGTCTTAGTTTTATGCAATGTTCTTTTATCAAAAAAAACAAACATATAACAAAATATCACTACAAGCAGGGGCGAATACAAAGGGGAGTCTATGGGGTCGCATGCCCCTATAGGATTTTGAGATCAATAATACTTATATATTCTTACAATTTGTACATTTGAACAAATCTTGTTGGCCTTATAAAAATCTTGAAAATGAAAAGATACTCATATATGTTTTATAGTCTTAAAAATAATCTTATTTTATCCGATTACTACTACCGAAATAAATTTATGGATTTCTAGTATATTTTAATTCCTATTTTCCTGAAAAAAATAAAATTTTCATAATTTATTTTAACTAAGTTTTTTTCACGGTGGTTTCTATTTCCAATTGTATGAAATATATAGAATGTTTATGGCGGGTTTGGATGTAGAATTTTAACGGTAGGATTTATGGGTCCAAGGGATTTGGTGGAATTACGTTTCTCTCGGTAGTTTGGTTACCCAAATCCCTGGAATCACGTTTCCTACGAGAATATTTTTTCAGCACATCCTCCATATAGAGTCTGACCTCTCCCCCTAAGATTTGCTGGGAAACTAATCAATGGATTTGTGGACCCACTTTTTTTTTATTAACTCTAAATCCTATAGATATGCAATTTTAAAATTTGAAGGTAACGCCAAACAGTACATAAACTTTAAAACAAAAGAATTCTATGAATCCTAGGAATATTAACTTAATTACCAAACACACAAAGGATTTACATGAATCCCAGAATTTGCAATCCCATGAGATTATGAATTTCTGGAAATGCTAAATTTTGCAAAAGAACCTACCATTAATTTACTTAAAAATTGGTGTATGAAATTCTTCCTTGTTATATATTCGTTTTTGATGCGAAAAGGCAAAATTTATTAAAACAAATATGTCACCAAGAAAGAAAGAAGGAAAAAAAGAAAGAAAGAAAGAAATAAAAATAATAAAAGAAAAGAAACAACACAGTCCACTAAGGAGCAATTCAGAACCTTCGAAAACAAAAAAAAATAGAAAAAACTCCAATCAAGATCTACCTAAATTCTTAAATTTTCAAGAAACCCCAAAGGTACTAGAAAAATAAAAAAAAACTCATCCGAGCATATTTTACAACATCGATTCATTTATCATTATCAAAATTAGGGTCGAAATATCCAAAACTATCATCATACTCATTGTAGGTGTTTTTTTGAATTTGAGCGAGGTTTTGCATTCCTCCTAATAAGATCTTTGCACATAGATTTCATGGGATGGTCAGATATACCCATTATCTTAATAAAATCAATTTGAGAACTTATTCAAGCATAGATTTTGACCTTACTAATAAATATAGTAGCCTCAGCCTCTTGGTCTTACTTCAATTATCTAAAAATAAAGGAAATAAAATTTGAAGACAAACCCAAATCTTTTCCCATGAATTGGTTTTCTTCTTTTCCCTAAATGTTGTCCAACTCATGATTTGAGATGGAAGATCCATATCCGAATCCACCTTCCCATTATAAATAAAAGTCAAAATTTGGAGTTGGAAATCCATTAACCACTGAATTGGATTGACTGCACTATGACTCCATCAAAATCATGTATCATACTTCCATACTTTCATTATTTGTTTGATTTTTCCTTACTTTTTCATCCTTTTTGTCGTTGTCAATGCCAACTTCTTTTCCAACTTCCTCATCTTCCATACTCTCGGTTTATATTTATGGTTTTTGTTGGTACATGAATGAAGAATTCTAGATTTAGTATTTGTAATAATAGGTCGGTTGGAACTCGGTCGAGAATCAATACAACTGAAAGTTACTTGAAAATTCCAGTCTTATGGTCTAGGTCGTGACTCTTCATGAAATCTCAATCTAATGACCAAGGTTACAATCTTCTTTTCCATGTGGTTGTTTTTGAAGGGACGCCATTTTAAATAAGCGCAAACAACAAGAAGTCTAGTTTGAAATCAAGAGTCGAAAACAACTTGCATAAAAAACCCAAGTCATTTTGTTTTTTGAATAACCGAAAATTTTCAGCTTTGAATACGTTTTCTAGAACAAGAGTGATTTATTTTTCATCTTGCGTTCGCCGCTTTTAAAATATTCAGCTGCAGCGTTACTTTAGAGGAATTGTTGTATCATACGAAACCTTCACCATTAACTGATCAACAAAAGTATATAGGGTCGGAAAATTACGTTTCAAGGATATATTGATCATCACATCATCATTATTTTTTATTCATATAATATATTGTTTGATTCATTAATTTTCATTCTATAGAGCACATGAAAGAGAACATATTTACGCGCACAACTGATTATTCAATTGCATCAAATGGTTTCATATATTTGAGCATATGTATGTATCTTCAATTGATGATCTTTTATTATGTTGTGTCATATTTTTCTTAATGAATACGCGGGCCTTGTATTCGAATTTCTACTAATCTAAGTTAACTTGAAGAAATTGATTTGGACAATATGGTATGTGTAAAATATCCACTAAGATTTATTATATAGTTATATATATATATATATACTTGTATTCAATAACAATGTGAAATTGGGGGATAAAAAAAACAATTGGGGGATATAAGAAAAGGACAAAAACTGGATCCATATATCAATTCGGGGTCACCCCTTATCTAAGTATTTTACGTATTACCTAATCTACCCCTCACTAATCAGGATTAGTGATTAATAATAATTAGTAAAATCATAAAATTTTTGATAAATGATTAGGGTGTGTTTTATTTGAATTTGGGTGAGTGAGGTGGGAGTAGAAGGAGGGAAAAATATTTTGAGTGGAATTTTTTTTGTGAAAATGGAAGATGATTTTGAGGAGAGAATTGCAGCTGCTGAATATTTAGCTCAACTACAACAAGGAGCTAACGACAACAACTCGCAATTGCAACTCTTTGTTGAGCCAACACCCTTGAATGATGATTTTGACGAGTATGGAGAGTTTTTCGAAGAAGCTACACAAGAAAGTAAACTTGCACAACATGCAAGCATCCCCATTACACAGGTAAAGCTTCTAGGAGGCTGAAAAATCGATTTTTTTCTTTAGACCCGTCATTTTTTCAACTGTAAAACCTCGGTGCCGGCATGGAAATGGTATGAATACCATGCCGGCAGACTCAATACCGGCATGGTATTCATATTGCGACCATGCCGGTAGAGCGATATCCCCCATTTTGAATATTGATTCGCATAGTATTCTACCAAAAAACTATGCCGGTACGCAGTTAACTTTTTTACCTACCAAGGAATATACTACTGAATATTCAATCGGCATGGTTTCATTGATAGGTTTTTATGCCGGAACTGCATGAAAAACATACAGGAAACATTTCCATCTAAAACCAAACACCGGCATGGGAAATTAATAAACATCAACGCCGGAACTCCGTACCAGCGTGGTACCATCAATATCGAGAATGCCGGCAACGCAACCGGCGTTGTTAAGTTTCAATTTTACAATTCCGGTACCTACCAAAAAACACACAGGAATAAATGTTTTCCAAAGCTAAATACCGACACTACATATCAATTATTTTTAATGCCGGAAGCGTGTACTGGCTTGGGACAATAAATTACGAGAATACCGTCACCTTGGCTTCCGGCGTTGCTGTCTAATGAATCTTTTATGCTGGAATATGTTTCAAATTTGATCTTCAGTTTTGGTTAAGTTCGACAATGCCGGAACATTGGTCGAGCATGCCGGTACGGGTTTCCGGCATAGTGTTTTAATTTCATTTGGAAATAATTTTCATTAGATCTTTAGGTGGTGACATATATTGATCCAACAAATGCAAAGCCGCTTCATCGGGATACGTCGGAATACTATAAAATACCTCCGGTATGTGACCAAAGAATACTTTTCACCTAGTATCTTGAACTTCACTAATGGATTGCTAGTAATGAGCGTGAAATTGATCTTATGTAGGGAATAATAGATCGAAATGAAGCAACCGCTCGGACTAAAGATACGGATCTTAAGAACATGTGTGTGTTGGTGAGGAATACCGAAGGTTCAAAGAGGCGTTTTGAGATGGATTGCGAGAGAAGTGGGAAATACAAGGAGAAGAATAGCCACAAGAGAAAGGATTATGTATATCAAAAGAAGACTAATAGGGTATACAAGACTCGTATGAGGAAGAATAAGTGCCCGTTTAAGCTTGTATTCCGTTTAAATGACATGAACAATTGGGATTGTGAGGTTTTGTGTGGCTGTCATAACTACCGGGATCCGAAAGATTTTGTTGGTCACTCCCTAGTTGCGAAGCTAAAACCTCATGAGTTCGTGGATGTCAAGAGATTGACCAAAACACTTATCAAACCGAAACAAATTCTCAGAGGCTTCAAGGAAAAGGATGCGTCTAACGTGTCTTCTCTACGTACAATTTATAGCGCACAAACAACTATTAGAAGGGTGGAATGGAAAGGGAGGTCCGTTATGCAAGAATTTGAGAATATGGCTTGGGATTACAACTACACGCGTATCATTAAAAGAGGGCCGGACGAGAAGCCCCTTCAAATATTCATTTCGCATCCTTTGCTTTCACAATTGGAAAATACATGTTGTGGTGTTCTTTTGATGGATTGTACCTACAAGACAAACAAGTACAATATCACGTTGTTCAACATCGTGGGGCAAACCTCGGACAAGGTAACATTCACATTGGCTTGGTGTTTAATGGAAAACGAGAGGGACTATAATTATCATTGGGCATTACGACAATTGAAATTATTCTTCTGGGAAAATAAACTTCCAAGGGTTATCGTAACCGATCAAGATGATGCATTAATGAAAGCAATATCCGACGTCTTCCCGGACGCACAAAATTTCCTATGTACATATCATATACGTCAAAATATCATAAAAACTTGCCATGCCTTGTTTGAACCCACTAAGGCGGATATTAAGAAGAGAATGATTGTTCAACTAGAGGAAGATGTTCGAAAGAACAAACTATCCCCCGAAGAAGAAGAAGATGAGAGAGGCAAGATAAAGGAGCGAGTGGACAAAGAACATACGGAAAATCATAAAAAGTGGTTGGAATTTCTAAGAGATTGGGACAAAGTTTATTGGTCTCTTACCGAGGTTATGTACGAAAAGAGATTGGAGAAGTTTATTGCCGATTGGAATGAAGTTTATCCGACTGCCGTCTGGTATTGTCGGACTCAATGGTTGGATAAGTTCAAGGAAAAATTTGTGCGTGCATGGACAAACCGGTATAGACACTTCAAGAATGAAGCAACTAGTGCAGCGGAGTCCACTCATGGGAGATTTAAAGATCTCATCCAGTCCGGTCAAGACAATGTGGTTATGGTCACCGAGGCAATGGAGAAATACTTTAAGGTTGATATCAATAGGATCAAGGAGGCTTTTGAGAAAAATTAAATGGAAAGGATGACTCAATTTCTTCGTTATGGTAAGTTTCTCCAAGGAATAGAATTCAACGTCTCTCATTGGGAAATAAAACATATGATGAGACGAATGGAATATGAGAAAAATTACGGAAAACTGGGTGATGTGTGTATTTGTCCCGACATGTCTTCATTGGGGCTTCCGTGTCGTCATATGCTTGTGAAGTATGAAGAAGTGATACCTATTGAGGTTATTGATCCGTTTTGGAAGCAACTATCTTTCGACCCTCCCCCTTTGGGAGATCCTGGGCAATCTCCATGGGATACGAACGAAGCAAAGGAATTCTTCTAAGCTTACTCACGTGGCACATCGGTAAGCCGGCAAGTCTTGTTGAGCCAACTAAGTCTAATTACTCGTCCATGGATCGCACAAAGCGAAGAGCCAATAAAGGGAGATCCAATAGGTAGACCACAAACTAAAAAGTCAAGAAGAAAACAAAGGGTAGAATTGAAAGAAATGACTCAACGTGAAGAAGAACGCGCGGCAACTAAGAAACGAGATCTAACCGCATGTGAGATTTCGGAACAAAGGTTCGTGGAAGCGCAGGTTCCAAACAAAAGAGGTAGGTCGAGGAAGGAACCGCTATCAAGTCAACAACAAACGAAGGATTCCGTATCCACACCAAAAGCCAACTCATCGGAGGTTCCAATGAAGAGGGGTAGACCGCCAAAGGTATCAACATCAAGTTACAAAGAAAAACAAGGTGAGCGTTCCGAAGCCATACCCATAGTCGATGTAGCGGAGGTTCCAAGGAAAAGGGGTAGGTCTCCAAAGGTATCAACATCAAGTGACATAGAACAACAAGGTGAGCATTCCGAAGCCATACTCATAGTCGATGTAGCGGAGGTTCCAAGGAAAAGGGGTAGGCCTCCAAAGGTATCAACATCAAGTGACATATAACAACAAGGTGAGCATTCTGAAGCCATACCCATAGTCGATCTAGCGGAGGTTCCAAGGAAAAGGGGTAGGCCTCTAAAGGTATCAACATCAAGTGACATAGAACAACAAGGTGAGCATTCCGAAGCCATACCCATAGTCGATCTAGCGGAGGTTCCAAGGAAAAGGGGTAGGCCTCCAAAGGTATCAACATCAAGTGACATAGAACAACAAGGTGACGAGGCAAAGGTGGTGACAACCCCAAGTGATAGCAAAGTTGATGTAGTTTTAGTTCCAAGACGAAGGGGTAGGCCTAGGAAGTACGGACTCCCATCACATATTGAAGACATTGCAAGTGTAGAGATTGGAGAGGATGGTTTGGATATAATCAAGTTAGAAAAGGGTAATATGAAGATGTATAAGGATCCCAGAATAGGTAGGACAGTTAGAAGTTATCATACCAAGATACAGTCTTACATAGACCAACTTCCTGAGGTTATTCGCGAGTATATTGTATATTCGGATGATGTCGATGGAGATGGAAATTGTGGCTATCATGCTGTGAAAGAACAATTAGGAATCTTTGACACGTCGGTTAGTAGATGTATGACACCATGCCGATATGCTAGAACGAGGATGGCCGAACAACTTATGAACAAGAGGATCTTTTATGAGGAATTGCTCGGTGTAGGCGAGGGGTTTGACGATATGCATGCCCAAGTATTAGGGCCCGAGCAAGAGATGAACTTTCTTCCTTCTCAATATTGGATGAGAATGCCGCTTTGTGGGCATCTAGTGGCGGATACATTTAGATGTGTTTTTCATTATTTTACCCTCACCGTAGAAGTAACATTTACCCCAAAGTGGCAAAAATGCGAAGGATACCTTAAGAAGAGAAGAGTTGTTTTGGCGTTCGTGAACGATAATCATTTCGTTATTCCAAAACTCAAGGAAAATTGTCCATTGCCACCTGTTTGTGGGATGGTAAAAAACAAGGATCTAGATCCCAATATCTGGAAGGGATGGATGGCATTGTATGAGGAGAATCACCAATTTTGGGATGCGTTGGCCTTACCAAAGAAACCTCTTCAAGAGGAGGAGATTCAAGTTAATACGTGTGGAAGCGATGATGAGTAATTTCGATATATGTGGTTCACTAATACACAACCTTTTGTTTTTTTGGAAGTTTGAATTGTAAATACCGGCATAGTTGTGTTTTATAATTATGACGCCGGAACCATGGTGCCGGCGTAGATTATTGTTTTGAAATCATGCCGGTACTGGAGAAAACTTAGAAATTTATGTGATCTTGCCACATTCAAACTCTGTAAAAGAGGTAATTTGACACAAGTTTATCAACATAATAAATGTAATAACAATACTAGATTGTATACAAGAAAAAACTCCAAAGTTATGTGGTTCCAAACCAAAAAAAATCAAACATAAACCAAGTCAAGCAAAGAGTTTACAAAAACACACAAACAAACACATTGTTCAGGACTCACAAACAAACATAAACCAACACTAGATTGTTCAAACCAAACTAATATTATAGAAGAAACACACGATCACTCGGTTCTTGGCTTCTTGTGTACCCTCCCACAAGTCTTTTGCCTCTGGATCTTCAATTTTGTCTATCTTTTGCTCGACGTTCTCCATTTCTTTCTGGGTCAGCACCTCTCCTTTCTTGTTCTTTTTCTTAAAGAACTTTGATAAATTTCCAATCCGCCGACGCTGTTAAGGAAATTTTAAACATGTACTTAGTATGTACACTTGTATAAGTTCATAGATATATATTAAAAGAATAGTAATGAACAAGACGTACGTACCAACAACCTAACGAGATGTAGAAGTGCGGGTACGGTTTCCGGAGTTGTGGAGGGACGTGCTGGTGGTGGAGGAACATCTACGACATCCGGGTGTACAACATCAGGATGTGAGAACTTCCGATGGCCTCTTAAGAAGGTTGGTTCACTCTCATAACCGTTCTCATCCAATTCCCAATCATCCCTATCCAACACAAGTCCTTGTTCTTCTCTTTCACTCCAATGTGCAAGAATAGGTTTAGGGTCGTAAACTATGAGAGTATGGTTCTCATTTGATTGGCATTGAGGATAGTCATGAGAGAATTTCTGATAAGATGTATCCGTGAGAGCTTTCTGCTTGTACCCAAGTTGGCGCATTACACGGCGAGGGTTGTGCATAACAAATCCTTTTGGATGAAATAACGGTCCGTTGTAAAATGAAACATTGTCACGCCTTTGCAAGTAAACTCCTCTGGCATTCCTATATGGATCAAACACAACATCTTGGACATCCACCAAGTCCAAAGCCAATCTCATTGCACATAACTGTTTCTTGTTATTGGGCCTCGAGGTATTGTTGAAGAAGTATTTCTGACCTAGAGGCCTATTCTGTTGATATTCAGTGAAAGCACTCAATCCTTTATACCGTATGAACAAATTTGGGAAGTGTTCATAATCCCACACCTATGACAATGAAATGTATAAGAAAATAAATAATTGGAAACTAACAAATTTAATGAAAACGATCACAAAATAAGTAGTTCACTATACCTGAATTACAATGAAATTCCCATTAAATTGACGGGCGTAAGCCTTAGAAGCTCGACGCATTTCTGCCAAAAAATGTGCCAAGAAAGCAGTGCCCCATGAATACTCATGAACCTTTTCCAACGGATCCAAGTATTGTAGGTTGTTCATATGCACCCTGTTACCATTAGCATCAGGGAATATAGCAGTTCCCAAGATGAACAACATATAAGCAGTGACAGTTTGCTGAACTTGTTCGGGATTCAGTTCCTTGTTCTTCGTATTCCCAAACAATTCAATGAGTTTGACGAATGTGATAGTCTTTGTCTGGGAACGGTTTGTCTTGTACATATTTGCCAAAGTGGTTTCCTTGTCCCATCCAAATAACTTTTTAGTCAGCTCATATATCTTGTCCCATCCTAGGTCCTTAGAGTCATCTCCTACCTTAACGGCTTTCCCAAGAAGCTCAAGACCTATTATCCTTTGGACATCTTCAGGGATAATGGTCATCTCTCCAAAAGGAAAATGCATGGTATCAGTTTCACCAAAAAACCTTTCCAAAAAACAGTTCGCCGTGACGGTATCAGTGCCCACATAATTTTTTATCGCGGGATACAACCCAGATGCTTTAACTACTGCTTTAACAGCGCCACACTCAAGCTTCAAAGGCCATAAATCCGATTGTTGATGACGGCTAACACGGAAGGCTTTCTTGTGGTCCTATAAAAACACACCAAACTTAATTAAATTCACTCGATCACAGATAAATAATATAATAAGAAGATGCAAACGTCTTACATAAGTTTGATAGATCCAACGAGCCCAAGAGTGTTTGTAAGCAAATAAGAGTTGCGGGTTTATCGGTTCACCCAAATGTTTTCCATCATCGTGGTCTGGAATCATGTCATATTTATCAGGAAGGTGGGCTGGGGGTGCCTTTTCATTATCCTTAGGGGCTTCAACTCCGACACCAGTTTGTCCTAAGCCACCTGCTTGTGAGGATGAGCCACCTCCTCGTTCCGGTACAGGTAATTGTTCCCACTCATCATCATCATCACTGCTGGTTGAGTCGCTTATAGATTGATCCCGAATTGTGACCTTAACAGTAGCCGGATCAGGACGGCTACGTCGAGAAGACTTACGTTTTTCTTCTACAACAACTTTGCCTTTTCCTTTGTTCTTTTGTTCTGCTGTAGACCTATGTTCCAATATGTAAATTGAGTTAAATAATCACAGCCGACATATATATTGGACATAACATCAATGCCGGGAACTGATCCGGTATTGTAAATAATTAAAAATCCATGCCGGTTGTCTTGAATTTTAGACAGAAAATTAACAATTTTTGGTAATGAAAACCGGCATAGTAAGTTCACATATAGACACTGCCGGAACACCTGCCGGCATTGTTCTGAGCTTCATCGGGGATGAAGGTCATCTCCCCAAAAAGGAAGTGCATGGTATCGGTTTCACCATGATACCTTTCGACGAAACAATTGACAGTCAACGTATCAGGCTTCACATAATTTTCAACCAAAGCATATAGACCAGAATCCGTTACTATTTGTTGGACCTCTTCACATTCCTCGGACAATTTCCAACAATCCGCGGCTTGGTTTTGACAAACACGCACAACCTTCTTATGATCCTACAATTAGGAGACAGTACAATTAAGATATTTTACATAAATACACAACAATACATATGCACAAGATAAAAAATGCTTACATAGGTTTGATAGATAGTACGAGCCCACAAGTGCTTGTATCCAAATAGTGTTTTCGGTTCCGGAGCTTCACCCCAAATTCTACCACGCTCAAGGTCAGGTATCATGTCATTAATATGAGGAAGGTGGGAACCTTTAACTTTCACTTTGCCTTTGCCCTTCTTGCCATTGCCTTGTGTTGGTTGTTGACTTGGCCCACCAACTTCGCTTTGGCTTGCTAATTGACTTGGAGGAACCACATTATCTTCATCCTCACTTTCCTCTTCATCTTGCTCATCGTGCTCACGGATTACAACTCGACTACGGTCATCACCACTCTCCCAACTTATACCTCTTGTCTCAGCCCCAAAACGCTTTTTGCGACCTTCATCTTTCCCTCGAGGAGGGAGAGATTGAGGAGTATCAAGACCGTCCTTCCTTCTTATCTTAGTGACCGCATCTTTAGTTTTTCTTTTGTTAGCTTCCTTTGATTTTGACCTATATCATAAGCACACGAAATGAATGTGAGACAACTCACTTTCAGTTTTTTTACCGGCATTGACATACTTAAACAAACGACGTCGGTTAAGTGTTCCGGCAGTGAAAATTGACTATCGAAAATGCCGGTAGTCGTATGTAATTCTCCTGGATATCAAAATACTACTACCGGCACTCTCGAAATAAATATATTCCATGCCGTAACTTTGTACCGGCAAACAAATCAATATAAAATCTATGCCGGTATAGGTGACAAATTCTTAAGTTTTCCTGTATGTTTTAAGTCCACTACCGGCATGCTCGAATTATTACAAACGAATGCCGATACCCAAAACCGGCATGTAATGCAGCCCGAAATCTATGTCGGTACTGGTGACAATTTCATAAACTCTCCTGTATGTTTTAAGTCCACTACCGGCATACACAAATTATTATTAAAGACTGCCGGTACCGAAAAACCGACATAAACTTCGACTCAAATTCTATGCCGGTAAAGAAAATTCAGTTTCAGGTGAATCTTGGGTTGGAAACGGCATTGTATTCATCCAGGATTGAATGTCGGATAACAAAAGCCGTCACTGTATTCATACATATTGCAGTGTCGGTACTAACTGAAACTCAACTAAAACAGTTAGGGTTCGCAGTTCTAACCTAAACCCATTGCTATAAATCGATTTAAACACTCATAAAGTAGTTTAAAATCACTTACCTTCTCACAGAAGTCATGGTTGCGAGAGGTTGATTGTCCGAATCTTCTTCTTCTTGCTCTTGAGCAATCTTAGCAATTCTTTGTTCCTGTTTTTGTTGAGCAATCGATTTTGAGTTCGATTGGGCATTTGTTTTCTTTCGTGGAGGCATTGTTTATGATTCGGGTAGGTTAATCGACGAAGAAATTTTTGAATCGACGAAGAACGGATGAAGAACGATGAAGAATTTTTTTTTTCAAAAACCTAACCCTCAGTGCCGGAACTAATTTGAGAATGGGAGATAAATGGTTTGGTTTTTGATTTTAAGTTTTAGTAGAAAGGATATAATGGTCTTTTCATAATGTTTTTTAATTAATCAAAGGGTATTTTAGTATTTTCATACCCAAAAATCACCCCTTAGCACACACCATGGGTTGGGGGAAGTAATCAATATCCCCCAATTCCTTTTTTTATCCCCCAATTTCGCATTCTTTTAGTATCATAAGGTACTTGTATAAATAACTAGTTGAAATCTTGTTTTAGGCAATCAATAAATTTGTGAGCGTATTTCATCCACCATTTTGCTTAACTCAGACACATAGGACTATTATACTATTTAAATATTTGAACTTTTGTGTATGAATACTACGTAAGAGGATAAGATGAAGAAAAACAAATCTTCATAATTTTTTGACAAAATAAAAGAAGCAATTATAACATACATATATCTTAGCAATTAGTTTTAATGTCAAGTTTGTGAGTTGATTTCGGCCACCATTTTCTTAACTCAGACACATAGGATTCGTATTCTGTTATTTTATATATTTGAATGTTTATGTATCAAATATACGTAAGAGGATAAGATAAAAGATAATTTCTTCATGATTTTTTTCCAATATAAAAGAAGCAGTTATAACATACATATATCTCAGCAACTAGTTTTGCTGTCAATTTATCACAATGGATGATTCATAATTTGCTTTGTCATACATAAGTTTGAGATATACAATAACTTAATTAGATCCAACAAATTTTTTTCTTTTCTTTTTTTGCATATAATATTTCTCTTATGATATAAAATTTCCTTTTTACATATAGATATTTGCTAGTAGTATATCCGTAAATTATAAGCATTACAAAAAAAGTTGAAACAACCATAAAAATATCATTAACATATTTACTTAATACACATGTGCATTAATACTAACTTAATCACAAAAATGCATCTTTTGTGTTAAAAATGCAATTTCTTATAATATGATATTTTTATTTCTGCATATAAATAGTCGCTGATGAATTTTTTTTCCATATAATTATTCTTATGTGATATAATATATTTTTTTTCATGTTAAATACTTTTCAAACATGATTCTTTTTAATGAGAACATTTTGGTAGACAGAAAAATAACTTTGTAATTCATATTTTAATGAGTTTGAATATCAGGGACATTTTTTTACTCCCATATATACTCTCCCATTATCTATTATGTGTATTCTTAATTATGATGTTCAAGAACAAAACATGCCCCTTTAAAGTACAACTCTGAATTCACCACTGATTACAACATTGTGATTTTTGTGTCAATTCTTCTTCCATGTGGCGATATGGGTTTGGGTATGATTGTGCGCATGACGGTTACAAGTTAGTGACAATTGAGGATTGTGAAGAATCTCGTAGTTGGAGGATTCAAGTTTATTACATTAGGATCAAATTCTTGGAATAATACTCAGTTGATTTCTTACTCGTTTCCTTGTAAAAATGGATTTGATGGTGTGCATTTGAATGGAGCTCTTCATTGTTTAGGTATCTCTAGAGAAACATCTACTAGAATTATTGTGTCTTTCGATATTGCTAGCGAGAAAATTGTAGATTTACCATTCCCTGCAGAAACTATGTTATTGTCACAACCGCGTAAAACTGTGGGAGTATTAGGAGAAAGTCTATGTTTAGTTGTTGATAAGCGTTGCTTCGAGTGTGACATATGGGTGATGCAGAATTACAAAATGAGGAAATCCTGGATTAAACAATTAACCATCGTCGGTGAGTACTTCATCGACAATGATCCATACCATCGTTGGCAGCCCATATGGATACTTAAAAATTATCAGATTTTGATGTATAATCGCGGAGGATTTGTTTTACATGACCCAGAAAAAATAATGACAAAAAAGTTGAATATAAAGGGGAGGTCGTCGATAAATGAATCAAAGAATTATTTACAAGGCCTGGTTTCAGTAAACTCGGGTATTTACATGGACTTCAAAACTAGAAGCATAGCGATGCCCAAGAAGAAAAGGAAAAGAACCGCTGAGTAACTATTCATTATGACCTCAAAATATATAGCTAAACTTACTTTTCTGCTTGAGATTTTTATTCTTGTTTCCTCGCTTCGAAGTCCAAACCATTTTTATATGATTACAGTAAAACCTCCATATATTGATACTCCATACATTAATAGCCTCTACAGATTAATAAAAAACTATGGTCCCAACCTGGGCCAGTTATAAATGGTAATAATATATGCAATTTAATATTAATAGTTTTTTGCAGTCTCACCTTAAGTAATTTACCTTCATATATCAACAATTGACAATATATTAAAAAAACATAAATATTGTTATACGAATTTTATGATTCATATAAGTTTTTTTCCTAACATTGTTTGATATTTTGATTTGTTGGAAAGAAAATAAACTGATGATTTATCTTCTATTATACGTTATGGTACATTCATAGTTGTCGAAAACATTTAAAAATCTCTAGTAGTTTCTTGATAGTACATGTATTTGTACATGGGACATAAAAATATATGTACATCACCTAACACTAGGGGTATCAATTTTGCCGGGCACCCCATGACCCAGTACAAACCGCCCTGTCCCATGGAAGCCCATGGTTGCCCGCAGCCCTTTAAAGACTATCCCGGCCCATCCCAGTTAAATAACAGGACGGGCACAAGTCATGAGTTAAAAAGTCTTGCCCGGCCCTGTACTCGTCTCGTTACCCCGTCAACGTTATCCGGCATGTTTGCCCATTTAATCTACCTATTTACCCGACCTAATTGCCCATTTTCTCTTTCCTTATATGTTTTAATATACTTGATACATCAGTCTTCCCTTGCATATAATTCATTTCGCTGATTATGGAAAAAAAAATATAGGGTTTCCTCTTGCAAAATGATCCAATCTTGGAATAATTATAGGCCATCTTGTTTTAAATGGACAACCACACAAGTAGAAGAAGACGGACGTATGCATATCAATTTTTTGAATCACTATAAGATATTTCCTTTTAAATTTTATTGTTTTAGTTTTGATTTGGATGTTTTGGATATTGAACATCATGTTATTGGCTCTGTCAGGAAGTGTTTATTTATTTAGGTATCAAACAGTGAGTAAAATATGTTGCATATTTTTTTTGTGAAAATATTCGAGGAACCCAAGTATGATCCCTCTCTCTTCCAGAAATCCATCATTAAGATTATATATATGTAGCTCAAAATACTAAATCTACCGTTAAGATTAACAATTACGATTAAATTTGGATTCTCACATTTTATACAGGACTAAATTAACTTTTGTGATTACGTATTACTAAAAAATAAATAATTCCATTTCATCGGTCAACATATTCTTTTAACAAATATATTTATTTTCCACAATTTCCGGTCGATCTAAAATTTCACGGATCTAAAATTTCACGTTTCACTTTTTCTCTCCGAGAGTCACTCTCTTTCTATCTCAAAGTCTCCTCCGTAGTGAGTAAATTTTCACTCTCTCTCTCTATCTTAAGGTTTCCTCCACTGAGTAAAAATCATCAAATCCAGTTCAAGAAGTCATCCTTCTTTCTCCGTGTCCCTACAGAAGAACCTAGAAAATCGATGAAAAATAATCGTCTCTCTAATCAACAAAACTGTAATATCCAAGGGTTGGACGTTCAAGAAGAAGGTTATATCAAGAGAATCGAGATCGACATGATGGTATGTTGGTTGCAGATGAGATTGTTAAACCCCAAACAAAAAGCTAAGAGCATGTTTGGTACAGTTTTCAAAAACATTTTTCAAAAATAGTTTTCCACTGTTTTAAAAACATACATTTTTTTTCTTGTTTTTATTTTCTAAAAATTGTTTGGTAAATTATTTTTGAAAACAAGGAAAATCAACTAAATCGGATCAAATGTAAAGATTCGTCTAAGAGATAATGATATTAGTCATGACTCACTTGCAGTCATTCCCTCGATCTCTTACTTTGTTCTGAAAAGAAAAAAAGAACTAAGAAAAGAAAAAGAGAAAACACAGGAAACAATAATTTGTTGTTTTCATTTTTTTGTTTTCAAAAACAGAAAATAAATAGAAAACATTTTCTGAAAATGTCCCTACCAAACACGTTTTCTCATGTTTTCTGTTTTCTCTGTTTTTGAAAACAGAAAACTGTTTTTCAAAACTATACCAAACAGGCTCTAATAGTTCTAGATCTCGTCAAAAGAAGAAAGAAAAGAAAGTATCCGTCGATTACGTCCGGTCAAAACAAAAAGAACAGTAGATGTAGCCATATTTATGCCATGAGGAACAAGTGTTTGAGACATCTTGGAGTTGTAGACGGTTTGATGAGTGTCACTTACCATTAATTTAAGCATAGTGTTTGAGTATAATATATTAGCACTAGAGAACATCTTGGTTTAAATCTATTACCAATTGAAGTTAAAAAAGAAGATCAACAGTTCGGTTTTGAGAGGTTAATACGATCTTGATTTACATATAGAAGCAAACGTGATATATATATATATATATATGGAAGCTAACTCATCTTTGTATTGATATGGTTGTGTAACGTATCCACCGTTCCACCTATGTTGCTGGTGAAAATATATACCTTTCATTTTTGAATAAAGAAATCTTTGTTTAAATGAAACTTTGTGTATTCACTCTTGTCATGCAGTTGAAAAAAAATCAGTTTTTTTAGAACTGAAAATCTGTGTTTTCACTCGAAATATTTCTTGGAAAAAATCATTTTTCACCCATATTTCCCGTGAAAAATGTAATTTTCAGTGATATGAGGTCCGGTGATAATTATGATTTTAGCAAAAAAACACAGTTGAAAATGTAATTATCATTAAAGATACAAACAATCAGCATTATCACTAAAAATCGGAATTATGTGAAAATTGTATTCATCAACCAAAATCGGAATTACCACTCAAAATTAAAAATTATACTATATTTCTTTGTTGTTAGGTTATCAACCAAAAACTTTGTATAATTATAAATATTATATGATGGATGATGGGTTGAAAATAATTTTAAAAGTCACTGTGATTCTATATTATAAATAAAGAAATAAAATTAGTATATTTTTTCACGTTTTGAAGATAACCGGTCGATAACTGGTTGTCGGGATTTTCCTAATTTTTCGATTACTAGTATAAAAAATAAGATAATTATTCTAGTAAAAGGTTAGTATAGTAAAATTAGTAATTATAAAATTAATTTTAGCTTTCTAATATAGGATATCTTAATGACGGGTTTCTAATATAAGAAAAATCTTATTTAGACTACAAATATAATTCCCGTGTTTTTTTCTAGTTTGAATATTATATATTCAAGGCCCGACCGGCCCTAGCGTAAATTATTTAATTTGATGAGTAAGAGAAGTTCGTGCCCGTCCTGTCCTGTCCCATTTAATAATTACACCGGATTGCCCGGCCCGGCCCAATTTACACCCCTACCTAACACAACTATAAATACAATAAACGCATACTAGTTGTTTAAAAGGTAATGGGGCGAGAGAGGCTCGAACTCTCGACCTCAGGATCACTCTACATAGCTATGAGACCTACGCGCTAGCCAACTGCGCCACCGCCCCAATTGATATTGGCACGTTTTTCAATTTACTACTCCAAACAGTATATTGTTTCACCGGAACTTCAAGTGTTGCATAATGGAATAAGAACTTTTGTGGACATAGGTTCTTATTCACAATTTTCTTGTCTATACGCCTACCTAAATGGCCAACTGGCGCTGAAAATAAGAGCTTCTTGGCTATTTTGTCTACGATACATCCTTTCAAGAAGTCTGTCCGAGATTCTGCAATGGGCAAAATTACCAACTAGAGACTGAAAAAGAAGTATTGGGGGGAGGAGGGGAAAAAAGAATTGGGGCGAGAGAGGCTCGAACTCTCGACCTCAGGATCACTCTAATATAGCTATGAGACCTACGCGCTAGCCAACTGCGCCACCGCCCCAATTTGTTAAATTCTCGTTTTCCTACATGAAATATAGTACTTTTTTATTTATATCCCTGGTAGCCGGAGCAGTATCCGATAGACACCAACTTACTTTATTTTGGTAATAAAGCATCTGTTGGATCACAAATGATGCAGCAGTGCTGGAGTAGAAAAAAAAAAACGTTGTCGGTTTTTAAGTGTCCCAATCAGGTTGTCATAAGCGGTCACTAAGTTTGTCATCCTGTTGTGTAGATAACAAGAATCAATTATGTTTTCAGGATTGCATACCAAAAGATTTACGGAACAGCTTAGCTTTTGCTTGCATGAGCCTACAAACTCGTTTACTCAGCAAGAACTAGGAAACCAATCATGAGTTCAAGAAACAAAACAAAACTGAGATTCGGAAAGAATTTCTGTTGAACATCAATACAGACCAGTTACTGGCATTACAGAATACACTCACATGCTATAAAGCATTACATATGGTGAAAATTATAGATTTGAATTCCTAAATCTTAGTTGAAGTACATGAACGTTTAATTCAAGGAAAAAATACAGGAGCATGCATACATTTCTTTGCAGCAGCAGTTTTTCACGAATTTGTTCACACAAACTATCTGATACATAACTTTCTTTCAAAGCAATATATAGTAACCAGTTTAAACACCCAAAGTTTATACAAACAGACAGAAAATTAGTATTTTCTCAGAACTCGTTGGAGTTTGGGGTTTTTCCAGATTATGGAATGTTCTTGAAAAGCTCTGGGAGATGGGCATTTGTAAGCTTGGTCCTTTTGCTAATGTCGCGTGTTTTCTTCTTGGCCTTTGGCTTGGGGTTAATACCATGAACCTGGGCCATCGCTCTCCTCTTTGCTGTATTTGTTGCAGGCTTCATTCCATTCTTCTGAAGATCTTTCTCAATATCAATCATATCACGCGGAAGCTCAATCCCTCGGAATAATACCTTTAGGTCGTCATCCACTTTGATTGTTATCTTAGGATCATTCGGGAAAACAACATCTTCTTGAGAATCAAAATTTGATAGCAACCAAACGTCGCCAGAAGCCTTCAGAGCCTGTGCAAATGGCATAACATATAGATTAGCAGGTCAACTCTCCATATTCGCACATATCAAAGAATGAAAAGTTTCACTGGATCAACAGTACATTACCTGTACGTCATCTAGGACAGTTGGGTATGCATCCTTTAGGTCGATAACGTTCTTACCTTCTGGAAACTTCCGAATCAAGTGAAGCAGTTCTTTTTTGTTTTTGAGATCATGAGTGGCCTGCAGAAAAAATATGGAGCTATATCGTCATACCTGTCTACCCGTATCAACTATAAAGGCATATGCATAAGCAGGAACTTTTCCTGAACCATTCTAGAGAATGGCCCGGAAAATGTTACCATGCAGGATTGTCTCACATGGTGAACTCCAGAGAAGGGACGCAAGAGTTACCTTGTAAGAGAAGCGCTTCCCATCGTAGAACACTTTCGGGTTGTTTGTTAAACCACTGAAGACTTCCCTATTATTATCTGCATCAACGTAACATACTTCATTAATCTGCTCTGCCGTAAAGGCTTCCCTTGTCTGGAAAAAAAATATAAAAATTAGCATCTATAGTTAGTCTTTTACTACAAGTAGCTGAAAGCAACAAGTGCCACAAAGCTTAAGAAATCGAGTAGATCTATGAACTGTTTTTATTCTGAATGTAGGTTAATCCTTGAACTGTCAAATTGTTCTGTTTCTTATGTCAGAAAACCATTATACATTTTACATTACAGTTTTGAATAATTCATAATAGAAACTATAAGTGTCATTATCAATAACCGCTATTTTTCATTAGATCACTGGCTTTATCCACGCTGAAAAGACAGTCTAACAAGCCACAGACCCAGAATGTTGCTTCACTAAATGAATATTTTCTCATGTGGTGACTCCATTTCCGAGATTTTTTTATCTCTTTAATTTCATCTAAAATAGATACTAAAACCAAATATCAAGTACCTTCTACTAAGCATAATTCCCCACTCCTCATGAACACATGTCACAATTCACTTCAAAAATTCGCTATTCTCCTACAATTATTCCTACCTTTTGTCCCTTTCTTGTCATTTCAATCAGAATGGACATCAATACTAACGGTTGTTCATTGCTTTACATATCGAACCAAATGGATGTGTACAAGCATCAATTTATACCATCTTACAAAGAAGAGTCTAGTTTTTATACCTCATACAGAATGGCTATAACACGTTTCATTTGAGCTCCAATCGGAGCTTTCCGGATACTATTGATATGTTGAAGCCTTTCTGTATCATTAGAAAACTTTACTGCAGGTGCCTTGGCAGCAATTGAAGATGTTGTTGCAATAGGTACAGATTTATGATGTGGTGCAGACCTGGATGATGATCCTGATCCTGCCGCTGCTCGAGCGTTATTGATACTGGATAGAGTTGATTGGCATTTTTCTTGTTGCTGTTTGAATCTTGTTAGTGATTCTTGCAGTGCCATCTTTTAACTCAAAAATACCAACCACTCACTTAAATTCTACACAATCGAACAACAAAACCGGTTAAATTGAACTGAATTCTAACAATACGATCAGGAAAATCATAAAAAATACAAAATCCAGGGTTCTTCATTCGAGGAGATTTCTGATTTTTCATACAGCAAGCAGGTACCTTTGAAATGACCTAATTTTGATGGCTTTTGATTTGCAAATTATACATCTCCATTCGATTAAACAGGGTTTCATTCAAATCAAAGAAAGCCAATTTTGGTTCCTTTCTTATTGATTTCTGAAATGAATTTTAAATCCCTAAATTTCATTTTTCATTTTTAATCAAGGATTCAAAAATTCAAAATCCAATTGATGATTTTCTAGGGTTTTCATGGAGAAGAGAAGAGTGAGAGTAAAAGAGAAGACCTTACCTTAGGTTCTTCTCTGAACAGAGTGTCAGAGGGAAGAAAGAAAGGGGGAGAGAGGGGTGAATGAAGAAATGATCCTCTAGAGGTGAACCCTAAACTGATCAGTTTGGTTTTTCAGCCCCTTGGCTTGTATTTATAGAGAGTTGAAATGGGATTGCCACATATTTAGGACAACAATTTTTAGCCGACTCTCACCTGGAAATGCTGGGTCCCACGCTTCTTAACCGTACTGATGGCCAGTCGATTTGTTGCCATTCTTCTACAGTTAGCAATTCGGGAAACATTCGTAGGCTTGTTCAGAGGTATATCAAACCTAAGAGTTGATCCACTGATGGGCATTTTACCCGGCAACATCTGAACAACATTCACATCAATAGGAGTGAGAACATTAGATCAGGGCAATCTAGGAATGAATGTTGATACGATTCCATTTGATTCTTGCATAAGGCTAACCTGTATGGGTTAAATTGGAGTGCTAGATTGGCCAAAAAGTGTTGCAAATCAAAAAAAGTGTTGTAAAAAAGTTAACAATGATAGTTGATAGTTCTCTCTCCTACCAGGTGCTCGCAGTCCAACTATCAGCGGAATTGAAACGCTGAACCGTTCGGCGTTCAAAAAATGGTCTAAACGCTGAACCGTTCAGCGCTGGGAGAAAATTTTCTGATCTAACGGCTGAGATTTAAAGCGCCGAAACGTTCGGCGCTAAATCCCGAACGGTTCGGCGTTATATGGTGGTCCCGCTACTAATCTAGCTGCTAGATTATCCATCCCATATGACTTAGGAGGTTGCCCATGCTGACGTGGATGACCAATCTAGCGGCTAAATATCTAGTCCTTAGGCTCCACATCAGCCAGGATAATCGCCTAAATCCTATGGCGGTGATAATCTAACATGCTAGTTGCAAAATGAAACAACATCGGGCATTGAACAGTACCGTACAAAAACATGGCGCCGGATGGTACATCGCTTGATTAGTCAAACTAGTTGACTGCGCTGAACCAAACAGCGATTCCTCGCTTAATATTGCGCTTTTCAACTCTCTTGTCACTTGAGTTTGCTAGTGATTTGTACTTTTATAGCCTGTAAGAGTGCTATAGCATGACCATGCCTCTTAAGTATTAGCCTTTCCTCCTCCCCCGAGGCTTCGATCTCCTACATTGAGTGTAACGCCTTGTCAAAGTGAATTATGCACCACACACTAGTAATATATCTTATAATATTGCCTAGTCTTGACCATGCACGCCGTGCAACAAGCCACTATCGTAATGATATGTCATATCACGCTAACTTTGTCTTTGCAGCAACCTGTCCCATGACTCCCATTATTAAAATATAAATTTCAACCTATTCCTGCATCTATTTGTGTCTATAAATTTGCACAATAATAACAAGACATTTCAACGAATAGTAGATACTAAAGTCCCAAGGCCAAACTCTATCTAAGCTGAATGGTTCAGCGCAGGTATATTGCACGTTTCCATTCAGCGCATATGCCCTGGAATATTTCAGACTGCACTGAACCATTCTGATTTTGGTTGCGCTGAATAATTCAGCGGAACTATTTCGCTACTAATTCACCTACGAGTAAACGTTAGGAGAGAGAATTAGTGTTAACAAATAAACAACATTTTTTTTTTGAACTGCAACACTTTTTGGCTAATCTAGCAGCCAAATCTAGCCCATAGGACTTAACCTAAACATCATCAGTACTAAAAGTATGCCTGCAAATATTATCCCTAATTGGCAAGCATTAATTAAGGAATTGGAGAACTATCAAGTGGTCTGATGGTTCTCAAGCTTCCTCCCATAAGGGAGGTTGGGGATCGAGTCCCTATAATAGCATAAAAATCCTAAGCTAATGTACTTAGGTGTAGTTCTAGGGACCCCTGTTCTAACCTATACAAAAAGTTAAGGAATTTCCATATGCAATGTTAATTCTAATGGTTTAATTTCCCAGAAATACTTCAAATCAATGTCAGACCCAACGATTGGTCTTCCTTGAGTTGTTTCCAAATATCAGATCCAACAATTGGTCTGGCTTGTTTTAAAAGTTGTCATATATGCATTTTTAACAGAATAAGCGCCATTTAAAGAAGGCTTCCATCTAAGTAGTATTTACCGTTAAAATGGATTCTAATATCTAAGATAACCTTAAATGTTAGAGCATTGCTCGGTCGATTTCACAAGTGTTTCTATCTCAAGCTTGTTTTCAAATTTAGTTGTCAAAACTATATCTTGATTTCTAGTCTACAATTAGTTAAGTCTCGGACTAGGATAGAAGTATCTGCGTTCTACCGTTTGAGTCGAAAATCAACCGAAGGTTTTGGAGAACTTCTTCAACAAAAGGTAAGTGAATACTGAACCACCTATTTCTCAAGTTATATTCATCCTTTTATCCATGAGACGTTGTCGCATAACTAACTAGACTATCATAAGCATATCAAGGATTTCGAGTCAAGTTTATCTTGGTAATTAGTTATCGAAATATATATGACTAAGCTTAATGAACATTTGTTCATACTTGATGAATTTCGGTTAAGAACAATAATTTACTGTTCATAATCTAAATTGTGATTCAAGATTATCATTCGAAAAACCAATTGTATTAGGACGCTATCATAATCTAAATTGTGATTCAATACTGCGGAATATTCAAAGGTTCATTCTATTTTTCATCAAAATTTGCATAATGATACCATAAACTTCACTGTTGACATATAATCCAAAAGTTCATTTTATTTTCCATAAATATTTGCATAATGACACAATAGACTTAACTTTTGAGCATATATGGAATAATCACAGTTCACGGACGTAAACCACATATCCCATACAAAATTATTTTTGCAATATATAAAACCAATACAGATTAATACTGCAAAATCATCTTCCAAATAACTTAGAATTTAAATAAATAAATCTAAAAACATTGCAAGATGAAAAACGTTGACAATAGCTATGTGTAATCACAATAATTGCTATTCCAAACCCTAGTTATCCTTCTAAAAAACACAAGAATAAATTCTCATAAGAAGTTTCCTAGGCTTTAAGATTCAAAATATAAAAACAACAAGCTAAAAACAAAAGACACCTAGACCAACAAAACCGATCATAAACTGAAATCAAGAAGCACCTCCGGAACCTCACGAGTCTTGAGTCCTTTGAGCTTGTGATTGACATCATCTACATTATCTTCAGAGAAGATATCCTCATTGAGAAGATTCTTAACATGTGTCTTCATGAGAACAAGGTCAGAGTTAACCTTTTTTAACTCAGTTCGTAACACATGTAACCCTTCATAGTATCAACGAGCTGCAGTTTTTCTTTCTCAAAGTATTTAAGAAAATCATGAACCACTTCAGCCGAAACCATCTCATCATTCTGAACATCTTGATGAGTATAAGCATAGTAGCATGAGACATCAGAATAATCCTTAGGATTTTGATATTTGATATCATCAACATCTACTAGGTTTCTTTTCTTCTTCCCTTTGGACTTGAAACCAATACCTTTATCAAGAATACCTCTTGCAAAATCACAAGTGCGAGAAGGTGGAGACATTCTTGACAAGAAGAAAATAACCTAGAGTACGTGTACGTGACTCAAAAGGATTGGTATCTAAATGGTTTCTTAGGGAATAACTTTAGGGTTTCTAAAAATTGGTCCGTGACAAGTAACACGGGTACCCTACGAAAACCAAAACAACCCAACACAAAAAATGTAAAGTACCTCCTTTTTTTTTAAAAAAAAAACATCAAAATTTTGCTATGTGAAAATTTTCTTTCACAATTTTTTGGCTCGATAAATTTTATATTTCTACAGAAGGAAAAATTTAGAGCACAGAAAAATAGCTCATAACTCAATTGTAAAAAAAACTTTTCAAAATTCAATCGAAGTGATTCTCGAAACAAAACAATACTTAGGCAAAGCCACCTGTAGACAATAGTTTAGCTATGAACGATAAGAAAATAGCTCAGTTAAGCAGAAGGCATTTTACCAATAAGTATGCCTGATTATTAGCAAATCTTACTCAACAGGATTTTCCATGAGTAAGAATTCAACCCTTGTGATTAATCAACACAAGTATGAGCTTTATGCTCATCAAATGAATATTGTTCATGGTTAATCCTCTTTTTCCTTCTAATTTTTGGAGGAAAACCTTTTTGATGTGATAAGTAACATAAAACTTATTGCCATCAAAATAAGAGACTAAGTTTGAATACTTACCAGAAGAAGTTTGCTTGGAGGATTTTGACAGCCTGTCGATAAGATCCTTGTATCCTTCAATTATCAGATTTTGGTTTTCCTTCATATCTCCATTGTTGCTTCCACCTACTGGTACCTTTCTCATACCTTGTGCATCATCCTTTATCTTAGGTCGAGAAGGACCTTTCTGAAATCTCCTTGACCGATTTGTATTAATGCTACAATTAGTTCGAACGTTCGATGAGCAAATTGAACTGACCTTCTTGGAAGGATTCACATGGTGAGTACTAAATCCAATTGGGTTAGACATATGAATGTCAGTTACACCTTTGATAATTAAATCTAAGGTATATTGAAGACGACCAAAATAGTTGTCATTCAACCTCAATTTGCTCTTCCATTGAACATGTCCTTTTGAATCACAAAAGAGACATACTTTTTGATCATCAGAGTGATTAGAGTGTGTAGGATTAGCAACATCTTTAGAAGATTTCTTCCTTCCATGAGATGTCGTATTTCCTTGATCAGTGGATGGACCAAGCGCCTCTTTAGCAAAAGGAAGGGTTTTGCAGTTTAGCTTCTGGAGCTGGTTTAATTAGAGAAACATGATTAGAACTAGTCATGTTTTCTAATATCACAACAGAGTCAGAAGTAATTGGTATGACAGACTCCTCATAACAACCTTTATCTTGAATAGAGAGATTACTCAATAGTCGTTATATTTCAAGGGCATCTTCCTTGAGTTTAGCCTCGAGTAAGGTACGGGAAGAACAAACTACAGAACTTTCCTCACGAAGAACCCTTAATTGGGAATACCAAACATTGTATTGACCTTGTGTTTTAGCCTATTGATTTCAACTGTCTGGATTCTGATAAGTTTTAGAATTGCTGCACTCTCTTGGGCTGCTTCCCTTTCTATTTCAGAGTCAGACTCGTCAGTAAGATAATTAGGGTAACACATATCAATACTTGTTTGTTTCATAAGAACAAAATATTCATCTATATGCGAGATCGACAGGTCTTTTGCTTTAATAGATTTCATAGAAACATACTTTTTGTCTCTAGTGACGCGTTTGTCAGAGATAACACAACTGTCCGTAGAGTCAGATTGCTACAAACACAGACTTATGAGGTCTTAGCGTGTTTGCCTGCTCTGATACCAATTGAAAAAGCGGGGGTCTAACAACCACACCTAATATTTCGTTCAAAAATCTATATGTACAACTCCAATACAATTCCAAGAGAATCAACGAGACAGTCAGACTCAATCATGGAAAAGTATCCAAGAGTTATATCTCAATTTCTCAAATCAATCTGCAATCGAACAAACAGAAATCTGTGAGCCGGATAAATATGAGAAATAACTTGAACGGTACCAAAGACCAATGTTCAAGTGTCAATCAATTTCAAAGGTTGGATTTACTAATTGATTGATCTACGCACAACCTGTGATATTTCAATTATATAAACAAATATAATGCAGAAAAGAAATAACACAGACACCAAAAATTTTGTTAACGAGGAAACCATAAATGCAGAAAAACCTCGGGACCTAGTCCAGATTGAATACCACACTGTATTGTGTCGCTACAAACACTAGCCTACTACAAGATTAACTTCCGACTGGAATGTAGTTGAGCCCTAACCAATCTCACACTGATCAAGGTACAGTCGCGTTCCTTACGCCTATGTATTTGAGCAGGACTCTGCGCACTTGATTCCCTTAGCTGATCTCACCAACAGTTAAGAGTTGCTACGAAAAAGTCGAAGACTTATAAACAAATTTGTCTCCCATAAAAATGTCTATTCTGATAGATAAATCTTTCTCCCACAGAAATACCTATGAAGTTTTGTTCCGTATGATGATAAATCAAGGTGCACAAGAACCAATTGATAATCCGGTCTTATATTCTTGAAGAACAGCCTAGAAATATCAGTCACCTCAAAATAACTTAGTTATATGGTAGTAGAAAAAATTATTGTGGAATCACAAAGAATGAGACAAAGCTTTGTGATTACTTTTTATATCTTACCTATCGGATATTAATCTCGAGTCAATATTAGAGAAGATAGTACTCAATACGATAGAACAAGTAAGATCATAATACGCAACTACAGAGAAAATAGTTGGATCTGGCTTCAGAATATCAACCAAGTCTTTAAGTCGTTAACCTAAATGCTATGATGATCAAATATAATCAAAGGATCTAATTGTGTTCTTCATAGAGTTGTTCAATTGTTCATTCTCTTATAGTAAAATACATGAACAAATTGAAGCAAAATCGGATTGATTCAGAAGAATCAATTCATGGATATTTAAGCCACGGTTTGCAAAGATTGCATTCCTTATTATATAAATGTATTTTTTCATGAGTATGAAATTATACTTTACCGATTTAAGAACTTGAACCACTTAAGTTTGCGAACAGGTATGCAAACTTAAGTTCCATACATTGGTCAAAAGCTAACAGTTTGCAAACGGGTACGCAAACTTTGTTATGTTGTCGATGTTTTAGGAAGGTTGCAGAATTTTCTAGAATTGTCTAGGTGTTTCCTTATTTTGGTATAGCTAGAGGTTTCCTGTTTTAGTTAAACTCAAGGTTTCCTTTCTTAGTTATGTTTAGGTTTCCTAGTATAACTCATATACTTGGAAGACAAGTTTGTAACCTATATAAATAGGTGTACAAGTCTTAAGGAAAAACACACAACACAATTTAGAAAAGAGTTCTCATAACTAGAGAATTTTCGGGTTTAGAGCGTTTTGTTCTAGAGAATTATTTTGGTGTTTGTGAACAGCAATTTGCTGCTCATAGTTTGAGATTTAATTCTCTGTAATTCGTTCTAATAATAAGAGTTGATCGTAGGCGTTTGTGGACGTAGGCACATTACAGAACCACGTTAAATCTTGTGTCTTTCTTGTTTCTTTTGGTGCATCTTATTTTCTGTTTTCTTTAGTTCTACGTGATCCAAACAACTAGTGTCTTGTGAAGAGGTTAATTCTAAGGTATTAATCCTAACAAGTGGTGTGGTGAGCGTGGAGAGGATCATAGTTAGAAGTGAAGATGTCTAGTTCTACATCAAGTGGATTTTCGAAGGTGCATGGATTTGATATTATCAAGTTCAATGGGAAGAATAATTTCACATCATGGAAAACTGATGTAAAAGATATTTTTGTTAGTATGAAACAAATCAAAGCAATCAAGGCGAAGCCAGCAACGTTACCAAAGGATTGGACTGATGAGAAGTGGGCTGACCTTGATTTGATGGCGTGTTCAACTATTCGTTTATGTTTGTCAAGGGATATCACTCATAACTTTTTAAGTGAAACCTCCGCAAAGGTGTTGTGGGAGAAGTTTGAGAAGCTTTACTTACAAAAGGATTTGTCTTCTGAACTTTACTTGAAGCGTAGACTCCATGCCTTTAGGATGTCTCCAGGTAAGTCTATGATGGATCATATTAATGAGTTTAATAAGATCTGTTCTGATTTGTCTAATATCAGTGTCATTATCTCTGATACGGATAAATCCATGATATTATTATGTTCTTTGCCTCCATCGTATGATGCTTTCGTTGACTATTTGCTGAGTGGGAAAACCGATGAAGACGACGAAGATGAAGATAAGTTGATTTTCGATGATGTTGTCTCTGCTTTACAAGCTAAGGCATTAAGGGAGCAAGAATTCAGCGATGAAGCACAAGTCGAGGGCTTGTTTGTTGATAGAGGAAAGAATGGTAATAAGAAGTCAAAGAATCGTTCCAAAAAGAGCGATATTGAGTGTTATTATTGTCGGAAAACTGGTCATATTAGGGCTGATTGTCTCAAGCTTAAGGCAAGAGATGAGAAACGTGAGAAATCAGATTCGAAGAATATTGTTGCTTCGGTTGCTGAAGGCAGTGAAGTTTTAGAAGACCCAATGTGTGGTTTTTATGAGGAAGTGTTAACCGTTACATCAAAGAGTTATCTCAATGATGGTTGGATGCTTGATTCCGGTGCTTCATATCATATGTGTCCTTCAAAGGATTGTTTCACTACTTACAGAGAAGTGAATGGTGGTACTGTTATGATGGGAAATTCTAATGCCTGCAAAAGAGTTGGAGTTGGTACGGTAGAGGTTCGTTCGCATGGTGTTATCACAACACTTTCAGAGGTTAGACATGTTCCAGATTTGAGGAAGAGTTTGATTTCGTTAGGAGTACTTGAATCACTTGGATACAAGTATGTTGCTGAATATGGATTCTTGAAGGTATTCTACAATGGTAGTTTGAAGATGACCGGTGAAAGACATGGTAATTTATATTTCTTACAAGGAGATATAGTTTGTGGTGGAGATATGGTTTCTCAATCAATTGATGAGAAACAGGTGGAGTCAACACGTTTATGGCATATGCGTCTTGGGCATATGAGTGAGAAAGGTATATCGGTGTTGAGTAGTAAAGGCTTGCTTGGTGGTGAGAAGACTTGCAAGCTTGATTTCTGCGAGCATTGTATCTTCGGGAAGCAATGTAGGAGCAGTTTTGGTACCGCTGCACACCACACGCAGGGTATGTTAGATTACATCCATTCGGATGTTTGGGGTCCCTCTCGTACAATTTCTAAGGGAGGTGCAAGGTGGTTTGTGACCTTTATCGCTGACTTTTCGAGGAGAGTTTGGATTTACACCATGAAGCATAAGAATGAAGCCACCGAGGTGTTTAAGAAGTGGAAGACCATGGTAGAAAAACAACTTGGTCGTGTGGTTAAGAAGATACGTTCCAATAATGGCAGTGAATACATCGAAGACCCATTGAAGGAGTTTTGTAAGGAACAAGGTATCGTTAGGCACTTCACAGTCAAGGGTACACCACAACAAAATAGAGTAGCAGAGAGAATGAATCGAACGTTACTTGAGAGAGCACGGTGCATGTTGTCAAACGCAAGTTTAGACAAGATTTGGTGGGCTGAAGCAGTGAATACGGCGTGATATTTAGTGAATCGATCTCCATCAACAGATATTAAGTATAAGTCACCTATGGAGGTATGGACCGGTAATTCCATGAACTATTATAATTTAAGGGTGTTTGGTTGTCCAGCCTATTTTCATGTGAAAGAAGATAAGTTGGGTGTTAGGGCTAAGAAAGCAATTTTCTTAGGTTATCCATTAGGTGTGAAAGGATATCGTTTATGGTGTCCAGAATTGAATAAGTTCATAATTAGTCGTGATGTGACCTTTAATGAGAAAGTTATGCTTGATTCAAAGAAGTTCACAGGTTGGGACTCTCAAATTGAAAGTGAGAGTAGTAGGGGTGTTGAAGATGATTCGATGCAGGTGGAGCAAAGAGTCCCTAGTTCATTTACTATAGAAAAAGAAAAAGAAACTCTTGTAGAAGACGAAGTTGAGTTTGAGGTTCCTAGTGAGGAATCTACACAGCAACAAGTTGAGAATATTCCGTCCTTGACGTCTCAACGTGAGAGACGTCCACCAACTCGATATGGTTTTGATGAGTATGCATCTTACGCATTATCTGTTTTTGAGGATGAGTCGTTTAATACTCATGCCATTGAATGGAAAAAAACCATGGATGAGGAGATGAAGTCTCTTCACAAGAATCACACTTGGGAACTTTGTTAGAGCACTGCTCGGTCAAACTCGCATGCGTTGCTATCTCGAGCATGTTTGTCAATGTTAGTGATCAAAACTATAAGTCTTGATTTCTAGTCTCTTATAGCTAAGTCTCGGACTAGGATAGTAAGTGTAGTTGAGCTCAAGGACTTCATGGCGATTCATCATACAAAGAAGATCTACTCAAGGAACCGGTGGAACTTCTCGACAAAAAGGTATGTGGAGACTTGAACTTATCTGTCACTCAAAAGTCTATCTATTCTATCTCATACTCTTTGAGACAAAATTCGTATGCTATATATATAGACTAGATCATACACATTTGGTATTTCGAGCCGAGTATACCTCGCCTATACATATTTCGAAATATGTGTTGGTAAGCTTTTCGCTTCGACCAAGTTTATCTTTACCTAGTGACGAAAGTCATGAATGTTTCAATCACTTTGAAAATTGCTTTGACGAGAAATAGTGTAACAACTATATAACGTCCTCTAAGAATGTTTCAATGATTGGAATCAGAGTTTAGATTACATAACCAATGGATTCCTTGAACCGAAGTTTTCAAACTATGTTGATCAATAGAACCGGAAGTATGGCAAGTGCCAAGTCCGCGAACTGCCGAAGTTCTCAAACCCGAGAATTTCTGCTGGAGTTGACAAACTACTTGCGAGAGCCAAGTCGGTGAACTCAGTCCGCGAACCCAGTCCGCGAACCAGCGTAGTTCTCGAACCCGAGAATTTCTGCTGGAGTTTGTAAACTCTATCCGGTGTCTTAAGTACGCGAACCTAGTCTGCGAACTTGAGAAGGTTATATATCTAAAGATGATTTCTAAACTTAATCTTAAAAGACTAAGGAATGCATTTGCAAACCGTGGCTATTAAAGTTCATGAATCGATTCAAGTGAATCAGATCATCTTTGCTTCAATTATGTCTTGTATAGTTACATAAGATTTCCTTGCAATTGAACAACTCTCTTAACTAGTTCATTTGAGTCAATTGAACTAGTTATGGTGAAGAAGAACATGGTTGGTATGAAACTCTCATATGGTTAACCTCTTTGGGTAGACTATTGTTGAACCAACAATGTACACGTTTGGGTGCGGTTAACAAACCTAGAAGCGTACAGTAATTTGTGTATGACAAGCTAATTTTTCGATCTAACGGTTGTGAATATTGATTGCTTTGTAACCAAGGCAAAACACTGATTTGAAAGGCTATTGATGAGCGCGAAAGTGCGACACATTTTCACCCATAAATACATTAGCTGAGACTCATTTTATCACTAATAAACTTGTTTGTAGGTGTTTCTGTGAAATAAGCTCTTGTGGAAAATGTTGCTCGAAAAGTTGTTAAAAGCACCCCCGGAGGACACATGTTATTCGGACTCTCACTATTGGTTAAGGGGCACCTCAATTACTAAGGGATGCCTCATTGATAAGGGGCACCTTCTTTACTTTTTACACCCTTGGATATTCGCACCCCATCTCTGTTAAGGGGCGATCATCTTCTTCCCCATTTGAATCTGGTTTTTGGCCGGAAAATGGCAGCAAGTATTAGGGTTCGATTTTTGGTGGCAATTAAAGAAGATTCAATCGCTGCATTCAGTTTTGTTGGACCTGTTAGCAGTAAACAGGCTTGGTATAGTCATTGTATTCGAAAGAATTGGGCTGGATATCCGTGTGAAGCGAAACAGAGTGTGGAAAAGATATCGAGTTTCGGGAAGTGATTACAAGAGATCTTCTCGAGATTTTCTTTCTGTTTTCATTGGAGAATGACTTATTCTTACCAAACAGGAATAGTAAGTGCGCTGTAATTAAGAAAATCAAGGAGTTACACGGAGTTTTGATAATGCAGGGAACTGCATTCAAGAGGAAGGTTATCACGGAATATTTGATGATACGTATTGCATGGGAGAAGATTTTCTGAGGGGGGGAGAGTGATTGGGGAAGGCTACAAAGTCGAGAGAATTGCTGCAGAGAAATCTGCAGCAGCAGCAGAAAAACAGTGAAGAACGAAGAACATTGACCCACACAAGCAGTCGTTTATGCTACATTGAATACGACAGTCGCAAGACAGTCTTATATGCTATAGTGGTAACGACCCACAGCCGAGGGTCGTAATTCTCTGGTTTGTAACAAATATAATTTTTACAAACCCGGTTTTGAATTATTTCTCCCTTTTCATCATTTGTAAACACCCTTTGAGCAATAATAATGATTTTTGAGCGTGTTTCCAACAACATGATGAGCTAGACCCCATCACTGGGACAACGGAGGAAGCCGGACTTCATACTTGGGTGAATTTGTTTTATTTTCTATTTGACTTTTGCACTTAATTAAAATAGAATTATGATTTGAAAAAATTAGTTATTATTTTATTAGATGGGTCATGCTTGCTTAGATGTTTGATGTCCCATGCTTACGATTTATAATTAATGTTTGGAGAATCTACCTTGGCAAGAATAAGAGTCGATGTTGTTTTATTTGTCGAGCGATAATTGTTTGAGGATGAACAATTGAACCTATTGATAAGAGTTTGGCCGAATCCTAGACCCAGTAACTCTCTATTTTATTCCTTTAAAATTAATCTTAACAAGTCTTAGAGTTCAAATCTTTACTACTACAATAACGACAATCAAAAATATTAATCATTTTGGCGCAGCCGACGCGGATTTGTTTTTAGATTAATTTTTAGGTTTATTTTTTTATTATTATTATTTTTTAATTTTGTATAGTATTTTCATTTTTTTTAGATTTTATTTTTTTCCTTTTTATGTGTTTCTTTTTGTATTTCTTTTCAGGGACATTTTGAGGATGATGACTTCTTATGAGGAGACGTCACCTACGATGACGCTGGCGGAATATAAGCGTAGTAAGTCAAATTATCAGGAAACCTCATCTGAGATGACGCTTGCTGAATATAAGCGTAGGCAATTGGTATGGAGTTTCTGCTCCACATGAGGTAAGTGAAGAATCTCCTCTAGAGATATATGAGAAGTATTATAAACACACACCACCTAGTTTGGGACAAAGACTGAGAATATTGGAATGCCAAAAATTATTTAATGATGATGATGATCAGTCTTGTAGTGACTCTCCGTTCCAGACAGAATTTGTAGATGACCCTGTGGATGATTGTGTAGATGATTTGCCTAATTCCATAGATGAATCTATCTCACAAGATAATTCACCGAACTTAGAGGTTGTTTCTAGACCCGTAGACTTCCAAAGGTTACCTAATTTAGGGTTAGAATTGTGTGCTTCTAAAATTTTATTGGAATACTTTGCATCTAAATACCCAGAAGACTTGCCTATTCCTGATACAGTGCATGAGCCGTTTGATAATTCCCCAGTCCCAACAGTATCCCCATATTATGTTCTTTACACACTTCCTTGTGTTGTAAAAACTTGGTTTGGAGGTAAGTCTCTGTTTTTGACAATTTCAGTGTCCCTACATTTTCATAACATAAGTGTAAAGCTGTCATTTGTAAATGTTGTCTATTGGGTTGATCCCCAAATTTTCAGGTTGTTGGTTTATGGGGATCCTTTTTGTATACTCCAGTAGGTATATTTTTTTTATTTATTTATTATTTTTTTTGCAATTTAGAATTTCCCATCTTAAGTTTTGCGTTGGATGACTCAATTACATTGAGGACAATGTAATGTTTAAGTGTGGGGGAGTGTTTAACTTTTTACCTTACTGTTTCAGGAATTTTCTTACATATTATGACCAGCTGTGTAGCGGGTCTTTAAAAAAAATAATTATATGACCAGCTGTGTAGCGGGTCTCTCTCTCTATCTTCTTATATGACCAGCTGTGTAGCGGGTCAATTCTATTTTCTTGCATGTTATGACCAGCTGTGTAGCGGGTCTCTAAAAAAAAAATTATGACCAGCTGTGTAACGGGTCTCTCTATGTCTCTTATTATATGACCAGCTGTGTAGCGGGTCACTTTTCTGTTTTGCTCGAGGACTAGCAAAATGTAAGTGTGGGGGAATTTGATGAGCACGAAAGTGCGACATATTTTCACCCGTAAATACATTAGCTGGGACTCATTTTATCACTAATAAACTTGTTTGTAGGTGTTTTTGTGAAATAAGCTCTTGTGGAAAATGTTGCTCGAAAAGTTGTTAAAAGCACCCTCGGGGGACACATGTTATTCAGACTCTCACTATTGGTTAAGGGGCACCTCAATTACTAAGGGACGCCTCATTGATAAGGGGCACCTTCTTTACTATTTACACCCTTGGCTATTCACACCCCATCTCTGTTAAGGGGCGATCATCTTCTTCCTCATTTGAATCTGGTTTTTGGCGGGAAAATGGCAGCAAATATTAGGGTTCGATTTTTGGTGGCAATTAAAGAAGATTCAATCGCTGGATTCAGTTCTGTTGGACCTGTTAGCAGTAAACAGGCTTGGTATAGTCATTGTATTCGAAAGAATTGGGCTGGATATCCGTGTGAAGCGAAACAGAGTGTGGAAAACATATCGAGTTTCGGGAAGTGATTACAAGAGATCTTCTCGAGATTTTCTTTCTGTTTTCGTTGGAGAATGACTTATTCTTACCAAACAAGAATAGTAAGTGCGCTGAATTAAGAAAATCAAGGAGTTACATGGAGTTTTGATAATGCAGGGAACTGCATTCAAGAGGAAGATTATCACGGAATATTTGATGATACGTATTGCATGGGAGAAGATTTTGTTCTTTACTCAAAAAAATTCTACCCTATCAAGCCAAGATAAACAAGGATATTCTGCACGTCATTCATAGCTGCATTTGAGAAAGAAAATATTTTCTTTATTATTGAGTAAAGGAAGATTATTGGGAGTTAATGAGCGAGATTTGTTGTTGCTGTGGTATATATATAGGCCGATGGGATGTCAGTGAGGGGGGGAGAGTGATTGGGGGAGGCTACATAGTCGAGAGAATTGCTGCATAGAAATCTGCAGCAGCAGCAGAAAAACAGTGAAGAACGAAGAACATTGACCCACACAAGAAGTCATTTATGCTACATTGAATACGACAGTCGCAAGACAGTCTTATATGCTACAGTGGTAACGACCCACAGCCGAGGGTCATAGTTCTCTGGTTTGTAACAAATATAATTGTTACAAACCCGGTTTTGAATTATTTCTCCCTTTTCATCATTTGTAAACACCCTTTGAGCAATAATAATGATTTTTGAGCGTGTTTCCAACAACATGATGAGCTAGACCCCATCACTGGGACAACGGAGGAAGCCAGACTTCATACTTGGGTGAATTTGTTTTATTTTCTATTTGACTTTTGCACTTAATTAAAATAGAATTATGATTTGAAAAAATTAGTTATTATTTTATTAGATGGGTCATGCTTGCTTAGATGTTTGATGTCCCATGCTTATGATTTCTAATTAATGTTTGGAGAATCTACCTTGGCAAGAATAAGAGTCGATGTTGTTTTATTTGTCGAGCGATAATTGTTTGAGAATGAACAATTGAACCTATTGATATGAGTTTGGCCGAATCCTAGACCCAGTAACTCTCTATTTTATTCCTTTAAAATTATTATTAACAAGTCTTAGAGTTCAAATCTTTACTACTACAACAACGACAATCAAAAATATTAATCAGCTATATAAAGGAGACATCTAGTATTGTGCAAAACTAATCCCCACACCTTACGTGTGATACTAGTTTGCGTGCTAGAGTCGTTTCTCCTTTAGCCTTTGGTTTTCTTCTTCTAAAACCAGGTTAACGACTTAAAGACTTCATTGGGATTGTGAAGCCAGACCGATACTACTTTTATCGTAGTTGTGTGATCTGATCTTGCATCTTCTATCGTAACAGTACAATCATATTGATTGACTTGAGAACGTGAGAGTTCTCGAATAGGCAAGATATAAAAAGTAATCACAAACACTTTCGTCTCCTCGTTTGTGATTCCACGACATCTTGTTTCGCTACCATATGATTAAGATTGTTGTGAGGTGATTGATTAATCTAGGCTGTTCTTCGGGAATATAAAACCGGATTATCAATTGATTCATGTTCACCTTGATTACTATCAAAAGACGGAACAAAAACTTTTAGGTTTTTTCTGTGGGAGACAGATTGATCCTTTGATAGACTTGTCTATCTGAGACATATTTGTTTATTGTTAAAGCCTGCGATTTTGGGTCGTAGCAACTCTTAGTTGTGGGTGAGATCAGCTAAGGGAATCAAGTGTGCAGTATCCTGCTGGGATCAGAGGCGTAGGGAGTACAACTGTACCTTGGATCAGTGGGAGACTGATTGGGGTTCAACTATAGTCCATTCCGAAGTTAGCTTGGAGTAGGCTAGTGTCTGTAGCGGCTTAATATAGTGTGTATTCAATCTGGACTAACTCCCGGGGTTTTTCTGCATTTGCGGTTTCCTCGTTAACAAAATTCTGGTGTCTGTGTTATTTATATTTCCGCATTATATTTGTTTATATAATTGAAATAATACAGGTTGTGCGTTTGAATCAATCAATTGGAAATCTGACCTATGGTTGTTGATTGATATTGATTGATCCTTGGACATTCGTCTTTGGTACCGTCCAAGTTATTCCTTGTGTTTGATTATAGACTCGCTGATTTCTATTAGCTTGAGTGAATCAAAACAAGAGAGAGATATTAACTCCTTGAGATACTTTTATCTAGATTGAGTCTGACTGTCTAGTTGATTCTCTAGTAAGTGTTTCAGAGTTAGTCCATACAAATTGCTAATCGAAATATTAGGTGGTGTTGTTAGACCCCCGCTTTTTCAATTGGTATCAGAGCAGGCAAACACGTTCAAGACCTTACAAGTCTGTGTTTTTAGCGATCTGACTCTATGGACAGCTGTGCTATCTCTATTAACGTACCACCAGCGTTCGATGGCTCTAATTATTTATGGTGGAAAATTTATATGCGAGCTTTTCTTCAAGCATGTGATTTTCAATCATGGGTATATGTTGTTAATGGCTATGATGCTCCCGCTGTGGCAGTTGGAGATGTAAACGTTCCCAAGAATATTGGTGAATACAACCTGCCGAGATACTTGCTGCAAAGCAAAACTACGACGGTTTGAATGCTATCATACATGCCATTACCCCAAATCTTCAGCAGGATGTGTCTAATTGCACTAGGTCTAAAGATGCTTGGGATATCTTAGAAACCGTATTTTAAGGTAACTCTAGTGAAAAGGAAGCCAGGCTTCAAAACCTTAATTCCGATTGGGAGAACCTTCGTATGGCAGATGAAGATACATTTGATGAGTTTAATCACAAAGTGTCTGAAATTGGTAATGCATCTTTTGCATTGGGTAAGACTGTTCCTGAAAAGGACATTGTGATGAAAATTCTCAGATCGCTGCTACCTAGATACGAGTCTAAGAAGCATTCCATCGTTGAGGGAAATAACCTTGATTATCTTTCCAGAAATACATTGGTTGGAAAGCTAAAGATCTTTGATCATGAGCATACATCCAAAATCGGAAAGGATGTTGCCTTTAAAGCACATAAGAACACTAAATTACTTGATAAGAGTAAAAGTGTTTATGTCTCTGAGGATGATCAGTCTGAGGGAGATTTTTCAGATGAAGATCTTGACAAATCAGTTTCCTTGGTCACAAGACAGTTTAGGGATCTTCTATTGAAGAGAAATAAACGGTTTTCAAGAGACAAACCTAGGTCATCGGATAAACCTCACAATCGTGTTCCTCCTAAAAACATGGATGCTGACGAGGCTGATGACGATTATATGCCACAGTGCTTTAAGTGTAAAGGTTTTGGTCATTTTGCAAACGAGTGCCCAAATCGTAGAAAATACACTGGGGACAAAGGTCTTGATGTAACACTTGATGAGATGTCTGAGATCTATGATTCTGATGAAGATAGGAAATCAACTGTTGGTCTTCTATGTGAAAACATTGATTTTGATAACTGTAGCAATACATATATCAATCTTGATGGTTTCGGTGAAGATAAGAAGCCAATAATGCTGGAAGAATCAATTGACCCAACCTTTGGAAACCCTGTCTGTAATGTTTCAGGATCTACCGTATGTTTAGATGTTGTTGCACCATAGATGCCTGATTATTATCCAAGATTGGCGTGCTCGTCTTGTTCTCAGAAGGGTCATGAACTATCAAGATGTTACAAGTACAAACATCAATTGAGGCACGCCAAAAAACTTCAACGAAGAGCAAATCAGTTAGCAAGGAATCTTAAACTTGCTCAGAAGACCGCTGAGGTATGTAGGATTTTATCTTCGTATAAAAAGTTAGTTTCCAAAGACAAAACAAGACCATTTGAGAAGAAAGTATGGTCAAATCTCTTTGATAGACATAAGTCAGAGGATTCCTCTCATGAGGAAAATGGTGGACAAATCATTGTTCACCACAGCACAAATTAATTGTGTTGTTTGGTAAATCTTGTCTCATGTGCCTGTTCAAAAGAGACAAGGTCGTGAACGCACAGGCTTTAGGAAAAGTTTTCTTAGGTTTATTCTTTTCTGTCTATCAAATAAAAGGAAGGGTTACTTTCGACAATTCTACTCTTTATAGGGTTTAGAGTTAGACGTCCACGAACCTGTTTAAAGGTTTCGAACCCTACATTCCTTTTTTCTCTTTGATATTCTTTATATTCCAAGAATGCTTGTAGAGATTTGAATTCCAATCACAAAAATCAGTTGGTTATAGCTGTTCTCATAAGCATCATGTCTTTGGATGGAAAGGATGTCAACATGATTATTAATCCATCAATCAAGGAAAAAGAAAAATCTCCAGTAATTCCGTCCTTGAAAAGAAAAAGGAGGAATACAAGAAAGCCAAGGGCTGTCCCTTCTAACTCTCAGAAATTTTCCGATGTTCTTGATGAGTTGAAGGAGGTAAGAAAGCAGATTCGTGATATAAAAGCTTGCGTTTTAAGATCTTTGGAAATTAAGAAAGCCCTGGTTCGACATCATCAACCAAGACGGTTTGTTGATATTAACTCTTATCTTCACGAACCTTATGTACCAATGGATGTTGACGACAAGGAGTTCGGGAATGATAAAGAATTTCTCAAAGACATTGTTTCCTAGTATGTCTTCTTTTTGGTTTAGTTGGAAGAATAACTAGTGCTTTGAATAGCGATGATTGTGACTACACATAGCTATTATTTTCATCTTCTTGTTTTTAGGTTTTTTTTGGTTTAAAATTCTAAAACTATTTGGAGGATGATGTTTTGCAATATTTTTGATTTTGTTATATTGCAACTTGTTATGGGATATTTGTGTTTACATCCGTGAACTTTGTTGTCCCATATTTTTGTCAAAAGTAAAGTCGTTCACGATCAGTATTCATGTATTGGTTTAAGAATGAATAGACTTTTGACATATACAAAAGTTAAGCCTATATTGTCAACCCTTGACGGAAGATAGGTTAAAATCTTTTGTATCCAAGGATTATTGTTATTGTATATGCTTGTGCAAAAGAATGAATCCTTGTGTATTCCACGGTATAGATATTCATTGATCCATCTTTTTGTATTACCGTAAGGCTCCGTGATGTGTCTTATGTTGAGCATGATACAACAAAGTTAATTATTTTTGATTAGATTGGTTGGTTGTTCCGTGAGGTAAGTTATGTTGAGCATTTAGATCTAAATTAATCATCTCCTTGGTTATTTAGTTATTACTCCACAAGTTCCCTTGTGTTGAGTACATGAACGATTAAGCCAATTACTCTCTTGTATGATTAACTTAGCCGTTGCTCCGTAAGTTTACTTATGTTGAGCACAATGAATTAAATTGATCACTTTTGTGGTTAATTTGATTATGTATTCCGATTAGATTATTCATGGGTTTACTTATGAATGATTTGATTGAGTGTTGGATATAAAAATCATTCTCATGGTTTTGGTGTCCAATAAAATCCTTCCTTTCTCTTGAAATTAAGGTCGTTGTTGTTACCTTGGGAATGACATTAAATGGGGGAGAGTTATTTTGAACTTGTGCTTACTGGTCATATCTTGAGGGGTGCGCAGGTGTGGAATTTTAGAGGGGTTATCTTGTATCTTTAAACTCCTTGATGAATGATGTTAGCTTTGGATATATGATTGCATCTAAATAAGATGATGTGTGTTTCTTTCTCTCATTCATGAAATGTCTCTTACGGAAATTTCATTGTGATCCCGTTCTTGTACCTTTGCCAATTTTATTGACAAAAAGGGGGAGAATTAATATGTGGTTCACACTACAAATACATATGGTTTTCGGATCATTGTGTAAGGGGGATTGGTTTTCATGTGAGATGGAGTATTGACTAAGGGGGAGTGATACATATCACCATAGTATTATTGTTAAAGTTGTGATACAATTGGACGTTGACACTGTGTAATAATACTATGACACTGTATAACAATGATCGAGACCGATGCTTTCTCATTGTTATAGCTACGGATCTTCAACAACGGTGATGCTAAACTTACAACCTTTGGGATCATTGGAGTACTTGGAAGTGACGAAGATTTCGAGGAATGTTGAAGATTAGACATGTGGAATAGGAGCTACTAAAGTTTCATTATATTTTTTGTATTCCATATGTATTGATAGTTTTGTCACTAAAATTGACAAAGGGGGAGATTGTTAGAGCACTGCTCGGTAAAACTCGCATGCGTTGCTATCTCAAGCATGTTTGTCAATGTTAGTGATCAAAACTATAAGTCTTGATTTCTAGTCTCTTATAGCTAAGTCTCGGACTAGGATAGTAAGTGTAGTTGAGCTCAAGGACTTCATGGCGATTCATCATACAAGTAGAAGATCTACTCAAGGAACCGGTGGAACTTCTCGACAAAAAGGTATGTGGAGACTTGAACTTATATGTCACTCAAAAGTCTATATATTCTATCTCCTACTCTTTGAGACAAAAGTCGTATGATATATATATAGACTAGATCATACACATTTGGTATTTCGAGCCGAGTATACCTCGCCTATCAATATCTCGAAATATGTGTTGGTTAGCTTTTCGCTTCGTACAAGTTTATCTTTACCTAGTGACGAAAGTCATGAATGTTTCAATCACTTTGAAAATTGCTTTGACGAGAAATAGTGTAACAACTATATAACATCCTCTAAGAATGTTTCAATGATTGGAATGAGGCTTTAGATTACATAACCAATGTATTCCTTGAACCGAAGTTTTCGAACTTTGTTGATCAAGAGAACCGGAAGTATGGCAAGTGCCAAGTCCGCGAACTGCCGAAGTTCTCAAACCCGAGAATTTCTGCTGGAGTTGACAAACTACTTGCGTGAGCCAAGTCGCGAACTCAGTCTGCGAACTCAGTCCGCGAACCGGCGTAGTTCTCGAACCCGATGATAGGCACATTTTTGTGTCTTATATAATCTCAATTGTATATATTATTAGTGCTCGATTTTATATTTATTATGGCTTTTCATGTCCCTGTAGGTATTTTGGAGAAATAAGCTTTTGCGGCGAAATTGGCTCGAAAAGCGGTTTTTGTGCTCGTGGGAGAAAATTACTATATGGACTTTCATTTTGGATAAGGGGTAACCTAATTACTAAGGGGTGACCTATTTCCAGGCAGCTTCTAAAGGGAGAACAACACAGGATAGGGGGACACCCACCTTCTTCACGTTTCAAATTAGAAATATTGGCGGGAAAAGAGACTTCACGTCTGCAGATTTTGGACGTGAAGCTTTGGGCAGTTTTAAAGAGATTCAACACCGAAAATTGATTGGGCTGGACTTCTCATGGCTATACAAGTTTACTAGAAGCAATTGGATCGATCGAATTGGGCTGGAATGGCCGGAAAAGGGAAACAGAGGTGAATAAGGAAATACGGCTATGTGGATTTGTTTTAGGAAATTCAGAGAGAATAAAGACCTAAAATTCGTTCCAAAGGTACATATTCTATATAAGGAAGAGTTTGATATAAGTGGGAGAGCTCAGAAACGCGTAAAACAATTTCTGGAAGGAATTATTGCCGTGACTGCCAAGGAAGGAAAGAAGAGATTTTGATGCGATTTGGGAAAGATTCAATGACCCTTTTATGTATAAATAGGATGCTTAGGTCCCCTAGATTAAGGAACGGAGAGGTTTGGGGTCGAGAGGAGAGCTCAGGAGGCGAGAATCAGAGTTGCAGGAAGTTACGTCTCTGCTGCTGCTGCTGCCATTGAAGAGCACGAAGAACACGAAGAACAGACTTCCAAAAACAATCATTCTTCTACAGTGAAAAGGACAGACGCTTGGCAGTCTTAAAACAACAGAAACAACACTTCAGTTTTATCGTTCTTTTCTGGACGCCTTCTGTGGGTCGCAGATTCACTGATTTTATTCTTTTCACTCTTTTAATCAACTTTTGGGCTATAAACATGTATTTTGAGCAAGTGATTAATATGAGGAGATAAACCCCAACACTGGGATGACGGTGGAAGCCCTATTTCACGCATGTGGTAATTCTAATAATTGTTTTATGACTATTTGCATTGATTTTTAATCGATTTATGATTTTTATTGAATGGGTGTGATTTCGTTTGATGGTGTATGCTTGGTCTATGTATTTTTGATACATCATGCTTTTGATTTAAAATCATTACTTTTCAAAAATCTACTTTTTGGCAAAGAATAAGAGTCCATATTTTTAATATTTGATCTATAATTGATTGGAATTATTATTTGAATCACATGAATGGAATTTGGTGGAATCTTGAGTCTCAGTCTCTCTCGATATTCGTGACAACCTTGTGAATATATTTTTAGTATTTTTATTTTTAGTTCTTAAAACAAACCTTTACACAATCCGAGTTGAACGAATCTTATTACCACTTTTTCTACAACAATTAAAATCACATCAATTTTTGGCGCCGCTGCCGGGGATTTGTATTAGGTTTTAGGTTTTAGATTTATTTTATTTCTTTTAGAATTTTTGTTCTCTTTTACGCCTTTGGTATTTTTTTGATTCTTTTCAGATTTCGAACGAAGCTACAAGGAAAGAAAAAGTGCTATAAAAGGAAAGCATCGCTAAAGAAGGAAAGAAAAGAGGAATCCGAAAGGAGTGAAGAAGAAGATTTTGTATATAGTTATTTTGTTTTATTTTTAGAAACTGTAAATAGGGTATTATTTTAGTAATTTTTCTTTTCCTTTTTGGGACATTTTTATTTTTGGACTTTTTGGATATTCTTGGACATTATTTTTAAACCCTAAGGAAGGGTCAAAATTAAATATCAACTGTTTGCAGGGAAGGACGACGATTACAATATCGTCTCGGCCCCTCGGGTTCGTACATGACATAGGATTCGTGGCCCGAGTCGACTTCAACGGTTCTTCGCCCGTCTGGTACGGGAGGTAAGTCCATCGAAACACTCGCGAATCTCCTGTAAGCGAGTTACTGTATTCCTTAAGGTGATTCATTGATTGGGGACGAATTTGGACTGTTTTTAAATTCCTAGTAAAGGGCAAGGACTGGCCATACAAGATAAGGGTTCGGATTTCATCACCGTTCCCTTCTTGCCCGCTTTAGGAAAACGAAACCAAACGCGAACCTAAGCTTAAAATTTTGACTAGAACGAGACCTATAGGGTAACGAGCTTAGTAGGAAAGTCGTTCGAAAAATATTGGTTACTCTTTTGAGCATACTTCGAAGTTATTGACGGTTTCTGTGAGTTGAACGCGTGACTGCGCCGCCTTGTAACCGGTGAGGCCTTGGGTATCAAAGCTCCACTGAGCTTCCCTCGCCTTGATTCAACTTACTTTGACTCGGATTGATTCCAGAGGGGTTTGCTCATATTGTAACGAGTTCCTTTTCGAAAGAATAGAAGCTGGTCTAGTGACAATCTAAGTGGAGCCATCATGCTTTTTGTTTGCTAGAAATCTTTAGGTTTGCTTTGGTGAAGTCGAGTCAGCCTTGTTTGTGATTGTTTAGAATTCCCTTGCAATTAAGAATGTCGAACTGGTATGATAGAACCCAGTACAATGATTATCGACCTGAATTTGAATATGGACATCATCCTTTTTATGACCATGTTGGGAATAGTGGTTGGGAACGCCATCCTTTGGAAGGATATGGGTCATACCCTGGTGAGCCCAATTACTATCCACAGATGCATCAGTCTTACGAGAAAGAAGATTATAGTACTAGTTCTCCGTCTTTAGAGGATACAATCAAACTATTAAAAATTAGTCCTTTTTATGATCCCTCTGTTCCTATTCCTCCTTTAGAAGAGTCCCTCAGGGAGTTAGCTGAGTCGACGCGTAAGTTAGCTGAGATGAATAGTGTAATTATAGATGAAAGAACTACAATAATGAGTGAACTTTCTATAGAGGAATCCCTCAAGTTGATGGCTGAGACGAACGAAAGACTTGCTCGAAATAATCTTACTTTCCAATATAGTGTTTCCAATAGTACCCTTGAAAATGAGGATAGTTATTTGCATAATCAAGATGCCGAGGTTAGAATTGGTAACACTACTTTTTTAGATGAGGTTCAACCATTTTCATGTTACAATGATGATGATGATGAGGATAGTGCTGATGAAGAATCTGAAATATGTGGGAATAGTGATCAGGAATTTGTTACCCCAATTGAGCCTTATAATGATTATATTATTTCTGGTTCAGATCCTAATAATTTTAACAATTATTCACCTATTCAAAAGGACGAGGATTTGACTAGAGATACCCCCGTTTTAGACGATGTAGTATGTCCTGTTTACGAATCCGATAAAGGTTTAGAGGAACCAGTTTATCTTGAGACTACTGTTTTCGAGTCGAACGATTTAGAAACTGTAATCGATGATGGTTTCGAGGAACGGTTTTATCCTGAGAATATTGTTTTAGAGTCGTACGATTTAGAAACAATAGTCTTAGATGAACTCGTAGAGATTAATGAGGATGAACCTGACTTAGAAGAATCAATTTCCCATTTTCAGGAATCTGATGACCTAGAAATTAGGGAGATTGTGACTAGTCTAACTAGAGACACTGAAAACTCTAAGTTTGGGGGTGATTATCATTCTCCATATGCTTTAACTCTTAGAAAGGTCCCTCACTTGGGACTTGACATCAATGCATCAACCATCCTACAAGATTATCTTCATACTCGCTCCCCCGAACCTCATAATGTCTATAAGGAATTTCAGTCGTTAGAAACCCATCCTCTGGTTGATGTGGTTTACCCAGGATATGATACCCAGATCGATTTTGTTTTCCCACCAAATAGTTTTCTTCCAAATGTGGGAACGTTTGTATTTAAAATGAGTCGAATATTAAGTGATGAGACTAAGCCTAAGTACTTTAGGTTAATAGAATCAACATATTTTCCTAAGAATGACCACTACTCTCATTGTGGTCAATTATGTAAGTCAAACCTGATTGACTTAGAGGATCCTCAGTTATTTAGGTTATTATTTTGTGATTCTAAGTTCTTATTTGAGTTTTTCCAGACTCTTAGACCTAATAATTTGGATCCAACCTATGAGGAAATGCATCCGAGGAAAATATTCTATTTAGACCCTTTCATAGAACCTGAACCTGAACCGCAATTAGCGATAGTTATCAGGAAACTAGGTAAGGGCATGCTAGTCTTGTCCATTTTCTTGGTTCACTGCAGTTTCCTTTTGTCAGCTCTTTTTGGTTTTAAAGACCCACAGTTATTTCGACTACTATTATACGGTTCGAGTTGACTAATCCTTTTTTAAGTCTGGCTGAAGACATTAAACTTAGCACTTCTTGGGAGGTAACCCAACATTCATGCGACACGGTAAATCTTTCCTTATCTCTTTTGATTCAAATGGTAACAGTTTCTCCTTGTTCATGCTTTTAATTTCATCTTTAGAACATTGAGGACAATGTTAGATTTAAGTTTGGGGGTATGGGAGAAACTTTTTAGTTGCAGTATGAATAAATAAACTCCAGAGCTTAGAAATTTATGCCTATTGAGGATTGCACTAACCAACCTAAGTGGATGGAAGCATTTTGGTTGTAGGAGTTGAGGAACCAATCTGATTAGATGGAAACATCTAAAGATTCTATTCATAAAAGCACGGAGCTCAGGTGTTAGAAATAACATGATAGTTTCACCATATCTCGTTGAGTCCTTTTCACTTCTATTTTTATTTTACTTTGTTTTTAAACTATGTTTCTCTAAGTGATTAGGTGGGGCTCACGATTCAAGTTGTTACCAATGCTAGGGTGAATTAGAGTGATTGAGATACCATGAAAAAAAAAATAATAATAAAAAAAAATTGAAAAAGAAAAAGAGATGAAAAAAAAATGGTAGTTACCAAAAAGTTTAAAAAAAATTATTATGAAAAAACAAAGAAAAAAAAAATTGAGACCAGACCATTTGACCAAAAAGAATAAATTCAATAAAGTCGACCACTGGTACCCTTGTATATGCCAGTTGTGTTGACCTAGAGTTAGGTTATCGACCACTGGTCCCTTGTATATGCCAGTGTGTTGATATTTAGTCAGACTAATATCTCAATCCATTAGGATGGGTTCATTTTGGCGGAGGCCTTCAGACAGATATGGGAAACGCCTTTCACTTAGTAAACATCAAAACCATCTATGTTTTTCTATATCCATCTTCTTGATCTATCCATGTGATTAGTTTTGACTCCGGATATTGATGTCCATAGTGCAACTATTTGAGTAGAGCTCTGTCACTTTATATGAATTTTAGTATGCTTGAGTGCAAACTCGTGTACAACAATTGGAATTTCGCATCAGGGTACTTCTTCCTGTAGTCAATAAGTATGCCAACCAAGGAGATTCTTTAGTGCCTTCCAAGGTTCTGCGTAGATAGCTAAGGTCTGGAGTAAAGGTTTTGTGGGTATATCTCTAGTAAGCACTCCCGAGACTATAACTCGGCCACTAGGGACACCTAGGGGTTTAAAGGCTTATTGCATACGCTAAATGCAATCGACGATGCCTGCGACAGTGAGTTAGGATTTTGTTTTCTATTTAATTTTCTCAAGGACTAGCAAATAATAAGTTTGGGGGTATTTGATAGGCACATTTTTGTGTCTTATATAATCTCAATTGTATATATTATTAGTGCTCGATTTTATATTTATTATGGCTTTTTATGTCCCTGTAGGTATTTTGGAGAAATAAGCTTTTGCGGCGAAATTGGCTCGAAAAGCGGTTTTTGTGCTCGTGGGAGAAAATTACTATACAGACTCTCATTTTGGATAAGGGGTAACCTAATTACTAAGGGGTGACCTATTTCCAGGAAGCTGCTAAAGGGAGAAAAGCACAGGATAGGGGGACACCCACCTTCTTCACATTTCAAATTAGAAATATTGGCGGGAAAAGAGACTTCATGTCTGCAGATTTTGGACGTGAAGCTTTGGGCAGTTTTAAAGAGATTCAACACCGAAAATTGATTGGGCTGGACTTCTCATGGCTATACAAGTTTACTAGAAGCAATTGGATCGATCGAATTGGGCTGGAATGGCCGGAAAAGGGAAACAGAGGTGAATAAGGAAAGTGAAAAATACTATAACCCCCTACTATATGGGTTCAACACATAGAAACCCAACAAAATGGATCCTTCATTGTCAACTCCATTCTTTCACATTTTGATATTTCTAGGCCCAGAACTTTAATTTTTAGGGCTTGATAATAAAGTGATATTTTCATAATGTCAAATTTACCCTTTTCAATATATACAAGAGAAAAATCATAAGATCCATTCATTTCTTCATTTTCTTTCTCTCTCATCTCTCTCGCTCGGTTGCAGGTTGCAGAGAAAAAAGTTTCAGGGTTTGCTCTCTCTCTCAGACGAAGAAACAGGCCGAGAACACGATTTCTAATCGAAATTTCCAGTGAGTAATGATTTCATAACTTAGATCTGACCTTTACAAAAAAAAGATCCTGATTATCTAAACATAAATTCGAAATCAACATCAGTTATTCTTCGGAGATTCAATGAAAATTCATCAGCAGGAACTGAATATGAAGATTCTCGTAGAAAATCAAATCCAACAGGAAAAATTTCAATTCAATCGGTTGATTTCGTAATCTGATTTCATTTTTTCTGCAGAGATTTCGTTCTAATTTAGTTTTCTGTTTGAAGATTCATATAAAGTTTCTAGGTTTATATTTCTTTCATTGATTTCATTTGCTTTTTTAGATCTGGAAGAATGATAGTAAATCATCTGCGTGTTTGTTATTAGAAGAAGAAGATCTGTTAGAAACGATGATAAATCGAAATTTTATTCTCGGTGTTTTGGAATTTTGGTGCATTTTTGGAGTTCATCCTGGTTATGATGTAGTTATTTAGAGATTTGAATGGATTTGATTCAATAGATAAAATAGTTGAGCATCAAATAATCTATGAATTCGAATCAGTCAAATATTATTTCAATTTTATTTTGAATCTGAAATTAAAGCTTGTGAATATCAAGTTAAGGTTTCATCATCTCTTCTCAGTCTCCATTCAAGTCAGAAGTCTTCTATAATCTAATTAGTTATTGTTTCATCTCTTTCATTTTTTTCAAGGTTTTTTTAAGTTGGGATTTCCTCTTCTTTGTTGTTTTTCATGTATGTAATGATGTTTTAAACCTTAGGACTTACTTATTGTGCAGGTTCAACAATGGAACTATGAAGATCTTCAACAACAACAGAAATAAAGAAGATAACAACTAATCGTCATTCACAGGTGATTCAAAATCTGATTCTTCTTTTGCTTTGGAAACAACTAATGAAGAATCTGTTAATAGTAATAATTTTCATCTGGAGATTCGGTATCACCAACATCTGATAATTCTGTTTTTGAGTTCTAAATGTTTGATGAATTGCTTCTGTTGTTTGGTTTTATTGATGTTGTTTAATTTTTGTAATTTAAGGATACGAAATGTAGATGAAGTATTTGGATCTGGCATTTAGTATGTTTATTTACATATTCTCAGTTTTTACTAAACAAAATTGTTACAAAATGTGAAGAAGGACACACAAAACCTTTTTTGAGATCTTTACTTCTTTCAATTGCTAATAAACCCAGTATGTCCATCCTTCCATGTAATGAAGTTTTCTACACTTCCTTGATGCAGAACAACTTTGGGTACTGGAATCTGTACCTGGAGATGTAAATCCTGAAGAGAGTGATGGAGAAGTTGAGAAGGTTTTCCAGACCTTGCAAAGTTTACCCTCAGAAATCCCATCAAGAAAGTAAGAGTTATTCTCCTTCATTTTGTTGTACTTATGTATACTACAGTTTTCATTTGTGCAATTGGGAAGTTGATATATACATTCAACTACACTACCATATATATGGATCCACTGTAAAGGTGGACGACTTTTGGAGTTCATGAACTGCCAGTGAACAACACATTTGGAAGTGTTTTCTTCTTTCATGGAAAATCATACCTTCGTAAGAGAATTGACGTTAGTAGATCAACTATCTAACATGTCATATTATGTTTCTAAAACTCAGGTGGCTTGTAGATTACATGATGGAGCTTGGGTTCTTCAAATCACTTTCCCAGTGGGTTGGCAATAACCTTATGAAATCTGGGGACCATGAAACATGGGCTTTTGATCTCCAAGGTGCTGTTGATATGTTCAATTCATACAGGTATGTCCGATTATCCTCATTAATCTGCTGGTATTAGCTCCGTTTGTGCTTTATTATGGATGTGTAACTTCAGTTACACAAGCTAAGTGGATGTGTAACTTCTAGTTACACAAGCTAAATATGTGTAACTTCTAGTTACACATGCTAATTAGATGTGTAACTTTTACTTACACATACTGATTGAATACAACAGCTGAAGGTTTTTAATGCTTGGAAACAACTTATTCATGATTAAACCTAGGTAGTACTTGTCATCTTGTATAAGAACTCCAATTTGAATGATTCAGGTTTCAGTTGGTGATATTGTGGTGACTCCAATTTGAATCAATCAATTTATTCCAATTTGTTCTTTTGAAGCTACTTCAGGTAACGTTTTTTTTTGATTCAATATGATTGACTCATTTAGTAGTTCTATTTTCTTATTTAGTTTGATTAGGTTTTGATTCTTGTTTTGGTTGTTCTATTCAGGTCAGAGTAGAAAAATATAATTTTTCTGGAATCAATGAATTTTGAATCTAGGTACGTTTAGATTGCTGTTATTACTGTTGATGTTGTTGTTTTAGGTTCAATTTCTTGGTAATACTAGTTGAATCAATCATCTAAAAACGATGAACTCTCATGATTACAATGGATTCAGTTATTGACTTGTATCTGTAGATGATAAGATGAAATCTGATTGTTAAAACATCTGTAGATGTTGGGACTTACACATGCTTGTTTAGTTAGTTGATTATACATGCTTGTTTTATGACTTTTGGAGGCTGGCAGTATTGCTTTTGCATCTAGACTAGTTTGTGTATACAATGATTAGTTTGGCTGATATTTTTATGTTTCTTTTACAGGAAAATCAACACTTGTGGTGGTGTTGATGGTGGAGGTGCAGGTTTTGGAGGAGGATGAGGAGGCAGTGGTGGTACTGGATCAGATTTGGAAGATAATTTGTATTTGGAGTTAGTGGTGGTGTTTTGGTATGAAGCTGAGAGGTTTGGTATGGATGTTAGAGCTGTGTTAGACATTGTAAGTTGGATCTACTTTACATTCTGCTTGTCTTAGTGGTGGTGTTTTGGTAGGATGTGTAATTTTTAGTTACACAAGCTAAATAGATGTGTAAATTTCAGTTACACATGCTAATTAGATGTGTAACTTCTAGTTACACAGATAAATAGATGTGTAATTTCTAGTTACACATGCTAATTAGATGTGTAACCTTTACTTACACATACTTTGCTTTAGGTAACTTAGGCTTGCATGTTCATGATAAATGGCATATTCCATATGCAGGTGTAACTCCTAGTTACACAAGCCATATGCATGTGTATCTCCTAGTTACACATGTTATATGCATGTGTAACTCTCAGTTACACAATTCAGATGCATGTGTAACTACTAGTTACTCTAGTCAGATGCTTGTGAAACTGAATATACATTGTTGTATGTACTGTTCATTTTGATCTTATAAATACTGATTGCTTGTTGTTATATTTCAGGTTTCAGATAACTTCATAAAAGCTAATTGCTTAAACGTGGTAATGATCTCGCTGGAACTGGAGTTGACGCTGAATACACAAGTCAGATGCATGTGTAACTCTCAGTTACACTAGATAGACACATATGTAACTCTCAATTACACTAAACAGATGCGTGTGTAACTTCTAGTTACACATGCTAAGAAATTATTGTAAATGAATATTAAAGTAATAACTTTTTTTTTTTGTGTTTTTTTTTTGATGTCTATTTATTTGCATATATATACAAGTGTAACTTTGCATTACACATATCATAAGGATGTGTAACTTCTGGTTACACATGCCATATGCATGTGTAACTTCTGTTTACACCTTCGCACTGTATTTTAATAATTTCGGGCCTAGATTTAATAATTTTGGGCCTAGATTTAAATTTTATTTAATTATGGGCTTGAAAATATGCATAAGGGTATCAAGGTCTTTTAAAAACTCGGGGCCTAGATTTAAACTTTTTTTAATTAAGGGCCTCATATTATGGGTTATCCATGGGTTGGGCCTGAGCCTAATTTCCCCATAAGGAAATACGGCTATGTGGATTTGTTTTATGAAATTCAGAGAGAATAAAGACCTAAAATTCGTTCCAAAGGTACATATTCTATCTAAGGAAGAGTTTGATATAAGTGGGAGAGCTCAGAAACGCGTAAAACAATTTCTGGAAGGAATTATTGCCGTGACTGCCAAGGAAGGAAAGAATAGATTTTGATGCGATTTGGGAAAGATTCAATGACCCTTTTATGTATAAATAGGATGCTTAGGTCCCCTAGAAGAATGAACGGAGAGGTTTGGGGTCGAGAGGAGAGCTCAGGAGGCGAGAATCAGAGTTGCAGGAAGTTACGTATCTGCTGCTGCTGCTGCCATTGAAGAGCACGAAGAACACGAAGAACATACTTCCAAAGACAGTCGTTCTTCTACAGTGAAAAGGACAGACGCTTGGCAGTCTTAAAACAACAGAAACAACACTTCAGTTTTATCGTTCTTTTCTGGATGCCTTCTGTGGGTCGCAGATTCACTGATTTTATTCTTTTCACTCTTTTAATCAACTTTTGGGCTATAAACATGTATTTTGAGCAAGTGATTAATATGAGGAGCTAAACCCCAACACTGGGATGACGGAGGAAGCTCTATTTCATGCATGTGGTAATTCTAATAATTCTTTTATGACTATTTGCATTGATTTTTAATCGATTTATGATTTTTATTGAATGGGTGTGATTTCGTTTGATGGTGTATGCTTGGTCTATGTATTTTTGATACATCATGCTTTTGATTTACAATCATTACTTTTCAAAAATCTACTTTTTGGCAAAGAATAAGAGTCCATATTTTTAATATTTGATCTATAATTGATTGGAATTATTATTTGAATCACATGAATGGAATTTGGTGGAATCCTGAGTCTTAGTCTCTCTCGATATTCGTGACAACCTTGTGAATATATTTTTAGTATTTTTATTCTTAGTTCTTAAAACAAACCTTTACACAATCCGAGTTGAACGAATCTTATTACCACTTTTTCTACAACAATTAAAATCACATCACCCGAGAATTTCTGCTGGAGTTTGTAAACTCTATCCGATGTCTTAAGTCCGCGAACCTAGTCTGCGAACTTGAGAAGGTTATATATCTAAAGATGATTTCCGAACTTAATCTTAAAAGACTAAGGAATGCATTTGCAAACCGTGGATATTAAAGTTCATGAACCAATTCGAGTGAATCAAATCATCTTTGCTTCAATTGTGTCTTGTGTAGTTACGTAAGATTTCCTTGCAATTGAACAAATCTCTTAACTAGTTCATTTGAGTCAATTGAACCAGTTATGGTGAAGAAGAACATGGTTGGTATGAAACGCTCATATGGTTAACCTCTCTGGACTATTCTTGAACCTACAATGTACATGTTTGGGTGCGGTTAACAAACCTAGAAGCGTACAGTCATGTGTGTATGACAAGATAAGTTTTCGATCTAACGGTTGAGAAATATTAGCTTGAAACTAAATCAGGTTTTCATCTAACGGTGAATATTGATTGCTTTGTAACCAAGGCAAAACCCTGATTTGAAAGGCTATATAAAGGAGACATCTAGTATTGTGCAAAACTAATCCCCACACCTTACGTGTGATACTAGTTTGCGTGCTAAAGTCGTTTCTCCTTTAACCTTTGGTTTTCTTCTTCTAAAACCAAGTTAACGACTTAAATACTTCATTGGGATTGTGAAGCCAGACCGATACTACTTTTATCGTAGTTGTGTGATCTGATCTTGCATCTTCTATCGTAACAGTACAATCATATTGATTGGATTGAGATCGTGAGAGTTCTCCGATAGGAAAGATATAAAAAGTAATCACAAACACCTTCGTCTCATCATTTGTGATTCCACGACATCTTGTTTCGCTACCATATGATTAATATTGTTGTGAGGTGATTGATTAATCTAGGCTGTTCTTCGGGAATATAAGACCGGATTATCAATTGGTTCCTGCTCACCTTGATTATTATCAAAAGACGGAACAAAACCTTTTAGGGTTTTTCTGTGGGAGACAGATTGATCGTTTGATAGACTTGTCTGTGTGAGACAGATTTGTTTATTGTTAAAGCCTGCGATTTTGGGTCGTAGCAACTCTTAGTTGTGGGTGAGATCATCTAAGGGAATCAAGTGTGCAGTATCCTGCTGGGATCAGAGGCGTAGGGAGTACAACTGTACCTTGGATCAGTGGGAGACTGATTGGGGTTCAACTATAGTCCAGTCCGAAGTTAGATTGGAGTAGGATAATGTCTGTAGAGGCTTAATACAGTGTGTATTCAATCTGGACTAGGTCCCGGGGTTTTTCTGCATTTGCGGTTTCCTCGTTAACAAAATTCTGGTGTTTGTGTTATTTTTATTTCCGCATTATATTTGTTTATATAATTGAAATAATAAAGGTTGTGTGTTTGAATCAATCAATTGGAAATCTGACCTTTGGTTGTTGATTGATCCTTGGACATTGGTCTTTGGTACCGTCCAAGTTATTCCTTGTGTTTGATTATAGACTCGCTGATTTCTATTAGCTTGAGTGGATCAAAACAAGAGAGAGATATTAACTCCTTGAGATACTTTTATCTAGATTAAGTCTGACTGTCTGGTTGATTCTCTAGTAAGTGTTTCGGAGTTAGTCCATACAGAATGCTAATCGAAATATTGGGCGGTGTTGTTAGACCCCGCTTTTTCAAACTTTTTAAGTTGCCTAAGGGTCGAAAGAAGGTTGGGTGCAAGTGGGCCTATACGGTAAAAGATGGAATTCCAGATTCCAAGGGTATTGTTAGTGGTGTACGATACAAAGCAAGGTTAGTGGCTAAGGGATATGCACAAAGGGAAGGTGTGGATTATAATGAAGTTTTCTCTCCGGTTGTTAAACACACTTCTATCCGAGTCGTTTTAGCATTTGTGGCGCAGTTTGACTTAGAGCTCGAGCAATTAGATGTCAAAACAACATTCTTGCATGGAAATTTGGAGGAAGACATTTATATGTCACAACCCATTGGTTATGAAGTTGCTGGTAAGGAAGATTATGTGTGTCGACTTGAGAAGTCATTGTATGGTTTGAAGCAATCGCCAAGACAATGGTACAAGAGGTTTGATACGTTTATGTTGCAGTAAAAGTATACTCGTAGTAAATACGATCAGTGCGTGTACTTTAAGAAATTTCCGGATGAAAGTTTTGTTTATCTTTTAGTCTACGTGGATGACATGCTCATAGCTTCAAAGAGCAAGTCAGAAATTGATGTTTTAAAGAAACAATTGAGTTTAAAGTTTGAGATGAAGGATTTGGGTCCAGCTAAGAAGATTTTGGATATGGAGATTACTCGACATAGATCTAAGGGGAAGTTATGTCTTACTCAGAAATCCTATCTTGAGAAGGTTCTTCGTCGCTTTGGAATGCATAATTCCAAAGCTATTAGTGTTCCAATATCGCCTACAGTTAAGTTATCAAAACAGTTGTGTTCTACTACAACTGAGGAGAAGGAGTTTATGTCAAAGGTTCCCTATGCTAATGCGGTAGGTTCTTTGATGTATGCTATGATTTGTACTCGTCCGGATATTGCACAAGCTGTTTGTTTAGTTAGTTGTTATATGGATAATCCTGGGAGAGCACATTGGTATGCAGTGAAGGGAATTTTGAGATATCTTAATGGGACATTGGATATTGGTTTAGTGTTTGAGAAGGAGCAAAATTTGAAAGTCTATGGATTTGTTGATTCTGATTATGCGGGTGATAGAGATAAGTGTCGTTCTACTTTGGGGCATTGTTTTACATTGAGTGGAGGACCTATCAGTTGGAGGTCTATGTTACAATAAATCGTAGCTTTGTCTACTACGGAGGCAGAGTATATTGTTGTGACAGAGGTTGTTAAGGAAGTATTATGGCTTCGTGGTTTAGTTAAAGACTTGGGGATTATACAACGTAGTGTTGTTGTGAACTGTGATAGTCAAAGTGCTCTTCATTTAGGTAAGAACCAAGTTTATAATGCACGCACCAAGCATATTGATGTTCGTTATCATAAGGTTCGAGAGGTGGTTGATAACGGATTAGTACAACTTTTGAATGTTGATACTGAAGATAATCCAGCAGATATGTTGACGAAAGTCGTTCCGAAGGTCAAGTTTGAGAAGTGTCTCAGCTTGATCAATGTTGCTCATTGTTAAGGCCCTGGGGGCATTAGAGGCTACGGTTAACTTGTGAAGATCAAGCTCAGTTTGGTGGAAACATTGACAAGGTGGAGAATTGTTATGTTGTCGATGTTTTAGGAAGGTTCTAGAATTTTCTAGAATCTTCTAGGTGTTTCCTTATTTTGGTATAGCTAGAGGTTTCCTGTTTTAGTTAAACTCAAGGTTTCCTTTCTTAGTTATGTTTATGTTTCCTAGTATAACTCATATACTTGGAAGACAAGTTTGTAACCTATATAAATAGGTGTACAAGTCTTAAGGAAAAACACACAACATAATTTAGAGAAGAGTTCTCATAACTAGAGAATTTTAGGGTTTAGAGCGTTTTGTTCTAGAGAATTATTTTGGTGTTTGTGAAAAGCAATCTGCTGCTCATAGTTTGGGATTTAATTCTCTATAATTCTTTCTAATAATAAGAGTTGATCGTAGCCGTTTGTGGACGTAGGCACATTGCCGAACCACATTAAATCTTGTGTCTTTCTTGTTTATTTTGGTGCATCTTATTTTCTGTTTTCTTTAGTTCTACATGATCCAAACAACTGGTGTCTTGTGAAGAGGTTAATTCTAAGGTATTAATCCTAACAAACTTTAGCTACGGACTGAAATCAGTTGAAACCGTTTGCGAATGGGTACACAAACTTGGTTCCCGGACTTCAACAATTAAATCAGTTTGCGAACGGGTATGCAAACTTAAGTACCCTGACTTAAACAGTTGAATAAGTTTGCGAACGGGTATGCAAACTTGCAGTCCTGAATTCCGTCAAAACAGTTCGTACACTAACTACACAAACTGTAATGTATACAAACATGGGTTTTAGATCTTAACTCACATTTTAATCATTGAAACATTCTTAGAAGACGACAATGGATGTCTCACACAAACCATTAGCTAATAAGCAATTTCCAAGTGATCGAATGATCAATACGAAACTTTCCAAGTCGACATCAAATGACTGTCTCATACAAATCATGTAAGATGTTTCAAGGCAATTTCCACATGATCATCTTTTGACATAAAGTCAAGAATAATGATGAATGTAGCTAAGATAGAAAGCTACCAACACGTGTTTCGAGAAATAGATAATCAAGTTATACTCAGCTCGAAATATCAAATGTGTATGATACGAAAGACTATATCGTATATGACTTTTGTCTCAATAGAAGATAAGTAAGAATAGAATAAACTTCTGAGGATAGATAAGTTTTAGTCTCCACATACCTTTTGTGGATGAAGTTCCTCAGAGTTCTTCAGTAGATCTTCGCCTTCAGTTGGAACCGCCGTGAAGTCTAAAGCTCAACTATATAATCTATCCTAGTCCGAAACTCCTATAGATAGACTAGAAATCAAGACTATAGTTTTGATCAACTAAACTTGACAAACAAGATTGAGATAGCAACGCTTGCGAGTTCGACCGAGCAATGCTCTAACACTTGTTGTTCATGATGGGAATTTGACAGATGCCTACCATAACATCACTTGATTATGGTAAATTGTGCCTCCTCCTGTAGCATGAAAAGGAGGACGCACAACATGCTCAAGAAAGGTAACCAATTCCTTCTTGACACATATTATATCTTGTTTTATGTACATTCTCTCTTGTTATTCTGAGTTTCTCCATAAGGTTGCTCTTTAAACGGTTACATCAAGCATATTTATATCAACTACCTCTTGTGCTCTAAATCTATATTTATTGAGTTAAGAACAAGTTTGATTTATATTTGTCCGCATGACCTATCCTGAAAATTTGTTTGGTCACAAATTTCATGTCCTCACGAACCCGTGACCATTTGAGTCCCAAATCTGGTCCAAACCTATGGAAGTAATGAGTTAAACATCTTAGAATATTTTATAAAGGATCTCTTTTCCTTCAGTTTTCTTGACCTAGAAACTGTATATATATATATATATATTCAAGGTACGCTTACCTTGTATTATATATAAGTGCTAGAATAACTCGTGAACGTTCACAGACCTTGGATATTTCTAAGATTTCAAACAACACAAGGGAAGATGACAAGAAGATGAAGGATGATGGTTCTAAAGGAATTGTTGAGTTTTACGATAACCCTGTCACCATATCCTGTTACTTTGCTCAAGAAAATACAATGTCAAGACCGGTTCAGATGTCCTGTGATTTGGTCGGAAACATCATGAGTGACATCAAAGTGGTGTTCGAACAATTGTCTGCTTCCAAAAGAGATCTCAAGTTTCTAAATTCATAAATGGGAAAAACATCTGATGATCTCGGTGCTCTCAAAACACAAGTCACAGACTACATATGAATTATAGTTCTCTTTATTTTGTCTTATTTTAAGTACTAGGAAACTTCTTGTGAGAACTTATTCTTGCTTTTGAGAAGGATAACTAGGGTTTGGAATAGAAAATATTGTGATTACACAAGCTATTTCCAACGATGTTCATCTTGCATGTTTTTAGATTTATTTATTTAAATTCTAGATTTTTGGAAGATGAACTTGCAGTATTTAATCGTTATTAGTTTAATATATTGCAAAGTATTATGAGATATATGTGTCCTTTAATTTATGCAAATTGAACTGATATCTCATATATACTCAGAAGTTAAATCTATTATGTTTTTTTAATAAACTGAAAATAGAACAAAATTGTGAGAAATTCTCGCAGTATCGATCTACTTGTGATCACACTTTTGTGTTATTAATGCACTATACACTCCATATGATTTTCTTATGTTGAGTCATACCGATTTAAATTATCTCCTTGTTCGTAACTGACGTTGAGATTAATTTAAGTTGATGTTCAGGATACAAATTCATATGATTTGTTAATGTCCGACAAAATCCTTCTTTTTCATCAAAGAAAGGTCACTCATGTTGTTCTCTTGGGAATTGCATCAAATGGGGGAGAGTTCTTAAATGAACTTGTGCTTAATTACTATATCTTTGTAGGGTGTGTGGCTGTGGAATTTTTTAGAGCACTGCTCGGTAGAACTCACAAGTGTTGTATCAAGCTTGTGGTAAAATTTAGTTATCAAAACTATATCTTGATTTCTGGTCTACAATTAGTTAAGTCTCGGTCTAGGGTAAAGGTAGTTGAGAAACAAACATTCATCATTTGTGTTCTACCGTTTGAAGGAGAAGATCAACCGAAGCTTTTGGAGAACTTCATCAACAAAAGGTAAGTGAAGACTGAACCACTAATTTCTCAAGTTATATTCACCTTTCTATCCTTGGGACGATTGTCGCATAACTAATTAGACTATCTTGCATAGACAAGAATTTCTAGTCAAGAACTAATTATTTAGTTTACAAATTTCTCGAAATATAATGACTAAGCTTAATGAACATTTGTTCATACTTGATCAATTTTGGTGGAGAATATTTATTGTTCGGAAGCAAATCATGATTCAAGTTTATCATTTGAAAATAACCTGGAACAATGATATGTGTCAATGATGTTATTCGGGAATGTTTCGAATTGATTTAGAGAAAATATAAAACTACTATATTCAGAATACAAGGTAGTGTTATCAGTCTTAATAACTGAGATAACTGTTATATATTTGAAGCCGTATTACATGTACTCGTATACGTAACGGAGTAGCTATATATCGACTTACAGATTTTTGTGATATGCATACTGGTATGCACATCATGGGAAAATCTGTTTGTTTCGTGATCCAAATAGGTATACATATTCGTATAAAAACCATTTTGGAACTATGGTAAGGGAACCGGGTTTAAGTATCCAAACCGGTATGCGAAACAATACAGTTCTATCTTATTGAACCAGTTTAGTACCCAAACCGGTACGCAAACTGAAAAGCTTCTGTGAACTACAGAACCAGTAAAGTCTTAAGGTTTCCAAACCGGTTCGTAAACTAAAAAAGTTCTGCGAACTCCGGAACTCAGTTTTGCACCTAAGTTGGCAAACCGGTACGTGAACTTAATAGTTCATTAAACTCCGGAACTAGGTTTTGCTCATAAGTTTGCAAACCGGTCCGCATACCATGACTCAACCGATTCACAAACGACTCATGTATTTGTACTTTATGCATTTACAAACTATGTCGATTGTGTTCAAATGCGTTTAAATTATTTGTATGAGATGATTTGCATTTGATTAATTCTCTAGCTAACACTATAATTATTTTATCACATGATTGTGATTCAAGATTAATGTCTTTGTGTTCATGAAAATGAGTGTTAAGCTTTTAAGTTCAAACTGGCTAGTTTCGGTTAACCATGTTGAATATAGTCTTTGTACACGATTCGGTTATGGTTTACCGAACCAGAGTGTATATATTGTTTATGTGAATAAGATTCAAAGCTTTCATATAACAGCGGTCATCATATAACCCTGAACCAGAGTGTATATATTTTAACTATGTTATTATGTAGTATCTCTATCTTTCTTAAAACTTGAGATATCTTTTGGTTATATTCATTATGATCTTGCGATTTTCGTACCTTTGTTAATTTTATAGACAAAAAGGGGGGAAATTATTTAGTAGTTTCATACTACATACATATGGTTTACGGATCATTATGTAAGGAGGTGGATCATTAAGCAATAGGTTTCACCTATTATACAAAAGATGTAAGTATTGATTAAGGGGGAGAAACATATCATCGTAGTATTACTTCAGAGTTGAGATACAATTGAACTTTGGAGAAAAGATAATAACATTATGTTTATGTATAACGACGAGAGTCGTTATAGCTACGCATCTTCAACAAAAACGATGTTGAGTTGAACACGTTCAGAATCATTGCGACTTGAAATAACGAAGAGTTCAAGCAGAGTTGAAGAAACCAAAGAAATCAAGGCATGATGGAACGAGGAGTTTTTCGAAGCTTTATTTTTGTTATCCATATGTATTAATAGTTTTATCACTAAAATTGACAAAGGGGGAGATTGTTAGAGCATTGCTCGGTTGAACTCACAAGTGTTGCGATATCAAGCTTGTTGTCAAATTTAGTTGTAAAAATTATATCTTGATTTCTAGTCTATAATTAGTTAAGTATCGGTCTAGTATATAGGTAGTTGAGAAACAAATCGGTCATCATTTGCGTTCTACATTTTGAAGGAGAAGATCAACCGAAGCTTTTGAAAAACTTCATCAACAAAAGGTAAGTGAAGACTGAACCACCTATTTCTCAAGATATATTCATCATTCTATCCTTGAGACGATTGTCGCATAAATAATTAGACTAGCTTGCATAGAAAAGAATTTCGAGTCGAGAACTAATTATTTAATTTACGAATTTCTCGAAATATAATGACTAAGCTTAATGAAGATTTGTTCATACTTGATCAATTTCAGTAGAGAACAATTTATTGTTCGGAACCAAATCATGATTCAAGTTTATCATTGGAAAATAGCCTGGAACAGTGATATGTGTCATTGATGTTATTCGCGAATGTTTCGAATTGATTTAGAGAAAATATAAAACTACTATATTCGGAATACAAGACAGTGTTATTAGTCTCAAAACTGAGATAACTGTTATATGTCTGAAGCCGTATTACATGTACTCGTACACTTAGCAGAGTATTTATATATCGACTCACAGATTTGTGTGATACGCATACTCGTATGCACATCATGGGAAAATATGTTTGTTTCGTGATTCGGATAGGTATGTATATTCATATACAAACAATTTTGAAACTGTGGTAAGGGAACCGGGTTTAAGTATCCAAACAGGTATGCGAACCAATACAGTTCTATGTTCTTGAACCAGTTTAGTGCCCAAAAACCGATACGCAAACTGAAAAGGTTTTGTGAACTCCGGAACAGGTAAAGTCTTAAGGTTTCCAAACCGGTTCGCAAACTGAAAAAGTTCTGTGAACTCCGGAACTCAGTTGCACCTAAATTTGCAAACCGGTACGTGAACTGAAAAGCTCTGTCAACTCCGGAACTCGGTTTTTCTCATAAGTTTGCAAACCGGTCCGCGTACCATAACCCAGCCGATTCACGAACGACTCATGTATTTGTACTTTGTGCATTTACAAACTACGTCTATTGTATTCAAATGCGTTTAAATTATTTCTACGAGATGATTTGCATTTGATCAATTCTCTAATTGACATTAGACTTATTTGATCACATGATTGTGACTCAATATGAATGTCTTTGTGTTCATGAAAATGAGTGTTAAGATTTTAATTTTAAACTGACTAGTTTCGGCATGTCGAACATAGTCTTTGTGCACGGTTCGGTTATGGTTCACCTAACCAGAATGTATATCTTATTTATGTGAATAATATTTAAATTTTTCATCTAACGGTGGACATTGTTTGCTTGGTTCCAAAGCTATCTTAGCTTAAACCTAAACCAACCTATGCTTTGAAGTATATATAAGGGGAAGTTTTGGCAACTGGGATCTTTGAATCCTGACAGTACTATATATCTTTCTCAAGTGATAAATCAACGATCGAACAAGATCAGGATACTCAAGTTATCAAGATGAAAGATAACTGGGTCTGGATTCAAGAACCCCAATGAAGTCTGAAAAAGCGGGGGTCTAACAACCACACCCAATATTTCGCTTAACAATCTTTATGGACTAAGTCCAATATACTTTAAAGGGAATTAATTAGACATCCAGACTCAATCTTAAGAAAAAGTATACCAAAGAGTTATATCTCAATTTCTCAATTCAATCCGCAATCAAACAAATAGGAATTTGCGAGCTCGATTGAATAAGAGAAATAGGTTGGACGGTATCACAAACCAATATCCAAGTGTCAATCAATGCAATCAACAACCCAAAGGCCGGATTCAAGAACTGATTGAACTTAACGCACAACCTGTGATATTTCTATTATATAACAAAATATAATGCGGAAAAGAAATAACACAGACACCAGAAATTTTGTTAACGAGGAAACCGCAAATGCAGAAAAACCTCGGGACCTAGTCCAGATTTGAACACCACACTGTATTAAGCCGCTACAGACACTAGCCTACTCCAAGTTAAATTCGGACTGGAATATAGTTGAGCCCTAACCAATCTCACACTGATCAAGGTACAATTGCGCTCCTTAGTCTCTGAATCCCAGCAGGTCTCTACGCACTTGATTCCCTTAGCTGATCTCACCGACAACTAAGAGTTGCTATGACCCAAAGTCGAAGACTTGATAAACCAATCTGTCTCACACAGAAAAGTCTATTGAATAGATAAATTTGTCTCCCACAGATAAACCTATGATTTTTGTTCCGTCTTTTGATAAATCAAGGTGAACTGGAACCAATTGATATACCGGACTTATATTCCCAAAGAAAAGCATAGAAATATCAATCACCTCACAATAATCTTAATCGTATGGTAGCGAAACAAGATATTGTGGAATCACAAACGATGAGACGAAGATGTTTGTGACTACTTTTTATCTTGCCTATCGGAGATTAAATCTCGAGCAAATCTTAGAGAAGATAGTACTCAATCACGATAGAAAATAGCAAGATCAGAACACGCAACTACAGAGAAAATAGTTGGTTATGGATTCACAATCCCAATGAAGTCTTTAAGTCGTTAACCTACAGGGTTTCGTGAAAAACCTAAGGTTAAAGGAGAATCAACTCTAGTCGCAACTAGTATCACATAGGAGGTGTGGGGATTAGGTTTCCCAGTTGCTAGAGTTCTCCTTTATATAGTCTTCAAATCAGGGTTTGCAATCAATGTTACCTTGGTAACAAAGCATTCAATATTCACCGTTAGATGAAAACCTGATTAGACTCAAGCTAATATCTTTCAACCGTTAGATCGAACTTAGCTTGTTACACACAAATGAAAAGTGACTTCATTTAGGTATGATTAACAGTACCTAAGTGTGTGCACCTTATTGGCTCAACAATAGTTAACTAAAGTTAGCCATATCAACACTTTAATATCAACCATATTCATCTTAACCATAACTAGTTCAAATGACTCAAATGAAACTAGTTCTAGAGTTGTTCAATTGTTTATATTCTCATAGAAGTATACAAGACACAATTGAAGCAAAATCGATTTTGATTCACATGAATCAATTCATGAAAATTATAGACACGGTTTGCAAAAGATTCCTTATTATATAAATGTATTAGTTCGTGAACAAACCGATTTTAGAACATAACCTACTCAAGTACGGAAACGGGTACGCATACCTAAGTAGTCGGGCTTAGTTTGGGTTCGCCAGTATGCGAACGGGTACGCATACCTTCCAAACTCAACAGAAATTCTCTGACCTGAACCTCATCCGGTATGCGTACAAGGTTCCCGGACTTTCACTAAACCAACCAGTACAATATGGGTATGCATACTACGGTTCCCGGACTTGGATTACATATATGCAAGTACGCATACTATGTTTTATCCAATCATGTTTAAGTGTTCTAAACTCCATTTCAATCATTGAAACATTCTCGGAAGACGGGAATAGCTGTCTCACACAAACTATTAGCTTCAAAGCAATTTTCAAGTGATCGAATGATCAATACGAAACATTCCGAGTCTACATCAAATGAATGTCTCACACAAATCATGTAAGATGTTACCAGAAGATTTTCACATGATCATCTTTTGCCTTTCGTCAAGAATATAAGATGAACTTGGTTAAAGCGAAAGTTCTCCAACACATATTTCGAGAAATATGTAAGCGAGTTAAACTCAACTTGAAATATCAAATGTGTATAATTGAAGTCTATATAGTTATACGACTTTTGTATCAAATAGGAGAGATATAGTAGATAGACTTTTGAGTGATAGATGAGTTCAAGTCTCCACATACCTTTTGTTGTTGAAGTTCCACAAGATCCCCTTAGTAGTTCTTCATCTTCAATCGATGAACGCCGTGAAGTCTAATGCTCAACTACACTTTCTATCCTAATCCGAGACTTAGATATAAGTAGACTGGAAATCAAGACTTATAGTTTTGGCAATTAAACTTGACAACAAGCTTGAGATAGCAACGCCTGCGAGTTCGACCGAGCAGTGCTCTAACAAAGTCTTTGATAGTTGTTAAACCCTAAAAGGGTTTCTGGAGAGGACGACTCTAGATAAAACTAGGACACACCAAAAAGTAGTGTCAGGATTCAAAGATCCCAATTTCCAAGAGTTACCCTTATATAAGATGCTTTAGGTTTAAGCTAAGATAGCTTTGGAACCAAACAAACATTATTCACCGATAGATGAAACTTTGAATCTCATTCACATAAACAAGATATACACTCTGGTTAGGTAAACCGCAACCGAACCGTGTACAAAGACTATGTTCAACATGGTTAGCCGAAACTAGCCGGTTTGAACTTAAAAGCTTAACACTTATTTTTATTAGCACAAAGACATTAAACTTGAGTCACAATCATGTTATCAAATAAATATAGTGTTTTTAGAGAATTGATAAAATGAAAATTATCTCATAGAAATAATTTAATCGCAATTGAATCATAATCGACATAATTGGTAAATGCACAAAGTACAAATACATGAGTCGTTCGTGAATCAGATGAGTCATGGTATGCGGACCGGTTTACAAACTAATGAGAAAAACCGAGTTTCGGAGTTGGAAAAATCTTTTCAGTTCTCATGCCGGTTTGCAAACTCAAGTGCGCAAAACTGGGTTCCGGAGTCGACAGAACTTTTTCAGTTTGCGAACTGGTTTGGAAACCTTAATGGAGTTCACAGAACCTTTTCAGTTTGCGTACCGGTTTGGGTACTAAACTGGTTCGGGAACATAAAACTGTATTGGTTCGCATACCGGTTTGGATACTTAAACCCGGTTCCCTTACCACAATTACAAAATGGTTTGCATACGAATATGCATACCTATCTGAATCACGAATCAAACATATTTTCCCATGATGTGCATATGCATATCGCACGAATATGTAAGTCGATATATAGCTACTCCACTACGTGTACGAGTATATGTAATACGGCTTCAGACATGTAACAGTTATCTCAGTTTGTAAGACTGATAACACTTTCTTGTATTCCGAATATAGTAGTTCTATATTTTTCTCTAAATCAATTCGAAACATTCCCGAATAACATTAATGACACATATCACTGTTCTAGGTTATTTTCGAATGATAAACTTGAATCATGATTTTGGTTCTGAACAATAAATTGTTCTCCACTGAAATTGATCAAGTATGAAAAAATATTCATTAAGCTTAGTCATTATATTTCGAGAGATTAGTTCTCGACTCGAAATTCTTGTTTATGCGAGCTAGTGTAATTAGTTATGAGACAATCGTCTCAATGATGGAAAAGTGAATATAACTTGAGAAATAGGTAGTTCAATCTTCACTTACCTTTTGTTGATGAAGTTCTCCAAAATATTCGGATGATCTTCGCGTTCAAACGGTAGAACGCAAATGATGACTGGTTCATTTCTCAACTAGCTCTATCCTAGACCGAAAGTTAACTAATTTTAGACTAGAAATCAAGATATAGTTTTGACAACAAGCTTGAGATAGCAACACTTGTGAGTTCGACCGAGCAATGCTCTAACATTTGTGATTCCACAGGTTTAATACTTGTGAGGTGAATAATAATCTAGGCTGCTTTTCGGGAAGCATAAGTCCAGATTTTGAGGTTAGCTAGACTTTATCTATCGTTATCGATTTCTAGTCTCACCTTGATCTACGATCAAAAAAGAAATCACCATATAGGCTTATCTGTAAAAATCATAGTGATACACGAGGATTGGGCTATAAGGGAATAGATGCTCTAAGTAGCAAAGTGGTAAATTTTGTCAAGGCTAGTGCTTCTTCTCAACCAAATGTTTCCATTGATAGCAAAAGTGAAATACCGAACAAGAAGTTAAAGTTCGAAATAGCAAATTATATCAACCTCTGAAATCAACACACACAAACCCAGGTAATAACATTCCTTATATTTCCTATTATTGTGGAAATAAAGGTCACCTGCAAAGGGGATGTCGTTTTCGTATAAGGGATGAAAAACTTCGCGATATTCTTGTTTGGGCATCACAAGAAGTGATTAAACCTGGATCATATGCTAAGGTTAATACCCTTGACATTACGGGTTGTCAACGTCCAACCTTTAGGAAAAGGAATCAGTTCTATGAAAAACCACGATTTGCCTATAAACGTCATACAAAGCCTTTTCACAATTGTAATGATTATCAAAAAGGTTAACTTTGTAAAGACAAAGACAATATCCGATGCTCCCAATTGGATAAAGACTAACTTGCAAAAGAATAGTAAATCTAATTCTCTTTCAAGAAATCATGAAGAGAATAATGGGAAGAAGGTTCCGGTTATTTCTAAACGCACTCTGAAGAGGATACTGAAGAAAGCTCTCTCGGAAACACATAACTACACAATTTCGAAGCTTTAGACAAGAGTTGATCATAGGATTTCTGATCTCAGAAAACAGATTAACCAATTACAAGGCATTAGAAGAACAAGGAAAAAGCTAACATGTAAGATTTCTACCTCCTCATCCCCTTGTAATTCACCTAATATAAACTGTGCTACATAAACCATTTTTTTTTTCGTTATTTCACTTTTAGTATTTTAAGTTTTCAGCTTTTCCTGTGCTTAAGCCTTCCCTGATGAGCTCTCGAATAAACTCTCTTCAATTTACTTCAGCTGACTAACCCTAAGTTCCTGATCCCAACCAGAGATGCAGATTAATTTTGGCTATTTAGAGATCTTTTTCTTAGCTTTTGTGTCTACCTCCTTTTTCTCTTAAATTCTTCTTTATTTAAGATTTCTTTTATTACCTTCTTATGGATGCTTTTCAAGGTCACTAATATGAAGTTTTTCTACCTTAGGTCTTTGACATATTCATGATAAGTCTCTAAAACACCTTGATTGTATATCTATTGTTTATGCTTTGTTTGTTGTTTCTCTTATAAATTACATATCTTACGATTTTTTTTGAGTTTATTAGGTACTTTGGAGTCATTCAGAGCAAAAGAAGAATAAATCATTCAATTGAAGCAAAAGGCAGAAATGTCATTATGTAGGCAAGCGATACCGGAAAATCATTCAATAGAATAGGCAAAATATTTCTGTGGAAATCTTTAAGTGATTGTCTCCCAGTTAGAGAGATTTTGAGTAGATTTATTCCTATTGATATTCAATGTCCTTTATGTAATGGCATTGTCAGTGAAAGTATCGAACACCTATTTACTAAATGTGTGTTTTCTGAAGCGATTTGGAGGGGATTATCTCTCTCAAATAACTTCTATATTGTTGCTAATCTTTCTTTCAAAGTGTGGTGTCCCATATGGCTAAAAGACTGTGTTAATAGAGATTATTATTCTTATGTTCTTTGGTATATTGAAATATAAGTCTAATGTTGTTGTTGACAATGTCAGACTTAACCCACATGATTTGACAGAGTTTATTAAGAAAAACGGTCCACAATATCTTAGAAAACAATTGTGCATTTCTGGAAGTTCAAAACTTCACTCTGTGATGAATTCACCCAAATTGTGTTCATGAAAGTTGTGATGGTTTTCAGGATACTTCTTATATCTACTTTGATGATGCTTTTCAAAATAAATCTAGTTGAAGTGAATAATAAGGGTTTGATTGTTAACTTCACAGGAGGGACATGATGGTGTTCAAGTGCAGAAGAAGCTGAGTCCAGAGCCTGTTGAGAAGCAACAAAATGGGTTCAAGGACGCGGAGATGAAAGATTAGTCTTTCTCAATGATAATCAGAATGTGATTAAAATCATAAAGAAGGATAATTTTTCCGTCAACTGGATCTCGAAAACTATTTTGCTCCAAGCTTTAGAATTCAAAAAGTTTCTTGCTAGTTTTTCTTTCCATTATGGGATAGATTGATTAGTGAAAATGGGACATATTCCCAATTTTCCCAAAAAAAATAAATACTCATGGCAATGTTTCTTGAACAGTTTTGTTAAAGTGAACCGGTAAAGGAACTACAGGAAGGCTTATTCTAGCCGAATCCACCAAACTCAAAGAAGCCCAAGTCCATATTTTGATAGCTTAATGTTTTGTGTCTGGATGCTAGGCTAAAGCCAGGCTAACAAAATGCTCAAGCCGAGGCCATACTAAAGAATGATTTTTTAGGGACAATGGTTTTTTTGAGGGGACCATGGTTTTATTAGGCCACCTTCCCTATAGTGATAAGGGATGTCCTAAAACGTTGAAATGATTAACCTACCCTTAACATAATTTAATTTAAAACCAACCTAATAACCACCTATATATATATATAACCACCACCTCCTCCCAACACCACCGCCCACCACCGCCGATTACTACCACCACCACCTCCGATTATCACCACCACCAACCACCGATTACCACCACCATCGCCCACCACCACCACCACCTCCAATTATCACCACCACCAACCACCGATTACCACCACCACCTCCTCCCACCACCACCACCGCTTATTTAAGAAATGTCACAACATCAATCCTATCACAATTAAGTTCTGTTACATGATAATTTTATCGAGTATAAAAGACGCCAGCCGCAGCCTGATTCTGCCATGGGACCACTCCGGAGGTATTTTCCAACAAACCCTTCACTTTAATTTGATTTTGATTGCTTCAATCGAATATAAATCATCAAAATATGTTTTTAGTAGGAGTTACAGAGTCATGTTCGGTTAGGCCGATTTTCCAAAAAACCCTAGTTTACTAACCGAACTTCTTGAAAATGAAGAACACGAAGAACAGTTCGGTTCTATTGGATTTAAAACTAAGTCACCGAACTCTCTGTTCGGTTGTTTCGCAAAAAAATTTAAAACTATAAAGTAACCAAACTCCACCCTTAGAACCGAAAAAAAACAAATCCAGTCTAACCGAACTGTGTTGTTGTGGCCACTATCTTGAGTTCCAAAATAACCGAACTTAGCCAATAGAGTTCGGTTTTTTCGCAAAAAAATTTAAAACTACAAAGTAACCAAACTTAGCCAATATAGTTCGATTGATTCGCAAAAAATACTTTTAACCGAACTCCTTGTATTAGAACAACAGAAGTCCATAAGTTCGGTTCCTTCGCAAAATAAGGATATCACCGAACTTTAGTTTACGAAAATAATGAGAAGTCCACAAGTTCGGTTCGTTCGCAAAAATGTTAAGTTTTCTTTGTAACCGAACTCTACCTTTGAAACTTCATAACCGAACTCTACCTAATTTGCCAAGAAATAAATTTCGTAGTAACCGAACGTTTGCCTAATTGCATATATGCATATATAATCCCAGTTCGGTTGATTCGCAAAATATGTTGAAGTTTGCGAACCAACCGAACTTCTAACACTAGGTTACTTTTAACCTGCAGTTCGGTTGGGAACTTGGTTGCGTTGAAGTTTTCGAACTAACCGAACACACAAGATGTACCCAAATAAATTGTTAAGTTCAAAGTTCGGTTACCTACCATTTTATCCTAGGTAACCGAACATTACACTGTACGACCAAAACCTCCACTACGAGCGAGTTCGGTAACCTGCGTGTTTGGAAAACGTAACCGAACTACACTTTCAGGTGTGTTCGGTTACATGTTCTTGACATATGGTAACCGAACTGACCCAAATCTACATAAAAAATTTCATTTTTTTTTGAAAGTTTGGAGCAATTCAACCAACATTATCTAAGTTTGAAGCACACCTGGGTACCCAAATACCCTTCCTCCGGTTGTGGTTGGTAAAATCCATCGTTTTTCATGTTTTCCTTCTTCATCTTCTCTAACTTTACTCTCTCAATAATTCTACTTCTTTAAAAAAAAACCATCTGATTTTTTAATCTCACTAATTATCTTTAACTTAATCATTACACTAACTATTATTAACACTAACTAATCATCACCCAAAATTAATCAGGAGGATAATTTAGGTATTAATATAAATATTCAGATAAGGAGTGACCTACATTTACTTCAATGTCTTTACCCAAAATAAAACCATGGTCCCCAAAAAAACCATGGTCCCAAAAAATCGTTCATACTAAATGTCTAGTTCCGTCTCTGGCTCGGCATCACTTAAGCGGTTTTGATGAATTATAATATTATCTTCAAAACAAAGATCTCCATTTTATTATGGAATCTTTTGAATTTGTTATTGATAAATGTTGACAAAGAGACATATAAGCATAGCTTTTAGAAACAGACATGTAGAGTGGGCTAAGTTTAACCAAAATTTGTTCTTGGTATCCAAAAACTACTTCACCCACTTCGAAAGGATTTCTAAAAATTCAAGAATACACTGTGGCAATTCATAATCTAGCTAGCATATCCAAATTAAGTTTGTAAACGACTATGGTAAAACTCTTGATCTGGATCTTTGTCATCCTTTACCTAAATATATCGGTTCAAATTCGTGCATGAAATTTGAATTCCTGACAATCAGCTCTGGCAATGGCATTACCGGTCATATTGGGCGAAAGCTCAATCCCTTGAGTTCGTTACTTGTTGTAGTTCATCATCCACTGTAATTGCTATCTTGGGATTATTTGGGTAAGCAACATGTCTCCAGAAGAGTTCAAAGCCTGTGCAGACGGCAAATCATACAGATTACTAGGTCAAGTCAATCATACAGATTACTAGGTCAAGTCTCCAGACACATATTTATAGCAGTACCTAAAGTCTGTACAGCTCTTCAAAGTTCGAAGCAATACCTGTAAGTCTTCCATGGCAGAGCTGGGTATGCATCCTTTAAATTGATAACGCTCTTACCTTCTGGATACTTCCGAATGTAGCAAACCAGTTCGGTTTAGCTTTTGATACCATGAGTGGGCTGCAGATAAATTATGGAGCTATTATCAAGGAGTATTTATAAGCAGAAACTTTTCTGAAACCATTCTAAAAAACGGCACAAAAGACATTACTGTGCAGGTTTGTGTCAGATAGTGAACTCCAGAGAAGGGAAATGAGTACCTTGTAAGAGAAGCGCTTCCCACCGTAGTACACTTTCGCATTGTTTGTTAAACTATAAAAGACATTCCTATTTTTAATTACATCAACGTAGCATACTTCGCGAATCTGCTCTGCCGTAAAGTCCTCCTTTGTCTAAAAAATTTAAAAAAAAAAAAACTTAACAAATTTTTTTTAAGTCTTTTGCAACAAGTAGTTGAAAGCAACGTACATTAAATTTTAATCCTAGATGCAACATTTATCACCTTACACGCCAAACCTAAATGGATGTGCACAAATAATAGGCACCCATTTCTATCATCAAACAAAGAAACAGTACTCTAGTTTCATTCCTCATACAGAATGGCAATAACACGTTTCATTTGAGCCCAATTGGAGCTTTCCGGATACTATTGATACGTAGAAGCCTTTCTGTATTATTTGAAAACTTGACTGCACATGCCTTGGCAGCAATTGAAGATGATGTTGCAAAACGTGGTGCGGACCTTGATACAGACATACAGTTGATTGGCATTTTTCTTGTTGTTGCTGCTTGAATCTTGCTAGTTGTTCTTGCTGTGACATCTCGAACTCAAGAGCTAGGTAAGTAAAACGTCTTTCACACGATCTGTAAATCTCTTCTTGTCTTAGAAAATCTTCAGATCCTAGAATACCTCCGGAAGACCCTAAAATACCTGTCCCCGCCACTTGCTAGCTGACATGTGCCGTGTATTTTTTTTTGGTAACTGGCATTTGGGGTTACAACTTACAAATATGTTGGCTAAATTGGGCATGTTTCTGGTTTGTGCTTTCCAGATACTATTGTCAGTATTCAATATGTTGAAGTCTCTCTGCATCATTTGAAAATTTTGATCGCAGGAGCTTTGTAAGCAATAAGTAATAATTGGATGTATATATATACATATATATGATGTTGAAAAAATAGGTACAGATTTCTAGGGTGGTAGAGACCTGGATGATGAAGAAATTCCTGCTGCTCAAACTTCGTTGATATAGTAGATTGTCATTTTCAAGGTTGCTGCTTGAATTTTGCTAGTTTTTTCTTGCAGTGACATCTTTAACCCAAATTACCCATGAAGCACCAACACTATATAGAACTAAAAATATTAAATTGAGTAAAACTTTAAGAGATACCAGTAAAATGTCTCTAACCGCCACAGGATCCTAGTGGCCGAGCTAGGATTTTTGTTTGAGAGGGGCATTATGAAAACAATTCTTTAACCTTAATTATTATTATTATTTTTTTTTATTTTTTTTTTTTTTTTTGTGTGTAAGCAAGTTACATCCGTTTGCATCATACACTGTAAAACAAAAATTAATGAAAAAACAAATGAACTTTTTACCTTAAAGAATCAATTGTTCATAGTAACAAAGGTAAAAAGGATTTATAATGGTAAAATAAAATACTAATAATCTGCTAACATAATGTGGGGGCATTTGCCCAGAGGCGGAGCTGTTAGTGGTAACAACAAACAAGTAATCGAATGGTTTTTTTCTTTTTTTGAACAAAAAGCACACATATATTACATAAACAAGTTTGTTACATCTTTACTTATGTAAGGAATTAACAAGTTTGGTGGTTGATACCACCATTCCCCACATAAATTCTGTTTTCTAGCTGCTTTACCCAAGGCATCTGCAGCTTTATTACAAGCTCTATGTACAAACACACAAGACCAAATAGAATTAATATTACATATTTGATACATTTTCTAAGAAGTGGCATACTTTGCCAGTGAGAGAGTGTATTTTGTTGCTGACGAACAGAATTGTTACCAAGGTTATCAGTTTCAAATATTACATTAGACCAACCATTCACATGTTGTCATTTGCATAGCCTCCAACATTGCCCAAGCTTCAACTTGCTGGACATTAATAGCTATTTTTAATCCTCCCCTTCCAATGACATATGCTCCTGTAGAAGTCCTTATTATAATACCAATACCAGCTAACAAAGTACGAGGACTGTAAGAAGCATCAACGTTTATTTTCAAAAAATGTAAGGGAGGAGCTTTCCAACGTTTACTTGATGAATGACAGAGTTATGATTGGGTGATATGTTATTAAAGACAGTTCGACATCCATGTTTCCAAATAAAATGCACAATGCAGGATGCTAAGTGAATGAAGTGAGGGGTTTTCTTTATAGAGATAATAACATCCCTATCTTGCCAGCTTTGAATCCAGGAGAGAATAGAAGTATGTTGCATTATAGAAAAAAAATGCTGAGGAAAAAACTTCTGCCAAATTTCTTGAGAGAATGGACAGTGAAGTAACATGTGATCCAAATCTTCAATCTGGTTCAAGTTGCAGAGCACACAGAGCTGATCAGAAGTATTCATATGTTTAAAAATTTTAGCCTTGACAGGAACAGCATCATGAATAACTTTCCACATGAAAATATGATACTTGTAAGGCATTTTCAGCTTCCAGAAGGTTAACCAAAAACTTGGAGACAAACCCATTGACATATCATAATTCAAATCTTTTTGACGGAGCATTTTATAGGTTGAAGCAGTTGTGAAGATACCTGTGACTATGAAAGGCCAAATCATCTTATCTTCTTACATCTAATCTTCATCTAATCGAATGGTTAATGATAAAGCAACAGGAAACTATATATATAAGTATATGCATAATCTTAATCAATTGGTTAAAAATCAATTTATTAATTTTAAAGAACAATAATTAAACATTATGAGGTGATCATAGATTCATAAATCGTTAAAATAATATGATATAATATCTATGATACAAAATAGAATGGGTTTTTGAGCTTGGACGGTCGGATAACATTTTGAGAGACAAACATTGCATCCGACCATCCCAGTCTCATCCCAGTGAAAGACATCCGACGATCATCGTTTCTGTAACCCCTCCCATTATGAATAAAAATTTGTTAATCTTTAATTATTGCATCACATCTTAACTAAAGATATTCAAAGAAACATTAAATGAAATTATAATATATCATACATGCATTAATTGTATTTAGTGGTGGCATATGAATTTAATGAGAAATGAGATTTATTTGTTTATTTTTATTCATAACTCATAAGTAAGATATGTATACACACTATTACTTAAATGATTTTGTGTTCATTTTTGGATAATGTATATGAAAAATTTTACAATGTACTTATAGACATTATTTTCGTTTAAAACAAAATAGAAAACTGTCTTCCAAAGGAACACGATTTAATTTAAAGTCCGGAAAAAAAAAGAAAAATTACATCAGTCAGATATCATACTAAAGCAGTGTCGCTGCGGCACGAGTTATCTCTAGATATTTATTAGAACTCTCTGTTAACCTCATGTCGTGCCGTTACGGCACGGGTTATTTCTAGTTCGATACATTGGTACATTGGTACAACTACATTATAGAGACCAGAGTACTTAGAGCAGTTCCTATGGAATGAACAAACTCAGAGTTTGTTCATTTTGCTCCCACTATGGAATGAACAAACATGAAAAATGGATGTTCAAATCAACAAATCTGTTGATTTGAACATCGAGATGGAACAACCAGCGCGCGTCTGTAGTAACGACGGGCGAGATTTCTACCAACACTGGCGTCTGAAGAAATAATGCCAGCGTATGTACTTCAAACACGCGTTTTAACTTATAACGCCCGCATCCGTATCAAAAACGCCAGAGTCTGACCCTATGGCGCTAACGGCTCAATCTGAACGGCTGAAAAATCTTGTGATCCAACGGCTATATTTTTTTAAATCTATAAATACTCCTCATTTCAACTCTAAATTCACACATTCTTCCCTCTCAAATCATCTACAAAAATGTCTCCCAGAATTCGTTTTGTTAGATTCACTCAACAAGAGGATTTAGCTATTTCAGAGCCTACGTTTTTCAAACACAAGATGTTTCCGCTGGTGTTGCTACCGGTAGGAATGTATCACAATCGACATTCTGGCAGAAAGTGTTTGAAATGTTCGCTGCTGAAACGATGAACATTAATAGGCGTGATTGTCACGGATTAGCGCATCGTTTTAGTGTAATTAGTTGTAATGTATCTGAGTTCATCTCTCAACTAATTGAGAATCACAAAAATAAGCTCAACGGTGAAGCCGAACATGAAGTGGAACCAAGAACTCTAGTGATGTGGCCAGCATCTCACTGCGGTCTTCCTTTCGATTTTCATGCTTGTTTCAACATTCTTAGGGTGCTCATCAAATACGATCCCTACATCGCCCTAGGAATTCCACCACCCACCGAGAATTGACACATATTTAGCAGTTGTTTTAATTTAATGTATTTTTTTTTTCTCATGTATGATGTGGTTGTTCAATGCAGTATGTTTTTATTTATGAAATTGATGGTGCAATGTTTAATCGAGGAAAAATTTAAATTACTTGATATTGATGGTTTTAGATAATCGTAAATAACACAAAATAAACAACAAATTAAATAACATGATACCATAGTGAATCAATTTGTCCTACAACTTCAATCAGCCCACTCCACCAAAAAAACACCTGGGACATTCCCAGAAATGCCTTCCATATGTGTCTTCTTCAGAAGAAGTCCGCAAATGCATAAAAGTCCTGCAACCAGGCTTTGAGCATGAACTAATTCTCTGTGGATAATGTTTGTATTCGTGATCTTCATATCCACAATTCTTGTAGTGTAATAACTCCTTCTTCAATTTGGATTTAAGTTTGAAGTTTTTGCAGATTGTTACAATCTTTTCTTCTTCTTCTTTTTTAATCTTCATAGCATCATCTAGCATATGTGGTTCCTCTGGAAAATTGGGATCTTGACATTGCAAATACTTGAGCTTTTCCGGTTGTGATTCAATCACCATTCTGATGCGTGAACAACCTTCTCGCGGACACTTTGAATATATCCAAGGACATTGCATAAGACTGTAGTTATCCATGAAACATAATGGACAAACCTCTTTTGCTTCGACACATAATATTTGCTTCGCTTTGCCTTTAGAAAACATGGTGGATGATGAGAAAGAAATCGGTTGGTTTGGTTTAGAATAAAACCTAGTGATGTATTTATAATAGAAAATAGGCGTTGGTAATTCAAACGGGCGCTCAAAGGAAAGTCTGCGGCGGTTTTACTACAAACGCCAGCGACTAAATTTCCATTTCCAACGACAAACTTTTCTTTCTCGACCTATAAATTTCATTCCTCCCATCTCCAAAATCACATCTTCCTCTTCTTCTTCTTCTTCTTTCCTAAATATCCCCCCCTTTGAGGAAATGTCTGTTAGAAATCGTGGTCCCAAGTTTACTCAAGAAGAGGATATAACTCTATGCAAATCATACTTTTTTGATAGGGTAATCACTAGTGTTGTTATTTCTCATGACGGTTCTTTTTGGGAGAACGTTTTTTCAATGTTCGTCTCACTTACGAGAAATACAGGAAACTGAGATGCTCGTCGATTGCGTGCTCATTTTCAATATATTAGGCTTGACGTCCAGGCATTTTTTGTTCTGGTAATGGAAATTGGTCGATAAAAGTTCAGCGGTGTAACTGAAGATGAAGTGATCCAAACAACTCTTGATAATTGGGAGGAAGCTCACGATAGACCTTTTCGTTACGCAGCTGTTTGAGGGTGAAAATGGTTTCTACTGATTTTGGTAATTTCGGGTGTGTGGGTGAGAAACGAATTTAAACCCTAAACAATGTTCTGCAAGGGAGTACTTTAGATTCGAGAGATCAATCTGTACAAATCCGGCCTAAACCAAGAAATGGTCGTTCCAGACTTGCTTCGGTCACAAAGTGAGGGAGAAGGGTTGGTTTTGGGGAGGGAAGCGAAGAAAGTGTTGAGACTAGAATAGTTGATTCTGGAAGAGTAGTTGTTTTCTACGACTTGTATCAGAAATTGGGAAGCTAACAGATGGAAAGCTAGCAAATATTTTCTGAGTGTTGTATATTCCTGACCAAACTTGTGCTTTGGTGGAAATAGGTAAGACCTATTTATACAAGTCGTAACAAAACATACTCTGGTCTCGTAAGAAATGGAAATGGATGAGTAAAGTAAAAGGAGGTGGTAACGGGTAACGCCTGGAATTGATGTTCCATAATGAAAGAAACGTTTCACCATTACTCCTTGTATTTACTAACCGACTCATTCTTATGACACTTTCTTGTAACAGGCGTAGTGTACGCCGCACGCTGTAAACCGCCAAACCAATACCCTAGGAGTATCCTCCAGTTTGTGACATACGTTGATGTCTCGAGTGTTTTCATGGAAAATATGTAGCACGTTTTTTTCCTCCGGCAAGTTGAGCTTGGGAGACTTGTCGGCTCGGTGGTGACCTTCGACGGTCGAGATTTTGCATCTTAATAGGAAATGTAGCTGTTGATTATTGCAACCCTTTGTTTGGTAGCCAATGGCATGAAAGCATGATCAGTATGGCTTTAATATGGCCTAGTTTAGGCGCGGCCAAAGTTAGGGTTTTGGCTTTGTTTAGGCGCGACCAAACTAAGGCCAAAGGTTTCCATGCGTTAGCTGGTAACCTTGGACGGCTAAGATCTGCACCTTAGATGAAAAAGTGGTTGTTCATTGTTGCAGGCCTTCGTTTTGGTAGGCGCATAGGGAAGGTCGGTATGGCGTGGCGCGACGAGGTGGTTGGCATGCCATTGGCACATGTGGCATACCTTGGCGCGGTTTGGCGTGGCCAAAACTAGGGTTTGGGGCCAAAGGTTACCATGTGCTGTTTGGCAAACTTGGATGGCTAGGATTCACATCTAGGATGGAAGGGTGGTCTTTGATCGTCGCACGCCTTCGTTTTGGTAGCCGCATAGGGAAGGCCGGCATGATATGACGCGGCAAGGTGGTTGGCATGCCATTGACACATGTGGCATGGCATGCCTTGGCGCGGTTTGGCGTGGCCAAAACTAGGGTTTTGGGCCAAAGGTTGCCATGCGTTGTTTGGCGACCTTGGACGGCTAGGATTTGCATCTAAGATTGAAGGGTGGCCGTGGATCGTCGCACTCCTTCGTTTTGGGTAGCCGGATAGGGAAGTCCGGCATGGTATGGCGCGGCAAGGTGGTTGGCATGCCATTGGCACATGTGGCATGGCATGCCTTGGCGCGGTTTGGCGTGGCCAAAACTAGGGTTTTGGGCCAAATGTTACCATGCGTTGTTTGGCGACCTTGGACGGCTAGGATTTGCATCTAGGATTGAAGGGTGGTCGTTGATCGTCGCACGCCTTCATTTTGGTAGCCGCATAGGGAAGGCCGGCATGGTGGGGCCAAGGCAAATGGCGCGGACGGCTTGGCATAGTGGGGCCAAGGGTTTGGCACGGACGGCTTGGAATGGTGGAGCCAAGGCAAGGTGCGGTTGGCTTGGCATGGTGGAGCCAAGGCAAAATGGCGCGGACGGATTGGCATAGTGGGGCCAAGGGTTTGGCACGGACGGCTTGGCATGGTGGGGCCAAGGCAAGGTGCGGTTGGTTTGGCATGGTGGGGCCAAGGGTTTTGCATGCCATTGGCGCATGGTGTGGCTAACATGGTTGGGGACAAGGAAAGGTGCGGTTGGCTTGGCATGGTGGGGCCAAGGGTTTGGCATGCCATTGGCGCATGGTGCGGCTACCATGGTTGGCATGCCTTGGCACGGTAGACGTGGCTGGCATGGTTTGCTATTGGCACAATGGTGCGGCTGGCCTGCTGGCGTGCCTTGGCGCGGAGACGTGGTTGGCATGGTGGTGTGGCTGGCATGCTGGCGTGCCTTGGCGCGGAGACGTGGCTGACATGGTTTTCCATTGGCACGGTGGTGCGGATGGCATGCTGGCATGCCTAGGCGCGGAGACGTCGCTGGCATGGTTTGACATTGGCACGGTGGTGCGGCTGGCATGCTGGCATGCCTTGGCGCGGAGACGTGGCTGGCATGGTGGTGCGGCTGGAATGCTGGCATGCATTGGCGCAGTGAAAGTGGCTGGCATGGTTTGCCATTGGCACGGTGGTGCGGCTGGCATGCCTTGGCGCGGAGACGTGGCTGGCATGCCTTGGCGCAGAGACGTGGCTGGCATGGTTTGCCATTGGCACGGTGGTATGAGAATTAGGGTTTGGCATATACGAATGTGATGTCGGTCAATACTAAGGGTTCTGTCGTGGAACATGACACACGTATATATAAAAAAAAGGTACCATGATAATTCTTACGTAGGCATGTTGGATGATTCGATAAATGCACTAGTGGTCATAATGACGTCATGTCAGATGTGCAGTTTTACGATTTTAACCCTAAGATAAAAACCACCATCAACATTAAGTCCCTTTCTTATGTCGTAACATGAGCATTGTTGAGAGGTAAGCATAAGATGGTGACAGAAAATGTCAAACACGAAATGACAAGTCGTGAAAAGATGGTCGAGAAGACCGGCTAACCTTTTTCGAGAGGTAAGGAGATTTCGTGATTCTCGCGTTGGCGGCCTTGTGTGAATTCTACCCGGGGTATTGTTGGCTAGACCGTGAATGATAGAAGCGGTTTTTGGCAGAGATGATGAATGTTAGCATCAGCTTGGAATGGGAGCCGCAGACGTCGTACTGGCTTGGAATGGAACCGCATGCGTTGGATTGGCTTGGAATGGAGCCGCATGCGTTGTACTGTCTAGGAATGGAGCCACGTGCGTTAGATTGGCTTGGAATGGAGCCGCATGCGTTGTACTGGCTAGGAATGGAGCCGAAGGCGTAGACTTGACGCTGGCGCTGGCTTAGTGTGGCGTGTCCATTTGGCGCTGCTCAGCTTGGACGCGTACTTTTGGCATCATGTGGCTTGCCATTTCGGTCCCGGTTGCCTCTTTTCGTTCGTGGCTAAAACGGGAAATCCCTTCCTTAATCAAATTCCAAAAGTGTCACGCCTATAAAAGGGTTTGTTCTCCTTTTTTATTTTGTATCTTTGTTCTCACGTCCTTGGGCTAGCAGCAAAGCGGGCAAGCATATTTCAGGTACGTACTCCAACGCTTCTCTTTCGATCTCTTTTTTTTTTGTATTGTTGCAAACCCTTCCATAAATTTATAGAAATATCTTAGAGTGAACACCACGATAATGTTAGACACCTCAATTATTATGCCAAGTAGGTATGCACGGGCAGGTGACTGCCACCAATTCATGTCTAGCGAAAACCTAGTTTTTAGGGTTTCCTCATTTTCCTAGGTGTGGACGTGTGCATTGTCTCCATGGTGGGGGAACGCCTTCTGAGCCGGGTGCGTACTTTCTGCTACAAGCTACGGCTTTGGTAAGAGGCGAGTTTTTCGTGGCGACGTCGGGTTTGCAGGCCTCCATTTCTTCGGTAGTGCGTGTTATGACTTGCGATTCAAAAATAAAGTTGGCTCGCGCCTGAAATGGATTCTTCATTGCTGAAAAAATAGCTTTCGTGCCCCTTGTAGTAACTTCTCTTCGTTTTGTTTTCAGTGTAGTCACTTCGATAGCGAAAGCAGCGTAGGAAATTTTGTTAGGATGTCACCTGAGGAAAGCCCTTCCGTACCAAAGGACGTTGGCAACTCCAAGCCAAACGTGGATGATGAATTCTTCACGATATTTTCTACCAGGAGAAATCATCCCAAGCATGTGCCGATTCTTCTGACCGGTCCAGAGAGTGAAGGAGGGGCTCGGTCGGTTCCGCCAGGGAACGTAATACGGTTTTGCCTTCAGAGGAAAGAGTATTCCGGTTCTACTGTTGACTTTAAAACCCCCGTGAGTCTATTGAGTTCCTTTGACAAGTGGATGCAATTCATGATAAGCCAAGACTGCGTAAGAGCTAGCTTGACCAAGGCATAAATCATTGATGCTGTCGCGGCTTCTGCAGCACTTCAAATTAGGAAAGATATCCCTGGTTTGGTTGCTTTCATCTCCATATGGTGTCCACATACCCACACGGCTATATGCAGGTGGGGTGAAATTAATATCTCCTTAGAAAGTGCGGCCGTTCTGCTGAATCTTCCCATAACAGGAAACCTCAATATCAAGTTGTCAGAAGATGAAGAAGAATCGCGTGCCTCTCTGGTTGCAAAGTCGAAAGGGTTCGTTCGGAAAGAAAACGAGACAAGGTGTTTCTACAGCTGGTGGGTATCTCAATGGTTTCCTGATGAGTTGGAACTAGATGAAAAGAATAGTATGCTTCATGTCGCTGCATTCTTGGCTCTTTGGTTATCCAGAGATATTTTCGATGATGGCTCTGGTAAGAAGGAGATAAGGCCATAACTCATCAAATTTGCCATAAAATTAGCGAAAGGCGTCGTTCTCCCTATTGGCGACTTGTTTCTCGGTTCTCTGTACACACACTTGGATCATCTGGTTGCGGACATGCGCGCTTCAAATGATTACATGAAAGTGGACTCGTATGTTCATGCCGCTTTCCTCCATGCATGGTTATGGGAGAATTTCGAGAGATATGCTCCTAAACCGTTTGCCTCACTTCCCGAGTCTTGTGGTGGTTCGAGGATACTTCGCCGGTCGAATAGGCGCCCAAAAGCCGGTTTAAACCTGGTCGATTTCCTCGACAATTCGTACGCGGTCAACTTTCGTCCGTGGGCTACGGTGCATGACTCCATAGTTCAGGTTAACACTTTTGCTCCTGCTCCGAACATATCTTTGCTCTCTGACGAAAAGAATATGAGCGCTAGAAAGGTCGTATTCATGCGAAGTTGTACGTATGGTTATGTATCATCTTTCTTTCGAGGCTCGTGCCAGGCAGTCTCTTACAATATTGATCGAGCAGCTCGGCATATGGGTTTCGACCAAGGGGTCCCTCTTGTTCGTCGGCCGGTAGCTCCAGAGGACTCGTTACCAGCCGTTCTTGATGCTAGTGTTCTCATGCCGGGTAAAAGTCTCCCTTTCTTGTTTTCTGAAAGAAATCCTTCGACTACTTCCAAGTATAACGCATTCTGGCAGAGTGAGTTCCTTGTCATCCAGAAATTTGTGAAAGTTGTAGTGGAGAATACCCGTGGTAAGCATACTCCTACGATTTTGGAAAAGCATCCGTTGCTGAGGGATCCTTCTTTAACTAAACGCAAGTCGCCTAGTCCGGATACGGACAGTCCCCAAGCGAGGGAGCGGCGATCAAAGAATCGTGCAAGTGGCTTTCGGTCGATTTCGGCAGATCCGACGGCCCTCGTGACTTTCAATTCTCCCAACATCCGGGTAGGCATCACCTTCTCGCTGGCTTAAATGAATTACGTAAATCTTTATTTCATTCCTGAATATCCGTCTTGGCGCTTTGTTCAGGGTCTCAGCAGTGTGAACGCCTTCGCCAAACTTGCAAGTAGTCAGAAAACAACGTTTCTCGAGACGAAAGGCGGTGATGCTGAACCTATCCATGGTTAAGGGGAATCCGAGAAGGAAGAAAGTTCAGAGTCCAGTAGCGGCGAGAATAGTTCTTCCGACATCAGTGTTGAATCTTCTTTTAGTCAGTCTGAAAGCGAATCAGTGAGTTTCCTACACGTTTTTCCTTCTTCCCTCTCTCTCTTCTTTTTGGAATATATCTAATCCGTGATATCATAGGGGGGTCCGTTTCTGAAGATGGTCTTGAGACAGAGACTTGTGGAGATACATCTTTGTCTCCAATCGTGGCAGCTGCACCTGGTGACCTTGAAACAAAGGTTGATCGAGATGAAAGTGTTGTCGCGACTCAGACAATGAAGAGACTACAGTGTCCTCTGGCGCAATTGTAGATAGGAATCCCTTGCTGGTTGCTGATTCAGTTCCGGGTTCTACCTTTGCTCCTCCATTCCTGGTTCCTTATCCAGATCATGTGATGGTCGGTGGCTTCAGCGTGCCAGCCAAATACGATATGTTATATACCAAGATATGGGAAAGGTATGGACACATCGCAACAACCAAAAGGGTCACTAGTCGGTTTGCGCTGGTCAAGCGTGTGGAGGAAGATTTATCTTCGACCGACGACATGCGCAAGGTGACTGTCCATACCGTTTCTGAGGACGTGGTCGCAAGATGGAAGTTCCATCGTGATGTGTGCGTAGACCACGGGTTCAACGTTCCCTGGTTTGTTGAAGGTTTCTCTGAGATTGAAAAGTTGCAGGCTACGGCGGTTGAAGGTCCTTCAGTGGATGAGGTCGCACAACAGGAGGAGGAGATAAAGAGGTTTTCCATGGAGCTGAAGCTGAAACGGGCGGCTCTCGAAAGCATGGAGGAGGCTTTCTCCAAGAAGAGCAGGCCGTTGTTGAGTGATTTTCCATGAGCGTTTTTTTTTTTGAACCTCTTTTCCTTAGTTTTTTTTTATTTGAAAGGCAAAGAAACGCCTAGTTTATGGTTCGGCTTTTTCTGGTTTTTGGATTGGTAGGAAATTGTCACCCATGAGGGTTTTGGATAATTATTTGGAATAAAATGTTTTTAGAATAATGATGTTTTTGGTTATGATAGCAAATGACACAAATATCCAGGAAAGCCATGGAACCGTGAGTGTTGCGTGTCAGTAGAGGGCATGGGATGAAACGTTACATGGCTATCGGTTCTTATCATTCCTATGAAAACTTGAAGTAGTAGACCATGTATTTTGTCTAGCAAGACTTACTCGGTTTTTTATTTTGGATCTCCTAACGAAAAATGGATCTTCGCGCTAGTCCGAGTTTTATGGGAAGCGCCGCCGTGATTGTGGAAAAATCCCCAGTCGTCCCTGAGTCATCTGATAATCGAGTCGTCGATCCCTGAGCGGCTCGTTTACTTTTACCACCTTGGAAGTCCCCAGTCATCCCCTTGTCGTGTCATGACTGGTAAGTGGGCCGCCTGGTAACTGAGTTGTTGATCCCTGGTCGGATCATTTGTCTCTGTCGTCCCGAGACCTGAGTCGAACGATGAGATCGAGAGTTGAAAATTGACAGCGTAACCGAAAAATCAATCTCCCACTGTGGTCGCCAATTGTTTGAGGGTGAAAACGGTTTCTGCTGATTTTGGTAATTTCGGGTGTGTGGGTGAGAACCCTAAACAATGTACTGCAAGGGAGTACTTTAGATTCGAGAGATCAATCTGTAAAAATCCGGCCTAAACCAAGAAATGGACGTTCCAGACTTGTTTCTCACAAAGTGAGGGAGAAGGGTTGGTTTTGGGGAGGGAAGCGAAGAAAGTGCTGAGACCAGAATAATTGATTCTGGAAGAGTAGTTGCTTTCTACGAATTGTATCAGAAAGTGGGAAGCTAACAGATGGAAAGCTAGCAAATGTTTTCTGAGTGTTGTATATTCCTGACCAAACTTGTTCTTTGGTGGAAATAGGTAAGACCTATTTATACAAGTCGTAACAAAACGTACTCTGGTCTCGTAAGAAATGGAAATGGCTGAGTAAAGTAGAAGGAGGTGGTAACGGGTAACTCCTGGAATTGATGTTCCATAATGAAAGAAACGTTTCACCATTAATCCTTGTATTTACTAACCGACTCATTCTTATGACACTTTTTTGTAACGGGGGTAGTGTACGCCGCACGCTGTAAACTGCCAAACCAATACCCAATGAGCATCCTCAGTTTGTGACATGCGTTGATGTCTCGAGTGTTTTCATGGAAAACATGTAGCACGTTGTTGTTGTCTGGCAAGTTGAGCTTGGGAGACTTGCCGGCTCGGTGGTGACCTTCGACGGTCGAGATTTTGCATCTTAAGAGGAAAGGTAGCCGTTGATTATTGCAACCCTTCGTTTGGTAGCCAGTGGTATGAAAGCATGATCATTATGGATTTAATATGGCCTAGTTTAGGCGCGGCCAAAGTTAGGGTTTTGGCTTTGTTTAGGCGCGACCAAACTAGGGTCAAAGGTTGCCATGCGTTAGCTGGTAACCTTGGACGGCTAAGATCTGCACCTTAGATGAAAAAGTGGTCGTTGATTGTTGCAGGCCTTCATTTTCGTAGCCGCATAGGGAAGGACGGTATGGCGTGGCACGGCGAGGTGGTTGGCATGCCATTGGCACATGTGGTATGCCTTGGCGCGGTTTGGCGTGGCCAAAACTAGGGTTTGGGGCCAAAGGTTACCATGTGTTGTTTGGCAACCTTGTATGGCTAGGATTCGCATCTAGGATGGAAGGGTGGCCGTTGATTGTCGCACGCCTTCGTTTTGGTAGCCGCATAGGGAAGACCGGCATGGTATGGCGCGGCAAGGTGGTTGGCATGCCATTGGCACATGTGGCATGGCATGCCTTGGCGCGGTTTGGCGTGGCCAAAACTAGGGTTTTGGGCCAAAGGTTACCATGCGTTGTTTGGAGACCTTGGACGGCTAGGATTTGCATCTAGGATTGAAGGGTGGTCGTTGATCGTCGTACACATTCGTTTTGGGTAGCCGCATAGGGAAGGCCGGCATGGTATGGCGCATCAAGGTGGTTGGCATGCCATTGGCAGATGTGGCATGGCATGCCTTGGCGTGGCCAAAACTAGGGTTTTGGGCCAAATGTTACCATGCATTGTTTGGAGACCTTGGACGGCTAGGATTTGCATCTAGGATTGAAGGGTGGTCGTTGATCGTCGCACGCCTTTGTTTTGGTAGCCGCATAGGGAAGGACGGCATGGTGGGGCCAAGGAAAATGGCGCGGACGACTTGGCATAGTGGGGCCAAGGGTTTGGCACGGAAGGCTTGGCATGGTGGGCCAAGAAAAGGTGCGGTTGGCTTCGCATGGTGGGGCCAAGGCAAGGTACGGTTGGCTTGGCATGGTGGGGCCAAGGCAAAATGGCGCGGACGGTTTGGCATAGTGGGGCCAAGGGTTTGGTACGGACGGCTTGGCATGGTGGGGCCAAGGAAAGGTGCGGTTGGTTTGGCATGGTGGGGCCAAGGGTTTGGCATACCATTGGCGCATGGTGCGGCTAGCATGGTTGGGGCCAAGGAAAGGTGCGGTTGGCTTGGCATGGTGGGGCCAAGGGTTTGGCATGTCATTGGCGCATGGTGCGGCTAGCATGGTTGGCATGCCTTGGCGCGGTAGACGTGGGTGGCATGGTTTTCCATTGGTACAGTGGTGCGGCTGGCATGCTGGCGTGCCTTAGTGCGGAGACGTGGATGGCATGGTTTGCCATTGGCACGGTGGTGCGGCTGGCATGCTGGCACGCCTTGGTGCGGAGACGTGGCTGGCATGGTTTTCCATTGGCACTGTGGTGCGGCTGGCATGCCGGCATGCCTTGGCACGGAGACGTGGATGGCATGGTTTGCCATTGGCACGGTGGTGCAGCTAACATGCTGGCGTGCCTTGGCGCGGAGACGTGGCTGGCATGGTTTGCCATTGGCACGGTGGTGCGGCTGGCATGCCGGCATGCCTTGGCGCAGAGACGTGGCTGGCATGGTTTGTCATTGGCACGGTGGTGCGGCTGGCATGGTTTGCCATTGGCACGATGGTATGAGAATTAGGGTTTGGAATATACGAAGGTGATGTCGGTCAATACTAAGGGTTCTGTCGTGGAACATGACACACGTATATATAAAAAAAGGTACCCTGGTAATTCTTACGTAGGCATGTTGGATGATTCAATAAATGCACGAGTGGTCATAGTGACGTCATGTCAGATGTGCAGTTTTACGATTTTAACCCTAAGCTAAAAACCACCATCAACAACAGCGTGTTTTAGAATTCTAAAAGATGGTCCATCTCAAGCACATCGTTACTGCACTCGAATGTCGTTGCCGGAAATTACAATGGAAGAAGATATTGCATCGCGGAATGAAGCCATAGGAAACAGTAAGAGCCTATAACTAAGAATTGCATTCATCACTAGTGAAGTCAAACATTATACAGAAGTATTGTAGATGGTTCATCGTAGCAATTCTGGACTATCCAACGAAGAACTGGAAACCATCGCTCAGACCAAGTTTACCGAAGAAAGCGGGAGAGAGTTTAGGCATTTTTAATGTTATGAACTTTACAGGGAGAATGTCGTTGGATTTGATGCAGTTTGATGTTTTTGTTGTGGTTTATTAAAATGTAGTTTGATGTTATTTGCAAGTTTAAATTGTAATAAATTTCACTTAATCTGAAGTGGAAATCTATTTTAAAATATAGACATTTTTATTCATTGATATTACTGGCAATTCTTTTACAAGATATAAACTTAGACAATAATAAAAACTTCAATAAAAATCAAGTACAAGTTTTGGCCTCCTGTTTATCTTCATTTGACGTATTTTCCAAACGTGCTCTTTGACAGTTTCACCTTTGTTTTTGAATTTTTTGTTGTTAACTTTCAAAACCGGAGCTCTTCTTTGCCTTTTAGCGGAACATTTTTTTGGAGCAACTTCTAAAACTTGCACTTCCCTTTTACAATTTTCAATCTTTTTAAAACTCCCACATATCTTAGAAACAACAGATTCAAGTTTTGCATCGCGAAAAAGTGTGATCGCCTTTTCAGCCATTTCAGAAGAGAAAACTCAAGTGAATTTTGGTGTGAGTGAATTGTTTAAAGATGGTGGTAATTTATAGAGGTAAAAATTGAAATTCAAATTTTAAAAAACTACCCGTTGGCGTTAGAAGCAAAAACGCCGGCTTTATATCTTATGACGCCGCATTGGTTCTTCTGACGCCAGCGTTTTCCCTTCCAACGCCAGCGTTGGATCTACCGACTCTAGCGCTTTTACCTGGATCGCACGCCTATTGATCTAACTCCCAATGCTTTACCATAGTGGAAAACCTAGTTGGCCATCCACCTGGCTCAACAAACGAATGGGTTTGTTCATTCCCATAGGAATTTCTCTTACAGCTCTGCAAGGGAAGGTAGCCGACTAGGTTCACAAGAGAGAGAGAAGGAGATTATCGATTTTCTGAAATTCCCGATGAAAACTGAATAGAAACCCTAGGCCTATTTCCACTGCCTATAGGCCTTATATTGATGTTTGTATTTGTGAACACATAAATCACGAAGCCATCCACATGTTCCAAACAATATTCGCATAAATCCTAATTCTAGAATTGTACGTTGTATGCGTAACGGGGATGATTATATCGATTCATCGACTTGAAGCCCTCGGGCTTGTCATTGTCTAGTCGAATATTATCATAAATAATGTTCGTATAAAGGAATAAACCAAGAATCAAGTATAAATGTAAAGCATATGAAGTTTAACGCTGAATGTAAGGTGCTGAAATGTAAATAAGACAGATTTACGTGGTTCGGCACTAAGGCCTACATCCACGGGGTTGGTGTTTCACTATGTATTGAATGGTTACAAAGATAGTCGAATGACTTTAGAGTATACATAGGTCTGCGGAAGTAGGGGGATTACTTACTCTTCCTATTTCTCTCTCTGTATTCTCCTATAATTGCTCTCACTTGGTCGAACCCTTCTCTCTTAGTGGAGAGGGGTATTTATAGGGTTGGAACGTGGGTCCCATTTCTGAGGTGTCGTTGTAATCTTATCTTCTTGTGCTTTGTTCCCATTACGCAGAGGTCTTCGGCATATGTCGCGACCTGAGCTTGAATACGAAGGATTATCCTCGCCTCTTCCACGTGCTGATTGACACGTGTATATCTCTTTGGTATTTAATGCGGGTACATGGATGTCTGCTCGTGTCAGACAAGTGTCTCTTTGTATGGTCACATTTGTGTCAGCAAAACTTCCTCTCGGCCGTTGATCTGGAATCTTCCTCGGGATTTGGTATGATAACACCCAAGGGGTATTATCTGGTGCTCCTCTGAGCCATCATACCTCTGTGATCCTCTGTCCCTGACCGTCGGATCTGCTGACCAGTGGCATCTTTTGATGAGATGCTTGCTATCATCTTTTGATATATTGTTTTGCATGCCTTCCACGTGTATCTTTCTGTACACGTGGTGGATGATGAAAGGTGTACATAAAATTTTCCCCTCTTCTTCTAACTTGCGCGTCTTTTGCAATTTTGAAGAAGAAAGGTAGTCCTACACGTTTCCCACTTTGCATTAACTTTCCCCGTAACTTCTCCTTGGTACGAGGAGCAGTTATTGTCTTCTCTAGCTTCATAAATAGGAAAGAGAATGTGAAAAAAACTTTTATCCTCTTCTTGTCAGTGTTCATTCTCTTCTTGTTTTCTATTCTTGTTCTTTAGTCATTTATTATCATCATTCTTGTGAGGAAGATAACATCATTCAATTTATTATCATCTGAAAGGGGTATTATTTTTGTTTCTCTAGCATTCGATTTTGAAGATAACAACATTCAATTATTTTGATATCTCCGATCCTCCTTTCTTTGACTGTGGTTGGTGCTTGTCGTCCTCTTCTATACAGGTATGGTGTTTTTCATTAACTGATCATCATTGATTTATCTATGTATCTACCCGTTTGTCTCCTTCTGTTGTATTCTTGGTTTTGTGTTGAAGATCATACATGTCGAAGCATATATGCTTGCCCCTGTTCTTTGTTTCAACGTCTGTGAGTCTGTATCTGAGTATTTTTTAGTTCTTAGGGTTTTTAATGTTTATCCGGATGAACCATCAATTATGGGTTTTTTGATCTTTAGTGATCTCCTCGTATTATTCTCTAAACTGTTTTTGTGTTTCCTTGTAGATATGTCTAATCGTCCGCGGGCTCCTTACCAAACCCCGCCGTCTAGTCCGCCAAGATCCCCTCCGCGTCGAGATTCTGACAGATATCCACTTGGGGAAGGTCCTTACAAGTCTTCGCAATCGGATCCTCGGGGTCATAGGGTTTCATCTTCCTCGGTGCGAAGGTTGTGCCTACTAAGAAAGGGGATGTGCCGAAGGGTCCTTCTGGATCTAGGTATGCTGTTAACCGCGCCCCTTCTCGTCCTCGTGAAGATTCTAGGAGTACGCAGGCTCCTCCTCGTGATGACTCTAGGAGTACGCGGGCTCCTCCTCCTCGTACTGAAATAGTGGATTCCCCCCTTCGTTCAATGGCTCCTCCTTCAGTGCCTCCGCAGAAATCTTTGCCGCCTCCTCCCGCGGTTTCTTTCAAAGGGAAGTACTCCAAGGGTACTATGTCGAGAGCTGATCCGTCTAAAAATCTTCCTTCTAAAAGGAAAGCTTCGGAATTGAGTCCTACTTCTGATTCCGCAGACGAAGAAGAAACTGTCCCCGTGATACGCACATTTCAGTTGGTAAGAAGAAGGTCACTTTCAAGCATATTGATCTTGAGATGTTCAAGGAAAAACATGAACTTCAAGCTTTTGAGGTTCGCTTCTATGCCCCTGACGATATTCACTTACGAGCTCCTTGCTAAGTATCAGTTTGACGAGTTTCATCTGTTGACTACGGTTGGAGCCTTCGAGGCGGGTCTCATGTTGCCCCTATATAAGTCGGGTGACTCCTTTTATTATGACGTGTTGGCTAGTCGCGAAGGCTCTTCCACGAACACTCATAATCGTTCCGTGTCACAACTATCTGGGAATTATCTTCGTTCACTGAAGGAATGTTACCTGCGAAGCAAGGGAGAGACTATGATGACCTGCTATGTTCCAAATCCTGCTGAGAGAGAGTGGTACACTCCTCAGAATTTTAACAGTTCTTTTGGGGATTATGTCAACAGTAGAAACCGTAAGCCGTGGAGTGTTAGTCTTCGTAATATTGCTGCTCCCCGTGGTGAAATTCGTCTTTTGAGTGAGGTGAGTGATGCCAAGCTGAAGTATGTTCCTGGTACTGAGGGATCTGCTAAACGGAAACTCTTTCCTGCTCGTGAAAGGATTAAGCGTGACCATGATTATGAATGGCATGCTACTGTTATTGAGGTAGTTGGTCCTTGGGCTTATGGATGGATTCCGGGTCCCGCGGTTGGCGTCCTTCTGAAAATAGCAAGCCTCGTGAAACTCCTCCTGCTCGTTATGGAGATTTCTGTCCTTGGCGTCCGAATTTCGCGGGCATGAATTTTCCTTATGCTCTTGATGTCGTTGATGGAGATGAGGAGGAGGGTTCTGGTGCTACCCATCCAACGAAGAGTGCTGCTGCTGCCAAGGTATAGTTTCTTCTTATATTCTCTTTCTTTGCCCCTTTTTCCTTGCTTGAAATAATTTTCATTTTTGAAGTGAGGGAAAAAATGAGCCTTTGTGGGATGTATACTGGTTTGTAGGTGTCGAAGAAGAAGAAACTTGGACCCAAACAATCTTCTACTGCGGTTACCGGTGAGGCTGAGGTTTATGAGGAGGTTACGAGTCCGTAAACGAAGGGTATGTGAGGATGAAGAAATGTCCGATGGAGAAGAGCGTACCGACACTTCTCACCCTGATGACGAAGGTGGTAATGGTGAAGAAGAAGTTTCGCGGGTGGTGATGGTGTGAAGAAGAAGAATTGCCGCGGGTGGTGATGGTGGCTGAGGGTAATATTACCGTTGGTGGTACTGGGGGGTGGATGCCCCTGTTGGCGATAATATTGTTGGTGTGGGTACTCTGCCCGTTATTTCCCCTGAATTTTCTTTCGGTAGGATATATTCCGCGGGGGAATCCTTTGATGTGTGCTGCTGCCATGGGTCTTGCCGAAGACTTCTCATTGCTTTCCCCAAATGATGATTGGGATGTGCTTGGGAATTGGCAAAGAAGGACCATGTCAGCAGCTGAACGCAGGTGGTCATGCTGAGGTGGTAATGTCGAGACTTGCGCGGGTGAGGAGATAACGCCAAGGGAAGTCTGCGGTTGATCTCCTTCAGAGGATTTCCCTTACTCGCTAATGCCTGAAGGGAAGATGCCATTTTGGCTTGGCTTAAGAAGAAAACCTGATGTTCGTCCCTAACCCTGCCCCAGTGGTCACGGTGAGAAGAATTCTGACGCTTATACTCGTCGATGATGCAATTGTCTTCTGAAGTCCGCGTTGCTGAGATGTGGGAGAAGAATCTGAGAGCTTCGGAAGCTAACCTAGTGGTCCCTCCTCTGTTGCTGATATGATGGCCATAGCTGATGGGTACCAATACGGTTTTCCCCAGCAGCGTGTCTTAGAGGTAAATCCTTGTACTTTCTCATGATATCCGAACATTGTGTCTTCGTGATATCGATCCCTTGGTATAATAATGTTGTTTTTGTGACATAGATGATGAGGAGCGAACATTGTAACCATGTTCTATACCAATTCTTAAAGCAAAGTCTTTAAAGTTGGAGGCCAAGCTTCGTCATAGAGAAGAGAACTGTCTGCGGCTGAATGGAAATAATGAACTGAGGGGCCGTCTGAAGGAAAAGAACAGCTGGGTAACGCTGAGGAGAGTCTTCGTTCAGAACTTGCTATAGTCCGCAACGAATTGGAGCAGCTCGTAGAAATGTCTCTCTTCACAGGTTCGTATTTTACGGATCTTTCACTCCTCGTGATTCCCTATGTATTTTGGTGTTCTGTCTGAGTCTCCCCACCCTATCTTCAGTGGGTGGAGTCCCCGAGCTGATATGGCTTCGGAAAGAAAGGGAACGACAGAAATCCCATTGCAGAGTTGGTGGGTAAGTTGAAAAGCGAAGCCGTAAAGTGGAATGCTCGTGCTGATGAGCACAACGCCTTAACAGCTGAGTGGCGTGAAAAGCGAACACTGATGGTTGATATGCAAAATAAGTACAATCATGACCGTTGTTGTTTAATGGTACGCTGCTATGGACGCGTGACAACCTGCGTGATGCTCGAGAACATGCTTCGGACTTAGAGGCTAGAGTGCGCTTTTTGGAAGGAGAGTTACAACAGGCTCGTTCTTTCTTAGGCCCCGGGGTTAGGGATAGTATGCGTCTTTCCGAGGAAAGAGATAATGCTAGGGCGAGGTTGGTGCTCTTAGTAAAGCCCTAGCAGCGTCTCGAGCTGATGTTGCTCGCCAAGTGGAGTCTGAAAGAGATCTTGAAGTGAATGTGTATCGACTCCATAAAAGGATGGGGGAGATGAATGACGAAGTCAACCATCTTCGTCACTTGGATTCAATGAAGCAGGTAGACTTAGACGCGAGTCAATTTGCTCTTACGAACCTTCAAACGGATTATAAGAAACTATCCACGAATATGACTTTCTTGATGAGGCTCGGGACGCAGTTGTAATGAGTATGAAGAGGCTTCGGCTAATGTCGAAGGTATAACCTCGTTTTATCGAGTGTGATTCTGTTATTTCTTCGTTTTAACCCCTTGGTATTTCTTGTTTTCAGCACTCGAGGGACAGCTTCACGCAGCAAATGATGAGCTTAAAAAAAACTCAATCTGCCTTAGTGCAGCAGGAAGGACAAGCCAACTATTTCAAAGGGTTGGCCGCGTCTCGTGAGGAAGCAGCGGAGATTGCCTCCAAAGAGGCGGAACGCCTATCTGCATTGCTGTCTCAGGCCAACCAGCGGACCGCTGTTATCACTTATAAAGCTCGATGTCAGTTGGCTGAAGAGACCAACAAAGTCCTAGATAAGATTGAACTTGATCTTAAAGTCGAACATGGTCTTGTCAAGAATTATCCGCGTCGTCCCCTTCCCGCGCCCTTGCCTGGTTCTTCTGGGCCTCTTCAGGTGGTAGCGTACCTTCATCTCGCAGAGACAACCCTGTTGATGGAGCTGTATCGTCCAAGTAGATTTCTTTTATTAGTCATAGAAAGTTGATCCTTGTTGATTATATAATTTCGGATCATTTTTTGATGTGTTTCCTGCTTTATCTTATTTGCTGAATCTTGTAATCAACTCTTTATGAAATGGATCATCCTTTTGGCATACCTGCGTTATCAATTCATCTTTTATTTTAAGTATTGTGAAGTGTTAAACTAGAAATAACTTTTTGTAAAAAGTTGAGAGTGTTTGGGTGCGACACCGAAGGTAAATACCTTCGTGATCGTCTTGAGACCTGTCACCCCGCTGGCGAATCCTGGGCCAGAGGATTCCCAAACGGTGGGGGCCGAGGCAGTTCTAGGATATGGAATGCTTATTTGAAAATATTTACATGCACCCATTCCGTCGACCCTGCCTTAAAATTGGTTGGGTATCTCTTTCTGCTGGGTGCCTTCCCCCTGGTCTTACACTCATAGACACTGATAGGGGAGCCCTGAGAGATTGTAGATTAACTACTTTCCCCAATATTGTTAATTTATTATGTAATGTACATGCGTTCATCCAGCGGGCCTTTTGACCATTTCGTTTGCTTGAAGATTTCCCAAAAAGTTTGTTTGATTGATAGGTTGAGGCCTGCTACTCCTCGTCCAGAGATAGAAACATGTAAAGCGGTTACGCTGCCTTCTTCTTCTGGTATTCTTCACGCAGATGCAAAGCTGCGCTGCTCCTATGGGTAGTACGGTTTGAGCCATTTAGCATTCCAAGGGTGCCGGAGGACCTCGCCTTTCAGATTGCGAAGATAGTAGGAACCGTTTCCCGCAATGTCGTGTATTATAAAAGGTCCTCCCCATGTAGGTGCTAACTTTCCCCATTTCTTCTCTCGTTGATACTGCGGGATTGTTCTTAGCACATACTGCCCTTCTACAAAATTTCGAAGCTTAACCTTTTTGTTGTACTCTCTCGCTAGTCTCCGTTGATAATTTTCCATCTTTTGCAATGCTGCTTCCCTCCTTCTTCCAGGTCGTCCAGTCTCTCTAACATCATGTCTGTTGTGAGATTTTTCTCCCATGCTTCGGTCTTTGTGGTTGGCATGAGATCTCTGTTGGGATGACTGCTTCAGCTCCATAAGTGAGGAGAAATGGGGACTCCCCAGTGGCAGATCTTCGTGTTGTCCTGTATGCCCATAATACATTGTGTAGCTGTTCACACCATCGCCCCTTGTGTTCGTCTAATTGCTTTTTGAGGATAAGGGCGAGGGTCTTGTTAGTAGCTTCCGCTTGTCCGTTGCTTTGAGGGTATATGGGGGTGGACTTGTTTTTCCTTATTTTGAAAGTGTCGAAGAGCATGTCTATGTTTTTCCCCTGTAATTGTTTACCATTATCGGACACGATTTCCGCTGGTATGCCGAACCTGCAAATAATGTTTTGGAATATGAAAGTAAACACGTCCACGTCTCTGATCCTGGCTAAGGCTTTGGCTTCCACCCATTTACTGAAGTAGTCCGTGGCTACTATCAAAAATCGTCTTTTCCCTGATCCTTCGATGAAAGGCCCAACGATATCTATGCCCCATTTTGCAAATGGCCACGGACTATCCACAGAATTCAACGTTGTTGCTGGTGCGTGTATCTTTTTGGCGAAACGCTGACATTCTTCACATCGTCGGGACATTCTTGCAGCATCTTGTATCATTGTGGGCCAGTAATATCCTTGCATTTTTGCTTTGTCGGCTAGTGATCTCATGCCGCTATGATTCCCTGCGTCACCATAATGGATGTCGTTTAGAATTCGATGCCCCTCTTTCCTGGATAAGCAACGTAGTAACGGTCCGAGGAAAGATTTCTTGTACAGGATCCCATCCCGAAGATCATATCTTCCTACTTTGGAGAGTATTTTCCTGGTTTGTTTGTGATCCGCGGGTAAGGTTCCATCCTTGAGAAACGCATGGATCATCATTCTCCAATCATCTTCGTTGTTGAAATCTTCGTCTTGATTTGCTCTTGACAGGATATCTTCTTCGTCAAAATCGTCACGGATGTCTTCTCCCACCTGATCTTCGATATTTTCTTCCACTGTATCTTGATTTGTAGCAAAGGAAAATTGTGATGCAATCGAAGGCTCGTATACCCTTGTTATTTTGATAGCTTCGATACTCTTGTCCTTCAGCATGGATGATATATATGCTAGGGCATCCGCGTGCCTGAGATCCCTTCTGCATAAGTGCCGGAACTTGATGTTCGGAATTTGTGATGCCAATGTTTGGACCAAGGCCATGTAAGCTGAGAGGGTGTCGTCGTACACATTGTATTCGAGCCCTATTTGTCCGTATGACAAGCTGCGAATCACTTGTCAGTCTTACATCAGTTACCCCCATCTCTATTATTAAGCGGAGGGCATGTACGACTGCCTCGTATTCGACGATGTTATTAGTATGCTCTTTGAATTCTAACCTGAGTGCCTGTACGATCCTTTCTCCAGTTGGGGTGGTGATGACAATGCCTATTCCTGCCCCTTCCTTATTTTTGGAACCATCAACGAAGACTTCCCATTGTCTTTGACTCGCGGGTTCGAGGACATCAACTGGATCCTTGCTTTCCTCGTCGGCTTCTGGTATTCCCCTAATCTCTTCATCGTTGTCCAGGGGAGGTCTGCTAAGAAATCCGCCAAAACTTGGGATTTTTGGGAATGTTGAATTTCATGAATGATGTTGAATTGGTCCAGGTGGGTGTTCCACTTGGCTATTCTACCTACTTTTCCCGCGCTTTTGAGGACTGCTTCCAGTGGTGCTTTGCATGGGACGCGGATGAAGTGAGTTAGGAAATAGGTTCTCAGCTTTTGAGTAGCCCATACCAATGCCAGGATGAGTTGTTCGATCTTCGTGTAATTCCTTTCCGCAGAATTGAGGGTCTTACTGACATAATAGATAGGTTGTTCTATCGTATTGGTTTTGACCAACACTGCGCTAACTGCGTCTTCTGTCGCTGCTATGTACAATGCCAAAACCTCATCAGGATCAGGCTTCTGCAGGATTGGAATTGAAGCCCGGTGTTCCTTGATTCTTTGGAAGGCTTCTTCGCATTCTGCGGTCCATTCAAACTTACTCCCTTTTTTGAGAATATTGAAAAAATGTTTGCATTTGTCCGAGGATCGGGCAATAAATCTGCCCAAGGCTGCTAAGGACCCATTGAGCTTTTGCACTTTTTTTTTAAATTCTTCGGAGATGGCATTTCCACTATGGCCTGAATCTTCGCGGGGTCTACCTCAATACCCCTTTTTGTTACCAGATATCCGAGGAATTTCCCTGAGGTGACACCGAAAGTGCATTTTTCTGGATTTACTTTCATGTGATGTTTCCTCATTGCTTCAAAAATATCTCTCAGGTCCTGGTGGTGATCTTTGCGCAGCCTACTTTTGACGAGCATGTCATCAACGTAGACTTCTAGGGTACTACCAATCCATGGCCTGAAGATAGCATCGACCATTCTTTGGTACGTTGCCCCTGCGTTTCGAAGTCCAAAGGGATTCTAGTGTAGCAATAAAGGCCATGCGGGGTGTAGAATGTGTGTGTAGTTGATCTTCTTCTGCCAGGGCTACTTGGTTGTAACCAGAATATCCGTCCATGAATGACAGCTCTTCGTATCCTTCCACTGCTTCAACCAGTTGATCTATGCTAGGGGATAGCTGTCCTTTGGACATGCCTTGTTGAGGTTAGTAAAGTCGATGCATATCCTAACCCCATTTTTCTTAGGAACGACGACCATGTTGGAGATCCATGTAGGGTATTTGACTTCCTTGATGAAGCCTGCTTCTAGTAGTTTCCGAAGTTCTTTTTCTACTGCCTTATGATACTCTGGTGCAACTTTTCTTATTTTCTGCCTGAAAGGTGGCGTGCCTGGTTTGATGCGCAGCTCGTGTTGGATTATTTTCGGATCAATCCCCGGCATGTCTCCTAACTTCCAGGCGAATACATCCGCGTATTCTTTAAGTAATTTGGTTAAGGAATCTTCTCTTTTTTCGTCCATTATGGTCCCTACTTTGATCATCTTCGGGTTTTCTTCCGTTCCTATGTTGATTTCTTTTACGGGCTCCACTGGTGTGAACACCGGCTTCGGGTCCCCAGGACTGGGACGTTCTTTAATTGCTATTTGGTATGTTTCTGTCCTTCGTTGGCTGCTGAAGTACTTGCCTCTGTGTTAAGGACATTATCATCTTTGTCAAGCCCTTCCTTGTGGTTTCCTTGAGGAACAGGTCTATGGCCTTTTCTTTCGCAGCTTCTTTATTTTTGATCCTTTGGGTTTTTCGCTGCTCTTCCTGTTCGTTGTTGATACGATCCTGAGTGGTCTGGCACTCTTTTGCAGAGACCCGATCTCCCTTGATTTCCATCACTCCCTCGGGTGTAGGGAACCTGAGATATTGGTAGTAAGTTGTTGCCACTCCCTTGAGTTTATGTACCCACTTTCGTCCAATAATGGCGTTATAGGGGGATGGGGCGTCAACCACGCTGAATCGTGTTTCTACTTTCATGGGCCCGTTCACCTGCAACACGATGTCTCCCAATGGCTTTGTGGGCGCTCCGTTGAACCCGTAGATGGTGTAATAAGAGGTCATTAGCTGTTCATCATGGAGCTTCATCCGTTTGAAGGCGTCGTAGAATAGAACGTTCACTGAGCTTCCCCCGTCGATGAGGATCTTTTTGAGGTTACATCCGGCCACTGGTAGTGTGAGGACCAAGGGATCGTTATGGTCTTCCATATCTTCTTCGATATCTTCAGTATCGAAGATGATAGGTGCGTCCATCCACTCTTCGTGCTCGTCCACCTCTACGCCATCAATCTTATATAATTCGCAGTGGTCTTCGAATTGCTTCGTAGCCTCTTTCCTATCTGCGCTGTAAGTGAGGGCCCTGCGGCTTCGGAACACGAGATGGTGTTGATTGTGCGGTTTCCCTCTGGAAGTTGGACTTGCTTGGTTTGTTTGGATCTGTCCTCGGTGACCTCCTTTCGTATGTATTGCTTGAGTTCGCCAGCATCAATCAATTTTTGGATCATTATTTTGAGGTTTTTGCATTTCTCGGTCTGGTGTCCATTGAAGCAATGATACTCACAGTAATCTTTAGACTTCTCGGTTCTTGGGGGTGTTTTCCCTTAGACCACGGCCACTCCAAATTTTCCCTTCCTTTGATCTCTCGCAAGATCCGAGCGTAGCTAGCATTGAGCTTCGTGTAAACCTGATCTTCGAATTTTCGATCGTCTTTTCGTCGTTCATCTCTTCGTTCCTTCCTATCTTCGTGAGGCCGTTCCACTGAGCTATTTCTTTTGGCCCCGCTGGTTTGTTCTGCGGAATTGGTACGGTGAGACCTCTGCGTTTGTGCCCTCGGGTTCTCACGCTGGATTTCTTCAAGACGAGCGTACTTCTCAATAATTATTCGAAGATCTCCTTCTGTCTTAGGTACGCTTCCGTGGATCTCAACAAATAGTGGACTCATTCGGTCTAATCCCCACTTGTAGCAGTTGATACTTACTACGGGATCCACACTCCCTATGGCTTGGCAATCTTGTGCCATCTGTTGGTGTATTCCCGTGTTCTCCTTGTAACCAATTGCCAGAGAAAAAAGTTTATCCATTCCGGTGTTGACAGCTTTGTTGTACATGTAGGTTCTCAAGAATTTCTCTGCGAGTTGATCGTAGGAGTTGATGGAATCAGGTGGCAGGTTGTCAAACCAAGACAAAGCCGATCCCTTCAGACTTGATGGGAAATATCTACAGAGGACGGCGTCGTTTTGACTCCATCGGGCTAAGATACGATTATAATACCGGATATGTGCCGCGGGATCACTGGATCCGTCATAGCATTCAAAAGTTGGGACAGGGACTTTAACGGAATGGGGGTATTTGCCAGGCGATGAGTTAGGGGCGTGGAGTTAGCTTCTTTCATCACCTCTTCAAGCCTTCCTCCGCCTTGTCTGGCTTTTAACTGCCTGATCTCAGCCATCATCTCATCACGCAGCTCCTCCATTGCGCGGTAATATCCCACGTTCTCATGCTCAGTTGAGCGTTTCTTTCTTCGAACTTCACTGTCATAATAGTCTAAGTCTTCGGCGGCATATTCCGGATCGGATGCACTGCTTCCCCTGGCGGCGTTTGCTAGGATGATTCTTCGGTCTCGATTAGGCTCTGGTGCTTTAGAATTTGCTTCGTCCAGTTGTTGGCTAGTCTTCGTGCTTTGGGCAATCCTATCTTTCAAGTCTTGGTTCTCCCTGGCCAGAAGAGCTACGGCATCTGCGTAGACCTGCTGGCTCTTTTTCAATTCTTCGAGCTCTACCATCAGTCGGTGGGACTGGTTTGATCCCTGATTGGGAGTTCCGGCTTGTACCCCTACGGCCATAGTTCCCCCTTCGTCTACTGTGTGTATTAAGGGTGGCCGAGGATCAGCTTCAATTGTTGGTATCTCCAAGTTTGGTCCCCTCGGTTGAGCTTCCACCCGCGGTACTAAAACCACTGGTATGGTTTGATTCTGACCGTTGGTTGACGGCATTCCGAAGACTGGTGGATGTGCGGGCTGATGTGTCATAGATTCTGCCACCCCTTCTTTTGTTGATGGATTTGGTTTGAAACCAAAGTCTTGTTAGCTTCTGTGAGGGCCGCAACAGTCTTCGTGGCTGCTTTGAGAGCCGCGGCTGCAATGGAGTTAGTGTTCATAGGTGAGGTGATTTCCGCAGCATCCTGCCTCTGAGTAGCTGTTTTAGCTTTGTCTCCTTTCTGCTTGCTGCTTCGGGTCATGACCGGGGTAATCCTCGGTGTCTCCTTTGATGAGGCTTTGGTTTTTCCTGCCTCTAGTATCTTTTCCATTTTTAATCTTTTCTGCATAGGGGAATAAATAAAGAGAACCAAAGATATCCACGAGGATCGGGTTAGTGCCATTCGTATCCGCAAGATTATTGGAATAGAAGGAAATGAGCTGCCCAAGGGCCTTAAAAGAGAAATGTAAAGACTTCATCGGTCTAGTTTTTGCAATACAAATCCTCTAATAAACAATCATGGACCTTGTTTTCAGACTACTTTTGAAAAGAAAACTCTTGAAAAGGCAGATCCGTCGCGAGAACTCATGAATCTGGATTATTAAGTCTTAGTTTTTAAAGGAAAACGCATCATGTGCAAATCTGTGATCGATAGTCGTGGGTTTGTCTGCTTTGAAATGGTGTTTGTGAAAATGAAGACCATGAACCCACAATAAAAAAGGGTTTTGAAAGCACGCTGAACCCAGAATAAAAAATATTTTGAAAGCACGCTGAACCCAGAATAGGGCACAACCATAATGCGCGTTTAAGGTGAAATCACAGGATAAGATAAATCTTTTACCGGGACAAAGTCCCTGTTTTTAGCGCCAGATTGTGAACACATAAATCACGAAACCATCCACGTGTTCACAAACAATATTCGCATACATCCTAATTCTAGAATTGTACGTCGTATGCGTAACGGGGATGATTATATCGATTCATCGACTCAAAGCCCTCGGGCTTGTCATTGTCTAGTCGAATATTATCATAAATAATGTTCGTATAAAGGAATAAACCAAGAATCAAGTATAAATGTAAAGCATATGAAGTTTAACGCTGAATGTAAGGTGATGAAATGTAAATAAGACAGATTTACGTGGTTCGGCACTAAGACCTACATCCACGGGGTTGGTGTTTCACTATGTATTGAATGGTTACAAAGATAGTCGAATGACTTTAGAGTATACATAGGTCTGCGGAAGTAGGGGGATTACTTACTCTTCCTATTTCTCTCTCTGTATTCTCCTATAATTGCTCTCACTTGGTCAACCCCTTCTATCTTAGTGGAGAGGGGTATTTATAGGGTTGGAACGTGGGTCCCATTTCTGAGGTGCCGTTGTAATCTTATCTTCTTGTGCTTTGTGCCCATTACGCATAGGTCTTCGGCATATGCCGTGGCCTGAGCTTGAATACGAAGGATTATCCTCGCCTCTTCCACGCGCTGATTGACACGTGTATATCTCTTTGGTATTTAATGCGGGTAGATGGATGTCTGATCGTGTCAGACAAGTGTCTCTTTGTATGGTCACATCTGTGTCAGCAAAACTTCCTCTCGGCCGTTGATCTGAGATCTTCCTCGGGATTGGGTATGATAACACCCAAGGGGTATTATCTGGTGCTCCTCTGAGCCATCATACCTCTGTGATCCTCTGTCCCTGACCGTCGGATCTGCTGACCAGTGGCATCTTTTGATGAGATGCTTGCTATCATGTTTTGATATCTTGTTTTGCATGCCTTCCACGTGTCTCTTTCTGTACACGTGGTGGATGATAAAAGGTGTACATACAGTATTGTAACACTAGGTACGAGATATTAAAATTTTAGGTGGGGCCATGGCACCACCCACCCCACTAACAGCTCCGCCTCTACAGGATCCATTGCATTAGTTCCAACGTATAATAGTTCACACAAGAGTCGAAATCTTTGAAAAATCTTTCTAAATAACTCGGTATTCTTCTCTCAATTTTCAAAACCAAACTAAAAAACGGTTGATATCCAGAAGAAGTTCCAGTATTTAACGGGACATTTTGTAAGTTTAGCTGTGCAAGTACTACATTGCATTTAAAAGGAATACTAATTTTTTAGTACACAATTTATCCCTTTTCAGTTTACTCCAACATCTCAAGTGTTTTTGTATCTGATCTAAAATGATATCCAACTCTTTCTTCCTTTCTACCATCTGGAACCAAAAATTCACACTTTACTTCCAACATCTCAAGGCTTTTATATTGAACTGTAGAGAAAATAATTTTTCTTCCTTTCTACCATCCGGAACCAGAAATTCACATTTTACTTCTAACATCTCAAGGTTTTTATACGGAACTCTGTTGGGAAAATAATTGGACAGTGACAGTTTTTTGGGCATTGAATATCATATAAATTACAGGGCAACGAAAAATGAAGTTTTTGTGATGGCTCACACTCCACATTCTGCCCATCATTAACCAACTAATGTGAACTTCTTCAAGAAGAAATATTGTTGAATCACAAACTTACTTTCATCAAAATAATATAAACATGAAATGTATGTCATCCAAATAAAATCTTCAAAATTTTGATATATAAAGATCCTTTCTTTACAAATTCAGTCGGGTGCCGACATGTAACGGCACGAATAGTCACTCTCTAGTAGCATTCTACATTTTAGATCATAAGTGGATACTGTGGCAATTTTCATATGCACTAAGTTTTTTAAAAAATTAATTTAAATTCGTGAATGAAATTTGACATCTTGGCAATCAGCTTTCGGAATCTCATTACAGTCATATCAGGCGGCAGCTCAATCACTTGAAATAATAGCTGCATAGGCCATCGTTTTCTTGAGTATCGAAATTTGATAGCAGCCAAACATTGTCATAAGCCTTCAGGACCGGTGTAAACAGCATGACATACAGATTAGCCGGCGAACGAGATACATAGTTACACTTCCAAGTTCTAGCCATCGATTTTTAGTGTGTGTAAAATCCATGTGCTAAAGCTACGAAGAATCAAACGTTAAGTCTTCCGACAAATCCATCTGGTATTGGTAAAATCTTCCAACAAATTTAAACATGCCCGCATCGCGAAACACACTAGATAAGTCAAACAACTGTGAAGCATCAACAAATTTACAAAACCCGACCTCGAATTTAGATTATTTCCATAGTGACTACCTAGCCAGAATGTTGGTTCTCTAAATGAACATTTTCACATGTGGTACTCCATGTCCCAAAAACTCTACTCTCTCTATAAGTTCATCTAAAACGGATACTATTCCATTCGGCTTAATTTCTTACCCGTGAACGCAACTCAGTCCAGAATTTTTTTTCTTTTTTGATCAGTCGAAAAGAGAATTCATTGAAAAGAGACACTTAAGAGGGGTACCTCAACCCAAAGATTACAACCGAACAAAAAAGGGGAGCCGAAAGGGGATTCGGCTAACCAAGTAAAAACCACAAAAAACTACGGAGACCGATACAAGGAGTCCCATAAAGAGATCACTATATTTGCCGTAAGCCCTAACATCCTTATCTTTGATTCGGCCCAAAAGAAAGCTTGTAATTTGATATCTCTAGTTTGGCTTGTCAAAGTTTTCTTTCTGTTGTCGAAGATTCTAGCATTTCGCTCTTTCCATATGCACCACCATATTGCAACCGGGATGTTATTCCATATTCGACTAAGCCTTTCATCTCCCCAATTAAACTCTCAAGTCTTCATAGATATTGCAACCGGGATTTTTTTTCCATATTCGCTCTTTCCATGGTCCAGAAATTATATTGTCCTTATCCCTTGCTTGTCACTTCAATCATGATGGACATCATTCGAAACTCAATACATTCATCACTTTACTTGTCATACCAAATGGAAGTGCACAAGCAGCAGGCATCAGTTATAAAACTGGTTGTTGTTTGAAATTTGCAAGTTGTTTTTGCAGTTCTGTCTTTAACTCACAATAACAAGAACTAAGATGTTAAATTGAAGAATATTCTATGAGATGCAGTGAATGTACAAATTGGGGAATATGAGGATCTAATGCATTTAATCTCTTCTTTTTTTTTCTTTTTTTTTATGTAAAAGGGATTTATATTAATTAAGAAATATAGTACAAAATGTTTATGAGCTCATTTTTATCAAAAACATTGAAAATAATACTAGATTTTAAAACCCTGTGTTGAACGTGGGAAAACCTGTAAATTAACATTTTCATGATCGCTGCTTGAATTTTGCTAGTTATTCTTTCAGCGCCATCTTTAGCTCAAAATACTAATCAGACCATCGAAGAACTAAAATGATTAAATCGAATAAATTTCTAAGAGATAGCTTAAATCGAACTAAAATGATTAAATCGAATAATGTTGAATCAGTCTGTCAAACTGCTAGAGCTCTTCTATATTCTTGGGCTTCATTGTTTAAACATAGCTTAAATGGGATATCTAGTAGTATTTTACTGAATTGGGATCTTATTTTACGTAGAAGCCTTTTTGTATCACTTGAAAACTTGACTGCAGGTGCCTTGGCAGCAATTGAAAATGCTGTTGCAAAACCCGGTGCGGACTTTGATAGAGTTGATTGGCATTTTTCTTGTTCTTGCTGCTTGAATCTTGCCCGTTGTTCTTGCAGTGACATCTTGAACTCAAGAGCTAGGTAAGTAAAATATCTTTCAGACGATCTGTAAATTTCTTCTCGTCCTAGGAAATCTTAAGATCCTAGAATACCTCCGCAAGACCCTAAAATACCTCTGTCCACTTGCTAGATGACATGTGTCGTGTTTTTTTCTTTTTTTTTCATGGGGTTACAAATACTAGGAATTACTAGTTAATCCACTATAGGAAGAACCGGTTACTTTGTAGTCCATCATCAGAAAACAATTACTCGCTGGTCCAAAAACATGCTTTTGGACCAGATTTTTTATTCTCTCGTCCAGCATACGTGCAAGGTGTTTTATGTGTATTTCATAAATGTCGTAATTGTCCCTCCGTCCAATCAATACCTAACATAAAAACACGTCAAGCATATTATTTTTATTTTTCAGATCTGAATCGATTAAGAAGAAGAAGACCGAGAGCAGATTCATGAAGAAGAAGAACAAAGAAGAAGAAGATATAATTCAATTGAAGAAGAAGAACAACAAAGAAGAACAAGATATCATTCCATTAATAGATCAGCGAAGAAAAAAAATAGAGAGATATGGATTTAATCAATATTGGGATTCTTAACTTTTTAATCTATTTCCTCGTCTGGATCTGTTATTCAACATTGAAAACGAAGGTAGTCCATTCAAAACGATATGATTTAGTTTATTAAAGTGAAGATTAATACTCCTTTCGTCTCCGGTTAGTTTTGATTTCAATTTTTTGTTAATTTTATCTTTGATCAAATTGTTTTGGGTTTTAGGTTCGTATAAAAAAGATTGGGAGATTTTGTACGATCCTGCTATAACCCAATTGTTTTTCTTTTTTTGTACATATTTTCATTCAGAACATTGAATCATCAACATTTTCCTTTTATACATATTTTCTTTCATTACATATCAACATGTATTGTTGGATCATCTACTCTTTTTTCTTTTGTACTTTTTTTTCTTCTGTACATATTTTCCTTGAGTAAATATTAATATGTATTGTTGTATCAATATGTACTATTGAATCATATACTTTTCCATTGATACACGTTTTTGTTCAGTACATATCAATATGTATTATTGGATATGTATTGTTGGATCATCCACTCTTTTTCTTTGGGTACGTATTTTTCTTTAGTACATATCAATATGTAGTGTTGGATCATCTACTCTTTTTTTCTTTTGTGCTCTTTTCCCCTCAGTACATGGTTTCCATGAGTACATATCAACATGTACTATTAGATCAATATGTACTGTTGAATCATACTTTTTCCTTCAATACATATTTTCCTTCGGTACATATCAATATGTATTGTTGATCAATATGTACAATTGGATCTTCTACTCTTTATTTTGTACTCTCTTCTTCTACTGTGGTATTTGTGTATTCTTTGTATTCTTCGATCTTGTTTTTACCAGGATTCACCAAATGTAAATTTCTCCATGGTTTTAGTAAAATAGGGTTTTCTTCAATCTTTTTTCAATATGTATTATTGATCAATATGCACAGTTTGATGAGTTTGTTTGATTTTTTTGTTTGTCTGTTTGATGATTTCCTTTTTAACATTTCAGTTTGTTTGGTTGGTTTGAAAATTTGATTTTTCATTTTGATTATTTTTGCTCTAAACCTAATCATATTTTAGTTTATTTTTGCTGTTTTGATTTTGCAGTTTTCATTACTGTTGATCGAGAAGAAATAACGAAGAAGTTGTAGAGAAGAATAAAGAAGGAAGTAGTGGGAGGAAACGATTAAAGCGTGAGTGAGGATAGCCTGGTAACTTTACATATGTTTAAACCTTTTTGGACTAAAGGATAAATGTTTAATCCCGCTGGACTAGCCACTAACCCGGGTCGGGTTTAGTGGACTAAACGGGAAATCCCTCTTACAAATATGCTGGCTAAATTGGACATATTTCAATGGAGGCCCAGTTTGTACTTTCCGGATATTATTGTCAGTATTCAATATGTTGAAGTCTCATTTGAAAATTGGGACCGCAAGAGCTTTGGCAGCAATAAGCAATTGGATACATATGATGCTGAAATATGTACAGATTTATGGGGTGGTAAAGAGACCTCGATGATAAAGAAAACCCTGCTGCTCAAGCTTCATTGATACTTGATAGATTGCATTTTCCTGGTTGCTGCTTGAATTCTACTAATTATTCTTGCAGCGCCATCATCGAAAAAAATAAAACGATTAAATCGAATAAAATTCTAAGAGATAGCAGTAAAACGTCTCTCACAGGATCCATTGTATCAGTTCCAATTTATAATACTATGAGTTTACAAAAGAGAATGTTTGGATCAATTTCGCTTAATCTTTGAAAAATTTTGTCAACATAACTCCAGATTCTCTTAATTTTCAAGAATTTGTTTCTTAGAATACGGGTTATTGTCCACGACGCTTAGCCGTTTCTTGCAGCCAAACTAAAGTACGATTTGTATTCAGAACGAGTTTAACAAAACATTTTGTAAGAATAAATTCTCTATCGCATTGAAAAAGAATAATTCTTGAATACTCAATTTATCCCTTTTCAATTTCTTCCAACATCTTAGCTGTGTTTTGTCTAATTTAAAATGAAATCCAACTCTTTCTTCCTATTTACTAGCCAACACTTAACATTCACATTTTACTTCTAACATTTCAGTTTTTTTTTATACAATTGTAGAGAACTAATAACTGGACTTTGATTGTTTTTTGGCCATTGAATATCATATAAATTACAAGGCAATGGTATATGAAGTTTTTGTGATAGCTCATACTCCACGGTCTGCCCATCATTAACAACAAATGTGAAACTCTTCATGAGGCGATTATGTTCAATCACAAGCTTACTTTCGAAATAATATATACATGAAATGGTATGTCATTGGTCTTCCAAAGAAATCAAATCTTCAAAATCAAAATTTTGATATACAAAAATCATCGCCTTACAAATTCGATCGGGTGGTGACATACGTAGTTACACTTCCAAATTCTAGCTGTCTATTCTTAGCGTGTGTAAAATCCATGCGCTAAAAAAACAAAAAGTAAAATCCATGTGTTAAATTTTTATTATTATTGGATAGATATTATTACATGAACCTAGTTGGAAGCCTAACAAGCTAAGCTCCAACGACATACTATTACATTAATTGAACAGGTTGTTGTGCTAACCTACCAGCGAGCCTCATGAATAACCTAGCCAAAGGAGCCGGAACGGCGGGAGGAGGGTTGAGATTGTGTTAAATCTACGAAGAATAAAATGTTTCGCTCAGCGAACAAACGGTATTGGTAAATCTTCCAACAAATTTGAACACGCCGGCATTGAGAAACACACTAGATAGGTCAAACAACTATAATGCATCAACAAATTTACAAAACCCGACCTCGAATTTAGATTATTTCCATAGTGACTACCTAGCCAGAATGTTGGTTCACTAAACGAACATTTTCTCATATGGTGCCTCCATATCCGAAAAACTCTACTCTCTCTATAAGTTCATCTGAAACGGATATTATTCCATTCGGCTTAGTTTCTTATTCGTGAACGCAACGCAGTCCGAAAATTCTATTGTCATAGAATTTATGCATTGCTTGGCATTTCAATCATAATGCGCATCAGTCGAAACTCAATACATTCATCACTTTACTTGTCGGACAAAATGGATGTGCACAAGCAGAAGGCATCAGTTATATCATTATAAAGTTGGTTGTTGCTTAAAATTTGCAAGTTGTTTTTGCAGTGCCGTCTTTAACTCAAAATATTAAGAACTAAGATGTCAAATTGAAGAATATTCTAGGAGATGCAGTGAATGTACAAACAAAAAGTTGGTCAATTAATCCTAAAACAATAATTCTTGGATGTAAAGGACATGTAAAGTTTGATAATGTTTAAATATAAGGGAATTAAAAATATATTTTTCTATTAACCATTTTGGGTAATCTGCACAGAAAAATAAAAATACAAAAAAAATTGTCTACCTAAAATATCCACAAAAACCTTTTTTTTTCCTGGCGTCATTAGGGGATACCTTGAAAGAATTAGGGGCGACACAAAAAGACAAAAAAGGTCACCCAAACCTAAAATTAAGTCATCCCTTATCGGTGATTTTTCGAAATGGCAATTATACCCTTCATAATCGGTAAATAAAACTATAATCGGTAGTTTCCCTCCATAATCGGTAGATGTTAGGATAATCGGAGGGTAATATGTACATATGTAGTTTTAATGTTTTGTTATTTTGAAATAACCTACAATCAGAGGGTATTTATTTACCGTGTCTCCCCATTATGAAGTTGCCCCAAAATTGAAATTTGAAAAGATCTCAAATTTTTCGAATTTGGGAGCTACCATAATCGGTAGACAATACTACAATCGGTAGTGTATATCGATGTATGTTGGTTTGTGTTACGAAAATTATAATCGGTAGTTAAAATAGTAATTTTGTGATGTTAATTTTCTATCGATTATGGTAGTTGCCCCAAATTCAGATTTTTCAAAAACCAATGGAATTTTGAATTCCTCTATTTGCATAATCGGTAGTTTCTAGTCTCGTGATGTTCATTATCTACCGATTGTGGTAGTAGTCCCAAATTCAAAATTTTCAAAAACCAATGGAATTTTGAGTTTCTCTATTTTCACAATCGGTAGACTCATGATATTTTTTATCTACCGATTGTACATCATTATCTACCGATTGTTCTAGTAGTCCCAAATTCAAAATTTTCAAAAATCAATGGAATTTTGAATTTCTCTATTTGCACAATCGGTTGTTTCGTGATGTTTATTATCTATCGTGATGTTATTTATCTACCGATTGTGGTAGTATCCCCAAATTTAAATTTTTCAAAACCAATAAAATTTTGGATTTCTCAAATAAGAGAAGAACATAGTCACAATCGGTAGATAAAAAAAAAACTAAACTACCGATTATGAAGGGACATATAAGTATTTTCAACCTATTTTGTCTTATTATGTCGCCCCTAATTCTTTCAGGGTAGCCCATAATGACGCCAGTTTTTTTTTACCAATTCATCGCGTCCAATCATTTCAACAGAGTTGTGGCTGCTCTAGCTATGGGACTGTCATGCATATTCTTCGTTCCAATATCACTCCACGTCACGCATGCACTTTGTTCTTCGTTATTGTTCCTGATTTTACTTCCTACAATAATTTTAGATAGTAGTTCATTGATCGTTTATTATATATTAAACCTTGATGAAACCAGTTTCATTATAGTATAAACCTGGATGAAACCATGTACAACACATGTAAACCTGGATGAAAGCAGTTTCATCCTCGTGAAAACCTGGATGAAACCTTGTGCACTATATATTAAACCTGGATGAAAGCAGTTACATCCTATCATAAATAAATGTATCTCACATATTAAACCCGGATTAAACTAGTTTAGTTCGAGTTTAAGCCTGCTGAAACTGCTGATTAGACCTGGATGAAATTGATTTCATCATATTTTATACTAACACTGGTTTACCAATAACAACTCAACACAACTTCAAAACATACACACCAATTTCACAACAACTTTGACCAGATTTAGAACTTAGATGGATGATTCCAGTTTCGTCCAATTGTGAATGGGTAATATGTAAAATTGCCCTAAAATTGAGCATGTTAGAATATTAGGGTGAAAATCAACTTTAAAATCGCAAAAAAAAAAAAAAAATCAAAGAAAACCTAAAATTAGCAGATAGAAATAATAATTACCATCTTTGTGGTGGTGATTAAAAGAATAATTTGCTAGGGTTTTTTGTGGTGGTAGTGATAGAAACTTTCGATTAGGTCGTGACGGTGTTGATTTGTGAAGATGAAATTGACGAGGGTTTCTTGGGTGGTGGTGTTGGTGTTGGTGGTGGATGTGGATGGAATAAAGAGTTGATGTTTTATGGTGGTGGTAGTGGTGAAGAAATTCTGATATAATAGAACTGGAGTCTCTGGTGATGTTAATGATAAAGAAGGTGGCAAAAAAATTTCTGGCGATGTGTTTGAGAAGGTGGGGTGAAACTGATTATGTATATGTAGGTTTAGAAACAGACAAGGGTAGTATAGTCGGGTTTTTTTTTGATAATTTCTTTCTACCCATCTAACCCAGACCAATGGTTTACTCGTCCAATACAATCATATTCTAAGAAACTCTGGGCAAATCACCCATTTTCTCATGTACAAATAGGGGGAATATGAGGATCTAATGCAAATGATCTCATTCAATTATGGATAAAAATTGTAGGCTGCTATTAGAGAAAATTATTTCAAAATATAATTATACTCTTAATCTTCAAAGATTCGATTCTAAGAATGCGAGTCAGTGCATGTAAACTTCACTGCCTTCAGTCTAAGAAACTATTGGGCTTCGGAACAAGTTTTATTTTTGAAGACACTATTTCTCGTTTTACAGTTTACTCCAACATCTTAATTGTTTTTTATTTATCTGATCTAAAATTAAATCCAATTCTTTCTTCCTTTCTATCATCCAAATTCCAAAACCTAAAATTCACACTTTACTTCTAACATCTCAATTTTTTTTACATATAATCCTAGAGAAAATAATTGGAAAATGACAGTTTGTTAACCATTGAATATCATTGAAATTATAAGGCAATGAAAAATGAAATTTTTGTGATGGCTCACACTCCACAGGAATTACATATAGTTACCTATATATGCCGCTATGATGTAATGATCTTTTCTATTAAAGCAAAGTTTCGAACAAAGGTCGATCATGTCTCAAAGAAAGAAACATGTTTCCGTATCTTCCTAAGAAACGTCGAGTGAGCCTTTCAAACTCGTCATTGATACTTCTGATAGAGGAGAAGCATCTAATTTTTGGAATGGGATACTTCTATCTAGTGGGGTTAATTTCAATCAAAATTTGTTTTTGAGATGTAACATTATTCATAAACGTACTGTGGAAATTTCGTGAAATATTGAATGAAACCTATAGTCACCAATACAACATGTTCACTCTACAATAGAACTCTCTTGGTCTTTGTCATGACATCCTTTTCCCAAATATTAATTCAAGTCCACTAATACGTAGGAATTTCATGACAAAAGAACTAACTTGTTGTAGAGAATAAATAAATATTTTCGTTAATATGTTTAACTAATTCACATTTCTTGGTTGTTGCTTGAATTTTGCTAGCTAATTTATTATGCAGTAGCAATCATGCACTCAATACTAGACAATCAAAGAACTAAAATGATTAAATTGAATAAGAGATAACAGTAAAATGTCTCTCACATGATCCATTGTACAGTTCAAATTGATAATACAATGAGTTTACAAAAGAGCCAAAATCTCTGGATTAGCTACATTTAATATTTGAAATATATGTCAACATACTCTCTTGATTTTCAAGATTTTTTTCTTAGAATGCAGGTTAGCTTCTATAAGACTTTTTTCTTTTTTGCAGCCAAACTAAAAAATGATTTGTATCCAGATCGAGTTTAACCAAATATTTTGTAAGCGTAAATTCCTAATCGCATCGAAAAGGAATAATTATTTAATACATAGTTTATCCCACTTCAATTTACTCTAACATCTTAGCTGCGTTTTGTCTGATATGACATGAATCCAGCTATTTTTCCCCTTCTACCATCCACATCTTACTTCTAACATCTCAGTATTTTATGTACAATTGTAGAGGAAAAAATAATTGGACAATGACAGTTTGTTGGGCATTGAATATCATATAACAATTTACAAGGCAATGAGAAATGAAGTTTTTGTGATAACTCACACTCCACAGTCTGCCTATCATTGACAAACTAGTGTGAACTTCTTCATGAAGCGATTTTGTTAAATAACAAACTTACTTTGGAAATAATATATACATGAATGAAATGGTATGTCATCGTTCATTCAAAGAAATCCAATCTTCAAAATTTTGGTATATGAAGATCCTTTCTTTCCTGGTTGTTGTTTGAACTTTGCAAGTTGTTCTTGCAGTGCCAAGATAATAATCACACACTCAACACTATACCATCGAAGAACTAAAATGATTGAACACACTAAATAAGTCGAACAACTATGAAGCATCAAAAATTTACAAAACCCAACATCAAATTTAGATCATTTGAAGGTTCGAGTGCAATTAAAAACTCAATTAAGGTTAACGACGAGAAAAATATTTGTAAATATGCATATCCCCACATATTCTAGCCATGCATCTAAAACCTTGCAAACATATGTTAGTGATTGTATATTGTCACTGAGAAAAATCTCTACAAGAGATCGATAAAAACACAACTCCCTATTAAAAACTTACTACCTCCGATTCAAAAAATTAGGTTGGTTTCATGTACAAATTATACATGAAACCAACGTATTATTTTGAAACAGAAGGAGTAATATTTTGAATAATATGAACGATTATGCAAGTTGTATTATAGAACAAAATATACTAATATAAACTGTAATCAGTTATATACTTTCTTCTGGTGACTAGCGATGCTTCAAGCTTATTTGTTATAAACTGATAAAAAATCATCATAATAATTAAATTCAAAAGAATTCTCTGGAGGCATTAAGGTATTCGGAGACAGGAGGTTCTCCACTTGAGCGTGTAACTGATAATCCATGTACTTGCACAACGCATTATCCTCATCTTTTACACCAAGGGTTGCTTTTGTGCCCTTTATCACCTTGATATGTTTTCTTTTCAAATTGTAGAATATAAAAGAGTACCCGTCAAACCAATACAATACCACCTGATCGGAGAAAGTAAACAGTTGTGTAGGAAGAGTGATGGAAGTAGAAGTAGTAGTATTATTAATGGTGTCAGCTTAACAACAGAACGTATCCGGTAGCAAACCTTCCCGATCCTTAATTTTTACATTGGAGGTCTCCTCGCTTTGATCCATGTTCCCTTGTCCTTTGATATATACATATGAACTTCACAACAACGACAAGAAGAACAAACCATCCATAGGAAATTGAAGTCTGGACGCTCCAGTTATGTGATATTTGAAATCTCTATGTCTCATTTGAAAGTTTGATTGCAGGAGCTTTGGCAGCAATTGAAGATGATGTTGTAATAGGTACAAATTTCTGGGGTGGTAGAAACCAAGATAATGAAGACGATCCACGTGTTCGAGCTTCATTGATACTTCTGATAGAATGGTTTGGTATTTTCGTATCGCTGCTTGAGTTTTGCTTGTTGTTCTTGCAATGCAGTCTTTAACTTAATAGTAAGCTCAAAATTCTAAGAGATTATAAAATGTTCTCTGCGTTAGTATGAGTTCCGGATTGTAACAAAACAAATCTGGATTCACTATATCTAATTTTTATTCAATTATGATTAACCACGAAAGAAAATTATGAATGCAAGTTTTTTAGATAACTCTTGTATTTTCTTGAAAGATTTGTTTAATCTGGATCAGTTTTTATTAGTTCTGGAGGAATTTTTTTCTAAATAACCCTGTATTCTCTTGGAAGATGTGTTTCTTTGAATGCAAGCTAGTATCTACACTTGCATTCTAACTAATAAACCATTGTCTGACCTAATTAACAAATTTAATTTCTTGAAGATATAATTTCTCGCTTTACAGTTTACTCCAACATCTTAAAAGTCTTTTATGATCTGAAATGAAATCCAACTCTTTCATCTTTGTTTTTACCATCCAAAACCAAAAATTCACATCTTACTACTAACATCTCAGTATTTTTATACACAAAATCTAGAGAAATAATTGCACAATCACAGTTTGTTAGCCACTGAATATCATACAAATTACAAGGTAACGGAAAGTGAAGTTTTTGTGATGGCTCTCACTACATGGTCTGCCCATCATTAACAACTAATGTGAACTTTTTCATGAAACGGGGTTTATTCACAAATTTACTTTCGGATCAATATGTACTTGAAATATTTACTTTCGGATCAATATATACTTGAAATAACATGTCATGCAAAGAAAAGCCCCCCTTTTCTTTAGAAATCCAGAGGTGCCTTCAACCAATTGAGAGGGCAACAACAATTAGGCAAGTGTTAGTGGTCACTCATTGTCCTTCCTATAGGCATTGCATAAAGTTATCAAATACGTCGCTATAATGTAATTGAAATTTATCTACTAAAGTTCCATGTAGGAAAATAGCGCTACCACGTAACTCCATACCGTTCTTATCACTTACATCTAAAAGAAACGCCTTTCCATTTCGGCGAAAAAAAATGCGAACAAGCTTTTCAAACTGGTTGATTGATACAGTGATGCCCTGACGGCTGACGGGAAAGAGACATCTAATTTTTGGAATGGGCCTAATTTCAATCCTTTTGTATGCCTTAAAATTTTCTTGTATGCTCTAAAACAGGCTGCAAAATGTTCACTCTGCTGCATTAACTCTCTTGGTCTTTCGGGATGACATCCTTTCACCTAAAATACTAATTCAAATTCGGGAAGGCGATATTGACACCTATAGGCCCATCATGGATTTGGCATCATACAGCATGAAATTGTAGACCAAATTGTTTACTACTTTTTTATTTTTTTTAGTCAACTAAACTTGTTCTCGGAGGAAGGGGACCGCTCAATAAGCTTTAAGGGCGGGTCTCTGTACGAGAATAATACTGAAAAAAGATGTCTACACTGAGACATACTTAATTAACGAGTGCATCAACAGCAACTTACATAGGATGAGTAAAAGCCAAATACTAGAGCCCAATCCTACGGAAGTAACTTCACTTTGTTACATTGATCCTATTTGTGCCATTTGCAAAACTGGGGGAAATAATGACACATGTTTCTCAACTGTCCAGCTGTCTCATTTGTTTGGAGGAAAATTATTGGTTCAAACCACACTGAATTTGATAATATTACAATTTTCATAGAATGGTTAAACTCTTGGTTTCAATCTGGGATGGCAAGTAAAAATAGTAACATCTATGTTACTACATGCTGGTTCATCTGGAAAGCTAGGTGTGATCTGATCTTCAGGCACATTCAGCCAGATGCAAAACAGACATCAATTAGCATAGAACAACATTTATGTAACCAAAACAGAATTCATCATATGTCAGAGCATATTATGCATACCTTCTCTCTATATTCTGAGGTCTCTGATTCATCTATGGATAACAAAATAATCCCTACAATATGAATCAGTTCTCTACCGCGGATCATGGAATAATCATCAAAATTTACACTCTGCAGGACCCTGAAAATTGGATATATTACTCTGCACTAACTATTATGGATTTTGCAGGAAGCAACATTGGTACCAGAGGACATCCAGGACACTCTGAAGTTGGGGGAGCAACAGGAGGAGCAGACTTAGCTTTTGAATGGGCTAAAGGAATGCAGCAACTAACATATAAATACAAGCTGAAGCCATGGAAGTTCTAATTCATTTCAAGTTGCTATACCACAATGTTGTTAAAGGAAGATTTCACTTAAGCTATCATCAAAGAACTAACAATGAAGAGGAAGACAATGAAGCTATCATCAATCCTGTAACCTTTATTCTACGAAGTCTCAAAGTAATCCATAGACTACAAAATATGGATACTTTTAATGTTGTTTTATATGGTAAGAACAATAGTGGCAGGATGACTATCCCAACAGCTCCCAATATTTTGTATCAGCCTTAGGTGCTCTCTTTTGGCCTAAGTTTTTCTATAAAAAAATAAATAAATAATAATAATAATAAATAAATAAAAGACTTCATTTGTTAAGTCAAGCTCAATAATGCGCATTCCAAACAGACATAATACTTCCTTTAGGTGTTTCACTTTTATACTGTTAGCTCCGGATTGAAGTCCCCATATCCTATCCGCACTAATTTGAAATTATTTTCACAAAAAAAGAAAAGAAAACAAAAACAAAAAATTATTACCCGAGACTACTTTTTTCTGTTCAAAGTAACTGCGTGGTCAAAAAGTCAGAGAACTCTGGCGCTCAATCTTTTGCTGACAAATTTTTATATACTCTAACCTCGATAAATGAATACCCCGGGACCAAGAAAAAATATTCGTTTAGCGGGGTTATTTATTGATTGATAAATGAATAGTTATTTATTTATACAATATTTTCTTAATTAGAAGTTAAACTGCATAAGAGAAGATGTACAAATGTACCTAAAGGGTATTGTTCAAAAAATTTATCAATAATTCAGTGGTCATAAAAGAAAGATAACCAATATCATAAAAGAAAGATAACCAATAACTGGTGTCATCTTTAATTTACGTTATAGAAATGTGATGGGCGTCGATCTGCAACAGATGAAGAAATTATTGAGTCAGTAATATATAATGAGAATGTTCCTGAGCCAGATGATAGTAGCATCATACCAAATGTGTCACCAATATATGCCTTTCAAGCGATGATCACCATAAAAAAAAATACTTGCTACAACATGAGCAAAATATTCTAGAATTTATGCAAGCATTACATAAAATTAAGTATGCGGTGCATTTCAGTTTGGATGGAAGAAAAAGACAATCAACCATAGATGAAGAATTAGCTTCACATTTTGGTTTCTTTCTACATATATTTTTATGTAAAATTTACTAGTTATGTATTTTTGTTTGTTCTAATATATTTTTTTCATATGAAATTTAGTGATTTATTCGTTTATATTTCTATAGGGCCTTTAAGGATTCAATTTTTTTTATTCATTAATCCATTAAGCGAGGTTATTCATTTATCTCATTAGCCTAAGTCGGGACCGGAAAAAATTATTCATTTGGCGAGGTTATTCATTTATCGAACATTCGTTTATCGAGGTTGAACTGTATTAGTAAGAAATTTTGAACCGCGGTGAAAAAATATGCGTGGCCACCCGTTTTGTTCCCAACCATAATAGTGGGTCAAGGGTGCCCGATATGTAATATGTAGAAAGTTTGACTAATTACCCTCTCCTTAATAATAATAATCAAAACTACTCCCCTTTTGATTTTAGATTCAAATCTTATTTTTTTCCTTCTCATTCGTCATCAATTTAATGATCAATTCCTTTATCCTTACCTATATTTCATCGTTTTTAAATGCAAAAAAAAGTAATTGATTAGTTTTTTTTACTGTTGATTAATTCTTTCAAACTCTATCTAATACTTTGTTTTGTTGTTTAAATGGCATATTAGGTCGGAAAGAATTTATCATATAAATTACAAAGCAATGAAAAATGAAGCTTTTGTGATGGCTCACACTCCACAGTCTTCCCATCATTATCAACTAAGGTAAAAAATTTCATGAAACTCAAGTACTTTCAAATCAATCCTGTTAAAGGGTAGGCAGATTCCATTAGAGGGGCGACAGTGTGATAATAATGTCCCTCTAGTTGGTTAGGGAATGTCCTATAGGGGGTGTAAATTGACCAGATTACCCTCCCCATTTTTTAACCTAAATCAAAGCTAAATTGAAATTTTGTTTTCTTTCTTCTTCTCTTCTCCTCCTCCCATCAACTGTAACCTCCATTAAAACTCAAAATGTCATCGTCTTCGATTAATCGACGATTCGAAAATTAATCAAGTGTAGTGTAATGACTTATATGTGGTATGTTTTGAAAAACCCAGTTACGGTTTGGTTTATTTTGTTCGATTTAAGTTTAATTTCTATCAAAAATTAGGGTTTTAGATGAAAATTGAAATTCAAATTTATGGGTTTATGTGAGTTACGGTTGATTTTAACTCAATTACGAACCGTAATTGGAGATTTTGATGTTTTTACGGTTGGTAATTGAACTATTATCAACCGTATAATAGTATATGTTGTAGTGGTGAAGGATAACAGAAGACAGCAATGCAGGTTAAGGATTTGAATCACATATTCCCTCTCTCTGTCACACGTGCAGGACATCCGTGTATGTTCTGTACCTCACACTCTCATCTCACACGAGTGATACATTACTTTTCTCTTTCTGTATAAATGTACTGTCTAAATGGTTGTTAACTGTGTAATGAATCATATCTCTCTTTGAGAGTTTTCTGTAATAGATACACTGCTTTCATGGTATCATGAGCAGCAAGATTAGTGTTCATCTTCAACCTACTTTTCTTCGATCCAAAGTCTTCATTGAGAAGATCGTCATCAAGTGTATCATCGTCTGAATCTGAGAGGTATTGATTCAATGTTTCTTCTCCGTATCTTTTTATCAAGAATCCATTTTCTTGATTAACTTTTTCAGATCTACTTTCTTTACAATTTTTTTTGCTGCAATTTTCAACTTTCTTGATCTTTTTCTTCACTACCGTAATCAATTCAAGTCTTTCATTACTTTCACAAATGGAAAATCCAACTGCAGCTGCTTCTTTTTATAAAATTCCATTAAATCAATGATGAGTGCCAAATATTGTATATATTTATCCCTTTTTGTTGGCATTTAACTCATCTTTTATGCATTAATTCTACATTTTATCCCATATTCTGTATTTTCATTGTTTTCAAGAATAAATATTTTTATTAATTAATTTTGCATTTTTAGGTAATAAATAAAGTCTGGATGACTTGCGGAGCAAAAAGAGCAGAAAAGTAGTGAAAAGCCGGGAGAAATTACGCAAGGAAGCCACAAAGAATGGAGTGCACGTCCAAAAAGCTGGAAATGGGCTCAAGAAGAAGAAAGTTGTTCTTAAAGAAGAAGTGGGCTCAAGGTTTTCCAAGCCCAAACTCATTTCCCAAACCCAAATCCATACCCGCTTGCGTCTTCAGCCGTCAGATCAGTTCTCAGAAGCATCCGACGGTCGCTCCCTTGATGTGCATCGAAGTTTGATATCTCCGCCTTACACTACAGTACCTAACTCCATCAAGTACCGTTCGTTTCGTTGTATCTCTTCATCCGACGGTCGCTCATCGCCTGCCTCCGCATCGCCGTCAGATCCACCTACCATCTTCCCATCCATCGGTCCAGCTTCGCGAAACATCAAAATCCTCTACACCTGCTCAACACCCTAGTACCTAATACCTATACCCATTTCCAAACACACCCTTCCTCAAACCCCATCGACACCATCTTTCCCCCCCCCCCCCCTCTCTGCAACAGTACCACCATGTCCGTCTCCATCACCACCATCTTCTCCCCAAATCACTCCACCATCTACGCCACCAATCACTCTACTATACCTATAACCAAAAACCCATCATCACTATCACGTTTTACCTCTTTTTCATCAACTAATCTCCTCAATTTCTCATCTCTCATCACTGAAACCCTAGGTGAGAAATTGAAGATATAAGTTGATGTTAGAGCAGCAATTGGAGCAGGAGATGAACGAGAAGAAGTAATTGGAGAGTGGGTCGACGAGATGGAGTGAGTATCTCATAAAAATTAGGTAAACCAAATTTACCTAATTTTCTGTTTTTGGGGAAAAGGGGATGTGAACCCTAAACTGATAATGGGGGGGTATAAATTGGTATTATGTGGTGTGTGTGAAAGACACTGTGTATCTCTCTGGATTAGCCAGTAGAGAATTGAGACATTTTTTTAGTTAATGAATTTCAATTTCAGTTGCTTATCAGTTAACAGTTGAAAGTTTTATATGTTTTTAGTTATCTTAAATGTTGCTAATTGTGTCTAAATTATCACATATGATGAATGTTATTGCTTTATCCATGGTTAGCATGAGCTAAATAGCATTAAGCTAAGGCTCAGTTGAAGCCTTGTGTACTGTCAATTGACAGGTTGCTAGGATAGTTCTCCTGATGTATGTTTTGATTGAGCAAATGGGAGATACCAATGCTCATAGTGCCTGTGATTGGCTGTGCTGTCAAAAGACAGCCAATGCTAGGGGAAAACTATTGAGCAATTTAGTATTCTTCTATTTCTAGATGTATGCATAGGATCAAACTCAACCTAGAAACATGTTATTTGATTAGGACACAAGGTGGATCCTAAGCCTTGGTTTAACCACCAATCCCTTTGCAGTCACCTCTATTCAGTTCTATTTTGCTTCCTGATCAGTTATTCTCCTTGCCTGTTTTTTCTTGTTTAAATTCCTGCAATTTGTAGCTGTTGTGCACTGAAATCAGTGCACAATCCTCACCTTTCCCTTGGCTTATAGCCTTGGTTCCCTGCTATTGTTATTCTGCTGTGCTGCTTTGTTGTGTAACTGTTTTAGTTCTTTGAATCTGCCACATTACCTTGCTTTGCTCACTGCCATAGTGCCATGTCTCCATTGTTAGCTTAGGTTTCTCTCTAGTTTGCTCCCACTCCCTGTGGACTTTCCCCTGCTTACCTTCTATATCATAACTTGGCCTTGTATACTTGCAAGCTTCTGTGTGTCTTTGCCTGTCACACCAATCAACTCACTGGATTTGTTCACCTCAAACTCAAAGAAGATAATTTCATTACTTGGAAGAATCTGATAAATCCAGTTATTCAAAAATACAAATTACGTCGCTATTTGGATGAATCTTTTCCATTCCACCTTAATATACTTCAGCTCGTAATCAAACTAATGGAATTGAGAATAATCTTTATCTAGATTGGATAGATGAACATTCCACCATTATTATGTGGATTCATTCAATAATTTCATATTCTGTTATTGCCTACTTTTCAACATCCACAACATCACATCAACTATGGTCTAGTATTGAAGAGCGATTTTCTAGAGCGTCATCAACTCACTGTATTCAACTATGCACAAAGTTGTTATCACTCACTCAAGGTAACAAGTCTATTCCATCTTTGATTAATGAGATCAAGTCTTTGTCTGATCAGTTAGCTGCTGCTGGAGAGCTAATCTCAGACAAGGAATTAGTTGTTGTCACTCTCAAAGCATTAAATTCAGATTACATTCCCTTCGCTACTGCAATGCGTCATAGAAATCCACCAGTCACATGTGTAGAACTATACAACAATCTGTTAAGTGAAGAGACAGTTATCAGTGAAAGGCACAAAACTACATTTGAAACTTCAGATGCAAAGGCATTTGTTGCTCATAGAGGTAATTTTAGAGGAGGATATAATAACTATAGGGGAAATTCTTCTAGAGGCATAGGATATAATGCAGGCAGATATCCCAATCCCCACATATTCAGCAGATTTACTTCTGGTAGAGGTTATTCTTCAGCACCTGAAAAAGAATCTTGTTAGCTACGCAAACAAGATGGTCATCTTGCACCTAATTGTACCCAAAGGTTAAACTTCTCATATCAAGGCAGACCTCCACCATTTAATCTCAATGCAATGCTAGAAGCAGCTGATATCTTTGACACATATGAATGGATTGCAAAAAATGGAGCTAATAATCAATATTGCAAATTCTTCTACTCAGCTGCAATAGGTGACACCTTATGATGGTGCTGAGGCTATTCACACAGCAAATGTTGAAGGTATGTCCATTTATTACACAAGACACTCTAATAGAATTTCTAATGATCATTCATTTGTTCTCAACAATGTCTTAGTTGTTCCACAATCCTCACATAATCTGCTATTCATTCATAAATTCACATTTGATAACAATTGTTCACTGACACTTGATTCTCATGGATTTTCTGTGAAGGACCTCATTTCTGGGAACACTCTCTTCCAAGGACCACATAAAAATGGTCTTTATCATATATCCTTCAGCAAAACCCCTCATGCTCATCATGCTCCCACAATCACAGATCATGCTTTGCTTCACAGAAGATTTGGTCACCCAACATTCCAAACTCTCCAAAGAATTTGTCATCAACTACAATTGTCAAATGTCACTAATAAACCATTTTCTTGTACTGAGTGCAAATTTTGTAGATCTCATAAACTTCCTTTTCAGTTTTCAAGCAATGTAGCTACAAAACCACTAGAATTGTTACATATGGATTTATGGGGTCCATGTCATACCTCATCCACTTGTGGTGCTTTGTACTATGCCAATGTTATTGATGACTTTACTAAATATTGTTGGATTCTTCCCATATCTTCCAAGTCTGATTTTAAACATTCTTTTGTTGCCTTAGTCACTAGACTTGAAAATATGTTCTCTCATAAAGTCATCACTATTAGAACTGGTAATGGAGGTGAATTTCTTAATCTCTTTCTTGCACAATTTTGTTCCTCTAAAGGCATTACTCATGAACTGACATGCCCTCACACACCATAACAGAATGGTGTTGCTAAGGTAAAGCACAAGCATCTAATTGAGGTTACTAGGACTCTTCTATTTCAATCTGGACTACCTACATCTTTTTGGGTTGAAGCTTTGCAGACAGCCAATTATCTCATTAATAGGCTTCCAACAAGATCCATTTCTTTTAAAACACCTTTTCAAATGCTTTTTCATAGAGCACCGGACTATAATTTTTTAAAAGTTTTTGGTTGTGCTTGCTTCCCCTGGCTCAAACCTTATACAACAAAAAAACTCCAACCCAGGAGTAAACAATGCATCTTCATTGGTTATAGTCTGACACAAAAAGGTTACAGATGCTATGATCCTGTATCTGACAATATCTACATCTCTAGGCATGTCTCATTCAATGAGTCTAGTTTTCCTTATACTGTTATTCTCAATCAATCAGCTTCTCCATCTGTTGATACTGAGTCCATTTATGTTACTCTTGTTACTGCTTGTCCTCCACCCTCTACTTCTCTATCCATTCCATTATCTGATTTAACTCCAAAAGTAACAGTGAATGATCATAGCATGACTACTAGGGGTAAGAATGGAATATATACACCTAAGTCCTACTTTGCTACTAAACATCCTTTACATGTTGCTTTTCTGTCAAGAGTTCCTTCTTATATTACTGAAGCTAATAAAGAAGAGGTGTGGAAGATTGCTTCAGTCAATGAGCACACAGTCTTGCAAAATGCAGGCACTTGGTCTCTAGTTCCACCAGTTGAAGGGAAAAATGTAGTTGGATGCAAATGGGTGTTTAGAATAAAACATAATCCAGATGGAAGTATTCACAAACACAAAGCAAGACTTGTTGCTAAGTGCTATCATCAACAACATGGGATGGATTTTGATGAGACCTTTAGTCTTGTAGCCAAGCCAACTACAATAAGGATTATTCTATCTTTTGTAGTGAAATATAACTGGACTATACATCAACTTGATGTAAGCAATGCTTTCCTTCATGGTGAGCTTAATGAAACTGTCTACATGTCTCAGCCTCCTGGATTTGTGGATAAAACCAAGCCTGATCATGTGTGTCTTCTCCATAAAGCTATATATGGACTCAAGCAAGCCCCAAGGGCATGGTATGCTAAACTCATCTCTACTCTGCTTTCTCTTAATTTCAAGAACTCTACAGCAGATACTTCATTGTTTGTTCATCAAGATGGAAGTCAACTTACTGTGGCACTAGTCTATGTGGATGACACAATGTTAACATGCCCTTCTGCTTCTTTTCTCAAGTTTGTTATCTCTGAGCTTCAACAACAGTTTCCCATCAAAGACTTAGGGTCACTACATTACTTCTTGGGCTTAGAAATTTCAAGAAATGCAGATCCTTTGTTTCTCTCTCAGACCAAATATGTTGTTGACTTGTTACTCAAATATCATATGGAGGGTGCTCAGCCTTGCAATACACCTATTTCTACCTCAACTAAACTATCAAAGGATGATGGTGTACTTCTTGAGAATCCTACAGAATACAGATCTCTTGTAGGTGCTCTGAAATATCTAACATGGACTATACCAGACCTTTCTTTTGTTGTTAACCCGGCCTGTCAACATATGAAGCATCCTAGAAGTTCACATATGGCTGCAGCAAAGAGGATTCTAAGATATGTTAAAGGAACTTTGGGATTTGGCTTACGTTTTACTAAAGGCAGTGACTTTCTATTGGGTTTCTCAGATGCAAATTGGGCTGGTTGTATGGATGATAGAAGATCCACAGGTGGATACTGCATTTTTCTTGGCTCTAATGTTATTTCCTGGTCCTCTAAGAAGCAAACAACTGTTGCAAGATCCAGCACAGAAGCTGAGTACAGAACTCTAGCTCATAGTGCTGCTGAGCTTGTCTGGATCTGCTATATTCTACAGGATCTTCATGTTTCTCTGCCTGGTATACCAAGGTTAGGATGTGACAACATTAGCTCCATAGATCTTGCTTCAAACCCTGTTATGCATTCTAGGATGAAGCATGTTCATCTAGACTATCACTTCATCATGGAATTGGTTCAATCCAAGGCTTTGGATGTTTTCTATGTCAATACTATTGACCAAATTGTTGATATCTTCACCAAAAGATTGCCAACACCAAGATTTTCTATGCTCAAAGACAAGCTTCATGTGGTTGCATCACCCATCAGCTTGAGGGGGGATAATAGCATATCTTGTAGTGGTGAAAGATAACAGAAGACAACAGTGCAGGTTAAGGATTTGAATCACATATTCCCTCTCTCTGTCACACGTGCAGGATAGCTGTGTATGTTCTGTACCTCACACTCTCATCTCACACGAGTGATACATTACTTTTCTCTTTCTGTATAAATATACTGTCTAAATAGTTGTTAACTGTGTAATGAATCATATCTCTCTCTGAGAATTTTCTGTAATAGATACACTGCTTTCACCGTATGTTCTTATATCTGAGAATTTTCTTCAGTTACGTTTTTTTTTTCAACCGTAAGTGAACTTACAGTTGATGCCGATACCAGAATTACGAACCGTAAATAACCCTGGAACCCCAGAGTTCAGAAAGGTCACCAATTACGGTTCATAATTAAAATTCGAGATGAACCGTTGGTGGGCCCGGGAAAGCGTATAAAATTGAAGCGAAATGAAACGCGGGCCTACAGTAATACCGCAAGTGCACGGTCGTCAGTTGTAGCTCGTGCAAGTACGGGTCGAATCCACAGGGACTGGGTGTGTTTGGAGTGTGTAGCTATTTTGGGCTTCTAAGTTGCTATTAGGCTTTGGTAACTTCTAGGCACAGTGGGCTTGGCTTTGGTTTTGAAGTGCACTGGGCTCTTGATTGAGTTTGTGCTTTGGCCTTATTCTATAAGAATGAACTGGGCTTTGGGCCTTTGGACTACAGATGGACGGAACTGAGCCTTGGGCACCCTAACAGTGATCTGGGCTTTTGCTTCACCCTAGCAATGAGCTGGGCTTTTGGCCTTAACCTAACAGTCTACAATGACAAAGAAACAGAGAACAAACAAGGAAGGACAAAAAAACAATGGCAAAGAAAGAACAGTGAAGGTAAAGAAACAGTAGTGAAGAGTAACAAAGATATAGTGTATCAAAGAGTGACAGTGAAATGAAAACAGAAAAGAAACAGAGAAAGAAAACAGATGAAGTGAATAAGAAAACAGTGAGACAAAAACACTAAAGTGACAGTGGTAAAGACAATGAAACAATGGAAGCATATACAATGGCAGTGAAATGGTGATTGTTAACAGTGTCAAAGTGCCAACGAAGCAAAGTAAGTTGCAAAAGAAAGTGGTAAAAGAAAGGTGGCAGTGAAGATGATGTGAAGCAATGGTATTGAAGTAAACCAAGGCTATGAGCCAAGGGAAGAGAGGAGGTTGCAGTTGTGGCTAAGCTAAGGCTTAGAATCCACCTTGTGTCCTAGCTAAACAATGCAAAAACTTAAGCATCCAACTAGAATGGGAAGAGAATCAGCTTGCTCACTGATTTGCCCCTAGCATTGACTGTCTTTTGACAGAACAATCAATCACAGGCATATCAGAGCACCAACTTCTTCCCATTACTCAAGCAAAACAGGCCTTCCTAGCAATTCATCATTCATTAGTGCACTAAGGTTTCATCTGAGCCTCAACAGTGAACTCAGAACATAATTAACACTACAATGGAACTAAACATGATTAACAGGAACAACACACATTTAAACTACAATGGCAAAACAGTAACACACATTTAAACAACACATTTAAACAACACACATTTAACAGGAACAACACACATTTAACTACTAAACAGTGAATGAAAATTGCAAAACAAGAACCCTAAAAATTAACAGTGAAATTAAATTAAATTAACCCAATTAGGGGGTGTCTCGGATAACCAAGAACACCCTTTAACATCCTACATCACTTCCTATTTATAATTTACAACCAAAACCCTAAATTACAAACCCTAATTTGAAAATCCCTAAATTTTTGAATTGAAAATTACCCACTGATTTTGATCTGAATTTGTCTCTGACCCAGGTTTTCTTCTTGTCTTCTGCTTCCTCTCCTGCGCTTCTTGTCGTCTCTGAAATACTAGCTCGAGATGTTTTACAAATCCCACACCCTAGGGTTCAGAGAAAGAGGTGCGAGTTTTGTAAAATGTCTAGGCTAGTAGAGGGATGGGTTTTGGGGGAAGGACGGAGCTGATGGAGGTGGTGGCAGTGATAGAAATGGTTGTGGCAGAGGAGACAGAGGAGGAGGTGGTGTTGCAGACGAGAAGGGAGTTTTGCAGAGAATTTGGGAAGAAGAGAGGAAGAACCCGATGGAGAAGAAGGGTCTGTTTGGTTGGGTAATAGGGTTCGGTGACTAGGGTGTGAAGCAGGTTCAGCGGAGTTTGATGAACAACGAGCGGAAGGCGTTGGATGATCCCATATAGATTGAATTGAACGGCTACGATGGAGAGGTATGTGGCGACCGTTGGATTATGAGATACAACAAAATTAACGACACCAGATGGAGTTAGGTGTTGTAGTGTTAATCGGAAGTATCGAGGTTTGATGCGCAGGCAAAGAAGCAACCGTAGGATCTAAATGTGATCTAATCTGAAGGCTTGGAATTTAGGTACTATGGTGTTTTGCAGGGACTTCAGATTTTGATGAACGATGAAGAAGCGACCATTGGATGATGAGATGGATCCGATCTAACGGCTGAGAATGGAGGCGGGTTTGGATATAGAAAATGGGTTTGGGTAAGGGTTTTGGGCCTTGGGTATGCCAAGCCCATATCTTCTTTAAGGATAATTCTTCTTCTTCAAGCCCACTTCTAGCCTTTTGGTCTTGTGCACAACATTCTTCGCGGCTTCCTTGTGTAATTCCTCCCGGCTTTTCACTACTTTTCTGCTCTTTTCCGCTCTGCTATTCATCCAAACTTTATTTATTACCTAAAAATGCAAAATTAAGTAAGAAAAATATTTATTCTTGAAAACAATGAAAATACAGAATATGGGATAAAATGTAGAATTAATGCACAAAAGATGAGTTAAATGCCAAGAAAATATATAGAAATATGCACTTTTTAGCACTCATCAAATACCCCCAAACCTGAATTTTACTTGTCCTCAAGTAAAACAAAACTAAGGAAATCCTACCTATACCACTGTCGCTGGTCTCTCGAATGCATTTAGCGTATGCACTAAGCCTTTTAAACCACTAAGTGTCCCTAGTGGACGAGTTGAAGTCTCGTGAAGGTTTGCTTAGAACGTACCTACAAAGTTCTAGGTCAAAATATAAGCTCAGATTCCATCAAATGTGACATGTGCAAGTCAGTTAAGCTCACAGCAAAATGGAGATGTCAATCTAGCTATCGAAGGCACAATCCTAGCACTGATAACAAATAAAGACATGTGATAAGAGTGTAAAGTGTATCTACACATGTGTAAAGAAAGATCGGATGTTATGACTACTAATCACCAAGAGATAGTTTCTCAGGCTAAGAACCAAGGTCGAAATCTAGCTAGCTGTCCGGACTTTACGAGAATTGTGAATGAGTTGGAGGTATTTCACAATTACTCGCGTTGTACATCAATGGCATACACCCTTCCTTGCTTATTACAATGAAACACAAAAGATATTTACATGACTCTTATTTACATTGACTACTCTCTTTTATTTTGGAACAAGAGAGATGGAATTGATAAATACTTGATTTTTTTGTTTTTTTGATATTTTTTTTTTCTGAATATATACATCGTTTTTTTTTTTTTTTTTTTTTTGAAAAGAAACACTTTTGATACATATACAAAAGGAAACAAAAGATTACATGACACTTTGCAAGAGGTAGCCCTTTTTGATGCACCCAGTTAAATTCGATGGTTGTCTTTCTTAATGTAACCTCCACCTTCTATCCCAACCAACCAAAGAACAAGCTAGTCAAGTTTCGTTCAGTATTCTAAAGTGATTGGCAATCGTGACTTCCTATCAAACACCTTGAAGATCGAGGCTATACATGTATTGGTAGATCGTGCGCGTGCAAATTTCTTATCACTATGTGAATTGTGCTAGAATCAGGGTGCCTAAATATCTAGACTAAGACTCCTAATAATTACATATTTGCACAAGAGTCAACATTTCAAGGTAAATGAGCTCCATTTTTATGTTTTTTTTTTTTTTTTTTTTTTAATTTTTTATTTTTTTTTCAAAAAGAAGGAGTTCTTGTTTTCAATTATGGCATATTATCAAAGTATCTACTTTTCACCCCCAAACCTAAACTAAACATTGTCCTCAATGTTTCAAAATATGAACAAAATTATAATACAACATATGAAGAGGATCATGTTGAGTAGAGAAAAAGGAAAGAAATACCCGATTTCGGCGAAAGCAATATTAGAACTCCGTTATTCAAGGCAAGAATCCAACATATGTCAGCCGAGATCATATTGGATTAGCAAAATATATACAAAAGGAACAAAAAGGTTTTTAAGAAATTTTATCTACTGGATTATATACAAAAATTCACCATACACTAACAATCTAAAGAGTTGAGGATCAACCCAAAAGACAAAGTGTAGAGGTTTCAACAGCTTCACACAATAATAATATGATAGGCATGCAAGTGAAGCTGTGAAACAAAATGAGCTACCCCCAAACCTGGATTTTTCAGAAGATAAATTTTGAAAACAAAATCGCGCAGTTTCGGGGGTTCATCATGCACAAGGTCTAGCTCGAAATGAACTGTGCTAGGGACGGGCAAACATGCTAATTCCAACTGTGGTTCCTCAAATGTATTATACTTAGAAGCAAAATAGTCCAAGAGGACTTGGGAAGCACACAGTTCCAAACCTAGATTAGGGACTCTCAGAAAAGTCGGTTTGACAATATGGGTACAAACCAAATCTAGGTTGGGTGGAAGGCCATCAGATTGTGACTTATGTAGGACGATAGGCACATCATTACTAATCACATCAACATCTCCTAAGTCTTCTACAAGTGTCACAACATGCTCACAATCATCAACAAATCAAGATCATCAACAATCAAAAATTATTCTCATGCATCGGCAAATCAGGAGAAATATCACAATGTGACCTAGGTAGAGAATCAGACACATCAAATATATTTTCATGCATATTAGTGTCTACAGAAGATTCAACTATTCCTATGTCATGCTCATCTTCACAGAATAATTGTACGAATCCCATGTCAATATCAAAATCATATGAATTACAATGAGTATTAGAAAGAACAACATGCATGAAGGTCGAGGGCGAGAAGCCATATGTTTTTGAACCAACAGGTTCCACAATATTTTCATGTTCTTCTAACATATCATCATAATCATCATAATCATCATCATGGTAGCATGCATATTGGTCCTCATTAACAGTGGTGGTGTCATTAGTCGATTCATGTTCCTCTAAATTAGGTTCATATTCAACATTATTTACATGAATGGGACTAGACACTTCATTAGGGACAACATACATTTCCTCATGAATTTCCTCCTTTTGTAGGTGAAGCAAAATCTGATCTAAATATGCATGAATTCGTGATGTAGATCTATCATAGTCTTGCTTGCAGAGTCTTAAAGCTTCTGTGGTGGAGTCTAAATTCATGGGAGTACCAAATTCTTCATGTTCAAATTGTGGTGAATGGTACATGTGTGCATGGTCATTAGGGTTTACAAAATATTGATCGCAACCCTCAAAGGATTGATTATGGTCCCAATGACTACCATTCTCACAATTTATGGGCATTTCATACCTTGGATTTTCTCTAGATTGCCTAAAATTATGCAAAATATGACAATTCTCAACAGGGTGGTCTAAACTACCACATGCGGGAACATGCATAGATTTCAGGTTGCCTAAGAAAATTAGATGTGACAGATTCCTCATGTGATTGCATTTCTAAAGTTGTGATTCGAGCTTCTATTTGATCCATAAGTGATGATTGTGTGAGTGAGGCTCTAGCAGAATGTTCATTTTCACGTTGCGATGAATGATGCATGTATGAATAGTATTAGGTTCATGTATTGCGGCTCGGGACTTTGAAAATGTCATATAATTCCTATAACTATTGACATCATGGAATGGGGAGGATCACAATGTGAATTTGGCCCGTAAGCAAGTTCTCTAAGTGTTTTGTTTCCACTCCCCGAAGCAGGCAAAATCTAGACATGATTGGCTCAAAAGCTAAGTAACTATGTACAAAGCTCAGAATTTGGTTTTTAAAGGGTTTGGATTTTTGGGAAAAATTTGGTTTTGGTGGGAGATTTTTGGTTTTTTAAAATTTTGGGAGCAAGTTTGGTTTTAATGGGTTAAAGAAGAAAAATTTGGTTGTTAAAATGGGAGCAAGTAAAATTTGGTTTTTGAATGGGAGAAAAGTTTTGGTTTTTTTTGAATTAGGAGCAAAATTTTGGTTTTTTTATTTTTATTTTTTTTAAAAAAGAAAATAAAATTTGGTTTTTGAATGGGAGCAAGCCCACTGTTTGGTTTTGTGTTTGCTTTGGCTCAGCTGGTTTGAAAACGTTTGGTGAAACTGAGTCCAAAATCTCGGCCTAGAATTTGGGTACTCGGCCCACTAACGAGTTAACCTAGCGTGATCGGTTACAAGCTCAGCTGGGTTTAAAAACCCAGAATACAAAATACAAGTCCAAATTAAACAAGCTCACAAAAATTAAATACAAGCCCACAAATTAAACAAACAAGCCCACAAAAATTAATTACAAACCCAACAGAAAATAAAAAGCCCAAAAATTGGCTTTAATATTACAAGCCCACAATTAAAAATTGGAAGCCCACAATTCGGGTTCTCTTAAATGGGTTACCTTTTAAGCACAGCCCAGCTGCTCTGATATTGTTGCAAAAACCCAGTTGGGCTTTGGTTCTTTTCCTTGGTGGCGTCCCAGCAGAGGAAAAACTGGTTCAGAACAGCAGGTCTAACAGCAAATGAAGTGAAGCAGATGCAGATGCAAATGCTATGCAGTGAAATGCAAAATAGCCAAGAAAACTACAAGAAAAACACAGCACCAGTCCCCGGCAGCGGCGCCAAAAACTTGGTGGACCCGGGAAAGCGTATAAAATTGAAGTGAAATGAAAACGGGCCTACAGTAATACCGCAAGTGCACGGTCGTCAGTTGTAGCTCGTGCAAGTACGGGTCGATCCACAGAGACTGGGGGTGTTTGGAGTTTCTAGCTATTTGGGCTCTAAATTGCTATTGGGCTTTGGTAACTTCTAGGCACAGTGGGCTTGGCTTTGGTTTTGAAGTGCACTGGGCTCTTGATTGAGTTTGTGCTTTGGCCTTATTCTATAAGAATGAACTGGGCTTTGGGCCTTTGGACTACAGATGGACTGAACTGAGCCTTGGGCACCCTAACAGTGATCTGGGCTTTTGCTTCACCCTAGCAATGAGCTGGGCTTTTGGCCTTAACCTAACAGTCTACAATGACAAAGAAACAGAGAACAAACCAGGAAGGACAAAAAAAACAATGGCAAAGAAAGAACAGTGAAGGTAAAGAAACAGTAGTGAAGAGTAACAAAGATATAGTGTATCAAAGAGTGACAGTGAAATGAAAACAGAAAAGAAACAGAGAAAGAAAACAGATGAAGTGAATAAGAAAACAGTGAGACAAAAACACTAAAGTGACAGTGGTAAAGACAATGAAACAATGGAAGCATATACAATGGCAGTGAAATGGTGATTGTTAACAGTGGCGAAGTGCCAACGAAGCAAAGTAAGTTACAAAAGAAAGTGGTAAAAGAAAGGTGGCAGTGAAGATGATGTGAAGCAATGGTATTGAAGTAAACCAAGGCTATGAGCCAAGGGCAGAGAGGAGGTTGCAGTTGTGGCTAAGCTAAGGCTTAGAATCCACCTTGTGTCCTAGCTAAACAATGCAAAAACTTAAGCATCCAACTAGAATGGGAAGAGAATCAGCTTGCTCACTGATTTGCCCCTAGCATTGACTGTCTTTTGACAGAACAATCAATCACAGGCATATCAGAGCACCAACTTCTTCCCATTACTCAAGCAAAACAGGCCTTCCTAGCAATTCATCATTCATTAGTGCACTAAGGTTTCATCTGAGCCTCAACAGTGAACTCAGAACATAATTAACACTACAATGGAACTAAACATGATTAACAGGAACAACACACATTTAAACTACAATGGCAAAACAGTAACACACATTTAAACAACACACATTTAACAGGAACAACACACATTTAACTACTAAACAGTGAATGAAAATTGCAAAACAAGAACCCTAAAAATTAACAGTGAAATTAAATTAAATTAACCCAATTAGGGGGTGTCTCGGCTAACCAAGAACACCCTTTAACATCCTACATCACTTCCTATTTATAATTTACAACCAAAACCCTAAATTACAAACCCTAATTTGAAAATCCCTAAATTTTTGAATTGAAAATTACCCACTGATTTTGATCTGAATTTGTCTCTGACCCAGGTTTTCTTCTTGTCTTCTGCTTCCTCTCCTGCGCTTCTTGTCGTCTCTGAAATACTAGTTCGAGATGTTTTACAAATCCCACACCCTAGGGTTCAGAGAAAGAGGTGCGAGTTTTGTAAAATGTCTAGGCTAGTAGAGGGATGGGTTTTGGGGGAAGGACGGAGCTGATGGAGGTGGTGGCAGTGATAGAAATGGTTGCGGCAGAGGAGACAGAGGAGGAGGTGGTGTTGCAGACGAGAAGGGAGTTTTGCAGAGAATTTGGGAAGAAGAGAGGAAGAACCCGATGGAGAAGAAGGGTCTGTTTGGTTGGGTAATAGGGTTCGGTGACTAGGGTGTGAAGCAGGTTCAGCGGAGTTTGATGAACAACGAGTGGAAGGCGTTGGATGATCCCATATAGATTGAATCGAACGGCTACGATGGAGAGGTATGTGACGACCGTTGGATTATGAGATACAACAAAATTAACGACACCAGATGGAGTTAGGTGTTGTAGTGTTAATCGGAAGTATCGAGGTTTGATGCGCAGGCAAAGAAGCGACCGCAGGATCTAAATGTGATCTAATCTGAAGGCTTGGAATTTAGGTACTATGGTGTTTTGCAGGGACTTCAGATTTTGATGAACGATGAAGAAGCGACCATTGGATGATGAGATGGATCCGATCTAACGGCTGAGAATGGAGGCGGGTTTGGATATAGAAAATGGGTTTGGGTAAGGGTTTTGGGCCTTGGGTATGCCAAGCCCATATCTTCTTTAAGGACAATTCTTCTTCTTCAAGCCCACTTCTAGCCTTTTGGTCTTGTGCACAACATTCTTCGCGGCTTCCTTGTGTAATTCCTCCCGGCTTTTCACTACTTTTCTGCTCTTTTCCGCTCTGCTATTCATCCAAACTTTATTTATTACCTAAAAATGCAAAATTAAGTAAGAAAAATATTTATTCTTGAAAACAATGAAAATACAGAATATGGGATAAAATGTAGAATTAATGCACAAAAGATGAGTTAAATGCCAAGAGAAATATATAGAAATATGCACTTTTTAGCACTCATCAACCGTATATACTGTACCTGGTTTTGCGATTGGGTTTTCCCCAAATTTAACCAGTTACGGTTGGTAGTTCATATTTTACGAACCGTAACTAAGATTTACGGTTAGTTATGAGCACAATTCCAACCGTACTTAGCTCTGAAAATGTAAAAAAATGGATTTTTTTTAAGCTCTAAAATCTGATTTTGTTTTGATTTAGAGTTAATATAAATGAAAATTAATCATTAATACTAAACTAGATTATCAACACTAAACTAAACTATGTAAGGATTAATTAGTCATTTTCAGTTTTTTTTTTATATTAGGGACACTTCAAATTACCATGTAATGACCCTTTTTGTCCTAATGCCCGCCGCCCCTCTAATGAAATCCGCACCCCCATTAAGAGGATTGTTTCAAATTGACATATAAATGATATGATATGCCATCCAAAGAAATCCAATCTTCAATTATTTGATATATAAGCCCACCTTTTCTTTTCAATTTCAGTCGTGTGGTGACGTGTATAGCGCCATGAACTTAGAGTTTAACCTTTCACCAGCAAGATACACTCTCTGGTTCTTTGATATTCTTTAATTTAGAACATAAATGGCACATGCAAATTAAGTTCTTCATATTTGATTCATATACGTAGATGAAGGTTGAATTCTTGATAATCACCTTTGGCGATGGCATTAGAGTCATATCTGGCGACTGGCGGCAGCTCAATCCCTTGAAATAGTACCTGTGCCTCATCATTTTCTTGGTTATCAATATTTGATAGCAGCCAAACATTGTCATAAGCCTTCAGAGCACGGCTAAGCAGCATGGCATAGAGATTAGCCAGTGAACCATACATAGTTACACTTCTAAGTTTTCGAGTTTTATTTTTTATTATTATTATTTTTTTAACCGATCAAAAAAAAAAGTTTTTCGAGCTTTTAGTGTGATAATACTTCTACAGATTATTGTAGCAATAACGTCGACCTTGGTTATAGCGCAGGCACCGGCTGGAATTGATATGAATGTTATTCAAGAAACGATGCTAGTCAGGTGGTTGTGCGTTGGCTTGCAGGCAAGTCGTTAGTGCTCATTCATTCTCCTACATAGTAGCATTACATAAAGTTCACGTCACTATAATGTGATGAACTTTTCTATGACGTATGTATATGGCAAACATAGCAACCACGTAATTCCAAACGGTTCTTATCATATTCACTCTCTACAACAAAACTATCTTAGTCTTTGTCATGGAAACTCGTGAATGAAATTTCGATTGCCATTATACCTTTTGAGTCCATAGCGGAATTTTTTCCAAGCTCTTCTTTTGACCTAAACAAAACATAAAGAAGAAGTCAAACTCTTGGAAACTGTTCGATGCCCCAGTTTAGGACAGTGCCGTCATTGTTGCTTTCGGGCGTTTAACTTTTTTTGTTAATCTGTTTGACTTTTGAAATCGGATACCATGCCTTCTCTGCCGTCATCAAGTTTGACTTTGGTGTTTTTCTTTCCGCATATCATGTCTACAAACGGGACAATTAGGTTTCCGTAGGCCTGTCAATGGAAATCCGTTAACCGTTAGCCGAATCCGATTACCCGGTTGCCGTTACGTTTAGTTCCATTATATCCGTTATCCGTTATCCGTTACCGATAATGTAGCGGTTAATTTTATCCGACGGTGACGGCAACGAAAGACCTATTTCCGTTAGCCTTAGTTCCGTTAACCGCTAACGTGTGCCTAGCACGTGTAACATTCATCTATACTATACTCGAATGAACATGATTTTCATCTTCTTCTGTTCTTCAACTCACAAACGAGAGAAGAAAAACTCACCCCTCAGTCGATTAGAAAACTAGGGTCATCTCCTTCCTTTCAATTTGAGCATAATCATCATCTTCATTCGATTAGAAAACTAGGGTTATCTTGTACTTTTTATTTCGAGTTTAATTGCAAACTCTTTTTATTCGCGTTTCCAACCTAGTCTTGATCCAGCCAACACGATAAGGATGGGGGTGTGGCTCCGTTGGAAAACCGAGTTCTCGGACAAGCTTCCATGATACAAGATTCTCAGTACTCACACTTTCGATAATAAAGTCACAAACGTTTTCAAGAATGATGCCCTTAAATTCAAATAGTTTGTTTCTTTGGGTTTTTTCTATTATTTTTAAGGCAAGGAGTACCTTTCCTTTCCTTCATTCACGTTGCAGCACCTTCCTCACCACCAGAACATTTCCCCTCCAAGTCATCAACGTAAACTTGATCAACTACTTCATCTTCCTCGCTATGTTCTGTAGACTTACTGCCACTTCCCTCGACAAGTGTTGTTTGACTCCTTTTTGGACACTCGTTGGAGTGATGTCCCGGCTGTATAAAACGGTAACAAACGTCACTCATTGGTTTGGCATAAGGATTATTACCTTTCCTCACGGCATAAGCGTCGACTGTAGGCACCCTTGGCGGTGGAGGTGGAGGCAGAAAAGTGGATGTGACATACCGGTTAATACCGGAAAATTAACCGTTAGCCGATAAGTCCGACGTAACGGCAATGGTTTTGGATTTTACAATTCCGTCGGCATTTAACGGATAACGGTTAACCGCTAATTTAAACGGCAACGGTAGCGGCAGAGCCATTATTTGTTACGTTAAGTGCCGTTGACAGGCCTAGGTTTCCGCTTCGACCATTCCAATATACATTTCTCATGGAAAACATGCCAACACTTCAAAACCACGGCATCACCATCACCACCATTCATATATCGATGAAGACAAATTGAACAATTTTCGGCATCATCTAAAACAATGATCTTTTTCAGATGACTTGTGACGTCTTCTTCTTCTTTTTGATCCATAATATCATCATCTCCTTGTAATATCACTATATCATCGAAAGCACGGCCATAAATCGAATCTAGTTCGCTGAAATCTCTCATCTCATTCAATCTATCTACCAGCGACCGAATCAGGATTCTATGTCTGGGTGGGCTAATTTTTTTTTTTTGTGCATATCTAAAATTCTTCCCTGAAGACGATTCTCGGAGGGGCTGTAGTTTTGTTGTTATACAGCCGTGTTTATCTTTCTAATGTTGCTTCGCTTCGCTGTTATTCCTTTCGATATATTTATGTTTGGGGAGGAAGAAAACCAAAAAACTAACCTTAACCAGTGGTTATTTAGTTAAAGTGGTGTAGCCAACTATTGTTGGCATTTTTGGACCAAGGATAACCAATTAAGGAGAGGAAGTAGGAGTCATTATGTTACTCTTCAAGTGGTATGAACTCTCTTTATGTATGTGGTATTATTTGTACAAGATGAGAAAGGTAACTTCAACTAGGAATCCGGGTTTCCTTCAGCTAGGAAACAGGTTTACACCGGGTGGCATTTCCTTATTTACACCGGTTCGCATTCATCACCTCACGTCACGCCAATAATAATACAACACGTGCCAGGCATATTTCGAAGTTATATTGGTTTGAAATTTTGATTCCCCGTTGTCTTCTCACTCCTTTGATTATTTCGATGATTACATCCTCATCACGTGACTGATACCTCCTGTACCACTTAGGAATATAGTCGTCTCTCACACTTTGATGGTCAGTTCAAAAGAGCTGATACTCTGTGCCACAGGGAAGCCAGGGCCCAGGACCACAAGTCCACACCAATTAGCATGGTCGTTACGACCAACCGGCAAAGTTGTACAGCACACTGCACTGTCGATTAAGCCGGTGATTTATAACATTTGCAGGCTAGATGAAATCATGTTAAAAAGAAAAGGAAAAAAACCCTAAAGGAGATCATGGCTACTAATGGATACCAGACTTACTAGTAGAATGGATTGGCATATAACTTGTTGCTGCTTGAATTTTTGCCACTTGTTTTTCCGGTGCCATCTTTCACTCAAAATACTACGAACTAAAATGGTTAACTTGAACAACGTTCTAAGAGATAAGTAACATGTCTTTCCCAAGAATCCCAACAAACTGCTGGACTTTTTAAGGTCTGGATTTGAATGCTCGGGATAATGACTTTCAAATACTAGCTCCATTCAAGATTGGCTCACAAGAATGTCCAGGGAGTGGGTGGGAGAGATCTGTACCAAGCCAGCAAGGATAGAGGCCATTGTCTTTAGGTTCCGATTTTTCTTAACGTCCATGATTATTTTGCTTAGACTGCGGAGCCTGCCAATTACGGTTTGGTTCCAGTTGTGTTGTGGCATAGCCGCATAGGTGCTAGATTTTCTGGTTTCAAATATGCCTTTTACTCGAGCAATACACCATAAAATTTCCAACACCATAAACAATATTTTGAATTACTCAAGTAGATATGGCCAATTAGAGGACAATAACATAACTGTAACGTCAAATCCAAATCATACGACTAAAACAATCCATTGTACAAACAAACCTTTAACTCTTAATCAGCTCATACCTCTCCCCAAGACCCCAAATATATGCAATTGTATTTTTTCCAAAACCCTTTAGAGTTACCTCAAACTACTCAAAAGAGTCGAGCATTCAATACTACAAAGTAGTACAGTCAACTCTTATCTTTGTCTGAACCCAGGAACTGTAACTAACCCAGCTACTCTAAAACACTGCGTTATATTGTCACCATCAAGATCCAAACACTCTTAATCAGCCAAGCAATTCAAATTTAAACGCAACAGAGAACCCCAAAACAATGGCTCACCACAAACCTTCTTCATCTGATTCAATTCTCAGCATAGGATGTTTTTGACATGTTCACTCTGTTGGTCTTCGTCATGACATCATTTACCTAAATATACTGCTGATTCAAGTTCACAAATGAAACTTTGACACCTCCAGTCCTATCTTGAATTTCTGTCTTACTTATGGAGCATGCAATCATAGACCAAATTAATACTTTCCTTTCTAGAGTCAACTAAAATTTGTTCACGACTTGTCGTTGATAGGGACTGCTCAAAGCATTTTGGGTAGGTCTGAGAAGACTAATGACAAAAGGTGTCTATGGTTATGGTAACGCGTGGCCACTTAGATGGAATGCAAATTTCCTACTTTACGGCTGCAAATTCTCAATCGGACTCCTCAATTGCACCAGCTGACAGGGCTATGTCTCATGCTCAGGTTGCTTTGGTTCCAGCAAGCTCTAATTCTGGAACGACTAGTCGTACTTTCAACCGTCGTAAAAGAAGCAGAAACACAGCCAATGTTGCTCTATCTGATGATGACACAAACCAGGCTACCACTAGCAATCATGCTTCTACAAGTAATCATCAAAATGTCACTGCTCAAGCTTCTACAAGTCATCAACCTGAAAATTGGGCACCTCAAGCCAATGTAAATTTTGAGCCAACAGATTCAGATATTGCTGCAAGGACTAGATTTTATAATCGAAATCTCACTGATGCAGATCAACAAGTACTGGATATCACTTTTACTCTAGCTTTTAATTGCATTTTATTTTTATCTCGCTTTCTTAATTTTCCTTTAATGAAAATCCTTTCTTGGAATTGTCAAGGTTTTGAAAACCCTTCCACTCGTGACTATCTTAAATTTTGTATCCATAAGTACAACCCTGATGTTTTCTTTTTATCAGAAACTAAAACTATGGAGTCTAAGATGCATTTTTATTTACAACAATTTAAATATCCTCACTTTTGGACTGCATCTTCTGTTGGTTTGTCTGGTGGAATTTCTTTAGCTTGGAAGTTAGGTGTTGACCTTGAGATTATGCATACGACTAGACATAACATTCATGCCATTGTGCGTACTCATTCTCATAATCCTGATATTTTGCGAAGTTGTATGTATGGAGCTCACGATCCTTCTGAAAATCAAGAACAATGGCACTATTTATTAGAAATGCAACCTCATGTAGATCTGCCATGGGTTCTAATTGGAGATCTTAACTTCACAATGAATGATTCAGAAACACAAAGTTCACATACTTCTTCTCACCAGCACTATAGGTTAATTATACCTATTATCCAACAACTAGGTTTAATTGATTTAGGGTTTCCAGGTTCGCCACAACTTGGTCTAATCACAGAACTGATAATGCTCATACTGCTGTTAGGCTAGACAGGGCTTTAGCCAATGTTTTTTGGATGAATGCTTATACTACTGCTTCTCTTCAGCATATTCCACTTGTTGCTTCAGATCATTCTCTAATTTTACTATCTACTTGTCGAGATTTTGGCCCAAGAAATAGCCCATTCCGTCTCTGCAGATGCTGGTTTTCTCAAGATTCATGTTCTAGCAGTATTAATGATAGTTTGACCCAAAACCTTTTTAGGTTCCCCTTCTTATCAGTTTACCACTAAAATGAAGTACACTAAACAAAGACTTCAGCTTTAGAAAAAACATTGTTTTGGTAATATTGAATCTAGAATTCAAGAAATTCATCAAGAGATGCATCATTTTACTAGCTTAAATATGCTCATTTCTCATCCCATCATCATTAATCTCACTAAATCTCTTGAGAATTGGATGTCGATTCAGAAAGATTTCTACATGCAAAAAGCTCGAACTCATGTTCATGATGCAGACATGAATACTTCTTTTTTTCATTCTACTGCAAATTACAACAAGAAAAGAAATCAGATTGATGTAATTCAGGATTCCTTTGGCATTTGGAATGATTCTCGAGAAGAGATTGAAAATACTCTCCTATAACACTTCTCAGCTATTTCAACAACTACTCATCCAACCACTGATACTTCTATTTTATCTCAGTTTCAGAATTGTATTACAGATGCAGATAACAGGGCACTTCTCCAAATACATTCTGAACAAGAAATAAAAGAAGTTGTTTTTCAAATCAAGCCATGGGATTCACCGAGGCCGGATGGATTCCAAGCAGCTTTTTATCAACAATGCTGGTCTACTGTAGGTAAAGAGGTAATATCAATGGTTCAACATTCCTTTACTCACAAGTTTATTCTTAGAGAGATTAACCAGACTTTTCAAGTTCTTATACCTAAAACATTACATCCACAAACATCCAATGAATATCCCTATCAGTTTATGTAAGTTATAATATTATCTCAAAAATCATCTCTAATAGACTAAAACCATTACTCAATAACCTCATTTCCCCTACACAATGTGCATATGTACCTGGCAGACATATTCAAAACAATGTCAACATGGCACATGAGATCATTCATACTATGAAGAAAAAAGAAAAGGCAAAGTTTCTTTTATCGGTCTCAAGTTAGACATGTCTAAAGCCTTCGATAGACTCGAATGGCCTTTCCTTTTTGATATTCTTCTACAGCTAGGATTTCATCAAGACTGGATTCAGCTAATTCGACAATGTATTACCACAGCAAGCATTTCACTTCTTGTCAATGGGAGACCATCTTCTTCCTTCAATCCTTCACGTGGAATTCGTCAAGGTGATCCACTATCACCTTACTTATTTCTTATAATTATGGAAGCCTTTTCAAGAATTATTCAATCTCAAATTTTACAAGGAAATTTAAAAGGAATCAAAGTAGCAAAAAATAGCATGGAGGTGAGCCATCTTTTCTTTGCAGACGACTGTTTATTATTTCTTGAAGCTTCTTCGTCTTATCTTAGAAATTTGCAGCATATTTTGGATCAATTTTCTAAGGCTTCTGGTCAGGTAGTGAATCTCCAAAAATCCACTATCTTCTTTAGTAAAAATGTTTCCCTTCTCTTCGGCATCATTTTACTAACATTTTGCATGTGAAGATTATGGGTCTTGGCGAAAAATATCTAGGTATACCTTTACTCCTGCATCGATCAAGAACTGAAAATTGTCGGCCTATTGTGGAGCACATTTCTGCAAGAATTCAAGGTTGGAGCAGTAAGATTATCAATCAGGCTGGTAAGACAACTCAGGATAAACTAATTTGGCCTCTTACTTCATTTTGGCAATTCTCTACTGCTTCAACTTACCATCATTTATGTGATATTAACTCTCCATCAACACCAACTACTTTAAGCACTACTTTTTGGTTGAAATTCTGGAAAATGAGAATTCCTTACAAATTACAGATCTTTTTGTGGAAGGTTATACATAATGCACTTCCTGTGAAAGAGAATTTGCACATAACAACTGCAGATGATAATATATGTATCCTGTGTAATACTCAGCAAATAGAAGATATCAATCACGTTTTCTTTTCCTGTCCATTTTCTAATGCAATATGGAAAGATTGTCTACTTCAGCACTTTAATTATGTTCAACAGTTTTCTACTCTTCAAGAATGGATTGCTTCGTGGCCAACAGATTCGATCATCAACTTTACTTCAGACACTCCTTCTTTACATGGAATGATTGCAACTATTTGGCATATATGAAAATACAGGTGTAAAGTTCAATTTCAGCAAGAAATTGTTAACTCTAACTCTGCTTTACTGCCTCTTTTTAAGTATCTCGCTGATATTGTCAACAGTACTCATGCATCACATACTAGACATCATGTAGAGCATGTATATCATTGGAATCCTCCTCCACCAGACTCTTTAAAAATCAATGTGGATGCTTCTTTTCATAAGCATTTTCATGTGGCTGGAATTGCTATGTTAACAAGAAACTCTACAGGCTCTTATGTTGCAGGAAAAGGAGTTCTTAGAAGAGTGAATCATATTCATCAGGCTGAAAGTTGGGCCTTACTAGAATCTATGCACTGGGCAATACAAAACAACTGGAACAAAGTCATCTTTGAGTCTGACTGTAAGAATGTAGTTTTATCTGTAAATGAAGGTTTGCTTCCCTACTGGCAATCTTCTCCTCTGTTAAATAAGTGTGTTAAGATGTGTAATAGTCATAACAGCTGGTCCTGTGTGTATGTCCCTAGAGTATGTAATAAGGCGGCAGATTGTTTGGCTAAATCTGTCCTTAGAAGTTGTAATCCTGGAAAATGGTGGTTTGTTCCATCAACAGCTCTCTCTGTAAAACTAGCTAATAATGTATCCACAATTTAATATATATATATATATATATTTTTCTCTTTGTCGAACAAAAAAAAACGCGTGATGCGTGCATCAACAGCAGCTTACATAGGATGAGTAAAAGCCAAATACTATATAGCTCAAACGCTACCCACATTCGTGAACAAATCAATCCTGTTAAAGGGGCGGCATGTGTCCATTGGAGGGGCGGCAAGGGTGATACCAATGTCCCTCTTATTGGTTAGGGGATGTCCTATAGGGGATATAAATTGACCAGATTACCCTACTCTTATTTTTAACCTAATGGAATCAGAAAAATCAAAACAGTTTTTTTGATTTTTTTCATCTTCTCTTCTCTTCTCCTCCTCCATTAAAATGGAAATTTTCATCGTCCTCGATTAATCAGCGATTTGAAAAATTGATAATCGTTGATTGAAAACTATATTTCGAAAAGACCCAATTAGAGTTTTGTTTATTGTGTTTGATTTAAGTTAGTTTTGTATCAAAAATTAGGGTTTTGGATCAAAATTGAAATTGAAATTTTTGTGTTGCATGTGAGTTACGGTTGGTAATAACTCCAATTGGAACCGTAACTATAGATTTGGTTGATGTTACGGTTCATTTAACTCAAATACCAACCGTAAGTTCTTGATTTTGAGATAAAATATTTAGTTACGATTTTTTTTTCCAACCGTAAATTACTTACGGTTGGTCTCGTTATTTAAGTTACGAACCGTAAGTTGTCCTGGATGTTTCATTTTCTTTTTACGTACGGTTTGTAATTGCATCACTGTTACCAACCATATTTGAGTTACGACTTGTAACTCAAATAATCTTACCAACCGTAGGTTAATTATGGTTGATCTTGATTCATTAGTTACCAACCGTAATTTGTTACATTTGCTATATGTTGTCATTCTACCAACCGTAACTGGTATTACGATTGGGTTTTCCCCAGATTGAACCAGTTACGGTTGGTATTCGATACTTTTGGAACCGTAACTGAGAGTTACGGTTGGTAACAAGCTAAATTCCAACCGTAAGTTCTTCTGAAATTTTAAAAGTTTCGATTTTTTTACGTATTTTAGATAATTTTGAGCGACAAAAAGCTAATGGGAACTAATTTAGAGATTCACCCATCTCAAATTTGTCACTGGAATCACTCATTTTGGTTGAGTGAATCAAATTCTAGGGTTTCACAAAAATGTCTTTTTTCTTCTCCTTACAACTTTTTTTTTCAACTCTAAAAATCTGATTTTATAGTTATTATAAGTGAAAATTAATTATCAACACTAATCTTGATTATCATCACTAATTTTGATTATTAATAATAAGGATTAATTGGTCATTTCCATATCTTTTTTGATAAAAGGTGGCATGAATTACCATGGAATGACTCTTTTTATCTTATTAAGTTGCCGACCCTCTAATGGATCATGCCGCCCCTTTAACATGAGTGGAACAAATAGGATGAGTGAAAGCCAGATCCTATCCACATTCGGCTCTCATTTGAAATTATTTTTTTTATTGTATATAGACATTAGCTCCGAGAGTGCTTTTTCTGTTCACCTACTTGTAAAGTAACTGCCTGGTCAGAAAGACAGAGACTACTTCTGCTGGGCCTTCTGGCGCTCAATCTTTGCTGGTGAATTTATATTGGTTAGAAATTCTGAGCCGCGGTGAAAATAATGGATCTTTTTGCTCATTTACTCCTTTGATTTCTTCGAGGATTACGTTTTCATGATCACGTGATGCCCCCTGTTTCACCACTTAGGAATATAATTGTCTTCTTACACCTTGATAGTCAGTTAGAGAGAGCTGATCCCCATGGAAGCCAGGACCAGAGGACCACCAGTCTACACCCATTAGCATGCTCATTCCAACCAACCGGCAAAGTTATATATCAAATCCGCAACGTATTGTCGATCAACCTGATAATCCATAACATTTACACTCTAGATATACACATATTTATAAAACTTAAAAATACATCTCAATAATCATGGTTACTAATAAATACTCAGACATAATATGATATAGAAAAGCCATTTTTAATTCGTCATATATGGAATTCGGCACCCTAACCAGTAAAATACAACTTGCAAAAATGCTTTATCCAACTTTACGATGAGATCACATCTCATGTAAAAAGTTGACTCTACTGCCCATCTTGGTTAGATCTCTCATCCGCCCATTATACGTTTTTAATATTTTAGCAAGAAGTCCGACACGTTTCACGTGTAGTAATACACTTGTATACCGGAACACGTGGTGGTGAATTTTGAGTTCCTTTTGTTGCCTGATGCAATGCCCAAGGGAGAAAGTAGTACAGTTTCATTATTTAACGGCTGTGGACAATACAGAGAGAGAAACTAGTAGTAGTTTTTTTGGGTTGAAAAATATACTATACACAAAGCAATTATTCATATCTCAATCACATAACAGAAAAACTCAGATCTTTACCAAAATTAGCTTCACTGCAAATCACTCTACAAAGAAAACATCAGATAGTGATCTCCTTCAAATCATTCTCATCTTCTCCAAAGTATCTTACAAAGATTAGGTAAATTCTCAGCTTCTTTTTTCAGATTTTTTTTTGGAGAATTTTAGGGTTGATTGATAGTGATTGTTGTTCATTTTTAGTTCAATTCTTTTTGAGTTTTGGATTGATAAAGACTGTGATTGTTTCTTGTTTGTATTTGATGATTAGAGACAAGAATTTATCATTTGATTCATTTCTATTATTAGTAGTACTGGGTTACTGATTTTATGTTTATGAAGAGGAATATTTGAGCTAGATTTGTTTAAATTACTTGTTTGATCTGTTCAAATCATGGTTTTTGATTAGTCTTGTGTTCAAGTGTTTATTTAATTGAGAGTTTTCTGTTGATGAATCAATTGAGGGATGCATGTTGTTAGTGATTGTCATGATTTAGGGTTAGTTATGAGACATGCATGTTAATTGAGTGAAATTCAACTGTTGCATGTCAAAATTGGGTGTTTGTAATGATGGATCCTTGGATATATATAAATGGACATATTGATTGATGTTGTTGTTGTTTGATGATATTGAGAGGGGAGATTTGTTCTTTGTTTTAGGATGGAATAGCTCTGGTAAATACTTCACTAGTCTTTTAGGATAAAAGTTTTGTTCCGCGGATGTGGGAGGATTTAGTATAGGAAACACATGACAATCTTACGTCGTTCCTCCTAGTTTGTGTTGACCGCCGAACAGATGTGCATGTACGTTAGGATTGATATAAGCGGAAATTGTGGATCCTTGATGCTTCTTGTGAAATATGCCGGTTAACAAACTAACCCTGTTAACATTGTGGTATGATGGCATTATATGGATTTGATCACGTAGATTGGATTTTTGTTCGTTCTTTACTTTAGGAAAGTTCGGTTGCGCTGAGAGAAGAAAATTGCTTATTTATAATTACTAAAGATTTCATCCCATTTGGGAGATTATTATCTCTGACAGATAACGACTTATTAAAGTTCCGAATCAGGCCTGCCACTTGGAAAAGTTGGTCGTTTCTGCTATTACCGGTATACATGAACACATGGATGTTTTTGTGCATGTTTTTTTCCCCGCATAGTATTACTGCCCACTGTAAGGCGGCTTATTTTTATGGTTCTCAAATTTCTTGTTTTGATAGGAAACTTTGTTTGAAGTTTTCTTGTTGACTGTGAGCTTATTATCCCGTCGAAACTAAACCAGTATCCATAAGTGGGAATATTATGTTCAGTATGAGTTTCGTACTTTTGGCTGTAGTAACGGAAAGTAACGGAACTCATGCAGTCATTTTGTTTTCCTTTTCTCTTTTAATCACTGCCGTTTTTCTCGGAACTGATTGTATAAAGACACTTCAAAATTGGCTTATATACTTCCTATATCTGATAGCTCCTTAACTGCATGCTGATGTAGATGATCGGCTAAATACATAGATAAGGTTTATTAGGAAAAGTGTTCGTTCTTGCATCATACATGTTCATAATAAGTTAATAATATATTTGCATACAAAAGAAATCTAGCTATTGCTTTTTCAACGTGTTGCGACATATGTTTACCTTCAATCAGTTGATTAGACGAAGAATTAGGTCCTTTTTTCTTTGAGGATGATCCTTTGATACTTTTTTCATTGTGCTGTTTGCTGATTCCAGAGTTGTTGTGATCAAGAACAAAGAGGATTTATCTGGCTGGCCTTCTTAATAAGGTGGCTCGTGGAGACAGGTACGTTAATTTTTCGAGAGTTGAGAAGTTTCTGTTGAGGGCATAAAATTGCAATGTAGGAGTGGTTAGAATTCATTGGTTTTCTTATCTAGCTTCAACGATAGTGAAACTGTATGCCCCTATGGATCAAATGGATGTCAAATGAACTGCCATAATAAACATTCCTTATTTAAGGTGCCTGCAGTTATCATTATCTAAGCAAGGATATTGTGTATAACAAATTCTGTGCTCAGTATTTCTTTATCTACTTGTGTTTTTACGATGCTGATGTGGTGTTTATGATTCACCTCCATCTGTGTGAGATGTTTGTTTTTCAATCAGAGTGCCTGGTTGCTTGACCAGGGTGGTAGGGCAAATGTCCATGAATGTCCTTTTTAGGTTGGTGGCCAAGGTTCTTACTCAGCTAGATCTTCTTCAAGTGGGTTAATGTAGTTCAATAAATTCATATTATTCAAAGACTACTTTTGCTAAACATAATACATCGATTATTGATTCACGACAGATGCGGATGTGTTGTTGGTTATAAATGATCACAATATGTTAGCTTAATACTCATTTAGTCTGCAACACTTTTTGATGATTTAATTTGCATCATAGTAAGGAAGTTAGAATGTACGAAGTTTGAGGAAAAATGATACAATCACAGTTGTAGATAGAAGCCATCGATCAAATAATAAGTTACAATAGTTGGAGACAAAAGCTATCAGTTTGTGTCGTTTGAAGTATTATACTAATATGAGAGAAGCCAACTTAGAAAAAGCATGCCTAGATTATTAATTACTCAATGAAAGGAGTTTGCCATTGGGTTTGATCTGCCAATCGCTGTACTCTTTTATTTCATTCACCATTAATTTTCTCTAAGATACAGCGGTATTTCATTTTACCAACTTGTAGGGAAAATGGGGGACGCACCAGACTTCTTACCGAAGGGTTGGATTATGGAAACCAGACCGAAACAAAATGGTACTACATATAAGGTACCAACAATTCTGTCACATATCTACTTACTTTTATCTATTGATCACCTTTCTGTTTACCACTTCTAGCCATGTTTTAATCACCTCAGTTTGTGCCACCTTTGGGTTTATTTTTCGTCAGTGCTTCAAATAATCTTTGTATGCGTGATTTAGCTCCGCGACATCACTGTGTAGATTTCTAGATTCCTTTGAGTAACTTAGGGTAATCCTTCAGTACTTGGTTCTCCTTTGGGGTTTTCCTTTGTTCCTTTCCTTCCCTTTTTGTTTCTCTTCTATGGTGTAGTCAAGCGCCACAAGAGGAAGACCAAATGCTAACTCATTGCCTTTTCTTGTTTTGGTGATAAAGCTGTCAACTGTTCGGGATAAAATTCTTATATTGTTGGATGTTGATACAGGTTTACATTGCTCCATCCTCCGGGTTGAAGTTCCAGTCCAAGAAAAAAGTGTTTGAGTATCTTAACAATGAAGATCTCAGCAAAAGATCAAGTTCAAGTAAAAGAGGCGCTGCAAGCAAAGTTCGTATATTTATTTGATACTTCTTTGCAGTTAGCTTCTTGTGATTTTTAACTTTGCTCAGTTAACTGAAAAGATGCCAATGGATTTGATCTGCCAGTTTCTTTGTTCTTAGTTCTAGTCATTCTGAAATTTCTCTAAAGTACGGTGTGTCGGTGTTGTTTGACTTTACTAGCTTGCGAGGAAAACAGAGGAATCACCTGATTACTTGCCAAAAGGTTGGATAGTGGAAATCAGACCGAAACAAAATGGTGATACATATAAGGTACGTACATGTTCTCTGCATATCAACTTACCTTTATCTGTTAATCGATTTACCACTTTTGGTCATGCTTTGATTACCTTTCATTGTACCACCTTTGGGTCTATTTTTCATCAGTGCTTCGCAGAATCTTTGTATGCAAAATTTGCCTCTACCCGCTTTACCTCATAGATAACCAAATTCCTTAGACTAATTTTCATCGTCCATGTGTGTAATTTACGGTAATCCTCCATTACCTGGTTCTACTTTGGGGTTTCCCTTCATTTTCTCTTTTTGTTTTTTATCTTATGGTATAGTCAAGCATCACAAGGGTTGCCAGAGACTTGATCGATGCTCTCTTGTTGTCGTCATAAAGTAGTCAACTCTTCATGGATAAAAAATATAATTTGTTGTTAATGCAGCGGTACATTGCTCCATCCGGGCAGAAGTTCAACGCCAGGAAAAAAGTGTTTGAGTTTCTCAACATTGAAGATCCCAGCAACAGCTCAAGATCAAGTGAAAGAGGCTCTGATGTGTCCACAAGCCAAGTTCGTATATTTATATGTTACCTTTTCACATTTTTGGCATTTGATTATTTTCCTGTTACACAAGCCAAGTTCGTATATTTATATGTTACCTTTTCACATTTTTGCATTTGATTATTTTGCTGTTATATATACCTAATTATATGCAGACATTCTAATTTTTCATCTATCCTCTAGGCTACAACTCCATGCAAAGATACAGGGGACGCGTTACCAGCCGGATGGGTCTCAGGAGTGAAAGTCAGAAAGTCGGACAAATCCAGAAAAGACTCGGTATGGAAAACTTTGAATGTTACTTTCTTCATTAATAGCATCCTTCTGTGTCTGTCAGATTGTATGATATTCAGCAGTTTCTATGAATTTTATCGGTTATGTTTCGTTCCTTCATTCATACTAGCTGCAGACACCCGCTTTGCAGTTTAACATTAAGCGTACTTACCATTTCGTGATAAATTTATGATGTAGTGAAGATACCAGTACCCCCTTGATGAGTGAAAATATTTTCCTCTCCACTTAATGAAATCATGGAATCTGTAACAACAAGAACTTTAAGTTGCCATAATCTAGTGTCTTTTCTGGTCAGGAAGCATGGAAAATTAAACTTATTTAATATGGCACTTTTATTGTTGATATGCTCATATACAACCAAATGTGTAAATTAATTTCATCGGCAAAACATGTTGTAACTGGTATCTAATTGCCACAGTATTACATAGATCCTGTAACCGGATACATTTTCCACTCAAGAAAGGATGTTTTTCGCTATCTAGCTACAGGGGAGATTGGAATACATGCATCAAAACCAAATAATGGAGTCTCCGACACCGTGCAGCTAACAGATGAGGACGACTCTGTAAGTACGCTGTGTCTGCGGGACCTTTGCAGTAAAACTGTTTCATTTTATTGTTTTGAATAGTATGTCTTTATCTTTTTTTGCCTTTAACTATATCCTTCTCTCTTTTCTTTCTTAGCCATCAAATACAGCCAAACGGCGGAAAGTAGAAGACAGTACAGTGACAAGATGCCTTTTCACAGGCCAGAGTACAAATGGGATGACAGTGGACAGTAACCAGATGCAAGACCCACCTGCGATTAAGGAAGAGCCAATCTCGAATGAAATGACAGTGGACAGCAACCAGATGCAAGACCCACCTGCAATTAAGGAAGAACCAATCTCGAATCATGCCTCAGTTCAAGGTACGTAACCTTTTTGAAGGGGAAAAAATATGTGCTCTCTTTTTCTTCTTTTTATAACCATTATTACCATGAGGATGATGTGTACAGTACACTCCTCTTTCTAGTTGGGTTGTTTGAGCATTTGGCTGTAAAGATATACAGTACGCCCCTCATTCTAGTTTGAGTTGTTTGAGCATTTGGCTGTATTCTGTAAAACTTCTCCTAGAATAACTTGAAGCAATACAAGATAATTAGCGTAGAGGTCAATCCTACATCAGTAATCGTTTTGTTGCTTCCTTGAACTATGTTACCAGTTTTATAACCAGTCAAATAGATGTTGAGTGCGGCAAGTGGTTTTGCCATTTGGATTCCCATTTCTCGTATGTGGTATATGAAAAGTCTAATCGAAAGGGTTTTTTTAGCATCACAATTTAGACTACCTTATTTGAGGTCATTTGCGTTGGATTAAAGTTTCCTGTTTTGTAGGTTCAGAAACTGTTAGTCCCGATAATTCGAAGAAAGGCCGAGTGCTACGTTCTGGAAAAACCCTTGATACAGTATTACCTGCACCAGGGATCTCTGCGGACTCCAATGATTCAAAGAAAGGCCAAATGCTACGTTCAGGAAAAACCCATGTTACAGCTTCACTTGATGATTCAAAGAAAGGCCGAATGCTACGTTCTGGAAAGACCTTTGTGGCAACTTTACCTGCATCAGAGATCTCTCCAGACTCCGACGATTCAAAGAAAGGGAAACTGCTATGTTCTGGACAAACCCTTGGTACAGCTTTACCTGCACCAGAGATCTCTCCAGACTCTGATGATTCAGAGAAAGGCGGACTGCTATGTTCTGGAAAAACCCTTGGCAAAGCTTTACCTGCACCGGAGATCTCTCCTGATTCCGATGATTCAAAGAAAGGACAACTGCTATGTTCTGGACAAACCCCTGGTACAGCTATACCTGCACCAGAGATTCCTCCAGACTCCTATGATTCAAAGAAAGGCCGCCTGCTACGTTCTGGAAAAACCCATGGTACAGCTTTACCTGCACCAAAGATCTCTCCAGACTCCAATGATTTAAATAAAGGCCGACTGCTACGTTGTGGAAAAACCCTTGGTACAGCTTCACTTGCTCAAGAGAACTCTCCGAAGAAGCAACTGAAGGAAATTAAATGCAGGGTCGGAAAAAGACAAAACAAAAGAAATCATGTTAAAACTAGCAAAACTAAAGAAGAATCCGGTTCCCCTCTCCAGGCTTCTAAACGACTGTCTGGAGTTGAAGTTGAACCCATGCTTGACTTGGAAATTGGCAGTCGAAAGAGTGTGGTGGCATCTTTACGTGAAGTAACTAGAGGTAAAGCAACTAATTCCAATCATCAGGTACTAGAGCCTGTAGACCAAATTGGTTCTGCTTTGGAGCCGAAAACCGCAATCAGAGGTAGGGAAAGTAGAGGAGTTCAGATGGAGTGTGAAAAAGCGAACCAGAAAGATGGAGACACAAAGAAGACTCACGAGCTGGTAGAGCCTAAAATCTTAACCAGAGGTATGGAAAGTGGAGGATTGCAGTGTGAAAAGGCAAGACATAAAGATGGAGACACTGAGAAGACCAATTTGCTGGAAGACCAAATTGGTTCTTTGGAACCCAAATTTGTAACTAGAGGTAAGGGAAGTGGTGAAGTTCGATTAGAGCGTGAAAACACAAGCCGTAAAGTTGGAGGTGCGGAGATGATCGATGGGCTGGTAGACCGAATTGGTTCTGCTTCGGAACCCAAATCCTTAACTAGTGGTAAAAAAAGTGGAAAAGTTCAGTTAGACTGTAAAAGAACAAATCATATAGATGGAAATACGGAAAATACTCATGAGCTGGTAAACGGAATTGGTTTTGCTTTGGAGCCCAAAACCATAACTGAAGGTGTGTACAGTGGAGAAGTGCAATTGGAGTGTGAAAAAGCAATCCATACAGATAGAGTCACGGAGAAGATCAGTGAGAAACCAGCTTGTTTGATGGACTTGCCATTTGGAGATATCTGGCGTGATCCATGCTTGGAATTTGCAGTCAAAACTCTTATAGGAGAAACCAAAATCCTAAGTGGCGGCAAGGAAAATGGAGAAACTCTGTTGGAGTGTAAACAAGAGATCCATAAAGATAGAGGCATGGAGAAGACTATTGAGAAACCAGAATGTTCGATGAACTTGCCATTTGGAGATTCCTGGCCAGATCCATGCTTGGAGTTTGCATTCAAAACTCTTACAGGGGATCCCCAAATCTTACCTAATGAAAGTGGAGAAGTTCAGCTGGAGTGTGGAAAGGCGATCCATCAAAATAGAGACATGGAGAAGATCAATGAGAAACCAGAATGTTCAATGAGCTTGCCATTTGAAGATATCTGGCGTGATCCATGCTTGGAATTTGCATTCAAAACTCTTACGGGGGATTCCAAAACCATATCTGCAGGTAAGGAAAGTGGAGAAGATAAGTTGGATTGTGAAAAGGCAATAGGTAAAGATAAAGACACAGAGAAGACCAATGGAAAACCAGAATGTTCGATGAACTCGCTATTTGGAAATTCCTGGCCTGATCCGTGCTTAGAATTCGCATTTGAAACACTTACAGGGGGATCCAAAACCATATTTGTAGGTAATGGAAGTGTTGAAGTCCAGTCACAGTGTGAAAAAGCAACCTGCACAGCTAGAGACATGGAGAAGACCAAAGAGAAACCAGAATGTTCGTTGAACTTGCCATTTGGCGATTCCTGGCCTGATCCATGCTTAGAGTTTGCAATCAAAACGCTTACAGGGGATTTTCCCATGGAAGGTGATTTGACAATTCAAGATTATTTCCATCCAAGTCAAACCCCAAATACAAGAGACAATGGAGTAAATGGGTCTTGCCAAATTAGCAATCAGTTCAGGTTTGATCCACCTGAAAAGTCAGCGTCCCAGCTTCAGTTGCAGAAGAGTCCAGGGTTTTCAGCTCAAGGTAATGCAAATAGGTCAACTTATGGAGCAAAGAATGGGTTCCAGCAAAAACATATTGCTGGTAATGGACAAAACTCCATAAACAGGTAAAGTGAACAGAATAGTCTTTCCTTTTTTGTAAATCAAATGTAGGAAAAGAAAATATGTACAAATGACAAAAGGGTGTTTCAGATGAACTATTGAGTATCATTTTGGAGCTTCATCCTTAACCATGTTTTCTTATATTTCTTGACGCAACTGTTGTGGTAGCGAACTGCGAGTTGTTGTAGTTTGAGGCAGACACTTCACACTTAACGTCTATTACTTGTCTTGGCCAAGCATAAGTTTGTAATTGTCGCATTTGTGTGCATTGGAGGCAAAATTAGATCAAGTATAATATCATTTGGGTTCATCAAAAACGTAATATTGCAGCAAAGAAAAAAGAACGATCCAAAAAGACTATCAATTGTTGCTAAAATCATTTCTTATAAATGAACTCAGGAGTAAAGAAGCAGCATCAATAGGCGCTTTTCAAACAAGTTCTTCCTCGGATAGTTAGCACTACAAGATAGAGTTTTTAACCCAAAGAAAATGCACACAGTATCATCAAACGATCAAATCTATTTGGACAGGAAGAAAATGCACACAGTATCATCAAACGATCAAATCTATTTGGACAGGAAGAAAATGCACAATGCACAATATGTGCAGACTCTTTCTCTATCAAGACTGATTCCAGCCTCCATAAGTCTCTTCCTCTTCACCAACTCCCCTGCTCTGCAATGGCAAATAGAAAATAAACAATATATAAGCACAATGCACCAGGCGCTTGAAAAGTATTTGATAATTCGCCAAAAGGAAAAAGCATACACAACAGGCAGGTCAATCTTATACTAGTAGAAAGAAATAGATATGCAGAGAGAGAACCTCCTCAGATCTGAATACAAGGCTGAGTTTAATCTCCCCACAATATTCCTGGTCCTTCACCACATTGTAAACAGCTTCTGGCACACTTCCTCCTTCAAACACCGGTTCCAGAGGAATGCTGCAAGGGGCATATAAAATTTTCAGAAGCAACATAGAAACCATGATCATTTTCATTATATATGTGACAATTATACTACAAAGAATTCATAATTCCATGCGAACAGCTGCAGATATCTCTTGACTCATGAATTTTGATTGTTATAGATAATTGATGGAAATCCTACTTAGAATTAGTGTCGAGAAATTTTATGTATAAGATTTACATTGATGATTTACTGCACATGCAAAGATAATACTCACGTTGCTTCTCCAACAAGATCATCCTCAGTACCAGCATCACTATCCAATAGTTTGATAACAAGCTCGGATGCGCCTTCTGAGACAGTAAAGACAAAGCTTTCATTCCATTCTGGGTCAGAACCTTTCCCTGCATCATCAAATAAAAATGAGAAAGGATTATAACCCATGGCCTCTAAATGTTAAAAAACAAATCCAATCTCGACACCATTGTAATCATAGTGGTGAATTGAAAATTATTAGGGAGTGTTTTCCACGAGATGAGTCGTGATAGCCAAATCTGTAACATCTATAGTTCCATCACATTACGGCCTCAAAGCACAGACGTGCAATTTCATTTGGATGTTTTACATTCTCACACAGAATCCACAATTAGGTGACTTACGATCAAATGAAATAGAGAGCACAAAGGAAAACTAGATGGCTAGGAAGTTTACCTGCAGCAACACTGCTTTTCTTTTCCTGAGTTCGCAATGTTAGGACAGCATATGGATCCATGTTACCTGCTCAATTATAAACAATTGAATCTCATAAGCAAGGCAACCAAGTACTAAAATAAAATCAAGCTCCAGCACACGTCTACTTGATGCCAAAAAAAACACTTTTAAATGTAACTATGGATCCTCACATTCGAATCTTTCAGGAAAAAATATCAAAGTGTTATCTCTATTTTGCCTTTGATCATGACAACAAATTCATCAACTCTGTATTCAACAAGCATAATTGAGAAGATTTTTTTTTTTTTTGGAAAAGTGATCAAACTTTATGCAAGTCAACCACCAAAGACCAAAAGTCTAAATTCATTGAATCAATAATACTCAAAAGATCCCATCAAAATTCAATAACATAAAGTATTAGATCTGATCAAAATAATTAAAGCAAGAAACAGATCTCACAAACAAATCAAGATCTAATGATAAAATCTAATGTGGAAATCAAAGGTTCAGAATGATCAAAATGATGGGAAAAAAGAAGAAAAAACTTACATAGATAATCAGTGTTTTCAAGACCTTTAGCACTGATCAAAACTACATCCAATGTTCCTGAAGGCATCTTTGTGAATGAATTTCTGCAAAAGTTTGTCTTTGATTCAATATAATTTTATCCAATTCCGCTTTGTTGAAAAGACAAATTTTGCAGAAGTTTTTTCTTCACAACTTTTGCAAAATTGCAGCTTTGGCCTGTTTATATAGGAAATAATGTCCTCCCTTTTCCATTTCCTTCTTTTTGAAACTGGCAGTCACGATGGTGGACCCCGTTGTCCATTATGTTCAACTGTTACTGGGGTGGGACTATGGAATCTCCTTGACCTTGACTGGTCATGTTCTTGTCAACGGAAAGGTCATTTTTCATCCGATAGCGAGGCCGGGGCTTTACATTTTACTATTTATTTTTCATGGCTGTTAATGGGGTGCCATATTGCTTGGAGGTGTACCAAGAACCAAATAAGATAATTGGTACCCCTATTAGTAATGTTGTTATTTTTGGCCGAGTCTTTTGTCTAGGGTAATTTGATCAATTTGGTTGGCATGGCATAGTTAGCTTGGCCAGTGAGTTTTGTACAACATTGCTAATAGGGGTACCAAATTAAGTGGGGGTGTACCAAAATTATGATAAGACAAAACAGATTGTCATATAAGACAAAACAATTTTTGTCTTGGTTTGGTACACCCCCACTAAACCTGGCACCCCAACAAATCAAAGTCTGTACATAGTGTGAAAAAGTGATTTTGGATAGGGTTCCCCCACCCCACCCCCGAAACAGGAAGCAGATATATTATTTAAGTAGAATTACATAACACCATTGTACCAAAAAAAAAAAAAAAATTACATAACATCAGACTAATTTCATCATCCCTTATAATATCATCCAAATAAGATGGGATGGTATTCCAAAAGTCCTTTTTTTTAATAAATAAACAGGGAAACCCCGAAATTACAATGAGAACCCAAAAACAAGGCTTATAACTAAGTGACTTCCAAACAGTATTCCGTAACCTGAATCCCGTACCCAGAATCTCCACCGGACAATCAAACCGTAACAGTAGAACAACAGCACCACCCGCCTTTACGGGAGAACTTGAATCGATGAGACTTGATTCACAGCTCAGAAGAACAACAATTTTTTTAATAACCAAACCCATCTGAGCGAAATCTCTTCCAAAAGAAGAGATACCACAAATTTCATCTTGAATCCCATCTTCAAAGGATGGTACAAAGAAAGTGTGCCGGAGAAACCAACACAACTTTATTTCCCACCAGAAAAGACATAGATCAACACTACTCTTGAGGATAGCAACCATCAGATGAGAAACAACGAACCCAGATACCCAAGAAAAGGTCACAAGATCATGGATTACAGGAACTAAGTAAGGAAGGATAAAAAATAGCATAAGCCTAAAACTAACATCCAAAAGTAAACAACACCTAACTGTAACTAGGTCAATAGACAAACCTATAACAATTAGAACACCAAAAGATAAAACAAAATAAACTAAAAACCGATCTGCACCATCAAAGGAAAATCCCAAACTGAAAAGCTTAGGTGAAAATGATGTCAAACAAAAACTAGTTGTTGATGCCTCTTTCTGCTTGTAGAACAACACTGAGATAGATGATAAGCTTTGATTTTTCATCACTGCAAAGATAAAATAGTCACCCAATACAACCCAACCTTTTTCTCTAACTGATACGACCAAATTTTGAATTTCTTCAAAATCATGCACATGCCGGAAAAGTCGTCGTGACGATGAAGATCCAAACCAATCATGAACGTTTCAGCCCCAAATAAACAACAAACTGAGAAAACCTCTAGAGAATGTCCAGAGAGGCCATTCCTCATAGGAAGAACAAAAGTAAACTTAAACTACTAAAACAGGAAACTAAAAAGTCAGAAAATAGAGTAAAAATTACAGTAGAGAGGATATTACAGATTTGGAAAGCAATAAAACAAAGGAATCAGCCCAGATCTTCTCCTAATGAAGCCAATCTGAGCAGAATAGGAGGATCCGCCGACGAGTTTTTCGTTTAAGAAGCAGAGAAAGAGAGGTGAGGAAAGAGATAGTGGATCAGGGATGGTATTCCAAAAATCAAAAGAAGCTCTTTCAGTTCTAGTTTTGTGAGCTAATTTACCTGGCTAAATTGGGGCATATGCCACTTAATTGGGGCCTATAACTACATGACAAAATAGGGTCACTAAAAAGTAATTCATGGAAACCCCTTATCCACTATTTTCGTTAATGCCTAATATGCCCTTGTTCAATTAGTGTTAATCCTGAGATCAACTATGAATCAACACTTCTAAAATTTTAATTTTTTTTCAAAAGACTCGATCCAGAATCGATTTATATTAGTTCATTTGTAAATTGATTCTGGGTTGAGTTTTCTCCAAGTGACGATGTAAACCCGGAATCGGGGTTTGATCAATACCCATATAAACCGATTTCTAAAATCGGTTTTTATATATATATCTATATAATCCGATTATGCCTTATTTTCAGAAACAAAATATTCATTACATAGTTTAGGAAATTAGCGCACTACATATGTAGGATTCAGTACGGGAAAATTTGACACATCAAATGCTCGTCAATGAACCTCCGAGCACGTCGGTACAACGTCGTGTATTCTTTGTGGTGAATGAAATTTCTTTTCCCATTACGAATTCTCCATAGCCCGTTGAAACGCTCCAGCTGAAATTCAATGAATTCTTATATGTTAGTATGTGAACTAGTGTAGTTGACATAGGTATAAAAATGATCGCATTACTCACTTTTTCCCTAAGACGATCTCGTGGATGATAGTGGTACACCATATTTCTAACTATTACATACTCTCGCATTGCGCCTTTTATGTAGTTGAATTGAAAAGTCATGTCTCTCCATTTTCGGTTATTGAGATTCGCGGTACGCCCATAAAAGAACTCTTTAACTCTCTTCCAAAACATTGAATAGATTTCATTCGGACGTTCACGGAACGTATTAGCAAACGATTTAACCAGACACAAATCTTCAAACGGTTCCCATTCCATTTTCTAGGCTAAGTGTGTGATGTGGGATTGCCTCAAAGAGGTTGTCCTTATATAGATAAAGGCTTAACGGATATTTTTTTTTTTTTTGAATTCAATTCAAACAATCGAATTTTATATATGACCACATAAACCAATTTTGTCCTTACAAAATCATATAAATTTGCCTCTAACAGATCGGGCTTTTGTAATGCACATGTAATCCGATTCTCAAAGTTACAGAACTATTCTTCCTAAAAATCGGATTACATATTTATACATATAAACCGATTGTTAAAGTTACAGAACTTTTCTTCTTAGCAATCGGATTACATAGATGTAGATATAACCCGATTATAAAACTGAACCTTTGGGAAACTGTCAGAATCGGATTACATATAGTTATATATAAACCGATTCTGACAGAAAGAATGTCAGAATCCTTCATTTTTTCCACACACAATAGGTCATTCATAAACTAGAAACCAGATTAAGTCATTCATAAACTAGGAGTATAACCAAACATGATTCGACAATAAGTTTAAGGCAAGACATAAGTTTTGACTCCATAATTATCCACACTGAAATACATAAACATGAATATAACGATTCATTCATGAACATCCCCACCACGACCCCATCCACTGCGTCCTCGTTTACCAGGTTGGGCGCTGCTTGATGCACCTTCATACATCTTTTTTTTTTTTTTTGGGGGGGGGGGGGGGGGGTGTAACAACGTCCTCTTCTTCTTTGGATCCTCCTCCTCCTCATAATCATCATCATCTTGCTCCCCAAAATTTGCACCAGCTTCTACATTTTCGAGACCGTTCAATTCATCTATCAGCTTTTCATTGGCCTTCACATTTTTCCCTTCCCTGATTTCTAACTTTGCTTGGTTTATCAAGTGTCTGACTCTTCTTCTCTGTTTCAATTTTAAATAACAAACATTCAATATATAATGCTAAAACCATTAACAAAATCGTAATTGAGTAACAATACGCACCAAGTAATCGAGAGCCGTATCTTTGTCCTCTATCTTGGGCCTCTCATATACTCGTATCACTCGAGTATGCGAAACATTGAGGTACCACGGCATGTAACCCGGAATTGCCTCGTCATCTGTTCGAGATGGACCATCCAAAGGATATTTGTGAAAGGCTCTGTTTTCCCAATAATCACATGATGGGAAAGGCTTGTGAACAATGGCAATATCATTATCAAATTATTATTTTTTTGTCTCATTGATGTTGAACATCTTGTGCACCTTTGGGATTTTCCGTACGTAACCGCATTGTTTTGCGACTCTCGTTGGGTTGTACATTACATATCCTCTTGGATGAAACAAAGGGCCAGAATACGAACTTTGCTTTGGGCACCCAACCTTCTTTCCTTTTCCTTTAGCCAAAGCCTCCTTCTAAGGATCAAAGACAACATCATTCGTCGTCAAGTTGTCTAACTGCCGTGTCAAATTCAGATAATCCATTTTTTGTTTCTTTGACTTACTTTTGTAGGTGTACTTGTCTCCATAATGCTCTCCGTCCCATTCCTTGTTCTCAAAAGCCCGTTTAGCAAATATTGGGAAGTGCAAATATATTCACGCCTGCAGAAAAGCCATATTCCCTCCGATTTGTTTCCTTTGAGCCCCAGAAGCCTTTCTCAACTCCTTAAACGAGTGTGCAAGGATGGCAGTGCCCCAAGAGTATTCTTGAATCTTTTCAAATGGTTGCAACAGCTGGATAAAGTTGGCGCTCACACGGGCACCAGAAACGTCAGGGAAGATAACAGCTCCCAAGACGTAGAGGACATTTGCTTTGGCCGTGGCGATGATACGTTGCGGCGTCACCTCTTTTCCCTCACGCGAAGCGCCTTTGTTCCCATAAAATTGTCCCTGAGCCTCGAAAGATGGAATATCCTCTATTTTGCCTTGCCTACTAGTATCTCCTTCTTGGTCTTCTCCTCATCCCATTGGAACACTTCCTTAGTCCACGCATAAATCTTGTCCCAATCAAGCTCTTGCGCGTACCCTTTGTGCTTCACGGATTTACCTTCTATGCTTAGCCCGATAATGAACTTCGCATCATTTGGAGTTATCGTCATTTCTCCAAACAGAAGATGTAAAGTATCCATTTCCCCGTAGTATCTCTCGGCAAAGGCGGAACAGAGACGTTTGTCGTAACCAAGATCCAAAACGTCGACCGCAGGTACCAACCCCGTAGAATTGACTAGATTGACTACTTCCGGAACTTCTCCAAGGGTGGATTTTGGTTCTATAAGTGGCCATTGCCTCATCATACTCACTGAAGTTCCTGGCTTCATACGACGAACGACATCCTTGTGATCCTATAAAACAAAACAACCACGATGGACAACAATCAAAACACTACACGGATAATAATGTTTACATTACATAGCATAAGGTTTAGGTACTTACTATGGTATTGTAAATGAAGGAGGCCCAACTTCCTTTGTCACCCCCATAATACCTGTCCTCCATCACCGGGTATCCCTAAAGGTGGATCATCAGGGTCGCGAGCAAACATCTTCAGCGGGTCGGGAATGTGGCCACCTTTCTTCTTCTTTGGAGCTTCTATCTTCTTACCTTTTTCTTTAGCGTCTCCTCCTTGGTCTTGTTCTTGCACTTGTTCTTGAACGACTTCTTTTATCTCTTCATCAACTTCCTTCTCACCTTCTTCTTCATCACTTTCATCATCACCTTCTTTTTCATCATTTTCATCCCCACCTTCTTCTTCATCACCTTCACTCTCATCACTTTCTTCTTCATCACCTTCCTTGCCACCACTTTCTTCCTCATTAACTTCCTCATGAATTTCTTCTTCTTCAACTTGTTTGTCACCACCTTCTTGTTCAGTAGGTTTATCGGAATCATATTCTTCATGTGTTAGTTGCTCCCATTGAGGTGGTGGGTCATTGATGATGATCCCTTTAGCTTTACTCCCCGTGGACCTTTGGTTTCGGTGAGAAGCATTCAAATTTTTACCGTCTTCTCGACGAGGTCGCAAAGCCTTAGGAGTAACAAGGTCATGTTTCCGCTTATATTTTTTTTCGGCTTGCTTTTGTTTCCTGTAGAATGCATTTTTTTTAAGTCAAGGTATATAATCGATTTACTCGATATACATATGAAATCTGATTCCTAACATATAAATTTACAATCGGATTTTTGAAAGTGCTAATGCAAACCGATTCCAGAAATCGGTTTACTCGATATACATATAAAGTCCGATTCTAGACTATACAATAGGTTTTTGTAATCCGATTCCAAAAAAATAAAGTTCTTGGAATATTGGCTACAACAATCGGGCTATTTATACACTAACGTTCCCCAATTCCTTTTCACATACAGAACAATCGGTTTATAAGTTGAAGAACATAATCTGTTTCTAACAAGCATTGGGTTACTTCCCCGTTAACGTAATCTGATTCTGTGAACATTGAAATATTTTGATTTCAAAATTCTCGATTTCTAACCTATTGCATGTTACTAAAACCTAGTTTAGAGGATTGTGTTGACAGAAAAGTACATGATTCGACTCATTTCCTCTTCTTGTGTGATACGAGGCGCTTCTTGTTTCTTGAGCACTTCCTTCGTTTTATTGCGAATCGCTTCAACAGTTCCAGGATTGTTATCACTAGAATAATTCTTGTTAGTAGGATGTTTCATTCTTGATGGTTTAGACATTTTATAGAAGAAACAAAACGATTAATCGTTTTTGGATCGTCGATCATCAACGATTTTTTGTTTCAAAAAAATGGAAAAAGAGGGAATAGAAAGATGAAGAATCGCTTTTTAGGTTAGAATGAAAACTGATTTTAATTAGTTAGGTTTATTATTAAGGATTGATGGGGATAATTTAGTAATATTAATATTTTTTTTGATGATAATTTTGGTAGTTTCCATAAATTTAGACATCCCTTATCATTCTCTTTTTGGGATGAAGAAATCTATAGGCCCCAATTAAGTGGCATAGCTCCCAATTTAGCCAGGCTAATCTATGAGTTGCATGCCTGCATTGTTTCCTAATGGACTTGACTGCATTTAAACAATCCGATTCGAAAATAACATAGTTAACTTTAAGAGTCTTGGCCCATAACACCGCTTCTTTGAACGCCAAGCACTCTATTTGTTCAACATCTAGTCCTCCATTGCAGAATATCCCGCTGATGCCTTATCAATTTCCTGTCTGATCACGAGCTATTAGTCCAATACCATAATTATTATCATTTTTAGATCAGAACTAGTCATAAAAACCCAAGGTGACCAAACTTGTGGTACAAAAACCCCATTCAAATGTTGGGATCCACTAAAACTCCATCTTAAACAAAATTGATACAAAAACTCCAAATTCTTAAAAATTGATATAAAAACCCCAAATTTCAAAATTGGTTTCATCAAATTCTTTGGGGTTTTTGTGTTACTTTTGTTTTGATGGGATTTTTGTGTTACTTTTGTTTTGATGGGTTTTTTGTGGATAAATAGGGACACCTTTGGGATTATAACTCGCGGACCATTTTTAGATATTTGTAAATCTTGGATAGAGAAACCGAGTAACATTATTTCGTTAGAGATAGTTTTGACTAAAATATGGCTCATTTGGAAGGAACGATGCAATAGGGCTTTTCAAAGAAAACAAAAATCATGCACTCAACTAGCATTAGAAATCCAGAGACATAGTCCAGGAACACAATCTCAACCAAAAGAGCATTGGAAATTACCGGATACAACTACTCACAAAATAAACGCAGACGCAGCCGGACATCAAAGAATAAACCCTTTTTTTTTCCTTAATTCTGAGAGATGATACAAGTGAATTTGAGCAAGGGAAAACAGCGCCTGCTACAACAGAATCCCCAGAAGAAGCAGAAGTACTATGCGGCTCAGTGGGCGAAGGAGTTAATCTTTCTTTTTCGGCATGGAAGGTGACCGTAACAATCTCCTGGCAGAATCAAGCTATTCTGAGGGAATTTTCTGGGTTTTTCTTTTATACCTATAACAGCCAACAATGTCGCAGACACTTTAGCAAAAGAAAAAAAACATCTTAGTAAGAATTTTAATTGGGATGCCATCTTGTATTGTCCATGCTCTAGCAATAGACAACTCACATCCCCATCCCGCTAGACATAAGCCTATGATGCTCATCAAGACGTTCGTCCCGGACAACCTTAACCTACAAGAAAAGAAAAAAATAACCTCATCAAGTTGCAAAAAGTAGCAATAGAATCTATTCGAGCAATTGTTACGCTGCAATAATTCAGATTCTGGGTAAATAGGACTCACGTTATTCAAAGATTTAAAGGTTTTTATCACCCGAATCGTATGCAGTCCATCTGCCGCGAGTTCTTCAGGAATTTGGTAGTTCTTGACGCTCTGCAATTTCAGGTGTGTTGGTCAGTTGCAAAGTTGCATTCACCAAAAACTACATATTTGTATATGACAAACTTTAGCAGTAAAAACTATACTAATGATGGAATGATAACATCATGGGAAAAATTAAGGAATCCAAACATATTTGTAACTTGGTGCAAGAAGCTTATGGTCATCGATGTGACTTGACCCAATAGTAAATGACCATGTAAATAACTCAGTACTGTCAAAAATCTCCAACGTCTCTCTACTTCCACGAAATCTGGGGGTCTGTAATGGATAATTATATGAGCATACCACTACGTGGGAGAAGAGAGAATCTATGTTGTTTTGGAGGCGCTGGGTACAAATCTAGGGTGGTAGTGCTGAAATATTTTATATAAACTTTATGAACTAGAAATTCCAAACACAACTGCCTCACTCGCGAAGTAGAAAGAAGATATAATATTTTTTCTTCTCTCCAGCTGGCCGACTAAAGAAGTGAATAAGTAATGATGATATGAGTATGGGTAGCTTCAGGGTACTACATACAATTCTAGTTTATTTTTTATTTTCAAGTGCTTGAATCCATTGACACCTTCCACAGGAGCGCGAGACACCCAATGTAAAAACACTACCACTTCAGCACCTCGGCTATGCCTCTAAATATCATATGAGTAAACTACAGTAGCAACACATTTTCTATTGGTATGTGCAAATTTACTATGTGTTTTATTCTTCCTTGGACAAGTTGGGTACAAACCTTGTGGCCTGTGGGGTACTAGAGAAAAAATGCTGCATAGTCGGCAGGATAAGATTCAACAAAACCGAGTGATAGAAACAAGAAACTAGTGGCTATGTCCTTCATTATTCTACTTGCATAGAGAGTAACACTACATCAGTGGCTGAAGTCTCTAATTTTTATTACAAATTAAAAAAACAGTCTGTTATTAACATCATACAAGCATAATGGCAGAATTTTAATATCTATGTCTATGCAATCGGAAGACACGGTGATTATATTTGAATCATGAATCTGAAAGAACGCATATTAAAACCCACTGCATCAGCCAACCCTACCGCTCACAAACAACAACGAGACTAACAAACAACAACAATCGTCACAGATTGAATTTTGGTTGGGACTGTTTACGCACTAATTTGAAGCTGGTTAATTTGAAAAACAGCTGTTTCAAATAATATTACCTCCAATAATTTGGCGTTACTGGGATGATTCATATCCCGTTCAGGGCCTCCATTGACAGTGAAATGGTTTCCATAAAATACAAGCACGTGCTCATGATGTGGAACGTTAGCAAGTGAACCACTGCAGCAATAATAATATCAAACCAGAACAAAGTGATAAATCAGATTTAGGGTTTTGATATAATTTAACACTTACGGGAAGGAAAAAAAATCATATGAAAGTTGAAAGATACATACTCAAATTTGACATCCACTGACCCCGCAGGTGTACGATATTGAACCAAATGATAAATCATCAAAATCGATTGGTTCTTCATCATCCCATTCAAGCAATGATGGCGGTGGATTTGCAGAAACAGATAATCGAGAAAAATCGCGAGCGGTAGATGCCCGTTCCACAGGCCCCATTAGCTACAGAAGAAATCTGGAATGAAAACAAGAAAAATTAAAGCCATGGGATATGAAACAGTTGATATTATAACAGAAGGATCGGGAACAAAAAGGGGATCGGATCAAATCCATAACTAACCCACGATAAACAGATAAAACTGCATATTAGAATCTGAAACAATTGAACGCAGATCTAGAAAGAGGTTTACCTTGACAGAGAGAGGGTTTTTTAGATCGACAGAGAGGTTAAATCTTTTTTCGATGATGAATTGGGAAAGCTTCTTCTATCTCCGTATTTATATTATATATACTTTTTTTTCTGAAGCATATCTCCTTATTTATATATACGGGGAACAATACGGGACACGCATACAGGAGCAATCCAATCACGGGGACACCAGATCTAATGGTTTAAAATTGAACCATGATATTGGGCATACCAAAAACTTTAAAGGCATACAAATGACTAGTTCTAACTTGGGTGATCTTATAAGAGGTACCCTATGAGTGGTTTAATTACCTATATGCCCTTAAATCCTGTAAATTATTAATCTATCTCTAACCTTAATACAAAAATCTATAATCATAAACCTAAAATCAGTTTCAACCCCTTCTTCTTCCTCCTCATCCTCCACAGCCGAACCCAGCTTCTCCTTTTTTTTTCATCGTATCATCGCCGAAATTTAATCGTCGATTCGTGAAAATTTAGTCGACGATTAAACTCATCTATATAATGGTTCTCCGTAAGCCAATATCTCGTTCTAATCGAGCGATTGAACAACCCATTGAATAAGAAGAAGATTTAGAGAGTGAAGAAGAAACTCAAAATCAACCACAAAATCAACCGGAAGAAGAGATTGAAGAAGAACCAACTCCAGAAATGAGAATAAGAAGGTTAGTTTTACAAACCCATCTCGTATTTGATGTTTTTGATTGGTTTGATTGATTTAATTCGTCAAAATCATGTTTCTGCGGCGGTTACAGGGCATGGTTCGGCGCAAAACAAATCTTAGATGTGCGCCGAGCTGTTCTTGAAACTGAACCATGAAAGTGCATATGAACGGCTCGGCGTATATCTTAAATCCGTTTTGAGCCGAACTTAGTGACACAGAGACTTATATTTAGGATCGGCTTATTCGATGGTGTTAGTTTTGTGCCGAATATGTTTTGTGAATTTCAGAAATTTTGCATGTGCGTAGGATCGTCTTGTATGGTAGTATTAGTTTTGTGCCGAATAATTGTTGTTTGAATTTCAGAATTTTTGCATGTGCTTAAGATCGGCTTGTATGGTTGTATTAGTTTTGCGCCGAATAAAGGTTTCAATTCATAAGTCTAGATTCAGCTTATTCGATAGTATTAGGGTTGCGCCGAATATCATTGTTAAAATTTCATAAATTTTACAAGTGTATAGGATCGGCTTATTTATATGATATCATGTTGCGCCGAATACATGTTTGAGTTCATAACCATAGACTCGGCTTATTCGACGGTATCGGTTGTGAGCCGAATATATAGGATCGGCTTATAATTGTTTTGTGGTATGAGACGATCCACTCTCTGTGTAAGCTAATAAAAATTTCAAGACATGATTCGGCTCATATGTGTTATTTCGGGTAAGCCGAGCCTTCTTATTTTCTTACAAGTTTTTGGATTTCCAAATCTCTTTGTTGTTCGAATTAGTCTTATAACTTTCATACTTGTGTCAGGACCAATGCAGCTACAAAGAGGAAGAAGATGGAGGTAACACCTTCTATTTATAAAACTCCCGATCCTAGAGGAGGAGGTAAGAAAAAATTGGGAGCGGGAGCTAGAGGAGGAATTTTAGAAGAAGAAGCTGAACAAGTAAGAATTGAAAGACAAGAAGAAGGAATAGCTGAAGATGAAGAAGTTGATGATAATCAAGAAGTTCATCAAGAAACACAACCCCAAGGAAAACCCAAGAAAGACAAGAAAGGTAAGAAGGTGGCAGAACCCGAGAAAGAGAAGGACGATGATGATCGACGGATCACTGGTTTACACATTCCTGATGAAGATGACGTAATTACACCTCGATCAGATGGTTTGCCTCATGGTCTTCCGGAAGATGGAGGAAATGTGTTGATTGGTTATGCCGATTCTTGGGCGAAGAAAATTTATGAGACTCCTGATCACAACCGTGCAGTCCGAGTATTGAGACACCAGAGGGCAGCGGAATGGAGTCTTGATGAAGAGGTTCCTGAGGTGATTGCTTACGTACAACGCAGTGCTTTATGGCCTATCATCAATTATGGACATAAGGAATATGATAGTGTGTCGGCCTCTGCATTTACCGAGCGCTTTTGTCCAGAAACTTACACATTTCAATTACCTTTTGGAGAGATGGCAATCACTCCTGATGAGGCTAGTAAGATTACAGGCCTTAAAGCAAGGGGTGTAAGTGTGGATGCTGGTTTTTATGACATGAGTTGGGATGAGCTATACAATTTGTACCTGGAATGCCTTGGTTGGGGTTCACAGAAAACTGAGTTGGAGTTTTGTCGATCAGTTAAAGATGTCGATACCGTTTGCATACCAGGTGGCAGAAATAAGAAGAATAAGAAGATCAAGTTGACTAACTTGAAAAAGGAGTTTGAGAACACAAAGGAAAGAGTCACACAAGGTTTGTTGATAATGGATCCCGTCAAAGTGAAGCAAACCGGAACTGCCTACTTGCTTTATACTCTTGGTAGAGACATCTTTCCCGACACTACCGGAAACAAGGTAAATGCTAATTATCTCCAATTGGTAAAGAATCTTGAAACTTGTAACAAGTTTGCTTGGGGAACGGCTACGCTCGCTTACCTGCTGGACCAACTTGCCACCGCGTCTAGGTTGACAAGTACAAACATCGGAGGGAACTTCACTTTGCTCCAGGTAACTTTTGGGAGTTCAGAGTATGGTTCGGCTTATAACCATAAAATCTTTTAAGCCGAAGTTTTTACTTACTTGGTTCGGCTTATAATACTTGATCCATATAAGCCGAACAGTTCTCTGAGTTTGCAAACTTTATTCTTACTTTGATGTTTCCAAGTAAAACTTGTTTCTATCAATTCAATTCCTTTGATTTTTTAATGTGGTTCTTTGGATGTAGGTGTGGATATATGACCATTTCCCAATTTTGAACTTGGCCAAAGTATTTGAGAAAGATGTCGATTATGTTGATACAGAGCCAACTGCAGCACGGTACGCGTACGAGGACTCCAAGAAAAGGAACAAAAAGAAGTTGGTGGCAAGTTTGAGAGAGACGTTAGACCGTCTTGGTGTTGATGATGTCACTTTTCAACCATATGAGAAGGAAGATGAAGAAGATGAAGTTGTTGAAGATGAGGATATGCCGGTAGGTATGTATCATGGGCCATTGTGGTATCCCGGTGGTTATGTTATATACGATCCTAGGCGAGTACTCCGTCAATTAGGATGCGTCCAAAAGGTTCCTTTGTTTGACGAGAAATTCAGGTTGTTACCAAAGAGTGGTAAGGGAACTAAAAGCACCACTTCATCTTGGGAACCAAAGTATGATCCTGATCCCACCGTTGAGTTTTGGAATAATTTAAACAATCACACATTAGATGCGTCCAAGTTAACACCTTACTTGATGATCCATTGAAGATTATCCGGGCAATATGGATTGGTATAACCAAATTTCTCATCCGTTCATTATCAATAAAAAGGCAAAAGATAGCTGATAAGGGGAAGGCGAAGCCAATCAAGATCACCAACAAGTCTACTTCCGAAGATGTAGTCAAGGCTTTCAAGATTATGGTAAGAATGACTTCACTTTATACTATTTTCATATATTAGTTATGGTAAAAATGTCTTCAACCTCATGGATATAAGTTGTTGACAAATGAAAAAATAGGTTGCCGCGGGTAGGGAGATGTTGAAAAAAATGAAGGCCAAACTTGATTGCAAAACACCAATGACAGTGGAAGAACAAAAATACCTCATCAACAAGTGGGATGCAATCATCAACAAAGGACAAGGACCCGAGGAACCCGAGCAAAGGCATACCACTAAGAGGTCTCGACAAGTTGGTGAAGGTACAAGCCAAGGTGGTGCTACCGTCCAACCCGGTAATGATGCGTCGGAAGATGAAGACCAAGGTGGAAGAAGAGGTGGTCATGCAACTAAGAAGAGGGGTCGTGGTTAAATGCCCTTTTATGTACACTTTTATGGTACACTTTTTCTTAAGTTTTATGTACACTTTTATGGTGTTGCAAACACCTTTGCTTTTAGGTGCTGAACTTTGTTTTTAATGGTGCTGGGATTGGGTTATGGACACCTTCAATTTCATGTTTTAATGAATAGCTTAACAATTATGCGCCGAATTTATAGAGTTCGGCTTATCCTCTAATGTTAGTTACGCGCCGAATCATTTGTCCTTCAGGTTCGGCTTTTTCTATAATTTGAGTTATAATCCGAGCCTTAAAAATCATTATTGGTGTAACCCAGTATTGGTGTTCCTCAAGCACGATCAGGTTGATGTTCCTCAATTTCATGTATTAGTGATCCTTGGTATCCTCGTGAATTATGTCTACTGGATCAGGTTGATTTTCCATGGGTCCAAGCACGATCTACAAAGAATATCACAAGGTTAAACACTAGAAAGGGAATATAATAACAAGGTTCGGCGCATTCGATAATCACATTATGTGCCGAACTATAAACATTTACAGGTTTCGGCTTATACGATATCCTCAATATGTGCCGAACCACGAACAATATTTTAACCCAAAAATTAACAAATTCATGTTCGGCTCAGACGATAATCATATTATGTACCGAACCTTGGACATAAGAGGTTTCGGATGATACGATATTCTCCATATGTGCCGAACCAGTAACAATATTTCAATCCAGAAATTAAAAAATTATGTTCGGCACATACGATTTTGGATATGTAAGCCGAATTAGTAATGATTCTATTCCGGGCTATTCAAGATGTTGTTCGGCTTACTATGAAACTTTCATATAAGACGAACTAGTGTCTAGCAAAAGGGTTGGAATTGGAAATTATAGGTTCGGCGCATGCAGTAAACAGATTCAGTAAGCCGAACCGTTCATCAATTGGTAGATTCGGCTCATAGATGTGAGCCGAACCTCAACCTGTTTCGCCGAACCATGATTCGAAAAACCTAACTTTTGATAATTGAGAGCTATAGAAGTGAGATTAAGTATAGGATATAAGTGTACCTGTGTATTAGAAGCATTGGTTTCCTCATCAATGTCTTCATCATCAGGATTTGGCTCATAAAAATCATCATCTTGAGTTTGTGTTTGAGTTTGAGTTTGAGTTTGAGTGGGTGTAAAATCATTCTCATAATCTAAGAAATCAGCCATTTCTGGATCATTGTTGTAGTTGATATGTATTTTCCTAGGTTTTTTAGATGAATGGTGACCCTCCTCATCCTCTATTGAATCAAGAATTAAAATTTTCTCACTTTCTCCTTCTCTTTCTCTCCTTCTTAACCAAACCAAAACTTTGATTTTTTTTCCTCAAATTTTTCATCTAAACAACTCTTATAATTCTGAAAATTATTTTACTCACTAAACAAAATATTTAATCACTAATCAAGATTATTAACACTAATACGTAAAGGGCAGATTTGCCATTAAAAAAATTTGGGTTAAGGGGTTATCTGATTTTGCTATTTCACAACTTTTTTTGTCTTCATTCAGTATGCCTTAAAAGATTTTGGTATGCCAAAAATTATAGTTCTTAAAATTTGTTGTCACTTTTTCCTTTTTTTTTGTTTTTTTTTTTGATGGGCCATATTCATAGACCCAGGAACGCTTGAAATATGGATCCGATGGACGGTTAAAATTATTTTTTTATTTTTTTTAGCTAGAAGAATTTTTAAAAACAAATTAAAGAACAGACTTATTTTCTTGGGGTTTGGCCAGAGTATTGGTAGTGGAATTCCCATCTCTTTTGATGTAGACGAATTTAACAGCAGCGAGCTTCCTAGTCCGAGCTTTGATTTGGTTGACAATCTGAACCAATCTCCAAGGGATGTGAGCTTTCTCCACGTTTAGCATCTTGATCACTTTCTCAGCATCACCTTTAATAATGACTTTTTGCATCTCAGTCACCACATCAAATTCATAAGCTAACATGACTACTCTAGTTTCGGCCTCAATGGGATTTAAAACTTCATGAGATTTAGTATCACAACCTTTGAACATAACAACAGAATCTCTTACAACAACTTCCTAGACTGCCTTGAAGTTGTTATATGCAGCATCAATATTCATTTTTTGTCCAGTTAGCATCAAGAGGGCTCATTTTAGAGGGAAGTCTTCTAGATTGTAAAACATCTTTTTCAATTGGTATCAGAGCAGGAAAACACGCTTAAGACCTTATAAGTCTGTGTTTGTAGCAATCTGATTTCTGTAGACCTAGAAGTGTCTTGCAAATCACGCACATAGCAATGTCTTCCAAAGTTTCTGATTATGCCAAACTTCTTAAGCTTCCCTCAAAGGATAACTCCTTAGCAGATTCCTCCGAATCCCAAGGGAAAAACAAGAGGTTTGATGTCATGTCAGAATCTGAAATGGAATTCACCAGATCGTTAAAAAAATCTGCTGATATCATTGATTTTCAAGGTTCTAAAATCAAGAATCTTGAAGAAAAGAATAATCAGCTCATTGATGAATTCGAGAAAACCCTTGAAAGAGAACGTGAGATCTATTGCTTTATTGAATCTCTTTTTAAAAATATAGAAAAATTGGTTCAAGAAACTTCTCTACAGCGTGAAAAGATTGGTTTTCTTGAAGACACAGTTAGACATAACTCAGTTAGAGAAGAACGTTTAATCAAGGCTCGTCCATCAGAAGTAAATAGCCACCGTGTAGAAAAATAAAAACTTGTTACATATCTTCGATGTGTCCAAGAACAGTGTAATTAACACCTTGAAAAAGAACTCTGTATTGATGATAAATCATCCTCTGTACCTATTTATGAGTCTCACAAGACTTTACCAAGCGTGAAGAAAATTCCCTCCAAGGAATTACCCATTGTGAAACACGTGCAAAATTCGCATGTGTCGGAAAAGGTTATGAGTCATGACATTTATGTTTCTAATCCACGATGTTGTTCCTTCGATGGGAAAAAGAATCATTATGCTCTTCATTGTTTTGCTAGAAATAAACAAATTTCTGATCTTCACAACTTGCTTCTTTCTACAGTCAACATAGTAAATCGTCTGACGACATGTACAGTGAATCTCTTTCCTACAGAAAACCAGAATTCTTATAAGAATGATCTATATTCAAGAAATCATCACATGTTGCAAGTTCCTTTTAATGGTATAAACTCTTGTGCCACTAATGAACACATTATCTGTGCTTATAAAAATAAATCTGGCAAGTCTAGTTCAAGAAGATGGAAATTCTTCAACTCTCCGCTCCTGGATCCAATATCTAGAGGTCTTAGACTTAGTCCTTAGAAAAATCCCTCTGATGGACTTTTGAAAAGGTTTGTGACAAATTCCTCTGAAATAAGTTATAATGGATGGAAAAAAGGGAATATACAATACACACGCACAAAAGATTTATACAACCCTCCTCTCATAAATCGTAGTGAGGCTACTTCTCACTTCTTTACCTGACTTCAGGTAATCTCTTCCTTATATCTATCTTGAGAGTTGCAAGGATGATGATTTGGGTATTCAACATTAGTCGTATGTTTTTATGCATTTTTATGTTATCTGAGTATTTTGATTCTGTTAATCGTGTATCATACTATAATTTGAAGAGATTTATTCTAAATTATTGAGTCATGATAACAAATAGGGTTTCCATGACAAGAGTCTTTTTTATCTTGCTTTTCATATATATATATTCTATATTGTGTTGATCCATCCCTAACAAAAATCATGGAGAACTCTGCAAAATCTAAAGAGATTGTGAATCTTGATATGGAGGAAGACACTCAAGGACGCGATTCGCTTTAAGAGCTGGTTCTAAAGAAGATGCTTGCAAGAAAAGAACACAACTTCTGGATTGATGATTATGTCAAGGATTTAAATCGTTTTCAGGATGATTCAAAGGTCGAGTTTACAAATCTTTAACTGCAAATAAACCATCTCTTAGATGGACATGCCAGAATCCTTGTTAATCAAAATATTCTGATACTGAATCAGAAGAAGCTCATCGTGGACTGCGCTAAGGCTAGAAAACTTGCTCGTGTTGTTGATCGTAAAGTTTGTGTTCTAACTCACGAACATGGGGTATCCACGCTCAAGAAAATCAAGGAAGCCAGCGACACCTTGTATGATTGATTTATTGAAAGGTATGAAGTTCTCAAAGAACTTTGATTTTGTCTAGGAAACTTCTTAAGAGAATTTATTCTTATTTTGCTTAAGAAGGATAACTAGGGTTTGGAATAGACATTATTGTGAGTACACATTACTATTTCCAACGATTTCATCTTGCACTATTTTTAGATTTATTTGTTTAAATTCTAAAGTTCATTTGGAAGATGATTTTTGCAGTATTAATATTTATAATTTCATATATTACAATTTGTTATGGGATCCAAGTATTGTATGTTGTTCATCCAAGGGATCCAAGTATTGTATGTTGTTAATATGCACCATGTTACCACTAGCGTCAGGGAATATTGCGATGCTTAAGATGAACAACAGATAAACAACGCCAGTTTGCTGAATTTGTTCGGGATTCAATTCCTTGCCCCTCATATTTCCAAACAATTGTTTGAGTTTGACGACTTTGATAGTCTTTGTCAGGGTATTCTTTGACACGTACATATTTTCTTTAGTCGTTGCCTCGTCCCAACCAAACAACCTTTTAGTCAGCTGATATATTTTGGTCCATTCTAGGTTCTTACGGTGATCTCCTTCCTTAACGGATTTTCCAAGGATCCCTAGACCTAGTATGATCTCTTCAGGGATAATGGTCATCTCGCCAAAAGGAAAATGCATGGTATCAGTTGAACCAAAAAATCTCTCCAAGAAGAAATTCGCCGTGACTTGATCAGTGGCCACATAATTTTCTACCACGTGATACACTCCAGATGCTAAGACTGATGCTCTAACAACATCACACTCCCACTCCAAAGACCATACATCCATTTGTTGATGGCGGCAAACACGGAAGGCTTTCTCCTGATATTATAAAAACACACCAAACTAACTTAAATTCACTTGATTATAAATAAATAATATAATAACAAGATCCAAACGTCTTACATAAGTTGAATAGATCCAACGAGCCCAAGATTCCTTGTAGTCAAATAAGAGTTGCGATCTCTCGGCTGACCCCACTGTTTGCCGTCGTTGTGTTCTGGAATCATGTCATAGGTTTTAGGAAGGTGCTTTGGTGGTTTCTCTTCCTTTTTCTCACTAGCTTCAACTTCAGGTTGTCCTAAGTCTTGTGAGGATGAGCCACCTGCTCGGGATGGTTCAGGAAGTACAAAATTCTCCCACTCTTAATCATCACCGTTGCTTGTGTCTCCCGTAAGCTCCCGAATGATGAATTTACCACATTCCGGATCATTTCGATTACGTCGAGGCCGAGACAACTTAGGTGTTCCTTCTTAAACATATTTTCCCTTTCCTTTCTTCATTTTTGTCGTTATAGACATACGTACAAAGACAAGAAATTAAAACACAATATGATGGCTGAGTTGTATACAAAATGCCGGCGTTGATTGTAAACATAAAATCAACGCCGACGACTGTGCCGGCGTTGTAAATTACTGAAATAAAATGCCGGTATCGTGGGAAATTTCTACAGAGATTCAAAAAAATAAGGAAAACAAAACCGACTTGGATGTTAAACATAACCCGGAAGCAGTGCCGGCGTTCTAATTTAGAGGAATACCATGGCGGTATCCTGTTAAGGCACTGTAAATCGAATTTTATGCCGGTAGTGACATGCTATAAAAGAGGGATACAAAATCGGCATTGTATTCAAATTTAATTCTACGCCGAAACTAAATTGGAATTTCAATTCACTAAATGCAATTTCTTATTTTTCTTTTATTGTATTAGAAAGACTAAACACGCAAGTTTTAATTTGTGTTTTCTAGTATTGGATAAACCCTAAGAATGCTTCAATTCAACATAGACATCATTCTCCGAAAAGGACAAAGACTATCAAACTGAAGAAGTTTGAAGGATGGATGAGACCCCGCACAGATTTTTTATACAGCCGCTGCGTACCTGTTATTCATCTTGAGCACTAAGGTATTTTCTGACGCTAGTGGCAACAGGGTTAGTGCAAAGCTGCTTCAATAGTTGGATCCGTTGGAAGAGGTCTTTACCTATTCTTGGGGCACCGTGGTAATGACACATTTGATGGCGGAGATGAGAAGGGCCTCTAAGGCGGTTACAAATCAATTTGTCGGGAATTTCACTATACTCCGGGTAATTTTGTTTTTAATATGTTCTTTTGTAAATTGTTCACATGTTCCATAATTCTTATTATGAACTTAGAAACAAAATTTATTGCTTCTTATATGTATCATTCCACGTTGGTATAGGTGTGGGCTTATGAACACTTTCCAACATTGTTCACGAACTACCCCTTCTTGAAGATCAAAAACCTTTCCGAACCCGAGGAGCCTATAGCTAAGAGATACGAGTTCAACAATATTCCGTAGTCCGGTAATAATCGTCGATTGACAAATATGAGATTGGCTCTAGATGCGATGACGGCCAAATTAAAGAGGTTATGTTCGACCCTTAGGCTAGAGAGAACCGCCAAATTATAAGGTATAAGAACTGTTTGTACCCTAAATAATCTACACCAAAAATGGGCTAACTTAGGCCTACATAGCTCTTCCTATTAGCTAAGTATGGTTCATTGGGCCCTAAAACCACTCTATGTGCAAGCCCATGTGCAACAAAGTAAACAAAATAGCTAGCTAGGCCTCATAAGGTTTGTACACCCGGCGGTGGTTGACGGCCATCGGCGGCGTTGACAACAGCGGTGGTGTCCGGCGGCTGGATTGATTTTCGTCCGGCAGCAGCGGCATCAATTCTTCCGTGTATCACGAAGCAAGTTAATAGCATGATCCCGACTCGATGTAGCAGGAGGCAACTTAGTATCGTGAATCTGATTCGGTGTGGCAGATGCAGCTTAATACCGTGGTCCCGATTCAGTGTACCATGGTGTAACTTATTTCCGTACTCCTGATTCAGCGTGCTGCGAGGCAACTTAGCTCAGTAGTCCCGGATGTTCACGCCCCATTCTTTTTTCCTTGCGGATATTTTTACCCCTCTGTGGGCTTAGGCCACTTCTCTCATAGGCTTGGCATGTAAGCTTATTTGGGCCAATCTTTTGCATCATTTTGGCTTGGCTAGTTCCATCACCATAGAGGAGATTTCTGGAACATTCCAGGAGGCAGGCAAGGGCCAGCAATTCCAGAACCATGCAATCATCATACTGGCCAGCTATTGCATGAGGCATGTAAGGGCCAGTCAATGTTATTCATGACTGGAGGCATGCAAGGGCCAGTTGTGCCAGAGCCATGCAGAATATTAATGCAGGGAGGCATGCAATGGAATTAAGGAAATTATACTTATTTCGAAATTGGGATTGAGGGTCTAATTCGAACTAAATACAAGGCTCAATAACCCAAAAAGGTATGCAATCTTTCCCAATAAAATCCCTGTGAAAAATTCTTATACTAACTCTAGAAGCTTAAATAAAATGATCTAAACCGGATCATGAATCAAATTCGAGCTGAGATTTTACCAATTTTTTTATGACTGTCGTCTTCAACATGAGTACAAGGAGAGCTCTTCTCGAGTTTCGATATTTGAAACCAAGACATCAAAAATGATTACGACGAGCAAATATCAGATTTTATTTTATGGATATTTCGGTCATAAAAAAAACACACTTTGGACTGCACCGTTCATAAATGGTTTGACTCGTCTAAAATAAGGTGAATTTGGATGTCCTAGTATTAGGCTTGAGAGAGCAAGACTAGAGTGTCTAAAGCCCAACATATTTGGGACTAAACGTTAATTTCTACTAGACAGGCGGAGGGAGGCATTAAATAGGCACACTCTTAAACAAGATTTCCAACCTAACCTGATTCCCCCTTTTCACTTCATTTTTTTCTTTCTTCCCGCCAAGAAAGCAACATAAACCCTAGAAGTTTGGGGATTCATCTTCGAGAAGAATTTAATGTCTCTAACGATCTAATGAAACGCTCTCCCTCACACTCCCTCACACACAATTAAGGTGAACCTCGTTAAATCGATTGATATGGTAACACAATTTTGGCATCAAAGAAATTTCAAACCATGTCTCATGCCATGTTTTTTCTCAGAAATTTTTTATGAATTTTTGAGAAATTTGTGTTATATCTTGTAATGAATACATGATGATTATGATATATCCATTTATGATTTCCTTGTTAAAGTTGGGATTGTATATATATTTATGGATCTTTGTTTACAGTTTTGCTGCAGGAAATGCTTCATTCGACAAAATTAACTTGGAAGGTATTTTGCGTTCTCACCAATTGTTAACATACTGTCTATACTTTTCACATTGGCCATGTTTTGTATCATGTAAATTTTCACAAATACAAACATAGTATTTTGACACAATTTGGTAACTCCAAAGTTTATCTGCAAGATGTAAATTTCTGCTGCATATATAGTTTTTCAACAAAACATCCTCTGCTTGGCAGATTTTTTTTATTTTCTGGTTGAAAAATGAAAGTTATGCTTGGTCTATAGCTTTAGGAGATATAGCCACTCCCACTTATTTACTATTGTACAGGTTGGTATTACATTTCCCCAGTAAGTTAATTGGGTAGTTTACCAATCATCAAAAGTAAAAATACATGTGATTAACATGGTAGCTAAGGTTCTGTATTAGTCTGGCATGCAAGCCATTGGCTAATATATTTGAAGTCAATCAATCATCACTTATCAACATAATTTCTATAATTTGACCTGAGTATGTAATGAACATCAATAAGATTTGATACATTTACACCTCCTTGAATTACATCTGTACACCGTAAAATCTGATTTGCTGATTTTCATAGAGCTTTGACCACTACTCAGTGGGCTCATTTTGTCAATTTAATTGATTATGCAGGTTCCCGTCGTGTACAAAGTTACAGCCAAAGTGATGTCTTGCTCTTGCAACATGGCAGATATTACAGACAAAGGAGTCTCATGTAAGCAACATGGATGCATTTCTCAAATCCTTATGTAGTTGTATGTTTCTCTCATGGCATATGTCTTTGGATGTCAAATGGTTTTATATGTGTTTCTGAAACACTTTGGGTGTCAATATTTATAAGCCTCTGTCTCGAGCTTGTTTATGTACCAAAGCTAGACAGCTTTGGTCAACCTGTTTGATTTTTTAATCGACTAGGCAAACCTGGCAACTTAGTAATCTGAGTTCTGCTTGGTAGTTCTGATCTGCAGTTGATGCTAAGTATATACCAGAGTCTTCTAGGTTATATGTACTCGAGTAGTCAAAGGTTCTTTCTTGTATGCTGCAAATTCTTAGGAAATGGTTCTTGGTCTACATTCTGGTTGCCTGGGGGATCTCTAGTGGGCGTAGCAGTAGCAGTTTTCAAGTAATTTACTGCTTTGAATTCCCTAATGTTAAACTACTTTTCAATGTTAATTGCAGTGGTGGAAGATCTTCACAAGCCAAGGCAGCCATTTCCCTCCATGGATGCTATATATTTCATACAGTTGTTAAGACAGAAGTAACTTTGTTTATTTCATTATTCTATTTGCTCGTCGATGCATTTGAATTGCCTAAATGATCTGTAGGGGTTGACAAGTTTGATTCTGACTCTTCTTTTTTGCATCGTGCAGTGCTGTTAAGGTATTGTCTGACATGTTGGGAAGGGGGCCATTGTACAAGAAGTATATGAAGGACATCTCCAGAAACTTTTTTTTTTTTGGAGTTAGTAATTAATTTTTTAGTGATTTGTTTCCGGGCAAACGCCTTCTTCAGTTCGCCAATTCAGAAGGAATTGGTTAATCTTATCAAGAATATACGAGTGTAAGGCCTCACATCACATTGGTGCATTGGAAGAGGTCAAGTTTCTTGTTATGCTCATTTTTTTAATGCTTTTGGAGACATGGAACTTGGAGATATATCCCTTGGCTGTTTCATATCAACTTGTTGGTTTAGAAATTTATACTATATATTGATTTGTTTCCATTTTGATTACCTTGCAGATGAGTTTGGAGTACTTGGCAATGGAACTTAACTTACCAAGGACCTGTGATAAATAATTGTCATGTGTAACATATTAGGCAGGGAGCTGCTAGTGGTTATTTCACTTTTCGTAACTGTTTTTGTTTAGTGATTTATCCTGTAGGGGTTTGTCCCTGATAATGAGAGAGCGCTGGAGGAGCTGTATGGGGAAAACATGCAGACCACTTACCCACATGAGGCTTGTTTGAATGCGATGGCATCTCGGATTGTTACAGTCTTTGCTTCATTAAGAGTACGGATTTAAAATTTATGTACATTGATTCCATCCAAATACTGTAGTCTGCATGTTAAGTATAACATATCCGCAGTCCTTTTATATACAACGAACAAATGTTGAGCTATGTATATGACTTATTTCTAACCATCCTAAGGGATATGATACTTAATCAACTTCAATTTGTTGTTTGTTGACGTTCTTCAGCAACTTTCATTTGTTTGGTATCATGCTGCCAAGGTTGATGGTTCCGCAGAGATGACATTTCGAGATATAAAGCTTGCCGCATTTGTGTGGAACTGTATTAACTTCAAAAGCATCATGCCTCTGTCAGAAACATGTGAGCTGCTATTCCTTGAACCGAACGGGGCAAATGAACTCTATGTGATTGGGAATTTCAATTCCTAGGAATCCAATTCCCTTTAAAATGATAGATTTCCATTGCATTGGTCCAATGATGCAACGGAATTTGGATTCCGAGGTAATAACAAAGGTAATTGAATTATCTCAACCGAACATGAATTTTTTGGATTGGAATCAAATTCCTTGGAATCCAATTCCAAGAATTGGATTACCCCATAGTTGAATTCCTAGGATTCTAATTCTCCCAACCGAACGCGCTATTAATGTTTGTGTAATTTGAGGTTTACTTTACATATCCTGATACGAATATGCTGTTAGGTTCCAAGTAACTCAGGTGTTGAACCTGATTAGAAGGATGTTTTTTTGGGGGATCATAGTCCTGTGTGGCTCGAGTTATGCCATGCACATATTGCAGATGTATGTCTGATTTCTAAGAGTTTATATTCTTGTAGGAAATCAGGAGGATTATGTTTTGATCTTTGTACATTATTATAGGCTGGCGAAAGATTGCATGAGAAGATGACTTCATTTGTTTCAAAAATAAATCTGCAGAAATACAATCGAGGTTTATTTTACGTGGTTTATGTTATTCAATGAACACTGACTCATTTCAATTTTGTCAATATAGTGAATTAAGATGATGGCAATGCTCGGAGGTATACGTAATGTGTTCCTTACACATCTTCTGGATATATTTGAAAAAGTTGTAACAGCTGTATCATAAAGTTGGTACAGGGTCACTCTAGTTTTAGTAAAACATATTCAGAAAGAATAGTATTTGCATTTTAAGTCTTACAATGATTGGATTTCATGGATCGAGGTCGGATCCTAATCTTAGAATTCTTCTGAGTTCGTATTAGAATGATGTATTTCTAGTTCATGTGGTTATTATCCCAATCCCCTCTTTTAAATGTTACTTTTTGTACAGAGATGGGAGTGAACTGTCATCTGGAGGAGACTTGCAAAAGATGGTCCCAGCCCTACCACAGATGGTGAACAAAAGGATAAGCTCTTCTTCCATGTAGAGGTTAGTTTCTTGAGTAATTAATTAATTTATGGTTATATGCACATCTTTTAATGGGTCCAGAAACTCAAGTGTTCTCCTAAATCCTAATAGAGGGTAACCTGTCCCTGCTGCTGCTTCTCGCAGAGTCACAGAACTATAACGGTCCCTATTTTCTGGTTTATTACCTCACCTGAAGATATCTAGCAGCTAATGATGTTGCAAATAAATGATTCACAATTTGAGATAGATCTGCCATATTTGCTTTCCTAGCAGCTCGCTTGTCAAGACTGAGTCAAAAATGAGAAAAGTTATGTTTCTTTGTAGTGTATTATTAATTACCGCATAAGGGTGCATTCATATTTTGTAATTGTAGTGATACAGGAGTTGATCTTGAATTGAAATCTACCATACTACGCTTGGAATCTTGTTGTGTAGAAGAGTTGGTTTTGAATTGAACTCTACCATACTATGTTTGGAATCTGGTTGTCTAGATGAGTGGGTTTATAGAGGTAGAATTTGACAAGGAAGTGTATTATTCAATCATATTTCACTATTTATTTTTCTATAATTACTTAATTAGTTTCCTTTGGCTTTGCTTATCATTTGCATGCCTCTAATTTTTTGATGTGTCTCAGTTGGATGTCATACTAATGATTATGACTTTTTGCTGGTACATTCAAGAGAATTTGAAGGTGGGGGTCTTTCTAGCTAGCGAGTTTTGAATTTAACTGCTATGTTTCATTTGCAGGACTCTCCAGTCTTCAACTATCAGCTAGCTCTGCAGGTAGTGATTCTCCAAGTACTGGAGATCCTACTGTGTCCATAGCTGAAGGAAAAATAATGGTAACCAGCATATTCACAAAGAGCATCTTCATAATCTACGTGCTACTCTTGTATAGCCTCTCGAAGGGGATGGAGTGTAACTCATCCTTGCATCATCACCTTAACTCATGCTACCAGTAGCTAGTTTATGTCAAGTTCAGATGGTCTTTGCAGATATTCATGTGTGTTTCTTTTATTTGTTCTCAGTGAAGTTACCTTGAAGCAATACGCAACCGTCCAATCAGCAACTCCTTTTGATAAAAGAGTGTGTAGATGCCATCATTGAGCACCAGAGACTTCTCCAATTGATGAAAGGAGAGTTGGTTAAGGGTTTGTTACCACAAAGTAGTGTTCATCCAGACTACACAATGCAAACGATTCAAGGTAGATATTCTCATTATTTCTCAAAATGTGCCTGCGACCGAGTTTAGGTTGAAAACACTTTGCTGATCCAGTTTTGGTTTGGCAGAGCTTGCTGAAGGAACTTGCTTGATGACCTACGAGTATCTGCGAACTGGTGAGGTTTATGACAAATTGATGATGCGCTAATGTTTTTTCTCTTCTTGGTTATATTTGAGTATCATGTAAGAACTTATTTTTGGCATCTGATTTTTGGGATAAAGCAGCATTGTGGGATGCCATTTTTACTACTCTGCCATAGAATGAAGGTCGACTATGGAGGCATAATCTGGGGTAGGCATAGTCTAGTACTAGTATCCGTCATCCAGCATGCTCAAATATTTGGTAATAAAATAAAAGTTGAAACTTTTATACCCATATCAACGGGCATGTTTTTCCTGTCTTTCACAGCTAGTTGCACCAAGCAAGAGCTTTGGATGCAACTGATGACTTGCGGAATTTACTGATAATTTAGCTCACCATACAAACATGGAATGTCCTGGTAAAAACATGGATGTATGAAGTGCCCTGGGTCTTTTTCTGTCAATTTTATCTTATGTCAACCTTCTTCATCCATGTCATAGCGAGGAGCTTGCTGGTCTTCATTGCTTTCGTCACCTGCAGGATCTGTTAGTAACTACTATGCAAAATCCGCTTGCTCTTAATTTTGACTATTTTCAGCAACAACGTTCTGTTTAGTTATTATGTAATTCTAGTGCACCAGGGGACTGATCCAATCCATATATTCTTGGACTCCTCTAGTGGATATCTAGTGTAGTTTATATTGATTATTAACTAACCTTCATATTTGGATTTACAATTGAACTCAAGCGGTCTGCTCTAATGCATATTATGACTAAAAGAAGAATATATGAATACTGAAACCTAGCATTTGACTTAGTCATTCAGTTTGTCATAATTCGGATGCTAAATTGCCAGTTCCTTCTTCTTTTGGAGGCTTTAAATTGGATTGAGTGTTTTTGAAATAAAGAGACTTCAAATTCTAAAGTTAGGGATGCACCTGTGGTATAGGTCCGACCAAATTTGTCTAAGCAGAAGGTTGGGATTCTTACCCTGCAATTGATGTGTCGCCTATGAAACTGTCATTCGAGTTTCTAAGCCCGGGGATTGTGGATTTGTTTAAGAGTAGTTTTGATGCTAGTTGTGATACAACCACTTTGTCTAGGACCTTTCCAAGTTGGAATCATAACCACTTTGTCATCTATTATGTAATATTTATAGCTGTGAACAAAGAAAGATGCTTCTTAGCTCTCGCCAATTGTCATAGAGAACTACAGTACCTTCATCTTTTCAACTCCCAGCATAATATTTATCCCCCTGAACAATGCTGATTGAGTGCACTAATCATCTTTGCTGTGATGAAGTTAATGTTTGTTGCTTTTTACATGTTTACGTTATTAATCTCTTCTGAACTGTCCTACAAATTAGTGATTAGCAACAAAATAAATGGTGCTCCAAAAGTTAGTCCATGTTAGTGTCCTGATCACCAAGTCCCAATACAAAGCATATCCAAAGAGGCCAAGATCAGCATTCTTTTATGGAACCAGCATCTTTCAGAGTTACACAATGTGCGGGATTATAATTCACCCGTTGATTTTGCATTAGCTGTAAACATAAGTTCGCTCACAAATTTGCGTCCTCTTTCATCTGGCTGTTTTCCAAAGAGGCGTAATTTTCGTTCATCAATTTGTTTATAAGTTCCGATGATTCAGAACAGTTAGCTACTCATGTTTTTACCTCTATATCCCATTGGCTATTTCCTCTCCGTTTCTTGCAGGAGCTGGATAAGATATTACTATCTGCACCGCGCCCGACCAAAAGAATCAGCTAAGCTTCAAAAAACAAGCTCATTCCCTGATTTGGACTGGTGTGTTCATTCAAAATGTTCTGTAGAGTATGGGCAGACTGCACTGGTGTTGTTCCTTGATATTTGATTTATATAGGAGCCTAAACCCACAGAGGTTATCGCAATGCCTTTGTACGAGACCCGGAATCGACTGAACCAGGAATAGACCTCTCCAACTCGCCTCATCACCACATTGGAAGCTTCACTACCGCGGAGAAACCTGCAGAACAGGAGGCCGGCTTTCTAATTAAGAGCCTATGTGAACTTCTGCACTTCACCAAAGATCAACATGCTGATACCTTTGCGGCTCTCAATCGTGTTGCTGACATGAACTTGGCGCCGTCTTTAATGAAAACGGATACGGAGTCGAACAACCCAACCGTAGGCAGTGTCACCTTCACTGATGAAGACATGATGGCCGAAGAAGGCCACAACCGAGCCTTATACGTCACTGCGCGCATCAGAGACTGTGCTTCTTGGACAGCTTTTAGAGCTCTCTCTCAATTTTGCAAGGGCTCCTCTGGAAAGATCTGAAACCTGCTTTCTGGAGTTGTTTAGGTTTTCCCCTGTTATTGATTGTGGCTTTGGTTGTATGTAGTACATTTACATTGTCCACTTGTTGTAGAACTCACAGAACTAAGGTTTGTCATGGTGTTTATAAACAATGTTGCAGTTTTATATATTGGTTACAAGTTCTCATTTCATTACATGGGTTATTTATGTTCTATTTGGTTCTTTGTGTACACTGTACACCCTTCTTGAAAGACTTGAAACTGCTACTGCAGGCATTGACATCGGCCTGGAGGACTGTTTTTTGTTATTTGACTGGCCTGTAGGATCTTCGAAATCCAACTGTTTTATTTCCCAGTGCACAAAACTAGATAGCTAATTCAACATAATAAGCAACAGATCTATCATAATAATATTATAATTGAAATAACTCGGTTCTTTACATGACATTTTCAAGAAATGAGATGTTGTACAAATTAAAGACAAATAAATAAATAAGTTTTCAGAACTCTGAATAATTCCATCCGATACTATTAACCTTCACAACATGAATAGACCGCTCAATGTTAAGTTATAATACGAACCCTCCATCATAACTTATATAATGCTTCCTTAGTAAATAGACCGCTAAATATATTTTCAATGTTAGTTTCTAATATGGGCTCTCCTCCATCATAACCTATATATCGCTTGCTCAGCATGTCGTCCACGGTATCACTATATTGAAGAAGGCATATCTGCTTGTATTAAGGAAAGTGATATATTAGGAAATGTCGTAATACTTTCCAAGACCGTAGTGGTCAGTCTATGGAAAGTATTGTCCATGTAAGTCATTAATTTGAGACCGATAAGGTAAAGATATATTGGGAAAGTGTGGTAATATATTAGGAAAGGATTGTCCATGTAAGTCATGAATTTGAGACTTATAAGGAAAGTCTCAAATCCGTGTCTTAGGAATGTTTTAAGTCTCACATCGGTCATGTATAAATATCTATGGAATACTATGAATAAAGATAAGAAAAGAATTTACCAAAGTTTTAACATGGCATCACGAGCCAGTTGAAAACTGAAAAATAAATAAATCATCATTAAGAATGGGTGGTGATGGAGAATCAAGCAAAGACAAGAATATAGATTATGATACGCAAAAGAAGAATCCAGTATATCACCTAGGATCAAGTGATGGTCCAGGTATAATTATCACACCGGTTGTTCTAAAAGGACATAACTATGATGAATGGGCTAGAGCCATAAGAAGATCATTAATAGCTAAGAGGAAGTTTGGTTTCATTGATGGAACAATCCAAGAACCTAAAGAAAGTGAACAGTTGGAAGAATGGGTGGCAATTCAGTCAATGCTTGTCTCATGGATCAGCAACACATTGGAGCCATCACTCAGATCGAGTTTGGGAGACTATGATAATGCCAACTTATTATGGAACCACTTGAAGAGACGGTTCTGTGTTGTAAGTGGAACACGGACATGCCAGCTAAAGACATCTTTAAGTGAGTGTAAACAAAAGCAAACAGAAAGTGTGGCTGCTTATTTTGGAAGATTGAATAAGATATGGGATGAGATGATCACATATATGAAGGTACCAACGTGTAAGTGTGGCAAGTGCGAGTGTGATATTGCAACACAGGTTAGTACTTTGAGAGAAGAAGATTTACTACATTATTTCTTAATTGGACTAGATGCTGTCTATGGTTCCTTGCGTGAACAATTGTTGGCAAGAGATCCACTGCCTTCAATAGATGTAGCATATCAAACAATGATAAACTCGGAACGTCTCAGAAGAGGAGATGTAGCTGCCACACCGGAAGTTCATGACAATGTGATGGCGTTCAAGGTACAATCTGATCAACGTACTTTCAATAACACTTATGATCCTAATAAATATTGCAAGCACTGTAGCAGACAAGGACACTCGGATGAAGGTTGTTTTCAGCTTATTGGATACCCTGAATGGTGGGGAGATAAACCTAGAAGTGGAAGAGGATATGGTCGAGGTGGAAGAACCGGTGGTAGAGGTCGTGGTGGATTTGCGAATGGCAGAGGAGGTAGAGGACAAGGAACGAGCAATCAAGTTCGAGCACATAATCTAAATATATCAGAGACAAAGCAGTCAAATGGTGCATATTCATCAGACGGCTCAGATTTGATGGGAGTAACCGCAACACAACTCAGACAGGTGCTTGAGTTTTTGAATGCAAAGAAAAATACGTCCCAATTTCAAGGTAAGCAAACTAAACCAAATTGGATTATTGACACGGGAGCTACAAATCATGTCACGTGTAGAAGAGATGACATGATTGATGTGAAAGATATTGTGAAGTGTACTTTTGGACTCCCAGATGGAAAATATGCACAATCTGAGAAAATAGGGACTATTATTCTGCAGGGCGGTTTGAGACTTGATAATGTGCTTTATGTGCCTCAAATAACTTGTAACCTAATTTCAGTCACACAACTTATTGATGAATTAGTATGTACTGTACAATGTACTAACAGTTTATGTCTTATACATGACCGGTTGACGAGGAAGGTGATTGGAATGGGTGAACGACAAGGTGGACTGTATATTTTCTGTGGTGTGCCTCAAGTTGAAGTTATGGCAGTCAGTGGAGAATCATACGAGCTGTGGCATCGACGAATGGGAAATCCATCAGAAAAAGTATTGCAAAAGTTGCCGGGTGTGAGTAGATTGAAGAAGCATAATGAAGTTTGTGACATTTGCCCAAGAGCGAAACAACATAGGAGTAGCTTTGCTAGTAGTCTAAGTAAATCCAGTTGTATTTTTGAGTTGATTCATATAGATTTATGGGGTCCTTATAGGGCTACATCGTCTTGTGGAGCACAATATTTTTTAACAATAGTAGATGATTTTTCAAGAGGTGTGTGGATTCATTTACTTCAAAATAAAACGGCAGTTGAACGAACGTTTCTTGATTTCATTGCTCTTGTGAAACGACAATTTGATAAAGATATCAAAATTGTTAGAAGTGATAATGGTACCGAGTTTAATTCATTGCGTGGATATTTTAAGACTAATGGGATAGTTTTTGAAACATCGTGTGTAGGCACTCCGCAACAAAATGGAAGAGTGGAGAGAAAGCATCAACATATATTGAATGTGGCAAGGGCTTTGAGATTTCAAGCCAACTTGCCAATACGGTTTTGGGGAGAATGCGCATTGACAGCTGCGTATTTGATTAATCGTACTCCTACACCTATTCTGGAAAATAAAACGCCGTATGAAATATTGTTTGGAAAGCAACCTCCGTATATCAGTTGAAAGTGTTTGGATGCCTGTGTTATGTGCATGATCAAAGTAATAAAGGGGATAAATTTGCAAGTAGAGGAAGGAGGTGTGTTTTTCTTGGATATCCGTTTGGTAAAAAGGCATGGCAAGTATATGACTTGGATGAAAGAAAATTTCTAGTGTCAAGAGACGTCCAGTTTTGTGAGAATAGTTTCCCATATAAGAATGAAACATCTGTGTTGCAGCAGCCAACAGTTTCGACTCGCACAGAGAGTGATCAGCCTGGTCATTCTATTGAGACCGAGGTGACTGGTGTATCAGCTGAGACTGATCAGTTGAATCCAGTTTGAATGGAGTGATGATGAAGATGTAACACGACAACAGGAGAAAGTGGCAGTACCAGGCGTAACAGCAAACAGGAGACGCTGTAGGCATACCAGGCGTAACTGCGACAACAGGAGAAGGTGTAGCAGTTCAAGATGTGACTGCGACAACAGGAGAAGGTGTAGCAGTTCAAGATGTGACTGCGACTGAAGGAGAACGTGTAGCAGTTCAGAGAGATCTGCTGAACTTATGAGTCCGGGCATTGATGTTCGTAGTAGAAGGTGATATGGGTAAAGGAAAGCGTACGAAAATTCCATCAAGTAGGCTTAAGGGATTTGTGACGCACACCATTAGAGAAAATAGTCCATCTCATCTTCATCCATCACAATCATTCTCCTCAGGTACGCCGTATCCTTTGACATATTATGTTAGTTGTGATAAATTTTCTACACCGTATAAGAAATTTCTTGCAGCTATAACTGCGGGTTCTGCACCTCGCAACTTTAAAGAAGCAATGAAACATCCAGGATGGCGGAAAGCCATGGAAGAAGAAATACGAGCACTAGAAGAACAAGATACCTGGGCTTTGCAAGAATTGCCGGAGGGCAAGAGAGCACTAGGAAGTAAATGGATATATACAGAGAAGTATGATGAAAATGGGAATTTGGTTCGTTTGAAAGCAAGATTGGTGATCTTTGGAAATCATCAGGTGGAAGGCTTAGATTACAAAGAGACCTTTGCACCTGTAGCAAAAATGACAACAGTGCGCACTTTTCTAGCTGTTGCAGCTGTTAAAAATTGGGAAGTACATCAGATGGATGTACACAATGCGTTTCTACATGGAGATTTGGAGGAAGAGGTGTATATGAAAATACCACCTGGATTTGCGAAAGGTAATCCTAATATGGTATGTAGAATGAAGAAATCGTTGTATGGTTTGAAACAGGCTCCACGTTGTTGGTTTGCAAAACTATCAACAGCTTTGAAGAATTATGGTTTTCGGCAATCTTATTCAGACTATTCTCTCTTCACTATGATCAAAGGAAAGATACAACTAAATGTTTTGGTGTATGTGGATGATTTGATTGTTGCAGGATATAATATAGTGGAGATAAATAAATTTAAAACATATTTGGGACAGTGTTTCAAGATGAAAGATTTGGGAAAATTAAAATATTTTCTGGGCTTGGAGATAGCTCGCAGTAAGCAAGGCATTTATATTTGTCAACGGAAATATGCATTGGACATTATTATGGAGACGGGGTTATTAGGAGAAAAACCAACAGAGTTTCCAATGAAAACTAATCATCGTCTAGCTTTGGCAACAGGGTCGTTACTGAGTGATGCAGAAAGGTATCGACGACTGATCGGAAGATTGATTTATCTGGCTGTGATTAGACCGGATCTAGCTTATTCTGTGCATATTTTGTCACAGTTTATGCAGCATCCAATACAAGAACATTGGGAAGCTGCACTTCGGGTAGTTAGATATTTGAAAAAGAATCCTGGGCAAGGAATTTTGTTGCGCTCTGATAGTAGTCTAAGTTTAAAAGGCTGGTGTGATTCAGATTGGGCAAGATGTCCTTTGACTAGACGATCGTTGACAGGATGGTTTGTGCTTCTTGGGGATTCACCAGTGTCTTGAAAGACCAAAAAGCAGTACACAATTTCTCGGAGTTCAGCTGAAGCAGAATACAGATCTATGGCTGCAGCTACTTGTGAATTGAAGTGGTTGAAGCAATTACTAAGTGATTTGGGAGTTTGTCATACACAGGGAATAAGTCTTCTTTGTGATAGTCAGTCGGCGTTGTATATTGCTCAGAATCCCGTTTTTCATGAAAGAACTAAACATATAAAAGTGGATTGTCATCTCATCAGGGATGCGATAGTACAGAAAATTATTTCTCCCTCTTATACGCCTACGGGGTTGCAGTTGGCGGATATCTTCACCAAATCATTAGGCCGAGTTCAGTTTCAAGGTCTTTTGTCCAAGATGGGCATTTGTGACCTGCATGCTCCGTCTTGAGGGGGGGTATTAAGGAAAGTGATATATTAGGAAATGTCGTAATACTTTCCAAGACCGTAGTGGTCAGTCTATGGAAAGTATTGTCCATGTAAGTCATTAATTTGAGACCGATAAGGTAAGTGATATATTAGGAAATTGTGGTAATATATTAGGAAAGGATTGTCCATGTAAGTCATGAATTTGAGACTTATAAGGAAAGTCTCAAATCCGTGTCTTAGGAATGTTTTAAATCTCAAGTTATCGGTCATGTATAAATATCTATGGAATACTATGAATAAAGATAAGAAAAGAATTTACCAAAGTTTTAACAGCTTGCCTAGACTTTCCCTAGTGAATCCAAAATCTGACAAATATTGATCACTAACTTCCAGCGCCACACTTTCTTTAGTGATCCCAGAAGGTAACAAACATTGGTCACTAACCTTCACCTCCGAGCTTCCACCTTTTTCAAACTGAATTTTATGTTTGGCGAAATATAATTCAGGTATAATCAAGTAGTGAGGTTGAAAATACTTCAACAAATAATGTTCTTATTTCACCTGAAGACTTTGTTGCCCAATCAATTTTTTCCCAAATGAAATGATGTTTAATCGCTTCTGTTGCATAACCATCTCCTAAAACATCATTTGTCTCCTCCACAAGATAATTATCAGTGTCAATTGTAATAAAGTTATCTTCTTTGAACTGACCAGTTTCATCCGCTGCTACACAACCAATTATGAAATGGTTTGAACATATAGGTGGCTTCTATAAAGCTTAACCATTTCACACACTCTTTTCCTTTTGCCCAAACAATTCCTCGAATCACAAAAATTCCTTAAACTAGTATGTGTTTTTGTGTCCTCTCTGACTTTTGAGAGAATCTCACTCGTGGGTAAACAGTAACCTGAAGTACTGACCAATAGTTTGAGCTTTTGCGTTATAATCAGTGTAATATGCAGGGGCACCGGCTGGACGGTATATTAATCTGGAATCGTTACACAAATACATCTGATCGTCGAAACGAGAACGTAAAACACGTAATGCGATAGTTATGGTTCCAGTAGCCATTACGTATCACATCAATCAACAGATTCAATTTGAGTATTTGGAGGAAGAAAGATAGAAGAAAAAGAAGAAGAAAACAGTGAGCCGTAGCATGAGAATTTGAGATCTACCTACACGTGGGCTTATCCTGACCCTTAATTACTTAAGGGTTTTGTTGTACTATGACACCCAACAAAACAGATGAGGGCTGTCCTCCACAATATTGTACCCAAAAACAAATATAACAATGAAGATCGAGGTAAAATGCAGTTGTGGTGATGGAAATTGTCAGGATGGGCAATCATAGAGTTAAAAGGCATGGTCGAAGTTCAGCCGTGTTTCAAAGATCGTATACAAAACCTTGAAATCGGTATCCTTTGTCGTACTTCTTCCTCACAGGTTATATATCTTCCCCTCTCTATAAATTGATTTCAATTTGATACATCATGTGAATCAAAGTATTGAATCTTTGATTTTGCTTGATTTTCAGGAGAATTATACTTTCACTGTTGGATACCATGAATTATCAGGAACAAAGATGAAATTGAAGAAACCATATTTGGTATTGAAGAAGACGAGAACCATTTTGGATTCAATTTCAGATGAAGAAGAAGAAGATAATAGTAAAGCTAATTCGTCGAAGACTGAGACTGAATTGGATGTAATTGGGATTATTCGGTATCGTATTCCTGTTCAAAACCAGACCCAAACCCCTAAGTTCAAGTAAGTTCTCAATTTTGATTTGTTCTTTTTGGTACAAATTGTAGTATAAAGAACCTCAAATGAAGAACACTCATAATATAGGTCGGAACTAACTAAAACCATTTTTCAGTTTGAACTAAGATGATGTCCTTGGTGACCTGAAAATCCACAAGTGTTCAATATCAGTCATTAGAACATGTCCTGTTGCCTCGAAAATCATTGGGGATTTTTGGCTGAGGCAAATGTATCATTTGGCAGTTCCTTTTCTCAGGATAGCTTGAAGCCTATATGGACTGGCTCAATCAGGCTTATACTAAAATGGTTGAAATGGCTAGTTCTGACTACTGCCTCACTTTTTACCCAAGGTAAACCTTTCTGCGTTCAATTGTTCTTGTTTTTATTCCAGATTTCTTCTGTAAATAATGGAGTCTATGGCATCTACCACTTCTGAATTATCTGTTTCTACAAATCCACCTCCATCACGAGTACCCCAATCGATTTTTCTGAATTTTCATTTGGTTCAATAGCATACACCTGCGGGTCAGTGGATGTCAAATTTGAGTATGTATCTTTCAATTTTCATATCAATTTTGTCCTTCCCTTGAGTGTTAAATTATATCAAAACCCTAGATTTACCACTTTGTTTGGGTTTCATGTTATTATTGCAGTGGTTCACTAGCTAACGTTCCACATCATGAGCACGTGCTTGTATTTGAAGGCAACCATTTCACTGTCAATGGCGGCCCTGAACGGGATCCTAATGATCCCTGTAACGCCGAATTATTGGAGGTAATATTAGTTCTCAGTTGAAACAGCTATTTTTCAAATCAACTAGCTTAAAATTAGTGCGTAAATAGCTCCCATCAAAATTCAATTTGTGGCAATTGTTATTGCTATTGTTGTTGTTTGTTAGTATTGAAACAGCAAATCGAATGAACCCACTAGGGGTTGTTTTATGATCTGATTGCATAGACATAGATATTAGTGTTACTCCCTGTTGCAAGTAGAAGAATGAAGTCCATAGCGACTGGTTTCTTATTTCTGTCACTGAGTTTCGTTGAATCTTATTCGGCCGATTATATGCATGCAGCATTTTTTCTCTAGGATCCCACAGGTCACAAGATTTGAACCCAACTTGTGCAAGGAAGAACAGAACACATAGTAGACTTGCACAGACCAAGATAAAATGTGTTGCTATTATAGTTTACTCATATGATATTTTGAAGCATAGTCGAGGTGTTGAAGTGGTAGTGTTTCTACATTGGGCGCCTTTCCCTAGAAGCGCTCCTGTGTAAGGTGTCAATGGATTCAATCATTTGAAAATAAAAAATAAATTAGAATTGTGTATAGTAGGTACCTAGAAGCTACCCGTACTCTTATCGTCATGACTATTTGGAATTTCCTGTTCATAAAGTTAAGTAACATTTTCAGCACTGCCACAGTGCCACCTCAGATTTGTGCTCAGCACCTTGCCCCAAACGACATAGATTCTTTCTTCTTCCACTCAGTGATATGCTCAGATAATTATCAATTACATGCCCCCAGATTTCTGACAGTCCTGATTGCTTTACATGGTCATTTACTATTGGGTCAAGTCACATCGACGACCATAAGCTTCGTGCACCAAGTCACAAATATGTCTGGATTCCTTATTTTTTTCCCACGATGTTATCATTTCTGTTTTCCGGCTTTGTAAGTTAGGCTTTGGGACTGCTAAAATTTGTCATGTACACAAATATAATCTTCTTAGTTTTAGTGAATGCAAATTTGCAACTGATCAACACATCTTGAACTGCAGAGCGTCAAGAACTACAAAATTCCTGAAGAATTTGCGGCAGATGGAATGCATACAGTTCGGGTGGTAAGAACCTGTAAATCGTTCAGTAACGTGAGTCCTTTTTACCCTGAATCTGAATTACTGCAGCATAACAATTGCTCGAATTGATTCTATTGCTACTTTTTGCAACTTGACGAGGCTTTTTTTCTTCTTGTAGGTTGAGGTTGTCCGGGACAAACGTCTTGATGAGTATTATAGGCTTATGTCTTGCAAGCTAAACGTGTGAGTTATTGGCTGTAAGTTATCAGGGGTGGTACATAGCTTTATGTAATTATTATGTGATTGGGATCATTAACCGTATTACGGATCACAACGGGTCAAAACTCGCAAGACATGTTTTGAGTCATATGGTAAATTTTGGAGAACCTGTACATTTTGAGTCATTGAACGACTTATAGACAAATGACAATTTCTAAGTCATGGGTTAATTTTACGATACATTGCAGATTTTGGGCAACAAGGCAGATTCAGGTTACAATGTAGATAGATTTGTAAGGGGGATTTTGGTCATGAGACAGATTTTATGTATCACTGCACTTTTTGAATTATGGGTTCAAATATGAATGTGTGAGATAGGTTTCTTGCCACCTATTACATTTTTGAGTCACTAAGCAGAATTTAGATTCAGGCCTTATGGGGAAATTGATTAATGATGGTGCAATTTATTTATTTTAACGTTTTTTTTTTATTATGGTGAATCAGCGAGTCATAAGAACATTTTACACTAATTTTTGAGATATAATATCAAGAAAAAGGTCACTTAAATGCTAGATTGCTAATAGTAATAGAGGTACCAAGATTTTACCCTTCGAAATGGTACACCCGGAAACAAATTGGTACCCCTACGGCCATGACTTAATATGGAGTTCAATGGCTCAAAAAAAATCTAAGCTGCATACAGTTTGTCTTTCCATATAACTGCATTGGAAAAACTTTCAGTAAATTCGAACTAATTTTTTTAGGGCCGGTCGGCCTGTCGGGTCGCAGGCCGTTTTGATTTCTACAACAGTACAACTACAATTATTGGCGGGAAAATTACAAAACGTTTCAAATCTCCCGCCCTATCCACAGTAATGAATCCTGTTTATATTACCACCACCGCCATAGAAAACCCTTGTTTTCATTTTATTTCTTCTTGGGGAAAAAAAAATCTAAAAATGAAGATCGAAGTAAAATGCAGTTGTAGTGATGGAAACTGTCCAGAATGGGCAATCGTAGAAATACAAGGCATGATTGAAGTTCAACCGTGTTTCAAAGATCGTATACAAAACCTTGAAATCGGTATCCTTTGTCGTACTTCCTCTGAGGTTATATATCTTCCCCTCTCTATAATTATGTATATTGATTCCAATTTGATAGTTCATTCGAATCACAGTATTGAAAATTTCATTTTGTTTGATTTTCAGGAGAATTATACTTTCACAGTTGGATACCATGAATTATCAGGAACAAAGATGAAACTAAAGAAACCATATTTGATATTGAAGAAGAAGAGAACTATTTTGGAATCAATTCCAGATGATGAAGAAGAAGAAGAAGATATTAGTAAGGCTAATTCGCCAAAGACTGAAACTGAATTGGAAGTAATTGGGATTATTCGGCATCGCATTCTGTTTAAAACCAGACCCAAACCCCTAATTTCAAGTAAGTTTTCAATTTTAATCCGTTGTTTTTTTGTATAATTTCTAGTATAGACAAAACCCCCAAATGAAGAACACTCAAAACAAAGGTAGGAACTCAACTGAAACCATTTATGGGTTCTGGTTCTACTTCTTGGGAACCAGAACCCAGTTTTAACTAAGACGATGTCTTTGGTGGTCTTAAAATCCACATGCGTTCAATCTCAGTCATTCGGCTTTTTAGATGAGGCAAAAATGTTATTCGGCAGTTTTGGACTGGCTGAATAAGGTTTATTTGCCTCACTCCATATGTCAATTTTATCGAAATGTCTATGCAAAATGGTTGCAAAGAGTGTCGGAAGTACCTAAATTGGGATCTCTTAGATGTTATAGTCACTCAATGCTAGTAGCCGTTTTTCATGTCTGGATTTTGAATTTTTTGTGCAGAACCGCAAGTAGTGGTAAAAGAGAAGAAGAGTGGTCCAACAACAACAGTGCCCATGGTTCAATAAAACTTCTCCTCATCACATTTCTTATATCTGTTAATTTCTGCCTTTTGGTTGAAGGATTTCTTTGTTGTGACCATGATACTTGATTTGTTTCAGTTTCGAACATGTAATCGGCATTTCCGAGAATATGTTTTTGAGTACTACTTGATTTTGTTGTTTAGTTTGCGGATTACATACTGAATTTGTGTTATTGGAATGACCAACATTGACAATAAAAACTACCGGAGAATGGATGGTCATGAATGCGACTAGGCCGGAATTACTAGTCGGAATCAAGATTCCAATTTACCGTTTTGGATTTGGTCATCATACGAACATTCATTTCCAATTATTATCAGTATTGATTTGTTTGTTAAAGGTGACAGTGAATGGGATGAGGAAAAAGACTTTTCAGTTATTTTCATTATAATAAATGCGAAATATTTATTATGTTAAAATATCTGTGCAGGTAATAAATAAATAAATTAATCAAAGAAATACAGCTGCTCTTAATGTGGATTTCAGGGGAAGTCACTGAAATTTTGTCCACCCAACCCAACATTTAACCACAAAGATATGAATAATAAACAAAGTCATGTAGACGTTGTGGAGTTAAAAAGCATCCAAAATCCCAAAGAAAAGGATACGTTTGTTATTTGAAAAGATGCAGGAATTTTGTTTCCACCCAACTTACTGTTTTCTACACTAGTCTTGAGTCTGAACTGCTCCTGGGTTGTGCACGGCACACCAAAGGATATCATTGGGTGCAGCCAGAATGTCAAATTTTACTTCAAGATATACAGTATTTTTTTTTTAATATACATTTCATACTCCAATTTTTTTTTTCTTTAAAAAGCATATACATCAATGCTCTGCAGACTTAAATTTCGCCTAAACCGATAGACATGATAAAGTGAACCCTTGTTTGCCTCGGGATAGGGCCAGCCATCCAAATCTGTATATATCGATTTTGGTGGAGTTCAGTTTTCTCGGTCTGTTTAGAACTCCCGACATATGAAGAGGAAAGTTTGTCTTGCGTAAACATGTAAGATAACTTCTGGTTAAACGTCGACATGCTTAGATACATGCCCCTATGTGCACCGAAGAATAAAAATCCGCTTAATCAAGACAACTCCCTGTGTTGCACTAAGATAAAATTTTAATTGGACCACAAAATATTTTTACATATTTTTTAGACTATTCAATCTGTATCACATTGCAATCTGACAATCTCTAACTGGACTGGAATCCGTCTGATTCACTTAAATATCATATTGAAATCACAATCACCTGATCAATAAAGTTTTTCTTGTCATGTAGAGATCTTCAATTCTTTTCAATAACTTGTACAAGCAAAAGTGTAAGAATTTCACGATTTAGAGTACCCTCAAATCACTTGAGCCCATCCCGACTGTAAGTAAAGTTATATCATGATGCCAAATTTCAAGTGTGTATATGCATCTCTGAAATAATAAATATAATGACTTGAAACCGACTTTTTGTTATACACTCGAATGCATGATAACACTATTCATCCAACATTCACGAACACAAAAGGTTTATGCAAAGTGTGACAAACAAACAACAAAACCAAAAACGGTTTTGGGTGGAAAATAGAAACTTCCGAAACACAACAAAAACCCTCATTATTATATTAATATAATCACGTGTAGACGGAAAACACAACAACGGCGTTTAAATACGTTATGATAAGAAGGAAATCTTTCCGTTAATAGAGCCGTCCCCGTCTGTTTGTTTCCTTCTAACGTAAGGTTTTGGTTTAAAAAGGTCAAAAATTAAACCGTCTAACTATTTCCGTTTTCTTTCTTCCAGATTTTCCACATCTAAATCTTCTTCTTCTTCTTCTCTTCACTGCTCCGCTCTCTCTCCATCAGTTTCCCGCGATTAAAAACCCCAGGAGATTTAGAAGATTCAATCGCTTATTCAACTGTTTATGAACCCTGAAAATCAAGGTTAGTTTGTGTGTGTAAAGACTGAATCTTTTTTTTCAATTGTTTAAATTTTTATCAACGTTTAGCTTCTTATTATAGCCGTTACAAGAAAAACCCTAGTTTTTTTTGGGGTTGATTTTGGTTCTGATTTGATGATTTGTTGATTCGGACTTGTACATCGTAGGGGTGTGAAGATCAAAAGTTGGACTGATTTTAGGATTTGATTTGGAAAAGATGTGATTTTGAGTTCTGGGGTGTGTGTGTTTTTGGATTGATCTGGGGGTGGGTTTTAGGGTTTTGATTGTTTGAATTGATTAAAAGTTAGTTTTTTTTTTAAACAAAAAAAAAGTTGGATTTTGAGTTAATGTAGGAGGTGAAGTTCAATTAGGGTTTTGTGTCGGTGTTCTGAAGTTAGTTTTGTTATTTCTGTTGTTAATTTCAGGTTCGGTTATTAATTAGTTGGAGAGTTAATTTGGTGGATAAATATGGAAGATGTTAAGCAAGAGGAGGGGAATTCAAGTGTGACTAAAGAAGTTACGGCTGCTGCCCCTTCAAGTTCGTCTGTTTCGGATAGTAGTTCTGATACATCACTTCCTAAGCCGGCCTTTGTTAAAGGGTATGATTTGATGTCTCCTCATTCATATATGTTATTCATTATTGGCTATTTTCTGTGATGTTATTGCTTCGGTACATATGGGAATGTGAAATTGTTGGATGTCAAGTAGTAGAGGTTAGCTTGTTAGAGGAGCTGGCTGCGTAGATTGTGAGCTCCAAATTGACTTTACTCTAGCTATGTGGATGTAAATGCCTGTCTAATTAGTTGGTATTCAATACTTGAGAGACGGATGAGTGACTTTCTTGAGTCAACTGAATAAAGACCAGGAATTCTATGGAGATACTATGAATTAGAATAATATAGTTAGTAGGATGAGGAAGTAGTAAAATTAGAGAAGTTGGTGCTCTCCTGCAAACACAGTGATGTATCGGGGGTTTTACCCCTACTTATGCCCTTTTGGCAGTTACATTCAGGTGTCCTAGTTATATCCGTTACCCTTACTTTACTTACCTTTTGCACATTGAGTTAACGAGGTCTCTCTGTTGGAGGTGATTGCTTGATCACTGAGCTGAGTGGTGTCTTAAAAGTACTTAGCTTTAGTATGATTACTTTTTGTTTATTTTTTTAATCCTATTTTCTGATTATAAACTAATATCAGGATTATATAATGTTAAAATTTTCTCATGACAGCAGTTCTCTGATATCGAAAAGGACAACAGGTCCAACCAGAAGGTCGAAAAAAGGGGGATGGACGGAGTCAGAGGTGAGTGGCTAAGCCTTGTTTTTGCTATAAGAAAATGTTCTAGCTACATCATAAGCATATAACATTGGCACGCGAGTAAGAATTAGTTGACCGTTGTTAAAATACCTCTCACATTTTTGTTATTTTGGTGATGGGGACAGGATAGTATGTTAACTGCCGCAGTCAAAACGCACGGCGGGAAAAATTGGAAGAAAATTGGTACACACTCATCTGTCTGTCATTCTGTTTTCTTAGTCGCTTTGAGATTTTTGTTATTATAGTCCCATAGAGTTCTGCTTTTAACTAATTTTATTACATGGTGTACTATTCTGCTGCAGCTACTTGTTTCAAAAATAGGACTGATGTTCAGTGTCTCCATCGCTGGCAGAAGGTTCTTAATCCAGAACTCGTTAAAGGACCATGGACCAAACAGGTACCGACAATGATCTTTTTGATAATCGTTTAGATTCCTAAAAAGTAAAAAGGTACTGGCATGTTTCTGTGATTCTGAATCCATGTGTGGTTGTAAATTTCAGGAAGATGATCTTATCCTTGAGCTGGTTGGAAAATATGGCTCTAAGAAGTGGTCTATTATAGCACAGTCTTTACCAGGTCGGATAGGCAAGCAATGTCGAGAAAGGTAATAAGCCTAATATTACCTGTTCTTGATTGTTAAAAAGATATCCCCTAAAACTTTTGGTTTAATCCTGTAGTGTTTTTTTTCGGTTTGGGTAGTAATTCTGTTTGCATTTGATTTTCCATTATTAGATTTTGGTGAGTTGAAAATTTGTCTTTTTTTTTTTTTTCAGGTGGCATAACCATTTAAACCCTGCTATAAAGAAAGATGCTTGGACCCATGAGGAAGAGATGACTCTTATACATTACCACCAAATTTATGGTAATAAATGGGCAGAAATAGCAAGGTTCCTACCTGGAAGGTAAGATACACACAAAGATGTCTATAAATTCTAGTTACATAAATCAAACTGAGACAAGCTTAAGGAGCCATCACATTGTGCATGATTTATGCATGTCGTGAGATTATATATAGTGGTTTTCCAAACATGATAGACGATATTTGCATGTAGGTAACTGCCAGTTTCTCATTTCTCCTTCTTTCTCATTGAAATTTACAGGGCTGATAACTCGATAAAGAATCATTGGAACTGCTCAGTGAAGAAAAAATTGGATTCATATTTACCTTCAGATCTACTTAAGATAAATCCTGGTGTACTCAATCATGAAAATGTGAGGGTTGATACGACCATGCAGGGTCCTGGGCGAACATATGCTTTTGATACAAAAATGTTACCAGTTAGTAGACCTGGAAATCATTTGGTAAATTTAACTCTTGGAAATTCTAATGGTGGACGAAATGGAGAACAAATGCAACCTTTTCAGACCATTGAATCTAGAGCCTTGCAGAAACAGGTCGCATTTGCAACAAAACCAATCCAAGGTGCTGATAGAAGTGCTACTGGAGGCATTCCTCCCAAAGATTTGAAGCTCTCCATTTTCAGTCTTTCACCACCTGGGCAACCTTCGGAGCATGTTACTTCAACGCCTCCTCATTTTCTTTCCTTGGATCCAAATCCCTCTGATACTAGAAAAAATCAAGCTGTTTTTACTGAGGATGAATCAGCTACTACTGCAAAGAGGTTTCCCGAAACTCCTAAAAGGGCAAAATATTGTTCTACCCCAAATGTGGCATCTGAGCATGGGGATTACAGAGATCATGATGGTAGGCAAAGCAAAGTCTTCAACGCGTCGCCAAGTCACGATGGTACTGGTTATGGAGGATTGTATTATGAACCACCCCAGTTGACGAGTTGCGATATTCTCTCTGAAAATAGTAGATTCCTAAATTCAAGAAGTCCAGTTTGTTCTACACCACCTAGCCGCTTGCGGAATTTTTCTGTAGATGCCAGTAGTCCCGAAGCTGTGTTAAGGAGTGCAGCAAAAAGTTTCAAAAATACCCCTTCCATCATAAGGAAACGTGGACGTCAGATATGTGGCTGGGCTCCATATGCATGTGATTCTGATGGCGCTTGCACACCAGAAGTGAGAACTCATGGTTTCAGTGACATAAATGGTTTTATGGAGTCAAGCCCACATGCACATAGTGGTCGAGAAGATCTCAACAGTAGAGATCTTCTAAATGTCAAGTGGCTTTCTCTCTCGACTCCAAATGCTTTGGAACATGAAGCGGCTGCCACTGTAAAATCTGTGCGCTTGGAACATGCGTTTGATATGGAATGTGATGACTCCAGAGCTGTTAGGCACTCAGACACGTCTTCAAGAGACATCAAATCGGGCTCAATCAGAAGTTAGTGATTCTTGATTCTAGAGCGAATTGCAACTACAAATTTCTATTTTGGTAAGTAAATTATGTCTATGTTATCCATGATATCTTTAACATGTAACTGTCGTCAAGTAAATACTACTGCTGGCAATGTCTTAAAAACGTAGTGTGCTTTCGATGTTTGTTTGCCATTGTGTTTTGTATAGGCCACTTATCTCATGCACTTGCTAGAAGAGCTTGTTTATCTTAGCCATTGGTTTTTGTTTTGTTCTACCTTTATAATGCTGTAAAATCTAACAGTTCATTTTTCTTATTTCAGTAATCATTGTTACGAGGAGGATCCACCTTCACGTGGTATTTATTGTAAAGCGGGATTTTTGTTGCCCTTGCTAGAATTTTCATGTGGTAAAGCTTCATGCTGGACTTGCTGTCTAGCGGCAGAGCATCCATTAGCTAGTGAAGGTATGTCTATCCTTTTTTTTAACACAAGCGTGACATAAGTTTAGCAACTATATTATAATAAAACCATCTTTCTCTTGAAGTCATTGCTCAGAGCTGTTCGGCTTTCGTTTTACTTTACTTGAGCTAGATCTGTGCCATCTTGGTCCCCTCAATGTAGTTATTTCAAGTCTCTCATAAAAAAAAAATGAACCCAAACATATCTGGGCCTTCGACTTCATTAAAGGCGGCTCATAGTCTTACCAAACTTCCAAAAAGAGATGGCATTAGTAATTTTCTGATTTAGGATTTGCAACACTTTACATGGATGTAACTAGTGTCGATTCTGTTATTCAAAAAGCAAAGTATCACATCACTAGAACTAGTGTCAGCTTTACTGACTTCCTTTTCTTATTGGCAGATTATGATAGCGCAGGGTATACGACTCAAACGAGCCCTTTTCCGAAGGAATGGTGGTCAAAAGTTTTTGGGCAGAAACGTTTACTGTTCTAATTTTTTAGGTCGGGACACCAAAAAGTAGTCTATATTTCTTATAGAATTATCTTTATTAATAATCTATGTAAATTTGTACAGACATTAACATTATAAATTATTTTGCTAACCTTATATTTATCTTTGCGTTTATACGAATACAATAAAAGCAAAGAAAGGATGCTAGATTATTCTTTATGAGTTATCCTCCTCCTCAATCTTTTTACCTTTCCATCATTTCTTATTACAGTTTCTTTCTTTTTGGTTTTACCTATTCACCACCCACACTTTACCTAAATACCACCTCCAGTAAAAAGAACTTAAACTTTGTAACCTTCTTTAATGTGAGTATCAAAAACCCACATTAACAACTACTACTCCGTAATATTTTTCGTCCAACCCTAAATCCTAAGACCGATGCTTCCGCCGGAACCCTCCACCATCACCTCAGGTCGATCATAAATTTTAGTTTTTAAATGATAAACATGGATGTGATCACAGTGCTCAAATATGTTTGTAAATTAAGGGGTAGGTCTAGGAAACGCATGCCATTAGTTTTTAGATCTATATATAATCATGTTCGTCTTTTAATTTGATTTGTATCCGAAAAGAGTTCGAGAGATCCTATTCTATTTTTGATTTCAATAAATCAAGAGTTAACAAAGATTTTGAGGTGAATTCAAATATGGTTTCTTGAATCAATCTTGCTTATGCAGACGAACTAATGGAGTTTTAGTTTATAAACATCCCATCTACCACCATTGTTTACGTCTAATAACAGAAGCGGCGGCCGCCGATGGTAATATCAATAGTTGGGAGGCTTTTACATCTCTTTACACTATAAAGGGAAGAAGATAACCAGGTTGGGTTATGGTTACTCATAACAACTTTGGTTCACAATTGAAAGGGAAATGTAGAGTGGGTGGCAGTTAGGAAAAGCATAGGTGGTGAATAGGTAAAACCTTCTTCTTCTTTTTTTCTGTAAATCAAATGTACTATTCAAAACACCTAGGAGTTGGGTGGCTTCATGCTTTCAGAGAGCTGCCGGCTAATATGAAAATGTCATATTACTCAACACACTTGAATGACGGATATGAGAATGTCATCTTTAACCGAATTAGCTCATGGACCTTATAATCATTCATGAGTGACCCTTGAAAATTATTTGATTATTGATTATAATATACATGTGTTAAACACGAAAGCAGAATGTTTTTGCAATTTGTCAGTAAATAAAAATTCATTTAAACAGCCCATTTTCTTGATTACAGGTAAAGTTGCCTAGTCTGTACACAAGTCATCTGATAAAGGGGAAGGTTCGGGGATTATTGTTCAAAGAAGCCTTTTTTTTTAATTCTGGCTCTTCTGCTAAGAGTTTCAGTCGGAAGCCTCATCGCCACATAACGGGATTGAAAATAGCTATAAAAAATGCATTAGAACTTCAATTTTGTGCACATTTTCTGATGAGTTTTTAGGTAGTAGACAAGTCTTTAATTAGTTAACCAATAATAATAATATTAGTATCCTAATTTGTGCACACTTAATGTCAAATTAACACGCTTTCATAGTGTGTACACAAAACTTTTCGTATTAGACTAGTCGCTAATTACTTAACCAAAAATATTAATATCAAATTAACGCCTTTTATAGAGTGTACACATAAAATTATTGGACTCAAATGTCTAACCTTAAACATTTGGTAGAGATGCTGAGATGGTATAGTAGGCAAACCATTAAACCCTAATAGCTTTCCTCAAACTTAAACCCTAACCCTAATCAATACTGTTATTACTGCTGGAATGGCGCAAGATTTGGAAACTGCACGCAAGAAACCAGCTGAAGAAGTAATCGAGCCTCCTATGAGCGAGAGAACGCAAACAGGGGTTACTCCTCTTTTGGCCTCAACACCTGCTGAAGAGAAAGTGATGCGCTCTCCACATATGGCTAGTTTGATCAAAGAATGGGATCGGAAGAAGGCGGATGTCGCTACTATCGCTGTTTGGGAACCCAAATATCATGATGAAATTGTTAAAGACAACTCAGACAGATGAACCCCTGAACAGAAAGAGATGCCTTACGTATACTTGGCTGATTTGTTCAAAAAATGTGAGTGGAAGAAGGCGGATAATGCCGGAGCACGAACCCAGTTTAAAATCCAGGGTTGCATGTATGGTTTATCTAGATTTACTTTTGATGATAGCTCAGAGTATGAGCTTGTTGTTCTGTTTGAAGACGGGAGCTACACTTCCGAGGTTCTCATCCACCACAATATTGTGCAACGTCAGATAGGTTTAACTCCAAAGGAGGCCGTTGAAATCCTGTCTTCTTCTTCCGCTGGTGATATAATGGAGAAAAGCATGACGGAATATGAGTGCATGTTGTCTAGTTTAGAGGGTACGTTGATCATAGAAATGAACAATGAGTCACCTGTCCCGGTTGCTATTCAGGTGGATTCCACATTTGATAGATATATCGTGGGTTTGGGATAAACTAGCTTAAGTGTTGCCTATGGCAACAAGACGATTGCTTAGTTAGCAATGAGCTCACCTCGCTGACTTTATTACCCCAGTTGAATAATTTGATGGTCTTACTCAACGACCTATACACAAGTATGACGGTTCCAAAATGTCAGCTTTAACAGAAATAGCTCATCAACCTTATCATGATGGGAAAATTGGGAAAATGCCCCAATCTGGGGTACAATCTTGGAGAAGTGCCCTAACGTTAAAAAAGGTTGGGAAAATGCCCCACTGTTAAAAACAACGGTTAAGTCCACATGTGTGAGTTCCCACGTGCAGGAAAAAGACAGAAATACCCACCTCCCATAAGATCTTGCCACGTATGCAGATCATCCAACGAACTAAGAGGAGGATTTCACGCACGTGAAAGACATGTGACAGCTTCACAAAATACCATTTTAGAATATTATTTTCGAGATATGGCTTTCATGTCCTTCCTCCCAGATTGTTGCACGTGGATCCATCTTTGCATCCAACCTTTCATTAAACAAGCTACCATAAATTGAATAAACTATGTGAACAATTCAAAAGGAAAATGACTTTATTGATGAAACCTAATTGCCAATCGTATATGCAATCATAAATTGAATTTCATTCAACGAAATTGAAACATAACTATCACTACTAGTTCAAATGAAACATAACATCCACATTGTCAACTTGTTTCTACCATAACATAATATAACCATATTGTCTTACATCTTATAAACATAACTACAAATATCACCACTAGAACAAAGAGAACATAACTAGCTATACTTTGAGTTAGGCTTTCTTTGCCTTTTTGCTGATGGTGCACTAATATTGTTTTCCTGGTTTTGTATGTTAACTGTGCCATTGTAGTCTGATTAAAAAAAACCAGTAGCACCAGCAGAAGCAGTAGGACCTGCAGCATTAGTAACCTTCTTTGAAACAGAGGCAGCTGGCGCAGCAGAGTTAGATGGTGCAGCAGCAGTAGCACTTGTCTTTCCCATTGCTCACAGCAAATTTAATATTCCTATCCATATTACCCTGATATACATATAACCAAAATTCAATGTAATCATGTCAAAATCCCCACAAGCATTAAAAAACTCACAACTGAACCATTTTATCTGCTTTAATACAAACATCTGACACTTAAATTCATGTATCAATTGATTTCTTCTTCAAGTTTTTCAAATTTTGAAACTAATTTTCTTCTTTTTTGTTAATTTCAGCATATCTAGGCAATATAATTGACTTCTACTTCACATTTTTATAGATACAACATTTAAAAGCTATTGATTGAACAATTACCAGAAATAAGTTGCAGGAGTCCGGGCGGAGAAGACGGGGTAACCCAACTATGACCCGTGCCCATAAAAATTCCCAATACACGAGTAAAGTAAAGCACTGAGTCACTAATTTCTAAGTCAGTGCCGGTTCAATCAAAGAATTTGAGCTGCCTAATACACGAGTTAAATCATCATTTTCTCCTCTCATTATTCATCATTTTCGTCAAACCAAGAATCAAAATCACAAATTCATATCTTAGAATACAAAATCAACACACCCATTTCATGATCTAATTAAAATAAGGATCAAATATTCATGCTTAAACAAAAGTAGTTGATTCAATGGCAAATGACTTAGCTTGGTTCCTGAATTACAAAATCAATTCATGTTACAAACTAGTTTTGCAAAACAAACAAACCCATAGCTTCATCACACTAGAGACAACATCATATGATTCATATCCATTAAATTTATTAGATTGAGAGAGAGAAAAACTCTTGTCAGTGAACTTTTTCTTGTCTTCAATTCACAAGTTGTTTAGCTTCTTATCCGACTAAACCCCATTCTAGATTATACACTCAGTCATAAAGATCAAGTTGTTTTTTTTAAAGCATTAAGATGAAGTTGCGTTTCTTACTTTCTTTTCCTTTAACTTTTCAGTTACAGAAAGGGATATAATAACATATATAAAACACAAGACATAGGGAGATTCGCACAAGTGGAAGGTATCAAACAACAACATTCTGGACCCTAATTCATTTCTTTGTTGGCCCCCCACTGCTTATCAGTCATTTAGTTTATTTGTTTTGTTTTCCCCAAATGCAGAAAGCTCATTCAAAACCAAACATTTTTACAGTTTGAGAAAAAGAAGGCAATCGGCTTGGCAATTGAGACAGTGATTAATACCTTAAGGAAATTTCTGGAAATCATTTTCAAAAAAGAAAAAAAAATATTATCAATAGTAAGCATGGAACACTTCCTTCCATCAATTACAGAAAACCCTAAATTTGTTTTTGATTAAACCCTAAATTACAATTTCAATTTCATTTACAGAAATAAACCCTAAATTGCAATTTCAATTTCCCAATCACGAATACACAAATTCATTTTAACACAACACATCATGGAATTTAAGCAAAATAAAGGATTGGGTTATATTTACTTACTTGTTTCGATGATCAAATCAACCCCAATCGTCTTCTTCTTCAACTTTCCTCATCTGAAATTATTTCTCAGCCATTTTCTCGAGCTTTTATCACTGAAACGTAAAGTGAACGATTCTTAATAGTGAACTGTTAATATTAACGTTATAATCGATCTGAAATCAACACCTTACCTTACCTGATCTTCTCTTTTCTTTCTTTTCTCTCGACGTTCTGTATTTTTTTCATCTTCATATCTAAAACGATAATGAAAAAATGCTCGACCCTTCCCTCTTAGTGCGATTTTAAGGTATTTCCCACACACACGTGGTACTCGCGTGCTTCTCGTCTTCCTCTTAGTCCGTCGGATTGTTCGCATACATTGCAATATCTTAGCGGGGAGGATATTTCTGTCTTTTTCCCGCACGTAGGAACTCACACGTGTGGACTTAATTGCTATTTCTAACGGTGGGGTAGTTTTCTAACATTTTTTTAACGTTGGGGCACTTTTTCAAGATTACACCCCGAATTGGGACATTTTTCCAATTTTCCCTATCATGATTCACGAGTGACTTTGAAAATCATTTGAATATATTGTGACAGCATAATATTATAATATATCTTGTGTTAAACTCGAAAGCAGAATGTTTCCACAATTTGTCAGTAGGCTAAGTCATCAAATAAAATAAAAAATTCATCTAGTCATCTCATTTTCTTGATTTAATCATGGATTTTGTAGATTAAACTTTCCCATAAGTCATCTGATAAAGGGTCGGGGCAACTTGGATTCCCCAACATGTCCTATTGCAGCAGCCAGTCTAGTACTCTAGTTAGTCCTTTGATGCCTAGATCAACCTGCAACTCCGATTAGTCACAGGCTCTACCGAAGCCATTTTCTGCCTACCAACTATCTACACTGGCTCTCCTGCAAAAACCAATCTAAAGGTATAAAACCAAATTTTGTGCACACTTTCTAACGAGTGTTTACATATCAGACCAATTGTTAGTTACTTAACCAATGACATTTTCATCAACGCGCTTTCAAAAGAGCGTACACAGAATTGCAATCATTTCACAACCTTGTCAACATTTTGATAAGAGATGATGTACTAGACAACATCCATCAACCATTAAAGATGCAAGTGCACATTGATCAGAGTTTGCAATGACAGATTGTAAGTGTATGTCCTTGCACGGCATACCCCTTCTGGAGCCTTCAATATACGGTTAAGAGTTGAGTATCCTTAAATTAGCTTTGTCCCACCACTGTCTGTTTTATCATCAAATTGACTCACAGTTATATAGAGAAAAAATAAATCAATTCTTTTTACTATTTTTGGTCTAAACAGAACAATTTTACTTTTATCATGATAACAAATTTTTATTCTTGGAGTAATCTTAAATGAAATTCTATTGCCAACTCATACTTTGTGCCGCTTTTGTTGTTTTTAACAACAACAGAACACAATTTATGATGATGTTTATCCATTTTGTTCCTTGATTTGCTCAAACCACTCTCCTATATATTTTCTTCTATTCTCTCATATCTTCTTCTTATCTCAAATTCTTAAAATTCTCTCCTGTTTCAACTTCTTTTGAAAAGCTTTCTTCTTGGGTTTTGTTAAAATTTGATTTTTAGAAATGGGTTCTGCTTGTAATTTTGATCAGGCTATATTAGTTACTGGTGGAGCTGGATTTATTGGTACACATACTGTTATTCAGCTTTTAAATGAAGGGTTTAATGTTCATATCATTGATAATCTTGATAATTCTGTGGAAGAAGCTGTTGAGAGAGTTAGGTGTTTAGTTGGGGAGGAATTATCTAAGAAATTGAAGTTTCATCTTGGTGATCTTAGGATTAAAGATGATCTTGAGAAATTGTTTTCTACCATCAGGTAAATTTTTGTTTTTGGGATTTTTTGATTTTTGTTTTTTGTTTTTGAATGAATATGAGTAGTTTGATGAAATGGGTGTGTGAAAAAATTGTGACAGGTTTGATGCTGTGATTCATTTTGCTGGACTTAAAGCTGTTGGAGAGAGTGTTGCGAATCCTAGACGATATTTTGATAACAATTTGGTTGGAACTATTAATCTTTATGAGGTTATGGCTAAATATGGATGCAAAAATGTAAGATTTCTGTAGGTTTTTTGTTTCACAAATCATGTTTTTAGCGGAGTGATTACCAACTAATATGGTGTTTGTTTTGTCTAATTTTAGATGGTTTTCTCATCTTCTGCAACTGTTTATGGGCAACCGGAGAAGATTCCATGTGTTGAGGACTTCAACTTAGTTGCCATGAATCCTTACGGTCGGACCAAGGTACCGTCTTGACTAGCTAATTACCTAATGTTCTTTGTATGGTTAAATCAAATGGAAGGATATGGTTGTTTCTGGTAAGAAGTAGGATTTAATCCAAATTTAGGATATGTTAGCTGTATTTTTACTGTTGAATGCATAATTGGTGCACAACTGTGAAGATGAGGACATTTAACTAAAAAACATGCAACAACACAGTTTGGTTTCTTCGTCACAGGATTGTACCTAATTGCAAATTTCTAAAGTGTTCTTTCTTAATATTAATCTTCCAAACATGTTTTGGAATAAAATTTATGCTGCTGTGGAGATGGATATGACATTGACACCTTCCACCATCCTGCGTTTCCAAGATTTCTTCCTATTTGTATAAAGGATCTATGAAACATGGTTCTTGGGTTTGGTTTTTGATGTCGGAAATGTTCCCAGACCAAGAGCCATATTTATCCTAATGTTGGGTTTTTGCGTTCAATGAGAATTTTACATATCTTGTCATCCTTTGGTATTTAGTTCGACTATCTAATAGTTCTTCATCTGTTTTCAAATTCCTTTCTCAGCTTTTCCTTGAAGAAATTGCTCGTGATATTCAAAAGGCAGAACCAGAATGGAGAATTATCTTGCTTAGATACTTCAATCCTGTTGGAGCTCATCAGAGTGGTAAACTTGGTGAAGACCCCAAGGGTATTCCAAACAATCTTATGCCATACATCCAACAAGTGGCTGTTGGTAGATTGCCTGAGCTGAATGTATATGGTCATGACTATCCCACTAAGGATGGTAGTGCGGTAAGAATGAACTTATTGATTTGTTTCCCGTATATTCTTTATTTTTTTTAGTAGTTCTGTAAAGAATTCAGTTCCTAATGCCTGAATCCTGTAATGTATAGGTACGAGATTATATTCATGTGATGGACTTAGCTGACGGTCATATAGCTGCTTTGAAAAAGCTTTTCATCTCCGAGGATATAGGTATTTCCTTTCTGTCCCTCTTGAAATAGACAATGTAAAGGCATCTTTTGAAAAAATATCGGTTATGATACTGATGTGTATATTGGTTTAGGTTGTACCGCCTACAACCTAGGAACTGGATGTGGAACATCTGTGCTTGAAATGGTCTCTGCATTCGAGAAGGCATCTGGCAAGGTATCTGTCTTCCCAACATTCTCTATCTAGGTTCTTTAGTTGTTTAGTACTTGTTTGACGTACCTAGATTGTAGTCTTTTTTCAATCTGTTAAATTCAAATTATCTTTTTGTAGAAAATCCCGATTAAGCTGTGTCCACGAAGACCAGGAGATGCAACTGCAGTTTATGCCTCTACAGAGAAGGCTGAAAAAGAACTTGGTTGGAAGTAAGTTTGTTCATTTAAGCCTCCTATAAGTATCTTTCCTAAAATTTGTCTGCCTTGTGTGGTTTTGCTCTATCATACGAATTCATATGCAAGCTTCTTCTTGTACTAGTCTATAGCAAAATGTAACTCTGAGCTTAGTATCTTTAGCTAAGACCATTTTGACAATATCTTAAGCTTAGGTGAGAACCTACAAGAGGGGGGAATTAGGACTCTGGCTAAAATGACCACATGGAAACTTCAAAGTGATTATTCTGCATTTGTGATTAGCTAACATTGAAATACCGTTTTCAGGGCAAAATATGGAATAGAGGACATGTGCAGAGACCAGTGGAACTGGGCAAGCAATAACCCATGGGGTTACCAAGGCAAACCTTGAAGATACATCAAATAAAGAGATACAAATGCGCCTTCATGAACTCCTACATAAATGTCAAATATCTACTTGGAACTAATAACGTTTTCTCCGTTCTTATCGGTATGATGTATGGGTAAGGGTATTGGACCAACTTTACCGACCCTTTTAGAAATAAAAAGACACGAAGATTTTACTTCAGTTTTCCTACTTTTACAGTGGACTGTTCTAATCCATCCTTTGCTGAAAGCATGAGGTTCTTTTACCAATGTGTATATTCCACTTTGTATCCAGAATTTCAATGTTATGAAATGAATTCTCAGGAGTCTAAAATGTCAGTGCTCCTAGCCTACCTCCAATGTTACTCCTCTAGACTTGTAACATCCAACTTGTATGTATTTATTATTAATGAAATTCAGAGTAAATCTCAAGATTTTATGCTGTGCAATAAATCATAGAGCTCATGTACACAGTTAAAAAAATTTGTCAGGTAAATTAGGACATGGATGAGTAGTTTTGCAGGACCAACTGCAACACCCTACCACAGAGGCAACAACTCATCCAACTGGCAGGACGTTGCAGAATGAAAAACCATACGCAAGCTACACATCATTGAGATAATGCATTGACTACAATAGAAATTTTGGACTCTAGGAAAAGTTGCACTGTGATTCAACCATTTCACCTAACAAAGTTTGTTTAAAATATCATCAAAAACCTAAATCATTTTAAAGCATCATACACCAAAAGTAAGACAATCCGTCGGTCATTATGATATGACGGCAACAAGTGGTACAGATTGAAGAAAAAGTCTTGATATGTTCATATTTTTCTTCAGTCATCATGTATTACAAGTTTAGTTTTTTTGTCTGTTACCGTAACTGAAAGGCCATACTTCTCTGAGGAAATTTCCAATGAATTGAGGGAGTAGTTGAAGAAGACTATACAAATCAACCAAATTTGTTCCATTTTGATGATGATAGGTTGATTATGTATACATGAAAGTAACACAAGGGGAATGTAAATGGCAGGGGAATCACAGCGTATCATCTTCTATCCGTCTCAAGAACCCTTGCCCACACCTTCGCCATTTACGTTCTCCGTTGCAGGTTCCACCACCTTGAGTTTGAGTTCTCAACCCGCTTTTCGTTACGCAAATCTCTTTCTTCGGTTTGCTGGCTTGCTCTTTTCTTTCATCTCTGCAATATGTCTTGTTTTTCCATCACCTCAGTACAGAAATTATGAGCCTTCTACTTTCCTTAATACCGCTGAACTAACGTAAGTAATTCTATCTTCTTACTTTTTGAGCTTGGCTTGCAAAAAAGTGCCCAATATGGAGTATGAACTTTTGACATGGTTGGTTGTTGCAGGTACTGTTTTATTGTATCAATATTGGCTTCTATTTACTCAGCTTACCAACTCTTCAAAGGAGTATGTGACATTGCATATAGAGCACGTTTTATCTCTGACAAGATGTCAGATTACTCCAGCTTCATTCTTGATCAGGTGAGGGTAATTCAAAATCTCTGCAAGCTTAAAATCATGCTCCAAGTGCTGAATATAATTTCTATTAGTAGTAGAAACCAGGATTATACCATATGGTTTTGATATATTTCTTGGTTTCTTGCAGTTGGTGGCTTATCTTCTGATTTCATCATCTTCAATATTGGTACTTACTATACATCGAATTATACCTACAACATCGGTTTGGAAGTCTGCGGTTGTGTCTGCGAGTATGTCGTGCATCACGTTCGTTATAATCGCCATTTCTACACTTCAGTCAGGTTACAAACTTTGTAAAAGACTTATTTGGTGATGTATTCCTCCATTTCTAGAGGTTGGATTGAGTATAACTTAAAATCCATTTTTTTCTTCTGTGTATGGCGTCAATCAACAATTTTATCCAATACAATTTTACACTACTGCTGGTAATTTCTTACCTCTGAAGATTTGAAGAATTCTTCACCATGTCCTTGACTGAAAATTGCTTTGTCAATAAGACGACTCCAAAACCAAAACACACACTCATAGATGTAGAACAAGTCGATCATTTCGCTTGATCCTTCCAAATATGTGTGCGAAAGAGAGAAATCATTAAAAAAAAAAACAAATCCCTTTCCTAATTTGAGAACCCCTGTGCTCGGGAGGAAAGTTAAAAGTTAAAACAGACAGATATTTGGTGGTATTTTATTTAGCTTATAATAGTTTAGTCCCACACCGCGTGGGTTACTCATTTTCCTTTGGTTTATATTCCGCCAGACCAGAGTAACCAGCATCGAGTTAAGCGTACAGGATCTGTAGTTTAACCCGGAGCTTGCTCCTTGCGGGGATGACGAGCGACCAGTGCATAGCTGCAACTTTGCAGCGAATTTACCCATCCCATTTTTTGTTGTTGTTGTTGATGTGATTTTGTGTTTTTTCTTGTTCTTTTTTTCGTTTTGGCAAAATGCACAAGTGAAGCTGATCTGTGATCAGTAAAATAGGTATAGGTAATTTTACATAGAAAAAAAGTAAATACAGGCTCAAGTCACAACCATGGGAAGCTTGCTGTTCTCATGCAACACGAGCTCAAACGCAAGTCCTTCTTGACACTTTCTGGTGAGTTTGACACTAAGGCCTTGGATAAGGCTTCCAGGTTCGAACTGTCCCTTGCTGTCAAGCCTTGAGTGTTCGTCTTCTAAATATCCATTGTCTGGAAATGATCTTATGCTGAGATCAGTTGACCTTGTCTTTTGTTGGTGGTGTCGATAAAAGCTAGAAATACATAAAATCGATGCATACTGAAAATGAAAAGAAAAATACATAAAATTTGGTGGAAATGAGATGATGCTGGGTTGACAATGTGAGACTTTTTGTACATGTGATTTTTGCAGTTACTACATGCAAACCAGAATTACTTGCTTTTTTCAGGTTTGGCTATAGCAAGCCTTGTACCAAACCTCATTGACTAAACAAAACCAAAGATTTGTTAAAAAAGTTAAATGAAGGATCATGAATATAACTCATACAACAAAATGGAAAATACTACAACTTGAATTGTACTGTAATGGTCATAGTCGATCTTCTTTAACATATCAAATTAAAAGAAACATTTAACTACTTCTATTTCAATGGGTTTACTAGATCCCAACCAGAGATATAAGTATATTAACTACTGAATGAAGAGGTAGATTGCCGGTTTAACAAAATAGCGCTACAAGGATTCAACCACAAGGCTTGAGCTATCTAACGTTTTCCTGTGTTTTTACTGAAGTATTTCATGCTGCACCACAACTAACATCCATTCTGTTTCCGAAGGTTAACTTAAATAGGAGCAAGAAAACACTCTGGTGCTGAATTTCCAGCGCAAGAACTCGATAGAAAGTTTAGCACTGGTGCGGCGTGATACTTGCTTTCTCATTGACATCCACTCCACCTGGCCCAATCCACAAACTGCATGCCTGCATAAACATTGTTTGCAAATCGAATACCAACAGTGAATCCCAAAGACGCTGCAGGGACCCGCTTTCCAACAGGGGATGTTTCAACCAGTCGTTCCAGTAAGTTCACAACCTGGTATCGGGTATTGGATGAAACTGCCAGAAATACACCTGAAAGATAATGCCCAAAGTGATTAGCAGAAGAGAATACAAAGATTAGGATCCAAAATTCTGAAAAATTGGAGCAAACAGCTCAAATCTTTTGCAACAATTTCATGGTATCACGAGCCTTAAAATATACGAATTAGATTTAACACATTTGGCTTTCTCAACTTTTTATTCTTTATTTTGGGGTCGATATCTTGTTTTCAACAGCCTCGTAGGCTTTGACCACACGTCAAAATTACTTCAGTTTTCAATTGAAGTGCAGCACAAGAACAACACTATCCAGTAAGGGTAACATTTAAACAAGACACTGAAAAACAGAGTGGCAGCATACCCCAAAGAGCTGCACTTTTTATTAGAGGTGGCACAGGGATGTCATCTTCTGCTTTATTAATGCTCCTGATCACAAAAATAAACAAAATTAGCAAAGAGAAAACCATCAGCTAAATGATAATGGTGGAAATGTCAAGACACAAGTGAATAGTACCGTTTAGTAGTCATGATAAAGTTTGCAATGCCTTGCCCAACCAGACCACACCCAAAACCAACAGCTCCATACATAAGGCCCTAGTACAGGACATGTATGTTAATTTCAGTGAAAGAAACAAGATAGCATTTCCGTTCAACGGGACAACAGATGCGTGCAATAACAACTTCCATGCATTGAAATGGAAAAAGAAAAGAAATAGAAAAGGGAGTCTGCGGGCGCGCCTGTGTGTGTGCATTAACATTTGAAGGAAAAAACTCACCTTATAGAAGTATGTTGCAATTCTTTGCTGAGCTGAAAACCGACACCCTGGCCTTTCAACCTCAAACACACTGCAAACAAGGTATCATGGAAATGAGTAGAATCCTCCAATACCCGATAATACAGCACAGATAACATTCTGAAAATCTAACCGTTAAGCTTGCAGGCGAAATTGCCATTTAAATCCAATTCAAACTGACACTTTTTATCCGAGAAAACACAACAAAATTTGACCCAATGCAAAAGCATGATTCCCCTCACCTGCTAGGTAAAGCTGCATAAGCATGTTGCATGCGTCCAAGTAATCCTTGTGAAGCGGACCCTTGCCCAAAGCGGACATAGGGTGCTAGCATACCGACAAGAGCGATGTTCACAACTATGCCAACCAAAAGATCTGCAACATACAACTCAAATTCTGCCCAGAAGTCTTTGCCTCTTTTTTGAACTTCAGCAAAGGTTGCACAACAAGAATCAATAACTATCTACAGAAACAAAAAAATTGGTGTGAATGTGTGTATACCAGGATATATAGAAAAGCATGATCAATTTGCAGGCATAACTGTTGAATGGTCACGATGCAGGCGCTCCGCATTATTAACCTCTGTGGGGCTAATCATAAACATATCTCTCTGGGTCTAACAAAGAGCTCCATAAAGAATTTAAAAGACGACTACACATCGTAAACAAACCTCGGTTCCAACTTTAAAAAGGAAAGCAGGATCAGCAAGCATTCGGTTCCGAAGCATAGCACACGACCTCATTAAAAAACCCAAGGGCCAAGATGAACCCTACAATCAAAACATCATACAAATACATATCAAATAAAGAAAAAATCCCCAATTGTGAAAATCGCAATTGAACCACATTACCTGCAATTCTAAGTAACGAAGAAGAAGAACTTCGCGAATACCAACAGTTTTAGCAGCCTCTAACATATCTGCAGGAAGACTTGCACCCCTTTTTTCTGCTTCCTTCATCACCTCCTCAAACTTCATAATTGGCCCAAACTCCTTCTCTTCTCTACCATTCTCTTCATTCTCTCCATCATCACCACCACCACCACCACCCCCATTTCCTCCTCCCCCACCACCTCCAGCCTTCCCATTACCAGCGCCACCATTTCCATTATCAACAGCTGGGTTCACCTTAACACCCTCAGAATCATCAACATCCTTCACCACCACACCATCTTTTACTTCCTCTTTCGTAATCGCAATCACAGGTGAAGTCGATGATGATTCACTAGAATCTGACGGCTGCAACGAATTCCAAACCCTAAACCCATTTTTCTCTTTTCTCTCAATATGCCTACCATTACTTGTATTGTATAAACAACTAGTACTAAGAGTAACCTCATTTACTGAATTCCCCAAAACCCCATTTCTCAAACTCTGAAATGCCCTAACTTTGACAATCATATGACTTGTTCTTGTTTGATTTACTGAACCAAAACTTGATAATCCAATCCTCTGTGAACAGACTGCCATTTTTCTGTGATTTAGTCGACAAATTAAGTGTTTTAGGGGGTGATTAAAGGATGAAACCCTGATCTGATCGAATCAAAAGAAATTAAAATTTTGGGGTTTTCTTTTCTCTATCCAGAAAATTAGAGAGAGAAGAGAAAGAGAGTGGATACAGTACTTCAGGTTTGTTCAGTGTTGAGTCCTTAAATGCAAAGATTGCCAAGGCTGAAAGCGCTATGGCCTATGGGTTTCCGAGAAAGGTTCATTTGGAATCCAAGTAGGGTGAGCCATGGCTTACGGTTTTTTTTTTCTTTTTTCTTCCGGACTTAACTGGCTGGTCTGGATTTGAGTCATCTATATCTGAATCAAACGGCTGATTCAAAACTTATTAATTGGTGTAGGTATAAGCCGAGTCAAATAGCTTCGAGTTAGGTACAAAATGATACCCGAATCAAATAGCTTTGAGTCAAATGTGTGAGCCGGGCATATCTCGAGTCAGACATCAGAAAAATATAAAAATAACAAACAACATGTAAGTCAGATTCGAACCGCGAGTTGGACCCAAACAAACAAGGTGTTAGTCAAAAACTCTAAATATAGCTAAGTTATGAATCTAAAAAGATACAATCACTATGTGTCGTGGTTATATGAGTCTCGGCCAAAGTATGAGGCCGATGGTGTTGTCATATACTTAGTTTTTGCGAGTTAGGCAAGGGCTAGTGCATGTTGCATATCTGCAGTATCTAATTGTTATGGCTTAGCTAACTATTAGAAATGAGTGGTTGCGTTTGCCTACATTTAAAGACATGGTCAAGGAAGAAATTGACCAAGAATCAAATACTTACTTGTTTATACAGTGTAAGCACACTTCTCAAGTGTGGAGGTATTTTTTAAAGAGATTTGGTCGGTATTGGATTTTGTTTAAATAAGTGAAGTCTGTCATTTAGAACCGGAGTTCTACCAAAGCAAAATCCTGGAAAAAATAAATAATGCTTCATTTTGAAGTTTGGTGGAGCATATGGTATGAAAGAAACAACAAATGTTTCTTTGATAAACTCATAAGCAGCGGTTAGCTGATTGTGGCAGTTAAATACACCTTGTTCATTTGGTTGCACACTTCTACTTTTGATGGTTTATCTTTCTCAATTGTATTTTACAACTGGGATGCAGTTGTTAACCGTCCTTATGCTTTTTTTTTTTGATTTGATCAATTTTCTTATATTATTTATATATTATTGTCATTTTTAGCGACTTTTTCTAATATAATTTGTCATCATGATCGTACACTGTGTTTTTTAGGGAAAGATCAATACTATGGATATGTTGCAGCGTAAAGGTATTCTAATGCATATTTTTTTTTCATACTCAATGGTTATTTATAACACGTAATCAACACGTTCTGATCACTAAGTAATTAATTACGATTGATTATTATTATTATTGTTGTTATTTTCAAAAGTGATTTATCGTTTTTTTTATTATTTTTCTATAAGTTAAACCTATTTTTTAAATCGGGTTATTTTTTATTTTCTCTCATATATATCGAAGATTACTTGCATAAGCTCAAACACTAGCATATACTCCTTCCATTTCTGGAAAGTGATAGTACTTCTTTTCCATTAACATAGGTAGTATTTATGTATATTTATTAGTTTTGATGTATTGATTATCAGTAATTCTACTCATCCCACAAATAAATCCCACCATCAAACCCACTGCTGATGTGGCGATGACGTGGGTTGACTAATCCCTTTTAGGTTTCCTCTTTCTTCCGACGTGTTTTGAAGATAGTAATTAATAAATGGTAATACCATTCCACCGAAAGCTTTTTTCAGGTACCGTGTTTTTTACATTGTTAATTATCTGATTTGAAGATTTAGCTGATTTTGGTCATCTTTGAGGACATCATAGTTTAATGGGATTGAAAATTTGAAACTAAAGTTATAAGTGAACATAAATTCTGTCGGATTAGTGAGATTGAAACTAAAGTTACGAGTGAAGATGAATTCTGTGGGATATTTGTGATTTTTCCGGAGATTTTTTCAGGGTTGAAGCAAATCTGCGAACGAGATTCGAGTATCTTATTTTTCTAAGGAGATAGAGAGATGAAAAAAATGGTATTAGATGACTAATTGCTACCATAGAAACATGACTACATCAACATAAAAGTTTCTACGAGATTCGGTGTTTGTTCATCCCTGCATTCCTTGATTAAACTAGGTTCATGTTAATATCTTGAGTTATGACTCAGGAGAAGTGGGTAGATCCTATTGCTATTGAGGACCATTGTCAACTGTACCAATTTAATCCTATATTGATCTATACTTTAACAATGATTGATTTGGTGCTCAAACTCCATTAAACTTATACAGTAAAGGAGAATATGAAAAAATAAGTTTGGCTGCGAGAGAAGAACGAGAGCAGAAGAGAAAAAAAAACGAAACCCTAGGATATGTTAACACCGAGTCAATGCCACATCACTGATGGGATTGACCGTGGGTTTTAAAAGTGGGCTGTAAAGAATTATTGATTGATTATTTATTGCTTATATTAGTTTTCCTAGTTCACGGTCTATTTTGGGATACTTTCATCAATATTTAATAATTAATCCTTTATTTTTGGTTTAAACTTTACTAGAGAAGTTTTTTTTATCAACAACAAAAAAGAATCAAAGAGTTACTCTAATTTTCTCTCGAAGAAAGCATATTTAATTGATAGGAATGTGAGGAAAGGAATGCAACACCTTATTACATTTACTCATTTCAGAAACAAAGAAAATAATCCATATCCTTATGAATCGGAAAATATTATGTTTTTCCCCTTCTTATATTAGGATTCGTTACTTTGTATATTGGGTTTATCGGAATTCATTTTGATTATAGAGGAATGGATTTGAATATATTATCAAAATTGTTAACTCCATATATAAACCATATATCTTGTCTACATCATCGAATTCAGTTATTTGATTTGCCGGGTTAGGTTTTTGTCAAAGATTTGGAGCCAATTATTGATTGAGATCAATATTTTATTGTTTTCAAACCATCTACTGTTCAAACCTCAACCTACAAAATATTGCATAAAATTCCAATAACAAACCAATTCAAATGTCATTGAGAAAGACTCTCACAACTACTTCATTTGCTATTTTACACTATGAATATGAATATTAACAAACCAATTCAAATGGCATTGAGAAAGACTCTCACAACTACTTCATTTGCCATTTTACACTACGAATATGAAATTCAATTATTTGACCTAATGTAGTTACTTGGAATGTTCTCTTCCAGTGATATTTAAACAATCTAACTTGGAATCAGAAGATTTCCTTGACTTATCATATAACTGAAATAAAAATAGAATGAATTCAATCGAATCTGAGTAACCAATGAAGAATATCCACCATAAACTACATCAATCTAGTTTAAATCAAACAAAAACTTTGGTACTCTTATACCTAACCCGAAACAATAAAATCCATTGTTAATTTGTCTATTATCTTCAAATTTGAGAAAATAAATAAAGCCAAAAATAATGTTACTTTCACTCACGAACTGATTTATTAGTAATATGTTTCATGATAATGTCATTCTTGTGCTGAAACTCTGATTGCTCTTATGGAATTTTGCAGTCGAGATGGAAATGTTGTTCTTGTTTAATCTAGAGACTAAATGCTGGAAATCGAAAGAGATATCATTTGTGGTTGTATGGGTGGTGGTGGTGGATAAATTATAAATAACTTAGATCGTTTTCCAGCATCATCAGAGTGGATGCTCCCGGACAACCCCAGAAATAAGAGTTGTCGCTTGCACATCGACCTAATAAACAATAACCGAGCAGCCAACAGTGAGTCCAAATCAGCTCACCATGTTTTTTCAAGATTCAATTAATAAAAAAAATGATAACACACATGAGGCTGTGATACAACAAAATTGGCTTCTTTCTTTCCTCATTTGTGGGGACTATTTTGTTTTTTCAAGATTCCATTAACAAACCAATTCCAATGTCATTTAGAAAGACTCTCACAACCACTTCATTTGCAATTTTACACTACAAATATGAAAATCAACTATTTGACAAAATGTAGTTACTTGGAATGTTCTCCTCCAATGATATTTGAACAATCCAACTTAAATCAGAAGATTTCCTTGACTTGATTATATACCTGAAACAAAAACAGAATGAATTCATTCGAATTTGAGTAACCAATGAAAAATATCCACCAAAAACTACATCAATCTAGTTTAAATCAAATAAGAAAACCTTTGGTACCCGTATACCTAACCCGAAATAATAAAATCCATTTTTAATTTGTCTATTATCTTCAAATTTGAAAAACTGAATAAAGCCAAAAATATTGTTACCTTTCACTCATGAACTGATTTATTAGTAATATGTTTGACGATAATGTCATTCTTGTGCTGAAACTCTGATTGCTCTTTTAAAATTTCTCAGTTGAGCTGTAAATATTGTTCTTGTTTAATTTAGAGACCAAATGCTGGATATCAAAAGAGATAACTTTTATGGTCGTGTGGGTGGTTGGGGTGGATAACTTACATGTAGGATCAGAATCTCGCAGCAATAATGCCTCAGCGAAATTATCAACAACACAACAGCGTTGCAGAACAATTTTAGAAGTGACACAATAAACGACGTCAGCTAAAATCATGAGAAGAATGTAATGATTCTGCGAAAATAAGAGAGTTTGAGAGATTAATATTTGTAAGGTTGCGATAATGTCGCAAGACATATCCGAAAATAAAGGACAAATTAGTTGTCATCCACTAAGGTACTTCCCTATAAATAGTCGTTCAATTGTAAAGGAAAGGGAGAGGTCTTTTTTGAGTAAGAAACAAGTAAATAGGAGAGAGAAAATCTAGAGCAATGGTTATTCTTAATTCCTTTATCTTTTCTTGTAAGATTTTCCAAAGATTCATCAATAAAATTAAGATTGTTAATCTAAAAATGAGTTGAGTATTAATGAAATCATATGAGGGGTGTAGTGTAGCAATTCCTGCAACTACATAATGGCGCTAGAAACAGGGAATATTGAAGATTATTCTAGAAAAAATTGAAGATTAATATTGAGATTTGTGAAGATTTGGAGTGATTGATTAAGAATTTTACATAATTTCTTGCAATTCGTTAATATTGAAGAAATAGCTAGAAGAAGAAATACATCAGAACAATCAACTACTGTTAGAAGAAGCAAGAGAATTGCTGGAAGGGAAAGAAGTGAAATGGGAGAATCCACTAGAATGAGAAGTAATAGAGAAAATCAAATTCAACCACCAGTTCAACAAACACTAGTACAAGGGAGGAATACAGATTATGATAGGGTGAGTATACACACTTGGAAATCAAATTCAGCAGAAGAAGTAGAAGAAGAGCAACAAACCAGAAACCATAGACAGGTAGAGAGAAATCAAGAAGCAGATGAAGGAATAATTCATGGAGATGAGGAAATAGGAGCGTTAGAAACGTTGAGACGAAGAATACACGAAGAAAGAAGAGCCGACGCAGAAGAACGTGCGAATTTAACAAGACAAAATCATGAATTGAGGATGGAAAATATGAGACTACAGATTAGAAGATCGAGAAGTATTACAAAATCATATTCAAGATCGATTAGAAGAGAAATGAGGCGAAACTCACCCACAATTAATGCTGGAAACAATATTCAAGAAGAAATATCAAATCCTAATGAAGAATATCGCGAAAATAGAGAAAGAACTGATGATCGTTACGTTCCACAAAATGAAACTTTTGATGATAGTAAAAATGGTAGAAATCAAGAGAACGGACAACGTCAGGGACGAAATGACCAAGATGGCGAAGGAAATCGAGAGGAAGGAAGGAGAATTATACATGAAAGAGAAACTCAAATAAATCAACAGACGATTGAAGAAGAAATTGAAAGACATTATGTTGAACAAGCACGTTTAATTTGCGAATGTGAAAGATTGAGAGCGAAAATGGAAGAACAAGAGCTTCAGGAGACAATTCGCCAGAACAATCACGACAATCGAGAAAGAAGGCGTACACAAAATCGGAATAACGGTAATATCAATGAAGAGTATGATAGAATACATAGGATGGATGAAAGATAGCGAATGAGATTAATAATAAATGAACAAAATCATGAAGGGGAAAATCAGAGACATAATCATATGTGAATTCAAGATAGAGATGAAGAAGAGACTCGCAGAAGAAGACGAGATGAGGATAATGAAGAAGAAATGCAAAATTTCGTGAGAGAAGAAAGACATGAATGCAGAAGAAGGGAGGTGAAATTAAAAAGACCAATGAATCAAAATTCAGGTGTAAATAAACAAATCTTGAAAGAGTTAGAAGAAATGAGAGGAATGCTAAATAATAGAGGAGAAGTAGGCAGAAGACAATTGGATGAAGCTATAGAAGAAGCTGCGAAAACTCCATTTACAAGGGAAGTACAATTAGGAGGAATACCACCGAAATGCAATTTTCCCGCATTAACCATCATTTTTGATGGAGCAACTTGTGCAATTCAACACATTAAATCCTACGTGAGGTGCATGTTGCAATGGGAAAATCATGATGTTGTATTATGAAAGTATTTCATATCCATATTAACAGGGAAGGTGTTAAAATGGTTCGAAGGTCTACCAAAGAATACAATAACATCCTTAAATCATTTGCAGACTACATTCCTGGGGGCATATATAAGTAATAATTCTTCGCGACCTGGTATTGAAGACGTGTTTGGGTTAAAACAAAGGATTGGTGAAAGTTTGAAGCACCTAACTAAAAGATGAAGGACCATGTGTAGCGAAATGTCTGGCCGTGTAGATGAGAGATATCTTATATTATCATTTATCAATCCTATGTTTGCAACCAACCTATTGTATGTCTAAATTTTCAGAGTCAAGAATACGATCACAATGACTGAAATGCGAGAACTTCAAGAAGAATATATTGCTCTAGAGGAAAGGAAAAATGAAATGGAATCATGCCCAGTTGCGAACACCAGCTCACAAACAGCGAATGCAAGCCAAGCTAATAAACACAGTAGCGAATACTTCGCAAGTATAACAAGAGAAGGTGACGGGTAACAATCAACAGAAACTGGTGGCTATGGGAAGCCGAGATCAAGAGGAGTATGAAGGAGAAATAAATTTCTACAATCGTGGTGGAAATAACAAGATTCAAAGACTCGATCAACCACAAGAAACATATGGAGGTCAAAGACAAAACTATAATAGAGGACAAGGAGGTCACAAGGTAGTATGGGAAGAAATCAAGATGCCACCTCTAAATGCAAGTGTGGAGAAAATATGGGAAGCTATAATTTTGATGGAGAATATACCAACACCATGGAACATGGGAACGGAACCACCTCCAAACCACAGAAGTCATGAGTTTTGTTCTTATCATCATTTTCATGGACATACTACAAATGATTGCAGAAATGTAAAAAGAATTATTCTGAGAATGATAGATCAAGGAAAACTAAACCACTTTTTGGTAGGGCACCCACAATCTCAACCATTGCCACCACCACCAGACATCACAAAGTAAACACGATGAAAAAGAAGGAAACATTCTTCATAGAAGTTGGTGCAAAAGCAAAGAATCTATTTGTCACTCTATCGTACATTCATACAAGACAATTGAAGATTTTCATGACAATGTTTTGAGTAGAGTGTTCGCAAGAGATAACGATGGAAGAGAAATTATGAATATTGCGAAAATCTCGCCACTAGAGGAATGGCAGAAACAATTATTTCTTTTACCGCAGAAGAAATCCCCGAAGGTGAAGAGGTACATGATAATCCATTGGTAGTAAAATTAGAAATTAATCCAAAACCGAAAGAAGATGAGGATGATGAAGCTGAAGATTCATGGGCAATTAATAGGATTCTAATCGATACTGGAAGCTCTGTGAACATCTTATTTTATCATACTTATAAAACTATGGGAGGAAGAGATGATGATCTTATACCATCAACATATAAGATATATGGTTTTAATGGTACTGCCAACAAGCCTAAAGGGGAGGTTACTATGCGAATTCCATTGAAGGGAATATCTTCTGAAATCCTATTCTGTGTCGTTGATGTAGAATCACCCTACAATGCATTAATTGGTCGACCTTGGCTACATGGGATTCTAGGTGTAGCTTCAACTTTCCACCAGTGCATCAAATTCCCTCACCCCAGCGGTGTAGGAATCATAAAGGGAGATTGGGTTGAAGGAAAGAGGTGTTACGAAACTGAGATAGAATCTTGCGAAGGAAGAGCAAACAAGAAGGAAAATTGGCGACAAAATCAAAGAGACACAAAGAAGTGAGAGGTTGATGGTGGATGCAATCGAAAGAAAAAGAAGAGATGTTGCGAAACTAATGCTAGCTCAGAATAAAAAATGTGAACATACCACTACCAAGGAAGCAGTAGCAGAAAATAACAAAGAAGCAAGGATGCAAAGGTAATAAAATAAGAATGTATGAATGATTTGTTGCGACACTCTCGCAATAAATAAAATTCTCAAAAATACATTTTATTGAATGACAAAATTGAGATTGCGAAATGCAAATACGATATGATGATGTGCGAGAATCTCGCAGAGATAATGAATTTACAAAGACAATCAGAGAACAATGACAAAAGAGAAAGGGGCGAACCTTTATGGCGTACACCCTAGTTCGCGAATACAATTTCGCAAGAGGCAAATGTAAGACCTAAAGTACGTCATATAAGGGGGTACCTGTTGCATGGCTCAGGGAAAGGCTACACCGCCACCGGAACCTGAGTCATGGAGATTTGGGGTCAATAAAGCCCATCCGGGAGAGGCACCTTGGATTCTCAGCTTAAGCATATGACTTAGGTTGGGCGACTAAGGTAATAAGGACTCTCCCAAGGAGTGCAGAATCTGATCAAGGCGCCGAGGTACACGGTTGAGTCAAGAGTGCCAGGGGCGTTTGAAGCGTACCTTGCCATTCTTGACAAGTCTTGGCTTATACTGCACTCGGCCCGAAGAAAACCCCACTTAGGGTGCAGTCTCGTAACCATAACCCTATAGGTAAAAGGGATAAGAGGCTGCGAAAACAACTGGTTGTTGTTAAGACGGATGGGAGGAGCTAACCTTGTATGGTAGAAGTACGCCTCCTTGAAGGGGCAACCAGGGGGAAGATAAGGGCGGCACCCTCCATTAGGGAGCTGATAAGTGTCTTAAGACGCAAATGTCATGAGGCTTTTTACTCGCAAGGGTATTAAGGCTTGTCATATTTGTGCAACAATCCTGAAGAGGCAATAATACAAAAGAAAAAGATAAGACGAGATCAATGGGTTTTCGCATGAAAGTGCGAAGACGTCCTGCGATTTCGTCGCAAGACGGCAATGTCATGGGGCTTTATTTTCGCAAGAATATTTAGGCCTGTCATATTGTCGCAACATTCCTGAAGAGGCCATAATACAAAAGAAAAAGTTAAGGCAAGATCAATGGGTTTTTGCATGAAAGTGCAAGAACGTCCTGCGATTTTGTCGCAATGACAAGAGGTGGCATAATAAGACCTTTAATTAGGAAGGCAAAATAAGACCACACAGGAATGAGATTTTGAAAAGAATCAAAATTCACTTCGCATAAGATTGCGAAATTATACATAAAACTGCGAAGTTGAGGCACAAAATAAGAAAAATCTGCAAAATCTCTCATTTGGATACAAATAACAGAGGCAAGTATGGGAATGAATGAAATTAGAAAATGTTATTTGTCTCCATGATAGATTTACAAAAATTCAAAAATTAATGATTATATTGATTAATATTGCAAGGAAGAATTGTTTTAATGAATGCAGGTCAAAATGAAAGAAACTCATATATTAAGGAATATGGGAACCAAAAGAATTCGCAAATATACAGAAAGAAGGAATAAATGTACAAGTATTACAGAAGATAAAGAAAGAAACAAAGACTACTTCTTAGTTGATCCTTCATCATCTTCATCAGACTTGTTCCCTTCTTCGTCTGCATCAGAACTTTCATCTCCATCAGAACCTTCATCACCATCAGATTCTTCATCATCAGCTTCGCTATCAGAAATAATCAGACTGGGAATGTTCTTTGGGATCTCCTCCAAGAGACAAGGATAATCAGAATGAGGAATACTATGGTCATCACAAACCATTTGAATAGTTTGATTGCGAAAATGCATAGCATCATTCTTAAAGTTCGCAACAGTGATCTTGATTTGATTCTTTAATCTAGAATACTTGTCGTTGCGAGAAGAAAGATTCTTTGCGAGTTCCTCTTTTCAGCTTCAAGTTCCTCAATTTTTCGCATATCTACTTTCAGAATCTGCGAGCAAAAGGCAATCAATTAATAACTTGATGAAAATTCATAAGAAACAAAAGATTAGTAAGAAGAACAGTTAATAACCTTCTCTGTCAGAAATCATATCTCTAATCAAGGCTGTATGCTCAACTTGGAGACTAACATTTACACCTAAATCTTTTCTGGCATCGTCTAAGATTTTCGCAGCCCAAGCGAATTCATCCTCATTACTTATAAGAAGACGAGAACGAATTTGGTTTCTCTTTCGCAGAGCTCGATGTTCTTGCGGTTAGCTTCATCTCGTTCAAGTTGAACTTCAAGAAGGGTCTCTTGGAATTTCGCCAAAGCCTTAGCACCTTGATCAGAGATGCGATCCTTATCATCTATGAGACCGCTAATTTTGGTTCTCAATTCAGATTTTCTCTTTAGAATTAAGAAGGAGACGCTTAAATCGGTTGGCTAAGCCTAAACTAGATCTATGGTCAATTTCTAAGAGGCGAAATTTGGATTAGTTCATTCAGAGAAAGAGATGAAATTTTATCATTTGAGAAACTATTTAAAGATTTATTAAGACGCTCAAGAAGGGTATCATTATCCAAGGCATTAGGAAATGAACGAAGAATGGTAGCTTCATCAGAAAGACCATAAATGTCTGCAAAAAGGATCAATTAAATAAGATAAAACAACAGGATGAATGAATGAAGGGAAAGAGAAAAGTAACATACCATAGAGCTGATTATTAGCTTGCTGAAGACTAGAGATTTTGTTCTTATACGAAGAAGAATCAATTTCTAGTTGTCTTTTTCTCGCGAAGACATTTGACTTCAGCTTCCAGTTCCTCATTCTTTGTGCGAAATTGAAGATTCTTCTTTTCAAGAATTTCGCGTCTCCTCTCCAGATCTGAGGCAACAGCGAAAGAAGCTTTTCCAGCCTGCGAGAAAATATAAAAAGTATTAAAATAGAAAGAGATTTTGAGTTACAACAATGAAGAAGTAAAAGGATGAAAGCATACCAGACTATTAAGAGAATGCAGGAAATTGGGAGTCACTGATCTAGAAACTCCGCGAAGAGAATTATCACCATCCAACAAAGGAACATCGCAAATTGTAGCGAGAGCTTTACAGGTATTAGCGAATTGACTATCTCCCATTCCTTGCAAAGAATCAGAAAAGAGGCCAGAGAGCTTAGCCATAGAAGATTCAGATGGAGAATCTTCATTTGCAGCAAGGTCATCATTATCCTCATCATTCTCGGAGTTTTCATGAGAAGGAATATTTGAAGGAGAGGAAGAACGGACTTTTATTTTCTTTGAAGGAGGAGCAGTTGGTTTTTCCCTGCGAAGAGCACCTTTGCCTTTATCACCAGTCTTCGCAACATTGGCAGGTTCTTCTATTTCAGCAATAATCTTCACACACAGATAGAAATAAGAAATGGAAGCAACAATATACTGTTTAAAAATAAGAGAATATTTCTTACCTCATCTGTGTATGAGCGAAGAGCTAACAAGGTACTAGCCTTCCCAGTCCTGTTATAACTATCTTTCAGTTTTTGGATCTGTAGAATGTCGCAAGAGTCAGCGAACAAAAGAATAAAGACAAATAAAGAAATATAAAGTGAGCAAAACTGGAAGAAACATACCTCTTTCTCCTTCTCGGGACAAGAGAATACCCAAGGTTGATAGGTAGCGAGATTCTCAGGAAGAATATTTGACCCAGCAATGTAAGGTCCTTTTAGCATCAAGGGAAAAACACACCATTTATCATCTTTGGATTGGCGAGGATTTGTGTTTTTACCAGAATGCCAATCAATGTATTGCATGAGTATTTTAGCTTCATCAATTTTATCTTTCCTTTTCAAACGAATACCCCAGCGAGTATTCTCTTTCTTCATGGAGATCAATTCATAATTTTCAAAGAAACTCGCTACTGTGTATTTCTCAGCAATTATCTCCAAGTCTGGCGAATTTAGGATCCCTAAGTTCTTTGGAGTACAGATATCCTTTACCAGCACCACGATTAGCAAACTCTAACATCAGACGGATGCAATCCCCACTCAATTGGAAGATAGCTCGCGAAAATCCCGAGTGAGCGAGAATTTCATAGAACAGAGGAATATCTGGGTCATAAAGAGGAATGGGGAGACCTGCGAGAATTTGACCTAGAGAAATTATGATTGATTGATCATCAAAATATTGATCAGAGAAAAGTTTGATAGAAATAATTGATTTGGCACTTTCACCGGGAATGGTAGAAAGTGTGAAACCTTTCTCTACAAGATCTTTTTGGACGTCTTTTAAGTTTTTCTCATGTTTATGGACACTTGGAGGCATATTTGAATATAAAGTATGGGAATGAATAAAAAGTAAGAAGATTGAAGAGGGAAGGATTACAGTAGCGGAACTTACGGAAGAACAATAGAGTTGCAGAGATGAGAGAATAAAAAGAGAAGAGAAAGTAAAAAGAAAGTGGAAAGAAGAGTAAAAATAATATATAAAGAAGATTTTTTACTCTAAGAAATAAACACCATTAAGATGAAAAGACATGAGCAGTTGAAAAGCAGCGGTTACAGAAGACGTGTCAAGAAATAGATGGAAGAAAGAATACGTGTGATAAATGCAGAATATGAAGAGATGAACAGTTGCGGCATTTCTCACATCATTTTCTACTTTGCAGAGAAGATATGAGAAGAGGAAAGATGTAGGATCAGAATCTCGCAGCAATAATGCCTCAGCGAAATTATCAACAACACAACAGCGTCGCAGAACAATTTTAGAAGTGACATAATAAACGACGTCAACTAAAATCATGAGAAGAATGTAAGGATTCTGCGAAAATAAGAGACTTTGCGAGATTAATATTTGTAAGGTTGCGAGAATGTCGCAAGACATATCCGAAAATAAAGGACACATTAGGTGTCATCCACTAAGGTACTTCCCTATAAATAGTCGTTCAATTGTAAAGGAAAGGGAGAGGTCTTTTTTGAGTAAGAAATAAGTAAATAGGAGAGAGAAAATCTAGAGCAGTGGTTATTCTTAATTCCTTTATCTTTTCTTGTAAGATTGTCCAAAGATTCATCAATAAAATTAAGATTGTTAATCTAAAAATGAGTTGAGTATTAATGAAATCATATGAGGGGTGTAGTGTAGGAATTCCTGCAACTACATTACAAATAGCTTAGATCATTTTCCAGCATCATCAGAGTGGCTTCTCCCGAACAACCCCTATAATAAGAGTCGACGCTTGCACGTCCCAATAAACAATAACCGAGCAGCCAACAATGAGTCCAAATCGGCTCACCATGTTTATCCAAGATTCAATAAAAAAATGATGACGCACACTCGCATAAGAACTTAAAAATGGGAGAATTTTGGCTCCGCTTGAGGTCATGCTTTATTGTCATAGGGGATCCAAGTGATCACAAATTTTTCACATTCTATGAATCAAAATATTCATCTTATATGTTGTTTAATTTGAAATATTATAATATATAAAATACAATGTAGATGTTAACAATTGATATGCAATTAATTTGAATATTTATTCAACTTTCAATTTTTCATTATAGATAATCTCTAGTCATATTTTGACACAATTTTTTGTCACAATTGTTTCTTTACAATAATGTTATTGTATTATTTATTTGGATGATTAGCTTGATGTTTAATTCCGGTTATTATTTTAAACTTGTTATTTCTTTGAATGATAAGCTTGATGTTTAAGTTTGGCCATCATTTTTAGTAAATATGGATATATTATTAAATTATATTTAAACCTTAAAGTTTTTGGATGGTTGTGATAAAGAGATGGGTTAAAAGAAATTTTAAAATATGTAGTTACCTTCAAATATCATAAATATTTACTAGCTCTTCAAGTTTCTTTTATTATAAAATACGTCTGGGTAAAGAAAATTTACTTTTAGGCTCTCAAGTGTTTAATATCTACATATTCTTTATCCTGAGGCAATGCTAGATAACACATCACAAAACATGTTAGAAAAGCTCACCCAAAACATGGAAAAAGCGAATGTGACGATAGTACATGGTAGAGTTATTGGGTGATAATACTAATAACCCGAGTTCGAAACTCGTAAGTACAAAATTCTTTATATGAGAAAAAGAAAAAAGAGAAGAAATTGCTAGAAGAAATGCTTAATATTACCAAGCTAATAAGAAATTCCATAATTTTACCAACTAATTTTTTCATGGAGAACGTGAAGTCCAAATTATTAGAGCATTGCTCGGTCGAACTCGCATGCGTTACTATCTCAAGCATGTTTGTCAATTTAGTGATCAAAACTATAAGTCTTGATTTCTAGCCTACATAGCTAAAGGTCTCGGACTATGATAGAAAGTGTAGTTGAGCTCAAGAACTCCATGGAAATCATCATACAAGACGAAGGACTACTCAAGGAACTGGTGGATCTTCATCGACTAAAAGGTATGTGGAAACTTGAACTTATCTGTCACTCAAAAGTATATCTATTTTATCTCCTACTCTTGAGACAAAAGTCGTTTTGATATATAGACTTTCACTATGCACATTTGCTATTTCGAGCCGAGTTTATCTCGCCTATGTATTTCTCGAAATATGTGTTGGTAAGATTTCGCTTTAGCTGAATTTATATTTACCTAGTGACGAAAGTCATGTTATGTTTCAATCACTTTGAAAATTGCTCTGACGAAAAATGGTCTGTGAATAACGGTTATATCCATCCTCTGAGAATGTTTCAATGATTGAAATGAGAGTTTAGATTACATAACCATTGGTAGGATATAAACATTGTTGTGGAAAAACATATATGTATAAGTCCTTATTCCTTGAACCAACGTTTGCGAACTTTGTTGATCAAGAGAAATGGAAGTGGCGTGAGCCAAGTCCGCGAACTGGCGGAAGTTCTCGACCCGAGAATTTCTGCTGGAGTTTGTGAACTCCTTCCATGAGCTTAAGTCTGCGAACTTGAGCATGTTATATCTAAAACCGGTTGTTCTTGAAATCATGTTTATTTAAAAATAAGGGATGCTTTTGCAAACCATGGTTATAAAGTTCATGAACCGATTCGAGTGAATCAAACCGTTTTTGCTTCGATTGTGTCTTGTGTAGTTATAAAAGATCTAAGCAATTGAACAACTCTCTAACTAGTTCATTTGAGTCATTTGAACTAGTTATGGTGAAGAAGAATATGGTTGATACGAAAGTAGTCATATGGCTAACCATTTGGTTAACTATTGTTGAACCAACAAATATTAATGTTTAGGAATGGTTCGTAAACCCAAAATTGGACATTTCATTTGTGTGTAACAAGCTAAGTTTTCGATCCAACGGTTGAGAAATATTAGCTTGAATCTAATCAGGTTTTCATCTGACGGTGAATATTGAATGCTTTGTTACTAAGCTAACATTGATTGCAAACCCTGATTTGAAAGTGTATATAAGGGAGAACTCTAGCAACTGGGAAACCTAATCCCCACACATTCTGTGTGATACTAGTTGTGCTAAGCTAGAGTCGATTCTCCTTTAACCTTTGGTTTCTTCTTCTAAACCAGGTTAACGACTTAAAGACTTCATTGGGATTGTGAAGCCAGACCGATACTACTTTTCTTGTAGTTGTGTGATCTGATCTTGCATCTTCTATCGTACGCGTACAAGGATTCTGAGGAAAACCTACGTATGAAGATTGAAGATTGAAGACTGGAGAATAAAGGAGATACTTGCGAGGACTTCATATACAAAGGTATGTACTGATCATCATATTTACTCATACTTTCTACCATTATCTACTGATAGTGACTTCAGTATTATGATTAAAAAAATAGAAATAACTTGTGTTGTAATGACACTGGTTAAAGACTAAATAAATATAACATGATTTTAGTAAATTTGTTGTACCAGATTCTACATAACACTAATTGATAACTTGTTGTTAGTTAGTATGTTGAACTTTCGAGTTGATTTCATACATCAAAGACTGTGTTTAACTACATGAGTTTAAGGAAGTAGACATACAAAATTCGTTTTGTAATTGAAAAAAATCAAAGGATTTATCCTAGGACTGATCCCTTTAAACAAAAATCTTTACTAGAACCGATCCTCAGGATCTCTGATAGGACCGATGCCTTACAAAAGATCTCTACTAGGACCGGTCCCAAGGATCACTACTTGGACCGATCCCATGGATCTCCAGCAGGACCAATCCTTAGGTTAACTAAAATAAACATATCCAGTTTGGTTATTATCTTTGAAAAAACGGGGGTCTAACAACCACACCCAATATTTCTCTTAACAATCTGTATGGACTAACTCCAATATGCTTTCAAGAGAATCAACTAGATAGTCAGACTCAATCTTAAGAAAAGTATATCCAAGAGTCATATCTCAATTCCTTAATTCAATATGCAATCAAACAAATAGGAATTTGCGAGCCCGATTGAATATAAAAATAACTTGGACGGTATCAAAAACCAATATCCAAGTGTCAATCAATACTATCAACAACCAAAGGTTGGATTCACAATTGATTGAACTTACGAACAACATGTGATATTTCAATTATATAGAAAATATAATGCGGAAAAGAAATAACATAGACAACAAAATTTTTGTTAACGAGGAAACCGCAAATGCAGGAAAAACCCATTAGCTGATCTCACCCACAAATAAGAGTTTCTACGACCCAAAGTCGAAGACTTGATAAACCAATCGGTCTCACACAGAAAAGTTTATTTAATAGATAAATATGTCTCCCACAGATATACCTATGAGTTTTCTTCTGTCTTTTGATAAATCAAGGTGAACATGAACAAATTGATATACCAGACTTATATTCTCGAAGAACAGCCTAGAAATATCAATTACCTCACAATAATCTTAATCGTAAGGTAGTGAAACAAGATATTGTGGAATCACAAACGATGAGACGAAGATGTTTGTGACTACTTTTTATCTTGCCTATCAGAGATTAAATCTCGAGCAAATCTTAGAGAATATAGTACTCAATACGATAGAAAACAGCAAGATCAGAACACACAACTACAGAGAAAATAGTTGGGTCTGGCTTCACAATCCCAATGAATTCTTTAAGTCGTTAACCTACTGGGTTTTGGAAAAAAACCTAAGATTAAAGGATAATCGACTCTAGTCGCAACTAGTATCACACATGAGGTGTGGGGATTAGGTTTCCCAGTTGCTTGATTTTTCCCTTATAAATGTATTAGTTCATGAACAAACCGATTTTAGAACATAACCTACTCAAGTATGCATACGGGTACGCATACCTAAGTGGCCGGACTAAGTTTGGGTTTGCCAGTACGCGAACGGGTACGCATACCACCAAACTCGGTTAAATCCCCGAACTTGAAACTCAAGCCAGCATGTATACCGGTATGCATACTAAGTTCTCGAACTTTTATTAACCAACCAGTACGCATACGGGTATGCATACTATGGTCTCGGGCTTGGAATAACTTGCAACAGTTAGCATACAAGTACGCATATTGTGCTATATTCAATCATGGTTATTTGTTCTAAGCTCCCATTTCAATCATTGAAACATTCTTAGAAGACGACAATAGCTGTCTCACACAAACTATTAGCTTCAAAGAAATTTCAAGTGATCGAATGATCAATACGAAATATTTCGAGTCTACATCAAATGATTGTATCACACAAATCATGTAAGATGTTACAAGGAGATTTTCACATGATCATGTTTTGACTTTCATCAAGAATATAAGATGAACTTGGTTAAAGCGAATATGTAAGTGAGTTAAACTCATCTCGAAATATCAAATGTGTATAATCGAAGTCTATATAGATATACGACTTTTGTCTCAAATATGAGATATAGTAGATAGAATTTTGAGTGATAGATGAGTTCAAGTCTCCACATACCTTTAGTTGATGAAGTTACAGAAACTCCTCTTAGTAGTTCTTTGTCTTCAATCGATGAACGCCGTGAATTTTAAAGCACAACTACACTTTCTATCCTAATCCGAGACTTAGCTATAAGTAGACTAGAAATCAAGACTTATAGTTTTGGAAACTAAACTTGACAAACAAGCTTGAGATAGCAACGCTTGCGAGTTCGACCGAGCAGTGCTCTAACAATCTCCCTCTTTGTCAATTTTAGTGACAAAACTATCAATACATATGGATTACAAAATAAATAAACTTTGTAGCTTCCCATCCAAATGCTTGATTTCCTTGGTTCTTCAACATTACTCGAAATCTTCATCACTTCCAAGTATTCCAGTGATTCTGAACGTGTTCAACTCAGCATCATAGTTGTTGAAGATCCGTAGCTATAACAATGAGAAAACAGTAGCTCTCAATCATTGTTATACAATGTCATAGTATTATTACACAGCATCATCGTCCAATTGTATCACAACTTTCACAACATACTATGGTGATATGTATCACTCCCCCTTAGTTAATACTTCATCTCAACATGAAAACCACTCCCCCTTATTACATAATGATCTGTAAACCATATGTATTTGTAGTGTGAATTATACATTAATTCTCCCCCTTTTTGTCAATAAAAATTGGCAAAGGTACGAAAACTAGTGGGATCATAATGAAATTCTCATAGAGATACTTCATGACTAAAAGAGAACATATCAACTTTATTTCGATGATTTCACATAGTCGAAACTTAGTGTATTCATCAAGAAGTTTATAAATATACAAGAAAACTCCTACAATATTCCACAGCCTCACTCCCCACAAAGATTTGACAATTAAGTACAAGTTCAATTAAGAACTCTCCACCATAAAATGTCATTCCCGAAAGAACAACAAGAGTGACCTTACTTTTATAAGAAAAGAAGGATTTCTTTAGACATTAACAAATTATATGAAACATGAATTTGTATCCAGAAATCTCAATTAAATTTAATCGGAAATGCTCAACATAAGAGAACCTACAGAGCCTCACAGTACTTTCACATAAAAGTGGATCAGGGAAAGACCAATACTGCGGAATATTCAAAGGTTCATTCTATTTTTCATTAGTATTTGCATAAAGACATATAATAGACTTAATCTTTTCAATCAAAAGTTCATCCTATCTTTCATCAATATTTGCATAATGACATAAAAGGCTTAACTTTTGACATATATGGGACAATCATAGTTCACGGACGCAAACACACATATCCGATAACAATTTTTGCAATATATGAAACCAATAAAGATTAAAACTGCAAAATCATCTTCCAAATAAACTTTAAAATTTAAATAAATAAATCTAAAAACATTGCAAGATGAAAATTATTGGCAATAGCTATGTGTACTCACAATAATTGTTATTCCAAACCCTAGTTATCCTTCTTAAAACACAAGAATAAATTCTCATAAGAAGTTTCCTAGATATTAAGGCCTTTGAGAAATTCTTTATCGTCCCTGAACTCCTTGTCGTCAACAACCATTGGAACATAAGGTTCATGAAGATAGAAGTCAATTTCAACACACCTTTTTGACTGGTGTCGAACCAGGGCCTTCTGAATTTCAAGAGTCCTGAAAACAATAGCCTTTATTTGCAGTATCTCCTTTCTTGTTTCCTTCAACTCTTCAAGAACACCAGAAAACTTCTGAAGATTTGAAGGGACAACCCTTTGTTTCCTCACATTCCTCCTTTTTCTTTTCAAGGAACAGGGTACCAGAGATATATCTTTTTCCTTCATGATTGATGGCTTAACAATCATATTAACCTCTTTTTCTTCAAAAGTCATAATGCTTGGAGTCTCCATACATGGGTTTGTGAGAGAAATTCACAAAGCAAGCTCTACAAGCAAACTTGTGATAAAAGAGATTTTCAGGGAAGTAAAAGGAATGTAGGGTTACAAAATCTTTATACAAAGTAAGAAGATTCATGTACGCACAACTCTCAACCCTAAAGAAGGAATAGTAGTCGATTTTACCCCTCTTTTAATGAATAAACATGGAAACCTCTTTTCAATAACAACCTAGGATATGAAAAGTTCAACCAAAAACCAAAAAAGACACAATTTTTTTTTTCTTTTTCTTAAAACCTGTGAGAGCTTAACTCTTGTCTCTTTGGATCAGGCACATGAGACAAGATGCACAACCAACACAATTAAGCTTTGTTGGGGTGAACAATAATTTGTCCACCATGAACTTTTTGGATAGAGTTCCTGAAAACCTCTTCCACAAAATGTTTAGACCTTGTTCTTTTCCGGAGAGGTCTAATTAGTTCTTTAGAAATTAACTTTTTCAAAGAGGAATTGAGTTTACATATCTCAGATGACTTCTGAACAAGTTTAAGCTTGTTTGCTAATCGATTTCTCTCTGTTGAAGTTTGTTGATATATCTTACTTTATGCTTGTACTTGAAACAACTAGAGAGTCCATGACCCTTAATAGTACAGTAAGGACATGTCAAAGTGGACTACAATTCAGACACCATAGTGGAGCAAGCTGCTAGACAAATTGTGGTACCTGAAACATTAGAAATAGGATTTCCATCAGATAAAAAAAAATCCATTTTATCCTCCAAAATAGTTGAAGAAGTTTCTCCAGGAAAAATATCAAGATTGATATGAGTATTGCTACAATTATCAAAATCAAAATTTTCACAAAGGAATGCAACACTTGATTTTTCGTCCTCATTAGAATCATAGTGATCAGACATTTCATCAAGAGTTGCAGCAAAACCTTTGTTTTCAGTATATTTTCTACCATTCAGAAACTCGTTTGCAAAATGACCAAAACCTTTACACTTGAAGCACTGTGGCATATCCTCGTCATCAGTATCGTCAGTATCCCTGCTTTTGGGAGGAACACGATTATGAGGTTTAACTGATGACTTAGGTTTTTCTCTAGTGAACCGTTTACTTCTCTTCAAAAGAAGATCTCTAAACTGTCTTGTGATCAAAGAGACTGACTTGTCAAGATCTTCATCTAATGGCATGGATAATTGCATTCAATCCGTCAGAATTTTGCTTTGCGGCAAGAATCTCGAAAACATCATAATCACTGATATCCTTTGGAACAGTTACATCGCATATTGTAACAACCGAAGGAAAATAGCCATAGCAACATAAACCCATGATTGAAAATCTCGTGCCTGAAGAAAAGTACGCATAAAAATTTTCCACCATAGGTAATTTGAGCCATCAAAGACTGACGGTACGTTTATAGAGATAGCACTTCTGTCCATAGAGTCAACCTGCTCTGATACCAATTGAAAAAACGGGGGTCTAACAACCACACCCAATATTTCGCTTAGAAATCTGTATGGACTAACTCCAATATAATTTCAAGAGAATCAACTAGAAAGTCAGACTCAATCTTAAGAAAAGTATATCCAAGAGTTATATCTCAATTTCTTAATTCAATCTGCAATCAAACAAATAGGAATCTACGATCCCGATTGAATAAAAGAAATAACTTGGACGGTATCAATAACCAATATCCAAGTGTCTATCAATTTAATCAACAACCAAAGGTTGGATTCACAATTGATCGAACTTATGCACAACCTGTGATATTTCAATAGAAAAGATAATGCAAAAAAGAAATAACACAGACACCATAAGTTTTGTTAACTAGGAAACCGCAAATGCAGAAAACCCCGGGACCTAATCCAGTTTTGAACAACACACTGTATTAAGCCACTACAGACACTAGCCTACTCCAAGTTAACTTCAGATTGAAATATAGTTGAGTCTAATGTAGTTAATATCGGATTTCGGTTTGTCTAGGTCGGAACCGAGACACCGGTACGACTTTGTATCGGGGATATTTCGGTTCCAAATATGGGTGTAATTTCGATTTCAAATTTTATGCTTATAATTTTTATAGCAAACAATTTCCCCCATTTCAAAGTACACCAACTATAGTTGGGTGACAGTTCAAAGTATCTACCAGATCTACGACACCGAATACTGCAAAAAAAAGAAAACATATTTCCCTTGTAATTTCTCTAATTTGGTTAATGTTTTTCATCATAGGTATTTGTGGTTCACCTGTTGTAACTAAGAGCATCTGTGCGAGAACCGATGGTAGAACATATACTAAGCGAAAAATAACCATACCTACGCATAAAGAAAGGGAGGAGACCAATCATAGCTAAGAGATGCATTAAAAAAAAATCATAGCTAAGAATTAGCTCACACAAAAGAATAAGTTAAACCATAATAAGACATCAACGGACGTCAGCCATAAAATTTGACTTCAAAGAAAAGAAAATCTTCCCAAACACGTGTGTTTCATGCAACAAAATTCTGAATTTCTTACTTATCTATCATCAATAACTCTTTCGGAGAACAGTTAGTTTACTACCGAAATGAACAAACCTAGTTTCTTTATCCTTCTTCAATGGAAGAAAATGTTGATTGATTATATGGGTATCAGATATATATGTAATTTATGTTATTGTTGTTGTTTTAGATTGATTTGGTATTTATCTCAGAATTATTTGTTTTTTTTGATCGGTGGACTTGTGAGAATTTTATAACAAATTTATTCCTTGACACCCTTATCACCATTTTCCGCCCTCTTTCTACTAATGTAATTTGATACTAATTGAATGAAAAACACCTATTTCTAATTATGAAACAATCCACAACAATTGATGAAAATCAGAATAATCTCGACCGATTTTAGACCGATACAGACGAGATAAGGACATTCCAGCGATTTTTCAGGTGAAATATCGTTTCGTTGCATAGGCGATACCAAGAAAATCGCCGGTATCTCGATCGAGATGGTCGAGATCGACTACGTTGGTTGGGCCCTAACCAATCTCACACTGATCAAGGTACATTCGCGTTCCTTACGCCTCTAGAACCACGCCAGATTATGCGCACTTGATTCCCTTAGATGATCTCACCCAAAACTAAGAGTTCCTACGACCCAAAGTCGAAGACTTGATAAACCAATCTGTCTCACGCAGAAAATTCTACTGAATACATAAATCTGTCTTCCACAAATATACCTATGAGTTTTATTCCATCTTTTGATAAATCAAGGTGAACATAAACCAATTGATATACCGGACTTATATTCCCGAAGAACAACCTAGAAATATCAATCACCTCACAATAATCTTAATCGTAAGGTAGCGAAACAAGATATTGTGGAATCACAAACGATGAGACGAAGATGTTTGTGACTACTTTTTATCTTGCCTATCAGAGATTATATCTCGATCAAATCTTAGACAAGATAGTACTCAATACGATAGAAAACAATAAGATCAGAATATGCAACTACAGAGAAAATAATTGGGTATGGCTTCACAATCCCAATGAAGTCTTTAAATCGTTAACCTACTGGGTTTTGGAAAAACCTAAGGTTGAAGGATAATCGACTCTAGTCGCAACTAGTATCACACAGGAGGTGTCGGGATTAGGTTTTCCAGTTGCTAGAGTTCTCCCTTATATAGTCTTCAAATCATGGTTTTCAATCAATATCACCTTGGTAACAAAGCATTTCAATATTCATTGTTAGATGAAAACCTGATTAGACTTAAGCTAATGTCTTTCAACCGTTAGATCGAACTTAGCTTGTTATACACAAATGAAAAGTGACTTAATTTAGATATGAGTAATCGTACCTAAACGTGTACACCTTTGTTGGCTCAATAATAGTTAACCGAAGTTAGCCATATGAACACTTTCATATCAACCATATTTATCTTAACTATAACTAGTTCAAATGACTCAAATGAAACTAGTTCTAGAGTTGTTCAATTGTTTATATTCTCGTAGAAGTATACAAGACATAATTGAAGCAAAACCGATTTTGAATCACTCGAACATTATAGCCACGGTTGCAAAAGATTGCATTCCTTATTATATAAATATATTAATTCATGAACAAAACAATTTTAGAACATAACCTACTCAAGTATGCATACGCGTACGCATACCTAAGTGGCCGGAATAAGTTTGGGCTCGCTAGTAACTCAGTTAAATCCTGGAACTTGAAACTCATGCCAGTACGCATATCGGTATGCATACTAAGTTCCCGGATTTTTATTAACCAGCCAGTACGCATACAGGTATGCATACTATGGTTCCCGAACTTGGAATAACTTGCAACAGTTAGCATACAAGTACGCATATTTTGCTATATCCAATCATGGTTATTTGTTATAATCTCCTGTTAGAGTACTGCTCAGTCGAACTAGCATGCATTGCTATCTCAAGCATGTTTGTTAATGTTAGTGATCAAAACTATAAGTCTTGATTTCTAGCCTATTTACAGATGTCTCGGACTAGGACATAGTTTGTGTAGTTGAGCTTAGACTTCACAGCGCTTATCATTTGAAGACGAAGAACTACTAAGGAGAGCTTGTGGAACTTCATCGACAAAAGGTATGTGGAGACTTAAACTCATCTATCACTTGGAAAGTCTATTTCTACTTTACTTCCTATATTGAGACATAAGTCGTGTTACGACATAGTTTTCTCTATACACATTTGAGATTTCGAGCTGAGTATATCTCGCTTACATATTTCTCGAAATATGTGTTGGTAAGCTTTCGCTTCGACCAAGTTCATCTTATATCATGAGAAAATTTCCGAGTAACATATTACATGGTTTGTGTGATACAATCATTTGGTGTAAGACTTGGAATGTTTCGATAATGATTATTTCAATATCTTGAAAATTGGTTTGATGCTAATAGTGTGTGAAAACGGCTATTATAATTATAGAAGAATGTTTCAATGATTGAAATAAAGAATTTAGAATCTTGTAACCATCTTTGGATATAAGCATAGTGTGTTCGCACGTTACTGTATGTCCAAAACCAGGAGCCTAAAGTATGCATACTTGTGTGTATACGTCCGTGAATTTCTGTTGAGTTTGAAAACCAAAACCAAACTCATCTGGTTACCTAAAGTACGTATACCCATACGCATACTGGTGGAAAGTTCACGTCCATGAATTTCTACTGAGTTTGAAAACTAAAATAAACTCAAATCTGGTTGCTTAAGTACGCATACTTAAGTGGTTACTTTCTAAAATCGGTTGTACATGAACTTAAAAGTTTATCAATAAGGAATGTAATCTTTGCAAACCGTGGATATAATGTTCATGTATCGATTCGAGTGAATCAAACCGTTTTTGCTTCAATTGTGTTCTTGTATAAATCCATGAGAATATAGCAATTGAACAACTCTTTAACTAGTTTCATTTGAGTCATTTGAACTAGTTATGATTAAGATGAATAAGGTTGATATGAGAGTAATCATATGGCTAACCTCGGTTAATTATTTGTGAACCAACATGTTGTACACGTTTGGGTACGGTTACATAAACCTAAATGAGGGTACATTTCATTTGTGTATAACAAGCTAAGTTCGATCTAACGGTTGAAAGATATTATCTTGGTTGAATCAGGTTTTTCATCTAACGATGAATATTGAATGCTTTGTTACAAAGGTAACTTGGATTGAAAACCCTGATTTGAAAACTATATAAAGGAGAACTCTAGCAACTGGGAAACCTAATCCCCACAACTCCTGTGTGCTACTAGTTGCATAACTAGAGTTGATTCTCCTTTAACCTTAGGTTTCTTCTCGAGACCATGTAGGTTAACGACTTGAAGACTTCATTGGGATTGTGAAGCCAGACCCAACTATTCTCTATGTAGTTGCGTGATCTCATCTTGCTGTTTCTATCGTGATTGAGTGCAATTGGCTTGAGATTTATATCTCCGATAGGCAAGATAGAAAAGTAATCACAAACACCTTCGTCTCATTATTTGTGATTCCACAATAACTTGTTTCGCTAGTCGATTAAGTTTATTGTGAGGTGATTGATAATACCAGGCTGTTCTTCGGGAATATAAGTCTGGTTTATCAATTGGTTCATGTTCACCTTGATTTATGAAAAGACGGAACAAAAAATCTTGGGTATTTCCGTGGGAGACAAATTTATTCAATCCTATAGACTTTTCTGTGTGAGACTGATTTGTTTATCAAGTCCTCGACTTTGGGTCGTAGCAACTCTTAGTTGTGGGTGAGATCATATAAGGGAATCAAGTGCGTAGTATCCTGTTGGGATCAGAGACATAAGGAGATCAAATGTACCTTGAATCAGTGCGAGATTGATTAGGGTTCAACTACATTCCAGTCCGAAGTTAATTGTTAGTAGACTAGTGTCTGTAGCGGCTTAATACAGTGTGGTGTTCAATCTGGACCAAGTCCCGGGATTTTTCTGCATTTGAGGTTTCCTCGTTAACAAAATTCTGGTGTCTGTGTTATTTATTTTCCGCATTATATTTTGCTATATAATTGAAATATCACAGGTTGTGCGTTAAGATCAATCAATTAGAATATCCAACATTTGGTTGTTGATTTACATTGATTGACACTTGAATATTGGTCTTTGGTACCATTCAAGTAATTCCTCTTATATTCAATCGGGCTCGCAGATTTCTATTTGTTGACTGCAGATTGAATTAAGAGTTAGAGATATTAAACTCTTTGATAAACTTTATTCTAGATCGTGTCTGAGTGTATAGTTGATTTTCTAGAAAGTGTATTGGAGTAAGTCCTCTCAGATTTCCAAACTAATTGCTGGGTGTGGTTGTTAGACCCCCGCATTTTCAATTGGTATTAGAGCAGGCAAACACATTAAAGACCTTACAAGTATGTGTTTGTAGCGATCTGATATGAACAAAGGTGTTATCTCTATAAACGTACCACCAGTCTTCGATGACTCAAATTACTTGTGGTGGAAAATTTCTATGCGTTCCTTTCTTCAAGCGCGTGATTTTCAGTCATGGGTCTATGTAGTTAATGGCTATGATGCTCCCGTTGTGGCAGTAGGGAATGCGACCGTTCCAAAGAACATTGGTGCATACGATGCTGCAGAGATACTTGCTGCAAAGCAAAATTCCGACGGTTTGAATGCCATCATACATGTCATTACCCATGATCTTCAGCACCATGTGACTACGTGTACTCGGTCTAAAGATGCTTGGGATATCTTAGAAACCGTATTCGAAGGAAATACCAGGGAAAAGGAAGTTAGGCTTAAAAACCTTAATTCTGATTGGGAAAACCTTCGTATGAAAGAGGAAGATTCATTTGATGAGTTTAATCACAAAGTATCTGAATTTTTTAATGCATCTTTTGCATTGGGTAAGACTATTACTGAAAAGTACATTGTAATGAAAATTCTCAGATCGCTGCCATCTAGATACGATTCTAAGAAGCATGCCATCGTTGAAGGAAATAACCTTGATGCTCTCTCCAGATATATGTTGGTTGGGAAGCTAAAGATCTTTGATCATGAGCATACATCCAAAAGTGGAAAGGATGTTGCCTTCAAAGCACAAAGGAACACTAAATTACTTGACAAAAGTAAAAGTGTTTATGTCTCTGAGAATGATCTTTCTGAGACCGATTCATCAGATGAAGATCTTGACAAATCAGTTTCCATGATCACAAGAAAGTTTAGGGATTTTCTATTGAAGAGAAGTAAACGGTTTTCAAGAGGTAAACCTAGGTCGTCAATTAAACCTCACAATCGCATTTCTCCTAAAAACAGGGATGCTGAAGAGGCTGATGACGAGGGTGTGCCATAGTGCTTTAAGTGTAAAGGTTTTGGTTATTTTGCGAATGAGTGTCCGAACCGTAGAAAATACACTGGAAACAAAGGTCTTGCTGCAACCCTTGATGAAATGTCTGATCACTATGATTCCAACGAAGACGAAAAATCAAGTGTTGCATTTCTTTGTGAAGATATTGATTTTGATAATTGTAGCAATACATACATCAATCTTGATATCTTTCCCGAAGAAGACTCAACCAATCTGGAAGAAGGAATTAACCTTTTTGTTGGAAACTCTATGTTTGATTTTTCAGGTTCCACTCTGTGCCTAGCAGCTTGCACATCTCGGCGTCTAAATCATCTTATCCAGTGAGATGTTCTTATTGTTCACTCAAGGGTCATAAACTTTCAAAGTGTTTCAAGTACAAACACAAGATGAGACATGTCAAGAGACTTCAAAGAAGAGAAAATCGCCTAGAAAACAAGCTCAAACTTGTTCAAAAAAATGCTGAGGTATGTAAGATTTTATCCTCTTCAAAGAATTTGGGTTCCAAAGATAGGTCAAGACCACTAGAGAAAAGAGTATGGTTTAAAAAAATTGACAGACATGGTTCTATGAATTCCTTTCAAAAAGGGGATGGTGGACAAATTGTTGTTCACCGCAGCACAACTTGATTGTGTTATTTTCGTGCATCTTGTCTCTTGTGCCGGATCAAAAAGAGACAAGATTATGCACATCTCAAGCTTTAAGAAAAGAAAAGTAGTTTTTCTTTTTAGTTTATTTTTGCTTTGTTTTGCAAATTTGGAATTCTTCCTTTTCAATTGATATTGGAAGAGACTTACCTGTGTATTCAATAAAAGAGGGTTATTCTCGACAATTCTACTCTCTCTAGAGTTGTGAATTGTGCGTGCGTGAACCTGTGCTGTTTAAGGTTCCGTGACCCTACATCTTTTTCCTTCTCTGAAAATATTTCCATCTGAAGACTTCCTGTTGAGTTTAAACTGTGATTTCCTCTCACAAACCCATACACGTATGGAGACTCCAAGCATCATGTGTTCTGATGGAAAAAATGTTAATATGATTGTTAAGCCATCAATCATGAAGGAAAAAGAAAAATCTACGTTACCTCAAACTTTGAAGAGAAAAAGAAGGAATGTGAGGAAGCCAAGAGCTGTTCCTTCAAATTCTCAGAAGTTTGCTGATGTTCTTGAAGAGTTGAAGAAAGCAAGGAACGAGATTCAACAAATAAAGGCTTTTATTATGAGAACTCTCAAAATTCAGAAGGCCCTGGTTCGACATCATCAGCCTAGAAGGTTTGTTGGAATTGACTCCTTTCTCCATGAACCTTATGTTCCCATGGCTGTTGACGACAAGCAGTTCGGGGACGATAAAGAATTCTTCATATGTCTCAATGTCTAGTAAATCTTCTTTTTATGTTTTAGAAGAATAACTAGGGTTTGGAATAGCCATTATTGTGAGTACACATAGCTATGTCCAACGTTTTTCATCTTCAATGTTTTTAGATTTATTTATTTAAATTCTAAGATATTTGGAAGATGATTTTTTGCAATTTTAATCTTTATGATTTTATATATTGCAAATTGTTATGGGATATGTTGTTTACGTCCGTGGGCCTGTGACTGTCCCATACTTGTTCAAAAGTTATCTCTATTATGTCGGTATGAAAGTATTGATAGAAGATACAATGAACTTTTGACATTACAAAAGTTAAAGCCTTTTATGTCATTGTTTTGATGGAAGAAAGGATAAACTTTTGTTTACAAGGATTAAGTCTATTGTATGTCATTGTGCAAATAGTGATGGAAAATAGAATGAATCCTTGTCTATTCCGCAGTATTGGTCGATCTTCGATCCATAATTTTGTGCATATACAATGTTTCTCCATAAGTTTTCTTATGTTTGAGCATGACCAATTGAATTGATCATTCTCTTATGGTCAGCTTAGTTGTTGCTCCGTAAGTTCTCTTATGACGAGCATGTCCAATTGAATTGATCACTTTCTTGTGGTTAATTTAGTTGTGTAATTCCAGTTGAATTAGTCATGGGTTTTCTTGTGGTTAATTTAGTTGTGCATTTTAATTGGATTAATCATGAATTTTTTTGTGAATAATTCAATTGTCTACTTTGGACTCAAATTCATGTTTTCATGTGATTTGGTTATGTCTAAAGAAATCCTTATTTTCTTGTGAAAGTAAGGTCCATTTTGTTGTTCTTTCGGGAATGACATTTTATGGGGGAGAGTTCTTTTTTGAACTTGTGCTTAATTGCCAAATGTTTGTGGGGAGTGTGGCTGTGGAATATTATAGGGGTTATCTTGTATCTTTATAAACTCCTTGATGAATGCATTTAGTTTCGGCTTTATGATGGCATCTAAATAAGTTGATATGGTATTCTCTTTTGCTCATGAAGTATCTCTATGAAAATTTCATGAGGATCCCACTAGTTTTCATACCTTTGCCAATTTATATTGACAAAAAAGGGGGAAAATTAATGTGTAGTGTGATACTACAAATACATATGGTTTACGGATCATTATGTAAGGGGGAGTGGTTTTCATGTCGAGATGAAGTATTGACTAAGGGGAGTGATACATATCACCATAATATTGTTGTCAAAGTTGTGATACAATTGAACTTTGATGCTGTGTAATAATACTATGACATTGTATAACAATGATTGAGAGCATTTGTTTTCTCATTGTTATCGCTACGGATCTTCAACAACTATGATGCTGACCTTACAACCTTTAGGATCATGGATTACTTGGAAGTGACGAAGATTTCGAGTCGCGTTGAAGATGCCAAGGGGATCAAACATTTGGATGAGAAGGTACAATTTTTATTTATTTTGTAATCCATATGTATTGATAGTTTTGTCACTAAAATTGAGAAAAAGGGGGAGATTGTTAGGGCACTGCTCGGTCGAACAAACATGCGTTGCTATCTCAAGCATGTTTGTCAATGTTAGTGATCAAAGCTATAAGTCTTGATTTCTAGCCTATTTATAGATGTCTCGGACTAGGAAATAGTTTGTGTTGTTGAGCTTAGACTTCACGACGCTCATCACTTTAAGACGAAGAACTACTAAGGAGAGATTGTGGAACTTCATCGACAAAAGGTATGTGGGGACTTAAACTCATCTATCACTTGGAAAGTCTATTTCTACTCTATCTCCTATATTGAGACATAAGTCGTGTTACGATATAGTTTTCTCTATACACATTTGAGATTTCGAGATGAGTATATCTCGCTTACATATTTCTCGAAATATGTGTTGGTAAGTTTTCGCTTCGACCAAGTTCATCTTATATCATGAGAAAATTTCCGAGTAACATCTTACATGGTTTGTGTGATACAATTATTTGGTATAAGACTTGGAATGTTTCGGTAATGGTTATTTCAATATCTTGAAAATTGGTTTGATGCCAATAGTGTGTGAAAACAGCTATTATCATTATAGAAGAATGTTCCAATGATTGAAATAAAGAGTTTAGAATCTTGTAACCATCTTTGGATATAAGCATAGTGTGTTTGCACATTAGTGTATAAGTCCAAAAGCGGGAGCCTAAAGTATGCATACTTGTGTGTATACAAAAAGTTTGTAGGAGACTGGGTAAGTATGCGTACACGTACGCATACTGGCGGAATTTTACGTCCGTGAATTTCTGCTGAGTTTGAAAACAAAACCAAACTCATCCGGTTACCTAAAGTACGCGTACCTGTATGCATACTGGTGGAAAGTTCACGTCCGTGAATTTCTGATGAGTTTGAAAACTAAAACAAACTCAAATTCGGTTGCTTGAGTACGCATAATTAATTGGTCGCTTTCTAAAATTGGTTTTACATGAACCTAAAACATTTATCAATAAGGAATGCAATCTTTGCAAACCGTGGCTATAATGTTCATGTATCGATTCGAGTGAATCAAACCGATTTTGTTTCAATTGTGTTCTTGTATAAATCCATGAGAATATAGCAATTGAACAACTCATTAACTAGTTTCATTTGAGTCATTTAAACTAGTTATGGTTAAGATGAATAAGGTTGATATGAGAGTAATCATAGGGCTAACCTCGGTTAACTATTTGTGAACCAACATGGTGTACACGTTTGGTACGGTTACATAAACCTAAATAAGGGTACATTTCATTAGTGTATAACAAGCTAAGTTCGATCTAACGGTTGAAAGATATTAGCTTGCTTGAATCAAGTTTTTTATCTAACGGTGAATATTGAATGCTTTGTTACCAAGGTAACTTGGATTGCAAACCCTGATTTGAAAACTATATAAAGGAGAACTCTAGCAACTGGGAAACCTAATCCCCACACCTCCCGTGTGTTACTAGTTGCATAACTAGAGTTGATTCTCCTTTAACCTTAGGTTTCTTCTCGAGAACCTGTAGGTTAACGACTTGAAGACTTCATTGGGGTTGTGAAGCGAGACCCAACTATTCTCTATGTAGTTGCGTGATCTGATCTTGCTGTTCGATTGTAAAATTGGCTTGAGATTTATATCTCCGATAGGCAAGATAGAAAAGTAATCACAAACACCTTCGTCTCATCGTTTCTGATTCCACAATAACTTGTTTCGCTAGTCGATTAAGTTTATTGTGAGATGATTGATAATACTAGGATGTTTGATAGACACATTTATGTGTCTAATATGTCTCAATTGTAAGTATTGTTAGTGCTCGATTTTGTATTTATTTTGTTATTTTATGTCTTTGTAGGTATTTATAGAGAAATAAGCTCTTGCGGCGAAATTGGCTTGAAAAGTGGTGTTTTACACCCCATGATAAAGTACTAAAGGCACCCCAAAAAATTACTAAAGGCACCCCATGGGAATGTGTTATTCGGACTCCAGCAACGGATAAGGGGCTACCACTGGATAAGGGGTGTCCTTCTTCTAAAATTCAAATTTCATTTTTGGCGGGAAAATTTTCTTCTTCACTGGCAGATTTTTGATCGAAGTTTTGAACGTGTTCTAGGGAGATTCAATGGATGCTTTTTGGTAGGAAGTTGTGATATGGCCTAGCAAACACGTTGTGGGCTTTTGGTTCGATCAGAATTAGCTAGAATCGGCTAGGAAATCCACGAGTTTCAAACAGGGAAAACACGTACAGGGAGAAGATATCCACGGGTTCTGGAATAATTTGTACGTGTTCTGATGATGTGTAATGACTTGAACGACTTGTTGGAGCGTGACAAAGATAAATAGGGATAGTTTTCACGTAATTGACAGCTGCAGATACGTGATCGAGATAAAAAAAGGAAAGAAAAATATATCGTTTACTGCCGAGTAATGGGAGAATATTTGGAGTGATTGAGCAAGATTTTATGAGGCTGTTGGGTATAAAAAGGATTCTCGAGAGTCAGAGAAGGGTATCGAGATTTTGGGGTTGAGAGGAGAGCTCAGGAAGCAGAAATCACGAGTTGCAGAAACTCGGTTCCTGCTGCTGCTGCTGAAGAACGCGAAGAACATGAATACCGATGTCCAGGAACCGTCGTTCTTCAACAGTGACAATGACAGGTCAGCGTGGGTCATAGGTGTGGGTCTTAGAACCACAACGACAATAGCACTTCTCTTTTATCGTTCTTTTGTGACGCTTCCTTTGGGTCGCACATTAGCTGTTTACACCATTTTCTCTTCTTCTCTTCATTGTAAACACCATTTGAGCAATAAATAAATATTTTAAGCGTTATTTTATCATGATGAGCTAAACCCAACACTGGGACGACGGAGGAGGGTGAATTTCATACACGGGTAAATTTATTTTATTATTTTCTATGACTTTTGCATTAATTTAAAATTGAAATATGATTTGAATTAATTGGTTGTTATTTAATTTGATGATGTATGCTTAGCTTAGGTGTTTTGATACATCATGCTTAGGACTTACAATCGATGTTTTGAGAATCTATCTTGGCAAAATCAGAGTCCATGTTAATTTTATTGAGTTTTAAATTGTCAAAGAATATATGAATGAATTCTGTGTAGTGAATTCGGACAAATCCTTAGTCCCAGTCACTCTCGCCCATTGTTAATATTTTTGTATATATAGTTTTATTAAATCTAAAATTCCATTTCCTTCACAAGTCTGAAACGAATCTTTTTACCGCTATCACTACAATTTGAAAATTCCATCAATGTTCTTCGGGAATATAAGTCTGGTTTATTAATTAGTTCGTGTTCACCTTGATTTATCAAAAGACGGAATAAAAACTCTTGGGTATTTCTGTGGGAGACAGATTTATTCAATCCTATAGACTTTTCTGTGTGAGACAGATTTGTTTATCAAGTCTTCGACTTTGGGTCATAGAAACTCTTAGTTGTGGGTGAGATCATCTAAGGGAAACAAGTGCGTAGTATCCTGCTGGGATCAGAGACGTAAGGAGCGCAACTGTACCTTGAATCAGTGTGAGATTGATTAGGGTTCAACTACAATCCAGTCCGAAGTTAATTGGTAGTAGGCTAGTGTCTGTAGCGGCTTAATACAGTGTGGGGTTCAATATGGACTAAGTCCCGGGGTTTTTCTGCATCTGCGGTTTCCTCGTTAACAAAATTCTGGTGTCTGTGTTATTTCTTTTCCGCATTATGTTTTGTTATATAATTGAAATATAACAGGTTGTGCATTAAGATCAATCAATTAGAATATCCAACCTTTGGTTGTTGATTTACATTGATTGACACTTGAACATTGGTCTTTGGTACCGTTCAAGTAATTTCTCTTATATTCAATGGAGCTCGCAGATTTCTATTTGTTGATTGCGGATTAAATTAAGGGCTAGAGATATTAAATTCTTTGATATACTTTATTCTAGATTGAGTCTGACTATCTAGTTGATTCTCTAGAAAGTGTATTGGAGTAAGTCCTCTCAGATTGCCAAACGAATTATTGGGTGTGGTTGTTAGGAATTTTCAGCTCCCATTTCAATCACTAAAACATTCTTAGAAGACGACAATAGATGTCTCACACAAATTACTAGCTTCAAATCAATCTTCAAGTGATCGAATGATCAATACGAAACATTCCGAGTCTACATCAAATAACTGTCTCACACAAATCATGTAAGATGTTACAAGGCGATTTTCACATGATCATCTTTTGACTTTTGTTAAGAATATAAAATGAACTTTGTTAAAGCGAAAGCTTACCAACACATATTTCGAGAAATATGTAAGCGAGTTATACTCAGCTCGAAATATCAAATGTGTATAATCGAAGTCTATATAGCTATATGACTTTTGTCCCAAATAGGAGATATAGTAGATAGACTTTTGAGTGATAGATGAGTTAAAGTCTCCACATACCTTTAGTTGATGAAGTTCCACAAGCTCCCCTTAGTAGTTCTTTGTCTTCAATCGATGAACGCCGTGAATCTAAAGCTCAACTACACTTTCTATTGTAACCCGAGACTTAGCTACAAGTAGACTAGAAATCAAGACTTATAGTTTTGGCAACTAAACTTGACAAACAAGCTTGAGATAGCAACGCTTGCGAGTTCGACCGAGTAGTATTCTAACAATCTTAGGGTTTACATAGTTATCATAAATGTAGTTTGGTTAATATGGAAAGTTCATAAGATGTCCACATAATATATTTAAATATTTGCTAAAAACTTATTACTTAATGTTCAATATTTTACTTGATACTCAAGGTGAGATCCCGAAATCGAAATATCTTTTGATATTCCAAATTTACATGATTTTATATCCCAATGAATAAGTATATCTCTGATTTCTATATTAGTAAAGTATACGTTATACGCTAGTAATATTAGTTTTCATCCAAGAGAGATTTCGGTACATGAGTTGGATTACAGTTAGAATTTTAAAAAAACCGAAAAAAACATTTATTGAATATCTTTAGTATTTTTGGATTTGGTAATTTCTGATTGCCCAAACTACTTTTGGTCATTATAAATAGCGAAGCTCGTAATTCTTACAAACTTATCCCTTTGACGCACTAAACTAACCATTTGTGTGGGAAGCCCACTGGAATACTCTTGTAATACTCGTTCAACAAGAGCATATCCTACTTAGGTAAAATTTCTTATGTGCGCTTCATTTAAAGACTTCTTCAGGATCAAAGAAGCTTTAGTAGTACTGTTGGTGGGAAACTAAGAATCTTATTGTTGTTTTAGTTTTCTTGGTTATTTATTTGATTGACTAACAATAAATTTGAATCTTGATATATCTAAGTTTATTCCGTGATCCTTATCTTCTGATATAAGGTCACTCGAACTAGTTCAAGGATGAACAATTTCAGATATGTTTTTTTACATCTAGATCTAAAGATAGAAATTTGATCATCCATTGTTAATAGACTCCATTTGGTGTGTTATCGATCATTCATGGAGTCAAGTTGTATGTACATGTACTTTGAAGACTGGAGATTGAAGATTGAAGACTTAAAGATTTTTTTTTTGGTATTCTGATCTTCGTGATAACCTCGCGCATACTTGATTGAATAGGATCTGACAAATTGTTGATCTCGAATAGACTATAAAGCTTGTTGTATCGATCAGAAATCTATATTTATGTTTCTCTTTAAGATCTACTTTGATAGTCGGTAAACTAAGATTGATTATTTCAATAATCTTGATTTAGTTGATATGACCGAACAAATGAGTCCATATTGATTAAACGGAATAACCCTGGTACTTAATTACATCTCTGATTAACTTGTTGACATAGGAGATTGATAGAGAGGTTACTGAAATAGTCTATCCCTTTACTTGTTCTAATTACGATCTAAAGGAGTTGAGTAGCTGAAGTATTCACAGCATGTGAAACAACTTGAGATAGTGGACTATATCTTGAGATTCACGTGTGTAAACCAGATTGCTTGTAGGCGCAGAGATACCGAAGGAACTGAGTAGTATATGAATTTGTTGTAGTCAACTTGTATAGCGGCTTAATTCTGAGAGTATTTAAGACTACATTAGGTCTCAGGGGTTTTCTGCTTTGCAATTTTTCCCGTTCTTGTGTGTTGTGGGATTTACTTGTACTTCCGCATTATATTGCTTTGTCTTTATAATGAAAGTATAAATAAACTCGTAAATTAATAAACACTTGTTTTGATCCCAAAGATTGGTTCGGAGTCAAACTTTTGTTATATACCAGGTGTAAATCTTGCTTAAGTAATCTCCTTGACATTTCGTGTCTGTATTAGATTATACAACACATCTCTCGCATAGGTTGATATCGAAACGACTGTGGTGTACTTGGTACCATCGTCATTTAGGTTTCAAATGAGGATCATAATGAACTATGAATTAAGAGATTATCAATACTGTAGTTGCAGGAAATCCTACACTACACCCCTCATATTATTTCATTATTGATCAGCTCATTTTAGGTTTACACTCTTAATTTTATTGATTAATTTTTGAATGTTCTTACAAGAAAGATAAAGAAGTCAAGAATGATCTCTACTCTGAACTTTCTCTCTCCTATTTACTTGTTTCTTACTCAAGAAAGATCTCTCTCTCCTTTACAACTCGAATGACTATTTATAAGGAAATACATAGTGGATGACATCTAATCTGTCCATTATTTTTGTATATGGTTTGCGACATTCTCGCAACCTTACAAATGTTAACTTCGCAAGCTCTCTAATTTTCGCAAGACTATCACATCTTTCTCATGATCCTTGCTGACGTTGTTTCTGAAATTGTTCTGCGACGCTATTGTGCAATACCATTGATAATTTCGCTGAGATATAATTGTTGCGAGAATATGATCCTACATCTTGCCTCTCTCATATCTTCTCTGCAAAGTAGAGAATGATGTGAGAAATGTCGCAACTGCTTATATTTTCATATTCCACATTTATCACACGTACTCTCTCTCTTCAATTTATTTCTTGACACGTCTTCTGTAACCGCTACTTTTCAATCGCTCACGTCTCTTCGTCTTAATGGTGTTTATTTCTTCGAGAATTAAATTTTCTTTATATACTCTTATCCCTCCCTCTTTCCACTTTTCTTTTTACTTTCTCTTCTATTTTTATTCTCTCATCTCTGCAACTCTGTCATTCTTCTGCAAATTCTGCTGCTGTAATTTTTTCATCCTTCAATTCTTTTACTTTCCATACATTCCCATACCCTTTATTCAATCATGGATCCAAGTGGTCATAGATATGAGAAGAATCTACAAGATGTCCAAAAAGATCTTGCTAATAAAAGTCTTACACTCTCCCCCATTCCTGGTGTGAATGCCAAATCAATTCTTTCTGTCAAGCTTTTCTCCAATCAAAATTGTGATGATCAATCAATCATAATTTTGCTAGGTCAAATTCTCGCAGGTCTCCCTATTCCTCTTTATAACCCAGACATTCCTTTATTTTATGAAATTCTCGCTCATCCGGGATTTTCGCGAGCCATTTTCCAACTAAGTGGGGATTGCATCCGTCTGATGCTAGAGTTCGCTAATCGTGGTGCTGGTAGAGGATCTCTTTACTCCAGAACTTAGGGATCCAAAATTCGCAACCTAGAGATAGTTGCTGAGAAGTATACAGTGGCGAATTTCTTTGAAAACTACGAACTTATCTCCATGAAGAAAGAGAATACTCGCTGGGGTATTCGATTAAGAAGAAAGATAACATTGATGAAGCCAAAATTCTTATGCAAGATATTGACTGGCATTCTGGTAAAAACACAACTCCTCGCCAATCCAAAGATGACAAATGGTGTGTTCCTTTAATGCTAAAGGGTCCTACATTGCTGGATCAAACGTTCTTCCTGCGAATCTCGCTGCATATCAACCTTGGGTTTTCTCCTGGCCGAGAGGATAAGAGGTATACTTCTCCCCTTTAACTCATTTTATACTTTTTATTGATTTTCTATTCTGTTCGCTAACTCTTGCGATATTCCGCAGATCCAAAAACTAAAAGATAGTTATAACAGGACTGGAAATCTGTACTCTGTTAGCTCTTCTCTCATACACAATGAGGTAAGAAATTTTCTTTTATGACTTTAAATAGTACTGTTACTTCCATGCTTCCATTTCTTTTATTCTATCTGTGTGTGAAGGTTATTGCTGAAGTAGAAGAATCTGTTGATGCTGCGAAGATTGGTGATAAAGGGTACTCTTCTCAGGAAAAATCAACTGGTCCTCCAAAGAAAAGAAAGTTTTCTCCTTCTCCTTCAAATGTTCTTCCTAACGAAAGTTATGAAATGATAAGGGTGATGAAGATAACGATGATCTTGCTGCAACTGAAGATTCTCCACCTGAATCTTCTATGGCTAAGCTTTCTGGCCTCTTTTCTGATTCTCTACAAGGGATGGGAGATAGCCAATTCGCAAATACCTGCAAAGCTCTCGCTACCCTTTGTGATGTCCCTTTACTGATGGTGATAACTCTCTTCACGAGTTTCTAGATCAGTGACTCCCGACTTCTTGCATTCTCTCAATAGTTGGTATACTTTTATCTTTTTACTTCTTCATTGTTATAACTCAAATCTCTTTCTATATTAATATTTTTTATTTTTTTCGCAGGCTGGAAAAGCTTCTTTTGCGTTGCCTCAGATCTAGAGAGAAGACGCGAAAATCTTGAAAAGAAGAATCTTCAATTTCGCAAAAGAATGAAGAATTGGAAGTTGAAGTTAAAGGTCTTCGCGAGAAAATAGACAATTAGAAATTGATTCTTCCTCTTATAAGAACAAAATTTCTAGTCTTCAACAAGCTAATAATCAGCTTTACGGTATACTTTTCTTTTCTCTTTATTCATTCATCGTTGTCTTATTTAAATGATCCTTTTTGCAGACATTTATGGTCTTTCTGATGAAGCTACCCTTCTTCGTTCATTTCCTAATGCCTTGGATAATGATACCCTTCTTGAACGTCTTAACAATTCCTTAAATAGCTTTTCAAATGATAGAATTTCATCTCTTTCTCTAAATGAACTTAGATCGAAATTTCGCCTCTTAGAAATTGATCATAGATCCAGTTTAGGCTTAGCCAACAGATTTAAGCGTCTCCTTATTGATTCCAAAGAGAAAACCAATGAGTTAAGAACCAAATTAGCGGTCTCATAGATGATAAGGATCGTATCTCTGATCAAGGTGCCAAGGCTTTGGCGAAATTCCAAGAGGCTCTCCTTGAAGTTCAACTTGAGCGAGATGAAGCTAACCGCAAGAATATTGAACTCTGCGAAAGGGAAAATCAAATTCGTTCTCGTCTTCTCATAAGTAGTGAGGATGAATTTGTCTGGGCTGCGAAAATTTTAGATGATGCTAGAAAAGATTTAGGCGTAAATGTTAGTCTCCAAGTTGAACATACAGCCTTGATTAGAGACATGATTTCTGACAGAGAAGGTTGCTAATTGCTCTTCTTTACTAATCTTTTGCTTCTTATGATTTTCATCAAGTTAATAATTGGTTGTCTTTTGTTCGCAGATTCTGAAAATAATATCGTGAAAAGATTGAAGAACTTGAAGCTGAAAAGGAGGAACTCGCAAAGAATCTTTCTTCTCGCAACGACAAGTATTCTAGATTGAAGAATCAAATCAAATCACCATTGAGAATTTTAAGAATGACGCTATGCATTTTCGCAATCAAACCATCCAATGGTTTGTGATGATCATAATATCCCACATTCTGATCCTTGTCTTTTAGAAGAAATCCCACAGAATACTCCCAGTTTGATTATCTCTGATAGTGAAGCTGACGATGAAGACTGATAGTGATGGAAGTTCTGATGGTGATGAAGATTCTGACGCAGATGAAGAAGGAAATAAGTCTGATGAAGATAATGAAGGATTAACCAAGAAATAGTCTTTATTTCTTCTTTGATTCTTTGTAATACTTGTACATTTATTTCTTCTTTCTGTATATTTGTGTTTCTTTCATTTTGACCTGCGTAAATTAAAACAATTCTTCTTTGCAATACAGTTAATCAATATAATCATTAATTCTTGAATTTTTGAGTAAATCTCTCATATGGAGACAAATAACATTTTCTAATTTCATACATTCCCATACTTGCCTCTGTTATTTGAATCCAAATGAGAGATTTCATAAACTTTTCTTATTGTATAATTTCGCAACCTTTTGCGAAGTGAATTTTGTTTCTTTTCAAAATCTCATTCCTGTGTGGTCTTATTTTGCCTTCCTAATTAAAGGTCTTATTATGCCACCTCTTGTCATTGCGACAAAATCGCAGGACGTCCTTGCACTTTCATGCAAAACCCATTGATCTTGCCTTAACTTTTTCTTTGTATTATGGCCTCTTCAGGAATATTGCGACAATATGACAGGCCTAAATATTCTTGCGAAAAAAACCCATGACATTGCCGTCTTGCGACGAAATCGCAGGACGTCTTCGCACTTTCATGCGAAAACCCATTGATCTCGTCTTATCTTTTTCTTTTGTATTATTGCCTCTTCAGGATTGTTGCACAAATATGACAAGCCTTAATATCCTTGCGAATAAAAGCCTCATGACATTTGCGTCTTAAGACACTTATCAGCTCCCTAATGGAGGGTGCCGCCCTTATCTCCCCCTGGTTGCCCCTTCAAGGAGGCGTACTTCTACCATACAAGGTTAGCTCCTCCCATCCAGTCTTAACAACAACCAGTTGTTTTCGCAGCCTCTTATCCCTTTTACCTATAGGGCTTATGGTTACGAGACTGCACCCTAAGTGGGGTTTTCTTCGGCCGAGTGCAGTATAAGCCAAGACTTGTCAAGAATGGCAAGGACGCTTCAAACGCCCTGGCACTCTTGACTCAACCGTGTACCTCGGCGCCTTGATCAGATCTGCACTCCTTGGGAGAGTCCTTATTACCTTAGTCGCCCAACCTAAGTCATATGCTTAAGTTGAGAATCCAAGGTGCCTCTCCCGGATGGGCTTTATTGACCCCAAATCTCCATGACTCAGGTTCCGGTGGCGGTGTAGCCTTTCCCTGAGCATGTAACAGGTACCCCCTAATATGACGTACTTTAGGTCTTACATTTGCCTCTTGCGAAATTTATTCGCGAACTAGGGTGTACGCCATAAAGGTTCGCCTCTTTCTCTTTTGTCATTCTTTCTGATTATTTTCTGTAAAATTCATTATCTCTGCGAGAGTCTCGCAATTCATATATTGTATCTGAATTTCGCAATCTCAATTTTGTTGTTCAATCAAATGTATTTTTGAGAATTTTACTTATTGCGAGATTATCGCAACAACTTAATCATTCATACATTTCTTGTTTTTATTACTTTTGCCCCCTCTGCTTCTTTATGATTTTCTGCTACTCTGCTTCCTTGGTAATGGTATGTTCATCCTTTTTATCCTGAGCTAGCATTATTTTGCAACATCTCTTCTCCTTTCTTTTCGATTGTATCCACCATCAACTTCTCACTGCTTTGTACATCCTGATTTGGTCGCCAGTTTCTCTTTGTTGATCTTCCTCGCAAGATTCTATCTCAGTTCAACATTTCTTTCCTTCAACCCAATCTCCCCTTTATGATTCCTACACCAACGTTGGGGTGAGGGAATTTGATGCATTGGATGGAAATTTGAAGCTACACCTAGAATCCCATGTAGCCAAGGTCGACCAATTAATGCATTGTAGGGTGATTCTACATCAACGACACAGAATGAGATTTCAGAAGATATTCCCTTCAATGGAATTTGCATAGTAACCTCCCCTTTAGGCTTGTTAGCAGTACCATTAAAACCATATATCTTATATGTTGATGGTATAAGATCATCATCTCTTCCACCCATGGTTTTATAAGTATGATAAAATAAGATGTTCACAGAGCTTCCAGTATCGACTAGATTCTATTGATTGCCCATGAATCTTCAGCTTCATCATCCTCATCTTCTTTTGTTTTGGATTAATTTCTAATTTTATTACCAATGGATTGTCATGCACCTCTTCTCCTTCGGGAATTCTTCTGCGGTATAGGAAATTATCTGTTTCTGCCATTCCTCTAGTGCGAAATTTTCGCAATTTCATAATTTCTCTTCCATTATTACTCTTGCGAACACTCTCTTAAAACATTATCATGAAAACTTCAATTGTTATATGAATGTACGATAGAGTGACAAAATAGATTTTTTGATTTTGCACCAACTTCTATGAAGAATGTTTCTTTCTTTTTCATCGTATTCACTTTGTGATGTTCTGGCGGTGGTGGTAATGGTTGAGATTGCGGATGCCCTACCAGAAATAACTCATGAAAATAATTCTCTTTACATTTCTGCAATCGTTTGTGGTATGTCCATGAAAATGATGATAAGAACAAAATTCATGACTTCTGTGATTTGGAGGTGGTTCCGTTCCCATGTTCCACGGTGTTGGTATATTTTCCATCAAGATTATAGCTTCCCATATCTTCTCCACACTTGCATTTATAGGTGGAATCTTGATTTCTTCCCATACTACCTTGTGACCTCCTTGTCCTCTATTAAAGTTTGGTTTTTGACCTCCATAAGCTTCTTGCGGTTGATCGAGTCTTTGAATCTTGTTATTTCCTCCACGACCGTAGAAATTTCTTTCTCTTTCATACTCTTCTTGATCTCGACTTCCCATAGCTACCAACTTCTACTGATTGTTACATGTCACCTTTTCTTGTTGTACTTGCGAAGTATTCGCCACTGTATTTATTAGCTTGGGTAATAAGCTTGCATTCGCTGCTTGTGAGCTGGTGTTCTCAACTGGATATGATTCCATTTCATTTTGTCTTTCCTCTAAAGCAATGTATTCTTCTTGAAGTTCTCGCAATTCAGTCATTGTAATCGTATTCTTGACTCTGAAAATTTGAACATACAACAGGTTTGTTGCAAACATAGCATTGATAAATGATAATATGAGATATCTCTCATCTACACGGCCAACCATTTCGCTACACATAGTTCTCCATCTTTTAGTCAAGTGTTTCAAACATTCACCAATCCTTTGTTTGAATCCAAACACATCTTCTATACCAGGTCGTGAGGGATTATTACTTATATATGCTCCCAAGAATGTGGTCTGCAAATGATTGAAGGAGGTTATTGTATTCTTTGGTAAACCTTCAAACCATTTTAACGCCTCTCCTGTTAAGCTGGATGCGAAATATTTGCACAATACCGCATCATGATTTTCCCATTGTAACATGCACCTCACATAAGCTTTAATGTGTTGAATTGCACAAGTTGTTTCATCGAAAATGCTGGTTAATGCAGGCAAATTGCATTTCGGTGGTATTCCTCCTAATTGTACTTCCCTTGTAAATTGAGTTTTCGCAACTTCTTCTATTGCTTCATCCAAATGTCTTCTACCTACTTCTCCTCTGTTATTTAGCATTCCTCTCATTTCTTCTAATTCTTTCAAGATTTGTTTTTTTACTCCTGAATCTTGACCCATTGGTCTCTTTAATTTTGCTTCTCTTCTTCTGCGTTTACGTCTATCTTCTCTTGCGAAATTTTGTATCTCTTCTTCATTATCCTCATCTCGTCTTATTCTGCGATTCACTTCTTCATCCCTATCTTGAATTCTCAAATGATGATGTCGTTCATTTTCCCCTCCATGATTTTGTTCATTTCTTATCAACTCAATTCGCTGTCTTTCAACCATTCTCTTCACTCTATCATACTCCTCATTGAGATTATCATTATTCCGGTTTTGTATACGCCTTCTTTCTCGATTGTCATGATTGTTCTGGCGAATTGTCTCCTGAAGCTCTTGCTCTTCCATTTCCGCTCTCAACCTTTCACGTTCGCAGATTAAACGTGCTTGTTCAGCATATTTCTTTCAATTTCTTCTTCAATTGTCTGTTGATTTCTTTGATTTTCTCTCACATGTAAAATTATTCTTCCCTCCTCTTGATTTCCTTCGCCATCTTGGTTATTTTGTCTCTGAATTTGCCCGTTCTCTTGATTTCCTCCAATTTGCCTATCATCAAAAGTTTCATTTTTTGGAATGTAACAATCATCAATTCTTTCTCTATTTTCGCGATATTCTTCATTAGGATTTGACATTTCTTCTTGAATATTGTTTCCAACATCGATCGTAGGTGAATTTTGCCTCATTTCTCTTCTAGTTGATCTGGAATATGATTTTGTAATACTTCTCGATCTTCTATTCTGCAATCTGATATTCTCCATCCTTAATTCGTGATTTTGTCTTGTTAAATTTGCACGTTCTTCTGCCTCAGCTCTTCTTTCTTCATGTTTTCTTCGTCTCAATGTTTCTAACGCTCCAATTTCTTCACCTCCATGAATCATTCCTTCATCTGCTTCTTGATTTCTCTCTTCCTGTCTGTAATTTCTATTTTGTTGCTCTTCTTCTATTTCTTCTGCTGAATTTGATCGCCTAGTGTGTACGCTCACTCTGTCATAATCTGTATTCCTCTCTTGAACTAGTGTTTTTTGAATTGGCGATTGAATTAGATTTTCTCTATTAGTTCTCATTCTAGTAGATTCTCCCATTTCACTTCTTTCTCTTCCAGCAATTCTTTTGCTTCTTCTAATAGTAGTCGGTTGTTCGGATGTATTTCTTCTTCTAGCCATTTCTTCAATGTTAACAGTATTTTCAAAAAATTATGAAAAATTCTTAATCAGTTACTTTAAATTTTCACAAATCTCAATATCAATCTTTAGCTTTTTCTAGAATAATCTTCTACTCGTCCCTGTTTCTAGCGCCATTATGTAGTTGCAGGAAATCCTACACTACACCCCTCATATGATTTCATTATTGATCAGCTCATTTTAGGTTTACACTCTTAATTTTATTGATTAATTTTTGAATGTTCTTAAAAGAAAGATAAAGAAGTCAAGAATGATCTCTACTCTGAACTTTCTCTCTCCTATTTACTTGTTTCTTACTCAAGAAAGATCTCTCTCTCCTTTACAACTCGAGTGACTATTTATAAGGAAATACATAATGGATGACAGCTAATTTGTCCTTTATTTTCGGATATGGTTTGCGACATTCTTGCAACCTTACAAATGTTAACTTCGCAAGCTCTCTAATTTTCGCAAGACTATCACTTCTTTCTCATGATCCTTGCTGACGTTGTTTCTGAAACTGTTCTGCGATGCTATTGTGTAATACCATTGATAATTTCGCTGAGACATAATTGTTGCGAGAATCTGATCCGACAAAGACTAAAGATAACATACCATCATCTTTTAAAGATGATTCCACTAAGTTTCGCAACTTAGCATCTTCACCCAGAAGAGATTTTATAAGTACAGTTCTTTCCTAAGATTTAACAACTGCACTACCCACGAAAATATAACAATTAAGCACACGTTCAAATCTGCATTTTCTCGCATCTAATGTCATTCTCAAAGAAAACAACATGAGCGACATTTTCAACGAAAAGAGTGTTTCTTGGACATTAACAAATTTTACAAGTACATTTGTATCCAATATTATCAGATACCCCCTTCTAATCAACTACTAACTGAGTAGTTAACATCAAACTTTTTGGAACTAACCAGTTACGAACAAAAAAAATCAAAGTATTATAACTTAAAAGAAATCATCAAAAGTTTACTCATATTTTAATCAATTACAAACAAAGAGAGTAAAGAGTGTAACTTAAGAGAAATCATAATATCATGTTCTAATCGCAAAACTATGATAAACAAAAAACTGTCTCATGAGAAATAGACAATACATAAAAATAATCCGCAAAGATCAAGTATTGAAATCATCATCAAATAAAATTTAACTAAATAAACTTCAATAATTAATAGGTGATGGATACAAAGTAGTAATGTAAAGGGAAAATTAACAACTTCAAAATACTAGTTTTTCCTAGGAATAAATCCTTAAAAGGAGTAAATTAGGAACATAACTTTTTGAGCAATTCTTCATCTTCACCAAATTCCTTATCTGTCAACGACATATAAACATATGATTCCTGACGTTTGTCCATAAGGCGTCCAATCATAATTTCCTACTGCTTGACAAGTACTTCTTGAACTTTGAGAGTTTTCAGGAAAATATCTCTAAGAGTTTTCAGTTGTAACTTACTCTTCTTACATTCTTCAAACATAGTGCAAATATTTGATGATTAGAACCGTTTGATATTGACTTCTTCACATTCTTCTTCTTCTTCTACTTAAAATAAGAATTTTTCTCCTTAGGATAAAGTTTCACATCTTCCTTGATAGTTGTATAAATCCCAACAAGCATAGGGACACATTTTTCGTCGAAAGAGATATCCTTTTGGAAGCCCTATGACAGGTTTTCAGACATATATGATTAGATTTCTCAAAAGTCACATATAAATAGTCAATCTAAGAACAAATTTTTAGAATACCAAAAATAATAGAACCAAGAAAAATGAAAGATGTTCATCCAATAGCAGTTTCAAAACGTATGGGATTCTTTTCTTTTAGAAAAAACCAATAATCCATTCACGAATTAGTATCCCAAAATTGAATATATATTTCAAAAAAAGTCATTCTTCAAAAAGGAATATCCAAATCTGTAATATCATGCAAGAATATTAGTTTCCCCTTAACAACTTTACATCAATCTAAAATATGTTGATTGAGGTGATAGACGGGTCCCAAAATATATCTTTAGACCAGATAGTTTAAAGTTAAGGTAAAAGGATGAATCTGCTCTTAGGAATCATTAAATCCCGTAAATAATTATTTATGAGAATTTCTTTTATAAAACATCAGTCTCAAAATAAATTAAGTTTAACTATCAACAATATGATTATAAATATATATATATATTAGCTCGTTATATTCAAATTCACATGGATTAAGTTCTTATCTCTTGTTAGGATTCAGATAGGCAGGGAGAGCTTCTACAAAGAGCATAAGGTATGGTGATACGCACATCAAGTCATTACATTGGACTTACTATATCATGTGGTAAAACCTTGAGTTGAATTTAAAATAACTCTTTTGAAACATGTATATACAAGATAATAATAAATTTTGACAACCACTTGGGATTTTATAGTCAATGAGCCAAGTAAAAAGGTCAAGTAACCTTTTGATCATAGACTCATCTCTATGGAGCAGACATGGCTCAAAAAGAACAGATGAATATTATTATCACTTAAAAAAATCATAAAATTGACAAAATGAATTGTCATAATAATTATACTAGAACCTCAACAAATCACTAAAAAGGACACAAAAAGTATTTCATGTAGTTTTAATTAAAATACTAAACATAATTTGCGTAAGCTCTTATCATGCATATTTCAGATTTCTTAATAGACATAAGTAATAGGGATGTACTTTTCAACATAATCAGGATGTGTTGAGGTGAGCAAATTTCGGCTCACCATTAGATTAATCCTGTATGAATTCATCAGTCTCTTGAGTTTTTGTACGTTTGATCTTGTTCTCCTCACATATTCATATTTTCTTTAGGATTGTCGTAATTCAAACTTGGAGAATAAAAGAATTTAGCTTACTAACCTTAGACTGATTTGGCTCTTGGAAGAGCTGAAGTACATTTGTTTGTTTAACATCCCTCATCTGTAGTTTGTTGACATATATCACTTTCTTCTTGTATTTGAAGCAACGTTTAAGATCATGTCCTTCCAAGGTACATAAAGTACATTTACGAATTGAATGTGTTTTCTTTGGTGCATGAATTATGTTAGTTTCTCCAAGTAAAGACACTATGATGATCTTGAAATATCAAAAATAGGGTTTTCAACAATGGGTGATATATCCTTCACATCATTTAGAGAATTCGATGGCGCATCATCTCGATTGTTGTCAAGTTTGAAGTAGGTATTACTACATTCATCAAAGTAACAACTTCTGTTATAAGAGCAGCAGTAGCAATTTCATTCTCTCGTGAATCATAGTAGTTGGATGCTTCATAAAAATTCGCTACAAGAGCCTTGCTACGAGTGTATTTTCTTGAATTAGGAAATTCATTGTCCAAGTGACTAAAACCTTGGTAAGAGGCACGTCTTCATCACCACTATCTTAGAGGTCCCTGTTTTTTTGGAGAGACATAATTGTGAGGCATGTTTGATGAAGGTGGAGGTTCTTTAAAGAATTGTTTATTTATCGTCTTTAGAAGATTTCTGAATTGTCGTGTGACCAGGGACACAAGTTTCAGGATCTTCTTAAGGTTCTTCGTTGTCATTTTCACGACATTTCTCTGGCACAAAATCACTTTAACCCTTCTCAAGATTACTCGTGTTTTTTGTGGCTTTAAAGGCAATACCTTGCTCAGTTTTCACGCACTGTTCATGATCAACTATCTTTAACTTTCTAACAAGATCACTTCTTGAAAGTTTTGAAAGATCATTTCCTTATGTGATGACATGTTTCTTAGACTTGTATCGAGCTGGTAAAGATCTCAGAATTTTTAGCCTAATAAACTTTTGAGAAATTCGTAACGCATGTGAGACACTCACTATTTCAGAAAGTTTGTGATTGAATTTTTCAAACGAATCTTCACTAGTCATATAAAAATCTTCCCAGTTAGAAGTTAGGTTTTCAAGCCTTACTTTCATTTCATAATTTTCTATAGAAAATGTTTGGTGTACCGGGAGCACCGTGATTTTGGTGTGAGAGAAAAAAAGATGGTGGACCCCACCTTTTACCCCCCTGTAAATCTCCCCCAGGACTGCCCTTACAGCCCTTGGATGTCTTCACGGTGCAGATCGCGGGACACACCTTTGGTGTGTGTATCATAGCTGATTTTCTATTTTGGTTCACGCGTAAATTTCAAGCCTTCCTTTCGTAGGAACTGCTCTAAAAGCTACCTCAGTCCTCCCAGTGTAAGCGAAGTGTAAGAACACCGTACATAGATTTCCATGAAAACCTCCCCAATTGGAATTTTTTTTTTCCCAATTTCATTGGGAAAGCTTACCAATTTCATTGAATTTGATTCAGGAGAGAGAGAGAGAGAGAGAGCAGGGTGATGAAACCATAGATTAATTCTCAAATCAAATGGCCTCAACATCTACTTCTTCTTCTTCTTCTTCTTCTTCTTCTTCTTCTTCTTCTTCACTAATTAGGTCCTCTGCAAGCAATACAGACGAATGGAACTTGAGGAAGAAATATGTCGAGGGATTCTTACAAAGACTTGGAGCTTCCAAAGATCTTCCTGAAACTCATCAGAAAAAGGGTTTTGTCTCTGATATGATGAGAAATCTACTCAAGGTCGATCGTATTGGACGTGGTCGTATCGTTTGTCACCTCACTGTCAAGCGTCTAGTCACTGTAAAAATCGAATCTTTTTCATTTTTCTGGCTTACCTATGAAAAATTGTATCTGGGTTATGAATTTTAACTAAGTTTATTAATGGGTTTTGATTTTGGATTTGTAGAATGCTTATGGTACGTTTCATGGAGGTACAGTTGCTGGAGTTGCTGAATTGATAGCAATAGCTTGTGCTAGAACTGTTGTTGATGAAGATAGGAAGTTGTTTCTTGGAGAAATGAGTCTGTCTTATCTCTCTGCTTCTGCTATAAATGTAAGTTGTAAACAAATTTCTGCGCCGTTCTTGCTTCTTGGTTGTGAATGAATGTTTTATGTGACTATATAGGATTTTCAATTTTTGTCATTTTGATATCATATATTAGATTAGAAATCAACAATTGTCATAGATCACAATAGAGATTCACAACTTAGAAATTGTTACATGGAAACCTGTGGTCTGCTTGAGCACCTGAAAATTCTTTTTCCCCTGGCCCTGGAGAAAGGGTTTGGGTTTTGCTAGTATGCACACACATTTGGTGCACGCCTCCCCTGTGGATGCTCTTTTCGGTGTTTAAATGAGCAGCCGACTGGGGTAAATGCCTGGCAACTACTGTGAATATGACAGCAGGTGCACCGAATGCGGTAGCATTTTAACATTTTTGAGACGTTCTTTGTTATTTTAATAAGCTGGTTTTCAATCATGGACTCGCTGTTCGTATGTTCTAAACTTCTGGTTCAGTGGTTCTGCTTGGACCTCGGTTAGTATGGTATGATCTTTTATCCATATAGTATCTATAGTTGTGATCTTGAAGAAGTTTTTCAGATGATCCTGATTACTGCATACATTATGTATCTTTTTATTCTAGTATGTGTTTGGTATTTGGATTGCAACAGCAATTGGGGTTGGGAATAGTTATTGGTTGGTATTTTATAAGAGAATGTTACTTCGTCAAATGGGATCCATTCAGCTTGTTGTGCCTATAGTTATTGCTTGAAAGGATCTTTTAGCAATTTTCGATGATGATGAATGAATCGAATGATTGACGAGAATCCTTCTTACTTGAACACAAGCCTTTGTATACTTCGTGCATCAGCTTTATACATTTGGATACGAAATTTTTACTGCAAATTTCCTTTTTAAGGATACCTGCCGACAACGTGTTTTTAGGGATTTTGGGTCTAGTGTTGGAGAAAATGTAACCGTTTTATTACGCTTTCTGATGTTTTAGTCTTTGCTCTTTCTTATCCTGTTTTTTCTTTTTGTGGTTCAGGTAGAATTGGAAATTGATGGATGCATAGTGAAGAGTGGCAGGAATGTAACTACAACATCTGTTGAGTTCAGAGTCAGGGGAACAAAGAAAGTTGTTTATACTGCTCGTGCTACCTTCTTTACGGCACCGGTTTCAAAAGTATGAGAAGACATTGTAACATACAAAAAAGAAGAGAAACCATTCTTTTTTGTTCATTGTAGACTTGTAGTGTGTTGTATTTACTACTTAATAGGAGATCTATGACATTATACTTCAGCATATCACTGAAAATATGTATCATCGATGATGATTATACGGGTCATTATTTAGTTAACTTGATTGAAAGTGTTCTCTCTTAGTTCAACTGTTAATCTTTAGCCTAGACAGTGAAAATGTTTGGTCTTTGGGAGTGTAGATTGGGTATAATTTTGTGACAAACCTCCACCACTGAATTAGAGGGAAATTGTGGACTCCAATCATTGAATATGATCTAGGAAGAAAGACAAAAAAATAGTGAAACATAGATTGATTCCCAATGGCCTCACTATCAAGATTTTCTTCACTAATTTCCTGCCCTGCTAGCAATACAGATGAAACTCATTCATGGAACTCAAAAGAGAACACATACAACTTCTTGCACGGACGTGGAGCCTTCGGAAAACCAAACGAAGCTTCTGAGAGAAAGGGTTTGTTCTCTGATAGAATACTAGATCTTCTAAAGGTCGATCAAATTGAACCTGGTCGTATCATTTGCAGTCTCACTGTCAACCCTCATGTCACTGTAAGAGAAACAATCTTTATCACTCTCTTTCAATTATGAAACTTCTCTCTGGGTCTGGGTTTAATGAAACGTTTTTGAATTTGCAGAATCCTTATGGTACACTTCATGGAGGTGCTGTTGCTGCTGTTGCAAAATTGGTCGCAATGGCTTGTGCTAGAACTGTTGTGGATGAAGATAAGGAATTATATCTTGGGGAGTTGAATATGTCGTACCACTCGGCTTCTGCTGTAAATGTGAGCTTCGAACAAATATTTGCATCGGAATGCAAATAGTAAAGATTAGACATGCTAGTGAGAAATGAATGATGATGTTACTACTTGCACAATAATAATAGGAAATTCGACAGAGCTTTAGATTTCATGAATCTAGATTGAAGAAATTGTTGGGAGTCATGCAAGGGCATTGACCATTTTGCTAGCAAGAATGTAAACTTTTATTTTGCTTTCTCATGTTTTCGCTCTGCCATTTCTTATATATCCTCTTTTTTCATGTTTCTATTTCAGGTGGAACTGGAAGTTGATGGATGCATACTAAAGCGTGGCAGGAATGTAACTACAGCGGCAGTTGAGTTTAGAGTGAAGGGAACAAAGAAAGTCGCTTATACTGCTCGGGCTACCTTCTTTACCACTTCGGTTTCGAAATTGTGAGAAGATATTGTAATGTACAAAAATGAAGAAATCATTCAGAGCAAGTCTAATGGTGGAATACAGAAAACGCAAATAAAAATAGCGTAAAACGCTATTCATAATACCGCCAGGGAAACGCTATTAATAATAGCGCTAGACTTTAGTCAACGGTCAAAACGCCAATCTTAATAGCACCAAACGCTAATCTTATTAGTGCCAAACGCTATTGTTAATAGCGCTAAGCGCTAATCTTATTAGCGCTTTTTCGTTCATATATCCAGTAACACCGTCGACCCTTCTTCTTCTTCCCCTCACAGTTCATCTTCTCTGAAAAAAAGAAGAAAAACAACCTAAAACCCACTTTCTTGATTCTCATAGCCCAACTCAAATAAATCAAATTGCTTCAAAGGGTTTGTTCTATGCTGTATAAGGAATCGAATCAAACTTAAATTTCTCAATTTGATTGAGAATCCAAAGAGAGGTTAGTTGAATTATAATTTGAGTTTATTTTATAGTTTGATGAAATGTTAGGAATTTAGATGATATTATTGTTGATTGTATGCATGATACTCGATTGTATGATGAATGATAACAATTTTGATTCACAATGACGAATTTGACATGTAAATTAGGATTTTAGATGATGAATATTGTGTTATTTAGGGTTTTAGATGATGAACATTGTGAAATTGCCATGAGATAATGAATTAACATGTGTTAGTTACATTACGTAAACAATTTAAGTGCATTGTGTGACTATATTGATTTTAATTTGATGATTTTGTATAGATTGTGGATATGGATGTGTTTATGACCTTGAGTTCAAAAGAACCGGATGCGAAACATATTTCTACAAGTATAGACCCACTTGATACACAACATGATATCACGTTTAGAAGTAATCTAGAAGACCTTGAGGATTTATATGACCGTGTGGTGGTTCATGAAAGTGCTAGTCAAGTTCTTCAAAATTCCGGCCTTGCTAGATATTTTGAAATTAGAATTAAGAGAGCTGATCAACAACTAGCTTATGCAATCATAGAGAGGTGGTGGTATAGTACCAATTCGTTTCATTTCCCAAACTTTGAAATTGGTTTCACCCCTTTGGATTTTGTTCACTTAAATGGAGTTCCTATTGGAAATGGTCGTAGAAGATTGGAACACGCCGCTACAAGTAAATGGAAAAGTAGAGAAAACCAACAACTAGAGGATACCTACTTTGGACCTTTGCATGGGTATGCAAAGTACAACAAGAACTCACATGAATTTCCTATTAGTTGCCTCGCAAACTATATCAAGGACAATCCAATTAATGATGAAAATTGGGAGATTGTGACTCGATACTTCTTATTATGGGTGATTTCAAAAGTTTTATTGGCACGTACCACTACAAGAGCAAGCAAAGGTTGGATCGCTTCCTTGCGTGATTTGAATGCGATTGATAATTATGATTGGGGTTCGGCTTGTTTTAGTCACTTGTATAGTAACATGAGTGCGGTTGCTAGAGGTGGAAAAAACATGTGTGGATTGGCGATGGTTTTAGAATATTGTTTTTACATATATTTTCGTACTTTGACGTCTTTTCTCCAAGAAGGTGTACCGACTGATGTATGGCCTGCAATTATGATATTTAAGAAAGATAGTCTAGTGAAGTTGCAAAGGGGTACTTCCAAACACTCTCTTAATACACCTCGCCAACAAATTGAGTTGAGGAAAATTGTTGGAAGGGAATGGAAACCATGGTCTACTAGTATGTATAGAGATCATCCTGATATAGTGCATGCTCGTGAAATCTCCGATCAAAGAGTGGCTTTCTATAATCCGGAAAGCGATACTAGTATCATGTATCTTGGTGAACGGTTTTTAAGGCAAACAAAGGGATTTATAACAATTCCAAGAAGTCCACGTGAACGTTTGGAAGACCTTGCTACCCCCCATGATCCTATTGATGTGGTTGAAGGACGAGACTATAAGCATGTTGATGAGAGCATGTATGTGTGGTGGTGGAAGCAACAATCTATTGGATTTTTGCTCCCAGAAATATATCGTCAAGAAAAAGAGATGAAGTTGGAGCTGCAAGCACTCAAGATCCGACATTTCTATTAAATCAGGTCCCCCCAATACATCCATCACGGTATAAGTATGACAACGTCTCACAAGCTTCACATCAATTTCCAAGAGTTTCTTTCTGTACCGTACGTTCAGACAGTGAAGGCAACCGTGTTGAAGTGCCTTTGCAAGCACCCGATCCTCCTCCATTCACGTATGATGCTAATTGGGGAACAAGGGTTAGTAATTTTTGATTTAACTCCTTCAATTATTTTTTTTGCCACATTATTATGATTTTCTTTACACATTAGAAGTTCCTTAATATATTTGCTATCTTGGTGTTTCCTTTCAGGAGCAATGGAAAGATTTAGCACATACGTTAAATCTCGCAAAGGACGAGTATTGGTTTGAAATAGATCGTGCACGTGCTCTTGGGGAAGGATCGACGTCAACCCAATCATGTTATGATCTTGGAGACAACTCTCAAAGGTCAAGCCATAAAAGACCAGCCACAAGTCAATCAGATGATGCACATGGTCATTATGTTCCACAAGATGAAGTAGTTCCAGAGTCACAATTAACTCAAGTCTTGAATAGTGGCGGGGTTGGTTTAAGTGAAGACGAAATGGCAAGGATGTTAGGATTAAGTTATGGGGGAACATATATGTGTTTTCTTTAATGAATGTATATGAAACTTGGATGTCTTTTCTTTTGTATGAAACTTGGATGTCTTTTCTTTAATGAATGTGTGCATGAATGTCTTCTCTTTTGTATGGATTCAAAAATCTTGGAATGCTTACATTATTTAAGTTTTTTTTATAGGTGAAATATGGACGATGAAATCCGCTAAGGAGGTATGTACTAATGACGTATGGTATCGATCTTAGCATTGGTGATGATAGAGAGGAGAGAGAAATTGTGTTGTACCAGTATATGACTCAAAGAATGCATAGGCTCTTCCAACCGGTGCCTCAAGAAGTATTGACGCGACAAATGGTAGACATGAAACGAGAGGATGGAGATGCAAGGATGATGCATGAATACTTTAGACCTAACTGTACTTGGGGCCCTAAGAAGTTCCACCAACGTTTGGGTATGTATCAACCTCTTTTCTTACGTATTCTAAGTGAAACAGTTGTCGCGGATCCTGCTTTTGATTTCCATGTTGATTGCACCGAAAAACTTGGCCACTCTCCCCACATGAAGATGTATGCCGTAATGAAATGTTTGTGTAAAGGCATAGCCGTTGATAGCACAGATGATTATGTCCGTATGGGAGCGCCGACCGTCTATATTGTATGTGAAGAGGTTTACTAGGGTAATTGTTCGGCACTTTGGTCCAAGTTATATGCGACTTCCTACAAGAGAAGACACGAAAAGATTATTGGCAGAAAATGCAGCTAGAGGGTTTCCTGGAATGCTTGGAAGTGTTGATTGTATGCATTTTCAGTGGAAGAATTGTCCAACAACATGGGCAGGTACGTTCCGTGGACATGAGAAAAAACCTACCATCATCTTAGAAGTTGTGGAATCATATGATCGGTGGTTTTGGCATGGTTTCTTTGGAACGCCAGGGTCGAACAACGACTTGAACATCTTGGCTCAATCTCCACTTTTTGATATGATGGTTAATGGTTTAGAAGCTCCTTGTAATTACCGCATCAATGGCCACAACTACGACAAGGGTTACTACTTGGCGGATAATATATATCCACGATTGTCTTGTATTGTGCAGTCATTCAAAATTCTTCTTCCAAATCAGCCAGCCAATACGTTGTTCAATAGATACCAACAAGCGAAGAGAAAGGATGTTGAAAGGGCTTTTGGAACTCTCCAAAACAAGTTCCAAATAACAAAAAAGCCAGCAATATATTGGGATAAGGAGGATATAAACTTTATTATCAAGGATTGTTTGATTTTGCATAACATGGTCATTGAGAATGAAATACGTAACTTAGATTGGGGTCAAGTCGTGAACGAACCAATACGACAGGTTACTGGAATACCGAGGTCATACCACGAGTTAAGGAATGATGAGGCATATCTCCAACTCCGCAATGATCTTGTTCAACATATTTGGATACGACATGGAATAGGTCTCAGAGACGGTGAAATGCCACCAGAATCTCCCCCTCCGCCACCAGATGATCTTGACGGTTCGGATGGTGAATTCGATCCTACCGATGTTTACCCACCAGAATAACAACTTTAGTCTTTTTTCGTAAGATTTCGAAGAACATCTTTAGTCTTTTTTCGTAAGATTTCGAATGAACTTGGTTTTAAATTTTCGTAAAATTTAAAATTTTAATTCTAAATTTTAAAATTAAGAAATATTAAGATTTTCATTGTATTATTTATGGTTTTCATTGTTTTCAATTTATGGTTTTCATTGTTTTCAAAAGAGAAGAAATTATGGGGTTTCAAAAGAGAAGAAAAAAACTAAGTATGGAACTTGAGGAATTGGCGTAGGTTCTGGATGTTTTTCAAGAAAAGCGCAAATAAGAATAGCGCCAAACGTTATTAAGAATTGCATTTCATTCCTAACCATTAGATCTGTAACGGCTCCTTCTAATCAACGACTCACAAAAAAACGCCATTAACAATAGCGTTTCAACGGCTATTTTTTTGAATTCGAAATTTTCCCTATAAATTGATCACTTCTCAGCTCAGACCAAAACTATTCAATCTCTAGATTTTTCTCCATCTTCTCTAGATTTTTCTCCATCTTCTTAAAATTCATTGCAATTCAGACTTTTTTTTTAACCATGAAAAAATATCTTACACCCGAAGATATTGCAATCACCAAAGCTTGGATAAGCATCACACTTGATGGTGTTGTCGGAGTTGATCAAAAATCAAACCAGTTTTGGGAGCGGGTATTCGATACCTATGTAAGCAGCTTTGGGAATAAAAATGACAGAACTGTTCATAAGTTGCAAAATAGATTTGGTACCTTGAAAAAATATGTCAAAAAATGGGTTGGTATCTTAAGAAATTTGCATAGAAACAATGCAAGCGGATGCGGAATTGATGATCTTGTAAGTTTTATTAAGATTTCTTAATGTATATCATTTTATTTTATTGAAGGATTTCTAACTTGGATTTTTGTTTGTTTTTTCTAGGAGAGAAAAGCTAGATTGGAATATAGTAAGGTTAGCAAGGGAAAACCTTTTCAAAATGAAGAGGTGTACCGACTTTTCAAAGCCCATGTTCTCGGATTCAATCCCGAAGAAATTGATCCTAATCAAAATGTGGGAGATGAATCGGATGCTCCTAGTGTTAATGCTTCAACAAGTAGTTCTCCTGCAAGAAGCGATCCAAGATGGCATGAATAGGATGGCCCTCGTCGACCAACGGGGAAAAGGGCTCAACAAAGGGAAGCTTCAGAGCTATCGGTCATCAACGACGGAACTGAGCATATTTTGAAACATTTTAGTGAAGAGAATGCAAAGAAGATGGCAAGATTGGATGAACAAGAAGAATATTTATTAACTATTGCAGAGACAAAAAAGAAATCCGTGGATTTGGCTTTGGAGAAACATGAACTCGAAGTGTTGGATGTGGTGGTTGAGACCTTGCCGGAATGGAAGCAGCAATTTATGTTGGATAAACAAAATAAGATTTTGGAAAAACATGGTTATCCTCCTAGAACACTTGGTTATCCTAGCACTAGCAATGTTCGTCATTTCAATATATGAAACCATGTAGCTTATGGAATTATTTAGCTTCAATTATGTTTTTTTTTTTTTTTTTTTTTGCAATTTGATATGGAATCAATGTAGTTGAAGTATTTTTAGTATCAATCAATTTTGTCTTCTTTTTGATTTGATTTGATTCAATATATGAAACCAAAAAACTAGTTTGTTCAAGAGGAAAAAAATGAGAGAGTAGAAAAAAAAACTAAGTATAGGATTGGAGAAGTGGAGTGACTCCTGGATGTTTTTTGTGGTTAGCGCAATTAAGATTGGCGCTGAAAAACGCTATTGTTAATAGCGCTGAACGCCATTCTTTTTAGCGCTTGACTTATGCTATTTTGATTAGCGTTCAGCGCCATTCATATTGGCGTTTCTTGTCCTCTACTGCGCCAATCTTATTGGCGTTTAGATGGATTCCACGAACCCTTCCACCAAATTATGGAACGTTGCTTGGATTTTCTATGGAAAACCCCAACTTGGAAGCCACTAGACTTGATGAATTTTCCACACTTGGAATAGGTTGGATTCCATCATAAGACTTGCTCTCATTAAGACATGAACGTGTACGTACTATCGATAATGAGCAAACGGGTCATTGTTTACTTTACTTGATAAAAGATATCTTGATTCTTGCCTACGTCTCTTCTTCGTCTTAAATAATGAAAAGTGGTTTTCCTTTTTAATTTGATTCCACTGCATTTTGGGTAATTTCAGTTCTCAAGTACAAATTGGAATAGTTTTGCATACACACACACGCACTACATATTTAAGAAAATTTAATGACTGTAATTATAGAATTTGTATAGGGGATAATAGTGAAGCACTAGATCGTGTGTGTGCCTAAAACTTAAAGGCTAGAACTCTACTTTATGAAATGTGGCATGGTTAGCTGCTACGGTGGGTACCAATTTACGGGAGGTTACCAAATGGTAAAGGATTTGGAAGGGGTGGCTTTGTAGTCCCCGTGATTTGGTACCCCTGTAGCAGCCTTGAAATGTCTCCCCTTCGATCTAATTCTAGCACTTTCTGTAATAAGAGCAATAAAAATCATACCCCTCTTCTCGGACTGCTATAGATGAAGGAGTTGAGTAAACGTGAGCTTCCAAAAAATATTTCCCAGAAAGAAAATTTGTTCTCTCTTTGGAAGGTCACGGACCCACAAGTAACACGTGTACGGCCCAAATAAATCATGACGTACAGTGTGATGTTTGATTTATAAAAAGAATGCGGTTTGGAGTCCAAAGTTTTTATTGAACACCATATTAGGGGATACATGAAATAAATAGGAGATATATGCCGGCATGGTTTTTTTGATGCTGCCGGCATTGAAAAACCATGCCGGCATATATCCCCAATTATTCCATGTATCCCCAAGTTGGTCATCTTTTCATTTTCCGTCATGATTATTTTCTTTTTGTTTGTTTTTCAACGAAAACTAGAATGAAAACAACAACCTCCTGACCAGAAGTATTGGGAGAGTACAGTTCACTGATAACATCAATGCTCATATTGAGATGATTAATTAGATCAGATAATTGTTCATTTTGCCATCTTTTCGTAGTGATAGCTTTGTCACAAAACACTGAAATGTTTGCAACAAGAGAGTTGTTCAGTCTATTAACTAAAATGAAAGACATTACTTTAAAATTTACTAGCTTGTTGTTTGAGTTTCCAAAGAAAGTGTTCTTCTTGAATCTTTCCGTTTTGGCCTTTGCATACACTCCAACAAGCAACAACAAGACAGGTTCCGAGTCGTATTGGAATTATATATTGTGTCCATGTAGTTCTGTTGTCCACTGAAAAGCCGCTTGAGCTCCATTCAGTTCAAGTAATTCTCTGGAATTCCAGTCTGTCGATTCCTTCTAGCCTCTTTGCATTTCCCTGCATCACCAATGAGTGTCAGGCCAATCACAGAATTACAAGTGTCATTTGTAATGGATATTCCTATGCTTATACGGTATCTCATGAATCTCGGATAAGATTCTATCGATTGCTTCTGGAATCCATTTTTTTATTATAAAATCAATAATTAAAATAAACAAAAATCAAAATAAATAAAGAAGATACACAAATTCAACACCAACATAATTTGAATAAATCTCAATTTCGTCATCTCAGGGTTTGACGAAATATTCATTATCAATGTACACATGGACATATTATTTGTAAATAAAATTCTCTCAACATTAGGGCCAAATTACTTCAGGAACCATAGATAGAGACATGATATCACTCTGTTATGGGTCACTTCAGGGACCGACCGATTAACCGAGTGAATTTTTTTTTGTACGTAATGAGTCACCTTGAGTACCAACTTCAGGTGGAACAATTTCAAATTTAGGAGATTACGAGCGTGGAGGTAAATATAAAGTTACGATATACAACCATTCCTCGCTTACATGATGTGATCCACAATCTTTAGTACCATAATAAAGATAAAATAAAAATTTATAAACTTTTGGAGTCATAGTTCTTGATTTTTGTTAGAGGGAGAGCAAAAAGCAACCCAAGGAGAGCAAAACTCGTGTTAACTCGCTGACTAGGGATGATTCAATATATTTTTAAGCTAGACTGAATTACCCTTACTGAATACAATGGTTCTCCAACCAATTCCACCACCACCATCGTCGCCTCCACCACCCGTACACCTTGTTTTTCTTATAAAATAAATTTTATAAAATCTGATAAAAGGAAAGAACTCCAGTTACTCCACTATTATCCAATCGATTGTTCCATCCATCATCTTCGGTAATTATTTTCCATTCAAAATCATCTACTCTATCATTCAATCAACTGATCTTTTATAATTTTGTTGAATATTTCTTCTTTTTTTCTAACATGGATCAAATTTTTTTAGTTTGTGTTTTTTGAATGTTAGGGTTTTTCATGACATGCTCTTTTGTTTTTGCAACTACATCGATTTATTCATGAGATTCCAATATAGATTTTTGATGGAGATGTCTATCATGTTTTGGTTGTTCGTGAGTCGCGAATATTAATGGATTTCATCAAACTCTGCAACATTACAGAGAAAATCAAGTTTTATAAGCAAAACCCATTGTTAGTGCAGTTTATACTTTCTAGGAATGGTTTTGATTGCTTTGAGTTTGAGCAGTGACTAGGGTATATTTTGAGTCAGTCCTAATATATATATGAGTTGACTACAATTTTTGTAATCCTCGAATCAATCTTAGCTCTCCCTCTAACAAAAATCTAGTTCTTTACCTTTACATTATTATGAATAAAACAAATGATAATAATTCATCGAGAAAATAAAACAACCACATATATTGTTAGAGTATTGCTCGGTCGAACTCGCATGCATTGCTATCTCAAGCATGTTTGTCAATGTTAGTGATCAAAACTATAAGTCTTGATTTCTAGCCTATTTGTAGATGCCTCGGACTAGGACATATATAGTGTAGTTGAGCTTAAATCTCTCGACGTTCATCTCTTGAAGACGAAGAACTACTAAGGGGAACTTGTGGAACTTCTTCGACAAAAGGTATGTGGAGACTTGAACTTATCTATCACTTGGAAAGTCTATTTATACTATCTCCTATATTGAGACATAAGTCGTGTTACGATATAGTTTTCTCTATACACATTTGATATTTTGAGCTGAGTATATCTCGCTTACATATTTCTCGAAATATGTGTTGGTAAGCTTTCGCTTTGACCAAGTTCATCTTATATCATGAGAAAATTGCCGAGTAACATCTTACATGGTTTGTGTGATACAATCATTTGGTGTAAGACTTGGAAGGTTTCAATAATGATTATTTCAATATCTTGAAAATTGCTTTGATGTTAATAGTGTGTGAAAACGACTACTGACATTATAGAAGAATGTTTCAATGATTGAAATAAAGAGTTGATGATGTAACCATCTTTGGATATAAGCATATATAGTGTGTTCGCACATTAGTGTATAAGTCCATAAACCGGGAGCCAAGAGTATGCATATGTGTGTATACAGAATTGGTGAAGGAGATAGGTTAAGTATGCGTACTCGTACGCATACTTGCGGAAGTTCTCGAGCCGAGAATTTCTGCTGAGTTTGGTTTTGGCAAAACTCTTAACTAGTTACCTTAAGTATGCGTACCCGTACGCAACTGGCGGGAGTTTTTGAACCAAAAATTTCTTTTGAGTTTGGAAACTTTACAAACTCAAATACGGTTGCTTAAGTACGCATACCCGTACGCATACTGAAAAAGCGGGGGTGTAACAACACCACCCAATATTTCGCTTAGCAATCTGTATGAACTAACTCCGAAATTCTTTGCTAGAGAATCAACTAGATAGTCAGACTCAATATAGATAAAAAGTATCTCTAGGAGTTATTATCTCAATCTCTTAATTTGATTTCTACTCAAGATAAAATCAATAGCGAGTCTTTATCAAAGAGAGATAACTTGGACGGTACCAAAGACCAATTTCCAAGGATCAATCAACTACAATCAACAACCAAAAGTTGGATTAGAGAAGTTGATGATCAAGAACGCACAACCTGTATTATTTCTATTATATAAATAATGTGGAAAAGAAATAACACAGAAACCAGAAGTTTTGTTAACGAGGAGACCGCAAATGCAGAAAAACCCCGGGACCTAGTCCAAATTGAATACACACTGTATTAAGCCGCTACAGACACTAGCCTACTCCAAGCTAACTTCGGACTGATCTATAGTTGAACCCCTACCAATCTCCCACTGATACAAGGTACAGTTATACTCCTACGCCTGTGATCCCAGCAGGACACTGCGTACTTGATTCCCTTTGCTGATCTCACCCACAACAAAGAGTTGCTGCAACCCAAAATCACAGACTTGATAATAAACGAATCTGTCTCACACAGAAAAGTCTATCGAAAGGATAAATCTGTATCCACAGATAAACCCTAGGTTTTGTTCCGTCTTTAGATATAAAATCAAGGTAACATGAACCAATTGATAATCCGGACTTATATTCCCAAAGAACAGCCTAGATTAATCAATCACCTATCTACAATCCTTCCTGACTACACAAGAGGATTGTCGAGGAATCACACACAGTGAGACTAAGATGTTTGTGACTTATTTATCTTGCCTATCGGAGAACTCTCGCGATCTGAAGCCAATCAATCGATTGTACTCGTACGATAGAAGATGCAAGATCAGATCACACAACTACGATAAAAGTATTATCAGTATGGCTTCACAATTCCAATGAAGTCGTTAACTCGAGTTTAGAGAAGAAACTCAAGATTTAATGGAGATCGACTCTAGCGAGAGCACTAGTAGCACACATACGTGTGGGGATTGGGTTTGCTTAATGCTAGATGTCTCCTTTATATAACCTTCAAATCAGGGTTTTTCCTTAGGTACAAAGCAAACTCTATTCACCAATTAGATGAAAACCTGATTTAAATTCAAGACAATATCTCTCAACCGTTAGATCGAAAGACGTAGCTTGTCACACACACTTGGGTACACGTTTACTGGGTTTGAGAAAAACCATGCCCAAACGAGTACACGTATGTTGGTTCAACATGATAACCCAAAAGGTCAACCATATGAGCATCTCATATTCATCATGTTCTTCTTCACCATAACTAGTTCAATTGACTCAAATGAACTAGTTAAGAGTTGTTCAATTGCTATTAGATCTTATGTAACTACACAAGACACAATTGAAACAAATATGATTCGATTCGATTAGAATCGGCTTATGAACATTATAGCCACGGTTTACATAAAGCATTCCTTAATAATTCATGTTTCATGTTCAGAGAACATCTTTAGATCATAGATCATAACCTCTTAAGCTCACAAACAAGTTCGCGGACTTAAGTTAATCGGTTGAGTTTTCCAAACTCAGCAGAAATTCTCGGGTCGAGAACTTCCGCCAGTTCGCGGACTTAGCACACAAACGAGTTTTGGAAATCCCAGCAGAAATTCTCGGTCGAGAACTTCCGTCAGTTCGCGGACTTGGCAAGCCAATTCCACAATCCTACCGATTTCTCTTGATCAACAAAGTTCGAAAACTTCGGTTCAAGGAATACATGGTTATATAATCTAAACTCTCATTTCAATCATTGAAACATTCTCAGAGGGCGATATTCAGTCGTGAAGAACAACAAACCTTTCTCGTCAGAGCAATTTCCAAAGTGATTGAAACTTTCATGACTTTCGTCACTAGGTGAAGATAAACCTGATCAAAGCGAAACGCTTTACCAACACAAGATTTCGAGTAAAAGATAAGCAATGAATACTCAGCTTGAAATATCAAGTGTATATGATCTAGTCTATATAGCATACGACTTTTGTCTCATAAGAAGTAGGAGAAGAATAGATAGACTTTCGAGTGATAGATAAGTTCAAGTCTTCACATACCTTTTTGTTGATGAAGTTCCACGGTTCCTTGGTGTAGATCTTCGTCGTTGTCGTTGAATCACCATGAAGTCCTTGAGCTAAACTACACTTTTCCTATCCTAGTCCGAGACTTAGCTAATAGGCTAGAAATCATGACTTTATAGTTTTGATCACTAACATTGACAAACATGCTTGATATAGCAACGCATGCGAGGTTGACCGAGCTATGCTCTAACAATCTTCCCCTTTGTCAATTTTAGTGACAAAACTATTAGTACATATGGAATACAAAAAAGATAAACTTTAGTGGCTCCTATTCCATAGTCCAATCTTCAACGTTCCTTGAAATCTTCGTCCTTCCAAGTACTCCAATGATCCCAAAGGTTGTAAGTTTAGTATCACCGTTGTTGAAGATCCATAGCTATAACAATGAGAGAAATCGAGATTTTCGATCATTATTATACAGTGTCATAGTATTATTATGAACATCAAATTCCAATTGCATCACGACTTTAACAATAATACTATGGTGATATATATCACTCCCCCTTAGTCAATACTCCATCTCGATCATGGAAACCACTCCCCCTTACACAATGATCCGAAAACCATATGTATTTGTAGTGTGACCTACAATATTTCTCCCCCTTTTTGTCAATAAAATTGGAAAAGGTACAAGAACGGGTTCATAATGAAATTTCCACAAGAGATATTTCATGACCAAAAGAAAGACAACATATCATCTTAATTTAGATGCAATCTTATAGCCGAAGCTAACAACATTAATCAAGGAGTTTTAAGACGCAAGATAACTCCTATAAAATTCCACAGCCGCACTCCCCGCAAGATATTACCATTAAGCACAAGTTCAAAAGAACTCTCTCCCATTTGATGTCATTCCCAAAGGAACAAAAAGAGCGACCTTAGTTTCGAAAGAAAAGTTTTTATTTGGACACCAAAAACCATGTGAATGATTTTTTATATCCAAAACTCAACCAAAATACTCGCAAGTAAACCCATGAATATTCTAATTGGAATACACAATTAAATCAAAACTACAAAAGTGATCAATTTAATTGAAAGTGCTCAACATAAGTAAACTCACGAAGCAACAGGCTACGACAGAGTTAATCATATGAAGGTGACTAACTTAACCATTCAAGTACTCAACATAAGGAAAACCTTACGGAATACGTGACTACATTAACCAATAAAACATGATAGTGTAGCCGTTCATATACTCAATACAAGAACTTGTGGAATATATGAAAACACAATTAGATTAATTAAAATAGAACCTATAATTAATCTAATCGGAATACAAACAAATAACCAAACTAATCACCGAGGTAATCAATTTAATTATTTTGGGCTCAACATAAGAGATTATGGAACCCCGACTAAGATTATCATGGAACATGACCATCTTAACCGCACATGTACTCAACATAGGAAAGAAAACTCATGGAGTACAAAACTAAATAACCAAGGATGATTAATTTAGTTCATAACACTCAACATATAGCATCTTACGGAACAACCAACAAAGCCAAGGTTAATCGACTTAGTTGTAAGGTGCTCAACATAAGACACACAATGGAGCCTTCACGGTAAAACATAACAAGATGGATCAATGAAGATCAATACCGTGGATAACATACAAGGATCTATTCTATCTTTGCATCATTATATGCATAACAACGTAATAGACTTTATCCTTATCATACAAAAGATTTAATCCTATTTTCCATCAAATACATGATTGCATAGGCATAGCTTTTGTATATGTCAAAAGTCCATTCGTCCTTTCATCAATACGAATATCAATTCATGAACGACTTTACTTTTGACCGCAATATGGGACCTTCAAGTTCACGGACGCAAACAATACATATCCCATAAAAATATTGCAATATAACAAACCAAGAAAATACTGCAATAATCATCATCCTCCAAATATTTTTAGAATTTAATACCAATAAACCTAAAAAATAACATAAGAAGATAAAAACAAAAATAGCTATGTGTAGTCACAATCATCGCTATTCAAAGCACTAGTTATTCTTCCAACTAATCCAAAAAGAAGACATCCTAGGCATCTAAACTTAGTTTTCCTTGATGATTTCATACCTCTGAAATGGTCCATCAAAGTAGGAGTCACTGATATCCTTGACTCTGTTGACCGTAGAGACACCATGTTCAAAGGTTAGAACGTTGACTTTTTGATCAATAGTGCGAGCATAATGACGAGCCTTTGCACAATCAAGGATAACTTTCTTCTGATTTCTGATCAAGATATTTTGAGTACCAAGGATTTTCGCCTGTCCATCAATAAGATGGTTTATCTGCAGTTGAAGGTTAGCCAGTTCGTTCTTAACTTCTTTCTGAACAGAATCAGATCCTTGACAGATTCACCAATCCAAGTGTTATACTCTTTTCTTTCAAGCATCTTCTTCCGTATAAACTCTTGACCAGAATCACACCCTTTGAGATCATCCTCAACCATAGGGTTAACTTCTTCTTTGGGAACAGTTTCCATAAGGCTCCTTTCTGAAGAAAAATGAACCACATATAAGATAAGATTTATATATGTTCGTGAATACCCTGGCTAGAAACCCTAAATATCCTTGAGGAGATACGGGCGTTCTTGGGCTGACAAACCAAAAAAAGGCCCTAAAGAGGTATATTGTACAGCTTCCAAAACTTCCACCATAAAAATATCAAAGTGACAATGAGAAGATCATTACAACAGGGGATATACAAACTAGAGACAAAATAGCACAAAACTTGAGCATCTCTAAAATTCTCATCCTTGTATCTCTCAAGTTAAACACAAGGATAAACCATTCTGTTGTTAGGTAGCAGAGGGAGACATAGTCTCACCATCGGTTTTGAGAGAATAGTTGTAATTTCCTCTAGGATATCTTTTCTCAACACTTTTTGTCCTTTCACCGTAGCTTCCAGGAAAGAGGGTGTGACTAGCAGTCCTTCTGGGAATCACAGGAGAGAAACCTTTCTGATAATAAAGTCCAGGACCTCTAGAGATAGGTTCTAGGGGATTTTCCTAAATTTGTCTCCACACACTAGACTTTTGTTTACAAGGATTAAGTATATTATATGTCATTGTGCAAATAGTGATGAAAAATAGAATGAATCCTTGTTTATTCCGCAGTATTTGGTCGATCTCTGATCCACAATCTTTGTGCATATACTGTGTTGTTCCATAAGGTTTCTTATGTTGAGCACAATCGACTGAGTTGAGTATTCTTTTATGATTAAATTAGTTGTTTCTCCATGAGGTTCCATATGTCGAACATCTTCAACTAAATTAATCATTCTCTTTTAATTATTTTAGTTGTTGCTCCGTAAGTTCGCTTATGTCGAGCATGACCAATTAAATTGATCACTTTTTCTGGTTAATTTGGTTGTGTATTCCATTGAATTAATCATGGGTTCTCTTGTGATTAATTTGGTTCTATTTTTCGATTGAACTAATCATGGGTTCTCTTATGGTTATTTCAATTGAATTTTGTGGATACAAATTCATGTTTTCATGTGATTTGATTTTCCAAAAGAAATCGTTCTTTTTTTGTGAAAGTAAGCTCGCCTTTGTTGTTCCTTCGGGGATGACATTTTATGGGGGAGAGTTAATTTTGAACTTGTGCTTAATAGCCAAATCTTTGTGGGGAGTGCAGCTGTGGAATTTTTAGGGGTTATCTTGTATCTTCATAAACTCCTTGATGAATGCATTTAGCTTCGCTTTATGATTGCATCTAAATTTGTTGGTATGTTAATACACCTTTTGGTCATGATGTATCTCCGTGGAAATTTCATTAGGATCCCACTAATTTTCGTAACTTTGCCAATTTTGTTGACAAAAAGGGGGAGAATTAATGTGTAGTTCACACTACAAATACATATGGTTTACGGATCATCATGTAAGGGGGAGTGGTTTTCATGTTGAGATATGTATTGACTAAGGGGGAGTTATGCATATCACCATACTTTTATTGTCAAAGTTGTGATACAATTGAACTTTGAAGCTGTATAATAATACTATGACACTGTATAAAAATGATTGAGAGCATTTTGTTTTCTCATTGTTATAGCTATGGATCTTCAACAACTGTGATGTTGAACTTACAACCTTTAGGATCATGGAGTACATGGAAGTGAAGAAAATTTCGAGTCGCGTTGAAGATGCCAAGGAGATCAAGCATGTGGATAAGAGGCTTATTTTTTTTATCTTTTTTGTAACCCATATGTATTGATAGTTTTGTCACTAAAATTGACAAAGAGGGAGATTGTTAGAGCATTGATCGGTCAAACTCGCATGCGTTGCTATCTCTAGCATGTTTGTCAATGTTAGTGATCAAAACTATAAGTCTTGATTTCTAGCCTATTTGTAGATGTCTCGGACTAGGACATAGATAGTGTAGTTGAGATTAGATCTCTCGAAGTTCATCTCTAGAAGACGAAGAACTACTTAGGGGAGCTTGTGGAACTTCTTCGACAAAAGGTATGTGGAGACTTGAACTTATCTATCACTTGGAAAGTATGTTTCTACTATCTCCTATATTGAGACAAAAGTCGTGTTACGATATAGTTTTCCCTATACACATTTGAGATTTCGAGCTGAGTATATCTCGCTTACATATTTCTCGAAATATGTGTTGGTAAGCTTTCGCTTCGACCAAGTTCATCTTATATCATGAGAAAATTGCCGAGTAACATCTTACATGGTTTGTGTGATACAATCATTTGGTGTAAGACTTGGAAGGTTTCAATAGTGATTATTTCAATATCTTGAAAATTGCTTTGATGCTAATAGTGTGTGAAAACGGCTATTGACATTATAGAAGAATGTTTCAATGATTGAAATAAAGAGTTGATGATGTAACCATCTTTGGATATAAGCATATATAGTGTGTTCGCACATTAGTGTATAATTCCATAAACCGGGAGCCAAGAGTATGCATATGTGTGTATACGGAATTGGTGAAGGAGACAAGTTAAGTATGCGTACCCGTACGCATACTGGCGGAAGTTCTCGAACCGAAAATTTCTGCTGAGTTTGGTTTTGGCAAAACTCTTTACTAGCCACGTTAAGTATGCGTACCCGTACGCATACTGTCGGAAGTTTTTGAATAGAAAATTTCTGCTGAGTTTGGAAACTTTACAAACTCAAATATGATTGCTTAAGTACGCATACCCGTACGTATACTTAAGCTGGTTAATTTGTCAAATCGGCCAGGTCCATGAACTTAAACATTTAAATCATAAGGAGTGCAATCTTTGCAAAATGTGTGGCTATAATGTTCATGATTGATTCGAGTAAATCAACCTTATTTGATTTCTATTTTGTTTTCTAAACAATTGAACAACTCTTTAACTAGTTTTATTTGAGTCATTTGAACTAGTTATGGTTGAGATAAATAAGGTTGATATGAGAGTAATCATATGGCTAACCTCGGTTAACTATTTGTGAACCAACATGGTGTACACGTTTAGGTACGGCTACATAAACCTAAATGAGGGTACATTTCATTTGTGAGTAACAAGCTAAGTTTGATATAACTGTTGAAAGATATTAGCTTCGTTGAATCAGGTTTTTCATCTAACGGTGAATATTGAATGCTTTGTCCAAGGTAACTTGGATTCCAAACCATGATTTGAAACCTATATAAAGGAGAACTCTAGCAACTGGGAAACCTAATCCCCACACCTCTTGTGTGTTACTAGTTGCATAACTAGAGTTGATTCTCCTTTAACCTTAGGTTTCTTCTCGAGACCCTATAGGTTAACGACTTGAAGACTTTATTGGGATTGTGAAGCCAAACCCAACTATTATCTTTGTAGTTGCGTGATCTGATCTTGAAGTTTCTATCGTGTTGAGTGCAATTGAAATAATTGGCTCGAGATTTTATATCTCCGATAGGCAAGATAGAAAAGTAATCACAAACAAACTTCGTCTCATCGTTTGTGATTCCACAATAACTTGTTTCGCTAGTCGATTAAGTTTATTGTGAGGTGATTGATAACACTAGGATGTTCTTCGGGAATATAAGTCCGGTATATCAATTGGTTCATGTTCACCTTGATTTATCAAAAGACGGAAAAAAAACTCTTGGGTATTTCTGTGGGAGACAGATTTATTCAATCCTATAGACTTTTCTGTATGAGACAGATTTGTATATCAAGTCTTCGATTTTGGGTCGTAGCAACTCTTAGTTGTAGGTGAGATCATCTAAGGGAATCAAGTGCGTAGTATCCTGTTGGGATCAGAGACGTAAGGAGCGCAACTGTACCTTGAATCATTGTGAAGTTAATTGGTAGTAGGATAGTGTCTGTAGCGGCTTAATACAGTGTGGTGTTCAATCTGGACTAGGTCACGCGGTTTTTCTGCATTTGCTATTTCCTCGTTAACAAAATTCTGGTGTCTGTGTTATTTATTTTCCGCATTATATTTTGTTATATAATTGAAATATCACAGGTTGTGCGTTAAGATCAATCAATTAGAATATCCAACCTTTGGTTGTTGATTTACATTGATTGACACCTGAACATTGGTCTTTGGTACCGTTCAAGTAATTCCTCTTATATTCAATCGAGCTCATAGATTTCTATTTGCTGATTGCGGATTGAATTAAGAGTTAGAGATATTAAACTCTTTGATATAATTTAATCTAGATTGAGTCTGACTGTCTAGTTGATTCTCTAGAAAGTGTATTGGAGTAAGTCCCCTCAGATTTCCAAACGAATAGTTGGGTGTGGTTGTTATACCCTCGCATTTTCAATTGGTATCAGAGCAGGAAAACACATTAAAGTCCTTATAATTCTGTCTTTGTGGCGATCTGATATGGACAGTAGTGCTATCTCAATAAATGCACCACCAGATCCGGGGATTCCAGAATTTTCTTACATGACTGATTTAATAAAATCTGTAGAAGAAATTCTATCTAAACCTCCACCAGGTTTAAAATCCCTTGAAGTTTTTCAGAGCTTGAAAATAAACTTGAAAGCTTATCTTCTGATGTTGATTTATTTCTCCATAATGAACAAGACTCTCTTGACAGGCTAAATCAAGTTATGATGAATAATCTTCATGTTGAGGTTGACATTGATTTACTAATCAATGGGAGCAATGATCTTCCTCTGTGTAATCCAATTGGTTGTATCAAACTAAACGTATTGCAAGAAAAGTTTAAGTCTAAGTCATATGACTGCATCACCTCTATGCATGGATCAATTCATCAGTCAAGCCCTAATACATCTTCTCAAGATAATGTTATTGCCATCTTTTGTGACAAAGTCATGATGTCTCTTTTCATCAAAAGAGTTTCCCTGTGCAATACTAAATATTATCTGCAAACACTGTGGGTTATAAGTTGTGAACGAAGAAATCAGGAACACAAATTATCTTGTGCTCTTTTTATGTTCTTTGAAAAACTTATAAAAACAGTCCCTTGGGTTTCTTTCAATACTGTAAGATGTAAGAGTAGTTGGAAAGAAACTCTTTCTTGGTGCCATGGTGAGAAAGACATTGTTCACCTCAACACAAAAATGTGTTGGAAGTGCATCCTCACCAAGAAATGACCTGCTATGTATACGATGAGAGAAGCACAAGAACTGGGGCGCACAGATTATGTTCGGTAAGGCTGTAGAATTCGATTGGATTCTTCTAAAAAGGTATGTCTATAAACTTGAGCAATTTTATCTGCTTAGAGTACTTATAATGATCCATGTACCTTGCTTATCTTTCATTTATACCTAACTTGATCTGTGTTTAATGTTCTTAAATGTTTAGGTATGAAAATAGTAGTTCGAGATGTTTGGAATTCATGGTAGACATACCAAGTATGCATACCATCATTTAAAATCAAAATCCAGGGGTTTTAGTACGCATACCAGTTTGCATACTACCCCAGGTGATGAAAATGCATACTTGACTGTAGACGTCGTATTCGGTAAACCTGTTTTGGACGTATCTTTTTCATCCGAACTTGGGAATGGCCTCATTCTTTTTGCATGCTCTTCCTATTTGAATTCTCTTCAAAATGGAGATGAGAATTATTGAATTTGGATGAGTTAAGACTGGTCATTGTCCCGTCTCTTGTTTTTGAGTGTTGTGCTCCGTTTCGTCGCACTTGTTCCACTTATCTTGGACTTGGGCACTTGGATTCTTGGAGTACCAATCTTCTAAGCTCATTTGTAGCTTTTACAAGAATATTGTTGGTGAATCACAAAGAAGGAAGTTCTAGAATGGGCAGTAGTACGCATTGATATCTTCTTGAATGTTCACAATCATCTTGTGTAAACTATGATGCATGGTCAATAGTGGCTTTGTATGTTCCTATTTGAAAATCTTTTTATACGCCTTCAATAACTACTCTTTGTAGTTGCAGGAAATCCTACAACACACCCCTTGTACTATCATGACTATAATTTCTAGATCTAAACTTATTTGATATGAAAATAAAGATAAAGATAATGAAAATAGAAACTAACACACAAGATTTACGTGGTTCGATCAATTTGATCTACATCCACGGGGTTAGGTTTCACTATGATCATTGAATTACATATGAATTACATTGAGACTCCATTAATGAGTATTTGGAGCTCTCTCTCTCTCTCTAGTTTTTGGGGAATAATAAGAAGATAATAATAATACAAGTTACTTTTCCCTCTCCTACATTTCTCTTTATATAGGATGCTACCTAGTGGATGACACCTCATATTTCCTTTTATTTCATATTTCCTTTTATTTCCTATTTTCTTTTATTTTCTATCCTCCGTGCGACATTATCACACAGCCTTTTATGAATCTCGCACACTTACAAATACTTGTGCGATATTTGGATCCTACATCTTGCCTCTTTTTTCTTGAATATTGCTTGAAGAGCGATCTTCAGGAAAAAATCCGTTGTTGTAGTTGTTGGAGCGACATACGTGTTGTTGGAGTAGTCTTTGATCTTTGTTAATGAAGGAACGAGTGAAAGAATACTGGAATTGAAAAGTACGTACTTGCCTCTATTCTTTTGTGAAGTTCCGAAGCGTTGCGAAGTAAATACGAAGTATCAACCCTTGAAGTATGCGAAGTATGAAGTATCCTTGAAGAAGTATAAGAAGTACTCAATATTCAAAATATAAGAAGTATCCGTCCTTGAATGAGAATAACAAGTATTGCCTCTATTCATGCGAAATTATCACTCCATTTTTGGTGAGGATTCTTGTTGTTCATTAGTGAACGTCCACTTTGGAAATGATTCTTGCCGAGGAGATAAAGAACATAAAATATTTTCTTGATAATCCATAGTTGCATCTGTGCTTTATCTATGAGGGTAGAATCCTTGAGAAAATGTTGAATGTACGAGTTGTTTCTTCATTCTTATCTTGCCTCTGTCTCATGTTTTGTGCTCATGCGATAGTATAATATCTTCAAGTTGCTTATAATTGTGCGAAATAATTGAGCGATATAATCACGTCATTCGGAAGAATCACATTCTGCGAAATTCTGACACATTCTACGAAATTTCGAATCATTCTGCAAAATTCTGAATCATTCTGTGAAGTTCTGAATAATCTTGCGAAATTCTTGAATAATCCTGTGAAATTCTGAATAATCCTGAATAATTCTGCTAAATTCTGTGATATTATTGTGAAATTCTGCAATATTATTCCGTACAGTTCTGTAAAGTACTTATGCGAACATAATGCTTATGTGATGATTATGTTATGAAATGTGTATGCGATGTTTATGCCATGAAATGCTTATGCAATGCTTTTATGATGCGAGTATGATGCTTGTATGATGAGAATGCTTATCTATTGCAGTGTATAGTTAAGGTTTGTGTTACTTAGCTCATTTTGCCGTCTAAAATTGATGTAGCTTTAAATTGCTTCCATTCTTCATTTCTCTGCCTTTTTCTTTAGTGTATGCATTATTCTTCGTGTAGTTATTGTTCTTCACAAGTTCTTACTTGTGTTTCATCTTCCCTCTTTCATGCACTATTAGTATCTCATAACAGTATGATCATAATATCAAGTCTGCAGCATTTTGACTGCCTCAGTTTCATTTCCATGTACATATTCGCAAGCTTGTTTGCTTACATATAATCATTCTCGCAAGCTTACTTGCTTACTCATTTTCTTATGTGGTCTTATTTTGCCTTCCTAGTTAAAGGTTTCCACCTCTTGTCATTGCGACAAAATCGCAGGACGTTTTTGCACTTTCATGCAAAAACCCATTGATCTTGCCTTAACCTTTTCTTTTGTATTATTGCCTCTTCAGGATTGTTGCGACAATATGACAGGCCTAAATATTCTTGCGAAAATAAATCCCCATGACATTGCCGTCTTGCGGCGAAATCGCAGGACGTCTTCACACTTTCATGTAATGACCAATTGATCTCGTCTTATATTTTTCTCTAGTATTATTGCCTCTTCATGATTGTCGCACAAATATGACAAGCCTTAATACCCTTGCGAGTAAAAAGCCTCATGACATTTGCGTCTTAAGACACTTATCAGCTCCCTAATGGAGGGTGCCGCCCTTATCTCCCCATGGTTTCCCCTTCAAGGAGGCGTACTTCTACCATACAAGGTTAGATCCTCTCATCCGGTCTTAACAACAACCAGTTGTTTTCGCATCCTCTTGTCCCTTTTACCTATAGGGCCTATGGTTACGAGACTGCACCCTAAGTGGGGTTTGCTTCGGGCCGAGTGCAGTATAAGCCAAGACTTGTCAAGAATGGCAAGGTACGCTCCAGATGCTCCTGGCACTCTTGACTCAACCGTGTACCTCGGCGCCTTGATCAGATTCTGCACTCCTTAGAAGAAACCCCTAGTCATCCAACCTAAAGCAAAAGCTTAGGTTGAAAATCCAAGGTACCTCTCCTGGATGGGCTTTATTGACCCCAAATCTCCATGACTCAGGTTCCAGGGGCGGTGTAACCTTTTCGCTGAGTCATGCAACAGGTATCCCCTTCTATGACGTACTTTAGGTCTTACATTTTCCTCTTGCGAAATTTTATTCGCGAACTAGGGTGTACGCCATAAAGGTTCGCCCCATTCTAATCTTAGATTTTTATGGATCTTAGATTGTATCTTGTGAAATTTTCGCGTTTCTTTACTCTTTCATTCATTCTTTCATTTCTGTCATTTCTTTCATCCATTCTTTCATTCTCATAATATCATATCATTTGAAGCAAAGTAAATATTCAAGAGAAATTCTAATACATTATAATTCTGAAATCTTTATAATTCTGCGATTGTTTCGCATTTTGTAAATCAAATCAAAAATCATTTTATTCTCTGCAAAAGAAATATTCTAGAGAAACATATAAATTGAATTTTCTCAGTTTTCTGTAATTTTGAAATCTCGCAATCTTTGTAATTTTGAAGTCTTTGTAATCTTGAAATCTTAGTAATATTTATAATCTTTGAGATCTTGAAATCTTTGTAATCGTGCGATTGAATCGCTTTTTGTAAATCAAATCAAAATTTTTTTTATTCGTTCTTAGTATAAAGTAAAATGTTCAAGGAAGCGGTACTTATCTTTCATGTGAGTCGCTGTTGTTGTCAAAGAAGTGAATAAATGTCTTGAAATGTATGAATTTCGCGCAGCAAAAAGAAGTGTGAGAAGTGAACCCTTGACCTGCTTCTTGGATTTTCTCGCACCATACCAACTGTGCTAAGCCTCTCTTGCGAATTAATCAAAGTTCTTACGAAGTAATCAAATTCCAACTGTGTGAGAGGCACTTCTGTATAAATTTCGCGTAACAAAAATAAACATGCAAGAAGCAAGAATTGATCCTGCGACCTGCTTCTTGCATTCATGCCTCCTGACCAACTGTGCAAGCTTCTTCTTTGCGAAATATCTCTGCGAAATTATCATCAACTCTCTTCTGTGCGAAATAATCAAAGAAATATCTGTGCGAAAAAATACAAGGTGTTGGGACTTGATCACAAGGCCATGAGCTCATTAACTTCGCAGATGACTAATTGTGCTACCTTTTGTTTGCGAAATAATGAAATAATATTGCGAAATTATTCAATTTTCGCTCTCTGTAAAAAAGAAGAAAACTATGTTCGCAGGAGAATTCGAACTTGCGACCACGAACGCACATACTGCTCTCTGGACCAATTTTGCAAAAACCTCTCTGCGAAATTAACGCATAACTTTTTTCCTTATTCTTTTATTCTCCCATGCAAATGAGAAGAAAATGAAAAATATGTGTCTCTTCGAATTCGAACCCGTGACCTATTTGTTGTTCGCTCAGCCTTGAACCATCTATGCGAATTTATGTTTGTGATAGAAATTGCAGCATCTGCCTCTTATCTTTTCTTCGTCCTTCCTTAACTTCTTTCACATTTGCCTTCTTCTCCTGAACATGAAAATCTTCCACTGAAACTTCCATTTTTTCCTTAAATTTCACCATAAAAACTAATTTTTTCTCTCACTCTTTTCATGTCTTTGAATTATTGATGATGTTTACTCCCTGAAAGTGTGATTTCTTCCATAAAATTTCCATTTTTGAACCTAAACTTTGTAGATCTAGAAAAATATGAACAATAGATAATCTTCATGGAAATTCCTTGAACCAACAAGCTACATGAGGGATAAATCCTTTACTCCTCCCTGTTTCTAGCGCCAAAATGTAGTTGCAGGAAATCCTACAACACACCCCTTGTACTATCATGACTATAATTTCTAGATCTAAACTTATTTGATATGAAAATAAAGATAAACATAATTAAAATAGAAAATAAGACACAAGATTTACGTGGTTCGATCAATTTGATCTACATCCACGGGGTTAGGTTTCACTATGATCATTGAATTACATATGAATTACATGAGACTCCATTAATGAGTATTTGAAGCTCTCTCTCTCTGGTTTTTGGGGAAGAATAAGAAGATAATAATAATACAAGTTACTTTTCTCTCTCCTACCTTTCTCTTTATATAGGATGCTACCTAGTGGATGACAGCTCATATTTCCTTTTATTTCATATTTCCTTTTATTTCCTATCCTCCGTGCGACATTATCGCACATCCTTTTATGAATCTCGCACACTTACAAATACTTGTGCGATATTTGGATCCTACACTCTTGGTGTAAGTCCGTGCGAAAAAGATTGATTCTACCCTGTAAGGACAAATCATCTTATATGTGCATTACGAGTTTGATTTTGTCTAGTAAATATTCCTTTTTATGTTTTTTAGAAGAATAACTAGGGTTTGGAATAGCCATTATTGTGAGTACACATAGCTATGTACAACGATTTTTATCTTCATTTTTTTTAGATTTATTTATTTAAATTCTAAAGTACTTTTTGGAAGATGATTTTTTGCAATTTTCATCTTTATGATTTTATATATTGCAAATGGTTATGGGATATGTTGTTTACGTCCGTGAACCTGTGACTGTCCCATACTTGTTCAAAAGTTATCTCTATTATGTCGATATGAATGTATTGATGGAAGATAGAATGAACTTTTGACATTACAAAAGTTAAAGCCTTTTATGTCATGTTTTTGATAAAAAGAAAGGATAAAACTTTTGTTTACAAGGATTAAGTCTATTATATGTCATTGTGCAAATAGTGATGAAAAATAGAATGAATCCTTGTTTATTCTGTAGTATTTGGTCGATCTCTGATCCACAATCTTTGTGCATATACTATGTTTTTCCATAAGGTTTCTTATGTTGAGCCCAATTGACTAAGTTGATTATTCTTTTATGATTAACTTAAATTGCTCCATGAGGTTCCCTATGTCGAACATGTTCAACTAAATTAATCATTCTCTTTTCATTATTTTAGTTGTTGCTCCGTAAGTTCGCTTATGTCGAGCATGACCAATTAAATTGATCACTTTTTGTGCTTAATTTGGTTGTGTATTCCAATTGAATTAATCATGGGTTCTCTTGTGATTAATTTGGTTGTATTTTCGATTGAACTAATCATGGGTTCTATTGTGGTTATTTCAATTAAATTTTGTGGATACAAATTCATGTTTTCATGTGATTTGTTTGTCCAAAAGAAATCTTTCTTTTCTTGTGAAAGTAAGGTCGCCTTTGTTGTTCCTTCGGGGATGACATTTTATGGGGGAGAGTTAATTTTGAACTTGTGCTTAATAGCCAAATCTTTGTGGGGAGCGCAGCTGTGGAATTTTTAGGGGTTATCTTGTATCTTCATAAACTCCTTGATGAATACATTTAGCTCCGCTTTATGATTGCATCTAAATTTGTTGGTATGTTAATACACCTTTTGGTCATGATGTATCTCCGTGGAAATTTCATTAGGATCCCACTAATTTTCGTACCTTTGCCAATTTTGTTGACAAAAAGGAGGATAATTAATGTGTAGTTCACACTACAAATACATATGGTTTACGGATCATCATGTAAGGGGGAGTGGTTTTCATGTTGAGATATGTATTGACTAAGGGGGAGTTATGCATATCACCATACTTTTATTGTCAAAGTTGTGATACAATTGAACTTTGATGCTATAATAATACTATGACACTATATAAAAATGATTGAGAGCATTTTGTTTTCTCATTGTTATAGCTACGGATCTTCAACAACTGTGATGCTGAACTTACAAACATCAGGATCATGGAGTACATGGAAGTGACGAAGATTTCGAGTCGCGTTGAAGATGCCAAGGAGATCAAGCATGTGGATAAGAGGCTTATTTTTTTTTATCTTTTTTTTAATCCATATGTATTGATAGTTTTGTCATTAAAATTGACAAAGAGGGATATTGTTAGAGCATTGCTCGGTCAAACTCGCATGCGTTGCTATCTCAAGCATGTTTGTCAATGTTAGTGATCAAAACTATAAGTCTTGATTTCTAGCCTATTTGTAGATGTATCGGACTAGGACATAGATAGTGTAGTTGAGATTAGATCTCTCGAAGTTCATCTCTTGAAGACGAAGAACTACTTAGGGGAGCTTGTGGAACTTCTTCGAAAAAAGGTATGTGGAGACTTGGACTTATCTATCAATTGGAAAGTATGTTTCTACTATCTTCTATATTGAGACATAAGTCGTGTTACGATATAGTTTTCTCTATACACATTTGAGATTTCGAGCCGAGTATATCTCACTTACATATTTCTCGAAATATGTGTTGGTAAGCTTTCGCTTCGTTCAAGTTCATCTTATATCATGAGAAAATTGCCGAGTAACATCTTACATGGTTTGTGTGATGCAATCATTTGGTGTAAGACTGGGAAGGTTTCAATAGTGATTATTTCAATATCTTGAAAATTTCTTTGATGCTAATAGTGTGTGAAAACGGCTATTGAAATTATAGAAGAATGTTTCAATGATTGAAATAAAGAGTTGATGATGTAACCATCTTTGGATATAAGCATATATAGTGTGTTCGCACATTAGTGTATAAGTCCATAAACCGGGAGCCAAGAGTATGCATATGGGTGTATACGGAATTGGTGATGGAGACAGGTTAAGTATGCGTACCCGTACGCATACTGGCGGAAGTTCTCGAACCGAGAATTTCTGCTGAGCTTGGTTTTGGCAAAACTCTTAACTAGTCACCTTAAGTATGCATACCCGTACGCATACTGGCGGGAGTTTTTGAACCGAAAATTTATGCTGAGTTTGGAAACTTTACAAACTCAAATCTGGTTGCTTAAGTACGCATACCCGTACGCATACTTAAGATGGTTACTTTGTCAAATCGGTCAAGTCCATGAACTTAAACATTTAAATCATAAGGAGTGCAATCTTTACAAATTGTGTGGCTATAATGTTCATGATTGATTCGAGTTAATCAAGCCGTTTTGATTTCAATTTTGTTTTCTAAACAATTGAACAACTCTTTAACTAGTTTCATTTGAGTCATTTGAACTAGTTATGGTTGAGATGAATAAGGTTGATATGAGAGTAATCATATGGCTAACCTCGGTTAACTATTTGTGAACCAACATGGTGTACACGTTTAGGTACGGCTACATAAACCAAAATGAGGGTACATTTCATTTTGTGTAACAAGCTAAGTTCGATCTAACGGTTGAAAGATATTAGCTTGGTTGAATCAGGTTTTTCATCTAACGGTGAATATTGAATGCTTTGTTACCAAGGTAACTTGCATTGCAAACCCTGATTTCAAAAATATATAAAGGAGAACTCTAGCAACTGGGAAACCTAATCCGCATACCTCCTGTGTGTTACTAGTTGCATAACTAGAGTTGATTCTCCTTTAACCTTAGGTTTCTTCTCGAGACCCTATAGGTTAACGACTTGAAGACTTTATTGGGATTGTGAAGCTAGACCCAACTATTATTTTTATAGTTATGTGATCTGATCTTGATGTTTCTATCGTGTTGAGTGCAATTGAAATAATTGGCTCGAGATTTTATATCTCTGATAGGCAAGATAGAAAAGTAATCACAAACAAACTTCGTCTCATCGTTTGTGATTCCACAATAACTTGTTTCACTAGTCGATTAAGTTTATTGTGAGGTGATTGATAATACTAGGTTGTTCTTCGGGAATATAAGTCCGGTTTATCAATTGGTTCATGTTCACCTTCATTTATCAAAATACGGAACCAAAACTCTTGGGTATTTCTGTGGGAGACAGATGTATTCAATCCTATAGACTTTTCTGTGTGAGACAGATTTGTCTATCAAGTCTTCGATTTTGGGTCGTAGCAACTCTTAGTTGTGGGTGAGATCAGCTAAGGAATCAAGTGCGTAGTATCCTACTGGGATCAGAGACGTAAGGAGCGCAACTGTACCTTGAATCAGTGTGAGATTGATTAGGGTTCAAATACAGTCCAGTCCGAAGTTAATTGGTAGTAAGCTAGTGTCTGTAGCGGCTTAATACAGTGTGGTGTTCAATCTGGACTAGGTCCCGCGGTTTTTCTGCATTTGCGATTTCCTCGTTAACAAAATTCTGGTGTCTGTGTTATTTCTTTTCCGCATTATATTTTGTTATATAATTGAAATATCAGAGGTTGTGCGTTAAGATCAATCAATTAGAATATCCAACCTTTGGTTGTTGATTTACATTGATTGACACTTGAACATTGGTCTTTGGTACCGTTCAAGTAATTTCTCTTATATTCAATCGGGCTCGCAAATTTCTATTTGTTGATTGCGGATTGAATTAAGAGTTAGAGATATTAAACTCTTTGATATACTTTAATCTAGATTTAGTCTGACTATCTAGTTGATTCTATAGAAAGTATATTGGAGTAAGTCCTCTCAGATTGCCAAACAAATTGTTGGGTGTGGTTGTTAGACCCCCGCATTTTCAATATATGAATATTGTTAAGGCATAGCTCGGTTGAACCCACCAAGCGTTGGTATGTCAAGTTTGGTTGTCATATTTTAGTGAACCAAAACTAATTTAAAGAGTCGCAAGATTATATACTAGAGTCAAATTCGTATAGGTTAGCTTGAAAGTATTAGGATATGAGACACTACAAGTATTATGTGAAGAATTGAAGAATGTGAAGAAGTAAGGAGCTACAACGACGACATCATCCTTCCACTTGAGGTTAGTAATATTTGACTTGAACTATTTCATTCCCTAACGTATTTTTCAAGTCGTGCATATTGAAAACATAACTGCGAAGATATGAATGATTATACTCTAGTTAGACGTAGTATTAAGGAATACAATACGAAGTATAACACTTATCTTTTGAACTTAGTATATAAGACATCGACATAATCGTTTGAATTCTATTGTGATTATGTATGGGTATAAGGTGAATATTTCATCCTAGGAAACAATGTTTTACATTCATTTAAAGGAAGTAATTTCATGAACTTGTTTTGTGAATCTAAAGGGAAATCGCTAGGCTTATTGGTATTGTTATTCATTGCAAATCTTTTGAATTACCAATATGTGTGATTAGTATAACCGCTCATGACTTGCTTATGTTCTTGGTAAAACTATTCACAAGGCCTGACTTTTGTATTGGTATGAATTTTATTAGTGAAACCGATCTTAAGTAATCACCTGAGATGGTATGATCGATTTGTTGTAATTGGTATGACCAACTCTAAGAAAAGGGGAACCGATCCTAGAAAGAGGTGCAACCGATCACAAAAGGGGAATCGATCCTTGTAAGAGGTGCAGCAAGTTTCTAGTTACTGGGAACCGATCCTATGAACATGTGCAACACGTTTTTAGTTATTGGGAACTGATCCTATGGACATGTGCAACAAATACAAGTTAGATACCATATATATGTGGGAACCGATCTTAGTACCTAGTCAACCAAGTTTTGGTAACTAGCGTGACTAAGTCTAGTACCCACATGGAGGTAGAACCGAAACTTGTTTTGGTAGAACCGTGAAACCCATGTTTGGTGATTTGATAGGATAATCAATCACATAGTTCTTGGAAGTCATATGAACCAATTATAAACTTTTTTGGAAGTGTGGCAAATCTATTCCAAGATTGTCAGTATGAAAAAGGACTTACAAAGTAAAGATGTCGACATACTTTGAACATGTGCAGTAACGCTTATCTTTTATTGTTCAAAGATATTCCTTAATATCTAAAGGAGAATCTCGGATCAAAATAAATTGAGAATCTTTTAATTAAGGTTTTTAGTTTTATATGCTTTTAATTTCCAGCAATTAAAATGCATATCTTTACAAAATAAAAATTGGTAATGTGCATTTACTAATTGGAGATTTTCTAATGAGATTTTCGGTCAATATTTGGACAAAGCATTTCCAGGAATTATGGAAACCGAATTTGGAAATATATCGCATATCTTGAGAATATTTTCGGTTTTGGAAATCCCTTGGTGTCCAAACTTCCTTGGTCTATAAATATCAAAGTTTGCATTTCAAGCAAACTAATCCTCAGAGCCAACAAAACTATCTAGTTGTGTTGTTACTGGTGGAGCCGCCTACTCGGAGAGGAATGTAACCTAATTAGGCGAAAAATCTTGCGGCCGCTCAGTTTAAAGACTTCTTTGGGATTGAGAAGGTCTATTAGTACCGTTGGTGGGAAACTAGATAATTGTTGTTTATTATTAGTTTTTGATTGGTTTGATTGACTAACGGTTGTTGACTTTGATTGCACCTAGTTTGTTTATGCTTGAGAATCTTTTAGAATGTTTGTAGATCTATAGATGTCTTGTGATAATCCATTGTTAACAGACTCCGTTTTGTGTGTGATTAATCATAAGAGATTCAAGTTGATTGTGTGCAGGTGTTTATTGAAGATCTAAGAAGATATGAAGACGAAGAAGATTTCTGATTGGGGTTCATAATCTTTGGTGTGCAACATACTTGTTTCGGATGGAAAAGAATCCAACTATAATCGGTTTATCTTTGTGATAGATTTGATTGATTAGTTGAGTAGATCGACATCAATACAATTCTTTGTGATTCGCAAAATCTTGACAATTACTTTGGTAGTTGTTATTGGATAGATCTAAGGACCTGACAAAGGAGTTTATTGGGATAAACGGAAGAGCATTTTGTCGAACTCATATCACTTGATTGAAAAGAGTTGTTACCGAACAGATTTGTTGTTCCTTTACTGTTTGGAATACGAACCAAAGGAATTGTTCCAAGTGCGTGACTTATCTACAAGTTGGAGGCGCAGGGATACAGACGGAAGTAGGTGAACTATAGGTTTAGTTGCTTGGTCTCAACTATACGAAGTTGGTTTAGATTTTGTATAACGGCTTAATCCTGAGAGTATTCAATTCTGGACAAGGTCCCGGGGTTTTTCTACATTTGCGGTTTCCTCGTTAACAAAATCTTGTTGTGTCTTTTACTTTTCTATTTTCGCAATTATAATTATTTTTATTATAATTATAAGTAAAATACACAAACTTGAATTCATATTTACTTGATAGTAATCCTATTGTGTTTGGTTAAGTCCGAACCATTTGTCAAGTAAACATACTTCGTTGTTGTATTGTCTCGATCTTGTATCCATAGTCAATCACGCAAGTTATCTTGTTGTCGTATTGTCTCGATCTTGTATCCATAGACGATCATACGAAGTGTGAACCGATTAGTTGTATTGTCTCGACTCAGTCCATAGACAATCACTTTCGGAGAGAGTACTTATAGGTGGAATTTTTTTAGATTAAGGTATATTTGGGTACCCTCGTCTTTTCAAATATAATTCACAAATGGGCAAAATTTAATTAATACACTGCATATATATGTGTGTGCCCCCGCGCGCGTGTGTATATGCATGAATCAATTATTTGTCTAATCAAATGGTAAACTGTGAATTATCATATGAAAATATTAGTAATATTGCAATCAAAATAACCCACAAAAGGAAAAAAAATGATGCAAGGCTTTAAACCCAATATAGTAAATTACATAATAAAGTAAATCTTCACTTTATGAAAACTAGAAGTTTTTCAAAGCATGAATATATTATTTTTTTTAATATAAAAGATCTTGATTTTTTCGTTTTCTTAAAAAAAAAACTGAAAGATAGGTTCTTACCTTATTATATAAAATGATCATCATCGTGGTTAATTGACAACCTTTAAAAAAATAGGGAATTTTTATCTTACTAGATTATTTGAAAAAAAAATTTAGTTGATAACGTGTTATTAACTAAATCAAAAGATGAACTATTGCACAAAAGAAATACAAAGAAAGGAAGAGAGAATTTCTCATTATTAAATACTGATATCTATTACAAAGGAATGAGCCCCAATTTACAGTGTAATACAAGAAAGGATAATAAAGGTAGCATTAACATTAGGAAGTTATGGAATGCATTCTTATGAGTAAGGCATTAAACATAAGTTATTACACTAATTGTGGGGGTTACCAAGAAGTGGAGGATGTCAAAAGGTTGAAGGAGAGATCATAAGGTGGTGGAGATCCACTTGCAACACTTTTTGTTTTTTCAGTAATTCACATGTGTATTATCAATAATGAGTGAAACAGTCAGTGTTTACGTTACTTGATAAATACCCAGCCCATGTTCAACTATTCTTTAATGTAACAGTAAAACTGTGGTCCTCTTGATATGATTCCACAATATTTTGGGTAGTTTTAGTTTTCATATTTCTATTTTGTGTAAGGAAGTGTCCATAGTTCACACAACATATTTAGAGGAAAGTTTAATAACTCCATTCGTAGAAATTTTCCAGGGAAGAGAATTGTCGAAGAATTATAGTGAAGGCTTCGATTGATTTCCAAAATGGCCTTAACATCAAGAACTTCTTCACTAACTTTCTCATGTACAATCAATACTGGTGAAAATCATCTAAGGAACTCAATAGAGAACGTTGCCTATGGATTCTTACAGAGGGGGCAGCCTTCGAAAATCCTCTTGAAGTTTTGAGAAAAATGGTTTGATCTCTGAAATGATGAAGGATCTTCTCAAGGCTGGTCGAATTGAGCACGGTCATATCATTTGTTATCTCACTGTCATCACTCGTGCCATTGTAAAACAAATATCTTTCTCTTTTTTCTCTTAAATTATGAAAATTGTCTCTGATGTTGAATTTCAACTTGTTTAATGAAGGTTTCTCATTTTGCAGAATCCATATGGTACGCTTCAAGGGGGTGCAGTTGTTATGGTTGCAAAGATGGTGGCTTATGGCTTGTGCTAGAACTGGTGTTAGTGGAGATAAGGAGTTACTTCTTGGAAAGTTGAATATCTCTCATCTCTCTGCTTCTGGTATCAATGTGAGCGTCCCATATTCTCTCTGTGTAAATTATCCGTAAAGATACGCCTCACAACTTACATCTTGTTTATTTGCAGCTGACTCGGTGTCTGGATCTGAGTCAATCTCTGACTCGAACCGAGTCAGCAGTCAGACCGTTTGTTTTACATTTTGAGTCAGATCTGACTCGACCTATGACTCAGACATAACCCCTGACTCGGACCCATTTGAGTCAGGTAACAAAATATCCCTAACTCACGGGACCAAACCACTGACTCACGTTTTTTGAGTCAGATGAGTCAGATCTGACTCAAAACAAACATATTGTGTCAGATCCAAATGAGTCAGATGATTTCACTCAGATCCAGATGACTCAGATCCAGACGACTCAGATGAGTCCGGAGTAAACAAACATAGTGTTAATCTTACCCCTTATTCTCTGAGTGTTGTTAGATGAGTTAGTTGAAATCTTAATCAACCTTGTTAAACATGTATAAATCACCTCAGCATTGCGTCATGTAAACTTATTAATAATGTGCATCAAGTTACCAATTACAAGGGGATTTATATAAAGTTGATCTTTTTTGCTGCTCCGAATTGGAAATTATGAAAAGATGGTAAAGAAACCATTCATTTACTTTTTGTATTTTTAATTTTAGTGTGTTTTTTTTTTGAAGAAATTTTTAGTGTGTTTTTAATGCTGAATTAAAGATCTAATGCATTAAGTATACTAGTTGGAAATGTAATAATTCAACTAATTCAGTCAGTCACTAGTAATATATATGTATCATTGATCTATGAACTAGCCAACATGTTCTGAATACTCCACATGGCAGAACCTACGCGCAATAAAAGGTTAGAAAGTATGTGAATGTGGATACATATGTAAGAGATAATACGTTTTGTATCTCCAAGACCTATTCCGATGCACAAAGTTAGAAAAACTTGTTTGACATACCAAGTGGCACGGTTCGGCTCGGTTCTTGGCGAGACCGAGTACCTGTACCTCCCTAGTCTCGGTTCCAAAATTTTGGACCGGTACATGTACCTTGGTTCCGGTACCATTCGGTACACATACGGTACCAGGTACGGTTCCGGTTCTAATCGGTTCTTTTCTGTCAGAATTCCAGACAGATTTCCCTGTCAGTTTTTCAGACAAATGAAGTACATGTTTTACCTGTTTTTCAATATATTAAGCAATATCTCAATCAAAGAACAAAGTAACAACCCAAAAGTAGCAATAATACTAGCAAACCAAAGTGCCAAACAATCAGAGTCTTGACAAGTAACAGTAACACACGAACTGACAAACAACCAAAGTCTTAACAAAATAACAAGTGCTCAAGTAGCAGTAGCACACAAACACACACAGTGATGACTGACCAACAACTAATAGAAAGTTCACAACTAATAGAAAATTAGTTGAAGTTGTAGCATTGGTGGTGAAGTGGTTGTGGAGAGCTATTCCATGGCTGCACTGGTGGTGACATTATTTTTGATAGGACCCAGTAAAGCTGCAATAAAAAGTAACAGCAAGTTAGGCAGTTAGTAATAGTAACTACACAGTGCCAAACTAGCTGGAATTGATGCATCCATCACTGACAAACAATTTACAATTCCATATAACCTCAGTAAACTACACAGTGCCAAACTAGTAAACTACACACATGAGTGACATGACACAACACAACAAAAAAGTAAAATGCTAACCTCAGTAAGAGCAACTAGTTGTCCTGTCTCTAGTCCAATAACAGGCTTCAGCGACTAATCAAGATAACCTGCAACAATACACTTGATCAAGTCAGATAAACAAAGCAATCAAAATGAAATTTTAAAAACAAGACAAGAGACTTTTAGAAACATTGATCACAATTCAATCTTAGAGTCAATTTCAGTGTCCCAACATGTTTAACAATCAAAATAGATGACTAAGGGTTCTTGATGCTGAGTACAGACTGTCCAGCGTCACTCAAGAAACTTTGTACAATTATGTGCCCACACAATCAAAAGAAATTGAAGAACACTATGCAATTCTATATGATTCAATCACATATACTAGTAACCTTCAGCACAATTAGATGCCCAATAGGAAAAAAATCTAAAGAACACTACAATTGTGAAAGATTCAAATTATTCAATCACATAATCTAGTAAATTTCAGCACAATAGAACTCTTGTGAAGACAACCAAAGTTTAATAATAACTATGCACTGCATTTAACTAAAAGAAATTAACAAAGCAAACATAGCTAGAGATCCAACAGTGTTCAGTGAACTAATAAAGCAAACATAGCTTGTGCATCGTAATGATTTGAGCAAACAACCATTTTCCAGACTTTCAAAACCATCAATACACATTTAATTACAATATTATCAATCTTAATCATATCAAATGTAGTTCACAATCGCGCACATAGATTAATTCGATTGAGTACGAATCTGCTAAAATGGCTCATTTTTGCTTGCGAAATGGATATTATAACTTGATTATATACCAAATCTACAAATGATACTCATCGAGAACATTAACTTAACAGCAATTACTACCAAAATCCACAAATTAAGTAAAACCCATATCTGGGGTTTCAAATTCGAAAAATGAAAAAAAAAATTGAACCCTAAAATTGAAAATAAATAAATCAATCTTTAACGATAATTGATACATGAATTAAGATTTTAAATCTAAGATACACAGAGATAGCGGAAAACTTACAGTGATGATCTCGAAGAGATTGGATTTTAAGATGAAGAGAAGTTGCAGGTGTTGTTAGTTGAAGAGGATGAAGAAGAAGAAGAAGAAGAAGAAGAAGTAAAAAAAAAAACAACAAAACAAGCTCTCGTTAACTAAATCTAATGGAGTTCCTGTTCTTCTTCTCTTTCTCAGAGAGAAGACGGGAAAAAAAAGAGACCCAATGAGAAATCCTAACTAAAATTATCTCTATATACCAGCCCTAGATCTAACGGCTATCAGTAATCTACTACCCCTAAATCCTATGGATATAATTATTCGGTACTTTCGGTCTGGTACGACACGGGACTAGGACAGGACCAACATGTCCCAAAATCAGGTACGGTTCTACCGGTTCCGGGACGGTCCGGTTTTTCAGGTCGGTTCCTGTGCAGCCTTACTATCGGCAGTTATTAATTACAGCGCTGGCATCACTTTGTCCAATGCTCGTTCTTTACAATATCGCTCATTAAACACTATCATTAATCAATAACTATTTTTAACGTTTATCTCTCCTTGCCTAGTTTCTATATATACGCCCCTGTATATCTTCAAATTACTCACACCTACTTCAATATATTTTACCAATTTCTTTATTTGTATTCTCAATTTCAAATTTCGTAATCATCAATGGCGAGATCCAATGAAGAGAGGAATGTTACTATGAACCGGTTTATATTACAACAAAAAATACATCAATGGAGATTGCAACAACTTGATGATGAGGAAGATGAAGATAAAAAAAACTAATCGATACTCTGATACTCGTACATTCGGGACAAATACATAGAGCTCTAGGGACAAAACAAGTATTCTTAAGAAGATATACGTATTTCGGGAGGGAATTTTACCACTAGAAGATGACACATGATTATCTTCTTCCCAATTGTGTATACTCTGATCAAGATTTCCAACGTCGATTCTGCATGCCTCAACACTTGGTGAAAAAGACTATTGATGAGCTTTTTCGAATAAAACCTCAATTTAATTATCAGTTTGATATGCAATAAATATTAGAGGTCATAGTCCTAAACAAAAATTTACTTCGGTTCTAAGAATTCTAGGGTATGGAAAAACAACAGATGTGAAAGATGAGTACCTTTGTATGGGCAAAAAAACTTCATTTACTTATCTTTCATTGTTTTTCCAAGTAATAATTAATTATTTTGGTCCTACATATTTACGAAAACCAACCGAAAAAGGTGTTCGACAAATATTAAGGGAGAATGAGGATAATAGATTCCCTGGAATGCTAGGTAATCTTGTCTGTATGCATTGGGTATGGTAGAGATACCATGTTTATTGGGCCGGTCAATATAAGGGTCACTGAAGCTGTTGATTCTTATGATTGTTGGATATGAAACTTTTTTTTGGTCTTCTAGGTTCACAAAATGTTATTAATGTTTTGCACAAATCGCCTCTGTTTGAAGATACAAAGTATGCGATTTATTGTTAATTTTTTTTATAGTTTGTTTATTCATTATCGAGTTAATGAGTAAAACTTAAGTAGAATGCAACAACATTTCAAATTAAGCAACTTTTCATTTCAAATTAATATTAATATTAAGTAATATTGACAAGCTTATAATTCTAAAACTGACAAGCTTAAAATATTAAGTAAACTATTCTAAAATCAGATTGGTTGGGGTCGGTGACACTCCATATCTGGAATCTTGGGCAAACATGCTTGACAAGCTACCAATTCTATACTTAGGCCTACCTATGGGAACTAAGTCCACATCTAAAGAAATATGAGATCCAGTAATCGAGAGATTTGATATCAAGATAGTTGTTTGGAATATAGTGAAGCTAACAAAAGGGGGTAAAGTTGCTCTTATAAAAACTGTTTTATCTAGTCTTCCTCTTTAATTATTACTTTAGCATTTTTAAAGCACCAAGTTCAATAATTAAGATACTGAAAAAGAAGATTGAAGACTTTCTCTGGAATGGAAGTAAAGATGAAAACAAAAAATATCTTGTAAACTAGGATTTGGTGCGTCCACCCACCGAAAAAGGTGGTCTTGGACTGAGATACCTACAACATTTCAATCAGTCCATGCTAGCTACATGGAGTTGGAGGTTTGACTTGGAAAAAAATTCTCTGTGGTATTCAATGGTAACTGAAAAACATAGAAAATCATCATCCAAGTGGGTTCATGACAAAGTTACTGCCACTGTTCATCATGTTGGAAAGCCATTGCGAATCATGCAGACAAGGTATGTTCTCATTCTTCATTAGTCATACCAAATGGAAAAATAATTTCTTTTTGGTTTGACGTATGGGTTGGAAATCAACTTTTAAATCTACTCCCATCCTTGTTCAAGTTGAGTAAAACCAAAAAAAGATCCCTTTCTAGTCATATAAATTCATATGGAAACCAATTGAGATGAAATTTTCACTTGAGAAGATGTCTTACTGATGAAGAGGCAGATGAACTAATGTCACTGTTTGATATTATTGGAAATGAACCCTCACAACTTTGTAGTCTAAAAGACAGAAGAACATGGTCTCTTTCGAATTCTAGCACCTTCTCTGCAAGCTCTCTATATTCAGCTCTACATTAAGGTAATGATCCTCAATTCCATCATAAGGCAATACAGAACAAGAAGGTACCCATCAAAATCATTTTTTTTCTTTTGGCTACCTGCTCATGATAAAATCATTACCATTGATAAATTTTTAGAATGAGTTTATTATCATGTGAGTAAATGTTTACTTTGTGGCAATGCTGAGGAGAATGTAAGACATCTACCATTTGGATGTTATTTTCAATGAGAGTTTGGTCTGCAGTCCTTTGATTCCATGGCATACATGGTATATAGCCTTCTACAGTTCTCAATCTTATGCAAACATGGCACACACTCAGATACCCGGAAGATAACCAGAAAATATCACCTGTAGTCCTTGCTGCACCATTATGGTGCATTTGGAAGGAAAGAAATGCAAGGACGTTCAAGGAATACTCATTAAAGATTGATCAAGTATGTCAGAATGCCAGGGCTTTAATGCTTTCATGGATTTCAATTTTCAAGATCAGTCTAAGAGGGAACCAAAACAATGCCGTCGTTAATTGGGATGTAATTTTCATGTAATTTGACTTTTCTTCTTATGTTTCTTACTTCTTGTAAGAAACATATCTTTGTAAATTCCTTTCTTTATATTTTTTTTTAATATGAAGCAGTATGTAAGAAAATGTAAAGTTAAAATTCAATATTTCAAATTAAAACTAAAATTAATACATCAATTATCTATAGGAACTACTACATCAAACTTATCATCCTCATCATCGGCATCAGCTTGGTTGTTATTAAATTCATGTTGTTGTTCAATCTGTGCTTTAAGCTTGTCAAATTCGATTTGCCACACATGTTTGTGCTATGGGTTGATAGTTCAAGTGTCAACATGAAGAATGTAATGCTTGTTATAGTTATTCACAAATTTTTCTTGAGAAAGGAGACTGTTTTTAGTCTCCATGTGTCGAAATTTCCTATCAACCGCTCTATGCTTCTCGACGGTCTTATGATATTCCATAAACTCCTCCATGTTAAATCCATCGGAACTTCCTCCTTTTTGAGATAATTTTCTAGCCAGTTTTGCATTGTTTCTCCTTAGCCAGTTATGAGAACCAGGCTAGAATTTGGGTTTGTTGCGATATCTGGTGAAGAATATGGATTCGATGGACCTACTAAAAATTGTGAAAAATTTGGTATTGAGGGAGAAGAATTGTACGGTGACCTTTCAGGTATCTGTTGATTAGCTGCTAACACGTCAGGATTGTATTTGTTCAACACCTTCAAAATATGATAACAACTTTCGAATTGGAAATTTCTACCATTTTTATGCTGTCATTCTGTACAAACCGTATTTTAACATCACCATCCACAATACCACTCTCCCGACCTCTCTTGGCTTGCATTATCAAAGCAACATAAGAGGTGCATTCCTTATTGATCGTAATGAAGAGTTATGCTGATCGGATTTTAATAGTGGTAAGAAAGGTTGTCGTTCACTCAGACTTTTCGAATTGATTTTAAGTTTTAATAAAAGAAAATACTAAAAATAAGAAAATATATATATATACAAAATAAAATCATAGGATGAAGAGGGACCGGGACTCGGGATTCCACTGCTTTTCATATTCATGGGATTCATAAATTTATCCTAGACATTTATAGCTCAAAACAAAAGAAACAATGACTTTATTCTTTGCCAAAGTAGATTTCGTAAAACATCAATTGTAAATTACAAGCATAGTGTATCTAAAGCACCTAAGACTAAGCATACACTATCTAACAAGATAACAATTGATTAATAGAAATCATAAATCATTTAAAATCGGTGCAAAAAGTAAATAAGGAATTAATAAAATTACTCCAAGGATGAAATCCAGCTTCCTCCGTTGTCCCAGTGATGGGTTCTAGCTTCGCATGGTGAAAACACATTCAAAGGAATTTTATATTGCTCATTAGGTGTTTGCAAGAGCAAAGAGTATAAATCAGTGTGTTTGTAACAGATATAACTGTTACAGAACCCACTGTTACAAAGACACACTAACAGACTGTTGCGAACTCGAAATAAATGTTACAGAAAATGTTACAAAGTTATTGGATTTGAATGTATAGGCAACGGTTTCTGCGACTGTCTGGATATGTTGTTTTGTGTTCTTCTTCTTCTTCGCCTGAAAGTGCAGAACTCGTCTGCAACTGCTTCTACGGACCAGAACTTCACCCCTAACTCTCCATCCCTTTCTATGAACCCCGAAGCACCTTTATATATCCCACAGACTCCACATTAATTCTCAAATCTTCTGAAAATCTCTCCCGTAACTTCAACAGTAAAGAAAATAATCTCGAAGATATTTTCTTCCCCTTCTTGCTTTTCACGGTTCTGCAGGCATCTAACACCCTCCAAACGCGTGTGATATGAGTCTCGGAGGAAATTAAACTCTCTATCCACACGAAATCTTGCCAAATATAACAAAGAGAATCCGAGAATAATACACTTCCCCTGTTTCATCGTGACACGAAGTTTCCTTCCTTTTTTACGTTGAAAAGGTCATTAACTTCCCTGTTTCATCGAAACAGGTTATTACCAAATACATCCCATCAAAAATCCTGTCGCAATCTCGTCTAAAAATGTTTATTTCCCAAAAAATGCCTGCAAACACATAAAACATCAAAATTAGTACAAAATCGAGTGCCAAAAATATATAGTATTGAGATCTAATTAGACACAAAAATGTATCTATCAAATACCCCCAAACTTATTATTTGCTAGTCCTCGAGCAAAACTAATAAAAAATAAAACCGAGTTAATCTCGGGAGGGTTTACCAGAGGTGTACCCACAAAACCATGACTTTTAATTGGTCACAAGTATCCAAAGAGGTATGAGGACATACATATTCTCAACCTATCTCCAAGTAACTAGAATGCCAGAGAAATTAAAGGTGCCAGCTCTAAAGCTGACTGAAGAAAAGGGGACACACATCTGCAACACTGCTAGCTAAAGAGATATACGCTACACAGCTAGATAAACATTGTAACATGCATCCGCCTTACAGCTAGATAAGATTAGGAGAGAGATAAAGATGAGAGGGACATCTGCTACACAACGCTGGACTAATTACGTGTGATGAGTTGAACCAGTGCTAGAAAGATCTTGTGCCATATGGAAAGTGGACTAACAAAGCAACCAATATGCATCTCTCTTCGACTCTCTCATAGTACTCAGTAGAAACAACGTCTTCTTCGGCTTCAAATGTTGATTATAAACTCTCGAACCTCGTAGAACCTTGACAATTTAACTTTCTCCTTAATTTCATGCTTGAAACTTCCTTATAGATTTCTACTTCCCTATGGCCTTATTGAACAAAACGTAACGATGATTTTTTTCATTTTTCAATTTTTTTTTCTTTCATTTTTTTTTTCCACACAAAAATAACAAGACAAAAATTTAAATGGCCATGAGAGAAGGACTTTAGAACTTGGATCTTCGCAACTTGTGATGTCTTGGTATCATGAACTTCAACAATTTATATCATTTGCTCTTATAACTTTTTGTAACTAAGTCTTCAGCTTTGATTTTTGAATTATTCTTTTCTATTGTTGCTTCTAAACCTTAAACGTCTTCAACTTTCTTCATAGATTTTGATGTCGCCCCGCTTGTTGATGATAATAAGTTTCTACTGAGAGAGTCGTAATCCAGTAACTAAGACTACATTGTGAGGTTGCTTTGTCTTTCTAGCATTTCCTTCTGACTTACTTGCCTTTCTATCATGGATGGTTAGGTCCATCACGGTTACCCTCTAAAAGGAACAAGTTATCTCCCGGATTTCAAAGATCTCAATGTCTTTTTCTCTAATGTCTCAGTAGAATGTTATCCCTAGCAATTCCAATTTCTATCTTTTCGGTGAGAAACAATATGTAAACTTAGCTAATCAGATACTATGTGACGCTAGAAGTTTCTCCCTTACCCCCAAACTTAAATCTAACATTGTCCTCAATGTTCTAAAGATAAATTGAAAACATGAACAAGGAGAGACTATTACCACTTGAGGGAAAAGAAATAAGGAAAAATATTACTGTGTCGCATGAAAATGGGTTACCTCCCAAGAAGTGCTAAGTTTAAAGTATTAATCCAGACATTGGAAGAATTAGTCACCTCGTAGAATCATATAGCAGTAGCCGGAATAATTGTGGGTCATCTGGATCAAAAAGTATTACCCACAAGAAGAGGAAACTGCAACAGACCAAGAAGATACCGAACATACCCTTGATTAAGACAACTACATCTAGTTGTGGTCAGGTTCAGGCTCTATAAAAGGGTCTAAATAAAAATCTTTCATTGGTTGGATTTCCTCAAAGCTAAGATCTGGTTCAGGTATTAGAGTCTGGAAAAACTCAACTATGAGCTTAGAAGCACATAACAACAACCTGAATAATTGGGGATCCTCTAAGTCAATCAGATTTGACTCACAAAGTTGACCATAATAATGGTCATTCTTAAGAAAATGTGTCGACCCTAATATCCTAAAGTAATTAGGTTTAGTCTCAAAACTTAATAACCGACACATCTGAAAATCATATGTTCCCACAATTGAAAGAAAAGTTTTTGGTGGGAAAATAAAGTCAATCTTGGTATCATAGCCTGGGTTAACCACATCAACCAGAGGATGGGTTTCTAACAACTGAGCTTCTTTCTGGACATCATTAGGTTCGGTAAAATGTGTATGAAGATAATCTTGTAAGATGGTTGAGGCACAAATGTAAAGTCCTACACGAGGGAACTTTCTAATAGTTAAAGCACACGGAGAATGATAATTACCCCCAAACTTAGAGTTTTCTGTGTCTCTAGAAAGACTAGTCACAATTTCCCTAATTTCTAGGTCATCAGATTCCTAAAAATGGTCAATTGATTCTTCTAAGTCTGGTTCATCCTCACTCATCTCTACGAGTTTATGGTCTTCTAAGATTAGTGTTTCTACATCGCTAGACTCTAAAACATTATTCTCAGGATAAACTATTTCCTCTAAACCATCATCACAATCATATAAAGGATTACCGGCGAAAGTTTATAGTAAAGGCTCATTAACTAAGGTGTTAATCATAGTTACTTCCTCCGATTCACTGATAGGAACATCAAATAATGGATTATCCAACATACTGCAGGCTAAAGGATCATGAACTACATCGTCTAAAACGATGGTATCTCTAGTCAAATCCTCATCGTTTTGAATAGGTGAATAATTATTAAAATTATTTGGATTTGTACTAGAAACAACACTATCATTATAAATCTCAATCGGAGTAACAAATTCCTGATCACTATGCCTACATATTTCATGTTCTTCATCAATACTATCCTCATCATAATCATTATAATAACATGATAATGATTGAACTTCATCTAAACAAGTAGTGTTACCAATTCTAACCTCGTCATCTTTATTATGTGAATAAAAGCTATCCTTATTTTCAAGGGTGGTATTGGGAACACTATATTGGAAATTAAGACTATCATGAGCAAGTTTTTCCACAATCCTATTTGCACTCTCAGTAAATTGCTTGAGGGAATCTTCTAGAGAAATCTTAGTTGACTGCTCTACGGACTCTTCTGGGAGAAGAATATTATAAGTCTCTTTCATAAATAACTTCCATGTTGACTCATTGAAACTCTTGAGAGACTCTTCTAGAGAAATAGAAGGATTGTTTTGCTCGTATGACCTGTGGGTATGTGCATAGTAATTGGGATCACAATGGTATGTACCATAACCTTCAAAAGTTTCGCGTTCCCAATCACTATTCACACTATGGTCATAAAAAGCATAATGTCCAAGATGCTCAGTCGGATACTCATTTTATTGGCTATTATAATATCAGTTCGACATCCTAACTGCAAGGGAATTCTAAACAAACACAAAGAAGGCTGACTCGACCACAATGAACCTATTTTATCTAGCAAACAAAAAGCATGATGACTCCACTTAGATTGTTTCTAGACCAGCTTCTAATTCTTCGAAAGGGAATTCGTTACAATTTAAACAAACCCCTATGGAATCAATCTGAGTCAAAGTAAGTTTAATAGAGGCGAGGGAAGCTCGGTGGAGCTTTGATACCCAAGGCCTCACCGGTATTACAAAGCGGCGCAGTCACGCATTCAACTCACAGAAACCATCATGAACTTCGAAGATGCTTAAAAGAGTAACCAATATTTTTCGAATGACTTTCCTATTAAGCTCGTTACCCTATCGGTCTCGTTCTAGTCAGTATTTTAAGCTTAGGTTTGCGTAGGTTATGTGTTCCTAAGACGGGCAAGAAGGAAACGGTGATGAAATCCGAGTCCTTATCTTGATTTGTCCAGGCCTTGCCCTTTACTAGAAAATTAAATCCGATTTCAGGTCCTCAACATATATGCATACAAAATCATCCAGTAAACCCGCTGACAGGGGATTCGCGGGTGTTTAGAATTCTTACCTCCCGTTCCAGATGGGGATGAACCGTTGAAGTCGACTCGGGACACGACTCCTATGTCATGTACGAATCCGAGGGGCCGAAGAGATATCGTAATCGTCGTCCTTCTCTGCACACAGTTTATATTTAAAACTACTCTTCCGTAGGGTTTTAAAAAAAATAAAGTCCCAAAGTTCAATGTCCGAAAGAAAAGAAAAAATAAATGTCCAAAAATAAAATATTACAAAAATAAAAACCTTAATTACAGTTTCTAAAAAAAATAAAATAAAATAATATACAAAATCTTTTTCTTCACTCCTTTTGGATTCCTCTTTTCTTTCCTTCTTTGGCTTCGCTTTTGTTTTCAGCACTTTCTCCCTTTTTCTTTAGCTCAGCTCCAAATCTGAAAACAAATAAGAAATACCAAAAGGCGTAAAAAAGAACAAAAATAATAAAAATAAAAATAAAACCTAAAAACAAATATATACACAAGTCCGCGTCGGCGGCGCCAAAAAATTGATCGATTTTTAATAGTGGTAAGAAAGGTTGTCGTTCACTCAGACTTGTCGGACTGATTTTAAGTTTTAATAAAAGAAAATACTAAAAATAAGAAAATATATATACAAAATAAAGTCACAGGATGAAGAGGGACCGGGACTCGGGATTCCACTGCTTTTCATGTTCATGGGATTCATAAATTTATCCTAGACATTTATAGCTCAAAACAAAAGAAACAATGACTCTATTCTTTGCCAAAGAAGATTTCGTAAAACATCAATTGTAAATTACAAGCATAGTGTATCTAAAGCACCTAAGACTAAGCATACACTATCTGACAAGATAACAATTGATTAATAGAAATCATAAATCATTTAAAATCGGTGCAAAAAATAAATAAGGAATTAATTAAATTACCCCAGGGATGAAATCCGGCTTCCTTCGTTGTCCCAGTGATGGGTTATAGCTCCACATGGTGAGAACACACTCAAAGGAATTTTGTATTGCTCAATAGGTGTTTGCAAGAGGAAAGAGTTTAAATCAGTGTGTTTGTAACAGATATAACTGTTACAGAACCCACTGTTACAAAGACACACTAACAGACTGTTGCGAACTCGAAATAAATGTTACAGAAATTGTTACAAAGTTATTGGATTTGAATGTATAGGCAACGGTTTCTGCGACTGTCTAAATACGCTGTTTTGTGTTCTTCCTCTTCTTCTTCGCCTGAAAGTGCAGAACTCGTCTGCAACTGCTTCTATGGACCAGAACTTCACCCCTAACTCTCCATCCCTTTCTATGAACCCCGAAGCACCTTTATATATCCCACATACTCCACATTAATTCTCAAATCTTCTGAAAATCTCTCCCATAACTTCGACAGTAAAGAAAATAATCTCGAAGATATTTTCTTCTCCTTCTTGCTTTCCACGGTTCTGCACGCATCTAACACCCTCCAAACGCGTGTGATATGTGTCTCGGAGGAAATTAAACTCTCTATCCACACGAAATCTTGCCAAATATAACAAAGAGAATCCAAGAATAATACACTTCCCCTGTTTCATCGTGACACGAAGTTTCCTTCCTTTTTTTACGTTGAAAAGGTCATTAACTTCCCTGTTTCATCGAAACAGGTTATTACCAAATACATCCCATCAAAAATCCTGTCGCAATCTCGTCTAAATCTTCTCAAAATTTCTCGCAGTTTACAAAACCAAAATTTCCCGCCAGTTTCGTGTTTGAACGAAGAAGAAAGAAGGTGGGCCCCCTAACCAAGTAGGGGTGCACTTAGTCGCGGGGTGGAAATAGTAGCTCCAGGGTGCAAATAGCGGTGGATGCCCCTTATCACTAGGGTACCCCTTATCCAAAATGTGGGTCCGAATAGCAGGTGTCCTCCGAAGGTGCCCTTAGCAACTTTTCGAGCCGATTTATCCAAAAATGTTTATTTCCCAAAAAATGCCTACAAACACATAAAACATCAAAATTAGTACAAAATCGAGTGCCAACAAAATATAGTATTGAGATCTAATTAGACACAAAAATGTATCTATCAAATGCCAACCCACTCACATCACAATCATTGATGTTCATGGTTTGCTCTTGATATCTAAAAAAGCATGTTTTCCCACATGGTGTTAGCATGTTGTTCAGTACCATCGATGTAATCTTGGTTGAAATTAACATAGTTACAACAAATGCATTCATCTTCTGCGATGTTGAATTTCACACCCCGAACTTTGACCTTTTTACCTTTACCATTGCCTTGACTTTGAGATTGTGAATCCATATTACAAGAAATTAAGAAGTGTAGAGAATGTGTGATTAGTTAATCTTGTTTTAGATTAAAAGAAGATTGAGATATTGAGAAATTCTAGCTATAAAGATTTAAATATTCTAGTATGAAATGAATTTGAACTTGGGTATTTATATAGTGGGGAATTTATAGATGTTGGATGAGGAACTGCTGAGCAATGATCTAACTTGCGAGCGAAAACATGACTAGCACTGGCAGTATAATGATCAACGAGCGATATTAAGACCATATAGCGATGGGATTTCTATCGCTCGCTGGAAACTCCATTATGTGTGCCTATGTGGTATATTTGACTCATAGGCACATACTTTTGCTACTTTCACATACCCATAGTGGGTGAAAAAGTGACAAATTTTAGAGTTTGACATGTGCATAAGAATATGCCTAACATGTCATTAACGATTGCATTATGTCATTAACGTTATGAAGAAACAGATGAATCAATCGCCATTAAAGATTCTTTTTTCGGTGTCCTCTTTCATATATACTCATGAATCGATATAAAACATGCACTCATGAACCGATAATGATTTCTGTACGCGTATATTGTTATACTCCCTCCGTCCCCGATATATAGGAAAAATTTGTCAATTCTCTTGTAACAAGAAAAAATATGGATTTCATATATATCCATCACTTTTTATTTTAACAATTGTCTTATTCCCAAGACAAGAAACATTAAGCTACTTGTTATAATATCCATGCACTATAAATAAGTGCATATGTGGAAAAAATATCTTTGATATTTGAACTCCGCCTATCTAATGGAATTACAAAATTTCTAAATTCAACCTTTATAATAGGGACAAAAGGAATACCCAATTTTTTTACCCATTAATCTTGATGCACGTTTTGTTATCCTGATTTAGGTATTTGATGGTGATGAGCAATGATTTGGCGGCGGAGTTAATGGCGGTGGTGGAGTTTTTTAGACTGTTGGGAATGGATTATTCTTTGTATAGGATTTGGAGAATGGATATTCTAACTTCGAATTTGATGGTAATGACCAATGAGTCAGCGGTGCATGGTTAGGGCTGTCAACGGATTAAATTTCATCAAATTTTCACTAATCAAATTCCGATAAGCTAATTGTTATAGGATTTAGAACTTCGATAACATCCGACGGAATTTGAAAGAAGGAAATCCGATAAATTTCGATAACTTCTAAGAATATGAAAAAACTGGAAAAAAGTGTTAGAAATTACTAATCCGGATAGAAATTCTGATAATTTCTAAGAATAATTCCGGATAGTCGACATCTTTATCTTAGGGGTTGGAAATTACTAGTACACCCCTAGGATTATCGGAAGTCGGAACTTAGCCAAACAGAATTGACGTAATCCGGTTCCGATAAGTTTAAGGGGTAACGTCCGATAATATATACGGTTCCTAAATTTGAAATCCGACAAATCAAATTAAATCCTATACGGTTCCGAACTTTCGGAAATGCATCTCGTACTTCGAAAGTTTATTTACAGCCCTAGCGGCGGTGAAATTGTCTATATTTTCAATATTGGTTGCAGATTTTTTGTGACTAATGGGATATTTAGTTACAGTAGTTATGTCGAATGTAGAAAAATGACTTAATGGGGTTCTTTAGGGTAGTCATGTCACAGTATAAGGATATGACTGGATGCTTGTTTGTTTGGGTCTGATCGACAACCCGAATCTAATTTAGCGTGATTGAAATATCAGATCATTTGTTTTTTTTATAGTGTCTGATTCAAGGTCCAACTCGACGTATACATCTGATTCGGTGTTATTTTGTTCAGATATCATTTTGTACCTGACTCGATTCAAATATTTTTTTACTTCTCCACTAATTAATAATTTTTGAGTCTGACGTAACGAGTCAAATTCAAATGTAATGAGTCAAATCTAGATGACTCAGATCCAAACAAACCAAGTAAGTCAGAAAAACAAACAATCAGTCGGTCATGATTAGCAAGTCAAGTACGATTTAATATGGGCTCTCCCTCCTACACAAATCATTAATAAAGTTGGTATCCTTAAATTTTTTCAAATATCCAACCAAAACCGTAAAAAAGCCTATTTTCAGGGAGATGCTAGAATATACAAGGCATAGTTTTTAGATTTCTACGAGTCTACATACCCATTTCCAAATCAAGTTAGACTCGATTGGATGAGTCGGTAATTCAAAAATTTCTGCAGACTTTTCGAACGACTCGATTGGATGAATCAATCTAATGCGACATTTTAGAGATTCACAAGTTCCTCATGACTTCTAAAAGATTTCCTTCTAAAAGCTTTTGTTTTGGGTTCATACTTGAAATAATTTCCACCAAAAATTCTTATATGTGGGTTCTTGTTTGACTAAAAGCTCTTCTCTGGGTTGATTCTTGTTTGACTAAAAGCTCTTCTCTGGGTTGATTCTTGTTTGACTAAAAGCTCTTCTCTGGGTTGATTCTTGTTTGAACTGGGAATAATTTCCCACCAAAAACTCTTATATCGGTTCTTGTTTATTTAACTAAAGGCGCTTCTCCGGGTTCGACCGTGGAATAATTTTCCACTAGGGATTCTTTGCTAAGAGTTTTATCGCTGTACCACTTATTTGTTTTTGATGTACACCAGGTATATTATGTACATGTTAGGATAAATTGTAAACCTTCTTATATCTTATTTAAATTTCACTTGAATTTTGTGATTTATGTAGAATATAAATAAATTAAAAAATGATGGTATTCATGATTCAAAAAACTTAGTTGTAAGATAAAATGAGATGGATTAAACTGTTTTTCCGACCACGACATGTTCTACGATATCTGTGTACGTGAAATTTGGGCAAACTCTTAATTTCACAATCCAAAATTGGTGTAGCATCTTAATACAATTCTTGACTGATCTACAATACATATGATTTTCCCGGATCCCCTGGAGTTCCCTAATGCAACTCTTTGCTTCCTTATGGCAAAGGAAACTTCCCAGATTCATATGTTTAACTCTATTTAACCTCTAAGTGTAATAATGGATAATTTTTAGTTTTCTCCAATAACTCAATCCACCGAACCGGATTGTATGAAATTTGTAAATTAAAAAAGGAAATCACTTACTTGGTGATGCGTATTTATGACATAATTTTTAGTTTTCTCCAATATCTCAATCCATCCTATTACTTAGTAACCACGTTCATGAGATTTATATAAATCACTTGCTCCGTGATGCATATTTATGCCATACTAATGCTTTTGTCTTGTAATTTATAAAGTCTATAAACTAAATCACTCCGCTTTAAACGCCTTATACAATGTGGGCATCACAAATGTTTAAGAGTGCGTGTGTCTTAGACATTTCACTAACAAACTTCCTGATAATAAGCATCTACATTTGGTTCATGTGTTAGACGAGAATACTTCATGAAAACACCATAACCTTCTTGAATAAAAATGGTTGATACCGTGCTATCTTGTGATAGTGTATCATCTGAGCATCCTAAAGTAGTGTCATATTTATTTTGTGCTAGTGTATTCAATGCGTTTTAATGCCCAATATATACGTTTGTGATTTCTAAGTGATCAGAATTGCATTATAAGTGTATCATGTATCCAACACTTCGCTAAAACTTCATGTTGTAGTGATCATTTACACTAAGTTCATCTTTTCTCAAATTTCATAACTTCAATATGAATGTATATGAGGCACTCATGTCATGTATTCGGCATTTGTAACTTCACATTAACGGATAGCTGTCGCTACAAAATTTCGTTTCGCATCAGAATAAATTTAAAGTAGAAAAAAGGTTAAAAACGATCCAGGTAGATTTCCTTTTGTAAGGATAATCATATGATTCATATCCCAAGACATACGTGCTTCCAATAAAAAATGAAAATAGATTTCCACTCAAAAGAAGCCCGTGCAGTTGTTTCATAGTTGAGCATTTTCGCTTGCTCATCAATGGTTGTTTGTTTTGAAGGGTAATGAACTCTAGAGGAATTTATTGATATGGATTTTTAAGTCAAGATATTGGTCCATATTAGTCAACTATATGTCAAAAATTTAAATGGAACATCCCGGTATTTTCGGGACCCAAATGGGAAATTGGTCACTTTTTTTATAGGATCTTTACGAAAATAATGTACTTGGTATACCCTAAAGCTTTTATTTTTTCCCGAAAAGCAGTAGGATAATATACGTTATATACCCTAAAGCTACAAGAGGAAGACTGCCTATGAAAATATCATGTAGTGATTGATGCAAGTACAGCGGGACTAGGTTGAGAAAGGAACTTATGATTAATGGTGGAACTAATTGAGTGTCATTGTTTCCTAGGCTTGGCCGTCTACGTTCTAGGTTATGGATTGTTGTTGAACATATGCCCGAAATAATATTTGAAAGTTTGTGTTTCGGCAGTGTTCGGTTCTTTTTTCTTTTTCTTGTTGGAATTTGAGGCTTCTATCTCCCCCCAATACTATAAATAACGCTTTGGATTCATGGACATATGGGCATATGCTAACGACAAGTTTCTAGACAAATTGTAATGTGAGTTAACCACCGAACCAAGTGACGGCCCCCCAAAATGGCTATTAATATTGGTAACCACGGACGAAATTAATACCTAATATTTCGACGACGATATATACCAACATTTCTGGGTCGGAAACTTTGTTAGACCATATACGCCAAAGTTTTTTTTCGACAGAAAATGCATATTTGATTAAAAAGATCTGAATATCACTAGAAAAGTGACACCATATAACAAAGATACAAAGACTAATGCATTACTGCATTCCAGTTACATAGCAAAGTACTCAACTGAAAACCAGAAAATAATTGCGACTTCAGACCCCAATTAAACATCAAACATTTTACATTCGTAATCAGTTGATCCAAGTTCTTCTTCACATTATTATGAACTCTTGCATTCCTTTCATTCCAGACACACCACCAAAATAGCAAAAGGCACGATACTCCAAATCTTCTTTTTTCTATTTCGAGATCTCCTCTGACACTTATGTCCCCATTCCCATAGATTGGATTTTACATTTCTAGAAAGAACCCAATTGATATCAAAACTTTTGAGAAAGTAAGACCAGATATCAAAGACAAACTTACAGTGAAGAAACAAGTGTTCATTTGTCTCCAAACAATCTTCACAGAAAGTACATTTTGGATCTTGCACAAGCCCTGCAGAGTATAAATAATACAAGGTGGGAGAACCACTAAAACACATAGTCCAGACGAGAAACGAGAATTTTAAAGGCACATTAGAATTCCACAATTGTTTATCTGGGAAAGTCAACAAACCACCAGTTTCAAGAGCAGCATACACATTTGCCACTGAAAAATCTTCTCCATATCGCCATTGTCTTGAATCCTCATTCTCAAATCGAGCAGGATCATCGATAATCTGTAGCAGATTAGCCACCTCCAACATCTCCTGATCATTCAGATTTCTAGAGAAATTTAAAAATCCAAGCTCCATCAGTTGAAATCAGATCACTTACCAGTGAATTTTTCTATCTTGCAATATGAAATAGGGAAGGAAATTGCTGTTTCAAAGGGAGTTCTTCAATCCATACATCATTCCAAAAATACACAGACACACCATCACCAATATTCAAAACAGTACCATCTTTAACAAAATCTCTAGATTTCAAAATACCAGACCACACACTGTGACAAATAGAGTTTTTTGTCAGAGAAGGTAGAATAGCATTTACTGCACCTCCAAATTTTTGGTTTATCCTCCACAATGCATATTTCTCTGAGCCATATCTCCAAATCCATTTAGAATGAAGAGCCTTATTCATCAACTGTAGCTTCTTAATACCAATACCTCCCCTACTTTTTGGCAAAGTAGTTCTTGACTAAGAAACCCAGCTCCTCTTTCTAATAGAATTATTTGATCCCCAAAGGAAATTCCTCATGATTCTCTCAATTTCTTTTGAAACAGACACAGGAATTTGAAACATTTTCAAGTAATAGATTGGTAGACTTGAAAGTACACTTTGAATCATTATCACCCTTTGGCCTTTAGAAAGATATCTTCTTTTCCATCTAGAAAGTTTTTGTTGCAGCTTAAGAATGATATCATTCCAAATGATTCTACTTTTGGACTTGATACCAAGTGGAATACTCAAGTAATTCATTGGAAGTTGAGTCACATAGAAACCAAAAATGTCAGCACAACTCTCTGCATTATGTGCTACAACTTAACTCTGCGGATGTGATAGGCAATTTGGATTCGTTGGATCCGAGTCTTGTTGTTCGTCGACCCTGGTGTGCGTCAAACCACATCACAAGTCCCATGTCTCTAGCTAGGATGGCATCCGACTTCTCCGTTCTTCCACCCTCTTGTATGACGTTTGCGAGCGGAAAAGGTGCACATAGAGGCAATACTTAGCAGTGGTTATATGAATGGAAGGATACTAAACTGTTTTGATGTCAGCATGAGTTTATATGTGCATTGTTGTTCTCTTGGTATTAGTTATATGTGCTGTGTGTAGTTTATAACCTTTTTCTCAAGTATTTTTTTTCGATTTCCAGCAAGATTGGTGTGAATTAGACATGGGTAATTGATGCTACGAGGGCCATGGGGATCGAAGATTATAATATCTACTTCATCCGCAAGGAACCCGATGTCAAACTCCAAGTATCATAGGTCAATATGTTGGCTAGTCTCTGAAGAAGGTGTAAATTTTTTTTATGGAGAGGTTCGATCCACACAAATGAGCCAAAACTGATAATTATTCGCTCTTTCGTATATTGTGTGGGTAGCTAAGCCAGTAGAAGTTTTAAATGTAGATATTCTTTAAAATGTAGATGATTTGTTTAATAAGGCCATGATTCATGAAATTTGTCAGAAAAATACTTTAGTCGTTTGTACAAAATAAATTCTCAGCCATCGATTTGAAGTGAGCGTTATTCACGTAAAGGTGATTGTCATCCAAACAGTAAATATTTGGCGCAAAGGAAGAGCAATTACAGAAAAAAGGAAAGGAAAAAAGAACAACTCCCATGTTATGGGTTTTCCATCACCTAAAGTATCCTGGCTAGTTTGGCGCTTCTCCGGGTTCGACCTTGGAATAATTTCCCACTAGGGATTCTTTGCTAAGAGTTTTATCACTGTACCACTTATTTGTTATTGATGTGTGCCGGGTATATTATATACATGTTAAGATAAATTTCTAAACCTTCTTATATCTTATTTAAATTTCACTTGAATTTTGTGATTTATGTAGATATAAATAAATTAAAAATGATGCTATTCATGATTCAAAAAACTTGTTTGTAGGATAAAATGAGATGGATTAAACTGTTTTTACGACCACGACATGTTCTCCTATCTGTGTACGTGAAATTTGGGAAAACTCTTAATTTCACAATTTAAAACTGGTGTAGTATCTTAATGCAATTCTTGACTGATCCACGATACCTATGATTTTCCCGGATCCCCTGGAGTTCCCTAATGCAATTCTTTGCTTCCTTATCGCAAAGGAAACTTCCCAGATTCATATGTTTAACTCTGTTTAACCTCTAAGTGTAATAATGGATAATTTTAACTCAATCCACCGAACCGGATTTTATGAAATTCATAAATTAAAAAAGGAGAACAAGTTGATGCCCTTCGTTACCTACTTCTTTGTTTCAAGCTAACTTCGGGATTGAAGATAAATTTTTCTAAAAGTAGCTTATTTGGGGTTGGGTTCGAAGAGGGAATTGAAAATTTTGCTAACATGTTAGGATGTAAGTTTGCTAGTTTTCCTAGTATCTATCTTGGTCTTCCTTTGGGAGACAAAGTGGGAGGAATGCAAAAATGGGAAAAGATGCTTGAAACTTGTGCGAAAAGAGTTGCTATTTGGAATGGGAAAACAATAACAAGAGGAGGTAAGCTAACTCTCATCAAAAGTGTTTTGGATAGTCTTCCCAATCTCTCCATTTTTCTTGCTCCATGTTCCATTACTAAGAAAATTGATAAAGTGGTGAGAGATTTCTTATGGGATGATGCTCCCAATAAGAAAAGAATTCATACTATTCGTTGGAAAATTGCTAGAAAACCAAAGGAAAAAGGTGGTCTTGATATTCGGAGAACTAAGAAAGTGAACTCGGCATTGCTAAATAAATGGTGGTGGCGTTTTGGTTTGGAGAAAGATGCATTGTGGAGGAAGATTGTTGTTGAGAAATTTGGCGAAACCTTTACCGGTTGGGAAACTCTCAAACCCAAAGGACCAAAAGGTGGTAGCTTGTGGTTTAATATCTACAAAGAACTTGAAGATTTCAACAAAAGTATTAGATTCAAGATTGGTGCGGGCAAGGAAACTAGATTTTGGGAAGATGCTTGGATTGGTGAAGGAAGATTATGTGATATGTTTCCATTGGCATACGAAGCTTCAAGGACCAAGGAGTTTGTGCTGGATAGTATGTATGAAGTCGATGAAGATGGTATAAGGTGGGGATTTATGTCTAGACAAAGATACTCTCAAAATATTTCAAGTGAAGTTTCAAGCATATCAAATATTCTTTCTTCCATATATATCCAAGAAGGTGTTTTGGATAGCCGTATTTAGGTAGGAAATGAGCATGGTCAATATACGGTTAAGGATGGTATTAGGAATGAAGAAGATCAAGATGGGCCAAACTTTCCAATTGATGTTGTGTGGAGTCATGATTATCCTTGCAAACTCAATTTTTTTCTTTGGCTTCTTTCTCATGATAGGATAATGACGGAGGATAAGCTCTTAAGAAGGGGTATGGAGGTTTATAGTCTATGTTGTTTTTGTGAAGAAAATGATGAAACTAGCTCGCATTTGTTCTATGAATGTTGGAGGACCCGAAGAATTTGGGATTACTTTGTTGAAGGATGCCGCTTTCATTGGACTTATAATCCAAATGTCACTATAAATGTGAAGTCTTGGAAGTTTAATTGGGGAGACGAAAGGCTTAATCGAATATGGAATAACATCCCGGTCACAATATGGTGGTGCATATGGAGAGAGCGAAATGCAAGAGTCTTTGAAAACAAGAAAAATATTTTGGTTAGTCTCAGTAGAAACCTTAAACTACAAGCGTTCTTTTGGGACGATTCAAACACAAGAATGTTAGGTCTAACGGCGAATATGGTAGTAGCTTTATGGGACTCTTTATTTCGGCCTTCTTGAGCTCGTTGTTTGTTTTTTTGGATTGCCGAATTCGTCTTCGGTAATCCATCCTTTTTTGTTTCGATTTGTATTCATTGGGTTGAGGTACCCCTCTTAAGTACCTTTTCTTTTTAATGAATTTTCTCTTTGACCGATAAAAAAAAAAATCACTTACTTGGTGATGCGTATTTATGACATAGTTTTTAGTTTTCTTCAATATCTCAATCCACCCGATTACTTAGTAACCACGTTCATGAAATTTATATAAATCAATTGCTCCGTGATGCATATTTATGCCATACTAATGCTTTTGTCTTGTAATTTATAAAGTTTATAAACTAAAATCACTCCGTTTTAAACGCCTTATACAATGTGGGCATCACAAATGTTTAAGAATGCGTCTGTCTTAAACATTTCACTAACAAACGTCATGGTAATAAGAATCTACATTTGGTTCATGTGTTAGACGAAAATACTTCATAAAAACACCATAACCTTCTTGAATAAAAATGGTTGATACTGTGCTATCTTGTGATAGTGTATCATCTGAGCATCCTAAAGTAGTGTCATATTTATTTTGTGCTAGTGTATTCAGTGCGTTTTAGTGCCCAATATATACGTTTGTGATTTCTAAGTGATCAGAATTGCATCATACGTGTATCATGTATCCAACACTTCGCTAAAACTTCATGTTGTAGTGATCATTTACACTAAGTTCATCTTTTCTCAAATTTCATAACTTCAATATGAATGTATATGAGGCACTCATGTCATGTATTCGGCATTTGTCACTTTACATTAACTGATAACTGTAGCTAAAAAATTTCCTTTCGCATCGGAATAAATTTAAAGCAGAAAAAAAGGTTAAAAACAATCCAGGTAGATTTACTTTTGTAAGGATAATCATATGATTCATATCCCAAGACATACGTGCTTCCAATTCCAACTTTTCAATCTGTTATAGATATTGCTTTCTTCATTTCTTTCCCGGTTGTTTTTGTTTTTCTTTGATCGATCAAAAAAAATTATATTAAGAAGCACACAAATCGTGCGCGAACGAAAACAACCAAAAGAGGGTCAAGCAACCCTAACCAAAACGAAAGCACAAAGAAACATGCATCTACTCGATCTTCTACAAAGCGAAATAGTGTGCATGTACGATTTGGTGTATGTACTAAAATCACCTGTGAATGGAACATTGGACGAGTGCCAGATAGCAAAATCCAAACATCCGAAAAGGCGCAACTTCTCCATCAACAAGCATATAATTTATTTTCTATCATTTTTGAACATCTTCATATTATTTTTTCTTGAAAATTTCATCATGAAACGAGTATAAATTTTCGATCTTCTTATTCCATTCAATTAGTTAGGTCAGTTGGACTCCAAATTAATCCTTGATCATGCATGATTCTTTCCGTTGATTTGGTTTTATTCTTTCGTCTGTTCCGTTAATTCTTGTTTTCTTAGAATCAGTATTTTGTTTTATATGTCTCCGTGGGTTTCTTCCTCAGACCTGTTTTGGAGTTTGTTTTCTTGTCTAACCTTATGTTCCGACCTTTCAAATTGGTGTTGGATGTTGGAATTTCATTTGAATTTTAGATGGAATTGATTGATAGAAGAGATCTCGTTAATTTAGTGACGCCGTGTTTTCCCAATTTGTGTTGCTCAGTCTCCGGCAACGCTGTTGCTTTTTGTTTCTGCAAGTTTTGTTTTAAAATAATAATAAAAGAAAAAAAAATTAAGTGATGACGTGTTTGTAGGTTTTATAGATATCCCATTTAGACTGGGATTTGTTAGGTGTCTCAACGTAGATAGATGGGTCATCTAGGTTTAAGTTACTGGACTTTGTTTTGTGTCTCATGGTGGTTTTCTGTATGCATGACTTTTAGAAGCTCAACTGAAGTTCTTGTTTTCCGAGTCTTTCGGATTATCCGTGCTTTTATCTTCCGAGTCCCTATAATTAGGCTTAGTTTTATGGACTAGATATCTAGCTGCTAGATTGGTCATCCACGTCAGCATGGGCAACCTCCTAAGTCATATGGGATGACTAATCTAGAAACCAGATTAGCAACGGGACCATCATATACGCCGAACCGTTCGGCGCTTTAAATCTCAGCCGTTAGATCAGAAAATTTTCTCCCAGCGCTGAACGGTTCAGCGTTTAGACCACTTTTTGAGCGCCGAACGGTTCAGTATTTCAATCTCGCTGATAGTTGGACTGCGAGCACCTGGTAGGAGAGAGAACTATCAACTACCATTGTTAACTTTTTTCCAACACTTATTTTTTGATTTGTAACACTTTTTGGCCAATCTAGCACTCCAATCTAGACCATAGGGATTAGCCTTAGACTTTTACATCTCATTCAACCCAAATTCCCCATCAACCTAAAGCACACACTATCTTGACAATGATCCAAGAGCGCAGGAAAAAAAATCGTCAGCCCCAGTAAGTAATTCTCCTTTTCTATATTATTAAACATTGTCTAGTAGGAGTCGGTGATTCTCACTTTTCTATTGTAGTTTTAATTGTAAGTGCTCATCTATAAAGCACACCTAGCCAGTAATTGTTACTTGTTAGTGGTAGTAGCTTTAATAGCATAATTAGTTTGATCTATTTGAGTCTGTAATCCTATTGTATCCGTAATCTTTTAGTAGAGTCTGTAATCCTCTAATATGGCTTTAGTAATATTATTAGCAGTAGAATCTGTCTTCTCCGATAATCACCTCCCGATGGATCAAATAAAAAAAAGAGATAGACAGTAATCACACGGGCAGTACACCTCAGCACATGGACGCATTTGCATGACTAGCACCTCAGCACATGGACGCATTTGCTTAACTATCACCTTCAATCAAGCGCATCCAATAACCCTACCATCAACCAAGCTCTTATGGACTTTGCAATGTCCATCAAAAATACAGTTTTTCTCGTGGAAAGCATTGAACGAAGGCCTTCCGACCTTCGACTCCAACATCTCCTCCGATGCAACTCTGATTCGAAGACCGTTACATCTCCTCCGATACAACTCTGATTCGAAGACCGTTAATTGCGCTCTGCTCTACTGTTTTGCTTTTTTAGAATTTTGGCATATCACTCCAAATGTAACTGATAAATATCTGGGTATCATATACCCTAATGTAACTGCTCCGTCTAAGTAGTTTAATAATATTCGTGCTTCAAAAAAAAAAAAAAAACACCAAACCGTTTTCAATCTCAAATTTAACTACCCAACTTTACAAAATAACCAAAACATTCATCTAAAATAAATCTCTCAATTCCATTATGATCCTCTTACTCCTGCGACTAACTGTAAAAGAAGCCTTCAAAAGCTTGTTAAGTTTCGAACCCTTTCCATTAGCAATCTTCAATGATGTTTTTAGGTAGTCAAATCATAAATAAAAGAAGCCGTTTGAAAAAGAAGAAGTCGACAGCAATAAAAATGGCGCCTGGGTATTTCAAAGTAGATTTAATTTTCGTTGGGTTTAAATGGAGACTTCATGGAGTTGAGACCGGAGTAATAAGGTTTATCAGAACCAATATGAATAGAGAGGCGTACAAGTCTGATGAGCATATAAAAAGAGGCGAGAAAAACAATGTTGCCTTTGCGTGAAAGGGTGAGAAGACACGTATCTCATTTAGATTCTAGACACATTTTGGGGAAGATTGACCGATGCACCTGTTTAGCGAATGACTGTTTGGGCGAATGACTTACTATTTCACCTGTTTAGTGAGAATAACTTTTGCTACACGTAGCCAAGTCGCAACTGCACATCTAGCTACTGTCACTGGACTCACTACTCAAGATTACACATAGACTAACCCAAATCATGGATTCATGATTGGGTGGGGCATGTTGTAAGTCTCACCTTACCAGATGCATATTTTGATGTATCAATATCTTACACTTTAACCTATTTTCACCATTTGTGTCTTCTCGAAAAAGGCAAAGTTCTTGATGTTATCTTTTTGTTCAATAAAATTCGGGCGTAAATTCGGGCGATGTCGATTCACAACTCACCAAAAATTTCTCTCCTCCGATTCTTCGCAAACCTCTTCCCTCCACGAAGTTGATTATGTTTTTCTTGCTATCATCGACCTTCCCCACTTCTGATTTTATTATTAGTTACCAATTGTTTTTACGTTGTTGTCTTAATCTTTCGTCTTCTTTTTGAAGCTGCAAACCCTAGTTCCATAAGTTGTTTTAATCAATATTTGTTATGATTACCTCGAGCTAATCTAACTTGATTTTTTGTGATTTTATTCTCCTTTTTTCAGATTTCATCCCTTTTCTCCTTTCCCAAACCTGATTGGGACGATTAGGGTTTTCGGCGGAAGCAGTGGTCAAGGTGAAGACCCACTTTCTATACACTATCAAATTATTCTATTTCTACAAATTTTGGCAGTGGAAGCGAATCTTCTCCAATTTTAAACTCTGGAATTGTTTATGAATACAGAAGCGCCTAGTTTACTTCATTCTCTCGTGCAAGTAATCCAGGTCTACATTCTTTTTAGCAATCATCCTCTATTCCTTCCACCGAGGTTACAAATTCAGCTTTCATCCCAAGTTTTTAACTACTCTCTCTTGCGCAATATACAAGTCAGTAGCATGAATTACACTTGGCAAATTTCAAGTTTTGAACTTGACTGGGAATGCATATATTTACAGACCCACTATCTTTACAACATTCATACAGAAAGATTTCGCCAAAGAACTCATTTCACAAACTACACAACTCACTTGTGTGTCACAACCCTGGAAAAGCAAAAATTTTACATTGTCTGCAAAGAAATCTTGCTAAGTCAGTTAATCAATTCAATGGCCTCTTCTTCAACTAGTCTCAATACCAATACTGGTAACTCTCTGAGAAACAATAATTTGTCAAGAAGAAACAACAAGCATGTCAACCTGCAAGGAAAATGGAGAATTATTGATTCTTATGCTCTAATCGGATATGTTTGTAGAGAAAGTGAAGTCACTAGAAATGTTGTCAGTTTTGCAATCAGGCAAAGATGGGGTGCTCAAAACGAAGTGGTGATTATTACAACTGGAAGGAGGAATGTTTTCATCTTCAGAATACACTTAAGAGAGATCTTTCAAAGAGTCTTAATGGAAAGACCCCATTTAGCAGGAGGACACTTGCTAGTTCTACTACCTTGGAAGTTTCATATGAATGTGCATAAAGCTATTTTTCAATTTGAAGTCTTCTTTATTGAGTTTAGGCTCAGAGCTGACCTGGATAGAGACAACATCCCTTTTCAGATTGCATCTCAATCTGGAGAACCAATTACTATATTTAATAGAGATCTAACTGGTGTTGTCAAAGCAAAAATTAGACTGGATGTGCCTATTGTTAGAAAAGTGCATATAACTCTGGAGGATGGAGAAAGAATTAAAGTAACTATCTTTTACCTGGGATTTCCATCAGCAACATGTAGAAGTTGTTATGTTTTCAATCAAAATGAAAACTACTGTGGGATGATTGCTAATGTAGCCTGGATGGCCGGGCCAGTTCTAAACTTGCAAGGTGTTGACCCTTTTGAAGAACAAGTGGAAGAATTAGTACAAGTTATTCAGCAGAACATGGATATACAAAATGGTGATGGAGCTCAAGCTAATCAAGAACCAGTTATTGAGGTTGAGAATAATTCTGAGGAAGTAAATGAAGCTGGAGCAGACAACATAGCTCTTAATGTGGCTGAGAATGATACTGAGGTTTCAAAGAACCAAAATGATGAAGGGAATGAAGAGGTTAATAAATAAATTATTGTTGATATAGGGGTTGATAACTCAGCAAATGGAACTTATGTGTCAGAAATCAACAGATTTGACTTAAGAACCAATAAGAGAAGCAGGACTGAAGATGTTATCTTGGAAGCTATGGAAATGGAGGGTTACATCCAATAAATTGATAGAACTATTCATGTTCTTGCTGATGAAGTTGTGAATGATGGAGCTTCTAGAAGAATGGAGATGGGTGAATCTTCATCTAGAGAAGAAATTATGAATGACATTGAAGGTGTGGACAATGTATATGGTCTTGGTGGGTCTGATACTTCTTCTGCTGCAGATGCTGGAAATCAAAACCTCTCAATAGACCAGGTTCCTTTTATCACTATTTTAAAAAAAAAAATTCTACTCTTGATTTCTGCTTTAGCCATTTAAGTTTCCACATCTTCTCATTTTTTAATCTTTGCAACCAAAATTTAGCCCTATTCTTGTTTAGTTTTTATATCTGTTTGAAGTATTTTCTTTTAGTTTTTATTAAAATAAAATCTTTCCTAAATTTTGAGATGAAGTTAATATCTTGGAATGTGCAGGGGATAGGAAAACCCCTTACTAGAAACCACTTAAAATTTATCCTAAGGAAACATAACCCTGATTTCTTATTCCTTGCTGAAACTAAAGCCACAGAAGACAATATGAACATCTTAGTTAGAAATCTTAAGTTTCATAGCTGGTTAGTTGTCCCTAGAATAGTCTTTCTGGTGGGATGCTCATAGCTGGGCACAATAACATATCTGTAAGATGCATTGCTGATTTTTTTGACATCTGTTTTTTTGAACTGCATGATTGCCATAATAACTGTTGGAATGTGATTTGTATGTATGGGTCCTTAAATAATTTAGGAAAGAAAATGCAATGGGACAAAATTAACTGTTTTTGTAGTTTAAATCCTAATACTCCCTAGATCATTATAGGTGACTTAAACTTTGTGTTGCATGTTATTGATAAGCAAGGTGGGAAAGACATCACTCATATTAATAAATTCATTCATGACAACATCCAGAGTCTTGGACTAATGGATCTTAGATTTCAAGGAATCCCTTTCACATGGTCCAATAACAGAGAAGGTCACGAAAACACTAAAGAAAGAATAGATAGAGTGCTCACTTCCCCTGTTTGGTTTTCCATGTATACTGATGCTTTAGTTAGTCACTAGTCTAGAGTAGGTTCTGATCACAATCCGATTTTGCTAAATTGTAAGCCTGTTAAGATTAATATTTGCAAACCTTTTAGAGTTATTAAAACTTGGTTTAGTCATGATAATTTTAAAAAGCATGTTGCTGATAATTGGGACTGTAATATCAGGGACTCCTTTTCTTTTAATTTGCAAAGAAATCTTAAAAATATTTCTTACACTCTCTCTGAATAGAACAGATCTGTTTTTGGTAACATTTTTCAAAATATCGAAAATCTTAATAAATAGAACTTCTCCACTCTATGGATCCTTTACCTATGTTAGAAATAAAAGATACTCAGAACAGCTTAGAAGTCTGGTAGAACAGAGAATATGATTACTGGAATCACCTCTCGAAAGATAAATTTATTAAAGACTTTGATCGTAAGACATCTTTCTTCCATCAATACGCTAACAACAGAAGAAGAATGAATCATATTCACACTCTTAGAGATGATACTGGTCTCTGGATTGATGATAACACTCAATTATATAATATGCTTATCAAACATTTTAAAACAATTAGCACAATTAACAATACGCAACACCTTAACTTACTAAACAGTCTTATTAAACCTTGTATTAGTGAAGCTGATAACAATGGTCTTATTAAGATTCCTGATGAGCTTGAAATAAAAAATACTCTTTTCAACATGAACCAATGGGGTGCTCCTGGCCCTGATGGTTATCCTGCCGGTTTCTTTAAAGAAAACTGGGATTTAGTGAATCGGATATCACTAACTTTGTTCAAGATTTTTTCAGGAAGAAGTTTTTACTTAAAGAAATGAATTATTCTTACATAACTCTTATTCCCAAAGTTCAAAACCCCTCCACCCCTAGTGACTTTAGACCTATCAGCCTTAGTAATACTACCTATAAATTGATAGCTAAAATCTTAACAAACAGAATAAAACCTATGCTTACTAAGATTATTTCTCAAAACCAGTCTGCTTTCATTCCTGGTCGTCAAATTACTGATAATATCATAGTTGCGCATGAAATCTTACACACTATGCAGAATTCAAAAAACAAAAATGGCCACATGACTCTAAAAATTGATCTTTCTAAAGCATTTGATAGAATCGAATGGGATTTTCTGAATAAAACTCTCCTCTCTTTTGGTTTCTGTGAAGATGTTTGCCATCTTATTATGCAATGTGTTTCTACAACTTCCTTTTCTGTTCTTTTGAATGGTGTTTCTGGGGAAAGGTTCACTGTTTCTAGAGGAATCAGGCAAGGGGATCCTTTGTCCCCTTACCTGTTTATTATCTGCACGGAAGTGCTTTCGAAAATGCTCTTTAAAGCTGAGGAAGATAAACTTATAATTGGTGTTAAAGTAGCTAGAACTGCCCCTACTGTTTCGCACCTTTTTTTTGCTGATGACTGCTTTTTATTTGCTAAAGCTAGCCTTACTGAAGCTAAAAATTTAGTTAATATTCTTAACACTTTTGGTGAAATGACTGGTCAAGTAGTAAATTTTAACAAATCGGGTGTTTACTTCACACCTAAGATGCATAACAAACATTGTAAAATTATCTCTAAAATCTTAAAAATTAGAAAAATCTCTAAGAATTATAAATATTTAGGAACTCCGCTTTTTTTGATAAAAATAAAGTGAATAATTTTGAACCTCTGCTTAACAAATATTACACTGTTCTTCAAGGCTGGATTGGAAAAATGTTTAACCAAGATGGTCGCACTGTTTTAATAAAACATGTTCTTAGTGCTTACCCTAATCATCAAATGCAGTGCCTCGCTTTTCCTAAAAAAACTTTAGATAATCTTGATAAGATTCAGAGAGATTTCTGGTGGCAGAAAAAGAATAAAAAAAAATGTTACTATCCTAAAGCCTGGCCTAGTATTACTAAAGATATTCGACAAGGTGGACTAGGGATTAGAAACCCGCATAAACATAATCTATCTTTAACTATCTTGGCGGTTACTTCACAATCAGGAACAATTGTGGGAAACATACTTAAGCATAAATATTTCAGAAGACACCACCCTTTAAAGAAAACTAGAAAGCATAAGAACTCGTGGATCTGGAATAGTATCAAAAAAGGACTTGATGTTATTAAGTCGAATTATGTCTGGAAAGTTAATAATGGTGAGACAATTAACATTTGGACTGATTTCTGGCTCCCCAACAAAACACAATTTTTAACTCCTATGATTTATGACTGTAATATGCTTAATTATGTCTGTGATCTTATGAATGCAAATGGAGATTGGGATATGTGCATTATTAGTTACTATATTGATATTGCTTATCATAATGCTATTAAATCTGTTGCTACTACTCCCTCCATTCCACTTTAGATGATGTTTTTGGAGTTTTCACGTAGATTAAGAAATGGAGAGAGATATAAAAAAATTCTATTTATGCCCTTGAGAAAAGTCTTCAAGCATTAATTATTATTAGTGTGTTTAAAAATAAGCTTATGGTTCCAAGACAAAATGTGAGGGCATTGATGGTAGTTTTGTGGGCAAAATATGAAAACTATCAAGTAATGTGGAACAAAAAAATAACCCTAAACACTCATCTAAAATGGAACGGAGGGAGTAATACATATGAGCATGATACAATCAGATGGAAATCTACGACTTCTGGGAATCTCACGACTAAGTCAGTTTATAATTACCCGACTAATCTTCACTGTGACAAAGATGAAGCTAATTTCTGGAAACGGATTTGGAAACTTAATATTACCCCTAAAGTGAATATGTTCTGTTGGAAAGTTGTGAATAATGCTCTTGCTCTTGGGAAAAACATGTCTAAATATGTTAAGGATACTGAACCATACTGCATGATGTGTGATAATCAGAATGTTGAGGATGAAATGCATTTATTTGTGAATTGTAGCTTTTCTAGGAAGGTCTGGCAAGATTTTACTCTGAATAACATCCACCTTAACAGTGGAAATACTAATATCTTGCAATGGTTTAAAACCTGGATGAATGTTAAATCTCTTAATGAAAAGCACAATTTGATTTTTTTTAACTTGTGGTCCATCTGGAAATATAAGAACAATGTGCATTTTGATAATGTAGTGCATGATGTGCAAAAACTGATTGATAATATTAGAGCATCCCACCTGAAGTTAAGTCTAGATAGGGACAGTAAAGCTGGTCATCTACCGATGCTAAGAAGTCTCATTACAACAGTCACAACTCTGACAGTGACAATTATGATTGGTTTATACACTTTGACGCCTCTTTTATTGAAGTTGATTACACTATGGGATATGCAATCTCTATTCTTGATAAAACAGGGACCAGAAAACATTGTCGAGCAGGATGCAGCTGGGCTTCCATCCCATTAGAAGCTGAAGCAAAAGCCGAAATTGAGGCGATAAGGTGGATGAAGGAACTAAAACTACAAAATTGCTGCATAATCAGTGATTGTCAAATCTTGATGAAAATTTTGAAAGGTGAAGCAGATCCTGAAAACCAACCTTGGAGGTCTCAAACAAGCATCAATAGATGAAAATTTTCTCTTATGCGTTGTGTTTCGGTTTCCTTTATGTATAAATCTAGAACCTACGTTAATTTCGAAGACAAATTAGCTAAAGAGGTAAGATCTAGGAAAATCAGTTATTTCTCTATGGAGAATGAAAATGGAAATATAATGTCAAACATCCTAGAAAGAGTTAATCTTGGATTAACTCCTATCTTGTATATTTTGCAAACTTCAGCTTATATATAAATAAATGTATTCTTATCAAAAAAAAAAAAACCTTACCAGATGAGTATTACTAAAAACACGGTGGGCAATGGAGTTGCATTTTTCTATAAGCTTAAAAATAGTTCATTTTATTTAGTACGAGATGTATCAAATGCAAATTAGTCTTTTGTCGGCCTCCACTGCTGTCGTAGTTATCTAGTATGTTATTGTGTCACTGTTTGAGTTGGAGTTTTATTTTATCGGAAAATAAATTAATTAATTCACATGCTGAAAGCAATAACTTGCGTTCGGCTAGGCTTTTCGAGTCTTTTTGTTACACTTCAGGTTTAGATTTACACAAAATTGGTTAAAAAGACCAAAATCAACAATTCCTGGGTGAAATGGACAGTTAGATTTTGATACTGTTTAAATGGAAAAAAATGTAAAAATAGGCTGGATGTAACCAGTTTCATCGTGCCCATTTTCAAATATTTTTTCTTATTTTTAATTTACACAGGATGTATCCAGTTTCATCCTTGCTATTTTTTAAATTTAAGCTAGGATGAAACCATTTTCATCCTTACTATTTTTTTTTGGCTATTTCACCCAAACTATTTTTTACTCGTCCATTTGAACCGTGATTTAAAAATATTTGGACAAATGACCCATTTTCCGTTGATTTATGGCATAAAATTCCCCAAAACTAGTAATCAACATGTAAACTCAAAATATTAGTAACAACTATAACTGTCATAAATAAATTAGTGATGATTATGACTATGTAACATAAATAACTGTGACAAAATGATTCAGGAGCAGTTATAATTGTAACAGATTGACCACTATATGGACAAGAAAAGTAGAAAAGTTGGGCCCCCAGAAAATGGGACCCTAGGCGGCTGCCTATATTGCCCATGCTATAAAACGGCCCTGATAACTACAATGCCAGTATCTAAACCTTCAGGAGGCCAAGATAACATGTCTAAGAGATGCTGAGAGTTTGATGATCGGCTATCCAGCCATATAGCTTTTTGTACTTGGGAAATAATGCCAACGACAAGTTTCTAGACAAATTATAACGCGAGTTAACCACCAAACCAAGTGACGGCCGCCTAAAATGGCTATTAATTATATGATAACCATGCACGGACGAACTTAATACCTATATGTTTCAACGACGACGATATGTATCAACAGTTCTGGGTCGGAAACTTTGTTAGACCATATACGCCAGAATTGTTACAAGTTAACACTCCGGATGTGATGAGCAATTTGGATTCGCTGGATCTTGAGTCTTGTTGTTCGTCGACCCCTGGTGTCCACCAAACCACATCACAAGTGCCATCTATCTAGCTAGGATGGCATCCGACTTCTCCGTTCTTCCACCTTCTTGTACGACGTTTGCGAGCGGAAAAGGTGCAATACTTAGCAGTGATTATATGAGAAGAAGACCAAACTGTTTTGATGTCAGCATGAGTTTATATTTACATTGGTGTTCTCTTGGCATTAGTTATGTGTGCTGTGTGTGTGGTTTATATCCTTTTTCTCACGTATTTTTTTCGATTTGCAGCAAGACTGTTGCGAATTAGACGGGGATAATTAATGCTACGAGGGCCATGGGGATCGAAGATAATAATATATACTTCATCCACAAGGAACCCAATATCTAACTCCAAATATGATAGGTCAATATGTTCCGCTTAGCCTCTGAAGAAGATGTAATTTTGTTTTGTCAATGGAAACAAATGAGCCAAACTGATAATTATTCTTTGTATATATTGTCATGGAATTTACATTAGTCGTTTGTACGAAATAAATTCTCAGCCATCGATTTGAAGTGAGCATCATCCACGTGAAGGTGAGTATCATCTAAACAGCAAATATTTGGCGCAAAGGATGAGAAATCTTAGTAAAAGGAAAGGAAAAAAAAAGAAACTCACATGATGTGGGTTTTCCATCGCCTAAAGTATCTTGGCTAGATTGGAGCCCAGAAAGATTAATATTCGAGGCCCATCACTAGAAGTAGTTTCAAAATTTTCTTATCGGACTATTTCCCTAATGGTTGTATTCACCGCTGATAAATTAGTGTTAATTTGGGCGACTAACAGAGATGTAAATGGCTAAAAAAATAATCACAAAATTGGTTAAAAAGATCAAAATCAACATTTCCTGAGTGAAAAGGACACTTAGATTTTGATACTGTTTAAACGGACAAAAATGTAAAAATACCAAGGATGTAAACAGTTTCATCCTAGCCATTTTCAAATATTTTTTTTATTTTTAATTTACATCAGGATGCATCCAGTTTCATCCTTGCTATTTTTTAAGTTTAAGTCAGGATGAATCCGGTTTCATCCTTGTTTTTTTTTGTGTCCATTTCACCCATATTAATTTTTACTCGTCCATTTGAACCATGTTTTAAAAATATTTGGACAAATGACCCATTTTCTAAAAAATAATTCAGTCAGAAGAAGAGTAAGTAGTTTGTCCAATGGACATGCTCGTACTGTTATACCATGGGCACTTCCAGATAGTAATTTTGTAAAAGTTAATTTGATGCTTCTTTTGTGAAGGAAAACAAAAGTATGGGTATAGGGAAAACTATGTTTTCTGATACAGGGGAGTGTAGAGGAGCATTATCAATACCAGGCATAACACAAGATGAGGAGTAAGCAGGGGCCTTAGCGACAATGGAAGCAATCAAGTGGGCTAAGGGGGCTGCAGTGGAGTGCTTGCACTTGGAAGGAGACTGTCAGAATGTGGTTAATGCAATAAATGGTGGTGTTGGGTCGATTAGATGGACAAATAATAGTGTCATCTCTGATTGTAAAGAGATGTTAAAACAATTTCAAGTGTGGAAGTGCAATTATGTACCTAGGGAGTCAAATGAAGTTGCAAATTGTTTAGCAAAAACTGCTAGGACGACAAGTAGAGTGTCAGAATTGTGGGTTTCTGTTTTTCCCATGTGACTTAAAACTCTAATTAGAGAGGAACTTGACGTAATCATTTGATTCCTATCTCAATAAAATTTCTTTTATTATTAAAATAAAATTTCTTTTATTATTAAAATAAAATAAAATTGGGTGACTAACCAATGTTTAAGTTTGTTATCCTAGAAATCAATTAAAAACATCATCAAAACATAAAAAATCTGATTTTTTTTTTAACATCAACTCACAATTGGTGGATCTTCATACAATTGTAGACCAATTTTGAGTTGATATTCTTCGTTCACGAAGAACACTAGTAATCGGTGTATAATCAAAACATGCATATGCTGATTTTTTTTATGTTCTTGATCAATCGAAGAACACTAGTAATTGGTGTATAATCAAAACATGCATATGCTGTTTTTTATGTTCTTGATCAATGAAGAACATCAATCTAGAATCGATATATGAACAAATTTTGTATGGTCGATCGATCCTAATCGGTTGATACATTCCTCCAGGAGTGCAAATTGTAAAAAATCTCAAAAATGATTTTTTTCATCATAAAAATACATCCATAATCGGTGGATATAGCTCCCCCGTGTACCAATTGTAGAAGACTAAAATTCAAGAATTTTTCTATAAATATTTTTCCTAGAATCGGTTTATATAAATGCACTTATCAACCGATTGTAAACATGTGCATTTTTTTGACTGTTTTGTTCATAATTTCTTAGTCCGACGTCGGAATGACCTCATTCTTTTTGTGTTAAAATCGAATTTTCATTATATATAATATGAAGATAAAAAATTCTAGATTTGGACAAGGTCTAATTCTTAAATCAAGAAAAATGCATTTCCCTTAACCGTAATCGGTTTATATGGGAGTCACGTAAAGACCCATTGTTTCTTAAAAAACACCCAGAAAAGTGGACATTTTGAATGGAATTAATTGGATTTTTGGATATACCTATAATAACTTTGTGTAAAGAGTCAAACAAGGTTAATGAATCAGTTTATATAGGCATTAACGTATATCTATTATTTCTGATGTTCATCAAACACGAAGAACATTAATCCATAATCCAGTATCCAATGATTCTGGTCGATGTTTTTCGTGTATGATAAACATCAACAACAGTCGATTTGCATATGTAATAGACCCACATAAACCGGTTCTAGTTCAGTTTCAGAAATATTTGATGAGAAAATTTCAGAGTTTCCCTTTTAAAAGGAACGGATTAAAGAGATTTAAATCAGTCATTAAAAATTAAAATAAATACAAACAAACTATTTAAGGGTTATTTTGTGACTTGTTTGCCCCTAGGATATCCCTTATCACAATCTTAGGATATGATTGTTAATTTATAAAACACACAAGTTTTGCACATGCTCCAAAATAAGCTTCTTTCCGAGGGTAGTATCAAGATTTGGATCTAGCAGAAAAGAAACCAGAACGAAAAGTACCATGTATTTTAGTTTGAACCCAAATACCAGGGGAAGTGGACTTAGCAAAAGAAGAGCCCAACTTAGAAGTCTGCAGAGCATAAGATTGATGGTGGATTTTCAAATTCAATTTAGAGGTTTTTCTAGTTGAACATGAACTCACATGTTGCCGGTACCTATTGACCTTCAGTCTAGACTGATACAGAGATGTACCTTCTCTAGTTGAACACGAACTCATTATCATCATCAAATGTTGTTTTTTTAATTATATACTCTAATGCTCGATCCAATAGCATTATAATTCCCGGCGAGATTGGGGTATACCCAGATTATTTGGGATATACCCAGATTTAAATGGACATAGTGCCCTTAATAAGGGGAGGCCAAAATTTGGTGAAGTTACTTTAGTACCCGTGCACTAATTAACCTAAAACTAAACCCTAAACTTAAAAACTAAAAACCCTTTAATCTTCTCCTAATCTATCTTCTCTAATCCCTCTCCTCTTCTCCTTACTTCATCTTATTACATCAACCAGAAATTTCAATTTTGATTTTCTACAAAAAATGGTTGATTCTAAACGATCTAGTAGCAACAGAGATTCAACAGGTAACATCAAAAGATCCAAATCAGAGGGAAAAGGTAAGAAAAAAGTTGGAATGAGTAAACCCGAGAATGCAATTCCTGAGAATGTTGAGAAGAACCATCCACCGGCGAAAAGAAGACCGTAAGTGATTTCTAAACTCAAACCCATTATTCTGATGTGTTGTATTATATTATGTTAGATTATCAAAAATTATGATTTATGTGTTTTAGTCGGCAAGATCGATAATTTAAAACAATGCCGACTGTTGATATTTTGTAAGAGCTGGCATGGTTTCAGGATGAATATCCTGCCAACTTTTCATAACAGCCATGGCGACCGTTAGACAATAACCAGGGCCGACAAGGTATAATAACCAACCTTGCCGACTTATGTCTAGTCGGCATTGTCTTAGACTTGTACCATTCCGACTTTAGGTCACATAAACTTGATTTTTCTTAGTTAATAGTCGGCATATTTCTTGAATAGGACCATATCGACTGTGTGTTAGTCGGCGCGGTATATGATTACAACCCCTCCGACTATGTATTGGTCGACAGTGTTCATATTATCGATCCTGCCAACTGTATTATCAGAACCATCTTTCAATGTGTAGAATTTTCATATCTCTTATTTGTGTAATGTTTAGGTTCCCATAGGCAAAAATAGAATATATCCCTTGTATTGTTAGCAATGCAGCAGAGTTATTGGAATTTATTGACATGATTTATCCTGGTTTAGAAGATCCTAAAGATGAAACTAAAAAGAATTGCCTTGCAAAAAAGTTACTTCTGATGGGTAAGGAAGATCCTGAAGAATTTCTAAGGTTTATGGAGAGTCCTAGGAATCCCCTCAACTATGAACAATGCACATCATCAAAGGAGGAAGAAGAGGAGGTTGATCCAAGAACGTTTTTCAGGGCATCTGACTTTTCTGGAGTGAACCCCTATTACAATGAGGCCGGTGACTACATAGGTCCAGATAAGGGAAAATAAAAAGTTGATGATGGCGAAAAAGCTAGTGATGTGGAGGAAGATAACAACAATGAGAAGGATCCATGAAATTCTTAAACTTTATTATGTTTCACTTGATTTACAAACTTAGATTGTGGTTTGAACTATTGCATTATGTTTTGAACTGTTAGTTTGTGGTTTTAGACTTGTTAAACTTAGGTTAATTTTCAGTTTCAGCTGCTTTAAAACTTAATCTTTTTTATGCAGTTTTAGACAATATTAGAGTTTTATCAAGTTGTCATGGTTTGTAAGCTCAACCTTGCCGACCATCCCAGGCTATATGCTATTGCGCTGTCAGGGATATGTAGTCGGCATGGTTGGAAATCTCGACCTTGCCGACTTAAATGTTAGTAGTTTAAAAATATTACTTTTTAGGTACAAAGTACAATCCATTGAATGCTCAACTGCTAGAAATTTCAAAATCAAGACATTAAGTGTGTTGTTATTATGAAAGCATTCTCAACTTCATCTTCAACTTTGCATAAAGAATGGAAGTTTCAATTTAAACATAACCAAATATTTGTAGTCATTGTACGTGGTCATTTTGCAAATGATTGTCCCTTTTGTTAGAGCATTGCTCGGTCGAACTCGCATGCATTGCTATCTCAAGCATGTTTGTCAATGTTAGTGATCAAATCTATAAGTCTTAATTTCTAGCCTATTTATAGATGTCTCGGACTAGGATATAGATAGTGTAGTTGAGCTTAGATCTCTCGGCGTTCATCCCTAGAAGACGAAGAAATACTAAGGGGAGCTTGTGGAACTTCTTCAACAAAAGGTATGTGGAGACTTGAACTCATCTATCACTTGGAAAGTCTATTTCTACTATCTTCTATATTGAGGCATAAGTCGTGTTACAATATAGTTTTCTCTATACACATTTGAGATTTCGAGCTGAGTGTATCTCGCTTACATAGTTCTCGAAATATGTGTTGGAAAGCTTTCGCTTCGACCAAGTTTATCTTATATCATGAGAAAATTTCCGAGTAACATCTTACATGGTTTGTGTGATACAATCATTTGATGTAGGTTTGGAATGTTTCAATAATGATTATTTCAATATCTTGAAAATTGCTTTGATGCTAATAGTGTGTGAAAACGGCTATTGTCATTATAGAAGAATGTTTCAAGGATTGAAATAAAAAGTTGAAGATGTAACCACCTTTGGATATAATCATATATAGTGTGTTAACACATTAGTGTATAAATCCATAAACCGGGAACCAAAAGTATGCATATATGTGTATACGAAATTAGTGAAGGAGACAAGATAAGTATGCGTACGAGGCGGAATTTTTCGAACCGAAAATATCTGCTGAGTTTGGGAATTACAAACTTCTAAACTAGTCACCTTAGGTATGTGCACCCGTACGCATACTGGCGGAAGTTTTCGAACCGAAAATTTCTGCTGAGTTTGGAAACTTAACAAACTCAAAATCCGGTTGCTTAAGTACGCATACCTGTACGCATACTTAAGCTGGTTACTTTGTCAAATCGGTCAGTTCATGTACTTAAACATTTAAATCATAAGGAATGCAATCTTTGCAAACCGTGGCTATAATGTTCATGATTGATTCAAGTGAATCAAACAGATTTGGTTTCGATTGTGTTTTCTATACAATTGAACAACTCTTTAACTAGTTTCATTTGAGTCATTTGAACTAGTTATGGTTAAGATGAATAAGGTTGATATGAGAGTAATCATATGGCTAACCTCGGTTAACTATTTGTGAACCAACCTGGTGTACACGTTTAGGTACGGTTACATACACCTAAATGAGGGTACATTTCATTTGTGTGTAACAAGCTAAATTCGATCTAACGGTTGAAAGATATTAGCTTGGTTGAATCAGGTTTTTCATTTAACGGTGAATATTAAATGCTTTGTTACCAAGGTAACTTAGATTGCAAACCCTGATTTGAAAACTATATAAAGCAGAACTCTTGCAACTGGGAAACCTAATCCTCACACCTCATGTGTGTTACTAGTTTCATAAATAGAGTCGATTCTCCTTTAACCTTAGGTTTCTTTTCGAGACCCTGTAGGTAAACGACTTGAAAACTTCATTGGGATTGTGAAGCCAGACGCAACTATTATCCTTGTAGTTGCGTGATCTGATCTTGTTGTTTCTATCGTGTTGAGTGCAATTGAAATAATTGGCTCGGGATTTTATATCTCCGATAGGCAAGATAGAAAAGTAATCACAAAAAAACTTCGTCTCATCGTTTGTGATTCCACAATAACTTGTTTCGCTAGTCGATTAAGTTTATTGTGAGGTGATTGATAATACTAGGCTGTTCTACGGGAATATAAGTCCGGGTTATCAATTGGTTCTTGTTCACCTTGATTTATCAAATGACGGAACAAAAAACTCTTGAGTATTTTTGTGGGAGACAGATTTATTCAATCCTATAGACTTTTCTGTGTGAGATGGATTTGTCTATCAAGTCTTCGACTTTGGGTCGTAACAACTCTTAGTTGTGGGTGAGATCATCTAAGGAAATCAAATGCATAGTATCCTTCTGGGATCAGAGACGTAAGGAGCACAATTGTACCTTGAATCAGTGTGAGATTGATTTGGGTTCAACTACAGTCCAGTCCGAAGTTAATTGGTAGTAAGCTAGTGAAAAAGCGGGGGTCTAACAACACCATCCAATATTTCGCTTAGCAATCTGTATGGACTAACTCCGAAATACTTTGCTAGAGAATCAACTAGAAAGTCAGACTCAATCTAGATAAAAGTATCTCAAGGAGTTAATATCTCTCTCTTGTTTTTGATATTACTCAAGCTAATAGAAATCAGCGAGTCATAATCAAACACAAGGAATACTTGGACGGTACCAAAGACCAATGTCCAAGGATCAATCAATATCAATCAACAACCAAAGGTCGGATTTCCAATTGATGATCACGAACGCACAACCTGTATTATTTCAATTATATAACAAATATAATGCGGAAAAGAAATAACACAGACACCATAAGTTTTGTTAACGAGGAAACCGCAAATGCAGAAAAACCCCGGGACCTATTCCAAGCTAACTTCTTAAACTAGCCTACTCCAAGCTAGCTTCGGACTGGACTATAGTTGAACCCCAATCAGTCTCCCACTAATTCAAGGTACAGTTGTACTCCTACGCCTATGATCCCAGCAGGATACTGCGCACTTGATTCCCTTAGCCGATCTCACCCACAACCAAGAGTTGGTGCAACCCAAAATTGCAGACTTGATAATAAACAAATTTGTCTAACACATAAAAGTCTATCAAAGGATAAATCTGTCTCCCACAGATAAACCCTAGGTTTTGTTCCGTCTTTAGATATAAAATCAAGGTAACAGGAACCAATTGATAATCCAGACTTATATTCCCGAAGAACAACCTAGATTAATAAATCACCTATCTACAATCCTTCTTGACTACACAAGCGGATTGTCGAGGAATCACAAAAAGTGAGACGAAGATGTTTGTGACTTCTTTATCTTGCCTATCGGAGAACTCTCACGATCTCAAGCCAATCAATCGATTGTACTCGTACGATAGAAGATGAAAGATCAGATCACACAACTACGATAAAAGTAGTATCGGTATGGCTTCACAATCCCAATGAAGTCTTTAAGTCGTTAACTCGAGTTTAGAGAATAAACTCAAGAGTTAATGGAGATCGAATCTAGCAAGAGCACTAGTAGATGTAGGATCAGAATCTCGTAGCAATAATGTCTCATCGAAATTATCAACAACACAACACAACATCGTCGCAGAATAATTTCAAAAATGACATAGTAAACGACGTCATCTAAAATCATGAGAACAATATGATGGTCCTGTGAAAATTAGAGAGTTTGCGAGATTAACATTTGTAAGGTTGCGAAAATGTCGCAAGCCATATCCGAAAATAAAGGACAGATTAGCTGTCATCCACTATGTACTTCCCTATAAATAGTCATTCAGTTGTAAAGGAGAGGAGAGATATTTTTCTGGGTAAGAAGCAAGTAAATAGGAGAGAGAAAATCTAGAGCAGTGGTTATTCTTGATTCCTTTATCTTTTCTTGTAAGATTGTTCAAAGATTCATCAATAAAATTAAGATTGTTAATCTAAATGAGTTGAATGTTAATGAAATCATATGAGGGGTGTAGTGTAGGATTTCCTGCAACTACATAATGGCGCTAAAAACAGGGAAAACTGAAGATCGAAAGTTGAAGATTGTTCAAATCAAGAAAGTGATTAAATAAATCAGTAAACCAGTTAAAAGAAAAATGATTAGAGTCAATGAAGATGACAAAAGATTGGAGTGTAATATGATAACAAAAACAATGATTAATGAATTCCATGAAAACATCAAAGGAAGAAACATAAACGAAATTTTGAAGGAAGGAAGGTTATGGCGGTAGAAAAGACATCACCCTTAAAAGATTGGGAAAAGCAAAAAATCACATTCATGGCGGCAGAAATACCAAAAGAAAATTTGAATCACACATCTCCATTGGTTATTACAGTGCCTATTACGCGAAAAGAGAAGGGGACAACAACAAAATCCACGGAAGAATGGATATTGAACAGAACTTTAGTCGATACAGGAAGTTCAGTGGATATAATATTTTATCATGCGTTCAGGGAAATGGGATTTAAAGATGAAGAAATGTCCAGTTCAACATATCTTGTTCATGGCTTTGGAAAATCCACAACAAAACCTAAAGGAGAAATAGTGGTACGAATTCCACTAGGAGAAATCGAAACACACGTGACACTATGCGTGGTGGATATGGAATCGCCATATAATATGTTGCTAGGAAGACCATGGATACATGCGATAAAAGTTGTAGTATCAACGTTTCATCAATGTATTAAATTCCCCACACCAAATGGAATAGGTGAAATCAGAGGAGATGTTGACAATGCGAAATTATGTCATCAAATTGAAGTAAAGCATTATGAAGGACAAGCAAAAAGGAAACAATTTCGCAGAAAGTTGGCAAAAGAGGCAAAGAAAGAAGAAGAATTTAGTGTATACATGATAAGGGCAAAAGAAGGCAGGGGAATACCCAGCGAAATTTCGGAAGAAGGAGAAGGACCTGTGAAAACAATAAAAGAACCAACACTAATGGGAGAACCCAAGTCCAGTTACACTGCCGCAGAACCAACAAAAGAAGTAAACATGGGGACTATAGAAGAACCTCTAATATTGAGAATTGGAACCAAGATGGATGTAGAAGAAGAAGAAAGAACTGTTAACCTTTTGCGAGAATATAAAGACGTTTTCGCAGGGAGCATGGATGAGATACCGGGAATAGATCCATCAATTGCATGTCACAAGTTGGAGATTAACAAGAATGTGAGACCATTTAAACAAAGAATAATAAAAATCGCAACAGCTTACCATTCCCAAATAGAAGAAGAACTACAGAAAATGCTTGATGCAGGAATCATAAGAGAAGCTAATTACCCAGAGTGGATAGCGAATATGGTCATTGTCCCAAAGAAAAACAAAGGAATAAGGATTTGCATAGATTTCACTGATTTAAACAAAGCTTGACGTAAAGATAGTTTTCCGTTTCCAGATATTCCTCAAATGGTGGAATCCGCAGCGGGAAATGACAGGGTATCGTCTTTAGATGAGTACAAAGGATATAACCAGATCCCTCTCGCTGAAGAAGATCAAGAGCATACTGCTTTCTTTTCCCCTAGAGGTTTATATTATTACACGAAAATGCCATTTGGTTTGCGAAATGCGGGAGCGACATACCAAAGAATGGTAGAGAAGGTGTTCGCGAAATGTGGATACACAAAAGATTAGAAGTATACGGGGACGACATGTTAGTAAAGAGTAAAGAAGCCAAAGACTATGTACAAGACCTGAGGGATATTTTTGAACAAATACGGAAGTATAACATTAAACTGAATCCTGAAAAGTGTACTATTGGAGTTGCATCGGGAAATTTTTTAGGCTACATTGTATCAAAGGAAGGAATACATGTTGATCCAGAAAAAGTGCAAGCAGTTCGTGACATGCCAACACCAGCAAGAATAAAAGATGTACAGAAGTTGAATGGACTTTTAGCTTCGCTGGGGAGATTCATTTCGCGATCATCAGACAAATGCAAATATTTTTTCGATATACTCAAGAAGGGTGCGAAATTCAAATGGACCGATGAATGCGAAAAAGATTTTCAAGGGATCAAAGAACATCTTATGAATACAACTATTTAACAAAAAGCAGAATCAGGAGAAGAATTATTGATCTATCTCGCGATGACGTCGCATGCATTAAGTGCCGTATTATTGCGAATAGACGTAGGAGTGGAGAAACCCATCTATTACATTTGAAAAACTTTTAATACTGCAGAGAAGAATTACTCAAAGATTGAGAAGCTAATCTTAGCATTAGTTTATGCATCATTTAAGCTCCGCATATATTTTCAAGCGCACAAGATAAAGGTATTAACAAAAGTACCAATTGAATCAGTGATGAAGAATTCAAAAAGATCAGGAAGAGTGGAGAGATGGAATGCACAAGTAGGCCACTTTGATATTAAATATGAAATTTTGTCTTCCCCAAAATCACAAGTTGTTGCAGATTTCTTGGCAGAATTTCCTTTAGAAGAAGATGAAGCGGTAGAAGAAATGATGGATATAGAAGAAGAACACGGAGATCCAAAAGACTTATTAACAGAACCAAATAGAGAAGGAAATGGAGTTGGAATTGTTTTAATTTCTCCATAAGGAGTGAAGATGGATTTTTCATTCAGATTGGAATTCACATCCACTAATAACGAAACAGAATATGAAGCTGTGATACATGCCTTAAAATTCGCAATAGAAAGGAAACTAGAAAATGCCAGGATCACTAGTGATTCGCAGCTAGTTGTTCGCCAAATAAAGGGAGAGTACACTACAAATGAACCATCCTTGAAGAAATACAAGAATCTTGTTGAACAATTGTCAGCGAAAATCCCAAAAATAAAATGGAGGGACATTTCAAGGAAGGATAACAGACTCGCAGACGCTTTTGCTTTCATCTCAAGCATGATGACAGATCCAACTGCGAGATGCATAAAAATACAAACACTTCTGTCACCATCAATCAATAAAGAAGAAGAAGAAGTGAACGTGATGATAATATATGGTGAAGAAGAAGAACAAACGAACAATATCGCAGATTGGAGAACAGAACTTCATGCATATTTGGCGAAAGGAGAAACACCAAGAAATAGATTGGAAGCACACAAGTTAAAAAGCCGCGCAACGAATTATGAATTAAGAGATGGGATGCTATACCGAAAATCCTTTAATGAACCATCAATCAGATGTTTGACACGAGAGGAAGGAGAAAAAGTGCTCAAAATGTTACATAGTGGGGATGCTGGCAATTATAGCGGGGGAAGATCTTTGGCACATAGAGAAAAAATGCAAGGTATTACTGGCCATACATGCACGAAGATGCAAAACAAATATCAGGACGTTGCGAAGATTGTCAGCGGAATGGAAAGAAAATACATGCACCTGGAGCACCCTTGTCATCTTCAACCAGTGTGTGGCCTTTTGGAAAGTGAGGCTTAGATATTGTGGGGCCATTTTTACCAGGTTCTGGACAAAGAAGATACTTATTATTCGCAACAGATTATTTCACAAAATGGACAAAAGTGAAGGGAGTACAACATATTCGCGACAAAGATATCTTTACATTCATATTCGAAAATATCATTTGCAGATTCGGAATTCCTGCACAGTTGGTATCTTATAACGGGAAACCGTTTGAAGGACAGAACATAGAAATGTTACTTAGTGCATTTAAGATAAAATGTGGAAAGTCTACTCCTTTGTATCCACAAGCTAATGGGCAGGTAGAGGCAACAAACAAAACAATTGCAGATATATTAAATAAGAAATTGGAAGGACATAATAGAGCATGGTGCGAACAAGTACATAATGCAGTATGGGCTTATAATACAACTAGAAGAGAAGCTACTGGAATGTCACCTTTTTTTCAACATACGGAGTTGAAGCGGTGTTACCAACAGAAGTTGTTATTCCGACAACAAAGAGAGAAGCTTGGGAGAAAAATCTTAGTGCGGGTTTTATCTTAAACAAACTTGATGAATTAGAAGAAAAAAGAGAAAGAGCTTTACAACATATGGAGAATTATCAGCGAAGATTAGCCCGAGAATATAATAAACGTGTCAAAGTACGTGAATTCCAACCAGGAGATTTAGTTATGCGAGAGACACCAATATATCAGCGAGAAAATGGTGGAAAATTAACGAAAAAATGGGATGGACTTTACATCATTAAGGAGATAGTTGGAACAGGAGCTTATAAATTAATAGATCCAGAAGGTAGAGATATTGGTCATAGACTTGACAGACCATGGAACAGGTTGTACTTAAAAAGATATTATCCGTAAGAAGCTTTGAGAATTTATGGATTCTGAAAGGATGATTGCGAGATTATTCATATCAAAACAAGATCATGATGTGTGAAACTTTCGCAGAGATAATCATAGAACAATGACATAAAAGAAAGAGGCGAACCTTTATGGCGTACACCCTAGTTCGCGAATAAAATTTCGCAAGAGGCAAACGTAGACCTAAAGTACGTCATATAAGGGGGTACCTGTTGCATGGATCAGAGAAAGGATACACCGCCACCGGAACCTGAGTCATGGAGATTTGGGGTCAATAAAGCCCATCCAGGAGAGGCACCTTAGATTCTAAGCTTAAGCATATGACTTAGGTTGGGCGACTAAGGTAATAAGGACTCTTCCAAGGAGTGCAAAATCTGATCAAGGCGCCGAGGTACACGGTTGAGTCAAGATTTCCATGGGCGTTTGAAGCGTACCTTGCCATTCTTGACAAGTCTTGGCTTATACTGCACTCGGCCCGAAGAAAACCCCACTTAGGGTGCAGTCTCGTAACCATAAGCCCTATAGGTAAAAGGGATAAGAGGCTGCCAAAACAACTGGTTGTTGTTAAGACTGGATGGGAGGAGCTAACCTTGTATGGTAGAAGTACGCCTCCTTGAAGGGGCAACCAGGGGGAGATAAGGGCGGCACCCTCCATTAGGGAGATGATAAGTGTCTTAAGACGCAAATGTCATGAGGATTTTTACTCACAAGGGTATTAAGGCTTGTCATATTTGTGCAACAATCCTGAAGAGGAAATAATACAAAAGAAAAACATAAGACGAGATCAATGGGTTTTTGCATGAAAGTGCGAAGACGTCCTGCGATTTCGTCGCAAGACGGCAATGTCATGGGGCTTTATTTTCGCAAGAATATTTAGGCCTATCATATTGTCGCAACATTCCTGAAGAGGCCATAATACAAAAGAAAAAGTTAAGGCAAGATCAATGGGTTCTTGCATGAAAGTGCAAGAACGTCCTGCGATTTTTGCGCAATGACAAGAGGTGGCATAATAAGACCTTTAATTAGGAAGGAAAAATAAGACCAAATGACAAAACAAAATATTTATAAATATTCATAACAGATCATTTATCGCAAGAAAGATAATGAGAGGCAAGTATGGGAATCAATAAACAAGAGGCATTATCTTTCTCACCAGCAAAATAATTGATTCCAAAGTTGGTTGAAGAACATTATTCGCAAAAAAATAATAAAGATGAGACAATTCAAGAAGATAGAACTAGATAAGAAGCTCATGCTTCAGTATTAATTTCAGTAGAAGGAGATAATAGACGTTCTTCGCCAATGTTCTCATTATCGCCAACCTCTCCTTCATTTCGATTCTGATCTTCACCTTGATTAGCACCTTGATTATCGCAAGCAATTACTTATTCAGAAGATATTTCTTTTTCGTTTTCATCTTGATTAACACCGGCAGTTGCTTCCTTAGAAGGAATCTCTTCTCCATCTTCCAAAAGACTATCCTCTGCACCACTTTCATAATCATAATCACTGTCAGCAGGACGAGGAACTTCATCACCATCTACTTCCAAAGGTTCGATTGATGTAGGAGGAAGAAATTTAGACAATAAAATATCATTTACAAGGACTTCATCCCGGAGATTAACTTGACGAAGAAGTGCTCTCTGATGATTCATATCTTGAATATCCTTAAAGTAAGCAAGATAATCAAGTCTTCTTTCTGCTTGGTCGCGAGAACCAGTAAGGACAAAGACGAGTAATGCATTTTCTTTGCGAGTTTTGGCATATTTAGCCTCCAAAACAGAAACGGAGGAATGAAGATTTTTCTCAGACTCTGCGAAAGGTAGAATACAAAATTTCAGTAAGATGAAGAACTCAAAAATATATGACAAGGAAAAGATAGTTAAGGCAGTCAAACTATTATGACTACCTTCCTTTTGCGAAATAAGATGTTGAATCAAATTCAGACAACTATTCTCCCAACGATCCATCGCATCATCAAATTTATCTCCAACTAAACCTTTAAGTCGAAACTGAAGATTTTTCTCTTTAGAAATAAGAAAGGCATTTTTCTTCGCAAGAGAAGAATAAGATTCTTCTAATTTGGAATATTGTTCTTTAAGTTGATTCGCCTTTACACTTAAAGCTATTCTACCTTGAATGAGTGTATCTCTTTAAGCGATAGATGACTCTGTTACTTCTTTAAGTTCGTTTCTCAAAGAGTGAAGAGATTGCTCTTGGTCATCACATACTTTCTGAAGGATGCCAAGTTGTTGCGAAGATATCGCCATCTTATTTAAACAAATTCGTTTCTCTTGAGGTAGAGTTTTATTCTCATGTGATAAAGATTTCATCCCAAGATTAGATTTAGTTAAAGAATAAGAGAGGCGAGACATTTCATTACTTAATAAATCTTGCCTATGAACCAATTGGGTATTTTCATTGGTAAGATTATTTATATGATCAACAAATTATGAATAGATATTATCTAATTGGTTATATCAAAATCTTTTTATCAACACGAGCTTCTTCAACAGCAGATTCAAATTGATATATCTCCATTATTCGTTTCTGGTTTAAGGTTTAACATGCGAAAGAGGGATTTCAAGGATAATTAAATATGGGAAGGATAAAATTATTAGAAAGGCAAATTGAAGACACAAATAAGGAAATCATACCTCTCAGTTCATCATTCTTCTTGCGAAGGTTGTCACGATCCAGCGAAACATTCTGAAACTTTTGATTTTCGAGACGAAGAGCATTACACTCTTTTTCCAAAGCTGTTTAAGAAGAAGCTCTGTCAGAACCGAAATACTTACTCAGAATTTCGCAAATACCAGACTTGACAGGATCAATGGGAGACTTCTTTCCATCATCCAGGACTTCAGACAAAACTTTGAAAGCAATATCTATTCCTTCCACAGTTTCTTACGAAAAGGGAAGAGGCTCAGGTAGAGAACTGGAAATGATAGAAGTTTGAGAAACATTATCAATAGTAGGAGAAGAATTTTCATTCACAGAAGGATCAATAATGGGGGTTTCAATCATTGAAAGGTCAGTTGAAGAAATGAAATCTGAGGAAGCTTTTTTCGCGAATTGGAGATAATGGTTTAACTTGCGAAGATGTCGCAAGGGTTTTAGAAGAGATAAGTAAGTGGAATGGAATAGAAGTCTCAACGGTTTTAAGGTGGCGAGATTTCTTGAGAGGTTTATTGACATCCTTATCACCCTGCGAATTACAATTTAGATAAGAAACAGAGGCAACAATATTGTTATTAGAAAAGAATAATGTTTCTTACTACCTTCTGATTCGCAGACTTTCTTTTGTGTACAAAAATTTTATGCTGCGGTTTGGGAATATTAGGGTTCTGAACTGTAAATTTGGTGTTGGAGGCGTTTTTGCTGAAATAACAACAGTATGGGAATCACATAATCAACATCATTAAATAAAGCAGTAAACAAGATCAATTTCAGCAAAACCCATAAGAAAGAAAAAAGAAAGCTAACCTCGACGAATCCATGGAAAACACCAGCAAGAAGATTAATTCGTAAAAATTAAGAAAATTACAAACAGTGAAGATCTTCAGAGGGAACAGTATGGAGATGAAGAACAAAATAAAAAGAGTAAAAGAAGAAGAAAGAAGAAAAGTTGCAATGACAGAATTTACGGAAGAATAATAGAGTTGCAGAGATGAGAGAATAAAAAGAGAAGAGAAAGTAAAAAGAAAATGGAAAGAAGAGTAAGAAGAATATATATAGAAAGGATTTTCTACTCGAAGAAATAAACACCATTAATACGAAAAGACGTGAGCGGTTAAAAAGCAGCAGTTACAGAAGACGTGTCAAGAAATAGATGGAAGAAAGGATACGTGTGATAAATGCAGAATATGAAGAAATGAACAGTTGCGGCATTTTTCACATCGTTCTCTACTTCGCAGAGAAGATATGAGAAGAGGCAAGATGTAGGATCAGAATCTCGAAGCAATAATGTCTCAGCGAAATTATCAACAACACAACACAACACAACAGCGTCGCAGAACAATTTCAAAAATGACATAGTAAACGACGTCAGCTAAATTCATGAGAAAAATAAGATGGTCCTGCGAAAATTAGAGAGTTTGCGAGATTAACATTTGTAAGGTTGCGAAAATATCGCAAGACATATCCGAAAATAAAGGACAGATTAGCTGTCATCCACTATGTACTTCCCTATAAATAGTCATTCAGTTGTAAAGGAGAGGAGAGATCTTTTTTTGGGTAAGAAGCAAGTAAGTAGGAGAGAGAAAATCTAAAGCAGTGGTTATTCTTGATTCCTTTATCTTTTCTTGTAAGATTGTTCAAAGATTCATGAATAAAATTAAGATTGTTAATCTAAAATGAGTTGAATGTTAATGAAATCATATGAGGGGTGTAGTGTAGGATTTCCTGCAACAACAGTAGCACACAGACGTGTGGGGATTAAGTTTGCTCAATGCTAGATGTCTCCTTTATATAGCCTTCAAATCAGGGTTTTGCCTCAGGTACAAAGCAAACTCTATTCACTGTTAGATGAAAACCTGATTTAGATTCAAGCCAATATCTTTCAACCGTTAGATCGAAATACATAGATTGTCACACACACTTGGGTACACGTTTACTGGGTTTGAGAAAACCATGACCAAACGAGTACACGTATGTTGGTTCAACATGATAACCCAAAAGGTCAACCATATGAGAATCTCATATTAATCATGTTCTTCTTCACCATAACTAGTTCAATTGACTCAAATGAACTAGTTAAGAGTTTTTCAATTTCTATGAGATCTTATGTAACTACACAAGACACAATTGAAACAAAGATGATTCGATTTGATTAGAATCGGCTCATGAACATTATAGCCACGGTTTGCATAAAGCATTCCTTAATAATTAATGTTTCATATTCAGAGCACATCTTTAGATCATAACCTCTTAAGCTCACAAACAAGTTCGCGGACTTAAGCTAATCGGTTGAGTTTTCCAAACTCAGCAGAAATTCTCGGGTCGAGAACTTCCGCCAGTTCGCGGACTTAGCACACAAACGAGTTTTGGAAATACCAGCAGAAATTCTCGGTCGAGAACTTTCGTCAGTTCGCGGACTGAGTCTGCGGACTGGTTCGCGGACTTGGCAAGACAATTCCACAATCCTACCGATTTCTCTTGATCAACAAAGTTCGAAAACTTCGGTTCAAGGAATAAATGGTTATATAATCTAAACTCTCATTTCAATCATTGAAACATTCTCAGAGGGCGATATTCAGTCGTGAAGAACAACAGACCTTTCTCGTCAGAGCAATTTCCAAAGTGATTGAAACTTTCGTGACTTTTGTCAATAGGTGAAGATAAACCTGATCAAAGCGAAATGCTTTACCAACACATGATTTGGAGTAAAAGATAAGCAATGAATACTCAGCTCGAAATATCAAGTTTATATGATCTAGTCTATATAGCACACGACTTTTGTCTCATAAGAAGTAGGAGAAGAATAGATAGACTTTCGAGTGATAGATAAGTTCAAGTCTTCAGATACCTTTTTGTTGATGAAGTTCCATGGTTTCTTGGTGTAGATCTTCGTCGTTGTCGTTGAATCACCATGAAGTCCTTGAGCTCAACTACACTTTTCCTATCCTAGTCCGAGATTTAGCTAATAGGCTACAAATCAAGACTTTATTGTTTTAATCACTAACATTGACAAACATGCTTGATATATCAACGCGTGCGAGGTTGACCGAGCTATGCTCTAACAATCTCCCCCTTTGTCAATTTTAGTGACAAAACTATTAATACATATGGATACAAAAAAGATAAACTTTAGTGGCTCCTATTCCATAGTCCAATATTCAACGTTCCTTAAAATCTTCGTCCTTCCAACTACTCCAATGATCCCGAAGGTTGTAAGTTTAGTATCATCGTTGTTGAAGATCCGTAGCTATAACAATGAGAGAAATCGAGATTCTCGATCATTATTATATAGTGGCATAGTTTATTATTATGAAAATCAAAGTCCAATTGCATCACGAATTTAACAATAATACTTTGGTGATATGAATCACTCCCCCTTAGTCAACACTCCATCTCGATCATGGAAATCACTCCCCCTTACACAATGATCCGAAAACCATATGTATTTGTAGTGTGACCTACAATATTTCTCCCCCCTTTTGTCAATAAAATTGGAAAAGTTACAATAATGGGTTCATAATGAAATTTACACAAGAGACATTTCATGACCAAAAGAAAGACAACATATCATCTTAATTTATATGCAATCTTATATCCGAAGCTAACAACATTCATCAAGGAGTTTTAAGACGCAAGATAACCCCTATAAAATTCCACAGCCGCACTCCCTGCTAGATATTACCATTAAGCACAAGTTCAAAAGAACTCTCCCCCATTTGATGTCATTCCCGAAAGAACAACAAGAGCGACCTTAATTTCGAAAGAAAAGAAGGATTTTTATTTGGACACCAAAAACCATGTGAATGATTTTTTATATCCAAAACTTAACCAAAATACTCACAAGTAAACCCATGAATATTCTAATTGGAAAATGCAATTAAATCAAAACCACAAAAGTGTTCAATTTAATTGAAAGTTCTCAACATAAGTAAACTCACGGAGCAACAGGCTACGACTAAGTTAATCATATGAAGGTGACTAACTTAACCGTTCAAGTACTCAACATAAGGAAAACCTTACGGAATACGTGACTACATTAACCAATAAAACATGATAATGTAGCCGTTCATATACTCAACACAAGAACTTGTGGAATATATGAAAAATCAATTAGATTAATTACAAGAGAACCTATAATTAATCTAATCGGATTACAAACAAATAACCAAACTAATCACCGAGGTAATCAATTTAATTATTTTTGTCTCAACATAAGAGATTATGGAACCCCGACTAAGATTATCATAAGACATGACAACCTTAACCGTACATGTACTCAACATAAGAAAGAAGACTTATGGAGTACAAAACTAAATAACCAAGGGTGATTAATTTAGTTCATAATGTTCAACATATAGCATCTTACGGAACAACCAACAAAGCCAAGGTTAATTGACTTAGTTGTAAGGTGCTCAACATAAGACACACAATGGAGCCTTCAAGGTAAAACATAATAAAATGGATAAATAAAGATCAATACCGTGGATAACATACAAGGATCTATTCTATCTTTGCATCATTATATGCATAACAACATAATAGACTCTATCCTTGTCACACAAAAGATTTAATCCTATTTTCCATCAAATACATGATTGCATAGGCATAACTTTTGTATATGTCAAAAGTCCATTCGTCCTTTCATCAATACGAATACCAATTCATGGACGACTTTACTTTTGACCGCAATATGGGACCTTCAAGTTCACGTACACAAACAATACATATCCCATAAAAATATTGCAATATAGCAAACCAAGAAAATACTGCAATAATCAACATCCTCCGAATATTTTTAGAATTTAAAGCAATAAACCTAAAAAATAAACATAAGAAGATGAAACAAATAATAGCTATGTGTAGTCACAATCTTCGCTATTTAAAACACTAGTTATTCTTCCATCTAATTCCAAAAAGAATACATACTAGGTATTGTAGATCTTTCTTAAGAAACCATTGATAATGGGATCGTTCAATTCCTCCGAATCTTCAGAAACATCAGTTAACTCACTAAGTTCCCTTTTTAGGTCACGCAAGGTGTTCTTGGTTAGAGACAACCTTTGTTCATAGTGAGTTATTTCTTCCACAGAGGAAATGATTCGAGATTTTAAATCATTTCGCTTATTGATGAAGTCTTTCACCATTTCTGTAAAAAGATTATCAGCACAACACACAGAAAAGAGACAGTTAGAGGAAGAACCTTTTCTCTTGATTGTATACTTCTTCTTTATCATCCTTGAGGAAGTGATTCCTTTGGACAGGTGTACGTTGACTGCTTCTACTGCATTACTTTTAGAAAAACTTCTAGTTAAGGAGCCATGAAAACGTAAGAGAGGAAAGAAGAAGATAAGAGGATTTATAAATGTCAAAACCCTAATCTTTGACACAATACTCCATAGTTTAAGGATCCACAATCAATAATGTTAGCAGAAAATCTTCTTTACAAATATAGATACATACTTGAGACACTAGATGCATAGCTTCAACTTCTCAAGCTAAGGATGAGGATGCAGGCGTCTCCGAGCTTAATCATAGGAAAAGTGAGCCAGATGCTCCCCTTGCTTGTCAAGGCTTGTTGTATGAACAGATTTCCTCCTTCTGTTTCTGGAAACCTTGGTTTTGCACGACCTTTGATTATCCAGATTAAGCTTTTGCATGTTCTCTTGTATTTTAGAAATTCTTTTGTTCCTCTGCTTGAACCTCCAACACAAGTTTTGAACATGATTAGCATTTCCACAAAACGAACAAGCCGATGATCCCTCAACCTTTGTCTTTCCAAGAAAATTAGGAACTGAGTTGACGATACCTGCAGTCTTGCTTTTAAATCCTAAACCATTAGTGTTTCCAAAGGATTTCTGACCAAATAACATTGCTGAGATTTTATCAGAACTTCCAGACAATCGTTGAAGATCATCTTTGAGAGTATTAATCTCTTTTTCCTTTAGAACAATAGTTCTGGTGAGTTGATCATTAAGACAATCTATCTCAAGATCTTTCACTTGGATCAGTGATTCTAGATTATTCAATGAAGCTCTTAATTGAGGATTTTCTTGAAGGACCTCTTTATTCAAGAATTCAAAAATCTCTGTGTCAGACTCAATCTCTGAATCAAACCTTGAGCATGTGGATGTTTCTGCCGTAAGAGCTGTGATTTTATCACATCCAATAGATGCATTTAAAGCGTTGACACATAGAGATTTTTCTTCCATAAAATCATTAGAAACAGCAGTTGACCGGAGATGTTTGTCAGAGCTAAAACTACCTTTTACAAAGTCCTTGATCCTTTCTGTTATCCATGGTTTATTAAACCGATTACCAATAGAACAACACTCATCAGCCCATGACAAGTTTGAGGATTTACTTGTTTCGGAAACAGCATTGAATGCAAAAGTAGAAACAAAACCTGGATCATGAACTAACAATTTTCCACTAAAGGTATTCATGGAAAAAGTGTTCCGATTGTTTTTAACTCCTGGTGAAGCGTAGATTGAGATATTAAGGTTCATATAGTCAGATCGCTACAAACACAAACTGATGAGGTATTTAACGTGTTTGCTGCTCTGATACCAATTGAAAAAGCGTGTGTTTAACGATACCACCCAATATTTCGCTTAACAATCTGTTGGACTAACTCCGAAATACTTTGCTAGAGAATCAACTAGACAGTCAGACTCAATCTAGATAAAAAGTATCTCAAGGAGTTATTATCTCAATCTCTCGATTTGATTTCTACTAAAGCTAAAATCAATAGTGAGTCTTTATCAAAGAGAGATAACTTGGACGGTACCAAAGACCAATGTCCAAGGATCAATCAACTACAATCAACAACCAAAAGTTGGATTACAGAAGTTGATGATCACGAATGCACAACCCGTATTATTTCTATTATATAAAATATAATGCGGAAAAGAAATAACACAGACACCAGAAGTTTTGTTAACGAGGAAACCGCAAATGCAGAAAAACCCTGGGACCTAGTCCAGATTGAATACACACTGTATTAAGCCGCCACAGACACTAGCCTACTCCAAGCAAACTTCGTACTGATCTATAGTTTAACCCCTAAAAATCTCCCACTGATACAAGGTACAGTTGTACTCCTACGCCTCTGATCCCAGCAGGAAACTGCGTACTTGATTCCCTTTGTTGATCTCACCCACAAGAAAGAGTTGCTGCAACCCAAAATCACAGACTTGATAATAAACGAATCTTTCTCACACAGAAAAGTCTATCGAAGGATAAATTTGTCTCCCACAGATAAACCCTAGGTTTTGTTCCGTATTTAGATATAAAATCAAGGTAACAGGAACCAATTGATAATCCAGACTTATATTCCCGAAGAACAGCCTAGATTAATCAATCACCTCTCTACAATCCTTCCTGACTACACAAGCGGATTGTCGAGGAATCACAAACAGTGAGACGAAGATGTTTGTGACTTCTTTATCTCGCCTATCGGAGAACTCTCAAGATCTCAAGCCAATCAATTGATTGTACTCGTACGATAGAAGATGCAAGATCAGATCATACAACTACGATAAAAGTAGTATCGGTCTGGCTTCACAATCCCAATGAAGTCTTTAAGTCGTTAACACGAGTTTAGAGAAGAAACTCAAGAGTTAATGGAAATCGATTCTAGCGAGAGCACTAGTAGCACACAAACGTGTGGGGATTAGGTTTTCTCAATGCTAGATGTCTCCTTTATATAGCCTTGAAATCAGGGTTTTTCCTTAGGTACAAAGCAAACTCTATCCACCATTAGATGAAAACCTGATTTAGATTCAATCCAATATCTCTCAACCGTTAGATCGAAAGACATAGCTTGTCACACACACTTGGGTACATGTTTACTGGGTTTGAGAAAACCATGCCCAAACGAGTACACGTATGTTGGTTCAACATGATAACCCAAAAGGTCAACCATATGAGCATCTCATATTAATCATGTTCTTCTTCGCCATAACTAGTTCAATTGACTCAAATGAACTAGTTAAGAGTTGTTCAATTGTTATGAGATCTTATGTAACTACACAAGACAGAATTGAAACAAAGATGATTCGATTCGATTAGAATCGGCTCATGAACATTATAGCCACAGTTTGCATAAAATATTCCTTAATAATTAATGTTTCATGTTCAGAGCACATCTTTAGATCATAACCTCTTAAGCTCACAAACAAGTTCGCGTACTTAAGCTAATCGGTTGAGTTTTCCAAACTCAGTAGAAATTCTCGGGTCGAGAACTTCCGCCAGTTCGCGGACTGAGTTCGCGGACTTAGCACAAAAACGAGTTTTGGAAATCCCAGCAGAAATTCTCGGTCGAGAACTTCCGTCAGTTCGCGGACTGAGTCTGCGGACTGGGTTCGCGGACTTGGCAATCCAATTCCACAATCCTACTGATTTCTCTTGATCAACAAAGTTCGAAAACTTCGGTTCAAGGAATACATGGTTATATAATCTAAACTCTCATTTCCATCATTGAAACATTCTTAGAGGGCGATATTCAGTTGTGCAGAACAATAGACCTTTCTCGTCAGAGCAATTTCCAAAGTGATTGAAACTTTCATGACTTTTGTCACTAGGTGAAGATAAACCTGATCAAAGCGAAACGCTTTACCAACACATGATTTCGAGTAAAAGATTAGCAATGAATACTCAGCTCGAAATATCAAGTGTATATGATCTAGCCTATATAGCACACGACTTTTGTCTCATAAGAAGTAGGAGAAGAATAGATATATTTCGAGTGATAGATAAGTTCAAGTCTTCACATACCTTTTTGTTGATGAAGTTCCACGGTTCCTTGGTGTAGATCTTCGTCGTTGTCGTTGAATCACCATGAATTCCTTGAGCTCAACTACACTTTTCCTATCCTAGTACGAGACTTAGCTAATAGGCTAGAAATCAAGACTTTATAGTTTTGATCACTAACATTGACAAACATGCTTGATACAACAACGCATGCGAGGTTGACCGAGATATGCTCTGACAACCATGAAGTCCTTGAGTTCAACTACACTTTTCTATCCTATTCAGAGACTTATCTATGTAGACTGTAGTTGCAGGAAATCCTACACTACACCCCTCATATGATTTCATTATTGCTCAACTCATTTTTAGATTTACACTCTTAATTTTATTGATTAATCTTTGAATATTCTTACAAGAAAACATAAAAGAATCAAGAATGACCTCTGCTCTAGACTTTCTCTCTCCTATTTACTTGTTTCTTACTCAAAAAGATTTCTCTCTTTTCCTTTACAACTGAATGACTATTTATAGAGAAATACATAGTGGATGACAGCTAATCTGTCCTTTGTTTTCGAATATGGCTTGCTACATTCTCGCAACCTTACAAATGTTAATCTCGCAAACTCTCTAATTTTCGCAGGATCATCACATCTTTCTCATGAATTTAGCTGATATCGTTTATTATATCATTTCTGAAATTGTTCTGCGACGCTGTTATGTTGTGTTGTTGATAATTTCACTAAGATATTATTGTTGCGAGATTCTGATCCTACATCTTTCCTCTTCTCATATCTTTTCTGCGAAGCAGAGAATGATGTGAGAAACGTCGCAGCTGTTCCTCTCTTCATATTCTGCATTTATCACACGTATTCTTTCTTCCATCTGTTTCTTGACACGTCTTTTGTAACCGTTCCTTTTTAACCGCTTATATCTTTCCGTATTAATCGTGTTTATCTTCTCGAGGAAAAATTCCCTCTATATATATATTCTTTCTCACTCTGTTTTTCTTTCTTTTTATTTTCTCTGCAACTTCATCGTTCTTCTGCAAATTCCGTTATTGCAACTTTTCTTCTTTCTTCTTCAATCTTTTTAAGTTCTTCTTCATCTTCATACCATTTCTTCTACAGATCTTCATCATTCGTAATTTTCTTCGAAATAATCTTCCTGCTAATATTTTCCATGGATTCATCAAGGTTAGTTTTCTTTTTTGTTCTTTATGGATTCTGCTGAAATTGATCTTGTTTACTGCCTTATTTGATGTTGTTTATGTGATTCATTGAAATTGATCTTGTTTACTGCCTTATTTGATGTTGTTTATGTGATTCCCAAACTGTTGTTCTTTCAGCAAAAGCACCTCCAACACTAAATTTACAGTTCAGAACCCTAACATTCCCAAACCGCAGCATAAGGTTGTTGCGCATAAAAGAAAGTCTGCGAATGAGAAGGTAGTAAGAAACATTATCCTTTTTTAATAACAATATTGTTGCATCTGTTTCTTATCTGGATTATAATTCGCAGGGTGATAAGGATGTCAATAAACCTCTCAAGAAATCTCGCCACCTTAAAACTCTTCCAACTTCTGTTCCATTCCACTTACTTATCTCTTCTAAATATCCTGCGACATCTTCGCAAGATAAACCTTTATCTCCAATTCGCGAAAAAGCTGCCTCAGACTTCATTTCTTCAGCTGACCTTTCAATGATTGAAACCCCCCTTGTTTATCCTTCTGTGAATGAAACTTATTCTCTTCTTATTGAGAATGTTTCTCAACCTTCTATTACTGCCAGTTCTCTTCCTGATTCTCTTCCTCTTTCAAAAGAAACCGTGGAAGGAATAGATATTGCTTTCAAAGTTTTATCTTAAGTCCTGGATGATGGCAAGAAGTCTTCTATTGATCCTATCAAGTCTAATGTTTGCGAAATTCCGAGCAAGCATTTAGGTTCTGAAAGAGATGCTTCACAGACAACTTTGGAAAAAGAATGTAATGCTCTTCGTCTCGAAAATCAAAAGCTTCAGAATGTTTTGCTAGATCGTGACAATATTTGAAAGAAGAATGATATATTGAGAGGTATGATTTTCTTATCTGTGTATTCAATTTGCCTTTTTAATTTTATCCTTCCCATATTTAATTATCCCTGAAATCCCTCTTTCGCATGTTAAGCCTTAAACAAGAAACGAATAATGGAGAGATATCAATTTGAATATGCTGTTGAAGAATCCCGTATTGATAAAGAAATTTTGATGGATCAATATAACCAATTAGATAATCTCTATTCATATTCTCTTGATCATATAAATAATCTTACCAATGAAAATACCCAATTAGCTCAGAAACAAGATTTATTAAGTAATGAAGTATCTCGCCTTTCTTATTCTTTAACAAAAGCTAATTTAGGGATGGAAACTTTATCAGATGAGAATAAAACTTTATCTCAATAGAAGCGAACTTGTTTAAACAAGATGGCGATATCTTCGCAACAACTTAGCATTCTTCAGAAAGTATGTGATGACCAAGAGCAATCTCTTCGCTCTTTGAGAAATGAACTTAAAGAAGTAACAAAGTCATCTACCCCTGAAAGAGATACTCTCATTCAAGGTAGAATAGCTTTAAGTGTAAAGGCGAATCAACTTAAAGAACAATATTCCAAACTAGAAAAATCTTATTATTCTCTTGCGAAGAAAAATTCCTTTCTTATTTCTAAAGAGAAAAATCTTCAGTCTCGACTTAAAGGTTTAGTTGGAGATAAATTTGATGACGCAATGGACCGTTGGGAGAATAGTTGTCAGTCCTTGATTCAACACCTTATTTCGCAAAAGGAAGGTAGTCATAATAGTTTGACTTCCTTAACTATCTTTTCTTTGTCATATCTTTCCGAGTTCTTCATCTTATTGAAATTTTGTATTCTACCTTTCGCAGAGTCTGAGAAGAATCTTCATTCCTCCATTTCTGTTTTGGAGGCTAAATATGCCAAAATTCGCAAAGAAAATGCATTGCTCGTCTCTGCTCTTACTGGTTCTCGCGACCGAGCAGAGAGAAGACTTGATTATCTTTCTTATTTTAAGGATATTCAAGATAGGAATCATCATAGAGCACTTCTTCGTCAAGTTCATCTCCGGGCTGAAGTCCTTGTAAATGATATTCTATTGTCCAAATCTCTTCCTCCTACATCAATTGAACCTTTGGAAGTAGATGATGATGAAGTTCCTCGTCCTGCTGATAGTGATTATGATTATGAAAGTGGTGCAGAGGACGATCTCTTGGAAGGTGAAGATGAAATTCCTTCTAAGGAAGCATCTGCTGGTGTTAATCAAAATGAGAAAGAAATCTCTCCTGAAGAAGTAATTGTTGGCGATAATCAAGGTGCTAGTCAAGGCGAAGATCAGAACTGAAATGAAGGAGAGGCTTGTGATAATGAGAACATTGGCGAAGAACGTCTGTTATCTCCTGTTACTGAAATTAATATTGAAGCTTGAGCTTATTATTTAGTTTTATCTTCTTGAATTGTCTTATTTTTATCATTTTTGCGAATAACATTTTTCAACCAACTTTGGAATCAACTTTTCCTTTTAATATTTTGCTGATGAGAAAGATAATGCTTCTTGTTTATTGATTCCCATACTTGCCTCTCATTATCTTTCTTGCAAAAAATAATCTGTTACGAATACTAATAAATATTTTGTTTTATCATGTGGTCTTATTTTTCCTTCCTAATTAAAGGTCTTATTATGCCACCTCTTGTCATTGCGACAAAATCGCAGGATGTCCTTGCACTTTCATGCAAAAACCCATTGATCTTGCCTTAACTTTTTCTTTTATATTATGGCCTCTTCAGGAATGTTGCGACAATATGACAATCCTAAATATTCTTGCGAAAATAAATCCCCATGACATTGCCGTCTTGCGAAGAAATCGCAGGACGTCTTCGCACTTTCATGCGAAAACCCATTGATCTCGTCTTATCTTTTTATTTTGTATTATTGCCTCTTCAGGATTGTTGCACAAATATGACAAGCCTTAATACCCTTGTGAATAAAAATCCTCATGACATTTGCGTCTTAATACACTTATCATCTCCCTAATGGAGGGTGCCGCCCTTATCTCCCCCTGGTTTCCCCTTCAAGGAGGCGTACTTATACCATACAAGGTTATCTCCTCTCATCCAGTCTTAACAACAACCAATTATTTTCGCAGCTTCTTATCCCTTTTACCTATAGGGCTTATGGTTACGAGACTGCACCCTAAGTGGGGTTTTCTTCGGGTCGAGTGCAGTATAAGTCAAGACTTGTCAAGAATGGCAAGGTACGCTTCAAACGTCCCTGGTACTCTTGACTCAACCGTGTACCTCGGCGCCTTGATCAGATCTGCACTCCTTGGGAGAGTCCTTATTACCTTAGTCGCCCAACCCAAGTCATATGCTTAAGCTGAGAATCCAAGGTGCCTCTCCCGGATGGGATTTATTGACCCCAAATCTCCATGACTCAGGTTCCGGTGGCGGTGTAGCCTTTCCCTGAGCCATGCAACAGGTACCCCCTAATATGACGTACTTTAGGTCTTACATTTTCCTCTTGCGAATTTTTATTCGCGAACTAGGGTGTATGCCATAAAGGTTCGCCCCTTTCTTTTATGTCATTGTTCTGTGATTATCTCTGCGAAAATTTCGCACATCATGGTCTTTTTTTGATATGAAAAATCTTGCAATTATTCTTTCAGAATCCATAGCTTCTCAAAGCTTCTTACTGATAATATCTTTTTAAGTACAACCTGTTCCATGGTGTGTCAAGTCTATGACCAACATCTCTACCTTCTGGATCCATTAATCTATAAGCTCATGTTCCAACTATCTCCTTAATGATGTAAGGTCCATCCCATTTTTTCGCTAATTTTCCACCATTTTCTCGCTGATATATTGGTGCCTCTCGCAGAACTAAATCTCCTGGTTGGAATTCGCGTACTTTGACATGTTTATTATATTCTCGGGCTAATCTTCGCTGATGATTCTCCATATGTTGTAAAGCTTTTTCTCTTCTTTCTTCTAATTCATCAAGTTTATTTAAGATCAAACCTGCACTAAGATTTTTCTCCCAAGCTTCTCTTTTTGTTGTAGGAATAATAACTTCTGTTGGTAACACCGTTTCAAATCCATATGTCAAACAAAAAGGTGACATTCCAGTAGCTTCTCTTCTAGTTGTATTACAAGCCCATACTGCATTATGTACTTGTTCACACCATGCTCTGTGATGTCCTTCCAATTTCTTCTTTAATATATCTGCAATTGTTTTGTTTGTTGCTTCTACCTGCCCGTTAGCTTGTGGATATAAAGGAGTAGACTTTCCACATTTTATCTTGAATGCATTTAGTAGCATTTCTATATTCTGTCCTTCAAATTTTTTCCCATTATCAGATACCAACTGCGCAGGAATTCCAAATCTTCAAATGATATTTTCGAATATGAATGTAAAGATATCTTTGTCGCGAATATGCTGAACTGCTTTCACTTCTGTCCATTTTGTGAAATAATATGTTGCGACTATTAAATATCATCTTTGTCCTGAACCTGGTAAAAATGGTCCCAAAATATCTAAGCCCCACTTTCCAAAAGGACACACACTGGTTGAAGATGATAGTGGTGCTCCAGGTGCATGTATTTTCTTTCCATGCCGCTGACAATCTTCGCAACGTCTTGATTTTTTTTTGCATCTTCGTGCATGTATGGCCAGTAATAGCCTTGCATTTTTGCTCTATGTGCCAAAGATCTTCCCCCGCTATGATTTCCAGCATCCCCACTATGTAACATTTTTAGCACTTTTTCTTCTTCCTCTCGTGTCAAACATCTGAGTGAAGTTCCGTTAAAGGATTTTCGGTATATCAGCCCATCTCTTAATTCATAATTCGTTGCGCGGATTTTTAACTTGTGTGTTTCTAATCTATTTCTTGGTGTTTCTCATTTCACCAAATATGCATGAAGTTCCATTCTCCAGTCTGCGATATTGTTCGTTTGTTCTTCTTCTTCATTGTCTATTATCATCACATCCACTTCTTCTTCTTATTTATTGATTGATGGTGATAGAAGTGTTTGTATTTTTATGCATCTCGCAGTTGGATCTGTCATCATGCTTGAGATGAAAGAAAAAGCGTCTGCGAGTCTGTTGTCCTTTCTTGAAATGTGCCTCCATTTTATTTTTGGGATTTTCGCTGACAATTCTTCAACCAGCTTCTTGTATTTCTTCAAGGATGGTTCATTTGTAGTATATTCTCCCTTTATTTGGCGAATAACTAGCTGCGAATCACTAGTGATCCTGGAATTTTCTAGTTTCATTTCTATTGCGAATTTGAAGGCATGTATCACAGCTTCATATTCCGTTTCATTATTAGTGGACGTGAATTCCAATCTGAATGAAAAATCCATCTTTATTCCTTCTGGTGAAATTAAAACAATTCCAACTCCATTTGATGATCCATCTACCAATATCTCCCATCTATTTGGTTCTGTTAATAAATCTTTTGGATCTCCGTGTTCTTCTTCTATATCCATCATTTCTTCTATGCTTCATCTTCTTCTAAAGGAAATTCTGCCAAGAAATCTTCAACAACTTGTGATTTTGGTGAAGACAAAATTTCATATTTAATATCAAAGTGGCCTACTTGTGCATTCCATCTCTCCACTCTTCCTGATCTTTTAGAATTCTTCATTACTGATTCAATTGGTACTTTTTTTAATACCTTTATCTTATGCGCATGAAAATATATGCGGAGCTTAAATGATGCATAAACTAATGCTAAGATTAAATTCTCAATCTTTGAGTAATTATTCTCGGCAGTATTAAAAGTTTTGCTAATGTAATAAATGGGTTTCTCCACTCCTGCGTCTATTCGCAATAACACAGCACATAGTGCATGCGACGTCGTCGCAAGATAGATCAATAATTCTTCTCATGGTTCTGATTTTTGTAAAATAGTTGTATTCATAAGATGTTCTTTGATCCCTTGAAAAGCTTTTTCACATTCATCAGTCCATTTAAATTTCGCACCCTTCTTGAGTATATCGAAAAAATATTTGCATTTGTCTGATGACCGCGAAATGGATCTCCCCAACGAAGCTAGAAGCCCATTCAACTTCTGTACATCTTTCATTATTGATGGTGTTGGCATGTCACGAAATTCTTGCACTTTTTCTGGATCAACCTGTATTCCTTCCTTTGATATAATGTAGCCTAAAACATTTCCCGATGCAACTCCAATAGTACACTTTTCAGGATTCAATTTAATGTTATACTGCCGCATTTGTTCAAAAATCTCCCTCAGGTCCTATACATGGTCTTTAGCTTCTTTAATATTTACTAGCATGTCATACACATATACTTCTAATGTTTTGTGTATCCATTTTGCGAACACCTTCTCTACCATCCTTTGGTATGTCGCTCCCGCATTTCGCAAACCAAATGGCATTTTCATGTAACAATATAAACCTCTAGGGGCGAAGAAAGCAATATGTTCTTGATCTTCTTCAGCGAGAGGGATTTGGTTATACCCTTTGTACCCATCTAAAGACGATACTCTATCATTTTCCGCTGCGGATTCCACCATTTAAGGAATATCTGGTAACGGAAAACTATCTTTGGGGCAAGCTTTGTTCAAATCAGTGAAATCTATGCAAATCCTGATTCCTTTGTTTTTCTTTGGGACAATGACCATATTCGCTTTCCATTCTGGGTATTTAGCTTCTCTTATGATTCCCGCATCAAGCATTTTCTATAGTTCTTCTTCTATTTGGGAATGGTAAGTTGTTACAATTTTTCTTATTCTCTGTTTAAATGGTCTCACATTTTTGTTAATCTCCAACTTGTGGCATGCAATTGATGGATCTATTCCCGGTATCTCATCCATGCTTCCTGCGAAAACATCTTTATATTCTCGCAAAAGGTTAACAATTCTTTCTTCTTCTTCCACATCCATTTTGGTTCCAATTCTCAATATTAGAGGTTCTTCTATAGTCCCAACGTTTATTTCTTTTGTTGGTTCTGCGGCAGTGTAACTGGGTTTAGGTTCTCCCATTGGTGTCGGTTCTTTTATTGTTTTCACAGGTCCTTCTCCTTCTTCCGAAATTTCGCTGGGTATTCCTTTGCCTTCTTTTTCCCTTATCATATATACTCTAAATTCTTCTTCTTTCTTTGCTTCCTTTGCCAGCTTTCTACGAAATTGTTTTTTTTTGCTTGTCCTTCATAATGCTTTACTTCAATTTGATGACATAATTTTTCATTATCAACATCTCCTCTGATTTCTCCTATTCCGTTTGTTGTGGGGAATTTAATACATTGATGTAACGTTGATACTACAGCTTTTATCGCATGTATCCATGGTCTTCCTAACAACATCATTATACGGTGATTCCATATCCACCACGCATAGTGTTACGTATGTCTCGATCTATCCAAGTGGAATTCGTACCACTATTTCTCCTTTAGGTTTTGTTGTGGATTTTCCAAAGCCGTGAACAAAATATGTTGAACTGGAAATTTCTTCATCTTTAAATCCCATTCTCCGGAATGCATGATAATATATTATATCCACTGAACTTCATATATCGATTAAAGTTCTTTTCAATATCCATTCTCCCATGGATTTTGTTGTTGTCTCCTTCTCTTTTCGCGTAATAGGCACTGTAATAACCAATGGAGATGTGTCGTTCAAATTTTCTTTTGGTATTTCTGCCGCCATGAATGTAATTTTTTGCTTTTCCCAATCTTTCAAGGGTGATGTCTTTTCTACCGCCATAACCTTCCTTCCTTCAAAATTTCGTTTATGTATTCTTCCATTGATGTTTTCATGGAATTCATTAACCATCGTTTTTGTTATCATATTACACTCCAATCTTTTGCCATCTTCATTAATTCTAATCATTTTCTTTTAACTGGTTCACTGATTTATTTAATCACTTTCTTGATTTGAACAATCTCAACAACAATCTTCAACTTTCGATCTTCAAGTCCCTGTTTCTAGCGCTATTATGTAGTTGCAGGAAATCCTACACTACACCTCTCATATGATTTCATTATTTCTCAACTCATTTTTAGATATACACTCTTAATTTTATTGATTAATCTTTTAATATTCTTACAAGAAAAGATAAAGGAATCAAGAATGACCTCTGCTCTAGACTTTCTCTCTCCTATTTACTTGTTTCTTACTCAAAAAGATTTCTCTCTTTTCTTTTACAACTGAATGACTATTTATATAGAAATACATAGTGGATGACAGCTAATCTGTCCTTTATTTTCGAATATGGCTTGCGACATTCTCGCAGCCTTACAAATGTTAATCTCGCAAACTCTCTAATTTTCGCAGGATCATCACATCTTTCTCATGACTTTAGCTGACGTCGTTTATTATATCATTTTTGAAATTGTTCTGCGACGCTGTTGTGTTGTGTTGTTGATAATTTCGCTAAGATATTATTGTTGCGAGATTCTGATCCTACATAGACTAAAAATCAAGACTCATAGTTTTGATCTCTAACATTTAAAAACATGCTTGAGATAGCAACGCATGCGAGGTCGACCGAGCTATGCTCTAACAATCTCCCCCTTTGTCAATTTTAGTGACAAAACTATTAATACATATGGAATACAAGAAAGATAAACTTTAGTGGCTCTTATTCCATAGTCTAATCTTCAACGTTCCCTGAAATCTTCGTCCTTCCAAGTACTCCAATGATCCCAAAGGTTGTAAGTTTATCATCACCGTTGTTGAAGATCCGTAACTATAACAATGAGAGATATCGAGATTCTCGATCATCATTATACAGTGACATAGTATTATTATGTAACATCAAAATCCAATTGCATCACGAATTTAACAATAATACTACGGTGATATGTATCACTCCCCCTTAGTCAATACTCCATCTCACATGGAAACCACTCCCCCTTACACAATGATCCGAAAACCATATGTATATGTAGTAGAATACACATTAATTTCCCCCCTTTTTGCAATAAAATTGGCAAAGGTACAAGAACGGGATCCTAATGAAATTTCCGAGAAGAGACGTTTCATAGACTAAAATAAAAAAATACATACCAACTTAATTTAGATGCAATCATAAAGCCGAAGCTAAATGCATTCATCAAGGAGTTTTAAGATACAAGATAACCCCTATAAAATTCCACAGCCGCACACCCCGCAAGATGTTACCATTAAGCACAAGTTTAAAAGAACTCTCCCCCATTTGATGTCATTCCCGAAAGAACAACAAGAGCGACCTTAATTTCGAAAGAAAAGAAGGATTTTTAATTGGACACCAAAAACCATAAGAATGATTTTCTATATCCAAAACTCAATCAAATTAATCACAAATAAACCCATGATTAATTTAATTGGAATACGCAACTAAATCAAACCACAAAGGTGATCAATTTAATTGATAGTGCTCAACATAAGTAAACTTACGGAGCTACGACTAAGGTAATCATACGAAGATGACTAACTTAATCGTTCACATACTCAACATAAGGAAAACCTTACGGAATATACGACTACATTAACCAATAGAACATGATTAGTATATCAGTTCATATACTCAACACAAGGACTTGTGGATTATATGAAAACTCAACTAGACTAGTTACAAGAGAACCCATAATTAATCCAATTGGAATACAAACAACCAAACTAATCACGAAGGTAATCAATATAATTCTCAAATGATTTGCTCGACAAAAGAAGACTTTCGGAGCAAATAACTAAATAACCAACCAAGATGATTAATTTAGTTCATAATGCTCAACATATAGCATCTTATGGAACAACCAACAAAGCCAATAAGAATAATCGACTTAGTTGTATCGTGCTCAACTAAGACACACAATGGAGCCTTCACGGTAATACAAAAAGAATAGATCAATGAAGATCAATACCGTGGAATACATACAAGGATCTATTCTATTTTCCATCATAACGACATAATAAACTTTATCCTTGTTACACAAAAGATTTTATCCTATTTTCCATCAAATACATGACTGCATAGGCATAACTTTTGTAATTGTCAAAAGTCCATTCGTCCTTTCATCAATACGAATATTAATTCATGAACGACTTTAATTTTGACAACATATGGGACCTTCAAGTTCACGGACGCAAACAATACATATCCCATAATCACATTGCAATATCACAAAATCATAAAGATCAATACTGCAATAACATCATCCTCCAAATATTTTTAGAATTTAATACCAATAAACCTAAAAAATAACACAAGAAGATGAAAACAAAATAGCTATGTATAGTCACAATCATCGCTATTGAAAGCACTAGTTATTCTTCCAACTAATCCAAAAAGAAGACATACTAGGTAACTAAAAAAGACAAGCTAGAGAGAATCAGACTCCATCGTTTCCCTGACAGTGAATAGGGATATGGGCAGAACAGGATCCTCACAAGACATGGAGTCTTCGGGCTTGTGAACGCCATCCTTATCTGCTTCATCAGAGAGATGATTCTCTTTACGAAGATCATTGATTTGAGATTTTATGAGACCAAGGTCAGACACAACCTTTTCCAACTCAGTTTTCACCGTATCAAGACCTTTTAAAGTATCAACAAGTTGTTGTTTTGATTCCCCAAAGTACTTAAGAAAGTCATGAACAACTTCAGCAGATATCATATCATCATTATCAACATCTTCATGAGAATAAGCAAAGAAGCATGAAGCATTGGGATGATCTTCATCTACAAGTGTTCTCTTCCTCCTGGAATCAACCTCAACACTTTTGTCAAGAAATCTTTTTGCGAAACCACCATAGCAAGAAGAGGAGGAAGACATTCTTTGAAAATCCAAAAACCACCAGAAGAACACGTACGTGACTTGTAACCCTAAGAGGTTGGATATTTTATCCTTGGGGACAACAATTTAGGGTTTCAAATAAACTTTTGACTCGGGCCAGAACGTAATCCGTTCGAGTACAACAAATACCCAAGAAATAAAGTCCTTCAAACATTTTGAAAATAGGACCTAAAAACAAATTTTAAGAAAGTATGCAACATATCCTTTTGACTTAACCAATACTTGATCTTAGTGGATCTGTCAACACAAGTTTAGCTATGGACGATAATAAAATAGCTTAACTTAACAGATGCAAGTAAAGGGTATTCATGTTTTTAACACAACTTACTTAACAACATTTTATATGAGTAAGTTCTCGAACCTTGTGATTAATTAGCACAAGTACGAGCCACAGTCTCATTACGAGGTTTATGTCTTTGGTTAAGTTTGTTTTTCCTCTTAGTCTTAGAGAGGGATCCTGTTTGACATGAGAAATTATCATAAAATTTACTGTCATCAAAATAAGATACATAGTTAGAGTTCTTACTAGAAGTGCCTTGACATGAGGAAGAAGATAATCTGTTGACAAGCTCTTTGTATCTTACAATTGTCTCTTTAATATCTTTTCTTATCTTATCAATCTTCCTTTCTTCTGGAATGACTTTCTCAACAGGAACAATGTTGCTTTTAGAGACAAGGCATTGAACTTCCTTTGGACGATGTTTATTAAGACGTCTATTCTGCCCTTGGACATTGGAGGAACTCACTGTACTGACTTTCCTGGTTGCATACACATGATAGGTACGAAAACCAATTGGCTCAATCATACGGATGTCAGTCACACCTTTGAGAATCAAATCTAGGGTGTGTTGAAGTTGAACTAAGGAGTCTTTATTCAACTTGGATTTTCTCTTTTGTCTAACAGAACACTTGGTCTCACAAACAAGACATACCTTTTGATCATAAGAATGATTGGAGGATGCCGTCTTAATATCATCGTCAGAAGAGTTGTCTCTTTTACAGAATGTCCCAAGTTCAAGATTGGAGGAAACATTAGGAACATCTGTATTTACTTCTGAATGTAAAGCATCAGAAGTTCTTGGCACATTATATTTCTTTGAACATCCTTGAATGAAGAGTTTATTCAAGCGGCGTTCAATATCCAAGTCATCCTTTTCGAGGCTGGCCTCAAGAGTCAAGCATGAAGACTGATCTTCGGTGTTTCCATGGACTTTGCAATCTCTTACAATACCAAGAAGAACATTGACATGTTGTTTTAACTGATTCATTCTAACATCTTGAATTCTAACAAGATTTAGAATCAATTTACTCTCTACAGCTGTATCCCATTCATTAGAAGAGAAGGTCTCTTTCGAAGGGTAATCATGAACACTCATGTCATTGGTTGTTTGTCTCGTCGAACCACAAGGTTTCTTTATATTCGAGATTGAACTTTTCTCTTTAATAGATTTAGACGAGAGAGAATCTTTATTAGTGGTGACGCGTTTATCAGAGATAATACTCTTCTCCATAGAGTCAGATCGCTACACACAGACTGATGAGGTCTTTAACGTGTTTGCCTTCTCTGATACCAATTGAAAAAGCGGGGGTCTAAAAACACCACCCAATATTTCGCTTAGAAATCTGTATGTACTATCTACGAAATACTTTGCTAGAGAATCAACTAGACATTCAGACTCAATCTAGATAAAAGTATCTCTTGGACGGTACCAAAGACCAATGTCCAAGGATCAATCAATATCAATCAACAACCAAAGGTCGGATTTCCAATTGATGATCACGAACGCATAACCTGTATTGTTTCAATTATATAACAAATATAATGCGGAAAAGAAGTAACACAAACACTAGAAGTTTTGTTAACGAGGAAATCGCAAATGCAGAAAACCCCCGGGACCTAGTCCATATTGAATACACATTGTATTAAGCCGCTACAGGCACTAGCCTACTCCAAGCTAACTTCGGACTGGACTATAGTTGAACCCCAATCAGTATCCCACTAATTTAAGGTATAGTTGTACTCCTACGCCTCTGATCCCAGCAGGATACTGCGCACTTGATTCCCTTAGCTGATCCCACCCACAACCAAGAGTTGCTGCAACCCAAAATCGCAGACTTGATAATAAACAAATCTGTCTCACACAGAAAAGTCTATCAAAGGATAAATCTGTCTCCCACAGAAAAACCCTAGGTTTTTGTTCCGTCTTAAGATATGAAAATCAAGGTGAACATGAACCAATTGATAATCCGGTCTTATATTCCCGAAGAACAGCCTAGATTAATCAATCACCTCTCAACAATCTTTCTTGACTACACAAGAGGATGTCGAGGAATCAGAAACAGTGAGACGAAGATGTTTGTGACTTCTTTATCTTGCCTATCGGAGAACTCTCATGATCTCAAGCCAATCAATAGATTGTACTCGTACGATAGAAGATGCAAGATCAGATCACACAACTACGATAAAAGTAGTATCGGCCTGGCTTCACAATCCAAATGAAGTCTTTAAGTCGTTAACCTGGTTTTAGAGAAGAAAACCAAAGGTTAGAGGAGAATCGACTCTAGCGAGCGCACTAGTATCACACAGACGTGTGGGGATTAGTTTTTCCCAATGCTAGATGTCTCCTATATATAGTCTTCAAATCAGGGTTTTGCCTTAGTGACAAGGCAATCAATATTCACCGTTAGATAAAAACCTAATTTAGATTCAAGCTAATATTTCTCAACCGTTAGATCGAAAACTTAGCTTGTCACACACACTTGAGATATACGTTTACTGGGTTTGTGAAAATCGTGCTCAAACGTGTACGTGTATGTTGGTTCAACATAGTAACCCAAAAGGTTAACTATATGAGAATTTCATATTAACCTTGTTTTTCTTCACCATAACTAGTTCAATTGACTCAAATGAACTAGTTAGAGAGTTGTTCAATTGCTATGAGATCTTATGTAATTACACAAGACACAATTGAAACAAAGATGATTCGATACGATTGAATCGGCTCATGAACTTTATAGCCATGGTTTGCATACTGGTAGGTTGGGAAACCTACAATAAAATACTGCAAGTGCACATCGTCTAACTAGTAGACAATGGCAAGTACAAGTCGTTCCCACGAGGAGTGTGAAATACTCAACCAACTAATATCAAGAATCAACTAATTAACAAAGATGATTTTTTTTTGAGAGGTTTCAAAAATTCGGACAAAAATGAAATAATAAATAATTTTAACGAAAAACAGAATGATAGAAGGTGTTAGGATTTTCGGTTTCCACCAATTAATTATGCAAACTCTATTAATCTTTAAAAATCTATTCAATGCATTTTCAAATACTGTTTCTCCGCTCTAGTTTTCTTCGCTTCATGGGTAATGATTCTAAAGCATTACCTATCAATCCTTGCATACCACGTCTAGGGATTTAACCGAAGCACGCAATATCAATTCAAAAACATAAATAATCTAGAAAATCACATCAACAATAGAATACCAAACCAAATGAAGAAAAACTACTAATCAATCAACTCATTATTAAGCATATAAATGTAGAGTTTTCATAACAAAATTGGGTTATACCTAAACCCTAACATGAATCTAGCTAGACATGGCTTTCTCAAAAGCCATAAACATTTTCAAATCAAACTCTAGCTAATCAAAATCAAAAGGGAAAAAATGAAACTCCAAACCCTAGACAGCCTTTGCTGCTGCCGTCGGCTCCCAGCCGCAGCCTCCTCCTTCTCTATCTCTGGCCGTCGGCCTCCCCTTTTTCTTTTTATCTCGACTTCCACTTATATAAGTTACCGTGGGAAATATAACCTAGACCCATCTGAAAGTTCCCAGGCCCAGTCCAATAGCTCACAAATCAAACCACACTTCAGTTCCCTGTACGATCATAATCATGCTCTCCTGTCCCTTGAGCCTTTTCCTCCACCGGACGTTCAACAATCAACGCCAGCCTCTTATTTGCACCATCGAACCATCAGTGAATGAGTGATAAATATTCAGACCATTCCAAATTCATACCTCATTGCCAACTCCGTTCTTCTCTGACATAAGTGACCTTCCAACTTCAGCTCCATCGATCACAAAAGAAAATCCATCTTCTGTCCGTATAAATCTCGACTCTCTGCGAATCTCAATCCCCAACATCGATTCAGCCAAAACTGGTCTCGCTGCCATGGCAGCAACAACAACTCTTTCTTCTTCCATCACAATCGATGCCTTGAATCCCACATCACCAGCTCAGTTACATCCAAGCTTTTGTTGTCGATCACCGTTCAGTCAACCCAGCACTGCCATCGTCAGCCAACACCGTTCTTCTTGGCTTCTTCCTTCCATCTCGGCCACAACACCAATACAGAGTCCACCTCAGGCGAGCAAAACCACACATACAATCAATATCGAACAGAGCCTCGAGCTACCAATTTCTTCCACCGATCAGAACCAGCTCAACCACTCGTATCTCCAAGACCCAGTCTATCATCGGCTTCGAAATTCAGGCCACGTCCAAGCTCTTTCCAGAACACCTTGCTTCACCGGAAACAGCAGCTAGTCCCAACTCACCTCGATCAACAGCATAGTACACTAACTTGTTGACTGCCAAACTAAAACCCCAAAATCTGCTCGTTGTTGCCGTGATGTTTCTCAATGACCTGCTCGAGAATAACTCACAGTGAAACCACCACTTCGTTAAGATCACCATCTGCATCACCATCTCCTTCATAATCACCACAATCTACCGTCCAAACCCACAACACCACTGCAGAAGACTCTTTACTGCCAACCGCCCATTTCAAATCTCAGTACAGAATCCATCTTGTATTGCTCATACTTCCATCGTAGGTACAAACTCCACTTTTCTTCGCCACTGGAGAATACCCATTGAACTCATGGTTGCAAGCATCAGTTTCTCAGCATAAACACCATCACTACTCAGCCGACCGGAAGCTTCACTCCATCTCCAAATTGCAACTGACGTCTCAATTAAACCCAACTTCAAACCATGTTTCAACTGATGCCAAAACCACCAAGATAGAACTCGATTTCAGGCTATGCATTTCTCCCTGAACTTCAGCTACGACCTTTTCTCTGTCTATTCCAAATCGTCACCCACTGATCTCAACAGGACCATCTGAACACCATGGCAGTCATAAATTGGGCCAACGTATGCACATAATCACTCTGCATTATTTCTTCTTCGTCACAGCTCCTCAACCAAGCTCCTAACTGGCAAACATGCCCCATACACAATTAAGAAACACATGAACCAAATGTGATCTTCTTTCAGGCCTTTTCACGAATATTTGAAGTGCAGTTTCAGTGTGTCCTCCGGTGTACTTCAGCTGGTTGTATGAGGTTCCTCCTATAGCTCATTTGACCTACAATTGCGAGATTCATTCACACCACACATTCATAAACATTTTCAGACCCTGAACAATACCAACTCTTGGACGTAGATCACCATACACCACCGGCAAGTGAGTACTCGATGCTGTTCTGTTGACACATAATTCAGGTCACAAACAACCCATATCTTCGCTGATTTTGCTTGGATCTCCGACTCTATGAGAACCCAATCTTTCACGACTTTGTACCCATCATTCTCTGCCATACCAGCCTCTTAATAGCTCTTGAATCTCGCCCCTCTGCAACTTTGAGGCACGAACAATCATCACTGCCTGTAATTGTATCTGCCATCGAGAACAATCGGTACAGCTGCTGCTTGGAGAAGTGAAACTCTCTTCTGCCTTGAAAGACAAGAGTATGCTTTAGCATTCCACTAAGAAAATGAGATAGAGTTGAGGAGCTGGACGTCTCCCATTTCTTAGGTTTTTCACCCTTTAGTGGACCACACGTGCTCCAAGAGTACACAAAAGAATTTTGTTCCCTGCATTGGTTTCTGCCGTGATATATAAGTACTGCTGATAAATAGAATTACCATGTCAGCCACATCTGGTCCTTTCGGCAAACGCCATTTAATTGTTCATCTAACCGCTTATTCTTTCGATCATCATGTTTGCTTGTACTTTCTACAAAAGCACTAAAATAGTGTCATTAGCTAAATTATCGAGTCCTAACTAATATAAATATGGGTATAGAATGTAGCACTTACGTGCTTATCACATACTGCATTCCTTAGTAATTTAAGTTTCATGTTCAGAGCACATCTTTAGATCATAACCCACTCAAGTACGCAAGCAAGTTCGCGGACTTAAGGCAACTGGCAGAGTTTTCCAAACTCAGCAGAAAATCTCGGCAAGGAGACTTCCACCAGTTCGCGGACTAGGTTCGCGGACTGAGTTCGCGGACTAAATACGCAGACGAATTTTTGAAAAATCCCAGCAGAAATTCTCGGCAAGAGAACTTCCGTCAGTTCGCGGTCTGAGTTCGCAAACTGAGTTCGCGGACTTGGCAAAGCCAATTCCTCCGGTTTCTCTCAATCAACAAAGTTCGCAAACTTCGGATTAAGGAATAGGACTTGTGCACATATGTGTTTCCACACAATGCTTATATCCATCATTGGTTATATTGACCTAAACTCTCATTCCAACCATTGAAACATTCTTAGAGGACGTTATATAGTAGATACACTATTTCTCGTCAAAGCGATTTTCAAAGTGATTGAAACATTATGACTTTCGTCATTAGGTGAAGATAAACCCTATCAAAGCGAAACGCTTTACCAACACATGATTTGGAGATATAGGTAGGCGAGTTATACTCGGCTCGAAATATCAAATGTGTATGATCCAGTCTATATAGCATACGACTTTTGTCTCATAAGAAGCAGGAGATAGAAGAGATAGACTTTTGAGTGATAGATAAGTTCAAGTCTCCACATACCTTTTTGTTGATGAATTTCCACGGTTCCTTGAGTAGATCTTCGTCGTTGTATGATGAATCGCCATGAAGTCCTTGAGCTCAACTACACTTTTGTATCCTAGTACGAGACTTAGCTATGTAGACTAGAAATCAAGACTCATAGTTTTGATCACTAACATTGACAAACATGCTTGAGATAGCAACGCATGCGAGGTCGACCAAGCTATGCTCTAACAGCTAGTGTCTGTAGCGGCTTAATACAGTGTGGTGTTCAATATGGACTAGGTCCCGGGATTTTTCTGCATTTGCGGTTTCCTCGTTAACAAAATTCTAGTGTCTATGTTATTTCTTTTCCGCATTATATTTTGTTATATAATTGAAATATCACAGGTATTACGTTAAGATCAATCAATTAGAATATCCAACCTTGGGTTGTTGATTTACATTGATTGACATTTGAACATTGGTCTTTGGTACCGTTCAAGTTACTCCTCATAATCAATCGGGCTTGCAGATTTCTATTTGCAGATTGCGGATTGAATTAAAAGTTAGAGATATTAAACTCTTTGATATATTTTATTCTACATTGAGTCTGACTGTCTATCTGATTCTCTAGAAAATGTATTGGAGTAAGTCCTCTCAGATTTCCAAACGAATTGTTGGGTGTGGTTGTTAGATCCCCACATTTTCACTTGGTATTAGAGCAGGCAAACACATTAAAGACCTTATAAATTTGTGTTTGTATCGATCTGAAGATGGACGATATAGTCTCTGATAAACGCATCACTAGAAATAAAAGTTATGTGATAAGAAATCCAATTACTTAGAATTCTTAATTAAAATTAGGGTTAGGGTTAGAAATCCCTAAATTCTCTTGTTTTAGGCATTAGTTTATTTTTGGAAATTGTTCTGTTTAAAGAATTTTATTTTAGATTCCTAGTTATAAAAGTAGTTTCCTTTCTAGGTTTCCTTAATTTTATAGTTCAGTGGCCTATATAAGAAGGTCTAGTGTTATTAGTTTGATTATCTATGAGAATTATAAGTTTGTTCTAAGTTTTTGTGTTCTTTTAAAGTCTACTCTGCTGGCCGTGGGTAAGAACTATTAAGTTCTTAACAATTGGTATCAGAGCCAACCATCACGACCCATGCCCCCTCCACGGAAGGGGTGACCTATAGTCTAGATTAAAGTGTTGGGGCACCTATGTATGGGCGTAGTTATCACCAGCATTGAATACTGATAGGGGAGTGAAGCCGCCATAAGAGAAAGGGATACCTTCGGGTCAGTGTCGATAGAGTGGGCCAACGAGGACGTTGGATCTGGAAGCGTGGTGGAATGTTGGGATCCTAGTCCTACATTGGTTATATGGGGATTAATTGGTAGTTTATAAGTTAATGGGTTCCCCCATCTAGTCAATCGGTTTTCGAGTTGAGTTCTACCCATGGGCTTATGACGAGTTTAGGGTCGGTACCCTAACAATTCTTATCAATTGTTATCAGAGCAGGCGTATCCTGTTTATGACCAAAACTCGAAAACAAAAACAAGTAATTATGGAGAAGCAATTAGGTGAGCTAACGGAGAAGATGGCTGAGATGACATCAAATCAAGCTTTGTTAATTGAGAGGATCGGCCAGCTTGTGGAAAGCAAAGCAGTTGGGAATAATGAGGGGAAAAAACCAATCAAAAAGAGGAGGTGAGCGATTATATTTTTCCAAGTTTGATGGATCTGATGTAGAAGGTTGGCTCATTAAGGATGCATAATATTTTGAGTATTATGAAACACCTGCGAATCAGAAAATCAAGTTGGCAACATGTAATTTAGATGGTAAAGCTTTACAATGGTATAGGTGGTTTAAGAGAACTAAACCTGTAGTTACTTGGGGAGAATTTGAGAAAGCCATTATTAGCCGTTTCGGTATTACTTCATATGAAGATGCAGGAGAAAAACTCGCTAAAATTAAGCAGTCAGGTTCATATGTAGAATATTGTGAAGAATTTGAACGATTATCAAATTTGGTGGATAATTTACCTGAAGAATTTTTAGTGAGTTGTTTTCTAAGTGGATTAAAAGACGAGGTAAGACTAGAAACTCAATCCCACACTCCAATTAATTTACATGATGCAATGGAAATTGGAAGGTTACAAGATGAGAAGGTAACATTGCGAAAACAATCATATAGAATAGCACCAAAGACACCTAGTGTTGTTAATACTAGTAGACATTTTAATTCTAGAGCACCTATATCATCTATAAAACCCATGACAGAAACTCCAGTTGTTAGAAGATTAACTCAGGCTGAAGCTGAAGAAAGAAGAAAACAACAACTATGTTATAACTGTGATGAAAAGTGGCACCGAGGTCATCGTTGTAAAACTCAGACATTGTTCTTAACTGATAGATATGACAATCAGGATGAAGATGAAGGTACATATGAAGTTGCTATAGAAGAAGAATCTGAAAAAGAAACCGTCGAGATTTCTGTACATGCACTGGATGGATCATTAGCTCCACAAACCATGCGGGTACAAGGAGAAATTAAGAAGGCTAAAGTTACCATACTTATCGATTCTGGAAGTACCCATAATTTTGTTGATTCTGCGATACTTAAAAGAATGGGAATTAAGATAATTAAATATGAGACTTTTGAGGTGTTGGTAGCTAATGGTGCTAGAATGACTTATGAAGGAAGATGCTTGGATCTGGATTATAAGTTAAATAAATATGAGTTCAAAGGAACTTTTTATGTATTGCCACTTGGGGGATGCGATGTAGTTATGTGAGTCCAATGGTTAGAAACGTTGGGTCCCATAACTTGGGATTTCAAACATTTAACCGTGGATTTTAAGATGGATGGTGAACGTATTCGACTAGAAGGAGATAAGAAAAAATAAAGTAAAGTTAGCCAACATAAATAGCATCCAGAAACTCTTAAATAAGGGATGAACTGGGTTCTTTTGCAAAATCAACCAATGTTCAGAAGCACAAATTAGTCAAGAAACACCAGGGGAGATACAAGAATTAATTGAAGAGTTTAGTGAGGTGTTCTTGGTACCCACAATGCTGCCACCTGTGAGAAGCCATGATCACCGCATAACGTTACAACCTGGGAGTGCTCCAATCAATGTACGACCTTACAGGTACGCACATTACCAGAAAGGTGAGATCGAAAAGATTGTTAAAGAGTTGGTAGACTCAGGATTAGTTAGGCCAAGCACGAGTCCTTTCTCTTCTCCTGTTTTGTTAGTTAAGAAAAAAGATGGCACTTGGCGTATGTGTGTTGATTATAGAGCTTTAAACCAGGCTACTATCAAGGATAAGTTTCCTATTCCATTCATTGATGAGTTATTAGATGAACTACATGGATCTTTATTCCTTTCGAAGCTAGATTTAAGATCGGGTTATCATGAAATTAGGATGTATGAACAAGATATATACAAAACAACTTTTCGAACCCATGACGGACACTATGAATTCCTAGTGATGCCGTTTGGATTAACTAATTCTCCATCTACATTTCAACATCTTATGAATGATGTGTTCAGAAATCAATTAAGAAAACCTGTCTTGGTTTTCTTTGATGATATTCTGATCTATAGTCCTACCTGGGAAGCACATTTATTTCACCTTCGTGAAGTATTCCTGATATTAGAAAGTCATCAACTTAAGGTCAAATTAAGTAAATGTTCTTTTGGTACTGAGAGGGTTGAGTATTTGGGTCATATCATCTCAAGAGGAGGAGTGGAAGCTGATCCTAGCAAGATACGGGATATGTTGGACTGGCCGTTACCAAGAACTGTCAAGGCATTACGAGGATTCCTAGGTTTGACAGGATATTATAGGAAATTTTTACAAGGTTATGCTAATATTGCAGCACCACTTACAAAATTGCTAAAAGAAAAAGGTTTTTTGTGGACAGATGAAGCAACAAACGCATTTGTTAAATTGAAAAGTGTAATGACATCCACACCCGTGCTAGCATTACCTGACTTTACAAAGACCTTCATTATTGAAAGTGATGCTTGTGGAGTAGGAATAGGTGCGGTTTTGATGCAAGAAGGTAGGCCAATTGCTTTCATAAGTAAGCCACTTGGACCTCGTCATATGGGTTTGTCAACTTATGAGAAAGAGTTGTTAGCAGTAGTTCATGCGGTTACTAAATGGCGACCTTATCTAATTGGGAGAAGATTTCTTATTCGGGCAGACCAAAAAAGTTTGAAGTATTTTTTGGATGCTAGAGCTGTAACACCGGCACAACAAAAATGGTTAACAAAATTATTAGGCTATGACTACGCGATTGAGTACAAGAAGGGATCGTCTAACAAGGTCGCTGATGCACTTTCTCGAAAATTTAAAAACGGTGAAATTTGCTTCGTAACTTATGTTAGTTGTGCTTGGATGGAAGACATATTGGATAAACTAAAAACAGATCCCTGGATCACAGATTTCATCTTTAAAGTGAGTCAGCCTTCTTTCGGAAAGAATAACTTTATCGTACGAGATGGTTTAGTTTACTATAAACAACATCAACTAGTGATAAGTCTTACTTCAAGGTGGAAGGCACTACTACTAGCTGAGTTTCATGACTCTCTAGTTGCTGGTCATGCCGGATATTTGAAGACAGTAAAACGTTTATCTAAGTTATTCTACTGGTCTAGAATGCATAAAAAGGTGAGAGACTACATTGCTTGCTGTGATGTTTTCCAAAGGAATAAATATAGTACTCTTTCTCCAGCAGGATATCTTCAACCATTGCCGATTCCTACTACAGTATGGACATATATATCCATGGATTTTGTTGAAGGGTTTCCAAAGTCTAAAGGGAAAACTGTGATTATTGTAGTGGTGGATCGACTAACTAAATATGCCCATTTTATTGCATTAAAACATCCATATACGGCCACATCGGTAGCCCAGAAGGTTTTAGAAACAGTCATCAAACTTCATGGATTTCCTCAATCTATAGTTTCTGATAGGGATGCTGTATTTACAAGTAATTTTTGGCAAGAGTTGTTTCGCCTACATGGAACTCAGTTAAGAATGAGTTCCTCCTATCATCCGCAAACCGACGGTCAAACTTAAGTGGTTAACAGATGTTTGGAAGGTTACTTACGGTGTTTCGCTGGAAATAAACCAAAAGGATGGTCATCTTGGTTACTATGGGCAGAGTATTGGTATAATACATCCTATCGTACTTCAACTAATACTACACCGTTTGAGGCTTTGTATGGCATTCCTCCTCCGGTATTAGCAACTTATTTACCAGGAGAAGCGAAAACCACAACTTTGGATGAGGCAATAACCAAGAGGAATGAAGTTTTATCAATGCTTAAAGATCAACTTCAAGTGGTGCAGAATAAAATGAAGCTAAGGGCATATGAAGGACGTCGGGACGTTGTATATCAAGTTGGGGATTATGTGTATCTGAAGTTGCAGCCATATCGGCAAAATTCTAATGTGCAAAGGAAGAATCAAAAATTATCTCCACGATATTTTGGACCTTATAAGATTTTGGAGCGTATAGGACTTGTGTCTTATCGATTGTACTTGCCTAAGGAGTCAAAGATACATTCGGTATTTCATGTATCGTTTCTAAAGAAGGCTTTGTTTCCTAACACAGCTGTTGGGGATAATCTACCAGAAGAAGAAGATGAGGTTGATCCAGTATTCTCCATGGTTGAACTGATCCTTGAGGTCAAGGAAAATCTTAAGGGGGAGGGAATGATAAGAAATCCCCAATTACTTAGAATTCTTAATTAAAATTAGGGTTAGGGTTAGAAATCCCTAAATTCTCTTGTTTTAGGCATTAGTTTATTTTTGGAAATTGTTCTGTTTTAAGAATTTTATTTTAGATTCCTAGTTATAGAAGTAGTTTCCTTTCTAGGTTACCTTTCCTTAATTTTATAGTTCAGTGGCCTATATAAGAAGGTCTAGTGTTATTAGTTTGATTATCTATGAGAATTATAAGTTTGTTCTAAGTTTCTGTGTTCTTTTAAAGTCTACTCTTCTGGTCGTGGGTAAGAACTATTAAGTTCTTATCATTATGTTTCTATATAGTCTATTAAAGAGAAAGATTTGTCAATCTCGAATATAGATGAACCTTGTGTTGCAATGAAACAGACGTACGTTAACAAGTGTTTCTCTGACTACCTTACTGACGAGTCCATCTCTGAAGTTGAAACAAATGCAACCAAAGAGAGTTAAACGATTCTAAAACTCTTTAGGATCCAGGGTGATAATGTCAATCGTTTGAAACACAAAGTCAATATCCTAGTTGGTATGGTAAGTGAGCGTGACTCTCGTTTAAATTTCATTCAAGAGGAAAATCTCAAAAAGGATGCTTTGAAAATTGAACATCTCTTAAGTAAACTCTCAATTCAAGAGTGTTCAAATGAGTCCACTATACCAATTGCTTCTGATTTAACTATAAAGGAATCAGTTTCAGAAGTAAAAACGAAAACCCTTCCTGTTGAAAGAGATGTGCATGTGTCTTCCACATCACACGGAAGGAAGATATCTCCCAATGGTGTTAAGACTGTTTTGTCTAATCACTCATGTGATCAGAAAGTGTGTCTCTTTTGTGATTCAAAAGGACCAAGTAAACAAAAGAGGAATTCTAGGTTGAATGACAATTCTATTATTCGTCTTCAACACATATTAGATTTAATTATCAAAGGTGTAATTGACATTCGTATGTCTAAGCCAATTGGTTTTAGTACTCACCCTGTGTATCCCACCAGGAAAGTCAGTTCAATGTGTTCCTCAAATGTTCAAACACATAAAAGTCTTCCTAAGCCATTTCGATGAAGAAGAACTCATGGATATTCGTCAATTAAGAAGGGAGATTATGTTGTTCATGATGTGAAAAAGGTGCCAGATGAAGGGAACAATGGAATAAGGGAATCCAACCTAAAAGGGATAATTGAAAGATATAAAGATATCATCAACAGGCTGACAAGTCCCTCTGAAAACTCTTCAGGTAAAAATCAAAACTATGTGTCATACTCTGATGATAGTAAGTTTTATGATAATTTTTCACATCATAATGGTTTTCCTCCAAAGAACAGGAAAAAGAGGCTTAACCATAAACAACGTTCATTTAATGAGCTCAAGGCTCATACTTGTGCTAATTAATCACAAGGTTGAACTTTCACTCAAAAATATCCTGGATGAGTGAGATATAATCAGGTATACTCTGTGACAAATGCTTTTGATTCTCCAGCTATCCTCTTATCGTTCTTAGCCAGTTTGTCACTTACAAACATTTGTGAATGAGTATTTTGTTATGATTTTTTTTTTAACAAAAAAAGGGGGGGGGGGGGCGTGACAAATTGTTGTGCTCTAATTATTCTCTTGGGAGAACAAATTTTTTTGAGATAAGGTTTTATTTTCACCTAGTAAAAAATTTTATTTTGTCAAATCTTCTTCACAAACTCTTGGTATAAGGGAAAATCTGTGTACGTGCGTGTGAACCCTTCCACTTAGACTATCCCACACTTGTTCAAAAGTTATCTCTATTATGTCGGCATGAAAGTATTGATAGAAGATAGAATGAACTTTTGACATTACAAAAGTTAAAGCCTTTTATGTCATTATTTGATGGAAGAAAGGATAAAACTTTTGTGTACAACGATTAAGCTTATTGTATGTCATTGTGCAAATAGTGATAGAAAATATGATGAATCCTTGTCTATTCCGCAGTATTTGGTCGATCTCTGATCCACATTTTTGTGCATATACTGTGTTGGTCCATAAGATCTCTTATGTTTGAGCATGACCAACTAAATTGATCATTCTCTTGTGGTTATTTTATTTGTTGCTCCGTAAGTTCTCTTATATCGAGCATGACCAATTGAATTGATCACTTTTTGTGGTTAATTTGGTTGTGTATTTCAATTAAATTAATCGTGGGTTTTCTTGTGATTAATTTGGTTGTATTTTTCGATTGAACTAACCATGGATTCTCTTGTGGTTATTTCAATTTAATATTTTGGATTCAAATTCATGATTTTTCATGTGATTTGATTTTGTCCAAAAGAAATCCTTCTTTTCTTGTGAAAGTAAGGTCGCCTTTGTTGTTCCTTAGGGGATGATATTTTATGGGGGAGAGTTCATATTGAACTTGTGTTTAATTGCCAAATCTTTGTGGGGAGTGCGGCTTTGGAATATTAGGGGTTATCTTGTATCTTTATTAACTCCTTGATGAATGCATTTAGCTTCGGCTTTATGATTGCATCCAAATAAGTTGGTATGGTATTCTCTTTTAATCATGAAGTATCTCCGTGTAAATTTCATTAGGAACCCACTAGGGGGAGAATTAATGTGTAGCGTGATACTACAAATACATATGGTTTACGAATCATTATGTAAGGGGGAGTGGTTTTCATGTTGAGATAAAGTATTGACTAAGGGGGAGTGATGAATATCACCATAATATTGTTGTCAAAGTTGTGATACAATTGAACTTTGATGCTGTGTAATAATACCATGATACTGTATAACAACGATTGAGAGCATTTTGTTATCTCATTGTTATAGCTACGGATCTTCAACAACTATAATGCTGAACTTACAACTTTTAGGATCATGAAGTACTTGGAAGTGATGAAGATTTCGAGTCGCGTTGAAGATGCCAAGGAGATCAAGCATGTGGATGGGAAGCTACAATTTTTATCTATTTTGTAATCCATATGTATTGGTAGTTTTGTCACTAAAATAAACAAAGGGGAAGATTGTTAGAGCATTGCTCGGTCGAACTCGCATGCGTTTTTATCTCAAGCATGTTTGTCAATGTTAGTGATCAAAACTATAAATCTTGATTTCTAGCCTATTTATAGATGTCTCGGACTAGGATATAGATAGTGTAGTTGAGCTGCGTTCATCTCTTGAAGACGAAGAACTAATAAGAGGAGCTTGTGGAACTTCTTCGACAAAAGGTATGTGGAGACTTGAACTCATCTATCACTTGGAAAGTCTATTTATACTATCTCCTATATTGAGGCATAAGTCGTGTTACGATATAGTTTTCTCTATACACATTTGAGATTTCGAACTGAGTATATCACGCTTACATATTTCTCGAAATATGTGTTGGTAAGCTTTCGCTTCGACCAAGTTCATCTTATATCATGAGAAAAATGCTTGAACCCTGAACCCTAGAGCAACATCTTACATGGTTTGTATGATACAATCATTTGATGTAGGCTTGGAATGTTTCAATGATGATTATTTCAATATCTCGAAAATTGCCTTGATGCTAATGTGAAAACGGCTATTGTCATTATAGAAGAATGTTTCAATGAATGAAATAAAGAGTTGAAGATGTAACCATCTTTGGATATAAGCATATATAGTGTGTTCGCACATTAGTGTATAAATCCATAAACCGGGAACCAAGAGCATGCATATGTGTGTATACGAAATTGGTGAAGGAGACAAGATAAGTAGGCGTACCCGTACGCATACTGGCGGAAGTTTTCGAACCGAAAATATCTGCTGAGTTTGGGAATTACAAAATCCTAAACTAGTCACCTTAAGGTACACAAGCTGGCGGAAGTTTTCGAACCGAAAATTTCTGTTGAGTTTGGAAACTTAATAAACTCAAAATCCGGTTGCTTAAGTACGCATACCTGTACGCATACTTAAGTTGGTTACTTTGTCAAATCGTTCAGTTCATGGACTTAAACATTTAAATCATAAGGAATGCAATCTTTGCAAACCGTGGCTATAGTGTTCATGATTGATTCAAGTGAATCAGAAACTCTCTTGTTCGTCTCATTTCAAATGTTCTAGAGTATTTTTTTTGTCTTTTAAGCAAAAATATGAAACACCTCATTACACTCCACCTGTCTTGATAGACTATGGTCAGCACTTAGGGATGACAGAAGCCAAACTGGGGGTGAAGACCAAGCCATACATATTCTATTTGTTTTTGCCCATTGGGCTACATTATGGGCGACCCCATTATTGGGATACCCCAAACTGGGGGCATCCACACCTCATGAGTGTAAGAACGTAACCCATTTCTACACCCAGGGATTTTTGTATCCTAGGATTATTCAACCAATTATGTGTTTTTGTAACTCTTTGAAATTTGAATCACAATGGTCATAACGTGTACATGGTATGTAAATTGAATTATGAGTAAGATTTTAATCATGCGTACTTCATGAGTAAGACTTCATGGGCTCTGTGGAAACACAAGGTGGGGTAGCTTATGACCATCGGGATTCAAGTCCAACCACCGGATCCTAACCGTTTGGATGACTCTGTCTCAAAATATAGTAAAGTAGAATTCAGGGTTTGCTTGATTTACTCAAGAGTTGGCCTTCTTATGACGTCTCGACTAGGGGTAAAGAAGTTTGGAAATGTTTACCTGTTAGCATTTGTTGGAATGTCTGGCTCGAAAGAAATGCTCGCTGCTTTAACAGTAAAAAAATGAGAGTGGAAGATGTGATTATTGATGGCAAAGTCAACTCTTTTTATTGGGCTTCTGCATATGATAGTTTAAGGAACTTATACCTCCAGGACGTTATAGTTAACTGGAAAATATTGCCTTTTGACCCTTGCGAATCGATAATCTCATGATATTAAAGAAAGTAAAACAGATATGAAGAGAAGAAAGACTATTATTTCTGTGTTGATAAAATTGATACAAACAGACTCAATTCAGACACATTAAATACTGTCTGATAACAATGACTTTTAACTAAAGTCAATAACCTTTGACTAAAGTCAATGACCAATGAGACAAGCCTTACAAGCATTCCTATTAACCCTCCTTAGTGGTCTTTAGGCTTTCAGGGTTTCTTTCTTTTCTTGTTTTGTTCTTCTGTTTGGTGGCTTGCTTTGTGCAACTTTGTAATTTGCCTTCCATTCCTAATATATCTTTCTATTTACCGAGCAAAAAAAAGAAAAGAGACGCGTATCGAATGTAACCTAATTATTTTTAATCTGAGATTTTACCACGTGTTGCAGAAATGAATGTGCGACAATTTTGGGAGGGAGATCACGTGTATCAGTGTGTATAAAATACTAAGATCAATAGAAACATGGATTAAGCAAACAAAAGGAAAAAACCGTTTTGTTTTTTATGAGAATAAATCACTACGTTTTAAATGCCCGATATACATTGTGGGCATTACCAAATTTTATAAGAGTGTGTCATGTATTAAAGATTTCACTAACAAAATTCCGGGCAATAATCATGTACACTTAGTTAATTGCTTCTTCGGTTCGATAAATAACCATTACACAGATTTGTGTATTTGACGGGAATACTTCATGAAAATTTGATACAAATACTTATAGTTTTTGACAATATGGATACGATTTTAATACTCTTGCAAGATTTTTTAGTTTTGAACTTTCCCGCTTTTACTAAATTTCATGAACTCTTGCAATTCATATGGAGTTTTAGCACCTGTAGGAACTGAGGGAACATGGTTCATAAGAAAGGTGGCAGTGGAAAAAGCATCGTACCAAAAGCAAGACGGAACAAATGCCATGGATAACAAAGGTAATTCAAATTCAACTATGTGACGATGTCGTCTTTCTGCAAGACCATTTTGAGCAGATGTATGGGGACAATCTAAACGATGCTGGGTACCATTTTGTTGCAGAATTTTGTTGAGTTTCTTATATTCAGTACCATTATAAGTTTGGAAAATTTTGATCTTTCGACCAAAGAGAGTTTGCACTTGACAATAAAAGACATCAAAGATACTAATAACGTCAGATTTTGTGTACATAGGATAAATCCAAGTGAAACGACTGAAAACAACAACAAAAATAATATAATATTTAAAACCTTCATTAGATAAAAGCGGAGCAGGACCGCAAACATCTTAAACAATAAGGTCCAAAGGATTTTCGTAAACTGTATTGCTAGATGTAAAACTAAGTTTATGACTTTTATTAGCTAAACAGGACTGACACATAGAGAATTTGAAAGTAGAAACAGGTAAACTATGTTTAGAGATAATATCTTTGACAGTTTTGAGCATTGGATGCCCTAGACGAGAACGTTTGTAAAGAAGTACGTTCACCAACAAGAGCATAAACAAGTGAGACCGGAAGAAAGGTATAAAGACCCTCCTTATTAAGCATTCCTCGAAGTACTACCTCCCCAGCTTGGCGATCCTTAAGAAGGCAAAAAGCGTCATAGAATTCAAAGAAGACGTTATTGTCAAGACAGAATCTAGAGACAGATAACATATTTTTGGAGAGGATGTGGAACATGAAGAACATTAGGAATAAGAAACTTACGAGTGGGAGTTGCAAGAATACCATCACCAGTATTTGAGATTGGTAACGAAGAACCTCCAGCAGTTCGAATATGATCAGGTCCATTGTACTCATAATGACTATGTAAATTGCTGAGATCATAGGTCATATGATTTTTTGCACCACTATCAGGGAGCCAATCGTAGGCGTAAACATATTGATGAGAAGCAGCATATGAGCGGGATTATTGGAAGAGGGCCGTCTGCCCCTATTGGAAGTATTCTTGGGCGGTGGTCTTTTGTCACGAGGAGGATAAGTCACTGTATCCAACTTTTTGCGACAATCTCGAGCACTCTGAAAAGGTTTAATGCATATCTTACAAACAACAGCTGGCTTGCCGTCTCTTGTAAGAGGAGCATCCGCAGGACTATTCACAGAGGCAACGTTAGCAAGTGGTTGAGAGAGATCAACCTGATTTTGCGCAAAGACACGGAGATCATAAGACAACAACATAGACTCAAATTCATCAGTTGTAATAACACCCATTGTGGTGATTAACGAACTAACAATTGATTCATAATACGAGTCAAGTCCCTTAACAACATAATGCCTGAATTCTTTGTCAGAAACGTCAACACCACTAGCGGAAAGAGAGTCAACAATGTTTTTAACCGATTGAATGTAATCGTACATGGTTAAGTTTCATTTCTTAATAGATGAAAGAGACTCATTGAGATGAATAAGATGTGCATCAGTTTTGGATGCAAATTGAGCATCAAGCTTGGTCCATATAGAAAACGAAGTATCACACGTCTTGACCTTAGCTAGGATTGGAGCAGTGAGAGAAGAAATAATCCAGCCGAGAAGAAGTGTATCGGTGCGTCTCTAAGACAAAAACTGTGGGTTAGGGATATCATTGACAAGGGATGGTGGACTTGCAAGAGAACCATCTACATATTTCTTTAGATCATAGCCTTATAGATAAGGCGTGAATTGAGATTTCCATATAAGATAGTTGTGACCCGTTAGTTTCTCTGAAACAACACCATGAAGACGCTTAAAGGTTACCTGATCTATGGGTAAAGAAGAAGTAGCAAAAAAAAGAAGACATTGAGGAAGTCGTAGAGGACTCGGATGTAGTTGAAAAAGAAGTTGACGAAGATTGAAAGACTGTAGTAGCCATGAAGAAGAAGCTTGAGAAGTTATAGGTGAGAAAAGAAAAGAAACCCTAAAAAAAAGGTCGTATTATGGATCGATCTTCCTAATACCAAGACGTGAAATAGGTTTAGATAGGTTTCTCAATGTGAGAAAACCAAACATAAAACATTGTTTATATATGTGCGGGTTTACATAACTTGTCATACAGGGAATACAATTGTCGTAGCTTGGCATACAAGTCATAACACTTTTAACTAAAATAATACCATAACATGAATGAGTTTCCTATTCTCTAACAAAATTATAATTAAACCCCATGCATTAGGTATATTTGATCGATCCTTACATGAACATACCTTTCTTTTGGATTATAGAGAGATACCCTTACTTTGTCAATGAGATACTATTGTGTTATGAAGTAATCCAAAAACCACTAGTTTCTTAACCCGTAAGAATTATGTCTTTTAACTGTATTCTTGATTATTGATCAAATTGTAAAGCTATATGGTTTTCATGTGCACGAAAGGTTTCAGTCCTCGAATTGAATGAATAAAATGCTTTTACCTATATATTCTCTTTATATTAATGCTACTGAGTATCGCATGCACCCACGTACAATAATTTTAAGTTTTGTTGATCACTTAATCCTTCAACTTAGTGCGTTTTAAATGCCCAAGATATACGTTTGTGATTTCCAAATGATCAAAATTACAACTTGTGTTGCATGTCCAACTTCAGTAACAACATGATATAATGATCATTTACATAATTACATTTAGTTAATATTTTCTTCATTTTACAACTTCAATATGAAAATGGGTTTCTCATGTATTTGGGATTTGACAATATAATTAAATTTATAGACAGCTGTGGCTAGAAAAGTTTTGCAAGTAGAAAAAAAACTTGACTTGAAACTGTTCCATGTACATTTCTTTTGGAAAGGGTGCTACCAATTATGTCTTCATTTTGTTATGAACACTTTCTTGGCTGGTTAAGTTATTATTGGAATATTGTTTTACCTAAGAGAAGCAAAACAAAACCTAATCTAGCAGGTCAGCAACCGTCGGATCCTGTAAGATGGTGTTTTAAACCTACCTAGATTAGAATTACAACCGTAAACATCACCTTATTCTAATAAAGAGGGGGATCCAGGGACATCCTTAGATGGACAACTCTGCACAACTTCCGCCAACCACACATCTAAGGTTGTAGAACGGTTGAGATGATTTGTCCTAACAAATATCAATGGATTGGATTAGTCAATACTAGGCGAGGATTACTGGTCGACTCATATTAATTACTCTGTAAAAAAAAAGATTCATCGTCACTTCATCTTCCCCTTTCATGGTTCCCACCTTGTGTACTTGCCGCAATTCTGTTCGACCTAAATTCAATAACTACAAAATCATGAGAAAAAATGGAACGCGTCACAATTTTCTGAAAGTGTTTCGTTCAACTTATCAGTAATGCCATGTATACCGTGGAATATCCCGGGAAACACAACTCTTAATGCGACCCCGTGTTTTCTCCAAGTGGACCCTAGGGACTGTGTCTCCCGGGAGATTCCACGGTCAACATAGCACTACTGTCAACTCATTTGATAAAATTGCTTGGTTAGTATCTCATCTCTCATTCTTTAATCTAAGCAACATTTTCTCAGGAAAAAAAATCTCCATCAACGAGGTATGAGCTGATAGAGGAAGGTCAGAGGAAAGAGATGAGAGAAAAGGAAAATAGAAGAAGTGTGAATAATGGGTTGGTCTTAACTCATAATACTCATCTTTTACCGATTAATCTGAATAATCCAAGCCATCGATATTTGTTAGGAAAGATCATCTCAACCGTCATATAACCTTAGATGTGTGGTTGGAGGAAATTGTGCGGGATTGTCCATCTAAGGCTGTCCCTCGAACCCCCCCCCCCCCCCCCCCTCTTCTATAAATATCAACAACTTCCTTTGCAAACTTACACCAACAAAAAAAGAAACAAGAGAGAAGAAAGGAAGCTAAAATTGAAATAGAAGGAAAGGAAATACAAATAAAAAACAGTGGAAAATGCCGGGTAATACTAAGAAGAGTCACAAGAGAGACATCAAAGAAGTAAGGAGGGAAAGTTATTCTATGAACGTCAACAATCCTCATCTTTGGCCAAGACACGGTAAATCAAATTGATTTGAATCTAAAATTGTTTTTCTAGAGTTGTTACTGATTTTGTTTGTTCTTATGTATTCTAGGTATTATAGACAAACCTAGGTCATCTTATGAAGAAAGGCAGGAAAGCCAGCCTCATGGAGGACTAGCAGCAGCAATGTACAATCCATTACCACCTCCACCAGAAGGGGCTGAAGGTGTGGCACCAGACAATCAACCACCACCGGAAGCAAGAGAAGAGGAGGCCGAAGAAGAAGAAGAAGAAGAAGAAGAAGAAGAAGGGGAAGAAGAAGGGGAGGACGAGGAAGAGTAGATTTGCTGCATTTCATTGCCACAGTTGTTCTTTTGAAAGGAGAAAGTTTAATGGTTCGAATATTTGTTCTGTAAAAGTTGGTCTATCATGTTTTTACTTTTTTAGTTTTCCTCTTTATGTAGATGGTTCAGTACTTGGTGTTCTGGTATCAATGGATTTGCTTTTTCTTTACTATCTTTTCACTTCGGATCAAGTAACAGTCCTTATGCAATGAACTTGAGATCCATGGCTGTTGATTCTCATCAAAAGATTATAGTCTTGATAGTCCTTACTCATTTATTTATCTTATTTTTAAACATTTCCAAAAATAATAAAATTAAATGATATATGTGTTTTTTTACATACAACACATGTTAATGTTAATTTTAATTTTAGTAATAATGTATCAATTAATAAGGGTAATCAGAATATTTCCTTCGATCTTCTTAATATTTTGACTAAAAAGCGGACTAGTAAAATACGACGGAGGGAGTAATATTTAATTATATTTAACATAAGATTTAAATATTTTGTATTGAGGAACTACTAAAAATAAATATTATTTAATTGAGTAGCCAGATTCTATTAACACCCTTATAGTATAAATTGAAATATCCCTTCTTTTTTTAATTAACCATCTCCGTAGTTCTCTTGTCCATTTACTTTATGCTAATAAAAGTAATGCTTGAATAACTGTTGCTTTTTATGATTGTTGGACATGGCACTTTGTTTGGTTTTCCAAGTTCACAAAATTTATTAATGTTTTGCACAAGTCGCTTCTGTTTGAAGATCCAAAGTATGTGATTTGTCTCGAAGTTCGTTTCACAATAAATGACCATCAATATATTCATGGGTATTATCTTGCATATGGTATCAATCCAAAATAGTTAACATTGGTCTAATGTTACCATCATCCCCCTGTTGGCAGGATGTGGAACAAGATTTTGGAATTTTGAAGAGATTCTTACTTAAACCAAGATTTTGTCACTTAAACCAAGATTTTGGAATTTTGAAGAGATTTTTACTTAAACCAAAGTTTCGCCACATTCTTACTTAAACCAAGATGTGGAACAAGATGTGGTAACGATCCTTACTTCCACATCCTTTCTCAACGTAACGAACGCCAAATGACGTTGAGAAAGGATGTGGAACAAGATTTTGGAATTTTGAAGAGAAAGATTGATTGGTGTCGTAGGCTCAACAAATTAATAATCTTAATTCCACATAATTAACTGGTAATATAATGGAAGTAAGTGATAAGCACGCAAATGCGACACAATTGTACCCATATTTACATTAGCTAGGCCTCATTATTTGGCTAATAATATTGTTTTAAGGCTTTTGCAGAAATTACAAACAAATCCAATCACCTGAAAAATAAGTGGTTAAATAAACAACAAATGACATTTGCGACTAAAATGGGTAAATGTGGCTGGCCTGGTATTCGTATGTATCAGCACCACTGCGCGGCACCAAACATATACGGAGCCTTATGAACTTGCAAGGAAAAAGGAGTACATGATTAAGTTCACGATTCCTATAGACGTGGACAGAATTAAAATTCAGTTGGCTAGTGTCACTGGCTTGGCACTCACGAGTTCACAACGGGCAGACAATTCTTAATCTCAATTAATGCATGATGAAGCGAGTCGATGTCAGCACCCTAATGCCACCTAAGATTGGTCCAGAGTAACTTTATTATTGTTAGCATAAGAATGAATTTTTTTATTATTATTATTATTTTTTTTTTTTTTAATTTTTTTTAGTAAGGATCGTTACCACGAAGAGCAGTGAGTTTTAGTTGTCGAAGTGTCACAAAGGAGGTTTTTGTTTTTAGATTGTGAATAAAAATAATCGAAGCAAATAAAGTTGTATTGTAATCAATAGAGAGAGATATGATCGAGGAATCCTTCTTCGTTAATAAAGCGTCAATGAGTTATTATAGTTGCCTACTCGTCGTTAATCATAGATTATCACCAACCGTGGAATAACAACTAGATCATTGTTATCCCCTAAATTCCTTATATCACTGGCTACAGAAGTGCTTTCCTACCAGATTCTATTCACCCAAACCACGTCTAGTAGTAGATCACTAAAAGTGTAATTTAGTCGATTGCTTTATCTTTCTTGAATTTATAGGTTGATCCTACTAGTTAGAATCTTAGATCAAGGTCCACTTTTTAGTGTTGTTTATACACACAATCGCTCCACAGAATCCCTCTTCAAGGTTTTGTGTTCTCTACTTGTGTACAAGTTATTCGATGATTACTTATATCCTAACTCAATACTAGCAATAGATTGAATCAACAAATCAATTTAGTTGGCCACCTATACAACCTATTAATCAATCATAAATATTCAAATAGTATAAACAATCGATAATCATATGAAGAAATTCAAAGTAGATTAATATAATAACTCAAATATTGTTTAAAGCTTAGAATTCATCCTCAATCAATAGGTGTTTATCTACTCATGGATGTAGAAACACCCATTATATACATATAAGAAAAGGTTAGAGATATCGTTACGATTGAGAATCGCTCCGAAACCCTAGCTTTCGCTCCGTGTGATTTTTATCCTCTCCAAGCTTTATAATTTCGTGATCTCTTGAAGATCTTTCATTCATGACCTAATACCTCCTTTTATAGGTTTACATTGCTTGGCCTTCACGCATTTAGTTTGGTTCAAGAACCCGACCCAAAAATACGAAAAAAAACGAATCCAAACGTGACCTTAGGCATTCCAAGGTATGAATACACGTTTTCCTACTAGTAAAGTATGCGTACCTGGTATGCGAACCTCAAATTCCAGCAGAAATTTTCGAAATTAAGTATGCATACCCGGTATGCATACTTTACTGTTTTCGGTATTCGACAAATACTGTTTTGGCCACAACTTCTTCATCCGAACTCGGAATGACCTAATTCTTTTTGAATTATTTTTATCTTTAAATTCTTTTCATGATGATGATGAGAAATCCTTAATTTGAATGAGTTAATATAGGACTTTGGCTCTTCTCTTGATTTTGAGCGTTTGGCTCCTTTTTGTCGCACTTCTTCCACTTCTCTTGGACTTGGATACTTGGAATACTTATCTTCCTATCTCTTTTCAGCACACTTTAGCTCCTTTTTGGATGATTCACCTATTAGAGGCAAATAAGAGAAAAAGGAGTAATAATACGAATACATGCAAGAATAATAGCTAAAACAAGTGTGGAATGGATACTAAAATCATATGAATTATGAACTTATCAAAGATCTCTATTATTTGTGGGCCATATTATGGTTTAAGTCCCAGTTAAATGCACAAGACTATGCTCACTTTCATAATTCTACATAACATGGTAATTCCGGAAACTCGTCGTGATAATGAGTGCACTAACTATGACGATGAAGATCTGGGACTGAGATTCAACCAAAAAGAGGCATGCCTGCAAAAAAATATGGGTAAATGACTAATTACATTCAGAACCAGAACCTGTATGACAGTTTAAGAGAAGATCTGAGGGTGAATCTTGAGAAGAGTATGGAAAAGCCGGTGGACGTAATAATTAAGTTTTATTTTATGTATTAATTAGTTTAGAAATTTTATTGTTAATTTTTTTGTAGTTTGTTTATTCATTATCAAGTTAATTAGTAAAACTTATTAAGTATAATGCAACAACATTTCAAATTAAGCAACTTTTCATTTCAGATTAATATTAATATTGGCAAACTTATAATTCTAAAACTGACAAGCTTATAATTGACAAGCTTATAATATTAAGTAAACTTATAATTCTAAAACAAGATTGGTTGGGTTGGTGACACTCCGTATCTGGAATCTTGGGAAAACCTGCTTGAAAATCTACCAATTCTATACTTAGGCGTACCTCTGGGAACTAAGTCAACATCTAAAGCCATATGGGATCCAGTAATTGAAAGATTTGATAACAAGATAGTTGTTTAGAATAGAGTAAAGCTAACAAAAGGGGGTAAAATTGCTCTTATAAGAAATGTTTTATCTAGTCTTCATCTTTAATTATTACTTTAGCATTTTTAAAGAACCCGCTTCAATCATTAAGGTACTTGAAAAGAAAATTGAAGACTTTATCGGGAATGGAAGTGAAGATGAAAAGAAAAAATATCTTGTAAACTGGGATTTGGTGCGTTCACCCACCGAAAAAGGATGTCTTGGACTGAGATACCTACAAAATTTCAATCAGTCCATGCCAGCTAAATGGAGTCTGAGGTTTGACTTGGGAAAAAAAATCTTTGTGGTATTCAATGATAACTGAAAAACATAGACAATCATCATCCAAGTGGGTTCCTGACAAACTTACTTCCCCTTGCGGATCATTACGTTGGAAAGTTATTGCGAATCATGCAAACAAGGTATCTTCTCATTCTTCATTTGTCATACCAAATGGAAAAATAATTTCTTTTGAAATTGACGCATGGGTTGGAAATCAACTTCTTAAAAATCTACTCCCATCCTTGTTTAAGTTGAGTAAAACCAAAAAGGGCTCCCTTGCTAGTCATATAAATTCATATGGAAACCAATTGAGATGAATTTTTCACTTGAGAAGACATCTTATTGATGAAGAGGCAGATAAACTAATATCACTGTTAGATATCATTGAAAATGAACCCCCACAACTTGTAGTCTAGAAGACAGAAGAATATGGTCTCTTTCGAAGTTTGGCACCTTCTCTGCAAGCTCTCTATATTCAGCTCTACATCAAGGTAATGATCCTCAATTCCCTCATAAGGCAATACAGAACAAGAGGGTACCTACCAAAATCATTTTTTTTTGTTTGGCTAGATGCTCATGATAAAATCGTTACCATTGATAAATTTTTTAAATGAGGTTATTATCATGTGAATAGATGTTTACTTTGTGGCAATGCTGAGGAGAATGTATGGATGCTATTTTTCAAAGAGAGTTTGGTCTGCAATCCTTTCATCCCATGGCATACATGGTATATAGACTTCTACAGTTCTCAATCTTATGAAAACATGGCATACACTAAGATACCCGGAAGATAACCGGAAAATATAGCATGTAATCCTTGCTGCACCATTATGGTGCATTTGGAAGGAAAGAAATGCAAGGACGTTCAAGGAATAATCATTAAAGATTGACCAAATATGTCAGAATGCCAGGGCTCTAATGCTTTCATGGATTTCAATTTTCAAGATCAGTCTAAGAGGGAACCAAAACAATGCGGTTGTTAATTCGGATGTAGTTTTCATGTAATTTGACTTTCCTTCTTCTGTTTCTTACTTCTTGTAAGAAACATAACTTTGTACATTCCTTTCTTTATAAAAAAAAATTAATATTAAGTAGTATGTAAGAAAATTTAAAATTTAAATTCAATATTTAAAATTAAAACTAAAATTAATACATCAATTATCTAGAGAAACTACTACATCAAACTTATCATCCGCATCATCGTCATCAGCTTGGTCGTTATTAAATTCAGGTTGTTGTCCAAACTGTGCTTTAAGTTTGTCAAATTCGATTTACCATACATGTTTTTGCTATGGGTTCAAAGTTGAAGTGCCAGCTTGGAGAATGTAATGCTTGTCATAGTTATTCACAAATTTTTCTTGAGAAAGGCGACTGTTTTTAGTCTCCATGTGTCAAAATTTCCTATCAACCCCTCTTTGCTTCTCGACGATCTTCTGATATTCCATAAAATCCTCTATGTGAAATCCGCCGGAGCTACCTCTTTCTTGAGATAATTTTCTAGCCAGTTTTGCATTGTTTCTCCTTAGTAATTTTCTCTTACCATCATTGAGAACCAAGTTAGAATTTGGGTTTGTCGCGATATCTGGTTAAGAATATGGATTTGATGGACCTACTAAAAATTGTGAAGAATTTGGTGTTGAGGGAGAAGAATTGTATGGTGACCTTTCAGGTATCTGTTGATTAGTTGCTAACACGTCGGCATTATATTTTTTCAACACCTTCAAAATAAGATAACTACTTTCGAATTGGAAATTTCTACCATTTTTATGTTGTCATTCTGTACGAACCGTATTTTAACATCGCCATCCACAATACCACTCTCCCGGCCTCTCTTGGCTTGCATTATCAAAGCAACATAAGAGGCGCATTCCTTATTGATCGCAATGAAGCGTTGTGCCAACCCACTCTCATCACGATCATTGATGTTCATGGTTTTATCTTCATATCTAAAAAACCATGTTTACCCACATGGTGTTAGCATGTTGCTGAGCACTATCGATGCAATCTTGGTTAAAATTAACATAGTTACAACAAATGCATTCATCTTCTGCGATGTTGAATTTCACACCTCAAACTTTGACCTTTTTACCTTTACCATTTCCTTGACTTTGACATTGTGAATCCATATTACAAGAAATTAAGAAGTGTAGAGAATGTGTGATTATTTAATCTTGTTTTAGATTAGAACAAGATTGAGAAATTCTAGCTATAAAGATTTAGATATTCTAGTATGTAATAAATTTGAACTTTGGTATTTATACAGTGGGGAATTTCTAGACATTGGATGAGGAACTGCTGAGCGATGATCTAACTTGCGAGTGATAACATGACTAGCGTTGGCACTATAATGATCAGTGAGCGATATTAAGACCATATAGCGATGGCCTTTCTATCGTTCGCTAGAAACTCCATCATGTATGCCTGTGTGGTATATTTGACGCATTGGCACATACTTTTGCTACTTTCACATACCTATAGTGGGTGCAAAAGTGACAAATTTTGGTGTTTGACATGTGCATAAAAATAGGCCTAACATGTCATTAACGATTGCATTATGTGTCCTTTGATGACGTTATGCAGAAACAGATAAATCAATCACCATTAAAGATTCTTTTTTTGGTGTCGTCTTTCATATATACTCATGAATCAATATAAAACATGCATTCATGAACCGATAATGATATTTGTATGCGTATGGATTGTTATAAATAAGTGTATATGTGGAAAAAAAACATTTTTGATATTTGAACTCCGCCTATCTAATGGAATTAGATAATTTCTAAATTCAACCTTTATAATGGGAAAAAAGGAGTACCCAATTTTCTTACCCATTAATCTCGATGCACGTTTTGTTATTATGATTTAGGTATTTGATGGTGATGAGTAATGATTTGGCGGTGGAGTTAATGGCGGTGGAGTAATGGCGGTGGTGAAGTTTTTTAGACTGTTGGGAATGAATTATTCTTTGTATAGGATTTGGAGAATGGATATTCTAACTTTGAATTTGATGGTAATGACGAATGAGTTAGAGGTACATGGTTAGGGCTGTCAACGGATTAAATTCCGTCAGTTTTTCACCAATCCGATTTCGATAGGCTAATTGTTATCGGATTTCGAACTCCGATAACATCCGACGGAATTTATAAACTCGAAACTGATTCCGATAGGTTAACTTATTATCGGAAATCCGATAAATTCCGATAATTTCTAAGAATATGAAAAAGATGAAAAAAGTGTTAGTATTTACTAATCCGGTTAGAAATTTTGATAATTTCTGATACTATAATTTCGGATAGCGGACATCTTTATCTTAGGGGTTGGAAATTACTAGTACACCCCTAGGATTATCGGATGTCGGAACTTAGCCAAACGGAATTGACATAATCCAGTTCCGATAAGTTTAAGGGGTAAAGTCCGATAATATGTACGGTTCCTAAATTTGAAATCCGACAAATCGGATGATTAAATATTATACGATGTTGAACTTTCGGAAACGGATCTCGGACTTCGAAAGTTTATTGACATCCCTAGCGGTGGTGAAATTGTCTAGATTTTCGATATTGTTTACGAACTTTTTGTGACTAATAGGATATTTAGTTACGGTAGTTATGACGGATGTATAAGAATGACTTGATGGGGTTTGTTAGGGTAGTCATGTCAAAGTATAAGGATATGAATGGAAGCTTGTTTGTTTGGGTCCGACCGGCAACCCGAATCTAATTTAGCATGAATAAAATATCAGATTGTTTGTTATTTTTATTTTTTAATGTCTGATTCGAGATCTGACTCGACATACACATCTGACTGGATTCATATATCATTTTGTACCTGACTCGAATGGGCATATTTCTGACTGGATTCAATATTTTTTTACAGCTCTACTAATTAATAATTTTTGAGTCAGACTTAAAAAGTCAGATTCAAATGTAACGAGTCAAGATGACTCGGTTCCAAACAAGCCGAATAAGTCAGAAAAACTAACAACCAATCAGTCATAATTAGAAAGTCAAGTACGATTTTATCTGCTCTCTCCCTCTTACAAAAATCATTAATAAAGTTGGTCTCCTTTAATTTTTCCAAATATCCAACCAAAACGATATATAAATAATATTTTTAGTGAGATGCGAGAATCTAGAAGGCATAGTTTTTAGGCTTCTACGAGTCTCCATACCCATTTCCGAGTCTACACCTACTTCCAATTCAAGTCAGACTTGATTGGATGCAGGGACGGACCCAAAAATTAGTGCTGGGTAGGATATTGAAAGTTTACATAAAAGAAGTTCTAAAGTAAGTACATTTGATGCAAGTATATCAATGTCGATTATCGAATAACCAAATCCTAACCGTTTCCTAAGCTTTGTGGCAATCAGCAGACTATATCACTTCACCTGCAAGTCTGCGATATGAATCACCAAACATTTGAAGTCCCCGTTTTAAGTAAGCTCGACGTACCGCATCTAGTTGATTCACTGGATATTGATAAATTTAAGTGGCAAACTTGGATCACACTCATGTAAAACACCATTTGCTTTCATAAGCATTGCACCTGCATTTGTTTGAACTACAACTTCTTTGAATTTACTAGATATAGTTGGTTGAGCATATGTAGGGTTATTTACTTCTTTTGTTGTTGAGAAGTAACTTCTTTGAACTTACTAGATATATATAGTTGGTTAAACAAACCTTAACTCCTAATTTGGATAATGTAGCATGTAATCCACAAAAAAGTTTCCAACTTTTCCCCATCGAGTATCAATATATCAATGTAATAACACTATAGTTAACTTCGGAGTTTTTTTTTTTGATCCGTAAAGAAGAATATATAGATAAAAAAGGAGAGGGTACAAAATGCTTGTACCACCCTCAATAGTTAACTTCAGAGTTACTAGTTAGCATAACCAAATTGCACCCCTACAATTTAAAAAAATATCTCCATCTCACCAAGATATGAACAACATAAAATCCCCATATTGACAAGCTAAAATACAAATTACAAATACCTTGAATTTCTAACTGAATCTATCGACTATGTCGTGCATTGCAGAAGATCACGAATTAAACCACTCTATCGTCAAAATCAAATCAACAAGGTAAGAGTTTAGGCTGTTTGTCAGACGTATAGGTATTCGACTTTGAAGTTTTACATGGGATAAAATACGGGCTATCAGCAATTTAGTACTGTCGTTATGAAACCTAGGGACGGGCTATAGCCCAGGTTAACTCCTTGCTAGGCCCGTCCCTGATTGGATGAGTAGGTAATTCACAAATTCCCGCAGACATTTCGAACGACTCCATTGGATGAATAAATTTAATGCGATATGTCAGAGATTCACAAGTTCCTCCTGACTTCTAAAATATTTTCCGCTAAAATCTTTTGTTTTGAGTTCCAACTTGGAATAATTTCCCGCCAAAAACTCTTATATGGGGTTCTTTTTGACTAAAAGCTCTTTCTCTAGGTTGATTCTTGTTTGACTAAAAGCTCTTATCTGAGTTCAAACTTGGAAACATTTCCCACCCAAAACTCTTATATATTTTTGTTTGTTTGATAAACTCTTATATTTCCCACCAAAAATTCTTATATGGGTGCTTGTTTAACTAAAGGCTCTTCTCTGGTTCGACCTTGGAATAATTTCTGAATAAAAACTCTTATTTGGGGTTCTTGTTTGGAACCACTTGGAACCTTGTGGTGAGCTAGCTAAGAGTTTTATCACTGTACCGCTTGTTTGTTTTTGATGTATACCGGTTATATTTATGTACATGTTAGGATAAATTGTAAACCTTCTTATATCTTATTTAAATTTCGCTTAAATTTTATGTTTACTCTTATATGCAGTTCTTTTTGACTAAAAGCTATTTCTCTAGGTTGATTCTTGTTTGACTAAAAGTTCTTCTCTGAGTTCAAACTTCGAAAAATTTCCCGCCCAAAACTCTTATATATTTTTGTTTGTTTGATAAACTCTTATATTTCCCACCAAAAACTCTTATATGGTGCTTGTTAACTAAAGGCTCTTCTCTGGTTCGACCTTGGAATAATTTCTCACTAAAAACTCTTATTTGGGGTTCTTGTTTGGAACCACTTGGAACCTTGTGGTGAGCTAGCTACGAGTTTTATCACTGTATCACTTGTTTGTTTTTGATGTATACCGGTTATATTTATCTACATGTTAGGATAAATTGTAAACCTTCTTATATCTTATTTAAATTTCACTTAAATTTTATGTTTTATATAGATATAAATTAAAAACGATAGGATTCATGATATAAAAACCTTAGTTGCAGGATAAAATGAAATGGATTAAACTATTTTCCGGCCGCGACCTGCTCTACAATATCTATGTACGAGAATTTTTATTTGGGCAAACTCTTAATTTCACAATCCAAAAACCGGTGTAGTTTCTTAATGCAATTCTCGATTGATACACATCACCTATGATTTTCCCAATTCCCCTAAAGTTCCCTAATGGAATTCTCTGCTTCCTTATCGCTAGGGATACTTCCCAGATTCATATTTCTAACTCTTTTTAACCTCTAATTATAATGATAGACAGTTTTTAGTTTTCTCCAATATCTCAATCCACCCGAAGACTTAATAACCACGTTTATGAAATTTGTTGGAAATCACTTGCTCGGTGATGCATATTTATGCCATTGTAATGCTTTTGTCTTGTAATGTATAAAGTTTACGTACCATTGCTATAAAATAAATCACTATGTTTTAAACGCTTTATACAATGTAGGAATTACAAATGTTTAAGAGTGCGTCATGTCTTAAACATTTCACTAACAAACTTCCTGATAATAATCATCTGTATTTCACTAACTTCATGAAAACACCAAAACTTTCTTGAATAAAAACGGTTGATACTGTGATATCTTGTGATAGTGTATCATCTAGGCATCCTAAATATTAAATTAGTGTCATATATTTGCTAGTGTATTCAGTGCGTTTTAATGCCCAATATTACATTATAAGTGTATCATGTATCCAACACTTCACTAAAACTTCATTATTAGTTTCATATTTATTTTTCGATCATTTACACGGAGTTCATCTTTTCTCAGCTTTCATAACACCAATATGAATGAATATGGGGGTCTCATGTCATGTATTCGGCATTTCTCACTTTACATTCACGGATAGCTGTAGCCTAATATCAAACTCCATATATCATATTTCAATATGTTGGCTTATCCTCTGAAGAAGATATAAAATTGTTTTGTCAATTGAGAGGTTCGATCCACATAAATGAGCCAAAACTAATAATTATTCGCTCTTTTGTATATTGTGTGGGTAACTAATGTATATGATTTGTGTAATAAGGCCATCAAAATAATACAGTAGTCGTTTGTACGAAATAAATTCTCAGCCATCGATTTGAAGTGAGTGAAAAAGCGGGGGTCTAACAACCACACCCAATATTTCGCTTAGCAATCTGTATGGAAAAACTCCAATGTACTTTTTAAGAGAATCAACTAGACTGTCAAACTCAATCTTAATAAAAGTATATCAAAGAGTTATATCTCAATTTCTCGATTCAATACTTACTCAAGCAAATAGAAATCTGCAAGTCTAATTGAATATAAGAGAAATTAACTTGAACGGTACCAAAGACCAATGTTCAAGTATCAATCAATTTCAATCAACAACCAAAGGTCGGATTTCCCAATTGATTGATTCAACACACAACCTGTGGTGTTTCAATTATATAACCAAATATAAATGCGGAAAAGAAATAACAAAGACACCAGAAGTTTTGTTAACGAGGAAACCGCAAATGCAGAAAAACCCCGGGACCTAGTCCAGATTGAACACACATTGTAATAAGCCTATACAGACACTAGCCTACTACAAACTAACTCCGGTCTAGACTTTAGTTGAACCCCAATCAATCTCATACTGATCCAAGGTACAGTTGCGCTCCTTACGTCTCTGATCCCAACAGGATACTACGCACTTGATTCCCTTAGCTGATCTCACCCACAACTAAGAGTTTCTACGACCCGAAGTCGAAGACTTTAATAAACAAATTTGTATCACACAGAAAAGTCTACGGTAATAGATAAATCTGTCTCCCACAGAAATACCTGCGAGTTTTTGTTCCGTATTTTGATAAATCAAGGTGAACATGAACCAATTGATAACCCAGACTTATATTCCCGAAGAACAACCTAGAATTATCAATCACCTCACAATAATCTTAATCGACTAGCGAAAGAAGATATTGCGGAATCACAAACGATGAGACGAAGATATTTGTGACTTCTTTTATATCTTTCATATCAGAGAAATCAATGTCAAGCCAATCTTACGATTGTACTTAATACCATAGTGTAGATGGTGGATTTTCTACAAAGGTTAAATTCGTAAACTCATAATTATACGAAGCTCTGATTCAGCAATCAGACGTGAGTATCGAGACACGGGTCTCTCATCGAATTCTCAACGGAGAGTACTTTCTCTCAGAGTACATGTGGATATGTAGTCTCACGTGTAGGATCAGAATCTCGCAACAATTATATCTCAGCGAAATTATCAATGGTACAGCACAATAGCGTCGCAGAACAATTTCAGAAACGACGTCAGCAAGGATCATGTGAAAGATATGATAGTCCTGCGAAAATTAGAGAGCTTGCGAAAATAAACATTTGTAAGGTTGCGAGAATGTCGCAAACCATATACGAAAATAAAGGACGGATTAGCTGTCATCCACTATGTATTTCCTAATAAATAGTCATTCGAGTTGTAAAGAAAGGAGAGAGATCTTTTTTGAGCAAGAAACAAGTAAACATGAGAGAGAAAATCCAGAGCAGACATCATTCTTGATTTCTTTATCTTTCTTGTAAGAATATTCAGAAATTAATAAATAAAATTAAGAGTGTAAACCTAAAAATGAGTTGATCAACAATGAACTCATATGAGGGGTGTAGTGTAGGATGTCCTGCAATACATTATGGCGCTAGAAACAGGGAGATTGAAGATCGAAAGTTGAAGATTGTTGATTGAGAATATTCAAACCAAGAAAGTGATTAAATAAATCAGTGAATCAATTAGAAGAAAGATGAATATAATTAATGAAAATGGCAAAGATTGGAGTGTAATATGATAACAAAAAGCTTGATCAATGAATTCCATGAAAACATCAAAGGTAGAATACATAAACGAAATTTTGAAGGAAAGAAAGTTATGGCGGTAGAAAAAACATTACCCTTGAAATATTGGGAAAAGCAAAAAATTGCATTCATGGCGGAAGAAATACCAAAAGAAAATTTGAACCATACATCTCCGTTGGTCATCACAGTGCCTATTACACGAAAAGAGAAGGAGACAACAATAAAATCCACAGGAGAATGGATGTTGAACAGAACTTTAATCGATACAGGAAGTTCAGTTGATATAATATTTTATCATGCATTCCGGGGAATGGGATTTAAAGACGAAGAAATGTCCAGTACAACATATTTTGTTCACGGCTTTGGAAAATCCACGACAAAACCTAAAGGAGAAATAGTGGTACGAATTCCACTTGGAGAAATCGAAACACATGTAACATTGTGCGTGGTGGATATGGAATCGCCATATAATATGTTATTAGGAAGATCTTGGATACATGCGAGAAAAGTTGTGGTATCAACGTTGCATCAATGCATTAAAATCCCCACTCCAAATGGAATAGGTGAAATCAGAGGAGATGTTGACAATGCGAAATTATGTCATCAAATTGAAGTAAAACATTATGAAGAACAAGCAAAAAAGAAACAATTTCGCAGAAAATTGGCAAAAGAAGCAAAGAAGGAAGAAGAATTTAGAGTATATATGATAAGGGCAAAAGAAGGCAAAGGAATACCCAGCGAAATTTAGGAAGAAGGGGAAAGACCCATAAAAGCAATAAAAGAACCAACACCAATGGGAGAACCTAAACCCAGTTACACTGCCGCAGAACCAACAAAAGAAATAAATGTTGGGACTATAGAAGAGCCTCTAATGTTGAGAATTGGAACCAAAATGGAAATAGAAGAAGAAAAAAGAACTGTTAACTTGTTGCGAGAATATAAAGATATTTTCGCAGGAAACATGGATGAGATATCAGGAATAGATCCATCAATTGCATGCTACAAATTGGAGATTAACAAAAATGTGAGACCATTTAAACAGAGAATAAGAAAAATTGCAACAACTTACCATTCCCAAATAGAAGAAGAATTACAGAAAATGCTTGAGGCATGACTTATAAGCGAAGCTAAATACCCAGAATGGATAGCGAATATGGTCATTGTCCCAAAGAAAAACAAAGGAATCAGGATTTGCATAGATTTCGCTGATTTAAACAAAGATTGCCCCAAAGATAGTTTTCCGTTACCAGATATTCCTCAAATGGTGGAATCCGTGGCGGGAAATGATAGGGTATCATCTTTATATGGGTACAAAGAGTATAACCAAATCCCTCTCGCTGAAGAACATCAAGAACATACTGCTTTCTTTGCCCCTATAGGTTTATATTGTTACACGAAAATGTCATTTGGTTTGCGAAACGCGGGAGCGACATATCAAAGAATGGTAGAGAAGGTGTTCGCGAAATGGATACATAAAACATTAGAAGTATACGTGGACGATATGTTAGTAAAGAGTAAAGAAGCTAAAGACCATGTACAAGACTTGAGGGAGATTTTTGAACAAATGCGGCAGTATAACATTAAATTGAATCATGAGAAGTGTACTATTGGAGTTGCATCGGGAAAATTTTTAGGCTACATTGTATCAAAGGAAGGAATAGAGGTTGATCCAGAAAAAGTGCAAGCAGTTCGTGATATGCCAACACCAGCAACAATAAAAGATGTACAAAAGTTGAAGGGGCTTCTAGCTTCGCTGGGGAGATTCATTTCGTGATCATCAGACAAATGCAAATATTTTTTCGATATACTCAAGAAGGGTGCAAAATTTAAATGGAGTGATGAATGTGAAAAGGATTTTCAAGGAATCAAAGAACATCTTATGAATACAACTATTTTACAAAAGGCAGAACCAGGAGAAGAATTATTGATTTACCTTGCGACAACGTCGCATGCATTAAATGCTGTGTTATTGCGAGTAGACGCAGGAGTGGAGAAACCCATTTATTACATTAGCAAAACTTTTAATGCCGCAGAGAAGAATTACTCAAAGATTGAAAAGTTAATCTTAGCATTAGTTTATGCATCATTTAAGCTCCGCATATACTTTCAAGCACACAAGATAAAGGTGTTAACAAAAGTACCAATTGAATCAGTGATGAATAATTCTAAAAGATCAGGAAGGGTGGAGAGATGGAATGCACAAGTAGGCCACTTTGATATTAAATATGAAGTTTTGTCTTCACCAAAATCACAAGTTGTTGCGGATTTCTTGGCAGAATTTCCTTTAGAAGAAGATGAAGCAGTAGAAGAAATGATGGATGTAGAGGAAGAACATGGAGATCCAAAAGATTTATTAACAGAACCAAATAGATGGGAAATATTAGTAGATGGATCATCAAATGGGGAAGGAAATGGAGTTGGAATTGTTTTAATTTCGCCAAAAGGAATAAAAATGGCTTTTTCATTCAGATTGGAATTTGCATCCACTAATAATGAAACAGAATATGAAACTGTGATACATGCCTTAAAATTCGTAATAGAAATGAAACTAGAAAATGCCAGGATCACTAGTGATTCGCAGCTAGTTGTTCGCCAAATAAAAGGAGAGTATACTATAAATGAACCATCCCTGAAGAAATACAAGAAGCTAGTTGAAGACTTATCAGCGAAAATCCCAAGAAAGGATAATAGACTCGCAGACGCTTTTGCTTTCATCTCAAGCATGATGACACATCCAACTGCGAGATGCATAAAAATACAAACACTTCTGTCACCATCAATAAATAAATAAATAAGAGGAAGATGTGGATGTGATGATAATAGATAATGAAAAAGAAGAACAAATAAACAATGTCGTAGACTGGAGAATGGAACTTCATGCATATTTGGCGAAAGGATAAACACCAAGAAATAGATTGGAAACACACAAAATAAAAAGCCGAGAAACGAATTATGAATTAAGAAATGGGTTGCTATACCGAAAATCCTTTAGTGGACCATCACTCAGATGTTTGACACGAGAGGAAGGATAAAAGGTGTTGAAAATGTTACATAGTGGAGATGCTGGCAATCATAGCGGAGGAAGATCTTTGGCACATAGAGAAAACATGCAAGGTTATTACTGGGCATACATGCATGAAGATGCAAAACAAATATCAAGACGTTGCGAAGATTGTCAGCGGCATGGAAAGAAAATACATGCACCAGGAGCACCATTGTCATCTTCAACCAGTGTGTGGCCCTTTGGAAAATGGGGCTTAGACATTGTGGGGCCATTTTTACCAGGAACTGGACAAAGAAGATACTTAATAGTCGCAACAGATTATTTCACAAAATGGACAGAAGTGAAGGCAGTACAACATATTCGCGACAAAGATATCTTTACATTCATATTCGAAAATATCATTTGCAGATTTGGAATTCCTGCACAGTTGGTATCTGATAATGGGAAACAGTTTGAGGGGCAGAATATAGAAATGTTACTTAATGCATTCAAGATAAAATGTGGAAAGTCCACTCCTTTGTATCCACAAGCTAATGGGAAAGTAGAAGCAACAAATATATTAAAGAAGAAATTGGAAGGACATCACAGATCATGGTGCGAACAAGTACATAATGCAGTATGGGCTTATAATACAACTAGAAGAGAAGCTACTGGAATGTCACCTTTTTGTTTAACATACGGAGTTGAAGCGGTGTTACCGACAGAAGTTGTTATTCCAACAACAAAAAGAGAAGTTGGGGAGAAAAATCTTAGTGCGGGCTTAATTTTAAACAAACTTGATGAATTAGAAGAAATAAGAGAAAAATATTTACAACATATGGAGAATTATCAGTGAAGATTAGTTCGAGAATATAATAAACGTGTCAAAATACGCGAATTTCAACCAGGAGATTTAGTTCTGCGAGAAACACCAATATATCAGCGAGAAAATGGTGGAAAATTAACGAAAAAATGGGATGGACCTTACATCATTAAGGAGATAGTTGGAACAGGAGCTTATAGATTAATGGATCCAGAAGGAAAGATGTTGGTCATAGATTAGACAGACCATGGAACAGGTTGTATTAAAAAGATATTATCCGTAAGAAGCTTTGAGAAGTTATGAATTCTGAAAGAATAATTGCAGGATTATTCATATCAAAACAAGATTATGATGTGCGAAATTTTCGCAGAGAACAATGACATAAAAGAAGGGGCGAACCTTTATGGCGTACACCCTAGTTCGAGAATAAAATTTCGCAAGAGGCAAATGTAAGACCTAAAGTACGTCATATTAGGGGGTACCTGTTACATGGCTCAGGGAAAGGCTACACCGCCACCGGAACCTGAGTCATGGAGATTTGAGGTCAATAAAGCCCATTCGGGAGAGGCACCTTGGATTCTCAACTTGAGCATATGACTTGGGTTGGGCGACTAAGGTAATAAGGACTCTCCCAAGGAGTGGATATCTGATCAAGGCGCCGAGGTACACGGTTGAGTCAAGAGTGTCGGGGGCGTTTGAAGCGTCCTTGCCATTCTTGACAAGTCTTGGCTTATACTGCACTCGACCTGAAGAAAACCCCACTTAGGGTGCAGTCTCGTAACCATAAGCCCTATAGGTAAAAGGGATAAGAGGCTGCGAAAACAAATGGTTGTTGTTAAGACTGGATGGGAGGAGCTAACCTTGTATGGTAGAAGTATGCCTCCTTGAAGGGGCAACCAGGGGGGAGATAAGGGCGGCACCCTCCATTAGGGAGATGATAACTGTATTAAGACGCAAATGTCATGAATATTAAGGCATGTCATATTTGTGCAACAATCCTGAAGAGGCAATAATACAAAAGAAACGGAAAAGACGAGATCAATGGGTTTTCGCATGAAAGTGCGAAGACGTCCTGCGATTTCGTCGCAAGACGGCAATGTCATGGGGCTTTATTTTCGCAAGAATATTTAGGCCTGTCATATTGTCGCAACATTCCTGAAAAGGCCATAATACAAAAGAAAAATTTAAGACAAGATCAATGGGTTTTTGTATGAAAGTGCAAGGACGTCCTGCGATTTGTCGCAATGACAAGAGATGGCATAATAATACCTTTAATTAGGAAGGAAAAATAAGACCATATGATAAAACAAATTAATTATAAGCATTCATAACAGATTATTTTTTGCAAGAAAGATAATGAGAAGAAAGTATGGGAATCGATACACAAGAAGCATTATCTTTTTTATCAACAAAATATTAAAAGGAAAAGTTGACTCCAAAGTCGATTGAAAAATGTAACTCTCAAAAGTGATAAGAATAATACAGTTCAAGAAGAAAAAGCTAGATAAGAAGATCAAGCTTCAATATTAATGTCAGTAGCAGGAGATGACAGAAATTCTTCGCCAATATTCTCGCAAGCTTGTCCTTCATTTCGGCTTTGATCTTCGCCATGACAAGCATCTTGATTATCGCCAGCAATTACTTCTTCAGGAGAAATTTCTTTCTCATTCTGATGAACACCAGAAGATACTTCTTTAGAAGGAATCTCTTCTTCATCTTCCAGGAAATTATCCTCTGCACCGCTTTCGTAATCATAATCACTATCGGCAGGACGAGGAACTTCATCATCATCCACTTCTAGAGGATCAATTGATGTAGGAGGAAGAGAGTTGGACAGTAAGATGTCATTTACAAGGACTTCATCCCGGAGATGAACTTGGCGAAGAATTTCTCTTTGATGATTCCTATCTTGAATATCCTTAAAATAAGCAAGATAATCAAGTCTTCTTTCTGCTCGGTCGCGAGAACCAGTAAGGGTAGAAACGAGCAATGCATTTTCCTTGCGAATTTTATCATATTTAGCCTCCAAATCAGAAATAGTAGAATGAAGATTCTTCTCAGACTCTGCGAAAAATAGAGTACAAAATTATATTAAGATAAGGAATTCAGAGATATATGACAAAGAAAAGATAATTAAGGCGGTCAAACTATTATGACTACCTTCCTTTTGCGAAATAAGGTGTTGAATCAAGGATAGACAACTATTCTCCCAATGGTCCATTGCGTCATCAAATTAATCTCCAACTAAACCTTTAAGTCGAGACTGAAGATTTTTCTCTTTAGAAACAAGAAAGGCATTTTTCTTCGCAAGAGCGAAGAGATTGCTCTTGGTCATCACATACTTTTTGGAGAATATTAAGTTGTTGCGAAGATATCACCATCTTGTTTAAATAAGTTCGCTTCTGTTAAAGCTATTCTTCTAATTTGGAATATTGTTCTTTAAACTGATTTGCCTTCACACTTAAAGCTATTCTACCTTGAATGAGTGTATCTCTTTCAGCGATAGATGATTCTGTTACTTCTTTAAGTTCATTTCTCAAAGAGCGAAGAGATTGCTCTTGGTCAGCACATACTTTTTGGAGAATATTAAGTTGTTGCGAAGATATCACCATCTTGTTTAAATAAGTTCGCTTCTCTTGAGATAAGGTTTTATTCTCATCTGATAAAGTTTCCATCCCTAAATTAGCTTTAGTTAAAGAATAATAAAGATGAGATACTTCATTACTTAATAGATCTTTTCTTTGAACTAATTGGGTATTTTCATTGGTAAGGTTATTTATCTGATCAAGAGAATATGAATAGAGGTTATCTAATTGGTTATATTGATCCATCAAGATTTCTTTATCAACACGGGCTTCTTCAACAGCAGATTCAAATTTATATCTCTCCATTATTCGTTTCTGATTTAATGCTTAACATGCGAAAGAGGGATTTAAAGGATAATTAAACATGGTAAGGATAAAACCATCGAAAAGGAAAATTACAGACATAGATAAGGAAATCATACCTCTTAATTCATCATTCTTCTTGCGAAGATTGTCACGATCCAGCAAAACATTCTGAAGCTTCTGGTTTTCAAGACGAAGAGCATTACATTCTTTTTCTAAAGCTGTCTGCGAAGCAGCTCTGCCAGAACCCAAATGCTTGCTCAGAATTTCGCAAACATTAAACTTGGTGGGATCAGTAGAAGACTTCTTGCCATCATCCAGAATTTCAGATAAAACTTTGAAAGAAATATCTATCCCTTCCACATTTTCTTTCGACAGAGGGAGAGACTTGGGTAGAGAACTGGTAGAGACAGAAGGTTGAGAAACACTCTCAATGGGAAGAGAAGAGGTTTCATTCGCAGAAGGATCCATAAGGGGAATTTCAATCATAGAAAGGTCAACTGAAGAAATGAAATCAGAGGAAGCATTTTCGCGAATTGGAGATAAAGGTTTATCTTGCGAAGATGTCGCAGGAGATTTGGAAAAAATGAAGTCAGAAGCAGCATTTTCGCGAATTGGAGATAAAGGTTTATCTTGCGAAGATGTCGCAGGAGATTTGGAAGAAATGAGTAGGTGGAAGGGAATAGAAGTTGGAACGGTTTTAAGGTGGCGAGATTTCTTGTGAGGTTTAGGAAAATCTTTATCACCCTGCGAATTACAATCCAGATAAGAAACAAAGGTAACAATATTGTTATTAGAAAAAGATAGTGTTTCTTACTACCTTCTCATTCGTAGACTTTCTTTTATGTGTGACAACCTTATGCTGTGATTTGGGATTATTAGTGTTCTGAACTGTAAATTTAGTGTTGGAGACGCTTTTGCTTAAATAACAAGAGTATGGGAATCACATAAACAACATCAAATAAGGCAATAAACAAGATTAATTTCAAATATATCAATTTCAGCAAAACTCATAAGGAAGAATAGAGAAGACTAACCTTGATGAATCCATGAAAAATGATAGCAAGGAGATTGTATCGAAGAAGATCACGAACTATGAAGATCTAGTATGAAGATGAAGAAGAACTTTAAAAGGTTGAAGAGGAAAGAAGAAAAGTTGCAATAATGGAATTTGCAGAAGAACGATGAAGTTGCAGAGAGAATAAAAAGAAAGAAGAAGAAAGTGAAAAGGAATATATATAGAGGGAATTTTTCCTCGAGAAAATAAACACGGTTAATACGGAAAGATATAAGCGGTTAAAAAGTAACGGTTACAAAAGACGTGTCGAGAAATAAATGGAAGAAAGAATACGTGTGATAAATGCAGAATATGAAAAGATAAGCAGCGGAAGTCGACATTGTTGACGTTGAATAAATATGTTGCAGAATAGATGAAGATTCAGTATGATGAACAAAACGATTATTGTTAACTTTTGTTGAATTGTTTTTGTTGCTGTTGTTGTTACGACTATTCTTGTTAAGACGATTTCGTTTGTAGGTACTTGCTCTCGTAGTTACCATAAAAGATCAAGATGAACCCTAAAATTGATTTGGGAAAAATTGTTGAATCTATATTACCCAGAAGCCAAAAAATTGTTGATTAAAATTGTTAAGCTTTGATGATGAAAAAACACAGTATCGTTACTTAATCTGATATCATGAGAATCGATAATCTCATGATATTAAAGAAAGTAAAACAGAGATCAAGAGAAGAAAGATTATTATTTCTGTGTTGATAAAATTGATACAGACAGACTCAATTCAGACACATTAAATACTGTCTGATAACAATGACTTTTAACTAAAGTCAATGACCAATGAGACAAGCCTTACAAGCATTCCTATTAACCCTCCTTAGTAGTCTTTAGGCTTTCAGGGTTTCTTTATTTTCTTGTTTTGTTCTTTTGTTTGGTGGCTTGATTTGTGCAACTTTGTAATTTTCCTTCCATTCCTAATATATCTTTCTATTTACCGAGCAAAAAAAAAAAAGAGACGCGTATCGAATGTAACCTAATTATTTTTAATCTGAGATCTTACCACGTGTTGCAGAAATGAATGTGCGACAATTTTTGGAGGGAGATCACGTGTATCAGTGTGTATAAAATACTAAGATCAATAGAAACATGGAGTAAGCAAACAAAAGGAAAAAAACCGTTTTGTTTTTTATGAGAATAAATCACTACGTTTTAAATTCCCGATATACATTGTGGGCATTACCAAATGTTCTAAGAGTGTGTCATGTCTTAAATATTTCACTAACAAAATTCCGGGCAATAATCATGTACATTTAGTTAATTGCTTCTTCGGTTCGATAAATAACCATTACACAGATTTGTGTATTTGACGGGAATACTTCATGAAAATTTGATACAAATACTTATAGTTTTTGACAATATGGATACGATTTTAATACTCTTGCAAGATTTTTTAGTTTTGAACTTTCCCGCTTTTACTAAATTTCATGAACTCTTGCAATTCATATGGAGTTTTAGCACCTGTAGGAACTGAGGGAACATGGTTCATAAGAAAGGTGGCAGTGGAAAAAGAATCGTACCAAAAGCAAGACGGAACAAATGCCATGGATAACAGCGTTAATTCAGATTCAACTATGTGACGATGTCGTCTTTCTGCAAGACCATTTTGAGCAGATGTATGGGGACAATCTAAACGATGCTGGGTACCATTTTGTTGCTGAATTTTGTTGAGTTTCTTATATTCGGTACCATTATAAGTTTGGAAAATTTTGATCTTTCGACCAAAGAGAGTTTGCACTTGACAATAAAAGACATCAAAGATACCAATAACGTCAGATTTTTTTACATAGGATAATTCCAAGTGAAACGACTGAAAACAACAACAAAAATAATATAATATTGAAAACCTTCATTAGATAAAAGCGGAGAAGGACCGCAAACATCTTAAACAATAAGGTCCAAAGGATTTTCGTAAACTGTATTGCTAGATGTAAAACTAAGTTTATGACTTTTATTAGCTAAACAGGACTGACACATAGAGAATTTGAAAGTAGAAACAGGTAAACTATGTTTAGAGATAATATCTTTGACAGTTTTGAGCATTGGATGCCCTAGACGAGAACGTTTGTAAAGAAGTACGTTTACCAACAAGAGCATAAACAAGTGAGACCGGAAGAAAGGTATAAAGACCCTCCTTATTAAGCATTCCTCGAAGTACTACCTCCCCAGCTTGGCGATCCTTCAGAAGGCAAAAGGCGTCATAGAATTCAAAGAAGACATTATTGTCAAGACAGAATCTAGAGACAGATAACATATTTTTGGAGAGGATGTGGAACATGAAGAACATTAGGAAGAAGAAACTTACGAGTGGGAGTTGCAAGAATACCATCACCAGTATTTGAGATTGGTAACGAAGAACCTCCAGCAGTTCGAATATGATCATGTCCATTGTACTCATAATGACTATGTAAATTGCTGAGATCATAGGTCATATGATTTGTTGAACCACTATCAGGGAGCCAATCGTAGGCGTAAACATATTGATGAGAAGCAGCATATGCAGCGGGATTATTGGAAGAGGGCCGTCTGCCCCTATTGGAAGTATTCTTGGGCGGTGGTCTTTTGTCACGAGGAGGATAAGTCACTGTATCCAACTTTTTGCGACAATCTCGAGCACTCTGAAAAGGTTTAATGCATATCTTACAAACAACAGCTGGCTTGCCGTCTCTTGTAAGAGGAGCATCCGCAGGACTATTCACAGAGGCAACGTTAGCAAGTGGTTGAGAGAGATCAACCTGATTTTTCGCAAAGACACGGAGATCATAAGACAACAACATAGACTCAAATTCATCAGTTGTAATAACACCCATTGTGGTGATTAACGAACTAACAATTGATTCATAATACGAGTCAAGTCCCTTAACAACATAATGCCTAAATTCTTTGTCAAAAACGTCAACACCACTAGCGGCAAGAGAGTCAACAATGTTTTTAACCGATTGAATGTAATCGTACATGGTTAAGTTTCATTTCTTAATAGATGAAAGAGACTCATTGAGATGAATAAGATGTGCATCAGTTTTGGATGCAAATTGAGCATCAAGCTTGGTCCATATAGAAAACGAAGTATCACACGCCTTGACCTTAGCTAGGATTGGAGCAGTGAGAGAAGACATAATCCAGCCGAGAAGAAGTGTATCGGTGCGTCTCTAAGACAAAAATTGTGGGTTAGGGAGATCATTGACAAGGGCTGGTGGACTTGCAAGAGAACCATCTATATATTTCTTTAGATCATAGCCTTATAGATAAGGCGTGAATTGAGATTTCCATAGAAGATAGTTGTGACCCGTTAGTTTCTCTGAAACAACACCATGAAGACGCTTAAAGGTTACATGATCTATGGGTAAAGAAGAAGTAGCAGAAAAAGAAGACATTGAGGAAGTCGTAGAGGACTCGGATGTAGTTGAAAAAGAAGTTGACGAAGATTGAAAGACTGTAGTATCCATGAAGAAGAAGCTTGAGAAGTTATAGGTGAGAAAATAAAAGAAACCCTAAAAAAAAAAACATGTCGTATTATGGATCGATCTGCCTAATACCAAGCCGGGAAATAGGTTTAGATAGGTTTCTCAATATGAGAAAACCAAACATAAAACATTGTTTATATATGTGTGGGTTTACATAACTTGTCATACAGGGAATACAATTGTCGTAGCTTGGCATACAAGTCATAACACTTTTAACTAAAATAATACCATAACATGAATGAGTTTCCTATTCTCTAACACAGTTATAATTAAACCCCATGCATTAGGTATATTTGATCGATCCTTACATGAACATACCTTTCTTTTGGATTATAGAGAGATACCCTTACTTTCTCAATGAGATACTATTGTGTTATGAAGTAATCCAAAAACCACTAGTTTCTTAACCCGTAAGAATTACGTCTTTTAACTGTATTCTTGATTATTGATCAAATTGTAAAGCTATATGGTTTTCATGTGCACGAAAGGTTTCAGTCCTCGAATTGAATGGATAAAATTCTTTTACCTATATATTCTCTTTATATTAATGCTACTGAGTATCGCATGCACCCACGTACAACAATTTTAAGTTTTGTTGATCATTTAATCCTTCAACTTAGTGCGTTTTAAATGCCCAAGATATACGTTTGTGATTTCCAAATGATCAAAATTACAACTTGCGTTGCATATCCAACTTCAGTAACACCATGATATATTGATCATTTACATAATTACATTTAGTTAATATTTTCTTCATTTTACAACTTCAATATGAATATGGGTTTCTCATGTATTTGGGATTTGGCAATATAATTAAATTTATAGACAGCTGTGGCTAGAAAAGTTTTGCAAGTAGAAAAAAAACTTGACTTGAAACTGTTCCATGTACATTTCTTTTGGAAAGGGTGTTACCAATTATGTCTTCATTTTGTTATGAACACTTTCTTGGCTGGTTAAGTTATTATTGGAATATTGTTTTACCTAAGAGAAGCAAAACAAAACCTAAGCTAGCAGGTCAGCAACCTTCAGATCCTGTAAGATGGTGTTTTAAACCTACCTAGATTAGATTTACAGCCGTAAACATCACCTTAAATTCTAATAAAGAGGGGGATCCAGGGACATCCTTAGATGGACAACTCTGCACAACTTCCGCCAACCACACATCTAAGGTTGTAGAACGGTTGAGATGATTTGTCCTAACAAATATCAATGGATTGGATTAGTCAATACTAGGCGAGGATTACTGGTCGACTCATATTAATTACTCTGTAAAAAAAAAGATTCAGCGTCACTTCATCTTCCCCTTTCATGGTTCCCACCTTGTGTACTTGCCGCAATTCTGTCCGACCTAAATTCAATAATTACAAAATCATGAGAAAAAATGGAACGCGTCATAATTTTCTGAAAGTGTTTCGTTCAACTTATCAGTAATGCCATGTATACCGTGGAATATCCCGGGGGAAAATTCCGGGAAACACAACTCTTAATGCGACCCCCTGTTTTCTCCAAGTGGACCCTAGGGACTGTGTCTCCCGGGAGATTCCACGGTCAACATAGCACTACTGTCAACTCATTTGATAAAATTGCTTGGTTAGTATCTCATCTCTCATTCTTTAATCTAAGCAACATTTTCTCAGGAAAAAAAATCTCCATCAACGAGGTATGAGCTGGTAGAGGAAGGTCAGAGGAAAAAGATGAGAGCAGAGAAAAGGAAAATAGAAGAAGTGTGAATAATGGGTTGGTCTTAACTCATAATACTCATCTTTTACCGATTAATCTGAATAATCCAAGCCATCGATATTTGTTAGGACAAATCATCTCAACCGTCCTATAACCTTAGATGTGTGGTTCGAGGTAATTGTGCGGGATTGTCCATCTAAGGCTGTCCCCCCCCCCCCCCCCCCCCCCCCCCCCCCCTCTTCTATAAATATCAACAACTTCCTTTGCAAACTTACACCAACAAAAAAAGAAACAAGAGAGAATAAAGGAAACTAAAATTGAAAGAAAAGGAAAGGAAATACAAATAAAAAACAGTGGAAAATGCCGGGTAATACTAAGAAGAGTCACAAGAGAGACATCAAAAAAGTAAGGAGGGAAAGTTATTCTATGAACGTTAACAATCCTCATCTTTGGCCAAGACACGGTAAATCAAATTGCTTTGAATCTAAAATTGTTTTTCTAAAGATTTGTTACTGATTTTGTTTGTTCTTATGTATTCTAGGTATTATAGACAAACCTAGGTCATCTTATGAAGAAAGACAGGAAAGCCAGCCTCATTGAGGACTAGCAGCAGCAATGTACAATCCACTACCACCTCCACCAGAAGGAGCTGAAGGTGTGGCACCAAACAATCAACCACCACCGGAAGCAAGAGAAGAGGAGGCCGAAGAAGAAGAAGAAGAAGAAGGGGAGGACGAGGAAGAGTAGATTTGCTACATTTAATTGCCACAGTTGTTCTTTTGAAAGGAGAAAGTTTAATGGTTCGAATATTTGTTCTGTAGAAGTTGGTCTATCATGTTTTTACTTTTTTAGTTTTCCTCTTTATGTAGATGGTTCAGTACTTGGTGTTCTGGTATCAATGGATTTGCTTTTTCTTTACTATCTTTTCACTTCGGATCAAGTAACAGTCCTTACGCAATGAACTTGAGATCCATGGCTGTTGATTCTCATCAAAAGACTATAGTCTTGATAGTCCTTACTCATTTCTTTATCTTATTTTTAAACATTTCCAAAAATAATAAAATTAAATGATATATGTGTTTTTTTACATACAACACATGTTAATTTTAATTTTAGTAATAATGTATCAATTAATAAGGGTAATCAGAATATTTCCTTCGATCTTCTTAATATTTTGACTAAAAAGCGGACTAGTAAAATACGACGGAGGGAGTAATATTTAATTATATTTAACATAAGATTTAAATATTTTGTATTGAGGAACTACTAAAAATAAATATTATTTAATTGAGTAGCCAGATTCTATTAACACCCTTATAGTATAAATTGAAATATCCCTTCTTTTTTAAATTAACCGTGTCCGTAGTTCTCTTGTCCATTTACTTTATGCTGATCAAAGTAATGCTTGAATAATTGTTGCTTCTTATGATTGTTGGACATGGCACTTTGTTTGGTTTTCCAAGTTCACAAAATTTATTAATGTTTTGCACATGTCGCTTCTGTTTGAAGATCCAAAGTATGCGATTTGTCTCGAAGTTCGTTTCACAATAAATGAACATCAATATATTCATGGGTATTATCTTGCAGATGGTATCAATCCAAAATAGTTAACATTGGTCTAATGTTACCATCAGCCCCCTGTTGGCAGGATGTGGAACAAGATTTTGGAATTTTGAAGAGATTCTTACTTAAACCAAGATTTTGTCACTTAAACCAAGATTTTGGAATTTTGAAGAGATTCTTACTTAAACCAAAGTTTCGCCACATTCTTACTTAAACCAAGATGTGGAACAAGATGTGGTAACGATCCTTACTTCCACATCCTTTCTCAACGTAACGAACGCCAAATGACGTTGAGAAAGGATGTGGAACAAGATTTTGGAATTTTGAAGAGAAAGATTGATTGGTGTCGTAGGCTCAACAAATTAATAATCTTAATTCCACACAATTAACTGGTAATATAATGGAAGTAAGTGATAAGCACGCAAATGCGACACAATTGTACCCATATTTACATTAGCTAGGCCTTATTATTTGGCTAATAATATTGTTTTAAGGCTTTTGCAGAAATTACAAACAAATCCAATCACCTGAAAAATAAATGGTTAAATAAACAACAAATGCATTTGCGACTAAAATGGGTAAATGTGGCTGGCCTGGTATTCATATGTATCAGCACCACTGCGCGGCACCAAACATAAACGGAGCCTTATGAACTTGCAAGTAAAAAGGAGTACATGATTAAGTTCACGATTCCTATAGACGTGGGCAGAATTAAAATTCAGTTGGCTAGTGTCAATGGTTTGGCACTCACGAGTTCACAACGGGCAGACAATTCTTAATCTCAATTAGTGCATGATGAAGCGAGTCGATGTCAACACCTTAATGCCACCTAAGATTGGTCCAGAGTGACTTTATTATTGTTAGTATAAGAATGAATTTTTTTTTATTATTATTTTTTTTTTAATTTTTTTTTAGTAAGGATCGTTACCACGAAGAGCAGTGAGTTTTAGTTGTCGAAGTGTCACAAAGGAGGGTTTTGTTTTTAGATTGTGAACAAAAAATAATCGAAGCAAATAAAGTTGTATTGTAATCGATAGAGAGAGACATGATCGAGGAATCCTTCTTCGTTAATAAAGCATCAATGAGTTATTATAGTTGCCTACTCGTCGTTAATCATAGATTATCACCAACCGTGGAATAACAGCTAGATCATTGTTATCCCCTAAATTCCTTATATCACTGGCTACATAAGTGCTCGCCTATACAATCTACTAGCAATAGATTGAATCAACAAATCAATTTAGTTGGCCACCTATACAATCTATTAATCAATCATAAATATTCAAATAGTATAAACAATCGATAATCATATGAAGAACTTCAAAGTAGATTAATATAATAACTCAAATATTGTTTAAAGCTTAGAATTCATCCTCAATCAATAGGTGTTTATCTACTCATGGATGTAGAAACACCCATGATATACATATAAGACAAGGTTAGAGATATCGCTACGATTGAGAATCGCTCCGAAACCCTAGCTTTCGCTCCGTGTGATTTTTCTCCTCTCCAAGCTTTACAATTTCGTGATCTCTTGATGATCTTTCATTCATGACCTAATACCTCCTTTTATAGGTTTACATTGCTAGGCCTTCACGCATTTAGTTTGGTTCAAGAACCCGACCCAAAAATACGAAAAAAGCGAATCCAAACGTGACCTTAGGCATTCCAAGGTATGAATAGACGTTTTCCTACTAGTAAAGTATGCGTACCTGGTAGCGAACCTCAAATTCCAGCAGAAATTTTCGGAATTAAGTATGCATACCCGGTATGCATACTTTACTGTTTTCGGTATTCGATAAATAATGTTTTGGCCACAACTTCTTCATCCGAACTCGGAATGACCTAATTATTTTTGAATTATTTTTATATTTAAATTCTTTTCATGATGATGAAGAGAAATCCTTAATTTGAATGAGTTAAGATAGGTCTTTGGCTCTTCTCTTGATTTTGAGCGTTTGGCTCCTTTTCATTGCACATCTTCCACTTCTCTTAGACTTGGATACTTGGAATACTTCTCTTCCTAGATCTTTTCAGCACATTTTATCTCCTTTTTGGATGATTCACCTATTAGAGGCAAATAATAGAAAAAGGAGTAATAATACGAATACATGCAAGAATAATAGCTAAAACAAGTGTGGAATAGATACTAAAATCATATGAATTATGCACTTATCAAAGATATCTATTATTTGTGGGCCATATTATGGTTTAAGTCCCAGTTAAATGCACAAGACTATGCTCACTTTCATAATTCTACATAACATGGTAATTCCGGAAACTCGTCGTGATAATGAGTGCACTAACTATGACGATGAAGATCTGGGACTGAGATTCAACCAAAAAGAGGCATGCCTGCAAAAAAATATGGGTAAATGACTAATTACATTCAGAACCAGAACCTGTATGACAGTTTAAGAGAAGATTTGAGGGTGAATCTTGGGAAGAGTATGGAAAAGTCGGTGGACGTAATTATTAAGTTTTATTTTATGTATTAATTAGTTTAGAAATTTTATTGTTAATTTTTTTGTAGTTTGTTTATTTATTATCAAGTTAATTAGTAAAATTTATTAAGTAGAATGCAACAACATTTCAAATTAAGCAACTTTCCATTTCAGATTAATATTAATATTGGCAAACTTATAATTCTAAAACTGACAAGCTTATAATTGACAAGCGTATAATATTAAGTAAACTTATAATTCTAAAACAAGATTGGTTGGGTTGGTGACACTCCGTATCTGGAATCCTGGGAAAACATGCTTGAAAAGCTACCAATTCTATACTTAGGCCTACCTCCGGGGACTAAGTCAACATCTAAAGCCATATGGGATCCAGTAATTGAAAGATTTGATAGCAAGATAGTTGTTTAGAATAGAGTAAAGCTAACAAAAGGGGGTAAAATTGCTCTTATAAAAATGTTTTATCTAGTCTTCATCTTTAATTATTACTTTAGCATTTTTAAAGAACCCGCTTCAATCATTAAGGTACTTGAAAAGAAAATTGAAGACTTTATCGGGAATGGAAGTGAAGATGAAAAGAAAAAATATCTTGTAAACTGGGATTTGGTGCGTTCACCCACCGCAAAAGGATGTCTTGGACTGAGATACCTACAAAATTTCAATCAGTCCATGCTAGCTAAATGGAGTTGGAGGTTTGACTTGGAAAAAAAAAATCTTTGTGGTATTCAATGATAACTGAAAAATATAAACAATCATCATCCAAGTGGGTTCCTGACAAACTTACTTCCCCTTGCGGTTCATTACGTTGGAAAGTTATTGCGAATCATGCAAACAAGGTATCTTATCATTCTTCATTTGTCATACCAAATGGAAAAACAATTTCTTTTTAAATTGACGCATGGGTTGGAAATCAACTTCTTAAAAATCTACTCCCATCCTTGGTTAAGTTGAGTAAAACCAAAAAGGGCTCCCTTTCTAGTCATATAAATTCATATGGAAACCAATTGAGATGAATTTTTCACTTGAGAAGACATCTTATTGATGAAGAGGCAGATAAACTAATATCACTGTTAGATATCATTGAAAATGAACCACCACAACTTGTAGTCTAGAATACAGAAGAATATGGTCTCTTTCGAATTTTGGCACCTTCTCTGCAAGCTCTATATATTCAGCTCTACATCAAGGTAATGATCCTCAATTCCCTCATAAGGCAACACAGAACAAGAGGGTACCTACCAAAATCATTTTTTTTTGTTTGTCTAGCTGCTCATGATAAAATCGTTACCATTGATAAATTTTTTAAATGAGGTTATTATCATGTGAATAGATGTTTACTTTGTGGCAATGCTGAGGAGAATGTATAGATGCTATTTTTCAAAGAGAGTTTGGTCTGCAGTCCTTTCATCCCATGGCATACATGGTATATAGCCTTCTACAGTTCTCAATCTTATGAAAACATGGCATACACTCAGACACCCGGAAGATAACCGGAAACTATAGCATGTAATCCTTGCTGCACCATTATGGTGCATTTGGAAGGAAAGAAATGCAAGGACGTTCAAGGAATAATCATTAAAGATTGACCAAATATGTCAGAATGCCAGGGATCTAATGCTTTCATGGATTTGAATTTTCAAGATCAGTCTAAGAGGGAACCAAAACAATGCGGTTGTTAATTCCGATGTAGTTTTCATGTAATTTGACTTTCCTTCTTCTGTTTCTTACTTCTTGTAAGAAACATAACTTTGTACATTCCTTTATTTATAAAAAAATTTTAATATTAAGTAGTATGTAAGAAAATTTAAAATTTAAATTCAATATTTAAAATTAAAACTAAAATTAATACATCAATTATCTAGAGAAACTACTACATCAAACTTATCATCCGCATCATCGTCATCAGCTTGGTTGTTATTAAATTCAGGTTGTTGTCCAATCTGTGCTTTAAGTTTGTCAAATTCGATTTACCATACATGTTTTTGCTATGGGTTCAAAGTTGAAGTGCCAGCTTGGAGAATGTAATGCTTGTCATAGTTATTCACAAATTTTTCTTGAGAAAGGCGACTGTTTTTAGTCTCCATGTGTCAAAATTTCCTATCAACCCCTCTTTGCTTCTCGACGATCTTCTGATATTCCATAAAATCCTCTATGTGAAATCCGCCGGAGCTACCTCTTTCTTGAGATAATTTTCTAGCCAGTTTTGCATTGTTTCTCCTTAGTAATTTTCTCTTACCATCATTGAGAACCAAGTTAGAATTTGGGTTTGTCGCGATATCTGGTTAAGAATATGGATTTGATGGACCTACTAAAAATTGTGAAGAATTTGGTGTTGAGGGATAAGAATTGTATGGTGACCTTTCAGGTATCTGTTGATTAGTTGCTAACACGTCGGCATTATATTTTTTCAACACCTTCAAAATAAGATAACTACTTTCGAATTGGAAATTTCTACCATTTTTATGTTGTCATTCTGTACGAACCGTATTTTAACATCGCCATCCACAATACCACTCTCCCGGCCTCTCTTGGCTTGCATTATCAAAGCAACATAAGAGGCGCATTCCTTATTGATCGCAATGAAGCGTTGTGCCAACCCACTCTCATCACGATCATTGATGTTCATGGTTTTATCTTCATATCTAAAAAACCATGTTTACCCACATGGTGTTAGCATGTTGCTGAGCACTATCAATGCAATCTTGGTTAAAATTAACATAGTTACAACAAATGCATTCATCTTCTGCGATGTTGAATTTCACACCTCAAACTTTGACCTTTTTACCTTTACCATTTCCTTGACTTTGACATTGTGAATCCATATTACAAGAAATTAAGAAGTGTAGAGAATGTGTGATTATTTAATCTTGTTTTAGATTAGAACAAGATTGAGAAATTCTAGCTATAAAGATTTAGATATTCTAGTATGTAATAAATTTGAACTTTGGTATTTATACAGTGGGGAATTTCTAGACATTGGATGAGGAACTGCTGAGCGATGATCTAACTTGCGAGTGATAACATGACTAGCGTTGGCACTATAATAATCAGTGAGCGATATTAAGACCATATAGCGATGGCCTTTCTATCGCTCGCTAGAAACTCCATCATGTATGCCTGTGTGGTATATTTGACGCATTGGCACATACTTTTGCTACTTTCACATACCTATAGTGGGTGCAAAAGTGACAAATTTTGGTGTTTGACATGTGCATAAAAATAGGCCTAACATGTCATTAACGATTGCATTATGTGTCCTTTGATGACGTTATGCAGAAACAGATAAATCAATCACCATTAAAGATTCTTTTTTTGGTGTCGTCTTTCATATATACTCATGAATCAATATAAAACATGCATTCATGAACCGATAATGATATTTGTATGCGTATGGATTGTTATAAATAAGTGTATATGTGGAAAAAAAACATTTTTGATATTTGAACTCCGCCTATCTAATGGAATTAGATAATTTCTAAATTCAACCTTTATAATGGGACAAAAGGAGTACCCAATTTTCTTACCCATTAATCTCGATGCACGTTTTGTTATTATGATTTAGGTATTTGATGGTGATGAGTAATGATTTGGCGGTGGAGTTAATGGCGGTGGAGTAATGGCGGTGGTGAAGTTTTTTAGACTGTTGGGAATGAATTATTCTTTGTATAGGATTTGGAGAATGGATATTCTAACTTTGAATTTGATGGTAATGACGAATGAGTTAGAGGTACATGGTTAGGGCTGTCAACGGATTAAATTCCGTCAGTTTTTCACCAATCCGATTTCGATAGGCTAATTGTTATCGGATTTCGAACTCCGATAACATTCGACGGAATTTATAAACTCGAAACTGATTCCGATAGGTTAACTTATTATCGGAAATCCGATAAATTCCGATAATTTCTAAGAATATGAAAAAGATGAAAAAAGTGTTAGTATTTACTAATCCGGTTAGAAATTTCGATAATTTCTGATACTATAATTTCGGATAGCGGACATCTTTATCTTAGGGGTTGGAAATTACTAGTACACCCCTAGGATTATCGGATGTCGGAACTTAGCCAAACGGAATTGACATAATCCAGTTCCGATAAGTTTAAGGGGTAAAGTCCGATAATATATATGGTTCCTAAATTTGAAATCCGACAAATCGGATGATTAAATCTTATACGATGTTGAACTTTCGGAAACGGATCTCGGACTTCGAAAGTTTATTGACAGCCCTAGCGGTGGTGAAATTTTCTAGATTTTCGATATTGTTTACGAACTTTTTGTGACTAATAGGATATTTAGTTACGGTAGTTATGTCGGATGTATAAAAATGACTTAATGGGGTTCGTTAGGGTAGTCATGTCAAAATATAAGGATATGAATGGAAGCTTGTTTGTTTGGGTCAGACCGGCAACCCGAATCTAATTTAGCGTGAATAAAATATCAGATTGTTTGTTATTTTTATTTTTTAATGTCTGATTCGAGATCTGACTCGACATACACATCTGACTGGATTCAGATATCATTTTGTACCTGACTCGAATGGGCATATTTCTGACTGGATTCAATATTTTTTTATAGCTCTACTAATTAATAATTTTTGAGTCAGACTTAAAAAGTCAGATTCAAATGTAACGAGTCAAGATGACTCGGTCCCAAACAAGCCGAATAAGTCAGAAAAACTAACAACCAATCAGTCATAATTAGCAAGTCAAGTACGATTTTGTCTGCTCTCTCCCTCTTACAAAAATCATTAATAAAGTTGGTCTCCTTTAATTTTTCCAAATATCCAACCAAAACGATAAATAAATAATATTTTTAGTGAGATGCGAGAATCTATAAGGCATAGTTTTTAGGCTTCTACGAGTCTCCATACCCATTTCCGAGTCTACACACCTATTTCCAAATCAAGTCAGACTTGATTGGATGCAGGGACGGACCCAAAAATTAGTGATGGGTAGGATATTGAAAGTTTACATAAAAGAAGTTCTAAAGTAAGTACATTTGATGCAAGTATATCAATGTCGATTATCGAATAACCAAATCCTAACCGTTTCCTAAGCTTTGTGGCAATCAGCAGACTATATCACCTCACCTGCAAGTCTGCGATATGAATCACCAAAGATTTGAAGTCCCCGTTTTAAGTAAGCTCGACGTACCGCATCTAGTTGATTCACTGGATATTGATAAATTTAAGTGGCAAACTTGGATCACGCTCATGTAAAACACCATTGGCTTTCATAAGCATTGCACCTACATTTGTTTGAACTACAACTTCTTTGAATTTACTAGATATAGTTGGTTGAGCATATGTAGGGTTATTTACTTCTTTTGTTGTTGAGAAGTAACTTCTTTGAACTTACTAGATATATATAGTTGGTTAAACAAACCTTAACTCCTAATTTGGATAATGTAGCATGTAATCCACAAAAAAGTTTCCAACTTTTCCCCATCGAGTATCAATATGTCAATGTAATAACACTATAGTTAACTTCAGAGTTTTTTTTTTGATCCGTAAAGAAGAATATATAGATAAAAAAGGAGAGGGTACAAAATGCTTGTACCACCCTCAATAGTTAACTTCAGAGTTACTAGTTAGCATAACCAAATTGCACCCCTACAATTTAAAAAAATATCTCCATCTCACCAAGATATGAACAACATAAAATCCCCATATTGACAAGCTAAAATACAAATTACAAATACCTTGAATTTCTAACTGAATCTATCGACTATGTCGTGCATTGCAGAAGATCACGAATTAAACCACTCTATCGTCAAAATCAAATCAACAAGGTAAGAGTTTAGGCTGTTTGTCATACGTATAGGTATTCGACTTTGAAGTTTTACATGGGATAAAATACGGGCTATCAGCAATTTAGTACTGTCGTTATGAAACCTAGGGACGGGCTATAGCCCAGGTTAACCCCTTGCTAGGCCCGTCCCTGATTGGATGAGTAGGTAATTCACAAATTCCCGCAGACATTTCGAACGACTCCATTGGATGAATAAATTTAATGCGATATGTCAGAGATTCACAAGTTCCTCCTGACTTCTAAAATATTTTCCGCTAAAATCTTTTGTTTTGAGTTCCAACTTGGAATAATTTCCCGCTAAAAACACTTATATGGGGTTCTTTTTGACTAAAAGCTCTTTCTCTAGGTTGATTCTTGTTTGACTAAAAGCTCTTATCTGAGTTCAAACTTGGAAAAATTTCCCACCCAAAACTCTTATATATTTTTGTTTGTTTGATAAACTATTATATTTCCCACCAAAAACTCTTATATGGGTGCTTGTTTAACTAAAGGCTCTTCTCTGGTTCGATCTTGGAATAATTTCTGACTAAAAACTCTTATTTGGGGTTCTTGTTTGGAACCACTTGGAACCTTGTGGTGAGCTAGCTAAGAGTTTTATCACTGTACCGCTTGTTTGTTTTTGATGTATACCTGTTATATTTATGTACATGTTAGGATAAATTGTAAACCTTCTTATATCTTATTTAAATTTCGCTTAAATTTTATGTTTACTCTTATATGCAGTTCTTTTAGACTAAAAGCTATTTCTCTAGGTTGATTCTGACTAAAAGCTCTTCTCTGAGTTCAAACTTGGAAAAATTTCCCGCCCAAAACTCTTATATATTTTTGTTTGTTTGATAAACTCTTATATTTCCCACCAAAAACTCTTATATGGTGCTTGTTAACTAAAGGCTCTTCTTTGGTTCGAACTTGGAATAATTTCTCACTAAAAACTCTTATTTGGGGTTCTTGTTTGGAACCACTTGGAACCTTGTGGTGAGCTAGCTACGAGTTTTATCACTGTATCACTTGTTTGTTTTTGATGTATACCGGTTATATTTATGTACATGTTAGGATAAATTGTAAACCTTCTTATATCTTATTTAAATTTCACTTAAATTTTATGTTTTATATAGATATAAATTAAAAATGATAGGATGCATGATTTAAAAACCTTAGTTGCAGGATAAAATGAAATGGATTAAACTGTTTTCCGGCAGCGACCTGCTCTACAATATCTATGTACGAGAATATTTATTTGGGAAAACTCTTAATTTCACAATCCAAAAACCGGTGTAGTTTCTTAATGCAATTCTCGATTGATACACATCACCTATGATTTTCCCAATTCCCCTAAAGTTCCCTAATGGAATTCTCTGCTTCCTTATCGCTAGGGATACTTCCCAAATTCATATTTCTAACTCTTTTTAACCTCTAATTATAATGATAGACAGTTTTTAGTTTTCTCCAATATCTCAATCCACCCGAAGACTTAATAACCACGTTTATGAAATTTGTAGGAAATCACTTGCTCGGTGATGCATATTTATGCCATTGTAATGCTTTTGTCTTGTAATGTATAAAGTTTACGTACCATTGCTATAAAATAAATCACTATGTTTTAAACGCTTTATACAATGTAGGAATTACAAATGTTTAAGAGTGCGTCATGTCTTAAACATTTCACTAACAAACTTCCTGATAATAATCATCTGCATTTCATTAACTTCATGAAAACACCATAACTTTCTTGAATAAAAATGGTTGATACTGTGATATCTTGTGATAGTGTATCATCTGGGCATCCTAAATAATAAATTAGTGTCATATTTTTGCTAGTGTATTCAGTGCGTTTTAATGCCCAATATTACATAGTGTATCATGTATCCAACACTTCACTAAAACTTCATTATTAGTGTCATATTTATTTTTCGATCATTTACACGGAGTTCATCTTTTCTCAGCTTTCATAACACCAATATGAATGAATATGGGTGGCTCATGTCATGTATTCGGCATTTGTCACTTTACATTCACGGATAACTGTAGCCTAATATCAAACTCCATATATCATATTTAAATATGTTGGCTTAGCCTCCGAAGAAGATATAAAATTGTTTTGTCAATTGAGAGGTTCGATCCACATAAATGAGCCAAAACTAATAATTATTCGCTCTTTTATATATTGTGTGGGTAACTAATGTAGATGATTTGTGTAATAAGGACATCAAAATAATACATTAGTCGTTTGTACGAAATAAATTCTCAGCCATCGATTTGAAGTGAGTGAAAAAGCGGGGGTCTAACAACCACACCCAATATTTCGCTAACCAACTCGTCTTTTGATAAATCAAGGTGAACATGAACCAATTGATAACCCAGACTTATATTCCTGAAGAACAGCCTAGAATTATCAATCACCTCACAATAATCTTAATCGACTAGCGAAAGAAGATATTGCGGAATCACAAACGATGAGACGAAGATATTTGTGACTTCTTTTATATCTTGCCTATCATAGAAATCAATGTCAAGCCAATCTTACGATTGTACTTAATACCATAGTGTATATGGTGGATTTTCGGCGAAGGATAAATTCGTAAACTCATAATTATACGAAGCTCTGATTCAGCAATCAGACGTGAGTATCGAGACACGGGTCTCTCATCGAATTCTCAACGGAGAGTACTTTCTATCAGAGTACATGTGGATATGTAGTCTCACGTGTAGGATCAGAATCTCGCAACAATTATATCTCAGCGAAATTATCAATGGTACAACACAATAGCGTCGCAAAACAATTTCAGAAACGACGTCAGTAAGGATCATGTGAAAGATATGATAGTCCTGCGGAAATTAGAGAGCTTGCGAAAATAAACATTTGTAAGGTTGCGAGAATGTCGCAAACCATATCCGAAAATAAAGGACAGATTAGCTGTCATCCACTATATATTTCCTTATAAATAGTCATTCGAGTTGTAAAGAAAGGAGAGAGATCTTTTTTGAGCAAGAAACAAGTAAACAGGAGAGTGAAAATCCAGAGCAGAGATCATTCTTGATTTCTTTATCTTTCTTGTAAGAATATTCAGAAATTAATAAATAAAATTAAGAGTGTAAACCTAAAAATGAGTTGATCAACAATGAACTCATATGAGGGGTGTAGTGTAGGATTTCCCGCAATACATTATGGCGCTAGAAACAGGGAGATTGAAGATCGAAAGTTGAAGATTGTTGATTGAGAATATTCAAATCAAGAAAGTGATTAAATAAATCAGTGAATCAATTAGAAGAAAGATGAATATAATTAATGAAAATGGCAAAAGATTGGAGTGTAATATGATAACAAAAAGCTTGATCAATGAATTCCATGAAAACATCAAAGGTAGAATACATAAACGAAATTTTGAAGGAAAGAAAGTTATGGCGGTAGAAAAAACATTACCCTTGAAAGATTGGGAAAAGCAAAAAATTGCATTCATGGCGGAAGAAATACCAAAAGAAATTTTGAACCATACATCTCCGTTGGTCATCACAGTGCCTATTACACGAAAAGAGAAGGAGACAACAATAAAATCCACAGGAGAATGGATGTTGAACAGAACTTTAATCGATACATGAAGTTCAGTTGATATAATATTTTATCATGCATTCTGGGGAATGGGATTTAAAGACGAAAAAATGTCCAGTCCAACATATTTTGTTCACGGCTTTGGAAAATCCACGACAAAACCTAAAGGAGAAATAGTGGTACGAATTCCACTTGGAGAAATCGAAACACATGTAACATTGTGCGTGGTGGATATGGAATCGCCATATAATATGTTATTAGGAATATCTTGGATAGATGCGATAAAAGCTGTGGTATCAACGTTGCATCAATGTATTAAAATCCCCACTCCAAATGGAATAGGTGAAATCAGAGGAGATGTTGACAATGCGAAATTATGTCATCAAATTGAAGTAAAGCATTATGAAGAACAAGTAAAAAAGAAACAATTTCGCAGAAAATTGGCAAAAGAAGCAAAGAAGGAAGAAGAATTTAGAGTATATATGATAAGGGCAACAGAAGGCAAAGGAATACCCAGCGAAATTTCGGAAGAAGGGGAAAGACCCATAAAAGCAATAAAAGAACCAACACCAATGGGAGAACCTAAACCCAGTTACACTGCCGCAGAACCAACAAAAGAAATAAATGTTGGGACTATAGAAGAGCCTCTAATGTTGAGAATTGGAACCAAAATGGACATAGAAGAAGAAAAAAGTACTGTTAACTTGTTGTGAGAATATAAAGATATTTTCGCAGGAAACATGGATGAGATACCAGGAATAGATCCATCAATTGCATGCTACAAATTGGAGATTAACAAAAATGTGAGACCATTTAAACAGAGAATAAGAAAAATTGCAACAACTTACCATTCCCAAATAGAAGAAGAATTACAGAAAATGCTTGAGGCATGAATTATAAGAGAAGCTAAATACCCAGAATGGATAGTGAATATGGTCATTGTCCCAAAGAAAAACAAAGGAATCAGGATTTGCATAGATTTCACTGATTTAAACAAAGCTTGCCCCAAAGATAGTTTTCCGTTACCAGATATTCCTCAAATGGTGGAATCCATGGCGGGAAATGATAGGGTATCATCTTTATATGGGTTCAAAGGGTATAACCAAATCCCTCTCGCTGAAGAAGATCATAAACATAATTCTTTCTTTGCCCCTAGAGGTTTATATTGTTACACGAAAATGTCATTTGGTTTGCGAAACGCGGGAGCGACATATCAAAGAATGGTAGAGAAGGTGTTCGCGAAATGGATACATAAAACATTAGAAGTATACGTGGACGATATGTTAGTAAAGAGTAAAGAAGCTAAAGACCATGTACAAGACTTGAGGGAGATTTTTGAACAAATGCGGCAGTATAACATTAAATTGAATCCTGAGAAGTGTACTATTGGAGTTGCATCGGGAAAATTTTTAGGCTACATTGTATCAAAGGAAGGAATACAGGTTGATCCAGAAAAAGTGCAAGCAGTTCGTGATATGTCAACACCAGCAACAATAAAAGATGTACAGAATTTGAATGGGCTTCTAGCTTCGCTGGGGAGATTCATTTCGTGATCATCAGACAAATGCAAATATTTTTTCGATATACTCAAGAAGGGTGCAAAATTTAAATGGAGTGATGAATGTGAAAAGGCTTTTCAAGGAATCAAAGAACATCTTATGAATACAACTATTTTACAAAAGGCAGAACCAGGAGAAGAATTATTGATTTACCTTGCGACAACGTCGCATGCATTAAGTGCTATGTTATTGCGAGTAGACGCAGGAGTGGAGAAACCCATTTATTACATTAGCAAAACTTTTAATGCCGCAGAGAAGAATTACTCAAAGATTGAAAAGTTAATCTTAGCATTAGTTTATGCATCATTTAAGCTCCGCATATACTTTCAAGCACACAAGATAAAGGTGTTAACAAAAGTACCAATTGAATCAGTGATGAAGAATTCTAAAAGATCAGGAAGGGTGGAGAGATGGAATGCACAAGTAGGCCACTTTGATATTAAATATGAAGTTTTGTCTTCACCAAAATCACAAGTTGTTGCGGATTTCTTGGCAGAATTTCCTTTAGAAGAAGATGAAGCAGTAGAAGAAATGATGGATGTAGAGGAAGAACATGGAGATCCAAAAGATTTATTAACAGAACCAAATAGATGGGAAATATTGGTAGATGGATCACCAAATGGGGAAGGAAATGGAGTTGGAATTGTTTTAATTTCGCCAAAAGGAATAAAAATGGCTTTTTCATTCAGATTGGAATTTGCATCCACTAATAATGAAACAGAATATGAAAATGTGATACATGCCTTAAATTCGCAATAGAAATGAAACTAGAAAATGCCAGGATCACTAGTGATTCGCATCTAGTTGTTCGCCTAATAAAAGGAGAGTATACTACAAATGAACCATCCTTGAAGAAATACAAGAAGCTAGTTGAAGACTTATCAGCGAAAATCCCAAAGATAAAATGGAGGCACATTTCAAGAAAGGATAATAGACTCGCAGACGCTTTTTCTTTCATCTCAAGCATGATGACAGATCCAACTGCGAGATGCATAAAAATACAAACACTTATGTCACCATCATTAAATAAATAAATAAGAGGAAGATGTGGATGTGATGATAATAGATAATGAAAAAGAAGAACAAATAAACAATGTCGCAGACTGGAGAATGGAACTTCATGCATATTTTGCGAAAGGAGAAACACCAAGAAATAGATTGGAAACACACAAATTAAAAAGCCGAGCAACGAATTATGAATTAAGAGATGGGTTGCTATACCGAAAATCCTTTAGTGGACCATCACTCAGATGTTTGACACGAGAGGAAGGAGAAAAGGTGTTGAAAATGTTACATAGTGGAGATGCTGGCAATCATAGCGGAGGAAGATCTTTGGCACATAGAGCAAACATGCAAGGTTATTACTGGCCATACATGCATGAAGATGCAAAACAAATATCAAGACGTTGCGAAGATTGTCAGCGACATGGAAAGAAAATACATGCACCAGGAGCACCATTTTCATCTTCAACCAGTGTGTGGCCCTTTGGAAATGGGGCTTAGACATTGTGGGGCCATTTTTACCAGGAACTGGACAAAGAAGATACTTAATAGTCGCAACAGATTATTTCACAAAATGGACAGAAGTGAAGGCAGTACCGCATATTCGCGACAAAGATATCTTTACATTCATATTCGAAAATATCATTTGCAGATTTGGAATTCCTGCACAGTTGGTATCTGATAATGGGAAACAATTTGAGGGGAAGAATATAGAAATGTTACATGATGCATTCAAGATAAAATGTGGAAAGTCCACCCCTTTGTATCCACAAGCTAATGGGAAAGTATAAGCAACAAATAAAACAATTGCAGATATATTAAAGAAGAAATTGGAAGGACATCACAGATCATGGTGCGAACAAGTACATAATGTAGTATGGGCTTATAATACAACTAGAAGAGAAGCTACTGGAATGTCACCTTTTTGTTTAACATACGGAGTTGAAGCGGTGTTACTGACAGAAGTTGTTATTCCGACAACAAAAAGAGAAGCTTGGGAGAAAAATCTTAGTGCGGGATTAATTTTAAACAAACTTGATGAATTAGAAGAAAGAAGGGAAAAATATTTACAACATATAGAGAATTATCAGCGAAGATTAGCTCGAGAATATAATAAACGTGTCAAAAAACGCGAATTTCAACCAGGAGATTTAGTTCTGCGAGAAACACCAATATATCAGCGAGAAAATGGTGGAAAATTAGCAAAAAAATGGGACGGACCTTACATCATTAAGGAGATAGTTGGAACAGGAGATTATAGATTAATGGATCCAGAAGGAAGAGATGTTGGTCATAGATTAGACAGACCATGGAACAGATTGTAATTAAAAAGATATTACCCGTAAGAAGATTTGAGAAGTTATGAATTCTGAAAGAATAATTGCAGGATTATTCATATCAAAACAAGATTATGATGTGCGAAATTTTCGCAGAGAAGAATGACATAAAAGAAGGGGCGAAACTTTATGGCGTATACCCTAGTTCGAGAATAAAATTTCGCAAGAGGCAAATGTAAGACCTAAAGTACGTCATATTAGGGGTACCTGTTACATGGCTCAGGGAAAGGCTACACCGCCACCGGAACCTGAGTCATGAAGATTTGAGGTCAATAAAGCCCATTCGGGAGAGGCACCTTGGATTCTCAACTTGAGCATATGACTTGGGTTGGGCGACTAAGGTAATAAGGACTCTCCCAAGGAGTGGAGATCTGATCAAGGCGCCGAGGTACACGGTTGAGTCAAGAGTGTCGGGGGCGTTTGAAGCGTCCTTGCCATTCTTGACAAGTCTTGGCTTATACTGCACTCGACCTGAAGAAAACCCCACTTAGGGTGCAGTCTCGTAACCATAAGCCCTATAGGTAAAAGGTATAAGAGGCTGCGAAAACAACTTGTTGTTGTTAAGACTTGATGGGAGGATCTAACCTTGTATGGTATAAGTACGCCTCCTTGAAGGGGTAACCAGGGGGGAGATAAGGGCGGCACCCTCCATTAGGGAGATGATAAGTGTCTTAAGACGCAAATGTCATGAGGCTTTTTATTCGCAAGGATATTAAGGCCTTTCATATTTGTGCAACAATCCTGAAGAGGGCAATAATACAAAAGAAACAGAAAAGACGAGATCAATGGGTTTTCGCATGAAAGTGCGAAGATGTCCTGCAATTTCGTCACAAGACGGCAATATCATGGGGCTTTATTTTCGCAAGAATATTTAGGCCTGTCATATTGTCGCAACATTCCTGAAGAGGCCATAATACAAAAGAAAAAGTTAAGACAAGATCAATGGGTTTTTGTATGAAAGTGCAAGGACGTCCTGCGATTTGTCAGAATGACAAGAGATGGCATAATAAGACCCTTAATTAGGAAGGAAAAATAAGACCATATGATAAAACAAATTAATTATAAGCATTCGTAACAGATTATTTTTTGCAAGAAATATAATGAGAGGCAAGTATGGGAAACGATACACAAGAAGCATTATCTTTCTTATCAACAAAATATTAAAAGGAAAAGTTGACTCCAAAGTCGATTGAAAAATGTAACTCTCAAAAGTGATAAGAATAAGACAGTTCAAGAAGACAAAGCTAGATAAGAAGCTCAAGCTTCAATATTAATGTCAGTAGCAGGAGATGACAGAAATTCTTCGCCAATATTCTCGCAATCTTCTCCTTCATTTCGGCTTTGATCTTCGCCATGACAAGCATCTTGATTATCGCCAGCAATTACTTCTTCAGGAGAAATTTCTTTCTCATTATGATTAATACCAGCAGATACTTCTTTAGAAGGAACCTCTTCTTCATCTTCCAGGAAATTATCCACTGCACCGCTTTCGTAATCATAATCACTATCGGCAGGACGAGGAACTTCATCATCATCCACTTATAGAGGATCAATTGATGTAGGAGGAAGAGAGTTGGACAGTAAGATGTCATTTACAAGGACTTCAGCCAGGAGATGAACTTGGCGAAGAAGTGCTCTTTGATGATTCCTATCTTGAATATCCTTAAAATAAGCAAGATAATCAAGTCTTCTTTCTGCTCGGTCGCGAGAACCAGTAAGGGTAGAAACGAGCAATGCATTTTCCTTGCGAATTTTAGCATATTTATCCTCCAAATCAGAAATAGAAGAATGAAGATTCTTCTCGGACTCTGCGAAAAATAGAGTACAAAATTTTATTAAGATAAGGAATTCAGAGAGATATGACAAAGAAAAGATAATTAAGGAAGTCAAACTATTACCTTCCTTTTGCGAAATAAGGTGTTGAATCAAGGATAGACAACTATTCTCCCAATGGTCCATTGCGTCATCAAATTTATCTCCAACTAAACCTTTAAGTCGAGACTGAAGATTTTTCTCTTTAGAAACAAGAAAGGCATTTTTCTTCGCAAGAGAAGAATAAGATTCTTCTAATTTGGAATTTTTTTCTTTAAGATGATTTGCCTTCATACTTAAAGCTATTCTACCTTGAATGAGTGTATCTCTTTCAGCGATAGATGATTCTGTTACTTCTTTAAGTTCATTTCTCAAAGAGCGAAGAGATTGCTCTTGGTCAGCACATACTTTTTGGAGAATATTAAGTTGTTGCGAAGATATCGCCATCTTGTTTAAATAAGTTCGCTTCTCTTGAGATAAGGTTTTATTCTCATCTGATAAAGTTTCCATCCCTAAATTAGCTTTAGTTAAAGAATAAGAAAGATGAGATACTTCATTACTTAATAGATCTTGTCTTTGAACTAATTGGGTATTTTCATTGGTAAGATTATTTATCTGATCAAGAGAATATGAATAGAGGTTATCTAATTGTTTATATTGATCCATCAAGATTTCTTTATCAACACGGGCTTCTTCAACAACAGATTCAAATTGATATCTCTCCATTATTCGTTTCTGATTTAATGCTTAACATGCGAAATAGGGATTTAAAGGATAATTAAACATGGGAAGGATAAAACCATCGAAAAGGAAAATTAAAGACATAGATAAGGAAATCACACCTCTTAATTCATCATTCTTCTTGCGAAGATTTTCACGATCCAGCAAAACATTCTGAAGCTTCTGGTTTTCAAGACGAAGAGCATTACATTCTTTTTCTAAAGCTGTCTGCGAAGCAGCTCTGCCAGAACCCAAATGTTTGCTCAGAATTTCGAAAACATTAAACTAGGTGGGATCAGTAGAAGACTTCTTTCCATCATCCATAATTTCAGATAAAACTTTGAAAGCAATATCTATCCCTTCCACATTTTCTTTCGACAGAGGGAGAGACTTGGGTAGAGAACTGGTAGAGACAGAAGGTTGAGAAACATTCTCAATGGGAAGAGAAGAGGTTTCATTCGCAGAAGGATCCATAGAGGGAATTTCAATCATAGAAAGGTCAACTGAAGAAATGAAATCAGAAGCAGCATTTTCGCGAATTGGAGATAAAGGTTTATCTTGCGAAGATGTCGCAGGAGATTTGGAAGAAATGAAGTCAGAAGCAGAATTTTCGCGAATTGGAGATAAAGGTTTATCTTGCGAAGATGTCGCAGGAGATTTGGAAGAAATGAGTAGGTGGAAGGGAATAAAAGTTGGAACGGTTTTAAGGTGCCGAGATTTATTGTGAGGTTTATGAAGATCTTTATCACCCTGCGAATTACAATCCAGATAAGAAACAAAGGTAACAATATTTTTATTAGAAAAGATAGTGTTTCTTACTACCTTCTCATTCGCAGACTTTCTTTTATGTGTGACAACCTTATGCTGTGATTTGGGATTATTAGGGTTCTGAACTGTAAATTTAGTGTTGGAGCCGCTTTTGCTGAAATAACAAGAGTATGGGAATCACATAAACAACATCAAATAAGGCAATAAACAAGATTAATTTCAAATATATCAATTTCAGCAAAACTCATAAGGAAGAATAGAGAAGACTAACCTTGATGAATCCATGAAAAATGATAGCAGGGAGATTGTCTCGAAGAAGATCACGAACTATGAAGATCTAGTATGAAGATGAAGAAGAACTTTAAAAGGTTGAAGAGGAAAGAAGAAAAGTTGCAATAATGGAATTTGCAGAAGAACGATGAAGTTGCAAAGAGAATAAAAAGAAAGAAGAAGAAAGTGAAAAGGAATATATATAGAGGGAATTTTTCCTCGAGAAAATAAACACGGTTAATACGGAAAGATATAAGCGGTTAAAAAGTAACGGTTACAAAAGACGTATCGAGAAATAAATGGAAGAAAGAATACGTGTGATAAATGCAGAATATGAAAAGATAAGCAGTTGCGGCATTTCTCACATCAATCTCTACTTTGCAGAGAAGATATGAGAAGAGGAAATATGTAGGATCAGAATCTCGCAACAATTATATCTCAGCGAAATTATCAATGGTACAACACAATAGCATCGCAGAACAATTTCAGAAACGACGTCAGCAAGGATCATGAGAAAGATATGATAGTCCTGCGAAAATTAGAGAGCTTGCAAAAATAAACATTTGTAAGGTTGCGAGAATGTCGCAAACCATATCCGAAAATAAAGGACAGATTAACTGTCATCCACTATGTATTTCCTTATAAATAGTCATTTGAGTTGTAAAGAAATGAGAGAGATCTTTTTTGAGCAAGAAACAAGTAAACAGGAGAGAGAAGATCCAGAGAAAAAATCGTTCTTGATTTCTTTATCTTTCTTGTAAGAATATTCAGAAATTAATAAATAAAATTAAGAGTGTAAACCTAAAAATGAGTTGATCAACAATGAAATCATATGATGGGTGTAGTGTAGGATTTCCTGCAACACGACTGGACAACGGCATATCTCATGAATACTGAATACTTTCAGTGATTATTTCTATATAGTATCATGAGATGGACGGCTCCTAGACAGCTTGATCTGCTAGTATAGAGCGATAACGTCTTCAGGAACAAACAACGAGTTTACCCTGACTATATAAAGGATATGACTTACCGACAAGCTCGTATCGGGATAACTAATGCTCCTAGACATCTTGCTCTGCTAGTATAGAGCCACAAATTTAATTATTCCTAATTGCAATTGCTCCCATTCCATGGTCGAATCCACGCCTGGTCCCATGGAATTGCAATAGCAATTGTTCTGATTATATGATCGAATCCACGGCTTGATCTCGTAGAATAGCAATAACTATATTATCTCATTACTCGATTTCATGATCGAATCCAAAACTGTTCTCATAAATGGTAATAAATAAATCTTAATTACTCCGATTCTATGGTCGAATCTACGATCCCATGGAATGGTAATGCTCACTTTATTATTTTGAATTCGTAGTCGAATCCTCAGCTGATCCTATGAATTAATAATAAACATCTTATTACTCAGTTTTGTGAATTATTTTCCACTGAATTCCACAATTATTAATAATAATCAACAACCGTGCGTCTGAGCTACCTCTAAGTAAGCCCTGATTCAAATGGTGAAGATGTATTCAACGACGATACACTAACAGTCACCGCACGAACGAGTATTTCAAAATACAACGAAACGATGAACCTATGCAAAATAGAGAAGAAAATAATAAATAATTAAAAATATTGACCAGGGTGCTGGGAGCACGGACACACAACCAACCGACCGTGTCGTGGTCAATCCCACGCCAGTTTTATATTTTTAATGCACTGTTATTATTTTCCATGATTTGATGAAAATTCTCTCATTTTATCAAATCTCCTTCGTCTCGAGGAAACTCCTCGGTTTCATGGTACTTCCATAAATCCATAAAAAAATAATATAAAATTAAGGAAATGAGTGTGGGGCGTGACCATTGGCCAACCGGCCATGCCTTGGTCCCAACCGGCCCCACACCCCACGGTTCCTTATTATTTTATTATTATTATTATTATCATTATTTCTCTAATTTCATGAAAAAACTCCTTGATTTCATGGTATTTTTGCACAAATCATCAAATAATAATAAAATAAAATAAATTATGAAAACTTGTGGGACTAGGCCTTGACCGGCAGGGCATGGCCTAGCCGGTCCCACACGCCCCTTTGTTTTATTATTTTATTATTAGTTTTCCTTGAATTCATCAAATTCCTTGATTTCATGGTATTTCTCTCAAATTAGGAAAAAATCCCTCAATTCATCAAAAATACATAAAAAATACACAAAAATTAGGGAAACTCGTGGGACCGGGCCCAATCCGGCCGGACATGCCTTCCACGGTCCCACACCCCTTTTTTTATTATTTTAATATTTTTTGCGTCCTTGAACTCATGAAAACTCCTTCAATTCATGGAAATTCCCTAAATTCATCAAATTTCTCAAAATTCATGAATTTTTCATAAAATCATCAAAATATTATAAAATTAACGAAAACACATCACGAGACCGTGGTCACGACCGGCCGACCATTCCTTGACCACGGCGGTCCCACGCCTCCTCATTCCTTATTTTATAATTATTTTTCATCATCTCATGGTGTTTTCCTCAGTTTCGTCGAAACCCTAATTTTGGCATATTTTCTCGAATGGATGCTCAATTGCACTCCAGAAAATATCAAAATTCTCAGGACTGAGACGCGGACACCTTGGGGACACGAGCACGCTATCTTGACCGACCAAGATTGTCTTTTTGGCTCACGGAAGCCGGTCCCATCAATTTTCACAGTTTTGACCTAATTTGCACAATTTCTCGTATTAGGTCCAAAACACTTTGGATTTTCATGAAGTGATCGTAAGACGGTCACGTGACAACCCAAGACCGGTTTCATGAATCCATGGTCGGTCCCTCGCCTCGTCATAATTAATTAGGTTTTCTCACCTACGGCTCAGACGAGCATTTTCGAATAAATGATTAAATCAGCATTTGATCATTCTTTCACCAAAAAATCGTCAACTATTTAGGAGTTTTTCGTATCTTGCTCACGTGAGCATATGGAAACTACATGGTTGATCCACGGTCCCATGTAGTCGCTCCCTCCTTCGTCCCATGGTTAAACTTCTGATGAACCATGAATTGATCATCAATTGATCAAATTAGGGTTTCTGAATCCAAGGATCATCATTCCAGATTCCAACCTTAATAATTTTACGACGGCCTCATGGTCATTAAATTTTATTAATTATGATCGGTTCTACACCAGTGTTCTAATTAATATTTTTGGTACGCTGCCAATAAGCCATCAGATGAGTAATACAGGCTGACGATCAAATATTCAAAAATTCATCACATGAGAAACACTTGCTCAGATGATAAATATTTGCTCAAACCAAGGAACATTGGTTCAACAATCAATAATTCAATGATCCATCGAATGAGCAATACTTGCTCATTTCATCGTAAGAACTATACCTCTGTCTCATGACATGTTCAATTTATGAGTTTCAGAACATCATGTTCAACTCAGCAACTACATGGACTCATCGTCCCATCAAACCACAAAGTCATCAATTGACTAACATACCACGAGAAGTCAATCATGTCACTTGGGGGGATATCACTTAGGGTTTTGGTCTGGCGGTCTACGACACGTGTGTTCAAACATACGATGGAATGTGAGCAAGTCGTGCAATCAGTTGAAGGAATTCACGAGATAGTGGGTGGAAAATCGACCAAGTCTCCACACGTTGAGCAACTGGTTTCAAAGACGATCTCCACTTCCACACTCCTTGATTCCATCAACTGTCACACTTCATGGAATCATGGTGTCTAAAATTCCAGCAATATAAATAAGTCTCTGAATCATGATTGAATCGGCATCGACAGTATCATCAATCTCACGTCAAACTGACAACACGAGATCATCAACTCATCAATTGATCAACTACTCTCAATTGAGCAATTTCAATCACTCAGAGCTTATCATATTCAGAATTCACACACCCACAATCTTTGATTACCATTGATTCCACACGTTTCTTAACTTCCCTCCTAGAGATCAACCCATCCTCTCTTGTGACCGAATTTACTCTGGAACGGTCATTGTCTTGATTTAGGCCGGAGTAATACAGATTGATCTCTCGAATCTAAAGCACCCCCTTTGCAGCGGTGCATCTGTGTGAGGTTTAACATTTCGCTCGGTTCGAGGAGCCTCCTCCGTACGGTCATCTCCTCAATTCCTTAAAAACCAGCAAATCTTTTTTCCCCATTTACAGATTGGCGACCACAGTGGGAGATCATTCTCTCGGTTGCAATCTCACAATTTCACAAGATGGTTGGTCTTAGGACTAATTCAACTAATTCAGATCAAAATATTTCAAACGGCAACATTCCTCATGTTACACCTGGCGGCATGGAAGGCAGCGGAATCCCGACTTTGGCAGAGTTGGCTCAAATCCTAAGGTCCATACCAGGAACATGAACCTGATGAAGGAGACGATAAACCACATCCTCGACTTTCTCATCAGATTAACGTCCGAGTTAGGCGGTATCTCCGCTCCAGAATCCTCAACACCGGGGACTGGAGCGTCATCTGACCCTCAGATCAGCAGCTTCACCACATACGAGAAGCCGGTGGAACAAGAGGTCACACATTTGATTGAAAATCTATGTGAACTCCTGCACTTCTCCAGGGATCAGCGCACAGACACATTTTCAGCACTCAACCATATATCATCCAACGTGCAAATAACGCTACCAACACCATCAATTGAAGAAGTATCCCTAGTGCCTGGGCATTCGATCGAAAACATCTCTTTTGGAGAAGAAGATCGCATGACGGATGAAGGACACAACTGAGCATTGTATGTCACCGGTTTCATCAAAGGCACTGAATTTAGAAGAGCTCTTGTTGACACCGGTTCTTCCACCAACATTGTCACTATGAAGACTCTCAGGATGGCCAGGTTTCCACAAGGTAAAATCGTTCGTTATCCCATCCTAATGACAGGATTTGAAGGAAGTCAAAGCCATACATATGGATATGCATATATAGATTTGAGGGTGAGTCCGATTCGATCGAAAGCAAAGTTTCATGTGATTGAGAAAGAACCTGACTACCATATAATACTGGGATGCCCATGTCTCCATGATAACAAGGTGGTTCCTTGAACATACCATCAATGCATGAAGGCCCTGCTCGACAACAAGATCGTTCGCATTCCGGCTTCATCATCTCCTTATGCTCCCGTCTATGATACTGAGTTCCTTGAATCTCAAAAAGGCGTCCCGGAACCTCCAAGCAGGATTCGAAGTACTCCACTTCCAAGCTGGAAGACTACCGAGAAGGCTGATAACGATCCGTCATCCTCAGCTGCTAAAATGATCAAGTCACCTAATACACCGACTAAACGCCATAATTATCAAGTCTCAACTCCAGGGACAAACTTCACGATCGATCGAGACATAGAAGGGAGAGTCATTTATCGCCGACGGAAAGATTAGCAATTAATCGGGGAGAACGATGAAAAGTCTCCCCACCATAAAGAAATGTGTCAGAGTGAGGAATCACTTGAAGAAGAAGTCAAGATGCCCCACGACAACTACAGGACGACACTGACTCTACCACTGACGATCTTGAAACAATCAACATTGGTACTGAAGACGATCCAAGGCCAATCCTGATCAGTTCAGTGCTATCACCAGAGGAGCGGACCGAGCTGGTAAAATTATTGAAAGAATATCAAGATGTCTTCGCCTGGACATACGAAGAAATGCCGGGTCTGGATGACAATCACCCATCACCTTCACATCGTCCCTGGTTCCAAAGTTTTCAAACCACCGCCCAGACAATTTAGACACGAAGTCGAGGAGAAAATCAAGGTCGAAATCCAGCAACTGTTGGCAGCAGGGTTCATTAAGCCTATTCTTCATCCAACGTGGCTAGAAAATGTGGTACATGTCAAGAAGAAAAATGGTCAAATCAGATGTTGTGTCGACTTCAGGAACTTGAATAAATGTTGTCCAAAGGATGATTTTCCTCTACTAAACATTGACATGCTCGTCGATGCAATCAGTGGTCACGGTATGTTCTCATTCATGGACGGCTATAGTGGGTACAACCAGATCAAGATGTATGAACATGACGTCAACAAGACTGCGTTCCGTACTCCCATTGGGAATTTTCACTACACTGTGATGCCTTTTGGATTAAAGAATGCTGGTTCCACGACATGATGCACAAACAAGTAGAAGACTATGTTGATGATGTGGTGGTAAAATAGAAGACTCGAGCATCTCATCTCGAAGTTCTAGGGCAGGTGTTTGAAAGGTGCAGAGAATACAAATTAAAAATGAATCCTTTAAAGTGCGCATTCGGAGTTTCTTCCAGAAAATTGTTAGGATTCCTGGTCACGGCTGAAGGGATCAAAGTCGACCCGGACAAGGAAAAAGTTATTACCACCATGCCTCCTCCACATAACGTGAAGGAACTACAGAGTTTTATGGGCAAGGTAAATTATATTCGACGCTTCATTCCTGGATTAGCTTAACTCATTGCTTCGTCCACACCTCTGCTGAAGAAAGGAGCTAGCTTCACCTGGACATCTGTTCAACAAGAATCTTTCCATAAAATACAACAGATATTATTGTCACCGGCCGTCATGAGGTCTTCAGTGCATGGTCGACCTCTGATTATTTACACAGCCTCCAGTGACGTCGCCATCGGCGCACTCCTTGCTCAGGAAGACGACGAAGGCGTCGAACGACCAATCTACTACTTCAGCCGCACAATGAGAGATGCTCAACTCCGATATCCAAAGGCCGAAAGGGCATGCCTGGCATTGGTACATGCAATCCAGAAGTTCAAACATTACTTACTATCTAACAGGGTCGTACTCATCTCCAAAGCTGATCCCATAAAGTTGTTGCTATCAAAGCCAGCCTTGATAGGGAGACCAACGAAGTGGCTACTCCAGATGTCAGAATTTGACATAGCTTGCACGCCACCTAAAGCCATCAAAGGTCAAGCGGTAGCAGACTTGCTTGCTGCTTTTCCAGGGGAAGACACAACAACACTACATGAAGAAGTGCCCGGCGAATTCCCAGACACTTGGTCATCAAGGAAGAAACATGGCTTCTATACTTTGATGGGTCTGACACCCCTAGTAGTGACACCGGAGCAGCGTGCGTAGTGCTGGTGTCTCCATCTGGTGAAGTTTTCTACATTCGTTCAAGTTGGATTTCCACTGCACCAACAACTCAGCGGAATATGAAGTCTTCCTATTAGGATTACCTTTGGCCAAGAAAGCAGGAGCAAAACACCTCGATATAAGGGGAGATTCAAAATTATTGGTCAACCAGATGAATGGAACATATTCTCTCAAAGAAGTCACACTTGCTCCATTCAGAACCGAAGCTCAGCGGATGTTGACCTATTTTGCTGACTCAAGGATCGTCCATACTGGACGGACTAACAATAGGCATGTTGATTGCCTAGCAACTCTCTCCTCCAAGATGCAATTCGAAGGAGCACAGAAAAAGGTCACTGTACGGAGGAATACAATATCTTCGACTTGGCTCACTCAGATCGAAGACATTCCAGCGAGCGATTGGCGAGCACCCATCATTCATGAATTGAGCAGCTCTATCTCAGAAGGCCAAGTCAGCCTCAAGGAATTGAAGAACTACTTCTTGCTTCATGGAGGGCTATACTATAGAAACCCTGATGGATCTCTATCACGATGTCTTGGGAGCGACGAAGCGGAAGAACATCTCAAGTGCATACATGAGGAAGTCTGTGGGCAAACGTTAGTGGTAACACTTTACAGAAAGCTTCAAAGAATGGGGTACTACTGGCCATCCATGGAGACCCAGTCAAGAGTTTTACAAGGATCTTGTCCTGATTGCCAAACACCTCCTCATCACTTCGAGGTTTTGACGGTCCACCACACTGGGGACTGGAGGGAGCCTTACATCAAATACCTCTGGGACAACGAACTACCACTGGAAAAGAAGCAAGCAGTCAAACTCATTCATAAATCTAAGAGATTCGTCTATCTCGATGGGATCTTATACCGCAAAATCTTTGGTGGAAATTTACTGAGGTGCTTAGCCGAACATGAAATCCCTACAATCCTGAAGGAAGTACATGATGGAGAACATCAAGGAAAGAGGAAACTATTTCTTCAAATTCATGAGAAATATTATTGGCCAACCATGGAAGATGATGCATCCGCACACGTCCAGAGGTGTCACCAATGCCAAACCCATGGTAATCTCATCCACACTCCTTGTCTCCCGTTGAATTCTGTGAATAATCCGTGGCCTTTCTACATCTGGGGACTAGATATCATTGGGAAGATCAATCCAGCATCTTCAAAACAACATGAATACATCATCACTGCGACAGAGTACTTCATCAAGTGGGTCGAAGATATTCCTCTTCGAAGCACCACTGGAGTTACGATTTCCGCCTTCATCAAAGAGCACATAATATGCAGATTCAGAGTTCTTAAGCATATCATCATGGATAACGGAACTCCTTTTGCCAATCAAGATGTTGAGAAGCTGCTCAATAAATATGGGATCAAACAAATCTTCTCCACGCCTTACTATCCACAAGGAAATGGTCAAGCAGAAAGTACCAACAAGACTTTGGTCAGGATTATCAGTCGGACGATTCATGACAATCCTCGATCATGGCATGAGCAATTACCCATGGCTCTATGGGCTTACAGAACTGCACCAAGGAGCTCGATTGGTACTTCTCCATATTCCCTTGTCTATGGAGCCGACGCCATACTTCTAGCAGAAATCAAAGTTCCCTCTGCCAGGATTGCAGCATCTAGTAGTGTACAATGAGATGAGGCCGAAATATCCATATCAAGAATCGCTGAGCTAGATATGCTGGAAACAAGGATAACCAAGGTGGAAAAATATGTGGAAGCTTACAAACAGAGGATCTCCGGAGCCTACAACAAAATGGTAAGACCCCGAACATTTCAAGTAGGAGATTTGGTATTAAAGACGGCAAAACACATTCAACAAGACATGTCCGCTCCTAAGTTCTCTCTTAAATGGGAAGGGCCATATATTGTAATCAAAGCAGTGTCTAGCGGATACTATAAAATTTTAGCAATCAATGGAGGAAAGGAAGGAAACATCATCAATGGAAAATGGCTCAAAGCTTATTATGCCTGATCCATGAAACAAACTACCTCTTCATAATTTCAAGCATTTTCAAAAATGTAATTTCATTCCTCCAAAGAGCATGCGAATGCTCCTTTGTTCATTAAACATTTCATAAATGAGCAAAATTCGTTCATACCATGATCAACTGTTTCTCCTAATTAGAAACTCAGATTTACTCAAAAAAAAAAAACCACAAATACTCACTCAGACCAAACCATCCAGCAACGGATAATCCCTGTAAGAAGCCTCGTCAAGCTTCTTCTGAAAAATCTTAGTCTTTGCCTTCAAGTCTTCGACCGCTTTATCAACCCTTGCTGACTCCAGAGCCAGTATCCTCTCCTCATCCAGTAAAGCTGCATTCATGGAAATTGCATCAGCAGCCTTTGCCGCCTTATGAACCTTGATTATCTCAAGACGACGACAGATCCAGCTTACATTGAATCGCAATATCTCACAATTTGAGATCATTTCATCCCATTGGTGCAGTTCATGGTTTTGACGTCTCGCAAGTGCATCTGATTCATTTCCTTGATGATAGGCAATAACCCCGCTACCGTGGTTAAAAGGGTTGGAAGAAAACCTTTCCAAACTTCTGTGGTAGCAATGTGACCATACTTCTTCCAGATCTTGGTGTATAGAGACGCATGACATTTGGGAATCACGAATCCGCCGATCATTTCATTGTCTGGGAAGGTATTAATCAATGGGGATTCGAATAAAAGTCCAGCAGTTGGGTATTCACGAGCATGGACACCGTCTCCGGTCTCCACAGATCCTACAGAATCTTCACATGCCTGGTTACTGCTTTCCTGAACCTCAACCACGGTCACGGACTTTCCACTCTTTCTTCGTCTAGCATCGACGACGACACAGACATCCTCCTACGATGAAACTAAGGAGTGTTAATCCCGGGATTCGGTACAATCTCAAGAGTCATAGGTTTACTTACAGACGATCCAGCTTCAGCACGATCCGATCCATACCGGGCAGGAACTCTAACAGTCCGCTTAGGCCTTGCATTATGAGGAGTAGCATTCTTCTTACAGTCCTACGGAAAATCATTCTCTTGTGATCAACAATCTCGATTGAACAAATACAATAAAGGGGAAGAAGAAGAACTGTACAACTTACTGAGATAGACGTTTCTATTATGCGCTTCGACTGAAGATCATCTTGAGAAGAAATGTTATTGCTCGACATGACGGCAAAAGGGTAGGATCAAAACTTCTCTGCACGATGAAACTGACTCAGGAATGGAAGAAATATTTGCGTGGATCATAGATTTGGAGTCTTGAAGATATATATATATATATATATATATATATATATATCAGGCGATAGTCATATAGTCAACTCAGTTACGAGTTTCACTGAAACCCTAGGCTTCAAATATCGATACCGAAGACGCGGAGGAAAATAACACACTGGGGACTGAACATCACGGGTCAAAGGATAGGCCACGCGGCCTTGTACACGTCATGAATTCTCGGTCGTGTGTTACTTCTCATGAAAATCGACAAGTCATGATGAATTTGGATATATGGGCATTGGTCCATGTCATGGATTAGAAGAAATCGACGTTAACGAAATGTTCATCATTCAGAAGAAAAGTCTAATTGAAGTAAAGTCGTCTAAACAATCAAAAGAAAGATATCCACTATGAAGAATAAAAAGGGAATGCTCTAACATCTAAATTAGATGAAAGTAAAACTACTCGTCGGACTCATCTGAATTGTCAGCTTCATCGTCACTGTCCTTCTCGGAATCATCTTCTTCAGAGTCACTGTCAAGATCATTGGTGAAGTCCGGTGGACGGAAGATAACATCATCATCTGACATGAAAGCTCATAAGCAAAATTTTATCACTGGACACAAGTTCATCATACATATTTTCCTCCGTATCATCGTTATTTGTCTTTAAAACGAAGGATTATTCCGATTTCATGAAAATTCACTTCTTTTATGAAAAAACCTTGGTACACATGAAAAATCATAAACTAAGTTTTATCACTGGACCTAGGTTCATATAAAAAAAAATCTCTCCTAAATCAGGGATTATAGTTAGTTTGCAAAACTATCGAACGAACGTACGTTTTCAAAAACGAGGGTTTTTCATAAAACTCACACTAATATACACACATGTATATAACTTCATCATGATCCAAACATGAACAACTCATGAAGGTCACAACATCAGCAAAAAAAAAAAGACGCACCTGGTCGGTTTGGCCGGAAATCGGCCGGCGGCAACGGCGGCGGCAGGTGGTGGTCCCGCGGCGGCGAGAATCTTCTCCTGCTGGCATGAAGGTGCAGAGATGATGGAGAGCTGGTCGTGGAAAAAAAAGGATTAATCCCTTTTATATCAATTTTATTTCCAAAACCTAACTTTCTAAGGATTTCCTTATTGGGCCCGACCCGCGAGTCCTAACCGACCACGGACTTGTCGTCCAAACCAGCGGTTCAATACCAATTTATGCTCATCAAACGACGCTCCAATCATGACATTGAAGCCTTCATCAAGTCGTGGTTTGATCATGCTCTCTAAATCCGGTAACGTCTCAACTTACGACTAAGTTCAATTACTGGTATTATTATTTATGGCCGGAAAATCACCATTTAATGCTGACTGAGGAACACATCTTTCCTCAGTAAGCAGGGGACTTAATGTAGATGGTGGATTTTCGACAAAGGCTAAATTCGTAAACTCATAATTATACGAAGCTCTGATTCAACAATCAGACGTGAGTATCGAGAGACGGGTCTCTCATCGAATTCTCAACGGAGAGTACTTTCTCTCAAAGTACATGTGGATATGTAGTCTCACGACTGGACAACGGCATATCTCATGGATACTGAATACTTTTAGTGATTATTTCTATATAGTATCACGAGATGGACGGCTCCTAGACAGCTTGATCTGCTAGTATAGAGCGATAACGTCTTCAGGAACAAACAACGAGTTTACCCTAACTATATAAAGGATATGACTTACCGACAAGCTCGTATCGGGATAATTAATGTTCCTGGACAGCTTGCTCTGCTAGTATAGAGCCACAAAGTTAATTATTCCTAATTACAATTGCTCCTATTCCATGGTCGAATCCACGATTGGTCCCATGGAATGGAAATAAGAATTGTTCTGATTCTATGATCGAATCCATGGCTTGATCTCATAGAATAACAATAACTATATTATCTCATTACTCCGATTTCATGAACGAATCCACAACTGTTCTCACAAATGGTAATAGATAAATCTTAATTACTCTGATTCTATGGTCGAATCTACGATCCCATGGAATGGTAATGCTCACTTTATTATTTTGAATTCGTAGTCGAATCCTCAGCTGATCCTATGAATTAATAATAAACATCTTATTACTCAGTTTTGTGAATTATTCTCCACTTAATTCCACAATTAGTAATAAATAATCAACAACCGGGCGTCTGAGCTACCTCTAAGTAAGCCCCGATTCAAATGGTGAAGATGTATTCAAAGACGATACACTAACAGTCACCGCACGAACGAGTATTTCAAAATACAACGAAACGATGAACCTATGCAAAATAGAGAAGAAAATAATAACTAATTAAAAATATTGACCAGGGTGCTGGGAGCACTGACACACGACCAACCGACCGTGTCGTGGTCAATCCCACGCCAGTTTTATATTTTTAATGCATTTTTATTATTTTCCATGATTTGATGAAAATTCTCTCATTTTATCAAATCTCCTTCGTCTCGAGGAAACTCCTCGGTTTCATGGTACTTCCATAAATCCATAAAAAAATAATATAAAATTAAGGAAAGGAGTGTGGGACATGACCATTGGCCAACCGTCCATGCCTTGGTCCCAACCGGCCCCACACCTCACGGTTCCTTATTATTTTATTATTATTATTATTATTATTATTATTATTATTTCTCTAATTTCATGAAAAAACTCTTTGGTTCCCTGACTGTCTAGTTGATTCTCTAGAAAGTATATTGGAGTTTGTCCATACAGATTCCTAAGCGAAATATTGGATGTGGTTGTTGTACCCCCGCTTTTTCAGCACCACTATCAATTAACCATTGGGATTGAAATTGAGAAGTGGATAGAATCTTACCAGTTAGGTTAACTGTTGGAGGAAGGGATTGATCACCATTTGTGTTCTTGAGAAGAGACAATAGTCTACGATATTGATCTGCTGTGAAGGTTGGCATTAAATTATCAGAAGAAAAAGCTCCAAGATCAGGGGTAGAAGCAGTCACAAATGGACGATCTTTGTTGTTGTTGTTGTTGATGTTTTTGTTGTTCTTACGGGGTGGATAACCAATAAGTTTGAAACAACGAGACTTGGAGTGACCAGGAATCTTACATTGATCACAAAAATATTTCGAGCATTTGTTAGCATCAACAGACAATGAACTCAAATCAGATCGAGATACCTGGAGAGCAGCAGCATCAATGGAGGAATTGGAATGACCTTGCATCTCTTGTTGTACCTCCTCCTGACGAACCAAGTTATGGATCATGCGAACATTTGGGAAGGTTTCTCGCTGCAAGATATTTCTACGAAGGTTAGAGAATCGATCATTGAGACTTTGGAGGAACTCCATAGCACGATCCTGAACCATAAATTCAAGGGTTTCCTTGCTGGCTCCGTAGATGCAGTTTGGGAGAGGACGAATGGAATCTATTTCATCCCATAAGGCTCTTATGGTGGTGTAGTGAGCAGACAATGACTGGTCAATTTGTTTGAGAGAAGCAATGGATTGCTTAAGTTGTAAAAGCTTGGGAGCACTTGTTTCAGAAAAACTCTCTTTCAAATCCTTCCAAACAACCAATGAAGAAGGTAAGTAATCAATAGTTGTTTTGATTTGAGGAATAGTAGAGTGACATATCCAACTGGAAACAAGATCGTCAGCACGTTTTTAGTTGTGGTGGTTTTCAGCATCAATATCCGAAGATGGTTCAATAAGCACTCCATTGACGAAACCCAATTTGTTTTTAGCATTGAGATATTTTGTTATACCACGAACCCAAGTGCTATAGTTGTCACCATTCGTAAGAGGCTGAACTAAGACGGAAGTGGGGTTGGCAGCGGTGTTGATAAGAGTTTTAGGAGTTTTAGGATCTTCATCATGAACAAGGAATTCTCCGGCCATGGTAAAAAAAAATAGGTTTAGGTTAAAATTGGATCAAACCTGTTGAAGGGGATACCAACAGCATGATACTCCAATGCTCGAACCAATAGCATGATCAAGTCAGATAATTAAATATTGGTAGATATAAATAAATGTAGTAATCCCCTTCCTCATGCTTCAAAAAAAAAAAAAAAAACAAAAACAACTCCCCCCATCTCTATCTCTATCTCTCTCTGATGCTAGGGATTCAATGTTCATTTTTTTTGAAAGGGTTAAGATTTTATTAAAAAGGAAAAAAATCCAAACCGCAAAGCAACAAATTACAAGCTCAAAAGATGGAAAATATGATTCAGCCTTCATAAAGAGAGGCATCCCAATTGAATAACAAATCATTAAATCTGATATCTTTGAACGAAGAATGAAGCTCCCCCATTGGAAAGTCAACCTTTTGATTTCAATAATTATCATCTCCTTATTCCTACTTCTTTTCTTTGCCATTACCCTTCTGTTTCTTTCATACTATAATGCGCAACTAATCGCAGAAGACATGATATACCAAATCTTCTTTGCTAGCCTTTTGCAGTTGTTAGAGTGCCACCGCAAAATTTGATCTTTGAACTCCATTTGATGCACCCATCCTGGATCAAGAGAATGAGAAAAATGTTCCTAAATGCTTTGTGAGAAAAATGTCCTACATTTATTAGAAATCCTGATCGAAAGCTACGCAAAACAATCTATGGTGAAGATCATCATAGACGAGCTGGTCACTGGCAGGGCATATGGAGTCATTAATAAGACTTTTTCAAGAGTACCTTACTAAATGAAAGTAAAGATCAATAGAAATATAGAGTAAGCAAACACTAAGTAACCAGTTATATTTTTTTATTGTTCAAAATCATTCTTTTAAAATCAAAGAACTAAGCTTTGGAAAGCCATCGTAACGTTTTTACAAAATACACCTAAATTTCCTAATTTGATTGGGGGCCAGAATTTTTAATTGGGGACCTTGACATTTTATTTGCACCCCAAATTTTTCAGGGATGTATTAGTCCGATCGTGAATATACGATTTTACCCTTGACTAATATTTTTTTTTTCAAATGACGATCCTAATTAACGACTCTTCATAGACATAAACGACAGTTTAGAGTCGTCATATATATAATCAAAATAATAATGACTCTTCTAAAGAGTCGTCAAGGAATTGATTAGGTATATGACGACTCTAAACTGTCGTACATTTCCGCCATTAACGGCGAAGATAACGACTCTTTTTAGAGACTAACGACTCGTTGTAGCGACACTTCTAAAACATTAACGACCGTTTAAAGTCGTCATTTACATAATTAAAACAATAACGACTCTTCCAAAGGGTCATCAAGGAATTGATTATGTTTATGACGACTGAAAACTGTCATACATTTTCACCATTAATGAATCTTCGACATCTTAGAGTCGTCAATGAAACGGTAAAAATATTAACGACTGTTTAGGGTCGTCACAGAAAATTTTTAATACCATGACGACTTTTCATACAGATCTGGGAAAAATAAAATAATCCGACACAAATTTGCAAACAAAAAATCTGGAAAAAAAAGAACTAAACTCTAATTAAATCAGATTATCACTAATGAATTAAGATTATCACTAATTATTTAGGGACATTTCAACCATTTAGAAAAAAAATTTATAAGGGGTGACCAAAATTAGGTTGGGGTTACCTTTTTGTCCTCTAGCCAAGCTAAATTTACATCATGGCAGTGTGGCACAAGAACTGATGGCGTTTCTACATATAAATCTATACACTACGTACACAGTATGTCACTTTAAGATTGGTGAGCCATGCTCTCTGTGGCAACTGGCAAGGCAGGTAACTTTAGAGCCACTGATTTTTCTCTCTGAAAGAATAAACAGATTTTTTTTTTAAAACAATTGGGACCACTACATTCTGACCCAAGTACTATGATCCTCCTACCCTAGTTGGCAATTCGGGGTATGGGAAACATTCGGAACGGGATATGTACGAGTATTATACGGATTTGTAAAATTCAAATTCGGTCAAAAAGTCGGTCAACGGTTCGTAATTCGGCAGTAATACGAAACAGCATACTATGTGTATAATTCGTTTTAGAGATATGAATCCGGCGTATAAAATTCGGCATATATTAACCTGTTAAAAACCATTTTTAATATAATCCCTCCTTAGATACAGTAATTTAATAGTTGACGTAAACTATATATATATGATATATGAATCACAATTAGCAAATAACATGTATGTTGGTGGTATTGGAATCAGATTGGTATATGTAAAATTTTAAAAGTAAAAAATATAATAAAAAATGATAATTTAGTGACGACGTGACAAAATATTATACGGGCCGTATGATTCGGTAATTCGTAAATACGCGTATAATTCGTTTTGAGCTGGAAATTCGCGAATTTTAAGTCGGAGTTTCAGTTATACGGCTGATACGTACGAATTCGATCGATATGGACGGATTCGCGAATTATAAGATTATAATTCGTGAACTTACTAAATAGGCCTCCTACTTTATCTAATGATTGACTTGCTCGCTCCTAGGGGTACTCACGTGACGGCATATGTGCTGCTTCATTGGCTATGAAAGTGCTGTACTAATAATTATATACCGAAGAGAACCCGAAACTCTCTTGTTCGTCTCATCTCAAATGTTCCAGAGTATGGCATAATGCATTACATTTGCAACGTCCTTACTCCCCCCTCTTAGCATACTAAACATTCCATTCCTCAAAGAAGTTGTGAATCGAGCTTGATAAAGCCTAGGATATCCAAAGAGCTTTAACAAAGTGCATCCACACCTCATGAGTGTAAGAACAATGCAACATCAGGTGAGTATCCGTCTCCACAGGACCACAGCATTATCGCACAACAACAAATATCGTTAAAGCCTAGCCGTTTATACAAGTCTGTCTCAAGATATACTAAAGTAGAATCATGAATTTTCAGGTGCTTCGCGTGTAGATCTTGCCATGTGTACGGATGTATAACTACAAATACAATACAAGAATATGCAATGTTGATCAAAATGTAACTCAATGTTGGGAACTGGTGTTTGGAAAACAGAACAGGCGTGGTGCGTCTTAAATTGGAGGGGCACCCACTTCCACACCCATCACATCAGTGTCAGTTCTCTCTCTCTGATCGAAAGCTACGTAAAACAATTTTTGGTGAAAGATTATTAGACGAGGTGATTCAGTGTTTTAGACAAGGTGATTCGATGTTTTCAACTACATAAAGTCCCAGTATAAATTCTGGTGATAGGCAATATGGAAACGATGAAAGTATTTGCATGTAGTTGTTGCAAAAATGAAGGTGCAATAATTATTAGTCAATTGTTGGAGCGAGATTAGGTGTATCAGTGTGTATAAAATTGAATCATGAGTAAGATCAATAGAAACACTGAGTACGCAAACAAAAAGAAAGAAAGAATACTTCATGAAAATTGGTACATATTTAAAGTTTTTGACAATCCTGCAAGTATGGAATATGGATACAATTTTAATACTCTAGAAATATTTTTGGTTGAACTTTCCAGCATTTACTAAATTTCATAAACTTTTGTATATTTATAATTCAGAAGTGCTAGACACACCGATCTTATATCCCGCGAAGAATCCCGATAGGGAAATCAACGGCCCCATGCTGGTGTAACCTATTGGAACTCGGTCAATCTTTGAATGAGCATACCTTTCTTTTGGATTGTAGAGAGATACCCTTGCTTTCTTGATGAGACACTGTTCTGTTATGAACTAGTTCCTTAAGCCGTAAAAATTATGTTATCAATTATATCCTTGATTATATGATTTTCATGTGCACTTAATGTTTCAGTCCTAGGGTTGATAAAATGCTTTTAGTTTTCTCCAGTTTCTTAATCCACCTGATTTCTGATAATAAGTTACGAAATTCATTATAAAAATATCCGATAAAATTCTATCCGGTGATATGGTGATACTTTTTTTTTCTTCAGAAAAATGGGCTATTTGCCTAGAAAGGTTTAATATCCGGTTCAAATGGACGAGCAAATTGTTGCGTGGGTGAAATGGACATCAACTAATTAAGATCAAAAGTGGCTCAAATACGCTTTCTATTATACTAACATATCTTCTCGTTTCTTCCATCATCTCCAAAATCATTAAACAAAAATCAGGCCCAGAAAAATCACCACCATATCATCACCTTTCTCCATCATCAACACAGTAACTACCGTCACCATGTTTCTACACCGTATGCACCATCATTATCCTTTTATACCGTCACCACCATCAACGATATCAACATTAACTTTACCATTAATCACATCAACATCCACAAAACACCAACATCAACTCCACCATCATTAAAAAGATTTGCAGATGCCTAATTAGAGTTTGAATCAACCAATTTCAAAAAATCACTCATGATTATACTAAAACACGCAGGTTTGGGAACCCTAGTTTTGTTTTTTATTTTAATTTCAGAAATGAATGGATTCATTGTCTTTATTTTAGCACAAATTGGGGTCTAGTGATTTTAATTTAACCTTACTTGTTGAACCTAGGTTGAAATTAATTGATTGTAATGAATTTAATTAGTGTTGGTTATGGTACTGAAACCGGTTTCATCTTCATTGCATAGGGATGAACAAGTAATGAACTTAATAGTTATATATGTTAAATGAAACTGGTTTGCATCTGGTTATATGTATCGTATGACCTAACAAATCACAAGAAAAAGTTAATTCCCCATTATCGAATCGATGCTCATCAGGTGTTTGTAAGGATGTCAAATAGGTAGAAGATGAGACTGGTTTCATCTTGTCCAAAATTATTTTCGTCAGAGTGTGCATGTTGGATTTTTTTTTTTTGTCATAATATGAAGAATTGTTTCACTCTGGCCAGAAATCTATTTTTTGTCATAACATGAGGGATGAAACTAGTTTCACCCTGGCCAAAAATTCTGTATTTTTCAGAATATGTAGGATGAAACTGGTTTCACCCTGGCCAAAAATCTATTGATGGTAAAACCTTTTCATAGCATGTTTGGAAGAACGCATGAGTGAGTTTCTACGGCATATGATATATATATATATACTCCCTCCATCCCAAATTAGATGAGCTAGTCGGTTTTAAATTTTGTCCCAAAATAGATGAGCTATTTCACTAATCAATGGGGGGTATTTCTAAAACTACCCTTTTAATTGATTATTGTTACTATAAGAAATATGTACAATTTGATAGTCATGTTTATATTTCTTGCGTAGGTGTTTTAAAATGCTCTTCAACGGTATAAAGTTTACAAAAAATCGTGGTATAGTTTAAGAGATAAATCATTTCTAAGTTTTCCTAGTTATTATCCATAAGGGTATAATTGTAAAAAATACTTAAATGTACTCCCCTTTCCTCCTTGCCTTAAAAATTGTGCAAACTACGATTAAGTCATCTAATCTGGGACAGAGGGAGTATATATATATGGCAGTGACTAAATACAACCCACATTCAGGTTAAATGCAACCGAAACATCACTTTAAAATTTTTGATTTATTTTACTTTAAAATTAACTAAATACAACCCAAAAAGTCAAGTCAAATCATACTCATAATCCAAATTTGGCTAACTGTTTTTTTAATTAAAGAGAGTAGGACTTTATTTTGGGTTTCAATGTCATCTTCAACACAGTAAAGCCACTGGATAATGATGCATCTTCAATGTCATAGGACATGATGAAAAGTAAAGCCAGTCATATGAACAAAATTTAAAATCCAGAATAAATATAGTTCGTATAGAAAATCAACAATAACTGACTCATAAATCCGTAAAGCATTTAATATCTAGGGGAAAAAAAGAGAAATAGCAGGAAGATCTTGAACTTGTTTATCTGTATTCAGTCTGGAGGTGTTTTGATCAATTGATGATTTTGATCGATTTTCTCGGTGCATGGCAAGTGCGAACGATCAAAAGTAGTTGTTTTCAGTTTGACTAGATTTTAAGGTTTGATTTATTTAATATATGACATACTCATTCTCCCGAATAAGGAAGAGGAACTCTGAGTCCGAGATTAGTTTTTAGGGTTTGATTATATCGGTCAACTTTAGGGGGTTGCATATAAAAAAATTGTTTAAAGTAATACGGGTTACATTTAGCTAATTACCTATTTAACGAGGTTACATTTAGTCAGGGTTGTATTTAACCGAATTATAGGCTGTATTTAGTCACTGCCATATATATATAGCATCTCTACGGCTAAATGTAATCCATATAACGTTACATAGTTATCTAAATGTGATTCATATAACATCTCTACAATTAGATTATGCATATATCACTAAGCCTATAACAAGTAGCAACTTTGCTTTTACTTGGAATGTTACTGAGTTTATATGGCCTTAGAATGTGACAAAATATTATAGTGTATATGGATGCAAGGGCATAAACATATCTTATGTGCTTGTTTGCTTTTACATTATGTAATTGGGTAGTGTGGTTCCTATAGTGTCTCCAAATATGACATGCAAAAACTGGTTTTCATCTAGCTTTAATATAGATAGTAACTTGTTTTCATATAAATTTAAAAAAAGGATGTAACTAGTTTTTATATAAATTGTTGCAGGACACCCTAACAAGAGGAGTGCTGAATTAAGATCCAAGAATAGGCATGGCATGAACGTTGATGGTGAATCAAGCACAAGGAGTATGCATGATGTGAACGTGGTTGGAAAAATGGATGAAAAATTTTGGAGAAAAAAGAAACTAAACGAAGTTTATAACATATATGCAGTTGCTGCAAATTAAACGATAATTAAAACCGTTGATGCCATTAGGTTGTTTAGCAAATAGGTCGCTTTAAAAGCCTATTAATGTAGTTTAAGCTTAAGTTTTTTGTTTGTAAAACTTTATTTGCATAGATCTATGAATGCATATATATTAGTTGCAAGTCAATTAAATATGAAATATTTTTACTTAAACTAGCCTATACTTTGAGTCGTCAGTAATTTCAGTAACCTTGTCTTAAAATATGCAGGATGAAACTAGATACATCCTAGCAAAACATATTTTTTTTGCAGAATGTACATGATGAAACTGGTTTCATCCTGGAAAAACATGTTTTTGTGAGTTTGTGCAGGATGGATATGCTTTTTTTTTTCTTCAGAATATGTAGGATGAAACCAGTTTCACCCTGGCCAAAACATCTGTTTTTTCAAAATATGCAGGATGAAACTGGTTTCATCCAAGTTTAATCTTTGATATACCCTGAATGCATTCAAGCTTTTACCAGAAAAATTGAAAGGCATCTATATTTAAGCAACTAACAAAAGTCATTAAGATACATTTTTTTGAATGTGTCAAAATAAATACTAGTTGCAATAATGACATACAAATTAATATACTCATAAACTTCAAAAAACAAAAGTCCCTTGCGACTTCCAAATACACTTCATACATAACCATTGAACCATGGTTATGGTGCAGTCGAGAAGCTGCAACTGTTCATGTTTTTTTGCTTCTTGAACTCGACCAAAACCTCACATACTAAACTTATTTTGATGTCAAAATACATTTCGCAAACCCAAGCTCTAAACCTTTTCAGTTGTTCAAACACCACAGACATAATTAGCCGCAACAGATGGTGCGCTCAACGACAGTTTCCCTATTAATTCAGGAATTTTCTCAAACTCTTGCAGGGTGTTACTCTAGCAATGGTGAGACAACTTCTCTGCTGATTTTTATGCCCACACAACACCTTCCCTTCAATTATTTCAATTCAATTCTAACACAAACATTCACAATCACCAACCCATTCAATCATAATCAATTTCATTATATCTTCTCCCATTGACAACATCATCCACAATACCTGTTAGCTCACATCAACAACTTATCTTACATTAAATCAAGCAGCAGTTGGTCCATTTTCTCTCTTCCAATTCATCTTTATCTCCATGGAAGCGACAGTTCTTCCTTGTACCGGTTTCTTGTCCAAAACCAAAGCAAATTTATACACAAAATCATGAATAGCCAAAATTACCCAAAATTGAAATCATGAATAGCCAATAAAACTTCAAACAACAGATGAATCAAAAAATTAACCGCATTGAAATTAGTATCAAACTAAAAACGAAACAAAATAAAAATTGGAAAAATCAGTTTTAGTTGGATCGAACAAAACTGGAAATCAAAGTACGTATCAAAATGATTTCAAACGAGCTTAACTCTCGAACCAAAGATTAGATAAGAGTTTGATAGTAACAGAGCGTCAGTTGGATCGAAAAATTGAATATCGTTTCAATTTTGTATCTCAAAATGAAAGACAAAGTTCATTTTCCCTTTCTGTAATAGCAAAATGGAATATAACTATGTTTAGGGGCATACTAGTCAATTTCAACTACACTCTTTTATTATTTCTGGGCAGAATACCCAAATTAGTTATTAGAACAATATCTTTTTAAATCACCGGTACAAGAACAATATCATTTTTTACTTGTCTATTTGACCCAAGGATTACTATTGTTTTAGGGTTAATTGATCAATTTTGTGTTTTTTTTCTTAATGAAGCAGGTGATACCTATATATATCTTATATTAATTCTATCGAGTATATCAAGCACCCAAAGACAATAATTTTAAGTTTTGATGATCATTTAATCCCTCAACTTAATGCGTTTTAAATGCCTAAGATCTACGTTTGTGATTTCCAAATGATCAAAATATAGTAAACTAGAATTCAGGGTTTGCTTGATTTACTCAAGAGTTAGCCTTCTTATGACGGCTCGACTAGGGGTAAAGAAGTTTGGAAATGTTTACCTGCTAGCATTTGTTGGAATGTCTGGCTCGAATGAAATGCTCGCTGCTTTAACAGTAAGAAAAGGAGAGTGGAAGATGTGATTATTGATGCCAAATTCAACTCTTTTCATTGGGCTTCTACATATGGTAGTTTAAGGAACTTCAACCTCCAGGACGTTATATTTAACTGGAAAATTTTGCCTTTTAACCCTTGAGAATTGATAATCTCATGATATTAAAGAAAGTAAAACAGAGATGAAGAGAAGAAAGATTATTATTTATGTGTTGATAAAATTGATACAGACAGACTCAATTTAGACACATTAAATATTGTCTGATAACAATTGACTTTTAACTAAAGTCAATGACCAATGAGACAAGCCTTACAAGCAATCCTATTAGCCCCCCTCAAACTGATAATTGATACAAGAATCAGTTTGAAAAGAACTATTCATCAAGACTAAAGTCAATGACCAATGAGACAAGCCTTACAAGCATTCCTGGTGTAAGCATGCTGAGTAGTACCATAAGAAGTAGTTGGATCAGTAGAGCAATTAACTTGAGTATCAGAATGAGCATAATGTGCTTGAGCTCTATATCCAGATGAAGTATCGCCAATTGAAATTGGAAGTGGCTGATATCTAAAGAAACACCTAGTGGCAATATGGTTATTCTTCTTACAAATTTGAAAATATATCTTTGAATAATATACATAAGGTCTTCTATCACCATTTGAACTTGATCCATTATAAGAATTAGAACTTGACCCATGTTGATATTGACTATTCTTGTAACTTCCATTAGAAGAATTACCACTGCTATTGTTACCACCATTTCTTCTGTTATCATTATTGTAACCATTAGTAGCATTCCTTGCATAAAAACCAGTTGAAATTTGCTCATCATAAACATTAGTAGTTTGATTTTGCCTTTCAGCTAAAAATTATTCATGAGAAAGTAATTTTGCCTTCAATTCACCAAAAGTATATGGTGTATCCCTATTTCGAGAAGAGATAACAAACCTATCATAATCACTACCCAATCCATTGAGCACAAACATTAGTAAATCTCCATCATTAATCTTTTCTCCAATTGCAGCTAAAGAATCAACTATAGATTTAATATTCAGAATATAGATTATAACAGACTGATTTCCCTTCTTGATTCCATGTAATTGAATGCGAAGCATATTTTTCCTAGCAAGAAACTTTCCCTAAAACTTGTGGAAAGATAATCCCAAATTTCTTTAGCAGTTTGAAGACCAAGAACATCACCACTTACAGTTTCAGTAAAAGTTTCCTTAAGACATGTAGAGACAAATCGATCTAACTTTCTCCAAGAAACCCATTCTGGGTTTACAGTTTCAATTCCATCAACAAGAATTTTCTTTGGTGGTTCTTGCAACTCACCATTAACATACCCAAAAAGATCAGTAGAGATCAAAACTCCCTCAAATTGATCACGCCACAATAAGTAATTTGACCCATCTAATTGCATAAAAACAAAGTTGGATATATTTGTAAAAGGTAGTGAAGAAGAAATACCAGCGGAAGTCGACATTGTTGATGTTGAAGAAATATGTTGCAGAATAGATGAAGATTCAATATGATGAACAGAATGATTATTGTTAACGTTTTTTGAATTGTTTTTGTTGTTGTTGTTGTTACGACTATTCTTGTTAAGACGATTTCATTTGTAGGTACTTGCTCTCGTAGTTACCATAAAAGATCAAGATGAACCCTAAAATTGATTTGGGAAAAATTTTTGAATCTATATTACCCTGAAGCCAAAAAATTGTTGATTAAAATTGTTAAGCTTTGATGATGAAAAAACACAGGATCATTACTTAATCTGATACCATGAGATTTGATAATCTCATGATATTAAAGAAAGTAAAACAGAGATGAAGAGAAGAAAGATTATTATTTCTGTGTTGATAAAATTGATACAGACAGACTCAATTCAGACACATTAAATACTGTCTGATAACAATGACTTTTAACTAAAGTCAATGACCAATGAGACAAGCCTTACAAGCATTCCTATTATCCCCCCTAAAACTGATAATTGATACAAGAATCAGTTTGAAAAGAACTATTCAACAAGACTAAAGTCAATGACCAATGAGACAAGCCTTACAAGCATTCCTGGTGTAAGCATGCTGAGTAGTACCATAAGAAGTAGTTGGATCAGTAGAGCAATTAACTTGAGTATCATAATGAGCATAATGTGCTTGAGCTCTATATCCAGATGAAGTATCACCATTTGAAATTGGAGGTGGATGATATCTAAAGAAACACCTAGTGGCAATATGGCCATTCTTCTTACAAATTTGACAATACATCTTTGAATAATCTACATAAGGTCTTCTATCACCATTTGAACTTGATCCATTAGAAGAATTAGAACTTGACCCATGTTGATATTGACTATTCTTGTAACTTCCATTAGAAGACTTACCACTGCTATTGTTACCACCATTTCTTCTGTTATCATTATTGTAACCATTAGTAGCATTCCATGCATACAAACCAGTTGAACTTTGCTCATCATAAACATTAGTAGTTTGATTTTTCCTGTCAGCTAAAAATTGTCCATGAGAAAGTAATTTTTCCATCAATTCACCAAAAGTATATGGTGTATCCCTATTTTGAGAAGATATAACAAACTTATCATAATCACTACCCAATCCATTGAGGACAAACATTAGTAAATCTCCATCATTAATATTTTCTCCAATTGTAGCTAAAGAATCAACTATAGATTTAATATTCAGAAGATAAATTATAACAGACTGATTTCCCTTCTTGATTCCATGTAATTGAGTGCGAAGCATATTTTTCCTAGCAAGAAACTTTCCCTAAAACTTGTGGCAAGATAATCCCAAATTTCTTTAGCAGTTTGAAGACCAAGAACATCACCACTTACAGTTTCAGTAAAAGTTGCCTTAAGACATGTAGAGACAAATCGATCTAACTTTCTCCAAGAAACCCATTATGGGTTTACAGTTTCAATTCCATCAACAAGAATTTTCTTTGGTGTACCCAAAAACATCAGTAGAGATCAAAACTCCCTCAAATTGATCACGCCACAATAAGTAATTTGACCCATCTAATTTCATAGAAACAAAGTTGGATATATTTGTAAAAGGTAGTGAAGAAGAAATACCAGTGGAAGTCGACATTGTTGATGTTGAAGAAATATGTTGCAAAATAGATGAAGATTCAGTATGATGAACAAAAAGATTATTGTTAACGTTTGTTGAATTGTTTTTGTTGCTGTTGTTGTTACGACTATTCTTGTTAAGACGATTTCGTTTGTAGGTACTTGCTCTCGTAGTTACCATAAAAGATCAAGATGAACCCTAAAATTGATTTTGGAAAAAATGTTGAATCTATATTACCCAGAAGCCAAAAAATTGTTGATTAAAATTTTTAAGCTTTGATGATGAAAAAACACAGGATCGTTACTTAATCTGATACCATGAGAATCGATAATCTCATGATATTAAAGAAAGTAAAACAGAGATGAAGAGAAGAAAGATTATTATTTCTGTGTTGATAAAATTGATACACACAGACTCAATTCAGACACATTAAATACTGTCTGATAACAATGACTTTTAACTAAAGTCAATGACCAATGAGACAAGCCTTACAAGCATTCCTATTATCCCCCCTCAAACTGATAATTGATACAATAATCAGTTTGAAAAGAACTATTCAACAAGACTAAAGTCAATGACCAATGAGACAATCCTTACAAGCATTCCTGGTGTAAGCATGCTGAGTAGTACCAGAAGAAGTAGCTGGATCAATAGAGCAATTAAGTTGATTATCAGAATGAGCATAATGTGCTTGAGCTCTATATCCAGATGAAGTATCACCATTTGAAATTGGAGGTGGATGATATCTAAAGAAACACCTAGTGGCAATATGGCCATTCTTCTTACAAATTTGACAATACATCTTTGAATAATCTACATAAGGTCTTCTATCACCATTTGAACTTGATCCATTAGAAGAATTAGAACTTGACCCATGTTGATATTGACTATTCTTGTAACTTCCATTAGAAGAATTACCACTGCTATTGTTACCACCATTTCTTCTGTTATCATTATTGTAACCATTAGTAGCATTCCTTGCATACAAACCAGTTGAACTTTGCTCATCATAAACATTAGTAGTTTGATTTTTCATGTCAGCTAAAAATTGTTCATGAGAAAGTAATTTTTCCTTCAATTCACCAAAAGTATATGGTGTATCCCTATTTTGAGAAGAGATAACAAAATTATCATAATCACTACCCAATCCATTGAGCACAAACATTAGTAAATCTCCATCATTAATCTTTTCTCCAATTGCAGCTAAAGAATCAACTATAGATTTAATATTCAGAATATAAATTATAACAGACTGATTTCCCTTCTTGATTCCATGTAATTGAGTGCGAGGCATATTTTTCCTAGCAAGAAACTTGCCCTAAAACTTGTGGCAAGATAATCCCAAATTTCTTTAGCAGTTTGAAGACCAAGAACATCACCACTTACAGTTTCAGTAAAAGTTGCCTTAAGACATGTAGAGACAAATCGATCTAACTTTCTCCAAGAAACCCATTCTGGGTTTATAGTTTCAATTACATCAACAAGAATTTTCTTTGGTGGTTCTTGCAACTCACCATTAACTTACCCAAAAAGATCAGTAGAGATCAAAACTCCCTCAAATTGATCACGCCACAATAAGTAATTTGAGCCATCTAATTTCATAGAAACAAAGTTGGATATATTTGTAAAAGGTAGTGAAGAAGAAATACCAGCGGAAGTCGACATTGTTGACGTTGAAGAAATATGTTTCAGAATAGATGAAGATTCGGTATGATGAACAGAACGATTATTGTTAATGTTTGTTGAATTCTTTTTGTTGCTGTTGTTGTTACGACTATTCTTGTTAAGACGATTTCGTTTGTAGGTACTTGCTCTCGTAGTTACCATAAAAGATCAAGATGAACCCTAAAATTTATTTGGGAAAAATTGTTGAATCTATATTACCCAGAAGCCAAAAAATTGTTGATTAAAATTGTTAAGCTTTGATGATGAAAACACACAGGATCGTTACTTAATCTGATACCATGAGAATCGATAATCTCATGATATTAAAGAAAGTAAAACAGAGATGAAAAGAAGAAATATTTTTATTTCTGTGTTGATAAAATTGATACAGACAGACTCAATTCAGACACATTAAATACTGTCTGATAACAATGACTTTTAACTAAAGTTAATGACCAATGAGACAAGCCTTACAAGCATTCCTATTAACCCTCCTTAGTAGTCTTTAGGCTTTCAGGGTTTCTTTCTTTTCTTGTTTTGTTCTTCTGTTTGGTGGCTTGCTTTGTGTAACTTTTGTAATTTGCCTTCCGTTCCTCATATATATTTCTATTTACCGAGCAAAAAAAAAAGAGACGCGTATCGAATGTAACCTAATTATTTTTGATCTGAGATCTTACCACGTGTTGTAGAAATGAATGTGCGACAATTTTTGGAGGGGGATCACGTGTATCAGCGTGTATATAATACTAAGATAAATAGAAACATTGAGTAAGCAAACAAAAAGAAAAAAACCGTTTTGTTTTTTATGAGTAGAAATCACTACGTTTTAAATGCCCGATATACATTGTGGGCATTACCAAATGTTCTAAGAGTGTGTCATGTCTTAAATATTTCACTAACAAAATTCCGGGCAATAATCATGTACATTTAGTTAATTGCTTCTTCGGTTCAATAAATAACCATTACACAGTTTCGTGTATTTGACGAGAATACTTCATGAAAATTTGATACAAATACTTATAGTTTTTGACAATATGGATACAATTTTAATACTCTTACAAGAATTTTAGTTTTGAACTTTCCCGTTTTTGCTAAATTTCATGAACTCTTGCAATTCGTATGGAGTTTTAGCACCTGTAGGAACTGAGGGAACATGGTTCATAAGAAAGATGGCAGTGGAAAAAGCATCGTACCAAAAGCAAGACGGAACAAATTCCATGGATAACAGAGTTAATTCAGATTCAACTATGTGACGATGTCATATTTCTGCAAGACCATTTTGAGCAGATGTATGGGGACAAGCTAAACGATGCTGGGTACCATTTTGTTGCAGAATTTTGTTGAGTTTCTTATATTCAGTACCATTATAAGTTTGGAAATTTTTGATCTTTCGAACAAAGAGAGTTTGCACTTGACAATAAAAGACATCAAAGATACTAACAAAAATCCAAGTGAAACGACTGAAAACATCAACAAAAATAATATAATATTGAAAACTTTCATTAGATAAAAGCGGAGCAGGACCGCAAACATCTTAAACAATAAGGTCCAAAGGATTTTCGTAAACTGTATTGCTAGATGTAAAAATAAGTTTATGACTTTTATTAGCTAAATAGGACTGACACATAGAGAATTTGAAAGTAGAAACATGTAAACTATGCTTAGAGATAATATCTTTGACAGTTTTGAGCATTGGATGCCCTAGACGAGAACGTTTGTAAAGAAGTACGTTCACCAACAAGAGCATAAACAAGTGAGACCGGAATAAAGGTATAAAGACCCTCCTTATTAAGCATTTCTCGAAGTACTACCTCCCCAGATTGGCGATCCTTGAGAAGGCAAAAAGCGTCAGAGAATTCAAAGAAGACATTATTGTCAAGACAAAATCTAGAGACAGATAACATATTTTTGGAGAGGATGTGGAACATGAAGAACATTAGGAAGAAGAAACTTACGAGTGGGAGTTGCAAGAATACCATCACCAGTATTTGAGATTGGTAACGAAGAACCTCTAGCAGTTCGAATATGATCAGGTCCATTGTACTCATAATGACTATGTAAATTGCTGAGTCATAGGTCATATGATTTATTGCACCACTATCAGGGATCCAATCGTAGGGGTAAACAGATTGATGAGAAGCAGCATATGCAGCGGTATTATTGGAAGAGGGACGTCTTCCCCTGTTGGAAGTATTCTTGGGCGGTGGTCTTTTGTCACGAGGAGGATAAGTCACTGTATCCAACCTTTTGCGAAAATCTCGAGCACTCTGAAAAGGTTTAATGCATATCTGTCAAACAACAGCTGGCTTGCCGTCTCTTGTAAGAGGAGCATCCGCAAAACTATTCACAAAGGCAACATTAGCAAGTGGTTGAGAGAGAGCAACCTGATTTTGCGCAAAGATACGGAGATCATAAGACAACAACATAGACTCAAATTCATCAGTTATAATAACACCCATTGTGGTGATTAACGAACTAACAATTGATTCATAATACGAGTCAAGTCCCTTAACAACATAATGCCTGAATTATTTGTCAGAAACGTCAACACCACTAGCGGCAAGAGAGTCAACAATGTTTTTAACCGATTGAATGTAATCGTACATGGTTAAGTTTCATTTCTTAATAGATGAAAGAGACTCATTGAGATGAATAAGATGTGCATCAGTTTTGGATGCAAATTGTGCATCAAGCTTGGTCCATATAGCAAACGAAGTATCACATGCCTTGACCTTATCTAGGATTGGAGCAGTGAGAGAAGACATAATCCAGCCGAGAAGAAGTGTATCGGTGCGTCTCCAAGACAAAAACTGTGGGTTAGGGAGATCATTGACAAGGGCAGGTGGACTTGCAAGAGAACCATCTTCTTCTTTAGATCATAGCCTTATAGATAAGGCTTTAATTGAGCTTTCCATAGAAGATAGTTGTGACCCGTTAGTTTCTCTGAAACAGCACCATGAAAACGCTCAAAGGGTACCTGATCTATGGGTAAAGAAGAAGTAGCAGAAAAAGAAGACATTGAGGAAGTCGTAGAGGACTCGGATGTAGTTGAAGAAGAAGTTGACGAAGATTGAAAGACTGTAGTAGCCATGAAGAAGAAGCTTGAGAAGTTGTAGGTGAGAAAAGAAAAGAAACCCTAAAAAAAATAGGTCGTATTATGGATCGATCTGCCTGATACCAAGACGGGAAATAGGTTTAGATAGGTTTCTCAATGTGAGAAAACCAAACATAAAACATTGTTTATATATGTGTGGGTTTACATAACTTGTCATACAGGGAATACAATTGTCGTAGCTTGGCATACAAGTCATAACACTTTTAACTAAAACAATACCATAACATGACTGAGTTTCCTATTCTCTAACACAATTATAATTAAACCCCATGCATTAGGTATATTTGATCGATCCTTACATGAACATACCTTTCTTTTGTGATTATAGAGAGATACCCTTACTTTCTCAATGAGATATTATTGTGTTATGAACTAATCCAAAAACCACTAGTTTCTTAACCCGTAAGAATTATGTCTTTTAACTGTATTCTTGATTATTGATCAAATTGTAAAGCTATATGGTTTTCATGTGCACGAAAGGTTTCAGTCCTCGAATTGAATGAATAAAATGATTTTACCTATATATTCTCTTTATATTAATGCTACTGTGTATCGCATGCACCCACGTACAATAATTTTAAGTTCTGTTGATCACTTAATCCTTCAACTTAGTGCGTTTTAAATGCCCAAGATATACGTTTGTGATTTCCAAATGATCAAAATTACAACTTGTGTTGCATATCCAACACTTCAGTAACAACATGATATAATGATCATTTACATGATTACATTTAATTAATATTTTCTTCATTTTACAACTTCAATATGAATATGGGTTTCTCATGTATTTGGGATTTGGAAATATAATTAAATTTATAGACAGCTGTGGCTAGAAAAGTTTTGCAAGTAGAAAAAAACTTGACTTGAAACTGTTCCATGTACATTTCTTTTGGAAAGGGTGCTACCAATTATGTCTTCATTTTGTTATGAACACTTTCTTGGCTGGTTAAGTTATTATTGGAATATTGTTTTACCTAAGAGAAGCAAAACAAAATTTAAGCTAGCAGGTCAGCAACCGTCGGATCCTGTAAGATGGTGTTTTAAACCTACCTAGATTAGATTTACAGCTGTAAACATCACCTTAAATTCTAATAAAGAGGGGGATCCAGGGACATCCTTAGATGGAGAACTCTGCACAATTTCCGCCAACCACTCATCTAAGGTTGTAGAACGGTTGAGATGATTTGTCCTAACAAATATCAATGGATTGGATTATTCAATACTAGGCGAGGATTACTGGTCAACTCATATTAATTACTCTGTAAAAAAACAGATTCATCGTCACTTCATCTTCCCCTTCCATGGTTCCCACCTTGTGTACTTGCCGCAATTCTGTCCGACCTAAATTCAATAACTACAAAATCATGAGAAAGAATGAAACGCGTCACAATTTTCTGAAAGTGTTTCGTTCAACTTATCAGTAATGTCATGTATACCGTGGAATATCCCGGGAGACACAACCCTTAATGCGACCCCCTGTTTTCTCCAAGTGGGCCTCAGGAACTGTGTCTCCCGGGAGATTCCACGGTCAACGTACCACTACTGTCAACTCATTTGATAAAATTGCTTGGTTAGTATCTCATCTCTCATTCTTTAATCTAAGCAACATTTTTTCAGGAAAAAAAAATCTCCATCAACGAGGTATGAGCTGGTAGAGGAAGGTCAGAGGAAAGAGATGAGAGGAGAGAAAATGAAAATAGAAGAAGTGTGAATAATGGGTTGGTCTTAACTCATAATACTCATCTTTTACCGATTAATCTGAATAATCCAAGCCATCGATATTTGTTAGGACAGATCATCTCAACCGTCCTATAACCTTAGATGTGTGGTTGGAGGAAGTTGTGCGGGATTGTCCATATAAGGTTGTCCCTCTGTAGTTGCAGGAAATCCTACAACACACCCCTTGTATTATCATGACTATGATTTCTATATCTAAACTTATTTGATATGAAAATAAAGATAAAGATAATGAAAATAGAAAATAAGACACAAGATTTACGTGGTTCGATCAATGTGATCTACGTCCACGGGGTTAGGTATCTTCACTATGATTGTTTGTAATGACATATGGATTACAATTGAGACTCCATTAATGAGTATTTGGAGCTCTTGGTTGAAGAAGGAAGAAGAAGATAATAATACAAATTCTGCTCTCTCTACAAATGTGTCCTCCCTAAAGTGTCTCTCTCCTTTTTCTTTTTGATTATTCTCCTTTCTCTCTCTTGCCTTTCTCTTTATATAGGTATTTACATAATGGATGACAGCTCATATATGGTGGAGTACAGCTCATATTCCCCCATTTTCGGATCCCGTGCTACGTTCTCTCAGGCTCTCATTACAATTTCGCAGGCTCTGCTACATTCTCACAAGCTTTACTATTGTGTGATATTTGGATCCTACATGTTGCCTCTTTTTCCTTGAATATTACTTGAAGAGCGATCTTTAAGGAAAAATCCACCTTGTTGTAGTTGTTGGAGGAACGAGCGAAAGAATATTGGACTTGAGAAGTACGTACTTCCTCTATTCTTTTGTGAAGTTCCGGAGCGTTGCGAAGTAAATAAGAAGTATCATCTTTTGAAGTATGCGAAGTATGAAATATCCTTGAAGAAATATAAGAAGTACTCAATCCTTGAAATATATAAGAAGTATGAAGTATGAAATATCCTTTGAGAGGTATAAGAAGTACTTAATCCTCGAAATATATAAGAAGTACGAAGTATGAAGTATCCTTTGAGAAGTATAAGAAGTATCCGTCCTTGAATGCGAATAAGAAGTATTGCGAAATTATACTCCACGTTCTCTGCCTCATGCAATATTGTTATGCAAATAAGAATTTAGATTATTATTCAACATTTCTTTTATCAAAAATTTTCATTTAATTGCAAGTTCAAATCGTTTTTCTTTGTTTTGATTTCCTTTGTATAACTTGTTTCGTCTCATCCGATAAACATCTTTCATGGAAATGATCCTAATGAGGTCGTATGCAGCCTGTTGATGGAAGGTCTTATTTTGCCTCCTACTACTCTCCATGTTAGATATCATTCTCATTTGAAACAAACCAAATTTTCAAGAGAAATATATATATTGATCTGTGCGAGATTTTTCTCGGTTTCTTTTGTAATTGTGGAATCTTTGTAATTCTGAAATTTCTGTAATTCTACAATTATATTTCCTTTTGTAAATCAAATCAAAAATCTTTTATTTTCTGTAAAAGTAAAATGTTCAAGGAAAGTGGTACTTAGCTTTTATGTGATTCGTTGTTGTTGTCAATCTCGCGCGAAAAATACGTTGCATGAAGTATAAGTGTCGCTTAGCAGAAACAGATGCGAAAGGCAAGAATTGAACCCGCGACCTGCTACTTGCATATTCTCGCACCATACCAACTATGCTAACCCTCTCTTGCGAAATAATCAAAGTTCTTGTAAAGTAATCAAATTCCAACTGTGTGAGAGGCAATTCTGTATAAATTTCGCATAACAAAAATAAACATGCGAGAAGCAAGAATTGATCCCGCGACCTGCTGCTTGCATTCATTCCTCCTGACCAACTGTGCAAGCTTCTTCTATGCGAAATATCTCTGTGAAATTATCATCAACTCTCTTCTGTGCGAAATAATCAAAGAAATATCTGTGAGCGCACATGATTCTTCTTCTACAGCACACATTTCACACATACTAGAAACATGTATCTTTCCCTTGATAAGATTCTCTCTTGTAGCAGATTTTCCCAGAAAACATTGCCATAAAAAGAAGTTTATTTTTGTTGGGATGTTGTTGATACAAATGTTCTTACTTGGAAAATTGGAGTTTTAATTTTAAGACAAAATGATACCTGAATCAACAGATGCAAGTTGAGTCCCTTTGCTAGGACAGGAGCGGGTGGATGGTCTTTTCTAGGTGATGGCTATTCCCCTTTCTCGAGAGCACATTCAAAGTCATAATGGCTTAGAGGATTACATATGGAGTTCTTATAATCAATAAAATAATTCCTCTCCAGAAAACTCCCTCTGGTCGAGTACCCTACGGGCCCCCTCTCTTCCTTTGCGCCGCCGTTCCGAAGGCCGAATTCTATGGTAGAGAACGCAAGAATTCGGCCACATTCTCCGCTTCTACTTATGGACCCATCTCCCTTAATATCACCACCTCTTCTTTCAGGATCTCCAAACCCTACGCATGTGTTGGGACTTGATCACACGACCATGAACTCATTAACTTCGCAGATGACCAATTTTACTGCCTCTTGTTAGCGAAATAATGAAACAATATTGCGAAATTATTCATTTTTTCGCTATCTGTAAAAAAGAAGAAAACTATGTTTGCAGGCAAATTCGAACTTGCGACCACAAACACACATACTGCTCTCTGGACCAATTGTGCAAGAACCTCTCTGCGAAATTAGCGCATAACTTTTTTCCTTATTCTTTTATTCTCCCATGCAAATGAGAAGAAAATGAAAAATATGTGTCTCTGCGAATTCGAACCCGTGACCTATTTGTTGTTCGCTCAGCCTTGAACCATCTGTGATTGAAATTGCAGCATCTGCCTCTCATCTTTTCTTCGTCCTTCCTTAACTTCTTTCACATTTGCCTTCTTCTCCTGAACATGAAAATCTTCCACTGAAACTTCCATTTTTTCCTTGAAGTTCACCACAACAACTAATTTTTTCGCTCACTCTTTTCATGTCTTTGAATTGTTGATGATGTTTACTCCCCGAAAGTGTGATTTCTTCCATAAAATTACCATTTTTGAACCTAAACTTTGTAGATCTAGAAAAATATGAACAGTAGCTAATCTTCATGAAAATTTCTTGAACCAACAAGTTAAAGGAAGGATAAATCCTTTACTCGTTCCCTGTTTCTAGCGCCAAAAATGTAGTTGCAGGAAATCCTACAACACACCCCTTGTAATAATTTGTAGATCTAAACATAAAAATGATGATAAGAATTCTAAAATTGTAAAGAGACACAAGGTTTACGTGGTTCGATCAATTTGATCTACATCCACGGGGTTAGGTTTTACTATGATTATTTGTAATTACATCTTGATTACATGGAGACTCCATTAATGAGTATTTGGAGCTCTAGGTTCTTGAAGGAGGAAGAAGAAGGAGATAATAATAATACAACCAATTCTAATTTCTCTCTCTACAGAATGTATCCTCTCCTAAAGTGTGTCTCTCTTTCTGATTATCTATCTCCTTTCTCTCTCTTGCCTTTCTCTTTATATAGGTGTTTACATAGTGGATGACAGCTAATGTACAACTAACATTTCCCCTAATTTCGGATCTGGCTTGCGGTATTTTCGCAAGCTTACAAATGTAACATTCGCAACATTCCTAATTTCCGCAAGATCATCACACTTTTATCATGTTTAAGTTGATGTCATCTGTTATGTCGTTTCTGAAATCATCATGCGATGTCTTCGCGATTTGTTGTTAATAATTTCACAAGCATATTCTTCTGTGCGAGATTCTGATCCTACACCCTCGACCCCCCCTCTTCTATAAATATCAACAACTTCCTTTGCAAACTTACACCAACAAAAAAAGAAACAAGAGAGAAGAAAGGAAACTAAAATTGAAAGAGAAGGAAAGGAAATACAAATAAAAAACAGTGGAAAATGTCGGGTAATACTAAGAAGAGTCACAAGAGAGACATCAAAGAAGTAAAGAGGGAAAGTTATTCTATGAACGTCAACAATCCTCATATTTGGCCAAGACACGGTAAATCAAATTGCTTTGAATCTAAAATTGTTTTTCTAAAGAGTTGTTACTGATTTTGTTTGTTCTTATGTATTCTAGGTATTGTAGACAAACCTAGGTCATCTTATGAAGAAAGGCAGGAATACCAGCCTCATTGAGGACTAGCAGCAGCAATGTACAATCCACTACCACCTCCACCAGAAGGAGCTGAAGGTGTGGCACCAGAAAATCAACCACCACCGGAAGCAAAAGAAGAAGAAGAAGCAAGAGAAGAGGAGGCCGAAGAAGAAGAAGAAGAAGAAGAAGGGAAAGATTGATAGGTGTCTTAGGCTCAACAAATTAATAATTTCAATTCCACACAATTAACTGGTAATATAATGGAAGTAAGGATCGTTACCACGAAGAGCAGTGAGTTTTAGTTGTCGAAGTGTCACAAAGGGGGGTTTTGTTTTTAGATTGTGAACACAAAATAATCGAAGCAAATAAAGTTTTATTGTAATCAATAGAGAGAGATATGATCGAGGAATCCTTCTTCGTTAATAAACCATCAATGAGTTATTATAGTTGCCTACTCGTCGTTAATCATAGATTATCACCAACCATGGAATAACATCTAGATCATTGCTATCCCTTAAATTCCTTATATCACTGGCTACAAAAGTTCTCGCCTACCAGATTCTATTCACCCAAACCACGTCTAGTAGTAGATCACTCAAGGTGTAATTTAGTCGAATGCTTTATCTTTTGTGAATTTATAGGTTGATCCTACTAGTTAGAATCTTAGATCAAGGTCCACTTTTTAGAGTTGTTTATACACACAATCGCTCCACAGAATCCCTCTGTAAGGTTTTGTGTTCTCTACTTGTGTACAAGTTATTCGATGATTACTTATCTCCTAACTCAATACTAGCAATAGATTGAATCAACAAATCAATTTAGTTGGCCACCTATACAATCTATTAATCAATCATAAATATTCAAATAGTATAAACAATCGATAATCATATGAAGAACTTCAAAGTAGATTAATATAATAACTCAAATATTGTTTAAATCTTAGAATTCATCCTCAATCAATAGGTGTTTATCTAATCATGGATGTAGAAACACCCATGATATACATATAAGAAAAGGTTAGAGATATCGTTACGATTGAGAATCGCTCTGAAACCCTAGCTTTTGCTCCGTGTGATTTTTCTCCTCTCCAAGCTTTACAATTTCGTGATCTCTTGATGATCTTTCATTCATGACCTAATACCTCCTTTTATAGGTTTACATTGCTTGGCCTTCATGCATTTAGTTTGGTTTAAGAATCAGACCCAAAAATAAGAAAAAACGACTCCAAACGTGACCTTAGGCATTCCAAGGTATGAATACACGTTTTCCTACTAGTAAAGTATGCGTACCTGGTATGCGAACCTCAAATTCCAGCAGAAATTTTCGGAATTAAGTATGCATACCCGGTATGCGTACTTTACTGTTTTCGGTATTCGATAAATACTGTTTTGGCCCCAACTTCTTCATCCGAACTCGAAATGACCTAATTATTTTTGAATTATTTTTATCTTTCAATTCTCTTCATGATGGTGATGAGAAATCCTTAATTTGAACGAGTTAAGATAGGTCTTTGGATCTTCTCTTGATTTTGAGCGTTTGGCTCCTTTTCGTCGCACTTCTTCCACTTCTCTTGGACTTGGATACTTGGAATACTTATCTTCCTAGATCTTTTCAGAACATTTTATCTCCTTTTTGGATGATTCACCTATTAGAGGCAAATAAGAGAAAACAAGAGTAATAATACGAATACATGCAAGAATAATAGCTCAAACAAGTGTGGAATGGATACTACAATCATATGAATTATGCACTTATCAAAGATCTCTATTATTTGTGGGCCATATTATGGTTTAAGTCCCAGTTAAATGCACAAGACTATGCTCACTTTCATAATTCTACATAACATGGTAATTCTGGAAACTCGTCGTGGTAATGAGTGCACTAACTATGACGATGAAGATCTGGGCCTGAGATTCAACCAAAAAGAGGCATGCCTGCAAAAAAATATGGGTAAATGACTAATTACATTCAGAACCAGAACCTGTATGACAGTTTAAGAGAAGATCTGAGGGTGAATCTTGGGAAGAGTATGGAAAAGCCGGTGGACGTAATAATTAAGTTTTATTTTATGTATTAATTAGTTTAGAAATTTTTTTGTTAATTTTTTTGTAGTTTGTTTATTCATTATCAAGTTAATTAGTAAAACTTATTAAGTATAATGCAACAACATTTCAAATTAAGCAACTTTTCATTTCAGATTAATATTAATATTGGCAAACTTATAATTCTAAAACTGACAAGCTTATAATTGACAAGCTTATAATATTAAGTAAACTTATAATTCTAAAACAAGATTGGTTGGGTTGGTGACACTCCGTATCTGGAATCTTGGGAAAACCTGCTTGAAAAGCTACCAATTCTATACCTAGGCGTACCTCTGGGAACTAAGTCAACATCTAAAGCCATATGAGATCCAGTAATTGAAAGATTTGATAACAAGATAGTTGTTTAGAATAGATTAAAGCTAACAAAAGGGGGTAAAATTGCTCTTATAAAAAATGTTTTATCTAGTCTTCATCTTTAATTATTACTTTAGCATTTTTAAAGAACCCGCTTCAATCATTAAGGTACTTGAAAAGAAAATTGAAGACTTTATCGGGAATGGAAGTGAAGATGAAAAGAAAAAATATCTTGTAAACTGGGATTTGGTGCGTTCACCCACCGCAAAAGGATGTCTTGGACTGAGATACCTACAAAATTTCAATCAGTCCATGTTAGCTAAATGGAGTTGGAGGTTTGACTTGGAAAAAAAAAATCTTTGTGGTATTCAATGATAACTGAAAAATATAAACAATCATCATCCAAGTGGATTCCTGAAAAACTTACTTCCCCTTGCGGATCATTACGTTGGAAAGCTATTGCGAATCATGCAAACAAGGTATCTTCTCATTCTTCATTTGTCATACCAAATGGAATAACAATTTCTTTTTAAATTGAGGCATGGGTTGGAAATCAACTTCTTAAAAATCTATTCCCATCTTTGTTTAAGTTGAGTAAAACCAAAAAGGGCTCCCTTGCTAGTCATATAAATTCATATGGCAACCAATTGAGATGAATTTTTCACTTGAGAAGACATCTTACTGATGAAGAGGCAGATAAACTAATATCACTGATAGATATCATTGAAAATGAACCCCCACAACTTGTAATCTAGAAGACAGAGAAATATGGTCTCTTTCGAATTTTGGCACCTTCTCTGCAAGCTCTCTATATTCAGCTCTACATCAAGGTAATGATCCTCAATTCCCTCATACGGCAATACAGAACAAGAGGGTACCTACCAAAATCATCTTTTTTTGTTTGGTTAGCTTCTCATGATAAAATCGTTACCATTGATAAATTTTTAAAATGAGGTTATTATCATGTGAATAGATGTTTACTTTGTGGCAATGCTGAGGAGAATGTAAGGCATCTACCATTTGGATGCTATTTTTCTAAAAGAGTTTGGTCTGCAGTCCTTTCATCCCATGGCATGCATGGTATATAGCCTTCTACAGTTCTCAATCTTATGAAAACATGGCATACACTCAGATACCCGGAAAATATAGCATGTAATCCTTGCTGCACCATTATGGTGCATTTGGAAGGAAAGAATGCAAGGACGTTCAAGGAATAATCATTAAAGATTGACCAAATATGTCAGAATGCCAGGGCTCTAATGCTTTCATGGATTTCAATTTTCAAGATCAGTCTAAGAGGGAACCAAAACAATGCGGTTGTTAATTCGGATGTAGTTTTCATGTAATTTGACTTTCCTTCTTCTTTTTTTTACTTCTTGTAAGAAACACATCTTTGTACATTCCTTTCTTTATAAAAAAAATTAATATTAATTAGTATGTAAGAAAATTTAAAATTTAAATTCAATATTTAAAATTAAAACTAAAATTAATACATCAATTATCTAGAGAAACTACTACATCAAACTTATCATCCGCATCATCGTCATCAGCTTGGTTGTTATTAAATTCAGGTTGTTGTCCAATTTGTGCTTTAAGTTTGTCAAATTCGATTTACCATACATGTTTTTTCTATGGGTTCAAAGTTGAAGTGCCAGCTTGGAGAATGTAATGCTTGTCATAGTTATTCACAAATTTTTCTTGAGAAGGGCGACTGTTTTTAGTCTCCATGTGTCAAAATTTCCTATCAACCCCTCTTTTCTTCTCGACGATCTTCTGATATTCCATAAAATCCTCCATGTGAAATCCTCCGGAGCTACCTCTTTCTTGAGATAATTTTCTAGCCAGTTTTGCATTGTTTCTCCTTAGTAATTTTCTCTTACCATCATTGAGACCTAGAATTTGGGTTTGTCGTGATATCTGGTGAAGAATATGGATTTGATGGACCTACTAAAAATTGTGAAGAATTTGGTGTTGAGGGAGAAGAATTGTATGGTGACCTTTCAGGTATCTGTTGATTAGTTGCTAACACGTCGGTATTATATTTTTTCAACACCTTCAAAATATGATAACAACTTTCGAATTGGAAATTTCTACCATTTTTATGCTGTCATTCTGTATGAACCGTATTTTAACATCACCATCCACAATACCACTCTCCCGACCTCTCTTGGATTGCATAATCAAAGCAACATAAGAGGCGCATTCCTTATTGATCGCAATGAAGCGTTGTGCCAACTCACTCTCATCACGATCATTGATGTTCATGGTTTTCTCTTGCTATCTAAAAAACCATGTTTACCCACATGGTGTTAGCATGTTGCTGAGCACTATCGATGCAATCTTGGTTAAAATTAACATAGTTACAACAAATGCATTCATCTTCTGCGATGTTGAATTTCACACCTCGAACTTTGACCTTTTTACCTTTACCATTTCCTTGACTTTGAGATTGTGAATCCATATTACAATAAATTAAGAAGTGTAGAGAATGTGTGATTATTTAATCTTGTTTTAGATTAGAACAAGATTGAGAGATTGAGAAATTCTAGCTATAAAGATTTAGATATTCTAGTATGTAATAAATTTGAACTTGGGTATTTATACAGTGGGGAATTTCTAGACATTGGATGAGGAACTGCTGAGCGATGATCTAACTTGCGAGTGATAACATGACTATCGCTGGCACTATAATGATCAGTGAGCGATATTAAGACCATATAGCGATGGCCTTTCTATCGCTCGCTGGAAACTCCATCATGTATGCCTATGTGGTATATTTGACGCATTGGCACATACTTTTGCTACTTTCACATACCTATAGTGGGTGCAAAAGTGACAAATTTTGGTGTTTGACATGTGCATAAAAATAGGCCTAACATGTCATTAACGATTGCACTATGTGACCTTTGATGACGTTATGCAGAAACAGATGAATCAATCTCCACTAAAGATTCTTTTTTTGGTGTCGTCTTTCATATACACTCATGAATCAATATAAAACATGCATTCATGAACCGATAATGATATTTGTATGCGTATGGATTGTTATACTCCCTCCATCCCCTATATATAGGCAAAATTTGTCGATTCTCTTGTAACAAGAAAAAATATGGATTTCGTATAAATAAGTGTATTATTTTAACCATTGTATTATTCCCAAAACAAGAAACATTAAGCTACTTGTTATGATATCCATGCACTATAAATAAGTGTATATGTGGAAAAAAAACATCTTTGATATTTGAACTCTGCCTATCTAATGGAATTAGATAATTTCTAAATTCAACCTTTATAATAGGGACAAAAGGAGTACCCAATTTTCTTACCCATTAATCTCAATGCACGTTTTTTTATTATGATTTAGGTATTTGATGGTGATGAATAATGATTTGGCGGTGGAATTAATGGCGGTGGTGAAGTTTTTTAGACTGTTGGGAATGAATTATTCTTTGTATAGGATTTGGAGAATGGATATTCTAATTTTGAATTTGATGGTAATGACGAATGAGTTAGAGGTACATCGTTAGGGATGTCAACGGATTAAATTCCGTCAGTTTTTCACCAATCTGATTTCGATAGGCTAATTGTTATCGGATTTCGAACTCCTATAACATCCGACGGAATTTATAAAATCGAAACTGGTTCCGATAGGTTAACTTATTATCGGAAATCCGATAAATTCCGATAATTTCTAAGAATATGAAAAAGCTGAAAAAAGTGTTAGTATTTACTAATCCATTTAGAAATTTCGATAATTTCTGATATTATAATTTCGGATAGTGGACATCTTTATCTTATGGGTTGGAAATTACTAGTACACCCCTAGGATTATCGGATATCGGAACTTAGCCAAACAAAATTGACATAATCCAGTTCCGATAAGTTTAAGGGGTAAAGTCCGATAATATATACGGTTCCTAAATTTGAAATCCGACAAATCGGATGATTAAATCTTATACGATGTCGAACTTTCGGAAACGGATCTCGGACTTCGAAAGTTTATTGACAGCCCTAGCGGTGGTGAAATTGTCTAGATTTTCGATATTGTTTACAAACTTTTTGTGACTAATAGGATATTTAGTTACGGTAGTTATGTCGGATGTATAAAAATGACTTAATGAGGTTCATCAGGATAGTCATGTCAAAGTATAAGGATATGAATGAAAGCTTGTTTGTTTGGGTCAGACCGGCAACCCGAATCTAATTTCGCGTGAATAAAATATCAGATTGTTTGTTATTTTTATTTTTTAATGTCTGATTCGATATCTGACTCGACATATACATCTAACTGGATTCAGATATCATTTTGTACCTGACTCGAATGGGCATATTTCTGACTGGATTCAATATTTTTTTATAGCTCTACTAATTAATAATTTTTGAGTCATATTTAAAGAGTCAGATTCAAATGTAACGAGTCAAAATGACTCGGTTCCAAACAAGCCGGATAAGTCAGAAAAACTAACAACCAATCGGTCATAATTAGCAAGTCAAGTATGATTTTAACTGCTCTCTCCCTCTTACAAAAATCATTAATAAAGTTGGTTTCCTTTAATTTTTCCAAATATCCAACCAAAACGAAAAATAAATAATATTTTTAGTGAGATGCGAGAATCTAGAAGGCATAGTTTTTAGGCTTCTACGAGTCTCCATACCCATTTCCGAGTCTACACACCAATTTCCAAATCAAGTCAGACTTGATTGGATGCAGGGACGGACCCAAAAATTAGTGCTGGGTAGGATAATGAAAGTTTACATAAAAAAAGTTCTAAAGTAAGTACATTTGATGCAAGTATATCAATGTAGATTATTCAATAACCAAATCCTAACCGTTTCCTAAGCTTTGTGGCAATCAGTAGACTATATCACCTCACCTGCAAGTCTGCGATATGAATCACCAAAGATTTAAAGTCCCTGTTTTAAGTAAGCTCGACGTACCGCATCTAGTTGATTCACTGGATATTGATAAATTTAAGTGGCAAATCTGGATCACGCTCATGTAAAACACCATTGGCTTTCATAAGCATTGCACCTACATTTGTTTGAACTACAACTTCTTTAAATTTACTAGATATAGTTGGTTGAGCATATGTAGGGTTCTTTACTTCTTTTATTGTTGAGAAGTAACTTCTTTGAACTTACTAGATATATATAGTTGGTTAAACAAACCTTAACTCCCAATTTGGATAATGTAGCATGTAATCCACAAAAAAGTTTCTTAACTTTTCCCTATCGAGTATCAATATATCAATGTAATGACACTATAGTTAACTTTAGAGTTTTTGTTTTTTTGATCCGTAAAGAAGAATATATTGTAGTTGCAGGAAATCCTACAACACACCTCTTATAATAATTTATAGATCTAAACATAAAAATGATGATAAAAATGCTAAAATTGTAAGAGGACACAAGATTTACGTGGTTTGATCAATTTGATCTACATCCACGGGGTTAGGATTTACAATGATTATTTGTAATTACATCTTGATTACATGGAGACTCCTTTAATGAGTATTTGGAGCTCTCGGTTCTTGAAGGAAGAAGAAGAAGATAATAATACAAATTCTGCTCTCTCCCTCTCTCTACCAATGTGTCTTCCCTCAAAAGTGTTTATCCTCCCTTTTCTCTCTCCTTCCTTTCTCTTTATATAGGTCTTTTACATAGTGGGTGACAGCTCATGTACAACTAGTATTCCCCCTATTTTAGGATTCCTTGCTATGTTCTCACACACTAAGGAAATCAACAAATCTCTCAAACAAACAAAATGTGCTATGCGATATTTGGACCCTACATTTTGCCTATGTTTTCTTGAATATTGCTTGAAGAGCGATCTTTAAGGAAAAATCCATTTTGTTGTAGTTGTTGGAGAGAGATACGTGTCGTTGGAGTAGTCTTTGATCTTTGTTGATGAAGGAACGAGCGAAAGAATACTAGACTTTAAAAGTACGTACTTTCCTCTATTCTTTTGTGAAGTTCCGGAGCGTTGCGAAGTAAATAAGAAGTATCATCTCTTGAAGTATGCGAAGTATAAAGTATCCTTGAAGAAGTATAAGAAGCATGAAGTATCCTTGATGAGAATATAAGAAGTATCAATTCTCGAAATATAAGAAGTATCCGTCCTTGAATGAGAATAATAAATGTTGCCTCTATTGATGCGAAATTATTACTCCATTTTTGGTGATTCTTGCCGAGAACATAAAGAACATAAATTGTTTTCTTGGTAATCCATAGTTGCCTCTGTTCTTTATCTATGAGGGTAGAATCTTTGAGAAAATGTTGAATGTTCGAGTTGTTTCTTCATTCTTATCTTGCCTCTGTCTCATGTTTTGTGCTCATGCGATAGTATAATCTCTTCAAGTTGCTTATAATTGTGCGAAATAATTGAGCGAAATGATCATATCGTTCGGAATAATCACATTCTGCAAAATAATCACATTCTGCAAAATTCTGACACATTCTGCGAAATTCTGACACATTCTGAATAATCCTACGAAATTCTGACACATTCTGCGAAATTCTGAATAATCCTGCGAAATTCTGAAAAATTCTCCGAAATTCTGAATAATTCTGCGAAATTCTGCGATATTATTCTGTAAAGTTTTGTAAAATACTTGTGCGAATCTAATGCTTATGTAATGATTATGTTATGAAATGTGTATGTGATGTTTATGCCATGAAATGCTTATGCGATGCTTTGATGATGCGAGTGTAATGCTTGTGTATGAGAATGCTTATCTATTGCAATGTATAGCCAATGTTTGTATTACTTAGCTCATTTTGCCGTCTAAAATTGTTGTAGGTTTAAATTGCTTCCATTCTTCATTTCTATGGCTTTTTCTTTAGTGTATGCATTCCTCTTCGTGTAGTTATTGTTCTTCACAAGTTCTTACTTGTGTTTCATCTTTCCTTTTTCCTGCAGTATTAGTATCTCATAACAGTATGATCATAATATCAAGTATGCGGCATTTTCACTGCCTCAGTTTCATTTCCATGTACATATTCGCAAGCTTATTTGCTTACTCATATTCTTATGTGGTCTTATTTTTCCTTCCTAGTTAAAGGTCTATTTTTCCACCTCTTGTCATTGCGAAAAAATCGCAGGACGTCTTTGCACTTTCATGCAAAAACCCATTGATCTTGCCTTAACTTTTTATTTTGTATTATTGCCTCTTCAGGAATGTTGCGACAATATGACAGGCCTAAATATTCTTGCGAAAATAAAGCCCCATGACATTGTCGTGTTGCGACGAAATCGCAGGACGTCTTTGCACTTTCATGCAAAAAACCCATTGATCTCGTGTTATATTTTTCTCTAGTATTATTCTCTTCAGGATTGTTGCACAAATATGACAAGCCTTAATACCCTTGCGAGTAAAAAGCCTCATGACATTTGCGTCTTAAGACACTTATCATCTCCCTAATGGAGGGTGCGGAACTTATCTCCCCCTGGTTTCCCCTTCAAGGAGGCGTACTTCTACCATATAAGGTTAGCTCCTCTAGGGCTGCACATGGGCGGGTATGGGAGGGTATAAGCTAAAACCAACCTCGCACCCACAGACTGCGGTTTTTTTTTTCATAACCAACCGCGCACCCACAAACAGCGGGCGGGTTTTGTTACCCGCCCGCTACGGGTTGGGCGGGTATGGGTTTAAACGGGTTTAAACCCGCTTTATATTCAAGTATTTAGAGTAACTTCTATTCTCCTTGATTAAGTGAGAAAAAAAAACCAAAACCCCAAAATATTCATATCTAGGAAGTTCACAGATGAAGATTAAGTGTTGAATCTGTTGATTTTTCGATTGTTGTCGATTTCTGGTGAAGATTCGAAGTTGTTGTTGTCGATTTCTGGTGAAGATTTCTGGTAATTGTCGTTCGTAGGTGAAGAAGAAGAACTGAGGAGGAAGAAGAGAAGAGGCCGAACAGAGAGAAGAGTGTAGAAAGTGAATGAGGGTTATCAGTTATCCTATATACTAGTATTAGGGTTTCATAATGGACGAATAGGATTAGTTTTATCTAATGATATATAATCTGCGGGTTTTTTGGGCGGGTATGGGCGGGTATTAGCTTAAACCAACCTCGCACCCACAGACAGCGGGTTTTTTTTTTCATAACCAACCCCGCACCCACAACGGGCGGGTATGGATTAAAAACCCACGGATTTAGCGGGTACGGGTGGGTTTGGGTATCGTGGGCGGATCTTGTGCAGCCCTAGCTCCTCCCATCCAGTCTTAACAACAACCAGTTGTTTTCGCAGCCTCTTATCCCTTTTACCTATAGGGCTTATGGTTATGATACTGCACCCTAGGTGGGGTTTTCTTCGGGCCGAGTGCAGCATAAGCCAAGACTTGTCAAGAATGGAAAGGTACGCTTCAAACGCCCCTGGCACTCTTGACTCAACCGTGTACCTCGACGCCTTGATCAGATTCTGCACTCCCTGGGAGAGTCCTTATTACCTTAGTCTCCCAACCTAAGTCATATGCTTAAGATGAGAATCCAAGGTGCCTCTCCCGGATGGGCTTTATTGACCCCAAATCTCCATGACTCAGGTTCCGGGGGCGGTGTAACCTTTCCCTGAGCCATGCAACAGGTACCCCTTATATGACGTACTTTAGGTCTTACATTTGCCTCTTGCAAATTTTATTTGCGAACTAGGGTGTACTCCATAAAGGTTCGCCCCTATCTGCGAAATTTTATTCACGTTTCTGCGAAATTTTCGCGTCTCTTTGTTTCTGCAAAATGTTCGTGTTTCTTTATTCTCTCATTCATCTTTTCATTTCTGTCATCTCTTTCATTCATTCTTTCATTCTCATAATATCATATCATTTGAATCAAAATAAATATTCAAGAGAAATTCTAATACATGGTAACCCTGAAATCTTTGTAGTTGTGAAATCTTTGTAATTCTGCGATTCTATCGCGTTTTGTAAATCAAATCAAAAATCTTTTTATTCTCTGCAAAATAAATATTCTAGAGAAATATATAAATTGAATTTTCTCAGTTTTTTGTAATTTTGAAATCTCGCAATCTTTGTAATCTTGAAATCTTAGTAATCTTTATAATCTTTGAAATCTTGAAATCTTTGTAAATAAAATCAAAAATCTTTTATTTTCTGTAAAAGAAATATTCTAGAAATATATATAAATCGATTTTTTTTTTTTGAAATCTTGAGATCTTAGTAATTTTTGAAATCTTGAAATTTTTGTTATCGTGCGATTGAATCGCTTTTTGTAAATCAAATCAAAAATCTTTTTATTCGTTCTTAGTATAAAGTAAAATGTTCAAGGAAGTGGTACTTATCTTTCATGTGAGTCGCTGTTGTTATCAAAGAAGTGAATAAATGCCTTGAAATGTATGAATTTCGCTCAGCAAAAAGAAGTGTGAGAAGTGAGATTTGAACCTTCAAAAAGAAATGTGAGAAGTGAGATTTGAACCCTCAACCTGCTTCTTGGATTTGCTTGCACCATACCAACTGTGCTAAGCCTCTCTTGCGAAATAATCAAATTTCTTGCGAAGTAATCAAATTCCAACTTTGTAAGAAGCAATTCTGTATAAATTTCGCATAATAAAAATAAACATGCGAGAAGCAAGAATTGATCCCGCGACCTACTGCTTGCATTCATGCCTCTTGACCAAAGACTGTGCGAAGTAATCAAATATCAACTCTGTGAAATAAATATTTGCGAAGCAAAAATTATTTGGTCGCAGGGAGAATCGAACCGATGTCCTCTAGTTTACATACTCCTTCTCTGACCATCTGCGCTACTTGTTGCTTGCGAAAGAAACACACAATGCTGTACTTTATTCCATTTCTTCGCCTTTAGGATTTCAAAAATGTGCGAAAAATTAAGCTTGATGAGGGATTCGAACTCGAGTCTTACAACTCACTCTAGCGAAGCTTGACCAACTGTGCTACCTCTTTTTTGCGAACCAATGAAACAATATTGCGAAATTATTCATTTTTTCGCTATCTGTAAAAAGAAGAAAACTATGCTCGCAGGGAAGTTCGAACTTGCGACCACGAACGTACATACTGTTCTCTTGACCAACTGTTCAAGAATCTCTTTGGGAAATAAACGCACAATGTTTTTCTCTTATTCTTTTATTCTCCCATGCAAATGAGAAGAAAATGAAAAATATGTGTCTCTTCGAAATTCGAACCCGTGACCTATCGCTTACTTTCTCCAGCCCAAACCATCTGTGCGAATTTCTGTTTGTGATAGAAATTGCAGCATATGCCTCTTATCTTTTCTTCGTCCTTCCTTAACTTCTTTCACATTTTCCTTCTTCTCCTGAACATGAAAATCTTCCACTGAAACTTCCATTTTCTCCTTAAATTTCACCACAACAACTAATTTTTTTCTCTCACTCTTTTCATGTCTTTGAATTGTTGATGATGTTTACTCCCTGAAAGTGTGGTTTCTTCCATAAAATTTCCATTTTAGAACCTAAGTTTTGTAGATCTAGAAAAATATGAACAGTAGCTAATCTTCATGAAAATTTCTTGAATCAACAAGTTACAGGAAGGATAAATCATTTACTCGTTCCCTGTTTCTAGCGCCATTATGTAGTTGCAGGAAATCGTACAACACACCCCTTATAATAATTTGTATATCTAAACATAAAAATGATGATAAAAATGCTAAAATTGTAAGAGGACACAAGATTTACGTGGTTCGATCAATTTGATCTACATCCACGGGGTTAGGGTTTACTATGATTATTTGTAATTACATACTGATTACATGGAGACTCCATTAATGAGTATTTGGAGCTCTCGGTTCTTGAAGAAAGAAGAAGAAGATAATAATACAAATTCTGCTCTCTCTCTCTCTACCAATGTGTCTTCCCTCAAAAGTGTTTATCCTCCCTTTTCTCTCTCCTGCCTTTCTCTTTATATAGGTCTTTTATATAGTGGGTGACAACTCATCTACAACTAGTATTCCCCCTATTTTAGGATTCCTTGCTATGTTCTCGCACACTAAGGAAATCAAAAAATCACGCATACAAACAAAATGTGTTATGCGATATTTGGACCCTACATATATAGATAAAAAAGGAGAGGGTACAAAAGGCTTGTACCACCCTCAATAGTTAACTTCGGAGTTACTAGTTAGCATAACCAAATTGCACCCCTACAATTTTAAAAAAGTATCTCCATCTCACCAAGATATGAACAACATAAAATCCCCATATTGACAAGCTAAAATACAAATTACAAATACCTTGAATTTCTAACTGAATATATCGACTATGTCGTGCATTGCAGAAGATCACGAATTAAACCACTCTATCGTCAAAATCAAATCAACTAGGTAAGAGTTTAGGTTGTTTGCCAGACGTATGGGTATTCGCCTTTGAAAACTTTTACATGGGCTAAAATATGGGCTATCAGCAATTTAGTAATGTCGTTATGAAATCTAGGGACGGGCTATAGCCTAGGTTAACCCCTTGCTAGGCCCGTCCCTGATTGGATGAGTAGGTAATTCACAAATTCCCGCAGACTTTTCGAACGACTCCATTGGATGAATAAATTTAATGCGATATGTCAGAAATTCACAAGTTCCTCCTGACTTCTAAGATATTTTCCGCTAAAAGCTTTTGTTTTGAGTTCCAACTTGGAATAAATTCCCACCAAAAACTCTTATATGGGGTTCTTTTTGACTAAAAGCTCTTTCTCTAGGTTGATTCTTGTTTGACTAAAAGCTCTTATCTGAGTTCAAATTTGGAAAATATTCCCACCCGAAACTCTTATATATCATTGTTTGTTTGATAAACTCTTATATTTCCCGCCAAAAACTCTTATATGGGTGCTTGTTTAACTAAAGGCTCTTCTCTGGTTCGACCGTGGAATAATTTCTGACTAAAAACTCTTATTTGGGGTTCTTGTTTGGAACCACTTGGAACCTTGTGGTGAGCTAGCTAAGAGTTTTATCACTGTACCGCTTTTTTGGTTTTGATGTATACCAGTTATATTTATGTACATGTTAGGATAAATTGTAAACCTTCTTATATATTATTTAAATTTCGCTTAAATTTTATGTTTACTCTTATATGGGGTTCTATTTGACTAAAATCTCTTTCTCTAGGTTGACTCTTGTTTGACTAAAAACTCTTCTCTGATTTCAAACTTGGAAAAACTTTCCGCCCAAAACTCTTATATATTTTTGTTTGTTCGTTTGATAAACTCTTATATTTCCCGCCAAAAACTCTTATATGGTGCTTGTTAACTAAAGGCTCTTCTCTGGTTCGACCTTGGAATAATTTCTCACTAAAACCTCTTATTTGGGGTTATTGTTTGGAACCACTTGGAACCTTGTGGTGAGCTAGCTACGAGTTTTATCACTGTACCGCTTGTTTGTTTTTGATGTATACCGGTTATATTTATGTTCATGTTAGGATAAATTGTAAACCTTCTTATATCTTATTTAAATTTCACTTAAATTTTATGTTTTATTTAGATATAAATTAAAAATGATAGGATTCATGATCTAAAAACCTTAGTTGTAGGATAAAATGAAATGGATTAAATTGTTTTCCGGCCGCAACCTGCTCTACAATATCTATGTACGAGAATATTTATTTGGGCAAACTCTTAATTTCACAATCCAAAAACCGGTGTAGTTTCTTAATGCAATCCTCGACTGATCCACATCACCTATGATTTTCCCAATTCCCCTAGAGTTCCCTAATGGAATTCTCAGCTTCCTTATCGCTAGGGATACTTCCCAGATTCATATTTCTAACTCTTTTTAACCTCTAATTATAATGATAGACAGTTTTTAGTTTTCTCCAATATCTCAATCCACCCGAAGACTTAATAACCACATTTATGAAATTTGTAGGAAATCACATGCTCGGTGATGCATATTTATGCCATTGTAATGCTTTTGTCTTGTAATGTATAAAGTTTACGTACCATTGCTATAAAATAAATCACTATGTTTTAAACGCTTTATACAATGTAGGAATTACAAATGTTTAGGAGTGCGTCATGTCTTAAACATTTCACTAACAAACTTCCTGATAATAATCATCTGCATTTCACTAACTTCATGAAAACACCATAAATTTCTTGAATAAAAACGGTTGATACTGTGATATCTTGTGATAGTGTATCCTCTGGGCATCCTAAATAATAAATTAGTGTCATATTTTTGCTAGTGTATTCAGTGCGTTTTAATGCCCAATATTACATTATAAGTGTATCATGTATCCAACACTTCACTAAAACTTCATTATTAGTGTCATATTTATTTTTCGATCATTTATACCGAGTTCATCTTTTCTCAGCTTTCATAACATCAATATGAATGAATATGGGGGGCCCATGTTATGTATTCGGCATTTGTCACTTTACATTCACGGATAGCTGTAGCCCAATATCAAACTCCATATATCATATTTCAATATGTTGGCTTAGCCTCTGAAGAAGATGTAAAATTGTTTTGTCAATTGAGAGGTTCGATCCACATAAATGAGCCAAAACTAATAATTATTCGCTCTTTTGTATATCGTGTGGGTAACTAATGTAGATGATTTGTGTAATAAGGCCATCAAAACAATACATTAGTCGTTTGTACGAAATAAATTCTCAGCCATCGATTTGAAGTGAGTGAAAAAGCGGGGGTCTAACAACCACACCCAATATTTTGCTTAGCAATCTGTATGGAAAAACTCCAATATACTTTTAAGATAATCAACTAGACTGTCAAACTCAATCTTAATAAAAGTATATCAAAGAGTTATATCTCAATTTGTCGATTCAATACTTACTCAAGAAAATAGAAATCTGCAAGTCTAAGTGAATATAAGAGAAATTAACTTGAACGGTACCAAAGACCAATGTTCAAGTATCAATCAATTTCAATCAACAACCAAAGGTCGGATTTCCCAATTGATTGATTCAATACACAACCTGTGATGTTTCAATTATATAACCAAATATAATGCGGAAAAGAAATAACAAAGACACCAGAAGTTTTGTTAACGAGGAAACCGCAAATGCAAAAAAACCCCGGGACCTAGTCCAGATTGAACACACACTGTAATAAGCCGCTACAGACACTAGCCTACTACAAACTAACTTCGGTCTAGACTTTAGTTGAACCCCAATCAATTTCACACTGATCCAAGGTACAGTTGCGCTCCTTACGTCTCTGATCCCAACAGGATACTACGCACTTGATTCCCTTAGATGATCTCACCCACAACTAAGAGTTGCTTTGACCCGAAGTCGAAGACCTTAATAAACAAATTTGTATCACACAAAAAAGTCTACGGTAATAGATAAATCTGTCTCCCACAGAAATACCTACAAATTTGTATCACACAAAAAAGTCTACGGTAATAGATAAATCTGTCTCCCACAGAAATACCTAGGAGCCGCCCAATCTTTCGATTTTATACAGAAATAATTACTTAATTGCTCAGTATTTATGAAATGTGCCATGGCCTCAGCTGGGAGACTACACATCTACATATACTCTGAGAGACAGCCTTCTCAGTCAGAGATTTATGGCATGAGCTTTCATGCTTTAATGAGAGACATGAGTCTCAATACTCGTCCGATTGCCGGATCAGGAGCATGTATAATTAGGGTTTTAAAATTTCACCCTTGTCGAAAATCCACCATTTACAGTCCCTCAATCGGTTTATTTCTAATATCAGCAATCATCACTGTTGAAGCTTTACAAGCCGCAGAAGATTCTCAACATGAAGACGTACATGTGCATCAAAGACTCCAAAGTACAAATCAGAGATGTTTTCACGTATCCTGCCACGCCATCGATTCTGAAGTGTAACTTGGGACTGCTCATCGCATCCCATTCCATACAACCATCCAAGATTCAGAAGACGGTTCAAAGGATGTTGCTTGAAACGAAGTCCTTGAAGACTTAATAGTGGCACGTCGGCAACGGAACGCCTCTCAGCTTGTCTACTTCACTTAAAGGCTCCGGAGGAATGTTCCCATACAAGCATCCCCGGCATATCATCATCGCAATCAGAAAGAGCAAGATGACTGAAAGAAATCATCAAGAAGCCAGTACATGCTTCTTAGGAAAGCGTCATTCGTACCCTGAAGTGCAGCTGCTTCAATGAAGAAACAACCTCTCAATCACCATCTCATTGTGCCTAGATCCCTAGAAAGAAGTTTATCCATCTGTAATTTTCATATTTTGGGAAATCCCTTCACAAAATTAGGAAGCAGCGAGCTAGTGCACGCGGTACTCCCAGATTGCAATCACTTCTTCAGACGTGTCCAATCACATCACACACGCTATTAATTGGAGATAGAGCCTCCGCACCTAAAAAATACGACTCCTGGATCTCCTGTTCACGGAAGCACAACACACGTGATATAAGAAATGGAAGTTACAACATGAATGAGGAATTATTATTCGACCAAGCCCTGGCTCATGAAACAAAGACTACTAAACATCAAAGAAGTGTCGTCAACGCCAGGGCCAATGGTGCCTTCACTAGAGTCCTCTCCAGGAGATTCTTTAACATCCTCTCCGGAAGCCGCTTCGACGCCCTTCTCGGAAGCTGCATCAACGTTCTCTTTGAGAGCTGCTTCAACATCTTTTTCAGAAATTTCTTCAACATCCTTTTAAGGATATTATCATGATAGGGATCGTCCACATCAGAATCGAGGATTACGACATCGTCATGAATAGTTTGAGATCCCAACCAACCATATGCCTAATCTACCTGAGGCAAACCGACATCATGCTAGAGGAACGCTCACTTGGACGCCTCTTGAACGTGACATGTTCCAAAGATAGGACGACCCATCCCTCCTGGTAACATATAACTTTGTCTCATAAGTTTTATCTTTATTTGTCACCATCTATTGCTTACCCCGCAATAGTGTAACTATTACGTGCTAAGCAGGGGACTTAATGTTGATGGTGGTTTTTAGTTCAAGGCTAAAATTGTAAAACCAACATTTAATGCGCTGTCACCTTGAAAGGGGTAAAGCCATTTGAAAATTGACGAGTGCAAAAAACCTCCTCGCTTATTGAGTAATTCAATGCATATGAAATTCACTCAGAATGGTGCGCGTAGTAGCAATACCAAATATTCTGTGATTTCTATTTTATACCAGCATTATTAATTAATGCATGATTTACCTAGTATTTTCTGTGCTACGTTCTCAGCTGAACTCTCATCATTGACATGACATGACGATTAAGTGTTCATTCTCAGCAGAATAGCATGAATCTCCCGAAGTGCCAGTATTGAGACTTGCATGAAAATACCTATACAGGCTACATCAATCTCTGACAAAGAGAATCTTGTATCGACGCGCTTTTAACTAAAGGCGGATCGATTAAACATGTTTAATTTCCTTAAGGAAAATCTAGACTGTCCATATCAGTCTCATAAACGATCACGACCATACAATTTGTCCGCGCAATTCAACAAGCCTGGCCAAGCCCTGGAGGAAATAAAAAACCATCATGATGACCATTAGCGGGCCCACCAACGCCCCAAATGATCGGACCTTGCCTAAACTCATCCCAGCGTTGTCAAACGCCAACCCTAAGTAGGGTGGTCACGCTGTGGAAAGAAGCTCGAACGAGCATAGACTGTCCAAAATAGTCTTAAAAGCGTTACAACCGTCCAACTTTGCTAGCCTAGTTGGATGGCTTGGATTACTCCATGAGTGATTAGGGAAGTGCTAGCATGCACACCGGCGGCCCAGCTTTCCCCCACTCGATCAGTCTGTCCACGGCAAGGCCATAAGGCAATAAATCGTTTTCCCAAACTATGGCAGGCGTGATGCTTCTAAACCCTAATTTGGGTCGCGGATGTACATTAGTGTCTTAGATCGTGTTTTGGACGATCAGGGAAGTGCACACGAATTCACCACCGACCCAACTCTATTCGTGTTCGATCGACTTACCTGTAGGAGGTCAATGAAGCATCGAATTTCTCGATCGAACTGGAGTATCCGCGGCTGTCCAAAACCCTAATTTGCGCTTTGCGACAATATATTTCTGTCTCAAATTGATCGTGGCCACTCATCTTCGCTGGCTGAATTGAGTGGCTTAGACCCGATTTTGATGGACAAAGAGATGTAGGCAGGCACGTTGGCGGCTTGTCTCCACGCATGCCCAATCGGTTCGTTCGAATTAGCACCCAGTGCTTGGATTCGACTAGCCAAAGAAGGGACGTCCGCACGTCCCTAAACCTTAAAATTATATCAACGACGACAAACATCTGCTGCAAACCATATCGTCCGTCCAACTTCGCCAGCTTGGTCAGACAGTTTGGATTAGATATTAGGCGATCAATGAGGTACCTCAATGATCACCGGCCGTCACTCTGTCACGGGGAACGATTGACCAAATGATGGCTCGCTCATGCGTCCTTCAAACGATCACTCGAAGGTGGTCGGACATGCTGTTATTTTAAGACGCTCAATCCGCGACTTATTCAATCAAGCTTTAAAACAACGATGCTTCATGCATATCGATTGTCTTGAGATGCTTGCTTAAAAGCGATGCATTACATGCATCGAAAACATGCGATATTTTATGAATATCGACTCCATAAACAACTTAGTTGTTTCACCTAATAACACTGTATGATATTCTTTGTGGCAAGTCCAACGACTTGACCCACTTACTCGAGACATCACACATGTCGCAAATTGGGGGATACTTACTGGGGTATTGGCATGGCGGTTTACAGCGTGCGGCGTGCAACATGCCCATCACGAGAACGTGTCAGGAAGAAATTAACGGTTAACAACAATGAAAGAATTGGGTGAAGGAGTGACCACGTGATTATCACCATCTCCTACAAAACCCCACTACTCCATCACTTAACCTTCTCCACTTCCTACGAGATCAAGGTTGCGCTAAAATGACTTGTATAAATAGGTTTTCAACCTATTTCGACAACAAGGACAAGTGTTGTTAACACAATATCTAGAAAACACCCAGAACTGATAGCTTACATTATGCAAGCCAGTTCCACATCTGATACAAGTCATAAATAGCCACACCTTCAAAATTCAACATTTTTGATCTCAACACCTTCTTCGCTTCCCTCCCTAAGATCAACCCTTCTCCTTCACTTTGTGACCGAAGCAAGTATGGAACGACCATTTCTTGGTTTAGACCAGAATTGTACAGATTGATCTCTCGAATCTAAAGTACTCCCGTGCAGTGCATTTGTTTAGGGTTTAGATTCTTTTCTCATCAACACACCCAAATTTAACAAAAATAGCAGAATCGGTTTTTACCCTCAAACACTTGTATAAATAGGTTTTCTACCTATTTCGACAAAACAACAGTTTTGGTTAACAACAACACAAGTATCCAGAAAAACACCAAAGAACTGATTGCTTACATTCCGCAAGCTAGTTCCAAATTCTGATATAAGTCATAAAATAGCAACAACTTCAGAATTAACCATTCTGGTCTCAACACCTTCTTTGCTTCCCTCCCTAAGACCAACCCCTCTCCTTCACTTTGTGACCGAAGCAAGACTGGAACGACCATTTCTTGGTTTAGTCCAGGATTGTACAGATTGATCTCTCGAATCTAAAAGTACTCCCGTGCAGTGCATTTGTTTAGGTCTAAATTCGTTTCTCATCAACACACCCAAATTTACCAAAATCAGCAGAAACAGTTTTACCCCAAAACAACTACACATGTTAATTTTAATTTTAGTAATAATTTATCAATTAATAAGGATAATCAGAATATTTCCTTCGATCTTCTTAATATTTTGACTTAGTTAAAGCGGACTAGTAAAATAGGACGGAGGGAGTAATATTTAATTATATTTAACATAGGATTTGAAGATTTTGTATTGAGTTACTAATTAAAATAAATATTGTTTAACTGAGTAACCATATTTTATTTACACCCTTATACAGTATTAGAGGGAGGATCCATGAACACTCTTAAATGGACAAGGTCAGACAAGATTTACACCATTTTCTCCACAAAACCCAAACGACAATGAATTTAAGTGTAATATTTTGATGATATGTTATTCTTATAAGACTCTACATTCCCACAAAAAATGAACACAATTCGAGATATATAAAACAACCATCTACCCCTTTGAATATCAGGCTTTCAAATTTAACGGTTGAAATTATGATTGGTAGATGGTGAGGTTTGCTATCTCGAATTGCGTTCATTTTTTGTGGGAATGTAAAGTCTTATAAGAAGAACATTTCATCAAAATATTACACTTAAATTCATTGTCCTTTGAATTTTGCGGAAAAAATATCGCAAATCTTATCTGACCTTGTCCATCTAAGAGTGTCCATGGATCCTACCTCTATTTTGAAATATGCCTTCTTTTTTTAATTAACCATCTCCTTAATTTTCTTATCTATTTATTTTATGCTGATCAAAGTAATGCTTGAATAACTGATTTTCACGTCTCTAAAAGTTTCATTTGACCGATTGATTGACTCGAAATTGATTACTGATTGGATATATATTTTGTTAATATATGTTAGAAAGATATATCTTTAAATATATGATGAAAAATCTTAACATGTATCATGTTTATTAAAGTGCAAATTTGTCCACAATTCCTAAATTGGGGTTCACCTCCCCTCATATTTGGAAGGGATTAACAAGACATAATTATAATTTTAGATGTATTTATTCTAATTTTATACCATATTTTATGGTACTTTTAGAAAGCGGAATTGAGGGATTCTTTGGTGAATTATATAGACGACAAAGGATCAAAATCGATAAACTAGGAAAAAAGCTAGCAGTGAATGATAAAAAGGAGATCGAGCGTGCCTCCGTCAAGCAAATCAGTGATTGAATAACAATAGCAATAACGGAGCCACCATAGCCGACAAGGTGGCTGAGTTCAAAGAAACTTATGCAATTCTATCATAACAAAAGTTTAGTTCTTTTCCGAGAAAAGAAAAAAAAAAAAAAAGTTTAGTTACTAATCCCTTTGAGGGGGTTTCTTAGTCTACTGTAGGTTGTAACTGGAGTGCCGTTGTCAACAGCTTGCCTTTGGCTTGTAATGTTTTTGCTTTTTCTTTTTTCTTTGTCAGCTGTCTTTGTTTTGCAGTTAACCTTTGCACTTTGTCACACTTTGTCACCTTCTATTAATAGTTACAGGAATATCCACCCATAGTCCCATGCTAAGCAAACGTCAATTAGCCTATGAAAATAATCTGTGAATTCCAGAGTGTGTGCATGCATATGATCCACTATGTTGGAGATCAGTGTAAACCAGATGCAGGACATTCGCGTGGTATGTCTTGAATGATTTATCTAAAGCCACTTATGCAAGAGTGTCAAATTTATAGATTTTCGACTACTTGTTTAAAATGACGTAACAAGTCAAATCCATCTCTGGCTTTTTGGTCGTCTAAACTAAGATATATGTTGACACTTCTTTTTCTTACGGGGAGAAACCGAATCAGGGTCTATTTAGAGTAATCGTGCATGTAGGTAAGCAATTTTAAATTGCGTACATTTTGATAAAGTCTCCACCACTCATTCAGAGGTTATTATCTTGATTTTAATAGGAAGTTAGAGAGATAGAGAAAGAGTAGTGCAAAACCAGATGACCTTAGTTTAATGCGTCTTTTTATTAGATAGATCATCTAATTCTCATTCAGGGCATTGCAACTCATATTGTATACACCAAAAAATAGCTTGACACATGGACGGAGATTACGAGTCGAAGTTGGGCGCAATGATACAACAGTATATACCGAATCAATCCTAAGTCTGCATACAAACTAAGTTAATGTCACTTTTGTAAATAACTAGTATCTATTTTTCCTATAAAGAAGGGAAGATAAGGAAGAGAAGAGGGCAGACTTTTGGGGGTTAGAAAAGGAGGAGTAATAAATCCACTACCTCTGAAGAAGGGAGTAATAGCTGGTTTGATTTGCTATCTCTGTTTCTATCTTCGTTCTGCCTTCTACCCTTCGTTTTACCTTCATTTCTATCCTTCGTTTTACCTTCGCTTCTACCTTCTACCCTTCGTTCCTAGAAAACTTTTACTGAACTCCATCCCTAATGGAGCTTCATGACCTCTGTAATCAAACCCAAACTTAATAATACTGATATTATCATTACCCCGTGGATGTAGACACTCCGTTGTCGAACCACGTAAATCACTTGTGTTAATATTGTTTTTATTATTGTCAGGGACGGAGCTATGTAGAGCTCAGGGGTGGCCCCCGCCCCCTATTTCTGGTTAATTCATTGGTGATCCCTTAAAATTCTTACTAATTAAAAAAAAAATCTCTTAATAAGCCTTCCCTAAATAATTTTTTTTTTAAATTCGCTCCCCTTATATGAAATTTCTGGCTCCGTCCCTGATTCGCTGCACTACATATCTTGTTTATGATTTCTATTTACATTTTAATTTGTTTACTGCTTTGTCATTTTAATCAATTGGATGTGGAACAAAACATATGATTTCTATTGGCGATACAAAAAGGGATGGGTAAAAAATTTATTCTACTTGTCCCAGATCTATTTCTGTTTAAGTTTTCTTTTCTAAAATCGGTGTTCAACTTTACAAATCTTTTATCCACTGTTCTTGCAAACGATTTGATAATCGCTTTTCTTTCTGGAATTGGTATTCAATTTTATACAAGCTTTCAATTTACTGTCCATGAAAAGGGGTTTTCACCTTTTTTATACATTTTATCCAAAAATAGCTTTTAGCTGAAGTTTTCTTAGTTGCAGAGCTTTATTCTTGTGTATTGAATGGTTCTTGAGGTGCTAAAATATACAGACTCATGAGATTTGTTCCCTAATGATAAAAGAGCTTTGTATTCAGTTTTGAACATACCTTTGGCCTGTTTGCAAAAACGGTTCGATGGACCATCGTGTTAAGATTTGATCTGTACCTAACCGGTGGATTTATTTCTACTAAGTTTGGATTCGCTTATAGTAGCGGTGTTGGTTTCTAACCCACCACTCTTTGATTTCATTGTTCTATCCGGAGTTATTTGTTTTCACGATGTGATCGGCAAATTTACTCTTTGATTCTCAACCTTATAATAACTTACGTTTCAGTTCTTAGTGTCTTGTTTTCAAATACACCTCATTTTACAGGGATTAAGCGCATACTAGTCTAATCTAGTGCTATATGTTGTCAATTTAATACCGTATGTTGTTGAATTTTTTGATTTTAATTAATGTGGTGAACTGCTCGATTGCGGTTTTGTACTCGACGTACAAGCTACCAATCTATTGAAGAGACACGAAGTACTATGAGAGTTTTCAAACCCAAATTCTAAGTTAACCAAAGCAGCAGTACCATATCTCTTTCGAAACATTGTTGCAGCCGGAACTTTATCTTACAATACCAACGATGATACAAACCGACGTGTAGGGAGAATAATAGCTGGGTATTGCTACATACCACCGCTGTTGCTGCCATGATGCGGTTAGTTGCACCCATTCGGCGGAGGTGGGAGAGGGAGGAGTAAGACCCACTACCTCTGAAGAGAGGAGTAATAGCTGGGTAATATTACTACCTTCGTTCCCCCACACCACCGATACTCCTCCGATGATGTACCTGTGTTCCCCATTTCAGCGATGGTGTACCTTCGTTTTCTCCGATCCAGCCTCGATCTTCATTCCGATGATTCCAGGATGCTGTAAACCCACAGTATTTCCACGCTGGGTAGTATTGCTACATACCACCGCTATTGCTGCCATGATGCGGTTAGTGGCGTCCATTCGGAGGAGGGGGGAGAGGGAGGAGTAAGACCCACTACCTCTGAAGAGAGGAGTAATAGCTGGGTAGTATTACTAACTTCGTTCCCTCACACTCATTGGTCACTCGAAGTACAAAGCCAACAACGAGGATGCAACTCTGATCCTAAACTCGGTGCTGGGGCAGCTAGAATCAAAGTACTTATGGTGTTGCTTTGGTCCAACGATGAGAATCCTAGTCAGCCCGAGTAGCACCGACCCATGGTGGAATACGAAACTAAAAGGTCGAGATCATCAACTCTGCCAACAATTATATCTTCAAGTCCTTTTACGAAGGTACAAAGTCCGAAGATGAAGATCTCCGAAGACAATGGGCCAAAGTCTTGCTACGATGATAGCCACGACGCAGTTGCAGAACCGCTCTGATGACAGAGTTTTGTTCCCACTTCCCGCAACACGATGATGTTACTAAGCTCCAAGGTTACCCTAAGTGCAACTCAAATGCCATGCCAATGATACAACGCCTGGCAACGATGATAATCCCCTTCCAATAACGCAACCCGACAACAATGGTGCAAAGTATGATGATCCAATTTGATGATTGATGGTATGATGATTAAAGATCCCCGCAACGTAGCTTGAATCAACATTGCTGTAAAGCCGCAATGTAACCGTAGCATAGCCTGGCTCAAGTCTATTAACAATGGCACAAGCAAATCCAAGGCCGACGCGTACCCTAGATGCCCAACACGACGATGGCGCCGATTAACTCAACCGATGATAGTCCCAACAAGGGGCAGTACTTCCTATTAACGGTAAAGAATGCACTTCTTCTTAAGAGATGGAAGTGTCCTTGGAGAGGTTGAAGAGCCTTCTCCAAGAACCAATATCTCTTATTTCTTGTTACGGGGAATGTGCTTCTTCAGTTACTTTTTCCTCCAATATTTCATATACTTCTCATATGAAAAGATTTACTCAAGAACCAATACTTCTTACTTTTTATACTTCATACTTCTTATCAAGATTACTTCGAAATTTTTTATAATTCTTATACTAAGTGACCATTATTGTTACTTGGGTTTACAATAAACCGAAGAATAAATTCAATGACAGTGGTGCAAAGTTTTGATACAAAGGTTCAAAACCGATGCAACACCAAACTAAGAGCCACGTTGCCAAAACCCGAAGCTGACTGCAGCTTTGAAACTAAGACGATGATGCAGCTTCGTTTAGATGACGATGATGCATCCTTGAAACTAAGTTCCGATGGTGCAGCTTCGTTTGGATTAGCTACAAGACGATGTCCAACTATTCTTATGGTACTCAAAGTACGAAGAGGATGGTACCAAAGTCTTGTCACGTTGATACAGGATTTTCAAAGGGGGAACCAAAGAACAATCACGTTGAACTACAGCCAAACGACGAAAATAGGCGTACTAAAACGACGATGACATTAAATCTTTGAACGGTGGCGCAAGTAATCCGAAGAACATTCCAGCCAACGTACAGGACCGAGGACACCATCGTCAACTTTATACCTTCATCACAAGGCCTTGCATCGTCATCTTCGTGACATGACTATGACGACGACGATGACATGGCCGATAACGGTGACTGCATGAGTTTCTGTAGGGGATGCTATCAGGCCTGCCTTCAATATTGTTCTTTATACGGTGAAGCTGGAGTTCACTATTCCATCGTTACTGAATTGTCCGTTGTGACCCTAATTCTACTCCCAAAATATCATGAAAATGATAACAAAACGTCCATGTGACTCTAATCCATCGTTGCTGAATTGTCCATACGAAGGACAAAACGACAATGATAACAAAATATACAATTTGGTTATGAAGTCAGATATTGGGGAGCAAATAACAAACATACAAGTAAAAGAATTTGGAAACGATGACGTTGCGGTTTCGTCCTATTACGGTGAAGCGAAACTCAACGAGTTTGGTGTTACAAATTCTGATGACTCTAACTCCGAAGATGATGACTCCAAATACAACGAAGGAGGTCCAACGTACCAAGACGATGATGATGAAGATGCCAAGTCTGATGTAGACAATGGCATGAAGAGGCCAGGTCTAATATCAACGTTGGCATCATTACGATGACATAATTACGATGGCATCATTACGATGCCATGAAGACGCCAAGTCTGATTTCGACGATGGCATGAAGATGCCAACTCTGATGCCGACGATGACATGAAGATGCCAAGTCTGTTGTCGACGATGGCATGAAGATGCCAAGTCTGTTGTCGACGATGGCATGAAAATGCCAAAGTATGAGATCGACAACGATGAGTCGATCCACCTCTGATGTCAACGCCAAGTCTGATCGACGATGGCATGAAGATGCCAAAGTCTGATATCGACGACGATGAGTCAATCCACCTCTGATGTCGAAGATGGCATGAAGATGCCAAAGTCTGATATCGATGACGATGAATTAATTTACCCCTGATGTCGACGACGGCACGAAGACGTCAAGAGCGGAACAAAGCCATGACCTCATGAACATTAGCAGTTCAGTATGCACCACGTTTGTAGAAGATGCAAAACACACAGAATTTGGAATTTATTCCGAAGCAGCTCAAATTTATGTCATTGCCAATGACTCACCCGCCAACACGAAGGGTCAGGAACTGAATCGAGGGAAGTGGCAATTCAGTTCAAAGGTCACACACTACAACAGCGTGAAGACAACTATTATTCTAGTTCTGAACACGAAGGACATACATACAACACAAGCTTTGTCAACCAATGGCAGCAAAGGGGCAACCGCTTTTACTTTCACAAGCTTCGTCAACCAGCTTCCGAAACCAAAAGGGGGAATACATACGCCACACACAACGATAGAGTTTGCAAAAGCTATACTACCTACGTTTTTGCAATGCATACACATACATTTTCATAATACTTTGTAGTTTCATGTCATACATTCTAACTACTGAAAATTACTTTCTATGAGAATATTTCATACATTTTGCAAAATTCATTACATTTCATACACGCTGAATAATGCATACTTTCCCAAAACAACGGTGAACCGGGGAAGCACCATCGGTATCATATCATCGTATTGGGGAAAGCACTTGCGTGCAATCTTTCCGGACTCCCCCGTAAACGTCTATGAGTGTATGACCAGGAAGAAGGCATCCAACAGAAAGAGATACCCAACATGACATGCCTTTGAAAGCTCAGCGGAACGGGTGTTTGCAAAACATTCAGTTTTACACCACGTCATATCTATCGGGAACTAGTAAAAATGTGAGCTTCAAAACAATCTACCACTCGAGGAATCTAATTTGGTGGGCGGCAATATAAAATGAGCTACTAACCAAGAAGAACTTATCCAATCGAGGAACAAAACAAAAACGATAACAATCAAAAAAAAAATCAACGCCCACGAAGAGTTAGACGCAAGAGGTTCATATTTTAGAAAATGAGCTATCCAAACCTGAATGCAAGTTACTAGCTAGCCTGAGAATCCTAACGTTATAGCTATCGATATAACATATTGTTCTCCTAAATCAACATAAAATAATTAGAAAAAAACTAAAATATTAAACCAATTGGATTGATTCTGTCATGGTAGATACTCGGAAGATAACGGAAAAATATGGCATGTAATCCCTGCTGCAGCATTATGGTGTGTTTGGAAGGAAATAAATGCAACAACGTTCAAGGAATAATCATTAAAGATTGACCAAGTATATCAGAATGCCAGGGCTCTAATGCTTCCATGGGTTTCAATTTTCAAGATAAGTCTAAGAGGGAACCGAAACAATGCGGTCGTTTATTGGTCCGCTTTAAAATAATAGGATTTTCCTGTAATTTGGCTTTCCTCCTTCTGTTTCTGCTTCTTCTAAGAACCATATCATTATACACTCCCTTCTTTATTAGGTAGAATGTAAGAACATTTAAAATTAAAATTCAATATTTCAAATTAAAACTAAAATTAATACATCAATAATCTAGAGGTACTATTATATCGAACTTATCATCTTCATCATCGTCATCAGCTTGGTTGTTATTAAATCCAGATTGTTATTCAATCTGTGCTTTAAGCTTGTCAAATTTGATTTTGCACACATGTTTTTGCTAGGGGTTCATAGTGAAAGTGTCAGATTGAAGAATGTGATGCTTGTCATAGTTATTCACAAATTTTTCTTGAGACAGGCGAATGTTTTTAGTCTCCATATGTCGAAATTTCCTGTCAACCGATCTTTGCTTCTCGACAGTCTTCTGATATTCCAGAAAATCCTCTATATACAAAATTCTTTGGAGCTTCCTCCGTCTTAAGCTAATTTTCTAGCCAGTTTGCATTGTTTCTCCTTAGTAATTTTCTCTTACCATCATTGAGAACCAAGTTAGAGTTTGGGTTTGTCGCAATATGTTATAAATAATAATGGACGTCCTACTAAAAATTGTGAAGAATTTGGTATTGCGAGAGAAGATTTGTATGGTGACCTTTCAGGTATCTGTTGATTAGCTGCTAACACGTCGGGATTATATTTGTTCAACACCTTTAAAATATGATAACAACTTTCGAATTGGAAATTTCGACCATTTTTATGTTGTCATTCTGTACGAACCGTCTTTTAACATCACAATCCGCAAGACCACTCTCCGGCTTCTCTTGGCTTGCATTATCAAAGCAACATAAGAGGTGACTTCCTTATTGATCGTAATGAAGAGTTGTGCCAACCCACTCGCATCACGATCAATGATTTTCATGGTTATCTCTTGATATCTAAAGAAACATGTTTTCCTACATGGTGTTAGCATTATTGCTGAGCACCTTCGATGAAATCTTTCGTAAAATTAACATAGTCAAAGCAAATGCATTCATCTTCTGCGATGTTGAATTTCACATCCCGAACTTTGACCTTTTTACCTTTACCATTGCCTGGACTTTGAGATTGTGAATCCATATTACAAGAAATTAAGAAGTGTGGAGAATGTGTGATTAGTTAATCTTATTTTAGATTAGAAGGATTGAGAAATTGAGAAATTCTAACTAGAAACATTTAAAAATTCTAGCATGAGTTGAAATGAATTTGAACTTTGGTATTTATATAGTGGGGAATTTATATACTTTGGATGAGGAACTGCTGAGCGATGATCTAATGTGCGAGCAACAACATGACTAGAGCCGACGGTAAAATGATCAGCGAGTGATATTAAGACCATATAGAGATGGGCTTTCTATCGCTCACTGGAAACTCCATTATGTATGGCTATGTAATATATTTGACACATTGTCACATACGTTTTCCACTTTTATATACCCATAGTGGGTACAAAAGTGACAAATTTTGGTGTTCGACATGTGCATAAGAATAGGCCTAACATGACATCAACTATTGGATTATGTGGCCTTTGATGACGTTATGAAGAAACATATGAATCAATCTCCATTAAAGATTCTTTTTTTTTTGGTGTTGTCTTTCGTATATATACCAATGAATCGATATAAAACATGCACTCATGAATCAATAATGATTTTTGTACGTGTATGGATTGTTATACTCCCTCCGCCCTCTTTTTTTTTTTTTTCTTTTTTCTGAATCACATTTTATATACACCCTCCGTCCTAGTTTAGATGCCAAAATTGGATTTTGCACAAAGATTAAGAAACATAAGGAGAATAGTTTTTTTCCCATAATTACCTTAGGTTAGTATTCAATGTTCCCAGTTTTTAGATGTTTAGGTTTTTGTTGTTTAGTTGGAAAAATTCAAATTAGAAGAAATATATAGAGAAAAGTATTTAAGAGTGTGTCTTGAAAATTGAAATACACAATTCTCCATTTATTGCATGATTCCAAGTTAGGGGCAAATCAGGATAAAAGGTGGAAAAATATGGAGTATAGCAAGTATTCTAGGACAAAAAAATCCCCAATTTTGGCATCTAAACTAGGACGGAGGGAGTATTTATAAAAATTTTTTTGAAAGATTACAAGATAAATTCAGAAATAAAGAAAGCCAACTACATAGGCTTCAAAAAGAAGATCTAGCAAAATCTGTAATACTCAACATTTGGTAACTCTTTTCTTGATAAGAAACTTGGTCTTCCATAGAAGATCGTGAAATTTAACAAAGTGTCCAGCTTCCTTCCATATATTTAATAAACCGGCCAAAAAATTTAAATCTTTTATAAAGTGGCCTTTCTGTTAGATATAACACCTGGTCCCGCCAAAATGGTCCACCAAGCTGACTTAGTCAATCATGGGGCTTAAAATTACCACTACATCATCACCCTTATGTTATCGATTCTTCTTTTCATTCGTTTCTTCTTGTTTATGTTTGTCTCTCTCTGTATCTCAATTCTTCTCGTCGAACTCGGATGATTGATGAAAATAGAAGTGATCTCACAAGCAGTCAATACCGAAGATGTGGTTATTAGTGAAGAAGAAGAAGAAGAAGAAGAAGAAGAAGAATGGTTTATTAGTGATATTTGGCAATTTTGAAGTTTTTAGGGTTTTACTGGATGCAGCAGCGAAGCTGAAGTACAAATCGAAGATGAACTTGAAATCGGGGATGAAGAAATCAAAATCCAGGTAAGAATTTTAGAATCCACAAGTTAATTAACTTAGTCTTTAATGAAAACACATGTTTGGATGGTGAAATCAATTGATTTCGATTGTTTGAATTCTAGGGTTTAGGGTTCTATCCTTTTTTTTTTTAATCAATTGACTTGATTTGCAGTTGTGATTGAATCATCGATGTAGAGAAGAACAAAGAGTAAGAAATACTGATGGATTTGAATTATTTGATCTCAAGAAGAGAAAAGTGCAGGATCGTGTTCGAAGATAAGAAGAAGCTGTGAATGTTGATTTCCATGGGTTTTTGATGAACTAGGAAGTTAGGGTTTGTCGAGATGATGTGAAATGGAATATATATAAGACATGAAAGAAATTGGGGAGATTGACAAAAATCAGGGTTTGAAGTGCAATTCAAGTAGTTGTTGAGTATGTGTGACAGATTTGAAGCAATGGGTTTGTTCTTGAATTCAAATTGACAAGTATTAAGAGATTTTGATGTTCTGCTGCTTTAGTTTATGATGAGCAGGTGTTGGTAGTCACTGGCAAGGATGTAAAATGGATAGTTGTTAACCAAGCAATAACCAGGTTATGAAAAGTTGCTTGAGTTGAGCTCAAGTTGAGTAGTTTTGAGCTGAGATGATAGCTCATGTGGTGTTGTTGATTTTTAGAAAGGAAGAAGAGTTGTTGTGGTTGATTGGCTAAGAAGATGGTGTTGCTGTTGAAATGAAATTGCAGGTGCAGTTGCAATTGGTGGTTGTTATAGGGAGAAAATAAGAAGTGGCTGCATCTGTTGGCTCATGTTGTGATCATGAAGTTGTTGCAGGGGTTCTAATTTCAACAAAATGCAAGGATTAATGGGTTTGATTTGTTTCTCTTGTTGCTTACAGGAAGATGAAACTGAGATGGCATTAGTGTTATAACTAGGTTCGATGTCAGTTAAGATGACAAGGAGAGTAAGAGGATGGATTTGTTTGAATGAGTCTTGGATAAAGAGAAATCAAGTAGTTCTGGTGGTGTTGGAATTGTAGTATATGAGTTTGTGGTGCTATTGAAGGTTGATGTGGTTTTAGTGGAGCTGATAGGTGTCGGTGTAGCTGAAATGAAAGTGCAATGGGTTCCAGGTCCAAGATAACAAAACAATGTGTTGTTGTGCTGCAGAGAAGATACAGAAATGACTTAGATGTATGCTAGGACTGTGCACGGGTGAAGAGTATAATGGGTTGAATATGGCTCAGGCGAGTTGACTCACCAATCCAGACTGACTCACCGAGGGTTAAACTGTCTTTTACTACGGAGGTTAACTGACATACGTGCATCTAACGACTGTTAACCGTTTTTTTGAAAAAAACGGGATGGAAAAGGTCAATCTCGGCCACTTTATATAAACATTCAAAAAAACGGCCATTTTGTGAAATACATTACAAAAACATGGCCACTTTATTAAAAAGCCCTAGAAGATTTGCTTTTGCTCTGCTGCCAGTTTGGCACCTCTTTTTGCAGCTGTATCTGCAGCAAAATTAACTTTTTTTAAGTTGTGCCAGAATGTGATTGAATGGATTTTACTTACTGCCGTCATCCATCTCATTTTTACAAACCATGGCATCTTGTTTTCTGCAAATTCAGATATGACTGTTTTGGAGTCTGAGTTCAGAATTATATTATGCAATTTCCATTCTACTACCAATTCAACTGCACCTATGATTGCATATACTTCTGCAATGTAATTAATAGCAATGCCAATTCCTCCAGAAATAACTCCCAAAACTTGACTGAAGTGATCTCTTATTACTACATCAAAACCAGCAGCTCCTGGATTTCCAATGGATGCTCCTTCACAGAAAAACATAACACAACCAGTACTTGGTGGTATCCAGAAGCAAGGTTTAATGCATTGAAATTTAATTTTTCTTGATCCCAGATTAAAAGAGAGAATTACCTGGATATCATTGTCAGTATTCCACTTGTTGCTTTTGATTCCGAAGCCTCCTCCATATATTGTTTTTTTTACTCTACTCTTAAAGCTTTGAGTACTAGGCTTCACTTGCTCAAAAAGCATTTTGTTTTTTTGAAACCAAAGCTCTTTTAAAATTGCACAAGCAGCTACTATCCAGCATTCTTAAATAAATGGACTTTTACCCTTTGCATTGCTCCACACTTCTTCAAAAGAATTTGGAACTTTGAGTTTAAATATAGGACATATCCAATTCCAAATCTTTTTACTGAATTTGCATTCCCACATTAAATGATGCATGTTATCTTGTTCTTCTTCACAAATGCATCACCTTGAAGCCAAATCATACCTCTTTCAACCAATACTGAATCATCAATATATATTCCTTGAACAAATTTCCAAATGTTGCTTGTTATAGATGGATGTAAGAATGAATTCCATATGTATTTATAACAATGCATAGGTTGTTCTTTATTTCTCACTAAATTAATTGCTGAGGAAGTTGTGAAATTACCTTTTATTTCTCATGTCCATATTAAGCTATCACCTCCAATACCAATTTCAGGTAAAGTGTAATTTGAAATCATTTGGTTTATTTGCTCATGTATACTGCATACTCCTCCAATGATTAAATCTGACACTTCCATATTGATATGAGCTTTAATATAGTCAGTGTATCCCACTTCTTCTATAAGGGGTGAATTGCTAATCCAAGGATCAAACCAAATAGATATCATATGTTCATCACCAATACACCATCTTATATTCTCTTTTAATGATTTCATGCCCATTTTAAACCAGGCCAAATGGATGAAAGTTGCCAGTTATTCTTTATTGATGATGGATGTCTTGAAATCTAGCTTTGATAAATAGAACCCATTCTGCATTAGAGTTTATTATTCTCCATAGAATCTTCATCAGTAATGCTTTATTGAGAACTTCCAATCTTTGTATACCCAGAACACCTTCACTATAAGGAAAAAAACTTTCCTCCATGAAAGAGTTTTGTATTTTCTAGTTTCACTATCATCATACCATAAAAAATTCCTAATTATTCTCTCACATATCTTGATTACTGATTTTGGCCATTTATAGACCGACATACTATATATAGATTGGCACACTGCAAAGTATTGATTTTATGAGAACTAATCTATCATTAAATGACAGCAGTTTTCCTTTCCAAGTAGCCAATTTCTTTTGCATTAGCTCCACCATTGGCCATACTGTAGAGATTTTTACTCTGCCATATTGTAGAATTACTCCTAAGTATTTGTCAGGTAAAGTACTACTTACTTCCATTTGTACCATTTCTTTGATTTGCAGAACCCTTGCAGTAGTTGTTCCATCCACAAAGAGCTTGCTTTTTACTTTTATTTATTACTTGACCTGAGCTTTTCTGGTACTCTTCTAGAAGCTTCATAAGATTCAGAATGCTTTTCTTTTTGCTCCATTTCAAAAAATAAAGACATCATCAGTAAAGAACATATGAGAAGGATGAATTACATTCCTTATTACCATTGGACTTCTCTTGCCTTCAGCTACCATTTTTGATATATTTCTACTAAGGACATCTTCCATAAGCACAAAAAGTATTGGAGATAGAGGGTCTCCTTGTCTCAACCCTCTACCCACAGAGAAGAAGCCATTAGGTCCACCATTTATCATAACTGAAACTTTTGCAGACTCAAATATAGTGCAGAGACATTTACACCATGTGTTTGAAAAACCAAATTTGATTAACACCTGAAATAAGAATTTCCAACTCACAGAATCATAAGCCTGGGATATGTCCAATTTGAGTGCAATGTTGGCACCTCTTCTTTTCTTCTTCATTTCATTGACCATTTCAGAAGCTACAACTATTTGATCTTGTATATTTCTCCCTTTGATGTATGTTGCTTGCTGAGGAGAGATGAGTTTATTCATGAGACTTGACATTCTTATTGTGATGATTTTGGTGAAAATCTTGAAGCTAACATCGCTGAGACCAATTGGTCTATATTGATGTGTAGATCTTGCACCTTAAACTTTTGGCAGAAGCACTAGAAAATTAGAATTTAAGCCTCTTGGAATAAGCCTCCTTTTCCAACAAAATTGTACTGCATTTACTACATCAGTTTGAATTACTTTCCAACATGATATGTAAAAACTACCAGAGAAACCATCTGGCCCTGGAGAACTGTCTGGATCCATTTCAAATAGAATTTGCTTTATCTCTTCAGAAGATGGAACATCATCCAACATAGCTTGATCTTCTGTTGTTATTGCTTTAGGAATTACATCAAGCAATGATTCTGAGATCTCAACTTCCTTAAACTTGAATTTTTCCTAAAATAGTTAATGAGAATTTATGCAATTTTACTTTGATCTGTGATAATTTCGTTGTTACTATTCTCTAATTCACTAATAAAATTTCGAGCTTGCCTTACCTTCAGATTGGTATGGAAGAAGCTTGTATTGGAAGACCCTTCTTTGACCCATAGTTCTAGCTTTAAGTTTCAACATTGTACTTAATTGTACCTCTTTTGAATTTAAAGTGTTTTCAGCTTTCACTAAGTTGTCCTAGAGCTCCTCATTCTGGGGATTGGCATCAGATATTTTCATTGCTTCTTGAACTTCTTTTGCAGCTTCTTTAATTTGCTCATTCACATTACCAAACACTTCCCAGTTCCATTTTACTAGCATTTTCTTTAACTTTTTTAATTTACTCTGAAATACAAAAGCTGAATCACCCACTACATTTTCAGACCAACAATTAGTGACTACATCCATAAAACTAGGATGGTCAATCCAAATTTTTTGGAATTTTTGTGGAACATTTTTTGGTTTAGGACAGCTAGCACATCCCCCCAAAAGTGGAGCATGATCAAATGTTATTCTCATACCAACTTTATATCCCCAATCTTCATATTGTTGAAGCCATAAATTGTTAAATACTGCTCTGTCTAGATTACACAAAATCCTTCTAGTATCATGCTGACAATTTGACCAAGTATATTCACATCCTGATTTAGGAGCTTGCTGTAACTCACATTTGTTTAAGCAAGTATTGAACTCAAGCATGTTTCTTGTATTAGCAAACCTTCCTCCAACTTTTTCCCTTGTTGTCGTGATGGCATTGAAGTCACCAATGGAAAGCCAAGGTTTATTTAAATCACTTATCATTTTCATCTTAGACCACAAAAATCTTCTTTGCACTGCACTAACATGGGCATGAACTCCAGAAACCAGATTGCCTCTAATGTTGACTGTTATCATCTGACTTGACATGGATACCACAGTTGGTGTAGGCAGATGTTTATTCCAAAACAACCAGATGTTCCCTTTTATATTTAAAATTGAATTATGAATTACCATATTCTGCATCCCTGGTAAATTCAACTTATTGCAAAATGTTGTATTACAAGTCACCTTAGGTTCTGCTATAAAAACTAATGAAGGTTGAAATTGATTTATTAAAGACCTTAATTTCTCTTGAGCCCTAGGTCTTATCAGGCCCCTGAGATTCCAAAATAAGACTTTCATTGTAAAAAATGGAGGTCCCTAGTACCTCATTTTCCTTGATTCTTTCTAAAGTTGTATTTATTATTAACTTGTTGAGCTTTCACCTTAGTTGCTACCTCCTTTTATTGGTCAGCTGGAATGGATTTTGCATTTGATGAGGATGGCTTTTGAATCACTTTAGACCAAGAGGTTGTTGGAACTCTTTCCTCTGATACTGAACCATATTTACCATTGATAAAATTGATGACACTTTTATCCATTGCATTATATTCAGCAATTTGTAGAATTTTTGCTGGAGTAAGTGTTTCATTCCCTTCACTCATTTGTATTTCTATTTCCTCCTCAATTACAGTATTAAGAGTTTCAAATCTAGCAGAAGATATATTAACAGTTGCATTGTGATCTTGGGATGCACGCTGTTGACTTATTGATGTAACTGGAGTATAACATATATCAAACTTTACTTGTTCCTTTTGAGCAGTTATTTGTGGTGTTGATGCAACATTTGAAGTAGAAGAAGTATTTTTTTCCTTTGTCAGTATGCTTCTCAGGGGAAATTGGCTTGAAATTATTTGTTGCAGCTCTTTGATTTACTTGATTATTCTTTTCTTCTGCTTCAACTGATATCTTCACTTTGCATTCAGTTTGTAAATGCCCAACCATTTTACAGTGATGATTTTTTTTGGCAACTTTGTAAGTAAAACTTCTTGCATAAAACCACCAAACTTAGTTTTAATCCATAGTTTATGTGGAATTTTCTTTTCTGAATCAATTTTAATAAGAACTCTAGCATATAATCCATTCTCAAAATTCAGTGTAGCCTCATCTACTTTTACTGGATCTCCCAATGCATTGCTGATGGTAAACAGTGTTTTTTCATCTCAATACTCCAAACTCAGGCCAGGACAATGAACCCAAACCATTTTCGTAGATGTTCGATGAAGTTCTGGGAAAAAATCTGGTATCCAATTACGAATCCATAAAGTTTGATAGAAAACTTTCCAATTCCCAGCTTTGATGTAGTTTTGATCTCTTTCATTATCAAGTTTGATTGTGAAAAAACCTTTCCCCAATGGTATAATTTTGCACTGACCAACTAGATTCCACTGAGATTTCAGATTTGATACTGCATCAGTAAATTTCATACGAAGTAAATCAAGTCGCCCAATCAAAGAATATTGCCACACAACCCATCGATCTTCAGTACCATTAACAAGATCTATTGATGGACTTTCTTATACCGAGTTATTAAGATCCACAACTGATGGATTCATTTCTGAGTTTTGATGTTTTTCCATGAAAATTAAGATAAAACCCTAACAGAAAATAAAGAGAACCAAGTAACAAATTAATGAATACCAATCATTTGAGATATTTGGTCGGAATTTCACTTGAATTAATGATGAAGAACGCTGAATTCAATACTTGAAAACGAAGAAAAAAGGATGAGTTGGTCGCCCGATTTCCAATAAAAATCTCTTTTTTCCCTCCTCCGCCCCTATACCTAGTTAGCAATTCGGAGAATGATTCGCGAATTTTTACGTACTGATCGGAACTGAACAATACGAGCGTACTACTACAACTCCGAACCAGGTACGTGTATTTTGTGGGAAATCTGAATTAGTCGCGACTTATTCGGGTCCGCGATTTATACGCTGATGCAGTCGGACAGCTGTCTGTTGTGTCATCGACTCGAATCGAACTGAGTCAATCCGATTCACGCTGTTATCCCGTTTCATTCATTTCTAAAAAAAATATGTCGTAACAATACGAGCGTACTACTACAACTCCGAACCAGGTACGTGTATTTTATGGGAAATCCGAATTAGTCACGACTTATTCGGGTCCGCAATTTATACGCTGATGCAGTCGGACAGCTGTCTGTTATGTCATCGACTCGAATCGAACCGAACTGAGTCATATGTCGTTGGCGATGGATATTGAGCCTACGACCTCTTCCTTCCTGAGGTACTCTCCACCCACTGAGCTACGCACTGTTTTATCTGTTTTATGATAACAGTCAATGTATTACCTATATATTCATATTCTTTGTTTAAATCATATTTTTAATGCATATAACCCTAAAAATGTATATTCAATTAATTTAATACATGCCGAACTTGCGGTACCGAATTGATATCTTTAAAACGAATTATACATGTATTAATACTGTTCCGAATCACTGCCGTATCACGAACCGTTGACCTGACTTCATGTACTAATACCGTTCCGAATTACTGCCATATCACTAAACCGAATTACTGCCGTATCACGAACCGTTGACCTGATTTTTGACCGAATTCAACTTCTACAAAACCGGATAATACCCGTACGTATCATGTTCTGTACGGATAATACCCGTACGTATCACATTCTGTACGTTTGCGGAACTACGAATTGCTAACTAGGCCCTGTATATAGGTAAAATTTGTCAATTCTCTTGTAATAAGAAAAAATATGGAATTCATATATATCCATGGCTTTTCTTATTTTACCCATATCCCAAGACAAGAAACACTAAGCTTCTTTTTATGGTGTACTAGTAAAGACGCACGCGCGATGCGAGTGCCATTCTGTTTCAAAACAAATTGAACTTTTTATTCCATAATAATCTTTCAATCAAGAATAATCATTCACACACAAATTTGACTATTTATTTATTTTTTGCTTGGCATCGAGCATAGATAATAAGTAAACTCTGAAAACTGGACAGGCGAGATTATGTTTATACATTGGGTATAATGTCCTGTAGGATCTTTAATGCCTATAACATCGAAAAAAAATTGAAAAATAATTATACGTTGTTGTGAAAAAAGATGTGAGAAATTAATTATTAAAGGCGAAGAACGTTGAAGAAGAGATTAACATGATAAGGGCCAAGTATGATGCAAACTTTTCTCATTCCTTTACCAAGCCAATCAAGATGCCTTAGTTATTATTGGATAACCAACCACCAGAAGACTCGCCACAGTACCACTGCTCAAGCAAGAACATTACCACATACCATAATAGAAACCTTTTCTATCGCCATACATAATAAACTGAAATAGTACATGATAAACACTACGAAATGGAAAATTCTAATTTAAAAAATCCAAGTAAAGAAAGCCAAAAATGCAAAACCACACCTTCAAACATGAATGCTACTTGCAAATTCAGTAATTCTGCAATATAAAGATGGGTTTTTCTTCGTAGACATTTCTATCTGACTTTGAAGCAACAAACTCATCCAGTTGGGTAAAACCTCATGTTAAGTGCATACTGCATATGTAGTTACACTGAGTGCAACTCACTATCATCAGCTCAAATTCGTTTCAACGGGTTATCTCGATTGACTGAGTGGGATTGACCCAGCTACAGTGTATATGTCTGGAGTTTGCAATTGTAGTGATATGGGGTCTGAGATGTACTTGTGTCAAATGATTATTGCTTAAGCTGAAGGGGAGACGATGACAAATTAAAGTAATTATATTGATTTGGTGTCATACTAATGATCCATGAACTAACATAAGGGACCAATTATTGGATGCAGAACCGTATATGACAGTTTCACACATTTCAAAAGTGTTATTGAGATGGTTTAATCAAGCACAAAAACATAAACAAAATGAAACTCGGAAATGCAGACAATGCAAACAGTACGTATGATATGGGCTTGGAACAGAGAGACATTTGGTTGTCAAATCCAATGTTTTGGGCATTGGGTATAACAATGGAAAACAATACTTCAGGTTGGGGATTTTTGTAAGATAAATAATCTGTATATCTCACTTATATATACCTGATTGCTAATTATATTGTCCCCCCATAGACAGTTCAGACTCTGCGTTGCTAATATGATCCCCAGCAAATAGGACCTTGAGCAGCTTCCTGCTACAAAACATAAAGACATACAAAGACAACTCTATCAAAGATGTCCAACAAATGTCCAATACAATTCTTATCTCAAACAGCTTAATCAAGGTTATGTGTCTTTAAAACTATATACAACTAAGTTGTTGCCCTGCTAAATTAGTCTGGAATGTCAAAGGAAATAAAACCCATCAAATTGCATTATAATTTGTTTGACATTTGAATTACTATTGTTGGCCGACCTTTAGGGAGGCCTTCTATGTGATGAGAAACCTGCAATCTGTCGGTCACAACAAATGTCCCAGAAATCTGAAATTGGTTTTCCTATTTCTCAATTGTAGGAATTACCTATAGGTACTAATATAGTGGGTTTAGTTAGTGGCAGGTCCACCCATTAAAGCCCACTAATCAGAAGTCCATAATTAAAAGAAAACATGAAAATGGACCAAATTTTTTAAGCCAGGTCCTGTACACGTGCGGGACCAAAGATGTGTATTTCAAAAATTCCTAAAATAACCTTCACCTAACAAATAACATTTTAAGTTTTCTATATTCTCCATTAGTTTTTTTCAGATCCGAATTCTACTCTCTCATCTTTCTGCTTCTGGATTTGTCGACCTAGAGTTTCTGTTGTGTGTTAATCTTCCTTTCTTCTTTCTCCTATTGCTGATATTTTTGTGTTTTTGATTTGTTTTCAACTCAGTCTTGACGATTAGATCGATTTAGTGATGTTTTAGGTTTGTTTTCAATTGATTTCACGATGATCACGATCATGATGTTTTTGTAACTCGATTTCATTATTTTAGTAATTTTTAAGTTAATTTTTTTTTCGTGTTTTGTTTTTTTTGTTCTTTAATGAATCTTGTTTGTAATTATTTGATTTCTTTGTTAGATTATTATGTTTTTAACTTATTTTAGCTTTCGATTTGATTATATTTTTATTTTAGTTTCTGCTTTTTTGGCAAAATGATGCTTGTTTGTAGTTACAGATTGTTTGATTCAGCAGTACATATATGGTGTATTGACAAAAACTGCTTTATTTTTGTTAAATTCATAGTTTTATTTACTTTTTTTGCTTGATCCAGAAGTACATATATGTAATACTGAGATATAACTGTTTTGATTCTGTTGTATTCATAGATTTATACATTTTTTTTGTATACGCAGTTGATTTTTGGTTATGAATCAAAGGTACATATATGGCGTACTTACATTTTGGATCTAATGAAAGCTGATGATTCTCAGAGAAGTATTGCAGATGGTTTTTGCAGCTTCATTTGGTATAACACTAAAATAATCAAAACTCTCTTTTCATTTTCCTTTAAACCTTTTCTTTCAGAAACATCTCCTCCTCCTTCTCGAGGGTTGTCCTTCCCAGTTCTCGGATTTTCTCTTTAATGGCGGCCGGTTAAACATTGTGATTCCATATATAAGCTGCTTCTACACTAAACAAGTCTCTCGATCTTCACTGCTGCTTTCTTTCTACTAGTGCTTCCAATTAATCGCTCTGTCTTGGTAAGTCAACACTTCAGTTTAGTAATCTTTGCTTGAATTTACAATTTTACATAATCACTTGAATTATCTTGATCTTGCATTGTTTGGTGATTTTTTCGATCTGTACATATATATGGTCCTTTTTGATGTTTGATTTTTCGATCTCCATGCTTGATTAGTTTATTCTCGTGAAAATAGGTCAGATCTGGATGGATCCTCACGTTTTTTGTTTATTTCGTTATGAGATTTGCCTATACTAGTTTCTTTTTGTTAGTTTTAGATTTTTTTCACTTTGTTTTTCTTTATGAACCATCAATACATATATGATGTACTGGTAGTTTTTGATGAAAATATTTCAGATCATGCTTGTTTGTTGTTACAAATTGTTTGGATCAGCAGTACATATATGGAATACTGATAAAATTGCTTTAATTTTGTTGTATTTATAGTTTTTTAATTTTTTTTTGCTTGATCTAGAAGTACATATATGCAATACTGAGATATAACTGTTTTGATTTTGTTGTATTTGTAGATTTATAAGTTTTTTTTGACATGCAGTTGATTTTTACTGATGAATCATAGGTACATATATGGAATACTGAAAAGAACTTCCTTAATATGATTATCTTTTTGTTTTTCGCTTCAAAACCACGCTTGTTTGTAGATTCAGATGTTATTATCCACAAGTACATTTGTCAGATACTAGATACTGATATGAAGTGCTCTTGTTGTGTTTGATTCATAGTTTTGTCACCTTTTTAGTCTTATCCTTCAGTAAGTATGTTAAATACGGTAATATGTCTTTCGATTCTCTTATTTTTCATAGATCTGTCACCTATTCTTGTCATGAAGTTGATTTGTAATTCAAGAATCTTTAGTACATATGTCACATAGTGATACTAAGTGCTATTTGTTGTGTTTGATTCAGTACGTGTGTGAAATACTGAAATAGATTCTAGTTTTGTTGATGTGTTTTACGCGGTACGTATTCATATACAGGTTTGTACTCGCCATTTTCACTACTGTCGGGAGTGGTCTAGTCCAGATTATTGGTCTTGGTCAATATTTTAGGTGACAATAGTACCCTCAAACAAGATACTTCTACCTGCTCAATTACTAACTAGAGTTTGCTGGAAGTACATACCAGCACTTCTCATGATAATAAAATGGAAGGTTAATTATCACTAGTCGCATATAGTTTCTTATATTGTTGTTTTTGATTTCATATTCAGGGGATTTCTTGTTCGGCTATGATTTAATGTTTGTAGATTTTTCTTTATGGAAGTATACTGAATCAGCAGTACATATGTGACATACTTATACGAACTTCTTTTGATTATGTTTTATTCTTAGTTTTATCACTTGTTATTGTTTCATCCATAGGTACATATATGCGATACTGAAATAAGACTCTCTCGATTCTGTTATTTTTGGTCATGGAGTTGTTTTATATAGTGAATTAAAAGTACATATATTGTATGTTGAAAAATTGCTTTTTGAATCTGTTCTATACATACATTCTAGTCAGTTAATTCTTATGATTTTTGGCAGTGCATATATGGAATACCAAAATAAAATTGAACCATCATTAGGTAATATTAATTTTGATGTTTGTCATATTACTTGTACTGTTCAGTTTTATCTCCCTTTCCTTGTGCTCTCCAGGGCGTATACACTGGAAGATGTGGAACAGCTTTGATCATTGATTAATTTATTTAATTTGTATGATCCTACAATGTATGTGATGTAATACGTTTTCTAATTTATTTATCATTGATTCTTACAGATTTGTACTCTACCTGGAAGCAGTGCAGCAAATGTGTACTCGAATTTGTAAGCATTCAGATATATAATCGAATTTGTAAGCAGTACGACAGATATGTACTCAAATTTGTAAGCAGTGTAGCAAATATGTACCCGAATTTTTAAGCAGTGTACCAGATATGTACTCAAATTTGTAAGAAGTGTAGACACACACGTTTGGTAGTAATGGGCATTATGGACATTTCCATGTTTTAATTAATTTTGGACCTCCGGATAAAAAAAATTCCGGTTGGACCCTACTATAAATAACTATATGGGCCTAGGACCAAACAAGAAATTTTCCTTCTCAATTTCCTAAAATTAAATTCTAACTTCAGATAATCAATCAAATTGATTGTAAATTTCTTTCGATGATAATCAAACGAACATATTATCAGTTTAAACTTCATATAATAATCCACTGAATCGATCAGAATCGATCAATTTCGCTATCATATTCATTCAAAAAAAGAACAATATACAAAAACAATTCTCAATTACTTTGCCAAACCAATCAACAAAAGCAGTGCATACATCTATTCAGAGCAAAAAAAACATCTATTACTTATCAGTTTCAAGGATTATATCTTCAAACACGACCAATTATTAAAATTTTAAATCTGAAAAAAAAAAAAACAGAGTATAAAGAAAAGTTGCAGGAATTTCGGGTCGAACTCGATTGATCGCGGGTGTAGAAGAGGAAGTAACGGGTCGGGAAATCAGTACCGGATCCATTAGCCTAGTAGAAGTTTCCACCCAATGTGCCCACCGTTTCACTTCCTTGGAACTTGGCTGCCTACTCTCGTGTCACACACCCTCTCTTCTCAAATCTCAATCAATCTCTTCCCATCAACTATGTACCATGAGTCGATGACTGTGATCACGATACAATGATGATGTTCCATGAATGTACCAGCCGCTACTACCCTAAATAAATCGAATTAGATAAGTTTCCTCAACTAATTGGATGCTTTAAGATCAACTGTGCTGTTATTACAAATAAACAGAATGAAATAGGGAGAAGGAGGGGGACTTGGAGGAGATTAGTGGACTAGCCGACTAGGTTGCTATTGTTTTGTACCCTATGTACGATTCTGTTTACACGTGTGCGTCATGCATACAGTTTTTTTGGGACACGTTGAGGGAAGAATAGGTGGCACATATGAATGTTTGATACCGTACCAAACTCGACGGATAAAAATGTTGAACCGTTGAGAATGGAAAAAAAGAAAAGAAAGGAGAAATGAACGACAATTGCACTGGAAAAATGTTAACGTTTTATCGGCCTCCCCACTGCTTAGCAGCCATCTAGTTTGACATTGTCACAAACAACTAAAGCTCATAAACTGTGATTAGAAGATCAAAATATACGTAGCACTTTCGTACCAAGTCTTTAAAGAAATGAATATCAAGTTAGCTTCCAAATTTGTTCCAGAGGAACCAAATATGTAAGGCTGACAAAATTGAAACATATACCTTGTTGGACCATATACGCCAGAGTTGTTACAAGTTGACTCTGCGGATGTGATAGGCAATATGGATTCGCTGGACCTGGATCCGAGTCTTGTTATTCGTCGACCCCTGGTGTGCACCAAACCACATCACAAGTGCCATGTATCTAGCTAGGATGGCATCCGACTTCTCCGTTCTTCCACCCTCTTGTATGACGTTCGCGAGCGAAAAAAATGATTATATGAATGGAAGAAGACCAAACTGTTTTGATGTCAGCATGAGTTTATATGTGCATTGTTATGCTCTGGTATTAGTTATGTGTGCTGTGTGTGGTTTCTCACGTATTTTTTTTATTTGCAGCAAGATTCGTGCGAACTAGACGGGGGCAATTGATGCTACGAGGACCATGGGGATAGAAGATTATAATATCTACTTCATCCGCAAGGAACCCAATATCAAACTCCAAATATCATAGGTCAATATGTTGCCTCTGAAGAAGATGTAAAATTGTTTTGTCAATGGAAACAAATGAGCCAAAACTGATAATTATTCGCTCTTTTGTATATTGTGTGGGTAACCAAGCCTGTGGAAGTTTTACATATAAACATCCTTTAAAATGTAGATGCTACTTTGTACAGAATAAATTCTCAGCCATCGATTTGAAGTGAGCGTCATTCACGTGAAGGTGAGTATCATCCAAATATTTGGTGCAAAAGGAAGAGCAATTTTTAGAAGAAAAAAAAGAAAGGAAGAAAAAAAAGGCTCCCATGCGGTTGGTTTTCCATCACTTAAAGTATCCCGGCTAATTTGGGGCTTAGAAGTATTAATATTTGAGGCTCATCACTAGAAGACAAAAACGAATTATTATGAAATTTTCTTATCCGATTATTTTTTATAATGGTTGTATTTACCACTGATAAATTTATGTTCATTCGGGTAACTAATTAATACTTAATCTTGTTAATCTAGAAATCAATTAACGACAATCATCAAAAATATGAAAAAATCAATTTGTTTTTCTATAAAATATCAACCCCGTTGGATCTTCATACACTCATAGACCAGTTATGGATTGATATTCTTCATTCACGAAAAACACTATTAATCGGTGTATAAGACTTTGAGACCATTTGTGAAATTAACTAGTATTGATCATCAAAACACGCAAATGCTGATTTTTTATGATCTTGATCCACGAAGAACATCAACCTAGAATCTATATGTGTACAAAATTTTTATGGCCCATCGATCCTAATCGGTTGATGCATTCCTCAAGGAGTGCAAATTGTAAAATATCTCAAAAATGATTTTTTTTTTTTAAAGTACGGCCATAATAGGTGGATATAGTTTCCCCGTGTACCAATTGTAAAAGACTAAAATTCAAGATTTTTTTTATAAATATTTTTGCTAGAATCGGTTTACATAAATGTATTTATCAACCGATTGTAAACCTGGACATTTCTTTGACCGTTTTGCTCATAACTTCTTCGTCCGATGTCGGAATGATCTCGTTCTTTCTGTGTTGAACTCGTATTTTCATTCTCTATAATATGAAGATAAGAAATTTTAGGTTTAGATAAGCTCTAATTCTTAAATCAAGAAAAATGCATTTCCTTCGACCGTAATCGGTCTATATGGGAGTCACGTAAAGACCGATTCTTTTTGAAAAAACACCCAGAAAAGTGGACATTTCAAATGGAATTAATCGGATTATAGGATATACCTACAGTCACTTTGTGTAAAAATTCAAACAAAATTAATGAATCAGCATAATTAGGCATTAACGTATACCAATTGTTGTTGATGTTCATCAAACACGAAAAATATCAATCCATAATCGGTGGATGTGTGTGTACCATATCCAATGATTCTGGTCGATGTTCTTCGTGTGTGGTGAACATCAACAACAATTGATCAGCATATGTAATAGACCACACCCACATCAACCGATTGTAGTTTAATTTCAGAAAAAATTTCAGAGTTTTATAGTTAAATCACTGATGTATATCCCAAAAGAAACAAAATGAAAAGTACCATGTATTTTAGTTTGAACCCAAATACCGGGAGAAGTGGACTTAGCAAAAGAAAAGCCCAACTAAGAAGTCTACCGAGTATAAGATTGATGGTGCATCTTCGAATACAATGTTTTTCTAGTTGAACAAGGGGTGGCTTTTGGTTTGGGTGCCTTTTGACAATATTAAAGTTGGAGATCTTTGACTGACACCTCACATGTTGCCTATAGATGTTGACCTGTAGTCTAGACTGATCGAAATGTACCTTCTCTGCATTTTTGTTCAGCAAGAACCAGAGCCGTCGCTAGCTATTATTTTCATCATCAATGGCTGTTTTTAATTATATATACTCACTCTTTCACTCTTTATAGAGTGGGTTTTCCATCACCTAAAATATTCCCAACCATTAAGATAATGACGAATGGTGCCTTATTCTTCGTTTGTCCTTAATTATACGAAGGCTATTATTAGGGCCTCACACTCCAATATAGGGGCTTCACTTGGATTCTTAATGTCCAAAAACATAGTTATGGGATATCCTAACACATATACAAAATGTCTAGCTTACCCTTTAACTAAAATAAAACTTAAAAACCGTAGAAGTGATTTTACGTCCAGGTTAAGATTAATTTCAACCGTAAAATTTTATTTGCATGTAGTTTAACGTCCAGGTTTGGATTAGTTTCCAACCGTAGAAGCTCATTTTACGTTCATGTTTCTTTTAATTCCAACCGTAAAATCCGATTTTACGTCCAGTTTTCTTTTAATTTCAACCATAGAAGTGATTTTACGTACAGGTTTAGTTGAATTCCAACCGTAATTTTCAATTTTACGTCTAGGTTTAGTTTACTAAATTTTCCTTTCGTCAACCTAGCCGTAAATTTCAATTTTACGTCCAGGTTCCTTTTAATCCCAACCGTAGAAATTGATTTTACGTCCAGGTTTTGATTGATTCCAACCGTAGAAATTGGTTTTACGTCCAGGTTTGGATCGATTCCAACCGCAGAAATTAATTATTATCTAATTAAATTAAATAAAATTAAAATTAATTAAAGGGTTATTCGGTCATTACAAAATTATTTGAGATAATGGGTTTTTGATATTACTTCTGGGTGACCGGTTTTTGTCCTATTATTTGACGCCCTTCTAATGGAATGTGACGCCCCAATAATAGCCTTCAATTATATACTCCAATGCTTAGGGCTGCACAAAACCGCCTCAACCCACCAACCCAATCCACACCCGCCTGAAATTACCCGTACTCGACCCAACCCACTTAGGAGCGGGTCGATTATGGGTCACAACATCAAAACCCATCGTATGGTGGGTCGATTGTGGGTGACAACTTCCCTCACCCGACCCAACCCACCCACCCACCTAAATATTTTTAAATTAATGCTAACCCTTAGATTACCTATCCTAGATGAACCACATCCATTGAAGTAATAATATATAATGCCCAAACCTAATCATCGGTAGCTTCTGTTCACTGAAGAGTCTTCAATCAGTTCCCTTCAACGTCAGTCTCAGAGGCTCAGTTTATTTCTTCACTTTCTCTTCGCTTTGTAAATCAAATCACAGCATCACCAGCAGCAATCAATCAACATTGTCACCAGTAAACCAACAACCAAAGGTGAGACTAGGAATCGTTGTAATTTGTAATTACTAATTAGCGTTTTGTTTCCTAAGATTGATTTTGGGTTGGCTTATTTCAATTGGGTTCTTAATGTAATGTTTGTATTTTATGGTGGGTAACCCACCACCCACCCGATCCAACCCACCGTAATGTGGGTCGGGTGAAAACCAACCCATTATAATGTTGGATTGGTTGCGGGTGACAACTTCTGTTACCCACCATCAGTGGGTTGGGTGACGGGTGAGACCAAACCCGATCCAAACCGACCCATGTGCAGCCCTACCAATGCTCGAACCACTGAAAGAGAGACAGACGGATATTTCGAGAGACACAGACGGATAATTAAGGACAAATGATCAAATGGTGAGCCATGCGCTCTATGGTAACTGGTAAGGCAGGTAACTTTAGAGCCACTGATTTTTCTCTCAGAACGAATAAACAGAAGAAAAAAAATTTAAAACAATTGGGACCACTGCATTCTGACCTGTGTATATACTATGATCCTCCTACTTTATCTAATGATTGACTTGCTCCCTAGGTAGTTGGGTACTCACGTGACCGCATTGCCTCTAACGGCTGGCTAACCCATCAAAGTTTGGCTTTGCTCATGATCGTAACAAATATTTGGGGGAAAAAAGTTATTCGGAGAGTGGGTTTTCCATCACCTAATCCCAACCAGTAAGTAATGACGAATGGTGCGTTGAAAAAGACCTTCTTATTCTTCATTTGTCCTTAATTATATATACTCAAATGCTCGAAGAACCAATAGCATGATCAACTTAGATAATTAAATTTTAGAGATAAGTTCTTGAACGAAACAGTTACACGCTACCAAAATGTACTGCAACTCAATTTTGATCGAAGCATCTTTTCCCACAACTGTTGGGAAAGGAAAACCCTAAAACTATAACAACTAATATGGGCCAAATTTAGAATATTCAATCCAGACCATGAATTATTCCCCTCTCTACCTCACTACAATCTCAATACCAATGCAAGAATCATTTTTCTCTCCGTCATTGGAAATACGCGTGGTGCGTCTTAAATTGGAGAAGGTACCCATACCTATGTCCACACCCATCAAATCACATAGCCCCTTTACTCCAACCCAACACCCACTCTCATAGTAAAAAGAATCTGATATTCAAAGAATTTGAATCCCAATGGTGACGGGGTTAGTAGATTACGTCAGTCTATCAGTGCATGCAAAATCGAATCACGAGTAAGATGATATCATCTGTTCACATTATGATTTTTCACTGAAATGAAGCTCCGCCCTCTCTCCTCTCTCCTAACCTGATTTCTCCTCTTGCACCGGCTTTCTCCCCTGATCTTTCTTTGTCTTATCCTCCTAACGGTTCAATAACGGTCATTTTTAGCCTGAAATTAGCCGGTGCTTCAAATGATTCTCAAATTACTCAATTGACAATCACAGCCTCACAATCACCAAAGAATCACCTGAAAACAAGTCGCCTCAAACTCACAAATCTCTCAATCACTCTACTGCTACTAGCACAATGGCAGGATGGGAACGTTTCAAAATCTTGACACAGGATGATATCACAAAAAAATCTCTCAAACCCCTCACCATTCACAATTATAAATCCCCTAGAATAGATTGCAGTCAGCAAAATTATCAAACTTTGAAATCTCTACACCTCCTAGAACACCCTGAATTTCATAAACCACCCAATATCCTTTCACTGATGCAGATAAGGTCTTCACTTATTGAAACATGTCTGCTGGAAGTTCTCAACATTCTACAAAATATGGATACTCAGTCAGCTCTCGACTCAAATTGGCCATGGAAATACTTAAAGCTCTGCAAATCTAAGCTTGAAAGTTTGTCTTCTCAATGGAGCGAGTATGATGACAAGACTGCTACCCAAATTCTTCTAGATTCTGGTAAGCTTGAAAGCTTGTCTTCCCTATGCTATCTTACATTCAAATAATGCTATAACTCTCTACTCTCTTGATTCCAACGAGATAACTGCTATTAGTTGGCAAAACTCAAATGTCAGCCATGATAAAGATATTCCTATTCTAAATCAATCCCATGCCTCTATCCAAATATGAACCAACACATCCTTTGAGTTAACTTCAAACCACAATACCCAACTCAGTACCCAATATCAGATTAGAACCATTCAAAATCAGAATCCTACCACACACATCAAAATAAACCTTATTTACAACTGTGATAAAACAACCATCACTAGTCAAAATACCTTTAGTCATATAAACAGCAACCAAAACACTACCAGATACATGCCCAAATTAAACAAACACAACAACAGTACTGTTAAATGTTCGTACAAAACCATCAACTTCAAAAAACGGCAAGCCAAACCTTCACACAAATCCACTCACTCCATCTGGAAGGACAAGGCTACCACAAAAATTATCTCCTGCTGCAGCTTCACTACCAACCCAGTCTTGCTATGGGGTAGCCTTCGGCCTTGTCGCGGAGTAATTTCCCCTGGGAATAGGCACAGGAAAAATCACATCATCAGGCATATCAGAAGAAGAAGTTACCTCTCCGGGACCGAACAAGGAAAGATCAACTGCAGATTCCGCCAGCCGACGCATCTTGGGAGCAAGCATAAGCAAATTGGGGTAGACTACAATGTCTTGTGGATGGCCAAGACGCTCATTCTCTCGTATCTTGAGCTTGTGTGTATCAGGAACTGGTGCAGAGAAGAATCCCTGGATGGCACCACCACTCACAATGTGCTCCTCCCCTACAAGGTTAATGCCTTCTTTGACCACGAATTGACCTTTGTCGGGGTGAATAGCCCAAATTACCCACCCCTCCTTGGCTGCTTGAAGTTGGGCAACTGGGAACTAAACACCTGAGATTTGGATTGATCATGCACAACAGGCTCCTCTCTCTGGCCACCCTCTCTTCATTCAACATCTGCTTGATCTTCCAACTATGTATCCTCATCACTGCTTACCTCCACTATCTACAAATACCGGAAATTAGAGATTTCCAGATCAACTTCAACACTGAATTCAACGATAAACCAAAATACAAGTACAAATATAAATATCAATACCCAAAAATCAAAAACTACCACAAGTCTATCAAACATCATTACCTGCTTCTCATGCATGTTATGCTTCGTCCTCTTGCAACTTGCCTCATTACTAGCCCCCTGATTAGTCGACATAGCCGGTTGTTCAGTCTGACACAAATTCTCAGTATACTCTCGCTTCGTCATAAGGATAATTACTGGGGTCTAAATTGGGTACTGCTAAATTGGTACTGCTAAATTGGGTACTGCGATATTGGATGAAGGAAGGTACAGAGTTATGGAATTGGAAAATAGAAATGCTAATTTCCTCTAAGAAATACTGGATGAGAAGATCAAAAGTTGATACATCATATCCACCTGTGTGCCTTCTTCGAGATCAGAAATTTTAGATTTTGAAAAAGCTCGTGCCTACGCTATGCATGCAAATACCTATCAAACGCAATCTCAGCTTATTGGTCATGCGTGGGCGACTGCAGACACCTGGCAACGATTCGAAAAGCAAAAATTTAAATCGGTCTATCTCCAGTCCGGATTTGAATCTATTTTATGACCCACCACCTACAAATGAATTTGAAAATCCTATTGGGTCTGTATCTGGGAGCCCAAGAAAATTAGAAGAAGAAAATATCCACAATCACTCTCTCAAGTTCACTCTCATATATGATTCCATTAATGAATTTTGGAATCTACCCCAACTACCAAATTGCAGTGCCAGCATTATCAAAACCGGATCACACTACATACTCAAAATAAAGGTTAGCAAAAGTGCACATTACATGTACCACTCCTCCAGCGAACCACACTCACTTCTCAAGATAAAGGTTTGTAGACGCACACATTACAGGTATGGTGTTAACCCAGTTACTGAGTTAATCAAGGTAAATGACATGTTACATATTTCTATTATCGTCGCTTTCACTTTGAATCCCACTAGTAAAACCCACTCAATGAGAGACAAAAAATTTTTTGATTATATACGTAACAGTTATGCACATATCACTGTCATACAACAGGCAACCCACATAACCCTCACATATTTTGCCAATGCCACACTGCAATCCAAAATTACATGAATCTTAAAGTACATATGTCTTCCAATCGTCTGCATTATGTACCAAAGGTTGACCTCTTATCACAACCGACACATCATCAAACACAACCACCCACCCCCTCAACTAACCCAAAAAATTACTAGGTGGATGTTAACCAAACCACAACACATAGGTCACTATACCATCTTAGAGTACACATCTACCTTAGAATACACATTCACTATCCAAATAATCATGATCTCTCAAGCTAAAGTACAAAGCCTATATCACTATTAGAACATAGAATACACAGTTATCACATGGATCAACTCTTCTAGGTACTGGTATATGCAAGTTTCGATCATAAAGTATTATGGATATTGTCTTGGCTTTGCTCATGCTTACAGGTTCTGCTCCTTTAGATTGCTAGTAGTCCAAGGCAACTTCAAACTCATCCATGTGAAGGAATGTCTTAGCTGGAAACCATGGTCTTATCCTTGGTCTTATGTCTGGTCTGAGCATCACAGCTCTAACTTATCTTGGCACTCTTATACAACCCCTGAACAACTATATCAAACAAATAGTATGTACTTCAAGCAGACTGACGACATACATTTCAAATTTCAAATTAAAGTGAAACAAAAAGATAATCCAAATCTAAGCCTTAAAATCCTCCTTCACCTCTACTCCTTTCACAACTTCCCTCATAAAAAATCCAACACCCATACTCTCATGGCCTCCTCTTCAGGAAATAAGAATACAGAAAATATAAAAAACCTAGTGAAACAAATGAACTCCTCACTAAAAATGCCAGCAGACCTCTTCCCCAAAGTCTTTATCAACAAAGATAACATTCTACCAAAGAAGAAGATTGATTGGAAATGGGTTTTCATTGGAAGATTTTGCAGCAACATATCCTATGAAACAAGAGAAATAACAAGATTTATCAATACCAACTGGGAATTACAAAGGAATGCTGAAGTCTCTCTCTGGAAGAAAAAAAGAAATTACTACCAAATCAGGCTGACTAGCATTGAAGACTACAAAATTTTCAGAAAAGGAGGAACAAGAGGAATTTTTAATAAGCTCATTATTTTAACTGAAGTCCCATCCTCAGGACCAGACTTCATTGATGAAGCCAATTTTTATAAAGTCTGCATTTGGGCTTTGGTTAAGAGAATCCCAACTCACATTATCCAAGACATAAAAAACATGATTACTCCAGCTGGTATTCACCAAGGATCTAAGAAACCTTATGGAAGAGATGAGGATGAGAAGAATCTAGAAGTGCAGATCACTGTGGATGTTACCCAACCTCTAAAATATCGTATTGATGCTTATGAAGATGAATCTACATCTCACTGGCTAGAGCTAGCTTATGCCTCACTGGTATTTCTTTCTGCAAAATCTGCAGAACTCTTGATCACCCTGGTCCATTATGTATTGAAGAAGAAGACAACTCCCAAAGAACTCCAGTCAAACAATACACTTCCAGCCCTCTAAACAAGTTCCCATCCACACCCAATTCTCCCCTATCATCCAACAAAACCATCACTCCCCCAACTAGCCCAAACAGACCACCATTACTTCATTATTACACTGATAAAACTGGAGATAAATAATTTGCTATCAAAATGAGGAAAGCACAACAGACTACTATTCTCAGAAACCAATGTGAAGAACTTGATGGTCCACCACAACATTTGATTTTTCAAGCTGGGATGGATAAACCAATCACTAGAGAAATTCCAACCTCAAACCCTGATGCCTTAGCTTGTCAAAAAAGATATAAGAAGCTGATGAAGAGCTACAAAAACAAAGACTCTCAGGGGAAGAAGAAATCCAACATTAAGACTGCAGCAAGAAAGAGATTTAATAATGTTGCCAATCCCACTGAGCTTAAGGAAACCCTGGATCCTACAACCATCTTCCCAACCACTGCACCTTACCAACCAATTAACAACATTGGATCCCAAACCATCCCCACCTTAGCTGCCATCCAACAGCAGATGATGGAGGATCACTCCAGAGAAAAAAGATTACTATGGGAGAGGAGAAGAAATGAGCTAAAATTAAAAGCTGTCGATGTTGATCAACACTCCCACCTTGTGGATCCTAAACGTAAACTGTATGAGCCAAAGGACCAAACAATGCAGTGGAATGCATACCACTCAGCTAAGAGGTAAAACAGCCAGCAAACAATGGATGAGGAACAACTATCAAACAATACTACTAGCAATCTGGAAGGATAAAATTTGCCTACAAACAACCAGGTAACTCACATCATAATCCAGTTATATAATTACACTCGCAACATCTTAACTATGAGGATTGACCTTTGGTTAACTGTCAGTTACTTTGCTAGGATATCTTACTCATTCCTAGGTTACAAAATCATCATTTTCTCATATCCTATTATATCTTATTTTTGGCAATTTTACTTTGTCATAGCTTGGAATTGCCAAGGATTAGGTCAAGATGACACTATTAGATACCTAGACAGCATGCTAAATAAACATAATCCAGAAGTAATCTTCTTATTTGAGACCAAACAACAAGCTAGAAATCTAAAAAAACTCCTAGGAAATACATGAGTCACTAATTTCTGGTTTGTAGAACCAAATGGCAAAGCTAAAACAACTGTAGGACTAGTTCTTGCTTGGAAAACCAACCTTGATGTCACCATTGAGGATTTCTCTGCCCATCATATCAATGCCATCATTAAACCTTTACATGGTGAACCTTGACTATTTACTGGTTACTATGGGAGTCCCTTTACTACTAATGATAAATTACAATCCTGGAGTATGATTGAAAAACCCTTTGCTGCTAACTCCTTCCCTTGGTTGATTATGGGAGATTACAACTTTGTCCTTCATGATCATGAAAAATTTAGCCAGCATCCCATCAATCAAGCTGAAGCTGATATTTTTCTAAACAAGATAGAAGAAGCAAATCTCTCTGCCCTTTCACTTGGAATAACAAGAGATCTGGTACTCAGCTCACAGAACAAAGACTAGATAGAGGCCTAACTAATGAAGCTTGGCTGGACAACCACCCAAATACCAACATCTCAAACCTCACTGCCTTAGGCTCTGATCATAGCCCAATCATTCTCAATACCAATCCTAGATGGAGACATGGTCAAATCCCCTTCAGATTCTTTGGTCCCTGGCTTGATCACGAAGACTGCAAAAGCATTATAGCCGACTGCTGGAAGATAACTCATAAAGGATCTTCATCCATAAAAATAGCAAGGAAATTAAGAGACATCAAAGTCAAGCTAAAGAAGTGGAATAAGGAATTTTATGGAAACATCAAAACTAATTTAGAAGATTGCATCAAACATCTGGATTGGATAACAAAAAATCAGTTTACTTCATCTAGAGGATCAGAGCTAAAAGAAGCAAGAATTCAGGTGGCACATTGGCAACATGTGCAAGAATCTTTCTGGAAGACCAAGAGCAGAGACCTACATATCAATCTTGGAGATAAAAATACAGGATACTTCCACATTGCTGCTAAGAAAAGATATAGGAGGAATATGATTGATTCTATCCAACAAGAAAATGGTACTTGGATCCATGATACTGCTGAAATTACCCAAACTTTCACCAATCATTTTGCCAAGATTGCCACTGAAGAACCCATCAATATCAACCCCTTCATTATAAAGCTCATACCCACAACAGTTACTACCCAAGAGAATCAGAACCTTATCAGAACACCTGAACCCATGGAAATCAAAAACATTCTCTTCACCATGACTGGTGACAAAGCTACAGGTCCTAATGGATTCCCCCAAACTTTTTTCAAGCCAAATGGGACATTGTGGGAGAAGACATCATCCACATGGTTCAAAGCTTCTTCAGAACTGGGCATATCCTCAAAGAAATAAACTCTACCTTCATATCCCTCATTCCCAAAACTGAAAAACCTATCACACCAGCTCAATTCAGACCAATATCCCTATGTAACACTACTTACAAAATCATCTCAAAACTCATTGCCCAAAGACTAAAACCTCTTTTACCAAAATTAATATCTCATTTTCAATCTGCTTTCATCCATGGAAGGCAAATATCTGATAACATAGACATAGCTCATGAAATTATTCACCACATGAATACTAGAAGAGGAAAAAAAGTAAACAATGGCACAATGGGCATTAAAATTGATATGGCAAAGGCATTTGATAGAGTCAATTGGGACTTTCTTCTTCAGGTTTATCTCAGATGGGATTCAGCTCTCATTGGTGCAACCTGATATTTCAATGCATTTCCACTACAAGTATGGCTGTGCTGGTCAATGGATCTCCAGGAAAATTCTTCAAACCCTCTAGGGGGCTAAGACAAGGGGACCCCTTATCCCCCTATATATTCTTATTCTGTATGGAAGACCTATCCAGGTATCTAACCCATGCTAAAACTCATCAACAAATTCATGGTATCCAGATTTGCAAGGATGCACCGGCTATAAATCACGATATTCTGCAAAGCTAATCTTCAGGAATGCAATAATCTCATTCAGATTTTTAAGGAATTTGGTCAATCCTCTGGACAGTTGATGAACTTCTCAAAATCTGGTATCTTCTTCAGCAAGAACACTGCCCCGGACATTGCTGATAACATCAGTAATACTTTGAAGGTTCAAAGGATTAATCCAACAGACAAGTACCTGGGTTCCCCTCTGTTCACCACAAAAATCAAGATCCAAGCTTTCAAGCCTTGTGTAGACAAGCTTAAATTCAGATTTGCTGGATGGAAAACAACTCTTTCTACTGCTGGAAAAATGACAATGATTCACTCTGTCACTTCCACAACTAGTATATATCAGATGAACTGCTTCAAAATTCCAAAAACCATCTGCAATGAGATCAATGCCATTCAAAGAGACTTTTTCTGGAATAAAGAACAAGAAAAATCCAAAGGAGTCTATTACTTTGCTTGGGATGCGGTAAACAAACTCAAAGAATTAGGAGGTTTGGGATTCAAAAACATGGAAATATTCAATATGGCTATGCTTAATAAAATTGCTTGGAGACTTGTCTCAGAGCCAGACTCCATATGGAGCAGTACTATGAAGGCATCCCACTATCCCAACACTGAAATCATAAGATTAGATACCAAATCAAAGGCCACAGACTCTTGGATCTGCAAAGGAATTCTGGAAGGAATAGCTCTTCTCCAACAATATTACATTTGGAAGGTGGGAAATGGAGTGAACATACATATTTGGGAAGGAAGATGGGTCACAAACCTCCCAGGGAGACTTCAAAAACCAAGCCTCTGCCCAGAGAATCTCATATCTGTTAATCAGCTCTTCAATACCCATGGGGATTGGGATATCAACATTATAAACCAATGGTTCTCACATGATATTCAAAACCTGATTATTCAAACACCTCACTTCATGGATGAATAGGATGAAATCAGATGGTCCCTCACCAACAACAACAAGTTTTCAGTCAAATCACTTTATGATAAGCAGATCCAAGTTAAATATACCTCAGATACTCCAACTGCCCCTTGGATTCAAATCTGGGGTCTTGATACAAATCCTGCCATTCAGCTCTTCATCTGGAAATGTTCTCATGGCATCCTACCAACTAATGCTAAGACAGCTAGCAATTTGAGTTACATTGATCCTTTATGCACCTATTGCAAAAATGGTGTTGAAGATATAACTCATGGTCTTCTCTCCTGCCCTGCTGCTTCTGATGTTTGGAGAAAACTGTTTGGCCAAAACCATAATCTCTTCACTCAGTACAATAATTTCCATGATTGGATAAACAACTGGTTCCAAGCTGACAACAACATGGCTAGCTGGAATGAAACATTTGCCACTACATGTTGGTTCATATGGAAAACCAGATGCGACTGGGTTTTCAGAAAAATCACTCCAACAGCGTGTGCTACTGCTATGGATATTACTCAACACCTCTGTAGCCATACCAGGATCCACCATAAGCCAGGGCACATCCTGAATAATCTATACCATCGGAAAAACAACTCAAATTTTCCTTCTGGAAACTACAGTCCTCACAATCACACTTCTGATAAATTTGGAATCACTATTACCCTACACATAGATCCTGCAGATCTTTACCAAGCTACTAGTGATGCCTAATCTTATACTAACTACTCTCTTATTTCCATGTCTTTCACATGTAAATGTGTGGGCATCAGAAACTTCAAAGACTATTCCAATGGAATCAGCAGAACAGAGCGAGCCAGCAGAGGAGCTCAACTAGCACTGACCTGGGGAAAAACCATGCAGCAAGCCAACATCAACTTCGCTGCTGAATCTGAAGTAACAATTCAAGGCATACAAGAGTATTACCAGGAGGAAGTACAACAACGTTTCACAAGAGGATGTCCAAAACAACAAGGCAGTTATCACAACAATCATCAAGTTAATTTTGTGCTCGGGAAGCTATCCAAAGTGACAGTTCAACAGAACAGAGCAGCCACTAATCTGGACAGATTGGCCAGACAGTCCCTTCTCTTCTATGATTTTACCTGGAGAGGAACAAATTTAATTACTATCTTGCATGCTTTACAGATTCCTACAAACTCCTATGATTTGGATCACCGTAATAACATTAGTGTCCTTTTGAGGGATGAGCCTGGCACTCGAGTCAGCACAGGCATCATCCTAGATGTAATCGTGAGTGGGAAAACTTTATAGTTGCCTAAACTCTTTTTTTTTAAAAAAAAATCACGAGTAAGACGTCATGAATACCTTATTAAATGAAAATAAAAAAACAACGGTTTTTTTTTCTTTTTTTTTTGTTCAGAACTTCGAAGGCCATCATTTCATGCATACAAATGTTGATAATCACCCTGGACCCTTTCAAAACCTAGATTAATTTGGGGGCCCAAAAAACAGTTAGGAGCCCTACCCATTTTATTTGCACCCAGGGGTGTATAAATTTTTATGAAAATACTATTTTACCCTCTACTAAAAATAAATCTTAAAAACTTATTAACCCTTAATTCTAAGCCCTAATCATTTCTAGTTCTAAACAAAAAAATCATTCCCTCCCCTCTCACCCTCTCGACTCTTCTCTTCTCCTCCATTAACGATTCCAAGGGAAAAAAAAATTCACCCGAAAAATTTCAGTTACGGTAAAAGGGTCGTCAATTCGACAATCCTAAACCCTAACGATTTTTCATATGCATGTAGAGACCATAAAAAATCGTTAGGGTATTATGATCAAGATAACGACCATATTTCTGGTTTTCATGTTTTTTACCCTATATTAGAGTCGTTAACATAATATAGAAACCTATGACGATCCTCTATGAACGACCCTTTTTTAAACGTCCACGACCCCAAGTGAAAAATAAACAGCCTCTCTGTCCCAAAAATTTTCAGAGTCGTCTTGGTATAAACACACAAAATAACGACTCTTTTATGTCCCATGCTAAGAGTCGTCAGGGTGTTTTATATTACCCTGACGATTCTTCATAACCTGGAAAAGTTGCAGGTTTGAGTCGTCATTTTAGGTGTCAATACATTGACGAATTTCTAGAGTCGTTGGGGTATACATCCCTCGACATTGACGACATACATCCAATCCATGGGAGAATTTAAGATAATCTTACCATCAACATAATCATCTTTTTTGCTTGAACCTTCCCCAACATCATTTCCCCTACTTGAATTACTCACTTCTAAAAACCCTAAATTTTCCTCTAAAACCTCCTCTTCTTCTTCTCAACTCAAAAAAAAAAAAAAAAAAAATTGATTCTAAAATCTGAGTTTAATCTAACATAATCTAACCACACTAATTAACTTAACTTAATTAAATTTTAATATTAATAATTCAGGGGCAGTTTAGCCATTTAAAAATATTTTGGTTAAGGGTTGACTCAATTTGAGTTTTAATAACCTTTTTTTGTCCTTTAGGGGAGGCCCCTAATTGTTTTTTGGGGCCCCCAATTAAACTAGGTTTCAAAAGAACCCTATTATTGGGCGGTAAAAAGGCTTGGATTTCGGAGGCTTACGAGGTCATGAAATAATAATGCATAGAGCTTCTTATCATGGTATTTTATGTAATATCTAATCTATCCTTAATATGATTAGTACTAATTATATTGATTAAATTAACTAATCAGTCTTAATAAATGGATTAGACTAATTAAATGATTAAGATTTTGGTGATTTTGGAAATCAGAACTTTATTTTGAAGAAGGAAAAATGGTGATTTTGGCGAAGAAAAATGATGAAACCCTCCGTCATAAAAGTCGGGATAACCTTATAATCAACTCCCAACATCAATTTTATCGATTCAAATCCTTTAAAAATCAGAGAAAAGTCTAAAAATTTTACACCGGTCTTGCTTTGGAAGGAAATGATATGTTTGAGGGTTTTAACAATTATATTCCTTTTGATGAGCTTTGTGTCTTGGCGAAACACTATCTTGGGTGGAGCAAAGATGAAGCGGAAGAAGAGTTTGGCATAGGGTATGGAGCCGCACGTAAAGCTAAAAGGAAATTTAGTCAACCGAGTGAACTTCAAGGAACAGTTAATATAGCAAGGAAGATTAACTTGGTCCGTCTGAGGGAGAAGTTTGAGGATTCTGACCGCAAGACTACTAGTTGAGAGGTGGTAATGGACGCAAAAAGAGCTAGACATACAACTATAGCTTACTTGTTGCACGTTCTTGGGACCGTCTTTTTTCCCGATTTCTCAGGAAAAAGGTCAATGCTTGTTATTTGCAGTGGTTGAAGGCTCGCATTCTCGATCCGGACACAAACGAGGTACATAGGTACTCATGGGGCCCCGCCCTCCTTGCTAGTGTGATGGACAAACTTTTCAAAGATTTTAGGTGGAACGAAACATAAATTACGAGATGTGTTGCTCTTATCCAGGTATCTTTTTATTTTATTATAACAAATGTTTATTTTTTTTACTTTTATATATTTATTTGTGTGTAATATTTTATTTATAATTCTTTTTTTTCCGTAGTCATGGGATTACGACCATTTTAAATGCTTGAGACCTTCTTGGGTTAAGAATTGGGTTCTAGAGAAACCTATAGGAGAAAGATATCCCTTTCGAGGGACCCAACACAAGGCTAAATAGATGGAAATGGTCGAAATGAGGAAAATGTTGGATGCTTTGACAACCAATGATGTGGTTTTTGATCCATATTTGAGACTTGATGAGAATACAGAAGATGAAGTTGATGAAAGAGCATTTTCTGATGTGGCGACCTATGTGGGACCTTTGTTTCTTTCAACCAGGTTCGTCATTTTAGATCCTCGTAGAACGCTCTGCCAGATAGGTATGGTCCATAAAATAGTACCCGAAGACTCTCGTTTAAACTGAGCATTTCCCACTCCCAATTTAAGGACAAATATATCAAATTGACCTATGTGAAAAAGTGGGGGTCTAACACCACCACCCAATATTTTGCTTAGCAATCTGTATGGACTAACTCCGAAATATTTTGCTAGAGAATCAACTAGACAGTTAGACTCAATCTAGATAAAAGTATCTCAAGGAGTTAATATCTCTCTCTTGTTTTTGATATTACTCAAGCTAATAGGAATCAGCGAGTCCTAATCAAACACAAGGAATACTTGGACGGTATCAAAGACCAATGTCCAAGGATCAATCAATATCAATCAACAACCAAAGGTCGGATTTCCAATTGATGATCACAAACGCACAACCTGTATTATTTCAATGATAAAGATAAACAATATAATGCGGAAAATGAAATAACACAGACACCGGAAATTTTGTTAACGAGGAAACCGCAAATGCATAAAAATCCCAGGACCTAGTCCAAATTGAATACACACTGTATTAAGCCTCTACAGACACTAGCCTACTCCAAGCTAACTTCAGACTGGACTATAGTTGAATCCCAATCAGTATCACACTAATTCAAGGTACAGTTGTGCTCCCTACGCCTCTGATCCCAGCAGGACACTGCGCACTTGATTCCCTTAGTTGATCTCACCCACAACTAAGAGTTGTTGCAACCCAAAATCGCAGACTTGATAATAAACAAATCTGTCTCACACAGACAAGTCTATCAAAGGATAAATCTGTCTCTCACAGAAGAACCCTAGGTTTTTGTTCCGTCTTATGATATGAAATCAAGGTGAACAGGAACCAATTGATAATCCGGTCTTATATTCCCGAAAAACAGCCTAGATTAATCAATCACCTCACTGCAGTCTTACTTGTATAAACAAGAAGACGTCGAGGAATCACAAACAGTGAGACGGAGATGTTTGTGACTTCTTTATCTTGCCTATCGTAGAACTCTCACGATCTGAAGCCAATTTCCAAAGATTTAGACACGAAAAGGCATTATTTGACAAATCTCCCTTCTTATTTCCTTTAACTCATCAAGAACATTGGAAAACTTCTGAGAGTTATAAGGAACGGCCCTGGGTTTTCTTGTATTCCTTCTTTTTCTTTTCAAGGACTTAGATACAGGAGATTTCTCTTTTTCCTTTATTGAAGGCTTAATAATCATGTTGACATCCTTTCCATCTGATGACATAGTGCTTTGAGAACAGTTATGAATGACTGGATCTGTGTGATGGAATCACTTAACTCAACAAGCAGTCTTATAAAGCATGTCAAAAGGGAAAAAGGAATGTAGGATTCGAAACCTATTGACAGGTTCACATACGCCCAACTCTAAAACCCTATAAAGAGTAGAATTGTCGATAATAACCCTTTATTTTATTTGATAGACAAAAAATAACAAATCTAAGAAAAGAAGGAAAAACTTTTCTGAAGCCTGGATCAACACTCAATCTTGTCTCTTTTCTATCAGGCACATGAGACAAGATTTTCCTAACAACACAATCAAGTTGTGTTGCAATGAACAATGATTTGTCCATTTTTTTCCTCATGGGAGGAATTATCTGATCTCTGTCTATCAAACCGATTTGACCATATTTTCTTTTCAAATGGTCTTATTCTATCCCTGGAAACCAACTTCTTAGACGAAGATAAGACCCTACATACCTCGGCGGTCTTCTGAGCAAGTTTCATCTTTCTTGCTAATCGATCTTCTCTTTGTTGAAGTTTGCTTGTGTGCCTCATTTGGTGCTTGTATTTGTAACACCTTGATAGTTCATGTCCCTTCATCGAACAAAACGAGCATGTCAATCTTGGATAGTATTCAGACATCTGAGATGTGCAAGCAGCTAGACATATAGTTGATCCTGAAACATCACTGATAGGGTTTCCAGTTATCGGATTCAGTGAATCTTCCAGCTTGATTGGGTTTCCTTATTCTCCGAAACCATTGAGGTTGATATATGTATTGCTACAAGTATCAAAATCGATGTTTTCACAAAGAAGCCCTACACCTGATTTTCTATCTTTATCAGAATCATAAGTTTCAGACATTTCATCAAGTGTTACAGCTAGACATTTGTTCCCAGTGTATTTTATACGATTTGGGCATTCGTTAGAAAAATGGCCAAAACCCTTACACTTAAAGCACTAAGGCATGTCCTCGTTATCAGCCTCGTCAGCATCCCTGTTTTTAGGAGGTACGCGACCGTGAGGTTTGTCTGATGACTTAGATTTGTCTCTTGAAAACCGTTTACTTATCTTCATCAGAAGATCCCTAAACTGTCTTGTGATCAAGGAGACTGATTTGTCAAGATCTTCATCCGAAAAATCATCCTCAGACTGATCATCCTCAGAGACATGAACACTTTTACCTTTGACCAGTAATTTAGTATTCTTCTATGCTTTAAAGGCAACATCCTTACCGACTTTGGATGTATGCTCATCGTCAAAGATCTTTAGCTTTCCAACCAAGGTGTTTCTGGAAAGAGTATCGAGGTTATTCCCCTCAACGATGACATGCTTCTTAGACTCGTATCTAGATGGCAGCGATCTGATAATTTTCATCACAATGTCCTTTTCAGGAATAGTCTTGCCCAATGCAAAAGATGCATTAACAATTTCAGAAACTTTGTGATTAAACTCATCAAATGACTTTTCATCTGCCATACGAAGGTTTTCCCAATCGGAATTAAGGTTTTGAATCCTAGCTTCCATTTCACTGGAGCTACCTTCAAATACGCTTTCTAAGATATCCCAAGCATCTTTAGACCTAGTGCAATTAGACACATGATGTTGAAGACTGGGGCAATGGAATGTATGATAACATTTAACCCTTCAGAATTCTTCTTTGCAGCAAGAATCTCGACATCATTATATTCACCAATATTATTGGGAACATTTACGTCTCCAGCTGCAACAACAGGCGCATCATAGCCATTAACAACATATACCCATGATTGAAAATATCGAGACTGGATGAAGGCTCGCATAGCAATTTTCCACCATAAGTAATTAGATCCATCGGAGACTGGTGGTACGTTAGTAGAGATAGCACCTCTGTCTATAGAGTCAGATCGCTACAAACACAGACTGATGAGGTCTTAGTGTGTTTGCCTGCTCTGGTACCAAATTGAAAAAGCGGGGGTCTAACAACACCACCCAATATTTTTCTTAGCAATATGTATGGACTAACTCCATAATACTTTGCTAGAGAATCAACTACACAGTCAGACTCAATCTAGATAAAAGTATCTCAAGGAGTTAATATCTCTCTATTGTTTTTGATATTACTCAAGCTAATAGAAATCAGAGAGTCCTAATAAAACACAAGGAATACTTGTACGGTATCAAATACAAATGTCCAAGGATCAATCAATATCAATCAACAACCAAAGGTCGGATTTCCAATTGATGATCACAAACGCACAACCTGTATTATTTCAATGATAAAGATAAACAATATAATGCGGAAAATGAAATAACACAGACACTAGAAATTTTGTTAACGAGGGAACCGCAAATGCAGAAAAACCCCGGGACCTAGTCCATATTGAATACACACTGTATTAAGCCGCTACAGACACTAGCCTACTCCAAGCTAACTTCAGACTGGACTGTAGTTAAACCCCAATAAGTCTCCCACTAATTCAAGGTACTCCCTACGCCTCTGATCCCAGCAGGACACTGCGCACTTGATTCCCTTAGTTGATCTCACCCACAACTAAAAGTTGATGCAACCCAAAATCCCAGACTTGATAATAAACAAATCTATCACACACAGACAAGTCTGTCAAAGGATAAATATGTCTCCCACAGAAGAACCCTAGGTTTTTGTTCCGTCTTATGATATGAAATCAAGGTGAACAGGAACCAATTGATAATCCAGTCTTATATTCCCGAAGAACAATCTAGATTTATCAATCACCTCTCTACAATCCTTCCTGACTACACAGGCGGTTTGTCGAGGAATCACAAACAGTGAGACGAAGATGTTTGTAACTTATTTATCTTGCCTATCGGAGAACTCTCACGATCTCAAGCCAATCAATCGATTGTACTCGTACGATAGAAGATGCAAGATCAGATCACACAACTACGATAAAAGTAGTATCGGTCTGGCTTCACAATCCCAACAAACTCTTTAAGTCGTTAACCTGGTTTTAGAGAAGAAAACCAAAGGTTAAAAGAGAATCGACTCTAGCGAGCGCACTAGTATCACACAGACGTGTAGGGATTAGTTTTTCCCAATGCTAGATGTCTCCTTTATATAGCCTTAAAATCAGGGTTTTTCCTTAGTTACAAAGCAATCCATATTCACCGTTAGATGAAAACCTAATTTAGATTCAAGCTAATATTTCTCAACCGTTAGATCGAAAACTTAGCTTGTCACACACACTTGGGTAGACGTTTACAAAGTTGGCGAAAACCATGCCCAAACGTGTACGTGTATGTTGGTTCAACATAGTAACCCAAAAGGTTAACCTTATGAGCATTTCATATTAACCTTGTTCTTCTTCACCATAACTAGTTCAATTGACTCAAATGAACTAGTTAAAGAGTTGTTCAATTGCTATGAGATCTTATGTAACTACACAAGACACAATTGAAACAAAGATGATTCGATTCGATTAAATCGTCTCATGAACATAATAGCCACGGTTTTCATAAAGCATTCCTTAGTAATTTAATGTTTCATGTTCAGAGCACATCTTTAGATCATAACCTCTTAAGTTCACAAACGAGTTCGCGGACTTAAATAAACCGGTTGAGTTTTCCAAGCTCAGCTGAAATGCTCGGAAAGAGAACTTCCGCCAATTCACGGACTGGGTTCGCGGACTTAGCACACAAACGAGTTTTGGAAAATCCAGCAGAAATTCTCGGTCGAGAACTTCCGACAGTTCGCGGACTGAGTCTGCGGACTGGGTTCGCGGACTTGGCAAGCCAATTCCACAATCCTTCCGATTTCTCTTGATTAACAAAGTTCTAAAACTTCGATTCAAGGAATACATGGTTATGTAATCTAAACTCTCATTTCAATCATTGAGACATTCTCAGAGGACGCTATGTAGCCGTTATTCACAGACCGATTCACGTCAGAGCAATTCTCAAAGTGATTAAAACTTTTCATGACTTTCGTCACTAGGTGAAGATAAACTTGATCAAAGCGAAACGCTTTACCAACACACGATTTCGAGAAAAAGATAAGCAATGAATGCTCAGCTCGAAATGCCAAATGTGTATGATCTAGTCTATATAGCATACGACTTTTTGTCTCATAAGAAGTAGGAGATAGAAGAGATAGACTTTTGAGCGATAGATAAGTTCAAGTCTCCACATACCTTTTTGTTGATGAAGTTCCACGGTTCCTTGTATAGATATTCGTCGTTGTATGATGAATCTCCATGAAGTCCTTGAGCTCAACTACACTTTTCTATCCAAGTCCGAGACTTAGATATGTAGGCTAGAAATCAAGACTCATAGTTTTGATCACTAACATTGACAAACATGCTTGAGATAGCAACGCATGCGAGGTCGACCGAGCTATTCTCTAACAATCTCCCCCTTTGTCAATTTTAGTGACAAAACTATCAATACATATGGAATACAAAAAAGATAAACTTTAGTGGCTCCTATTCCATAGTCTAATCTTCAACGTTCCCTGAAATCTTCATCCTTCCAAGTACTCCAATGATCCCAAAGGTTGTAACTTTATCATCACCGTTGTTGAAGATCCATAGCTATAACAATGAGAGAAATCGAGATTTTCGATCATTATTATACAGTGTCATAGTATCATTACGTAACATCAAAGTCTAGTTGTATCACGACTTTAATAATAATACTACGGTGATATGTATCACTCCCCCTTAGTCAATACTCCATCCCGATTATGGAAACCACTCCCCCTTACACAATGATCCGAAAACCATATGTATTTATAATGTGAACTACATTATTTCTCCCCCTTTTTGTCAATAAATTAGCAAAGGTACAAGAACGGGATCATAATGAAATTTTCACAAGAGACATTTCATAGACTAAAAGAAAAATACATACCAACTTAATTTAGATGCAATCATAAAGCCGAAGTTAAATGCAATCATCAAGGAGTTTTAAGATACAAGATAACCCCTATAAAATTCCACAGTCGCACACCCCGCAAGATATTACCATTAAGCACAAGTTCAAAAGAACTCTCCCCCATTTGATGTCATTCCCGAAAGAACAACAAGAGCGACCTTAATTTCGAAAGAAAAGAAGGATTTTTAAATTGGACACCAAAAACCATGAAAATGATTTTCTATATCCAAAACTCAATCAAATTAATCACAAGTAAACCCATGATTAATTCAATTGGAATACACAACTAAATCAAACCACAAAAGTGATTGATTTAATTGAAGGTGCTCAACATAAGTAAACTTACGAAGCTACGACTAAGATAATCATACGGAGATGACTAACTTAATCGTTCACATACTCAACATAAGGAAAACCTTACGGAATATACGACTATATTAACCAATAGAACATGATTAGTATAGCCGTTCATATACTCAACACAACAATTTGTGGAATATATGAAAACTCAACTAGACTAATTACAAGAGAACTTATAATTAATCTAATTGGAATACAAATAACCAAACTAATCACAAAATTAATCAATTTAATTGTCAAAAAGTTTTGCTCGACAAAAGAAGACTTTCAGAGCAAATAACTAAATAACCAACCAAGATGATTAATTTAGTTCATAATGCTCGACATATAGCATCTTATGGAACAACCAACAAGCCAATAAGAATAATTGACTTAGTTGTATCGTTCTCAACATAAGACATACAATGGAGCCTTCACGGTAATACATAATAAAATGGATCAATACCATGGATAACATACAAGGATCTATTCTATTTTCCATCATAACGACATAATAGACTTTATCCTTGTCAAACAAAAGATTTTATCCTATTTTCCATCAAATACATGACTGCATAGGCATAAATTTTGTAAATATCAAAAGTCCATTCGTCCTTTCATCAATACGAATACTGATTCATGAACGACTTTACTTTTGTCCGCATATGGGACCTTCAAGTTCACGGACGCAAACAATACATATCCCATAATCAAATTGCAATATCACAAAATCATAAAGATCAATACTGCAATAACATCATCCTCCAAATATTTTTAGAATTTAATATCAATAAACCTAAAAAATAAACATAAGAAGATGAAAACAGAGATATCTATGTGTAGTCACAATCATCGCTATTCAAAGAACTAGTTATTCTTCCAACTAATCAAAAAGAATACATACTAGGTATCTAAAAATCAAAAAACAGACTATTAGGCCAAAACCCAAACACTAATAATCAGGTGGACGGTTCTGGAGATTCAAGCGTCTTGTGATTATTGGACTTATGGGCGACAACAACCTCATCAAACTTTGAGGAAATATCCTTTTTGAGAGGTTATTTATCGTGGTTCTTCATTAGAGCAAGGTTTACAGTTAACCTTTTTCAACTCAGCTTTTACAGCATCAAGACACTTTATAGTTCCAATAAGTTGTTGAGAATCAATAATCACCTTAGTTGGAATCTTCTCCCCAATATCTGAGTAGGAAGCAGGAGATTGAAGAAAAGATCCTTCAACTTCAACAAGAGTTCCCTTCTCTTTATCAAACTCAAAGTATATACCATTATCAACAAAGTCTTCAGGTAAATCCCACGAAGAAGAAACCATTGACGAGAAACCTAGACTGAGAGTTTAACTCAATATGAAGGGTATATAAACGTTTTGAGAGAATTAGGGGTTAAAATATAGGTATATGTGACTCTAAGCCCATAACCGTACAAGTACTCTTACGAGAGCCCATAATAAAATTTGTAGTTTTTGAAAGGCAAGACAAACATAACAAAAACAATACAAAAAGAGATGATAAAACTACTCATGTAAAAGTATGTGACTGATTATCCATCTAAGAACGATAAGAAAATAGCTAGATAATCACAGTTACTTTTCACAGAGTATACCTATTCAATTCTCACACACTAGGATTTTTGGTGGGTGAGATATCAACCTTGTGATCAATTTGCACAAGTATGAGCATTTGGCTCATTAAATGAACATTGTTTTTTTTTAGCCTTCCTTCTTTGATTATCACTCAGTTCAGAAAAATAAGACAAAGCTTGTTCTGCGTATCCTTCTGAAGGCTTTCTCTGAGGACTAAATCTAGGACCTCTTGTAAATGGTTCAAGGGGATCAGAAAAGATGGGAATCCATTTTCTAGATTTAGATTTACCAAAAACATTCTTATAAACACTGGAAATACATTCATCAGAAATGTGAGAGTTTATTTGGTTAGAATGTACTTGTGTCCTGTGATGATTTCTAGGAAGAGATCCATGTTTATAAGGTTCTTGGTCTTCTGTGGATATTTGATTCACTGCGGTAGTCGACTGACCATTTGTTCCATTGATAGTGGAAAGAAGCAAATTACGAAGTTTATAAATTTGTTTCTTTCTGGCAAAACAATGGATATCATAGTGATTTTCTTTAACACAGAAGGTACATATTCGTGGAGGAGAAGCAAAAACTGGTACTTGTTTAAACTTCATAGCCACCGGAGAAGATTGTAAGTTATGAAAACTTTTCTTGACACGATCTTCATTTGGAGAAAATTTCATTCTGTACAGTAACTCATGGGAATTAGTTTGTGCAGAAGAATTTTTCTTTAAAACAGATTTTTCCTTTTCTAAGGATTTGCACTGTCCATGAGCTATGACAAGTGATGCTTCAAGATTCTCTTTCTCAACACGAAGTCTGTCTAGATCGGATGAATGCGTCTTGATCAAACAATTTTCTCTAATTGAGCCTTCTTTAACCAGCTTTTCAAGATGACAAATCTTTTCACGCTGTATATTGTTTTCTTGAAGAAGTTTCTCAATTTCCTTAGAGAATGACCCTATAATGTTGTAGAGTACTTGTTCACGATCAATAGACTTTTGAAATTCATCAATGAGTTGTACATGATACTTGAGATCAACAAACTCTGTAGGATTTTTTAAAATTCTGGTGAGATCCAATTCAGCTTTGGCCATTATGTCCAATGTCTCATTGGAGGAAGAGTGGTTTACAAAAGATGAGACAATCTTCCTACCTCGGGATTCGGAAGAATCAACTAAGGAGTGATCCTTTGAGGTATTTCCGAGACACTTGACAAAGTTGACAGCTTTAGGAGGCATTTTGGTATGCGTATGAGATTCTGTCCACAGACTCAGATTGCCACAAACACAGACTTGTTTGGTCTTAAACGTGTTTGCCTGCTCTGATACCAATTAAATAAGTGGGGGTCTAACAACACCACCCAATATTTCACCTAGAAATCTGTATGGACTAACTCCGAAATGCTTTGCTAGAGAATCAACTAGACCGTCACACTCAATCTAGATAAAAGTATCTCAAGGAGTTAATATCTCTCTCTTGATTTGAATTTTACTCAAGCTAAAAACAATAGCGAGTCTTTATCAAATACAAGGAATAACTTGGACGGTACCAAAGACCAATGTCCAAGGATCAATCAATATCAATCAACAACCAGAGGTTGAATTTCCAATTGATGACCACGGACGCACAACCTGTATAATTTCAATTATATAAAATATAATGCGGAAAATAAATAACACAGACACCAGAAATTTTGTTAACGAGGAAACCGCAAATGCAGAAAAATCCCTGGACTTAGTCCAGATTGAATACACACTGTATTAAGCCGCTACAGACACTAGCCTACTCCAAGCTAACTTTGGACTGGACTATAGTTAAACCCCAATCAGTCTCCCACCGATCCAAGGTACAGTTGTACTCCTACGCCTCTGATCCCAGCAGGATACTGCGCACTTGATTCCGTTAGCTGATCTCACCCACAACCAAAAGTTGCTGCAACCCAAAATCGCATACTTGATAAAAAAACAAATCTGTCTCACACAGAAAAGTCTATCAAAGGATAAATCTGTCTCCCACAGATAAACCCTAGGTTTTGTTCCGTCTTAAGATATGAAATCAAGGTCAACATGAACCAATTGATAATCCGGTTTTATATTCCCGAAGAACAGCCTAGATTAATCAATCACCTCTCTACAATCCTTCCTGACTACACAGACGGTTTGTCGAGGAATCACAAACAGTGAGACGAAGATGTTTGTAACTTCTTTATCTTGCCTATCGGAAAACTCTCACGATCTCAAGCCAATCAATCGATTGTACTCGTACGATAGAATATGCAAGATCAGATCACACAACTACGATAAAAGTAGTATCGGTCTGGCTTCACAATCCCAACAAACTCTTTAAGTCGTTAACCTGGTTTTAGAGAAGAAAACCAAAGGTTAAAGGAGAATCGACTCTAGCGAGCGCACTAGTATCACACAGACGTGTAGGGATTAGTTTTTCCCAATGCTATATGTCTCCTTTATATATCCTTAAAATCAGGGTTTTGCCGTAATTAAAAAGCAATCCATATTCACCGTTAGATGAAAACCTGATTTAGGTTCAAGCTAATATTTCTCAACCGTTAGATCGAAAACTTAGCTTGTCACACACATTTGGGTAAACGTTTACTGGGTTTGTGAAAACCATGCCCAAATGTGTACGTGTATGCTGGTTCAACATAGTAACCCAAAAGGTTAACCATATGAGCATTTCATATTAACCTTGTTCTTCTTCACCATAACTAGTTCAATTGACTCAAATGAACTAGTTAAAGAGTTGTTCAATTGCTATGAGATCTTATGTAACTACACAAGACACAATTGAAACAAAGATGATTCGATTCGATTGAACCGGCTCATGAACATTATAGACACGGTTTTCATAAAGCATTCCTTAGTAATTTAATGTTTCATGTTCAGAGCACATCTTTAGATCATAACCTCTTAAGTTCACAAACGAGTTCGCGGACTTAAATAAACCGGTTGAGTTTTCCAAGCTCAGCTGAAATGCTCGGAAAGAGAACTTCCGCCAATTCACGGACTGGGTTCGCGGACTTAGCACACAAACGAGTTTTGGAAAATCCAGCAGAAATTCTCGGTCGAGAACTTCCGACAGTTCGCGGACTGAGTCTGCGGACTGGGTTCGCGGACTTGGCAAGCCAATTCCACAATCCTTCCGATTTCTCTTGATTAACAAAGTTCTAAAACTTCGATTCAAGAAATACATGGTTATGTAATCTAAACTCTCATTTCAATCATTGAGACATTCTCAGAGGACGCTATGTAGCCGTTATTCACAGACCGATTCACGTCAGAGCAATTCTCAAAGTGATTAAAACTTTTCATGACTTTCGTCACTAGGTGAAGATAAACTTGATCAAAGCGAAACGCTTTACCAACACAGGATTTCGAGAAAAAGATAAGCAATGAATGCTCAGCTCGAAATGCAAAATGTGTATGATCTAGTCTATATAGCATACGACTTTTTGTCTCATAAGAAGTAGGAGATAGAAGAGATAGACTTTTGAGTGATAGATAAGTTCAAGTCTTCACATACCTTTTTGTTGATGAAGTTCCACGGTTCCTTGTATAGATCTTCGTCGTTGTATGATGAATCGCCATGAAGTCCTTGAGCTCAACTACACTTTTCTATCCTAGTCCGAGACTTAGCTATGTAGACTAGAAATCAAGACTCAAAGTTTTGATCACTAACATTGACAAACATGCTTGAGATAGCAACGTATGCGAGGTCGACCGAGCTATGCTCTAACATGTTTGTATACGTTTTTTTTTTAATTATCTATGAATAATTACAGTATGTGTGTTTGATATGAAAAATAGGTTGAACGAGTTAATTGGGTGGTCAAGGACATGACCCGTATGATTAATTCGCGCGAGAATTTAATGGTCCCTGGATAAAGATTACTCCGGAATTGAGTTAAAGCCATAATAATCCCTGAGAAAGGAAGTATATATGCTTATGAAGAGGATCGACCAATGAGAGATAAGAGATCTAGGTCCCTTTCTTCTAGTGACGACTCAGGTACTCCTTACCGTGAGCAAGTTCAATTAAAGAAAAGAAAAGGTGGTCGAGGTGGACGTAAAAAGGGTGAAAAAGGTGGACGTGGTCGAGGTGAAAAAGATGGTCGTGCTGGAACAAGTGCTCGAGGAGGACATGGTTGATAGACGCATTTATGTGTCTAATTTGTCCCAATTGTATATATTGTTAGTGCTCGATTTTGTACTTATTTAGTTATTTTATGTCTTTGTAGGTGTTTTTGAGAAATAAGCTTTTGCGGCGAAATTGGCTAAAATATGGCGTTTGGAGCTCCGTTGACAGTATACCGGAAGTACCCTAGAGGAAGCCCGAAAAAGTCCGGAAAACATCCCAGAAAAATTACTAAAGGCACCCAAGATTTGGTTATTTCCACCCCAGGAATTATATTTCAGCCCAACTTACTATTTGTACCCCTGAACTGGATAGGGGGAGGTCATCTTCGTAATTCAAAACAGAAATTGGCGGGAAGAATTGGCTGCAGCGACAACAGTTTTGGAGTTGAATTCTTAGCGAGTTCTGAGGAGATTAAACGGGTGTATTTGGTACCTACGGACTCTAGAAGACATAACAGGCCTAATGCAATCATCTAGACCCATCCAATTGGGATGGATAAGTCGGAATAATTGATCAAAGTCCCAACAGGATACAACTTCTCTGTTTAGGGTTTGGGATTGGTCAGAGATATTTATGGGATATTCTTGCGTGGATATATACCAATTCAGTTCATTCCAAGTCAGAGAATAGTTTGGATACGAGAGAATAGCCAACAGAACCACGTGAATCAACATGAAAGTGATTTTTCTCCAAACTGCCCGAGAAGAATAATGAGATTATTCTCGGATTTGATCGAGTTTCTAGGGAGTTGGATAGCTATAAATAGCTGTGTTTTCATCATAGAAGGGTCAGAAAACCTGAGGAGAGAGTTTAGAGTCCAGGAGAGCCGAGGAGAAGCGATTACAGAGAAGACAGTGTTGCTGCTGCTGCTGCCATTGAAGAGCTTCAAGAACACGAAGAACAGACTCACATGGTCAGTCGTTCTTCAACAGTATTAAATAACAATACCAGTGTCGTTCTTTTACAGCAGTAAAGGCTTATCGTTTACAGCAGTCTTCAATAGCACTTACTTCTTTGTAACAGTGACGCTGTAACACTTCTACAATGTTGCTAATTCCTGTTTCATCTTATATACATCAATAAAAACACCTATTTTAGCCATGAATTTATCTTGTGAGTGTGTTTTTGGGATGAGGAGCTAAACCCAATCCCAGGGGTGATGGAGGAAGCCATTCTTCCAAAAGTTATGTGGTAAAATTCATTTAAATTTATTTATGCAATCCTTTTATGATTAATTGCACCGAATGAAAATTGAATAAATGATTTTTATTAATTAATTGTGTTTTCTCTTGATGAAATATGCTTGGTTTATTGCTTTTGATATTTCATGCTTGCGATTAACAATGGATGTTTTGAAAATCTGATTTAGGCAATGATTAGAATCACAATTACTTTTGATTGGAATTATAATGTCTAGAATTGCATGATAAGAATTATCATTAAATCACATGAATTTTGGTGTATGGTGAAATCCTGAACCCTGGTCTTTCCATAATATTTACTTCACCTTTAAATTTAATTTGTTTTATCTTTATTTTTATTAAGTCTAAAAATTATTTCCTTCACAGGTCTGAAAAGAACCCAGTTTTTACCACAACTACAACAACTTTTGGAAAACCACCAATGGTGGAGGTAAAAAGACTCCAGTTCAAGGTGGCAGTAGAAGAGGTAAACAACCTAGAGTTCTAGAACAAGTTGTTAACCCGGAGCAAGAGGGCGACGATTTGGATGCTTTTTTGCACTCGACTTCGGAGGAGGAATCAAGTGAATGACTATTTAGTGTCTTTTTAGTATTTTACTTCATGTTTTTTTTATTATCTAAGACCTCGTCTATTTACTGTTTTCGTGGTTTGGTTATGGATTTGGATGGATGATTTCTTATAACTTTGCATGTATGAATGACTGTTAGTCTTTCCATTATTGAAATTTTTGTGCACTTTCAGTTAGGTCGATGCTTCACATAACTTAGTCTTAAATGCATATATCCGTGAAAACGGTTAGGATAAGCATCCGTAAATTGTATACGGTTAGGTAATACCAAGCCGTGTATCCTGGTTACGGTTAGGACTCCAAACTGTAATACTGACATAAAAGTAACAACTCTATCTTACGGCTTGGTCTACCTTTCAAGTTCCTGGATGTAACTGCATAACGATTAGGAAACACATCCTTAAATTTGTTACGGTTGGGAATTACCTAGCTGTATATTACTATGACAACCCAAAAAGAAAATGGCTCCTAGTTACGGCTATATATCCAGGCCGTGTATCAACGTCACGGTTAGGACTCTAAACCGTAATACTGAAACAAAGTTACAACTCTAGCTTATGGCTTGGTCGTCGTTTCTCGTTCCTGGCCGTAACGTCGGAATGGTTAGGAACATCATCCGTAATCCTGTTATCGTTGGGAGTACCTAGCCGTATATTACTCTGACAACCCAAAAAGAAAATTATCTCCAGGTTATGGCTATATATCCATGTCGTAATTCTGACAGAAAGTAGAAACTCGTATTTACGGCCTGAAAAACTAGCCGTAAATCTGACAAACCACAAACCCTGCAGGTTTATAGTTAATTACGACTTTGTCTATCTTTCGATTTCCTAGACGTAAACACCTATAATTTTCTTTTGTACCACATCATATCGGCTAGTTTTTTGAATTGTGAAAAATAGATCTGTTTGAAGACTGATCTATAGAAGGTTCCGGTCGTTCAACCACTTATTTAAACTTGAAATAACTACACCTCCATATAAACTCCACCTCCACATCAATAATCTCCACCAAAACTTCTCAAAGGATAAACCAAACTTTACTTTGGAAGAATATATATCTCTTTGCAAAAAATTTGTACTATGTTATCCAAAGAGTGGAGAAGAACGAAGGAAAGGTGGTGTACCAAGTCAATCGTATTGGATTAAGATTTTTGTAGTGAAACAGGTAATAGTAACAACCTCGATGGGATTGAATTGTATCTCTGTTTTGCAGATATAACAAAAAAGTGGAAGAATATATGGCTTTACTTCGTATGTGCAAGCAACTTCGACTTAAAGGTGAGACTGATGAAGAAGTCGTAGCTCAAGCTAAGAAGGAATGGTGAAAATGGAAAGGTTATAATTTTAACTTCGAAGCTCAATTCGCTATCATCAAAAACTTCTTGATACATCGAAAGGTATGTTATTAAAACCAACTTTGTAATGAGGATCTATTAAGCATGTAACGGGTTTTATTGTGGTTTAATTAATGAAAGTGTTACTAATTTTCAATCGTAGGGTGTATTCATGTTGAAACTCAAAATTTCGCAACTTACATATTAAATTACGGACAGGAAAAAAAATGTTAACCCAGCCGTAATACAGACTCCGGATATTCTGGAAAAAATAACGGCCAGAAGTTCTTCACTTTCCATCCGTTTTTCATGTTCACGGCTGACAGTTCCTCATTTCCCAACAGTAGCCTCCTATATATGGCTGGGTCGACACATTTTCCTAGCCGCAACTGGTAAAAAACTCAGATGTTGCTATGATTTTTGACGGAGTTGAATCGATAAAATTGATCGAAGTTGATTATAAGCTTATCCGGAGTATTCTGATGAAGGGTTTCACTATTTTTCTTCAATTTTTCTCAAAATGTTTTGACCAAAATCACCATTTTTTCCTTCTTCAAAATCAAGGAAAATCAAGTATTGATTTTCAAAAGTTTAATCATCTGATTAGTCTAATTCATTCACTAATACTAATTAATTAGTTTAATCAATTTAATTAGCACTAATCAAATTAAGGGTGGATTATGTATTGCACAAAATAACAGGATAAGGAGTTTATGGATTGCTATTTCATAATCCCGTAAAGCCCAAAAAAATCCAGCCGTTTAAAGCCCCAATAATAGGATTCTAATTAAACTCTTTTTAAATGCCTAAAATATAGGTTTGTGATTTCCAAATGATCAGAATTACAACCTGTGTCGCACACTTCACTAACAAACTTCACTCCATGATACATATCGATCATTTACATTTAGTAAATCTTTTCTTCATTTTACAACTTCAATATGAATATGGGAGACTTGATACTGTTCCAGGCGCATTTCTTTTGGTGGAAAGGGTAATCATATCCCGGATTCCCAAGACGCATGGGCCCTAGTTAGCAATTCGGGGTACAGAAAACGTTCGGAACGGGATATGTACGGATATTATACGGATTTATAAAAGTCGAATTCGGTAAAGAATATGTTCAGCGGTTCTTGATACGGCAGTAATAGGAACGACATACGTACGTGTATAATTCGATTTGGAGATATAGGTTCGGTACACAAAAATTGGCATGTATTAATGGGAGGAACAAATTAAATACGGTGGAAAAAATGTGATTTGTGATAAAAAACGCATATGCAAGGTTAGAACCAAAGGACCGTTGGCTTAGTGGATTAGAGTCGAGTATGGGACTAAGATGTCAGAGGTTCGAATCCCCCTTCGTGAGTCGATAGGCACCGGACTGTAGAATCTAATGGACAGTCTTTAAAGAGACGAGTATTTTACCTCTAGGTGAGTTGGCTGGAAAGAGACGGGGTGAAATAAGTTTAAAGAAATTGCACAAGAGTAATGATACTTGTGATACTAGGTCTAATTGTGGCATCAAAATTTGGTGGCTATGCTCAAGCTTTACTTTTGATACTTTCTACATATGTGGAAGTGGAATGGGATAGAAAGAACACTTTTGTTATAGGGAGGAGGTTTTTGGATCAAGGGAGTGGAAAACTCGCAGTCAACTCACTGATCCAGTATGAGTTATATTCTACTATTTTCAGGACCAAAATATCCTTTAAAGTCTATTCACTTGTTACTCGTACTAACCCACTGATTCATGATGATACTCAATAAGTTATCACTATCAATGACCAAAAATACTCGTAAATTAAGCCCTAAAACTCAGTCTCATCTAATGGAAAATCATCAGGATTTTGACACTTTATCACCGAAGTTATATCTTCATGACTGGTAAATTTATTAGAGATTTTGAATGTCGGGAAAGATGACGCTGAACTCTCAACATTTAACTATTCAAAGCAAAGAGAATCAAACCAAACATTTTGTCAATCTATGTACCTGACTTTGCTGGAAATATAGACTCCCAAGAACCCAATCGATTATAGCATGATTCTCTCTTATTTTTATGTAAGTATAATAAGAAAAAATATGTCTGTAAAACCTCAGTTCTTTGGTACCAGTAGAAGAGAAACGAAGCATTCACGTTCACAATTTGGAACATGAAATCCACATTTCTCTACAAGACAATAGGAAGTGAAACGCAACATTTCATTATAGCCATAGAGAAGGTGAAAATGCAATATTCACTGCCATTTCATCGATGGTGTTGCAGGTGAATCATAATGTTTCAGTTTCCATTTTTCTTCTTCCAGTTTTGATTGTTTAGTGTTATACTCTTAGTAAAATCACACTTAATTTGAATGTTAAGAAGGCATAGACGCCACATTTTCCTTGTGAGTGAGCATTATATTTGTGTCTCTGTTTGCAGGCATACACACTTGGCCAATGGAATATAGAAGGCCAGCCAACCTATACGTACGTGAGTACAATCAAGTTCATCTAAAATGCAAGATGACGAGAAGAATTCACAGTACACATGAAACATTATAAATAAACTGAATAAATCAGTGAGCAGGTAGATAGATATATTGAGTAATAATATCGATTTTGTTAGTTTTTTTAATCAAGAAACTGCATGGTTTCCAGTACTTCCTCAGTAAACTCAGTTTCGGAAATTTGCGATATCAACTTCTTGCTTGGATGTTTCATTGTTGGTCAGTCTACAAATTTTTTATTGTTCTTTCTCTTGAATAAAACGTAGACCGACAAAAGGAAATCCTTACATATTTTCAATAAGAAATTTTGATTCTTGCTGGCAGTTCCATAAGAAGTTCCTAACATCCAGTTAGGAGGACACAGGTCTCTTGGAATAAGCTTGCAAAGTGGCCACAAGCTAGCTGCAATAATAATAATATTGAAAATATAAATGAAGCCAATGTACCAAGTTGTGTGCTTTAAACTTAGTCTTCAATCTTTAAGAGTATGCATTTTTCCTTTTGATTAATGGTTGAAAGCCTTACAAGTCGCCTCCACTTCTAAGAAACTAAGATGACTATCAAAACTGGGACCATACTAAAACAGTGTTCCATATTCCCCAAAAACCATTTTCCCGATTCTCGTTTGCCTTGGAAATCGAGCATCCAATATTTCACGCTACCTAAAGAAAACGAGAACTTCTGAAAATTCAGGATGCCAACTTAACAATCTCGTTCATTGTGGACAACGAGAAACTAATATTTCAGTAAACGAGGAAAAATAGAATCCTAACAAGTTTCAGACTTAATTTGGTTTATTGATTGTAGATGAGGTTTTGTTTTTATTACTATGAAAAATTCATATTGTAGCGCTTTTTCTTCATCACTCAATCTATGATATAGTACAACACAGTTAGCTTGTCATCAGGTTGGTGATAAAAGTAAGCAAAGGTATTATACAAATTAATAGAATGAAATCAATTAGAACTGTGGTGAAATACCTAGATGGAAAAACTATGTTCGAACATACCGACAAAGTTTTCGGATGATTTGAGAAAGAATTTCTAGGGTTTCTTCTTTAAGGTTTTAAAAGAAATATTCGAGGGTAAATTTGTCCGGCTCAGTAAAAATGTTCGACTCGAATGTATACGATGAGTTAACTCCGATTTTTCCACTCCCTTAATCCAACAACCCCCTCCCTATAACAAAAGGGAGAAAGAAAGGCAACTATCATACTCCCTATAAAATGATACATTTAGTTATATGGTGGGCAACGTGAAATGAGCTCCATTGAAGAATTTTTCAGAATCCTGTTTTGAGGCATACTTAATTTATTTATTTTTGGAATCTGTGCAATTTTAATGGCCATCAAAATGAATAAAAGAATTCATTTCTTTCCTTTTTCTGCGATAAGATCAACCCATCAAAACTAAGCATCTATGCCGGCTCAGATCTTCTCCCTAGTGAGCGGATCTGAGCAAGACAACACCCAAAATATCTCCTATATACTCAATCTTTCTAGTCTTTCTTTCTTTGTAATGGTGGAAATCCTACGATTGTGGACAGTCTTGAGTGTGGATAGTGGTAGTTTAAATTTTGAGAATGTTGTGTTTGAATACTATGTAATGGTTGAAATCTCAAAGCAGACTTGTAACACCATGAAACTATATTAATGTAAAAGGTTCGCCTCCTTTTTGGGAAAAAAATATTTTAAGACATACAAGAAAATGACAAAGTATAGTCACTATGTGGTAAATCAATAATCATTTATCCATCATATTTTTATCATGACAATAATGGCCTTACTTTATTAGTGTTAATGACAATAATTACTCCCTCCGTCCCTAATATATAGGTGAAGAAGGTGAATCTCTTCAACTACGAATTTTTTTGTTTTTTAATTTTCATGTTTTTACCCTTTGTATTATTCTCACTACAATTTCCTATACAACATAAATAAGGGTATGTATGTCAAAAATCTTCTTCGAATTGGAATTACGCCTATTCAGTGGGACTAGAAAAATCCAATATTCTTCCTATATAATAGGGACGTAGGGAATAGAATCTAATATTGATGATTAGTAATTAATGTTAATTGTTAGTGGTTAATATCAATGATTATATAGTCTTAATTTCTAATATGCTTTTTATTTGAGAGATAGTTAGGTTAGGGTTTGTCAAAGAAGAATAGAAAAATAAGCTTTTGAGATTTTAAGGTTGTTAATACGAAGGTAGACTTCTAAACGAGGTTTAATGTCCTTTTTTAAAAGTTGAATTTGTCGAAAAAATTGAAATTTTACAACCCAGGTTTACTGACTAGATAAATGGTTTGCCTGATAACTTGTCAGTCGAACCTATGTTTTTCCAAAATATACCTAGGTTAGGTGACAAGTTATCAGCCGAACCTAGGGTGTTCTTCGTATATGAAGAATACCCAGAGGTTCGGCTAATAACTTGTCCGCCGAATCTAAGTATATTTTCGAAAAACATAGGTTTGGCTGACAAGTTATCAGCCGAACTTCACTCTGTAACTGACGAATTTAGGTTCGTCTGACAAGTTATCAGTCGAACTTCACTCTGTAACTGAAGAATTTAGATCTGGCTGATTCGAATAAAAAATATAACAGCCGAACTAAGTATGGATTTTAACATAGTGAAGTTTGGCTATCATTTTCATGGAATTATCCGCCGAACTGTTCTTCTGAAACATAAAAAAAAAAAAACGAAAAACAAAGATCTGGGTTCCAATGTGCGTATTTGAAGCTAAATATCTTTGCGCAATGATTCACATGACTCATTTATACTTGTGAATCAACAATTGATTACCAACGAAAAATAAAATCAAAATGATTTGATCAATGATGATCAAATTAGGCTAAGAATAAAAATGATTTTGGATTTTGGTTAGTTTAGGTTTATGTTTTAAATTTTGGTAAAGGGTATTTAAGTAATTTAAGGGTAACTAAATAATCTACCCACTACTAGGACACCCCTCGTAAACCCACCCTAGATAAGGTAATGGTTTCGCATGCCTCAGAACATTTGAGTATACCTCAGAACGGGTTTCATTTTTCAGGGTAAAATCATGTAAAGTGCATATTACGTGGGTCTGTGCTTTTGACAAAAACAGAACCAAAGCCCAAAAATAGACAACATGTCCTAGGCCCAGAAAACGTAATCTATAATGGTAACTTGGTAAGAAAAGGAAACATCAATAGCATTCAAAGTTTTAGGACGCGCAAGCTGATTTTACAAGGAAACATCAGTAGCATTCTAAATTTAATATCACCGAAACCTATATATGCACACACATCTTTTCTAGCAAGTTTCAAAGTTGAGTTTTTCTCTTGGTTGCATGTCCAGCGACGTGTGATCTTTCTTATTCTTTTTTCCTTCTTCATATAGTTTCGGCGATCCAAAAAAGAAAAAAAAAAGTTGAGTTTTTCTTCTTTGCAGCATCTTTGAGTTTTTGTTTTGGGTATATTTATTACAAATGGCTGGAAGAATAGCAGGAGGTGCAGCAATAGGAATAGATTTAGGTACGACATATTCTTGTGTTGGTGTATGGCAACATGACCGTGTTCAGATCATTGCTAATGATCAAGGAAATCGTACAACTCCTTCCTACGTTGCTTTTAGTGGAAACGAACGTTTGACTGGTGATGCCGCTAAAAATCAAGTTTCTATGAATCCCATCAATACTGTTTTCGGTAAGATTTTCGATCAACACCTTTATTAATTAGTGTGCATCAATAATTTATATCTGACTTTGTTATTATGCATTGCTAGTTTTGTGCTTTCTGATTCTGGTTTCTGTTCTGTAGATGTGAAACGCTTAATTGGTAGGAAAATCAGCGATGACACCGTTCAAAGTGATATGAAGGTATGGCCCTTCAAGGTCATTGGAAAAGGTGAGAAACCCATGATTGAAGTCAATTTAAAGGGAAAGCCGAAACAATTTTCAGCTGAAGAAGTCTCATCCATGATTCTCACAAAGATGCGCCAAATTGCCGAGACTTATCTTGGTTCAAGTGTTAAAGATGCTGTTGTCACGGTCCCTGCTTACTTTAACGATTCACAGCGTCAAGCGACTAGAGATGCTGGGACCATTGCTGGCCTTAATGTAATGAGAATCATCAATGAACCAACAGCGGCAGCAATTGCTTATGGTCTTGATAAAAAGGCAACCGGTGAAAAAAATGTTCTCATCTTTGATCTTGGTGGTGGTACTTTAGATGTTTCACTACTCACCATTGCCGAGGGTGTCTTTCAAGTCAAGGCTACAGCAGGAGATACCCATCTTGGAGGAGAGGATTTCGATAACAGAATGGTCGATCATTTTGTTCAAGAATTCAAGAGAAAGCACAACAAGGACATTAGTGAAAATCCAAGTGCTCTTAGGAGGTTGAGGACTTCATGTGAGAGGTCAAAAAGGACCCTCTCAACTACTACTCGGACAACCATGGAGATTGATTCTTTATGTGAAGGTGTCGATTTTCATGCATCCATCACTCGCGCTGAATTTGAAGACTTGAACAAGGATTTGTTCAATGAGTGTATGGAACCCGTTAAGAAGTGTTTGGCGGATTCTGAGATGGACAAGAGCTGCATCCACGAAATTGTCCTCGTTGGTGGGTCCACCAGAATTCCAAAAGTTCAGGCTCTATTGCAAGATTTATTTAATGGGAAGGAACTCTGCAAGAGCATCGACCCTGATGAAGCTGTGGCATATGGTGCAGCAGTGCATGCTTCTATTTTGAGTGGCGACGGTAATGAGAAGCTGAAGGACTTGGTGTTATTGGATGTTACCCCCCTTTCTCTTGGTATTGGGTTAAATGGAGGTCATATGAGAGTGGTAATGCCGAGGAACAGCACCATTCCGAACAAGAAGGTGTTTTACAACTTCCGTACTTGCGTCAAAGAACAAACTGGTTTTGTGTTTCCGGTGTACGAGGGTGAGAGAGCTAAAAACAGTGACAATAACTTGCTGGGTACGTTCTATTTAAGAGGAATTCCTCATGCAGCTCGTGGTGCTGTCACGTGCACTATATGCTTTGATATCGATGCAAACGGTATATTGAATGTGTACGCACAGGAAAATAAAACAGGGAAGAAAAGTATGATCACAATTACAAACAACAAGGGGAGGTTGCCGAAGGATGAGATTGAGAGGTTGATTCGAGAGGCTGAGAAATACAAACTAGATGATGAAGAATTCAAGAAGAAAGCGGAATTGAAGGATTCTTTGGTGGAGTACATAGACGACACGAGGATCACAATCGGTAAACTAGGAAAAAAGCTAGCCGTGAATGATAAAAAGGAGATCGAGCGTGCACTGCATCAAACAAACCAGTGGTTGAATAGCAATAGCAGTAAGGAAGCCGCCATAGCTGACATCAGTGACAAGGTGGCTGAGTTAAAAAACTTGTGCAATTCTATCATAACAAAAGTTTAGCTACAAATCTCTTTGAGGGGGTTTCTTTGTCTACTGTAAGTTGGAACTGGAGTGTTGTTGTCAACAACTTGCCTTTGGCTTATAATGTTTTTGTTTTTGTTTTTTTTCTTTTTCTATCTCGGCTGTCGTTGTTTTGCAGTTAACCTTCGCACTTTGTCACACTTTGTGACCTTCTATTAATAGTTACAGGAATATCCACCCATCGTTCCATACTAAGCAAACGTCAATTACTCTATGAAAATAATCTGTAGCTTGTTTAAATGACGTAACAGGTCCATCTGTAGCTTTTTGGTCGTCTAAATTAAGATATATCTCCGCGGTTATAACCCATCACAAAAAATCCATCCAAACAAAAGTGATACAAAAACCCCAAATATCATAAACTGTCTAAATTACCCTTCTAGTATTTAAATCACCCCAACAAAAACAAAACTATCACCACCACCAACAACAAACCACCAGCAACAGCGCCACCGCCGACCACCACCGCCGTCAACCACCACCGTCGTCACCCACCACCGCCGCCACCACCACTGCCGCCAACTACCATTGCACCACCGCCGCCAACCAGCACCACCGACCACCGCCGCCAACCAGCACCGTCGACCACCGCCGCTGCCGAACACCGCTGCCGAACACCGCCGCCAACCACCTCCGCCACCACCACCGTCGACCACCTCCGCCGTCGCCCACCACCACCACCGCCGACAACCGCCGCCGTCGCCACCTCTGACCACCACCGCCGCCGCCGTCTCCGACTACCGCCGCCACCGATACTGAGCAATTGCATCACCACCGCTACCAGTCAGCACCACCGCCAACACCCGCCGCACCACCACCAGCACCACGACCGCCCACCACCACCCAAAAAATTAGATGAAACCAATTTTGGTTTCATCATAAATACGATGAAACCGATTTTGGTTTCATCTTGGTTTCGTGAGAATTCACCCGCAAGAAGAATTATAAGAGGTATTATACATGTTTATGGATAGAAATACATCGTTGAAATACGATGAAACCGATTTTGGTTTCATCATAAATAAGATGAAACCATAATTTGTTTCATCACACTAACAGCTGCCATTTCAGTTCCTGCAACTTCATTTTCCCTCGGCAATAGCGGCATTTCCCTTCAATTCAGGTGCAAATGTGCACTATTGCTCCATATCCTCTTCAATCCATTGCCACCAACAAACCAACTTCTCTGTCTTTTAGGTGCAACATCCGCAACCGCAATCTTCTATTCTCTTCAGCACGAACTCATCAGCACCATCAGTTCTTACCTGCAACACCTTCATTACATTGCAGAGTCTTGTTGCGTTACAACAGCTCTGTAACAACAATATTGCTTCCTTGATGCTCAAACACCAGCAAAAATTCCACCAGCATCATATTAGCTTCCCTGCCTTGCACTTTTGTTTACAATTCCACCAGCACACGACCTTGTTTTCTTCTTTCATGGCCCAGTCTTGTACTCAAAATCTCAATTGCAAGCAACCCCAACACATCACCATCTTTATCTAGTTATCATGACCACAACCACCTGTAACACGGCTAGCTCAGTAACCACCAATGCTGCAACTGCACAATCATGCACTTGAGCTAACACCACCTGCACCAGTCACTGCACATGCATCTACTCTCTTGATGATCCTTCCGTTAATCAGCTGAACCCAAATCAAACCATCCATCTTGCATCTCAGCTCAGAGAGCTCTTAACTCTTCCCATGTCCAGCTCCTTCACTGAATTTCACTAATCTGTAGCGGAAACCCTCGTTTCTCCTTATACTCTGGCCTGAACAGTATGCGACAAAACCCCAATCACAGATCAATGTTGTAACTGCCATTACCACTGCTTACAACATAAGCTTCTCTGCAAATTCAGCTCGACTTCTTGCACATTCTCTACAACAACAGCATATCACCAGCTTCATTCCTTCTCTACATTGCAGCAACGCCACTCTATCAGCTGACCTGCAATCACTGCCATCACCTGAACCTCTTTCCCTGCATTGCACTTCTGTTGCAACAACAGCAACACTGCCTCTCATACTTTCCTGTAATTTCTGTCTGCCACTTCTTACTCTGCCTTCTCCAGCAAATTATGTCCTTCCTCGGCTTCCGAGATCAGCCTAAAACCACTTCCTGCAACCCTTTTATTTAAGCAACAACAACTGCTCCTATAATACTCCATTTCCTTCCATCTGCGAGTTGGTATTCAACACCACAGACCCAATCAACCACATCAGCAACCTGAACCCTTTGAGTCAAACACACAGCATATCAACAGAATAAACAACCAAAACTCCATAGCTCAACAGATTGACCATAACTGGTGGATCCAAGCAAAAGTTCAGGAGGCCGATACCATAAAGTAACAACTCGACTAGTTAATGGTTGAATGTGCCCGACACTAACAAAATTTTCCAGGCCAAAATCAGCTATCTTCAGAGCTCCATCAGCACTAACAAGAAGGTTGGATCCCTTGATATCTCTGTGCATTATACCTCTTCAATGACAGTGTTCAAGGCCAGATAGTATTTGATGCATATAGAATTTAACCTACACAACATGAACAAATCAAACCCTTTAACGTTGGTAATTCCCGAATACTAGAACACACATCCAGAGTTCCATATATACGAACCTGTGATTCACTGAACTTGATGTCAGGACAAGATGATAAATCAGCAATATCATGTTCCCTGTACTCGAAAACAAGATATACACTAGTTGACAGTCTAGAAGTAATTAGTCCCTCCAGTTTGCGGAGAATCATTATTTCCCGCGACATAAATCTCACACTTTCTGGCTCAAAGTTATCGAACCGAACTTTCTTTAAGGCAAGCATCCTCCCAGTTGCAAGCTCTCGTGCTCAGAAAACACTGCTGTATGTACCTTGTCCAATCTAAAGATACAGTCAGAAAATTGCAATATTCACATAATTGCAGCACATGAACAAATACAAAAATACCTTGTCGACGTAATAATCCACTTCAATATTCCGATGTATAACGACACAAATTAGACCAGAAATGAGAAATTCAAGAACAGTAAAAAATCGTAGCAAAATAACAAAAGAAGAAGAAGAAACCCTTACCTTTTCCAATTTCTCGAAACTTTCAGCACGAAGAGGAATCCAACCATGAATAGCTTCACGAGCAACAACACTAAGCCAAGAAGGCCAACCAGCAACAACTTGTTCACCAAACCTAACAGGTCTTCTGAGATTAACATCACAAATTTCTTGTTTGATTCTGCTATTATCGACATACCCAATTCCTTTCCTGTTCTTCGTTTGGAGATTCAAATCGAAACCCTGATTTCATCAATTTCTTCTTCATCTCTGAGATTAACAGCAACAAGTCTTCTTAAACAGCACCAAACCCAACTCTCCATCTGTCTTTATCTGTATTCTTGAATCAAATGCAGCCACAGCTCAGCATCATAACATAAACCCTAATTTCTTCATTGTTTCTCGATCTCAATAAATTCTAGCAACAGTTTTTTGCTGATTCTTCCTCTCTACGCTCTATGAACATCATCTCAAATCTTATTTCCTTCTCAATTTCTCAATCAGCGTCTCGATCTGGTCTCTCGGATTTAACAGCAGCGGCTGCTGCTTTCTCTTTCTTTTCTCAGTTTTAGGGAAATGAATGAACTAATGATTGAGAGAAAACGTCCCTCGAATTCTTCATCTCTTGAATCAGCGCCGTTCTTCTCGTGGAGATCCATTGTTGCTGCTGGTGATGAAGGTGGTGGGAGAAGGAGACGGAAGAAAGAAGAAATCAGATAAGAAGAAGAAGAAAAGATAAAAGGGTACATTTGGGTTTTTTTAAAATAAAAAAATTTAAATTTGCTCATTATCATTTGACTTGGGGTTTTTGTCCCAGTTTTATTTGAAACGGTTTTTATTTGGTAGAAATGATATGATCGGTTTTTTCTTATCACTAGTTTGTTCATCTAGGGGTTTTGTCACTAGTTTTGTTTTTTTTTTCCAACTTATGGGAGAAACCGACACTTGGGGTCAATGTCTATTTAGTATTTAGAGTAATCGTGCATGTAGGTAAGCAATTTTATATTGCGTGCATTTTGTTAAAGTTCTCCACCTCTCATTTTGCAAGTTTAGTCATTGTACAGGCTGCATCCACTTCCCCAAGGAATAGTCCCCTCTATCTTCGGTAAGGAATACAACGTCCATCATAATAATATCTTACACACCGGGGGTTATCTTTGGAATGCTAAGCTTTTCCCATCACTTTGGAAACATACTGTACATTTTTTGCCTGTTGCTGATAGGATAGCAGCTGATAATATTTCATGAAGTAGTCACCGGCTCACTAGTGTAGAAGGACAAAAAAAAATCATCGCCATGGTTTGAACAGAATTTGTTGATTTGAGGGTCTTACGATGCCCTTGTCACATATCAAACTGACCTATCAATTGATTACATCAACTATATATTTCATGAAATAGACACCAATGTAAAAGGAGAAAAGAAATAAAAGAATCTGGAGTATGCTTACATCAACTGACTTGGACAATAGAGAATGAAGAGAAAAAATTTAATCGTTGGATGTATCGTTTTTTCGTTTTCTTTATTTTGAATCTCACTTCTGTATTTTTAATTGTGAAACAGCTATTAGTTTGTGTTAGTTGGGAATCGGGATCAAAAGAGATATTATACTTTTGCTGCAAGCTTCAAAGGAATCAAGGGTTACTTTTGGTCATCATCCAAAAAAAAAAAAAAACATACATCATCACTCTTCTCCTTGGTCCCAAGTCGGTTTAGTGGGATATTTAACTCTATAGAAGACCCAGTCTTATTTACGCAAAAAGTTTGAAGGACAAGGATTTTTCATTGAGAAATGGGGAAAGTAAATTTTGGGTTATTACAATCTTAAGTGGATAGGTTGGAGAATCTCAAGGACAGCCTTAATGAGATATATAAGCACTCTAATTACCTCAGGATGATAGTTGGCTGAAGACAGGTTTTCAGAATAAATAAACACAAAGTTGCTTCTCTCAACCTAGCCAGAAAATGACATGCTAGGTCTAAGGGACAGTGGTTAGGTGATGGTGAAATAAATTCAAAAAAAGATTCACAAGAATATTTCGTGCATATATAGGTCTAATGGCATTAGAATTTGATGGCAATGCTAAGGCTTTGCTTCCTTCTGATACTTCTACATCTGTGGAATGGAATAGAAAGAAATGCAACCATCATATTTTCTATAACAAATGATACTTTTGGTATATGGTGGACAGTGTGGCTTCAGCGCCATTGAAGAATTTTTCAATATACATATAGGCAATTCCAATCATGTAGAGTGCATTTTTATAGAACCCTGATTTTGGGCATACCTAAATCTTTCTAGGCATACAAAACAATAGTCACATCTTGGGTGACCTTATAAGGGGTATCCTATGGGTAGTTCAATTACCTATATACCCTTAATACAAAAATCTAAAATCAGTTTTCTAAAAAATCAAAATCAGTTTCCCTTACCATCTCTTCTTTTTCCTCCTCCTCTAGCCGAACTCTTTCCCCTCCTACGAAAAAAAATCATCATCGTGATTAATTGTCGATTCGTAAAAATTGGATCGTCGATTAAACTCAACCACATAATGACTCGTACAAAGAAAAGCAGGGACTAGGCAAACCAAATCTTCTTCTAATCCATCAATTGAAGAAGAAGAACCAATTGAAGATGAAGGTGTAGAAACTGAAAATCAACCACCAATTGAACCAGAAATGGAACCAATTGCATCTCCAACTCCGGAAATGAGAATAAGAAAGCAAGTTTTACAAACCCAATCTCCTATTTGTTGTTTTCCATCGATTAAATGACGGTTATAGTGTTGGGTTCGGCTCAAAATTGAGTTGCGTTTTTAGCCGAACTGTTCTTCACAAAAGCTTCCTGTAAGTGTATATGAACAGTTCGGCATGAAATTTCATGCCGAACCTAGTCACATATAGAGATGCATAGGGGTTCGGCGTATTCGATAATCATAATATGTGCCGAACCTAGCACATTTACGAGGTTCGGCTATTACGATATTCTCAATATGTGCCGAACCAATAACAATATTTTAACCCAAAAATAACAAATTGATGTTCGGCTTATACGATTTTCGAAATATAAGCCGAACCAGTAATTATTTTTTTTCCGAGCTATTCAGGATGTTGTTCGGCTTACTACGAAACTTTCATATAAGCCGAACTAGTGTCTAGCAAAAGGGTTGGAATTGAAAATTATAGGTTCGGCGCATGCAGTAAACAGATTCAGTGAACCGAACCGTTCATCAATTGATAGATTCGGCTCATAGATGTGAGCCGAACCTCAACCTGTTTCACCGAACCATGATCCAAAAAATCATCTAAACAACCTTTATAATTCTGAAAATTATCTTAATCACTAAACAAAATATTTAATCACTAATCAATATTACTAACACTAATACGTAAAGGGCAAATGTGCCATTAAAAATATTTGGGTTGAGGGGTAATCTGATTTTTCTATTTCACAACCTCTTTCATCTTTATGCAGTATGCCTAGTAAGATTTCAGTATGCCCAAAATCAGGATTCTTTTTATATGGTTGTGTTCTTTTAACAAAAAAAACAGAACCAAAGCCCAAAATAGACAACATGTCCAAGGCCCAGAAAACAAAAAACAATGCTATACAAGCCCCGAACACGAGAAGTCGGGCATAATCATCGGACAAATCTATAATGGTGAAAAAATACTAGAAAAGGAAACGTCTACAGCATTTTAAATTTTCTAGGACGTACGCACAAACTGATTTTATAAGGAAACATTAATAGCATTCTAAATTTAGTCTTAAAAAAAACTACTATATATTTACACACATCTTTTCCAGCAAGTTTCAGTTGAGTTTTTCTCTTGGTTGCATGGCTGGTATGTTCAGTAACGTGTAATCTTTTTTATTCTTTTTACAACAAAAAAAGTCGAGTTTTTCTTCCTCTCAGCATCTTTGAGTTTATGTTTTAATGGATGGAAGAATAGCAGGAGGTGCGGCAATAGGAATAGATTTAGGAACGACATATTCTTGTGTTGGTGTATGGCAACATGACCGTGTTGAGATCATTGCTAATGATCAAGGAAATCGTACAACTCCTTCCTACGTTGCTTTTAGTGGAAACGAACGTTTGATTGGTGATGCCGCTAAAAATCAAGTTTCTATGAATCCCATCAATACTGTTTTCGGTAAGCTTTTCGATCAACATCTTCATCAATTAGTGTGCATCAAAAAATTATATCTGACTTTAACCATCACTTTGTTATTATTTGTTACTAGTTTTGTGCTTTCTGATTCTGGTTTCTGTTCTGTAGATGTGAAACGCTTAATTGGTAGGAAAATCAGCGATAGCACCCTTCAAAGTGATATGAAGGTATGGCCCTTCAAGGTCATTGGCAAAGGTGAGAAACCCATGATTCAAGTCAATTACAACGGAAAGCCGAAACAATTTTCAGCTGAGCAAGTCTCATCCATGATTCTCACAAAGATGCGCCAAATTGCCGAGACTTATCTTGGTTCGAGTGTCAAAGATGCTGTTGTTACAGTCCCTGCTTACCTTAACAATTCACAGCGTCAAGCGACTAGGGATGCTGGGGCCTTTGCTGGCCTTAATGTAATGAGAATCATCAATGAACCAACGGCGGCCGCGATTGCTTATGGTCTTGATAAAAAGGCAACTGGTGAAAAAAATGTTCTTGTCTTTGATCTTGGTGGTGGTACTTTAGATGTTTCACTACTCACCATTGCCGAGGGTGTCTTTGAAGTCAAGGCTACAGCCGGAGATACCCATCTTGGAGGAGAGGATTTCGATAACAGAATGGTCGATCATTTTGTTCAAGAATTCAAGAGAAAGCACAACAAGGACATTAGTGAAAATCCAAGTGCTCTTAGGAGGTTGAGGACTTCATGTGAGAGGTCAAAAAGGACCCTCTCAACTACTACACGGACAACCATGGAGATCGATTCTTTATGTGAAGGTGTCGATTTTCATGCATCCATCACTCGCGCTGAATTTGAAGACTTGAACAAGGATTGTTCAATAACTGTATGAAACCTGTTAAGAGGTGTTTGGAGGATTCAGAGATGGACAAGACCAGCGTCCACGAAACCTGTTGGTGGGTCCACCAGAATTCCAAAAGTTCAGGCTTTATTGCAAGATTTCTTTAATGGGAAGGAACTCTGCAAGAGCATCGACCCTGATGAAGCTGTGGCATATGGTGCAGCAGTGCATGCTTCTATTTTGAGTGGCAAATTTAACGAGAAGGTGAAGGATTTGGTGTTGTTGGATGTCACCCCTTTCTCTCTAGGTATTGGGGTAGTTGGAGCTTATATGACAGTGGTAATGCCTAGGAACAGCACCATTCCGAACAAGAAGGTGTGTCACAACTTCCGTACTAGCGTCAAAGGACAAAGTGGTTTTGAGTTTCGGGTGTATGAGGGTGACAGAGCTAGAATCGATGACAATAACTTGTTGGGTACGTTCTATTTACATGGAATTCCTCCTGCAGGTCGTGGTGCTGTCACGTGCACTATATGCTTTGATATCGATGGGTATATTGAAACTGGAGTGCTGTTGTCAACAGCTTGCCTTTGGCTTGTAATGTATTTGTTTTTTGCTTTGCAATATAATAACCAATAACAACTTTTCCAATCGAGCAAAACAAAAACTATAAAAATTGAAAGAGAGACACAAGAGGTTAGAAAATGAGCTAACCAAAGCTGAGAAACCCATGATTGCATCTTCTTCAAATCTTCAGCCGCCTGAACCATTGACTTATGGTTAATGGCCCATCGTTCGTAGTAATGAGCATATTTCTCTATGTATTTTTTTGCCGTATCTCTTTTGTTTTTCTCCTCATCATATGCGCCCTCTTGCATTGCCTTGTTATATTGATTGCAGCTATAGTTACCACCTGTTTTGGTTCCATGCTCTGACCGCACGGACCAAGGCAAAGCCAGCAAAACTGGTGTCTGCAAGGCTTTGAGCACGACATGTGCATGCAACCATGATTTTTCTCAATCGGGCGTTGGCATTTCGGACAAGGCTTGGAATTAGCTAATATCCAAGTTAAGTTTTCAGACTCATTACTGTTCTTCAAATTCCATTGTGCTATAGCTCTACAGTCAACTGGTCGGTGTGCTTCCTCGATACAGCTCCAGCAAAAGCTATAAGTGCATTTGCAAGTAACATCACAGTTTTCACTACCCACTGCAAATTGAATGGCGGAACTACAACCCGGAGCAGGGCACCACTTAATATTCTTACTAACTTCAACATAAGACCTGCAAAGGAACCGAGAATATTTTTCTTTACTTACTTCACAAACCAATGCATTTACCATTGTCTTCACTTACAGCAGCATTACAAGACCGATCAGGACATCGCAACGTTAAACACCCAGGTCCATCGTTAATCGATGTATTGATGTATCCTTTCCAGCACGACCTACAAAAGAGATGATTGCAACTAGCAGTAGAAAACATCTGTTTAGACCAATGCGCAGCAAAACATATTCCGCAAGTAAATTTCCGTTTCTTTTTACCAACGATTTTAGCAACAACGGGCTTCTCGAACAAGCCGACAGCCTTACGTACCTTTTCTTCATTAGCAAACCATTCATCATGTTCATCAGTGACACGCCAATTAAAGTGGACAAGTAGGGTAATGGCCGAAGCTCTTGAAACTAAAAAAACATTACATACCGATGAAATATCTTCTTGCTGACGGTCACGTATATCGTCCTCATTCATAACAGTATAATTTTTTCCCTCAGGCTTCTGCGTATCCTCTTCAGGATCATCTTCTGCATCATGGTTATCCATGGAATTAGAATCTCCTGCATCATTCTACTCAAAGTAGTCTTCATGATCATTATTATCATACATATCGTCCTCTGAATCCATCTTACCCTGACAAATCAAATCACTATAGCTCTGCTCAATACCCTAACCCGGTTATGAACAATTATGTCAGGCCCTAGCAAAGAAATAATAATATTTAGGGTTTTCTTTATTAGCGGCAGTTTGCTAAACTTGGACTCTAACAAAAATGATTGGAAATATATGAAAGCGTTTGTTTAGGAAACAACTACGAACTCAGCGGAACTTTATTGGATCAGGATCGGGTTTGTTCTCGAGTCACTTGACATATCAAGCGGTCCAAAATCCCATCAGAATAGGCTCCTTCATGTGATGAGCCGTGTGCGGTGGTGCGCTTTAGCTTAGGAGTAACATGGAACATCAAGCCTTTAAAAAACAGAAACCCTGAACTCTTTCAGCCTCCGTTTCCTTTACTCACTCTACAAGCCCTAACAAAATGTCGCTTAGTTTCTCTAGGACTCCAACAGCAACACCAACTATTAGATGCTAGGAAAAAAATAACAGAAGTTTCCATTTCAATGGAATTGTTGGATGTCATGAAAGGAATAACAGATGTTTCAATGGAACTATCAGATGTTATGGATGGAAGAACAGGAGTTTTAATGGAGAAGATAGAAGGATTTCATTCCCTATTCAACCAGTATTTCCTAAGTTATATGAATCAAAAGGTAAACATCAAACACCTCATGCTTTAAGGTTATTAGGAGATTTATTAGGGTTTAAAAGTTCTTTGAAGAATTCATTCCAGGTTTGGAATTTTTGAAAGAGTTACAACAAAGAATTAGAGTGGAGTTGTGTTGGAAGGGCTAGTAGTAAACAAATTTCACTTATGTTTTCAACTCCTCCACATTTTCCTAGCCGCAACTGGTAAAAAACTCAGATGTTGCTATGATTTTTGACGGAGTTGAATCGATAAAGTTGATCGAAGTTGATTATAAGCTTATCCCGAGTATTCTGATGAAGGGTTTCACTATTTTTCTTCAATTTTTCTCAAAATTTTTTGACCAAAATCACCATTTTTTCCCTCTTCAAAATCAAGGAAAATCAAGTATTGATTTTCAAAAGTTTAATCATCTGATTAGTCTAATTCATTCACTAATACTAATTAATTAGTTTAATCAATTTAATTAGCACTAATCAAATTAAGGGTGGATTATGTATTGCATAAAATAACAGGATAAGGAGTTTATGGATTGCTATTTCATAATCCCGTAAAGCCCCAAAAAATCCAGCCGTTTAAAGCCCCAATAATATGATTCTAATAAAACTCTTTTTAAATGCCTAAGATATAGGTTTGTGATTTCCAAATGATCAAAATTACAACCTGTGTCGCACACTTCACTAACAAACTTCACTCCATGATACATATCGATCATTTACATTTAGTAAATCTTTTCTTCATTTTACAACTTCAATATGAAAATGGGAGACTTGATACTGTTCCAGGCGCATTTCTTTTGGTGGAAAGGGTAATCATATCCCGGATTCCCAAGACGCATGGGCCCTAGTTAGCGATTCGGGGTACAGAAAACGTTCGGAACGGGATACGTACGGGTATTATACGGATTTATAAAAGTTGAATTCGGTAAAGAATATGTTCAACGGCTCTTGATACGGCAGTAATAGGAACGATATACGTACGTGTATAATTCGATTTGGAGATATAGGTTCGGTACACGAAAATCGGCATGTATTAATAGGAAGAAAAAATTAAATACGGTGGAAAAAATGTGATTTGTGATAAAAAAACACATATGCAAGGTTAGTGGATTAGAGTCGAGTATGGGACTAAGATGTCAGAGGTTCGAATCCCCCCTTCGTGAGTCGTTTTTGGAAAAAGAAGGGGATGGTTAGTTGGGCCCCGTAGTATATGCTAAATAGCCCAGCCACCTCCTATAAATATCGGCTGCATCTTCTTCTCAACTTACACAAGAGAAAAAGGAAAGAAATTGAAACTCACAGAAGAGAGAAGAAAGAAAAACCAAGAGATAACACCAAGAACACAACTATGTCGGGAAACACCAAGAACTCTCACAAGAGGGATGTGAAAGATGTTAGGAAAGACACTTATTCCACTAATGTCAACAGCCCCCACCTCTGGCCAAGACAAGGTAAGTTTTTTTTTCTAAAATTGTTCATTATGTTATTTGTTTTTAATTTAAGGTTTTTTTCTTCTTAAATTGTTCTGATTATGTTTTGATTCTTTGTAGGTCTTGTTGATAAACCAAAACCAACTTGTGGAAACAAAAGAGAGTGGAATTCTGTTGGAGGATTAGCTGCACCATGGGGAGGAGCACCTCCACCTCCACCTCCACCAGAAGAAGGAGATGAGGAAGATGAGGCACCAAAAGCACCACCACCACCACCTGAGGCAGCAGCAGAAGAAGAAAAAGAGGAAGAAGAAGCTGAAGAAGAAGAGGAGGAGGAGGAAGAAGAGGAAGAAGATTAATTCTGCTGCATTTATGGGTATCATCTTTTGAAAGGAGAGTATAATGGTTCAAATGGTTGTTCTCTAGAAATTGCCTATCATGCATGTTTTTACTTTTCTTAGTTTTTAATGGTTCAAATGGTTGTTCTCTAGAAGTTGTCGATGATGCATGTTTTTACTTTTTTTAGTTTTCATCTTTATGTAGACGGTTCGGTATCAATGGATTTGGGTTTTGTTTACTATCTATTTCTTTACTTTTTTTTAGATCAATAGCTGATGATTCTCCTCGAAAGATTATATATAGTCTTGGTAGTTCTAGCCTTTAATTTGGTCTCGGTGTAGAGCAAATGGTTCTCTTGAATAGTCTATTACATTATTTTCACTCTCTACACTTGAGATGGAGATTTTCAGGAAGTTCAGTGATACTGATGGTTCAAATTGTTGTTCTTCACTGTATCAGTTGGTATACTCTCATGTTTGAGTACAAAGGAGCTAAACTTCTTAATTCATGTTGAACAATTTTCTGATACTGCTGGTTATACCATATCATTTACGGTAGATTCTGAAATTCTATCTCTAGATGGTAAAGAAGCATTACAAACTGAAGTTGGTGAAGATGGTAAACTTCATGCTACAGTTAGGAAATTTACTAGTTTTGGTTCTGAAATGTTTTCCAGTTTTTTTTTTTGATTTCGGTGATTTGATCTAGGAGATCTAATAATGGTCCACATTCATGGGCTTGCTCAACTCCAAGAGCTTTTAATTTAACTAGTTTTGAGATTTATTCACTTAGTCTTCCAGAAACGAAACTCCTAGAGGATCAATTTTTGGTAGTACTGATTTTTGCTCTATGCTTTGATGGAAGAAATGTGAAAAGTACTTGTATGTTTACTTCTGTTGGGATAGAAGAAAAATGTGATGGAGCTAAAGATGTTCGTATGTTTGTTTGGAGTTCTAGTCCTTCCCCTGTTTCAGAAGAGGTGCTGAATATGGTCATGAAAATGGAGCCATCAGATTGAACCAAACCCAAAAGAGTTTGGGGAATACCGCCGGGATGAACAGTTCAGGTTTGGAAACAGTCAAGCCATAAATGGTGGTGAACTATTAGAACCAAATTTGAAAAATCTTGGTTCTAGCTCAACTACAGAGCTTCACCCTAAAGTTGGTGCTCATGGTAAATCAAAAGTAAAATCTACATCTTGATCATTTTCTTTTTTTAGTCTTGACTAGGCTCGATCATCGATCATCTGATGCTGGTCTCGGATAGCCATGTTCAGTCTTGGCTTGTTTATGGCGTTACTTTATTTATTTTTTGATCGGTCACAACCCCCGTATGATTGCCTGTACGTTTTCTATAGGTGTTGCCATTGTACAGGCTGCACGCACTTCCCCAAGGAGTAGTTCCATATCTATCTTTGCTAAGGAATACAACGTCCATCCTAAAATCTTAAACACCGGCGTTATCTTTGGAATGCTAACGGTTTTTCCCATCACTTTGGGAACTTACTGTACATTTTTTGCCGCTTGTTGCTGATAGGATAGCAGCTGATAATATTTTATGAAGTAGGCACCGACTCATCAGTGTAGAAGGACGGAAAAAAAAAACAGCCGTGGTTTGATCAGAACTTCTCGAGGCACTGACTACCCTTGTCCCATAGCAAACTCATCAACTGATCGAATTAATTACCATCCAACGGTAAATTAATTACCAGTAACTCCTCCACTATAGAGTCCTAAACATGCAAAATTAATTGGTGTAGACTGTAGAAATAGAAAAGCAAGAACAGAATCTGGAATATATGCTTACATCAACTGACAATAGAGAATGAAGAGAGAAAATCTGATCGTTGGATTATTTTATCATTTTTATTTTCTTTTTAATATCTCTCATTCTCTCTCAACTCTCTCTTTTAACTGGGATCAAAGGAGATGCTACTACTTTTGCTGCAAGCTTCAAAGGAATCAAGGGTTAACTTTTGGTCATCGTCCAGAAACAACAAATAGTCTCGTCAAGGACTCAAAATCACAATCATGACACTCTTCTACTTCCGCTTGTCAGGCATGTGAGACAGTTGTAAGTCATAAATCGCATAGTTAAAGATTTCATACGAACTTTATGAGGTGAAAATTGGTTCGGGTCCACCTATATTACAATAAGGGGAGTTCAGTTCGGTCCCGGATAGAGAATTTTGGGTTATTAATTACAAGCTGAACTGAAGTGGATAGGCACCGGACTGTAGAATCTAATGGACAGTCTTTAAAGAGACGAGTATTTTACCTCTAGGTGAGTTGGCTGGAAAGAGACGGGGTGAAATAAGTTTAAAGAAATTGCACAAGAGTAATGATACTTGTGATACTAGGTCTAATTGTGGCATCAAAATTTGGTGGCTATGCTCAAGCTTTACTTTTGATACTTTCTACATATGTGGAAGTGGAATGGGATAGAAAGAACACTTTTGTTATAGGGAGGAGGTTTTTGGATCAAGGGAGTGGAAAACTCGCAGTCAACTCACTGATCCAGTATGAGTTATATTCTACTATTTTCAGGACCAAAATATCCTTTAAAGTCTATTCACTTGTTACTCGTACTAACCCACTGATTCATGATGATACTCAATAAGTTATCACTATCAATGACCAAAAATACTCGTAAATTAAGCCCTAAAACTCAGTCTCATCTATGGTTCATCTAATGGAAAATCATCAGGATTTTGACACTTTATCACCGAAGCTATATCTTCATGACTGGTAAATTTTTAGAGATTTTAATGTCGGGAAAGATGACGCTGAACTCTCAACATTTAACTATTCAAAGCAAAGAGAATCAAACCAAACATTTTTTCAATCTATGTACCTGACTTTGCTGGAAATATAGACTCCCAAGAACCCAATCGATTATAGCATGATTCTCTCTTATTTTTATGTAAGTATAATAAGAAAAAATATGTCTGTAAAACCTCAGTTATTTGGTACCAGTAGAAGAGAAACGAAGCATTCACGTTCACAATTTGGAACATGAAATCCACATTTCTCTACAAGACAATAGGAAGTGAAACGCAACATTTCATTATAGCCATAGAGAAGGTGAAAATGCAATATACACTGCCATTTCATCGATGGTGTTGCAGGTGAATCATAATGCTTCAGTTTCCATTTTTCTTCTTCCAGTTTTGATTGTTTAGTGTTATACTCTTAGTAAAATCACACTTAATTTGAATGTTAAGAAGGCATAGACGCCACATTTTCCTTGTGAGTGGGCAGTATATTTGTGTCTCTGTTTGCAGGCATACACACTTGGCCAATGGAATATAGAAGGCCAGCCAACCTATACGTACGTGAGTACAATCAAGTTCATCTAAAATGCAAGATGACGAGAAGAATTCACAGTACACATGAAGCATTATAAATAAATTGAATAAATCAGTGAGCAGGTAGATAGAGATGTTGAGTAATAATATCGATTTTGTTAGTTTTTTTAATCAAGAACTGCATGGTTTCCGGTACTTCCTCAGTAAACTCAGTTTCGGAAATTTGCGATATCAACTTCTTGCTTGGATGTTTCATTGTTGGTCAGTCTACAAATTTTTTATTGTTCTTTCTCTTGAATAAAACGTAGACCGACAAAAGGAAATCCTTACATATTTTCAATAAGAAATTTTGATTCTTGCTGGCAGTTCCATAAGAAGTTCCTAACATCCAGTTAGGAGGACACAGGTCTCTTGGAATAAGCTTGCAAAGTGGCCACAAGCTAGCTGCAATAATAATATTGAAAATATAAATGAAGCCAATGTACCAAGTTGTGTGCTTTAAACTTAGTATTCAATCTTTAAGAGTATGCATTTTTCCTTTTGATTAATGGTTGAAAGCCTTACAAGTCGCCTCCACTTCTAAGAAACTAAGATGACTATCAAAACTGCGACCATACTAAAACAGTGTTCCATATTCCCCAAAAACCATTTTCCTGATTCTCGTTTGCCTTGGAAATCGAGCATCCAATATTTCACGCTATCTAAAGAAAACGAGAACTTCTGAAAATTCAGGATGCCAACTTAACAATCTCGTTCATTGTGGACAACGAGAAACTAATATTTCAGTAAACGAGGAAAAAAAGAATCCTAACAAGTTTCAGACTTAATTTGGTTTATTGATTGTAGATGAGGTTTTGTTTTATTACTATGAAAACTTCATATTGTAGCGCTTTTTCTTCATCACTCAATCTATGATAGTACAACACAGTTAGCTTGTCATCAGGTTGGTGATAAAACTAAGCAAAGGTATTATACAAATTAATAGAATGAAATCAATTAGAACTGTGATGAAATACCTAGATGGAAAAACTATGTTCGAACATACCGACAAAGTTTTCGGATGATTTGAGAAAGAATTTCTAGGGTTTCTTCTTTAAGGTTTTAAAAGAAATATTCGAGGGTAAATTTGTCCGGCTCAGTAAAAATGTTCGACTCGAATGTATACGATGAGTTAACTCCGATTTTTCCACTCCCTTAATCCAACAACCCCCTCCATAACAAAAGGGAGAAAGAAAGGCAACTATCATACTCCCTATAAAATGATACATTTAGTTATATGGTGGGCAACGTGAAATGAGCTCCATTGAAGAATTTTTCAGAATCCTGTTTTGAGGCATACTTAATTTATTTATTTTTGGAATCTGTGCATTTTTAATGGCCATCAAAATAAATAAAAGAATTCATTTCTTTCCTTTTTCTGCGATAAGATCAACCCATCAAAACTAAGCATCTATGCCGGCTCAGATCTTCTCCCTAGTGAGCGGATCTGAGCCAGACAACACCCAAATCTCTCATATATACTCAATCTTTCTAGTCTTTCTTTCTTTGTAATGGTGGAAATCCTACGATTGTGGACAGTCTTGAGTGTGGATAGTGGTAGTTTAAATTTTGAGAATGTTGTGTTGAATACTATGTAATGGTTGAAATCTCAAAGCAGACTTGTAACACCATGAAACTATATTAATATAAAGGTTCGCCTCCTTTTTGGGAAAAAATATTTAAGACATACAAGAAAATGACAAAGTATAGTCACTATGTGGTAAATCAATAATCATTTATCCATCATATTTTTATCATGACAATAATGGCCTTACTTTATTAGTGTTAATGACAATAATTACTCCCTCCGTCCCTAATATAGGTGAAGAAGGTGAATCTCTTCAACTACGAATTTTTTTGTTTTTTAATTTTCATGTTTTTACCCTTTGTATTATTCTCACTACAATTTCCTATACAACATAAATAAGGGTATGTATGTCAAAAATCTTCTTCGAATTGGAATTACGCCTATTCAGTGGGACTAGAAAAATCCAATATTCTTCCTATATAATAGGGACGTAGGGAATAGAATCTAATATTGATGATTAGTAATTAATGTTAATTATTAGTGGTTAATATCAATGATTATATAGTCTTAATTTCTAATATGCTTTTTATTTGAGAGATAGTTAGGTTAGGGTTTGTCAAAGAAGAATAGAAAATAAGCTTTTAGATTTTAAGGTTGTTAATACGAAGGTAGACTTCTAAACGAGGTTTAATGTCCTTTTTTAAAAGTTGAATTTGTCGAAAAAATTGAAATTTTACAACCCAGGTTTACTGACTAGATAAATGGTTTGCCTGATAACTTGTCAGTCGAACCTATGTTTTTCCAAAATATACCTAGGTTAGGTGACAAGTTATCAGCCGAACCTAGGTGTTCTTCGTATATGAAGAATACCCAGAGGTTCAGCTAATAACTTGTCCGCCGAACCTAAGTATATTTTCGAAAAACATAGGTTTGGGTGACAAGTTATCAGCCGAACTTCACTCTGTAACTGACGAATTTAGGTTCGTCTGACAAGTTATCAGTCGAACTTCACTCTGTAACTGAAGATTTAGATCTGGCTGATTCGAATAAAAAATGAACAGCCGAACTAAGTGTGGCTTTTAACATAGTGAAGTTTGGCTATCATTTTCATGGAATTATCCGCCGAACTGTTCTTCTGAAACATAAAAAAAAAAAACGAAAAACAAAGATCTGGGTTCCAATGTGCGTATTTGAAGCTAAATATCTTTGCGCAATGATTCACATGACTCATTTATACTTGTGGTTTTAATCAATGATCGAAATTTATGAATCAACAATTGATTACCAACGAAAAATAAAATCAAAATGATTTGATCAATGATGATCAAATTAGGCTAAGAATAAAAATGATTTTGGATTTTGGTTAGTTTAGGTTTATGTTTTAAATTTTGGTAAGGGTATTTAAGTAATTTAAGGGTAACTAAATAATCTACCCACTACTAGGACACCCCTCGTAAACCCACCCTAGATAAGGTAATGGTTTTCGCATGCCTCAAAACATTTGAGTATACCTCAGAACGGGTTTCATTTTTCAGGGTAAAATCATGTAAAGTGCATATTACGTGGGTCTGTGCTTTTGACAAAAACAGAACCAAAGCCCAAAAATAGACAACATGTCCTAGGCCCAGAAAACGTAATCTATAATGGTAACTTGGTAAGAAAAGGAAACATCAATAGCATTCAAAGTTTTAGGACGCGCAAGCTGATTTTACAAGGAAACATCAGTAGCATTCTAAATTTAATATCACCGAAACCTATATATGCACACACATCTTTTCTAGCAAGTTTCAAAGTTGAGTTTTTCTCTTGGTTGCATGTCCAGCGACGTGTGATCTTTCTTATTCTTTTTTCCTTCTTCATATAGTTTCGGCGATCCAAAAAAGAAAAAAAAAAGTTGAGTTTTTCTTCTTTGCAGCATCTTTGAGTTTTTGTTTTGGGTATATTTATTACAAATGGCTGGAAGAATAGCAGGAGGTGCAGCAATAGGAATAGATTTAGGTACGACATATTCTTGTGTTGGTGTATGGCAACATGACCGTGTTCAGATCATTGCTAATGATCAAGGAAATCGTACAACTCCTTCCTACGTTGCTTTTAGTGGAAACGAACGTTTGACTGGTGATGCCGCTAAAAATCAAGTTTCTATGAATCCCATCAATACTGTTTTCGGTAAGATTTTCGATCAACACCTTTATTAATTAGTGTGCATCAATAATTTATATCTGACTTTGTTATTATGCATTGCTAGTTTTGTGCTTTCTGATTCTGGTTTCTGTTCTGTAGATGTGAAACGCTTAATTGGTAGGAAAATCAGCGATGACACCGTTCAAAGTGATATGAAGGTATGGCCCTTCAAGGTCATTGGAAAAGGTGAGAAACCCATGATTGAAGTCAATTTAAAGGGAAAGCCGAAACAATTTTCAGCTGAAGAAGTCTCATCCATGATTCTCACAAAGATGCGCCAAATTGCCGAGACTTATCTTGGTTCAAGTGTTAAAGATGCTGTTGTCACGGTCCCTGCTTACTTTAACGATTCACAGCGTCAAGCGACTAGAGATGCTGGGACCATTGCTGGCCTTAATGTAATGAGAATCATCAATGAACCAACAGCGGCAGCAATTGCTTATGGTCTTGATAAAAAGGCAACCGGTGAAAAAAATGTTCTCATCTTTGATCTTTGGTGGTGGTACTTTAGATGTTTCACTACTCACCATTGCCGAGGGTGTCTTTCAAGTCAAGGCTACAGCAGGAGATACCCATCTTGGAGGAGAGGATTTCGATAACAGAATGGTCGATCATTTTGTTCAAGAATTCAAGAGAAAGCACAACAAGGACATTAGTGAAAATCCAAGTGCTCTTAGGAGGTTGAGGACTTCATGTGAGAGGTCAAAAAGGACCCTCTCAACTACTACTCGGACAACCATGGAGATTGATTCTTTATGTGAAGGTGTCGATTTTCATGCATCCATCACTCGCGCTGAATTTGAAGACTTGAACAAGGATTTGTTCAATGAGTGTATGGAACCCGTTAAGAAGTGTTTGGCGGATTCTGAGATGGACAAGAGCTGCATCCACGAAATTGTCCTCGTTGGTGGGTCCACCAGAATTCCAAAAGTTCAGGCTCTATTGCAAGATTTATTTAATGGGAAGGAACTCTGCAAGAGCATCGACCCTGATGAAGCTGTGGCATATGGTGCAGCAGTGCATGCTTCTATTTTGAGTGGCGACGGTAATGAGAAGCTGAAGGACTTGGTGTTATTGGATGTTACCCCCCTTTCTCTTGGTATTTTGGGTTAAATGGAGGTCATATGAGAGTGGTAATGCCGAGGAACAGCACCATTCCGAACAAGAAGGTGTTTTACAACTTCCGTACTTGCGTCAAAGAACAAACTGGTTTTGTGTTTCCGGTGTACGAGGGTGAGAGAGCTAAAAACAGTGACAATAACTTGCTGGGTACGTTCTATTTAAGAGGAATTCCTCATGCAGCTCGTGGTGCTGTCACGTGCACTATATGCTTTGATATCGATGCAAACGGTATATTGAATGTGTACGCACAGGAAAATAAAACAGGGAAGAAAAGTATGATCACAATTACAAACAACAAGGGAGGTTGCCGAAGGATGAGATTGAGAGGTTGATTCGAGAGGCTGAGAAATACAAACTAGATGATTGAAGAACAAGAAGAAAGCGGAATTGAAGGATTCTTTGGTGGAGTACATAGACGACACGAGGATCACAATCGGTAAACTAGGAAAAAAGCTAGCCGTGAATGATAAAAAGGAGATCGAGCGTGCACTGCATCAAACAAACCAGTGGTTGAATAGCAATAGCAGTAAGGAAGCCGCCATAGCTGACATCAGTGACAAGGTGGCTGAGTTAAAAAACTTGTGCAATTCTATCATAACAAAAGTTTAGCTACAAATCTCTTTGAGGGGGTTTCTTTGTCTACTGTAAGTTGGAACTGGAGTGTTGTTGTCAACAACTTGCCTTTGGCTTATAATGTTTTTGTTTTTGTTTTTTTCTTTTTCTATCTCGGCTGTCGTTGTTTTGCAGTTAACCTTCGCACTTTGTCACACTTTGTGACCTTCTATTAATAGTTACAGGAATATCCACCCATCGTTCCATACTAAGCAAACGTCAATTACTCTATGAAAATAATCTGTAGCTTGTTTAAATGACGTAACAGGTCCATCTGTAGCTTTTTGGTCGTCTAAATTAAGATATATCTCCGCGGTTATAACCCATCACAAAAAATCCATCCAAACAAAAGTGATACAAAAACCCCAAATATCATAAACTGTCTAAATTACCCTTCTAGTATTTAAATCACCCCAACAAAAACAAAACTATCACCACCACCAACAACAAACCACCAGCAACAGCGCCACCGCCGACCACCACCGTCGTCACCCACCACCGCCGCCGCCACCACTGCCGCCAACTACCATTGCACCACCGCCGCCAACCACCTCCGCCGACCACCGCCGCCAACCAGCACCACCGACCACCGCCGCCAACCAGCACCGTCGACCACCGCCGCCGCCGACCACCGCCGCCAACCACCACCGTCGACCACCTCCGCCGTCGCCCACCACCAACACCGCCGACAACCGCCGCCGTCGCCACCTCTGACCACCACCGCCGCCGCCGCCTCCGATGAAAACCGATGAAAACCGATTTTGGTTTCATCATAAATACGATGAAAACCGATTTTGGTTTCATCTTGGTTTCGTGAGAATTCACCCGCAAGAAGAATTATAAGAGGTATTATACATGTTCATGGATAGAAATACATCGTTGAAATACGATGAAACCGATTTTGGTTTCATCATAAATAAGATGAATTCATAATTGGTTTCATCACACTAACAGTTGCCATTTCAGTTCCTGCAACTTCATTTTCTCTCGGCAATAGCGGCATCTCCCTTCAGTTCAGGTGCAAATGTGCATTATTGCTCCATATCCTCTTCAATCCATTGCCACCAACAAACCAACTTCTCTGTCTTTTAGGTGCAACATCCGCAACCGCAATCTTCTATTCTCTTCAGCACGAACTCATCAGCACCATCAGTTCTTACCCGCAACACCTTCATTACATTGCAGAGTCTTGTTGCCTTACAACAGCTCCGTAACAACAATATTGCTTCCTTGATGCTCAGACACCAGCAAAAATTTCACCAGCATCATATTAGCTTCCCTGCCTTGCACTTTTGTTTACAATTCCACCAGCACACGACCTTGTTTTCTTCTTTCATGGCCCAGTCTTATACTCAAAATCTCAATTGCAAGCAACCCCAACACATCACCATCTTTATCTAGTTATCATGACCACAACCACCTGTAACATGGCTAGCTCAGTCACCACCAATGCTGCAACTGCACAATTATGCACTTGAGCTAACACCACCTGCACCAGTCACTGCACATGCATCTACTCTCTTGTTGATCCTTTCGTTAATTAGCTAAACCCAAATCAAACCATCCATCTTGCATCTCAGCTCAGAGAGCTCTTAACTCTTCCCATGTCCAGCTCCTTCACTGAATTTCACTAATCTGTAGCGGAAACCCTCGTTTCTCCTTATACTCTGGCCTGAACAGTATGCGACAAAACCCCAATCACAGATCAATGTTGTAACTGCCATTACCACTGCTTACAACATAAGCTTCTCTGCAAATTCAGCTCGACTTCTTGCACATTCTCTACAACAACAGCATATCACCAGCTTCATTCCTTCTCTACATTGCAGCAACGCCAACTCATTCAGCTGACCTGCAATCACTGCCATCACCTGAACCTCTTTCCCTGCATTGCACTTCTGTTGCAACAACAGCAACACTGCCTCTCATACTTTCCTGTAATTTCTGCTGCACTTCTTTACTGCCTTCTCCAGCAAATTATGTCCTTCCTCGGCTTCCGAGATCAGCCTAAAACCACTTCCTGCAACCCTTTTATTTAAGCAACAACAACTGCTCCTATAATACTCCATTTCCTTCCATCTGCGAGTTGGTATTCAACACCACAGACCCAATCAACCACATCAGCAACCTGAACCCTTTGAGTCAAACACACAGCATATCAACAGAATAAACAACCAAAACTCCATAGCTCAACAGATTGACCATAACTGGTGGATCCAAGCAAAAGTTCAGGAGGCCGATACCATAAAGTAACAACTCGACTAGTTAATGGTTGAATGTGCCCGACACTAACAAAATTTTCCAGGCCAAAATCAGCTATCTTCAGAGCTCCATCAGCACTAACAAGAAGGTTGGATCCCTTGATATCTCTGTGCATTATACCTCTTCAATGACAGTGTTCAAGGCCAGATAGTATTTGATGCATATAGAATTTAACCTACACAACATGAACAAATCAAACCCTTTAACGTTGGTAATTCCCGAATACTAGAACACACATCCAGAGTTCCATATATACGAACCTGTGATTCACTGAACTTGATGTCAGGACAAGATGATAAATCAGCAATATCATGTTCCCTGTACTCGAAAACAAGATATACACTAGTTGACAGTCTAGAAGTAATTAGTCCCTCCAGTTTGCGGAGAATCATTATTTCCCGCGACATAAATCTCACACTTTCTGGCTCAAAGTTATCGAACCGAACTTTCTTTAAGGCAAGCATCCTCCCAGTTGCAAGCTCTCGTGCTCAGAAAACACTGCTGTATGTACCTTGTCCAATCTAAAGATACAGTCAGAAAATTGCAATATTCACATAATTGCAGCACATGAACAAATACAAAAATACCTTGTCGACGTAATAATCCACTTCAATATTCCGATGTATAACGACACAAATTAGACCAGAAATGAGAAATTCAAGAACAGTAAAAAATCGTAGCAAAATAACAAAAGAAGAAGAAGAAACCCTTACCTTTTCCAATTTCTCGAAACTTTCAGCACGAAGAGGAATCCAACCATGAATAGCTTCACGAGCAACAACACTAAGCCAAGAAGGCCAACCAGCAACAACTTGTTCACCAAACCTAACAGGTCTTCTGAGATTAACATCACAAATTTCTTGTTTGATTCTGCTATTATCGACATACCCAATTCCTTTCCTGTTCTTCGTTTGGAGATTCAAATCGAAACCCTGATTTCATCAATTTCTTCTTCATCTCTGAGATTAACAGCAACAAGTCTTCTTAAACAGCACCAAACCCAACTCTCCATCTGTCTTTATCTGTATTCTTGAATCAAATGCAGCCACAGCTCAGCATCATAACATAAACCCTAATTTCTTCATTGTTTCTCGATCTCAATAAATTCTAGCAACAGTTTTTTGCTGACTTCCTCTCTACGCTCTATGAACATCATCTCAAATCTTATTTCCTTCTCAATTTCTCAATCAGCGTCTCGATCTGGTCTCTCGGATTTAACAGCAGCGGCTGCTGCTTTCTCTTTCTTTTCTCAGTTTTAGGGAAATGAATGAACTAATGATTGAGAGAAAACGTCCTCGAATTCTTCATCTCTTGAATCAGCGCCGTTCTTCTCGTGGAGATCCATTGTTGCTGTGATGAAGGTGGTGGGAGAAGGAGACGGGGAAGAAAGAAGAAAGAAATCAGATAAGAAGAAGAAGAAAAGATAAAGGGTACATTTGGGTTTTTTTAAAATAAAAAAAATTAAATTTGCTCATTATCATTTGACTTGGGGTTTTTGTCCCAGTTTTATTTGAAACGGTTTTTATTTGGTAGAAATGATATGATCGGTTTTTTCTTATCACTAGTTTGTTCATCTAGGGTTTTGTCACTAGTTTGTTTTTTTTTTTCCAACTTATGGGGAGAAACCGACACTGGGTCAATGTCTATTTAGTATTTAGAGTAATCGTGCATGTAGGTAAGCAATTTTATATTGCGTGCATTTTGTTAAAGTTCTCCACCTCTCATTTTGCAAGTTTAGTCATTGTACAGGCTGCATCCACTTCCCCAAGGAATAGTCCCCTCTATCTTCGGTAAGGAATACAACGTCCATCATAATAATATCCTACACACCGGGGGTTATCTTTGGAATGCTAAGCTTTTCCCATCACTTTGGAAAAAACATACTGTACATTTTTTGCCTGTTGCTGATAGGATAGCAGCTGATAATATTTAAGAAGTAGTCACCGGCCTCATAGTGTAGAAGGACAAAAAAAAATCATCGCCATGGTTTTTGAACAGAATTTGTTGATTTGAGGGTCTTACGATGCCCTTGTCACATATCAAACTGACCTATCAATTGATTACAAATATATTTCATGAAATAGACACCAATGTAAAAGGAGAAAAGAAATAAAAGAATCTGGAGTATGCTTACATCAACTGACTTGGACAATAGAGAATGAAGAGAAAAAATTTAATCGTTGGATGTATCGTTTTTTCGTTTTCTTTATTTTGAATCTCACTTCTGTATTTTTAATTGTGAAACAGCTATTAGTTTGTGTTAGTTGGGAATCGGGATCAAAAGAGATATTATACTTTTGCTGCAAGCTTCAAAGGAATCAAGGGTTACTTTTGGTCATCATCCAAAAAAAAAAAAAACATACATCTCACTTCTCCTTGGTCCCAAGTCGGTTTAGTGGGATATTTAACTCTATAGAAGACCCAGTCTTATTTACGCAAAAAGTTTGAAGGACAAGGATTTTTCATTGAGAAATGGGGAAAGTAAATTTTGGGTTATTACAATCTTAAGTGGATAGGTTGGAGAATCTCAAGGACAGCCTTAATGAGATATATAAGCACTCTAATTACCTCAGGATGATAGTTGGCTGAAGACAGGTTTTCAGAATAAATAAACACAAGTTGCTTCTCTCAACCTAGCCAGAAAATGACATGCTAGGTCTAAGGGACAGTGGTTAGGTGATGGTGAAATAATTCAAAAAAGATTCACAAGAATATTTCGTGCATATATAGGTCTAATGGCATTAGAATTTGATGGCAATGCTAAGGCTTTGCTTCCTTCTGATACTTCTACATCTGTGGAATGGAATAGAAAGAAATGCAACCATCATATTTTCTATAACAAATGATACTTTTGGTATATGGTGGACAGTGTGGCTTCAGCGCCATTGAAGAATTTTTCAATATACATATAGGCAATTCCAATCATGTAGAGTGCATTTTTATAGAACCCTGATTTTGGGCATACCTAAATCTTTCTAGGCATACAAAACAATAGTCACATCTTGGGTGACCTTATAAGGGGTATCCTATGGGTAGTTCAATTACCTATATACCCTTAATACAAAAATCTAAAATCAGTTTTCTAAAAAATCAAAATCAGTTTCCCTTACCATCTCTTCTTTTTCCTCCTCCTCTAGCCGAACTCTTTCCCCTCCTACGAAAAAAATCATCATCGTGATTAATTGTCGATTCGTAAAAATTGGATCGTCGATTAAACTCAACCACATAATGACTCGTACAAAGAAAAGCAGGGACTAGGCAAACCAAATCTTCTTCTAATCCATCAATTGAAGAAGAAGAACCAATTGAAGATGAAGGTGTAGAAACTGAAAATCAACCACCAATTGAACCAGAAATGGAACCAATTGCATCTCCAACTCCGGAAATGAGAATAAGAAAGCAAGTTTTACAAACCCAATCTCCTATTTGTTGTTTTCCATCGATTAAATGACGGTTATAGTGTTGGGTTCGGCTCAAAATTGAGTTGCGTTTTTAGCCGAACTGTTCTTCACAAAAGCTTCCTGTAAGTGTATATGAACAGTTCGGCATGAAATTTCATGCCGAACCTAGTCACATATAGAGATGCATAGGGGTTCGGCGTATTCGATAATCATAATATGTGCCGAACCTAGCACATTTACGAGGTTCGGCTATTACGATATTCTCAATATGTGCCGAACCAATAACAATATTTTAACCCAAAAATAACAAATTGATGTTCGGCTTATACGATTTTCGAAATATAAGCCGAACCAGTAATTATTTTTTTTCCGAGCTATTCAGGATGTTGTTCGGCTTACTACGAAACTTTCATATAAGCCGAACTAGTGTCTAGCAAAAGGGTTGGAATTGAAAATTATAGGTTCGGCGCATGCAGTAAACAGATTCAGTGAACCGAACCGTTCATCAATTGATAGATTCGGCTCATAGATGTGAGCCGAACCTCAACCTGTTTCACCGAACCATGATCCAAAAAATCATCTAAACAACCTTTATAATTCTGAAAATTATCTTAATCACTAAACAAAATATTTAATCACTAATCAATATTACTAACACTAATACGTAAAGGGCAAATGTGCCATTAAAAATATTTGGGTTGAGGGGTAATCTGATTTTTCTATTTCACAACCTCTTTCATCTTTATGCAGTATGCCTAGTAAGATTTCAGTATGCCCAAAATCAGGATTCTTTTTATATGGTTGTGTTCTTTTAACAAAAAAAACAGAACCAAAGCCCAAAATAGACAACATGTCCAAGGCCCAGAAAACAAAAATAACAATGCTATACAAGCCCCGAACACGAGAAGTCGGGCATAATCATCGGACAAATCTATAATGGTGAAAAAATACTAGAAAAGGAAACGTCTACAGCATTTTAAATTTTCTAGGACGTACGCACAAACTGATTTTATAAGGAAACATTAATAGCATTCTAAATTTAGTCTTAAAAAAAACTACTATATATTTACACACATCTTTTCCAGCAAGTTTCAGTTGAGTTTTTCTCTTGGTTGCATGGCTGGTATGTTCAGTAACGTGTAATCTTTTTTATTCTTTTTACAACAAAAAAAGTCGAGTTTTTCTTCCTCTCAGCATCTTTGAGTTTATGTTTTAATGGATGGAAGAATAGCAGGAGGTGCGGCAATAGGAATAGATTTAGGAACGACATATTCTTGTGTTGGTGTATGGCAACATGACCGTGTTGAGATCATTGCTAATGATCAAGGAAATCGTACAACTCCTTCCTACGTTGCTTTTAGTGGAAACGAACGTTTGATTGGTGATGCCGCTAAAAATCAAGTTTCTATGAATCCCATCAATACTGTTTTCGGTAAGCTTTTCGATCAACATCTTCATCAATTAGTGTGCATCAAAAAATTATATCTGACTTTAACCATCACTTTGTTATTATTTGTTACTAGTTTTGTGCTTTCTGATTCTGGTTTCTGTTCTGTAGATGTGAAACGCTTAATTGGTAGGAAAATCAGCGATAGCACCCTTCAAAGTGATATGAAGGTATGGCCCTTCAAGGTCATTGGCAAAGGTGAGAAACCCATGATTCAAGTCAATTACAACGGAAAGCCGAAACAATTTTCAGCTGAGCAAGTCTCATCCATGATTCTCACAAAGATGCGCCAAATTGCCGAGACTTATCTTGGTTCGAGTGTCAAAGATGCTGTTGTTACAGTCCCTGCTTACCTTAACAATTCACAGCGTCAAGCGACTAGGGATGCTGGGGCCTTTGCTGGCCTTAATGTAATGAGAATCATCAATGAACCAACGGCGGCCGCGATTGCTTATGGTCTTGATAAAAAGGCAACTGGTGAAAAAAATGTTCTTGTCTTTGATCTTGGTGGTGGTACTTTAGATGTTTCACTACTCACCATTGCCGAGGGTGTCTTTGAAGTCAAGGCTACAGCCGGAGATACCCATCTTGGAGGAGAGGATTTCGATAACAGAATGGTCGATCATTTTGTTCAAGAATTCAAGAGAAAGCACAACAAGGACATTAGTGAAAATCCAAGTGCTCTTAGGAGGTTGAGGACTTCATGTGAGAGGTCAAAAAGGACCCTCTCAACTACTACACGGACAACCATGGAGATCGATTCTTTATGTGAAGGTGTCGATTTTCATGCATCCATCACTCGCGCTGAATTTGAAGACTTGAACAAGGATTTGTTCAATAACTGTATGAAACCTGTTAAGAGGTGTTTGGAGGATTCAGAGATGGACAAGACCAGCGTCCACGAAACCTGTTGGTGGGTCCACCAGAATTCCAAAAGTTCAGGCTTTATTGCAAGATTTCTTTAATGGGAAGGAACTCTGCAAGAGCATCGACCCTGATGAAGCTGTGGCATATGGTGCAGCAGTGCATGCTTCTATTTTGAGTGGCAAATTTAACGAGAAGGTGAAGGATTTGGTGTTGTTGGATGTCACCCCTTTCTCTCTAGGTATTGGGGTAGTTGGAGCTTATATGACAGTGGTAATGCCTAGGAACAGCACCATTCCGAACAAGAAGGTGTGTCACAACTTCCGTACTAGCGTCAAAGGACAAAGTGGTTTTGAGTTTCGGGTGTATGAGGGTGACAGAGCTAGAATCGATGACAATAACTTGTTGGGTACGTTCTATTTACATGGAATTCCTCCTGCAGGTCGTGGTGCTGTCACGTGCACTATATGCTTTGATATCGATGGGTATATTGAAACTGGAGTGCTGTTGTCAACAGCTTGCCTTTGGCTTGTAATGTATTTGTTTTTTGCTTTGCAATATAATAACCAATAACAACTTTTCCAATCGAGCAAAACAAAAACTATAAAAATTGAAAGAGAGACACAAGAGGTTAGAAAATGAGCTAACCAAAGCTGAGAAACCCATGATTGCATCTTCTTCAAATCTTCAGCCGCCTGAACCATTGACTTATGGTTAATGGCCCATCGTTCGTAGTAATGAGCATATTTCTCTATGTATTTTTTTGCCGTATCTCTTTTGTTTTTCTCCTCATCATATGCGCCCTCTTGCATTGCCTTGTTATATTGATTGCAGCTATAGTTACCACCTGTTTTGGTTCCATGCTCTGACCGCACGGACCAAGGCAAAGCCAGCAAAACTGGTGTCTGCAAGGCTTTGAGCACGACATGTGCATGCAACCATGATTTTTCTCAATCGGGCGTTGGCATTTCGGACAAGGCTTGGAATTAGCTAATATCCAAGTTAAGTTTTCAGACTCATTACTGTTCTTCAAATTCCATTGTGCTATAGCTCTACAGTCAACTGGTCGGTGTGCTTCCTCGATACAGCTCCAGCAAAAGCTATAAGTGCATTTGCAAGTAACATCACAGTTTTCACTACCACTGCAAATTGAATGGCGGAACTACAACCCGGAGCAGGGCACCACTTAATATTCTTACTAACTTCAACATAAGACCTGCAAAGGAACCGAGAATATTTTTCTTTACTTACTTCACAAACCAATGCATTTACCATTGTCTTCACTTACAGCAGCATTACAAGACGACCGATCAGGACATCGCAACGTTAAACACCCAGGTCCATCGTTAATCGATGTATTGATGTATCCTTTCCAGCACGACCTACAAAAGAGATGATTGCAACTAGCAGTAGAAAACATCTGTTTAGACCAATGCGCAGCAAAACATATTCCGCAAGTAAATTTCCGTTTCTTTTTACCAACGATTTTAGCAACAACGGGCTTCTCGAACAAGCCGACAGCCTTACGTACCTTTTCTTCATTAGCAAACCATTCATCATGTTCATCAGTGACACGCCAATTAAAGTGGACAAGTAGGGTAATGGCCGAAGCTCTTGAAACTAAAAAAACATTACATACCGATGAAATATCTTCTTGCTGACGGTCACGTATATCGTCCTCATTCATAACAGTATAATTTTTTCCCTCAGGCTTCTGCGTATCCTCTTCAGGATCATCTTCTGCATCATGGTTATCCATGGAATTAGAATCTCCTGCATCATTCTACTCAAAGTAGTCTTCATGATCATTATTATCATACATATCGTCCTCTGAATCCATCTTACCCTGACAAATCAAATCACTATAGCTCTGCTCAATACCCTAACCCGGTTATGAACAATTATGTCAGGCCCTAGCAAAGAAATAATAATATTTAGGGTTTTCTTTATTAGCGGCAGTTTGCTAAACTTGGACTCTAACAAAAATGATTGGAAATATATGAAAGCGTTTGTTTAGGAAACAACTACGAACTCAGCGGAACTTTATTGGATCAGGATCGGGTTTGTTCTCGAGTCACTTGACATATCAAGCGGTCCAAAATCCCATCAGAATAGGCTCCTTCATGTGATGAGCCGTGTGCGGTGGTGCGCTTTAGCTTAGGAGTAACATGGAACATCAAGCCTTTAAAAAACAGAAACCCTGAACTCTTTCAGCCTCCGTTTCCTTTACTCACTCTACAAGCCCTAACAAAATGTCGCTTAGTTTCTCTAGGACTCCAACAGCAACACCAACTATTAGATGCTAGGAAAAAAATAACAGAAGTTTCCATTTCAATGGAATTGTTGGATGTCATGAAAGGAATAACAGATGTTTCAATGGAACTATCAGATGTTATGGATGGAAGAACAGGAGTTTTAATGGAGAAGATAGAAGGATTTCATTCCCTATTCAACCAGTATTTCCTAAGTTATATGAATCAAAAGGTAAACATCAAACACCTCATGCTTTAAGGTTATTAGGAGATTTATTAGGGTTTAAAAGTTCTTTGAAGAATTCATTCCAGGTTTGGAATTTTTGAAAGAGTTACAACAAAGAATTAGAGTGGAGTTGTGTTGGAAGGGCTAGTAGTAAACAAATTTCACTTATGTTTTCAACTCCTCCACATTTTCCTAGCCGCAACTGGTAAAAAACTCAGATGTTGCTATGATTTTTGACGGAGTTGAATCGATAAAGTTGATCGAAGTTGATTATAAGCTTATCCCGAGTATTCTGATGAAGGGTTTCACTATTTTTCTTCAATTTTTCTCAAAATTTTTTGACCAAAATCACCATTTTTTCCCTCTTCAAAATCAAGGAAAATCAAGTATTGATTTTCAAAAGTTTAATCATCTGATTAGTCTAATTCATTCACTAATACTAATTAATTAGTTTAATCAATTTAATTAGCACTAATCAAATTAAGGGTGGATTATGTATTGCATAAAATAACAGGATAAGGAGTTTATGGATTGCTATTTCATAATCCCGTAAAGCCCCAAAAAATCCAGCCGTTTAAAGCCCCAATAATATGATTCTAATAAAACTCTTTTTAAATGCCTAAGATATAGGTTTGTGATTTCCAAATGATCAAAATTACAACCTGTGTCGCACACTTCACTAACAAACTTCACTCCATGATACATATCGATCATTTACATTTAGTAAATCTTTTCTTCATTTTACAACTTCAATATGAAAATGGGAGACTTGATACTGTTCCAGGCGCATTTCTTTTGGTGGAAAGGGTAATCATATCCCGGATTCCCAAGACGCATGGGCCCTAGTTAGCGATTCGGGGTACAGAAAACGTTCGGAACGGGATACGTACGGGTATTATACGGATTTATAAAAGTTGAATTCGGTAAAGAATATGTTCAACGGCTCTTGATACGGCAGTAATAGGAACGATATACGTACGTGTATAATTCGATTTGGAGATATAGGTTCGGTACACGAAAATCGGCATGTATTAATAGGAAGAAAAAATTAAATACGGTGGAAAAAATGTGATTTGTGATAAAAAAACACATATGCAAGGTTAGTGGATTAGAGTCGAGTATGGGACTAAGATGTCAGAGGTTCGAATCCCCCCTTCGTGAGTCGTTTTTGGAAAAAGAAGGGGATGGTTAGTTGGGCCCCGTAGTATATGCTAAATAGCCCAGCCACCTCCTATAAATATCGGCTGCATCTTCTTCTCAACTTACACAAGAGAAAAAGGAAAGAAATTGAAACTCACAGAAGAGAGAAGAAAGAAAAACCAAGAGATAACACCAAGAACACAACTATGTCGGGAAACACCAAGAACTCTCACAAGAGGGATGTGAAAGATGTTAGGAAAGACACTTATTCCACTAATGTCAACAGCCCCCACCTCTGGCCAAGACAAGGTAAGTTTTTTTTTCTAAAATTGTTCATTATGTTATTTGTTTTTAATTTAAGGTTTTTTTCTTCTTAAATTGTTCTGATTATGTTTTGATTCTTTGTAGGTCTTGTTGATAAACCAAAACCAACTTGTGGAAACAAAAGAGAGTGGAATTCTGTTGGAGGATTAGCTGCACCATGGGGAGGAGCACCTCCACCTCCACCTCCACCAGAAGAAGGAGATGAGGAAGATGAGGCACCAAAAGCACCACCACCACCACCTGAGGCAGCAGCAGAAGAAGAAAAAGAGGAAGAAGAAGCTGAAGAAGAAGAGGAGGAGGAGGAAGAAGAGAAGAATTAATTCTGCTGCATTTATGGGTATCATCTTTTGAAAGGAGAGTATAATGGTTCAAATGGTTGTTCTCTAGAAATTGCCTATCATGCATGTTTTTACTTTTCTTAGTTTTTAATGGTTCAAATGGTTGTTCTCTAGAAGTTGTCGATGATGCATGTTTTTACTTTTTTTAGTTTTCATCTTTATGTAGACGGTTCGGTATCAATGGATTTGGGTTTTGTTTACTATCTATTTCTTTACTTTTTTTTAGATCAATAGCTGATGATTCTCCTCGAAAGATTATATAGTCTTGGTAGTTCTAGCCTTTAATTTGGTCTCGGTGTAGAGCAAATGGTTCTCTTGAATAGTCTATTACATTATTTTCACTCTCTACACTTGAGATGGAGATTTTCAGGAAGTTCAGTGATACTGATGGTTCAAATTGTTGTTCTTCACTGTATCAGTTGGTATACTCTCATGTTTGAGTACAAAGGAGCTAAACTTCTTAATTCATGTTGAACAATTTTCTGATACTGCTGGTTATACCATATCATTTACGGTAGATTCTGAAATTCTATCTCTAGATGGTAAAGAAGCATTACAAACTGAAGTTGGTGAAGATGGTAAACTTCATGCTACAGTTAGGAAATTTACTAGTTTTGGTTCTGAAATGTTTTCCAGTTTTTTGTTTTTGATTTCGGTGATTTGATCTAGGAGATCTAATAATGGTCCACATTCATGGGCTTGCTCAACTCCAAGAGCTTTTAATTTAACTAGTTTTGAGATTTATTCACTTAGTCTTCCAGAAACGAAACTCCTAGAGGATCAATTTTTGGTAGTACTGATTTTTGCTCTATGCTTTGATGGAAGAAATGTGAAAAGTACTTGTATGTTTACTTCTGTTGGGATAGAAGAAAAATGTGATGGAGCTAAAGATGTTCGTATGTTTGTTTGGAGTTCTAGTCCTTCCCCTGTTTCAGAAGAGGTGCTGAATATGGTCATGAAAATGGAGCCATCAGATTGAACCAAACCCAAAAGAGTTTGGGGAATACCGCCGGGATGAACAGTTCAGGTTTGGAAACAGTCAAGCCATAAATGGTGGTGAACTATTAGAACCAAATTTGAAAAATCTTGGTTCTAGCTCAACTACAGAGCTTCACCCTAAAGTTGGTGCTCATGGTAAATCAAAAGTAAAATCTACATCTTGATCATTTTCTTTTTTTAGTCTTGACTAGGCTCGATCATCGATCATCTGATGCTGGTCTCGGATAGCCATGTTCAGTCTTGGCTTGTTTATGGCGTTACTTTATTTATTTTTTTGATCGGTCACAACCCCCGTATGATTGCCTGTACGTTTTCTATAGGTGTTGCCATTGTACAGGCTGCACGCACTTCCCCAAGGAGTAGTTCCATATCTATCTTTGCTAAGGAATACAACGTCCATCCTAAAATCTTAAACACCGGCGTTATCTTTGGAATGCTAACGGTTTTTCCCATCACTTTGGGAACTTACTGTACATTTTTTGCCGCTTGTTGCTGATAGGATAGCAGCTGATAATATTTTATGAAGTAGGCACCGACTCATCAGTGTAGAAGGACGGAAAAAAAAAACAGCCGTGGTTTGATCAGAACTTCTCGAGGCACTGACTACCCTTGTCCCATAGCAAACTCATCAACTGATCGAATTAATTACCATCCAACGGTAAATTAATTACCAGTAACTCCTCCACTATAGAGTCCTAAACATGCAAAATTAATTGGTGTAGACTGTAGAAATAGAAAAGCAAGAACAGAATCTGGAATATATGCTTACATCAACTGACAATAGAGAATGAAGAGAGAAAATCTGATCGTTGGATTATTTTATCATTTTTATTTTCTTTTTAATATCTCTCATTCTCTCTCAACTCTCTCTTTTTAACTGGGATCAAAGGAGATGCTACTACTTTTGCTGCAAGCTTCAAAGGAATCAAGGGTTAACTTTTGGTCATCGTCCAGAAACAACAAATAGTCTCGTCAAGGACTCAAAATCACAATCATGACACTCTTCTACTTCCGCTTGTCAGGCATGTGAGACAGTTGTAAGTCATAAATCGCATAGTTAAAGATTTCATACGAACTTTATGAGGTGAAAATTGGTTCGGGTCCACCTATATTACAATAAGGGGAGTTCAGTTCGGTCCCGGATAGAGAATTTTGGGTTATTAATTACAAGCTGAACTGAAGTGGATAGGCACCGGACTGTAGAATCTAATGGACAGTCTTTAAAGAGACGAGTATTTTACCTCTAGGTGAGTTGGCTGGAAAGAGACGGGGTGAAATAAGTTTAAAGAAATTGCACAAGAGTAATGATACTTGTGATACTAGGTCTAATTGTGGCATCAAAATTTGGTGGCTATGCTCAAGCTTTACTTTTGATACTTTCTACATATGTGGAAGTGGAATGGGATAGAAAGAACACTTTTGTTATAGGGAGGAGGTTTTTGGATCAAGGGAGTGGAAAACTCGCAGTCAACTCACTGATCCAGTATGAGTTATATTCTACTATTTTCAGGACCAAAATATCCTTTAAAGTCTATTCACTTGTTACTCGTACTAACCCACTGATTCATGATGATACTCAATAAGTTATCACTATCAATGACCAAAAATACTCGTAAATTAAGCCCTAAAACTCAGTCTCATCTATGGTTCATCTAATGGAAAATCATCAGGATTTTGACACTTTATCACCGAAGCTATATCTTCATGACTGGTAAATTTATTAGAGATTTTGAATGTCGGGAAAGATGACGCTGAACTCTCAACATTTAACTATTCAAAGCAAAGAGAATCAAACCAAACATTTTTTCAATCTATGTACCTGACTTTGCTGGAAATATAGACTCCCAAGAACCCAATCGATTATAGCATGATTCTCTCTTATTTTTATGTAAGTATAATAAGAAAAAATATGTCTGTAAAACCTCAGTTATTTGGTACCAGTAGAAGAGAAACGAAGCATTCACGTTCACAATTTGGAACATGAAATCCACATTTCTCTACAAGACAATAGGAAGTGAAACGCAACATTTCATTATAGCCATAGAGAAGGTGAAAATGCAATATACACTGCCATTTCATCGATGGTGTTGCAGGTGAATCATAATGCTTCAGTTTCCATTTTTCTTCTTCCAGTTTTGATTGTTTAGTGTTATACTCTTAGTAAAATCACACTTAATTTGAATGTTAAGAAGGCATAGACGCCACATTTTCCTTGTGAGTGGGCAGTATATTTGTGTCTCTGTTTGCAGGCATACACACTTGGCCAATGGAATATAGAAGGCCAGCCAACCTATACGTACGTGAGTACAATCAAGTTCATCTAAAATGCAAGATGACGAGAAGAATTCACAGTACACATGAAGCATTATAAATAAATTGAATAAATCAGTGAGCAGGTAGATAGAGATGTTGAGTAATAATATCGATTTTGTTAGTTTTTTTAATCAAGAAACTGCATGGTTTCCGGTACTTCCTCAGTAAACTCAGTTTCGGAAATTTGCGATATCAACTTCTTGCTTGGATGTTTCATTGTTGGTCAGTCTACAAATTTTTTATTGTTCTTTCTCTTGAATAAAACGTAGACCGACAAAAGGAAATCCTTACATATTTTCAATAAGAAATTTTGATTCTTGCTGGCAGTTCCATAAGAAGTTCCTAACATCCAGTTAGGAGGACACAGGTCTCTTGGAATAAGCTTGCAAAGTGGCCACAAGCTAGCTGCAATAATAATAATATTGAAAATATAAATGAAGCCAATGTACCAAGTTGTGTGCTTTAAACTTAGTATTCAATCTTTAAGAGTATGCATTTTTCCTTTTGATTAATGGTTGAAAGCCTTACAAGTCGCCTCCACTTCTAAGAAACTAAGATGACTATCAAAACTGCGACCATACTAAAACAGTGTTCCATATTCCCCAAAAACCATTTTCCTGATTCTCGTTTGCCTTGGAAATCGAGCATCCAATATTTCACGCTATCTAAAGAAAACGAGAACTTCTGAAAATTCAGGATGCCAACTTAACAATCTCGTTCATTGTGGACAACGAGAAACTAATATTTCAGTAAACGAGGAAAAAAAGAATCCTAACAAGTTTCAGACTTAATTTGGTTTATTGATTGTAGATGAGGTTTTGTTTTTATTACTATGAAAACTTCATATTGTAGCGCTTTTTCTTCATCACTCAATCTATGATATAGTACAACACAGTTAGCTTGTCATCAGGTTGGTGATAAAACTAAGCAAAGGTATTATACAAATTAATAGAATGAAATCAATTAGAACTGTGATGAAATACCTAGATGGAAAAACTATGTTCGAACATACCGACAAAGTTTTCGGATGATTTGAGAAAGAATTTCTAGGGTTTCTTCTTTAAGGTTTTAAAAGAAATATTCGAGGGTAAATTTGTCCGGCTCAGTAAAAATGTTCGACTCGAATGTATACGATGAGTTAACTCCGATTTTTCCACTCCCTTAATCCAACAACCCCCTCCCTATAACAAAAGGGAGAAAGAAAGGCAACTATCATACTCCCTATAAAATGATACATTTAGTTATATGGTGGGCAACGTGAAATGAGCTCCATTGAAGAATTTTTCAGAATCCTGTTTTGAGGCATACTTAATTTATTTATTTTTGGAATCTGTGCATTTTTAATGGCCATCAAAATAAATAAAAGAATTCATTTCTTTCCTTTTTCTGCGATAAGATCAACCCATCAAAACTAAGCATCTATGCCGGCTCAGATCTTCTCCCTAGTGAGCGGATCTGAGCCAGACAACACCCAAAATCTCTCATATATACTCAATCTTTCTAGTCTTTCTTTCTTTGTAATGGTGGAAATCCTACGATTGTGGACAGTCTTGAGTGTGGATAGTGGTAGTTTAAATTTTGAGAATGTTGTGTTTGAATACTATGTAATGGTTGAAATCTCAAAGCAGACTTGTAACACCATGAAACTATATTAATATAAAAGGTTCGCCTCCTTTTTGGGAAAAAAATATTTTAAGACATACAAGAAAATGACAAAGTATAGTCACTATGTGGTAAATCAATAATCATTTATCCATCATATTTTTATCATGACAATAATGGCCTTACTTTATTAGTGTTAATGACAATAATTACTCCCTCCGTCCCTAATATATAGGTGAAGAAGGTGAATCTCTTCAACTACGAATTTTTTTGTTTTTTAATTTTCATGTTTTTACCCTTTGTATTATTCTCACTACAATTTCCTATACAACATAAATAAGGGTATGTATGTCAAAAATCTTCTTCGAATTGGAATTACGCCTATTCAGTGGGACTAGAAAAATCCAATATTCTTCCTATATAATAGGGACGTAGGGAATAGAATCTAATATTGATGATTAGTAATTAATGTTAATTATTAGTGGTTAATATCAATGATTATATAGTCTTAATTTCTAATATGCTTTTTATTTGAGAGATAGTTAGGTTAGGGTTTGTCAAAGAAGAATAGAAAAATAAGCTTTTGAGATTTTAAGGTTGTTAATACGAAGGTAGACTTCTAAACGAGGTTTAATGTCCTTTTTTAAAAGTTGAATTTGTCGAAAAAATTGAAATTTTACAACCCAGGTTTACTGACTAGATAAATGGTTTGCCTGATAACTTGTCAGTCGAACCTATGTTTTTCCAAAATATACCTAGGTTAGGTGACAAGTTATCAGCCGAACCTAGGGTGTTCTTCGTATATGAAGAATACCCAGAGGTTCAGCTAATAACTTGTCCGCCGAACCTAAGTATATTTTCGAAAAACATAGGTTTGGGTGACAAGTTATCAGCCGAACTTCACTCTGTAACTGACGAATTTAGGTTCGTCTGACAAGTTATCAGTCGAACTTCACTCTGTAACTGAAGAATTTAGATCTGGCTGATTCGAATAAAAAATTGAACAGCCGAACTAAGTGTGGCTTTTAACATAGTGAAGTTTGGCTATCATTTTCATGGAATTATCCGCCGAACTGTTCTTCTGAAACATAAAAAAAAAAAACGAAAAACAAAGATCTGGGTTCCAATGTGCGTATTTGAAGCTAAATATCTTTGCGCAATGATTCACATGACTCATTTATACTTGTGGTTTTAATCAATGATCGAAATTTATGAATCAACAATTGATTACCAACGAAAAATAAAATCAAAATGATTTGATCAATGATGATCAAATTAGGCTAAGAATAAAAATGATTTTGGATTTTGGTTAGTTTAGGTTTATGTTTTAAATTTTGGTAAAGGGTATTTAAGTAATTTAAGGGTAACTAAATAATCTACCCACTACTAGGACACCCCTCGTAAACCCACCCTAGATAAGGTAATGGTTTCGCATGCCTCAAAACATTTGAGTATACCTCAGAACGGGTTTCATTTTTCAGGGTAAAATCATGTAAAGTGCATATTACGTGGGTCTGTGCTTTTGACAAAAACAGAACCAAAGCCCAAAAATAGACAACATGTCCTAGGCCCAGAAAACGTAATCTATAATGGTAACTTGGTAAGAAAAGGAAACATCAATAGCATTCAAAGTTTTAGGACGCGCAAGCTGATTTTACAAGGAAACATCAGTAGCATTCTAAATTTAATATCACCGAAACCTATATATGCACACACATCTTTTCTAGCAAGTTTCAAAGTTGAGTTTTTCTCTTGGTTGCATGTCCAGCGACGTGTGATCTTTCTTATTCTTTTTTCCTTCTTCATATAGTTTCGGCGATCCAAAAAAGAAAAAAAAAAGTTGAGTTTTTCTTCTTTGCAGCATCTTTGAGTTTTTGTTTTGGGTATATTTATTACAAATGGCTGGAAGAATAGCAGGAGGTGCAGCAATAGGAATAGATTTAGGTACGACATATTCTTGTGTTGGTGTATGGCAACATGACCGTGTTCAGATCATTGCTAATGATCAAGGAAATCGTACAACTCCTTCCTACGTTGCTTTTAGTGGAAACGAACGTTTGACTGGTGATGCCGCTAAAAATCAAGTTTCTATGAATCCCATCAATACTGTTTTCGGTAAGATTTTCGATCAACACCTTTATTAATTAGTGTGCATCAATAATTTATATCTGACTTTGTTATTATGCATTGCTAGTTTTGTGCTTTCTGATTCTGGTTTCTGTTCTGTAGATGTGAAACGCTTAATTGGTAGGAAAATCAGCGATGACACCGTTCAAAGTGATATGAAGGTATGGCCCTTCAAGGTCATTGGAAAAGGTGAGAAACCCATGATTGAAGTCAATTTAAAGGGAAAGCCGAAACAATTTTCAGCTGAAGAAGTCTCATCCATGATTCTCACAAAGATGCGCCAAATTGCCGAGACTTATCTTGGTTCAAGTGTTAAAGATGCTGTTGTCACGGTCCCTGCTTACTTTAACGATTCACAGCGTCAAGCGACTAGAGATGCTGGGACCATTGCTGGCCTTAATGTAATGAGAATCATCAATGAACCAACAGCGGCAGCAATTGCTTATGGTCTTGATAAAAAGGCAACCGGTGAAAAAAATGTTCTCATCTTTGATCTTGGTGGTGGTACTTTAGATGTTTCACTACTCACCATTGCCGAGGGTGTCTTTCAAGTCAAGGCTACAGCAGGAGATACCCATCTTGGAGGAGAGGATTTCGATAACAGAATGGTCGATCATTTTGTTCAAGAATTCAAGAGAAAGCACAACAAGGACATTAGTGAAAATCCAAGTGCTCTTAGGAGGTTGAGGACTTCATGTGAGAGGTCAAAAAGGACCCTCTCAACTACTACTCGGACAACCATGGAGATTGATTCTTTATGTGAAGGTGTCGATTTTCATGCATCCATCACTCGCGCTGAATTTGAAGACTTGAACAAGGATTTGTTCAATGAGTGTATGGAACCCGTTAAGAAGTGTTTGGCGGATTCTGAGATGGACAAGAGCTGCATCCACGAAATTGTCCTCGTTGGTGGGTCCACCAGAATTCCAAAAGTTCAGGCTCTATTGCAAGATTTATTTAATGGGAAGGAACTCTGCAAGAGCATCGACCCTGATGAAGCTGTGGCATATGGTGCAGCAGTGCATGCTTCTATTTTGAGTGGCGACGGTAATGAGAAGCTGAAGGACTTGGTGTTATTGGATGTTACCCCCCTTTCTCTTGGTATTGGGTTAAATGGAGGTCATATGAGAGTGGTAATGCCGAGGAACAGCACCATTCCGAACAAGAAGGTGTTTTACAACTTCCGTACTTGCGTCAAAGAACAAACTGGTTTTGTGTTTCCGGTGTACGAGGGTGAGAGAGCTAAAAACAGTGACAATAACTTGCTGGGTACGTTCTATTTAAGAGGAATTCCTCATGCAGCTCGTGGTGCTGTCACGTGCACTATATGCTTTGATATCGATGCAAACGGTATATTGAATGTGTACGCACAGGAAAATAAAACAGGGAAGAAAAGTATGATCACAATTACAAACAACAAGGGGAGGTTGCCGAAGGATGAGATTGAGAGGTTGATTCGAGAGGCTGAGAAATACAAACTAGATGATGAAGAATTCAAGAAGAAAGCGGAATTGAAGGATTCTTTGGTGGAGTACATAGACGACACGAGGATCACAATCGGTAAACTAGGAAAAAAGCTAGCCGTGAATGATAAAAAGGAGATCGAGCGTGCACTGCATCAAACAAACCAGTGGTTGAATAGCAATAGCAGTAAGGAAGCCGCCATAGCTGACATCAGTGACAAGGTGGCTGAGTTAAAAAACTTGTGCAATTCTATCATAACAAAAGTTTAGCTACAAATCTCTTTGAGGGGGTTTCTTTGTCTACTGTAAGTTGGAACTGGAGTGTTGTTGTCAACAACTTGCCTTTGGCTTATAATGTTTTTGTTTTTGTTTTTTTTCTTTTTCTATCTCGGCTGTCGTTGTTTTGCAGTTAACCTTCGCACTTTGTCACACTTTGTGACCTTCTATTAATAGTTACAGGAATATCCACCCATCGTTCCATACTAAGCAAACGTCAATTACTCTATGAAAATAATCTGTAGCTTGTTTAAATGACGTAACAGGTCCATCTGTAGCTTTTTGGTCGTCTAAATTAAGATATATCTCCGCGGTTATAACCCATCACAAAAAATCCATCCAAACAAAAGTGATACAAAAACCCCAAATATCATAAACTGTCTAAATTACCCTTCTAGTATTTAAATCACCCCAACAAAAACAAAACTATCACCACCACCAACAACAAACCACCAGCAACAGCGCCACCGCCGACCACCACCGTCGTCACCCACCACCGCCGCCGCCACCACTGCCGCCAACTACCATTGCACCACCGCCGCCAACCACCTCCGCCGACCACCGCCGCCAACCAGCACCACCGACCACCGCCGCCAACCAGCACCGTCGACCACCGCCGCCGCCGACCACCGCCGCCAACCACCACCGTCGACCACCTCCGCCGTCGCCCACCACCAACACCGCCGACAACCGCCGCCGTCGCCACCTCTGACCACCACCGCCGCCGCCGCCTCCGATGAAAACCGATGAAAACCGATTTTGGTTTCATCATAAATACGATGAAAACCGATTTTGGTTTCATCTTGGTTTCGTGAGAATTCACCCGCAAGAAGAATTATAAGAGGTATTATACATGTTCATGGATAGAAATACATCGTTGAAATACGATGAAACCGATTTTGGTTTCATCATAAATAAGATGAATTCATAATTGGTTTCATCACACTAACAGTTGCCATTTCAGTTCCTGCAACTTCATTTTCTCTCGGCAATAGCGGCATCTCCCTTCAGTTCAGGTGCAAATGTGCATTATTGCTCCATATCCTCTTCAATCCATTGCCACCAACAAACCAACTTCTCTGTCTTTTAGGTGCAACATCCGCAACCGCAATCTTCTATTCTCTTCAGCACGAACTCATCAGCACCATCAGTTCTTACCCGCAACACCTTCATTACATTGCAGAGTCTTGTTGCCTTACAACAGCTCCGTAACAACAATATTGCTTCCTTGATGCTCAGACACCAGCAAAAATTTCACCAGCATCATATTAGCTTCCCTGCCTTGCACTTTTGTTTACAATTCCACCAGCACACGACCTTGTTTTCTTCTTTCATGGCCCAGTCTTATACTCAAAATCTCAATTGCAAGCAACCCCAACACATCACCATCTTTATCTAGTTATCATGACCACAACCACCTGTAACATGGCTAGCTCAGTCACCACCAATGCTGCAACTGCACAATTATGCACTTGAGCTAACACCACCTGCACCAGTCACTGCACATGCATCTACTCTCTTGTTGATCCTTTCGTTAATTAGCTAAACCCAAATCAAACCATCCATCTTGCATCTCAGCTCAGAGAGCTCTTAACTCTTCCCATGTCCAGCTCCTTCACTGAATTTCACTAATCTGTAGCGGAAACCCTCGTTTCTCCTTATACTCTGGCCTGAACAGTATGCGACAAAACCCCAATCACAGATCAATGTTGTAACTGCCATTACCACTGCTTACAACATAAGCTTCTCTGCAAATTCAGCTCGACTTCTTGCACATTCTCTACAACAACAGCATATCACCAGCTTCATTCCTTCTCTACATTGCAGCAACGCCAACTCATTCAGCTGACCTGCAATCACTGCCATCACCTGAACCTCTTTCCCTGCATTGCACTTCTGTTGCAACAACAGCAGCACTGCCTCTCATACTTTCCTGTAACTTCTGCTGCACTTTTTTACTGCCTTCTCCAGCAAATTATGTCCTTCCTCGGCTTCCGAGATCAGCCTAAAACCACTTCCTGCAACCCTTTTATTTAAGCAACAACAACTGCTCCTATAATACTCCATTTCCTTCCATCTGTGAGTTGGTATTCAACACCATAGACCCAATCAACCACATCAGCAACCTGAACCCTTTGAGTCAAACACACAGCATATCAACAGAATAAACAACCAAAACTCCATAGCTCAACAGATTGACCATAACTGGTGGATCCAAGCAAAAGTTCAGGAGGACGATACCATAAAGTAACAACTCGACTAGTTAATGGTTGAATGTGCCCGACACTAACAAAATTTGCCAGGCCAAAATCAGCTATCTTCAGAGATCCATCAACACTAACAAGAAGGTTGGATCCCTTGATATCTCTGTGCATTATACCTCTTCAATGACAGTGTTCAAGGCCAGATAGTAGTTGATGCATATAGAATTTAACCTACACAACATGAAAAAATCAAACCCTTTACCGTTGGTAATTCCCGAATACTAGAACACACATCCAGAGTTCCATATATACGAACCTGTGATTCACTGAACTTGATGTCAGGACAAGATGATAAACCAGCAATATCATGTTCCGTGTACTCGAAAACAAGATATACACTAGTTGACAGTCTAGAAGTAATTAGTCCCTCCAGTTTGCGGAGAATCATTATTTCCCGCGACATAAATCTCACACTTTCTGGCTCAAAGTTATCGAACCGAACTTTCTTTAAGGAAAGCATCCTCCCAGTTGCAAGCTCTCGTGCTCAGAAAACACTGCTGTATGTACCTTGTCCAATGTAAAGATACAGTCAGAAAATTGCAGTATTCACATAATTGCAGCACATGAACAAATACAAAAATACCTTGTCGACGTACTAATCCACTTCAATATTCCGATGTATAACGACACAAATTAGACCAGAAATGAGAAATTCAAGAACAGTAAAAAATCGTAGCAAAATAACAAAAGAAGAAGAAGAAACCCTTACCATTTCCAATTTCTCGAAACTTTCAGCAGGAAGAGGAATCCAACCATGAACAGCTTCACGAGCAACAACACTAAGCCAAGAAGGCCAACCAGCAACAACTTGTTCACCAAACCTAACAGGTCTTCTGAGATTAACATCACCAATTTCTTGTTTGATTCTGCTCTTATCGACAGACCCAATTCCTTTCATGTTCTTCGTTTGGAGATTCAAATCGAAACCCTGATTTCATCAATTTCTTCTTCATCTCTGAGATTAATAGCAACAGGTCTTCTTAAACAGCACCAAACCCAACTCTCCATCTGTCTTTATCTGTATTCTTAAATCAAATGCAGCCACAGCTCAGCATCAGAACATAAACCCTAATTTCTTCATTGTTTCTCGATCTCAATAAATTCTAGCAACATTTTTTTGCTGATACTTCCTCTCTACGCTCTATGAACATCATCTCAAATCTTATTTCCTTCTCAATTTCTCAATCAGCGTCTCGATCTGGTCTCTCGGATTTAACAGCAGCGGCTGCTGCTTTCTCTTTCTTTTCTCAGTTTTAGGGAAATGAATGAACTAATGATTGAGATAAAACGTCTCTCGAATTCTTCATCTCTTGAATCAGCGTCGTTCTTCTCGTGGAGATCCATTGTTGCTGCTGGTGATGAAGGTGGTGGGAGAAGGAGACGGAAGAAAGAAGAAATCAGAGAAGAAGAAAAGATAAAAGGGTACATTTGGGTTTTTTTAAAATAAAAAAAGTTAAATTTGCTCATTATCATTTGACTTGGGGTTTTTGTCCCAGTTTTATTTGAAACGGTTTTTATTTGGTAGAAATAATATGATCGGTTTTTTCTTATCACTAGTTTGTTCATCTAGGGATTTTGTCACTAGTTTTTTTTTTTTCCAACTTATGGGAGAACCGACACTCGGGGTCAATGTCTATTTAGTATTTAGAGTAATCGTGCATGTAGGTAAGCAATTTTATATTGCGTGCATTTTGTTAAAGTTCTCCACCTCTCATTTTGCAAGTTTAGTCATTGTACAGGCTGCATCCACTTCCCCAAGGAATAGTCCCCTCTATCTTCGGTAAGGAATACAACGTCCATCATAATAATATCCTACACACCGGGGGTTATCTTTGGAATGCTAAACTTTTCCCATCACTTTGGAAAAAAAAAAAAAAAACATACAGCATCACTCTTTTCCTTGGTCCCAAGTCGGTTTAGTGGGATATTTAACTCTATGGAAGACCCAGTCTTATTTACGCAAAAAGTTTGAAGGACAAGGATTTTTCATTGAGAAATGGGGAAAGTAAATTTTGGGTTATTACAATCTTAAGTGGATAGGTTAGAGAATCTCAAGGACAGCCTTAATGAGATTTATAAGCACTCTAATTACCTCAGGATGATAGTTGGCTGAAGACAGGTTTTCAGAATAAATAAACACAAAGTTGCTTCTCTCAACCTAGCCAGAAAATGACATGCTAGGTCTAAGGGACAGTGGTTAGGTGATGGTGAAAGAAATTCAAAAAAATATTCACAAGAATATTTCGTGCATATATAGGTCTAATGGCATTAGAATTTGATGGCAATGCTAAGGCTTTGCTTCCTTCTGATACTTCTACATCTGTGCAATGGAATAGAAAGAAATGCAACCATCATATTTTCTATAACAAATGATACTTTTGGTATATGGTGGACAGTGTGGCTTCAGCGCCATTGAAGAATTTTTCAGTATACATATAGGCAATTCCAATCATGTAGAGTGCATTTTTATAGAACCCTGATTTTGGGCATACCTAAATCTTTCTAGGCATACAAAACAATAATCCCATCTTGGGTGACCTTATAAGGGGTATCCTATGGGTAGTTAAATTACCTATATACCCTTAATACAAAAATCTAAAATCAGTTTTCTAAAAAATCAAAATCAGTTTCCCTTACCATCTCTTCTTCTTCCTCCTCCTCTAGCCGAACTCTTTCCCCTCCTACGAAAAAAAATCATCATCGTGATTAATTGTCGATTCGTAAAAATTTGATCGTCGATTAAACTCAACCACATAATGACTCGTACAAAGAAAAGCAGGGACTAGGAAAACCAAATCTTCTTCTAATCCATCAATAGAAGAAGAAGAACCAATTGAAGATGAAGGTGTAGAAACTGAAAATCAACCACCAATTGAACCAGAAATGGAACCAATTGCATCTCCAACTCCGGAAATGAGGATAAGAAAGCAAGTTTTACAAACCCAATCTCCTATTTGTTGTTTTTCATCGATTAAATGACGGTTACAGTGTTGGGTTCGGCTCAAAATTGAGTTGCGTTTTTAGCCGAACTGTTCTTCACAAAAGCTTCCTGTAAGTGTATATGAACAGTTCGGCATGAAATTTCATGAAATTTCATGCCGAACCTAGTCACAGATAGAGATGCATAGGGGTTCGGCGTATTCGATAATCATAATATGTGCCGAACCTAGCACATTTACGAGGTTCGGCTATTACGATATTCTCAATATGTGCCGAACCAATAACAATATTTTAACCCAAAAATAACAAATTGATGTTCGGCTTATACGATTTTCGAAATATAAGTCGAACCAGTAACTATTCTTTTTCCGAGCTATTCAGGATGTTGTTCGGCTTACTATGAAACTTTCATATAAGCCGAACTAGTGTCTAGCAAAAGGGTTGGAATTGAAAATTATAGGTTCGGCGCATGCAGTAAACAGATTCAGTGAACCGAACCGTTCATCAATTGATAGATTCGGCTCATAGATGTGAGCCGAACCTCAACCTGTTTCACCGAACCATGATCCAAAAAATCATCTAAACAACCTTTATAATTCTGAAAATTATCTTAATCACTAAACAAAATATTTAATCACTAATCAATATTACTAACACTAATACGTAAAGGGCAAATGTGCCATTAAAAATATTTGGGTTGAGGGGTAATCTGATTTTTCTATTTCACAACCTCTTTCATCTTTATGCAGTATGCCTAGTAAGATTTCAGTATGCCCAAAATCAGGATTCTTTTTATATGGTTGTGTTCTTTTAACAAAAAAAACAGAACCAAAGCCCAAATAGACAACATGTCCAAGGCCCAGAAAAAAAAATAACAATGCTATACAAGCCCCGAACACGAGAAGTCGGGCATAATCATCGGACAAATCTATAATGGTGAAAAAATACTAGAAAAGGAAACGTCTACAGCATTTTAAATTTTCTAGGACGTACGCACAAACTGATTTTATAAGGAAACATTAATAGCATTCTAAATTTAGTCTTAAAAAAAACTACTATATATTTACACACATCTTTTCCAGCAAGTTTCAGTTGAGTTTTTCTCTTGGTTGCATGGCTGGTATGTTCAGTAACGTGTAATCTTTTTATTCTTTTTACAACAAAAAAAGTCGAGTTTTTCTTCCTCTCAGCATCTTTGAGTTTATGTTTTAATGGATGGAAGAATAGCAGGAGGTGCGGCAATAGGAATAGATTTAGGAACGACATATTCTTGTGTTGGTGTATGGCAACATGACCGTGTTGAGATCATTGCTAATGATCAAGGAAATCGTACAACTCCTTCCTACGTTGCTTTTAGTGGAAACGAACGTTTGATTGGTGATGCCGCTAAAAATCAAGTTTCTATGAATCCCATCAATACTGTTTTCGGTAAGCTTTTCGATCAACATCTTCATCAATTAGTGTGCATCAAAAAATTATATCTGACTTTAACCATCACTTTGTTATTATTTGTTACTAGTTTTGTGCTTTCTGATTCTGGTTTCTGTTCTGTAGATGTGAAACGCTTAATTGGTAGGAAAATCAGCGATAGCACCCTTCAAAGTGATATGAAGGTATGGCCCTTCAAGGTCATTGGCAAAGGTGAGAAACCCATGATTCAAGTCAATTACAACGGAAAGCCGAAACAATTTTCAGCTGAGCAAGTCTCATCCATGATTCTCACAAAGATGCGCCAAATTGCCGAGACTTATCTTGGTTCGAGTGTCAAAGATGCTGTTGTTACAGTCCCTGCTTACCTTAACAATTCACAGCGTCAAGCGACTAGGGATGCTGGGGCCTTTGCTGGCCTTAATGTAATGAGAATCATCAATGAACCAACGGCGGCCGCGATTGCTTATGGTCTTGATAAAAAGGCAACTGGTGAAAAAAATGTTCTTGTCTTTGATCTTGGTGGTGGTACTTTAGATGTTTCACTACTCACCATTGCCGAGGGTGTCTTTGAAGTCAAGGCTACAGCCGGAGATACCCATCTTGGAGGAGAGGATTTCGATAACAGAATGGTCGATCATTTTGTTCAAGAATTCAAGAGAAAGCACAACAAGGACATTAGTGAAAATCCAAGTGCTCTTAGGAGGTTGAGGACTTCATGTGAGAGGTCAAAAAGGACCCTCTCAACTACTACACGGACAACCATGGAGATCGATTCTTTATGTGAAGGTGTCGATTTTCATGCATCCATCACTCGCGCTGAATTTGAAGACTTGAACAAGGATTTGTTCAATAACTGTATGAAACCTGTTAAGAGGTGTTTGGAGGATTCAGAGATGGACAAGACCAGCGTCCACGAAACCTGTTGGTGGGTCCACCAGAATTCCAAAAGTTCAGGCTTTATTGCAAGATTTCTTTAATGGGAAGGAACTCTGCAAGAGCATCGACCCTGATGAAGCTGTGGCATATGGTGCAGCAGTGCATGCTTCTATTTTGAGTGGCAAATTTAACGAGAAGGTGAAGGATTTGGTGTTGTTGGATGTCACCCCTTTCTCTCTAGGTATTGGGGTAGTTGGAGCTTATATGACAGTGGTAATGCCTAGGAACAGCACCATTCCGAACAAGAAGGTGTGTCACAACTTCCGTACTAGCGTCAAAGGACAAAGTGGTTTTGAGTTTCGGGTGTATGAGGGTGACAGAGCTAGAATCGATGACAATAACTTGTTGGGTACGTTCTATTTACATGGAATTCCTCCTGCAGGTCGTGGTGCTGTCACGTGCACTATATGCTTTGATATCGATGGGTATATTGAAACTGGAGTGCTGTTGTCAACAGCTTGCCTTTGGCTTGTAATGTATTTGTTTTTTGCTTTGCAATATAATAACCAATAACAACTTTTCCAATCGAGAAAACAAAAACTATAAAAATTGAAAGAGAGACACAAGAGGTTAGAAAATGAGCTAACCAAAGCTGAGAAACCCATGATTGCATCTTCTTCAAATCTTCAGCCGCCTGAACCATTGACTTATGGTTAATGGCCCATCGTTCGTAGTAATGAGCATATTCTCTATGTATTTTTTTGCCGTATCTCTTTTGTTTTTCTCCTCATCATATGCGCCCTCTTGCATTGCCTTGTTATATTGATTGCAGCTATAGTTACCACCTGTTTTGGTTCCATGCTCTGACCGCACGGACCAAGGCAAAGCCAGCAAAACTGGTGTCTGCAAGGCTTTGAGCACGACATGTGCATGCAACCATGATTTTTCTCAATCGGGCGTTGGCATTTCGGACAAGGCTTGGAATTAGCTAATATCCAAGTAAGTTTTCAGACTCATTACTGTTCTTCAAATTCCATTGTGCTATAGCTCTACAGTCAACTGGTCGGTGTGCTTCCTCGATACTCCAGCAAAAGCTATAAGTGCATTTGCAAGTAACATCACAGTTTTCACTACCCACTGCAATTGAATGGCGGCAACTACAACCCGGAGCAGGGCACCACTTAATATTCTTACTAACTTCAACATAAGACCTGCAAAGGAACCGAGAATATTTTTCTTTACTTACTTCACAAACCAATGCATTTACCATTGTCTTCACTTACAGCAGCATTACAAGACCGATCAGGACATCGCAACGTTAAACACCCAGGTCCATCGTTAATCGATGTATTGATGTATCCTTTCCAGCACGACCTACAAAAGAGATGATTGCAACTAGCAGTAGAAAACATCTGTTTAGACCAATGCGCAGCAAAACATATTCCGCAAGTAAATTTCCGTTTCTTTTTACCAACGATTTTAGCAACAACGGGCTTCTCGAATAAGCCGACAGCCTTACGTACCTTTTCTTCATTAGCAAACCATTCATCATGTACATCAGTGACACGCCAATTAAAGTGGACAAGTAGGGTAATGGCCGAAGCTCTTGAAACTAAAAAAACATTACATACCGATGAAATATCTTCTTGCTGACGGTCACGTATATGGTCCTCATTCATAACAGTATAATTTTTTCCCTCAGGCTGCTGCGTATCCTCTTCAGGATCATCTTCTGCATCATGGTTATCCATGGAATTAGAATCTCCTGCATCATTCTACTCAAAGTAGTCTTCATGATCATTATTATCATACATATCGTCCTCCTCTGAATCCATCTTATTCTGACAAATCAAATCACTATAGCTCTGCTCAATACCCTAACCCGGTTATGAACAATTATGTCAGGCCCTAGCAAAGAAATAATAATATTTAGGGTTTTCTTTATTAGCGGCAGTTTGCTAAACTTGGACTCTAACAAAAATGATTGGAAATATATGAAAGCGTTTGTTTAGGAAACAACTACGAACTCAGCGGAACTTTATTGGATCAGGATCGGGTTTGTTCTCGAGTCACTTGACATATCAAGCGGTCCAAAATCCCATCAGAATAGGCTCCTTCATGTGATGAGCCGTGTGCGGTGGTGCGCTTTAGCTTAGGAGTATAAACACCTCATGCTTTAAGGTTATTAGGAGATTTGTTAGGGTTTAAAAGTTCTTTGAAGAATTCATTCCAGGTTGGGAATTTTGTAAGAGTTACAACAAAGAATTAGAGTGGAGTTGTGTTGGAAGGGCTAGTAGTAAACAAATTTCACTTATGTTTTCAACTCCTCCACAAGGGTGGGATGAAATTATAGATTACAATGAAGTGAATAGTATTACGTTGTTAATAAGAAACTTGGCGGAAAATGTATGGAAACAAATAACGTGTTCAAGTTTTGATGGAGAAGATGCAAGGATTTCACTCCATGTTGAACCAGGTCTTTGTAAGTTATTTGAGAAGGATATCCAGTCTGAGTATGCTATAAGCGTGACAAAAAAGAATGAGAATGGAGTTGTATATGAAGGCTTTGTACGAAAACAAGGTTACTTGACTCTTGATCTCCTCGACAAGGGTGGGGTTGATACTATGAGTTTCATTGATATGAATGGTTTTACGTTGTTAATAAGAAATTTAACAGAAAAAGTATGGGATGATATTAAAGTTGCAAGTTTCAACGGAGAAGGTAGAAGGATTACATTCCCTGTTCAACCAGTTTTTCGCAAGTTATCTGAATCTGAATCAAAAGGTAAATATCAAATTCCCCATGCTTTAGAGGTTTTAGGGGGTTATTAGGGTTTAGAATTTGGGACAATGATTTTTTCCAGCTTGGAAATATTATAAGTGTAACAAAAAGGGATAAGACTGAGGATGAGTTTAATGGCGTTGTAGTAAGCACAAGTTACTTGAGCTTTCAACTCCTCCACAAGGGTGGGGTTGAACTTATATATTTTAATGACATTTATGGTCCTGATTTGTTAGCAAGAGATGGGGCTGAAGAAGTATGGAATGAAATTAGAGATGCAATTCCTGGTGTGGAGAAGGATTTTGAGGGGGTAAACCTGGATGGCATGATTGAGATGTTAATTCGTGATGGTGTTGTAGAGTCGGATAAGTAAAGCTTGGAAAGAAACTTTGTTTGACCCACTAAATAGAAATCCTGACTGTCACTCTACTCTAATATTGACAGCAGTTCTACATTGGCCGTGACAAATCCCATGACTCATGGGAAAATCCAATGTAGTTTGGGGATCACTGCACCAGTTTCCTTCAAGTTTGTGATTTTCACTCAATTTAGAAAAATCATGTAGTACAAAACCAGTGCTGGTGGGGTATCTATAATAAAAAATAGTGTAATATTTTGCAATAAATAACAAGAGAAAAAAAAAATTAAAAAGAAGAGAAAAGTCCATTTAGCTTTTATTTTTCTGAGTTCTATGGTTCATTTCTGTGAGGCGTTGACTTGAAACAATTTGGAATCGATTTTCATACAGAAAAGAGATCCAAATTATGTCTAGTTCCACGACTAATCCACAAAGTTCATCATCATCATTGTATTCGTCAATTATATCTCCTGAATATAGTACTGAAAACTATCTCTCCTGGATCTATAACACCTATCTTTTCCTTAAGCGAGCTACTGTTACTCTTCCAGATTATTCTGTCAAAAATGGTTTCTTCTCCGATATAATCTGCGACCTTCTCAAGATTGACCGTATAGAACGTGGTCGTGTCGCTTGTTTTTTCACCGTCAAGTCATCTGTAGTTGTAAGTTCTTAGTCACGCACCTTCTAACTTTATTGTAAAATCTATCTAGTTTACTTTCTACAAGTTCAACGATTTGCTGAACTTACTGCAGAATACTTATGGTACCTTGCACGGTGGTGCAGTTGGGGTAATTGCAGAGTTGGTGTCTTTGGCCTGTGCTCGAACCTTTGTTGCTAAAGACAAGGATTTGTTTCTTGGGGAATTAAGCATTTCTTATCTCGCTGCAACAAGTGCAAATATAAGTCTAAAACAAAATTTTGCATTGCTCCTTCCGCTAATTGAGATCTTATTTGAATTGCAAAATTTAATTTATTGGTTACTGGATTTCATCTGCTCAAAATTGCGACTCTTACGAGCATTATGTATATCTCCAATATTCGTTATCCTTTCTCAATATTTTGACAGCAAATTTCTGTAGAAATTATTAGTATTGAATGGAAATCCATCCACAATATTAGTGTTGAAAGGAAATCCATCATCCATCCACAATAACATGCGCACCTCTTTGATTGAAGTATCACTGTATGCGTGACTAGATTTGGAGGGTTTTGAAACTTTGATATGTTTATCCTTTGTCTTTAGGTGGAACTTGAAATTGAGGGGTGTGTGGCCAGGAGTGGAAGAAATATAACTACAACTTCAGTTGATTTCAGAATAAAGGAGTCAAGGAAGATGGTTTACACTGCTCGTGCTACTTTCTATGCAACACCGGTTTCAAATCTTTGAAGATTGATTCCGACTTAGATTGGATATGGTGAACTGTTAGTACTCCCCATGGCTGACGGAGTGATGCAAGTACATCATCATATTCCGCATTTCACAAGTGTACTACAGTATGCGAATTTAAGGAATACCAAGGCATACTCATTATTCATGTGATGAAGCTACAAGGTCATATGGTTAATGCAAACATCAGCGGTTAAACTGGGCTTGGGCTTGGACTCGGTTGGTTGATCTTGTATTTGTTCTGAAAGATGTTATTTTTCTCCTCATGTAAAGTCCTTGTTTTCGGTCGGATGATCATGAATCATCTGTGTTTTCTATCTTTGATTGTTTGAGAGAGATATTAAATCCACACACTTTAGATTGTTGATTCATGTTATTTTAAATGCGGGTGGTTCTGGACAGACCGCCCATAAAACCACCCCAAAATCGTCCTGTGAGTGGGAGGGATGAGACTCGTCCTCATGGAATTAGCAGGGGACCATTTAAGGGTGAGTTGGGTCTAGCGTATGTGTCTCAAAGGTTTTGGGTGGTTCACTTACACGGTCTGGTTAGAATTTTTGTTTAACTGTCTATCCCAACTGATGATGAAGTCTTAAAAACTCTCAAAAGTATGGAGAATTGGTCTGCTCCTGGACCTGAAGGATTCCAAGCTGGATTTTACAAATATCAATGGAATACAGTTGGAGAAGATATGTGTGACATGTTCAAAAGGTTCTTCACTTCTAAACACCTACCCAAACAGCTTAATAAAACTTTCATCTCCTTGATTCCTAAAAAGAACAAACCAAAAACTCCCTCAGAATTCAGACCAATTGGTCTTTGCAATACTTCCTATAAAATCATCTCCAAGATTTTAGTCAACAGAATGAAACCATTCATGGATACAATTATTTCTCCATATCAGGCTGCATATGTATCTGGAAGATTGATTAATGAGAATACTATCATTGCTCATGAATTAATACATTCAATGAAGAGAAAAAGGGAGAAGGAGGATGGATAGCACTCATGTTTGATATGTCAAAAGCTTTTGACAGGCTTGAATGGCCTTTCCTTTTGAAAGTGCTTACCAGCTTTGGCTTTAGTGAAGAGTGGTGCCAGATGATTCATCAATGCATAAGCACTACATCTTTATCTGTTCTCCTGAATGGTTCCCCCTGTGAATCATTTAATCCTACTAGAGGAATAAGACAGGGTGATCCTCTTTCACCCTATCTGTTCATTCTAGCAATGGAATGGTTCTCCATAAAAATGGTTGCTTCTCAACAAGATAAAAGCATCAAAGGTATCTCAGCTGCAAGAAATGCTCCTCCAATAAATCATATTCTTTTTGCAGATGATTGACTAATATTCACTCATGCAAATTTAACCAGTGTGTCTAACTTACTTCAGGTTTTGAATGACTTTAGCTCACAATCTGGTCAAGTCATTAATTTTGACAAATCATCAGTTTATTTCAGTGGTAATATGGATCCTAGTTCTTGTGAGACATTAAGGCATATATTGGGAGTCAAGCTAATGGATAAAAAGGAGAAATACTTAGGTTCCCCTCTCTTCATTGTGAAATATAAAGTTCAAGCTTTTGAAGATATACAGTTGGCATTTGACAGGAGATTAGGTACATGGAAAGGTACTACTATGCATCAGTCTGGAAGAAATACCATGGTCAAGGCAGTTTTAAACTCAATTCCTACATATCAAATAAGCACATTTAAAATGCCAAAAAAGCTCCTAAAGAAGCTAGACACTGCTCAAAGGAAATTTTGGTGGGGTTTCAAATCAGGCAATGGCACTAATCTTGTAGCATGGCAGAACATGTGCATCTCTAAGGATCTTGGTGGTCTTGCTTTCAGGGATCTTGAAATGTTAAACCATGCTCTTCTTACAAAATTGGCATGGAGAATCTACCACCAGGAAGATCACCTTTTGAGTAAACTTCTCAAAGCCAAATATCACAAAGGAGAGAATTTTCTGCACATTACTTCAAAAAAACATAATTCCTCTTGGGTGTGGAAAGGAATTGAGCATGGTCTCTATACTGCAGCAGCATTCTTCTATGGAAGTAAATAATGGCAAAAAATCTATGATTTGGAAAGATAAATGGATTTTAGGGCATGATGAACTGGTAGTTCCTGTTGATATCTCTCATTACCAATACACCTTTGTGTCAGAACTCATTATCTCTGACACCAAAAGCTGGAATATCTCTCTTCTTAACACTTTATTTAAACCAGAAATAGTGGAAAAAATTATGAATATGCAGCTTTCACAATTAGAAGAAGATATGCTCAGATGGCTGCCAGCTAAAGATGGTGTCTTCACAGTCAAGAGTGCTTATAACAAGCTCACTGAGAGAAGAGTTCAACATCAAATCAGTGTTATCTATGTCCCCAAAGTTGTGTGGAAATGTCTATGGAAAATGAAACTACCACACAGGGTCATTCTTTTTATTTGGAAATGCCTTAAAAATGCAGTACCAACAAGAGAAAGATTAGATCAGCATAATCACTCAATTGAGCATCACTGCAGCATATGTCAAGCTGAAGTAGAATCTCTATTTCATTTACTTCTTATCTGCAATCATGCAAGAGCGTTTTGGAGTATGCTCAACATCAACATTGATCAAGTTACTCTGAATTGCAACAATATTCAAGATTGGATCATCTCATGGTTCACTGATGTCAGGAATACAAATTCTGAAGATCTGGATTATTGGAGGAAAACACTCATGGTTGCTTGCTGGATAATTTGGAAGGAACGATGTGAATGTGTCTTTGAAGAAAAAACACTCAATGCTCACAACACAGTATCTAGAATTAAACACCAATTGATCAGCTTCTCCAGTCAGCCAAGCCAACTCATCAATACTCAGCATATCCCGTCTCTTCAACATCATATTCTTAATGCTCATTCTGATACAAGTGCTGTAAATATTTATGTTGATGCTTCCTTTGATTATGATTCTAACTCTTGTGGCACTTGAATGGTGTTGTTTTCTCCTACAGGTGAACTACAGGGATTCAAAGGCTCTTATGCAAATAGAGCAAGAGATCCAGAGGAAGGTGAATGCTCAGCTATTCTGGAGGTAGTGAAATGGGTTAAAGCTCAAGGACACTCAAGAATCAACTTACTAGATGATGCACAGAATGTTGTCAACTCTGTAAACTCTGATGACTTACTTGTCAGATGGGAATACAAGAAGATTATAAGAGACATAAAGCTTTTGCTTAGCTCTTTCAGTTCCTGGAATTTCAATTATATTTCAAGAAATGATAATAACTTAGCTGATAAAATTGCTAAGACTGTTAGATTAGATTGCCTTTCAGTTAATGTCCAATATAATGTTTCAAGTTGTCTTGACAACCTTCTAGGCATTTTGCTGCTGCCTAAGATTAATAAAATTTCTTTTTATCTAAAAAAAAAAAATCTAATCAAAAGGGTAGTAGTATTTTTTTTAATTTTTTTTTCAAGTGCTACATAACTTATCCAACCATATCGATGGATATCCCAAGCCCTAGCACACATCACCAAATTTATTTTGGTACTTAGTTAATTTGTCTGTTATATTATTACAAGACATCCAAATATAAGAAAAAAACAAAAAAAAAAACTAGAAAAATAGTTATTACATTTCAAAGCTTCTAGCAAAATGGTTTTGCATCCCTAGTTTGTAGTGAAAAGATTGTTTTCATACCATTAATGATATTTTGGTTGTTATTAAGGAAAACTTGAGTCCACATAACAAATCGATCTCATTGGCTGTTTAAAACAGATAGTTATGTAATAAATAAATTTTTATTTTTCTACTTTAAGTCTTAAAAAGATAATGTCGCGTATATATATCTTACATACAAGAAGTTACCTAAAATATAAGATTTTATTTAGATAATTGACCCCGTAACACTTTAATCCACGACCATCAATATTTGATACATTTTTATTTTAGAAATACTCCATTAACGCTAAATTGAATAACTTCTTCCACAAAACTCAAATCCAACAATTTACCATGAAAATAGATGGAGATCAACATAAGGGTGATCAACATAGTTTAGAAACCGTACAAATTTAACCGTCAGCCCCTATCACTTCGGATGATTGAACCAATTAGAATCCACCTTTGTGGAACAAACAACATTACCTCGGTAAAAACTCGAGAATGTTGTATCACCTTCTTTCCATTAAATACAATCTAAAGTATGAGTACTCACTTTTTGACAGCTATATGATTCCAGAAGATGATTCAGAATTGGGCCAATCACGTTTATTAGAAGTGGACAGCCTTCGGATCGTCAATACTCAAATAGTAAATCCTATCATTTCGTTTTAATCTTCCACAAAAACAAACAACTTCATAAAAGAATCGTGGTTGCTCAATGATTTGTTTTCATCATCATACCCAATTAACCATCTTACACATGACGAACATTAGTCAAGTATACATAATAATCTATTTCATGTTTTAAAGATCCTATATTTTGGAAATTAGATATCATGTTGCCTTTTTTAAGATTTAAATCAAATTTAAAAAAGAAAAGGAAAAACTAATTTTATTTAACGGGAGGTTTAAAACAGCCAATAGGATCATTTTGTTACGTGCACACTCTTTAAAGGAGTTTGCACAAAATTGGACTCAGGAAAACTAGCCAATGTTATTTTCATTTGATTGAGGGATGTTCTTAAAATAATTTAGAGAGTAGAGAAATTAATAGTTGTTAGCTTCAATCCACAAACTAGTATTTTCCTTGAAATGGTCGGAGAAGGGGCAGTTGTTATTCCAAAAGATATAGCTACATATAGTGAACTCGAAATCAGTGATGCTACACACAACTCTGGTGGGATGAATGTTATTATCCATTCCATAAACCAAGATCTTCAACATCATGTGTCTACGAGCACTAGATCGGAAGATGGTTGGGAAATCTTAGAAACTGTATTTGAAGGTAATTCCGCATAAAAAGAAGCAAGGCTTCAAAACCCAAATTCAGACTGGGAAAACCTTCGTATGGCTGATGAATATTCGTATGAGGAATTTAATCACAAGTTGTTAGAAGTAGTGAATGCTTGCTATTCACTAGGAAATACCATTCCTGAAAAGGATATTGTGATGAAATTCTGAGATCTTTACCAGCTCGATATGATTCTCATAAACATGCCATCACTGAAGGAAACGATCTTACTACCCTTGTTGGGAAGTTAAAGATCTTTGATCATGAACAACAGATAACAACTGATAAAAATATTACCTTCAAAGTACTTAAGAACACCGAAGTAATTGATAAAAGTGAAAGTGTTGGAAACTCCAAGAAAGATCTTGTTAACGAACTATCAGATGAAGATCTTCAAAATTCGGTTTCTCTCATTACAAGACAGTTTAGAGATCTTCTCAAGAAGAGGAATAAACGGTTCTCAAGAGAACGTTGGTCATCATCATCTGCCAAGCCACATGATCGTATCCCCTCTAAAAAGATAGATAACGATGAAGATGATGAGGAGATTCCTTAGTGTTTCAAGTGTAGAAGATTCAGTCACTTTACTAACGAGTGTCCAAATCGATGAAAATACACCGGCAACAAGGGTCTTGCTGCAACTCTTGATGAAAATATTGATCAGTGTGATTCAAAAGAAGAGGATAATTCGAGCACGACACTTTTGGCTTAAGTATCTAATCTTTAGGATAGTAGCGATACTTAAATCAATCTTGACAAAATCTTTTAAGATCCTTCTTCTGTAACATTTGAGTATATAATTGATTTTTCACTTTCTAATGAAAATCCTACTACTGATGTTTCAGGGATATCTCAAGTGTGTCTATCAACTGAAATCAGAAATGCTTCAGAACCTTCCTTCATCCGAACATGACCTTACTGTACCACTGAAAGTCCCGAACTCAAACAGAGCTTCAACTACAAAGAAAAAGTAAGGTGTGTCAACAAGCTGCAACGTGAGGCTAGTCGATTGAAAAATATGCAAAAGCAAAACCCATCTAAGGTTATAACTATGTTTTTCTTTCTTCTCCTCAAGTGTGATTGTTTCCAAGGGAAAGGATAAATCTAAAGGAAAAAAAAGATCAATATCTAAACGATCAGTAAAAGTGAAGATTGACAAACCTGCGCAGGAATACAAAGGTTAGTTTACTGATGCTCACCCAAACACAAATTAATTGTGTTGAAAGGGTGTTGTCTTGTCTCATGTGCCCTTAAAAGAGACAATAAATGTGCACCTCCAAGGGCTTCGGGACAGACTTTCTAGTTTGTGTCTTGAATTACCATCTTTTTATCACAGACTTATTACTTGAATTACCATCATTTTATCACAGATTCTATGTTAATATTATTTGTCAGATCATACCATTACAACAACAAAAAAAAAAGTTCATGTTGCCCCTTTCTCCATTGAATTTGGTCCAGTTCAATTATCATGGTTTTTAACTCGTTTTCGTAACTGAAAGTTCAAAATTTATTTTCCATACATCTTCAAGGAAATTGACTTTATGAAAGTATAATTCTTTCTTGAATATTCAAAGATTTTATATGAAACTAGTTCTTACACTCCCTTCACGCTATATTTCAAGTAATGATATGTACAAACTTTAAAGAAGGGGAAATATGTATTTAACCTTTTAGTTTGTTATTTGGTTCATGAGCGAATCTCTTTTATAAATAAATATGTTGGTTCCTGAACTTGATGGTTTGATAATCTTTTTTTTTTTTTTTTGTCTCTAACTATTTCTAGAATTCTTCCAAAACACAAGTGCTCTTGAAGTTCTATATATTTATGCTTTTGCACAAGTCACACACTCAAAAAATAATTCTTTGAGATATGGAATCTTGGAGCAAGATTTCTTCTAGGAGACCTGTGTTCCTATGTTTGTTGATTTCACAATTAAGGATATAGAGAAATCCTACCCTAAGGAGAAAGATTCGTTTTTCAAGAGAAAAATGAAGAACATCAAGAAACCTGGAGAAAGTTCCTTAAACCAGCAAAGGTTTGCATATATTCTTGAAGAACTTAAGAATACCAAGATGGAAGTGCAGGGTCTCAAGGACATACTGCAGAAATCTCTCGAGATTCAAGAAGCACTTTCCAAACAACAACGAAATAGGTTTGAAGGAGTTAACGCTCTTATTCATAAACCTTAAGTTTCAATGCAAGTTGATGACAATGAGTACGGCGATGATAACCTTCTTCAAGGATCTTTTTACTAGTGACCTCCTTGTAGGAATTTATTCTTATTGTTTAAGGGGGAATACTAACTTTTGGAGTAATTTTTATGTGTTGCGGTAGCTATTCCAGATACTATCATCCTACATGTTTAAAGTTTATAAATTTAATTTTTTTTCGGAAGATGACTTGCAATATCTAATATTCATAGATTATATATATGCATTGCTTAATTTGTGATATTTGTTCTTTGCTATCATATTTTGGTGATTAGAATATATATCTCATACTTTCTCATAGGTTTGAAAAAGAGGGTAAACTTGAGAATTGAAGTATTGATCTCTCCATGATTACACTTGTGTGAATATATTGCTACAAGGATTCCGTAAGATATTCTCTAGGAACCTGTTTTCCTCCTTGATCGCATAATCGCCAGGGAATAAGGGGTGAACTTTTGTCTCTACGTCCGTACATGGATAGAGAAGTTATAATGCTAATGTCGAGTCATATTGTGTTGATTGCTCTCTTTTGTTCTTGTTCATATATTTTAACTTATTGTTCTTTTTTAATTTTGAAGATGATTGATAATTAAAGCCACAAAGGGAAACCAGATTTAAAGGGAGTTCGATGTTCATTTTTTGTCGCAGTCTCGCATACTTATGGAATGGAAGTGGAGTGTTGTTTTATAAATTTTTTTTTTAACGTTGAACACTTGAGGTTGAACTTTGAACTATTTTTAACTTATTTTAAACTTTTGTAATTGTTGTTCACTTAAGAACATAAGTAGTTAAATTTTTAAGAACAATGATATTGGTGTATGTATGTAAGTATGTGTATCAAAATTAGAGGTAAAAAACAGAACCAAACTGATCATACAGGTATAGGTACATGCACATGTACCGGTATCTAAAACCGTCCCTAGCCACAAGGAGATCCAGGTACTCGGTTCTTAAGAAACCAGGACCTTACCGTCTTTTGTGCATCCTTACTCATGTTTGAACATGCATATACTTGAGGCTATAAAACAACACTAGAAATAAATATTCAGGAGGAATCATACAACAAACTAGTTGTTTGCAAAAAATAAATTCCTAACAGTTGATTTGAAGTGATTATTATCTAGGGAGCGGAGAGCATCATTTAAATCGTAAATATTGGGTGCAATCTGCAAAGGAAATGTAATTTAGAAAAAGAAAAAGATAACTCTCATATATTGTGTTTCTATCACCAACCATATTGGCAACGGATTAGGTAATGATGAATGGTGCATTGAAGCTTCTTTAATTGGAAACATATACCGATGGGAATTAGGAATTGATTTAGGAGCTTTATTATCTTGATTTTAATATATCATATTCTTTTTTCGGTTAAAAATTCTTGTCTAGAAATCTGCTATGAACTACATGCATATTCCAAGGAAAACATTTTTAGCTTCATTGGCCGAATATAGAGTCTAATGACTAACAGTGATTTTGAAAGATCAAAAGATGAAAAGGTAGTGAGGATATTTTATGGATAACCACGTTAGTTGTAATTTAGAGTATAATTAAAACAAAACAAAACTTAATAAAACTCATGGCGCTCTCCTATAAGGTGAGCACGGGACAGCTGAATTTTGGGATAAGGGAATACCTCGCTTCTCACTTATTCCTTTTGTAAATATCAGCAGGCTACTTTGAAAACTTACACGAAATCAGCGCAGAAAAGAGAGAAAGGAAAGGAAACAGAGAACAGAAACACTTAGTCTCAGAAAACAACCGGAAAAAAATGCCCAGAAATACGAATAAGTTGTAAAAGACAGCTTCGAATCGTTGAAAAGATAATTATTTAAATGTTAAAAATGTTTAATTGAAAGTCATAGAGAGAAAATAGACTAGTATAAAGAGAGAGGGATAGGGAATCCCTCGCTTCTCTCTCATACACCGTTAATACTAGTAGGGGTTAGAGAATCTGACGGCTCATAGATATTGATTCTTCCTATAAATATCAGCAGACCAGTTAGAAAACTAATAAACCAAAGCATCACGAAAAGCCTTGCAGAAAGGAAATAGAGAAAAGAAACAGCCCGTCTCAGAGAAATGTCGGAATAATGCCAGGGAACACTAACAAGAGAGATGTGTAAAAAAGGATAGTTGTTCTACAAACATCAATGGGTCACTAGTTTAATCGATTACAAGGCTTGTTTCTTGTAGGATTCGTATCTTGAAAGATAGACAACAAGTTTAATCACTTGGTAGAATTCTGATTGGATTATTTGGATACGACTAGATTGATCTTGGATACTGATTTTTGAGATTTTTCAAGTACTCTGCTTAACAATCAAGTTCACGCAATCTTTGTCTATATACATACTGATTGAGTAGAGGTTGAGATATTGAAAAGACGAGGGTACCCAAATACACCACAATCTTTTTGTTTCAACCTATAAGTCCTCTACCGAATGTGATCGTCTATGGACAGAGTCGAGACAATACAACAATTTGGTTCACACTTCGTGTGATCGTCTATGGATACAAGATCGAGACAACACAGCAAAAAGATAATTTGTGTGATTGACTATGGATACAAGATCGAGACAATACAACAACGAAGTATGTTACTTGATAATATGTTCGGAAATCACCAAACTCTACAGGATCACTATCAAGTAATGCGGATTTAACATACAAGTGTCATTTACTTTTATTTATAATAAAAATAATTATAATTGTGGAATAAAACCTCAAATACAGAAAAACCCCGGGACCTAGTCCAGTTTGGATACTCTCAGAATTAAGCCGATGTACAAAATATAATACCAACTTCGTATAGTTGAGACCAAGAATACTACCCCTAGCTACTTAGTTCCCTCAGTATCCGGCGCCTTCGAATTCTAGAGTCACGCTCGTAAATAACAAGTCCTTTGGATCGTATTCCAAACAACAAATGAAGAATATGTTTGGTAACCACTCTAATCAATCTTGCTAAAAAAATATAGATGAGTCGTTCAAAAAGGATCTTTCGTTTAATCTAATAAACTCATTTGTCTGGTTAGATCAATCCACCCAATAACTATCGAAGTAGTCAAGTTTAGATTCGTACTCAATCAATATAGATCTCAAAAAAAAAAAAAAAAGAATGAAGATCTCACGCAAATAATAATCAAACAGTGAAAAGACGAGGGTACCCAAATACACCACAATCTTTTATTTTTCAACCTATAATTCCTCTTACCGAAAGTGATTGTCTATGGACAGAGTCGAGACAATACAAAAAATCGATATTCACACTTTGTGTGACTGTCTATGGATACGAGATCGAGACAATACGACAACCAAAATGTGATACTTGATAATAGATTCGGACTTAACCAAACTCTATAGGATCACTATCAAGTATATCGGAGTTAACGTTTGTGTATTTTACTTTTAATTATAATTGCGAAAATAAAAAGTAAAAGACACAGCAAGATTTTGTTAACGAGGAAAACTACAAGTGCAAAAAAACCCAGGGACCTAGTCCAGAATTAAATACTCTCATACTTAAGCCGCTATACAAAATCTAAACCAACTTCGCATAGTTGTGACCAAAAAACTACCCCTAGTTCACTTAGTTTCCTCGGTATCCCTGCGCTTCCGACTTCGAAGGTCACGCATTGGTACAATTCCTTTGGATCGTATTCCAAACAGTAAAGGAACAACAAATATGTTTGGTATCAACTCTATTAATTCTTTCAAGATAAAGATATCTCAAGTCATACGCAAAGGCTCTTCCGTTTAATACAATATACTCCTTCTCCTGGTTAGATCAATCTATCCAATAACTACAAAAGTAGTTAAGTTTAGATTCGCACTCAATCAAAATAAATCTCAAAGAGATATATTGATAATGCCGATCTCATGTAACTAATCAATCGAATAAATCCAATTATAATTGGATCCCCGTCGATCAAGGTTTGTGCATACACAAAGATATGAGAACTAGTAAGAAATCTTCAATAAAACCTGCACAACACCACTTGAATATCTTGTAATCAATCACACACAAAACGGAGTCTGTTAACAATGAATTATCACAAGATGTATTAAATCTACAAACAGTTCTAAAGATCACATCGATACTTCGTTCTAGTTTGAGTAAATATTCTATAAGAAGAGAAGATTCTCAAGAATAAACAAACTAGGTGCAATCAAAGTTTCAACAACCGTTAGTCAATCAAATCAATCGAAAACTAATAACACTGCAATTATCTAGTTTCCCACCAATGGTACCTGTAGAGCTTCTTGATCCCACGGAAGTCTTTAAACGAGGGGTCGTAAGAGATTTCACCTAATTGGGATACTTTCCTCTCCGAATAGACGGCTCCACCAGAAACAACAAAAATTGAAGTTTGCTGGCTCTTAGGATAGTTTGCTAGAAATGCAAACTTAGGTATTTATAGACCGAGGATGTTTGGACTCCAAGGAATTTCCAAAACCGAAAATATTCTCAAGATATGCAATGAATAGGAAAATCCGGTTTTTCTAATTCCGATAAATGCTTGTCTAAAATTTCCTAAATCTCTCAATTGAAAATCTCCAATTAGTAAATGCACATTACTAATTTTTATTCTCTAGAGATATGCATTTAATTGCTGGTAATTAAAGCATACAAAACCAAAAATCTTAATTAAAAGATTCTCAATTTATTTCGGCACAAGATCTCCTTGAGTACTAAGGAACATATTTGAACAATAAATGATAAGAGTTAATGTACGTGTTCAAAGTATGTTGACATTTTTCACTGTAAATCCTTATTCATATTTACATGGATTTACATTCTTGGAATCGGTTATACCACACTTCCAAACAAGTTTAAAATTGGTTAACATGTATTCCAAGATAACTATGTGCTTGATTAAATATCAAATCACATACATGGGTTTAATCGGTTCTACCAATCACTAGGATCAGTTATACCTCAATATGGAAAAACTTGTGATCGGTCACACAAGTTACTAGGACCGGTTACCATATTCCATGGTATTTCTTGTGATCGGTCACACCATTTACCAGGATCAGTTACACCGATTACCAGGACCGGTTACCAATTACAAGGATGGATTACACAACACTCTGTGATCGGTCATACCAATTACTAGGATCGGTCACACCAATTATAAATATCGATCATACCATCTCATGGTGATTACTTAGGATCGATTACACCAATTAATAAAAACTAGTCATACCAAATAATAAGTCAGGCATTGTGATTAGTTATACCAAGATACATAACAACGTTACGATCGGTTCTACCATCTCACACATATTGGTAATCCAAAGATTTGCAATGAATAGCCGTACCAATAAGCCTAATGATTTCCCTTTCGATTCATAAAACAAGTTTATGATTGTACTTCCTTTAAACGAATGTAAAACATTGTTTCCTAGGATGAAATCTTCACATAACCCATTCACATAATCATAACAGTATATACAAGATTATGTTGATGTCATATATACGAAGTTCAAAAGATAAGCGTTATACTTCGTAGTCTAATTTCCTAACAAATATAACCATGTCACATCACTAGAGTATTACACAATATGTACAGTATATACAGCTTCGTAGTTATATTTTCAATATAGCACGACTATACAGTAGGAATGAAACAGTTCAAGTTAATATTACTAACTGAAAAAATGGGGGTCTAAAAACACCATCCAATATTTCGCTTAGCAATCTGTATGGACTAACTCTGAAATACTTTGCTAGATAATCAACTAGACAGTCAGACTCGGTCTAGATTAAAGTATCTCAAGGAGTCAATATCTCTCACTTGTTTTGATTTACTCAAGCTAAAACAATAGAGAGTCTTTAATCAAACACAAGGAATAACTTGGACGGTACCAAAGACCAATATCCAAGGATCAATCAATGTCAATCAACAACCAAAGGTTGGATTTCCAATTGAAGACCTTTTGACGCACAACCTTTATTATTTCAATTATATAAAATATAATGCGGAAAAGAAATAACACAGACACCAGAAGTTTTGTTAACGAGGAAACCGTAAAGCAGAAAAATCCCGGGACCTAGTCCAGATTGAATACACACTGTATTAAGCCTCTACAGACCCTGGCCTACTACAAGATAACTTCGGACTGGACTATAGTTGAACCCCAATCAGTCTCCCACCGATCCAAGGTACAATTGTACTCCTACGCCTCTGACCCCAGCTGGATACTGCGCACTTGATTCCCTTAGCTGATCTCACCCACAACCAAGAGTTGCTGCAACCCAAAATCGCAGACTTGATAATAAACAAATCTGTCTCACACAGAAAAGTCTATCAAAGGATAAATCTGTCTCCCACAGATAAACTCTAGGTTTTGTTCCGTCTTAAGATATGAAATCAAGGTGAACAGGAACCAATTGATAATCCGGTCTTATATTCTCGAAGAACAACCTAGATTAATCAATCACCTCTCTACAATCCTTCCTGACTACACAGGAGGTTTGTCGAGGAATCACAAACAGTGAGACGAAGATGTTTGTGACTTCTTTATCTTGCCTATCGGAGAACTCTCACGATCTCAAGCCAATCAAAGATTGTACTCGTACGATAGAAGATGCAAGATCAGATCACACAACTACGATAAAAGTAGTATCGGTCTGGCTTCACAATCCCAATGAAGTGTTTAAGTCGTTAACCTGGTTTTAGAGAAGAAAACCAAAGGTTAAAGGAGAATCAACTCTAGCGAGTGCACTAGTATCACACAGACGTGTGGGAATTAGTTTTGCACAATGCTAGATGTCTCCTTTATATAGCCTTCAAATCAGGGTTTTTCCTTAGTTACAAAGCAATCCATATTCACCGTTAGATGAAAACCTGATTTAGATTCAAGCTAATATTTCTCAACCGTTAGATCGAAAACTTAGCTTGTCACACACACTTGGGTAGACGTTTACTGGGTCTGTGAAAACCATGCCCAAACGTGTACGTGTATGTTGGTTCAACATAGCAGAAAATCTCGGCAAAGAGACTTTCGCCAGTTCGCGGACTTACACGCAAACGAGTTTTTGGAAAATCCTAGAAGAAATTATCGGTACAAGAACTTCCGTCAGTTCGTAGACTGAGTTCGCGGACTGGGTTCGCGGACTTGGCAAAGCCAATTCCTCCGGTTTCTCTCAATCAACAAAGTTCGAAAACTTCGGATTAAGGAATACATGGTTATGTAATCTAAACTCTCATTCCAATCATTGAGACATTCTCAGAGGACGTTATATAGCCGTTATTCACAGACCGTTTCGCGTCAGAGCAATTTTCAAAGTAATTGAAACTTTTCATGACTTTCGTCACTAGGTGAAGATAAACTTGATCGAAGCGAAACGCTTTACCAACACATGATTTCGAGATATAGATAGGCGAGATATACTCGGCTCGAAATATTAACTGTGTATGATCTAGTCTATATAGCATACGACTTTTGTCTCATAAGAAGTAGGAGATAGAAGAGATAGACTTTTGAGTGATAGATAAGTTCAAGTCTCCACATACCTTTTTGTTGATGAAGTTCCACGGTTCCTTGAGTAGATCTTCGTCGTTGTATGATGAATCGCCATGAAGTCCTTGAGCTCAACTACACTTTTCTATCCTAGTCCGAGACTTAGCTATGTAGGCTAGAAATCAAGACTCATAGTTTTGATCACTAACATTGACAAACATGCTTGAGATAGCAACACATGCGAGGTCGACCGAGCTATGCTCTAAAACTAACCTCAAGAGGAAGGATGACGTCGTCGTTGTAGTTCGCTTCTTCTTCACATTCTTCAGTTATTCGTAGTAATACTTGTATGTATCAACATTCCTAGACTTTCTAGTCTAACCTAAACGAAGTTGACTCTAGTATACAATCAAGCGACTTTAGATGAGTTTTGACACACTAAAATATGACAACCAAACTTGACATACCAACGCTTGGTGAGTTCAACCGAGCTATGCTCTAACAATCAGATAAACTGATTCTAGTTGGATCCCAGCGATCAAGGTTAATGTACACAATTTACAAGATACGAAAACTAATAAGAAATCTTCTTCGTCTTCAAATGTTCTTTTATCTTCAAAACCTGCACGACACCACTTGAATCTCTTGTGACCAATCACGCACAGAACAGAGTCATTTAACAATTGGTTATCACAAGATGTGTTTAGATCTAACAACGGTTCTAAAGATCCCGTCAATACTTCGATCTAGTTTAAGTGAATCTTATATCAGAAGAGAAGATTCTCAAGCATAAACAAACTAGGTGCAATCAAAGTTTCAACAACCGTTATTCAAGCAAATCAAATCGAAAACTAATAATATAGTAATTATCTAGTTTCCCACCAACGGTACTCGTAAAGCCTCTTGATCCCACAGAAGTCTTTAAACGAGCGGTCGTAAGAGATTTCACCTAATTAGGATACTTTCCTCTCCGAATATATGGCTTCACCAGAAACAACAAGAAATGAAGTTTTCATGGCTCTTAGGATAGTTTGCTAGAAATGCAAACTTAGGTATTTATATACCAAAGATGTTTGGATACCAAGGAATTTCCAAAACCGAAAATATTCTCAAGATATGCAATGAATGGCAAAATTCCGTTTTCCTAATTCCAATAAATGCTTGTCCAATATTTCCTAAATCTCTCAATAGAAAATCTTCAACTAATAAATGCACATTACTAATTTTTATTTTCTAGAGCTATGCATTAATTGCTGGTAATTAATGCATATAAAATCAAAAACCTTAATAAAAGATTCTTAATTTATTTCGGCACGTGATCACTTTTAGTACCAAGGAATATCTTTGAACAATAAACGATAATTGTTACTGTTCGTATTCAAAGTATGTTGACATCTTTTCACTGCAGATCCTTATTTCATATTTACATGGATTTGCATTCTTGGAATCGGTTATACCATACTTCCAAAAAAAGTTTAAAATTGGTTTGCCAGTATCCCAAGACTACTATGTGATTGGTTATACAAAATCACAACGGTTAGTTGTGATCGGTCCTTCCAAGTCACATAAATGGGTTTGGATCAGTTATACCAATCACTAGGTTATACCTAAATATGGTACCTACATGTGATCGGTCACACCAATTACCAGGATCGATTCCATGTACTCATGGTATCTACTTGTGATCGGTCACACCAGTTACCAGGACCAGTTACACCAATTACAAGGATCGGTCACACAACACTTATGATCGGTCACACTAATTACTAGGATCGGTCACACCAATTACAAGGATCGATCATACCATCACATGGTGATTAATTAGGATCGGTTACACCAATTACCAGGTGTTGATGGTGGATTTTTGACAAAGGTCAAAATCGTAAAATCATGATACTGCATGTTTCTGTCCCGGCTTCAGGAACGCATGTGACGATTCATATTTTACGATCCGTGAACGGTTTTTATGATCTCTGATCGAGTACCTCTCAGAGCCACGATGAATATGTTTCTCGAAAGTCCTCCCACTTGCTGAGCGTTCGATGCTACGCATTTCATCGTGCCCTCTATGTAGAAGAACGATAGGGCGGTCATCCTACATAATTGTTTTTTGAGAGGGCTTAACGCCTTCAGGACGTCGGCGACACTCGTTGTTCTCTGACTACATAGAGAGACCCCCCCTCTACATAGAAGAACGATTGGGCGGTCCTCCTACATAATTGTTTGTTGAGATGCCTTTGTAGTTGCAGGAAATCCTACACTACACCCCTCATATGATTTCATTATTGCTCAACTCATTTTTAGATTTACACTCTTAATTTTATTGATCAATCATTGAATGTTCTTACAAGAAAAGATAAAGGAATCAAGAATGACCTCTGCTCTAGACTTTCTCTCTCTTATTTACTTGTTTCTTACTCAAAAAAGATCTCTCCTCTTTCTTTACAACTTGAACGACTATTTATAGGGAAATACGTAGTGGATGACAGCTAATCTGTCCTTTATTTTCGGATATGACTTGCGACATTCTCGCAATCTTACAAATGTTAATCTCGCAAACTCTCTAATTTTCGCAGGATCATCACATCTTTCTCATGATTTTAGCTGACGTCGTTTATTATATCATTCCTGAAATTGTTCTGCGACGTTGTTGTGTTGTGTTGTTGATAATTTCGCTGAAATATTGTCGTTGCGAGATTTTGATCCTACATCTTGCCTCTTCTCATATCTTTTCTGCGAAGTAGAGAATGATGTGAGAAATGCCGCAGCTGTTCCTTTCTTCATATTCTGCATTTATCACACGTATTCTTTCTTCCATCTGTTTCTTGACACGTCTTTTGTAACCGTTGCTTTTTAACCGCTTATATCTTTCCGTATTAATCGTGTTTATTTTCTCGAGGAAAAATTCCCTCTATATATATTCTTTCTCACTCTCTTTTTCTTTATTTTTATTTTCTCTGCAACTTCATCGTTCTTCTGCAAATTCCGTTATTGCAACTTTTCTTCTTTCTTCTTCAATCTTTTTAAGTTCTTCTTCATCTTCATACTATTTCTTCTGCAGATCTTCATCGTTTGTAATTTTCTTCGAAATAATCTTCCTGCTACTGTTTTCCATGGATTCATCAAGGTTAGTTTTCTTTTTTCTTCTTTATGGGTTTTGCTGAAATTGATCTTGTTTATTGCCTTATTTGATGTTGTTTATCTGATTCCCATACTCTTGTTATTTCAGCAAAAGCGCCTCCAATTCTAAATTTACAGTTCAGAACCCTAATATTCCCAAATCGCAGCATAAGGTTGTTGCGCATAAAAGAAAGTCTGCGAATGAGAAGGTAGTAAGAAACACTATCCTTTTCTAATAACAATATTGTTGCCTCTGTTTCTTATCTGGATTTTAATTCACAGGGTGATAAGGATGTCAATAAACCTCTCAAGAAATCTCGCCACCTTAAAACTGTTCCAACTTCCATTCCATTTCACTTACTCATCTCTTCTAAATCTCCTGCGACATCTTCGCAAGATAAACCTTTATCTCTCATTCGCGAAAAGCTGCCTCAGACTTGATTTCTTCATCTTCCCTTTCAATGATTGAAACCCCCCTTTTTTATCCTTCTATGAATGAAACTTCTTCTCTTCCTATTGCGAATGTTTCTCAACCTTCTATCACTGCCAGTTCTCTACCTGATTCTCTTCCTCTTTCGAAAGAAACCGTGGAAGGAATATATATTGCTTTCAAAGTTTTATATGAAGTCCTGGATGATGGCAAGAAGTCTTCTATTGATCCTATCAAGTCTAATGTTTGCGAAATTCTGAGCAAAAATTTAGGTTCTGACAGAGCTGCTTCGCAGACAGCTTTGGAAAAAGAATGTAATGCTCTTCGTCTCGAAAATCAAAAGCTTCAGAATGTTTTGCTGGATCGTGACAATCTTCGCAAGAAGAATGATGAATTGAGAGGTATGATTTTCTTATATGTGTCTTCAATTTTCCTTTTTAATGGTTTTATCCTTCCCATATTTAATTATCCTTGAAATCCCTCTTTCGCATGTTAAGCCTCAAACCAGAAACGAATAATAGAGAGATATCAATTTGAATCTGCTGTTTAAGAAGCCCGTGTTGATAAAGAAATTTTGATGGATCAATATAACCAATTAGATAACCTCTATTCATATTCTCTTGATCATATAAATAATCTTACGAATGAAAATACCCAATTAGTTCAGAGACAAGATATATTAAGTAATGAAGTATCTCGCCTTTCTTATTCTTTAACTAAAGCTAATTTAGGGATGGAAACTTTATCAGATGAGAATAAAACCTTATCTCAAGAGAAGCGAACTTGTTTAAACAAGATGGCGATATCTTCGCAACAACTTAGCATTCTTCAGAAAGTATGTGATGACCAAGAGCAATCTCTTCGCTCTTTGAGAAATGAACTTAAAAAAGTAACAGAGTCATCTATCGCTGAAAGAGATACACTCATTCAAGGTAGAATAGCTTTAAGTGTAAAGGTGAATCAACTTAAAGAACAATATTCCAAATTAGAAGAATCTTATTCTTCTCTTGCGAAGAAAAATGCCTTTCTTATTTCTAATGAGAAAAATCTTCAGTCTCGAGTTAAAGGTTTAGTTGGAAATAAATTTGATGACGCAGTGGACCGTTGGGAGAATAGTTGTATGTTCTTGATTGAACACCTTATTTCACAAAAGGAAGGTAGTCATAATAGTTTGACTGCCTTAACTATCTTTTCTTTGTCATATATTAATGAGATTTTGTATCCTATCTTTCGCAGAGTCTGAGAAGAATCTTTATTCCTCCATTTCTATTTTGGGGGATAAATATGCCAAAATTCGCAAAGAAAATGCATTGCTCGTCTCTGCCCTTACTGGTTCTCGCGACCGAGCAGAAAGAAGATTTGATTATCTTGCTTATTTTAAGGATATTCAAGATAGGAATCATCAGAGAGCACTTTTTCGTCAAGTTCATCTCCGGGCTGAAGTCCTTGTAAATGATATTTTATTGTCCAAATCTCTTCCTCCTACATCAATTGAACCTTTGGAAGTAGATGATGATGAAGTTCCTAGTCCTGCTGATAGTGATTATGATTACGAAAGCGGTGCAGAGGATAATTTCTTGGAAGATGAAGAAGAAATTCCTTCTAAAGAAGCATCTGCTGGTGTTAATCAAAATGAGAAAGAAATCTCTTCTGAAGAAGTAATTTCTGGCGATAATCAAGGTGCTAGTCAAGGCGAAGATCAGAACCGAAATGAAGGAGAGGCTTGTTATAATGAGAATATTGGCAAGAACTTCTGTTATCTCCTGCTATTGGAATTAATACTGAAGCTTGAGCTTCTTATCTAGTTTTGTCTTCTTGAACTGTCTTATTTTTATCACTTTTGCGAGTTACATTTTTCAACCAACTTTGGAATCAACTTTTCCTTTTAGTATTTTGCTGATGAGAAAGATAATGCTTCTTGTTTATTGATTCCCATACTTGCCTCTCATTATCTTTCTTGCAAAAAATAATCTGTTAGGAATACTTATAAATATTTTGTTTTATCATGTGGTCTTATTTTGCCTTCCTAATTAAAGGTCTTATTATGCCACCTCTTGTCATTGCGACAAAATCGCAGGACGTCCTTGAACTTTCATGCAAAAACCCATTGATCTTTCCTTAACTTTTTCTTTTGTATTATGGCCTCTTCAGGAATGTTGCGGCAATATGACAGGCCTAAATATTCTTACGAAAATAAAGCCCCATGACATTGTCGTCTTGCGACGAAATCGCAGGACGTCTTCGCACTTTCATGTGAAAACCCATTGATCTCGTCTTATCTTTTTCTTTTGCATTATTGCCTCTTCAGGATTGTTGCACAAATATGACAAGCCTTAATACTCTTGCGAATATAAAGCCTCATGACATTTGCGTCTTAAGACACTTATCAGCTCCCTAATGGAGGGTGCCGCCCTTATCTTCCCCCTGGTTGCCCCTTCAAGGAGGCATACTTCTACCATACAAGGTTAGCTCCTCCCATCCAGTTGTTTTCGCAGCCTCTTATCCCTTTTACCTATAGGGCTTATGGTTACAAAACTGCACCCTAAGTGGGGTTTTCTTCGGGCCGAGTGCAGTATAAGCCAAAACTTGTCAAGAATGGCAAGGTACGCTTCAAACGTCCCTTGGACTCTTGACTCAACCGTGTACCTCGGCTCCTTGATCAGATCTGCACTCCTTGGGAGAGTCCTTATTACCTTAGTCTCCCAACCCAAGTCATATGCTTAAGCTGAGAATCCAAGGTGCCTCTCCCGGATGGGCTTTATTGACCCCAAATCTCCATGATTCAGGTTCCGGTGGCGGTGTAGCCTTTCCCTGAGCCATGCAACACGTACCCCCTAATATGACGTACTTTAGGTCTTACATTTGCCTCTTGCGAAATTTTATTCGCGAACTAGGGTGTACGCCATTAAGGTTCGCCCCTTTCTTTTATGTCATTGTTCTGTGATTATGTCTCCGAAAATTTCGCACATCATGATCTTGTTTTGATATGAGTATCCTTGCAATTATTCTTTAAGAATCCATAACTTCTCAAAGCTTCTTACGGATAATATCTTTTTAAGTACAACCTGTTCCATGGTCTATCTAATCTATGACCAACATCTCTACCTTCTGGATCCATTAATCTATAAGCTCCTGTTCCAACTATCTCCTTAATGATGTAAGGTCCATCCCATTTTTTCGCTAATTTTCCATCATTTTCTCGCTGATATATTGGTGTCTCTCGCAGAACTAAATCTCCTGGTTGAAATTCGCGTATTTTGACACGTTTATTATATTCTCGGGCTAATCTTCGCTGATAATTCTTCATATGTTGTAAAGCTTTTTCTTTTTTTTATTCTAATTCATCAAGTTTATTTAAGATCAAGCCCGCACTAAGATTTTTCTCCCAAGCTTTTCTTTTTGTTGTCAGAATAACAACTTCTGTTGGTAACACCGCTTCAACTCCGTATGTTAAACAAAAAGGTGACATTCCAGTAGCTTCTCTTCTAGTTTTATTATAATCTCATAATGCATTATGTACTTGTTCACACCATGCTCTGTGATGTCCTTCTAATTTCTTCTTTAATATATCTGCAATTGCTTTGTTTGTTGCTTCTACCTGCCCATTAGCTTGTGGATACAAAGGAGTAGACTTTCCACATTTTATCTTGAATGCATTAAGTAGAATTTCTATATTTTGTCCTTCAAATTGTTTCCCATTATCAGATACCAACTATGCAGGAATTCCGAATCTGCAAATGATATTTTCGAATATGAATGTAAAGATATCTTTGTCGCGAATATGCTGTACTGCCTTCACTTCTGTCCATTTTGTGAAATAATCTGTTGCGACTATTAAATATCATCTTTGTCCAGAACCTGCTAAAATTGGTCCCACAATATCTAAGCCCCACTTTCCAAAAGGCCACACACTGGTTGAACATGATAGTGGTGCTCCAGGTGCATGTATTTTCTTTCCATGCCGCTGACAATCTTCGCAACGTCTTGATATTTGTTTTGCATCTTCGTGCATGTATGTCCAGTAATAGCCTTGAATTTTTGCTCTATGTGCCAAAGATCTTCCCCCGCTATGATTGCCAGCATCCCCACTATGTAACATTTTTAGCACTTTTCTCCTTCCTCTCGTGTCAAACATCTGAGTGATGTTACATTAAAAGATTTTCGGTATAGCAACCCATCTCTTAATTCATAATTCGTTGCACGTCTTTTTAACTTGTGTGTTTCCAATCTATTTCTTGGTGTTTCTCCTTTCGCCAAATATGCATGAAGTTCCATTCTCCAGTCTGCGATATTGTCCGTTTGTTCTTCTTCTTCATTGTCTATTATCATCACATCCACTTCTTCTTCTTATTCTTTATTGATTGATGGTGACAGAAGTGTTTGTATTTTTATGCATCTCGCAGTTGGATCTGTCATCATGCTTGAGATGAAAGCAAAAGCGTCTGCGAGTCTGTTATCCTTTCTTGAAATGTGACTCCATTTTATTTTTGGGATTTTCGCTGACAATTCTTCAACCAGCTTCTTGTATTTCTTCAAGGATGGTTCATTTGTAGTATACTCTCCCTTTATTTGGTGAATAACTAGCTGCGAATCACTAGTGATCCCGGCATCTTCTAGTTTCATTTCTATTGCGAAGTTTAAGGCATGTATCACAGCTTCATATTCTGTTTCATTATTAGTGGATGCAAATTCCAATCTGAATGAAAAAGCCATCTTTATTCCTTATGGAGAAATTAAAACAATTCCAACTCCATTTCCTTCTCCATTTGATGATCCATCTACCAATATCTCCCATCTATTTGGTTTTGTTAATAAATCTTTTGGATCTCCGTGTTCTTCTTCTATATCCATCATTTCTTCTACTGCTTCATCTTCTTCTAAAGGAAATTCTGCCAAGAAATCTGCAACAACTTGTGATTTTGGTGAAGACAAAATTTCATATTTAATATCAAAGTGGCCTACTTGTGCATTCCATCTCTCCACTCTTCCTGATCTTTTAGAATTCTTCATCACTGATTCAATTGGTACTTTTGTTAATACCTTTATCTTGTGCCTTGAAAATATATGCGGAGCTTAAATGATGCATAAACTAATGCTAAGATTAACTTCTCAATCTTTGAGTAATTCTTCTCGGCAGTATTAAAAGTTTTGCTTAATAAATGGGTTTCTCCACTCCTGCGTCTACTCGCAATAACACACACTTAATGCATGCGACGTCGTCGCAAGATAGATCAATAATTCTTCTCCTGATTCTGCTTTTTGTAAAATAGTTGTATTCATAAGATGTTCTTTGATCCCTTGAAAAGCTTTTTCACATTCATGTCCATTTAAATTTCGCACCCTTCTTGAGTATATCGAAAAAATATTTGCATTTGTCTGATGATCGCGAAATGAATCTCCCCAGCGAAGCTAGAAGCCCATTCAACTTCTGTACATCTTTTATTGTTGCTGGTGTTGGCATGTCACGAACTGCTTGCACTTTTTCTGGATCAACCTGTATTCCTTCCTTTGATACAATGTAGCCTAAAAATTTTCCCGATGCAACTCCAATAGTACACTTCTCAGGATTCAATTTAATGTTATACTGCCGCATTTGTTCAAAAATCTCCCTCAGGTCTTGTACATGGTCTTTAGCTTCTTTACTCTTTACTAACATGTCATCCACGTATACTTCTAATGTTTTGTGTATCCATTTTGCGAACACCTTCTCTACCATTCTTTGGTATGTCGCTCCGCATTTCGCAAAAAATGGCATTTTCGTGTAACAATATAAACCTCTAGGGGCGAAGAAAAGCAGTATGTTCTTGATCTTCTTCAGCGAGAGGGATTTGGTTATACCCTTTGTACCCATCTAAAGACGATACTCTATCGTTTCCCGCTGCGGATTCCACCATTTGAGGAATATCTGGTAACGGAAAACTATCTTTGGGGCAAGCTTTGTTTAAATCAGTGAAATCTATGCAAATCCTGATTCCTTTGTTTTTCTTTGGGACAATGACCATATTCGCTATCCATTCTGGGTATTTAGCTTCTCTTATGATTCCCGCATCAAGCATTTTCTGTAGTTCTTCTTCTATTTGGGAATGGTAAGTTGTTGCAATTTTTCTTATTCTTTGTTTAAATGGTCTCACATTTTTGTTAATCTCCAACTTGTGGCATGAAATTGATGGATCTATTCCCGGTATCTTATCCATGCTTCCTGCGAAAGCATCTTTATATTCTCGCAACAAGTTAACAGTTCTTTCTTCTTCTTCCACATCCATTTTGGTTCCAATTCTCAATATTAGAGGTTCTTCTGTAGTCCCAACGTTTATTTCTTTTGTTGGTTCTACGACAGTGTAACTGGGTTTAGGTTCTCCCATTGGTGTTGGTTCTTTTATTGTTTTCATAGGTCCTTCTCCTTCTTCCGAAATTTCGCTGGGTATTCCTTTGCCTTTTTTTGCCCTTATCATATATACTCTAAATTCTTTTTCTTTCTTTGCTTCCTTTGCCAACTTTCTACGAAATTTTTTCTTTTTTGCTTGTCCTTCATAATGCTTTACTTCGATTTGATGACATAATTTCGCATTGTCGACATCTCCTCTGATTTCACCGATTCCATTTGGTGTGGGGAATTTAATACATTGATGCAACGTTGATACTACATCTTTTATCGCATGTATCCATGGTATTCCTAATAACATATTATATGGCGATTCCATATCCACCACGCGCAGTGTTACATGTGTTTCGATCTCTCCAAGTGGAATTCGTACCACTATCTCTCCTTTAGGTTTTGTTGTGGATTTTTCCAAAGCCGTGAACAAAATATGTTGAACTGGACATTTCTTCATCTTTAAATCCCATTCCCCGGAATGCGAGATAAAATTTATATCCACTGAACTTCCTGTATCGATTAAAGTTCTGTTCAATATCCATTCTCCCGTGGATTTTGTTGTTGTCTCCTTCTCTTTTCGCATAATAGGCACTGTGATAACCAATGGAGATGTGTGGTTCAAATTTTCTTTTGGTATTTCTTCCGCCATGAATGTAATTTTTTGATTTTCCCAATCTTTCAAGGGTGATGTCTTTTCTACCGCCATAACCTTCCTTCCTTCAAAATTTCGTTTATGTATTCTTCCTTTGATGTTTTCATGGAATTCATTAACCATCGTTTTTGTTATCATATTACACTCCAATATTTTGTCATCTTCATTAATTCTAATCATCTTTCTTTTAACTGGTTCACTGATTTATTTAATCACTTTCTTGATTTGAACATTCTCAACAACAATCTTCAACTTTCGATCTTGAAGTCCCTGTTTCTAGCGCCATTATGTAGTTGCAGGAAATCCTACACTACACCCCTCACATGATTTCATTATTGCTCAACTCATTTTTAGATTTACACTCTTAATTTTATTGATCAATCTTTGAATGTTCTTACAAGAAAAGATAAAGGAATCAAGAATGACCTCAGCTCTAGACTTTCTCTCTCCTATTTACTTGTTTCTTACTCAAAAAAGATCTCTCCCCTTTCTTTACAACTTGAACGACTATTTATAGGGAAATACATAGTGGATGACAGCTAATCTGTCATTTATTTTCGGATATGACTTGCGACATTCTCGCAATCTTACTAATGTTAATCTCGCAAACTCTCTAATTTTCGCAGGATCATCATATCTTTCTCATGATTTTAGCTGACGTCGTTTATTATATCATTCCTGAAATTGTTCTGCGACGCTGTTGTGTTGTGTTGTTGATAATTTCGCTGAAATATTATCGTTGCGAGATTCTGATCCTACAGGCTTAACACCTTCAGGACGTCGGCGACACTCGTTGTTCCCTAACTATGTAGAGAGACCGTGTGTAGATTCAGGCGGCTCTCTGGACATAATTATTTGACTGGAGGGCTAAACGCCTTCAGGACATCGACGCTGCATGTTGTTTCCTGACTATGCACCTTTCAGAACGAGTATGATGCTTCAACTATCTCATACCTCGATTATATAGTAGATTAATTCTACCGTGACATTCGCCACTGAAATCCTAGAAAATAATCTAATATATCTCATTACTCCGTTCCCTGAATTCCCTGGCCGGATTCATGGATTAGTAATAGATGACCATTTAATCTCATTACTCCGTTCCTTGAATTCCCCGGTTGGATTCATGGATTAGTAATAGATGCAGAATTCATGATTATTGCTCTGTTTCATGAATCATTCTCCGCTGAATTTCATGAATTAGTAATAATTACTCAACAATCGGGCATCTGGACTATCACCGAGTAACCCCCAAGAAAATGGTGCAAGTGTACTCAACAATGATGCACGAACGAGCACCCAAGTGCACGAACGAGCATTCGAAAGTATGGACAAACGAGGAATCCTACACAAAATAGGAGAGATAAAATAATAATAAAATAGGCGCCTAGGGATCGGGCCCACCGGCCGGCCGGTCACGCCGCCGTGGACGGTCCCCCACGCCTCCTATTTTATTTTCCTTATTTTTGTTATTTTCATGAACTCATGAAGACTCCTTCATTCGAGCAACTTTCCTTGTTTGAGAAAAACTCACGGTTTCTCCATATTTTCACGGTTTCATGAAAAATATTAGAATGGGGAAGGTGTCGTGGGACCGGGCCACCTAGCCGGCCGGTCATACCCTAGTCGTGGACGGTCCCACACCTTACAATCCCTTGTTTTTATAATTATTATTTCCCTCATCTCATGAAACTCCTCCGTTTGAGAAAAAATCATGGTTTCTTCATATTTTCTCAAATGTTGGTCAAACCATGAAAAGGCAAAAAGTCAAATGGTCACATGACCGACTAGGCCACTCACGTCAAATATTAAAATATTATTATTTTAATATTCACAAAATTTTGAGCAAAGTTATACTTGTTCATTCGAGCAAAAAAATCAAGAATTTCGGTCAAGATCAAACTCTTCTGAAAATCCAAATATTGCTCAAACGCACATCGGAAAATACTAAAACTCTCAGGACTGAGACACGGACATTGTGGTGACACGGGCATGTTTCCATGACCGACCAAGGCCAGCCCTAAGGCTTGCGAGGAGCCGGTCCCACACATCTTCATGATTTTTACCTAATTTGCTCAATTGCTCATATTGGGTCCAAACTTTCTCCAACCAACTTGGAATTTGCTCAAACGACCACCAAGGGCCGGTTTCATGCCTTCTTGGTCGGTACCTCACTTCTCCATAATTAGGTTTCATCACCTAGTGCTCAAACGAACACTATTCTAATAAATGATCAATATCAGCATCTGATCATCCTTTCACCATCAGACCTACTCGCTTTCTTCCTTCCCGTTCTTAGTCCAACTAAACCATCGGTCAGCTAAGGACTCTGGTGAACGCTCACTCGAGTACTTGGGCACCACATGGTCATCCATCATCCCATGTGGTCGGTCCCTCCTTCACTCAGTGATCTATTTTCAGCAATTCATCAATTAACGAATAATTGATCAAAAATTAGGGTTTCGAACAAATGCTCCACAAATCATAATTCTGAGAAAGTTCAAACACTAATAATTTTATGTTGATCCAGTAATCAACATCCAGATTAATTGTATAATATTTGGTAGACTACCAATATTTTAATTAATATTTTATTGGGCCACGTTACCAATAATTCATGAGCGATACTTGCTCAGTTGCTCGAATATTGATCCAACTATCAATATTCAATATTTAGTAATTTATTGAATTGAGCAATACTTGCTCAGTTGCTCGAATATTGATCCAACTATCAGTATTCAGCAATTCGTCGAATTGAGCAATACTTGCTCAGTTGCTCGGTCTAACTCAATATTCAACAATTCATCGAATTTACAAATTTACTCAGACGAGAAATATCAACATAAGAATTTTACATCTGATATGTTCAATCCATGAATTATTGAGCATTCATCAATCATGCTCAATTCCACAAAACTTAGACTCACTGTCTAATCAAGTCAACGACTGATTAATCAAATACACGTCTGCTTTGCAGACTCCACGTTCGAGAGACATCAATCACGTCACATGCGGGATATCAATTAGGGTTTTGGTCTGGAGGCCTATAACACATGTGTTCATCCACGATGAGAAATGTAAGTAAGTCGTGCAAGCGGTTGAGGGAGTTAGCAAAGTAGTGGGTGGACGATCAATCAAGTATCCACACGACATGGAACTGATTTTTCCACGATCTCCCACTTTCCCACTCTTTCACTCAAGAAACCGTCACACTTACTGGGACCAATGTGTTTACCATTCTGACAATATAAATAAGTCTAAAATCGATGACTGAAGGGACAACATTCGTCTACACACAGTCCTCTCGATTGAAACTTATTCATAGAACTCAACAATTCATCAATTTGCATAAACCCACAACACATCCACAATCCTTGATCATCATTGATCCCACAATTCTCAGCTTCCCTCCTACTGATCAACCCATCTCCCTCTTTGTGACCGAGTTGACTACGGAACGGCCATTGACTTGGTTTAGGCCGGAGTCCTACAGATTGATCTCTCGAACTCAAAGCACTCACGTGCAGTGCATCTGTGTGTGGTTAAGCAGTTTTCCCGGTTGAGGAGTCTCGTCCTAACCGTCGTCTCTTCACTTCCCTAGAAAACCAGCAAATCGTTTTTCCCCATCAACAGATTAGCGACCACAGTGGGAGATTAATCTCTCGGTTGAAATCTTACATTTTCAAAAAATGGTTGATCTTAGGTCAGGTTCAGTTACAAATCCTAACACAAACAACGCCAGCACTAGCAACAACGGTGGTACTCCAGAAACTATTCCTGCTTCCAACAACGGTGTTGGTGATACCAGAAGTACCATTTCTTAAAGTTGCATCCGTAGGGATGCCATCTCTAGAAACACCATCTTTGGAAATGTCATCATGAGAGTCATTCATTTTTGCAAAGTGGTTGTGACAGATGCATAACATTTCTACTTCAGCATATCGTTCATACAAAGCGCAGGATTCAACAAAATAATGAATCATGGAATAAAGATGCTCACAACAGCGTCTACAAAAATGGTATAACTTTCAACTCTTACCTATTTACGATTCCACTAACAGTAGTGATTGTGATACAAGAGTTAATACTTCAAAATTTGCTTGTCTCCTCGAACCTGCAAACACGAGAAAAAAATTTATTCAAAAACCAAAACTTGATTTTTCATTGCGTGAACATTCACTACAATTATGAAAACTCACATGCAGACATTATTTCACCATGAATAATTGTCTACTTTCAACAATTGTTCAAAATCAAAACATTGATTTTACAAAAAATATATCTTAACGTGAAACTCACGTAGAAAAATATATATACATATTTGGCTCCCTCGCGTGAGCATCCGTCTGAGTATATTTTCAAAAATTTATGAAAGCCCACATGTCGAAAATAAAAAATTTCATGAAAGCTCATGGACAAAATTTTTTATTACTAACAGATGAACGTCTATTAAAAAAAACGTTTTTCTCTCCTACGAGCATCCACCTTTGAAACGAGAGTTTATTCCATTTTGTGAAATCTCACAGATTTTAGAAAAAAAAAAATCTCTCTTATGCTAGGGATCATTGTTTGTTTCTTAGACTAATGAACGAACGCCTATTCCTAAAACAAAGATTTCTTTTTTGGGTTCGGTCCCGTAAACGCTAATCCAACCAAAACTGGATATCTGACCGTCCAAATCAATAGTGCCTCATCTCTCTGTGCTCATGGGATGACGCTCTATCATACTGTCATGATCCTTACTAATGTTGTTTTTACAGTGGTAAGAAAAGGGTTTGATTCTCGGACTTGTGAAGTTGATTTTAGACTTAAAATATAAAATTGATATAGCAAATAAAACAAAGGATGATGACAATATTGAGAGGTTACTGAGAATTGGGATTCCACCAAACTCATATACTATGGTTTAATATTAATTATTAGACAATTATAACTCCAAAAAAGATAATATTGACTCTAAATCTTTGCCAAGGTAGATTTTATAAAACATTAATTGTAAATGGTAAGCATGAGTTATCAAAACACCTAAGCTAAGCGTAACCCATCAAACTAAATCACAACTAATTAATTTAAAATCTTAGTTCAAATTATATTAAGGCAAAATTCTTAAAAAGAATATAATAAAATTACCATAGTGTTGAGAATTGGCTTCCTCCGTCATCCCAGTGATGAGGTTTAGATCCTCATGTTGTAAATGAATGTTATAAAAAAAATAGGTAGCATCATATTTATTGATTCAACGTGAAAAGGATACAAAATTTATTGATTCCCACTCACTAATATTGCTCGATTACAAGAAATATGAAATAATACTCTCACTATTTTTCTCAATCTCTCCGCCACCAAGAACCCCCCGAGATGATTCCATACGACTCCTTTTATAGTGGGAATTCTGAAATCCTTCCATAATTTTCTACATGAAGTGATGTCATTTTTTATTTTCCGGCTAATGGAATGATGCCATGTGTCAGGATAATGCAAAATCCTCCAATAAAAATGAGCCACGTGTCAAATATTGCAGTCAAAATATTCTTTATTTGGAAAATATAATATTTTTAATTAATTCCAACCATAAAGAATAATATCTTGATTTCCTTCTTTATTTTTGTTATTTTCTTCATTAAACCACATATCTTCAAATATCCTTTAATTATTAGTATCTTGCATATGGTCTCCACACTTCTACACATGATATGGCATACTTCCATGCTTAATACACTCCCATAACCAAATGATTGACCCAATAATTCTTCATGTTTCTTCTTGGGCCTAGCCCACTTAATTTATTTATTTTTGCGAGTAGAATTCCACATTTTGGTCCATCGAGCTTTATTTCCCGAAAATACCTACAAATACACAAAATAGCACAATAAGCACAAAATCGAGTACTAACATTACAGAGAATTGAGAATAAAATAGACACATAAATGCGTCTATCAAATACCCCCAAACTTATTATTTGCTAGTCCTCGAGCAAAACTAAAAAAAAAAAAAAACGAGTTAATCTCGGGAGGGTTTACCAGAGGTGTACCCACAAAACCATTACTCCATACCCTAGCTATCTACGCAGAACCTTGGAAGGCACTAAAGAATCTCCTTGGTTGGCATACAATCACTGACTACATGAGGAAGTACCCTGATGCGAAATTCCAATTGTTGTACACGAGTTTGCACTCAAGCATACTAAAATTCATATAAAGTGACAGAGCTCTACTCAGATAGTTTTTGGACATCATAACCGGAGTCAACCAATCACATGGAAAGATTAAGAAGATGGATAAATAAAAAGATGGTTTAAAGTGAACAGTGTTTCCCATATCTGTCTGAAGGCCTTTGAAAAGATGGACCTATCCTAATGGACTGAGATACCGGTCTGACTAATATCAACACAACTGGCATATACAAGGGGACCAGTGGTCGATAAACCTAACTCTAGGTCAACACAACTGGCATATACAAGGGCACCAGTGTTCGACCTTATTGAATTTATTCCTGTTGGTCTGATGGTCTGGTCTTAATTTATTTTTATTTATTTTTTGGTATCTCAATCACCCTATTTCACCCTAGTAAAGGTAACAACTTGAATCGTATGCCCCACCAAATCACTTAAAAAATAAAAATAGAAGGATTAGGATTCAACGAGATATGGCGAAACTACCAAGTTTTTTTTTTAATTCTAACACTTGAGCTCTGTGCTTTTATGAATAGACTCTTTAGATGTTTCCATCTAATCATATTGGTTCCTCAACTCCTACAACCAAAATGCTTCCATCCACTTAGACTGGTTAGTGCCATCCTTAATACACATAAATTTCTAGGCTCTGGAGTTTTTTTTTTTTTTACTTCAACTAAAAAGTTTCTCCCATACCCCCAAACTTAAATCTAACATTGTCCTCAATGTTCTAAATATAAAATTAAAAACATGAACAAGGAGAAACTGTTACCACTTGAAGCAAAAGAGTTAAGGAAAGATATTACCGTGTTGCATGAGCATTGGGTTACCTCCCAAGAAGTGCTAAGTTTAAAGTCTTCAGCCAGACTAAGAAAGGATTAGTCACCACGAAAAATCATATAGTAGCATCCGGAATAATTGTGGGTCATCTGGATCAAAAAGTGTTACCCACAAGAAGAGGAAACTGCAACACACCAAGAAAATACCGAACATACCCTTGCTTAAGACAACTATATCTAGTTGTGGTTCAGGTTCATGCTCTATAAAAGGGTCTAAGTAAAAGGTTTTTATCGGTTGGATTTCCTCAAATCTAAGATCCGGTTCAGGTATTAGAGTCTGGAAAAACTCAAGTAAGAACTTAGAAGCACATAACAACAACCTGGATAATTGGGGATCCTCTAAGTCAATTAGATTTGACTCACAAAGTTGACCACAATAATGGTCATTCTTAAGAAAATGTGTCGACCCTAATATCCTAAAGTAATTAGGTTTAGTCTCAAAACTTAATAACCGACACATCTGAAATTCAAACGTCCCCACAACTGGAATAAAATTTTTTGGTGAGAAAACAAAATCAATCTGTGTATCATAGCTTGGGTAAACCACATCAACCAGAGGATGGGTTTCTAACAACTGAACTTCTTCCTGGACATTATTAGGTTCGGGAGAGCTAGTATGAAGGTAATCTGGCACAATGGTTGAGGCACATATATCAAGTCCCAAGTGAGGGATCTCTGTAAGAGATAAAAGTAAGGCATAAGGAGAATGATAATCACCCCCAAACTTAGAGTTTTGGGTGTCTCTAGATAGACTAGCTACAATTTCCCTAATTTCTAAATCATCGGAATCCTGAAAATGGTCAATTGCTTCATGTAGATTATACTCAGGTGATGCATCCTCACTCATATTTAAAAGCTCAACGAGTTCATCTTCTTCGTCTAAGACTAATGTTTCTAAATCTCTAGACTCTAAAACAAAATTCTCAGAATAAACTCGTTTCTCTAAACTATCGTTGGCTTCATAATCATACGGAAATACTACATCGTCTAAAACGGGAGTATCTTAGTCAAATCCTCGTCCTTTTGAATAGGTGAATAATTATTAAAATTATTTGGATTTGAACAAGAAACATTATCATTATTAAGTTCAATTGGAGTAACAAATTCCTGATCACTATGCCTACTTATTTCAAATTCTTCATTAACACTATCCTCATCATAATCATCATTATAATAACATGAAAATGGTTGGACCTCATCTAAATAAGTAGTGTTACCAATTTTATCCTCGTCATCTTGATTATGTGAATAACTATCTTCATTCTCAAAGGTATTATTGGATACACTATATTGGAAATTCAAGTTATTTCGAGCAATACTTTCGTTCGTCTCTAACCCAAGTCTACGTGTCGACTCAGCTATCCTCTCAAGGGTCTCCTCCAAATAAAGTTCCCTTAGTGTTGGATCTAAGTTTTGATTTAATCTATTGAGGATATCTTCTAAAGATTCAGTCGTTGTTGCAGTCCTTTCGTCCATAACTATGTTATTCATAGGACTGCACAAGACCCGCCCACCAAACCCAAACCCGCCCGTACCCGCTAAACCCGTGGATTTTTAGTCCATACCCGCCCGTTGTGGGTGCGGGGTTGGTTATGAAAAAAAAACCGTTGTCTGTGGGTGTGAGGTTGGTTTAAGCTACTACCCTCCCATACCCGCCCAAAAAACCCGCATATTATATACCATTAGATAAAACTAATCCTAGCCGTCCATTATGAAACCCTAATACTAGTAGATAGGATAACCGATAACCCTCAACAAAATCGACACTTGCAATTACTCAACAGCTTCATTTCTGCACTGTTAAGCCAGGGACCGAAAACAGCTAGCTCATACAACTCCTTGAACCTTCTTAGCTTCACCATCAGCTGCAATCTTTCATTTCAGCTCAATTTCACCAATTCAGTCAACACACATCACCCAATTGTTCTTCACAGATCCACCTGACTGCAAACCAGATCTTCTCCCTGTTCTTATCTGTAATTTCTTGGTTACCTCCACATTTCATCAAGTGGTCATGCTAGAGACATAAACAACCATGAATAATTTTGAGATGAGATCCTTCCGAGTGGGATATAGAGAATTCGCATTATTCTCTCTCTTTTTCTTAAAGAAGATACAAAGATTCTGCACACTAGTCATGAGAAGTTGGACATATCAAAGAACACAATCTCATGCTCAAAAGTTGAGAGACAAATAACCATCCCTTATCGAAAGAATTCAGGTTCGAGAGTGATCGAAGTCTCGACTCTGCCTCACCAGAAAGGGTTTTATGAAATTGCTCTAAATAATAAATAGCTTCTTATGGGTCACATATGTGTCTAGGTATGAATGAAGAGAAAACCCTGCGACACGTTGAATGGTAGGAAGGCAAAATCCTCCGACTTATTTTGAAAACCCACATCTTTTATAATTTTTGAAAAACCTTGTTTTTTTTTCTTCTGACGATCTCTAAGAAAGGAAATCAACCACTTAACGAAGGTGAGAATATGCTTACTTACCTTGTTATCCATTCAACGTGCAGTTAGCATCACTCTCATAGCATCCATAGAAACGTCTTCGGTCTTCAATCCTTGTCTTTGTCTTCGGTCTTCAACTCTTGATGATGAAATCTTGAACTTCGTAGAATCTTTACAATGTGATTCTTTCCTCTAATTCCTTGTTGCTTGAAACTTCACTATGAATATTTCTTCTCCCATTGGCTTTATTGAAAGAGTACAAAACCAAAATATGTTCATGAGTTAGAACATTCACCTTTCGATCAACAATGCGAGCAAGTTGCATGGTCTTGATACAATCAGAGATGAGCTTCTTTTGGTTATGCATCAAGATTTTTTGATTTTCAAGGATTTTGGTCTGACCATCAGTTAGATGATTTAAATCCTTTGAGATATTCTCATAATAAATTAAATCCTTGACAGATTCAGCAATCCAAGAGTTGTACTCTTTCCTTGTAATCATCTTTTTCAAAACTAGTTCTTGAACCGAGCTGCATCCTTTGATGTCTTCTTCCATATCAAGATCGACCACTTACTGAGATCTTGAAGAGTTCTCCATGTATTTTTTTTTTGAGACGAGGATGGAGATGAACAAATATATGATGTATATATATATATATTCGTGAACAAGAGAAATAGAGAAGATCCGTTGTTAAGGAAACCCTACATAAAGTCTTAGGAGTAAGAGTACACGGACGTTCGCGGACCGTTTTAGGATAGTTAATGGGTCAGCTAAGATCCAAAATAAGGAAATACAACATCTGTTCTCAGTCATCTCATAGATCTTCATAGCTCGCTAGTTAGAAGTTTTCCGAAAAAGACTTTAAACTAGAGCACATGAATGAAAACAAAAACAACAATATAAATTATTTACTAGGAGTCAAGATATGACTCAACATTCACATGATGAAGAAAACAATTATATAAACAAAATAAAGCACATGATCAGACGATATCATACAACGTACTTGAGCATCCCACAAATATGATCCTTGCAACTCTCAAGTTAGTTTCAAGAATGAATTTACCTAGAAACTAGGTAACAAAGTGAGATGTAATCCCACTACGTATATTGAGGTAAGAGTTGTAATTTTCTCCCGAGTATTTGTGCGATGTATTCCTTACCTTCCTTCTGTTATACCTTATTCCAGGAGATTTAGACATTGACCTTTTTGATCCTCTATCAGAAGTATTTCTGAGGATTAAATCTAGGACCTCTTGGAATCCGTCTAGAAAATAAGGGTCACGAGAATCCCACCCCCAGACTCAGACATGCCAGACACATTCTTATCATCAATGGGAACCTGGACATTGGTAGTGTGGGAAGTCACAGCATTACGAGAGTCACTGCTCCTATAGAGTTTTCGAGAGGAGTGACCTTGGAAAACCCTTTTATGAGATTTATGGCTTTCTGCAGGAATGAAATCCATTGTGGCTTCTGTCAGATTTTTTACTTCGTTGACTGCAAAAAGAAACAACTTTTGACGATCAATAATATGTTTCTTTCTAGCAAAACAATGTAGAACACTATGGTTATTTTTCCCGCGAAATGAACAGACTTGGAAAGAGACCGGTGGTGAACCCCATTCACATTCATTTTGGATATCATCAAGTCATGTAGATGTTTCTTACCAGATATTTCCTTATAAGTAATTTTCTTCATGCTAGGTAAAACCATATCAGGCACAGAAGAAAACTTACTCACTAAAACAGAGTTTTCCTTTTTCAAGGAGTTGTATTGTTCCTGGGCTAACAAAAGAGATTCAACCATTTTCTTTTTCAACATGATAACTATTCACTTCTCACGAATGATCCTTGATTAAACGTTTTTCTCTTATTGAATCTTATTTAACGGTATCTTCAAGCATACTAATATTTTCACGGTGTAAAGTAGTTTCTTGAACAAGATTTTCGATATTGTTAGAGAAAGACTCAATAATGCAATAGAGTTCCCGTTCTCTGTCAAGAGACTTCTCAAGTTCGTCAGTGAACTGAGCATATTTTTCTCAAGAGATCTAATTTTATAAGCTTGAAAATCAATAATCTCGGCAGATTTTTTAAGCTTCTGGTGAGTTCCAACTTGGATTCTGACATAGATCTGATTGTCACTTTAGAGGGAATGTTATCAGAATCTGATAGTATAAGTTTTTTACCTCGGGATTTGGAAGAATCTGCTAAGGAATTATCCTTTGAGGTAAGCCCAAGACATTTTGCATAATCAAATCTTTGGAAGTCATGACAATGTACGTTTGTTTGAGATTCTGTCCACAGAGATCAGATTGCTACAAACACAGAATTATGAGGTCTTAGTGTGTTGCCTGCTTTGATACCAATTGAAAACGCGGGGGTATAACAACCACACCTAATATTTCTTTTGGCAATCTGTATGGACTAAACTCCAATATAATTCCGAGAGCACCAACTTAAAAGTGAGACTCAATCAAGAAATATATCAAAGAGATTTATCTATTTCTCAATACAATCAGCAAATCCACTAGATAGAAATCCGTGAGACTGATTGATATGAGAATAACTCGTATGGTACCAAAGACCAACGGCCAGGTGTCAATCAAAGTCGGAATTATCGATTGATTGAACTACGCACAACCTGTGATATTTCAATTATATAAACAAATATAATGCAAAAAAAAAATAACACAGACACCAGAAATTTTGTTAACGAAGAAACCGCAAATGCAGAAAAACCCCGAGACCTAGTCCTGATTTGAACACCACACAGTATAAAGCCGCTACAGACTCCAGCCTACTATAAGTTAACTTCGGAATGGAATGTAGTTGAGCCTTAACCAAATCTCACACCGATTAAGGTTCAATCGCGTTCCTTACGCCTCTTGAATCCCAGCAGGACTCTGCGCAGTTGATTCCTGATAGCTGTCGTAAGTGCAATCAAATTAATAATCTTATTTCCACATAATTAACTTGTAATATAATGGAAGTAAGGATCGTTCCGACGAAGAGCAGTGATTTTTAGTTGTCAAAATGTCACAAAGGGGGGTTTGTTTTAGATTTTTAACAAAGTAAATAAAAGCAATTGAAAATATTTAGTTGTAAGAAATAGAGAGATATGATCGAGGAATCCTTCTTCGTTAATAAACCGTCAATGAGTTAATATATTCATCTATTCGTCATTAATCATAGATTATCACCAACCGCAGAATAACAGGTACGCTTAGATACTCCCAAAATTTCTTTAAAAAATGGATAACAGGTACGCTTAGTCACCAGATTCTATCCGTCTGAACCACCTTGAGGTACGCTTACAAGATGTAATTCAATCGAATGCTTTAGGGTTTGTGAATTTAGGTTTGATCTTAGTAGTTGGACTCAGTACGCTCGGTCTACTTGTTAGGGTTGTGTTTACACGCGATTGCTTTTCAGAACCCTCTGCAAGGTTTCACGTTCTCTACTTGTGTTAGGAATTATTCAACAATTGCGGATATCCTAACTCTTACTAGCAATAGGTTCAATCAATAAATATATTCAGTTGGCCACCTAAACAATCTATTAATCAATCTTAAGTATTCTTAATAGTAAACACAAATGATAATCATATGAAGAAATCAAAATAGATTCATATATTAAATCAAATCAAGTTTACAACTTGGAATTCATCCTCAATCAATAGGTTTTTATCTACTCATGGATGTAGAAGCATCCATGATATACATATAAGAAAGGTTTAGAGATATCATTACGATTGATGAACCGCTCCGTGTGTTGTTTCTCCTCTCCAAAACTTACAATTTCGTGACCTCCTGATGTGATATCATTTCACATGACCTAATACCTTTTTATAGGTTTGCATTGCTTGGCCATCAAGAATCTAGTTCAGTTCAAGAACCCGACCCGAAAATACGAAATAAAGACCCCAAACGTGAGTTTTGGCCTACCATGGTATGCATACCCATTTGCATACTTAAATTTCAGTTAAATCCATGGGAAATAAGTATGCATACCCTTTTGCATACTGAAAATCCGTTTGCATACTTGCTTGCCTTCGGTATTGGATAAAAAGCTTGTTTTGGTCACAACTTCTTCGTCCGAACTCGGAATGACCTCATTCTTTTTGAATTCTTTCCCTCTTTCAATTATCTTAAAGATGGTGATAAAAAATCCTGAATTTGAATGAATTAATCTCAGTCTTTGGCTCGTCTCTTGATTTTGAGCGTTTTTCTTCTTTTCATCACACTCCTTCCACTTCTCTTGGACTTGGGCACTTGGATACTTACTCCTCTTTCAAGAACCCGACCCGAAAATACGAAATAAAGACCCCAAACGTGGGTTTTGGCCTTCCATGGTATGCATACCCATTTGCATACTTAAATTTCAGTTAATCCAGGGGAAATAAGTATGCATACCCTTTTGCATACTGAAAATCTGTTTGCATACCCGTCTGCATACTTGCTTTCCTTCGGTATTGGATAAAAAGGTTGTTTTGGCCACAACTTCTTCGTCCAAACTCGGAATGACCTCATTCTTTTTGCATTCTTTTCCTCTTTCAATTATATTAAAGATGGTGATAAGAAATCCTGAATTTGAATGAATTAATCTCGGTCTTTGGCCCGTCTCTTGATTTTGAGCGTTTTGCTCCTTTTCATCGCACTTCTTCCACTTCTCTTGGACTTGGGCACTTGGATACTTGGAATACTTATATCCTTAGCTATTTTTAGCACTTTGTAGTTCGTTTTTGTATGATTCACCTAATATAGAAAAATAAGAGAAAAAAAGAGTAATAATACGAAAATATGCAAGAATAATAGCTTAAACAAGTATGGAATGGACACTAAAATCATATGAATTATGCACTTATAAAATTCCACCACACTTAGATTTTTATAGTCCTCGAGCAAACTAAATCAAACTAATCCTAAGTACAACAACTCCCTTTCGTTGAGAAAACGGTTACACTTAGTATGTATAACAAGCCTTTAAACCCCTAGGTGTCCCTAGTGGACGAGTTATAGTCTCGTGAGGGTTTACAAGAGGTATACCCACAAAACCTACTCCAATTTCTCACCTTGTAAGAACCACTAAGGATAGACACAAAGTAGAAAGCCAAATAATTAGCTTGCATATGTTCTTTAGCTGCAAACATCCCACACACATTCCAATCATCACACATAAGCAATTATTTACGTGTGACATTCAACCTGAATGCAAAACTCTACTAAGATAGTCATCGTACTTGTTGCAACGTTTGCCACAACACTCGCATACTGAAATCACATGGATAAATAAGAAAATGGAAATAGAAAATTCAAGTGTGCAAATGTTGACTAAAGTGAAAGATGTTACCCACAATACTTGTATGAATGTCGTCAAAGGATTTTTATTTATAGCGCAATAGTTGAGACAAGCACCCATTTAACTCGACCACATGATTAGATACTCTAAGCGCATGTTCCTTTTCAGCAAGTATGTGATAGTTTCCTTGGATCCTGCATTTCATGCTTCTTTAGGCGACGGAGGCAGGGAAAATGTTTCACACATGCTGCTATCCAAGTGTCGAGAACCTCATCAATAGTCTTTTTGACTTGTTATATAATGATGATAGTTTTTTCATTGACTACATGATTAGTCCGCAATTCCTGACCTATCATAGGATTATTAGTGTCAATAAATGAAGAGGAGCCTTAAATATATGTTTTTATTTATTTATTTCGGCTCACTCTTTATGAGTGTAAGATAATTGTCTATGGGTATTTTATATACTCAACCAATTATTACCTTGCTACAACATCCACGGCAGCATCAGGATCCCACCAAATCACTTTAGAGAAACATATAACTACAAAAATAAAAAGAAAGTGATTCAGTAATGGTTAATTGCGAGGATGAATCTTTTCAACGACTACCATGCCATTTCTAGCATCTGAGTTTCGCATTCAATTATGAACGTAAATATTTAAGGATTTTAGAACGATAAAGTGGAACTCAATCTATAGCCATAAAAATTGTTTCAACCTAAAGAGGTTTAGAGTGTCATCCTAAATAGCTCATAATTAACTCCAAAAGATGAAGTCTAAAGAATGCAAGAAATCAAAGAGTATTATTTTATTTTTTATGTGTATATGCATATAGTATGATCACTTAAACTCAACATTGTCCTCAATGTTCAAAACCAAAAATTCTGATTTCTGACATAACAACCCTGAAAAACTCAAAAACTGTACCAATGGGTAGGGAACTAGGAAAAACATCCTAAACTAAAGTTGTTCGCCTATATATTTTCTATAAAGTTTCAAAAGGGAACAATGTTTCCATAAACGGTCTGACTTTTATGGCCTCTAGACTGACAGACATGCAATCTGAAAAAGTTCTGGAAAAATACCGAAACTCAAATGTCCAGGCCTATCGCTCCAACTTAACAGACTCCGAATTCAGATTTTCTTTTTGGAAAAGAAAGTTGAGTCTGTCCTATTTAAAAGTTGGGGTTAACCACTCAAATCGGACTCTGTATGAAGTTTCAAGAGTTATTTTGGTGACAAGTGACGAGAATAGCTTCGTCAAGACTTTCATTATAGATATAGGACTTTGTAAAATCTAAGATGGGAATGAAAGATATGATACGAAAAACTAAGAAAAATAAAAACAAAAGGGATAGAGATACAAAATCGATGGGTTTCCTCCCATGAAGTGCTTGGTTTAATGTCCTCAGCCCGACTTGGCATTCCAATTATGCTACTCCTCCAAAGGGAGTGAATCCTGAAGTCTCGTCACTTCTACATTCTCTTTACAGAAGTTTTCATAATAAGGCTTCAATTCATGGCCGTTGACTTTGAAATTTTTCCCGTTTTCGTATTAGTAATCTCAACAACACCATAAGGAAAAACATTAGTAACAACATACGGTCCAATCCATCTGGACCTTAGCTTCCCAGGAAATAATCGAAGACGAGTATTAAATAAAAGAACTTTTTGACCCACAATAATACTCTTTCGAGAAATCATCTTGTCATGGAAAAGTTTTGTCTTATCCTTGTATATACGAGAACTCTCGTAAGCATCATTACGTATCTCCTCTAGCTCGTTAAGTTGTAACTTCCTTTGTTTCCCCGCATTTTCATAATCCATGTTGCACATCTTTATATCCCAATAATCCTTGTGTTCAAGTTCAACCGGAATATGACAAGCTTTTCATAAACCAACCGATATGGAGACATACCAATCGGTGTTTTGTATGTCGTTTTATACTCCCAAAGTACATTGTTAAGCCTATAACTCCAATCTTTATGTGTAGTGTTAACAGTTTTCTCAAGAATGGATTTAATCTCTCAGTTTGAGATTTCAGCTTTCCCACTAGATACGGCGTACCAACCTTGTGCGTTATGTTGTACTTTTTGAGAAGAGCATGGAAGGATTTTTAAAAATGGGAACCTCCATCACTGACAACCACTCTTGGTGTACCATGTCTAGAATAATATATTCCTTCACAAACTCACAAAAAACTTGAGAATCATTAGTAGGGGTGGCTTTAGCTTCCACCCATTTAAAAATATAATCCACGGCAAGAAGTATATAAAATTTCCCATTAGAATTGACAAAAGGACCGATAAAATCAATTCCCCACATATCAAATATTTCTACGGAAAGAATTGGTGTGAGTTGCATTTGATTTCGAGCACCTAGATTGCCCGTTCTTTGACATCTATCACAAGATTTACAAAAAATATATCCATCCTAAAATAGGGTAGGCCAATAAAAGCCACTTTTAAGTACTTTGAAAGCGCTACGTTTAGAACCAAAGTGACCACCACATGCATATGTATGACAAAAAAGGTAAGAATAGATTGAAATTCAGAATCAGGTACGCACCTGCGGATGATTTGGTCAGAACCGTATTTCCACAAGTAGGGCTCATCCTACACATACTGCGTGGCTATTTTCTTAAGATTATTTGAAAACTAGAAATTGTACTAGGTACTTGTCATGTAACCAAGTAGTTCACTATATCCGCGTACCAAGGTGTTGAATCTTCAATTGAGAGAAGTTTCTCGTCCGGAAAACGATCTTGTAAAGGAAGTTTTTCTTCGGAAACAACAAGTCTACTAAGATGATCTGCCACAGTATTTTCAACAACTCTTTTATCCTTAATTTCATAATCAAATTCTTGCAATTTTAGTATCCACCGTATAATTCTTGGCTTAGCTTCTTTCTTCTGTAATAGGTACCTAAGTGTTGCGTGATCGTAATACACAACCACTTTTGAACCTACCAAATAGGATCTAAATTTTTCTAGTGAAAACACTACAGCCAAAAATTCTTTCTCGGTGGTAGAATAGTTGATTTTTGCATCGTTTAGGGTCCTAGATGCATAATAAATCATATGAGACAGTTTGTCTGCTCTTTGACCCAAAACGGCTCCAAATGCATAGTCACTTTCATCACACATTAATTCATATGGCAAACTCCAATCCGGTGACTTGATAATTGGTGCAGTTGTCAACAATTATTTTAATTTATCAAAGGCATCCTTGCACTCCTTGTTGAAGTCAAAAATAACCTCTTTTGCAATAATCTACACATCGGCATTGAGATTTTGGAGAAATCCTTGATAAACCGCCTGTAAAAACCTGCATGACCAAGAAACGAGCGAATTTCCCTCACCGAAGTGGGATATTGTAAGTTTCTTATTAAGTCTATCTTTGCTTTGTCAACTTCAAGCCCTCGAGAGGACACAATATGACCGAGCACTATTCCATGGTCTACTATAAAATGGCATTTCTCCCAATTAAGAACAAGGTTAGTGTCTACGCATCTTTTAAGCACAAGTTCAAGATTTTGTAAACAAATATCAAATGAATTTCCATAAACACTGAAATCATCCATAAATATCTCAATGATGTGTTCCACGTAGTCAGAAAATATACTAACCATACACCTCTGAAAAGTGGCAGGCGCATTGCAAAGACCAAACGGCATCCGTCTATAGGTGAACGTACCAAAAGGACAAGTAAAAGTAGTCTTCTTATGATCCTCCGATGCAAAAACAATCTGATTGTAGTCTGAATAACCTTCCAAAAAGCAATAATGTGAATGTCTCGCTAACCTCTCTAACATCTGATCAATGAAAGGCAAAGGAAAGTGATCCTTTCGGGTTGTGGTATTGAGATTTCTGTAGTCTATGCACATTCTCCATCCTGTTTGAACTCTTGTAGGAACAAGTTCGTCATCTTGATTTCTAACAATAGTGACACCTGATTTCTTAGGCACCACTTGAACCGGGCTAACCCATTTGTTGTCAGAAATTGGGTAAATCACCCCCACACTTAGTAATTTGAGGATCTCTTTCTTCACGACCTCCATCATTGGGGGGTTAAGCCTACGCTGAGCATCACGTATCGGCTTAAAATCATCTCTGATTAGGATTCTATGCATGCACATGGATGGACTAATGCCTTTTGATATCAACAATTGTCCAACCAATAGCCATTTTGTGCTTTTTCAGAACCCTAAGTAGATGTTCTTCTTGTATTGGGGTGAGGTTCTTTGCAATAATCACCGTAAGTTCTTCTTTATCATCCAAGTACGTGTACTTTAAGTGGTCCGGAAGCGGCTTCAGTTCTAGTTTTGGTGCCTGCACAATAGAAGGTAATGGAACCTCATTAATTACGGGTAAAGAAATATAAGAAATATTACCCGGTTTAGCATCTTGTAATGTCGTTAAAGCACCACACATCTCCACTAGATATTTGGCTAAGTTAGGTCCAGGTTCGGCTTCCCGTGAACGTCCAAATCAATGCTATTGCGTAACACAACTCCAAGTTCATCTTCACCGTTAAATTCAAACATTTGTTGTGCTAACGAACCAATAACATCAATGGAGAAAACTGAGTGAACATCACTAGGATAACGCATGGTTTCAAAGATATTGAACCGTATTATCTCCTTATCAAATTCCATAGTGAGTGCACCACTATCAACATAAATCTTCATATTTGCAGTCTTCATAAACAGTCTCCCAAGAAGTGACGAAGTAGATGAACAATTATCTCCATTTTGCATATCCATAATATAGAAATCAACCGGAAAGATTAACTGATTCACTTGAAATAACACGTCCTCCACGACTCCCTTAGGATATATATTGGACTTGTTTGCTAATTGAATAGTGATCTTTGCCTCTTTTAAAGGTTCGAGACTCAAAGAATCATAAACATCGGCTGACATAACAGTTATGGATGCTCCCAAATCAAGCAAAGCATGCTCGAATCGTCGGTTACCAATGGTAACGGGTACCGTAAAACCGTCAGGATTTTCACACTTTGTAGGTATTTTCTTCAGTAACATAGTTGTAGCACTTTCGCCAACTTGGGTGATGTCATTAGCAATCAACATATCCTTCCTTGTACACAAATCCTTTAAAACCTTGGTATACCTGGGTACCATTCTAATGGCCTCAATAAATGGAATGTTGATGTGTATCTTGATGAAAAAATCCATGATCTCCTTGTCTTGATCTTCCTTCTTGGATTTGGAAAAACGACTAGGTAAAGGAGGAGGTATGGTAAAAGTGGGATCCGTGTCCTTAGGTAGACCGGTTGAGGTTGTCTTTTCCTTTGGTACGGTTTCCGATTCCGCTTCCTTCTCAATATCGTCACTAGGTACACGTATGTCCCCTGTATCCGGATTTGAATCTTATGTTTGCCTTCCGCTCCTTAACGTTACTGCATTAACGTGCTCTCTTGGGTTTACAAATGGTTGAGATGGTAGTTTTCCAGCTGCTTGTGCTTCTAACTTACCTATAGAAGTTGCTAGTTGACTCATCTGTGTCTCAATGTTCTTTATTGCTATATCATGCTTCTGTATGTAAGTTTTAAGCAGATCTTCAAGATTGGGGCCTTGATTCTGAGGTTGTTGAGGTTGTTGGAATTGTTGTTGAAGCCTGTTTTGTCTCATATAAGGATTGGGAGTTGCTGCTTGTTTGTTAGCATAACTGAAATTAGGATGATGTTTCCAACATGTGTTATAAGTATTAGAGTAGGGATCATACCTTGGCCTCTGATTAGGAAATATAGCATTTACCTCGGCATCCTCTTCATATGAAGGAACAACTGCAGATGCTATAAGTTGTACCATTTTTTCCATATTACTCATTCGTTGCTCCATGTTTGAAGAATCTCCCATCTCGCTAACTCTTCTAACTGTTGAGGAATGTTGAGTGTAAAGTTTTTGAGTGTTTGCAGCCATGCTCTCAATCAAACTAGTAGCTTCCTCGATGGTTTTATTAGCCAATGCACCACTGTTAGCCGCATCAATCAAGTGTCTCTCATGTGGTAGTAAACCCTCATAAAAGTGTGTGATAATGAGTTGCGATGGTATTTGATGGTGTGTACAGCTCGCCAACAATCTCTTGTATCTCTCCCAGTATGCATACAAAGATTCTCCAGTAATTTGCACAATTCCACTAATCTCCTTACGAATAGATGCAGCTTTAGAAGCAGGAAAATACTTCTCTAAAAACATCTTTTTCATTCTGTTCCATGTGGTAATACTTCCGGGAGGGAGATGATATAACCATGATTCTGCTTGGTACGCCAATGAGAATGGAAAATCTTGTAGGAAAATCTTTTTCATGCTTCTTACTGTTGTTGTAGGTGTGGATTAGGATCTTCACCCGGTAGTCCCTTGAACTCCGGAATCCAATGAAGAAGATTTGACTTAAGTTCCACTGTGTCATTTAGATTAATACACAATGGTTGAGAGTCCAAACATGGGGATGTTAGGTCTCTCAACGTTCTCCTCTCCATAGGAGGTGGATTTGCACCGTCTACCATTTCTTCTAAAGGAGGTTCTAGTTGCAACCACTGGCGTGCTTGTAGTATTGTTCCTTTACGAGTTTGAATATCGCACCTAAAATATTCCCAATCTTTTGGTGCCAGAGACTACGTACCTGAAACCAAAATCTAGAAAACAAAAATTAAGAACTAAAAAGAAAATATAAAAACAAGGATAAAACTAAAAGAAATAACAACTAAAGCTATCGACTGCTCCTCGACAACGGCGTCGTAAGTGCAATCAAATTAATAATCTTATTTCCAAACAATTAAATGGTAATATAATGGAAGTAAGGATCGTTCCCACGAAGAGCACTGAGTTTTATTTATCAAAGTGTCACAAAGGGGGGTTTGTTATAAATTTTTAACAAAGTAAATTAAAGCAATTGAAAATATTAAGTTGTAAGCAATAGAGAGATGTGATCGAGGAATCCTTCTTTTTTAATAAACCATCAGTGAGTTAATATATTCATTTATTCGTCATTTATCATAGATTATCACCAATAGTAGAATAACAGGTACACTTAGCTATTCCCAAAATTCCTTAAATCACTGGATAACAGGTACGCTAAGTCACCAGATTATATCCGTCTGAACCACCTTGAGGTACGCTTACAAGATGGAATTCAATCGAATGCTTTAGGGTTTGTGAATTTAGGTTTGATCCTAGTAGTTGGACTCAGTACGCTCGGTATACTTGCTAGGGTTGTGTTTACACGCGATTGCTTAACAGAATCCCTCTACAAGGTTTCACGTTCTCTACTTGTGTAAGGAATTATTCAACAATTGCGGATATCCTAACCCTTACTAGCAATAGATTCAATCAATAAATATATTCAGTTGGCCACCTAAACAATGTATCAATCAATCATAAGTATTTTTAATAGTAAACACAAACGACAATCATATGAAGAAATCAAAATAGATTCATATATTAAATCAAATCAATTTTACAAATTGGAATTCATCCTCAATCAATAGGTGTTTATGTTAGAGCATAGCTCGGTCGACCTCGCATGCGTTGCTATCTCAAGCATGTTTGTCAATGTTAGTGATCAAAACTATGAGTCTTGATCTCTAGCCTACATAGCTAAGTCTCGGACTAGGATAGAAAAGTGTAGTTGAGCTCAAGGACTTCATGGCGATTCATCATACAACGACGAAGATCTATACAAGGAACCATGGAACTTCATCAACAAAAAGGTATGTGGAGACTTGAACTTATCTATCACTCAAAAGTCTATCTATTATATCTCATACTTCTTATGAGACAAAAGTTGTATGCTATATAGACTAGATCATACACATTTCACATTTCGAGCTGAGCATTCAATGCTTATCTTTTATCTCGAAATCGTGTGTTGGTAAAGCGTTTCGCTTTGATCAAGTTTATCTTCACCTAGTAACGAAAGTCATGAAAAGTTTCAATCACTTTGAGAATTGCTGTGACGTGAATCGGTCTGTGAATAACGACTACATAGCGTCCTCTAAGAATGTTTCAATGATTGAAATGAGAGTTTAGATTACATAACCATGTATTCCTTGAACCGAAGTTTTCGAACTTTGTTGATCAAGAGAAATCGGGAGGATTGTGGAATTGGCTTGCCAAGTCCGCGAACCCAGTCCGCAGACTTAGTCCGCGAACTGTCGGAAGTTCTCGACCGATAATTTCTGCTGGATTTTCCAAAACTCGTTTATGTGCTAAGTCCGCGAACTCAGTCCCGAACCCAGTCCGCGAACTGGCGAAAGTTCTCTTTTCCGAGAATTTCTGCTGAATTTGGAAAACTCAACCGATTAACTTAAGTCCGCGAACTTGTTTGCGAACTTAAGAGGTTATGATCTAAAGATGTTCTATGAACATGAAATATTAAATTACTAAGGAATGCTTTATGCAAACCGTGGGTATAATGTTCATGAGCCGATTCAATCGAAACGAATCATCTTTGTTTCAATTGTGTCTTGTGTAGTTACATAAGATCTCATAGCAATTGAACAACTCTTTAACTAGTTCATTTGAGTCAATTGAACTAGTTATGGTGAAGAAGAACAAGGTTAACATGAAATTCTCATATGGTTAACCTTTTGGGTTACTATAATGAACCAACATACACGTACACGTTTGGGCACGATTTTCACAAACCCTGTAAACGTATATCTCAAGTGTGTGTGACAAGCTAAGTTTTCGATCTAACGGTTGAGAAATATTAGCTTGAATCTAAATTAGGTTTTCATCTAACGGTGATAAGGATCCCTTTGTAACTAAGGCAAAACCCTGATTTGAAGGTTATATAAAGGAGACATCTAGCATTGTGCAAAATTAATCCCCACACGTCTGTGTGTTGCTAGTGCGCCCGCTAGAGTCGATCTCCATTAACCTTTGATTTTCTTCTCTAAAATCAAGTTAACGACTTAAAGATTTCATTGGGATTGTGAAGCCAGACCGATACTACTTTATCGTGGTTGTCTGATCTGATCTTGCATCCTCTATCGTACGAGTACAATCGATTGATTGAGTTGAGATCGTGAGAGTTCTCCGATAATCAAGATAAATAAGTCACAAACATCTTCGTCTCACTGTTTGTGATTCCTCGACAATCCGCTTGTGTATTCATGAAGGATTGTAGAGAGGTGATTGATTAATCTAGGTTGTTCTTCGGGAATATAAGACCGGATTATCAATTGGTTCCTGTTCACCTTGATTTATCAAAAGACGGAACAAAAACCTAGGGTTTATCTGTGGGAGACAGATTTATCCATTGATAGACTTTTCTGTGTGAGACAGATCTGTTTATTATCAAGTCTGTGATTTTGGGTTGCAGCAACTCTTAGTTGTGGGTGAGATCAGCTAAGGGAATCAAGTGCGTAGTATCCTGCTGGGATCAAAGGCGTAGGATTGCAACTGTACCTTATATCGGTGGGTGACTGATTGGGGTTCAACTATAGTCCAGTCCGAAGTTAGTTTGCAGTAGGCTAGTGTCTGTAGCGGCTTAATACAGTGTGTATTCAATCTGGACTAGGTCCCAGGGGTTTTCTGCATTTGCGGTTTCCTCGTTTAAAAAATTTCTGGTGTCTGTGTTATTTTTTTTCGCATTATATTTTATACAATTGAAATAATACAGGTTGTACGTCAAGATCATCAACTTCTCTAATCCAACTTTTTTTTGTTGATTGTAGTTGATTGATCCTTGGATATTGGTCTTTGATACCGTCCAAGTTATCTCTCTTTGATAAAGACTCGCAGATTTCTATTTGCTTGAGTAAAAGTCAAATCAAGATATTGAGATATAAACTCTTTGATATATCTTTTTATTGATTGAGTCTGACTGTCTAGTTAATTCTCATAAAAAGTATATTGGAGTTTGTCCATACAGATTGCTAAGAGAAATATTGGGTGGCGTTGTTAGACCCCCGCTTTTTCAATTGGTATCAGAGCAGGCAAACACACTAAGACCTCATCAGTCTGTGTTTGTAGCGATCTGACTCTATGGACAAAGGTGCTATCTCTAATAACGTACCAGTTCAGAAATTACCAGATGATTCTAAAAGCTTGGATTCACCTGAGAGAACTGTCACATCTAAGTCAATTTTTAAACATTCTGTTGATGTAAAAACTGTTGATTGGGAAAATCTCCTAGAAGAACAGTTGGATGAACTTTCTGATGAAGGTGATTCAGATATTGATAGAGATGTTGATGAGGAAGTCTCAGAGTATGTTAAGTTTTTGGATTCATGGAAAATGAAGAAGATTAAAACTTCCCATGTCTCACCTCTTCTGATTCCTCTTTGTCGAGAAAACAAGAAATTGAGAAGATGTTACGCAGGTGTTTATTTTTCGAATCGTTCTTGCGAATCGATCCTCAAGGATTATGAGGAAAACCTACGTATGAAGTCACTTGAATGTGATAATCTTTATCAAAAGTACTTTTTGTTGGAAGAGAAACTTGCAGAATCTGAAGCAAGGTTTAACTCTTAACAAATTAGTTTTGATGACAGAGAAAGTGCTTGTCTCGCTCGAGAAAAACGCCTTGAGGCTGATTTAGCTGCTGCTCTTGATAAAATCAAGATGTTGGAAGATGACTTGAAAAAGTTCAATACTAGTTCAACCAAATTAACCACTATGCTAGGAGCAAGTAAAAATCATCGTGATACACGAGGATTGGGCTATAAGGGAATAGATGCTCCAAGTATTAGCAAAGAGGTAAAAATTTTCAAGGCTAATGATTCTTCTCAACAAAAGGTTTCCACCGATGTCAAAAGTGAAATACCTTCACCTGCAATTAAGGTTAAAAAGAGCAAAGTTTTTCAACCTCCAAAGACAGCACACATGGATCAAGGTAAGAACATTCCTTATGTTTGCCACTATTGCGGAAATAAAGGTCACCTGGAAAGGAGATTTCGTTTCTGTATAAGGAATGAGAAACTTCATGATGTTCTTGTTTGGGCATCACAAGAAGTTGTGAAACCAAGATCATACGTTAAGACTGATCCTCTTAACGTTACAGGTTGTGATTGTCCAAGCTTTAGGCAAGGGAATCAGTGCTATGATAAACCTAGATTTGCCTATAAACGTCGTACGAATCCTTTTCACAATCGTAATGGTTATCAAAAGGAGAACTTCGTAAAGACGAAGACAAGATCCGATGCTCCCAACTGGAGAAAGACTAACTTGAAAAAGAATAGTCAATCCAATTATCTTCCGAGAATTCTAGAAGAGAGTAATGGAAAGAAGGTTCCAATTGTTCCTAAACACACTCAGAAGTGGATACCAAAGAAAGTCGATGATGTTTTGAGTGTGAAAAGGAATGATCTCCCAGAAAATTCCATGACTATGGAGAAGGCAATATCCATGATGTTGGAACTTAACAAGTTTTTTGGGAAAATGGAATTAGATGTGAAAGGTTCTAAAAGCGATCTCTTTCATGATAATCCAAAGGTAACTTGTGGTGAGCAAGACAATGTTCACCCCAACACAACTTGATTGTGTTGTACGTGCATCCTCACCAAGGAATGCCCTACTTTGTATACGGTGAGGAAAGCACAAGAATTGGGGCACACAGATAATGTTCGGTAAGGCGATAGAATTCGATTTGATTCATCTAAAAAGGTATGTCTATAAACTTGAGCAAGATTTGTACTTTTATTTGCTTAAAATACCTATAATAATCTTGCTTATCGTTCATTTCTACCTAACTTGATATGTGTTTAAGGTTCTTAAATGTTTATGTTGAAAATAATAGTTCGGGATGTTTGGAATACATGGTACACATACCAAGTATGCATAGCAACATTTAAAATCAAAATCCAGGGGTTTAAGTTCGCAAACCCGTATGCATACTTGACGTCGATATTCGGTAAACTTGTTTTGGCTGTAACTTCTTCGTCCGAACTCGGATTTACCTCATTCTTTTTGAATTCTCTTCCTTATTGAATTCCATTCAAAATGGAGATGAGAATTGTTGAATTTGGATGAGTTAATATTGGTCTTTGTCCTGTCTCTTATTTTTTAGTGTTTGCTCCGTTTCGTTGCACTTGTTCTATTCTCTTGGACTTGGACACTGGGATTCTTGGAGAAATCCTGTTCTAAGATTTTGTGGCTGTTACAAGAGTGATGCTTGTGAATCACAAAGAAGGAAGTTCGAGAATGGGTAATAGTTCACATTGCTATATATTATTGAGTGTTCACAATCATCTCATGTGAACTATGGTGCATAGTCGTCAATGACTTTGTATGTTCTTCTTTGTTAAGGAAATGTTTTTATACGCTTTTGGTAACCACTCTTGGTATAAATCCATGCGAAAAAGATTGATTCTACCTTCTAAAGGCAAAGATTGTTATTGCAGTATTAATCTTCATGATTTTGTGATATTGCGATTGTTTACGGGATATGTATAGTTTGCATCCGTGAACTTGAAGGTCCCATATGTTGTCAAAAGTAAAGTCGTTCATAAATTGATATTCGTATTGATGAAAGGACGAACAGGCTTTTGACATTTACAAAAGTTAAAGCCTATATTGTCATTTATTTGATGGAAGATAGGTTAAAATCTTTTGTTGACAAGGATAAAGTCTATTATGTCGTTATGCAAATAGTGATGGAAAATAGAATAGATCCTTGTATGTTATCCACGGTATTGATCTTCATTGATCCGTTTTGTTATGTTTTACCGTGAAGGATCCATTGTGTATCTTATGTTGAGCACTTTACAACTATGTCGATTAATATTGGCCTTGTTGGTTGTTCCATGAGATGTTATATGTTGAGCATTCTTGAACTAAATTAATCATCTTGATTGGTTATTTAGGTATTTGCTCCGAAAGTCTTCTTTTGTCGAGCAAAATCATTTGACAATTAAATTGATTGCTTCGGTGATTAGTTTGGTTGTGTATTCCAATTAGATTAATTATAGGTTCTCTTATAATTAATTTAGTTGAGTTTGTCATATATTCCACAAGTTCTTGTGTTGAGTATATGAACGGATATACTAATCATGTTCTGTTGGTTGATGTAGTCCTATATTCCGTAAGGTTTTCCTTATGTTGAGTATTTGAACGATTAACGTAGTCATCTCCGTGTGGTTATCTTAGTCGTAGCTCCGTGAGTTTTCTTATGTTGAGCACAATCAATTAAATTGATCACTTTTGTGGTTTGATTTAGTTGCATATTCCAATTAAATTAATCATGGGTTTACTTGTGATTAATTTGATTGAGTTTTGGATATAGAAAATCATTTCCATGGTTTTTGGTGTCCAATTAAAAAATCCTTCTTTTCTTTCGAAATTAAGGTCGCTCTTGTTGTTATTTCGGGAATGACATCAAATGGGGGAGAGTTCTTTTGAACTTGTGCTTAATGGTAATATCTTGCGGGGTGTGCGGCTGTGGAATTTTATAGGGGTTATCTTGTATCTTAAAACTCCTTGATGAATGCATTTAGCTTCCGCTTTATGATTGCATCTAAATTAAGTTGGTATGTATTTTTCTTTTAGTCTATGAAATGTCTCTTTTGGAAATTTCATTATGATCTCGTTCTTGTACCTTTGCCAATTTTATTGACAAAAAAGGGGAGAAATAATGTAGTTCACACTACAAATACATATGGTTTTCGGATCATTGTGTAAGGGGGGGTGGTTTCCATGATCGAGATGGAGTATTAACTAAGGGAGAGTGATACATATCACCGTAGTATTATTGTTAAAGTTGTGATACAATTGGAATTTGATACTATATAATAATACTATGACATTGTATAATAATCTCTCATTGTTATAGCTACGGATCTTCAACAACGGTGATGCTAAACTTACAACCTTTGGGATCATTGGAGTACTTGGAAGGACGAAGATTTCAGGAAACGTTGAAGATTAGACTATGGAATCACTGTTTGTGATTCCTCGACAATCCGCTTGTGTAGTCATGAAGGATTGTAGAGAGGTGATTGATTAATCTAGGTTGTTCTTCGGGAATATAAGACCAGATTATCAATTGGTTCCTGTTCACCTTGATTTATAAAAAGACGGAATAAAACCTAGGTTTATCTGTGGGAGACGGATTTATCCTTTGATAGACTTTTATGTGCGACACAGATCTGTTTATTATCAAGTCTGTGATTTTGGGTTGCAGCAACTCTTGGTTCTGGGTGAGATCAGCTAAGGGAATCAAGTGCATAGTATCCTGATGGGATCAGAGGCGTAGGAATGAAACTGTACCTTGGATCGGTGTGATACTGATTGGGGTTCAACTATAGTCCAGTCCGAAGTTAGTTTGCAGTAGGCTAGTGTCTGTAGCGGCTTAATACAGTGTATATTCAATCTGGACTAGGTCCCGGGATTTTTCTGCATTTGCGGTTTCCTCGTTAACAAAATTTCTGGTGTCTGTGTTATTTCTTTTCCGCATTATATTTTATATAATTGAAATAATACAGGTTGTGTGTCAAGATCATCAACTTCTCTAATCCAACTTTTGGTTGTTGATTGTAGTTGATTGATCCTTGGATATTGTTCTTTGGTACCGTCCAAGTTATCTCTCTTTGATAAAGACTCGCAGATTTCTATTTGCTTGAGTAAAGATCAAATTGAGAGATTGAGATATAAACTCTTTGATATATATTTTTATTGATTGACTCTGACTGTCTAGTTGATTCTCATAAAAAGTATATTGGAGTTTGTCCATACAGATTGCTAAGCGAAATATTGGGTGGTGTTGTTAGACCCCCGCTTTTTCAGTTTAGTTACTCATGGATATAGAAGCATCCATGATATACATATAAGAAAAGTTTAGAGATATCTTTACGATTGATTAACCGCTCCGTGTGTTGTTTTTCCTCTCCAAAACTTACATTTTTGTGACTTCCTAATGAGATACCTTTTCACATGACCTAATACCTCACACCAATTCAATTTCAAATTCATGTCAACATGCCTCGTACTCGCTACACCGACCTGACCACTGTTTGCTTCAATCAAGAAGAATATATTTCTTTAGCTCGATATTGGATATCAGTTGCAAGCAATATAGATTTCAGTTTAATCACTTCTAATTTATGGGACATTGTATTTCAAAGGTTTATGGCGTTAGGGTCATGTAAATTCAAGAAGAACAAATGTGAGCCTTCAACAAAGATATGTCTTTATCAATAACGATTGAGAAAGTATGCGCAAATTTTGTGGATGATAAAAGAGGATCATCCTGGATGTCCATCTACTAGATAAAAATTAGAGCTTATACCAAATTTGTTGAACACAACAGAAGATGCTGAATATTATAAACCCTACAAGATTCAGTCCAAGGATTTAATCTTGTAAAAATATTATATAATGCGATTGCGTTTTCTAATTAAATGTTGGAACTTAATGAATGTAAAACTAGTTTGGATTTGAACAATAATTTAAAAATATTTTTCATTAATAAAAACAAAACAATTATACTAAAAAGATTAAAAATAAATTACATCCATAAACTACTAAATTCCCTTACCATTTCCCCATCCATTAAAGATCCAGTTGGCCATATTTTGTGGATCAAGAGTGTTTTTCAACATATCAAAGATTGAGCCGGTTTAATATTCGCTTGGTGATTGAGTCTCATCAGAATCTTCAAAACCTTGAAAAGTAACTGGATCACTCGTACGAGGGGAACATGATAGCAATCTTCAAATACATGGGTTTTAATGGTTGAAATACTGCTGTGGTTCAGTAAATTGGGGTATAGAGAGAAGATTGCCTAATTGATTCAATGTTCAAGTGAGCATCAAAAGTCATAGTATCAGTTGGCAATTCGATAAAAAAATCTCAAGTAGTTGTTTTCATGTTCATGACTTCATCAACTCCACATACCTGAGTATCTAAAACCATATTTAGAGTAGAACTATCTGAAAATGCGAGGGTACCAAACACTACCAATTTTTTCTAATGCAACCTGTATGGAAAAAACCTAAATACGATTCCGAGAGTTCAACTTAATGAATCTCAATCAAGAAATAATATTCAGAGTTATACTTCTTTTTCCCACAATCAGAAAGTTTACACAGACTAGTCTGTTGACCTATTTACGTGTGAAAGTGTACTTAGACGATTCTAAAGATCAGTATCCAAGAATCAATCAAGTCGTATCCAACAAACAAGTATGGATGTATCTACTTTGATTGATTTACGTACAACCAGTGATATTTCAATTATAAAGATAAACAATATAATACGGAAAAGAAATAACATAGACACCAGAAATTTTGTTAACGAGGAAACCGCAAAAGCAGAAAAATACCTGGACCTAGTCCAGATTGAACACCAAACTGTATTAAGCCGCTACAGACTCTAGCCTACTACAAATAACTTCTGACTGGAATGTAGTTGAGACCGAGGTAAATTCTCACATCAATTCAGTTACAATCGCGCTCCTTGTGTATCTTGAATCCCAGGAGGAATCCGCTCAATTGATTACCTTAGCTAACGCCCTTTACAGTCTAAGAGTTGCTTCAACTCAATTAAAGACTTTAAACCAACTCCCCCCACCCCAACCCCCCAGATAATCCTATATGTGATTTCTTTTTTGATCGTAGATCAAGGTGAGACTGGAAACCAATTGCAATAGACAAAGTATAGCAAACCTCAAAATCTGTAACTTACAACTGCCGAATAGTATCCTAGATTCTTGTTCATCTCATAAGTCGAAACTTGTGGACTCAAAAAGTCTAAGGCGAAGAGAACTTTGCGATTTCAATCTATCTTGTTGGAGTGACCATTTCAACAATCAAAACAAGATCAGGATACTCGAACTATCAATATAAAGATAGTTGGACCTGTCTTCACGAATCCCTAGGTGAAGTCTTTTTAGTCGCTAAACCCTAGAAGGGTTTGAGGGAGAGGACAACTTTTGTTTACAACTAGGACACACAAGAATAGCGTCGGGGATTCAGAAATCCCAGTTGCTTGAGGTTCTCACTTTATAGACTTTCAAAGTACATGTTGCCTTAGGTTTAAGCTAAGATAGATTTGGAACCAAGCAAACAATATCCACCGTCAGATGAATCTTTGAAATTAGATTAACATACTAAGATATAAACTCTGATTAGGATGAACCGTAACCGAACCGTGTATAAAGACATTGTTCATCAACGGTTATCCAAAACTAGCCGATTGAAGCATAAGCTTAATCATTTTCATATAACACTTAAGACGTTAAGATTGAGTCACAACCATGGGTTATAATGTGATCAATCATGTTTATAATATGTTTAGAGATTTATTTAAATGCAAATTATCTCACAGAAATAACTTTTGTGCATCTGAAAATATTCGATAAGGCAAATACGTGTACCAGGTACGTGTACTCTACCTTTGTTCGTGATTATTTTTATCATGGTACATGTACCGGGTATGTGTACCCTTAAGACAAAAACGAGTTCAGGAACTCACAGACTTTTCCGGTTTGCGTACCGGTTATGTATACTACTCCGGTTTCAAAATCAACAGTTCCTTTACGGTATGCGTACCATTCCTGGTTCACGAGCAACAAACTTTTTATGGTATGGATACCGGGGTATGTGTACCAAAAAATCAGAGTGGAACTATAGATACGCCGGCACGTGTACTGGGAGCATGTACTGCGGCTCCGGACCTATAACAGTTTTCCCAGTATGTGAAACTGGTATGCATACTATCTTGTATCCAGATTTACAGTAGTTCTATATTTCTCTCTAAATCAATTCGAAACATTCTCAAATAACATCAATGACACATATCACTGTTCCAGGCTATTTTCGAATGATAATCTTGAATCACGATTTAAATTATGAACAATAAAATTGTTCTTGACCGAAATTCATCGAGTATGAAAAAATGTTCATTGAGCTTAGTCATATATAGTTCGAGAACGATATTACCAAGATAAACTTGACTTGAAATTCTTGATAGACTTAAAATAGTCTAATTAGTCATGCGACATAGTCTCATATATAAAAAGATGAATATAACTTAACAAATAGGTGGTTCAGTCGATGATGAACCTAAGTCGATTGTTCCTAGTCGAGAACGTTACTAGGATCAATCGGAACAATAATGATACTCCAGACATAGATATAGTCTCTTCGTCCAAAGAAAATGATGGCACAGTCGATGATGAACTCGGTTGACTTGGATATGAAAATACGTCTCCCATCTATGGTGGAGGTTGGGAAGGAAGATAATCATCACCAAGTGACATCCTACCAAAATACGGGAAATCCACTTGATCCAAAATTTGGGGTTGCATAATAATATTGGCCTTGTAAATAGTGTGAAACCAATTAAGGTAATCATCTATAGAACTCGGATCTCAGATCAAATCTTCAGCTTCTTCCCAACGTAAAACATCCCTTATCAATTTATCTCAGTCATCTCGAGAAATATTTTCACTTGGATAGGGGATGATGGCTTTCACTAATCTGTTTTGCAATTAAATAAGTAGTATTTCAACGTAATACCAGTCACCCTTTCAGAAATATGATTGTATAACTGAAAAAGCGGGGGTCTAACAACACCACCCAATATTTCGCTTAGCAATCTGTATGGACTAACTCCGAAATACTTTGGTAGAGAATCAACTAGACAGTCAGACTCAATCTAGATAAAAGTATCTCAAGGAGTTAATATCTCTCTCTTGATTTTATTTTTACTCAAGTTAAATCAATAGCGAGTCTTTATCAAATACAAGGAATAATTTGGACGGTACCAAAGACCAATGTCCAAGGATTAATCAATATCAATCAACAACCAAAGGTTGGATTTCCAATTGATAATCACGAACGCACAACCTGTATTATTTCAATTATATAAAATATAATGCGGAAAAGAAATAACACATACACCAGAAGTTTTGTTAACGAGGAAACCGCAAATGCAGAAAAACCCCGGGATCTAGTCCAGATTGAATACACATTGTATTAAGCCTCTACAGACACTAGCCTACTCCAACCTAACTTCGGACTGGACTATAGTTGAACCCCAATCAGTCTTCCACCGATTCAAGGCACAGTTGTATTCCTACGCCTCTGATCCCAGCAGGATAGTGCGCACTTGATTCTCTCAGCTGATCTCACCCACAACCAAGAGTTGCTGCAACCCAAAATCGGAGACTTGATAATAAACAAATCTGTCTCACACAGAAAAATCTATCAAAGGATAAATGTGTCTCCCACAGATAAACCCTAGGTTTTGTTCCGTCTTAAGATATGAAATCAAGGTGAACAGGAACCATTTGATAATCCGTTCTTATATTCCCGAAGAACAGCCTAGATTAATCAATCACCTCTCTACAATCCTTCCTGACTACACAGGCGGTTTGTCGAGGAATCACAAACAGTGAGACGAAGATGTTTGTGACTTCTTTATCTTGCCTATCGTAGAACTCTCACAATGTCAAGCCAATCAAAGATTGTATCCGTACGATAGAAGATGCAAGATCAGATCGCACAACTACGATAAAAGTATTATCGGTCTGGCTTCACAATCCCAATGAAGACTTTAAGTCGTTAACCTGGTTTTAAAGAAGAAAACCAAAGGTTAAAGGAGAATCGACTCTAGCGAGCGCACTAGTATCACACAGACGTGTGGGGATTAGTTTTGCACAATGCTAAATGTCTCATTTATATAGTCTTCAAATCAGGGTTTTGCCTTAGTTACAAAGCAATCCATATTCACCGTTAGATGAAAAACTGATTTAGATTTAAGCTAATATTTCTCAACCGTTAGATTGAAAACTTAGCTTGTCACACACACTTGGGTAGACGTTTACTGGGTTTGTGAAAACCATGCCCAAATGTGTACGTGTATGTTGGTTCAACATAGTAACCCAAAAGGTTAACCATATGAGCATTTCATATTAACCTTGTTCTTCTTCACCATAACTAGTTCAATTGACTCAAAGAAACTAGTTAGAGAGTTGTTCAATTTCTATGAGATCTTATGTAACTACACAAGACACAATTGAAACAATGATGATTCGATTCGATTGAATCGGCTCATGAACTTTATAGCCACGGTTTGCATAAAGCATTCCTTAGTAATTTAAGTTTCATGTTCAGAGCACATCTTTAGATCATAACCTCTTAAGCTCACAAACAAGTTCGCGGACTTAAGACAACTAGTGGAGTTTTCCAAACTCAGCAGAAAATCTCGGCAAAGAGACTTTCGCCAGTTCGCGGACTAGGTTCCCGGACTGAGTTCGCGGACTTACACGCAAACGAGTTTTTGGAAAATCCCAGAAGAAATTCTCGGTACAAGAACTTCCGTCAGTTCGCGGACTTGGCAAGGCCAATTCCTCCGATTTCTCTCAATCAACAAAGTTCGAAAACTTCGGATTAAGGAATACATGGTTATGTAATCTGAACTCACATTCCAATCATTGACATTCTTAGAGGACGTTATATAGCCGTTATTCACAGTTCGTTTTGCGTCAGATCAATTCTCAAAGTAATTGAAACTTTTCATGACTTTCGTCACTAGGTGAAGATAAACTTGATCAAAGCGAAACGCTTTACCAACACATGATTTCGAGATATAGATAGGCGAGATATACTCGGATCGAAATATCAAATGTGTATGATCCAGTCTATATAGCATACGACTTTTGTCTCATAAGAAGTAGGAGATAGAAGAGATAGACTTTTGAGTGATAGATAAAATCAAGTCTCCACATACCTTTTTGTTGATGAAGATCCACGGTTCCTTGAGTATATCTTCGTCGTTGTATGATGAATCGCCATGAAGTACTTGAGCTCAACTACACTTTTCTATCCTAGTCCGAGACTTAGATATGTAGGCTAGAAATCAAGACTCATAGTTTTGATCACTAACATTGACAAACATGCTTGAGTTAGCGACGCATGCGAGGTCGACCGAGCTATGCTCTAACCAAACTCGCAAATACCTAGAACCGGGCTTACTTGCTTCTGTCAGATTGGTCGAATATACTTTATATATCTCGTCATTATCAGGATTTTCCTGCCTCTCTTAAAGTAGTGACTTTAGCCCGTCCCTTTCAATATAGGTTCGTTGGGAAGTGTTTCTGTCCTTTTCACTTCTTATTACTCCTTTCGTTCACTTTTTCTAACATTTCTAGTACCTACTAATTCATTCGGGCGAGACATCAAGAGATGTCATGATGCGCCCAAATAACACAATCCTCTTTTGGCCTAACATTCTCTGTGCTTCCACGTCTCCAAACTCAGGGATATTTGTATATGGCATGGAAACAATGTTCTTACTTATTCAACATAATTGTTGAGTCCTATGAACAACGACAACATGTGGCCATCTTCAATTTTTTCTTTATCCCTATTATCGGAATTGTATGACTGGAAAAATGTTGGTGTGATTGAGAAGATAAGGTTCATAAATACAAAATTAAGTATACCACCGATACTTAAAATAAAAATTACATAGTTAGGTTAGTACATTTATATAAAATATGGGAAAAATAATAAATAAATGATTGGAAAAATTAGTTCTTACCTCCGACACTCCCCAAAATCCATTTACTTGTTTGGTACACGTCGAGCATATACCAAGGGTTATGTAAATTTCTGATAAAATTGGAGACCTTCAGTCATATGTTGGTGCTCGCTCTAAAGCTTTTAACGATTCGTGAAAACCAATTAATGTTGTTGAACTTGAATTTGAGAATAAAATTTGGCATATTGTCCACAACCTAAACACACGTTCGAGCTCCTCATAATGTTTAGAGTGCAAATATTTTTTATTTTATACCTTGTTTTCTTCCATTTTCCTAACATAACATTGTAAAAAAAAAAATCAACTCAGCTACCTTTAATACATATGCTTTTAATGTTCTATATTCTGGATTTCCTTCTAAATCATTTGAGTATAAATGAAGTTGGTTTTTCCATCTTTCTTCCAAAACTCATTTTAATATGTTAAATGGAAGTACATTTCCTTCACATGGGCTCCCCGCAACACCTACAAATCTAACGGTGTAACTTCTATTGAACAACATATTCATTATTAAAAGTTGGTTGAGTGTTTATAAAACTAAAAAAATCTAAAATTTTAATTACAAAGAAAAATAAACTTACCACATTCAAAATCTTTGAAAAAGATTGTTGTAAGGACCCTCAAGCTCGTCAACACTATTAGACTAGTCAATAGATGATCAAGAGACGATTTACCCGCTAAGGACTCGATTAGTTAATATAGATTTTAATTAATAATCTAATAACGATTTAGACATGAAATTAGTATCATTCGATAGATCTCGAAAAGCTATGCGAAATGGACTACTGGAACGTGTCATTCGGGTGTCGGACGGAAGATATCTCTTATTTTTATGTGCAGGGTAAAATGGGCATTTCCCGTAGAGTGTTATCAAGGCAACCGAGTTTCTTCTCAAGACACCCTCTGTGGATAACTCAAAAGTCAAAACCAAATCGATAAGATCAAGGACTTCTATTTCACTTTCATTTTCTTTTCTTTTCTTTCTTCTTTCTTCCTCTCGTTTCTTCTTCTTCCATTTTCTTTGTTGCTGACGATTGTGAGCAAGACTTGAGAATTCTGTTGAGAGAATCAATCGAAGAGGAAGAACTGATGCATTAGAAGTTGTTACTGGTGTTGACGAAGAGTTGATGGTGGTATTGATGTATTGTTTAGCAGATTTAGGGTTTCTCAGAGAGATGATTTAAAGTTCGGAATTAGAAATGGATTCACGGGATCTTGCTAGAACTGAAGATGGGGTTTGCGAGTTTTAGTTATGGAATTGAAGATGAAATCAGATATTTGAGTGATCGATTAATTAGGGTTGCTGTGAGATGAATTTGGAATTGAGATTAAGAGAATAAGAGTTGAATCGAGAGTATTTGATGATTTAAGAAGAATCAGATGGAATCAACGAGTGGGTTTTGTTTGAATTGAAGTTACAGATAGATGATAGAAGAGAAATTGAATTATAAGTTATGGTTTGTATTTGTAAGATGAACTCAGAGAAGCTGAAGAAGATGAAATCGGCAGTTTAGGGTTTTGATGAAATTATGGATGGAGATCAAACAAAGGGTGAATCATCTAATTCAGATTGGGATTTTGGCTAAGGTAATAATTCTTTCAATTTCCAAGTAAAGGAGTTCATAATCGAGGTTGGATGATTATTATTGTTAAGAAGTTTGTGTTATGAGTTGAATACAGAATCTGTTAGATGATTGCTATGTTAGCGGCATTTGGTATTTGTGAAGAAAGTAAGTTTAGAATTGGAATTGAATTGTGATTATTGGTGGAAGTTGTGGAGTTGCAGCTGAGATAGTAGTGGGAGATAGAGAATGGAGATAATGTTTGTTTGGATTGATTATGGTTGTAACTGAGTAGTGTTGAGAAGAATTGGATTTGTGTTTGCTGTAATTGACAGGGAGAAGGAAAAGTGTGTTAAACTGATATTTCAGTTGAAGTTAGTTTTACAGGTTGGGACTCATATTGATTGTACATGGTTATTGGTGTTGAAATAAGAAGTGAGTTAGGGATTGCAGTGGTGATAAAATTGAGATTGAACATGAATGTGATGAACTACAGATTCAAGGCCAAGAAGTGTTGAGTTTTCTGGAGTAAACTGGTGATGAAATGATTAGTGGTGTATAATTGTGGAATTTGAATTACAGTTGGTGGTGATGTAGTCGTGGTGAGGTTATACTGGGGGTTTATGGAAGGGGTTCAGATGAATGTTTTACAGTAAAGATTGAATGCAACTGATGTTGCGTGTGGTAATGGGTTTATTTGTGTTGAGTTGGAATTTCAGTTAGGAGTGAAGTGTAATCAAAAGGGAGTTGCAGATGAGAGTTGAGTATTGTTTGGGTTGAGGCATTTTGGGATATTGCAGTTACTGCACATGTAGATATATAGGATGAAGTTGTTTGTAATGTTGATGTGGCAATGGCCTTTGAGAAAGCCTGCAATTTCAAACCAAGGTAAGCTGAGTTTAGTGTTGTAATCAAGTTGTGTGTTAGTATGTTTTTGTAGATAGAATTGGCTTCTGCAATTGAACTTTGACATATGCATCTTAGGTTGGCCTGTACAATGGATTTAGCCGGATTGCATTTAGTCTAGCTGACTGAAATTAGTGTTTCTGACTCAGTCAATCTGACTGAGTTAAATGTAAAGCTGACTCACCTGAATCAGTCTTGTGGACTGAGTTAACTCACCGAGTTCCCTATCTAGACCCGAGTTGACTACTTGACCTTGACTAGTTGACCCTGGACTTGACCTTCGACGGACGTGGACTGTTAGTTGACCTTTTGACCGTCAGAGACCGTCAGTTGACCCAGTTGGGTCTGACCTTGTGCAATTGGGCCGAGTTTAGTAGACTTGGGCTTAAGCCTAGTATTTCTATTTTGATTGGTTTGGACCTCCTATGGTTTGAATTAACTTTCGGTTCTTTCTACAAAGTTATAAATATTCTTAAAACATATCTAGTGGACTATGGAATCTATCTAATTGAATTATTAAACTTTAGATATGTTAAAGATAGATAGATATGTTAAAGATAGATAATGAAAAGGTGTAGAACCATAAATGGGCGTAGAACCATTAGATAGAACTATATGATTCTTGTATGAGCCATTTTGGCTAGATTCTCAGATTGCTTGTATGATTAACAGTTAGTCTATTAACAACGATCGATTCAAATGATGAACTAGTGGATTGTGGATCTCGAGGTAGGCGTGGCTTGTCATCAAAAGAGGTGGGAATTTATATTTAGCTCTTTTGTGATTATTGTTGTTTTCTTTTACAAAAGATTATGTTTAACAAATTCATGCATAGTCTGATTTTGTATTCCATGTATTGTTTCATTTTAAACTCCGAAAATTCTGTTATTTCTTTTAATCTTTCCATTGCTTGGAAAGGAATTGTAATGCTTCGTTCGTCTTTATGAATTGTTTGGGAAATAAGAATTTCCATTTGATTGTTTGGAAATAAGAATTTCCATCTGTGGTATATAGGATACGGATCCTTCATTTACTGGTGCGGGATGAGTCATCATATTATTATATAGGTGCGGGACGAGTCACCATATTATTACATTGTTTAGAAGGAGTTAGTTCCATATACATGATTGTTTACCTTTGTGAATTGGTTGTGTTTTTAGTGTTAGCGAAAACATGAATTGTTTTCAAATCATTTCCAATAATTACTTGAAAGTTAAATGTTATTCTTACGAGGAACCCCTTTTAGGGATGATGTGCTCACCCATTCCCACTTTCAGTTTCAGAGACAGATCAGAGTTGCGCAGCGAAAGCTTCGAGGAGTTGAGTCAGTTTGTTAGATTACTTATGCTATGTTTCTTATGTTGTATATTCTCTTTGGAAACAAAATGACTATTGTACATGTATTACTTGAGAGACGTTCTTTTATATATAGTTCTGAGCGGGGCTAGTTTTGGGTTAAGTTTTATAGCAGATTTCTTAATCGAATGTTTAAGTAAATGATTTAGATTCTTAGTGTCTTTTTATTTAGTTAATCTCTTGGATTAGTCAGCTGCTAGCTTTGGGGGCGCTACAAATGTATTTGCAGTATTCCACCATCTATCTTATATAACTTGAGCGATTTGGGTCCTATGGTTTTTAAGTTGTATGTCATATAAACGCCACCAAGGATATCTTCGAACTCTTTCTTGAAGGAACGGGGGAAGATACCCGAACACCATACGCGACTTCGACCAACCACTTCTTAGTGTGACTGTATTAACTCACTCTGGATGATTAGACATGTGCACATGGAGTATACCTTAACTAACTAGTTATCTAACATGTTAAAACTTATATTCTTTATCCTGCATATAAAGTATATACTTTTATTTTTTTTGTTCCCTTTATTTCTTGGTTTCTGACTCATATTTGGAAGCAAGTAAATAGGGATCAAAGTTTTTTGTTTATGAAAAGTTAGAGAAAGAAGAGAAAGTGTAAAGTATAATGAATGGGATGGGTGGCATTTATAGGTGGGATAGAGTTGACCGTCAGTGATATCTATATGCCGCTCAATCATTTTCTCATAGTGACGCATCTCGTTTTCCATGCCACCTGGTATGGAAAATGGATTTTTTGTGTCTTGGTGCATAGGAATAGGCCTCAGCAAACAGGAAGAACATAACAAGGGAGTAGTTAGCAGTAACAAGATAGCTACTATCATATTACTTTATTACTTGAAACATTATATCACAACTAGACAAATTATGTGAAGGGATTTTCCGTCTAAATGCAGGTCCCGTTTTTCTAAAACTAAAGATTGAAACTTCGAATAGAACTTAAATGTATCATAATCGACCAGTAAATTCTTTTATCTAAATAAAATATGGTCGTTAATAGCAAACATAAATACCAGAACCAAGTTAATTTTTCTCACATGTTTTTAAATCAGATGAGAAACTAATCAACCTAGTTCGGTGATCTCAATTTCGATATTGAAGGTTATAATGTAACAAAGAGTTGTAATTAAGATGTGCGAACTCAACATTACAATAAGATGAAGTTGATATAATCTACAATTAACAGTATGATTTTCTTGAATATATCAAAACTAAATGTTTTTATCATATTCAACAGTTGAAACATATAATTCATCGATAAGCTTAGTTTTTCGTTTAAGAATTTGAAGCACGTATTTTGTAAATTTAGGATTTAACATAGATAGACTATAGGTCCCACTGTAAGAACAATTTTGGGCTTACTAGATGACATATGTGTCAAAAAAGAAAAAAACTAAAGCAATTACGAATGTAGGTTCAGCGCACAAAAAATATTCAGTATAAGTACTCAAACTAAACAACCATGAATTTAATCGAGGACCAATCCCTAAAAAGGATCTAATCCAAGACCAACCTGTTAGAGCATAGCTCGTTCGACCTCGCATGCGTTGCTATCTCAAGCATGTTTGTCAATGTTAGTGATCAAAACTATGAGTCTTCATTTCTAGCCTACATAACTAAGTCTCGGACTAGGATAGAAAAGTGTAGTTGAGCTCAAGGACTTCAAGGCGATTTATCATACAACGATGAAGATCTACTCAAGGAACCGTGGAACTTCATCAACAAAAAGGTATGTGGAGACTTGAACTTATATATCATTCAAAATTCTATCTCTTCTATCTCCTACTTCTTATGAGACAAAAGTCGTATGCTATATAGACTGGATCATACACATTTCATATTTCGAGGAGAGATATCTATATCTCGAAATCATGTGTTGGTAAAACGTTTCGCTTTGATCAAGTTTATCTTCACCTAGTGACGAAAGTCATGAAAAGTTTCAATTACTTTGAGAATTGCTCTGACGCGAAACGGTCTGTGAATAACAGCTATATAACGTCCTCTGAGAATGTCTCAATGATTGGAATGAGAGTTTAGATTACATAATCATGTATTCCTTAATCCGAAGTTTTCGAACTTTGTTGATTGAGAGAAACCGGAGGAATTGGCTTTGCCAAGTCCGCGAACCCAGTCCGCGAACTGACGACAGTTCTTGTACCGAGAATTTCTGCCGGGATTTTCCAAAAACTCGTTTGCGTGTAAGTCCGAGAACTGGCGAAAGTCTCTTTGCCGAGATTTTCTGCTGAGTTTGGAAAACTCCAGCGGTTATCTTAAGTCCGCGAACTTGTTTGTGAGCTTAAGAGGTTATGATCTAATGATGTGCTCTGAACATGAAACTTAAATTACTAAGGAATGCTTTATGCAAACCGTGGCTATAAAGTTCATGAGACGATTCAATCGAATCGAATCATCTTTGTTTCAATTGTATCTTGTGTAGTTACATAAGATCTCATAGCAATTGAGCAACTCTTTAACTAGTTCATTCGAGTCAATTGAACTAGTTATGGTGAAGAAGAACAAGGTTAATATGAAATGCTCATATGGTTAACCTTTTGGGTTACTATGTTAAACCAACATTCACGTACACGTTTGGGCATGGTTTTCACAAACCCAGTAAACGTCTACCCAAGTGTGTGTGACAAGCTAAGTTTTCGATCTAACGGTTGAGAAATATTAGCTTGAATCTAAATGAGGTTTTCATCTAATGGTGAATATGGATTGCTTTGTAACAAAGGAAAAACCCTGATTTGAAGACTATATAAAGGAGACATCTAGCATTGTGCAAAACTAATCCCCACACGTCTGTGTGATACTAGTGCGCTCGCTAGAGTCGATTCTCCTTTAACCTTTGGTTTTCTTCTCTAAAACCAGGTTAACGACTTAAAGACTTCATTGAGATTGTGAAGCCCGATACTACTTTTATCGTAGTTGTGTGATCTGATCTTGCATATTCTATCGTACGAGTATAATCTTTGATTGGCTTGAGATCGTGAGAGTTATCCGATAGGCAAGATAAAGAAGTCACAAACATCTTCATCTCACTGTTTGTGATTCCTCAACAAACCGCATGTGTAGTCAGGAAGGATTGTAGAGAGGTAATTAATTAATCTAGGTTGTTCTTCGGGAATGTAAGTCCGGATTATCAATTGGTTCCTGTTCACCTTGATTTCATATCTTAATCTGTGGGATACAGATTTATCCTTTGATAGACTTTTCTGTGTGAGACAGATTTGTTTGTTATCAAGTCTGCGATTTTGGGTTGCAGCAACTCTTGGTTGTGGGTGAGATCATCTAATGGAATCAAGTGCGCAGTATCCTGATGGAATCATAGGCGTAGGAGTACAACTGTACCTTGGATCGGTGGGAGACTGATTGGGGTTAAATTATAGTCCAGTCCGAAGTTAGCTTGGAGTAGGCTAGTGTCTGTAGCGGCTTAATACAGTGTGTATTCAATCTGGACTAGGTCCCGGGGTTTTTCTGCGTTTGCGGTTTCCTCGTTAACAAAACTTCTGGTGTCTGTGTTATTTCTTTTTCGCATTATATTTTATATAATTGAAATAATACAGGTTGTGCGTTTGTGATCATCAATTGGAAATCCAACCTTTGGTTGTTGATTGATATTGATTGATCCTTGGACATTGGTCTTTGGTACCATCCAAGTTATTCCTTGTATTTGATAAAGACTCGCTATTGATTTTATCTTGAGTAAAAATCAAATCAATAGAGATATATTAACTCCTTGAGATACTTTTATCTTGATTGAGTCTGACTGTCTAGTTGATTCTCTAGCAAAGTATTTCAGAGTTAGTCCATACAGATTTCTAAGCGAAATATTGGGTGGTGTTGTTAGACCCCCGCTTTTTCAATTGGTATCAGAGCAGGCAAACACGTTAAAGACCTTATAAGTCTGTGTTTGTGGCAATCTGAGTCTGTGGAGAGAATCTCATACGCATACCAAAATGCCTCCTAAAGCTGTCAACTTTGTTAAGTGTCTCGGAAATATCTCAAAGGATCACTCCTTAGTTGATTCTTCCGAATCCCGAGGTAGGAAGACTGTCTCATCTTGTGTCAGCCACTCTTCCTCCAATAAGACATTGGACATAATGGCTAAAGCTGAATTGGAGCTCACCAGAATTAAAAATAATTCTATAGAGTTTGTTGATCTCAAGGATCATGTACAGCTCATTGATGAATTCGAGAGGTCTATTGATCGTGAACAAGTACTCTACAACATTATAGGGTCGTTCGCTAAGGAAATTGAGAAATTTCTTCAAGAAAACAATCTACAGCGTGAAAAGATTTGTGATCCTGAAAAGCTGGTTAAAGAAGGCTCAATTAGAAAAAATTGTTTGATCAAGACGCATTCATCTGATCTAGACAGACTTCGTGTTGAGAAAGAGAAACTTGAAGCATCACTTACTCTAGACCATGGAAAGTGTAAATCCTTGGAAAAGGAAAACTCTGCCTTAAGAAGAAATTTCTTATGCACAAACTAATTCTCATGAGTTACTGTACAGAATGAAATTTTCTCCAGATGAAGGTTGTGTCAAGAAAAGTTTTCATAACATAGAATCTTCTCCGGTGGCTATGAAGTTTAAACAATTACCAGTTGTTGCTTCTGCTCCACGAATCTGTACCTTCTGTGGAAAAGGAAATCACTATGCTATCCATTGTTTTGCCAAAAAGAAACGTGTTTCTGAACTTCACAAATTGCTTCTTTCTACTGTCAATGGAGTAAATAGTTGGACGACTGCTATAGTGAAGGTCCCTTTCACAGGAAACCAGTCATCTTATAAAAATGATCTCTCTCCTAGAAATCATTATAGGACATTTGTAAATTCTCGTGCTACCAATGAAAGTATGTCATGTGCTTATAAGAACAAATATGATAAATCTAAGTCTAGTGCGTGGAGTCCAATTTCGTAAAATCCCCTAGAACCTATTTCTAGAGGTCCTAGACTTTGCTATCAGAAAGTTTCCTCACCTGTGATTTCCAGAAGGACTGTGAGACGTTCTCTTGTTTCTGGAAACTGCCAAGGAAGGACAAGAAATGCTAAATTCAGATATCCTGGAGGAAATAACTGTTATTCTCTCAGAACCTATGGTGAGACTATGTCTCCCTCTGCTACCTAATAGCCGAATGTCTATTCTTGTGTCTAACTTGAGAGATACAAGAATGAGGATTTGTGAGATGATCAAGTATTGTGTTGTTTTTCTCCAGTTTGTATATCTTATGATGTTTTGTTGTTAATACTTCTTTCTTTTGTCACTATGATCGTTTGGAGATAGAGAATCTTTGAAAGCAACATGGTATGCAGTTTTCCTATTTTGGGCCATTTGTTCTTTGGCTGGCCCACGAACGTCCATGTATCCTCAAGAAACTTTAGGGTTTTCAGCTAGGGTACTCATGAACATATATAAGTCTTATATGTGGTTCTTTATTCTTCTAAAAGGAACTCCATGGAATCTGTTCCCAAAGATGAAGTTTACCCAATGGTTGAGGATGATCTCAAAGGGTGTGATTCTGGTCAAGAGTTTATACGGAAGAAGATGCTTGAAAGAAAAGAGTATAACACTTGGATTGGTGAATCTGTCAAGGATCTGATTCGTACTCAGAATGAAGTTAAGATTGAACTGGATAACCTTCAACTGCAGATAAACCAGCTTATTGATGGACATGCGAAAATTCTTGGTACTCAGAATATCTTGATCAGAAATCAGAAGAAAGTTATCCTTGACTGTGCAAAGGCTCGTCATTATGCTCGCACCATTGATCGGAAAGTCAACGTTCTAACTTTTGACCATGGTGTCTCTACGGTCAACAGGGTTAAGGATATCAGTGACTCCTACTTTGATGGACCATTTCAGATGTCTGAAATCATCAAGGAAAACTAAGTTTTTTATGCCTAGCATGTCTTATTTTTGGATTAGTTAGAAGAATAACTAGTGCCTTGAATAGCGACGATTGTGACTACACATTGCTATTTTTGTTTTCATCTTCTTATGTTATTTTTTAGGTTTATTGGTATTAAATTCTAAAAATATTTGTAGGATGATGTTATTGCAGTGTTGATCGTTATGATTTTGTGATATTGCAATTTGATTATGGGATATATATTGTTTGCGTCCGTGAACTTGAAGGTCCCATATGCTGTAAAAAGTAAAGTCGTTCATGAATTGGTATTCGTATTAATGAAAGGACGAATGGACTTTTGACAATTACAAAAGTTATGCCTATGCAGTCATGTATTTGATGGAAAATAGGATAAAATCTTTTGTTTGACAAGGATAAAGTCTATTATATCGTTATGATGGAAAATAGAATAGATCCTTGTATGTTATCCACGATATTGATCTTCATTGATCCATTTTGTTATGTTTTTCCGTGAAGGCTGCATTATGTGTCTTATGTTGAGCACGATACAACTAAGTCGATTATTCTTATTGGCTTTGTTGGTTGTTCCATAAGATGCTATATGTGGAGCATTACGAACTAAATTAATCATCTTGGTTGGTTATTTAGTTATTTGCTCCGAAAGTCTTTTTTTGTCGAGCAAATTCTTAGACAATTAAATTGATTACTTTTGTGATTAGTTTGGTTGTTTGTATTCCAATTAGATTAATTATAAGTTCTCTTGTAATTAGTCTAGTTGATTTTTCATATATTCCAAAAGTTCTTGTGTTGATATATGAACGGCTGTCGTATATTCCGTAAGGTTTTCCTTATGTTGAGTATTTGAACGATTAAGGTAGTCATCTCCGTGTGGTTATCTTAGTCGTAGCTCCATGAGTTTTCTTATGTTGAGTACAATCAATTAAATTGATCACTTTTGTGGTTTGATTTAGTCGCGTATTCCGATGAAATTAATCATGGGTTTACTTGTGATTAATTTGGTTGAGTTTTGGATATAGAAAATCATTTCCATGGTTTTTGGTGTCCAATTTAAAAATCCATCTTTTCTTTCGAAATTAAGGTCGCTCTTGTTGTTCTTTCGAGAATGACATCAAATGGGGGAGAGTTCTTTTGAATTTGTGCTTAATGGTAATATCTTGCGGGGTGTGCGGTTGTGGAATTTTATAGGGGTTATCTTGTATCTTAAAACTCCTTGATGAATGCATTTAGCTTCGGCTTTATGATTGCATATAAATTAAGTTGGTATGTATTTTCTTTTAGTCTACGAAATGTCTCTTGTGGAAATTTCATTATGATCCCGTTCTTGTACCTTTGCCAATTTTATTGACAAAAAAGGGGAGAAATATTGTAGTTCACACTACAAATACATATGGTTTTTGGATCATTGTGTAAGGGGGAGTGGTTTCCATGATCGAGATGGAGTATTGACTAATGGGGAGTGATACATGTCACAATAGTATTATTGTTAAAGTCTTGATACAATTGGACTTTTATATTACATAATACTATGACACTGTATAATAATGATCGAGAATCTCGATTTCTCTCATTGTTATAACTATGGATCTTAAACAACGGTGATGCTAAACTTACAACCTTTGGGAACATTGGAGTACTTGGAAAGACGAAGATTTCAGGAAACGTTGAAGATTAGACTATGGAATAGGAGCCACTAAAGTTTATCTTTTTTGTATTCCATATGTATTAATAGTTTTTCACTAAAATTGACAAAGGGGGAGATTGTTAGAGCATAGCTCGGTCGACCTCGCTTGCGTTGCTATCTCAAGCATGTTTGTCAATGTTAGTGATCAAAACTATGAGTCTTGATTTCTAGCCTACGTAGCTAAGTCTCGGACTAAGATAGAAAAGTGTAGTTGAGCTCAAGGACTTCATGGCGATTCATCATACAACGACGAAGATCTACTCAACGAACCGTGGAACTTCATTAACAAAAAGGTATGTGGAGACTTGAACTTATCTATCACTCAAAAGTCTATCTCTTCTATCTCCTACTTCTTATGAGACAAAAGACGTATGCTATATAGACTGGATCATACACATTTGATTTTTCGAGCCGAGTATATCTCGCCTATCTATATCTCGAAATCATGTGTTGGTAAAGCGTTTCGCTTTGATCAAGTTTATCTTCACCTTATGACGAAAGTCATGAAAAGTTTCAATTACTTTGAGAATTGCTCTGACGCGAAACGGTCTGTGAATAATGGATATATAACGTCCTCTGAGAATGTCTCAATGATAGGAAAGAAAGTTTAGATTACATAACCATGTATTCCTTAATCCGAAGTTTTTGAACTTTGTTGATTGAGAGAAACCGGAGGAATTGGCTTTGCCAAGTCCGCGAACTCAGTCCGTGAACTGACGGAAGTTCTTATACCGAGAATTTCTACTGGGATTTTCCAAAAACTCGTTTGCGTGTAAGTCCGCGAACTCAGTCCGCGAACTGGCGAAAGTCTCTTTGCCGATATTTTCTGCTGAGTTTGGAAAACTCCACCGATTGTCTTAAGTCCGCGAACTTGTTTGTGATCTTAAGAGGTTATGATTCAAAGATATGCTCTGAACATGAAACTTAAATTACTAAAGAATGTTTTATGCAAACCGTGGCTATAAAGTTCATGAGCCGATTCAATCGAATCATCTTTGTTTCAATTGTACCTTGTGTAGTTACATAAGATCTCATAGCAATTGAACAACTCTTTAACTAGTTCATTTGAGTCAATTGAACTAGTTATGGTGAAGAAGAACAAGGTTAATATGAAATGCTCATATGGTTAACCTTTTGGGTTACAATGTTAAACCAACATACACGTACACGTTTGGGCATGGTTTTCACAAACCCAGTAAACGTCTACCCAAGTGTGTGTGACAAGCTAAGTTTTCGATCTAACGGTTGAGAATATTAGCTTGAATCTAAATGAGGTTTTCATCTAATGGTGAATATGGATTGCTTTGTAACAAAGGAAAAACCCTGATTTGAAGACTATATAAAGGAGACATCTAGTATTGTGCAAAACTAATCCCCAGACGTCTGTGTGATACTAGTGCGCTCGCTAGAGTCGATTCTCCTTTAACCTTTGGTTTTCTTCTCTAAAACCAGGTTAACGACTTAAAGACTTCATTGGGATTGTGAAGCCAGACCGATACTACTTTTATCGTAGTTGTGTGATCTGATCTTGCATCTTATATCGTACGAGTACAATCTTTGATTGTCTTGAGATCGTGCGAGTTCTCCGATAGGCAAGATAAAGAAGTCACAAACATCTTCGTGTCATTGTTTGTGATTCCTCGACAAACCGCCTGTGTAGTCAGGAAGAATTGTAGAGAGGTGATTGATTAATCTAGGCTGTTCTTCGGGAACATAAGACCGAATTATCAATTGGTTCCTGTTCACTTGATTTCGTATCTTATGACGGAACAAAACCTAGGGTTTATCTGTGGGAGACAAATTTATCCTTTGATAGACTTTTCTGTGTGAGACAGATTTGTTTATTACCAAGTCTACGATTTTGGGTTGCAGCAACTCTTCGTTGTGGGTGAGATCAGCTAAGGGAATCAAGTGCGCAGTATCCTGCTGGGATCAGAGGCGTAGGAGTACAACTATACCTTGGATCGGTGGAAGACTGATTGGGGTTCAACTATAGTCCAGTTCGAAGTTAGCTTGGAGTAGGCTAGTGTCTGTAGCGGCTTAATACAATGTGTATTCAATCTGGACTAGGTCCCGGGGGTTTTCTGCATTTGCGGTTTCCTCGTTAACAAAACTTCTGGTGTTTGTGTTATTTGTGCATTTGTGATCATCAATTGGAAATCCAACCTTTGGTTGTTGATTTATATTGATTGATCCTTGGACATTGGTCTTTGGTACCGTCCAAGTTATTCCTTGTATTTTATAAAGACTCGCTATTGATTTTAGCTTGAGTAAACAAATCAAGAGAGAGATATTAACTCCTTGAGATACTTTTATCTTGATTGAGTCTGAATGTCTAGTTGATTCTCTAGCAAAGTATTTCGGAGTTAGTCCATACAGATTGCTAAGCGAAATATTGGGTGGTGTTGTTAGACCCCCGCCTTTTCACAACCCTAATAGAATAAGTTGTTTCTTTAGAAAAAAAAACTGTTTGTTTAGTTAGAACTTGACTCGTATTAAGGATATTTCTATAATTTTAAGTATTAGACTAATTTTGCGTCAATTTACTATAAGTAAATTACTTCCAAAAATAATTTGGAGCTACCAAAGATAGTCAATGTTCACACGTTGGGAGAACTGCCTAAATCAAGATCCAAAACTTGTCTCACTAGTTATATCAAATTTTGGAAGAAAAAAAACTAATTACATTTTCCACACATGATGATACTAAGAATATCAACCATGAGATGAGAAACGTTTTCCTTAACAGCAAAGAAGAATGAGTGAACCAAAACTAAGTTATTCGGTCAGCCCATTTAATTTTAGGTTCATGAACTCAAGATGTTAGCTTAATGAATTCAAGAGAAAAAAAAATATGTAGAAAATATTCCAACTTAGGTTCGCGAACCCAACTTACAAAAGGCATCATGAGAAATTTTTCTTTCCTAGGTTCGCGAACTCAAGTTACAAAAAGGCATTATGAGAAAAATTCTCTAACCTAGGTTCGCGAAATCTAAGCGACGAATTGAGTCTTGGTTTGAGTTTCTGCTTGTTTCCTCATACATATTATTTTCCTTTTCTCCCAAAAAATTTCATTATTCTGTTTTTTCCCTAGGTCGTAAGATTTGTTTGGTTGTTTTCAATATCTTGAAAAAGTATTTTAAATGCTTTTTGAGTCTTTAAGTTCAATTTGTATCACAAGAGAATTTTCTCCTTCTTCGAAAACCATTACTATATGCTCTTGAATATCTTCATCATTAATTGGATACCACTTTCGAAGAGCTTCTCAAGTTATTAATGAAGGCAAAAGACCTTTCTTGTTTATTTGAATTACTTGAAATTCGATTCAGATACTAATATCGCGACATCCTTTAAATTGTAAATTTAAATTTCAAGGAAAATAATATTTGTCATTTATTTGACCGCTTAAAGATCATAACAAAACTAAGGATTTTTTATCTTCCAGTCAAGCCTTGGTAATAACACTTTACATGGTGGAGCTTGTATTATTACAAACTCATCCCTTGACACACTGCCTAACCGTTTGTATGGGAAGCAAACTCGTTGATAGTAGAAAGTATTCTAATTAGGTAAAATCTGTTGCATTGCCTTCATTTAATATCTTCTTTAGGATCAAGAAACTTTTATTAGCACAGTGGGTGGGAAACTAAATCGTATTGTTATTTTGGTTTTCGATTATTGATTTGATTGACTAACGGTTTAGTTATCTTTGATAGATCAAGTTTGGTTTTCCCATGGTCTTTCTCTTCTAATAAAAGGCTACTCAAGTTTGTTTGAGGATTGACTACTACATATTGCATGATTCAAGACCAATAGATAGAATTAACGACCGATCAACATTAACAGACTCTGTTATGTGTGTATTGATCATTAGTATGGATCAATTTGTTTGTGCAGCAGTTACTTTAAAGATTGAAGATTTTTTCTTTTTTGTTTCCGATCTTTGTGATACTTCGTATACGCTTAATTCTCTGGGATCTAAACAAGCAGTTTATTTCGACAAATATCAGACTTGTTGAAAGATCGAACAAACTGTCTAGTTGGTTCTCCTTAGAAAGTTACTTGGATAAAGCTTCTTCATTGCGATAGATTATTTTATAATCTTTGTCTTGGTTTGATCTTTGACCACAATAGTTTATATTGAATAAACAAAAAGATCTTCTATACTCAACTTTATCTTTTACTATTGCTGGGTTTTGGAGAATATATTGAGGTGGTTACAGGAATAGGTTAGTACTTTACCGTTTCGGGTTACGATCCAAAGGAGTTGAGAGCAGAAATCTTCACAACAGGTGAAGCAACTTGAGATAGTAGACTCTATATAAGGATTCACGTGCGTAGACCAGATTTATTGTAAGCACAAGGATACATAAGGAACTGGGTAACTATGAGTAGTTTACTTGGTCTCAACTATACGAAGTTGCGGTAGTCAATTTATATAGATGTTTAATTATGAGAGTATTTACAACTGAACTAGTTACCGAGGTTTTTCTACCAAGCATTTTTCCTCGTTAACAAAATATTGTGTGTCGTGTGATTTACTTTACTTCAACATTATATTATCTTTATAATTAAAGTACGTTAATCAAACTTGGTATGATATCGTAGATTGGTTCCGTCACGAACTTAAGATATATACCAAGTTACATATTGCTGAAGTGATGTTTTCGCAATTATTCTTTATGTAAGATTACACAAAGTGTATCTATAATAGATTTATACAAAAATATTATGGTGTACTCGGTACCCTCGTCATTTCAATAGGTACTTATGCTATTTGAAAGTAACTATATATTTCATAATTATATTTAAATCTCAACTCTTTTTCACCGTCACCGTAAAACTTAAGATTTCAAGATATTTTTAGTGAGGTATCCCCATTGGTTAAAAATAATAAATAAAAAGTCATGTTAATCATAAGAAACAACAAAATAACATTAATGCAACGTATGTTGGAGTTAAGATAAAATATAACTCGAGATTAACTATAATTAAAAAAAATAAAAATTTGACGTCTTTTAATAGTTGCTTCATCATGCAACATATATCAGAGTTATGATGAAATATAACTCCAGATTAACTATAATAAAAAAAATGAAAAATTTGACGTCCTTTACAGATCTCATAGTTGTTTCAGCCAAAGTAAAGTCTTTAACTAATATGCCTCTAACATCCTATTGATTTGCTTTGGATATATTTCAATCAAGGTAATGGAAATTTGTTTGCTTATTTGGGTTCTTCAAGAGAAAAGAAGAAATCAAGCAAATATCAACAATTAGGATAGCTTATTCTCTTTAAAAGGTTATATAGATGCCTAATAAATTCTAAGCAACATAAGTAGGAGTTATATGATTTCCTTGATCATTCGCAAGGATCTCAACACTGTCATGTTGTCATACACCAACACAAGAATATGTCGTACCAAAATATATCCGTTGCAACCCCTGCTATTCTTCTAGCCATTGTAATAAATATACTCAAACACAAACTTAAAAATGCTGCAAAGAAGAAACACTCAACTTGAAACTTGCTAGAAAAGATGTATGTACATGTAGGTTTTTGTGAGATTGAAACTAAAATACTATTGATGTTACCTTATAAAATCAGTTTGTGCGTCCAAGAAAATATGGAATCCTTTTCTAGTAGTCTTTCTTACCATTATAGATTTGTCAGATGTTATTTTTGTTTTATGCGCCCGAGCATGTTGTCTATTTTGGGATTAGGTTATGTTTTTGTTAAAAGAACAGAACCACATAGTATGCACTTTACATGATTGTACTTATATTTACCCTGAAAAATTATTCAATGGCGCTCAAGACACATTGTGCACCATATAGAAAAAAGTATCATGTTATAGAGAGTATGATAGTCGCCTTTATTTCTATTCCATTCCACATATGTAGAAGTATCAGAAGGAAGTAAATCTTGAGTTTTGCCGCCAAATTCCGATGCCATTATACCTACATCTGCACGAAGTATTTTTGTAAAGTTTTTTTGAATTTCTTTCACCATCACCTAACCATTGTCCCTTAGTGAAAAAGCGGGGGTCTAACAACACCACCGAATATTTCGCTTAGCAATCTGTATGGACTAACTCCAAAATACTTTGCTAGAGAATCAACTAGATAGTCAGACTCAATCTAGATAAAAGTATCTCAAGGAGTTAATATCTCTCTCTTGATTTGATTTTTACTCAAGCTAAAATCAATAGTGAGTCTTTATCAAATACAAGGAATAACTTGGACGGTACCAAAGACCAATGTACAAGGATCAATCAATATCAATCAACAACCAAAGGTTGGATTTCCAATTGATGATCACGAACGAAAACTTGTATTATTTCAATTATATAAAATATAATGCGGAAAAGAAATAACACAGACACCAGAAATTTTGTTAACGAGGAAACCGCAAATGCAGAAAAACCCCGGGACCTAGTCCAGACACTGTATTAAGCCGCTACAGACACTAGCCTACTCGAAGCTAACTTTGGACTGGACTATAGTTAAACCCCAATCAGTCTCCCACCGATCCAAGGTACAGTTGTACTCCTACGCCTCTGATCCCAGCAGGATACTACGCACTTGATTCCCTTAGCTGATCTCACCCACAACCAAGACTTGCTGCAACCCAAAATCACAGACTTGATAATAAAAAGATCTGTCTCACACAGAAAAGTCTATCAAAGGATAAATCTGTCTCCCACAGATAAACCCTAGGTTTTGTTCCGTATTAAGATATAAAATCAAGGTGAACAGGAACCAATTGATAATCCGGTCTTATATTCCCGAAGAACAGCATAGATTAATCAATCACCTCTCTACAATCCTTCTTGACTACACATGCGGTTTGTCGAGGAATCACAAATAGTGAGACGAAGATGTTTGTGACTTCTTTATCTTGCCTATCGGATAACTCCCATGATCTCAAGACAACCAATCGATTGTACTCGTACGATAGAAGATGCAAGATCAGATCACACAACTACGATAAAAGTAGTATCGCTCTAGCTTCACAATCCCAATGAAGTCTTTAAGTCGTTAACCTGGTTTTAGAGAAGAAAACCAAAGGTTAAAGGAGAATCGACTCTAGCGAGCGCACTAGTATCACATAGACGTGTGGGGATTAGTTTTGCACAATGCTAGATGTCTCCTTTATATAGCCTTCAAATCAGGGTTTTGCCTTAGGTACAAAGAAATCCTTATTCACCGTTAGATGAAAACCTGATTTAGATTCAATCTAATATTTCTCAACCGTTAGATCGAAAACTTAGCTTGTCCCACACACTTGAGATATACGTTTACTGGGTTTGTGAAAACCGTGCCCAAACGTGTACGTGTATGTTGGTTCAACATAATAACCCAGAAGTTTAACCAAATGAGCATTTCATATTAACCTTGTTCTTCTTCACCATAACTAGTTCAATTGACTAAAATGAACTAGTCAAAGAGTTGTTCAATTGCTACGAGGTCTTATGTAACTACACAAGACACAATTGAAACAGAAATGATTCGACTCGATTGAATCGACTCATGAACATTATAGCCACGGTTTGCATAAAGCATTCCTTAGTAATTTAATATTTCATGTTCAAAGCACATTTTTAAATCATGACCTCTTAAGTTCACAAACAAGTTCGCGGACTTAAGTTAATCGGTTGAGTTTTCCAAACTCAGCAGAAATTCTCGGAAAGAGAACTTCCGCCAGTTCGCGGACTTAGCACACAAACGAGTTTTGGAAAATCCAGCAGAAATTCTCGGTTGAGAACTTCCGACAGTTCGCGGACTGGGTCTGCAGACTGGGTTCGCGGACTTGGCAAGACAATTCCACAATCCTCCCGATTTCTCTTGATCAACAAAATTCGAAAACTTCGGTTCAAGGAATACATGGTTATGTAATCTAAACTCTCATTGAGACATTCTCAGAGGACGCTATGTAGTCGTTATTCACAGACCGATTCACGTCAGAGCAATTCTTAAAGTGATTGAAACTTTTCATAACTTTCGTCACTAGGTGAAGATAAACTTGATCAAAGCGAAACGCTTTACCAACACACGATTTTGAGATAAAAGATAAGCAATGAATGCTCAGCTCGAAATGTCAAATGTGTATGATCTAGTCTATATAGCATACGACTTTTGTCTTATAAGAAGTAGGATATAGAATAGATGGACTTTTGAGTGATAGATAAGTTCAAGTCTCCACATACCTTTTTGTTGATGAAGTTCCACGGTTCCTTGTATAGATCTTCGTCGTTGTATGATGAATCGCCATGAAGTCCTTGAGCTCAACTACACTTTTCTATCCTAGTCCGAGACTTAGCTATGTAGGCTAGAAATCAAGACTCATAGTTTTGATCACTAACATTAACAAACATGCTTGAGATAACAACGCATGCGAGGTCGACCGAGCTATGCTCTAACACTTAGACCTAGCATGCCATTTTCTGGACAGGTTGAGAGAAATAACTTTGTATTTATTAATTCTGAGAACCTCTTTTCAGCCAACTCATCCTGAGGTAAAGTGTTTATTATCTCTTTAAGACTGTCTATCAAATGTATGAGATTCTCCAACCTATCCACTTCAACTTGTAATAACCCAAGATCTTCTTTCCTTCCCTGATAAATTTTTGATGGGGGCGTTTTTCGATGGGGCATGGTGGACAAATGATATGTTGACATGTGTTTTTCATATTCTTTGATTCCAGCATATTATGTTTCCAAAAATATCAAAGAAACTTATTTTTGGAGAAAAAATTGATTATATTTTATCTTTGATATTTTTGGAAACATATTTTTTCAATTAATTTGAAACACACATGTTAACATATCATTTGTTCCCCAAACCCCCGTCATAAAACGCTCATATCAAAAATTTATCTCGATTTCTTAATGGAAAATTTCAATCCTTGCAAATTTTTGCCCAAATAAAACTTGGCCTTCCATAAAAAGTTAAATATGACCACTAAACTGACTTGGCACCAAACTGATGTAGGACCACTTAAAATAAGACCAAACCAAACTTCACCTAATCAAGTTACTATTAAAACTACAACTGTGTAATTTATGGACTTATAACTGCTACAAGAAATGCCTCACGTGCAGTTGAATTGCAAGGTCAGTTGCTATATCATTTAGCCACTGACATGTGGAAGTAGCTTGCAAAGAGAAGAGTGACGCATCAAGTTTGTTATGGATATGATTTTGACTACTTGGTGAGATTCTTTTTTTTTATAAGAAAAAATAGAAAAAGATAGATACAACCAATAAGCTCGAATATCGTATAAAATTAAAACAAAAACATCTAAAGTTCTGATTACGTATTGTTAATCCTTTCCAATTATAATGGATGGTGAACCCCGGTTTAGGCAGATGCACAAATTTGCAATTTAATAAACATGAAACATATTAAGATTATTTTTCATATATTTAAAGATATACGATTCTAACGTATGTTTTTAAAAAAAATAAATATTAACAAAACATATATCCAATTTGAATCAGTCAGTCAATTAAATAGATTTTTTGAAGACCCGAAAGTCAGTTAATCAAGTATTACTTTGATTGACAGAAAATAAATAGATAAGAAAACTACAAAGATGGTTAAAAAAGAAGGCATATTTCAATTAATATTATAAGGGGATTAATGAATGTGGTTACTCAATAAATAAGGTTTATATTGGTTAGTAACTCAATACAAGATCTCCAAATCCTATGTAAAATATAATTAATAAATAGGTATTATTCTATGCATCGGTGCATAAGCAACATGAAACTAATACGATTAATCCTCCTTCATCGATTAATGTTTTTCTTATTCATTTGTTGCATCCTCAACTACCCGAACTTCGTTAGCCACTGCAGTCATGGGTCCACCATTTGGCTCTTTACCTTTTTTTTCTTCACACTGTGGTTTCGATTTTTCTACAAAACCTACAGAAAGAGAACAAAAGATTGATTATTATCAGAACAATTTATTTATAACTAAAAGAAAAGAGAAAAAACTAACAACAAAATATAAAGAGATTTTTACCATGCCTTAGGTAAAAAAATGTGGCTATTAACACTTTTGGAACAACTATCTTTTTTGGTATCATTTATGTCTTTTTTGTTGTTGTTCTTTGTGTTTTCTGGCATTGTTTCGGCTACTTATATGAGTATATCTTTCATCGAAAATGGAACCATCTGTTGACGAGAAGCAACAAAAATGAGCCAATTGAGCACGACCAAATCGGATCTTATAAATGAAGATGTATATAAATAATATCAACCATGATATGAGAAACGTTTTCCTTAACAGCAAAGAAGGATGAGTGAACCAAAACTAAGTTATTCGGTCAGCCCATTTAATTTTAGGTTCAAGAACTCAAGATGTTAGCTTGGTGAATTCAAGAGAAAAAAAAATCTGTAGAAAATAGGTTGTAGTAATGAAGGTTCAAACTCTCGGACTTGTGAAGGATAATTTTTTAGACTTAATAGAAAATAAATATATACAAAAAATATTAACAATATGGGCAAGAGTACTGGGACTAAAGATTCGGCCGTTTTTTTTCATTTTCAAATGGTTCAGAAATTAATTCTAGCAATTATAGTTCAAAAACAAAACAAATATTAACTCTAGTTTATTGCCGAGATAGATTTTATAAAATATTACTTGTATTTCTTAAGCATGGCATATCAAAAATCCCTAGGACTAAGCATACTCCATCAAATGAAATCACAAGTAATTAATTTAAAATCTTAATTCAATTAAAATTAGTGCAAAAAGTAAATAAAAGAATTAATGAAATTACCACATGGATGAAATTCGACCTCCTCCGTCGTCCCAGTGTTGGGTTTAGCTCATCATGATAAAAACACGCTCAAAATATTTATTTATTGCTCAAAGGGTGTTTACAAGGATGAAAATGGAGATGAAATAATAAAACAGTGAATGTGCGACCCACAGAAAGCGTCCAAACTAAACGACACAGAAGAAGTGCTATTGTTACTGTAGCTCTAAGACCCACACCTACGACCCACGCCTGTGAGTCTGTTTCACTGTTGATAAACGACTGCTGGTGCAGGTCCGTTCTTCATGTTCTTCATCTTCATCACGAACAGCAGCAGCAACAGAGATAATTTGTGATTCTTCCTCTGCAGCTTCCTCTCTACTCCCAACTCTCCAAATCGATTCTTCACAACCCACAGTGATGCTCGAGCCATTCCACATCATCAGAACACGTCCATAACTCTCCATGACGCGTGATTATAATCCTCCAGTGCATGCTTGCCCTGTTTTGAACTCGAGAATCAAAACACGTATTCCAGCCAAATTTGATCGAAACCACCACCCAAACTTTGTTCCTTATGCCAAATCACATCTTTCTGCCAATTTTCAGCGATTGAATCGCACTCTAACCCATTCATTTTGACAATCAAAATTCTGCCAGTTGAAAACTTCATTTCCCGCCAAAAACACAAATTCAAATTGTTGAAGAAGGTGCCCCTTATCCAGAGTGCTGAGGTGCGAATATCAATTGGGGTGGAAATAGTAATTTTTCTGGGTTCCTACGGTACATTTCTCCGGGGTGTAAAACACTGGTTTTTGAGCCCATTTCGCCGCAAGGACTTATTTCTCTAAAATTTCCTACAAGAACACAAAATAACACAATAAGTACTTAATCGAGTCTAACAATACAGAAAATTGAGAACAAAATAGACACATAAATGCGTGTATCAGTTCGCGAACCCAACTTACAAAAGGCATCTTGAGAAATTTTTCTTGCCTAGATTCGCGAACTCAAGTTACGAAAAGACATTATGAGAAAAATTCTCTAACCTAGGTTCGTGAAATCTAAGTGACAAATTGAGTCTTGGTTTGAGTTTCTACTTGTTTCCTCGTACATCTTATTTTCTTTTTCTCCCAAAACTTTTTCATTGTTATGTTTTTTCCCTAGGTCCAATGATCTGTTTGGTTGTTTTCAATATCTTGAAAAAGTCTATTAAATGCTTTTTGAGTCTTTAAGTTCAATTTGTGTCGCAAGAGAATTTTTTATTTCTTCGAAAACCATTACTGTATGCTCTTGAATATCTTCATGATTAATTGGATACCACTTTCGAAGAGCTTCTCAAGTTATTAATGAAGGCAAAAGACCTTTCTTGTTTGTTTGAATTACTTGAAATTCAATTCGGACCCTAATCTCGCGACATCCTTTAAATTGAAAATTTAAATTTCAAGGAAATAATATTTGTCATTTATTTGGCTGCTTAAAGATCATAACAAAACTAATGATTTTTTTTTTTAATCTCATAAGTAGAGTACATAGGCTCAGCTTTTTTTCGATCAAATGTGGATCTGCACCCTCGATGAAGCTTCTACATATACATCATTAGCTCTATAACAACCCTTATTGTTCATGCTTGTAACTTAATTCTTAATACCGTTGTCCTAATGGACCATATCCTTTAGCCGAAAGCATGTTATATTTCATTGCTGGGATTTTAATTTCTTGGGTTGCTCCTTGTCAATACCCTTGTTTTGAAAAGACAAATTCAATAGGAATTTTACCTTTGCACTACTAGTGGAGGAAGTAATTTTATCCAATCCAGGAAGGACTTTAGTTGTTTTATTATTACGAAACTTATTCTCTCGCCAACACAAAACTTCCACAAACGCATAATTGTTTGATGCATCATTGTAACCTTTATTAGGCTTGCTCGTTATATCAGTCATAAAAGGTTCACTTTGTTGGATGACAAAACTGAAACCTATTGTTGTGTTTCGTTTCATTTTAATAGAGGACTAGTATGTCTACTTAACAATATTAGTAGTTTCAGCAACACCCCAGGTGGAAAATCTGGCAACATATTTATCAAACGCGCATGTGCTTATTTTCTGATAAACACATTTGCATCAGTCGCACCCCTTGAGTTTTTTCATTGAAAAACTTAACAATGTTAAGATGTTGATAAGGAGTAAAAAACATGTTGGATCTTATTCGGATAAACCTGGACAAAGTATACTAAAACCCGGTGGTACGTTAAATGAGCTTCTTTTAAAATTTCTTAAAATCCTGATCTGACTCATGTCTTATATGTTGGATTGCACCAAATACATAGATATTATTGTGTTTGCCTTCTCTGATACCAATTGAAATGATAGGGGTATCGATTACACCAGAATCTATTGGATATCAACCTATACAAACACACGTAATTCTATCAAAACAGTAATGGCCAAAGAATTACTTCAACAAGATGTAACTTGGTATATAGTCATAGTTCGAGACCGAACTAACTTTGGGATCGTATCAAGTAGATCAAATTATAAATACAATTACTTAAGTAAAACTATAACAATAATTATAATGTTGAAAGTAAAATAATGCCACGACACACAAGGAGGAAGTCCTAGCATAAAATCTCGTGACGTAATGCCATTTTGAATGCTCCCATAATTAAGAAGTTATACAAATTGATTACCGCATTCTAGGACCTCGTACAACTTTGAAAACCGAACTGTACTATGCCGCCACAAATACTAGCTTACTATCAGACTTTGGACTAGAATGTAGTTTAGGCCGAATTAGACCTCCAATAAATTCATCTGCAGTCGTGCTACTTACGTCTCTTGAACCTTGCAAGGCTCTATGCAGTTGATTCCCTTAGCTGATGTCCTTTACAGCCAAAGAGTTGCTTCAACCTAAGTGAAGACTTTTGATACCAATCTTCCTCTAACAAATAAGCCTATTTGATTTCCTTTTGATGATTCAATATAGGTTTGGAAATCTGTTTGTAATATACAAAGTCCAACAAACCTCACGAATCTGGAACACTTACACTAAGTTAATTGAGAAGAATGGATTATTTACTACCTCTCAAGAACAATCCAAACAAAGAGTTTAGATATCTATCTTGAGGAATTACAAAGTCTGAGACAAAGAGAAATTTGTGATTTCTATTTATCTCGTTTCTGATTGGAGATCACGATAACCTTAACGATCAACAAGAACAAGATCAGGATACAAGAACTATTAGGTAAAAGATAGTCTGGCCTGACTTCACGAATCCTTAAGTGAAGTCTTTAAGTGATAACCTGGAATACAGTTCACAAACAACCTAGGTTATAAAGGACGACTCTAACTTAGCAACTAGGACACAGAAGTGTCAAGAGTCTCTTTATTTACAAATTTCCAAAACTCTAGGTAGTTTTGATTTCAAGCTAAGATAACTTAGAACTTCAAGCAAAAACTTTCTTAGTTTAGATGAAACTCTTATTAGGAATTCATGTAAGCATGCGAGAAGTCCTCCTCGAAATTACACAGAAGAGTATACACTATGATACAGGTTTTGGAACCGTGTAAGGATGTAAGCTACAAAGAAACTGTTTCTTTATTGCTATTTTACGGCTCTGATTGCTATTTTCCCAGCCGTAATAGCTGATTTATGGTTGGGAAAATAAGAACTCTCAGCCGTAAACAATTTTAGAAACCCAAATTTAAACCTTTACTTCCTCAAATCTCACCTTTTAACCAATCAAAAGAAGAAATGAATTGTGGGTTTTTCGGTTGTTACTTGTTACCTTATAACGTTCATTTCTGGAGTACTAACGTCTATTTCAACTCCTTGATACACCAATTCTTGATTTTCAATGTCAACTACTACATTTGAAGATGATTCAGTTGAATCCACTTGATTCTGATGATTGATGGTCAGTTGAATCCACTTGATCTTACATAATTAAGTCCCTTATCCACATTTTGGACATTTTAATACCTTGATGTCCCAAATCTTCTTTGTTGTCCCAATAATTGATTTCATAAAAATCCCATCAACCTTTTTGGACTCTTAGTATTAATCCGACACAAAAATTATATGTATCTATGAATCCTAATGGTACAGTTCAACAGTTGTATCTAGCCTCATGATATATCTTATAGATTTCTCTCGGTGGATATATTCTTTTCATATTACAACCAATTACACATTATCCACCACCTAACCCGAGTCCATTGTTACACCATCACGCACATAATGTTTTCTTTCAAAAACAATACTTAGGCTGCTGCTCCACAAAAAAAAAAAAAAATTGAAAAATTGAAAGAAAGAATTAGTTTAGGCGCCAAAATAACAAATCCAAATGAAATTTCTGTCACCAAGGATCCTAAGTAGTGCTCAAAGTCATTACTCAAAAATTACATCCTCGGATCCGACTTTTATTAGAATAGTATCTTATTCCCTCCATATATCACAACAGTACCAATCACATTAAAAAAAACAGATTCAAATCTTAAATTAATGTTTCATTTCAAAATTTTCACCACCAAAAATTTTCATTCCAAAATTTCACACCTAAGATACGCACCTTAAAAAATTTGTGGGGCCCAAGTCGCGGGAAAGCAAAAAAAACCTCCAAAGTTTTAAACTTCCAAGTTCAAACAAACAAAAGACTTAAAAAGTGTGGACCCCACAAGTATTTCGAGTTAGTAGGTCCCGCCCAAAATGCCGTCAGAATCTGAATTCTCAATTTTGAGAGGGAAATTTAAAACAATTCAACAAATCGAAGTTTTAACAAAATATTTTGCCTTGTGCGCGAAAATTAAAAATTCTAAATTCTGAAATCATTTTAAGTTTCGAACTCTTTTCAGTGTCTCTAAATAGGGTCTCAATCTCCACCATTTCTCAATCCTCTCAAGCCCCTCTCTCAAATCTTCATCATCTTCTTCTCAATCCTCCCTTGCTCTCTCTTTCTCTCTAGAAATCTTTTCTGTTTCTTAACATCTAGAGAGATGACTTTCGAAGATCAAAGCAACAACACCATGATGGTTACAAGAGCAGGGAAGAAAAGAGCTGCAGTTCAGAATATCAGACCATCTGTATCTAAGAAAAGGGTTGTATTAGGCGATGTAACAAATCTGAAATGTTTTGAGTTTGGTAATGGAGGAGGAGAAGATTCAGATTCAGATTTTGATGAAGAGGAGTTTAAGAAACCTATTGTTCCTAGAGTTATCAATAGAAGGAAGAAGATTATGGGAAGGAAACCTGAAATCGATGATCCTCAGATGTGTGTTCCTTACGTATCTGATATCTATCAGTATCTTCATTCCATGGAGGTAATATAATTTTGGGGATCTTGATTCATTTTCGTTGATTTCATTTCTTCATTTTAGATCTGGGTTTTCAATTTTAATCTCATCTGATTTGATTTTAAGATTTGGGGATCTTGATTTAATTGTTGGGGTTTTGGAAATTTGGGTTTTGATTTGTAATTTGGGGATCTTGATTAGGGTTTTCTGTAAAGAGATTTTGTTAATCTATATGATTTCTGATCTGGGTTTTTGATTTTATTGTAGATTGAGAACAAAAGAAGGCCAAAACCAGATTACATTGAGAAAGTCCAAATAGATGTCACAGTGACCATGAGAGGGATCTTAGTGGATTGGTTAGTTGAAGTAGCTGAAGAATACAAGGTTGTATCTGAAACCCTTTACCTAGCTGTTTCATATCTTGATAGATATCTTTCATCGAAACCGATTCATCGTCACAAGCTTCAATTGCTTGGGGTTACTTGTATGTTCATTGCTTCGAAATATGAAGAGATTAGTCCACCAGATCTAGCTGATTTTTGTTACATAACTGATCATACCTACAGCAAAGAAGATATCATTAAGATGGAATCAGATATCCTTAATTCTCTTAACTTTGAAATGGGTAATCCAACTATTAAGTCATTTTTGGGTAGATATGCAATGGTTGCTCAAAAGAATGTTAAGTCCAAAAATGTGTTGGAGAATTTGGGTTGTTATCTTGCAGAGTTGAGTTTATTGGATTATGGATGTGTTAAGTTCTTGCCGTCAATGATTGCTGCATCAGTTGTATTTCTTTCAAGGTTTACGCTTCAGCCAAATGTGCATCCTTGGAGTGCAACTCTTCAAAGTTGTTCAGGTTATAGTGCTGCTGATCTGAAGGATTGTGTGCTAGCTCTTCAAGAGGTGCGGTTGAGTAAGAAATGTGGTGCTTTATCAGCAATTAGAGATAAATACAGACAAGGAAAGTTCAATTCCGTATCGAAATTGGTTTCTGTTGCAGAAATCCCTAAGTCTTGCTTTGAAGATGTGGAAGTAATTGAAGTATGAAATAGAAATGTTTTTCTTTGAGCAACACTGATAATGAGAAATAGTGGATTCTTTCATTTGCCTGCTATGGATGCTTGCCTTGCTTGGCTCAATAACACAAGGCTGCACGTGCTTGGAGGGTGCAGAGTTTAGATCTAGCGTTAGCAAACCACGTGCAGCCTTGTGTTATTGAGCTGGAGAATGGATATGACTGTCTAGGCCAAAGACGCTTGCTGCAACTCAGTTCAGAAGGCAAAATCAAGAATTGACATGTAGTTTGTTAATTCTTTTGTTTGTTGTGTAACATGTTGGTTACTTGGTTTAGCTTTGTTCTAACTTCTATGTAAACATGTTGGTAGCCACTTTTGCCAAAAACAGACTCTTCATTGAAAATGTAATTTGAAGAGATGAGGAAACAAATTTGTTGTGATCATCATTCGGAGAAATAAAATACGAACACGATTTTACTCAAGATTTGTATGGCGCAATCTAATGGCCCCTGGGGTCTGGCCTAGAATACTTCCTAACTCATATACTACCATTTCAAACAACACAAACATGGCTCCCTCATATACACTACCCATAGGAAGCAAATCTCTTCTAGTTGATGATACTGCTCGTTGGCTCAAATCATCTTTCTCTCCATTGTTAGCTACATCATCATTAGCCATGGTCTGTGCCGGAATAAACCCAATTGCAGTTGCATATTGAGTAGCTGATCCAGAATCAGGTTGAGCTGTGAATAGAAGTATGCGTGCACCGTTTGATTTTGCCACTCCACAAATGGCATCAACTGTAGAGAACCCACCAGGACCTGCAGAAGCGATGAGAAGGTCGGAGGAAGAGATCGGAGGTGTAGTCATGTCGCCGACGCAGTGAGCTGATATGCTGAGATGGCTGAGACGCATACAGAGTGCTTTCAGCATTAGTCCTTCTCGGCCTACCCCATGAACGAATACTCGGCCATTACGGTCTACAACAGCTGCTTTGATCTCCTCCACGGCAACTGAAAGGGCTGATGGTCGGCCATTGGAGGTGGCTGAAGTCGATGGTGGGGAGAAAACTGAACTGATCTGATTGCATATCTGTGTTGCCATGACTGACATGTAGTAAGAACTGTTTCTGTCTTGATCTGCCATCATACAACCCTGAAATGAGAATGGTGTGATTATGAAGCCAGAGGAAGGTGTGGGAGGATTCTCAATTCTTATCTTGTTTTCCAATTTTAAATATCTTGACATCATTGTCATGATTTAATCAATGGCCCATCCATAATTTTGTTTCTTTCCAGCCAAAGTGGATTTTCAAATTTCAAACTCTGGGTATAAACTTACATGCTTGTCGTCTTTGAGCAACCGACAGTGCTTTTTATGTTTTGGATACTTCTTTTTCTAAATCCAATAGCTGCCAAGTGCTAAGATCTAGCGAAACCTTAGGTCAGGAAGAGAGTGGTCCTTCTATACCTACATTTTCCAACTTGTAAATAGTCAATTCTGAGTTAGGAATTTTTAATAAAATAGAGCTGATACCACTTGATAAAGAGAGATCCGATTTCGCTCAAAATTTTTTATTTATCAAGCTGTAAAAATGTGAAAAATCTAATATAAAATTCTCTCAGGTACAAAAAATACAAATTTTAACCAAACTATGGCGCAACAATTTCAGCCATTTTTCCGCTCTTTTAATAACAAATACAAGTAATATTGGCAGCAGAAATGGCTTTCTCCTTCTCAGAGGTTGACACAAAGGCCAAAATGTAAGACCACCGCAAATCTTTTTAATCTTTTTGTATCGAGACCTTCTCTTAAGCTAAGGACCTGACACACCTGCACGGATTCTCAATCTTTCGGTTCTCTTACTTCTCTGCATCACTTCAACTAGCCAGTCTATCCCCTCTTTAACTCCCGTCCTGCAAATTCAGAACACGCATATAAGGTAAGGTTTGCTCGATGCCCAGTAAATGGAAGTTTGACTTAATAGACATTACTGGGTTTCTTTTCTGGTATGAAGACCCTTATGAAACCCTAAAGTGAGATGGTCGCCATTGGGATTGCGAGAAAGGTGAGAAAATATACAGACGTCACTAGGAATGCTCTGGGGTAACAGATGGAGGAGCTTGAACAGTAAGCATCAGACTCATGTTTCAGTGAAATCTCGCTACATAATGTTCTTACATGCTGCTAGCTACAGTATCCAAGTTCTAGGCTTACCCATCATGTGCGCAAACAGCTTCAAACATGTGCTGCCTCTCATCCAACTCTTTCAGATCTAAATACCTAGAGAGTTCATCAACACTGACAGCCCCTGCAAGATCCTGCGATCAAGATATACATCAATATGGGTCTTACATCTATCCTACATAAGAAGATGAGATAAAAAATAGGAAAAAAAGAATAGAGTTAAAGACCCAAAAATAGAGAAGGATAGATTCTTAGCAGACTGTCTTTCATATCCAACAATCATTAAGTGGCCTCTTAGTTTTGGATCCAAACAATCCTACTTCGCCCTCTGATTAAGAAACTGTACAATAACTACATATAATAATAAAAAAATAGAAAAGAAGAAACCAACCTGTTTGTTTGCTACTATCAGAAGAGGGGCCCCTTGTAAATCCTCATGCCGAAGTAATTTTTCTGGCAAGTGAAATCAAGATAATGAAGGATTAAAACGCTGGACGTAATTTAGTCCAATACAGCTAAAATAACATTATATGGAACATCACCAACCCAATGCAGATTTTGAATCTTCAAAGCGTGATGGGGAAGCAGCATCAATTACATATATTACAGCATGTGCCTCTTCAAAATACTTTTCCCAAATTGGTCGCAGGCCACTCTGTCAACAGAAAGTTAATTCACCAACATGAGATTTGTGAAGCCCTAGAAAGGAAACTCTTGCACTAGATATTAAGGTGTTGTAGACATTATGATACAGAGATTCTGCTAACAAAAAAATTTGAATGGCAAATTCTGCTAAAAAAAAAATAGACAATTGCAGCTTGAGTCTAGCAATCGAGACCTCAGAACTTGAAAACCGCATATACCTAAGACTGACAAAAGGTGGCAACTCTACTCTTTATCCATGTTTAGCACACCCTAGTAGACATCATGGAGTTTCGGAAGCAGTTCCAACTTCCAACTTGCACCAGATATACTGTAGCTGGATCTACTAAGAAATCCTACCCTAGATAAAAGAGAACTAAAAAAGATACAGATGCTCATTCTACATTTCTACCCACTTAAAAAATATATGAACTCTAGTAGAACTTATTATAGAAGCAGTTGAGACTTGAGACAGAACTAACCAACTCTAAGTCTTCCCTTCTCCAGACTTAAACTATGATCCATCGCCCAATTAAATAAGTTTCTATGCCCAAACTCTAAAAACCTACATGCAAGTGGATAGACGGGAGACCATATCATCCATCATTCATGTTACATGACGGATATTGCCAGGTAATTATTGAAAATGCTTGGAAAAAGAGACAGCAAGATATTAGGTGCAGGAGGCCTCTGACATACCTGACCTCCCAGGTCCCAGAAAACAAGCTTTGTATTTGATGCTTCAACCCGGCCAATGTTGAGACCAACTGTAGGAACAATTCGACCAGGGGGAAGGCCTTCCACGTTTGAATACAACGACTTCAATTTCTCTAATAAAGTCTGCAAACAGATTAAATATCATAGTAAAGACAGCTTCCCAGATTGACATTATTATATAAACACACTTATCAATAAACCATAAATATCGCGTTCATCACCTGCACCAATTCCTAACAGGCCCTTAAATACAATCACTGCCTAGCAAACAGCAACTTTAGTACTTCAAATTTGAAATGTCTGTCAAAATCCTAACTTTTACTCATAATTTTTACAGGGAAGAGAAAAAGTAGAGCAAGAACCAACATATGATAAGAGCTAAAAGTCTCACAGAAATTCACATCAAACAAACCGCACTTATTAGTTAACTATTGATACCATCTAATATATTGCACACCAACTTAGAATTATATGCTTGGATGAGTTTGAGACAAAGGTCCCACCATTGATATACTTAGTGGTACCGAGGCAAAATAAAGATGGTTGCTTGAGAAGCACATTCTTCCTGATAATCATGCTCCCCAGCATCCTAACTAAGTGTCCAACACGGTCTTTATGCGACAAGAGTGAGCTCTTCCAGCAGTATTGTGCATGTCCATCACACACAAACAGTAAAAGTGTAAAGTATGAACTAGCTTTGACGAGAGACTATAGTCGCTAAAATTTAAAACATGTCAAGCCATGGGGTATCATTGTTAGTAAGCATTCATCTGGCAATAGAAGTATCCACCCATTCACTGTTATATTAAGGTTTAGGATTAGTAGTACTAAAACCTACACACCTTATACATATCATTAATCTAAATTCCTCAAGAAAAATATACATGCTTAATGAAATGGAAACGAGAAATACCATCATAGAAAAATATAGATCTGGTTAGAAAAGAAAATCTTACAGTTTTCCCAGCTTTGTCGATTCCAAGAATAAGAACATGAAATTCCGTCTTACTGAACACGTACTTCCAGAGTCCATAAAACAGTGAGAACATTTTAACTTGTCTGTTCTTCTAACACGTTTCTTCCCCCACCTTAACTCTCAATAGTCATAAGAACCAATTTGGCATAACAATATTACCAGGCCAGAAGTTAAAAAACCTGCACATGGATAAGCAGGTGTCAACAATTCTGGAAGAAAACCCCCCTTCAAAACCAGTCCGAAACCCGAAAAATTTCATGACGTTCTACAACCATCGATTGGGTTTCGAAGTACAACAGGATTCATATATCATTCACCCTAGCACATACATAAACATCTAATAAAACTCATAGATGATCAGTAAGACTTGAGCTTTATGGATGTAATTAACACTCTATGGAAATCGGAAAGACTTGGTAAACCATGTAATTCAGTAGATGATATCAGACTTATCAAGATTTTCTCTTGAGAATGTAGTCATTTTGCTGTATATAAGAACCTCTAGATATTCTTCTTCAGTCCTTAATGTATATCATTCCAATTAAAGAAAGTTATATGAGGTCAAAACCAATTCATCTCCACCAAGTCTTGCGATTATTATTTCTGACAATATGGCTTATAATCAAACAAGTGAAGCTTTCTAAAGCTTTTACATTTTCCATAACCCTGCCGCTTCCCAGTATTATTGATCCTTTCCTAACATATTCAAGGTAAATCTTCTACATTTTCTACAAGTCAATTTCCTCTCCCACAAGCAGAAGCTAACATTGCATATAAATCAAAATTTCACTCTTTATACATGCATGAATGAGTTTTTCTAATTAGTCTAAAGCATCTAGTAATTTCGTACAATCGAAACTAAGAAAATTATTTCAGATCGATAAAATTGAAAAGTTAGAAAAATCAAATTAGGGATCAGATCAAATTACAAGGAGAGATCATAACAAAAGAAGAGAAACAGATTCATTACCTAGATATACAGCGTAGCTTCTTCTTCAAGTGCTCAAATTCAACGAAACCTCAGATTTTTGAAGAACACGGAAAATTTAGGTTTTGGTGTTAGAATTCCCAAAATTGTCACTCATAAGAAATTACAAATCAAAATCAGATTCTTTTCTCTCTCTGTGTAGAGTCTAGTCTTGTCTCGCCAGATCCCCTCGCGGCCATCGGCACTTTGTTTTACTACCCAAAATACCCTTCCAAATGCTCTCTACAGCTGAGGTGTAATCCAAAATGCTCTTTGGTCCAATTGGGGCAAAATAGGTAATGAGAAAAGTCGCTTAGTAGTACCTACGATAGGTTGAGGACAAGTTTGGCAAGTTTGCCGTTGTTAATGTTATGCTCCTAGAAGCCACTGAAATTGTCTGTCCAAACTAATTTCTGATTATTTTACTTCTAAAAGTCAGAAAATAACTTCTGGAATGGTACCCATACTGGCTATCGACGTAAATTTTCAAGATAACTCCTGGGAGCGAAAATTAACTTTTCGTGAAGCAAATTGTTCTTGCTTATGGCTTTTGAGAATGATTTTTGCTTTTGGTATCCAAATAAGATGTAAGCTTTTTTCATTACTACGGTATAAAAAAAACAAATAAACTAGCCTTCAATTATATGGAGTTTGGTAACTTCCCTAAAATCTCCATTAGCGGCCTTTCATTTTTCTGCAGTAAATGAGATATGTCACCTTGTTCTATTGGATTTAATTAATAACATTGTCTAGAGGCCTAGTTAAGCTTGCTTCTCAATCTGCTGGTCCATTCTGGACGTGCGTACCAAATTGTAAGCTTACGTTTGTTACTTGTTACCACACATATCTATGGCATGTTTGGATACCATTCCAGCTTCTTTTTGGTTGCCATTCCAGAAATTGCTTTTTCATTTCCAGAAGCGAAAAAGTCAGACGTTACACAATCTCAGAATGATTTCTAAAAGCAAAATAAATTAACTTTTTGTGAAACAAAGTATTTTGCTTCTTGCATCCAAACAAACTATCAGTCGTATAGTTTGTTGTTAACAATGGGAAACAAGTGATTGTAAGTACACAAAATGCAAAATATACCTATTTGTATTTTCGATTATGTGTAACACACACCAACTATATGGGATTATGGGTCACGATAATTTTATTTGATATACAATTATAAGTTCTTTTTAGGGATATTATTATCAATAGTATCTACTCATTCGTGACTGTGGGATGTTATTTTGTATATTTTTTTATTCTAAAACAAAAATAGTTGAGATATGGGAGGAAACTAATCAGGCATAGCTTTTATTGGAAAATCGCTGAAAGGATCATTTTTTTCTTTCGATTAATTCGAACCTTGTTTTCTTTCTCCCAAAAATAAAAGTTACAAGGAGGATCGATAAATTCACCTAAAAATTTCATGTTGTTTTATTATACCTTGTGACCGTATTATTTGAGAATTGCTTTGTATCTTTTTTGATTTATATTGTATCGAGTGGTGTTTGCAATTTTGGATCGTGTCAATTCTTGATTATAAGTCACAGTAATTTTATTTGACATGAAATAATAAATTCTTTTTGGAGACATTATGTCATCATAGCACCGTATTAATTTGATCTGAGAAGGCTATGAGAAAAAGAGTTATATCCGCAAAAGATACCAGTGATGAGTAGATTACTACCAGATGTCTTTTATTTATTTTTCTAAAATGAAAATAGTCAACCAATCCGACATGGGTTTTAGTGGAAAACAATATTGTTATGCAAACAAGAGTTTTAGTTTTCTTTAGGAAATCAAACAAGAATTTGATGAACACAAAAAATTGTAGTATTATTTTAAAAGTTACTCAAAACATCACTTTTCTCTTAAATGAAAATTGTGGTATTGGCAGTTTGGATGATGTTAATACCTGATTCTATTAATGAGAGAAAATGAGTTCGATTGGTGCTCAATTTCATCTCAACATTCCTCAAACATTGACGAGAATCAGTAACCACAGTTTGTTTCACTCATTGAAAATTACATATCATATTCATTTCGTATATTTCTCTTGTCAGATCCCCTTAGGCCAAGCATTATGGTGAGCCTCATCCCTTCTCCATCCCTTTAATGTAGGGAAAAATTGCAATTTGCAACTACTATGGTCTTCCATATTCCTACTTATGTAAAGATATCCCTTCCCTACTACTCAAACTGGATCACATCTGATCCAGGTAATAGGGAAGGGAAATCACATGGAAATTGAGTTTTCGTGTGAAAACTACTTTACGAAAACTGAGTTTCCGTGTGATTTTCAACGGATACTTAGTGTCCGTTTGAGATGTTTTTGTTCTACCCTATTTTATTTATTTTTACTAAAACTCTTTATTTCCTATTATATCTCTATTTTTTTCTCTTCAAATTTTTCTTACCCATAAATAATAATTATCTAAACGCGTGGAAATAATATTTAGGAAAAAAAACGGAAACGCACTATTCACACGATAACTGAGTTTCGGTGCAGTGTAGGGAAGGGATAAAAGCAGACCATAGTGAGGTTGCCTTGTGATCCATATCCTTTCCCTACATTTAAGGGATAGGTAAGGGATGAGGCTCACCATAGTGCTTGGCCTTAGGGGGCCTCGATACTTTCTTTTACTATCCAAAATATCCTTCCAAAATGTTTTGTCAGTTGTGGAGCTAGCCATCTAAGGATCTTCATCTGAACTGATGAAGAGGTTAAAATATGTTTTTGTTCATGTGGGGCGAAATAGGTAGTGAGAACAATCTATGCTAGGACAATCCTCTAACAATAAGCTGAGAAAAGAAATATGAGTTTCGTGTTTGGTTTTGAGTTTGCAGCTCAATCAATTAGGAGATACTTCGTTTACCATCTCGGTGTTGCCTGGTTATATTGACTTCTTTCTTTTGGCGAATGCATTGACAAGGAGTACTTATCAATTTTGTGTTTCATATACTTCCCAACTAGCAAGTGAAATAGAAGTAGGTTTAAACATAATCAGGAGAGAGAAGGAGCGTCGATCGGGCGATTTTTTAGGAGTCAACTCGGTTCCTCTTTTTCAAGCTTTGGAGATGGCATCAGTTCTCCATGGTGCGGCAGATCTTGGAAGGTAGTGCAACATAGAAGATACAAGAAGGTTGCATAGGTCTTTGATGAGGGTAAGTTTTATGTATTGAAGCGAAATTGTTTCATCTCTCTCTCGGAGTTGGGAAAAAGAAAGGTCTTATCCTTCTTACCGAGCAAAAAAGAGCTAAATTTGCTTCGATATGGATGAGTAGTAGTACTCTTTCTTGGTTATTGAAGCTTGATGATTCTTTCCATTTCGTTTGGGTTAAACCTGTTTGAAAAGGCGGGGGTCTAACAACCACACCCAATATTTCGTTTGGCGATCTGAATAGAAAAACTCCAATATACTTTCAAGAGAATCAACTAGACATTCAGACTCAATCTAAAGAAAAGTATATCAAAGAGTTTTATATCTCTATCTCTCAATTCAATCCGCAATCAACAAATAGGAATTTGCGAGCCCGATAAGAGAAGTAACTTGAACGGTACCAAAGACCAATGTTCAAGGATCAATCAATTTCAATCAACAACCAAAGGTTGGATTTACCAATTGATCGGTTCAACGCACAACCTGTGATATTTCAATTATATAACAAAATATTATCCGGAAAATAAATAACACACACTCTAGAGTTTCGTTAACGAGGAAAACCGCAAATGCAGAAAAACTCCGGGACCTAGTCCAGTTTGAACACCACACTGTAACAAAGAAAACTAATTAAATTCTTGTTTTATTTCCTAAATAAAACCACAAATGAAACTAGTTAAAGAGTTGTGCAATTGCTATATTCTCATAGAAGTATACAAGAACACAATTGAAGCAAAATCGGTTTGATTCACTCGGATCAATTCATGAACATTATAGCCACGGTTTGCAAAGAATGCATTCCTTAATATATAAATGTATTAGTTCATGAGCCAACCGATTTTATAACTTTAACCACTAAAGTATGCATACGGGTACACGTACCTGAGCAACCGGTCTGGGTTTGGGTTCTCCAGTATGCGAATAGGTACGCGTACTTGATTACACTTCCAAAACCCAGCATAAATTCCCGGACCTATACCTTACGCAAGTATGCATACCGGTATGTGCACTTGGTACACGGAATTTCACAACTACAAGTACGCATACGGGTATGCATACTTTAGTTCTAGTCATGGATCAGATACATGCAAGAATGCATACTATATTCATAATCCAATGATCGTTAAGTATTCTAAACTCTATTTCAATCATTGAAACTTTCTTAGAGGATGACAATAGCCGTTTTCACACACTATTAGCATCAAAGAAATTTTCAAGTTATTGAAATAAGCATAATGAAACATTCCAAGTCTACACCAAATGATTGTATCACACAAACCATATAAGATGTTACTCAGTGATTTTCACATGATCATCTTTTGACTTTCATCAAGAATATAAGATGAACTTGGTTGAAGCGAAAGCTTACCAACATATATTTCGAGAAATATGTAAGCAAGTTAAACTCAGGTCGAAATCTCAAAGGTGTATAACCGACAACTATATAGTAATACGACTTTTATCTCAATATAGGAGATAGAGTAGAAATAGACTTTCCAAGTGATAGATGAGTTTTAGTCTCCACATACCTTTTGTTGATGAAGTTCCACAATCTCTTCTTAGTAGTTCTTCGTCTTCAATTGATGAACGCCGTGAAGTCTAATGCTCAACTACACAATCTATCATAGTCCGAGACATCACTATAAGTAGACTAGAAATCAAGACTTATAGTTTTGATCACTAACATTGACAAACAAGCTTGAGATAGCAATGCTTGCGAGTTCGGCCGAGCAGTGCTCTAACAATCTCCCACTTTTTCAATTTTAGTGAAAAAACTATCAATACATATGGATTACAGAATAAATAAACTTTGTCGCTTCTCATCCAAATGCTTGATCTCCTTGGTTCTTCAACATTACTCGAAATCTTCGTCACTTCCAAGTACTTGCATGATTTCATAGATGTTCAATTCAGCATCATAGTTGTTGAAGATCCATAGAAATAACAATGAGAAAACAGTTGCTCTCAATCATTGTTATACAACGTCATAGTATTATTACACATCATCAAAGTCCAATTGTATTACAACTTTGACAACAATACTATGGTGATATGTATCACTCCCCCTTAATCAATACTTCATCTCACAATGAAAAACACTCCCCCTTACATAATGATCCGTAAACCATATTAATTTATAGTGTGAACTACACATTAATTCTCCCCCTTTTTGTCAATATAAATTGGCAAAGGTACGAAAACTAGTGGGATCCTCATGAAATTTTCATAGAGATACTTCATGACCAAAAAAGAACAACATACCAACTTGTTTCGATGATTTCATATAGTCGAAACTTAGTGTATTCATCAAGGAGTTTATAAAGATACAAGATAACTCATATAATATTCCACAGCCGCACTCCCCACAAAGATTTGGAAATTAAGCACAAGTTCAAATAAGAACTCTCCCCCATAAAATGTCATTCCCGAAAGAACAACAAGAGCGACCTTACTTTTACAAGAAAAGAAGGATTTCTTTGGACATTAACAAATCACATGAAACATGAATTTGTATCCAAAAATCTCAATTGAATTAACCACAAGGAAAATAATCAATTCATTGGTCATGCTCAACATAAGAGAACTTACGGAGAAACACAGTACATACACAAAGATGTGGATCAAGGAAAGATCAATACTGCGAAATAATCAAAGATTCATTCTATTTTTCATCACTATTTGCACAATGACATATAATAGACTTAATCTTTGTAAACAAAAGTTCATCCTTTCTTCCATCAATATTTGCATAATGACATAAAAGACTTAACTTTTGTAGTCAAAAGTTCATTCTATGTTTTATCAATACTTTCATACCGACATATAATAGAGTTAACTTTTGAACAAATATGGGACAGTTAAGGTTCACGGACATAAACAACATATCCCATAACAATTCGTAGTATATAAAACCATAAAGATTAATACTGCAAAAATCATCTTCCAAACCAACTTTAGAATTTAAATAAATAAATCTAAAAAACTGCAAGATGAAAACGTTGGCAATAGCTATGTGTACTCACAATAATGATTATTCCAAACCCTAGTTATCCTTCTTAAAACACACAAGAATAAATTCTCATAAGAAGTTTCCTAGTAAAATATTAACAACCGAAAAAAAACAAATCTAAGACCAACACAAATTAAAATCAAAGATTGTGTTCAGTATCTTCACGAGTTTCTAGACCTTCAAGCTTGTGATTGACAACATCAACAGCTTCTTTGGAGAAGATATCCTCTTTGAGAAGATCATTAACATGTGACTTCATGAGAACAAGGTCAGAGTTAACCTTTTTCAACTCAGTTTGTAACACATCAAGATCCTTCTTAGAGTTTTAAAGCTTCAGTTTGCTCTCCAGAGATCATTGAGAAAACCATGAACTACTTCAGCAGAAACCATCTCGGCATTTTCTCGACCTTGATGAGAGTATGCATAAAATCATGATGCACCATGATGAAGATTGTCAGCTTTAGCAACGGTTCTTTTCTTCTTTACTTCGAACTCGAAGTAATTAATAAACTCTTCCGGCAAATCCCAAGAGCATGGAGGAGCAGCCATTCTAAATAAACAAAACCTGGAGTATGCGTACTCAAGTAAAAGGTATTGGTATTTAAATGTTTTTTTCAAGGAAACACAGTTTAGGGTTTCCAAAGAAGGTCCGTGACACGTAATATGGTTACCCGTGCGAACACAAACTAGACCCATAGTCGGAAAATGCCCCAATAGTGAAAAAAAAAACGCAAGAAAACAAGTTTAACCATCAGAGTTTTGCTACACGAATAGTTTTACACAATTTAGCTCAATAAATTTTACATTCTCATCAAAGAAAAATTTAGAGCATAAGAGTAGCATTTTGACACAATAAAATTTTAAAAAGACGTTACAAGACAAAAGCTTGACTAGGAAAAAGCACAAATACTTATGCAAACATGTTTATGAAAGATAATCCAGCTAGGAACGATAAGAACATAGCCAGAGAATTAGAAAACACGTTGCCATCAAGTATACCTGATTATATCTCACTCAACCAGGAATTTTTGTGAGTGAGATTTCAACCTTGTGATTAATTAGCACAAGTATGAGCCTTGATCTCATCAAATGAACGTTGTTTTCAGTTAAATCTCTTTCTCCTGATCTTTGGAGGAAAACCATTATGATGTGAAAAGTTATCATAAAAATTACTATCATCATAATACGACGCATAGTTATTGTTCTTACCTGAAGAAATTTGTCTAGAGGGAATTGACAGCTTGTTAATAATCTCTTTATAACCTTCAATTATGATTTTTAGGTTGTCTTCCATTTCTCCATTTTTGCTTCCTTCTTCTGGTACCCTTTTCACATCCTGAACAATATTATCTCCCTTTTTGATAGAAGAAAAACCATGAGTTCTTCTTGACCGAAATGGTTTAAGAAGACTGTTTCGTATTTGAACATTTGAGGAACACATCGAACTGACTTTTCTGGTAGGATTCACAGGGTGAGTACTAAAACCAATTGGTCTAGACATACGAATGTCAGTTATACCTTTGAGAATTAAATCTAAGGTGTGTTGATGACGAACAATATATAGAATTGTCATTCAACCTCGATTTCCTTTTTTGTTCAACATGTCCTTTTGAATCACAAAAGAGACACACTTTCTGATTACCTGAGTGATTAGACAGGACAGTCTTAATACCACCATTGGGAGATATCTTCCTTCCATGTGTTGTGGATATTCCTTGATTAGAGGAAGACACATGCACAACTTTTCCAACAGAAAGGGATTTTGATTTTGCTTCTGGAACAGAAAATTTTCCAGTTATCTCAGAAGCAGTTGGTATGATAGACACCTTGGAACATTCTTGAATAGAGAGTTTAATCAAAAGAAGTTCAGTTCCCAAAGCATCCTCTTTGAGTTTTCCCTCAAGCTGAGTTCGTGAAGAACAGACTGAGGCGATTTCCTCACGAAGGACCTTTAGAAGGGAGTCACGCTCATTCACCATTCCAACAAGGGTATTGACTTTGTGTTTCAACCGATTGACATTATCAGCCTGGATTCTAGCAAGTTTTAGAATCATTGCACTCTCTTTGGCTGCTTCCCTTTCATCTTCAGAGTCAAACTCGTTAATAAGGTAATCCGGGTAACACTTGTCAATAGAGATCTGTTTCGTTAGAACACTAGGTTCGTCTATATTCGATATTGGCGAATCTTTCTCGTTAATAGATTTCATAGAAATAGAACTTTTGTTACCGGTGATGCGTTTATCAGAGATAACACTTGTCCATATTCAGATCGCTTCAAACACAGACTTATAAGGTCTTAAATGTGTTTGACTGCTATGATATCAATTGAAAAGACGGGGGTCTAACAACCACACCCAATATTTCGTTTGGTAATCTGAATAGACAAACTCCAATATACTTTCAAGAGAATCAACTAGACAGTCAGACTCAATCAAGAGAAAAGTATATCAAAGAGTTTTATATCTCTATCTCTCAATTCAATCCGCAATCAGCAAATAAGAATTTACGAGCCCAATTGAATATAAGAGAAGTAACTTGAACGGTACCAAAGACCAATGTTCAAGGATCAATCAATTTCAATCAACAACCAAAGGTTGGATTTACCAATTGATCGATTCAACGCACAACCTGTGATATTTCAATTATATAACAAAATATAATATGGAAAAGAAATAACACAGACACCATAATTTTGTTAACGAGGAAAACCACAAATGCAGAAAAACCCCGGGACCTAGTCCATATTTGAACACCACGCTGTATTAAGCCACTACAGACACTAGCCTGCTACAAAGCTAACTTCAGTCTGGACTGTAGTTGAACCCTAATCAATCTCACACTGATTCAAGGTACAGTTGCGTTCCTTACGTCTCTGATCCCAGCAGGATACTACACACTTGATTCCCTTAGTTGATCTCACCCACAACCAAGAGTTGCTACGACCCAAAGTCGAAGACTTGTAAACAAATCTGTCTCACACAGAAAAGTCTATTGGAATAGATAAATCTGTCTCCCACAGAAATACCTACGAGTTTTGTTCCATATTTTGATAAATCAAGGTGCACAGGAACCAATTGATAAACCAGACTTATATTCCCGAAGAACAGCCTTATATTATCAATCACATCATAATAATCTTAATTGTATGGTAGCGAAACAAGATATTGTGGAATCACAAACGATGAGACGAAGATGTTTGTGACTACTTTTTATCTTGCCTATCGGAGAATCAATCTCGAGAAAATCTTAGAGAAGATAGTACTCAATACGACAGAATATGGCAAGATCAGAACACGCAACTATAGAGAAAATAGTTGGGTTTGGCTTCACAATCCCAATGAATTCTTTAAGTCGTTAACCTACATGGTTCGTGGAAAACCTAAGGTTAAAGGAGAATCGACTCTAGCTTATACAACTAGTATCACACAGGAGGCGTGGGGATTAGGTTTCCCAGTTGCTAGAGTTATCCTTTATATAGTTTTCAAATCAGGGTTTGCAATCTAAGTTACCTTGGTAACAAAGCATTCAATATTTACTGTTAGATGAACCTGATTAGATTCAAGCTAATATCTTTCAACCGTTAGATCGAACTTATCTTGTTATACACAAATGAAATGTAACTTCATTTAGGTTTAAGTAACCGTACCTAAACGTGTACACCATGTTGGCTCAACAGTAGTTAACGGAGGTTAGCTATATGAACACTCTCATATCAACCTTATTCATCTTAACCATAACTAGTTCAAATGACTCAAATGAAACTAGTTAAAGAGTTGTTCAATTGCTATATTCTCATAGAAGTAGGCAAGAACACAATTGAAGCAAAATCGGTTTGATTCACTCGAATCAATTCATGAACATTATAGCCACGGTTTGCAAAGAATGCATTCCTTAATATATAAATGTATTAGTTCATGGGCCAACCGATTTTAGAACTTTAACCACTCAAGTATGTATACGGGTACGCGTACCTGAGCATCCGGTCTGGGTTTGGGTTCGCCAGTATGTGAACGGGTACGCATACTTGAGTACACTTCCAAAACCTAGCAGAAATTCCCGGACCTATACCTTATGCAAGTATGCGTACCGGAATGTGTACTTGGTACATGGAATTTCACAACTACAAGTATGCATACGGGTAAGCATACTTTAGTTCCGATCATGGATCAGATACATGCAAGAATGCACACTGTATTCATAATTCAATGATGGTTAAGTATTCTAAACTCTATTTCAATCATTGGAACTTTCTTAGAGGATGAGAATAACCATTTTTACACACTATTAGCATCAAAGCAATTTTCAAGTTATTGAAATAATCGTAACGAAACATTCCAAGTCTACACCAAATGATTGTATCACACAAACCATGTAAGATGTTACTTGACGATTTTCACATGATCATCTTTTGACTTTCGTCAAGAATATAAGATGAACTTGGTTGAAGCAAAATCTTACCTACACATATTTCGAGAAATATGTAAGCGAGTTAAACTCAGCTCGAAATCTCAAATGTGTATAATCGACAACTATATAATAATACGACTTTTGTCTTAATATAGGAGATAAAGTAGAAATAGAATTTCCAAGTGATAGATGAGTTTTAGTCTCCACATACCTTTTGTTGATGACAAGCTTGAGATAGCAACGCTTGCGAGTTCGACTGACCAGTGCTCTAACACTGTTTATTGGGATTTTTCTAGTAAGGCAGAAACTCTTTTTATCATGTGAGGGAAGAACAAAAGTGGTAAGTTTTTAAAGCTTTCTGGTATTGGTAAAAAAAGGGATTCTATTGATCTATTTTTTCCTGCTGGTAGAAACTTTGCTGGTTGGAAATCTTTACTCTCTCTTCAAAATAATATTCTTAAGGATTTGGGGTTTAAGGAAGACGTTAACTCAGTTTCTTCCTTTCCATCCTTACCTACTTCCAAGGTCTCATCTATCGAAAGTATATCTGATTCTGTTTTTGCTAGTACGCTTCCCAATGATACCCCTGTGGGAAATATCAACTGGAACCAAATGATGGTAATTAAAGCTAATTCTGAAGTTCAAAATTGGGAAGTTATTGGTTGTGGTCTTAGTTCATTCCTTGGTCTCAAGACGGATTTTCACTTGCAATATTTTTCTTATACTAGAGCCATGTTCTTGGTTCCTGTTGTTAAACACATAGATTGGTTTTCTTCATATCCTTCTTGGTCCTTTAAGGGCCTTAATTTCAAATTCATGGCTTGGCCATCTAAACTTAATATCCTTACTCAGGAAGAAGTTAATTCTGGTAATGCTAGATGGGTTGAGGTAAAAGGAGTTCCCTTTTCTCTCTGGATTGAAACCACCTTCGAATCCATTGGAGCTAAATGTGGTGGTATTATTGCTTCTTCAAAATTTTCTAAGTGGGGATTAAATCTCTCAATGATGAAGCTATTCATTAAGGGACCCTTATATTTTAATTCAAAGTTGGTCACAATTAATTTCGAACCATTGCCTTTCACTGCTCTAATTTCAGTTGGAAAGAATCAATCAGAAAATTTGATCAATCAAAGAATCAAAATAGACCCGATCAGTGATTTTCTGATGGATATTTTTCACATTGTTCAACGGGATGGAGTCGTGTGACAATGGTACTATGGTTGCTGAGTCAAACCTCGCAGGTGGGTGTGTTGGTGCCTCAATTCCATTGAAGGTCTGACTCCCTAATTTATGCAAGCTATCGAAGTAGAGGGGCGTTCAGAAGAAGCTAGTTTCCCAGAGATGGAATTTTCCTCTACTGAAATTGTCCGTTACTGTTTTTCTTCGTCTCAAATTCAAAATTTAAATAATGATTACGTGGAGGTGAAAGACGGGTTAATCTATGACAGTACTAGGAATTACTAGGTAGTCCAGGAAACCCAGTACCGGTTACTCTCTAATCCACCCCTAGAATAAAATTATCCGCTGGTCCAAAAACATGTTTTTGGACCAAAATATTTATTCCCTAGTCCAAAACGTGCGGGTCACACAAGACAAGTTTTTCAAAAGTACCAAAAATACCCTTTCTGCAACTCCACGAACAAATCAAATTCAGTTTCTTTCTCTTTTTTTTTTCATCTCAGATTTGTTTATCTTTGGTTTTCTCTGCTCCTGCGTTTTGGTTCATCACAGTATCTGGTAGCGTCTTTCAATTAGGCTCATCACAGCTATTATCTCGTAAATCATCCGCGCTTCGAAATCAGATTCGAACAAGGTATTTATCTCGTAAATCATCTTCCTTTGCTGTTGTTCTTGGAATGTTGATGAATAATTAGGTTTATTCTGATCCGATTTCTATCAGAATAGTTGTCTATGATGTACATTATTATCTTTCTTTTATGATTTCAGTTTTGTGATGATTTACATTGTTCAATTCAGTTTCCGTTCGATTTACATTGTGATTTTTGTGTGTTTCAATTAGGTATCTTAAAATCGAATTAGGTTAATCTCAGATTCGAACAAGGTATGTTACTATAATCACCTTTTCTCTGCTGCTGTTCTGTTTTAGTTTCTTTGTAATCTGATATAGGTTTGTTTTACTGTATTTTTTGATATAGGTTTGTTTTGTTAGATCGATCGTGTAGTAATTTTGTATTCGCTTTTTGATATAGCTGCAGTTCTTCTATTTATAGAAGATGAAACTCAAAACATATTGATATGTTGTAAAATATATTCTACATGTTACATACCAATACGTACTGCATATAGCCTGCAAATATATCTTACTAAAATACAGTAGATGCCAATACATATCAATATGTATAACGTATAGGAATTCAGAGACTTAGTTATTCTACATGTTATATACCAATACGTACTACATATAGCATGCGCTCTTAGTATGTATCGTGCAATACAGTAGATGCCAATACATTTCAATATGTATAACTTATATCCATTCAGAGACTTAGTTAATTTTTGGATCATTTACAGGGTTAACATGTCTGACGTTGCTCCCAAACCAGACTTCTCCATCTATTCTCATGTATACCATAAGCAATATCATTTTGCATATGAGGTTATATCGTTTTCAACTTTAGAGGATTTGAAATTTTGCATCTGTAATATGTGGAGATGGTTGACTCCATCGACTATTCTGGTTAACTATTTCCAGAATCAAGCGATAGTTCCTATTGTTGCCGATGTAACACTCCAGGGCATCTCTGCATTACATTCTTCAAAGCAATCAACTTTCTTTGATTTGCACGTGGATTTAATTTAAAATGGCGCGTCTAGGCGTATGGAAGTTGACAGTAATGCAAACTTAGTTGTCAGTGCAAAGAATAGTTATTTGAAAGAAGGTAAAGAAGCCCCGAGAGTGTTTTTTTCAGATGGTTGGGATAAGATTTTTGATGATACAAATCAATTATTCTATGGTGGTGTTGATGCCGTACGTATAGCATGCCAAAAATACTGCATGAGAACTGGATATGAGGTAATTAAGAAGAAGAATGACCTTGAGAGATTCACCGCCGTATGTAGTGTGAAAGGTTGTTCATGGAAGCTTCACGCAACTGCCATTGGTAGTTCTATTGATGTTTTTAAGACAAAGGAATATGTGGGAAGGCACACCTGTTGCGGTGGTTATATGTTGAAGAATCCAAGAGTTACAAAAAAACTCATGAACAGTCTAACTCATGAGATGGTCAGGCACAACCCTCGCATAACACCATCAAAGATCATAGATTATCTTAAAGTTGGTGGTGGCATTGAAATCCAGTATCACCACGCATATCATGCAATTGAGTTGTGGCATAAACAGATTTTTGGTAATGATGTGAAGTCGTACACTGATCTTGCTTGGTGGGTGAATGATGTTAGGGAAACAAACCCTGGGTCATTTATTGATTTCGATTTCAATGATGCTACAAAAAGATTCAATAGACTTTTTGTTTGCTTTGGAGCTTGTATAGAGGGATATAAACTATGTCGTCCCATGATTTTCTGTGACTGTACATTTATCACTGGAACTTTTAAAGGAGGTCTCATGGCAGCAACATGTCTTAATGGAAATCAAGGTAACTGGTTCTTTTTTTTTTTGATATGTAGTGTCTGGTAGTTAGATCACTCATATTGACCTTACTTCACTATCTGACAATGAGTATTGACCATACTACATACTACATATTGACCTTACTGAGTATGAGATAAACCATACTGCATGTGAGAATGTAGTGTCAATCAGTTGCTTAACATGTTATTATGTAGTGTCAGGTTTTCACATATCAACAAAGAGGTAAACCAACTGCATGTCAATATGTAGTGTCAATATTAGTTGCTTAACATAACTAGTAATTCCTTTTTGCAGGATTTTATCCGCTTGCGTTTGCTTTAGTACCTGGTGAAGACAATATCAGCTGGGAATGGTTTTTCAAGAAGCTGAAGGAGGCTTTGAATGATGATCGCCCAATCACTTTTATGACTGACCGAGGTGAAGGGTTGGTTAAATATATTCCCAAAGAGTTCCCTGATTCTCATCAAAGATATTGTTACTTCCATTTGGACAAAAACTTACCTATCGCAAAGTCTGACGAAAAGTATAAGGAAGTGACTGATGCTTTCCGAAAGGCGACATATGCTCTTTCTCCTGCAACATACGAGGAAGGTCTTCAAGAAATGGTTAATTTGGGAAGGCCTTCTGTTGCTGACTACTGCCGCAACATTCCAAAAGAAAAGTGGTCCAGTGCTTTCTTCAAGGGTTGTAGTTATGGTTACACTTCATCTAGCGTTGCTGAATCGTTCAATAGCTGGATTAACAAAGAGAAGAAATTACCTGCGTGTGCGTTCGTTGACTCGATCAGGTTTGTATCAGTTTCCTTAGTCACAGTACAAGCTTATATTAGTTTTCTTTTTTTAACAGTATTAGCATATATGTTCTGTTAATCTACGTATATTTTTAGTATAACAGACTTGCTATCCCCTTGTCGTGTAGGATACTTATGATGGAAATGATGTCAGAACGTCGTGAAGAGAGTCTCCTGATGGACCCAGAACTGCTAACCCCTACGTATCAAGCCTTGCTTGAACTACACATCCAAATTGGTCATCCCTGGAAAGTTAGCCAGTCAGATGCTAATCGTTATGAAGTGCATTCTCCAAGGTTAGCGTTTACCCCTAATCTCTATCATCTGAATGTTATTTACTTTCTCTTTTTTTTTTAAGTACCATGTTTCTGTGAGAACATATAAATATGTACTGTGTATATTAGGTGTACTAAAAAATAACACATGAATATGTACTGTGAAGATCTCATATGGTAGATCTAGAGAGAAAAACTTGTACTTGCCAACGATGGCGCGTTTATGGTTTTCCATGCTCGCACGCTACTGCAGCTGTTACTAGATCTGGAGGAAGGATTCTTGATTACGTTGAAGATTATTTCAAAGTTACCACTTTTCGTAAGCTATATTCAATAGCTATTAGACCCGTTCCTAACCACGACAGGTATGTGTCTTTAATCAGTACATTTTCATATTTTGCATAACAATATGTAATGGTAGATACCACTTACACATGTAATAGCAATTGAAACTGTCAACATAAACCTACTTACATATGGATGTTACATACTGATATGTAATGGTAGATACCACTACATTTTTTTATATTTGTTTTTCAGGAACAATATACCGTGTACATATTCATATGTAGTTGTGGTTCATTCCATTTATATGATACTGTTTTTTTCTCACAGGCCCGATGAGTATCACGTAGATGATATCGTTCTCCCAGCAGAAGTAATTAGGTCTCCACCAGGCAGGAAAAAGGGGAAACGTATTAAGTCTGCATATGAGACTAGTAGAAAATCTGTCAAGTGTTCAAACTGTAATTTGAAGACTCATCACAACAAGGCAACATGCAATCTTATCCGACAGTATGAACTTTCTGAAGAATGATTTTGTGTCAGGTATGTATTTCCGTCAGATACATATTAATGTCTTAATTAAGTAAGTTTGATACAATACAATGTACTTTTAAGCAAGTAGTGTTCTGATTTCTCTTTTTCTTTTATCACAGGCTTGAACGTGCAGCAGAATGTTATATCGATGATGTTGCCAGATTCCTTTTCCACAATTCTTTCCTCTAGCCCTTGTTCTATTCTACCGTTTTTTTTTGATTTTGTCAGTACCAACTGAATTTGGTTAATAAGTATTTCATTTACAGTACATACATTACAAGTGTACTGAAAATACTGTTTTTGTTGTTTCTTAGAACATCTTTTGGTTTTTGAAACATTATAAGTCTATCAAAATGTAGTTATTGTAGTTATTTTCGAATAATGAAATATGTTGTTAAGTCTATCAAAATGTCAGTATCTATCACCAGTAGTGAAGTATTTACATACTGAAATTACATGTCAGTATTGTAGTGTTAGTATCTACCACTACATACTGATATGTAGTGGTTGTAGTGTAACCATACTAGATGTTTGTAACAAGAAAACAATTAAATATGTACTGGTTTGTGGTTTAACCATCTTCCACTAAGATTATTTAGAACATTTTGGTTTTCCAGCTGATTCACCATCTTCATGGGGGTCGAGGGGGCAGCGCCCCCTCGTATCAACAACACAAAATCATGTTTAAGTAACACAATTGAAATATCACTACATTAAAGTTAAACCCAAATTCAAATTAAAAATCACTACATATTAGATATATGTTTTTGAACATTCTTGAACTCATGAAATGAAATGAAACCAAGAATAAAAAGAAAAGAAAATAGGTAAATAGTGATATGTACTGTCAGATTACTTTTAGCAAGTAAGACTATTTTTGTGTCATCTGCCAACTGATTTCTGGTGGAGATGCTTTCAGCAATTTGCATGCTAACGGGACCCTTTTGTTACGAATCTTGCTTGCACTTCTCATCTCCCAAAGGCACTCCCACATATTTTCTTTTTGACATCATCTTCATAAAATGCATCACAAACAGTAGACAGTCTGGCGATCCCCCTTGTTGAGGTGCTTCACATTCATTCACTATTACATTCTTCATTGTTACTTTGTTCTTCTCCAAAGTACACGTTGATAGGTACGTACATGTAATCTGCCATTTTGCAGGCGTGTGGATAACAAATACCTCCCCATTCAGCCTTAGAAGAATTGTAGTGGTTGAACACCATTTTTTCGCAGTCATACTCAAGTAGCGTCCAATGAAGATTGTGGTGGCACATTGGTACAAGAATCTTCTTGATACTTTCATCCATCGCCAATATTGGTTTGTAAACAGAATCATGTGCTGCTCCTTTGAGGTTATCCGGGAACTCGACATTGTACTGAAAACATGGATGTACTTGAAATAGTTTATATCTAATTTTTTTATGCAATATTGATATGTAGTGTACCTACCCCTACATACTTTTTTAATTTTTGAATATGTGCTTAGTAAATATGCAGTGTAAGATAACAACTTACCCAAGCGGACGGATCCAGATGCAACACAGGCAAGTATTTCCTGTATACTTCGTGCATCGGTTGCTCATTCTGAAATTTGGTGTTAAGCTTGTATTGTGCGTAGTTGAGAAGATCTTGTTCTAATAAATCGTTCTGCACCAAGTCATCAACTGTAGTTCCACTTACACAAAGACCACCTTCTCCCACTCTCCAAGCAATTGAGCTAGAAAATAAACGACGTAAAGGTTAGTATTCTTTGTGTAACAGTACATACTGATATGTCTTTCTCAGTATTTTTTATACAAATATGTATGTATATCAAAAGTACATACACAAACTAATAGTACATATCAATATAAAAGTGTCAATTGAGAACTCACCTAATATTTTTTGCATTATTGATGTATGTGGAAAGAGTACTCTTTTGTTCATCGTTCATGTCATTATAGAATGGTGATTTAGTCAGTTTCCGGAAATACTTGCGCAATTTAAGCTTTCTCTTTTTGTTTAGCGGTATTGCTTCTGCTGCTGCAGCTTTCTGTCCTTTATATGATGGTGAGAACTTACCACTCTCATAAATATCATCTAACTTCTTTGCAGGATGGGAACGAGTAACAGGTCTGGTGGGTGTTGTTACCTGCTGCTTTTCGGGCTTTGAAGCGTCTTTTTGTTCACTTTTACCATTTTTTGTTTCTAGCTTGGGCTAAACTGTTCCTGCATTTTTAATCAACATAAAAAAAAATGTAAATATCTATATTGCATAAAACATAGTTACATCACCTAATCATTTTTGAAAGCATGTAGTGGTATATGATTGTATGGTATAGTGATTTCTAGTGCTACCATACTGATATACATATCAGTATGTAGTGATTTGTAGTGTAATATTAACTACACAAAATGAGATTTTTAGTACATATCATTCACCTGTGATGGAACCTCCAAAACATCTTGCGAGGGGACATCCAGAACATCTTGTGATGAAACATCCAAAGGATCTTGTGATGGAACCTCCAAAACATCTTGCGAGGGGACATCCAGAACATCTTGTGATGAAACATCCAAAGGATCTTGTGATGCAACCTCCAAATGACTTTTTGAACTGGTTGTAAGTATGTATTCTTGTTGCTTACCTGTAACTTCACCTGCATCTTTCGGTTCAATGGGTTCTTGTTGCTCAGTTGTTTCTTGTGGAATTTGTAAAGGCCGCAAATCTCTTCCAAACAGATTATCAAATTGTTCTCGTAAGTTAATACCAAAAAGACCATCGTTGTTATCTGGAAGGAGGTCTGCAAACTCTTCGACATAAACACCAATGCCAGAGTTTGCCATTTCTATAAAATCTGGCATAGACAGCTTTTCAATGTGTTCCAAACTCGACATCATAGTAAACAAAGGTACATCCAGCAAATGAAACTCTTCCGCCGCCAATCCGGCGTTATACTCTGGAAATTTCTGCGAATTAACTACAACTGAAGACTTCGTTTCTAGCATAGTTGTAAGCAACTCCTTTGCTGCTTCCTGCCTAACTTCAAGTTGATCAACCTGCAAAAATCAATTGAAACTGTCAACAAAAACCTACTTAGCTTGAGTTTTTGCTATGTCTACCACCACAAGAATGTACTGTTACATATAAATATGTTCCACTACAAGAATGTACTGTTACATATCAATATGTAATGGTAGATACCACTACATATTGATAAGTAACAGATAGATATTGATATGTAACAGATAGATAGTGGTATACAAGAATGTACTGTTACATATCAATATGTAATGGTAGATACCACTACATATTGATATGTCACAGATAGATATTAATATGCTACTTAGACTACGTACTGATATGCTACTTACCTGTGTGTTTTCTTTGCCCTTTTTCTCTTGTATCTCTTTGACTTTTTGCTCCAAATTAGATTTAGCCCAATTTTTAACCTCAGAACGCGGAACTTCAACATCATGGAACTTCAATACTGAAGTTGTTGACAATTCAACCTCAGAGGTGGCATTAGCATGAGTTTGATCTTTCGGTGTTGACAAACCAACTTCAGGAATGTTGACATTAGCATCTGTTTGATCTTCCGGAGAACCTTGTATTTCGTTCTCAACTATTTGGTCCACATTCAACTCTTCATTGGGGTTTCTTGGATAGGTGTACATCCCAAGCTAACATAATCTTCCTGGCTGGCTTCTCTCTGCAAAGGGAAAGCTTTCCGGTAAATATCATGCAACATGAACTCAAGCTTTGAAGCGTCAACCGGTTCGCCCTCTTGCTGCATTGTGTTGAATTCACTCCATTTGGCAGATATTGTATTCCTCAAATCATCGTATTTAATCTTCCAATCTTCTCCCCCCAATACTGAGTCCTCTTCTTCTTTCTCTTCTTCCTTCTTCTTCTTTCCTTTCTTCCGATTCGGAATTGTCATCTAAACAAAAAGCATCATCATTTGCTTCCTGTTGAATCCTTCTTGAAATACGATTAAGGATTTGTCTTTCTTCGTGTGTTATCTCATCTTTGAAATCAACATGGAACTGGTACAAATCAAATAAATGTAAAAAAGCAACTACATATTAGATATTACCAAAAAAAAACATGTCGTGGTTCTTTCTCTATTAGATACACAGGGAGAACTACATATTGATATGCTAATAACTACATATCAATATGTATCACCACAATTGATATGCTAATACTATACATATTGATATGCTAATAACTACTACATATTGATATGCTAATAATTACATATCAATATGTCGAACTACGTGTACTTATCAATATATATTTTTATTATGACAAAATATGTACGGCAAGTTTACCTGATACTCAGAAAGATCAATATCCTTTAGGAACTCAGCACATATCTTTGTATGATTCCACCTAGCCACTCTTGGCACATACATTCCTGCAGGTTCTGTCACTATATCCTCGGGCGCCACCAAATGGGTATGCTCCGCAAACCATGGCTGCAAAATATTGATATGCAGTATTAGATATACTATCAAAATGTAGAAAACACATAAAACAAAAACATTTTGAAGTAGAATAAACAAATAAATAGATTCTTACCAACAAATAAATAGCACAACCATTTGTGCGTTCTACGGATTCCACGTTTTCATTTCTTTCTCTAAATGAGAATGGATGAGGTCAGGCCATGAAATATTCTTAGCCTTCTCAAGATCAAGAACGAAACCAATATATTTTTCAGTCAAAGCGTTTGCATCACTTGTAGCGAAAAATAATGAAGTGCACATATACAAGCAGATAAGCCTAACAAGATCTTCGGCATCTTCCTCGTCTTCCTCGTCTCTTCAGAATCTTCATTTGATTGATCACCCACGCTTTGCAGAGACTCTTCATCAGACTTCTTCTTTTTCAGATTAATTGGTGTTCGTTTAAGGATATTCAAGATTGCCTTCACAATCATTGGCCTAGTCACTTTATCACCAGCTTTCATATCAGTGGGAAAAGTCCTTTTGAAAAATTCTGTTTCACGCCATCCACTTTTTTTATTGACTTGTGTAAGCCTATAATCAAGATATTCCCTATTTGGAATTCTCGGCATCCCATAAATAAGTGCCATTTCTTCTGGTGTGGATACTAGCTCATTCGGTTGGCCATGCCTTTTAAAGACAAATCTAAGCTTGTTTGGATCTTGACCCCTAACGTAACAGCGTAACATTTTCGTCATTGCATCTTCAATCTTCAACCAATGTTCCAACTCAAATCTTGTGTACCAGAACATTAGGAACAGGTTACCGAATGATGCTTCAGAAATCATCTTCAGCTGCAACTCACTCAACTCAAGGTTTTCAGTGGACTTCGCAATAGCCTTCTTAGTGGTCCTAATAGTCTTCGCAAGCCCCCACAAGCCCCTGAAACCGCCACGGTATAAACTTCGTGGTTTTCCATCTCCTTTCTTACGCTTATTAGCACCTACACAATAACAAGAACCAAAAACTATTACAGTACATATCAATATGGTATATCAAATATGTAGTTACATCATCAATATGTAGTTGTAATATCTACCAAGTCTTGAAACTACATATTATTAACAGTACATACGAGAATATAAGTATCTACCTCTACATATTTATATGTAATATGTTATCAGAGTATAAGTATTTACCTCTACATATTGATATATAATAGTAGATACCACTACGTATTATTTTAAACTACATATCGATTTGTAATAGTACGTATGGCATATGTATCTGCTTTGATACAGTAAAAATGTCACTTACCAAAAACAAGCACAACAATGCATCATTACATACTCATAAACATATGTTATTAAGGATACATATTATTCATACGCTTTGTTCTATATGTAGTTGTACTACATACCTTCTACATTTGCTTTCCCCCCTTTTGTTTTTGGTGAAGGAGTAGCAGCTCTCAAGGAACTGCTTTCTTCCCCTTCTCTTCCCCTACACCATATCAATATGTAGTAATGTATCTACCATGAACATGAAAAAACTACATATCAAACCACACAACTGGGATTATTAAGAATCTTCAGTTTTAACATTACCAAACCTTCTTTCAGGAGCGCTTTTGCTTTCCCCTTTGCTTTTCCCCGGAGAAGGAGGTAGCATCTCTCAGGACAGTGCTTTGTTCCCCTTTGCTGGTGTGGGAAGGAGTAGCAGCCTTTGTCACTTTTTTCCGCTTTATAGTTGCCGCGGCTGGCTTTGCTTGCTTCAGGAGCAACATCTGCTTTCTTTCCCTTGGTTTTTGCTGTTTTTGTAAACCAAAATTTGTACACATTACATATCAGTATGGTACAACATATAACTTGTCAAAATGAAGTACAAATTGCAGACAACATATGATATGTAGTACACATATAAATTGACATACTAATTTTAGTATGTATTAGTAACAACAATACATTTCAATATGTAACAGTACATATTTTAGGTTTTGGGAATATTGCATGTCAATATGCAGTACATATTAGGCTTTGTTTTGATTTGATTTACCTTTTTCCTGAGGAACCTTACTCATATAACTTGTCAAAATGAAGTACAAATTGCAGACTACATATCAAAAAGTTTTGTACACATTACATATCAGTATGGTACAACATATAACTTGTCAAAATGAAGTACAAATTGCAGACAACATATTGATATGTAGTACACATATAAATTGACATACTAAATTTTAGTATGTATTAGTTTAAACAACACTACATTCAATTGTAACAAGACATATTTTAGGTTTTGGGAATATTGCAGTCAATAGAAGTACATATTAGGCTTTGTTTTTGATTTGGTTTTGGGAATATTGCATGTGCTGCTCCTTTGAGTTATCCGGGAACTCGACATTGTACTGAAAATGGATGTACTTGAAATAGTTATATCTAATTTTTTTATGCAATATTGATATGTAGTGTACCTACCCCTACATACTTTTTTAATTTTTGATATGTGTATAATATGCAGTAAGATAACAACTTACCTAAGCGGACGGATCCAGATGCAACACAGGCAAGTATTCCTGTGTACTTCGTGCATCGGCTCATTCTGAATTTGGTGTTAAGCTTGTATTGTGCGTAGTTGAGAAGATCTTGTTCTAATAAATCGTTCTGCACCAAGTCATCAATCGTAGTTCCACTTACCAAAGACCACCTTCTCCCACTCTCCAAGAAATTGAGCTAGAAATAAACGACGTAAAGGTTAGTATTCTTTGTGTAACAGTACATACTGATATGTCTTTCTCAGTATTTTATTATACAATATGTATGTATATCAAAGTACATACACAAACTAATAGTACATATAATATAAAGTGTCAATTGAGAACTCACCTAAGATTTTTTGCATTATTGATGTATGTGGAAAGAGTACTCTTTTGTTCATCGTTCATGTCATTATAGAATGGTGATTTAGTCAGTTTCCGGAAATACTTGTGCAATTTAAGCTTTCTCTTTTTGTTAGCGGTATTGCTTCGCTGCTGCAGCTTTCGGTCCTTTATATGATGGTGATAACTTACTTCCACTCTCATAAATATCATCTACCTTCTTTGCAGGATGGGACGAGTAACAGGTCTGGTGTGTTGTTACCTGCTGCTTTCGGGCTTTGAAGCGCGCTTTTTGTTCACTTTACCATTTTTGTTTCTGGCTGGGGCTAAACTGTTCCGCATTTTTAATCAACATAAAAAATATGTAAATCTGTATTGCATAAACATAGTTACATCACCTAATCATTTTTGAAAGCATGTAGTGGTATATGATTGTATGGTATGTATTTCTAGGCTACCATACTGATATACATATCATATGTAGTGATTTGTAGTGTAATATTACTACACAAAATGAGATTTTTAGTACATATCATTCACCTGTGATGGAACCTCCAAAACATCTTGCGAGGGGACATCCAGAACATCTTGTGAGAAACATCCAAAGGATCTTGTGATGGAACCTCCAAAACATCTTGTGAGGGGACATCCAGAACATCTTGTGATGAAACATCCAAAGGATCTTGATGCAACCTCCAATGACTTTTTGAACTGGTTGTAAGTATGTATTCTTGTTGCTTACCTGTACTTCACCTGCATCTTTCGGTTCAATGGGTTCTTGTTGCTCATTGTTTCTTGTGGAATTTGTAAAGGCCGCAAATCTCTTCCAAGCAGATTATCAAATTGTTCTCTTAAGTTAGTACCAAAAAGACCATTTTTATCGGAAGGAGTATGCAAACTCTCGACATACACCAATGCCAGAGTTTCCATTTCTATAAAATCTGGCATACACGCTTTTCAATGTGTTCCAAAACTCGACATCATAGTAAACAAAGGTACATCTAGCAAACGAACTCTTCCGCCGCCAATCCGGCGTTATACTCTGGAAATTTCTGCGAATTAACTACAATGAAGACTTTGTTTCTAGCATAGTTGTAAGCAACTCCTTTGCTGCTTCCTGCCTAACTTCAAGTTGATCCACCTGCAAAAATCAATTGAAACTGTCAACAAAAACCTACTTAGCTTGAGTTTTGCATGTCTACACCACAAGAATGTACTGTTACTATAAATATGTTCCCACAAGAATGTACTGTTACATATCAATATGTAGTGGTATCTACCACTACATATTGATAAGTAACAGATAGTATGATATGTAACAGATAGATAGTGGTTAACACAGAATGTACTGTTACAATCAATATGTAATGGTAGATACCACTACATACTGATATGTCATAGTAGATATTAATATGCTACTTAGACTACGTACTGATATGCTACTTACCTGTGTGTTTTCTTTTCCCTTTTTCTCTGTATCTCTTTGACTTTTTGCTCCAAATTAGATTTAGCCCAATTTTTAACCTCAGAACGCGGAACTTCAACATCATGGAACTTCAATACTGAATTGTTGACAATTCAACCTCAGATTGGCATTAGCATGAGTTTGATCTTTCGGTGTTGACAAACCAACTTCAGGAATGTTGACATTAGCATCTGTTTGATCTTCCGGAGAACCTTGTATTTCGTTCTCACTATTTGGTCCACATTCAACTCTTCATTGGGGTTTCTTGGAGTAGGTGTACACCCAAGCTAACATAATCTTCCTGGCTGGCTTCTCTCTGCAAAGGGAAAGCTTTCCGGATATCATGCAACATGAACTCAAGCTTTGAAGCGTCAACCGGCTCGCCCTCTTGCTGCATTGTGTTGAATTCACTCAATTTGGCAGATATTGTATTCCTCAAATCATCGTATTTAATCTTCCAATCTCTCCCCCAATACTGAGTCCTCTCTTCTTTCTCTTCTTCCTTCTCTTCTTTCTCTTCTTCCGATTCGGAATTGTCATCTAACAAAAAGCATCATCATTTGCTTCCTGTTGAATCCTTCTTGAATACGATTAAGGATTGTCTTTCTTCGTGGTTATCTCATCTTTTGAAATCAACATGGAACTGGTACAAATCAAATAAATGTAAAAAATCAACTACATATTAGATATTACCAAAAAAAAAACATGTCTGTTCTTTCTTATAGATACACGGGAAAATACATATTGATATGCTAACAACTACATCCCATATGTATCACCACAATTGATATGCTAATAACTAATACATACTGAGAATGCTAATAACTACTACATATTGATATGCTAATAATTACATATCAATATGTCGAACTACGTGTACTTATCAATATATATTTTTATTATGACAAAATATGTACGGAAAGTTTACCTGATACTTAGAAAGATCAATATCCTTTAGGAACTCAGCACATATCTTTGTATGATTCACCTAGCCACTCTTGGCACATACATTCCTGCAGGTTCTGTCACTATATCCTCGGGCGCCACCAAGGGTATGCTCCACAAACCATGGATGCAAAATATTATATGCAGTATTAGATATACTATCAAATGTAGAAAACACATAAACAAAAACATTTTGAAGTAGAATAAACAAATAAATAGATTCTTACCAAACATAAATATCACAACCATTTGTGCGTTCTACGGATTCCACGTTTTCATTCAGTTCTTTCTAAATGAGAATGGATGAGGTCAGGCCATGAAATATTCTTAGCCTTATCAAGATCAAGAACGAAACCAATATATTTTTCAGTCAAAGTGTTTGCATCACTTGTAGCGAAAAATATGAAGTGCACATATACAAGAAGATAAGCCTAACAAGATCTTCGGCATCTTCCTCGTCTTCCTCGTCTTCTTCAGAATCTTCATTTGATTGATCACCACGCTTTGCAGAGACTCTTCATCAGACTTCTTCTTTTTCAGATTAATTGGTGTTCGTTTAAGGATATTCAAGATTGTCTTCACATCATTGGCTAGTCACTTTATCACCAACTTTCATATCAGTAGGAAAGTCCTTTTGAAAAATTAGTTTCACGCCATCCACTTTTTTATTGACTTTGTAAGCCTATAATCAAGATATTCCCTATTTGTAATTCTCGGCAGCCCATAAATAAGTGCCATTCTTCTGGTGTGGATACTAGCTCATTCGGTGGCCATGCCTTTTAAAGACAAATCTAAGCTTGTTTGGATCTTGACCCCTAACGTAACAGTGTAACATTTCGTCATTGCACTTCAATCTTCAACCATGTTCCAACTCAAATCTGGTACCAAACATTAGGAACAGGTTACCGAATGATGCTTCAGAAATATCTTCAGCTGCAACTCACTCAACTCAAGGTTTTCAGTGGACTTCGCAATAGCCTTCTTAGTGGTCCTAATAGTCTTCGCAAGCCCCCACAAGCCCCGAAACCTCCACGGTATAAACTTCGTGGTTTTCCATCTCCTTTCTTACGCTTATTAGCACCTAAACAATAACAAGAACCAAAAATTATTACAACATTCAATATGGTATATCAAATTGTAGTTACATCATCAATAGTAGTTGTAATATCTACCAAGTCTTGAACTCATATTATTAACAGTACATACGAGAATATTAGTACTACCTCTACATATTTATTGTAATATGTTATCAAAGTATAAGTATTACCTCTACATATTGATATATAATAGTAGATACCACTACGTAATTTTAACTACATATCGATTTAACGTATGGGCATATGTATCTGCTTTGATCAGTAAAATGTAATACCAAAAACAAGCACAACTGCATCATTACATACTCATAAACATATGTTATTAAGGATACATATTATTCATTCGCTTTGTTCTTATATGTACTTGTACTACCTACCTTCTACATTTGCTTCCCCCTTTTGTTTTTGGTGAAGGAGTAGCAGCTCTCAGGAAACTGCTTTCTCCCCTTCTCTTCCCACACCATATCAAATAGTAGTTAATGTATCTACCATGAACATGAAAAAACTACATATCAATACCACAACATACTGGTATTATTAAGAATTATCTTCAGTTTTAACATTACAAACCTTCTTCAGGAGCGCTTTTGCTTTCCCCCTTTTTGCTTTTCCCTTTCCTTTTGGAGAAGGAGTAGCATCTCTCAGGACAAGTGCTTTGTTTCCCTTGCTGTGGTGAAGAGTAGCAGCCTTTGTCACTTTTTTTCCTTTTGCTTAGTAGTTGCCGCTGGTTTTCTTTGCTTTTTGCTTCAGGAGCAACATCTGCTTTCTTTCCCTTGGTTTTGCTGTTTTTGTAACCAAAATTTTTGTACACATTACATATCAGTATGGTACAACATATAACTTGTCCAAAATGAAGTACAAAATTGCCAGACACATATTGATATGTAGTACAACATATAATGACTACTAAATTTTAGTATGTATTAGTTAACAACAATACATTTCAATAGTACAGTACATATTTTAGGTTTTGGGAATATTGCATGTCAATATGCAGTACATATTAGGCTTTGTTTTTGATTTGATTACCTTTTCCTGAGGAACCTTACTCATATACTTGCCAAAATGAGTACAAATTGCAGACTACAGATCAAAAAGTTTTGTACACATTACATATCAGTATGGTACAACATATAACTTGTCAAAATGAAGTACAAATTGCAGACAACATATTGATATGTAGTACACATATAAATTGACATACTAAATTTTAGTATGTATTAGTTAAACAACACTACATTTCAATATGTAACAATACATATTTTAGGTTTTGGGAATATTGCATGTCAATATGAAGTACATATTAGGCTTTGTTTTGATTTGGTTTTGGGAATATTGCATGTGCTGCTCCTTTGAGGTTATCCGGGAACTCGACATTGTACTGAAAACATGGATGTACTTGAAATAGTTTATATCTAATTTTTTTATGCAATATTGATATGTAGTGTACCTACCCCTACATATTTTTTAATTTTTGAATATGTGCTATAGTAAATATGCAGTGTAAGATAACAACTTACCTAAGCGGACGGATCCAGATGCAACACAGGCAAGTATTTCCTGTGTACTTCGTGCATCGGTTGCTCATTCTGAAATTTGGTGTTAAGCTTGTATTGTGCGTAGTTGAGAAGATCTTGTTCTAATAAATCGTTCTGCACCAAGTCATCAATCGTAGTTCCACTTACACAAAGACCACCTTCTCCCACTCTCCAAGAAATTGAGCTAGAAAATAAACGACGTAAAGGTTAGTTTTGTGTAACAGTACATACTGATATGTCTTTCTCAGTTTTTTATACAAATATGTATGTATATCAAAAGTACATACACAAACTAATAGTACATATTAATATAAAAGTGTCAATTGAGAACTCACCTAAGATTTTTTGCATTATTGATGTATGTGGAAAGAGTACTCTTTTGTTCATCGTTCATGTCATTATAGAATGGTGATTTAGTCAGTTTCCGGAAATACTTGTGCAATTTAAGCTTCTCTTTTTGTTAGCGGTATTGCTTCTGCTGCTGCAGCTTTCGGTCCTTATATGATGGTGATAACTTACTTCCACTTCATAAATATCATCTACCTTCTTTGCAGGATGGGAACGAGTAACAGGTCTGGTGGGTGTTGTTACCTGCTGTTTCGGGCTTTGAAGCGCGCTTTTTGTTCACTTTTACCATTTTTTGTTTCTGGCTTGGGCTACTGTTCCTGCATTTTTAATCAACATAAAAAAATATGTAAATATCTGTATTGCATAAAACATAGTTACATCACCTAATCATTTTTGAAAGCATGTAGTGGTATATGATTGTATGGTATAGTGATTTCTAGTGCTACCATACTGATATACATATCAGTATGTAGTGATTTGTAGTGTAATTTAACTACACAAAATGAGATTTTTAGTACATATTCACCTGTGATGGAACCTCCAAAACATCTTGCGAGGGGACATCCAGAACATCTTGTGATGAAACATCCAAAGGATCTTGTGATGGAACCTCCAAAACATCTTGTGAGGGGACATCCAGAACATCTTGTGATGAAACATCCAAAGGATCTTGTGATGCAACCTCCAAATGACTTTTTGAACTGGTTGTAAGTATGTATTCTTGTTGCTTACCTGTAACTTCACCTGCATCTTTCGGTTCAATGGGTTCTTGTTGCTCATTTGTTTCTTGTGGAATTTGTAAAGGCCGCAAATCTCTTCCAAGCAGATTATCAAATTGTTCTCTTAAGTTAGTACCAAAAAGACCATCGTTGTTATCTGGAAGGAGGTATGCAAACTCTTCGACATAAACACCAATGCCAGAGTTTTCCATTTCTATAAAATCTGGCATACACAGCTTTTCAATGTGTTCCAAACTCGACATCATAGTAAACAAAGGTACATCTAGCAAACGAAACTCTTCCGCCGCCAATCCGGCGTTATACTCTGGAAATTTCTGCGAATTAACTACAATTGAAGACTTTGTTTCTAGCATAGTTGTAAGCAACTCCTTTGCTGCTTCCTGCCTAACTTCAAGTTGATCCACCTGCAAAAATCAATTGAAACTGTCAACAAAAACCTACTTAGCTTGAGTTTTTGCTATGTCTACCACCACAAGAATGTACTGTTACATATAAATATGTTCCACTACAAGAATGTACTGTTACATATCAATATGTAGTGGTATCTACCACTACATATTGATAAGTAACAGATAGATATTGATATGTAACAGATAGATAGTGGTATACAAGAATGTACTGTTACATATCAATATGTAATGGTAGATACCACTACATACTGATATGTCATAGATAGATATTAATATGCTACTTAGACTACGTACTGATATGCTACTTACCTGTGTGTTTTCTTTTCCCTTTTTCTCTTGTATCTCTTTGACTTTTTGCTCCAAATTAGATTTAGCCCAATTTTTAACCTCAGAACGCGGAACTTCAACATCATGGAACTTCAATACTGAAGTTGTTGACAATTCAACCTCAGATGTGGCATTAGCATGAGTTTGATCTTTCGGTGTTGACAAACCAACTTCAGGAATGTTGACATTAGCATCTGTTTGATCTTCCGGAGAACCTTGTATTTCGTTCTCAACTATTTGGTCCACATTCAACTCTTCATTGGGGTTTCTTGGAGTAGGTGTACATCCCAAGCTAACATAATCTTCCTGGCTGGCTTCTCTCTGCAAAGGGAAAGCTTTCCGGTGAATATCATGCAACATGAACTCAAGCTTTGAAGCGTCAACCGGCTCGCCCTCTTGCTGCATTGTGTTGAATTCACTCAATTTGGCAGATATTGTATTCCTCAAATCATCGTATTTAATCTTCCAATCTTCTCCCCCCAATACTGAGTCCTCTTCTTCTTTCTCTTCTTCCTCTTCTTCTTTCTCTTCTTCCGATTCGGAATTGTCATCTAAACAAAAAGCATCATCATTTGCTTCCTGTTGAATCCTTCTTGAAATACGATTAAGGATTTGTCTTTCTTCGTGTGTTATCTCATTTTTGAAATCAACATGGAACTGGTACAAATCAAATAAATGTAAAAAATCAACTACATATTAGATATTACCAAAAAAAAAACATGTCGTAGTTCTTTCTTTATTAGATACACAGGGAGAAATACATATTGATATGCTAACAACTACATATCCATATGTATCACCACATATTGATATGCTAATAACTAATACATATTGATATGCTAATAACTACTACATATTGATATGCTAATAATTACATATCAATATGTCGAACTACGTGTACTTATCAATATATATTTTTATTATGACAAAATATGTACGGAAAGTTTACCTGATACTTAGAAAGATCAATATCCTTTAGGAACTCAGCACATATCTTTGTATGATTCTACCTAGCCACTCTTGGCACATACATTCCTGCAGGTTCTGTCACTATATCCTCGGGCGCCACCAAATGGGTATGCTCCACAAACCATGGATGCAAAATATTAATATGCAGTATTAGATATACTATCAAAATGTAGAAAACACATAAAACAAAAACATTTTGAAGTAGAATAAACAAATAAATAGATTCTTACCAACAAATAAATATCACAACCATTTGTGCGTTCTACGGATTCCACGTTTTCATTCAGTTCTTTCTCTAAATGAGAATGGATGAGGTCAGGCCATGAAATATTCTTAGCCTTATCAAGATCAAGAACGAAACCAATATATTTTTCAGTCAAAGTGTTTGCATCACTTGTAGCGAAAAATAATGAAGTGCACATATACAAGAAGATAAGCCTAACAAGATCTTCGGCATCTTCCTCGTCTTCCTCGTCTTCTTCAGAATCTTCATTTGATTGATCAGCCACGCTTTGCAGAGACTCTTCATCAGACTTCTTCTTTTTCAGATTAATTGGTGTTCGTTTAAGGATATTCAAGATTGTCTTCACAATCATTGGCCTAGTCACTTTATCACCAACTTTCATATCAGTAGGAAAAGTCCTTTTGAAAAATTATGTTTCACGCCATCCACTTTTTTTATTGACTTTTGTAAGCCTATAATCAAGATATTCCCTATTTGTAATTCTCGGCATCCCATAAATAAGTGCCATTTCTTCTGGTGTGGATACTAGCTCATTCGGTTGGCCATGCCTTTTAAAGACAAATCTAAGCTTGTTTGGATCTTGACCCCTAACGTAACAGTGTAACATTTTCGTCATTGCATCTTCAATCTTCAACCAATGTTCCAACTCAAATCTTGTGTACCAGAACATTAGGAACAGGTTACCGAATGATGCTTCAGAAATCATCTTCAGCTGCAACTCACTCAACTCAAGGTTTTCAGTGGACTTCGCAATAGCCTTCTTAGTGGTCCTAATAGTCTTCGCAAGCCCCCACAAGCCCCTGAAACCTCCACGGTATAAACTTCGTGGTTTTCCATCTCCTTTCTTACGCTTATTAGCACCTAAACAATAACAAGAACCAAAAATTATTACAATACATATCAATATGGTATATCAAATATGTAGTTACATCATCAATATGTAGTTGTAATATCTACCAAGTCTTGAAACTACATATTATTAACAGTACATACGAGAATATTAGTATCTACCTCTACATATTTATATGTAATATGTTATCAAAGTATAAGTATTTACCTCTACATATTGATATATAATAGTAGATACCACTACGTATTATTTTAACTACATATCGATTTGTAATAGTACGTATGGCATATGTATCTGCTTTGATACAGTAAAATGTAATACCAAAAACAAGCACAACAATGCATCATTACATACTCATAAACATATGTTATTAAGGATACATATTATTCATTCGCTTTGTTCTTATATGTACTTGTACTACATACCTTCTACATTTGCTTTCCCCCCTTTTTGTTTTTGGTGAAGGAGTAGCAGCTCTCAAGGAAACTGCTTTCTTCCCCTTCTCTTCCCCTACACCATATCAAATATGTAGTTAATGTATCTACCATGAACATGAAAAAACTACATATCAAATACCACAACATACTGGTATTATTAAGAATTATCTTCAGTTTTAACATTACAAACCTTCTTTCAGGAGCGCTTTTGCTTTCCCCCTTTTTGCTTTTCCCTTTCCTTTTGGAGAAGGAGTAGCATCTCTCAGGACAAGTGCTTTGTTCCCCTTTGCTGGTGGTGAAGGAGTAGCAGCCTTTGTCACTTTTTTTCCTTTTGCTTTAGTAGTTGCCGCTGCTGTTTTTCTTTTGCTTTTTGCTTCAGGAGCAACATCTGCTTTCTTTCCCTTGGTTTTTGCTGTTTTTGTAAACCAAAATTTTTGTACACATTACATATCAGTATGGTACAACATATAACTTGTCAAAATGAAGTACAAATTGCAGACAACATATTGATATGTAGTACACATATAAATTGACATACTAAATTTTAGTATGTATTAGTTAAACAACAATACATTTCAATATGTAACAGTACATATTTTAGGTTTTGGGAATATTGCATGTCAATATGCAGTACATATTAGGCTTTGTTTTTGATTTGATTTACCTTTTTCCTGAGGAACCTTACTCATATAACTTGTCAAAATGAAGTACAAATTGCAGACTACATATCAAAAAGTTTTGTACACATTACATATCAGTATGGTACAACATATAACTTGTCAAAATGAAGTACAAATTGCAGACAACATATTGATATGTAGTACACATATAAATTGACATACTAAATTTTAGTATGTATTAGTTAAACAACACTACATTTCAATATGTAACAATACATATTTTAGGTTTTGGGAATATTGCATGTCAATATGAAGTACATATTAGGCTTTGTTTTTGATTTGATTTACCTTTTTCCTGAGGAACCTTACTCATACTTCTTGTTGTTGGAGATTTAGCAGTAGGGGAGGTTCCTGTTGGTGAATCATCGGTAGACTTCCTTCTTCTTTTCACTGGTGTAGGAGATTTAACAGTAGGGGAGGTTTCTGTTGCTGAATCATCGACAAATTTGCTTCTTCTTTTCAATAGTGTAGGAGATTTAGAAGCAGGGGACACTTCTGTTGGTGAATCATCGTCAGATTTCTTTCTTCTTTTCACTGGTGATGGAGATACTTCAGTAATTTCTTCTGTAATCGTCCTCTTAATTTTTCTACTTGTACCCATTTCTTCTTCAATTGAATTTAATGAAAATTAGGTCAGATACTGAAAGAAGAAGCAGTTTCTGTTTCTGATAATGGTGATTTTTCGATCTTTTTCTGATAATGGTGATTAATTGAGTTAGGTTACAGAAGAGAGACGGGAGCAGTTTTCTGAATGTGAAGAAAGACGAAGCAGTTTGCGTTTTTCAATTGAGAGTTAGGTTGCAGAAGAGATAGAGAATGCAACTGGAAAAAAAATGAAAAGAAAACGGACGGAAACTGTACACATCACGTGGTCCAGGGCATATAGGTAAAATAACATGTTTTTAAACTTTATTGGACTAGCCATTAATTGTTATATCCCGCTGGACCAGCCAGTAATCCGGATCGGGTTTTTTGGACTAAACAGTAAAGATCTCATGACAGTAGGTCAATGACCCTTGACCCAGATTAGGGTGTTAGAGGCGCATCCCATCAGGGACCATCTATGCAGTTAAATGGGCTCTCTCCTTCTTGCCTGCCTAAGTCTAAACAAAGAACGATTTTTTGGGGACCATGGTTTTTTTTGGGACCATGGTTTTATTTTGGGTAAAGACATTAGAAGTAAATCTAGGTCACCCCTTATCTGGATATTTACATTAATACCTAAATTACCCTTCTGATTAATTTTGGGTGATGATTAGTTAGTGTTAATAATAGTTAGTGTAATGATTAATGAGATGATTAAGTTAAAGATAATTAGTGAGATTAAAAAATCAGATGGTTTTTTTTTTTTAAAGAAGTAGAATTATTGAGAGAGTAAAGTTAGAGAAGATGAAGAAGGAAAACATGAAAAACGATGGATTTTACCAACCACAACCGGAGGAAGGGTATTTGGGTACCCAGTTGTGCTTCAAACTTAGATAATGTTGGTTGAATTGCTCCAAACTTTCAAAAAAAATGAAAAATTTTATGTAGATTTGGGTCAGTTTGTTTACCATATGTCAAGAACATGTAACCGAACACACCTGAAAGTGTAGTTCGGTTACGTTTTCCAAACACGCAGGTTACCGAACTCGCTCGTTAATGGAGGTTTTGGTCGTACAGTGTAATGTTCGGTTACCTAGGATAAAATGGTAGGTAACCGAACTTTGAACTTAACAATTTATTTGGGTACATCTTGTGTGTTCGGTTAGTTCGCAAACTTCAACGCAACCAAGTTTCCAACCGAACTGCAGGTTAAAAGTTACCTAGTGTTAGAAGTTCGGTTGGTTCGCAAACTTCAACATATTTTGCGAATCAACCGAACTGGGCTTATATATGCATATATGCAATTAGGCAAACGTTCGGTTACTACGAAAGTTCGGTGATATCCTTATTTTGCGAAGGAACCGAACTTATGGACTTCTGTTGTTCTAATACAAGGAGTTCGGTTAAAAGTATTTTTTGTGAATCAACCGAACTCTATTGGCTAAGTTTGGTTACTTTGTAGTTTTAATTTTTTTTGTGAAAAAACCGAACTCTATTGGCTAAGTTCGGTTATTTTGGAACTCAAGATAGTGGCCACAACAACACAGTTCGGTTAGACTGGATTTTTTTTTTTCGGTTCTAAGGGTGCAGTTCGGTTACTTTGTAGTTTTAAATTTTTTTGCGAAACAACCGAATAGAGAGTTCGGTGACTTAGTTTTAAATCCAATAGCACCGAACTGTTCTTCGTTTTCTTCATTTTCAAGAAGTTCGGTTAGTAAAACCCTATTTTTGGAAAATCGGCCCAACCGAACATGGCTCTGTAACTCCTACTAAAACCCTATTTTGATGATTTCTATTCGATTGAAGCAATCAAAATCAAATTAAAGTGAAGGGTTTGTTGGAAAATACCTCCGAAGTGGTCCCATGGCAGAATCAGGTTGCGGCTGGCGTCTTTTATACTCGATAAAATTATCATGTAACAGAACTTAATTGTGATTGCATTGATGTTGTTACATTTCTTAAATAGACGGTGGTGGGAGGAGGTGGTGGTGGTAATCGGTGGTTGGTGGTGGTGATAATCGGAGGAGGTGGTGGTGGTAATCGGCGGTGGTGGGTGGTGGTGGTGGTAATCGGTGGTTGGTGGTGGTGATAATCGGAGGTGGTGGTGGTAATCGGCGGTGGTGGGCGGTGGTGGTGGGAGGAGGTGGTGGTTATATATATATAGGTGGTTATTAGGTTGGTTTTAAATTAAATTAAGTTAAGGGTAGGTTAGTCATTTCAACGTTTTAGGACACCCCTTATCACTATAGGGAAGGTGACCTAATAAAACCATGGTCCCCCCAAAAAACTATGGTCCCCAAAAAATCGTTCTAAACAAAAGAGCTTGTTTCCTGAAGGTTTCCTTTCTCGGACTGGCACGGGTCCTAAAACGCTAATTCTCTCTAGCCCTTCATCTTCTGGTTTTGGAGTTAACGAATTCTATTCATATGCAAATTGAAAAGACGAGGGTACCCAAATACACTACAATCTTTTAAATATCAACCTATAAGTCCTATACCAAGTGTGTTCGTCTATGGACAAACTCGAGATAATACGACAACTATGGTATACACTTTGTGTGATCGTCTATGGATATGAAATCGAGATAATACAACAAAAAAGTGTTCACTTGATAATAGGTATGGTGTTAAACCGAAACACTATATGATCAATATCAAGTGACTAAGAATTAACGTACAAGTGTATTTACTTTAAATTATAGTAACCAAATTATAACTGCGGAATAATAAAGTAAATGACACAACAATATTTTGTTAACGAGGAAACCGCAAATGCAGAAAAACTCCGGGACCTAATCCAGTTTTGAATACTCTCATAGTTAAGCCGTTATACAAAATCTAATGCCAACTTCGTATATTTGAGACCAAGTAGACTGCCCATAGCTACTTAGTATCCTCAATATCCCTACTCCTTCGAATTCTAGAGTCATGCACATGAATCACTACTCCTTTTGATCGTATTCCAAAAAATAAAGGAATGAATTGTTTGGTAACCACTTTAATCAATCTTTGGTAAAAGAAGTTTTGAGTTGTTGACAAAGGATCTTCCGTTTAAACTAATAAACTCCTTTGTATGGTTAGATCAATCAAAAAACTTGATCACCGAAATAACCAATTTTCAAATTCGTAACCAATCAATATAGAACTCAAAGAGTAACTATAAAGTGATGCCGATATACACAACTAGATAACCACAAGTCTATCAAAGATAAACCAGATCTAATTATATCCCAGATAATCAAGATGTGTGCACAAATTCACAAGATACGAAAATAAGAAAATCTTTTTTGTCTTCAAATCTTCAATTGCCTTCTCAATAACCTACACAACACAAACTTGAATCCTCTTGTGATCAGTCACACACATAACGGAGTCTGTTAATAATGGATTTTCACAAGATGTCTTTGGATCCGCAAATGGTTCTAAAGATCCCGTCGATATTTTGATCTAGAGTGACCCTTATGTCAGAAGTGAAGGTTCTCAAGAATAATCAAACTAGGTGCAATCAAAATTTCAACAAACGTTAGCCAATCAAATCAGTCAAAAACTAAAATAACAATGAAATTATCTAGTTTTCCACCAATGGTACTCGTAGAGCTTCTTGATCCACATAAGTCTCTAAACGAGCGGTCGTAAGAGATTTCGCCTAATTAGGGTACTTTCTTCTCCGGATAGACGACTCCACCAGAAACAACGCGATTTGAAGTTTTCTTGGCTCTTAGGATAGTTTACAAGAAACGCAAACTCAAGTACATATATACCAAGGTTGTTTGGACAACAAAGAAATTCCAAAACTGAAAATATTCTAAAGATATTCATTAAAGTACCTAATTTCAGTTTTCCTATTTCTTACTAAATGCCAAACAATATTTCAAAATCTCTCTTAGAAAACTTCTATTATTAGTTTTACACATTAACTAATAAACTTTTTCCAGAGGATATACGTTAATTGTTGGTAACTAAAACATATATATTTGAAAATCATAATTAAATTCTTTTCAATATTTCGGTTTAGGATCACCTTGAACATCAAGGAATTTCTTTGAATAATTAATGATAAGATTTATATACATGTTCAAATAATGTCGACATCTAGAAGTTTCTCATCTTAGCGAACCATAATTCGAAAATCATACAAAACATAAAGAGATATGTGAATATTGGAAACTCGGTTTTGCTTCTTGGGATTGGTTATACCATGACTCACAATATAAGCTGTGACCAGTTATACCATGTTTCCCAAAATAGGTTATGACTGGTTACACTATGCTTCCCAAAGTAGCTTGTGATCGGTTACACCTTACTTCCCAAATTAATTTGTGACTGGTTACACCTTGCCCCCCAAAGTATCTTGTGACCGATTACAACTAACTTCTTAATGTAGCTTGTGACCGGTTACACCTTTCTTCATAAAGTAGCTTGTGACCGATTACAACATGCTACACATTATAGGTTATGACCGGTTATACCTCAATTCTCAACATAAGTTAAGATACGTTCTACCTTGTCATCTTATATTGGTCATCCAAATATAAGTTAAGATAGGGTATCCAAATAATCATCCCCTGACACTTTTTTGTGTTAATGATGGCGTGATGAGTGTCACCTGGTTGAGGAGTTGTGCATTTCTAGAAGGGAAATATTTGTCGAACCCAAAAATTTGTGCCTTGTATCCTTGAATTGATTTTACGCCTATGCCAATACAATATCATCTAGAAAGCATGGTAATAAATTGACGAGCAAATTCATTATTATCGTCTACTGGATCCAACTCTATTGATCGGCTTCGATTCCAGTAATAACCGAGCAGACTTGGATCCACTTTTATATTCAAATTTTAGACTCACTAAACTATGTATTAGTATTTTATTTTTAATCACTAAACAATGTGTAGATCGCGGATCAAAATCTTGGTCACATGTAAAATTTTGGTGTCACAATAACAAATATTGAGTTGCGGTGTGAAATTTGAGTGGTATTTGCAGGCGTAAGTTTAACCCTAGAAAATTTTGGATCAGTGAGTGTACAACGCAAAAATTTGGTTTATGTTTGACAGAATTTGGGTGCAGATTTAGGTTCAGTAGGGGTGAATCTCAGGTATTGTGGTAGAATCTTGTTTCACACTGGACAGTGTACACACCTTAGGAGGTCTTTTTTTTTTTAATGATAATTCAATTTACATTAATAGAAATCATGATTACATGGATCTCAAGTACATCAAATTCAAAAAGTAACACGAAACAACAAGCTTGTAGCGATACATGATTGAAAATTCTGACAAGGAAAATAGAAAGAATTCTGAATACTGACCTAATACAAGAATGCAAGAACTGATTGAATCAGAGATAAGACGGTCTTCATAATACTTATGGACCTTTTGATAAATCGTCTTCCTGAAGAGGTAATGCTGCAATGGCATATGAGTAATCTGCAACTTCGTTGACCGCAAAATCGAGAGTAACCTGAATCCGGCGATGCACTTGAACAAACATATAATCAAGATCAAGTAACCATTATCATAAAAGAGAAACACCATGAAGGTGAAGAAAAGAAGCTGTAGCCGGCAAACAAAGGAAAATTAATACCCTAATAAGAAAAAAAATCATGTTATTCTAAAACTAAAACACAAAAAAACTTCGATCCTTGCTCAGATCTAGCCCCAAAATGGACTAGATCTGAGCAAGAAGATGAAGTTGGTTTTTTTTTTTACTCTGCAGGAGTGAAGAGAGTAGGGAAATATACCTTAAGAGGTCATTAAGCAAATTTTGCACTATGGGGCCAATTTGGGATTACACTAGCGAAGTTTGGATATGGAGCCTATTCAGATCACTAACCAACTTTTAAATTTTATGGACAACTTTATATCACAATGAGATTTTGAGTTAGAGCTTCGTTTTCAGGTTATGAAGCAAAGTTAGTGAAAAAGTGGGGGTCTAACAACCTCACCCAATATTTCGCTTAGCAATCTGTATGGACTAACTCCAATATACTTTCAAGAGTTGAACCGACACTAGCCTGTATTAAGCCGCTACAGACACCGGCCTACTACAAAGCTAACTTCGGTCTGGACTGTAGTTGAACCCTAATCAATCTCACACTTATTCAAGGTACAGTTGCGTTCCTTACGTCTCCGATCCCAGCAGGATACTACACACTTGATTCCCTTAGCTGATCTCACCCACAACTAAGAGTTGCTATGACCCAAAGTCGAAGACTTGATAAACAAATCCGTCTCATACAAAAAAGTCTATTGAATAGATAAATATGTCTCCCACAGATATACCTACAAGTTTTTGTTCCGTCTTTTGATAAATCAAGGTGAACAGGAACCAATTGATAACCCGGTCTTATATTCCCGAAAAAAACCCTACTATTATCAATCATCTCACAATAATATTAATCGATTAACGAAACAAGATATTTTGGAGTCACAAACGATGAGGCGAAGATGTTTGTGACTACTTTTCTATCTTGCCTATCGAAGATATAAATCTCAAGTCAATCTTACGATTGTACTCAATCACGATAGAAACATCAAGATTAGATCACACAATTATAGAGAAAATAGTTGGGTATGGCTTTACAATCCTGATGAAGTCTTTAAGTCGTTAACCTACAAGGTTTCGTGAAAAACCTAAGGTTAAAGGAGAATCGACTCTATCTATGCAACTAGTAACACAGATGAGGTGTAGGGATTAGGTTTCCCAGTTGCTAGAGTTCTTAAATCAGGGTTTGCAATCTAAGTTACCTTGGTAACAAAGCATTCAAGTCTCCACATACCTTTTGTTGATGAAGTTCCACAAGTTCCCTTGAGCAGTTCTTCGTCTTCATTCGATGATCGCCGTGGATTCTAAAGCTCAACTACACTTACTATCCTAATCCGAGACTTAGATATAAGTAGACTAGAAATCAAGACTTATAGTTTTGGCAACTAAACTTGACAAACAAGTTTGAGATAGCAATACTTGCGAGTTCGACCGAGCAATGCTCTAACAATCTCCCCCTTTGTCGATTTTAGGGACAAAACTATCAATACATATGAATACAAAATAAATAAACTTTGTAGCTTCTCATCCAAATGCTTGATCTCCTTGGTTCTTCAACATTACTCGAAATCTTCGTCACTTCCAAGTACTCCAATGATTCTAAATGTGTTCAACTCAACATCATCGTTGTTGAAGATCCGTAGCTATAACAATGACAAATAAAATAGCTCTCAATCATTGTTATACAGTGTCATAGTATTATTGCACATCATCAAAGTTCAATTGTATCACAACTTTGACAACATTTTACTATGGTGATATGTATCACTCCTCCTTAGTCAATACTTCATCTCACATGAAAACCACCCTCCCCTTACATAATGATCCGAAAAACATATGTATTTGTAGTGTGAACTACATATTCATTCTCCCCCTTTTTGTCAATAAAATTGGCAAAGGTACAAAAATTAGTGGGATCTTAATGAAATTTCCATAGAGATACTTCATGACCAAAAGAAAAGCACATATCAACGTTTTAGATGCAATCATATAGCCGAAACTAAATGCATTCATCAAAGAGTTTATTAAGATACAAGATAACCCCCATAATATTTCATAGCCGCACTCCCCACAAAGATTTGGCAATTAAGCAGAAGTTCAACTAAGAACCCTCCCCCATTAAATGTCATTCCTGAAAGAACAACAAGAGCAACCTTAATTTCACAAGAAAAGAAGGATTTATTTGGACATTAACAAATCACATGAAACATGAATTTGTATCCAAAAATCTCAATTAAATTAACCACAAGAGAACGCATGATTAATTTAATCGGAAATGCTCATATAAGAGAACTTACGGAGCCGCACAATATTCACATAAAAATATAGATCAGGGAAGATCAGTACTGCAGAATAAACAAAGATTCATTCTATTTTTCATCATTATTTGCACAATGACATATAATAGATTTAATCTTTGTAAACAAAAGTCCATCCTATCTTTCATCAATATTTGCATAATGACATAATAGGCTTAACTTTTTTTGTCAAAAGTTCATTCAATCTTTTATCAATACTTGCATAATGACATATGAAAGACTTAACTTTTGACCACGTATAGGACAATTATAGTTCACGGGCGCAAACACACATATCCCATAACAAGTTGCAATATATAAAACCATAAAGATTAATAATGCAAAATCATCTTCCAAACAAACTTTAGAATTTAGATAAATAAATCTGAAAACATTAAAAGATGAAGATCGTTGGAAATAGCTATGTGTACTCACAATAATTGCTATTCGAAACCCTAGTTATCCTTCTTAAACATAAGTATAAATTCTCATAAGAAGTTTCCTAGACAAAAGACAAACTCGTAATGCACATATAAGATGATTTGTCTTTAGAGGGTAGAATCAATCTTTTTCGCACGGATTTACACCAAGAATAGATACCAAAGGCATATAAAAATATTTTCTTAACAAAGAAAAACATATAAAGTCACTAATCACCATGCACCATAGTTCACATAAGACGATTGTGAACATTCAAGAATCCCATAGCAATGCGTACTACTGCCCATTCTTGAATTCCTTCTTTATGATTCACCAACAACATTATTTTAAAATCTAAAAATGAGCTTACAAGATTAGTTCTCCAAGAATCCAAGTGCCCAAGTCCAAGAGAAGTGGAACAAGTGCGACGAAACGGAACAAAACACTCAAACACAAGAGACGGGACAAAGACCAATCTTAACTCATCCAAATTCAAGAATTCTCATCTCCATTTTGAAGAGAATTTGAATAGGAAGAGAATGTAAAAAGAATGAGGTCATTACGAGTTTGGACAAAGAAGTTACGCCCAACACAAGTTTACTGAATATCGACGTCTACGGGCAAGTATGCATACCGTTTTGCAAACGAATTTTCATGACCTGGAGCAGTATGCAAACATGTATGCGTACTAAAATCCCTGGATTTTGATTTTAAATGATGGTATGCATACTTGGTATGTGTACCATGATATCCAAACATCCCGAACTGTTATTTTCATACGTAAACATTTAAGAACCTTAAAAACAGACCAAGTTAGGTAGAAATGAACAATAAGCAAGGTACATGGATCATTATAAGTACTCTAAGCAAATAAATAAAAACACAAAGCTTGCACAAGTTTATAGACATACCTTTTTAGAATAATCTAATCGAATTCTACAACCTTACCTTACATAATCTGTGCGCCCCAGTTCTCGTGCTTCCCCCACCGTATACAAAGCATGCATTTCTTGGTGAGGATGCACTTCCAACACAATAAAGTTGTGTTGAGGTGAACAAAGTCTTGCTCAACATGGCACCAAGAAAGAGTTTCTTTCCAACTACTTTTGCATTCAACAAAGTTGAGAAACATCCAACAATCTATTTCTACAAGTTTTACAAAAGACTTTAGAGAGATACACATAAAAAAAGTCCCTGATGTCTCATTTTAAAACTTAATCAAAACAATGTATGCAGATAATGTTTAGTACTGCGTAGGGAAACTCTTTTGATTAAAAGAGACATCCTAACTATTTCATAAAAGAAGACAATACTATTATCTTGACTGGGTGTATCAGGAATTGACCAAAGAGATGAATCATGCTTTGAGATGATGCAGTCTGAAGACTGAGATTTAAACTCCTCTTGCAATTCGTTTAGTTTGTCACAACCAAATGGATTACCCAGAGGAGGAGCATTGCTCTTACTAATTAGTAAATCAAGATCAACCTCAACATGAATATTATTCACCATAACTTGGTTTATCTTATCAAGATATTCTTGCTCTTTCTGGAGGTATAACTCAACATCAAGTGATAAGCTCTCAAGCTTCTTTTTAAGCCCTGAAAACACTTCAAGGTACTTTAAACCTGGTGGAGGTTTAGATAGAATTTCTTCTACAGATTTTATTAAATCAGTCATGGAAGAGAATTCTGAAATCCCTGGATCTGGTGGTGCATTTATTGAGATAACACTACTGTCCATAGAGTCAGATCGCTACAAACACAGACTTGTAAGGTCTTAAACGTGTTTGCCTGCTCTGATACCAATTGAAAAAACGGGGGTCTAACAACCTCACCCAATATTTTTCTTAGCAATATGTATAGACTAACTCCAATATACTTTCAAGAGAATCAACTAGACAGTTAGACTCAATCTTAATAAAAAGTATATCAAAAAGTTATATCTCAATTTCTCAATTCAATATGCAATCAAACAAATAGGAATTTGCGAGCCCGATTGAATATATGAGAAATAACTTGAACGGTACCAAAGACCAATGTTCAAGGATCAATCAATTTCAATCAAAAACCAAAGGTTGGATTTACCAATTGATCGATTCAATGCACAACCTGTGATATTTCAATTATATAAAAAAATATAATGCGGAAAAGAAATAACACAGACACCAGAATTCTGTTAACGAGGAAAACCGCAAATACAGAAAAACCCCGAGACCTAGTCAAGATTTGAACACCACACTGTATTAAGACGCTACAGACACTAGCCTACTACAAAGCTAACTTCGGTCTGGACTGTAGTTGAACCCTAATCAATCTCACACCGGTTCAAGGTACTGTTGCATTCCTTACGTCTATGATCCCAGCTGGATACTACACACTTAATTCCCTTTGCTGATCTCACCCACAACTAAGAGTTGCTATGACCCAAAGTCGAAGACTTGATAAACAAATCTGTCTCACACAGAAAAGTCTATTAAATATATAAATATGTCTCCCGTAGATATACCTACAAGTTTTTGTTCTGTCTTTTGATATATCAAGGTGAACATGAACCAATTGATAACCCGATCTTATATTCCCAAAGAACAACCTAGTATTATCAATCACCTCACAATAATCTTGTCGATTAACGAAACAAGATATTGTGGAGTCACAAACGATGAGACGAAGATGTTTGTGACTACTTTTCTATCTTGCCTATCGGAGATATAAATCTCAACTCAATCTTACTATTGTACTCAATCCCGAAAGAAACAACAAGATCAGATCACACAACTACTGAGAAAATAGTTGGGTCTGGCTTCATAATCCCAATGAAATCTTTAAGTCGTTAACCTACAAGGTTTCGTGAAAAACCTAAGGTTAAAGGTGAATTGACTCTAGTTATGCAACTAGTAACACACATGAGGTGTGGGGATCAGGTTTCCCAGTTGCTAGAGTTCTCAAATCAGGGTTTGCAATCTAAGTTACCTTGGTAACAAAGCATTCAATATTCACCGTTAGATGAAAACCTGATTAGATTAAATCTAGTATCTTTCAACCGTTAGATCGAACTTAGCTTGTTATACACAAATGAAATGTAACTTCATTTAGGTTTGAGTAACCGTACCTAAACGTGTACACTTAGTCGGTTCAACAATAGTTAACCAACGGTTATCCATATGAGCACTTTCATATTCACCTTATCCATATTTATCACAACTAGTTCAAATGACTCAAATGAACTAGTTTGAGAGTTGTTCAATTGCTTATGCGAGCAATATGAGCACTTTCTCAAGAATCTGTCATTAAAGCTAGATCTAATCCTATGTGAAGTAAGGAATATGGAAAAAGATCTGCGTAAGGAAGTAAAGGAAGTCAATGACAATGTTGTTAGTCTTGAATCAAGACTAGTAATCATAGAAGATGATTGGAATCTTGTGAAATCATCAAATCCGGCTTCAACCTTGAAGGATTAAATCCAGAAAAATAGACTTCAGTTTTTTATTTCTTTCAACAATTGTAAAGTCTATTATGAATAAAATTATTATTTTATAATTTTTCTTGTGATAGTTTTCGATTACATAGCCTGTGCTGGAATGCTTTATTTTATTGCTATGTATGTTTATGGGATGTTTGTTTTCGGTTTTATAACCTTGATATTCGGTCTCATAATGTATGAACCCTTATGGTTTGGGTGACTTTTTGATTTAGCGGGAGTAAGTTCTAGCCCATGTTGGTAGGGTTTTATCAAAGGATCATGAGGGGTTTCGATAGAAACAATATGTGAAAAAGTCACAATATATTGAATTTTTTGGTTTAGCATAAAAGCATATGTGTTTCGAGGTTTCAACTTTTGCATCGCATTAGTTAAAACCGGTTTTCAACCTTTCTATGGTAAAGGTTGGTCCTTGTTGTTGTTCTTTTGTTTTGGCGAGAGGATGACTACACGACGGGGGAGTTCTAAGTGAACTTGCGCTTAATGACATATCTTCTGGGGTGAAGAGGATGCGGAATTTGAGGTAACAATCTTGTTAGTTAATTGTTTTCCTGTTTAAGAAAAGCATGACTTTATTTCATATCTTTATTGCTTTTGCTTAAAAAAATTTCGGTATAATTGATGTTGATTGCATTATTTGTGTATGGATGTTTGATTGTGATTCAATTGTTTCCGGTTAAGAAAAACAATTGTTATCTTTCGTTATTTTTTGGTATCAATTGTTTAGGCTTACAAAATTTCGGTGCAATTGCGGTGCTATAATATCTATGTTTGTTTCAATTGCTTCCGGTTAAGATAAATGATTATGCAAGTTGATTTATTGGGTTTGCATGGATTGTATATGGCTTAACAAAAGTGTTTCGGGATCATTTGTTTAGTCCAAGTGATTTCCGGATAAGAGAAACTAAGTTTTTCGGATCTTAGTTAGACTTATCAAATGTGGAGGTTTCGGTTATTCAAGTCTAACCGAATGCCTTAACAAGAATTACTAGTTAACTAACCTAGTATTTTTCTTATTTAAAAGTGAAAGGTCTAAGTTATTTTGGAGAATAATTAGAACCTGATGAGAAAAATAAAGTTAATTCTAATCTTTATTTTGGTCTTATCGAACAAGCGATTGTATTTGTACAATCGGTTTAGCTAAAGAACTAAGGTGCTTAGTCGATTTTTAAAGTGCTAAACTATTAGGGAAAATTGCTTTGAGCAATTGTTTCCTATATAAAATGTTAAAACCAAATTACTTGTAGTTTCGGTTTTGATATTGGTTATCTAAAATGGTGTGTAAAACCCTCGTGCTCAACTCTTATAGGTTTGCAAATTCTCTTTGTGTGATTTGTAAGATCCTTTCGGTTTGTCTTTTATTTTTTCGTTTCTTTGTGATTTTGTGACAAAAAGGGGGAGAGATATAAGGAGTAAACAAGTGATATTGACTTGTTGTGAGTTGATATCACTAAGGGAAAGTACATTTGTGCTAAAATGTTTATTCTAACGGAAAGAGTGAAAGCATAGACTAAGGGGGAGTCACATACCATATGATATGTAGTTATGAAAAACTACATGAAAATAACAAAGACGTGCGGATTGAAAATCTACCTATCTTACCTTTAGGGGGAGTATTATCTTTGTTATTATAATGTCAGCAGCGGTATTTAAAGATTGAATCTAATGCAGGTTTTGTGTTGTTGAACTTGGAATCAAGCATATGTGTATAATGAATTTTTGTAATTTGTTTATCCATATGATGTAAGAGTTTTGTCACTAAAATTGATAAAGGGGGAGATTGTTAGAGCATAGCTCGGTTGAACCCACCAAGTGTTGGTATTTCAAGTTTGGATGTCATATTTTATTGAATCGAAACTAATTTAAAGAGTCGCTTGATTATATACTAGAGTCAACTTCGTATAGGTTAGCTTGAAAGTATTAGGATGTGAGACTTACAAGTATTACATGAAGACTTGAAGAATGTGAAGAAGTATGAAGCTACAACGACAACATCATCCTTCCTCTTGAAGATAGTAATATTTGACTTGAACTGTTTCATTCCCTAACATATCTTTCAAGTCGTGCATATTGAAAACATAACTGCGAAGCTGTGTATGATACTCTAGTTAGACATAGTATTAAGGAATACAATACGAAGTTTATTGCTTAACCATTAAACTTTGTATATAAGACATCGACATGATCATATGAATGCTATTGTGATTATGTATGGGTATGATTGAAGATTTCATCCTAGGAAACAATATTTTACATTCGTTTAAAGGAAGTAAGTTCATAAACTCGTTTTGTGAATCAAAAGGGAAATCACTAGGCTTATTGGTATTATTATTCATTGCAAATCTATTTTGAATTACCAATATGTGTGTTTAGTATAACCGCTCATAAACTTGTTTATGTATCTTGGTAAAACTATTCACAAGGCCTGACTTATGTATTGGTATGACTTTTATTAGTGAAACCGATCTTAAGTAATCACTCAAGATGGTATGATCGATGCCTTGTAAATAACAACTTTTATCTAGTCATTGGGGAACCGATCCTAGTAAGAGGTGCAACAAATTTACAAGAGGGGAATCAATCCTTAAAAGAGGTGCAACACGTTTTTAGTAGATGGGGGAACAAATCCTATGAACATGTGCAACAAGTTTGTATTTTTGGGGGAACCGATCCTATGGACATGTGCACAAAATACAGGTAGTTACCATAAGTATGTGGGAAACCGATCCTAGTACCTAGTCAACCGAATTTTGGTAACTAGCATGACTATGCACAATACTCACATGGAGGTAGAACCGAACTTGTTTTGGTAGAATCGTGAAACCCATGATTGGTGATTTGATAGGATAATCAATCACATAGTTCTTGGAATTCAGACCAACCAATTCTAAACTTGTTTGGAAGTGTGGAAAATCGTTTCCAAGATTGTAAGTATGAAAAAGGACTTGCAAAGTAAAGATGTCGACATACTTTGAACATGTGCAGTAACTCTTATCATTAATTTTTCAAAGATATTCCTTAATAGCTAAAGGAGAATCCCAAGATCGAAATAAATTGAGAATCTTTTATTTAAGGTTTCTTAGTTTTTATATGCTATTTTATTCCAGCAATTAAATGCATATCTTTAGAAAATAATAATTAGTAATGTGCATTTACTGATTATAGATTTTTCTATTAGGATTTCAGTCAATATTTGGATAGTGTATTTCCAGGAATTATGAAAACCGATTTTGTGTTTATTGCATATCTTTGAGAATATTCGGTTTTGGAAATTCCTTGGTGTCTAAACTTCCTTGTCTATAAATTTTGAAGTTTGCATTTCTAGCAAACTAATCCTCAGAGCTAGCAAAACTACTTAGTTGTGTTGTTACTGGTAGAGCCGCCTATTCGGAGAGGAAAGTAACCTAATTAGGCGAAATCTCTTACGACCGCTCAGTTTAAAGACTTCTTTGGGATTGAGAAGCTCTATTAGTACTGTTGGTGGTAAACTAGATAATTGCAGTTTATTATTAGTTTTCGATTGATTTGATTGACTAACGGTAGTTGAACTTTGATTACAAATAGTTTGTTTATGCTTGAGAATCTTCTCTTCTGATATAAGATTCACTCAAACTAGATCGAAGTTTCGACCGGGATCTTTAGACTGTTTGTAGATCTAAATACGTCTTGTGATAATCCAACGTCAACAAACTCCGTTCTATGTGTGATTGATCACAAGAGATTCAAGTCGATTGTGTGCAGGTGCTGATTGAAGATTAAAGAAGATGTGAAGACAAGAAGACTTTTTGGGTTCATAATCTTTGGTGTGCACAATACTTGTTTCGGCTGGAAAGGGATCCAACTATAATCGGTTTATCTTTATAATAGATTGGATTGACTAATTGAGTAGATCGGCATCAATACACTTCTTTGTGATTAATAGTATTGATTGCATAGTCTAACAATTACTTCGGTGGTTGTTGAGAGATTGATCTAAGGACCCGACAAAGGAGTTTATTGGTTAAACGGAAGAGCCTTTGTCATCACGTTGTTTGAAAAGAGTTGTTACCGAACATATTTGTTGTTCCTTTACTGTTTGGAATACGAACCAAAGGAATTGTTCCAAGTGCGTGACTTACTGCAAGTTGGAGGCGCAGGGATACTGAGGAAACTATGTGAACTGTAGGTTTAGTTTCTTGGTCTCAACTATACGAAGTTGGTTTGATTTTGTATAGCGGCTTAATTCTGAGATTATTCAATTCTGGACTAGGTCCCGGGTTTTTCTACATTTACGGTTTCCTCGTTAACAAAATCTTTCTGTGTCATTTACTTTTGTTTTCCTCAATTATAATTGTGCTTTTTATAATTTAAAGTAAATTACACATACTTAATTCTTATTTTACTTGATAGACAATCCCTAAAGTTTGGTTAAGTCCAAACCTATTATCAAGTAAACATACTTCGTTGTTGTATTGTCTCGATCTCGTATCCATAGATGATCACACGAAGTGTGAACCGATTAGTTATATTGTGTCGACTCAGTCCATAGAAAATCACTTTCGGAAAAGGACTTATAGGTGGAAAAGTTTTAGATTGAGGTATATTTGGGTACCCTCGTCTTTTCAATTGCCATCAGAGCAGGAAAACACGAAAAAATCTAATAATCTATGCTTGGTGCGATCCAACCTATAAGAAATGAATTCGAGTTCTCATGAATCGACTTCGATTAACGTACTGCCAAGATTTGACGGATCAAACTATCTATGGTGGAAATCTTGTATGAGATCTTTTCTTCAATCACGAGACTTTAATATATGGTTATTAGTCGTCGATGGTTATGATCGCCTGAAAGTAACAAATTCGGAAACTGAGTTTAGACGCTTGATAGATTACTCAACTGAAGAAAAGGCTTTGCTAAGTAGAATTCAGATGGTTTGAATGCTATTGTACATGCTGTAAGTCGTGATCTACAACATCATGTATCAACATGCCTAACTTCGAAAGAAAATTGGGATAATCTTCAGATCGTATTCGAAGGAAATACTTCAGAGAAATAAGCTAGACTTCAAACTCTATTATCCGACTGGGAAAACCTTCTAATGGATGACAACGACACTTTTGAAGAGTTTTACCTCAAACTCTCTGAGATAATTAATGCTTCTTTCTCTCTCGGAAAAACTATTTCTGAAAATAACATAGTGTGCAAAATTCTCAGATCGTTGCCATCTAGATACGAATCTAAGAAGCATGCAATTATTGGATCTAATGATCTTTCCATGTTATCAAGAAGTTCCCTTGTTGGAAAACTAAAGATATTCGATTAGGAATATTTATCTAAACAAAAGGACAATCTAGCCGATAATGCTAGCAGGAAAATTCCGACTCAATGTCGGGAAAACTCCAAAGATCAGGATGATCAAAGTGCTGAAGATGAAGCAGAAACAAATCATCATCTATCTCTTATTACTAAACAACTTAAAAAATTGTTGATACATCGGAAAAGAGAATCTCCCGTGTCAAAGGGAAAACCCACCTCTACACATAGTAGTAAAGACACTTGGGACGATGATGACCATATTTCTCAATGCTACAAATGTAGAGGATTTGGTAATATTTCTCCAGATTTTCCTACCAAGGATAATCAATGGAAAAGAAATGCATATACTACAACACTTGATTATTCCACCGACGAGGATAATCAAGACTATATTGTGGACAATATTGCAACTGTTGCAGAAGTCTCTAACTCTGAAACATCTTCAACAATAGATACACTAGAAGAGGTTACACCTTCGATTTTCAAAAGAACGTTTCCATTTAAAGATAATAGAACTCAGGTTCTGGAATTTAACATAAAAGAAATGATATCATCGCTTGATCAACTCAAACGAAGTTTTCTTAATGATAAAGAAAAATTTAACAAGCGATTAGAGAAAATCGAGGTCACTCAATGTTCTGAAAAGGTTCAAGTATCTAAACTCATTCTCGAGATTAAACATTGTCGAGATGAGATAAGGGAGTTAAAAGCTGAAAATCATAAACTGAGAGACAAGCTCAACTGCTTCAGAAAATCGTCACCCGATATCGATATATGAAAGGCAAGGATACAAGGTCAAACAAATTTGTGAAATCCAAATCCTGCAACCAGAAGACTTCTGGCGTTTGTTTTCATTGCAAACAAAAGGGGCATTATCAACGACAATGTCCTGATATTAAAAGGGGAAGAGTCTACAAACCCAAAAATTCAAGATCTAAGTCTAGATCAAAAATCACTCGTAATAAAGCGAATATGATTGTCGAACATCAAGATCTTACTTCGAGATTGAGAGTTGAACCTAAAAGTTCAAACACAAGTGCTTCTCAATTTTTTATGAATGTTGAAACCTTCAAAGGAAGAAAATTCAACAATCGAAATATGAAAACCTAATCGGTTATCGTGAATCCTTACTTGTACTTTCAAAACACAAAATAAGGATACAATTGTAAATATTTGAATAAAAATATTTCGATTAAGTTATTAATTGAATAATATTATCAAAAAAAAAATTGAGAAAAAGTTCTTGAACTTATAAGAGGAAAGACCTCTTACTTCATTTTATAGAGTTTTGACAGAATGTCTTCCTCTAGCTGCAACTCTCGCAAGACTGAAAAAGTCTGGACCATTGTGTTTCCTAACAAGAAACTTCGTCTCGAATCCTCCGATGGTGATTCAGACACATATCCAGAACTTCATCAAGATGTTCCTAATGAAGAGATTTCATCTCTCAATGACAATCTTCTCAAGAATCTGTCATTAAAGCTAGATCTAATTCTATGTGAAGTAAGGAATATGGAAAAAGATCTGCGTAAGGAAGTAAAGGAATTCAATGACAATGTTGTTAGTCTTGAATCAATACTAGTAATCATAGAAGATGACTGGAATCCCGTGAAATCATCAGATCCGGCTTCAACCTTGAAGGATTAAATCCAGAAAAATAGACTTCAGTTTTGATTTCTTTCAATAATTGTAAAGTCTATTATGAATAAAACTATCTTATTATGAATAAAATTATTATTTTATAATTTTTCTTGTGATAATTTTCGGTTACATAGCCTGTGCTTGAATGCTTTATTTTATTGCTATGTATGTTTATGGGATGTTTGTTTTCGATTTTATAACCTCGATATTCGATCTGATAATGTGTGAGCCCTTATGGTTTGGGTGACTTTTTGATTTAGCGGGATTAAGTTCTAGCCCATGTTGGTAGGCTTTATCAAAGGGTCATGAGGGATTCCGATAGAAACAATATGTGAAAAAGTCACAATATGTTGAATATTTTGGTTCAGCATAAAAGCATATGTGTTTAGAGGTTTCAACTTTTGCATGGTTAAAACCGGTTTTCAACCTTTCTCTGGTAAAGGTTGGTCCTTGTTGTTGTTCTTTTGTTTTGGCGAGAGGATGACAACACAACGGGGGAGAGTTCTAAGTGAACTTGCGCTTAATGACATATCTTTCTGGGGTGAAGAGGATGCGGAATTTGAGGTAACAATCTTGTTAGTTAATTGTTTTCCTATTTAAGAAAAGCATGACTTTATTTCATATCTTTATTGCTTTTGTTTAACAAAATTTTGGTAAAATTGATGTTGATTCCATTATTTGTTTATGGATGTTTGATTGTGATTCAATTGTTTCCGGTTAAGAAAAACAATTGTTATCTTTCGTTATTGTTTGGTATCAATTGTTTAGGCTTACAAAATTTCGGTGCAATTGCGGTGCTATAATGTCTATGTTTGTTTCAATCGCTTCCGGTTAAGATAAATGATTATGCAAGTTGATTTATTTGGTTTGTATGAATTGTTTATGTCTTAACAAAAGTGTTTCGGGATCATTTGTTTAATCCAAGTGATTTCCGGATAAGAGAAACTAAGTTTTTCGGATCTTAGTTAGACTTATCAAATGTGGAGGTTTCGGTTATTCAAGTCTAACTGAATGCCTTAACAAGAATTACTAGTTAACTAACCTAGTATTTGTCTTGTTTAAAAGTGAAAGGTATAAGTTATTTTTGAGAATAATTAGAGCCTGATGAGAAAAATAAATTTAATTCTAATCTTTATTTTGGACTTTTCGAACAAGCGATTGTATTTGTACAATCGGTTTAGCTAAAGAACTAAGGTGCTTAGTCGATTTTTAATGTGCTAAACTATTAGGGGAAATTGCTTCGAGCAATTGTTTCCTAGATAAAATGTTAAAACCAAATTACTCGTAGTTTAGGTTTTGATATTGGTTATCTAAAATGGTATGTAAACCCTCGTGCTCAACTCTTATAGGTTTGAAAATTCTCTTTGTGAGATTTGTAAGATCCTTTCGGTTTGTCATTTATTTTTTCGTTTCTTTGTCATTTTGTGACAAAAAAGTGGAGAAATATATGGAGTAAACAAGTGATATTGACTTGTTGTGAGTTGGTATCACTAAGGGAAAGGACATTTGTGCTAAAACGTTTATTCTAACGAAAAGAGTGAAAACATAGACTAAGGGGGAGTCACATACCATATGATATGTAGTTATGAAAAACTACATGAAAATAACAAAGACGTGCGGATTGAAAGTCTACATATCTTACCTTTAGGGGGAGTATTAGATTTGTTATTATATTTTCGGCAGCGACATTTAAGGATTGAATCTAATGCAGGTTTTGTGCTGTTGAACTTGGAATCAAGCATACGTGTATAATAAATTTTTTGTAATTTGTTTATCCATATGATGTAAGAGTTTTGTCACTAAAATTGACAAAGGGGGAGATTGTTAGAGCATAGATCGGTTGAACCCACCAAGCATTGGTATGTCAAGTTTGGTTGTCATATTTTAGTGAACCAAAACACATTTAAAGAGTTGCTTGATTATATACTAGAGTCAACTTCGTATAGGTTATCTTAAAAGTGTTAGGATATGAGACTTACAAGTATTACATGAAGACTTGAAGATTGTGAAGAAGAATGGAGCTACAACAACAACATCATCCTTCCTCTTGAGGTTAGTAATATTTGACTTGAACTGTTTCATTCCCTAACGTATCTATCAATTCGGGTATATTGAAAACGTAATTGCGAAGCTGCGTATGATACTCTAGTTAGACATAGTATTAAGGAATACAATACGAGGTTTATCGCTTAACCATTAAACTTTGTATATAAGATATCGACATGATCATATGAATGCTATTGCGATTATGTATGGGTATGAGTGAATATTTCATCCTAGGAAACAATGTTTTACATTCGTTTAAAGGAAGTAAGTTCATAAACTCGTTTTGTGAATCGAAAGGGAAATCACAAGGCTTATTGGTATTGTTATTCATTGCAAATCTATTTTGAATTACCAATATGTGTTTAGTATCACCGCTCATAAACTTGTTTATGTATCTTGGTAAAACTATCCACAAGGCCTGACTTATGTATTGGTATGACTTTTATTAGTGAAACCGATCTTAAGTAATCACTCAAGATGGTATGATCGATGCCTTGTACATAACAACTTTTATCTAGTCATTGGGGAACCGATCCTAGTAAGAGGTTCAACAAATTTACAAGAGGGGAATCGATCCTTGTAAGAGGTGCAACACGTTTTTAGTAGATGGGGGAACCGATCCTATGAACATGTGCAACAAGTTTGTAGTTTTGGGGGAACCGATCCTATGGACATGTGCACCAAATACAGGTAGTTACCATAAGTATGTGGGAAACCGATCCTAGTACCTAGTCAACCTAATTTTGTTAACTAGCATGACTATGCACAGTACTCACATGGAGGTGGAACCGAACTTGTTTTGGTAGAACCATGGGTTTGTTTGGAAGTGTGACAAATCTTTTCCAAGATTGTAAGTATGAAAAAGGACTTACAAAGTAAAGATGTCGACATACTTTGAACATGTGCAATAACTCTTATCATTAATTGTTCAAAGATATTCCTTAATAGCTAAAGGAGAATCTCAGGATCGAAATAAATTGAGAATCTTTTATTTAAGGTTTCTTAGTTTTTATATGCTATTTAATTTCCAGCAATTAAATGCATATCTTTAGAAAATAATAATTAGTAATGTGCAATTACTGATTATAGATTTTTCTATTGGGATTTCCGTCAATATTTGGACAGTGCATGATACATGTGTATCTTCCTTTCCCTGGGAACTAGTGATCCTCAAGACGAATTGAGGATAGAATCCTATATTAGGAAGGATTCCTTGTTTAGGATAAATTCTTAGTTTAGGAAGGAGTATTGCTTTGAGCAGTATTCTTAGTTTAGGTAATATACCTAGAAAGGGAATTAGTCCTACAAAAGGAAATAGATTCCTAAGACGTTTGGGAAACCAAGCCTAAATAGGGATGTTTAACTCATAACTAAACACATCTAGTTAGTGTGTTCTTGATATAGACGCACCTAGAGAAGACAGATTTTAGGCACAGAAAACCTAGAGAAAGCCTGCGACAATACTTGTGCAAGCTTAGAAAACATTTTAAGGTAAATCCACTGTTTAGAGGAGATTGTGAGCGTAACAAAGAGAGAATTGTAAAGCGTTTTCTTGTTCATAATATAGAGAAGATATATTTCTTCGAATCACTTCTTGTGTTCTGTTTTCTAAGTTTCTCGTCTATTATTATTCTGAATTCCGCCTTTATAGTAATAGCTACCAAGGTATAGAGATCGAACGTATCAAGTTGGCATCACCAGCAAGGTTAGTTTCTAGGGTAAATCCCTGTGGTTTATGGTTTTCACTAGATATATCTACATAAAGCTTGGTGAGGTACTTGAGAAGCTAGAAGACGTTAAGACAACTAGGAGATCAAGGATGACAAAGTCAGATGATGATCCTAAGGAAGGCGAACCACAAACTATGGAAGAAAAGGTGGCTACGCTTCAAACAGACGTGAAGTCTATTCAAGTTACCCTTCAGGAATTGAGTGAATGTATTCGTTTTCATACACCTAAGAAGGAGACGAAGAAAAAGGTTACACCTTCACCTGCAGCTTCGGAAAAAGATGATTCAGAAGAAGACGAGTCGGAAGAAGAAGAAGAGAAAGAAGATGTGGATGAAAAGGAGGAAAGCGAACTTCCTAAAGGTCCTACAACAACTAAACCTCATGGTAAGAATCTGAAAATTGATTTTCGTGTTGATAATCCACTTTATGATGGGAGTGTCGATGTAAAAAAATTAGATGATTGGATTGAACGTCTAGAGACGTATTTCTCTTTCTTAGTTTTTATATGCTATTTTATTCCAACAATTAAATGCATATCTTTAGAAAATAATAATTAGTAACGTGCATTTACTGATATAGATTTTTCTATTAGATTTCGGTCAATATTTGGACAGTGCATTTCCAGGAATTATGAAAACCGATTTTGTGTTTATTGCATATCTTTAAGAATATTCGGTTTTGGAAATTCCTTGGTGTCCAAACTTCCTTGTCTATAAATTTTGAAGTTTGCATTTCTAGCAAACTAATCCTCAGAGCCAGCAAAACTACCTAGTTGTGTTGTTACAGGTGGAACCACCTATTTGGAGAGGAAAGTAACCTAATTAGGCGAAATCTCTTACGACCGCTCAGTTTAAAGACTTCTTTGGGATTGAGAAGCTTTATTAGTACCGTTGGTGGGAAACTAGATAATCGCAGTTTATTATTAGTTTTCGATTGATTTGATTGACTAACGGTGGTTGAGCTTTGATTGCACCTAGTTTGTTTATGCTTGAAAATCTTCTCTTCTGATATAAGATTAACTCAAACTAGATCGAAGTTTCGATGGGGATATTTAGACCGTTTGTAGATCTAAAGACGTCTTGTGATAATCCAACGTTAACAGACTCCATTCTGTGTGTAATTGATCAGAAGAGATTCAAGTTGATTATGTGCAGGTGCCGATTGAAGATTAAAGAAGATTTGAAGACAAGAAGACTTTTTGGGTTCATAATATTTGGTGTGCACAATACTTGTTTCGGCTGGAAAAGGATCCAACTATAATCGGTTTATCTTTGTGATAGATTGGATTGATTAGTTGAGTAGATCGGCATCAATACAATTCTTTGTGATTAATAGTATTGATTGCATAATCTAACAATTACTTCGGTGGTTGTTGAGAGATTGATCTAAGGACCCGACAAAGGAGTTTATTGGTTAAACGGAAGAGCCTTTGTCAAACTCATATCACGTTGTTTGAAAAGAGTTGTTACCGAACATATTTGTTGTTCCTTTACTGTTTGGAATACGAACCAAAGGAATTGTTCCAAGTGCATGACTTACTGCAAGTTGGAGGCGCAGGGATACTGAGGAAACTAGGTGAACTATAGGTTTAGTTGCTTGGTCTCAACTATACGAAGTTGGTTTGATTTTGTATAGCGGCTTAATTATGATAGTATTCAATTCTGGACTAGGTCCCGGGGTTTTTCTACATTTGCGGTTTCCTCGTTAACAAAATCTTTCTGTGTCATTTACTTTTGTTTTCCGCAATTATAATTGTGCTTTTTATAATTTAAAGTAAATTACACATACGTTAATTCTTATTTTACTTGATAGACAATCCCTAAAGTTTGGTTAAGTCCAAACCTATTATCAAGTAAACATACTTCGTTGTTGTATTGTCTCGATCTCGTATCCATAGACGATCACAAGAAGTGTGAACCGGTTAGTTGTATTGTCTCAACTCAGTCCATACAATCACTTTCAAGTTCTTCGTCTTCATTCGATGAACGTCGTGGAGTCTAAAGCTCAACTACACTTACTATCCTAATCCGAGACTTAGCTATAAGTAGACTAGAAATCAAGACTTATAGTTTTGGAAACTAAATTTGACAAACAAGCTTGAGATAACAACGAGTTCGACGGAGCAATGCTATAACAGTTAGGATCGCAAACAACAAATATTGATCTCTTATATATTCGGCTGCATACCTGACACATATTGATCTCTTATTGGGATGCATGCCTGATACGTATCGTCTGATTACTTTATTTGTCGATGACACTGCCAAGCAAGTTCAAGTCAACTGTTACCCTTAAGAGCTCATCACAGCTTAATGTATCATCATAATCTACATATTTTAGTAAGAACAAGGTGAAGATTATTTTTTCTTGCCTTGTTTTCTTTGTTATTTTGAATAATTTTAGAAGTTAGTTTGGGTACATAATTACAAAATAATTTCTAAAAGCTTTACTTCTGACTCTGCTTCTAGTATCCAAATAAGCTATTAGTCTACAATTTGATGTTGACATGGGAAACAAGTAATGTAAATATAGAGAATGGAAAATACACATATTATTTTGATCATGTATAAGACACACTAACTTCATGAGATTATGGGTTACGATAATTCTATTTGATATACAACTATAAGTTCTTTTCAGAATTATTATTATCAATAACATCCTATTCATTTATGACTGTGAGATGTTATTTTTTATTTTTTATTTTGAAACAGAATTAGTTGGTATATTGGAGGAAACTAATCAGGCATACGTTTCATTGGAAAATCCATGAGGCAAACATACTCTATTTCTTTTCCGATTAATTCGGACTTTGTTTTCTTTCCCCCAAGAATAAAAGTTACAAGGGGAAACACAACTTAAATTTTCATATTGTGTTATCATGTCTCGGGACCATATTAATTGGAAATTGCGATGTATTTTTCTCGATTTACGTTGTGTCTAGGGGTGTTTGCAGTTTTGGATGGTGTCAATTCATGATTATGAGTCACGGTAACTTTACTTGACATGTAATAATAAATTTTTTAGTGGATGCTATATCGTGTTAATTTTATCTGTGAAGGCTATGATAAAGAGTTATATCGCAAAAAATGGTTAGCTCCCGGTACACCTTGAGAATTTTTCGAAAAAATCCCAGGAGACATAGCCCTAAGGGATCTGCCTGTTTTCTCTGCGGTAGGCCTACGGGCTGCGTTTTCCAGGATTTTCCCGGGATACTCACGATGCACGTAGATTTTACTGGCAAAGGATGAGTAGTTTACTACCTGATGTCTTTTATTTGATTTTTTTTTTCTAAAGCGAGAATAGCCAACCAAGCCGGCATGGGTTTTAGCGGAAAAAAATATTGTTATTCAAACAAGAATTCTAGTTTGAGTCCAAATTTGTGCACCCCTAAAAACCAGGATGCACATTCTGGCCCTTATTATTGGCTAAAATTTTGGTTAAGTGGTTTTTATTTCTCTTTCTACTTGGTATATTTTTTTTAAAAAAAATTGAAGGTTATATTAAAGTTTAAACCTCAAAAAGGTCTACTATCTACAAGCCCAGGTAGCTAGGAAAAGAAAGAGAAAACTACCCCCACACTGATGTTGACGAGTTTCGAACTCAGGTCGTCGGTATCATCACCCAACGACTTTACCACTATACTACAATGACATCTACAAAAAAACAGAATTGCGTTCTACCTCCGTGATAATATGTCTTTTTGTTCTACCTCCATGATAATATGTCTTTTTGTTCTTTAAGCTAAAACGAGTAAAGGGTAAAATGGTTCTATAAAAATGTGACGATCTATTACTTTGATCTTCGTGAAGTAGAAAATACCTCCATCGATCGTATTACTATGACAGATCCAGAAAGAAATATTTAAAAGTGAGAAGAAGAGATGAAGAACAAATTGATCAAATCTTTTTTCTTCCAAATTAAAATTCTAGGTTTCTTTCAAATACAACATTTGTCATCTCAAATAAATTTTTTTTTTCGATTTCAGTGTTTATAATGATAATTTTACTTGAGTCTCCATCCTTTTTCTCTTTTACTGAGAGAAATAAACTCCATTAAAAAAAAAACTTTTTTTTTTTGAATAATTTGAGATTTCTCCCGGAATGTGCTCAAATTCGATATGTGATTTTGATTAAAACGTGAATCTTTTAGCTTAGATGGTTTTGATTAAACTTCAATCTTTTAGATTAATGTTGAAAAATTGACGAGAGAAGAAGAGAGATTGTGTTCTTTTAGGTTTTTAGAGAGATAAAAAATTAATGAGAAAGTGGTTTTCAATACCACTCAAAGGATTTTATGACCAATAACAATGGAAGGAATGTGCACCCCGGTTTTTAGGAAATGAAAATTGAGACTTGAAATTAGGGTGTTCTCAATGAATGCGAAACACAAAAGAATACTTTTGTAATTATATATCAAAGATTACAGTAGATATTCCTTTGGATACAAGGAATATAGGAGATACAAAATATATAAAGTTTAATTACAACATATTTCCAATAAATACAAGATATAATTTATTAGGAAACCATATACATACGTGACTTAACTAGTCACGTCTGTTATATGTCTAACACTCCCCCTCGATCTAAGCGGGTTGTCTATGACATTGAGCTTAGAGCGTAGTCGACAAAAATGATCCTTTGGAGTAGACTTCTTAAAGATATCAACAACTTGATCTTTAGAAGAAACAAAACGAACAACAAGCTGGCCATTATGAACTCTCTCACGAACAAAATGATAGTCAATTTCTATGTGTTTCGTGCGGCCATGGAACACTGGGTTCATTGTGAGATAAGTAGCTCCAAAGTTATCACACCAAAGAGTTGGAGGAAATCGAATAGAAGCCTTAAGTTCCCGAAGAAGAGATCCAATCCACATTAATTCAGCAGTCGCAATAGCCAATGCACGATACTCGGATTCAGTACTGGACCTGGAGACTGTACGTTGATTACGAGAACTCCAAGAAATAAGATTAGAACCAAGATAAACACAATATCCATTCGTAGAACGACGATCAATATGGTCACCCGCCCAATCAGCATCAATATAAGCCGAAAAATTAAGCTGCAAATTGTGTTCCGGACGAAGAAAAATGTCAAAGGTAGAAATATGGTGCAAATAGCGAAGTATACGCTTAACAAGGACCAAATGAGCTTCTGTAGGTTTATGCATAAATTGACATACCTTATTAACAACAAAGGCAATGTCCGGTCTCATCATAGAGATATACTGAAGACCACCAACTAAACTCCTGTACAAAGTGACATCCGAAAGTAAAGGACTATCAACCGGGTGGATATCAGACTCAGTGGAGGTAATAAAATGAGTGGTGTCTGGTTTTGCTCCTTGCATGTTAGCACGAATAAGAATGTCTTCGATATAACGACGTTGTGAGAGAAACAACCCACCAGAAGTTTGCGTGACCTCTATGCCAAGAAAATACGAAAGAGAGACAAAATCCTTGAGAGCAAACTCACTGTGAAGTGTACTCATAAGGGATTGTATACATGCCATAGAAGATCCCGTTAAAATGATGTCATCCACATAAACCAAAAGAAAAGTAATACCCTTAGATGATCGTCGAATGAATAAGGAAGTATCACAAACAGAGATAACAAAGCCAAGTTTCTGAAGAAAAGAGCTGAGACGATTATACCAAGCACGGGGAGCTTGTTTAAGACCATAAATAGACCGATGCAATTTACAAACATAGTCAGGAAACTGAGAATCGATATAACCAGGTGGTTGCTTCATATAGACTTCCTCGGTGAGAATGCCATTGAGGAAAGCATTTTGAACATCAAGTTGACAAATAGGCCATTGGTATGATAAGGCTAACGTCAATATAATACGAATAGTACATGGCTTAATAACCGGACTAAATGTCTCACCATAATCAATACCTTCTTGTTGATTGAATCCCTTGGCAACTAGACGAGCTTTCCGACGCTCAATGGTACCATCAGCTCGTCTCTTAACACGATAAACCCATTTACAACCAATAATATTTTTGTTAAGAGGAGGTGGAATTTAGACCAAGTCTCATTTTTCAAAAACGCATGAATTTCCAAATCCCTAGGAGGACGCCAGTTGGGATCATTCTTAGCCTGAGAATAACACGAAGGCTCAAACAAATCATCAATGATTTTAGCATGTTTCGAAGCAGCAAGAACTTTTGGTTTAAAAATACCATCCTTTTCCCGTGTTACCATTGGGTGGTCATTAGTAACTCTTTGGTACGGAAATAAACTCATTGACTGTTCCCTGGAGAGAACATCATAGGCTGCCTGTTCCATGGAGTGCTGACTTCTATTGTCGGCCTGTTCTGGATTTGTATACTCAAAAGCTGGTGAGGTGTCATCAGTAATAGCTGGGGATGTAGACATCAACTCGTGTGACTGTGGTGCTGTCGCAGTAACAAAATCAGAAGCTGTCGTCTGTTAAATAGGTTGACCTGCAGCTGTAATAGGTAGGTCAGGTGCTGTCAGACATGTTGTCTCCTGTATAGTAGAACTGGAAGTGTTCGGCAGTAGTGAAGTAATCTTGAGTGACGCTGTCAGAAGATGCCGATCCTGGAATGGACCGATTGCAGCTGCTGATGGCTATTGCATCAGTACTGGATGATGCTGGCAGGTGACGTTGATGCATGTGTGCAGGTTATGTAGTAGCATGCGGTGTATTACCAGGTGGCAGTATAAAGGCGGAAGCTGGTGTAGGCACATCACTTTGCTGTGCAGAATTCAATGTTGCAGCTGGAGTTTGTATTCCAAACAACTCAAGTGGATTTGAACCATTAACAGTGGAGTCCAAATGGGATAAAACAATGGGAAATATATTGGAGGAAGATGGTGAAGAAAATACCTGTAAGGGCGATGGAGGCGAAGGTAGCACAGTCGGGGTAGCAACAAAAGGAAATTTGTCTTCGACAAAGACAACATCACGGGACCAATAAACACGACCAGTAGGTAGATGAAGGCATTTATATCCTTTGTGATGAGCACTATAGCCTAGGAAAACACAAGGAGAGGAACGTGGATCCAATTTTGTGCGATCATAGGGTCTAAGATGTGGAAAACTGAGACAACCAAAAGTGCGTAATGATAGATAATCAGGCACACGATTAAAAAGCAATTCATAAGGAGATTTCGAGCCAGTCGGAGCTGAGGAAACTCTATCATGAGAAAAGCAGCTATAAAGAATGCGTCGTACCAAAAGATAATGGAACCGATGCTAGAGACAATAAAGTAAGACCACTTTCAACAACATGGCGATGTCTACGTTCTACTAAACCATTTTGTACGGAAGTGTGAGGGCAAGAGAAACGATGATGACTGCCGTTGGCTTGTAAAACTTTGGTAAACTTTCGATATTCACCACCATTATCGGACTGAAACACCTTAATTTTAGTGTTAAAGATATTTTCAACATGTTTAGAGAATGTAATAAAAATTTGCAACGCATCAGATTTAGCATGCATAAGGAATATCCATGTGTATCGATTAAAAGCATCAACAAATAAAATATACTCCCTCCGCCCTAAATTATTAGTCCGCTTTGACTAAGTTAAGATATTAAGGAGACCGGAGGAATGTACCGAACTATCCCTAGTAAATGTTATGTTATTACTAAAATTAAAAGGAATATATGAAGTATGTAAGAAAAATACATTGGTAATTTTTATTATTTATAGAAATGTTTAAATAGGAGATAAAAATAAAAATATTTATGGATTGATTTAATAATTTTATTTCCCTATTGAGAAAGATATCATTTAAGACGTTTAAATAGAAGATAATAATAAAAATATTTATGGATTGATTTTGTAGATTTGTTTCTAGTCGAGGAAGATATCATTTAACATTTTTGATTGGTTACATTTAAAAATAATCTTATACTTATGAAAATTGAAGGATATATTTGAGAGTTTGACTAAAAAATATGACTATAAACAGAAGCTGACCAGTATTTTAGGACAAACGAAAATTGAATAGAGGACAAAAATTTTAGGACAGAGGGAGTAATAACGATAACCTTCATTGGATAAAATAGGAGCAGGTCCCCAAACATCTGACACAATAAAATCTAAAGGATGATCATAAACCATAGTACTAGACTGAAAAGGAAATTTATGACTCTTATTCTCTAAACATGAGGAACAAAACGAAAACTTAGAATTCGAAACTGGAAGACAATGACGACGAACAACCGATTGAACAATACGAATCATTGGATGACCTAAACGTTGATGCCAAATTTGAATAGAGGCACGCTCACCAACAAGAGCTTTTGGAGTGACATGTTGAAGAGTGTATAAATCATCACGGAGCTGTCCCCGAAGTGCTACCTCCCCCGTAAGTCGATCCTTAACAGGACAAAAATCATCAGAATTCAAAAACCACATCATTGTCACGACAAAATTGAGATACTGAGAGAATATTGTGAGACAAATGTGGAACATGAATGACATTAGAAAGTACAAACTTACGAGTGGGAGTTTGTAAAACAACATTAACGGTATGGGATATAGAAAGATTTGCACCACTAGCAGTTTTAACCTGATCAGGATCGGTATACTCGTAATGAGTTTGAAGATTACCCAGATTATTTGTCATGTGATTTGTTGCACCACTTTCAGGAAGCCAATCATAGATATTGATAGGATTGTGGGTAGAAGTATATGCAGCACGAGGTCCAGACGATGAAGAGTGACTTTTACCACCTCTTTTAGAACCATCTTTGGTTGTGGACGACGTAGGGATAATAGTTCTCATCGTAACGCTTCCAACAATTTCTTGCATCATGATAGGGTTGTATGCAAATCTGGCAGATGGTAGCTGGGGTTCCATTCTTTGTGAGAGGTGCATCACTGCGACGACTAATACGCACAATATTTGCTTCAAATGGAGTAGGAAGCAATTTGTTTTGAGCATTAACACGAAGATCATAAGACAAAAGTATGGATTCAAACTGATCAGTGGTAATCAAACTCATAGTTGTAATCAGAGAACTAACAATACTCTCATAAGCTGAATCAAGGCCTTTGAGAACATAATGACAAAATTCAGTACTAGAAATGTAGTTGCAGGAAATCCTACACTATACCCCTCACAAGATTTCATTAACATTCAACTCATTTTTGGATTAACAATCTTAATTTTATTGATGAATCTTTGAACAATCTTACAAGAAAAGATAAAGGGATTAAGAACAACAACCACTCTTGATTTTCTCTCTCCTAATTGTTTTTTATTCCTCTCTCTAAAAAGATCTCTCTCTTTCCTTTACAACTGAACGACTATTTATAGGGAATTACATAGTGGATGACAGCTAATCTGTCCTTTATTTTCGGATATGACTTACGACATTCTCGCAACCTTATAAATATCAATCTCGCAAACTTTCTTATTTTCGCAGGATCGTCACACTTTTCTCATGATTTGGCTGATGTCGTTTATTATGTCGTTTCTGAAGTTGTTCTGCCACACTGTCGTGTTGTGTTGTTAATAATTTCGCTGAGGCATTATAGCTGCGAGATTCTGATCCTACATCTTGTCTCTTCTCATATCTTCTATGCGAAGTAGAGAATGATGTGAGAACTGCTGCAGCTATCCATCACTTTATATTCTGCATTTATCACACGTATCCTTTCTCCCATCTGTTTCTTGACACGTCTTCTGTAACCGCTGCTTTTCAACCGCTCACGTCTTTTCACATTAATTGTGTTTATCTTCTCGAAAATATCCTCTATATATAGTCTTCTTACTCTCCCTTTTCTTCATTTTTACTCTATTTTTCATCTTCTCTGCAACTTCATCATTTTCTCCGTAAATTCCTCTCTTGTAATTTTTCTTCTTTCTTCTTCTTTCAATCCTTTTAATTTCTTCTTCATCTCCATACTGTTCCCTCTGTAGATCTTCACTGTTCGTAATTTTCTTCCTTTTTAATTTTTACGAATTAATCTTCCTGCTGGTGTTTTCCATGGATTCATCGAGGTTAGTTTTCTTTTTTTTCTCTCTCTTATGGGTTTTGCTGAAATTGATCTTGCTTACTGCCTTATGTGATGCTGTTTATGTGATTCCCGTACTGTTGTTATTTCAGAAAAAAACGCCTCTAACACCAAATTTACGGTTCAGAACCCTAATATTCCCAAATCGCAGCATAAGGTTGTTGTAAACAAAAGAAAGTCTGCGGATCATAAGGTAGTAAGAAACATTATTCTTTTCTAATAACAATATTGTTGCCTATGTTTCTTATCTGGATTTTGATTCGCATATTGATAAGGATGCCAACAAACCTCTCAAGAAATCTCGCCACCTCAAAACCGTTGAAACCTCTATTACATTTCACTTACTTATCCCTTCAAAATCTCCTGTGACATCTTCGCAAGTTAAACCATTATCTCCAATTCGCGAAAAGGTTGCCTCAGATTTCATCTCTTCAACTGACTTTTCAATGATTGAAACCCCCCTTATTAATCCTTCTGTGAATGAAACTTCTTCTCCTCCTATTGATAATGTTTCCCAACCTTCTATCATTGCCAGTTCTCTACCTGAGCCTCTTCCTTTTTCGAAAGAAACTGTGGAAGGAATAGATATTGCTTTCAAAGTTTAGTCTGAGGTTCTGGATGATGTTAAGAAGTCTCCCATTGATCCTGTCAAGTATGGTGTTTGCGAAATTCTGAGTAAGTATTTTGGCTCTGACAGAGCTGGTTCGCAAACAACTTTGGAAAAAGAGGTTGAAACCTTGAATAAGAATCTCCAAATGATGACTTTAGAGTGTAATGCTCTTCGTCTCGAAAATCAAAAGCTCCAGAATGTTTCGCTGGATCGCGACAATCTTCGCAAGAAGAATGATGAACTGAGAGGTATGATTTCCTTATCCGTGTCTTCAATTTGCCTTTCTAATGATTTTATCCTTTCCATATTTAATTGTCCTTGAAATCCCTTTTTCGCATGTTAAGCCTTAAACCAGAAACGAATAATGGAGAGATATCAATTTGAATCTGCTGTTGAAGAAGCCCGTGTTGATAAAGAGATTTTGACGGATCAATATAACCAATTAGATAACCTCTATTCATATTTTTTTGATTATATAAATAATCTTACCAATGAAAATACCCAATTAATTCAGAGGCAAAATTTATTAAGTAATAAAATATCTCGCCTCTCTTATTCTTTAACTAAAGCTAATCTAGGGATGGAAACTTTATCAGATGAGAATAAAACTCTATCTCAAGAGAAGCGAACTTGTTTAAACAAGATGACGATATCTTCGCAACAACTTAGCATCCTTCATAAAGTATGTGATGACCAACAAAAATCTCTTCGCTCTTTGAGAAATGAACTTAAAGAAGTAACAGAGTCATCTATCGCTGAAAGAGATACACTCATTCAAGGTAGAATAACTTTAAGTGTAAAGGCGAACCAACTTAAAGAACAATACTCCAAATTAGAAGAATCTTATTCTTCACTTGCGAAGAAAAATGGCTTTCTTATTTCTAAAGAGAAAAATCTTCAGTGTCGACTTAAAGGTTTAGTTGGAGATAAATTTGATGATGCGATGGACCGTTGGGAGAATAGTTGTTTGACCTTGATTCAACACCTTATTTCGCAAAAGGAAGGTAGTCATAATAGTTTGACTTCCTTAACTATCTTTTCTTTGTCATACCTTTTTGAGTTCTTCATCTTACTGAAATTTAAATTTTGTATTCTACTTTTCGCAGAGTCTGAGAAAAATCTTCATTCCTCCATTTCTGTTTTGGGGGCTAAATATGCCAAAATTCGCAAATAAAATACACTACTCGTCTCTGTCCTTACTGGTTCTCGCGACTGAGCAGAAAGAAGACTTGATTATCTTGCTTACTTTAAGGATATTCAAGATAGGAATCATCAGAGAGCACTTCTTCGTCAAGTTCATCTCCGGGTTGAAGTTCTTGTGAATGATATTTTATTGTACAAATCTCTTCCTCTTACATCAATCGAACCTTTGGAAGTAGATGATGATGAAATTCCTCGTCCTGCTGACAGTGATTATGATTATGAAAGTGGTGGAGAGAATAATCTTTTGGAAGATGAAGAAGAGATCCCTTCTAAGGAAGCAACTGCTGGTGCTAATCAAGATGGAAGCGAAAAAGAATCCCTTCTAAAGAAGTAATTGCTGGCGATAATCAAGATGGCGGCGAAAAAGAAGTCCCACTCAAATAAATTATTGTTGGTGAAGATCAGAATCGAAATGAAGAAAAGGCTGGTGATAATGAGAACATTGGCGAAGAGTTTCTTATCTAGTTCTATCTTCTTGAACTGTTTCATCTTTATTATTTCTTGCGAATAATATTCTTCAACCAACTTTGGAATTAATTTTCTCTTTTAGTATTTTGCTGGCGAGAAAGATAATGCCTCTTGTTTACTGATTCCCATACTTGCCTCTCATTATCTTTCTTGCGAGAAATGATCTATTATGAATACTTATAAATATTTTGTTTTGTCATGTGGTCTTATTTTGCCTTCCTAATTAAAGGTCTTATTATGCCACCTCTTGTCATTGCGACAAAATCGCAGGACGTCCTTGCACTTTCATGCAAAAACCCATTGATCTTGCCTTAACTTTTTCTTTTGCATTATTGCCTCTTCAGGATTGTTGCGACAATATGACAAGCCTAAATATTCTTGCGAAAATAAAGCCCCATGACATTGTCGTCGTGCGACGAAATCGCATGACGTCTTCAAACTTTCATGCGAAAACCCATTGATCTCGTCTTATCTATCTCTTTAGTATTATTGTCTCTTCAGGATTGTTGCACAAATATGACAAGCCTTAATACCCTTGCGAGTAAAAAGCCTCATGACATTTGCGTCTTAAGACACTTATCATCTCCCTAATGGAGGGTGCATCCCTTATCTCCCCCCCTGGTTGCCCTTTCAAGGAGGCGTACCTCTACCATACAAGGTTGGCTCCTCCCATCCGGTGTTAACAACAACCAGTTGTTTTCGCAGCCTCTTATCCCTTTTACCTATAGGTTTATGGTTACGAGACTGCACCCTAAGTGAGGTTTTCTTCGGGCCGAGTGCAGTATAAGCCAAGACTTGTCAAGAATGGCAAGGTACGCTCCAGACGCCCCTGGCACTCTTGTCTCAACCGTGTACCTCGGCTGGCGGCTTGGTCAGATTCTGCACTCCTTGGGAGAGTCCTTATTACCTTAGTCGCTCAACCTAAGTCATATGCTTAAGCTGAGAATCCAAGGTGCCTCTCCCGGATGGGATTTATTGACCCCAAATCTCCATGACTCAGGTTCCGGTGGAGGTGTAGCCTTCCCTGAGCCATGCAACAGGTACCCCCTTATATGACGTACTTTAGGTCTTACATTTGCCTCTTGCAAAATTTTATTCACGAACTAGGGTGTACGCCATAAAGGTTCGCCCCTTTCTCTTTTGTTATTGTTCTCTGATTGTCTTTTGTAGAATTTATTATCTCTGCGAAGTTCTCGTATATCACTCGGATTATGATGTGGTCGGGCCGCATATATTTTGTATGAGGCCCCTCTTCATATGTTGACACGTATTCAAATTAAAAGTATGCCCCCTCTAAATCCCCGTAATTGCTTTACCTTTTTGAGAAAAAGTAGGAAGTTAAGACAAAAAGTTAGGTAATGAAACTATTTTGGAGAAAAAAAATCTATGTGTCACTATTTAAAGATGGGCCACATACTTGAATGATGTGGCCCGACCACATCGTAGCCGCATATGAATAATCTCGCAACTATTCTTTCATTAAATGTTTATTCGCAATCGTTTTTTTTGCGTCATACATAACTACTCAAAGCTTCTTATGGATAATATCTCTTTAAGTACAATCTGTTCCATGGTCTGTCAAGTCTATGACCAACATCTATACCTTCTGGATCCATTAATTTATAAGCTCATGTCCCAACTATTTCCTTAATGATGTAAGGTCCATCCCATTTTTTCGCTAACTTTCCACCATTTTCTCGCTGATATATTGATGTCTCTCGCAGAACTAAATCTCCTGGTTGAAATTCGCGTACTTTGACACGTTTATTATATTCTCGAGCTAATCTTCGCTGATAATTCTCCATATGTTGTAAAGCTCTTTCTCTTTTTTTTTTTTCTAATTCATCAAGTTTGCTTAAGATCAAACCCGCACTAAGATTTTTCTCCCAAGCTTCTCTCTTTGTCGTCTGAATAACAAATTTTGTTGGTAGCACCGCTTCAACTCCGTATGTTAAACAAAAAGGTGACATTCCAGTAGCTTATCTCCTAGTTGTGTTATAAGCCCATACTGCATTATGTACTTGTTCGCACCATGCTCTATGATGTCCTTCTAATTTTTTCTTTAATATATCTGCAATTGTTTTGTTTGTTGCCTCTGCCTGTCCATTAGCTTGTGGATACAAAGGAGTAGACTTTCCACATTTTATCTTAAATGCATTAAGTAACATTTCTATGTTCTGTCATTCAAACTGTTTCCCATTATCAGATACCAACTGCGCGGGAATTCCGAATCTGCAAATGATATTTTCGAATATGAATGTAAAGATATCTTTGTCGCGAATATGATGTACTTCCTTTACTTCTGTCCATTTTGTGAAATAATCTGTTGCGACTATTAAATATCTTCTTTGTCCAGATCCTGGTAAAAATGGCCCCACAATATCTAAGCCCCACTTTCCAAAAGTCCATACACTGGTTGAAGATGACAATGGTGCTCCAGGTGCATGTATTTTCTTTCCGTGCCGCTAACAATCTTCGCAACGTCTTGATATTTGTTTTGCATCTTCGTGCATGTATGGCCAGTAATAGCCTTGCATTTTTTCTCTATGTGCCAAAGATATTCCCCCGCTATGATTGCCAGCATCCCCACTATGTAACATTTTTAGCACCTTTTCTCCTTCTTCTCGTGTCAAACATCTGAGTGATGGTCCATTAAAGGATTTTCGGTATAGCAGCCCATCTCTTAATTCATAATTTGTTGCGCGACTTTTTAACTTGTGTGCTTCCAATCTGTTTCTTGGTGTTTCTCCTTTCGCCAAATATACATGAAGTTCTGTTCTCCAATCTGCGATACTGTTCGTTTGTTCTTCTTCTCCACCTTCCATCATCATTACGTTCACTTCTTCTTCTTCTTCTTTATTGATTGATGGTGAAATAACTGTCTGTATTTTTATGCATCTCGCAGTTGGATCTGTCATCATGCTTGAGATGAAAGCAAAATCGTCTGCGAGTCTGTTATCCTTCCTTGAAATGTGCCTCCATTTTATCTTTGGGATTTCGCTGACAATTCTTCAACGAGCTTCTTGGCATTTTCTAGTTTCATTTCTATTGCGGATTTTAAGGCATGTACCACAGCTTCATATTCCGTTTCGTTATTAGTGGATGCGAATTCCAATCTGAATGAAAAAGCCATCTTCGCTCCTTCTGGTGAAATTAAAACAATTCCAACCCCATTGACTTCCCCATTTGATGATCCATCTACCAATATCTCCCATCTATTTGGTTCTGTTAATTAGTCTTTTGGATCTCCATGTTCTTCTTCTATATCCATCATCTCCTCCACCGCTTCATCATCTTCTAAAGGAAATTCTGCTAAGAAATCTGTGACAACTTGTGATTTTGGTGAAGATAATATTTCATACTTGATTTCGAAATGTCCTACTTGTGCATTTCATCTCTCCACCCTACCTGATCTTTTTGAATTCTTCATCACTGATTCAATTGGTGCTTTTGTTAGCACCCTTATTTTGTGTGCTTGAAAATATATGCGAAGTTTAAATGCGGCGTATACTAATGCTAAAATTAACTTCTCAATCTTTGAATAATTCCTCTCTGCAGCATTAAATGTTTTGCTGATGTAATAAATGGGCTTTTCCACTCCTGCGTCCGTTCGCAATAACACAGCGCTTAAACCATGTGATGTTGTCGCAAGATAGATCAATAGTTCTTCTCCTGGTTCTGCCTTTTGTAAAATAGATGTATTCATAAGGTGTTCTTTGATCCCTTGAAAAGCTTTTTCACATTCATCAGTCCATTTGAATTTCGCACCCTTCTTGAGTATATTGAAAAATGTTTACATTTTTCTGATGATCGCGAAATGAATCTTCCTAGTGAAGCTAAAAGTCCGTTCAATTTTTGTACATCCTTTATCGTTGCTGGTGTTGGCATGTCACAAACTGCTTGTACCTTTTCTGGATCAACTTGTATTCCTTCTTTTGATACAATGTAGCCTAAAATTGTTCCCGATGCAACCCCAAAAATGCATTTTTCAGGGTTCAGTTTAATGTTATGATGCCGCATCTGTTCAAAAATCTCCCTCAAATCTTGTACATGATCTTTGGCTTCTTTACTCTTCACCAACATGTCATCCACGTACACCTCTAATTTTTTGTGTATCCATTTCGCGAACACCTTCTCTACCATTCTTTGATACGTTGCTCCTGCATTTCGCAAACCAAACAACATTTTTGTATAACAGTATAAACCTCTTGGAGCGAAAAAAGCAGTATGCTCTTGATCTTCTTCAGCGAGAGGGATTTGGTTATAACCTTTGTACCCATCTAAAGAAGACAATCTATCATTTCCCGCTGCTAATTCAACCATTTGAGGAATATCCGGCAACGGAAAAATATCTTTATGGCAAGCCTTGTTTAAATCAGTGAAATCTATGCAAATTCTTATCCCTTTATTTTTCTTTGGAACAACAACCATGTTTGCTATCCACTATGGGTATTTAGCTTCTCTTATGATTCCCGCCTCAAGCATTTTCTGTAATTCTTCTTCTATTTGAGGATAGTAGGTCGTTGCGATTTTTCTTATTCTCTGTTTAAATGGTCTCACATTCTTGTTAATCTCCAACTTATGACATACAATTGACGGATCTATTCCAGGTATCTCATCCATGCTCCCCGCAAAAATATCTTTATATTCCCGCAAAAGACTAACAATTCTTTCTTCCTCTTCTGCATCCATCTTGGTTCCAATCCTCAGTATTAGGGGTTCTTCTATAGTCCCAACATTTACTTCTTTTGTTGGTTCTGCCGCAGTGTAACTGGCCTTGGGTTCTCCCATTGGTGTTGGCTCTTTTATCGTCTTCGCAGGTCCATCTTCTTCCTCCGAAATTTCACTGGGTATTCCTTTACCTTCTTTTGCTCTTATCATGTACACTCTAAATTCTTCTTCTTTCTTTGCTTTCTTTGCTATTTTTCTGCGAAATTGTCTCTTTTTTTGCTCGTCCTTCATAATGCTTTAATTCAATTTGATAACATAATTTCGCATTATAAATATCTCCTCTAATTTCACCTACTCCATTTGGCATGGGGAACCTGATGCATTGATGCAACGTTGATGATACAGCTTTAATTGTGTGTATCCATGGCCTCCCCAACAACATGTTATATGGTGATTCCATATCCACTAAGCATATTGTCACTTGTGTTTCGATCTCTCCTAGTGGAATTCACACCACTATTTCTCCTTTAGGTTTTGTTGTGGATTTTCCAAAGCCATGAACAAGATATGTTGAACAAGACATTTCTTCATCTTTGAATCCCATTCCTTTGAACACATGATAGAATATTATATCCACTGAACTTCCTGTATCGACTAAAGTTCTGTTCAATATCCATTCTTCCATGGATTTTGTTGTTGTCCCCTTCTCTTTTCGTGTAATAGGTACTGTAATAACCAATGGAGATGTGTGGCTCAGATTTTCTTTTGGTATTTCTGCTGCCATGAATGTGATTTTTTGATTTTCCCAATCTTTCAAGGGTGATGTTTTTTCTACCGCCATAACCTTCCTTCCTTCAAAATCTCATTTAAGTATCCTTCCTTTGATGTTTTCATGGAATTCATTAACCATTGTTTTTATTATCATATTACACTCCAATCTTTTGTCATCTTCATTGACTCTAATCATTTTTCTTTTAACTGGTTCACTGATTTGTTTAATCACTTTCTTGATTTGAACAATCTCAACAACAATCTTCAACTTTCAACCTTCAGTCCCTGTTTCTAGCGCCATTATGTAGTTGCAGGAAATCCTACACTACACCCCTCACAAGATTTCATTAACATTCAACTCATTTTTGGATTAACAATCTTAATTTTATTGATGAATCTTTGAACAATCTTACAAGAAAAGATAAAGGGATTAAGAACAACAACCACTCTTGATTTTCTCTCTCCTAATTGTTTTTTATTCCTCTCTCTAAAAAGATCTCTCTCTTTCCTTTACAACTGAACGACTATTTATAGGGAATTACATAGTGGGTGACAGCTAATCTGTCCTTTATTTTCGGATATGACTTACAACATTCTCGCAACCTTATAAATATCAATCTCGCAAACTTCCTTATTTTCGCAGGATCGTCAAACTTTTCTCATGATTTGGCTGATGTCGTTTATTATGTCGTTTATGAAGTTGTTCTGCGACACTGTCGTGTTGTGTTGTTAATAATTTCGCTGAGGCATTATAGCTGCGAGATTCTGATCCTACAAGAAATTACATGACCGCTAGCCACAAGAGAATCAACAATGTTGCGAACCGATTGTATGTAGTCAGCCATAGATAAGTTTCCTTTGGTAATGGTTTGAAGAGAAGACTTTAAGTGAATAAGTGTAGCATCAGTCTTAGAGGCAAAAAATTCCTCAAGTTTAGTCCAAACCCGAGAAGACGTCTGGCAAGACTTCACTTTAGCCAAAATAGGAGATGTCAACGATGATAAAATCCATCCAAGTAGAAGCTTGTCGGTTCGAGTCCAAGAGAGAAACTTAGGGTTCGAAGAAGAGTTTTCAGCTTGAGCCGGTGGACACTTGATGGAGCCATTCACAAAACCTTCAAGACCATAACCTTGCAAATAGGAAGAAGAAAATTGTTACCATTGAGCTTTTTAGAAATAGCTCCATGGAGTCTAGCAAAGGGGATGTCGGTCCAAGAAGAAGAATCCTCATCAGAGATGGTGGGTTGAGGAGTTTTAATTGGTTCTGGAGTCATGATGACTTAAAAAAAATATTGATTCAAAAAGAGAAGATTGAAAAAGAGATAGAAAAACAGGCCCTTGGAAGAAAACCAAGGTGATACCAAGTTGAGACTTAAAATTAGGGTGTTCTCAATGGATGAGAAATACAAAAGAATACTTTTGTATTTATATATCAAAGATTACAGTAGATATTCCTTTGGATACAAGGAATATAGGAGACACAAAATGTATAAATTTTAATTACAAAATATTTCCAATAAATACAAGATATAATTTATTAGGAAACTATATACATACGTGACTTAACTAGTCACGTCTGTTATATGTCTAACAATGAAAATCAAACAATAATTTGATCAACACACAAAAAAAAAATTATTATTTTAAAAGTTATCCAAAACATCATCTTTCTATTAAATGAAAATTGTGGTATTGACAATTTGGATGGTGTTAATTCCTAATTCTATTAATAAGATAAAAAGAGTTCCATTGGTGCTCAATTTCAAATCAACATTCCAGGAACATTGACGAGAATAAGTAATCACAACTTTTCCCACTCGTAGGAAATTACATATAAGATTCATTCGTATATTTCTCTTGCCAGATCCCCTTGACGGGCCTCGACACTTCTTTTACCATCCAAAATACCCTTCCAAAATGTTTTGTACAATGAATTAGGGATATAGCAAGCTAAGGATATTAGTATAAACTGGGGATATAGCCAACTAAGAGAAACTGCAATGGTGCGTTCAAAACCAAAGATCAAAGACCAAAAAAAATGACCAAATTTGAGTTTAGTCCGTGGTGCTACGCTACGGTAGCGAAGTATATTTGGTCGAGCGTGGATATAATGTTCATTTGCTAGTGAAGCGTGGATGTAATGCTGGCATGAAATGGGCGTACTATAACCAATGCCTGTCGTGGGGCGTGGATTAAACTAACGTCTGTTATGGGGCGAACATATAGCTCACTCCCGAATATCATACGGATATATAGTTAACGCCTGGTGGCGCGGAGGTTATACAAAGGCCTGATTTCAGGCGAACATATTAGACTATCCCAAAATCACACACGTACATCACACGTGTTAGGGCGTTAGACCCTATTCTTCTTCTCAAGTCTTCTCCTCTTTTCTACTTGTTTCTATCGCTTAATCAGTCCGAAGCAATTCTTCTACCTGTGTTCTTCCATTCGCACACATGACCAAGCAATTAAAAAAAAAAGAGAGAAATTAACCCTGCTATTTCGTTCAATGAGAGGTATGTTTCTTTAGTTTTCTTCCCCTTCCTTAAAATTTTCAGATACCATGTACATGACCTAATTAACGAGCAGAGAAGAAGAGCTACTGCTGCCGTAGTTCCCTGCGATTGAGGCCAGTTCAAGAAGCAAGTCTGCCTTCAGTAAAGCCATGAATATTGTGGATGTTCACTAAGGGTGAAGGTTCCTATCTCAGACCGAGAAGCAAAGAAATGGAGCTGGTGTAATATGTAGGATTTTGGGTGAAATTGTGACTGAAATCAGTGGAAGAAAAGGAGATTTGAAGCTGATGATTAAATGGGTTTCTGATGGTTGTAATTAAAGAATCATAAGCTCTGAAAAAGCGGGGGTCTAACAACACCACCCAATAATTCGATTTGCAATCTGTATGGACGAACTCCAAAATAATTTGCTAGAGAATCAACTAGACAGTCAGACTCAATCTAGATTAAAGTATCTCGAGGAGTCAATATATCTCACTTGTTTTGATTTACTCAAGCTAAAACAATAGCGAGTCTTTAATCAAACACAAGGAATAACTTGGACGGTACCAAAGACCAATATCCAAGGATCAATCAACAACCAAAGGTTGGATTTCAAATTGATGATCTTAACGCACAACCTGTATTATTTCAATTATATAAAAAAATATAATGCGAAAAAGAAATAACACAGACACCAGAAGTTTTGTTAACGAGGAAACCGCAAATGCAGAAAAACCCCGGGACCTAGTCCAGATTGAATACGCACTGTATTAGGCCGCTACAGACACTATCCTACTCCAAGCTAACTTCGGAGTAGACTATAGTTGAACCCCAATCAGTCTCCCACTAATTCAAGGTGCAGTTATACTCCTACGCCTTTGATCCCAGCAGGATACTGCGCACTTGACTCCCTTAGATGATCTCACCCACAACTAAGAGTTGCTGCAACCCAAAATCGCAGACTTGATAATAAACAAATCCGTCTCACACAAAAAAGTCTATCAAAGGATAAATCTGTCTCCCACAGAAAAACCTTAGGTTTTGTTCCGTCTTAAGGTATAAAATCAAGGTGAACAGGAACCAATTGATAATCCGGTCTTATATTCCCGAAGAACAGCTTAAATTAATCAATCACCTCTCAACAATCCTTCTTGACTACACAAGCGGTTTGTCGAGGAATCACAAACAGTGAGACGAAGATGTTTGTGACTTCTTTATCTTGCATATCGGAGAACTCTCACGATCTCAAGCCAATCAAAGATTGTACTCGTACGATAGAAGATGCAAGATCATATCACACAACTACGATAAAAGTAGTATCGGTCTGGATTCACAATCCCAATGAAGTCTTTAAGTCGTTATAACCTGGTTTTCGAGAAGAAAACCAAAGGTTAAAGGAGAATCGACTCTAGCGAGCACACTAGTATCACACAGACGTGTGGGGATTAGTTTTGCCCAATGCTAGATGTCTCCTATATATAATCTTCAAATTAGGGATATGCCTTAGTTACAAAGAAATCCATATTCACTGTTAGATGAAAAACTGATTTAGATTCAAGCTAATATTTCTCAACCGTTAGATCGAAAATTTAGCTTGTCACACACACTTGGATAGACGTTTACTGGGTTTGTGAAAACCGTGCCCAAACGTGTACGTGTATGTTGGTTCAACATAGTAACCCAAAAGGTTAACCATATGAGAAATTCATATTAACCTAGTTCTTCTTCACCATAACTAGTTCAATTGACTCAAATGAACTAGTTAGAGAGTTGTTCAATTGCTATGAGATCTTATGTAACTACACAATACACAATTGAAACAAAGATGATTCGATTCGATGAATCGGCTCATGAACTTTATAGCCACGGTTTGCATAAAGAATTCCTTAGTAATTTAAGTTTCATGTTCAGAGCACATCTTTAGATCATAACCACTTAAGCTCACAAACAAGTTCGCGAACTTAAGGCAACCGGCAGAGTTTTCCAAACTCCGCAGAAAATCTCGGCAAAGAGACTTCCGCCAGTTCGCGGACTAGGTTCGCGGACTGAGTTCGCGGACTAAACACGCAAACGAGTTTTTGGAAAATCCCAGCAGAAATTCTCAGCAAGAGAACTTCCTTCAGTTCGCGGACTGGGAAAAGCCAATTCCTCCGGTTTCTCTCAATCAACAAAGTTCGAAAACTTCGGATTAAGGAATACATGGTTATGTAATCCAAACTCTAATTTCAATCATTGAGACATTCTCAGAGGACGTTATATAGCCGTTACTCACAGACTGTTTCACGTCAGAGCAATTCTCAAAGTAATTGAAACTTTTCATGACTTCCGTCACTAGATGAAGATAAACTTGATCAAAGCGAAATGCTTTACCAACACACGATTTCGAGAAAAACATAAGTAGTGAATACTCAGCTCGAAATGTCAAATGCGTATGATCCAGTCTATATAGCATACAAATTTATGTCTTATAAGAAGTAGGAGATAGAATAGATAGACTTTTGAGTGACAGATAAGTTCAAGTCTCCACATACCTTTTTGTTAATGAAGTTCCACGGTTCCTTGAGTAGATCTTCGTCGTTGTATGATGAATTTCCATGAAATCCTTGAGGTCAACTATATTTTTCTATCCTAGTCTGAGACTTAGCTATAATAGACTAGAAATCAAGACTCATAGTTTTGATCACTAACATTGACAAACATGCTTGATATAGCAACGCATGCGAGGTCGACCGAGCTATGCTATAACAATCTCCCTCTTTGTCAATTTTACTGACAAAACTATTAATACATATGGAATACAAAAAAGATAAACTTTAGTGGCTCCTATTCCATAGTCTAATCTTCAACGTTCCTTGAAATCTTTGTCCTTCCAAGTACTCCAATGATCCCAAAGGTTGTAAGTTTAGCACCACCGTTGTTGAAGATCCGTAGATATAACAATGAGAGAAATCGAGATTCTCGATCATTATTATACAGTGACATAGTATCATTATGTAACATCGAAGTCCAATTGCATCACGAATTTAACAACAATACTATGGTGATATGTATCACTCCCCCTTAGTCAATACTCCATCTCGATCATGGAAACCACTCCCCCTTACACAATGATCCGAAAACCATATGTATTTGTAGTGTGAACTACATTATTTCTCCCCCTTTTTGTTAATAAAATTGGCAAAGGTAAAAGAACGAGATCATAATGAAATTTTCACAAGAGTCATTTCATAGACTAAAAGAAAAAAATACATACCAACTTAATTTAGATGCAATCATAAAGCCGAAGCTAAATGCATTCATCAAGGAGTTTTAAGATACAAGATAACCCCTATAAAATTCCACAGCCGCACACCCCTCAAGATATTACCATTAAGCATAAGTTCAAAAGAACTCTGCCCCATTTGATGTCATTCCCGAAAGAACAACAAGAGCGACCTTAATTTCGAAAGAAAAGAAGGATTTTTAATTGGACACCAGAAACCATGAAAATGATTTTCTATATCCAAAACTCAACTAAATTAATCACAAGTAAACCCATGATTAATTTAATCGGAATACAAAACTAAATCAAACCACAAAAGTGATCAATTTAATTGATTGTGCTCAACATAAGAAAACTCACGGAGCTACGACTAAGATAACCACACGGATATGACTACCTTAATCGTTCAAATACTCAACATAAGGAAAACCTTACGGAATATACGACTACATCAACCAATAGAACATGATTAGTATAGCCGTTCATATACTCAACACAAGAACTTGTGGAATATATGAAAAACTCAACTAGATTAATTACAAGAGAACCTATAATTAATCTAATTGGAATATACAACCAAACTAATCACCTAAGCAATCAATTTAATTGTCAAGAGATTTTTCTCGACAAAAGAAGACTTTCGGAGCAAATAACTAAATAACCAATCAAGATGATTAATTTAGTTCAAGAATGCTCAACATATAACATCTCATAGAACAACCAACAAGGCCAATATTAATCGACATAGTTGTAAGGTGCTCAACATAAGATACACAATGGAGCCTTCACGGTAAAACATAACAAAATGGATCAATGAAGATCAATACCGTGGATAACATACAAGGATCTATTCTATTTTCCATCACTATTTGCATAAGGACATAATAGACTTTATCCTTGTCAAACAAAATATTTCATCATATTTTCCATCAATAAATAACTGCATAGGCATAACTTTTGTAATTTTCAAAAGTCCATTCATCCTTTCATTAATACGAATATCAATTTATGAACGACTTTACTTTTGATACAATATGGGACCTTCAAGTTCACGGACGCAAACAATATATATCCCATAAAAATATTGCAATACTTCAAAACAGATTAATACTACAATAATATCATCCTCCAAATATTTTTAGAATTTAAAACCAATAAACCTAAAAAATAATATAAGAAGATGAAAACAAAAATAGCTATGTGTAGTCATAATCTTCGCTATTCAAAACACTAATTATTCTTCCAACTAATCCAAAAAGAAGACATACTAGGTATATAAAACAGAGGACAAGCTAAAGGTAAACGGATTCCGGTGTATCCTCAACCGCGAACAGGAACACGGGAGGTTCAGGATCCATACGAGACAAGAAGTCTTCAAGCTTGTGATTGACAGCCTTCTCAGTATCAACGGAGAGATGATTCTCTTTTCGAAGATCCTTGATTCGAGATTTTATGAGACCAAGGTCAGACACAACCTTTTCCAACTCAGTTTTCACCATATCAAGACCTTTAAGAGTATCAACAAGCTGTTGTTTTGCTTCCCCAAAGTACTTGAGAAAGTCATGAAAAACTTCAGCAGAAATCATATCATCCTTTTCAGCATCTTCATGAGTATAGGCAAAGAAGCATGAGGCATTGGGATGATCTTCATCTACAAGTGTTCTCTTCCTCTTGGAATCAACCTCAACACCTTTGTCAAGAAATCCTTTTGCAAAACCACCATAACAAGAAGAGGAGGAAGACATTCTTGAAAATCCGAAAACAACCAGGAGTACACGTATGTGACTTGTAACCCTAAGAAGTTGGATATTTATTCTTGGGGACGACCATTTAGGATTTTATCAAAAACGTTGACTCGGGTCAGAACAGAATCCGTTCGAGTACAACAAATAGCCATTGAAAATAAAGTCCTTAAGGCATTTGAAAATATGACCTAAACACAAATTTTAAGACTCTATGCAACAATATCTTTTGACTTAACCAATACTTGTTCTTGGCGGATCTGTCAACATAAGTTTTGCTATGGACGATAAGAAAATATCCTAACTTATCAGATGCAAGCAACAAGTATACCTGTTTTTAACACAAACTTACTCAACATGGTTTTTTTATAAGTAAGCTCTCGAACCTTGTGATTAATTAACACAAGTACGAGTCATAGTCTCATTAATAGTTTTGTGTTTTTGGTTAAGTTTGTTTTCCCTCTTAGTCTTAGAGAGGGATCCTGTCTGACATGAGAAATTATCATAAAATTTACTGTCATCAAAATAAGAGACATAGTTAGAATTCTTACCAGAAGTGTCTTGACATGAGGAAGAAGATAATATGTTGACAAGCTCTTTGTATCTTTCAATTATCTCTTTAATGTCTTTCGTCATCTCATCGATTTTCCTTTCTTCTGGGATGACTTTCTCAACAACAACAAGGTTTCTTTTAAAGACAGGACGTTGAACCTCCTTAGGACGATGTTTATTAAGACGTCTATTCTGCCCTTGAACATTGGAGGAACTCACTGTACTGACTTTCCTGGTAGCATACAAAGGATATGTACGAAATCCAATTGGCTCAATCATACGGATGTCAGTCACACTTTTGAGAATCAAATCTAGGGTGTGTTCCAGTTGAACTAAGGAGCCTTTATTCAACTTAGATTTTCTCTTTTGTCCAAAAGAACTCTTGGTCTCACAGACCAGACATACCTTTTGATCATAAGAATGATTTGAGGATGTTGTCTTAATATTATCATCAGAAGATTTGTCTCTTTTACAGAATGTCCCAAGTTTGGTGGTAACATTAGGAACACTTGTTTTTACTTCCAATAATAAAGCATCAGAAGTTCTTGATATGTTAGATTGCTTTGAACACCCTTGAACGGAGAGTTTATTCAAACGGCGTTCAATATCCAAGGTATCTTTTTCGAGGAAAACCTCAAGAGTTAAGCATGAAGATTGATCTTCAGCATCGCCATGGACTTTGCAATTTCTTACAATACCAAGGAGAACATTGACATGGTGTTTTAACTGATCCAATCTAACAACTTGAATTCTAACAAGGTTTAGAATCAACTTAATCTCTTCAGCTGTATCCCATTCATTAGAAGAGAAGGTCTCTTTCGAAGGGAGATCAAAAACACACATGCCATTGTTTACCTGTCTCGACGAACCACAAGGTTTTTCAATATTCGAGATTGAATAGCTTTTCTCTTTATAGAATTAGACGAGAGAGAATCTTTATTACTGGTGACGCGTTTATCAGAGATAGTACTCTTGTCCATAGAGTCAGATCTCTACAAACACAGACTGCTGAGGTCTTTAATGTGTTTGCCTGCTCTGATACCAAATTGAAAAAGCGGGGGTCTAACAACACCACCCAGTAATTCGATTAGTAATCTGTATGGACAAACTCCGAAATACTTTGCTAGAGAATCAACTAGACAGTCAGACTCAATCAATATTAAAGTATCTCAGTGAGTCAATATATCTCACTTGTTTTGATTTACTCAAGCTAAAACAATAACGAGTCTTTAATCAAACACAAGGAATAACTTGGACGGTACCAAAGACCAATATCCAAGGATCAATCAATATCAATCAACAACCAAAGGTTGGATTTCCCATTGATGATCTTAATGCACAACCTGTATTATTTCAATTATATAAAAAAATATAATGCGGAAAAGAAATAACACAGACACCAGAAGTTTTGTTAACGAGGAAACCGCAAATGCAGAAAAACCCCGGGACTTAGTCCAGATTGAATACACACTGTATTAAGACGCTACAGACACTAGCCTACTCCAAGCTAACTTCGGACTGGACTATAGTTGAACCCCAATCAGTCTCCCACTAATTCAAGGTACAGTTGTACTCCTACGCCTATGATCCCACCAGGATACTGCGCACTTGATACCCTTACCTGATCTCACCCACAACTAGGAGTTGTTGCAACCCAAAATCGCAGACTTGATAATAAAAAAATCTGTCTCACACAGAAAAGTCTATCAAAGGATAAATCTTTCTCCCACAGAAAAACCTTAGGTTTTGTTCCGTCTTAAGATATAAAGTCAAGGTGAACAGGAACCAATTGATAATCCGGTCTTATATTCCTGAAGAACAGTCTAGATTAATCAATCACCTCTCAACAATCCTTCTTGACTACACAAGCGGTTTTTCGAGGAATCACAAACAGTGAGACGAAGATGTTTGTGACTTCTTTATATTGCCTATCGGAGAACTCTCATGATCTCAAGCCAATCAAAGATTGTACTCGTACAATAGAAGATTCAAGATCAGATCACACAACTACGATAAAAGTAGTATCGGTCTGGATTCACAATCCCAATGAAGTCTTTAAGTCGTTAACCTGGTTTTAGAGAAGAAAACCAAAGGTTAAAGGAGAATCGACTCTAGCGAGCGTACTAGTATCACACAGACGTGTGGGGATTAGTTTTTACCAATGCTAGATGTCTCCTATATATAGCATTCAAATCAGGGTTTTTACTTAGTTACAAAGCAATCCATATTCACAGTTAGATGAACCTGATTTAGATTCAAGCTAATATTTCTCAACTGTTAGATCGAAAACTTAGCTTGTCACACACGCTTGGGTAGACGTTTACTGGGTTTGTGAAAACCGTGCCCAAACGTGTACGTGTATGTTGGTTCAACATAGTAACCCAAAAGGTTAACCATATGAGCAATTCATATTAACCTAGTTCTTCTTCACCATAACTAGTTCAATTGACTCAAATGAACTAGTTAGAGATTTGTTCAATTGCTATGAGATCTTATGTAACTACACAAGACACAATTGAAACAAAGATGATTCGATTCGATGAATCGTCTCATGAAATTTATAGCCACGGTTTGCATAAAGCATTCCTTAGTAATTTAAGTTTCATGTTCAGAGCACTTTAGATCATAACCACTTAAGCTCATAAACAAGTTCGCGGAATTAAGGCAACCGACAGAGTTTTCCAAACTCAGCAGAAAATCTCGGCAAAGAGACTTCCGCCAGCTCGCAGACTAGGTTCGCGAACTGAGTTCGCGGACTAAACACGCAAACGAGTTTTTGGAAAAACCCAGCAGAAATTCTCGGTAAGAGAACTTCCCTCAGTTCGCGGACTTGGCAAAACCAATTCCGCCGGTTTCTCTCAATCAACAAAGTTCGAAAACTTCGGATTAAGGAATACATGGTTATGTAATCTAAACTCTCATTACAATCATTGAGACATTCTCAGAGGACATTATATAGCCGTTATTCATAGACCATTTAACGTCAGAGCAATTCTCAAAGTAATTGAAACTTTTCATGACTTTCGTAACTCGGTGAAGATAAACTTGATCAAAGCGAAACGCTTTACCAACACAAGATTTCGAGAAAAATATAAGTAGTGAATACTCAACTCGAAATGTCTAATGTGTATGATCCAGTCTATATATAGCATACGATTTTTTGTCTCATAAGAAGTAGGAGATAGAATAGATAGACTTTTGAGTGATAGATAAGTTCAAGTTTCCATGGTTCCTTGAGTAAATCTTCGTCTTTATATGATGAATTTCCATGAAGTCCTTGATCTCAATTACACTTTTCTATCCTAGTCCGAGACTTAGCTATAATAGACTAGAAATCAAGACTGATAGTTTTGATCACTAACATTGACAAACATGCTTGATATAGAAACGCATGCGAGGTCGACCGAGCTATGCTCTAAGAAGCTCAAGATGGACAAGAAAGTTGGGCTAGTGTCACTAAAGAAGTTTGGGTTGCATTTGAACTCGAGAGAACAACTCTAATTCTGCTCTGTCCATACAGCTAGGTTGTGTTGTTGTTGGGGACTGAATTTGAAGATTTTGAGTGATTGAATGGTTTTTGAATATGGGTTTGAGTTATATGTGTGATTGTTAGCAGGGAAGCAGATTATCATAGAAATCAACAGTACTCTCATATATCCCCACCAGCAGAATGCGCATACAAGGGGTTTGAAGAATCGCCTGAACCAACAACAAGAAATGGGGAAGATGATGATGATATCATTGAGGTCTGTAGCTGATTTTGGTTCGTTCTGGAGGAGATATGGTTGTAGAACTCAGTAGGAGAACTGACTTTCTAGCCATAATTCTTGGCTGTAAGAAGAGAAGAAGCAAGTGTTGTTGCTTCCATGGGGATTGTGGTTGTGTATAGAGGTTAAGAGTGTTATCTGAATTCGAGAAGAAGAAGAAAGAATAAAGGGAATTGCTGATATTTTGCTCACCTTTTGTGTTGTTAGCTGGTAATTCAGTGGAATGGCAGTGTCTATGTTGGTAGCTATTGTAGGATCAAAATCTCGCAACGATAATATCTCAGCGAATATGAACAACACAACACAACACAACACAACAGCGTCGCAGAATAATTTCAGAAATGATACGATAAACGACGTCAGCTAGGATCACGAGAAAGATGTGATAATCCTGCGAAAATTAGAGAGCTTGCGAAATTAACATTTGTAAGGTTGCGAGAATGTCGCAGACCATACTCGAAAATAAAGGACAGATTAGCTGTCATCCACTATGTATTCCTTATAAATAGTCGTTGAAGTTGTAAAGAAGAGGAGAGATCTTTTTTGAGTAAGAAACAAGTAAATAGGAGAGAGAAAGTCTAGAGCAGAGGTCATTCTTGATTTCTTTATCTTTTCTTGTAAGAACATTCAAAGATTGATCAATAAAATTAAGAGTGTAAATCTAAAAATGAGTTGATTAATAATGAAATCATATGAGGGGTGTAGTGTAGGATTTCCTGCAACTACATAATGGTGCTAGAAACAAGGAATTATTGAAAATTATTCTAGAAAAAGCTGAAAATTAATATTGAGATTTGTGAAAATTTAGAGTGATTGATTAAGAATTTTCCATAACTTCTTGCAATATTGTTAACATTGAAGAAATGGCTAGAAGAAGAAATACATCCGAACAACCGACTACTGTTAGAAGAAGCAAGAGAATTGCTGGGAGAGAAAGAAGTGATATGGGAGAATCTACTAGAATGAGAAATAATGGAGAAAATCAAATTCAACCACCAATTCAACAAACACTAGTACAAGGGAGGAATACATATTATGATAGGGTGAGTATACACACTTGGCAATCAAATTCGGCAGAAGAAGTAGAAGAAGAGCAACAAAACAGAAACCATAGACAGGTAGAGATAAATCAAGAAGCGGATGAAGGAATAATTCATGGAGATGAGGAAATTGAGCGTTAGAAACATTGAGATGAAGAATACATGAAGAAAGAAGAGCTGAGGCAGAAGAACGTGCAAATCTAACAAGGCAAAATCACGAATTAAGGATGGAGAATATAAGACTACAGAATAAAAGATCGAGAAGTATTACAAAATCATATTCAAGATCGACTAGAAGAGAAATGAGGCGAAACTCACCCACAATCAATGCTGGAAACAACATTCAAGAAGAAATATCAAATCCTAATGAAGAATATCGCGAAAATAGAGAAAGAGCTAATGATCGTTACGTTCCACAAAATGAAACTTTTGAGGATGGGAAAATGGTGGAAATCAAGAGAACGGACAACGTCAGGGACGAAATGAACAAGATGGCGAAGGAATCGAGAGGAAGGAAGAAGAATTTTACATGAAAGATAAAATCAAAGAAATCAACAGACAATTGAAGAAGAAATTGAAAGACATTATGCTGAACAAGCACGTTTAATCTGCGGACGTGAAAGATTGAGAGCGGAAATGGAAGAGCAAGAGCTTCAAGAGACAATTCGCCAGAACAATCACGACAATCGAGAAAGAAGGCATACACAAAACCGGAATAACGGTAATCTCAATGAGAAGTATGATAGAGTACAAAGGATGGCTGAAAGACAGCGAATGTAATTGATAAAAAATGAACAAAATCATGGAGGGGAAAATGAAAGGCATCATCATATGCGAATTCAAGATAGAGATGAGGAAGAGAATCGCAGAAGAAGACGAGATGAGGATAACGAAGAAGAAATGCAAAATTTCGCGAGAGAAGATAGACATGAACGCAGAAGAAGAGAGGCGAAATTAAAAAGACCAATGGATCAAGATTCATGTTTAAATAAACAAATCTTGAAAGAATTAGAAGAAATGAGAGGAATGCTAAATAATAGAGGAGAAGTAGGCAGAAGACAATTGGATGAAGCAATAGAAGAAGCTGTGAAAACTCCATTTACAAGGGAAGTACAATTAGGAGGAAGACCACCGAAATGCAATTTTCCCGCATTAACCAGCATTTTTAATGGAACAACTTGTGCAATTCAACACATTAAAGCCTATGTGAGGTGCATGTTAAAATGGGAAAATCATGATGCCGTATTGTGCAAATATTTCGCATCAAGCTTAACAGGAGAGGCGTTAAAATGGTTTGAAGGTCTACCAAAGAACACAATAACATCCTTCAATCATTTGCAGACTACATTCTTAGGGGCATATATAAGTAATAATTCTTCGCGACCTGGTATAAAAGATGTGTTTGGATTAAAACAAAGGATTGGCGAAAGTTTGAAATACCTGACTAAAAGATGGAGAACTATGTGTAGTGAAATGGCTGGCCGTGTAGATGAGAGATATCTTATATTATCATTTACCAATGCTATGTTTGCAACAAACCTATTGTATGTCCAAATTTTCAGAGTCAAGAATACGATCACAATGAATGAATTGCGAGAACTTCAAGAAGAATACATTGCTCTATAGGAAAGGAAAAATGAAATGGAATCATATCCAGTTGCGAACACCAGCTCACAAACAGCGAATGCAAGCTTATTACCCAAGCTAATAAACACAGTATCGAATACTTCGCAAGTACAACAAGAGAAGGTGACGAGTAACAATCAACAGAAACTGGTGGCTATGGGAAGCCGAGATCAAGAAGAGTATTAAAGAGAAAGAAATTTATACAATCATGGTGGAAATAACAAGATTCAAAGACTCGATCAACCAAAAGAAACTTATGGAGGTCAAAGACAAAACTATAATAGAGGAAAAGGAGGTCACAAGGTAGTATGGGAAGAAATCAAGATTCCACCTCTAAATGCAAGTGTGGAGAATATATGGGAAGCTATAATCTTGATTGAGAATATACCAACACCATGGAACATGGGAACGGAACCACCTCCAAACCACAGAAGCCATGCGTTTTGTTCTTATCATCATTTTCATGGACATACAACAAATGATTGCAGAAATGTAAAAAGAATTATTTTGAGAATGATAGATCAAGGAAAACTAAACCACTTTTTGGTAGGGCATCCACAATCTCAACCACTGCCACCACCACCAGAGCATCACAAAGTGAATACGACGAAAAAGAAGGAAACATTCTTCATAGAAATTGGTGCAAAAGCAAAAAATCTATTCTGTCACTCTATCGTACATTCATATAAGACAATTGAAGATTTTCACGATAATGTTTTGAGTAGAATGTTCGCAAGAGATAATGATGGAAGAGAAATTATGAATATTGCGAAAATCTCGCCACTAGAGGAATGGCAGAAACAGATCATTTCTTTTACCGCAGAAGAAATTCCCGAAGGAGAAGAGGTGCATGACAATCCATTGGTAGTAAAATTAGAAATTAATCCAAAACCGAAAGAAGATGAGGATGATGAAGCTGAAGATTCATGGGAAATTAATAGAATTCTAATCGATACTGGAAGCTCTGTGAACATCTTATTTTATCATACTTATAAAACCATGGGTGGAAGAGATGATGATCTTATACCATCAACATATAAGATATATGGTTTTAATGGTACTGCTAACAAGCCTAAAGGGGAGGTTACTATGCGAATTCCATTGAAGGGAATATCTTTAGAAATCTTATTCTGTGTCGTTGATGTAGAATCACCCTACAATGTGTTAATTGGTCGACCTTGGCTACATGGGGTTCTAGGTGTAGCTTCAACTTTACACAAGTGCATCAAATTCCCTCACCCCAGTGGTGTAGGAATCATAAAGGGAGATTGGATTGAAGGAAAGAGGTGTTACGAAACTGAGATAGAATCTTGCGAAGGAAGAGCAACCAAAAAGGAAAACTGGCGACACAAAATCAAAGATACACAAAGAAGTGAGAGGTTAATGGTGGATGCAATCGAAAGGAAATGAGAAGAGATGTTGCGAAACTAATGCTAGCTCAGAATAAAAATGAAACATACCACTACCAAGGAAGCAGAGTAGCAGAGAAAATAATAAAGAAGCAGAGGATGATGACAAAGGTAATAAAAACAAGAAATGTATGAATGATTAAGTTGTTGCGATACTCTCAATAAGTAAAATTCTCAAAAATACATTTGATTGAAGGAAAAATTGAGATTGCGAAATTCAGATACAATATGATGATTGCGAGACTCTCGCAGAGATAATGAATTTTACAGAAGACAATCAGAGAAAAATGACAAAAAAAAGGGCAAACCTTTATGGCGTACACCCTAGTTCGCGAATGCAATTTCGCAAGAGGCAAATGTAAGACCTAAAGTACGTCATATAAGGGGGGTACCTGTTGCATGGCTCAGGGAAAGGCTACACCGCCACCGGAACCTGAGTCATGGAGATTTGGGGTCAATAAAGCCCATCCGGGAGAGGCACCTTGGATTCTCAGCTTAAGCATATGACTTAGGTTGGGCGACTAAGGTAATAAGGACTCTCCCAAGGAGTGCAGATCTGATCAAGGCGCCGAGGTACACGGTTGAGTCAAGAGTGCCAGGGACGTTTGAAGCGTACTTTGCCATTCTTGACAAGTCTTGGCTTATACTGCACTCGGCCTGAAGAAAACCCCACTTAGGGTGCAGTCTCGTAACCATAAGCCCTATAGGTAAAAGGGATAAGAGGCTGCGAAAACAACTGGTTGTTGTTAAGACTGGATGGGAGGAGCTAACCTTGTATGGTAGAAGTACGCCTCCTTGAAGGGGCAACCAGGGGGAGATAAGGGCGGCACCCTCCATTAGGGAGCTGATAAGTGTCTTAAGACGCAAATGTCATGAGGCTTTTTATTCGCAAGGATATTAAGGCTTGTCATATTTGTGCAACAATCCTGAAGAGGCAATAATACAAAAGAAAAATAAGACGAGATCAATGGGTTTTCGCATGAAAGTGCGAAGACGTCCTGCGATTTCGTCGCAAGACGGCAATGTCATGGGGCTTCATTTTCGCAAGAATATTTAGGCCTGTCATATTGTCGCAACATTCCTGAAGAGGCCATAATACAAAAGAAAAAGTTAAGGCAAGATCAATGGGTTTTTGCATGAAAGTGCAAGGACGTCCTGCGATTTTGTCGCAATGACAAGAGGTGGCATAATAAGACCTTTAATTAGGAAGGCAAAATAAGACCACACAGGAATGAGATTTTGAAAAGAATCAAAATTCACTTCGCATAAGATTGCGAAGTTATACATAATTAACGCGAAATTGAGCATAAAATAAGAAAAATTTATGAAATCTCTCATTTGGATTCAAATAACAGAGGCAAGTATGGGAATGAATGAAATTAGAAAATGTTATTTGTCTCCATATGATAGATTTACAAAGATTCAAAAATTAATTTATATTGATTAACTGTTGCAAGGAAGAATTGTTTTAATGAATGCAGGTCAAAATGAAAGAAACACTATACAGAAAGAAGGAATAAATGTACAAGTATTACAGAGAATCAAAGAAAAACAAAGACTACTTCTTAGTTGATCCTTCATTATCTTCATCAGACTTGTTCCCTTCTTCGTCTGCGTCAGAATCTTCATCACCATCAGAACTTCATCACCATCAGATTCTTCATCATCAGCTTCGCTATCAGAAATAATCAACTGGGAGTATTCTGTGGGATTCTTCCAAGAGACAAGGATAATCAGAATGGGATATTATGATCGTCACAAACCATTTGGATAGTTTGATTGGGAAAATGCATAGCATCATTCTTAAAATTCGCAACAGTGATCTTGATTTGATTCTTTAATCTAGAATACTTGTCGTTGCGAGAAGAAAGATTCTTTGCGAGTTCCTCCTTTTCAGCTTCGAGTTCTGCAATCTTTTCACGATATCTATTTTCAGAATCTGAGAGCAAAAGACAATCAATTATTAACTTGATGAAAATTCATAAGAAGCAAAAGATTAGTAAAGAAGAGAAGTTAGTAACCTTCTCAGTCAGAAATCATATCTCTAATCAAGGTTGTGTGCTCAACTTGGAGACTAACATTTACACCTAAATCTTTTCTAGCATCATCTAAGATTTTCGCAGCCCAAACAAATTCATCCTTACTACTTATAAGAAGACGAGAACGAATTTGATTTTCCTTTTCGCAGAGTTCGGTGTTCTTGCGGTTAGCTTCATCTCGTTCAAGTTGAACTTCAAGAAGAGCCTCTTGGAATTTCTCCAAAGCCTTGGCACCTTGATCAGAGATGCGATCCTTATCATCTATGAGACCGCTAATTTTGGTTCTTAACTCATTGGTTTTCTCTTTAGAATCAAGAAGAAGACGCTTAAATCTGTTGGCTAAGCCTAAACTAGATCTATGGTCAATTTCTAAGAGGCGAAATTTAGATCTAAGCTCATTTAGAGAAAGAGATGAAATTATATCATTTGAGAAGATATTTAAGGAATTGTTAAGACGCTCAAGAAGGGTATCATTATCCAAGGCGTTAGGAAATTAACGAAGAAGGGTAGCTTCATCAGAAAGACCATAAATGTCTGCAAAAAGGATCATTTAAATAAGATAAAACAACAGGATGAATGAAAGAAGGGAAAAGAGAAAAGTAACATACCGTAAAGCTGATTATTAGCTTTCTGAAGGCTAGAGATTTTGTTCTTATACGAAGAAGAATCAATTTCTAATTGTCTATTTTTCTCGCGAAGACCTTTAACTTCAGCTTCCAATTCATTCTTTGTGCGAAATTGAAGATTCTTCTTTTCAAGATTTTCGCGTCTTCTCTCTAGATCTGAGGCAACAACAAAGAAGCTTTTCCAGCCTGCGAGAAATATAAAAAATATTAATATAGAAAGAAATTTTGAGTTATGACAAAAGAAGAAGTAAAAGGATAAAAGTATACCAGACTATTGAGAGAATGCAAGAAGTCGGGAGTCACTGATCTAGAAACTCCACGAAGAGAGCTATCACCATCCAGTAAAGGGACATCGCAAAGGGTAGCGAGAGATTTGCAGGTATTTGCGAATTGTCTATCTCCCATTCCTTGTAGAGAATCAGAAAAGAGGCCAGAGAGCTTAGCCATAGAAGATTCAGGTGGAAATCTTCACTTGCGCAAGATCATCATTGTCCTCATCACCCTTGTCACTTTCGGAATTTTCTTGAGGAGGAATATTTGAAGGAGAAGAAGAACGACTTTCCTTTTCTTTGAAGGAGGAGCAGTTGATTTTTCTCTGCGAAGAGCACCTTTACCTTTATCACCAGTCTTCGCAACATCAGCAGGTTCTTCTATTTCAGCAATAATCTTCCACACAGAATAGAAATAAGAAATGGAAGCAACAGTATACAGTTTAAAATCATAAGAGAAAATTTCTTACCTCATCTGTGTATGAGCGAAGAGCTAACAGAGTACTAGCTTTCCCAGTCCTGTTATAACTATCTTTCAGTTTTTGGATCTGCGGAATGTCGCAAGAGTTAGCGAACAGAATAATAAAAATCAATAAAGAAATATAAAGTGAGTTAAATGGGAAGAAACATACCTCTTTCTCCTTCTCGGGCCAAGAGAAAACCCAAGGTTGATAAGCAGCGAGATTCGCAGGAAGAACATTTGACCCAGCAATGTAGGTCCTTTTAGCATTAAAGGAAAAACACACCATTTATCATCTTTGGATTGGCGAGAGGAGTTGTGTTTTTACCAGAATGCCAGTCAATATCTTGCATGAGAATTTTGGCTTCATCAATGTTATCTTTCCTTTTTAAGCGAATACCCCAGCGAGTATTCTCTTTCTTCATGGAGATAAGTTCATAGTTCTCAAAGAAACTCGCTACTGTGTATTTCTCAGCAATTATCTCTAGGTTTGCGAATTTAGGATCCCTAAGTTCTTTGGAGTACAGAGATCCTCTACCAGCACCACGGTTAGCGAACTCTAGCATCAGACGGATGCAGTCCCCACTCAGTTGGAAGATAGCTCGCGAAAATCCCGAGTGAGCGAGAATTTCATAAATAAAGGAAGATCTGGGTCAAAGAGGAATAGGGAGACCTGCGAGAATCTGACCTAGAGAAATTTGATTGATTGATCATCACAGTACTGATCAGAGAAAAGTTTGACAGAAAGAATTGATTTGGCATTTTCACCAGGAATGGTGAGAGTGTGAAACCTTTATCAGCAAGATCTTTTTGGACATCTTTTAAATTCTTCTCATGTCTATGACCACTTGGAGCCATATTTGAATATAGAGTATGGGAATGAATAAAAGTAAGAGATTGAAGGGGAAAAATTACAGCAGCAGAACTTGCAGAAGAATAACAGAGTTGCAGAGATGAGAGAATAAAATAGAAGAGAAAGTAAAAAGAAAGTGGAAAGAAGAGTAAGAAGAGTATATAAAGGAGATTTTTTTACTCGAAGAAATAAACACCATTAAGACGAAAAGACGTGAGCGGTTGAAAAGCAGCGGTTACAGAAGACGTGTCAAGAAACAAATGGAAGAAAGAATACGTGTGATAAATGCAGAATATGAAGATGAACAGCTGCGGCATTTCTCACATCATTCTCTACTTTGCAGAGAAGATATGAGAAGAGGCAAGATGTAGGATCAGAATCTCGCAACGATAATTTCAGCGAAATTATCAACAACCAACACAACAGCGTCGCAGAACAATTTCAGAAATGATAATAAACGACGTCAGCTAGGATCACGAGAAAGATGTGATAGTCCTGCGAAAATTAGAGAGCTTGCGAAATTAACATTTGTAAGGTTGCGAGAATGTCGCAGACCATACCCGAAAATAAAGGACAAATTAGCTGTCATCCACTATGTATTTCCTTATAAATAGTCGTTCAAGTTGTAAAGAAGAGGAGAGATCTTTTTTGAGTAAGAAACAAGTAAATAGGAGAGAGAAAGTCTAGAGCAGAGGTCATTCTTGATTTCTTTATCTTTTCTTGTAAGAACATTCAAATATTGATCAATAAAGTTAAGAGTGTAAACCTAAAAATGAGTTGACTAATAATGAAATCATATGAGGGGTGTAGTGTAGGATTTCCTGCAACTACAACTATGGGTTAATGCTATAAAGAACAAGGCTACAGCTAACAACAGGTGCTGACAAGGGTTTAGTGAGAAAACTGAGTACAAGAGGAAGAAAGTAGCTTGAACTAGTGATAATTAGGTTGAGTTGCAGTGGAAATATGGACCAAGTTCTGAGCTGGCTAGCCATGGCTCGTTGGTGTGTACAAAGGGACGTCTGGCAATGGCTAGGATCAGATTTAAAAGCCACCAGGGAAAACAAGACTTGGGTACCAATTCTGCCGATAAGATAGCTCAGTGTGCAAGCTTTTGGCCGTCAGTTTAGTGATGAATGGATGAGATTCGTGGAAGCTTAGAGTTCATGTTGGTTTAGAATTACGGTAGCTATCAGATTCGAAGTTGGAGGAAGATTTGAGCTATAAAAGAAAAACCTAAAGTTACAAGAAAAGGATCTCATACCCCCCCTCCTTCACGACTACATCCACCTCCAACAGAGAGGAGCTTTGCTCCTCTCCAACTCCATACATCGCCATCCATCCTGCATATACCCCCATTAATATCACTTGATATCACCTGCACGTCTCCACCTGCATCTCAATCCACTGCATACATCCATCACCTGTAGTCCACTGAACAACATCAATCCTTTACATTGAGACCGGTTTGCAGCTACATCAACAGCACATAAATACCAGTTCAGTCCATATCCCATCTCGACAGCAGCATTCTACCAGCAGATCCATAAATATGGTCCAGAAACGAGACACAGTGGGACGGACTAAAGAGTAAAAGCTGGACCAAAACCAAATCCCAGACTATATTTGGTCTGGGACCAAGACCAAAACCAAATATAGTCGAGCGAACGTATAATGTACGGTTGTTAAGCGGCAAAATTATAAAGTACGCTTCATGTGAAACGGTTGTATATTCCTCGTTCCATTGTGAGGCGAAGTTATAAAGTATGCTCCGATGGAGTGTTGGTAAAATGTACGCCCGATTATGCGTAATTCAAATGCACGCCTCATGACAGGCTAGGTATTAGGTACGCCCCAGTGAGACGTACAATATACATTCCCCCCATTCAGGCGTTAGTATAGTTCACGCAGCTGGTGGTGTGAACTGTGGTCTGCTGGTAGAATGCTGCTGTCGAGATGGGATATGGACTGAACTGGTATTGCTGTGCTGCTGATGTAGCTGCAAACTGGTCTCAATGCAAAGGATTGATGTTGTTCAGTGGACTGCAGGTGATGGATGTATGCAGTGGCTTGAGATGCAGGTGGAGACGTGCAGGTGATATCAAGTGATATTAATGGGGGTATATGCAGAATGGATAACGATGTATGGAGTTGGAAAGGAGCAAAGCTCCTCTCTGTTGGAGGTGGATGTAGTCGTGAAGGAGGGGGTATGAGATCCTTTTCTTGTAACTTTAGGTTTTTCTTTTATAGCTCAAATCTTCCTCCAACTTCGAATCCGATAGCTACTGTAATTCTAAACCGACATGAACTCTAAGCTTCCACGAATCTCATCCATTCATCACTAAACTGAAGGCCAAAAGCTTGCACACTGAGCTATCTTATTGGCAGAATTGGTACCCAAGTCTTGTTTTCCCTGGTAGCTTCTAAATCTGATCCTAGCCATTGCCAGACGTCCCTTTGTCCACACCAACGAACCATGGCTAGCCATCTCAGAACTTGGTCCATATTTCCACTGTAACTCAACCTAATTATCACTAGTTCAAGCTACTTTCTTCCTCTTGTACTCAGTCTTCTCACTAAACCCTTGTCAGCACCTGCTGGTAGCTGTGGCCTTGTTCTTTATAGCATTGACCCATAGCTACCAACACATACACTGCCATTCCACTGAATTACCAGCTAACAACCCAAAAGGTGAGCCAAAACATCAACAACTCCCTTCATTCTTTCTTCTTCTTCTCGAATTCAGATAAAAACTCCTAACCTCTATACACAGCCACAATCCCCATGGAAGCAACAACACTTGCTTCTTCTCTTCTTACAGCCAAGAATTATGGCTAGAAAGTCAGTTCTCCTACTGAGTTCTACAACCATATCTCCTCCAGAACGAACCAAAATCAGCTACAGACCTCAATGATATCATCATCATCTTCCCCATCTCTTGTTGTTGGTTCAGGCGATTCTTCAAACCCCTTGTATGCGCATTCTGCTGGTGGGGATTTATGAGAGTACTGTTGGTTTCTATGATAATCTGCTTCCCTGCTAACAATCACACATATAACTCAAACCCATATTCAAAAACTATTCAATCACTCAAAATCTTCAAATTCAGTCCCCAGCAACAACGCAACCTAGCTGTATGGACATAGCAGAATTAGAGTTGTTCTCTCGAGTTCAAATGCAACCCAAACTTCTTTAGTGACACTAGCCCAACTTTCTTGTGCATCTTGAGATTATGATTCTTCAATTACAACCATCAGAAACCCATTTAATCATCAGCTTCAAATCTCCTTTTCTTCCACTGATTTCAGTCACAATGTCACCCAAAATCCTACGTATCACACCAGCTCCATTTCTTTGCTTCTCGGTCTGAGATAAGAACCTTCACCCTTAGTGAACAGCCACAAGGTTCATGGCTATACTGAAGGCAGACTTGCTTCTTGAACTGGCCACAATCGCAGGGAACTACGGCAGCAGTAACTCTTCTTCTCTGCTCGTTAATTTGGTCTTGTACATGGTATGTGAAAATTTTAAGGGGAAGAAAACTAAAGAAACATACATCTCATTGAACGAAATAACAGGGTTAATTTCTCTTTTTCTTTTTCTTTTTTTGTTTATTGCTTGGTGATGTGTGCGAATGGAAGAATACAGGTAGAAGAATTGCTTCGGACTGATTAATCGATAGAAAGAAAAGAGGAGAAGACTTGAGAAGAAGAATAGGGTCTAACGCCCTAACTCGTGTGATGTAGGGTGTGCTTTTGGGATAGTGTAATATGTTCGCCTGAAATCAGGCCTATGTATAACCTCCGCACCACCGGGCGTTAACTATATATCCGTCTGATATTTGGGCGTGAGCTATATGTTCGCCCTATAACAGACGTTGGTTTAATCCACGCCCCACGACATGCGTTGGTTATATGTACGCTCATTTCAGACCAGCATTATATCCACGCTTCATTAACAAACGAACGTCCACGCTCGACCAAATATACTCTGCTACCGTAGCATAGCACCACAGACTAAACTCAAATTTGGTCGTTTTTTTTGGTTTTTGATCTTTAGTTTTGATCGCACCATTGCAGTTGCTCTAAGGAATATTAGTCTGAATTGACGAAGAGAATAAAATATTTTTTGGTTCATGTGGGGCACTATAGGTTGGGACAACAATCCTGGCTAGGTACCACCCAAGATAAGTTTGAGGGAAGGCAAAACCGGTTCCACAAGTCTACCGTTATTAATGCTTTACCACCACTCGTACCAGAAAGCTACCCACGTTAAGTTTAGAAATTTGTAACTCTACATATCAAACTACAAATAATGTTAGCAAAAAAGTTGGTCGTCAATAAAGTACCAACAAAAAGGAAAAGTTGCCGGCTTATGAATGCACTCAATTCATAATATCGAAATTAACTTTTCCTCCCATCCTGCAAGGATTATAAAGAGGAGAGGCTTCGGCCAGAGAGCAATCTATTGTTTAAAAATGTTGTTTTCCGCTGACAGTCATATCTGCTTGGTTCCTGTATGTACACATTTCATTATCCACCACGTGTACAGGAAGAGACACGTGGAAAGCATGCAAAGCGAGACATCAAAACACGATAACAAGCAGTCATAACCTAGGGAGCATCTCATCAGAAAATGTCACCGGTCAGCGGATCTGACGGTCAAGGACTGAGGATCACAGAGGTATGATGGCAAAGAGGAGCACCAGATAATACCCCTCGGGTTTTAGTACATCCAATCCCGAGGAAGATCCAAGATCAACGGCTGAGAGAGAGATTGACTGACACGGATGTGACCAGACTAAGAGACACTTGTCTGACACGAGTGGACGTCCAACTGCCCGCATTAAATACCAAGAGATATACACACGTCAATCAGCTCGTGGAACAAGCGAGGATAGCTCTTCGTATTCAAGCTTAGACCGCAGGATATAGCGAAGACCTCTGCGTGATCGACACAAAGCACAAGAAGATAAGGTTGCAACGGCTTCTCAGAAGTAGGACCCACGTTTCAACCCTATAAATACCCCTCTCCACTAAGAGAAAAGGGTTCGACCAATCCAAAATCCTTAGAAGAGAACATAAGAGAGAGAAATAGGAAGAGTAAGTAAATCCCTTGCTTCCGCAGACTAATGTATACTCAAAAATCATTCGACTATCTTTGTAAACATTCAATACATAGTGAAACACCAACCCCCGTGGATGTAGGCCTTAGTGCCGAACCACGTAAATCTCCATCTTATTTATATTTCAGCACTTTTATATTCATCGTATATCCCTTATGATTCGTATTTATGTTCGTATTTGTAGTCTTACTCCTTATACGATCAATTCCTGATATTACTCGACTAGGCAGTGATGATCCCGAAGGCTTTGAGTCGATGAATCGGTAGTATCATCCATTTTATGCATGTGTCATTTAATTCAAGAGTTTTTTGTATGTGCGAACATTGTTTGTGAACACGTAGAATGCCCTCGTGATTTAAAGAGGAAGACAAGCACCAACTACAGGTGAAGATTAAAAAATCAGAGAAATCAAAAGCAAGTTATCTTTAATACAGGGCAGCAGCAGTCGAAAGCGAAAGAGTCAGAAAATTGAAAATAGGTTATCTTTCTCACGAGTACGACGATAATAAATGACTAAAGAACAAGAATAGAAAACAAAAACCACATGAAGAGGATGAACACTTACAAGAAGAGGATGAAAGTTATTTTCACATTCTCTTTCCTATTTCTAAAGCTAGAGAAGACAATAAATGTCCCTCGTACCAAGGAGCAGTTAATACAAAAGTGGGAAACGTGCCTGTATTTATAGGGGAAGTTATTTCAGGAGAGATGAAACGTGTGCGACGATATTTCTTCTTCTAAACTGCAAAATACGCCCAGGTCAGAAGAAGAGGGGAAAATTGTATGTACACATTTCATTGTCCACCACGTGTACATGAAGAGACACGTGGAAAGCATGCAAAGCGAGACATCAAAACACGATAACAAGCAGTCATAACCTAGGGGATCATCTCATCAGAAAATGTCAACGGTCAGCAGATCTGACGGTCAAGGACTGAGGATCACATAGGTATGATGGCAAAGAGGATCACCAGATAATACCCCTCGGGTTTTAGTACATCCTATCCCGAGGAAGATCCAAGATCAACGGCTGAGAGAGATTGACTGACACGGATGTGACCAGACTAAGAGACACTTGTCTGACACGAGCAGACGTCCAACTGCCCGCATTAAATACCAAGAGATATACACACGTCAATCAGCTCGTGGAACAAGCGAGGATAGCTCTTCGAATTCAAGCTTAGACCGCGGGATATAGCGAAGACCTCAGCGTGATGGACACAAAGCACAAGAAGATAAGGTTGCAACGGCTTCTCAGAAGTAGGACCCACGTTTGAACCCTATAAATACCCCTCTCCACTAAGAGAAAAGGGTTCGACCAATCCACAATCCTAAGAAGAGAACATAAGAGAGAGAAATAGGAAGAGTAAGTAAATCCCTTGCTTCCGCAGACTAATGTATACTCAAAAATCATTCGACTATCTTTGTAAACATTCAATACATAGTGAAACACCAACCCCGTGGATGTAGGCCTTAGTGCCGAACCACATAAATCTCCATCTTATTTATATTTCAACACTTTTATATTCATCGTATATCCCTTATGATTCGTATTTGTAGTCTTACTCCTTATACGATCAATTCCTGATATTACTCGACTAGGCAGTGATGAGTCCGAAGGCTTTGAGTCGATGAATGGATAATATCATCCATTCTATGCATGTGTCATTTAATTCAAGAGTTTTTTATATGCGCGAACATTGTTTGTGAACACGTAGAATGCCCTCGTGATTTATGTGTTCACAGTTCCCTCTAACATTTCGCTATCTTTTTTGTTTTAGAATTAAGAAACAAATAAGGGACATCTCAAATGTATAGCCGCCACAATTGCTTTAGCTACTTATTTTTGGCCAGAGATAACTCCTTTCTCACAACCTTCTTAAGTATAAATGTGGCTATATATTTGAAATGAACTCAAGTAGATGGCTAGAACACAAAGAAAAAGAAGGTCGAGAAAACTTTTATCACAGAAATGGTTTTATTATAATTACATGTCAAATATGGTTACTACTAAAGTTTTTGTAACCCATATGGTTAGTGTGTCCTTAAACATAATCAGTATGACTTGCTGTATTTTCCTCTTGTACGAAAATTGGTAGTCAGTTGTTGTTTGTTTCCCATTGTCAAAAAGAGATTATCTTACCATTTTGACTCATACTGTGAACCATATACCGCTTCGCCACCCATCAATATATCTTGATGCATCTATGTTGCATAATATTTTTATTACAGGTTTTGGTGTAATAACTCGTGATGCTTTAGGACAATGCGTCGCAGGAATGGGCACCGACAGCCTTCAACTAGCAAAGCTGTTAGAAGTGCTTGGCCTAAATTTCATTTCTACACTTGAAAAATAATATCATTCACTTCATCAAATTTGCTTCGCCATCTTTTGACACTTGCAAGTGTCCGCTAATGCAGTTTACTTGGCCATAGCGAACGAATGAGTTATGCATTTCTAAGCTGTACCAATTATTCTCAACGCCATTGCTATTAAAGACCACACAATCCTCCCTCTTCCACGTCAAGTCAACGTGGTGACTGCGGGAAGCCAGAGTACGATTCCCTACCTCTCGAGACTCAAGCTCGTTTGAATGCTCTCATGGGAAGGTTGTAAAAATTACACTAATCTTGAACACCATTCTGTGGTTGGGCTTGGGTGAAAACAAATTATGCAGTATTAGCCTCACTAACCAAAGCCCAGTTTGATTTTGTTGAAACAGTCTAGTCTTTTCTAGTAAGTTCCAGAGTCCAACTACTTTATTCACAATTTTAACCTTCTACAAGCTTCTGGAGTCACGGCGAAAGTACCAGAAGAATTCTAATGCAAACTCTTGGAAACATCTCTATATAAACACCATTTGCATATGGTTTGCTATCAAATCAAAGTATCATATTCAAGCACTTCTCGTAGTACTGTTAACTAAAAGTAAACATCAACAACAATGGCTTTCAGAGTAATCGGTTTCAATGACCCAATTTTCTCAGGTCTTCAAGACATGCTTGGCGTATCAGATCAAGAACTTGAAAAGCCGGCGAACACACCATCAACAAAATACGTAAGAGATGCAAAAGCAATGGCGGCAACTCCAGTTGATATCAAGGAGTATCCCGACTCTTATGTGTTTGTACTGGATATGCCAGGGTTGAAGTCAGAGGAAATCAAAGTTCAAGCGGAAGATAATAATGTCCTTGTTGTGACCGGAATGCGACAACGGGTAGACGAAAAGGAGAAAGAAGTTAAATATGTAAGGATGGAAAGAAGAATTGGGAAGTTTATGAGGAAATTTTTACTGCCTGAGAATGCAAATGTTGATGCAATTTCAGCTGTTTGTGTTGATGGTGTTCTTACTATTAGTGTTCAGAAATTGCCTCCACCCGAACCCAAGAAGCCTAGGACTATTCAGGTTCAAATTGGGTAAGATAATGGTTCGTCATGCCGAAACAGGAGATGCGATCTTAATGAAATGTGTTTTCCGTAGCTTAGATGTATGCTTGAAATAGCTCTTTGTTTGCGCGTCTTATTTTGTTTTAATGGTCGATCGTGTACTTTTATCAAAAATAAATAAAATTTTAAGTTTATTTCAGTGAAATCATGATTTAATCGATTATCTAGGATAATCCCAAATTAGAGGAAGCTTCTCCGATCGGCAATGATACAAATCATGATTGATTTTGTGGCGGTGAACGAAGATGGAAGGGATTGATATAATTCCGGAGTCCTTCTTTCAATCGAGCTGGAGCGTACTCCATTTTTGAAATCATGTGTGGATCGCGGATCAAAATCTTGGTCACAGTAACTAATTTTGAGTTACGGTCAAACTTAGTAAGGACAAGGTGACAATTCATTTTTTCTAGCCTCTTTTTCTTTGTTATTTATTAACCTGAGCATCTGTTGTCTTTGCAAGAAATGACTTTTTTAAAGGTAGGATTCATTCTCCCCTTGGGAGGTTTTGAGATGGAGTTGGACAGGTCAACCACCACAACCCAATATACCATATTCCATGCAGAATATTGGCCAGCACTTGCATAATCACAAACATCTCTCTCTTTCTAAATGGTATCCCCTTACCAGACACATTCAGTCATATAATTTTCTTGTGACAATGGGAAACAAGTGAATGTAAATTTTCACATAAAACGAAATACACCGGGTCACACTGATCATGTTCAGGAGATACGAGCTAAATGAGATTATGATTAACGAAAACTTGGTGTCGAGTTTTTTTTGTGTGTCCAACTATCTAGTTAGGTTCTTTTAAAGGCTATTTATATCATCATTATCACCCTTTTTTTCAATTGCTATTCAAGTAGGATACGAAGAAAAGAGCTGTATTACTGTGTATATATATATTCGGTCAGAAACAAGTTATTAAAGCAATATTTGTGGCTGGAGTAACATGAAAATAGTTGAAACGTTGGAGGAAACTTAACAGGCACTTTTACCATCATATGGATGTATACATTTGTATGCCAATTGCCCAATTATGGTTTTGAGAATTTTTATAGTATAGGTGCATTTTAGATATATTATTACACTATAGATGAATTGAAGGCTCGATGTAGCAATACTAGTAGCTATCTTAACAAATGTTTGAGTTTTACTCAGAGACGACTAACAAATAAAAGACGGGTACCATAATGTTTTGTTTGGGGGATGAAGTTGGATTTTATTCATATGATCAAGATTCAAGAATGATAATTTCTTATTGGGGCGATATAAAATGACAACTATTTCTTCTTTTTCTTGTATGCGACTGCAAACATAAGTGAGAATGGGATCATCATGTTTATGCTATGCCTTCTTTTTTCTCATTGATGAAATATTTGTTGTTGTGCTGAAGTTTCCAACTCAGGTAGGCCCCCAAATGATTTCGCCAGTCGCCACAAATTTACAGTGACATTGACCAGGATTTAAAATTTTAATTTTTACCTGTAGATGTAATTTTTTGAAAAGATTTGAAATTCAGAGTATATCTTTTCTATTCCCTCGATCTTAAATATCTTTTGCCAATACGCAGACTGTTGATGTATTTGAAACTTTAAACTACAGTGATCATGGTAGTTTACTTATTCTTTCCCTATCATGTTGTGAAAAATACTAGAACCCCTTTAATATGAGTTCAACATATAGAAGCCACACTAAATGGATCATACATTCTCAACTCCATACTTTCAAAAAATGATATTACTAGGCTCAACATATCAAATTTTCTTCAGATCTGGCCCATAATTAATTATTATGAATTTTGATAATGACGGTAATACCCTTTTGTATTTATACCAGAGAAATATCAGAATATATTTTCATTTCTCTATTGTCTTTCTCTCTCTTCTCCGTTCTCTTTCTTTCCCGGCTCTCGGCTCCAGCGAATTCAGATCGATGAAGAAGAAGGAGAATCGATTTGATTCAATAGATTTACATTTGATAATCAGTTAATCTACAAATCTGAATCAATTATTTAATCAATTTCATTTGAATCTAGGTATCAGCTGGTTCTAAGCTGCATTAGGTTAGGTTTTCGTTCGTTCAACTGGTTTGTTTTCTGAAGAATTTGAATCGATTTGAAGCTGATTCGAAGCTGCATCAGGTTTGATTTTCGTCATTCTTACTTTGCTTAGTTCGATTAGGTTTTGATTTTTTTTTATTGATTCTATTCAGATCTGGGAAGAATAACAACCTGATTTTTCTTGAATATCATTTTCTAAGTCAGTTGAGTCGTAATCTACATAATATTATCTTATAATGTCTATTTTATGAATCAACTTTCTGAATTCAATTGCTAATACATGATGCAATTTTAATTTAGATTTTAGTCTTGAACTTGATTTCGGTGAACTGTTGGTGTCATTTGACCTGAGGCACTTTCAAAGAACGTTGTTGTTTTGGAATGTGAATCTTCCGCTGAAGGTGGTTCTTGCAAGATTCATTTGGTTGGAACTGCTCACGTTTCTCAAGTGAATTATATTCAATTACTCTAGGTTAATTTTTCGCTCATTGTTATGGTTTCATATTGTCAATAAAACTTTTGAATTTTGGACTCAAATTGTGAGGGTTTTTACTGAATTCAATATGACTTGCGAAATGCATATTTGTTTAGTTTTAATGTGATCAAATTTTTTGTCTGTGTCACTGTGACTATGTTGTTTTGGTAAGTTGATTTTGTGAAAATTTCATATTGATTCTTTTCAAGTCAGAAATATTCTTTTTAAGTCAGAAATTTTGTATGCAAGATTGGTAGGACAGGAATGGGTTTACTAAATCAAATGAGATGGAAAAAGAAGACTACAGTATATAAATGAAGAGCAAAAGTGATATAGAGTGCCTACTGATGAGAGATGGACATTTGTTTTTCTTTTGTTCTCAGGAATCCTGCGAAGAAGTGCAAGCTATCATCAGTCACTTGATACCGCAGGTGCTTCTCTCTTGAAACTCACAAACACTTGTTTGGTGGATGGATCATTAGCAGGTTAGTTGCACGCATTCAAATTTTTTACTTTGTTGACTTACTCTTCAAAATTGGTACTCAACTAATATGTACGCATGAATGGTAGGTTGTATTCTTGGAGCTACGTGCGATTATCGGATATCTATGTTGACCCCTCAAAAAAAATTAGAAGTTTGTGTACTTCAAGATTTATTAATATTCCAGCTTTTTGTGAGTTGGATCTATTATAATCTAACCTCAATTGCACTTTTTAGAGAAATTCTTCAAAGAAATTTCAATCAAACCAGATCCACAATCGATTAGTAACTGAGATTTGATTTGTAGGTTGCAGAAGAAGAATAAACAGGGATGAAATCGTGGAACACTCCAAAATATGGTCTCATCTTCCACTCATCTTTCATTGGACGAGCATCTGCAAAGAACAAAGGACGTATGGATCGTTATCTTGCCAACAAGTGTTATATTGCTTATCACATTGACTGCTTTTCGGGTAAGTTCATTGTGTTGTTCAATGCTACTAGCTTGTTTTGTCATTGTAATTTTCCTGACTCATCATTACCACTAATAACAGAGACAAACACCACTATATTCGGGAAAAGCTCCGTGAGCAAGTCGAAGAGAGACTGGATTTCTATGAGAAGGGTATTGCACCTCGCAAGAATGTTGACACGATGAAAGCTGCCATTGAAAGTAATAAAGGTGAGAATGAAAGAATTAAAGAAGGCTGATTTTTGGCCTAAAATTGTTCTTTGTGTTTTGCTTGCTTCTTACTTATTTTGCATCTGATGTTTTGTTGCACGCTTCTACAGTGCATTTATTCATCCTTTAAAACACCCTTCATCAGCTTTATAGTAATCACATTAATATGGTCTCCATTCAGCTTTATGATAATTATCGTTCAGCCTTACAGTTCTCTTCGTTCAGCTTGATAATAAGCTTTATAACGATTATCTTGTTCGATCAGCTGTTCTTTATTTTATTTTTATTTATAATTGGTAATTGAAGTTTGCTCAAAGATATAGTCCGTCATCTGTTATCTAGAATGTAGAAGTGGAAACATATGTAGTGAGTTTCTGTTGAACTATAGAATGGCCACTGTCCTACTGGTCTAGTTTGTTTATCACTCTACATTAATAAATTCACAGATGATGAGAAAACTCATATGGATGTAGAAGATGGAGCTTCCGCAAAGAAGAGAAGCAAGAAAAAGAAGTCAAAAGGTGATGTAGAGCCTGTGGAAGAGGACAAATCAGCTGCTAAAGTAACTAATGGAGATGCTTCAGAGGAAGATATGGGGACTGAGAAGAAGAAAAAGAAAAAAGAGGAGCGCAAGTCTCAGGAGAATGGTGAGAATGTAATTGAGTCGGAGCAGAACGGAACAGCCTTTAGGTAAGTAAAGGAAATGGTTTGTTTAAGTAAATGTAGGACTAACTAGTGGAACTATGTTAACCAGTTTAAGTCCATAGCAAGTCCATAGCGGAAGTAGTGTATGGACAACAGAATGAAATATACATAATTGTATACTTTTATAGGAACTGTTAGCTTTTGAAGTTTGAACGCCTTCATACTTTACGGGTACGCAAGCTAATTACATATAGTAGATTAGCTCCAAGACCAGATTCTGAAATCGTGTAACTGCGAGTTACACATGCTAATTGAATGTGTAACTGCTAGTTACATGTGCTAATTATATGTGTAAAAGTTTAAGTAAACCGTAAATGATACATAATTCAGTTTATTAATTGCCTATAGGCCTGAACTAGTTGCAACTTACAGTGGTTTCGACAAATGAAATTCTTGATTTAGAAGGTTATTTGCTAGGAACACTAATCAACTACCAGATCTCATATTATCTTCTTAATTTCTCGCAAATTAAAGTTTTTGGTTGTTGTCTATATATCTTTGAATACTAAAATCATATGATAGGTTTGTTTAACTCCCTGCCATATTATTTCATAGGTTTCCTGCATAACTTAAGTAATATGATAGTTCCATACTGGTTAATTTGGCTATGATTTTGTTTCACATGCTAAATGTACATGCAACTTCTAGTTACACATGTTAATTAGGTGTGTAACTAATGATTACACATACATTTTGTATGTGTAACTGCTAGTTACACATGCATAAATTAAAATCAGTTTTTATTTCCTCAGATGATAAATTCTCTGTCATCTCACTCTGACTCGGTTGATTGCATTGGTCTTCCCCCCATGTATTATTATTATCTCAATTACCTTCACTGAAACTGAAAATCCATAAATGCTTCTTCACTAGGAATAAACATGCAAGTCCATGGATGTGCATCAGTGTTAGTTGTGCCAATTTCTCAGTTATATTTTGTTAGCTAGCATATTCAATTTGTTTCAGATCGTTTTTCGAACTGTGATACTTGTATTTCCCTAAACCAGAGTTCACTTCATATCGAGTTTAAACTTTGAACCACTAATCCGATATGAAATGGTTGCTTAAGCTAACTTTTTTTTCATAATCTGCTTTTAGTTGTAAACCGTAAGAGTATTATAAAACTGTTGATAAAGTGATGAGCTTTGTGAAACATGTTCAAGCGAGTCTTGATCTATTTAACAAACAAACAAAAACTGTCTGCTAAAAGTCAAGTTTCTTAATATCTTATCCTGTAGAAATCCTCATTATTTATCTTTTATTTGTAGCCACCACCCGTTGGCTGCAACCAGTGGCCTTGATCAGAAACTCATTATGTGGGACCTGGAACGATCAACTGCACGCTGCTCATGTGATCATGAGGTAAGGCTAGATAGGCATTGGCTAAGAAACTTCCAAGATTTTGTTTTTGATTACTTTTTAGGCATCAAGTGGTCATGGAAATCATCCTTTACCTCCTTATCTTTTAATTATTTAAGACGAAGTTAATGTGCTCGCTTTGTTAAAAGCATTTTCCTTCATTATTTGAGATTGTTGCAAATCTCAAAAATCTATCTGATTTGACTGGTTTTTATTTTCCATCAGACTAGGTCACTTTCTTCTTTTGCTCTGATCTACAAATTCCACTTCTTTTGCTTTGATATACATGTCATATGCATGTGTAACTGCGGCATACACAAATTTTACGGATGTGTAACTATATGCATGTGTAGATATTCCATACACATTTATTTTTGTAGTCACCGAGATTTGAAGGTTCCACCAATTTCCATTCAGTTTCAATGTTTGGAGTTTTAGAACATTTCTATTGCTTATGTTATGTTGCTAGTGAATTTATTTGGTATACGTATTCATGGATTTTTTCAGCCTGAAAATTTTCTTTTAGATTCATATGGTATGAAACTTTGAATGTGTAACTCTCAACTACACTAGTCATTTCATGTGTAACTGCTAGTTACACTAACAAAATGCATGTGTAACTGCTAGTTCATTGCTATCGACATTAAGCAATATTTGTTTTTCTCCTAATATTGAACAATATTTGTTTTCATTTTCGTGTTGGCATTGGTTCATATGTATGTTCATTGCTATCGACATTAAGCATTCTTATGGACTATTTTTTGTTGTTCTCCTAAATATTGAACAATATCCTTTCGCATTTTTTCTTTTGACACTGGTTCATGTTTGTTTGTTGTTATATTTCAGGTTTCCAAAAACTTCATAAAAGTTGATTGCTTATTTGTGGTACTGGTATCGCTGGAATTGGAGTTGACGCTGAATACACAAGTCAAATGCATGTGTAACTCTCGGTTACACTAGATAGATGCATATGTAATTCTCAATTACACTAGATAGATGCATGTGTAACTTCTAGTTACACATACTAACAAATTATTGTAAATGAGTATTAAAGTAATACATGCCTTTTTTGTATGCATTATTTTTAATGTCTATTTTTTTAATGTGTAACTTGTAATTACACATGCCATACGGATGTGTAACTTCTGGATACACATGGCATATGCATGTGTAACTTCTGTTTACACATTCACACTATACTTTAATAATTTGGGCCTAGATTTAATAATTTTTTGCTTAAATTTAAATTTTATTTAATTTGGGGCTTGACAATATATAAAAGGGCATGAATGTCTTTTAATAACTCGGGCCTAGATTTAAACTTCTTTTAATTAAGGGCCTCATATTATGGGTTATCCATGGGTTGGGCCTTAGCCTAATTTTCTTTATTCTGTTTAACTTGAAAGAGTAATTCCTGGTTGACCGAATCAGGATCTCATGTTCAAATGGACTAAAAGTTAGGTATGCACTCAATATATTGTGCTTGGGCTTGGGCGAAAACAAATTGATATTATTAGCCTCTCTAACTAAAGAGCCCGATTTGGTTTTGTACAGACAGTCTAGTCCTTTCTAGTAAGTTCCAAGTGTTTTAACCTTCTACAATCTTCTAGAGTCGACGGCGAAACTACTAGAAGAATTCTTAAGCAAACTCTTGGAAACAACTCTATATAAACCCCACTTGCGTATGGTTTGCTATCAAGTCAAAGTATCAATATCGAATTTCACAATCTAGAATTTTCAAAATCACTGCAATATTCAGCCACTCCTGGTAGTACCGTTAACTAGAAGAAAACATCAACAACAATGGCTTTCAGAGTAATTGGTTTCAACGATCCAATTTTCTCAGGTCTTCAAGACATGTTTGGCCTATCAGATCACGAAGTTGAAAAGCCAGCGAACACACCATTAACAAAATATGTAAGAGACGCAAAAGCAATGTCAGCAACACCAGCTAATATCAAGGATTATCCTGAATCCTACGTGTTTGTACTTGATATGCCTGGGTTTGAAATCAGAGGAAATTAAAGTTAACTGGAAGATAATAATATACTTGTTGTGACCGGAATGCGACAACGGGAGGATAAAAAAGAGAAAGAAGAACCTAAGAAGCCTAGGACTATTCAGGTTCAAATTGGGTAAAGAAATAGCGTGTCATGCCGGAACATGTTTTTTAAGGAGATGTGATCGTGTTTTTCGAAGATTAGATGTATACTTGAAATGACTCTTTATTTGCGTGTCTTATTTTTTTTTAGTGGTATGCCGTGTACTTCTATAAAAAATAAATAAAATTTAAGTTTATTCAGTGAAATCCGGATCCATTGACACTCTTACATCCAAATTTTAGACTCACTAAACAATGTTTATATATATTTATTTCGAAGCAATGAACAATATTACGGATCGCGGATCAAAATCTTGGTCACATGTTTTAGCTCACAATGAGATTTTGAGGTTTTAGATTCCGAAAAGAAAAATTTGGATCCCATTATAGATTTTTATAAACGACATATTTTGATCTCTTATTCGGCTGAATGCCTGAAACAGGATCTGGCTGACAAATCATCTGATTATAAGTTTTGTGGATGACACTGTCATGCAAGTAAGTTCAATTGGTGTCCTTATGAGCTCAACGCAACTTAATGTATCATATAGTCTGCATATTTTTAGTCTGCATATTTTTAGTAAGAACATTGTGACATCATTTTTTTTTTTATTATTTTTTTATCACCTGAGCATATAAAATATTGGCTAGCACTTGCATAATCAACAAGCAGCTCTTTATTATTTTAAAAGTCACTGAAACATCCTTGTTATTGGATTTGGATTACAAAGTTATTGACTTGTTTTTTTTAGAGATTTCAAAAGACTATTTAAAGAAGAAAAGCTTAGCAAAAGTCTCTCCATAATGTATGATATTTTGCGGGACTTTGAAATCTAGAATTTATTACTATTTTGATTGCTATCTATAGTAATATTGGAGTTCTTATGTGACACGACCCTTCAGAAGATCTCTGTTACAATGCTGATTACTGCATTGACGATTAACTACTACTAAGAAAATACACCCTAAGTACCGACGTTGATGATATAATAGAAGGAAAATCCTGTTAGCTACAGTTCTCTTGGATTGATATTATTAATTTGATCTCAATCCGGTAATAACAAGAATGTTCACATGATTGTTATTCATTGTAGAGAGAAAGAGTATTTTGAAAGTATTATAAAAAATTTGGAATGAAAATTGCAGAAAATTTGATACAATAAAGTAATAAGAACGCACTCATTTCAGAATGCCACAATTAACTTTCTTTTTCCATTTTTTCCATCCTGACATGAGTATAAAGAGGAGAGGCTCCGGACCTCCGATCAGGTAATAATCTTTTGTCTAGCAATGTTGTTTTCGGCTAATATTCATATCTGCTCGGTTTTCTCAAACATCTTATTATTTTTCTTAATAAAAGACATCTCAGTTTTAGAATTAAGAAACAAGTAAAAGACATCTCAGTTTTAGAATTAAGAAACAAATAAAAGACATCTCAAACGTAGCAGCCACCACAATTACTTTAGCTACCGGAGATAACTCCTTTCTCACAACCTTCTCAAGTATAAATATGGGTATATATTTGAAAAGAACTCTAGTAGATGACTACAACACAAAGAAAAAGAAGGTCGAGAAAACTTTTACCACACAAATAGTTTCATCATAATTACATGTCAAATATAGTTACTACTAAAGTTTTTGTAACCCATATGGTTTGTGTGTCCTTAAACATAATCATTATGACTTGTTATATTCTCCTCTTGTATGGAAATTCATTCAGTTGTTGTTTGTTTCCCATTGTCTGAAGGAAATTATATTACCATTTAATTTGACTCATATTGTGAACCATATACCTCTTTTCTACCCATCAATATATCTTGATGCATTGGTAGGCTTTTGGAAGAATCTTATATGTGATAACCGCAATCGCACGGTGTCTAACTAGTAGACAGAAGCAAGTACGGGTCGTTCCCACAAGGAACGGTGGAAATATCAATAATCAGTATTCCTAATTAACTAACCAGAAATGAAGATGTTTTTGGATTTTTGAAAGAATAAAGACAATGAGAAGAATAAACTCAAGTAACAAAACGAATCAAATGGGAGAGTTGGTAACCAGGGTTTAATGTATCCACCACTATTTCTATTCAAATACTGAAATGAAATATAATCCATGAATTATTTATCATTCGTTCTATCGACATCACCTATTATACGTATTAGAATCGCAAATATCACTGGGACACCATAAGCATGGCACATCAAAAGACTAAACCAAAGCATGCACCATCAAATCGTGTTAGCAAGAAAATTATACGAAACTAAATATAGGTTCACAAATTTTATTTGGCTTTTCTAAGCATAACCCATCAGAGAAATTAACCAAGCATGAATCATCAAATAAGAAGACATACATATTTGTAAAACTATCGACTATGCACATAGGTTTTGAAACCGGTGAAGCAACAACTAGTATTTTCATTAAATCAATAAACAATATTAAGAATTAATCTAATCAAATCATAATAGTCTTTTGCTCAATTTTACTTAATCAAAATAGTCTAAAACTCCGAGTGATTTCAACATAAACCCTAGTCACAAAAATCTAGCCAAACGTGGCTTTTTCAAAAGCCATAAACATATAAAAGAAAATCACTAGCAAAACGAAACGGAACTAGAAAAATAGAACTTCAAACCCAATTCCTGTTTTCGTCTGCAGCAGCAGCCTTCTTTCTCCGTTCTGTTCTTCTCTTCTTTTCGGCTCTCCAGCCGTCCGCTCCCTCTTCAGATTGCGACTAGTGAACATAAAGGTGCTGCCGAAAGATCCAATTAAGACCTAGCTGATAGTCCAACCCAATGCAAACACCGAAACCCAACTTCCAAAACCAAAATTCTACCAGCGACTACTTTCTATTCTATGAACCTTTAAATCTCGGTCACACACTGTTCCCTGACCGTTTGAGATATCATCGAACAGCAATTCTAAACACCCATTGCAGGCACGAGAAGACACCACTGCTTGAAAATACATTTGAGGTCCACAACAACCTCCAACTCATCACCGGCAACTGTTACTTCAACAACATTTCTAAACCAATCCAATCATCATCACCCAGCTTTGTTGCTGCTATTAAATCGGCCACTGCCATCTCCTTATTCATCCTATCAATTGCAAATCAACAAAACACCAATTCCAACTGTCTTTGAAAGTTCGAACCAAAGCTCGATCTGTTTTTCATTCAAATATACACGGCCACCACAACTGACGAAAACCCATTCAGCCAACACCTTTTTCCATCTTCTGTTTGTTCATATCTCTTCTCTCAGGCCACTGCAGCTTGAATCCAACAACACCTATGGTCCAGTTACCCAACTGAGGATCGACCGTACGAAGCCAGCCATCACCCTGCTCAGTTCTCGATTGAACAATTCAGTTAATTCACCTTTTTTATTTCAGCTAAACCCATCATCGTCGCTACCCTGCTCCATGTCTTCTCCGAGTGATATCAACAGCCACCATAAAAATTCCATTTCTCTCAACTCCGGTGACGAACAACGAGCTCCATCTTCTTACTGAGCTCCAACTACAATTTCTATTCTTTGTTCACCAAGGCACCACTGGTAGCTCAGCATTTTCTCCAATTTTCTCCAATTGCAACTGACATACGGACCAGTCTCCTAATTCTCTTTAGCTGCTGATGACTCACGTGCTTAAACATTGCATGGAATTGATGTCTCTGGCCCTGATATGTATGGGTGGTGCACTAGCTTAAATGGTTAACGAGGCAGCCCACAGTCTATTAAGCTCCATGTCTTCTAGGCACAGTGAATTGTAGCGCCTTTTGTCTCAAATGCCGCCATAACTTTCAGTTTAGCCAGTTATGTTCTCGGTTATCAAAATTCACCTGTACTTTCTACAAAAGCACTAAAATGATGTTATTAGTCATCATATCGAGTCCTAATTAATATAAATATGGGTATAAAATGTAGCACTTACGTGCTTATCATGCATCTATGTTGCATAATATTTATATATTACAGGGTTTGGTACAATAACTCGTGATGCTCCGGGACAATGCGTTGAAGGAATGGGCACTGGTAGCCTTAAACTAGCAAAGTTGTTGGAAGTGCTTGGCCTAAATTTCATTGGTACACTTGAAAAGTAGTATCATCCACTTCATCAAATTCGCTTCACCATCTTTTGACACTTGCAAGTGTCCCAAATGCAATTTACTTGGCCATAGCAAACGAATGAGTTATGTATTCCTCAACGCCATTGCAAGTGCTCTTAACGACCACATAATCCTCCCGATCTTCCACCTCAAGTCAATGTGACGACTGGGGGTGAAGCACCACCTCCTCATGTTCTATCTTCCATGTCCAAACACGGTTTCCCATAGTGAAAATGGTCCCCCAACTGTTTGTGGTTGGAAGCCAGAGTACGACTCCCTACCTCTCGGATCTCGAGACTCAAGATCGTCTAAATGCTCTCATGGGGACTGGAAGGTTGTAAAAATTACACTAATTTTGAATATCATTCTATGGTTGGGCTTGGGTGAAAACAAACCATGCATTATTAGCCTCACTAACCAAAGCCCAGTTTGTTGAGACAGTCTAGTCTTTTCTAGTAAGTTCCAGAGTGCAAAACCGGGGGTCTAACAACACCACCCAATATTTCGCTTAGCAATCTGTATGGACAAACTTCAATATACTTTTTATGAGAATCGACTAGACAATTAGATTCAATCAATAATAAAAAAATATATCAAAGAGTTTATATCTCAACTCTCGATTTGATCTTTACTCAAGCAAATGGAAATCTGCGAGTCTTTAGCAAAGAGAGATAACTTGGACGGTACCAGAGACCAATGTCCAAGGATCGATCAATATCAATCAACAACCAAAGGTTGGATTTCCAATTGATGATCTTTAACGCACAACCTCTATTATTTCAATTATATGAAAAATATAATGCGGAAAAGAAATAACACATACACCAGAAGTTTTGTTAACGAGGAAACCGCAAATGCAGAAAAATCCCGGGACCTAGTCCAGATTGAATACACACTGTATTAATCCGCTACAGACACTAGCCTACTACAAGATAACTTCGGACTGGACTATAGTTGAACCCCAATCAGTCTCCCACTAATTCAAGGTACAGTTGTACTCCTACGCCTATGATCCCAGCAGGATACTGCGCACTTGATTCTCTTAGCTGATCTCACCCACAACTAAGAGTTGCTGCAACCCAAAATCGCAGACTTGATAATAAACAAATCGGTCTCACACAGAAAAATCTATCAAAGGATAAATCTGTCTCCCACAGAAAAACCCTAGGTTTTTGTTCCGTCTTAAGATATAAAATCAAGGTGAACAGGAACCAATTGATAATCCGCTCTAATATTCCCGAAGAACATCCTAGATTAATCAATCACCTCTCAACAATCCTTATTGACTACACAAGCAGTTTGTCTAGGAATCACAAACAGTGAGACGAAGATGTTTGTGACTACTTTATCTTGCCTATCGGAGAACTCTCACGATCTCAAGCCAATCAATAGATTGTACTCGTACGATAGAAGATGCAAGATCAGATCAGACAACTACGATAAAAGTAGTATCGGTCTGGCTTCACAATCCCAATGAAGTCTTTAAGTCGTTAACCTGGTTTTAGAGAAGAAAACCAAAGGTTAAAGGAGAATCGACTCTAGCGAGCGCACTAGTATCACACAGACGTGTGGGGATTAGTTTTGCACAATGCTAGATGTCTCCTTTATATAGCCTTCAAATCAGGGTTTTTCCTTAGTTACAAAGCAATCCATATTCACCGTTAGATGAAAACCTGATTTAGATTCAAGCTAATATTTCTCAACCGTTAGATCGAAAACTTAGATTGTCACGCACACTTGGGTAGACGTTTACGGGGTTTGTGAAAACCATGCCCAAACGTGTACGTGTATGTTGGTTCAACATAGTAACCCAAAAGGTTAACCATATGAGCAATTCATATTAACCTAGTTCTTCTTCACCACAACTAGTTCAATTGACTCAAATGAACTAGTTAGAGAGTTGTTCAATTGTTATGAGATCTTATGTAACTACAAAAGACACAATTGAAACAAAGATGATTCGATTCAATTGAATCGACTCATGAACTTTATATCCACGGTTTTCATAAAACATTCCTTAGTAATTTAAGTTTCATGTTCAGAGCACATCTTTAGATCATAACCACTTAAGCTCACAAACAAGTTCGCGGACTTAAGGCAACCGACAGAGTTTTCAAAATTCAGCAGAAAATCTCGGCAAAGAGACTTCCGCCAGTTCGCAGACTAGGTTCGCGGACTGAGTTCGCGGACTAAACACGCAAACGAGTTTTTGGAAAATACCAACAGAAATTCTCGGCAAGAGAACTTTCGTCAGTTCGCGGACTGAGTTCGCGGACTTGGCAAAGCCAATTCCTCCAGTTTCTCTCAATCAACAAAGTTCGAAAACTTCGGATTAAGGAATACATGGTTATGTAATCTAAAATCTCATTCCAATCATTGAGACATTCTCAGAGGACGTTATATATCCGTTATTCACAGACCGTTTCACGTTAGAGCAATTCTCAAAGTAATTGAAACTTTTCATGACTTTCGTCACTAGGTGAAGATAAACTTGATCAAAGCGAAATGCTTTACCAACATACGATTTCGAGAAAAAGATAAGTAGTGAATACTCAGCTCGAAATGTCAAATGTGTATGATCCAGTCTATATAGCATACGACTTTTTGTCTCATAAATGTGTATGATCAAGGATTATTTTCAGCAATTATTTCGACCCTTCCCAATAAATTGGCGAGTACAATTGATCAGCGAAATATTGTTGTCAGGATACAATGAAGCCCTAACAACGTTGTTAGATTCAAAGGTTGTACTCCCTTGACCCAACCAAGAACACACTGTATTTGATTCTGAAGATGCTTACACTACACGAAATCAGGGAATTTGTAACGTCGAAAAAACGTTATTATCTATTTATTGTAACGTTAAGAAAACGTTGGAAAAGTGTCGCTACTATTAGTGTTACAATAATTTATCAACGGTTGGTTTCGTTACAATAAGAATTTATTAAATAACGGTTGCATTCGTTGGAATAAATACACCAACGGTTATCTAGTCAGCACAAGATTTATCTAATGTCATTTTGTTGTAACGGATAGCCGTTATTGTGGCTATAGTAATGGTTAGTATGTAACAGTTCGGTGTAACTCATACTGCAACGGAGACTTCGGGTGTAACGGTTGACTTATTGCCATATGTCCTTCCTTGTAACAGCTACATCAACGATTTTAATCGTTGTTTAGCTGATTCTAACAGATTGAATTTAACAGTTATTGTAACTATTTAAAACCGTAATAGCTCGTTGTAACGGCTGTCGTGCGACACGTGTCTATCGTTTAAAGTAACGGCTTCAAACGTTGATGATTGTTTGTAACATTTTGGATATAACAGCTTGCTGTAACGATTCGATTCGTAACAACTAACTGTAACGTTTGTAATTTGCTATCGCTTGTAACATACAGACTAACGGCTTTAGACGTTGACAATCCATTGTAACAATAATGAATTTGCCAGGTGTGCTAGTCACTAACAGATTTTATAACGTTGATTCGACATTGGTAAAAAAAATAGTTTTAAAAAAAATGTTTTTATCTGTTATAAATAAGCTCTCGTAATTGGACCCTGCAATGCAATGCAATCCATTTCTAAAGCTGCAATACAATTAGTTTCTGAAGCTGCATTGCAACATTGCAATTCATGTCTGAACCTGCAATACTGAATCTGAAACCTGTAATTCATTTCTCAATCCACAATACATACATTATCATTCTAGCAACATAAGGAATTCATTCATTCACAAATCCATACAACAACCAATTGAACCAAGGTTTGTCTCCTAATTCATTCACATACGCAAGTATATACGATTATCATTCTTACATTGAAAGAACTGCTTAATTAAGCCTCAAAAAATACATGGTTCCCTATATGGTTATAATCAAATGACAAGGGTTGTGTTTTTCAGTATATAAGTGTTGTTCTGCATTATACCTTGGCTGAAAAAAAGTTGTTCATGATTAGCCAAAAAAAGTCGTCCTTTGACATCAGAGTAGCCTTAACTAGCTCATGGCATCAACTATTGCCATCGATTCCAGTATCCTGACAAAACAACAAAAATGAAACAGAAACTCAAATTATAAACAGATCTCATGGAGAGAAAGATTCATTCAATAATTTCGGCAATTCACTTACATGTTCATTGTCGTTTTGCAATACATACATTCTCATTATAGACCAACCAATTGAACCAAGATTTGTCTCATCATTCATTCAGATACCTAAGTATATGTGAGTGAGACAACTGCTTGAGGTAAAAAAACATACATGGTTCCCTATGTTATAATAAAATGACAAGGTTGTGTGTTTCAGCAGTTTCTAATATAAGAAAGTTTCTAATGCATACATTCTCACTGTTTTTATATGAACATGGCAACCTAAGCATCAAAAGTTTATATTTGATAGACATGTCACTGGGAATTTATATACATGGTTTCATATGTTAAATTAAGACGAGAAAAAACAATGCACTGATATAACAAGACTTTACTCACCACTTAATATAAGTAGAGAAAAGAACGTCTCGCTTGGTACAAGTGATTTCCCTCGCTTGGTACAGCTTTGTAAGGCCAACACTGTCTCGCTTGTTTAACCAGCTTCATGATTTACCCCCCACACAGTAGGACTGATCCGCTTCAGGTGTTCGCATCAATGAATTCTCGAAATGGGAGAAAGAGTTTTTGATGATTGAAATGGGAGAAAATCCTCACTATTTAAAGAGGGATTCATGCCTTTTCGTGATGTCTTTCCATCACAAACAGACGCTTTCAACGGGAATCCATTAATGGTGTCTTTTGAAGAAACCTATGGGAATGGACAAGTTTTGTGGAAATTTCTGGAAAACCGAATAGGTTTTCAAATTCATTAACCGAACACATCTGGAAGGGCCTACGCATACTGATTTGATAAAACCAGAATCTCCACACATACTGATTTCTGAGATAGTGTGTTATGTAGCCAGCACATTAATGGCCTTGTGCTTATCCTGAATTCATGAGTCACTCAGAGAGCAGTCTTTTTCTCTTAGGAAACGGCCTGATTTCCATACTCATATAGGTAAGTCTCTAAGGTGCTTATGCGATACACCTGTAAACAACTATAGACTTATTAAGGATTTTCATCCATCCCTTTTTCCTTGCAGAACCATGACACTAATTTGAAATGGGAAGTTTATTATTAGTGCACCATGACCACTTCCATAACTTGTTGGTACCACATTGAACCTTGTTTATATTTTTCAAAACATAGGTTGGGTGTTTTCTATAGGCGATCTACTTTCTTTCACAGACCTTAATCCGATTTCCTCACATTTTATTGAAAACGTTGCATTTGGTAGACTCTTTGTGAATGGGTCTACCAAGTTCTTATTTGATTTAATAAAGCTAACCGAAACTAGCTACTCCTCTCTTGAGTAGTTGTCTCACAATTTGATGTCTAAGACTTGCATGTATTGATTTCCCATTATATGTCTTGTTAGTGACATTAAAAATCGCAGCCTGATTATCACAATTAATCAAGACTGATGGAGTTGGCTTCTTCCAAAATAGGATCTCCTCAAGTAAGTTTCTAAGCCATTATGCCTCCTTACATGCATCTGTAAGTGCTATCAATTCTGACAACATTGTTGAATCAGAAATACAGATTTGCTTCTTGGAACTCCAAGACACAGCAACACCTCCTAATGTAAATATCCTTCCACTAGTAGACTTAGATTTGGATTCTACAATATTCCAATTAGCATCACTGTATCCTTCCAATACAACGGGATAGCCTTCAAAATGCAAATCATAATCAATGGTTCCCTTCAAGTAAGACAACACTCTTGAAACTGCTCTCAGTATTCAACTCCTGGGTTACTTGAAAAACGACATAGCACTCCCACGACTTGGGCTATGTCCGGTCTTGTGCAATGCATAACATACATAAGACTTCCAATAACACTGGAATACTCAAGTTTCTTATGAGCACGTCCAATATTCTTCATTAACTTTACATTAGGATCCATAGGAGTGACGGATGGGATGTCATCAAAATGACCATACTTTTTGAGAAATTTCTCTACATCTTGATTACATGGATACTCCATTAATGAGTATTTGGAGCTCTAAGTTGGTAGAGTAAGAAGAAGGAAATAATAATAATACAAATTCTAAACTTGTCTTCTCTCTCTCTGACTTTCCCTTTATATAGGTGTTTACATAGTGGATGACAGCTCATATGTAGTGGGGTACAACTCATATTATCTCGCGCCCAAACTACATTCTCGCAAGCTTCGTTACCTTCTCGCAAACTCTCTATATAACTTCGCAGGCTCTATCTATAATTTCGCAAATTTGGATCCTACATCTTGCGTCTTTTTCCTTTAATATTTCTTGAAGAGAGATCTTTAAGGAAAAATCCACTTTGTAGTAGTAGTTGTTGGAGGAGCGAGTGAGCGAGCGAAAGAATATTGGACTTGAAAAGTACGTACTTGCCTCTATTCTTTTGTGAAGTTACGGAGCGTTGCGAAGTAAATAAGAAGTATCATCTCTTGAAGTATGCGAAGTATGAAGTATCCTTGAAGAAGTATAAGAAGTACTCAATCCTCGAAATATAAGAAGAACTCTGCGAAGTAAATAAGAAGTATCTGTCCTTGAATAATAAGTATTGCCTCTATTTTTATTATGCGAAATTATTACTTCATTTTTGGTGAGGATTCTTGTTGTTGTACGTCCACTTTGGAAATGATTCTTTCCGAGGAGATAAAGAACATAAAATGTTTTCTTGGTAATCCATAGTTGCCTCTATTCTTTATCTATGAAGGTAGAATCCTTGAGAAAATGTTGAATGTGCGAATTGTTTCCTCATTCTTATCTTGCCTCTGTCTCATGTGTTGTGCTCATGCGATAGTATAATCTCTTCAAGATGCTTATAATTGTGTGAAATAATTGAGCGAAATAATCATATCGTTCGGAATAATCACATTCTGCAAAATTTTGACACATTTGACGAAATTTTGAATCATTCTGCGAAATTCTGAATCATTATGCGAAATTCTGAATAATTCTGCGAAATTCTGAACAATTTTGCGAAATTCTGAACAATTCTGCGAATCTAATGCTTATGTGATGAAATGTGTATGCGATGTTTATTCCATGAAATGCTTGTGCAATGCTTTTATGATGCGAGTATGCTGCTTGTATGATGAGAATGCTTATTTATTGCAATGTATAGTTAATGTTTCCGTTACTTAACTCATTTTGCACGCTAAAATTGATGTAGCTTTAAATTGCCTCCATTCTCCATTTCTCTGGCTTTTTCTTTAGTGTATGCATTCCTCTTCGTGTAGTTATTGTTCCTCACAAGTTCTTACTTGTGTTTCATCTTTCCTGCACTATTAGTATCTCATAACAGTATGATCATAATATCAAGTCTGCGGCATTTTCACTGCCTCAGTTTCATTTCCATGTACATATTCGCAATCTTGTTTGCTTAAATATAATCATTCTCGCAAGCTTACTTTCTTACTCATTTTCTTATGTGGTCTTATTTTTCCTTCCTAGTTAAATGTCTTATTTTGCCACCTCTTGTCATTGCGACAAAATCGCAGGACGTCTTTGCACTTTCATGCAAAAACCCATTGATCTTTACTTAACTTTCTCTTTTGTATTATTGCCTCTTCAGGATTGTTGCGACAATATGACAGGCCTAAATATTCTTTCGAAAATAAAGCCCCAAGACATTGTCGTCTTGCGACGAAATCGCAGGACGTCTTCACACTTTCATGTAATGACCCATTGATCTCGTCTTATCTTTTTCTCTAGTATTATTGCCTCTTCAGGATTGTTGCAAAAATATGACAAGCCTTAATACCCTTGGGAGTAAAAAGCCTCATGACATTTGCATCTTAAGACACTTATCATCTCCCTAATGGAAGGTGCCGCCCTTATCTCCCCCCTGGTTGCCCCTTCAAGGAGGCGTACTTCTACCATACAAGGTTAGCTCCTCCCATCCGGTCTTAACAACAACCAGTTGTTTTCGTAGCCTCTTATCCCTTTTACCTATAGGGCTTATGGTTATGAGACTGCACCTTAAGTGGGGTTTTCTTCGGGCCGAGTGCAGTATAAGCCAAGACTTGTCAAGAATGGCAATGACGCTTTAAACTCCCCTGGCACTCTTGACTCAACCGTGTACCTCGGCGCCTTGATCAGATTCTGCACTCCTTGGGAGAGTCCTTATTACCTTAGTCGGCCAACCTAAGTCATATGCTTAGGCTGAGAATCCAAGGTGCCTCTCCCGGATGGGCTTTATTGACCCCAAATCTCCATGACTCAGGTTCCAGGGGCGGTGTAACCTTTTCCCTGAGTCATGCTACAGGTACCCCCTTCTATGACGTACTTTAGGTCTTACATTTGCCTCTTGCGAAATTTTATTCTCGTACTAGAGTGTACGCCATAAAGGTTCGCCCCATTCTAATCTTAGATTTTTATGGATCTTAGATTGTCTCTTGCGAAATTTTCGCGTTTCTTTGTTCTTTTATTCATTCTTTCATTCTCATAATATCATATCATTTGAAGCAAAGTAAATATTCAAGAGAAGTTCTAATACATTATAATTCTGAAATCTTTGTAATCCTGCGATTGTTTCGCATTTTGTAAATCAATTCAAAAATCTTTTTATTCTCTGTAAAAGAAATATTCTGGAGAAACATATAAATTAAATTTTCTCAGTTTTCTGTAATTTTGAAATCTCGCAATCTTTGTAATTTTGAAGTCTTTGTAATCTGGAAATCTTAGTAATCTTTATAATCTTTGAAATCTTGAAATCTTTGTAATCGTGCGATTGAATCGTTTTTTTTTGTAAATCAAATCAAAAATCTTTTTATTCGTTCTTAGTATAAAATAAAATGTTCAAGGAACTGATACTTATCTTTCATGTGAGTCGCTGTTGTTGTCAAAAAAGTGAATAAATGCCTTGAAATGTATGAATTTCGCGCAGCAAAAAGAAGTGTGAGAAGCGAGACTTGAACCCTTGATATGCTGCTTGGATTTTCTCGCACCATACCAACTGTGCTAAGCCTATTTTGCGAAATAATTAAAGTTCTTGCGAAGTAATCAAATTCCAAATGTGTAAGAGGCAATTCTGTATAAATTTCGCATAATAAAAATAAACATGCAAGAAGCAAGAATTGATCCCATGACCTGCTGCTTGCATTCATACCTCCTGACCAACTGTGCTAACCCTCTCTTGTGAAATAATCAAAGACTGTGCGAAGTAATCAAATATCAACTATGTGAAATGAATATTTGCGAAGCAAAAATTATTTGGTCGGGAGAATCAAATCCATGTCCTCTAGTTTGCATACTCCTTCTCTGACCATCTGCGCTACTTGTTACTTGCAAAAGAAACACACAATGTTGTACTTTATTCCATTTCTTCGTCTTTAGGATTTCAAAAATGTGCGAATAATTAAGCTTGATGAGGGATTCGAACTCGAGTCTTACAACTCACTCTAGCAAAGCTTGACCAACTGTGCTACCTCTTGTTTGCGAACTAATGAAACAATATTGGGAAATTATTCATTTTTTCGCTATCTGTAAAAAGAAGAAAACTATGCTCGCAAGGAAGTTCGAACTTGCAACCACGAACGTACATATTGTTCTCTTGACCAACTGTTCAAGAATCTCTTTGCGAAATAAATTCACAATGTTTTTCTCTTATTCTTTTATTCTCACATGCAAATGAGAAGAAAATGAAAAATATGTGTCTCTGCGAAATTCGAACCTGTGAGCTATCGCTTACTCGCTCTAGCTCAAACCATCTGTGCGAATTTCTGTTTATGACAAAAATTGCAACATCTGCCTCTTATCTTTTCTTCGTCCTTCCTTAACTTTGAACATGAAAATCTTCCACTGAAACTTCCATTTTCTCCTTAAATTTCACCGCAACAACTAATTTTTTCTCTCACTCTTTTCATGTCTTTGAATTGTTGACGATGTTTACTCCCTGAAAGCGTGATTTCTTCCTTAAAATTTCCATTTTAGAACCTAAATTTTGTAGATCTAGAAAAATATGAACAGTAGCTAATCTTCATGAAAATTTCTTGAATCAACAAGTTACAGGAAGTATAAATCATTTATTCGTTCCCTGTTTCTAGCGCCATAATGTAGTTGCAGGAAATCCTACAACACACCCCTTGTATTATCATGATTATGATTTTTAGATCTAAACTTATTTGATATGAAAATAAAGATAAAGATAACGAAAATAAAGATAAAGATAATGAAAATAGAAAATAAGACACAAGATTTACGTGGTTCGATCAATTTGATCTACATCCACGGGGTTAGGGATCTTCACTATGATTGTTTGTAATTACATCTTGATTACATGGAGACTCCATTAATGAGTATTTGGAGCTCTAAGTTGGTAGAGGATGAAGAAGGGAATAATAATAATACAAATTTTAAACTTGTCTTCTCTCTCTGACTTTCCCTTTACACAGTGGATGACATATGTAGTGGGGTACAGCTCATATTATCTCGCGCCCAACCTAGAAGACAATAAGATTGGGTTAAAGCCAACTCATTACCCTTTCTTATAATTTTAATTCCTAAGATCACATCACACGTTACCTCTAAAGAAAAGAAAAAAAAAACGTCAACAATGTCAAGTCTTCCTGAAGAGATCTGCTTCGATATTTTTCAAAGGTTACCAGTGAAATCAACACTTGTCTGTAAGTGTGTTTGCAAGAATTGGTATTCCCTAATCTCTAACCCTAATTTTGTTAGAGCGCACCATAGTCTTACAATCCAGAAAACCAATTTTAGTATCATGATATCTGAATTCGATGATAATAAGTTACACGATGTAATCCGCTCCATAAGCTATGATCCTTTATCTTTTTCTTCGAATGAATTTCATTTGTATGGTGTGGAAATTGGTACGCCATTGGGATGTTTAGAAGAAGATATTCAGTTTGTGGGTTCTTGTAATGGTTTTGTTTGCTTTTGGAGTCAACAGAAACAATTCTTTGGTCTTTGGAATCCCCACAGTAATGAATACAAGGAATTACCCAAATCTCCAAATATATCTGTGGATCGAATTAGGTCTCCATATGCTTTTGGTTATGATTACAGTGCTGGTTATTACAAAGTGATATGCTTGGATGACGTTGGCGATGGTTCTTCAGTTGATGTTTATACGATTGGTCCAAATTCATGGAAAAGCACTCAAATCATCCCTCACTGGATGTATCCGGTGGAAGAGCCTGGAGTGCTTCTTAATGGAGTTTTTCATTGGCTAGGTTACATGACTGACAATTATTCTGATGTTATAATCTCTCTGGATATCAGCGGTGAGAAATTCAAAGCATTGCAACCACCAAAAGTATCTTTAGAGAAAAGGCAATGGGGGTTGAGTGCTGGAGTGTTGAAAGACTGCCTTTCTGTACTTTGTTCTGGTGTTAATGTTGAAGTATGGGTGATGCAGGATTATGGAGTTCAAGAATCTTGGACCAGATATTATACTATAACCCATGAGGGAATTCCGAGAGCCTGTACTTTGAAGCTCATGTGGTCTTTCAGCAGTGGTGAGATTCTATTCGCGACCGGTGGTTGTTATCTTGCAGATCTGGTTCTGTATGACCCAAACGATGGAAGTGCTAGAGAACCAAATATGCATGTAGAGAACCAAATATTCCCATTTCAGAATGGGATGAATGCAATTGTCTTGAAAGCTTAGTTCCACTTGACTTCAGGTACTTAAGTTGGGGTGAATGACAGTTAGAGGAATCAATTGAGCCTGTGAAGAAAATCACGAGAATGTGATATTTAGTTAGTATATAATGAAACAATGATAAGTGCAAGAATAACTGAAAACATGAATGAGGTAAGAAGTCACAAACCCACAGTTTTACATTTTGCTTTCCGAAGATTTTTATTTCTATAGGACCTTAGTATACCATGAAATGGGAGTGAATTTTTTTTATTTTCTATCCGGTATCGAGTATCTACTCTGGATCATCTGAGCATATAGAGTTTCAATGAAGTACGTAACTGTTTTGTCTTTGATTTTATATCTTTTCCTTAAACTCATCCAATTAATATTCTGAAGTTCTCTACGTTTAGTGAGAATCATGTTATTAAATGCTGTTATAGTCTCTCCATGCTGCTGTATTTCTGTATTCTCTACTATAGTTATTAACAAGCAGTAAGGAGAATCCAAGATCGGACAGAAACACTAACTTTCATTATTCTTATTATCTTAAGTGGTTTGTTGGCTAGATCCCATTCATGATGCAGAACAAGGATAGTCACACCTGACAGTTACAACTTCTAAATAATATCTAATAGTATTATCAGTTTCTAGTTTCAGTTTCTTATCTTGTGTGTCTGATATGTGTGTTAATTGCCTGTAACTACCTACTAGTATTTAATCTTAGGATCCTGGTTTGTGAAACATTTTTATTGAAGTTTGCTAATACAAAATTGCAGAAGTTTCTGTTTTGTTCTGTGGATTCAGAATATTTTGTCTTGTGGATTCAAGACAACAACCCCTTGTTCCGTGGATTCGAAAAAGTGTTTTGTGTTTGATATGTGTGTTAACTGCCTGTAACTACCTACTAGTATTTAACCTTAGGATCCTGGTTTGTAAAACATTTTTTATTGAAGTTTGCTAATACAAAATTGCAGAAGTTTCTGTTTTGTTCTGTGGATTCAGAATATATTGTCTTGTGGATTCAAGACAACAACCCCTTGTTTTGTGGATTCGTAACAGTGTTTTGTGGATTCAAAACACACCTTGTGGATTCAAGGCCTTTTGTATCGTTACTGCTGCGTCACTTCATGCATCTTTTTGTAGTTTTGAGACTCTGGTAGTTGCATAAACAGATATCTTTCTTTCATGCTTCTTGTATCGCCTTGTTTCATACTCAATTCAAGTAACTTATGCCATATCTCTAAGTTGTATGTGGTTCCTTAAGCAGCTACTTTTTGAACATCGGAAGGAAGATTTCTTATATTTGTACAGTTAGTCGTAGTTAAAGTTCTCGTTTTTTACAGATATTAATCCCGTTGTTTTTATTGATTTGAAAAAGTTGAGTTACTATATCATACTGTTAGAGTTTCTTCGACAAATGAGAACATTGTATTTGGAGTTAGTCATCTATTATTCCATTTAAGAAGAAGCAGTAGAGGAAGAAGATAATTTGTTTGTCGTTCTGTAGCGTGTGGTGGTCCTATCTACTTTCCAGGTCTTCTTAGTCCTGTAACCTGACTTGGTCATTTTGTTTTGTAGTGCTGATACTTGATCGACTGCAGGTTCATTTCTGTTCATGATAACATGACTGGGCACCTTTAAAATTTTACACAATGGTGTCTCTTTGAATCATTTGAATGGAACCTTATGCACAGGAAAAAAAAATTCATTGCAGATACGTGAATTGTATTTTAGTTCTCTAGAAATACATATTCTATATTGCTTTTGCGTGCAATTGCAGAGGTAAAAGCAGAGTCATGTGTAGATTTGTCCTCAGACCGCTGTACAACTGTTAGTAGCGTTTGGCTTAATGAGTTCAACTCATTATTGAGTAGCAGGTCAAGAGAAAAAGTGAGGCAAATCAATGGAAGTAAATTATACTCTTATCATATTCACTGTCCATACTCTATAATAAAGAAGAAAAGTAGGTTATGTTGCAGGTTGATGTGAGTTTAATCTTATATAACTACAAGAGGATTATATGGTGTCAGCCTAGTTTCACCTACAGGATGAAGGACCAACAAGAGGAACCAATGGGAACATGAGCTAAAGCCTGAGATGAAAACTTGTAGAGGTAAATAACTAAATATCTTCTTATGCGCACTTCAGGGAAAATATAAGAAACTTAGAAAGCACAAAAATGATTAAAGCCCTGTCCTTCAATTTTAGTTATGCTCGACTTTAAGAATGTTACCGTTGTTTGTATCTGTCACCTTCGACATACTCTTGATACAGCTCAGTTAACTACTGTAGGTAACAGATAGTCATTTTTGAATGTGTGCTGGCTTTGATTTCTGTAGTTATATGGGTAGTAATAGTGATAATCAGGGCCAAGCACTGATTGAGATTGATTAGCTCAGTTTTAGTATTTGATGTTTGATCTGTGTTTTGGCAATGTAAGCCTTATTGAGGGTATCACGTGTTCTTAAATCTGATAGTAATCATTTGAAAGTTTTCTTGGGGACTCATTAACCGAGAAATGAGGCAGTTTTCTGTACGACTGCTAAGCCAAAAAACATGAAAGAATTCCTTCACAAGCCAACTTACTTGCACCAGCACCACTCACTCTCCATACTTGAGTTTCTTTAACGGTAATGTATGTTCCATTCAATGTGATTTTCCCTTCTCAGTTTGTTATTGATGGTATATCATATCGATGTGTTTGGACAGTATTTTGCTCGCCATGTCAGTCCTTTCATGCAGATACTTACGATATGCTCCTGTCTCATACAATATTTGAACTAAGCTGCAGCGCCAAAACATCTAGATGGTTTACGTGCAAGCTTTGTTAAACTTGTTTGATGCACATTATGTGGAGCAATGTCCAGATTCTAAGGTGTCTATTACCATCTGAAGATTAAGCTCCTTTTACTGGGAGGCGGTGCAAAATCTTCAGTAGTATTCCATCTCGTTGCAACTTTTAGTTGCAGGTTCTCGTCACAATCCTTATGATAAAACTAAACATATTGAATAAATAAGAAAAACATGGTGACATACGATGTTTTTTTATTTTTGAAGTCCAAATGAAACAAAGCGTTTGTGTTGGATTAACTTCAACATAGAAGTCACTAACAAGCCGGTTAGGATAAGATTAGGAAATTGATGTAATCCTAAGGGAATTAGAAGTCATCTAGTTCTAAGAAAAGGAAAGACATGTAATAAGGTAATAGGATTAGGAAAAGGAATTCATAGTTCTATATATATATATATGATCACCAAAGTTGTGGTTGATCATATGAACAAGATTAGAACTTGTGTTTAGTTTTGAGAGATTTTCTAAACATCAATAAAGAGAGTTGTCTTTATATAAGCTAAATTTCATCTTGCAGTTGCCATTAGTTTGGTGGAGATCATTTTTCTTTTCTTTCTATTCTTTTCTTCTAATCTAATCTTCTTTGTTCTGCTGTCTGGTAGCTGATTCATGAGTTGGTAAATATGCACGCAAGATTAAAGAATATATTAATTGGTGGAAATGAGAAATGAGAGACACCAAAATCCATGAACTCCAATGAAGTTAGAGACACATTTCAACTGGGTATTGATGATGATGGTATATTATGTTCTTGTAATTTGTAGGAGACTGTAGACCCTAAAATCGTGATGGAGGATTGTACTTCCTATAACTAGGGGAGACAAGCTTCATTTCGGAAATAAGTTGGACTCTTGTGACAGAGCTGGTTTGTTATTGTGTATTACTCGGTCTCAAGAGTCTAAGAGACATGATTCACCTGTTACGGCCCACTTATCCTGCTGGTCCAGTAAAATGCCTTGTTGGGATGCCATTGTGGTGCGTGAAAACTACAGCCACACCCATTTTTAAGAACGATTTTTTGGGGACCATGATTTTCTTGGGGGACCATGGTTCTATTTTTAGTAAGACATTTAGAAGTAAATCTAGGTCATCCCTTATCTAGATATTTATATCAATACCTAAACTACCCTCCTGATTTATTTTGGGTAATGATTTGTGAAATCATTAGTGAAATGATTAAGCTAAAGAAGTAGAATTATTGAGAGAGTAAAGTTAGAGAAGATGAAGAAGAAAAACATGAAAATAATTTTTTTTTTGAGTTCACTAATCTTGAGTATTCAAGTGATGATTCAATTGATGATAGCACATCTGAATCTTCATCTCCTTCCTCTCCTAGAGTATTTGTTAATCTTCACAATAATCCAGATATGAGTTATTTCTTAGATCGTGATTGTATTCTTCCCCGAACTCAATCTCAAGATGAAAATGATGGATTTTACTAACCACAACTGGAGGAAGAGCATTTGGGTTATCAGGTTTGCTTCAAACTTAGATAATGTTGGTTTAATTGCTCCAAACTTTCAAAAAAAAAATGAAATTTTTTATGTAGACTTGGGCCAGTTCGGTTATCATATGTCATAAACATGTAACCGAACACACCTGAAAGTGTAGTTCGGTTACGCTTTCCAAACACGCATGTTACCGAACTCGCTCGTTAATGGAGGTTTTGGTCGTACAGTGTAATGTTCGGTTTGCCCGCAATGTAACCGAACTTTAGGGTCTAGAAGTTCAGTTGCTTTGCAAACAATAACTAACCGAAATTTACGTGAAAATAAAATTTTACCAACTGTACATAGTTCGGTTGGTACGCAAAGTTCATACCAACCAACTATCCAACCGAACTTTACGTTAAAAAAAATTATTCCAAGTGTAAGAAGTTCGGTTGGTTCGCAAACTTCTATCCAAAAGCGTATCTAACCGAACTCACCGATAAAAAAAAAAACCCAAAGTTACAGTGCTATATTCGGTTACCTAATATAAAATGGTAGGTAACCGAACTTTGAACTTAACAATTTATTTGGGTACATCTTGTGTGTTCGGTTACATATCAAATTGCTCTACCAACCGAACTTATTCGGTGATATCCTTATTTTGCGAAGGAACCGAACTTATGGACTTGTGTTGTTCAAATACAAGGAGTTCGATGAAAAGTATTTTTTGCGAATCAACCAAACTCTGAGTTCGGTTAAGAAAAAATTAATTCGTGACAACCGAATTTTTTGCGACGAAATCGAACGTTTTGCGACGTAACCGAACTAAAAGTTCGGCTGAGACTTGTTTTTTGCGACGTAACCGAACTTTTCTCTGAAAAAAAACCTCCATTAAACCTCTCTGCAACTTCCATTTTCAACTCATTTTGATGATTACTTCTCATTTATTCAACCAAAAACGAATGACAAGTAATGGGTTTGTGAAAATATCTTTGTTAATGTTTTAAATTAAGCTATATATATAGAGGTGGTGGTGGTAATCGGTGGTTGGTGGTGGTGATAATCGGAGGTGGTGGTGGTGGTAATCAGCGGTGGTGGGCAGTGATGGTGGGAGGAGGTGGTGGTGGTAATCGGTGGTTGGTGGTTGTGATAATCGGAGGTGGTGGTGATGGTAATCGGCGGTGGTGGGAGGAGGTGGTGGTTATATATATAGGTGGTTATTAGGTTGGTTTTAAATTAAATTAGGTTAAGGGTAGGTTAGTCATTTCAACACTTTAGGACACCCCATATAACTATAGGGAAGGTGGCCAAATAAAACCATGGTCCCCTCAAAAAAACCATGGTCCCTAAAAAATCATTCATTTTTTAAGATTTTGGTCACTATGAAACCCACCAACAAAAAACTTCAGACGTGCACCCAGTTTTCCTGAAAAAATTTCTATGAGACCCATATTTATCGTAATTATGTTTTCGTTTTACCTGAACTTCCAGATTTATTTCTTTGTTTTTATTTTCTTCACTTCCTTCAGGAAACAGGGAGGGAGAGAGGCGAGAGAAGCGGTTGATTTTCTTTGCAATCGATATTCTCTCTAGATTTCAACTTCGAATTTTTGTTTCTAGGTTTATTTATATTTCAATTTTTCTTTTTAGGTTTTAGATCTTTGTTTCTGTTGTTATCTTAGTGAAATCGGCAGCGGAGAATGGTCTTTATCTCAAGCTGGGTTTGGTATGAGCTGCTGATACTCGTGGACGACAAACAGCGAGAAGATGAAATACAAGATTTGAGAGAAGATCCCTGGTGCGAATGGAACTAGTTGTCTTGGCTCGTTGGTTGCAGTCGATGGTGGAAACGATTGCAGGAGCTTGTTTGTGGTATTCGCATATGATGATGGGAATGAACGGAACTGAGTTGGGGTAGCTGTTGCTGATACCAATCGAGACAAGGAGCTGTTCGTTGGCAGAGATGATGAAGATGCAGATGGTTGATGAAGCTTTTGGTAATGGACAAAGATTATAGCCATCGATGGCAGTGGAAAAGATTACATCGAGTCTGGTGGATCGATATGACTGGATGACGCTGTGCAGGAGTCCATTGATGAAGAATGTACGTGGGAGTTTGCTAGAGATTGAAGGTGCAGTCGAGAATTGTGTAGATGGCCAGGGAGAATAGAAGTAAACTGATGGCAATGATGAAGTCTTACCGGTAGAGGATTCAGATGAAAAGGCTGTGACTGCAGTATGGGTGGTCGAATTCAGGTGTTTGGCAACAACACAGGAGATGGAGTTGGTTGTTCTTTGGTCGATACAGTTGCAGACAGTGGAGGATCGACGGTGGAGAGATGCTGTTACGAGCAAGGCAAGGAGAGAATCCAGGCTACTAGAAGTTGCCGGAGTTGTTGACATGTAGTTGTGTTGGATGAGAATATCTTGTGCCAATAATAAGTTGGTGTTGTGATGGAGTTTGATACAATTGCAGACTTGATTAATGAATGGAGGTGTTGCCTAGATGGAAGGACGAATGAGAAGGGGGGAGGCGCGGCTACACAGCCGTAAACATAAAAGACTAGGGTTTGGAGTTCTACTTCTCCGAATCCATTTTTGCTTAGCTAGTTTTGATTTTAATATGTGGGAGCTTCTTTGGTTCATAATGGTTGAATAATCTGTTATGCAACTATGAAAACGGTTGCATAACTTGTTATGCATCTACAAAATTTGTTGCATAACTTGTTATGCAGTCGTGAAAATGGTTGCATAACACGTTATGCAGCAACATTTTTGTTAATATTGAAACCAACAAAAAAAAGACTGCATAACTTGTCATGCACCTACAAAAATAGCTGCATAACTTGTTATGCAGTCCAGAGAATGGTAGCATAACACGTTACACAACTACTTTTTTATTAGTATTGAAACCAACAAAAAAAAAGGCTACATTATTGTCATGCACCTACAAATATATCTGCATAACATGTTATGCTGTCGAGAAAATGGATGCATAAAGCATTATGCAACCATATTTTTGTAAGCACTGAATTAAAAAATGGTGGCATAACATTTAATGCATCTTTTGTTGTGTCTGCATAATGTGTTATGCATAGTTTTTGGTGGCTGCATAATGCTTATGTACCAAATTTTTGAAAATTTTGCATAAAAGAACAATCGCCTCCGATTTTTTCGCAAATTAAATTTGATATTGTTGTTTGTACTCGTTGTGTAGCTCTCTTAAAAAGATTTCCAACGATATAAAATTTGTAAAATTCCAAGGCGCAGTTTTTTAGATATGTTATATCCAAGTTGTGTTGTTAATTATACCCCTGATGCATAACCCGTTATGCAGAAACTTTTCAAAATTTCATATAATTATGGGTGTCATGGAAACAAAAAATAATCTTGGACCTGACAATAAGAATATTATTTTTTTGGGCCTGCGCCTAAATTTCCTGTGTGGTGCATTACACGGGCTTTCCTATGGTGGTTGGTGCCGAGACGTATTTGCATCACAAGGACAAAGAACTGCATCACGGGTAGACTCAAGTGGAAGTCCATTCTGCAGATTTTGATTTACAACTTTTCAAGAACGGATTTTGACTCTTCAGTTGCTCACTATTCTTTTTTTTTTTTTTGTAGGAAAGAAAAATTTATTAGAAATCAAGAGAATTTTACAGAATGTATAAAGCATAAGGAAGAATAATGGTGTACAGTGCTTGGGAAAGGGTTTTACATCAGCTCTAGATGTGGTTGTGCAGCAGATGCATGCGTCTTCACTTTTGGAAAAGATCCTGTCGTGATCATGGAGGAGATGTCATTACAGTTTCGCACAATGGAACGTATGTTGATTTTGTGATCCATGGCATTGATAAACCGCTTACTGAGATCAATACGATAATACCCAATATGGTGGAGAATACATATATGTCTCTTTCTTTGGAATTGCTTAATGAAGTTTTCCAAAGACAATTTTCTACATTCTCTAGTATCCCACCACCTTGTCGTCTAAACTTCTTCAGGACTCTTAAATCCTGTTTAGAAATAGTAATTCTAAGTCCCATGGATACAACTCCTTGGATTCAGTTACTGCTTTTACCCATTTGTACCCTCAACTTGTACATTGCCAAAAACTCATCAGAGGAGAGATCAGGTGCTAGGAGAAGGTTGCAGACTAGTGATATCAATCAGGCGTTGTTAAATTGGAGGGAACCAGGTGGTTGTGTTACTTTGATTAATAAACTGCTTGCGTTACCAGTACGTAAGACATTGCACAGGCCCACCAATGTTCGTACGTGTAAAAAAAAGATATGTCGGGGGCACTATTCAACAATTATTAAGGTTCTCTCATCAAATGTTGTTTCACCTAGTAATGAAGCTACATTATTTGGTTTGAGGAATAAACACCCACAATCCCCCTACCTTCCATTCTTCATGACATCATTGTAGACGAAGGAATTTCGGCAACTACAAGTTCTGTTTTAGGTGCTATAAGAATCTTTCTTAAAGGGACTTCATGTGGTAGAGATGGGTTAAGAGCACACCACTTGTTGGATGCAATGTTTGGTTCTGCTGCAGCTATAGCAGAGAATTTATTATCAGCCATTACAAAGGTTGTTATTCTCTGGTTGTCAGGTAATTGTCCTAGTGTTTTGGGTGAATATATAGCCAGGGAACCTATCGCACCTTTATTGAATCCTAATGGAGGTATTAGACCTATTGTCGTGGGCACCATATGGAGGAGGCTTTTTTCTAAAGTCGCAGCTGCATCTGTTGGTAAAGAAATGGCCACATACCTTGGTAATTTCCAATTTGGTGTTGGAATTCCTTGTAGAGGTGAAAGCATTCTTCATTCTGTCAATAAAATGATAGAAGCGAAAGGTAACATGAACACAATGACCATGCTTCTTATTGATTTCCAAAATGCCTTTAACATGGTAGATAGAACCGCACTCATTAGAGAAGTCAGGCAACAATGTCCTGTTATCTCTAGATGGGTAGAATTATGTTTTGCTAAACCGGTTAGGCTATACTACAATGAGTTTATTCTATCTTCCTCTCAGGGAGTTCATCAAGGTGATCCATAGGGTCCTTTTATTTTTGCACTCACTCTACACCCCCTTGTGTATCAATGACAATTGGACTTGCATGCTTGGTACTTAGATGATGACACTGTAATTGGAGACACATTAGAAGTCTCAAATCCTTGAGTATTATCTGTTGTGAAGGAAAAGAAAAAGGTATTCATCTTAATATTCGTAAAACTGAAGTCTTCTGGCCAGTTGAAGATCCAAGGAGTGTTGCAGATGCGGTTTTCCCGATTAATATTGGTAGGCCTTCATTGGGAGTCAAACTGCTTGGCGGACCTGTTAGTGCAGACTTACAATTCTGTAGCAATATGGTAATGAACAGGGTACACAAGACTGTCCATCTGATGTCTTCGATCAAGAAGCTTAAAGATCCACAAAGTGAATTGCTATTACTACGCAATTGCACTGGTGTATCTAGACTATACTTCACCAAGCGCACAACATGCCAACTGCTCTTCAACATGCCAAGAAATATTTTGATGATCAATTGGCTCAATATCTAAGGGAATTAATCACAAGACATAGTGCTGGTTTTGTCCCTCTTCAACTACACTTGGCAACAATCCCCATTAAGAATGGGGCTTTGGGTATCTATACTATGGCAAACACTATTAGCTATTTCTTCTTGGCTTTTCACATTCAAACACATTCTCTACAGAATATCATCTTAAGCAATACTTCTATTGCAGATAACAATTATACTTACCAACAAGCATTACAAACATATGTTCAGGTATGTGGCCTCTCTCATTCTACCTACAACGTCGACTTTACTGCCCCCCATCCTATGCACTCTCTGGCGGTACCATATTTCGACTCAGTGATGAAGCAGATGCTTATCCAATATCCCATGTCTGAACGAGACTCAATATTTTGGCAGTGCAACAAAATACAACATGCACAAGATTTCCTCCTAGCCATACCTATTAACGGGCTTAACCAAAACCTTGGACCTAGGGAATTCAGGCCATGGTTAGTTATCGACTTGGCATTCCCCTTTTCCCCAAGAATAGCCAATGTTCCAGCTGCAGCAGAAATATGGACGTTTTTGGTGATCATGCACTACATTGTGCTAACGATGTGGGGCTCAAGTTTATACATGATTTAGTCAGAGATGTTGTTGCAGACATGTATGTCAAGGCGTTTGTTTCGACACGTAAAGAAGTCTCTTTAGGATTCTCAACCGACGACAACTGTGATTTGAATCCGAATGATATCCTTGTTTATAATTGGGAGAACGGGCAGGATGTATGTCTAGACGTTACGGATGTTTCACTTTTCACTGCTGGTGGTATCCGCACTTTCATGTCGGGTCGTGCCATTGCCGCCGCAGTTACTCGCAAAAAACACAAATATCTGGATGAGTGTGTTGCTATTGTTTTTTGGACATTTCACATTGCAATCTTTTCCTTAGTCAAGGTTTTACCACTATGGATTTTTCTTGACAAGGTTTTTAACGAGGCAAAAGTGTGTCCAGTTTTTTTTTCTAAGTCTTTAAATTTATTCCCTATGTAATTCTTAGGGCCGGTTTAATGAGCTACTCCAAATCACATTGGAGGCATATCCCTGCGGAGGGCAACCTTTAATGAGCTACTCCAAATCATTTGGGCCGGTTTTTAATATAAACCATTTATTCTTAAAAGAAAATGATCATACAGGATTTAAGCCCAAATGTGACAATAATAGGGCTTACAAAAAGGTCTACTAGATAATTTGTGTACAGAGAAAAAAGTTCCAATGACCCATTAAGAGAAGTCAAGATAATAAATCCAAGAGGAAAGACTAAGGAGTCAAACTTAAAAAAGAAAAAAGGATATGCTTGTAAATAATTCTAAAATGATAGGTTTAGATAAGGTCAAGGAAAGAGATGGATATAAAAAGGGGATGCCCTCAACCGATAGACCCATAGCTCATTTTTTGTGGATAGCCCTGTATTATTTCATGGAGTAAACTTCCGCCCCTATTATAATATTAGTACCTATTACAATTACCACGAGTTCTTTCCATCCATCAATTTCATTTTCGTCGTCATTCATCATCACTACTTGTCTCTTTCTCTCTTTCCGTCTCCATCCTCGCTCTATACCTTTTGACCTAATTATTTTTCTTTTTTCCGATCCCATTTTCTTACATTCACAAAATAAAATAATCAAAATCAATAATACTTATCAAGAGACAAAGCAACGAACTTGAAGGAACGAGATTATAATACCAGATACTTGCATCAGACTATACACTAGGTACTTGCATCAAATGAAAAATGAAAGAAGAAGTAGTAGAGTGAGAGAGAGTTTGTGGATCAGTCCCTATTTGAGTCAACTCATAAAATGGCTCAGACTCCAATATGTTGGAAAAAATTTCAATCTGAATGCAATTTTTTATCACTCCAAGATCAAACTGAGAAAATGGAATACATATTAAGACATATATGTTAGGATTGTTTAAAAGTACAAGTACTGATTAGGATAAAGAAGATTGAATAGTAGGGATGTGGACTTTGCTTTCATCAAGAAATCAAACAGAATGGGAAGGGAGGATTCCTGAAGATATCGAGATACGAAAGAAGCGAAAGGAATAACAACACTATTTGTATTTCGAAAGGAGATAAAAAGGTGGGTCCGTGGAGTTTTGGAGAACGTCTAGAGAATAAGAGCAACTGCAGTGGTGCGATCAAAACCAAAGATCAAAGATAAAAAAAAAGACCAAATTTTGGGTTTAGTCCGTGTTGTGACGCAACGGTACATGATTAAAATTTTGTCAGGCGGACTTTAAAAGTCAGCCCCATTTTTTTTTCGTAAAATTTCATCAGGCGGACTTTAAAAGTCCGCCCCATTTTTTTTTCTTAAAATTTCATCAGGCGGACTTTAAAAGTCCGCCCCATTTTTTGAAACTTTCATCAGGCGGACTTTAAAAGTCCGCCCCATTCTTTTTCTTTTTTATTTAATTTGAATTTTCATCGGGCGTAATTTAAATCTCCGCCCGTTAACAAGCGTACTTTAAATTTACGCCCAGCAACAAGCGTACTTTAAATTTACGCTCGACTATATTAGAATTTGGGATTTGGTCGCGACCATATTTGGTCTGGAATTTGATCTTTGGTTGGGATTTGATCTTTACTCCGTTCCACTGTGTTACGATCTCATCCCAAATTTTTGGTTATACTCGCCCACTATGGATGCTCTAATGGGGAAAGAATTACAAGAACAATCTCCTCCTGTTAGGAATGATTTACTTACTCAGCAGGGCATTAAAGGCCCCATTAATAATTCCTGCAAAGATAAAATGTTAAGGGTGGTAGTTATCTATGTTAATGGAAATTTGTCTTGGAATAAACTGGCTGAATCCGTATCTCAAAAGCTTGGCCGGAACAAATTTATAAAGCTAAATGTTGCAAGAAAGAATCAGACCACTTTCACTCCAAACAATGATAAGGAATGGATGGTGACATGGGAACAGAAAGATCCGAAACCTAAAGGTACCAAAATTGAGATTAGAAAATAGGTCGTCACAAATAAATGTATCCCTTCCATTATCAGAGAAAACAATACCTAGATAAAAAAAAATCAAAGATATGTTGTTGACATACTGGTTTATAGAGAATTTTCAACCCATGGGGGAAGAAACCTAGGATATGTTTGGGAGCTTGGAAACCGGATAACATATCCGAGAATAGTCTATTTTAATTTAATTCATGATAACCATGGTTAGTTTTAATGGTGTTTGTCTAAAATTCTATCATATCTTGGACCAGGCTAACTTGTGTTTGTTTGACTCCATAAATAGGTTAATATAAATAATTATTTCTTGGACAACTACTTATTTTGAAAGAAAATAACTGTCTAACCCAGATGAGGATACACGTATCCCAGGTATTTGGATGAATACCATAACCTCACTTTTTAGCTTCCTAAAATCAAGGAATGTTTAGTAATCCTTATCCAAGATTGGAATTACAGTGACATAAACACATTTTAACGGTTTTTTACTGGATAACCCAACATAAGATGGGATATCCAAGATACCAAACACGACCTAGAAGTCTTGTAGAGATCAACATTCAAAAATTCATCTGCAGAGTTACGATAATCAGTAATGTCTTCAAAATACCATTTTCCATGGAAATTAAATTACATGGCAAAGTTCCCACTCTTGCTTTGGAATGGGATTTTTTTACCCTACAAAATAAACCGTTATCAACTTAGTAATATTCCATTTTGATGAATAATCTTGTTTCAGGACCCGGATCATCAGACGAAGAAGATGATTCTCAAATTTAAGATTTGAACAAATAAGATTCATGCGGAGGTGACTCGGCATAAAAACATTACTCCTCACGTGTGGGAGCTTCGAGGGGGTATTATACAAGTTGGGGAGGAAACATCTGATGCTGAAGTTACAATTGGGCTTTTCAGAATCAAAGAAGAAACATGCCACCAAGCCTAAAAAATTCAAATAAAAAACAACGTTTGAAGGAAGAAGATGTTACATTAGCATAAGGAAAAATGAACCTGGATGGAACTAAAATTGTTCCAAATACTCCAATTCTAGACACGATCATCCCACATATAGTATAATGCAATCCTTGAAAGATTTGAAAGTTGGCACTTAAATATATTAGATAAGGGAAAGTTGTCATAGATATGGAGTAATTAAATTCATCTATTGCAAATAACTAATATGTGTCGTTAGTGCAACAAATATTCAAGATTTTTCTAATTAATTTACTGGTAATGGAGCGATAGTTGGATCATTCCCACGAGAGCTGTGTAATTGATAGGTTATTTGAATCAGCAAAACACAAAAAAATATTAAAGAAGGGGGTTGTTTGATTAGAGTAAATAAAAAAAAGATAACAAGAAAGGAAACAGATGATCAAGGAATCCATCGCAGTTACCAAGCGTTAACTGAGTTAGTATACTTATCTATCTTTCCTCTGAACCATTCATCACCAATCGTAGAGTAACAACTAGATCAGTGTTATCCCCAAAATCCTTCTGACATTAGATATGGAAGCTCTCGACTACCAGATTCTATCCAATTGAATCATCAAGTAGTAGATCACTGAAGGTGTAACCCAATTGAACGCTTTAAGCTTTATGAATTTTGGTTGATCCTAATAGTTAAACTCTTAGGATCTCTCTGCATGGTATAACGATTTCTACGTATGTAGAGAGTTATTCTTGATGGAAAGTGTAGAAAACTCATTGTTGCAGGCGACCGAAGACTGGCCCATCTCCCGTAACAAGATGTCTAACAAATTTTTTAAGATGATTATCAAAAACCACTTGTGCCTCTTCCAGATATTCAGGTTTAGTTGTTCGTATAACAAAGTATAACCTAGAGAGACCATGACAATTTCTTAACAATAAAAGCTCACCCCGAGGATCTTTGAGTTTCTTTATAGCATCAATAAAGACCGTGGTCTTATGGACTTTGTTAACCGCTCAATATTCCTACATAATTAAGGGTTCAGTCTAACAGGTCCACCCAACATATTAACTCCCTCCGAAAGCCGGCATTTGTGAGACGGGAAAACACGCTCCACCAAACCTCTACTATCAACTGTAGGCTAAAAGAGCTCAGTATTCGAGACATTAAGATGCAACCCCAAAGAAACTCCTTCTTGATGAATAATGTCCAAGGCTTTGACCACCATAAACGTGTCGCCAACTAAGGTTCCCTCGTCTAAATATGATACTTGTACGTAGGTCCAAAGAGCATGAATCTGCAATTCTATGTATCATGGGGTGTAGATTTAAAGCAAATAACATGGGCCCGAGAGGGTCCCACTGCTGTACTCCCCGAGCTGACGAAAGAGTCTTGTCCATGTAATATAATCTAACACGAGCTACACCCAATTTCTGGGTGCCAAAGTCAGGTTTGTCTGAACCTTTGCCGAAAACGGCCGCCAGGAAGATTCATAAACACGTTTGAGAGCTAAGGCCAAAGAAATGGGTCATGTTAAGCAAAGTAGCTAGATGGTAAAATCTGGGGAATAAAATCTGGTGTTCATCGTCGTTAATTCAATTTATGTATCGTATTCGGATCCATTAACCTCGACCATTCTCAAAAAAAGATCCATTAGCCAAATTTACGGTGTAGCTTCTTCGAGTGATCTAATTAACGAAAATTGAGCTTTTGAAGAGCTTCGGAAATTGGGGTTTTGTTTGTTTCTTTTGTGTGTGTGAAAACCCCCAAAATTTCACTAAAATGAGATTCTTTTCTCTCTTTGTAGAGCTTAGTCTTATGTCTTCTCTTGCCAAATCCCCTTTACCAGCCTGGAAACTTTGTTTTACGACCCAAAACACCTTTCCTAAATGCGTATGTTTGCGACAGGAAGCAAAAGTCGTACTCACAAGTCCAAAGCGAAGTTCTCTTGCTTCATACAAACGGTACTTTTTTGCTTTATCCCCTATATCTTTATCATTTGTCTTGAAGTTCTCAGTAGAATGATAAATCACGGTATATCGACTAATCAAATCTCAGGGTTTAAGATATGTCGTCGGGCTCCTATGATTACTCATACGTTTTATGCCGATGATAGTTTGATTTTTCTTGAAGCTACTCCACGAAATGTCATTGGTATTAAGAATATTCTTAACCAGTTTTCAGCTTGGTCTGGCCAATTAGTTAATGCCTCTAAGTCTACGGTTGTTTGTTCTAGTAATCTCCCTCGGAGACTTGCTCGACATCTTTGTCAAAGTTTGCATATGAAGCTTAGTACAAGTCCTGGTAACTACTTGGGCATTAATATTCAGTGGGGACGTCTTTCTTATAGTAATTTTGCGGATTCGTTAGTCAAGATTACTAATGGACTTAGTGGTTGGAAAAATAAGGCTCTTAACTTTGCTGGTAGAGATGTTCTTATTAAATCCGTGTTGGATCCTTCCCTGAATCGTCTGATGTGCACTTTGAAAATTCCAAAGTTGATAAACTTCGGAGGAATTTTCTGTGGCGTGATGTGCAAGGTAAGAGAAGCATTCATGCTCTCCGCTGGAACAAGGTTTGCAAACCTGTGTGGCTCAGTGGATTAGGTATTAGGGATCTAGAGTTCCATAATATTTCTTTTCTTGCAAAGACTGCTTGGAGGATTGCTAGCAATCCCGAGTCATTGGTGTCTTTGCTTTTTAAGGCTAAATATCATAAAACGACGCAGTTTTGGGAAGCACTTCCCCCTAGTCGTGCTTCATGGAGTTGGCGTAGTATTCTTAAGGGAAAGGAATTGATTAAAGAGGGACTGAAATGGGCTATTGGTACTGGTGATAGGTGAATGTTTGGAAGGACACTTGGTGCTGCGATGTTCCCTTATCCCAGATCCTTGGTTCTGAGGCTCCCGTTAATCCTTCTCTACATGTTTCGGATCTCATTGATCCTAGTTCACATAATTGGGATCTCTCTGCCATATGTTCTTCTGTCCCTATTTCCGTACAGAAGCATATTTTGGTTGTTCCTCTCTCAAGGTATGATCCAACTTCTGATCATATGATTTGGGCCCCTAGTAAAGACGGGAACGTTTCCGTTAAGACTTGTTATAATTGGTTGGTTATGTCCCGAAACAGTTTGTCTATGATGAACTCAGTGGAAACACCTTTGGAAACTTCGATGCCCGGCTCATATTCGACATTTTTTGTGGTTGGCCGTTGGCCCATGGAAGAACTTCAGTAAGAGATAATTTGCAGAAACGAGGGATAGATGTCCCAGTTTCTTGTCCTCTTTGTCATCTACATGAGGAAACTATTTCTCATCTGTTCTTAACCTGTGACAAAGTTTTACATATTTGGGATTCTCTTCAATTTGCTTATGGCATCCAGTTTCCACATTTTAATTTGTCTCTTGATTGGCTTACTGCTATTTTGAAGTTGCGAGCTGCTGATGATGCAGTTCCATGGAACATTATTCTCCCATATATCTCGTGGTCTATTTGGTGTGTGCTAGAAATAATGTGATCTTTTCTTCCAAACCTTTTGAATGGAAGAATGTTATTGCTTCTGCTTATAAGGTTACTGATGAGTTTTGTCATACCACTATTGGGAGCTCTGATACTACTTACAAGGAGCCAATTTATGTCCAATGGCAACCTCCGACAGATGGATATGTTAAATTGAATGTAGATGGCGCCTCGAATGATGCAGGTAATGCAGGAATTGGTGGCATTTTACGTGGTGATGATGGACATTTTATGGCTGGTTTTGCGCAACATATTTATAGAAACTCCAACAACGTTGCTGAGTTATGGGCCATTCGAGATGGGATGCAACTGGCAGCGGATATTGGTGTGAAGAAGCTCATAGTTGAAACTGATTCGGCGTATGCTTTTAACCTATGTTTACAGTCTTATAGTTGTTCTTGGTTATGTACAGGTTTGATGCAAGACATTCGTCACTTGTCTCTCTATGTTTACAGTCTTATAGTTGTTCTTGGTTATGTACAGGTTTGATGCAAGACATTCGTCACTTGGCAAATCTGTCGTTGCTATGCTTTGTCACTCTTACCAGAATGGTACCCACATTAAGTTTTTCGAGGTTGATATAGTCGTTAGTTATGGAATCCATGGAAAGTTGGTCCCAAGTAAAAATCACTCTTCAATTATATGAAGTTTGATGACCCGTAGTGAAGTTTTGATATTTATTTTTTCGGAAAAGAGGCGAACCTCAGTTATATTGCAAACGCCGATTTTGGAAATCGGAAACCTTACATCGGATTTTCAAGATCATATTACATTCATCAACTCTACTGTATCTCCACAAGTTCTTGAACGTTCCAATCCTCATTAGTACCATTTCATAGTTCCCAAAGAGCCAAGTAGGGCTGTCAATGGAAGAATATCCGTCGGATATCTGGATATCCGATATCCGACAGGTTAAGAACTATCGGATATTCGATATCCGAGAATATCCTATAGGATATCAAAATCAGATATCGATATCCGATAGGTTAAGCTATCGGATAACGGATATTTATCCGATAATATCCGTTAGTAACAAAAAAATCTGTAAAGGTGAAATTATTCTCATACTGTCATACATAAAACTTGGAAACAGTACTCATAAGATGGCATCTGAATTGTACCTAGTACAACAGCTTCCCTCGCATTCTTTTTACTGTTGTATCTTACTTTACAGTCCCTTTCAAATTCATCCCACACTGGTGACCTTGTTGATCTAATCTTTTTCTTCAGAGCAGTTATCAGTGGATCCTCACCAGCTTCTCTATCTTCATCACCTGAGCCACCTGTATGAGAGCTTGGCATGTTGATGTTATCATCAGTTGGGGTTTCTTCTGGTTCTGTTGAGCCAATTGCTGAAGCTTGAACACTTTGTGATTGTGAACCATCCCTAGAAATGATAGCATTTGATGTAGTTTGAGGCAAAGGGGTTGACTTTGAGGTTGCAACTGTCTTTCCCTTGGCTGGTTTTTTAAACATTTTTGCAATTTCCTGTATTGAAATGTAGATGCCCATAGGGTGAGAAGGATATTGTATCATAAGCTAGAAGGCAGTGGAAGGACACAAGAAATAAAACAGTAAGTTACAAAAGATATTTTCACTATAGCTAACTAGAAGTAAAAGCTACTAAGCTAGATTTCTGTATCCAGTTTCACTAATTTAATTTGAGCAGGAATCATACAAAGAGGGAAACTAAGACACATGAAACTCTCAAGCATCAATGCTACAGAGCACTAATAATACCAGCTTAAAGAAAAGACACTGAAAGCTTAGTCTTTGTTCCCCAGTCCCTAGTTCATCCAATACTATCATGTGTATGATACAACATTACCAAATCATTTTCAAGAACAGTGGTCACATAATCACATTCCCCTAATTATTCTAAAAATCTCTATGATGCATTTGCTGAACCCCTAATTCACTTTTCTCAAATCAAAAAAAAAGGGAAAATCATACAATAATCGATCTAAACTACTAAAAACCCTATATCCATCCAACATCTAAAATTCAAAAACCAAAAATTAGAAGAAAACTCACATCAAAAGATATTCATCAGTTTCCCTATTTCCATAAAACTTTCATAATCTCAGATTGTTAGGCCTCCTATTCTTATTTAAGAATAAACCCATCTCAAATCTTTCTCTAATTTCATCATACCCTAAATTTTTTTGCAAGACAGAAACCACAAATCCCTAATTTCATGAAAATCGAACACAAAAATCGAATATGGAAATAGAAGTACCTGATTGAGCGGGTGAGTGATTGTCTGATTGATAAGCAAAGCAACTGAGTGAGTGATTGATCGGGAGAGACAGAGAGTGATCGATTGAGAACTGATAAGAGAAGAGAAGGAAAAAAAGAAAACGAAAAAAATGACTCGGTTCTCGACTGAATCCACTCAATCCAGGCAGTGATAATCGATTAATAGATGAAATTACAATTATACCCCTAATTCTATCGGATATCGGATGTTAACCAAACGGATATAGCCTAATCCGATATAGATAGGTTAAGGAAGAAATATCCGATAATTTTTTTTATCCGATATCCGATATCCGATAAAACGGATAAAATCCTATAGGATCTCGAATAATCGGAAACGGATTCCGGATATCGGACATATATTGACAGGCCTAGAGCCAAGTAACATCAACAGGCACAATTGATTTTGGAACAAAATCAGTATGAATCACTGAACTAAGCAGTGACTGGATCAGGTCCAACTAGATGTTTTCAAAAACATGTACATTCAAGTACCATGAACTAAGTTTTTTAAAATACCAGTATTTACATAAATTAAAGTAACATGAATCAAAGTAACATTGATTATAGTGAAGTTTTGATAACTTCCGTCGGTAGTCTCTCATTTTTAATTATGGTAAATGTGAAGTCTCACCTACTCTGTTTGAAGTTTGAACCAATAATAATGGTGTCCAGAGGCCTTTTTTGTATACCGAAGCTTAATTCTCAATCTACTGAGTCCTTCCGGACGTGCATATACATTGGCCAAACCCATGCTAAAATAGTCGCAAGTCTGTGGTTACCACACTCATTCAGTCGTATAATTTGTGTTGACAACTTTGGGAAGCAAATGAATTTGAATTTTTACCAAAATAGGAAAATGAAAACTATTGTAAACCCCTTACTATATGGGTTCAACAGTAAGAACCCC